>NC_030680.2:82733710-85391210 GCF_000004195.4 Xenopus tropicalis | reverse complement strand
TTTTGGCTGCTGGGGTCAGTGACCCCCATTTAAAAGCTGGAAGAAGCAAGAAGCTGGCAAAAAAATTAAAAAATTATACAAAGTAAAAAAGTTAACTTAAAGGTAAACTACCCCTTTCAACTATTACATTGCACTATTCTATCCATTATGGATATTGAAAAAAACTGTATATAGTATCTATTATTGCTTCCCAAACTGCTTCATGGCATTATTTTCATCCTGGGCATTCAAATATTGATTTGGTAACCTAGAAAATCATGCAGACTGAGTAAGGTATTTGCCCTGTGGTCTGTAACGGACTTTGGTGGAAAGCTAAAATCATCAAATCCATGAAAAGATAGGTAGCCAAATGGGACAAAGAACTAGTCATTTGTTGACTTCATGAGGATATTGCCATGTATCCCTAGCACAGAGCAACACTGTTTGATATAAGTATTTGTCAGTATGTGATATTATTATGCTCAGCAACATCAAAATAAACATGCACCAGCTTATAATTCTGGGACCATGATCAGGCCACATTCAAGGTTGCATCCAAGGGAAACTAAATCGAGGAAAATTCCTTAATATTTCCCCAGCCACTTTAAAACGTGATGAGTCAGGAAATACCTTATAGGATAAGAGAGTGTGAAGGAGAAGGGTGGAGAGAAGAGGCACAGAGCAACTAGGAGAACATTAAAATTAGGCAGGGTACTACCCTGGAGAATATATTACCTTTATTAATAGAGTCACAAAAAGTGTAAATGTAAGGGAAATTCTGACAGTAGCTATGAAAAAGCAGATTAAAAACTAGGGGCTATAAGGGTTTCATTATTTCCTTTTCTTATTAGTTCTAGTGATTATAATATTGCACAATCAAGGGACTGTTAGTTAAATTAACTTTAGTGTTAGGATTTATGCCATACTATTTAGAAAGTCAAGTTCTCGGCCAGAGGTTAATCTGTAGAATTAGCCACCACAAGGGCAGGAAGTGAGATCTGAACATTTTAGCATTAGGTGTATATCTATGTATGTATATCTATAGTGCACAAAGCAGGCAGACTCACAGCATTATGTGCATACTGGCAGATTTTATTACAAGATAATGATTTAAAACAATGTCATCATCCAAGCTTCTGCTACTGAAGGTCTCAAGTTCAACCTCACATGTAGCTACCTCCCTCATTCCAGTTGATGTCCAAAAATTAAGGGTTTATTCACCAGTGGATCAGGGACCACAAGCAACATAGCAAGCAATAACTACCATAGGGAATAAACCCAAGTTCTACATTTTTAATTTGCTCCCAATGTATTTTATTCAACCTAAAAAGTAGAAAAATATTCTTTTCACAATGCAATATATATTTCCATTCACTTTAGTTATTAGGGATTCATGTTTGCAAGACTTTTACCCAATTTTGACCAGACATTCACATCTATGAGAATCAGTGGGGTGTATTCACATTATTAAGGAAGGTCTGTTTTGATTTGTTTCCATTTAATTTCCACGCAGACAGGATCGGACAGGCGCAGATACAGTTGGAAAAATCTCATTTTATCTGTAATAGACATGGAATATTCTACAAGATTATTTATTTCTGGAGCTTTTTTCAGATTAGTACATAAAAATCTGTTTGCACATTTCAAGTTGTTCTAAATAGTGCCATCTTCCATGTTCTCTTATTATTGCGTATATGTTTTTAGAGGAAAGTCACCTTGCGCCATGATCTGTAGGCAGTGCTGCATTGCAGGTTAAATGTACAAATTCAAAGTATTGATGAGTGAATCTGTCACTCATCCCATTCATAAAATAGGGAAAATTCACGGAATGCATTGAAGTTAATGGGCGTTTTATCTCAGCAACTTTTTCCGTGGCAATTTTTTTCTTTTGCGCCTATTGGACCCTCACTAATGCAAAGGTTATATTAGTGTAGATATTTGCAAATCATATAGTAATGTTTATATACATGAATTGAAATTATTAACTCTCAGGAGCAAGGTAAAACGAGCACCACTAGGTGCGTCTCCTCGCTCTGGCATGGCATCCAAAATGGTGGCAGCCATAGGTCCCATGTGGTTACCTAGCAGCAGAACGCTGGTGCATGCCATCGTCATATCGCATCCTGGGACGCCTAGGACCCAGGTTCAATGCCTGATTATAGGCCTTATTTAGAAGTTCCTGGGTGCACTCCATAGGTACATTCCTATAAGGATTAAGTAACTTCTGTGTTACCATGTGATAGAATGGGAAAAAATCAGTTGCATGGAAACACAGGCAAAATCAGCTGTGTGTGTGTACACGCATATTTAAATATAGGTATTGTATGTGATATGACTCTTGATATTCCGTGGGCTTTCAAAAATTCATTTGAGGTTACCTGGAGCCCAAACATTTCAATAAGAACTTAGAAAATCAAGCTTTAAAAAAAAAAATCATTGAGATGTAAATTGTATCTCCTCTGTTATACTATGCCCAGTAGGAATGTGTGCAAACATTTCAGGCTGCAGCACAATGTACGTAGTAATGATATAGGATGTGTGTGACACTCCTAAAGTTTCACATTAGCTATATAAATTCCATGCTGATAATGTTGAGCTGGGGGCAGTAAAGGGCAATCGTAAAAAATATTCAAGGAAATTCAGAAATATGTAAGTTGCAAAATAAGGAGTTTTGGCAGATGAATTACTAGTGACCTGAATTTAAGCAATTTATCTCCTAACAGCAAAATATTCCACTGTAGCAGGTGGCTGCTTTTCTTTGCGCTAGATGGATATTTTCCCTAGCCTTGTGCTTATTCATGACTCTTACCCTCTTCATTTTGGGGCATATAATCGAGTTCTGACACTAAAACATCCTAATAAATAACCATTTCTCTGGAATAGAATATTAGAACTGGTGATGACTTGGTTTTGTTGGTGGCCCTGTGATCTTCATTTAGTGTGGCCATATTGTCTATCTATCTATCTATCTATCTATCTATCTATCTATCTATCTATCTATCTATCCAGAAGTAAATATATGTAAATGTAATAATATGACTGAAACCTTAGGCTACCTATACATGGACACTTTATTTTTATAGTCCTTTATTGTGCTATACCTTTTTGGTTAATGCACTTTTTTTTACTACAATCCTGGTATTTATTTATTTGCTGTCAGAGGGTTTTCCTTGATACTGTATAGACAGTGTCATTAACAGTATTACAAGCAGTGATTTAACTAGATATTAATGGGGACTTTGGAAGATCCTAACTTTAAGTCTACTAAATCACCCAGAAATCCCCAGTTCCAGAGCATTCTGGATAACAGTTCTCATATTTGTAACTTCATAAAATCTAAAGGTAGGAAGAATTCTCTATAGCTCTAACACCTACCAGAATACTTAATCCTTCAAGCAAATCACAGGGGGTGAACATATTAGGGTATTTTTTTTCTGTGCCAAAATAAATGATTCAAGCCAGGTTAATACAATTGCAAACTCTACATTAAAACATGATAGGGTAGAGTGACTGTTAAGGTCCCCATACACGGGCCGATAGTAGCTGCCGATATCGGTCCCTTGGACCGATTCGGCAGCTTATCGGCCCGTATAGGGGCAGAACAAGGGGTCTGGCCGACTGATATCTGGCCTGGAATTAGCCAGATATCAATCGGCCAGGTTAGAAAATCCAGTCGGATCGAGGGCCGCATCGGCTCGTTGATGCGGTCCCCGAACCGACTGCCCCATTGCCGCCCACATAATCCGATCGTTTGGCCCCAGGGCCAAACGATCTAATTATTTTTTTTTTTACCTAAATGCTCCCCGATATCGCCCACCTGAGCGAGCGGATCTTCTTGTGTATGGGGACCTTAAGGGATCCTTGTCATTATTATCAGGAAGGTAATTAATGACATTCCTAATGTCCAAGATTAGAAGGTGGCATATCATTGCACATCTAGATGTGGGGGACTAGTGGGACTAAAGGTTGGGTGTAATAATAAAAGCTAATACTGGCATATCAAACAGGTTAGAGTATATAGGTGAGACTTGTTAGTTGAAAGTATTTCAAACATGGTTGATTTCTGTGGAAGTGAAGAATAAAATACTGCTTCTTGCTACGTTAAACAATAGAAGAATATGCTTTAGCCTTAAAGCAGGGCTTCTTTTAGTTTCTTACCCAGGCAATTTCCTGGATTTGCCGAAATCGTCTGCGCAGCGTGTGCCATTCCACCGGCGACTTACATTTTCGCCGGTGGGATGGTAGTTCGGGAGATTAGTCGCCCGTGACAAGGGAGATTTAATCTCCCCGTGTTTCAGAGCCCTTAGAAGTAGGGTTTCCACCTCACCCCTTTAATACTGGCCACATATTGAATCCACATAGGCTTTTTATTGTTGCTTGCAGCTAGTCAACTCCAGAATGTGGGTAAGATCAAGCACTGGCACAAGGATGCTTCTAGCAGCTGGGGAATACTACAGTACTGTGTGGGTTAGACCAAGCACTGGCCATTTCTTTCTGTGTTAAGTGCCTCTTGACTGTCTTTCCAGCCCAGTGCTTAGGCAGAATAAGGTCCCTGGTTCAAATATTTGCATGTGCTTTGTATTCTACTCTTTTCCAAAATTGATTGAATCCCAATATATCCATTAAAAGATATAACATTCTTCTCAGGTCCAACATTTCCCACAATAACTGACAACAGAAATGATGTCCCATTCTCTAAATCCCATAATCCCATAAAGGTTGCAGATAATTCACAAAGGCACTGGCAGTATTTGTTGATTCAGAGCATGGATATCTATTAAATAAATTAAGAATGTCAAATTTACAAAATCTGTTAATTCACAGAATGTGTATAGAAGGGACAGCTACGTCATCATTTTGCCCCTATAAATATCACAGCAAGTAAAAGCAATTTAGAAAGCAAAAATATAAAATGAGAATTTGATTGCTTTGCATTGGAAGACCAATCCCCACAATGTTTAAATATGTCAACAACAAATTAATTAGGGTTCAGAGTGTGGGTAATTGTAAAAAGTTGCAAAGTTGATTACAGCAAAGGAAAAATACTTATCTTTAATATGAGCTCATTAAGATGTGCTTATTTTAAAAAGGTTCAAAATATCTGAACTGCCAATATTTTCCAATACACGGAGATGCATGATTCCACATATTGAAAGGAAACCACAGCAGTCTGCTTCTGACCCATAGGTACTCCTTGCCAACCTACCTTGTAACCTCCCCCTTGTTCCATTATGAAGTGCTTGGAGTTGAAGTGCCTCTGCTTTCCACAGGGGACATTGCACAATTTTCTAGAGTCTTTTGCTGAGATTGTGCCATGACTTTTGAAAAAGTGATACATAAATGTTTGCTTTTTAAACTAAGGTCTTTAAATGAGGTGTTTAAAATGGATATGATCACTATTAATAAATATATACAAAGACCATACCATAAACTTTGCCAATGATGTCAGATCATTACAGAAGATACATTAGAAGAAAAGGGTTCTTCAAGTGGTTATACATGTATTAAATAGCCTCAAGATAAGGTTTGGATACCTTTTAAGAAATACTGTACATAAAAGACATTCATTTCAGTTTTGAATAGTTTCTGCCTTCCTCTATATCTACTAGAAATTAGATAGTATTTAATTGGGCAAATGGTTGATGGACAATTGTTAATTTTTTCTACTTGAAATGTGACTATGTAACTATGCATTAAGGTAAACTGAAGGTAAAGAAATTAGTGAACCCTGTAAAATCCTAGTTAAGAAATGTAACAAAGAAACTAGGCACATTGTTGTTAGGAATACTGTGTATGTAGAAAGCTGACAGAACTGATACTATGTCTTTAAAAGGCACTGGAAAAATACTCATTTTGCAGGTTTTTATAGAGGCACTTACTGGTATTCTTGCATGCAGTTTTGTAATTTATTCTGAACATTCCACTTAAACCTTTTTTCAATAGCATGATTTTATTAGAGTCAGCTCACTGGACTTTCCCAAAAAGGTATTTAAGATCAAATAAAACCAGTGCTTGGAAAAATATCATTACAATATGAAAGCAGTTACAAAAACATTAGTACTGCAAAGTTTTATTTCAAATGCCTGAGCTAGCTATAATCAGGTTATTGCATTTCCTGGCTTCTGAGATATACATTAAATAAAATATTTTTTCTTTGCTTGGCAAATCATATTATTAATGCAAATGTTTTTTCTATAATTAGTATTTCTCGATGAAACAACACAACATCATTTTCATCTAAAGACTGCTGTCCCAGTGAATGGGTAGGTGACCTTGAAGGAAGGTGAACTCACATGGATTGTTCATCTTAATAGTTCATGTGATAATGGTGCCGATATCAAAGATAAATCTTTTCATAAATATTAATAAGGTTTTGTTCTGTAATAAACTGTATGGTAGTAGCACAGGGATTACAAGCTCCAGTGCTACAGCTATTACAGAGATAGAACTCCTACTATAGTGGTTGCTGGGAGTTGCTTCTACATCTTCTGGAATAGCAGCAACATTTAGTCCAATTTACATGAAATAAACAGAGAAAGTCTAAATCAACTGGAGGAATAATGTAGCAGAAAATGGATGTAGCAATAAATAGTGCAGTTTACATGAGGTTACTGGGTTATGAAAGTATTTACAGTTACATGTACTGCTAGGTAAACCAGTCTAGCTCTTTGTTGAAGCAGGGAGCTTGGCAAAGTAATACTGCCCTGGGAGTCACTACTATTTGGCCCAGTGGAGTGGGTGAACAGATTTTTGGAAATATTATATCAACAAAACTGTCCTGAACTTGGGTTATGTTTAGATTTTAGCTTCCAAAGTATGGGTGTATCTATAGAGGAACCAGACCCTACAACTGTTTGGAGGGGGGAGTTATAGCAGCCAGTGGGGCACTGACTGATAAGTAGATTCAGTATATGTTTATGAAAAATATCTGAGCTTCAAATATTAGAGGGGCCCAGTGTTTTTGCTGTGGGGCCCAGAATCTTTAGTCATTGAGGGACCCTCAAATGCCTTGCACTGCCACTGGGAACACCTAGGGTTAGGAACATAGAGCCAATGTGGTGGAGAGACGTTGTGACTAGATACCAGGGAACTCATAGCCAGACTGATCTGCACAGGGCAGGCAGCAAGGTTAATAATAGTCAAACAGTCAGGAGGTCAGGTCAGATGACAGACAAAGGAAAAACTGAAGGACAGGCTGAATCACAACAAAGATAACAGCAGAAAATAACTGGTAAGCTATGGGACCAACTCCAAGAGAACCAAGCACAGTCAAAATGGCACAAAGCCCTTTACAAGATAAAAGGGTGCATTTCAGAAACTAAATGAAGATGCACACAGAGAACATACATGGGCACTGCCGTATGTGGTAATACACATGCATAGAGATGTAGAAATGCATTGATGCTGGTGCAGGAATATATTATAAGGTAAAAATGAGCCTGTGCAAAACAACTTGTCATTGTGGGAGCACGGGCACCATCAAGCAAGGCACACAGGCCCAGGCAGGTAAAGTAGCTACATTACATATACATTTTCATTTTTCAGCATTTCTTCATTTCTTCTATATTAAAAAAGAAAAGAAAGCAAAACAGCTACTCAACATTGTGTCCTCTTTCACAAATAATTCCAAAGAGAAAATCAAATTGTAGTTAGCAGGATGCCAAATCTGATTTTTCAAGAGCTACAATATTGAGTATCACTGACACCTTTTTTAATTTGTTATTGAACCGGAATACGTAGGGTCGTGTCAACAATTTGCCTGAGAAACCTGCAACACAAGGGGTATTTTTAATGATCAACATCCTAAAGCAAGAATGTCCAGCCTGTATCTTTGGTTGTCATGTTGACCTACAAGGACCAGCATTTTATGTCAGGGTATTCAGGGAGTTGTAGTTTAGAACAGATAGGGGACAGCAATGATGTGATTACTGTGCATTATGATGAAAATACTTTAATTACCCTAAATTGTTAATCTAAAGTGGGGTGTCAGGAAACAGTAAATCTTCAGAATTACCTGCTCCACCGCAATGAACCTGTAATGTGTGTATGTTGAGGTTTTTTTATAGTATTTTAAAGCTAGAAGTCTCTGCTCGTGTTACTTTACTTAGCAGAAATATGTTTAAAAAGTAAAGTCTTTATTGCTTCTTAAAAGGTGCAGTACTGTATGATAAATTCTTATATTTTGACTGTTAATATGTTTGAATGAAAATTATTTATACATTTTGGTGTGGTTGAATGGTTTTCATTTGATTGCTGCCTCTGGAAATGAAAGCAGAGTAGCAGGAAATTTACATGTCATGCCGTGATGTATATCCAGATTATGAGATGATACTGCTTCAGATGAACACCAAGTAAAATCATTTGCATCAAACTGTGACAAGTGCAATTTCTGACAAGGCCTCTTAGTTTTTGGGGCTATTATCATTGTACAGGAATGTAATCTAGTGACAGCACGGCTTTTTTAATGCATTTAAAGGCAGGCAGTGGAAGAAATTTTAAATGTTTTCATTCGCCGCTGCACAGAGGTGCAGATCAGGAGTGAATTACATTTAAAAATATGCACGTATGGTAAGATGCATGACATGTATCAACCTGCTTAGTCATGGTTAGGCTGAGATCCCAAAGAGCTAATACTATTGCCATATGGGAAATGTAATGATGATATTAAATTATATTACAAAAATAGCATATGAATACCAAGGTTCCCAAGTTTCGACAAATTGTTCGTGTTTATCAATCAATATACTTGTCAATCTCTCATTGACCATGATCCAATTCAATTTATCCTTAAAGTGGGTAATGGGAATAGGTAAGAGCTTCCACCATTTTGCAATGGTGATCTTTGCAGCTAGGCAAATAAAACTTATTAGTGATCTACAACAAAGCGACTTGTGCATCTTTCCTCAAATTTAAATGGGTTACTGTGTAAATCACACTATGGGGCCGATTTACTAATCCACGAAGGGATCGAAAGCGTCCAAATTTGTTTTTTTCGTAATGATCGGTATTTTGTGTTTTTTTCATCGCCGTCGGGACTTTTTCGTGAATTGTCGTGACTTTTTCGTAGCTGTTACGAAAAAATTGGAAAGGTTTGGCCACCGCTTACTAGTGCTCAATCCGAAAAAGTCGCGACAATTCGCGCAAGTCGTAACAGCTACGAAAAAGTCCGACAATTCACGAAAAAGTCGCGACGGCGACAAAAAAATAGCAAAAAATACGAAAAAGTCGCAAAATGTTCGTTTCCAATCCGATTTTTTCCCATTCGGGATTTGGATTCGTGGATTAGTAAATCAGCCCCTATGACTCCTAGCCCAAAATCTTTTGGACAAGATAATCAGGTGTGTAGCATTGTGCCGGTTTGACCACACTGTCTAAAGCAATCTTTAATTTTATTTATTTTATAAAGACAAAGCGGAACCATATACCAGCGCATAAGGACTTTATAGGAAGTTTCTATAAGTGAAATATTTCTGGAGCAGTGGGCTGTAGATTCCCAAATTTGGGACCAGACTTCATCTGTGATAGTTACATTAAGGTCTTTGCTCCATACATCAGTGTAGGACAGAGAAACCTTACTATATTATGAGAGAAGTTGTTGGTAAAGATTGGAGATAAAGCCTTTTAAGAAAGGGTATTTAATAGAAATCATTTGAAAATAAGTTGGAGTAGTAGGGGAATTATTCTTATTAAACAATTGAATGAAATGGGTGGGTTATGCTTTTTCCGGATCCAGGACCATGTGTTAGGGCCCTTTAAAAATAAAAATGGTACATACATCTGAAGCCATTAGTTGGCCACCAGGTGAACGATTTGCGTGATAAACCAAAAGGAAGATTGCCTAGGATCATGGATGCAGGGAGAGTGGTTAACTGGAAACCAGGATAGATCCATCTTTGACCATAGATATAGAGCCTCTCTCACCATTTTCCATAGTTGTGGGTAATTGTGTTTGTATAAAGTGGAGGTTTGGGTGGAAATGTTGATTCCTAAAATCAAAGTTACAACCACTGCTTTTAATAGCAGTTATATAACTTAAAAACCATAACAAATTTGTAATGAATGTATATTGCAAAGTTACTTGAAATTATGTTTTTTTTAATTAGACAAAAAAGGGGACATGTTTTAGGGGCATAGTTATGGTTGCTGCTATTTCTTATAACATACCTTCTTGTGTTTTTAACTTTTTCCCCTATTAATGGCGTTGGCATCAGGCATCATTTTTATTGACCAGGCTAGTAAAATAACAGCCAGGTAACACCTCTAAGCATAGTAATCAAATATATTAAATGTATGTGTAGTAGAGTATAAAGTAAAAAAGGTGTTGCCTTTGGGGGTGTTCGGGGACATATTTTGTCATTACAAACACATTCAAGGAAAATGCGGGTAACGGCGGCTAACACTGTCTTGCTGGAACATAGTTGAGAATTTCTTCTGTATTTCCACCGGTCATTTGTTACTGCTGCGAGTTGTAAAGAAAGACAAAAGTCTGAATGCTATAAACTCCTGGTATACATTTGCTTACCCTCCATGCTGGGTTTCCTGGCCTTCCTGTTCCTGCATTACTGTGCCCCACCCTCCATTAAACAAAACAGCAGAGATTGATGTGAATAATTAAAAATAAATAAAATTTCTGCAGGACAGTAAAATGCAAAAGCTCAAGAATTCATATAGACACAAAGATAAATACAGTAGTTCAGCATGATGTGAACTATAGTTTGTCTCTGATCTCATTCAAAACACATGTGCATCACTGAGTGTCAGCAATAGGATCAGGCACGCTGCTTTGGCTGGGTAATACAATACCTTGTTTAATTAGGCACAAGCAAAAGATGCTGCAAGCATGGAAACTGGACGGCGTCCGCAATAGGCATCTCGCCATTTATTCTTAATGCATGAATATTTGTTCCTCAAAGTCAGACTATGTGGAATATTAGCATCTGAATAAATTATTCATCCCTTTCTAGAGAAATCACAGGGAAAATCTTTTCAGCATTATAACGTGACAGTCTACAGGGCTGTATAAAAAGAAGCCTGTCATTTTTTCTTCAATTACAAAAGGCAAATATTTATTATTTATAAGTATTCACCTTGTATAGGCTTAAATGTTATTTATGAACCTGTTGCATAGTGATTTCCAATGTAACTCATTATTTTTAGCCTTAGGGTGTTGTAAAGGAGCATGGATATATTTAATGGCACTCTGCTAGTCAGTGCAATTACACTGTAATCATTATGTAAAATGTGCTATTAATTAAACCAATTTCTAGTTAGAACATTCTCTTCTGCAGGGCTTAATCTTAATCTTCTGGAATCCTTCATGCTGTTTTTCATGGAGTAACTCATTCAGTGCTCAAGAGCCCTGTCCATGCAGCTTTCAAAATGCTCCACCAAATGAGCCAAGATGCTGATTTCTGGGTTAATACTTCACAATAAAAATATTCATTGTTTTAGGAAAGGCTCATAATGGTTGCATCTCATTTTTTAGAGAAAAATGTACAGTACCTCTTAATTTAAACTATATGGATATTAAATATGTAATCAAACTATTTTTTTCAGAAAATTCTTATTTTGTTCTAAATTGTTTGGCAAAATTCAGTTTGATTTAGAAGTTGATTTAATTTGACTTATCTGTGATCTGCAGTGATTGTAGTAAACAGGGAGTCAGAGCTGACCTTTCACCAGCACTCTCCAAGCTAAAAAGGTTACTTCCAGTTAAGATTGTGGAATAACATACCCAACATTTATACCAAATTAATATTTTGAAAGGGTTTACATATGGATGAATGCCAGAATGAAATTATTTCTCTCTGAAGCCAGAATAGGGTTTAAAGTCTAAGGTTATATACTAGGTCCTAGCATCACATGGCTGGAGGATGCAGGATGAGGATCCCCATACTATTTGTTTTTCAGGGTGGGAGCTAGTATCCTTCATTACCTGCAACCCCATTTTATACATTTGGCAACCTTTGTTAACCCTGTGCAAATGGGTAGCAGAAGATTTCAAAGGTTGGCCTACCAGGAGTCATAAACTACAGTAACATTCATCATTTTGACTTTCTGTTTTGAAGAGATGTAAAGACCCTTCAATAGGTCAAACAGTACATTGGCACAATAGACTGGCAAAATGAAGATGCTACTTAAATAAAAGGAAATATGTTGTACAACTGTCCCCACTGCAAACTCAAAAACATAATGGCCAGTGACTCAATGAGCAAGGCGTATGTTGGAAATGTTTCACCCTTAACAGGTCTTATTCATTAAGGGGAGGGTAAAAGAAAAAACAGTGAAACGACTAATGTTTTTACAGAGTTTATCCTCCCCCTTTATAAAAAAAAAATCTAGGCAAAGAAAATACACTTTGTCCACTTTGTATTAAAGATAGTGTTATTGTAATAAAATTATGTTTGCTTCTGCTAGAATGCAGTGTATAACATATGGTGGCTGGGGCAATGTTTTTTAAATTGTACTATTTGAAAAGTTAATGATACTCTTTACACTGCACACTAGAATCCATTACTAGGTAATCATTTGATGATTTCAAATTTTTTGGCAAACCAAAGGAACCATGTCCTTTTTTGCAGTATGCAGTATGTAAAATGTCTTCCCCGAGCCTGGGGAGAAAAGTAGCCCAAAGCCTAGTACACCTTTCCCAGGTATTCCTAGCACAGACCTAGATATGCACATGCATAGTAAAGTAAAATGTTTTGCTTCAGAAATGTACTATACACATAAATATATCACATTAAAGCAAACTTTTTCAGCTCAAGTACCCTTTGGTCATGACCCCCCCATATCTCTCCAGATGTAAGAAAATATCAGTAGATTAGGCATTCAGTCATATTTACAATATCTAAGACAGCAATTACATATTCTACCCAAATCGATCCCTAACTTACATTCAAGCTGGTGCATTCTTCCAAATTCTTTGCACTGACCCCTACCTCAGTATTTTACTGTGGTGCAGGCACTGGGCTTCTGTCTGCCCCCTCAGCCCTTGATAATTTCTGGAAATTTCAGGTCTTCCACTCCCACCAAGTAGCCCAATCACTGGATTTAGCTGTATGTAAGTACTTAAAGACTTTTTTTTATCATCTTTTTTTCACCATATAGGCACCCAAGGGCCTATGTAAAAACAATTCAGCCCTGCCCCATTCACTACTCCAAGCCCTTTAGAGAGGGCCAGCCCCATGGTACAAATAATCTTTGCATTAGTTCAAGGTTATTATACAAATTTAAATGGAACTTTTCATATTTATCCTATTCAGGGTTTTTGATCTTTTTGTCATTTGAAAGCAGCACCATTTATTCACTTTAATAACAAAATGTATTTTTTCTATAAAATATAATGTGTTAGCCTAATGAATATACAAGCTAACAAATGCTTTGTGTTAATTGTAAACTGGTTATTAATAGAGAGGAAAAAAAAACCCGAACAGAAACAACTGCAACTGCATCATAGCCTTTCTTGCTTACCCTTATTTTGCTATGTTAATATACTATTTTTATTCATGAGGCAATACTTCCAAATATAAGACACTACAACTTTTCTAATTACTCCTTATTACCATACTTTTCATTAGGAGACATAGGAAAAATTAACTATAACATTTTTGTTCTGTGAATTACCACAATAGAATGCCAGGGATATTTACCGTAGAACAATTTCTTTCAATGCCCGTCCTTCTCTCTATACCAGTACATTAATTTAGCGAATATCCTTAACAGCTCCATTGCTTAACACATGGATCAGTTTTTTAATATACATTGTTGACCTTAATGATGGTCTATTGAGATGAGGGCAAGAGAAGTCTGATCAAGTGGAGATTAATTTTGGGCTGTGGTGTCTGAAAATGCATGAAAATGCACTCCCTCTTTTGTATTACACTTGCAAGATGCTATGATTGATTGACTAGTTTACAAATGAAGGTGATAAAATTAGTTTGAGAACCACATACATTTCTTAAAACGAGGCTGGCTGGTCGTGCAGACAATGAGGTTTGGACAGATTGTATTGCTGGTTTAGGCAATCTTCTCAACATGTCAAGATTTATAGACCTGTAGTGTAATGTTACTATTGCAGCTGTGACTCTGATATAGGTGTCTGTTCTCATTCGCTTCCAGTTTACTTTAAAAAAAAACAAGAAAAAGTCATTATAGAGTTGTAGACTCTTCTTAATTTTATTTCTCTTCCATTGTTTTTAGGAGGTTGTAATACACTTTTCACATGTAGCCTATGTTTTAGATAAAATAATTAATATGGTTAGGTTCACTTTGCAAGGGATAATTAATAATTATTAATGTCTATTACATAGCAATAACTTTTTTTTTTAAATAATCAAGTCTAATAGTTCTTCATATATGTCAGGTCTGTTTAGTAGAGTTAAGAAAGTTACTATTTAACGGGCCATAGATTTTATTGTCTGACACCAGCATTTTAAAGGACAAGTACACCTACTTTTTATTTTCTGTATGGATTTGACAAGTAAAGAAATATAAGGACTTTCAAGTATATCTGTTGTCCCAAGTTTCTATAAAGGTGTTACTGACTAAGTTTGCAGTTTTAGACTTATCAAACATGGGGTGGTTTTATTTGCCTCCAGCTTGGAATTTCAGCAGCTATCTGATTGCTTACCTTAACAACCAGGCAGTGATTTGGATAAGGTCCGTGCCAAGGGTGGCACAAATTAAGGGGTGGCATGCCACCCAACCGCACTAGAAATTTGCTCATACCGGAGCACTGTGCTCTAGGAGTAAGAAGGAAGGGTGCGCTTGCACGTGATCTTTGGGGTGGGCAGAATGGATACTGGATGATGCCGGCCTCGGGCGGCCAGAAATAGAATCTGGCCCTGACTTACAGAAGAGGGACTGAAGGGAAACATAATAAAATCGTAAACTCAAAGAGCAAGAGCAACAATGCAAAAACTATAAAAAAATAAATAATTGCAAATAAACAATTTCAAAGTTGCCAGGAATAGGACATTCTATAACATACTGAAATTTAACTAGAGGTAAACAATCCCTTTAAAAGCAAAAAAAAAACTTGTTGGCAAGGAAACCAGATGTATTCCTATGTAAATCAAATATGCACTTATTGCCTGGTTAGTAGGCTGGTTCTATTGATCTCCATATTTAGATTTTACACCAGTTATTCAGCAACAGGTGGCTGTCCTCTACCATAGGATGATGTTTGGAGATGGTACATTCTCTACATGGTAGATTAGGTCACATCTGAACATTTGAGTTGTATTCCTTCATGAGTCTAGAAATATGTACATACATTTCCAAACACAGTAACTACTGGTGTAAATTTTAATTGATAGAAATTAGTGGCTACTTTGCTAATGTCTATATAGTATAAACTACAGACTGTACTACACATGATAACATTAATGCCCTGTAGGTAGATGCATACACTATCCTTTCTTCATTCATTGGCTGGGAGAAAGTGTAAAATGCAAACACTACTCTACAGAAAAAGTTGACGATACACAGTTCGGCTTTCCAGAAGAATTAGACAATAACTAGTAAAAGTAACAACTTAATAAAGTTGAACAAAGGGAAGCTATGACAATGCTTGGGTGCTATAGAGCAACAGACTGATTTGACTTTTTTAGCATTGTGTCAAATATTAACAAAATGCTGAGAGTCTTAAGGGGGTGGTCCACCTTTAAATTAACTTTTAGTATATAATAGAATTAGACATTTTTAGCAACTTTTCAAATTGTCTCCATTTTTTATTTATTATAGTTTTTAAATATTTGCCTTTTTCTTCCCACTCTTTCCAGCTTTTAAATGGGGGGTCACTGACCCCAGTAGAAAGAAAACTATTGCTCTGTGAGGCTACAATTTTATTGTTATATTTGATTACGTATATTTCTATTCAGGCCTCTTCTATTCATATTCTAATGTCTCACACCAATGTTTGGTTACTAGGGTAATTTGGACCCTAGCAACCAGATAGATGATAAAATTCAAAACTGGAATGGTGCTGAACAAAAGCAAAATAATTAAAAAAAACACACATAATAAAAACTGAAGACCAATAATCACTTTCTGCATCATGTCCAAAGTTGATTTAAAGGTGAACAATCCCTTTAGTACTTATGCATAGCCAGTAACCAAGTAAATACCTATGGTGGATGCACTTATGGCGTCTGTATTTGCCATTGGTGAGAGGTACCTTATGTTAAATATATGACCATACTTTCTGGTTAGGGGGCAGCTGCATATAACCAAATACATGATCTTAGGATGGTTATTAGCCCTCATTTTTTTATTCTACCAGTTGTAAATATTTTGTAATTATTTATGTATTAAAAACATCCAGTTATAGTTTAAACTGGGTAGCAGAAATGGTTTTTATAAATGTATTTGGGGGAAAGGGTCATGTTTAAAAAACAGTATATGCTTTGAGATAGGGCATGGTAAGATTAAGATAGTAGAGATGAGTGTTCTACATAAAATTAATATCATTCATTATGTACTTTGTTTATGCATATGTAATAGAGGTCTAAAGGGCATAAATGTTTGGTGGGTATATGTTTCCCAGTATTAAAAATGGGACAACTTAATTCTTGCCTCTCTGGAAGCTCCACAAAGTACAATCTGAAATTCGATAAGCATCTTTTTTTTATAGGTTTGTACTTAATGTGAGGCTATTTTTAAGCCTTCGAGCCACCCAGTCCAGGTGCCTGTTTGTCTACAACTGTCTACCATCTTTCTCTAGGTGTCACTGTAAATAGGCTGATGGATCACTTCCCTGTGTCACCGCTCAAGACTGGTGACAATCAGTGAAATGATTGTGTCTGCCTCTACACATATCTGTAATTGATTGCCTAAACCCTAGGACTCTCTTTCCCCCTTGATATGATGGAACATTGGACTGAAATCACTCTCAATGAGGAGGAGTCAAGACCATTTGTTATTTACTTCCCTGCTTGCTTCTTTCTTGTGCCCTGCTTGAATTGTCCCACAAGAGCACATTATGGTAATCAGACAAAATGTATGTCTTAGGAATCAATCAAACAGAAAAGCCGTCACAAGAGTTATGACATTACAAAGTCTGTTTGTAACTTTTGATTTATGGAAGAATTTCTGTTTTCTAAATTGGGAATGAGGCATGTTGGGATGATTTAACTCCTGATTTTCTGCACAGGAAGAGAACAGGTATTTTAAAGCAGCAAGAATAACAAAGCACTGGGACATTCAATATTTTATAAGAATAGTTCTAT
Organism: Xenopus tropicalis; assembly: GCF_000004195.4. NCBI lineage: Eukaryota > Metazoa > Chordata > Amphibia > Anura > Pipidae > Xenopus > Xenopus tropicalis. Next base: position 85,374,000 of record NC_030680.2, on the reverse strand, counting down.
TATAATTACTGTGTTATAACATTAATATTCCAATGTATCCACATGATATCATATATATTAAAATATTGCTCACTATAAAAGCAAAACAAAAATATAGAAAGAGATTCCAATATAGAAGGTCTTGCAGGCCAGTGGCCAAACTAAGGTAATTCTCAAATCTTCAAATTCATTATGTTATATTAAAAATGATGACAGTATTGATAATAGCTAAACACTATGATTTGATCACCTTTACAGCAATCATATGATGAAATCATACCAGTATGTATAGAGACAGGGTGGATTTTTGTACACTGCATCCTGATCTTAACACAGTTGGTAGATCAGATGTAGTTGCAGCATCCCACAACTTTCATTTGGCCATCACATTGATGAAGATATCATTGATGGCAGCCTTCAGCTAGTGTCATCTAGTTCTCACAAGCTCAGCCCTCTGAGGAGATGGCACTCCCCTGTAATCAATTAGAAATACAAGGTGCTAGTCCACAGTTTGCACCTGCCTTTCATGAGCCTCCATCTGTGTCACTCATAACCCCAGGAAACCAGGGACAGGGGGCCATCAACATCATAACTGTTTGTCAAGTCAGTGCGGATGATAAATACCATATAATGTATTGCTGAAAGTTAGTAAGCTAATGGGGTTAACTGTAGTGATGAGAAAATTTTTTCACCTGGCATGGATTAGTAGTGATTTTCCGCATTCCGCCGTTGGCCAAAGAAATATTTGTTGTGTGTCAAAAAAAGTCGGGAGCATGTAAAAATGGGCGCGGTCGCATCAAAATGGGCATGAGTGCATTAAAATGGGAGCGGTCTCGTAAAAAAAGGGACAGTAAAAGTTTCGCACCAAAGACGCTCACAAGTTTTTCGCCATTTAGAACATTTTTCTGTTGTTTTGAAAAGAATTTTGCCGAGGAAAACGGGACAGACTCGCTCATCAGTAGTTAACTGTTTTGTGTGTATAGTTTTAATACTGATGCCCATAACTCATAACTTGTTATATCCAATCACTATCTATAATATAAACAGCCAAAGCCTTTCTCATAGTGAAAGAACTATTGAAATATTAGAATAAGGTACACAGTAGGGGTCATTTTCAAACATTACCTTTTTTTTCATTTTAAACCAAAATTCATCTGGGTATAATTCTTTAGGAGCACTTGTGAGGTGGGATAGACAAACTAGTAATGAAAACAACTAAAGGGCAAGGAGCATTTATCTTTGGACCCAATTACCTTCATGAATGTCAATACACACAACAACTGGATCCATTTTTGCGTGACGGCAACTTTGGTGCTAAATGAGCCTTAGTCAAGACTACTTGCCTAAAACCCAAATGTCCACATACTTTGGGGCCTGTATAATTATTTTTCCATCCCACTTAAACTTAATGGAGATATTTTACATACATAATTAATTCTGTAACTTTAAAACTGCATGTCAGCACACACTGTGTCAGCATTTTAAATTATTCACTACTTACTGGATTTGCAAATCCATGGCGCAAACTGTTTGTAGAATCCCAATTAATACTCCTATAATGTTGTCATTTACAGCACTCTCACTATGAAAACAGGGCTCATGAAGGCTAAAAATCTTTTGAACTTGTGCTCTTCAATGGATTTGATTTTTAAGATAAGGTCATTGGTCAGAGCAGGGGTGACACTTCTGGTCAATATGAATATCCAGGGGAACTAAACCTTTTTTGCCTGATCTTAGGACATTCCCTAGAGGTATTTTCTAAATAAGAAAATTCACATTCTAATAGCAGTATGGTTAACACTTTAAAGACCAAATCTTATGTATATTTTAAAGTCCAATCTTTCAAATATATTGTTTTACTTTTGTGTTTTCTAGCTTCTTCATCTGGGGCATATTATTAGGGTTTTCTATATAGACTGTGAGGATAACCTAGGGAGTTTATAGAGTTTGCTTTGTAGAGTTTCATTAATGGAGAAATGTGTCTTGCAGTACCCCAACAATGCCTGCAGGATCCACAACAGACGCTTTCTTAGCTTTAAGACAGTTTATTTACACAGGGGTGCCCATTTCAGCATACAAAACACAAATCATAAAAATAAATCCTGCCCTCTGGGCACTACCTTCACACATTGGACGAGTTCCATCACTAAACTGGGCCCCTTGTGGCAAAGGCGGAGGGTGAATGTTTTGTTTGGGGAGGCTAAAGATGGGCTGTACATAGACTGACTTAAAGCTAATTTCAGACTGATGTGGATTTGCTGCTGGTGTAAAAAATTAACCTCCCAACTACTTCTTGCCATTCCCACTGACTTCCAGGGATACTGTACAAAAGTGCAGGTGGAGGTGCTTTTTTTTACCCTAAAATGTTTAGAATGTAAAAGTATCCATACGTTCACTACTGTGAGGGGTTCTCCATCCATTTGTGTTTGTGACCAGTTAGCTTAAAGGGATTGTTCACCTTTAAATTAACTTTTAATATGATGTAGACATTGATATTCTGAGACAATTTGCAATTTGTCCTTTTTTATTTTTAATGGTTTTTCAGTTATTTAGCTTTTTGTTCAGCAGCTCTCCATTTGGTATTTCAGCAGCTATCTGGTTGCTAGGGTCTTATTTACCCAAGCAACTAGGTAGTGGTTTAAACAAAAGATGGGAATATGAATAGTTAAGGGGCCTACATGGAAAAGCAGTGGGTACTGATGGCAGATATTCAGTTTGTCAAGAAAGCTGTACTCTGAGAATCCCCAAGAAGAAAGATCCAATCAGCACAGGTAATTACAGCAGAACCGGAGCTTGCAGGAACAGGAGAAGATTTCCAGGACAGTGCAGAAACGGAGTTGTTTGTTTTTTGATTTTTTTAAGGTGCCAAGCAGGTTTCGGGAGGCTTACCCTCCCCTAGCCTTATTGAAAATCCGCCTATGCCTTGTGAACTACTAGTGAGAAAACACAATTGGTTGGGGTCACCCCTGTACTCACAACACTTCTGGGGGAATTGCCCAGCCTCCTGGCTTTCCTCTCAGTTCCTTAGACACGCAGTCTCTTGGTTGCTTTCTCAGGGCTTTCTCTGCTTCTTGCAGTGGCAGGAAGCACCCCCAGCCCCACTAGGAGTTCTTTACATAGACAGGTAGCCTTCCTGCTCTGTGCCCTGCTCTGAGAGACCCTTACACACCTTTCCATACATTTAAATACCTTTCCACAGCCTTCCTGTGGAAAGTGAGCTCCAATATGCAAGCTGGACGACTGGAATAGATCGCCTGCTCCGCTTGTTCCTTCCAGAACTCTATAGCTTCCAGGGCCAGACAACAACATTCTCTGTTTATCAACATCTCCCTTAAAGCCTACATCTCCCACTATAGAGAACTTAAAGGGAAAACACACGTTTTTACTCATTTGATGGGTCACTCTACCACACTGCCTACTTCTGTAGGGAGTTAAAGAACACTGGGAGGAAGAAAGGAAGGTTGTGGTGAGCCAGTCCAATGGGCAATGGCAGAAAAAGCAAGGTTGAACTGCCAGATAAGCCTTTTAAATACAAACTGTGGGGGAAACAAAAAGTGAGTAGTTATTCAAAATATTCCATTCAAAACATGGAGGTATACTGGTCCTTTAAAATGTCTGGCAAATTAAACTTATTGTATGGTGCTTCCTGAATCCTGATGGATTAAGGCAGGGAAGCTTTGACTAGGTTAAGAAGGAAGGGAGGACCATGTTAAGGGTTAGACCTATGGGGGAATTAAATGGGATTTAAAATAGACCCTAGCATTTCAACTACACAGAAGCCCACACAGCCCCCCACTAGCCCAATAAATGGTGACTGTCTATGGCATCTTACAGCAGCCCCCCTGGCATTTCCCAGAATCCGCAGATTGCCAGTCTGGGCCTGCCTGGGAGTACTGCCCCCTTTTACTATTTTGCCAGCATGGGTAGTAACATTACAACATCTTGCCATGCGGTAAGTCTCACTATTTTGTATGGCATAGCTTTAAACCTAAAATTTAACAGTCCTGTCTAGTTTATTGTGTTAATAAAGCTGTGGAACTTCACATTAATCCTAGACTCTCTGATCTGTTTTTCTTGGGGCTTACTCTGGCTGGGGAGTGGGTGAATGGGCATTCAGTAAGGGATGACTGAATTCCTTGACACTGCCCTGGTCAATGCCATCATTCATCATCTACTGAAGCCAATTTTGTATCACTGATTATGTCAATAGCAAAATGTCAAACAGATTAATTGAACAGCTTTAAAGATTACATTTATTTTGCAGTTTGTTCCCCAAGCTATGAATACATTTTTACAAATGGAAAGGAGCAGCTTTTGATGAGAACATCATGAACCGTGAAAGACAGTTTTAAGTCAGTGCCAGTAGTTAGACAAAACTGTGGCAATAGCACTGTTAAGGTGACACTTTGGAAGCTAAGGACTATAAAACTTTGGCTACATTATAAAATGGACCATCAGAGAACTGTTTGCTACTGGATTTATCGCCGTGATTTCTTTTCATGTACTTATAAGGCAGAATTGTTATTTTTATTATTATACTATTCAAACTGAAAAAATGTGGCAGGGCGCGCAGTTAAATAACATGCAAATCATAGAGAACTGTAATTAGTATTGCTAGTGCTGTCAGGCGCTAAACATAGGAAGCATGTTTCTGATATCTAATGAGATTGATTCGATAATCATAACAATTCTGTACATACCAATATATTTTTCTGAAATAACTGACAACAGATTATTCTGAAATGATACCATTTAACATGATAATGACACAGGATCTGTCAAAGTGAGAATACTGTCAAAAGGGACGTCAAGGAACTATTTGTTATACAGACCCTGGATAAGAGGTCTTTCTGTAATTTTGGTCTCCATACCTTAAGTCTGCTAAAAAATTTAAATTTGATTTAAACATTAAATAAACCCAGTAGGATTTTTTGCCACCAATATGGGTTTGTACAGCTTAGTTAGGGTCAAGTTCAAGGTACTGATTTTTACAGAAATAAAAAGGAAATCATTTTTAAATTAAATTAAAATTAGAATTATTTGATTCTGACCTTTTTGTAATTTGGAGCTCTTTGAATAACAGGTTTCCAGATAACTGATCCTATACTAGTAATATGTGTATTACTTTTAATAACCATAAGCACAGATTCACTTTAAGCTGAGGAATACTGTCATATAGAGTAAACATAATAATGGATACAGCTTGCAAATAGATATACAGGTAATATTAAAGAATATAACATAACATAAAATATATTTCTTAGGTCCTTTTCACCCATACAACGTGTTAAATTCTAACCTTGTAACAAAGCTGAAGGATATGCTCCCTCAGTGCTGAAGAATTTAATAGCATCTATGAATTTTAAAAGTTTATTTCTGAACAAACAAGCAACTAAATTTGGGGTTTTACCCACAGAGCACAGGATAATTCATGGACTGGGACTTAATAAATACATAGAATTCTGTACACTGAAATAATCTTCAGAGGAAAATGGAAGAAAATTATTTTTATCTACTTCATTTTTTAGCCAGTTGAAACAGTTTTTTATATATTCTTTCACTACTCATCAGTTTTCCTAAATAGATATGAACACCCATTTCCCTTATATATTTGTATTCGCTGTATAGCCAGGTACCTACCACTGATAAAACATTTGTTAGAAACATGTAAAATCTCAAACCCCAAAACAAAATTGTGAGAATTGTAGTTCAAAAAGCTGTTACAAAGACTTACAGAGATGACATACCCTTGACTGTATTTGAGGACTGCATCTGCATGACTTTTGTTAATGTTATATATATATATTGCAAATTTACCACTACACATGTTAATAAACACCATACATAACCAGCTTGCATCAATATATAGTTGGCACCAGAGTGCCTGTTGTACCTTGTACTATATAGGAGGAGCAAGGCACAGTGCATCCCTGTAGCCAACAACTGCCCCAACTTGGTGGTCAGTACAGGGTTTCCATTGGCACAGTGCATCCAAACATACTAAATTTGCTACAAATAATTGCAAGTCACTAAATGTCATGTAAGTGCATGCTCTTACCCTGTCTGTGCAGCAAGCCTGAGTATAAGTTGTTCCAAATTCGTGCCACTGCTAACCTGTGTAATGTTTTGCATTCTATGGTACTACACTGAAAATAATATGGCACCAACATTTTCAAGTCTGCATTTTGCAAAATGAGCCCTTTTGCGCTGTGTGATGTCAGTTTTTATTTTTATTATTACCATCAGTTCCATCATTTCCCATTGAACAGACCCTTTTGCTCCTTATTTTGTACAAGTACCATACGTGTCACTCTGGTCATTAGTTCTGCTCCAGATTATTGGAAAAGCAAGATGGATATGATGTGTGTCCATGTTAAGGAAGGAGAGATTGGCACAAGCAGGCTGCTTGATCTGGAATGGCCCGAGGGTGCGCTGATGAGAGAAGACATGAGGCAGATGAGAGATCACAGAGTGGAACATAGTGATGGATGGGAAGAGCCATTGCTTGGGGTATTTAGATTCTGTTGCCTTTCTCAGTAGGAAGTTTTTAAGAAAGAGCTCCCTCATCAAAATACTATTGGCAAACAGTAAATAGTGATTCAGCAAGAATAATTTTATATTATTAACCTTTAATGGCCAGATGTTCAGCAGCCACTGATTTCACTTATTTCTGAAAATCCTTTGTTTTTATTAATTTTCTAATAAACGCAGATTAATGTGGCTGAATGCTTCTATATATACTTGCCGTGCCTGGCAAATTCTAGGTTTAGTAACTAGTATCAGCCATTTGTTTTCCTAGAGTTATATTTTTAGAAGACAGAACGATGATAGACAGGGCCTGTACCACAAATTTGCCTGTCTTACTATGGCCTTTTACATTGCCATGTGGGGCCCCTGCTATTACCCTAACTGTAAAAAAGCTGTGATATATCTATTTATTTGAAAGAAAAGAGTTAAAGTATGAGGAATTCAAATAGGGGAAATCAAAGTGGAACAAATTTTCTCCTGCAATACTACAAATGTATTTTACCTACTTGAAATGTTAGTATGTGTGGGAAATGTGGTAGTGAGGGGAATTACTAAATGGTTAGATAAGTTACAGTGATAGGAAAGTTTCTGGGAGCCTAGGTAACCGGTAGGATTTTTCAGCCAATGATTGTTAGTCCTGCCTCTTTAATGTTGCAGTGTCCCAACCTCCCTTAATGTTCTTTTTTTAAATATAATAAAAAACATTTTAAAAAATGGAATTGTATTCTATGTGGAGGTGATTTTGATGTGATTTGATTAATGCTCTTGGCTAGGTTTAAATAGGAAGGAGCATATACAATATGGTGGTCATGACCTTGAATTAATTGCTTTGTGTCTTATTATTTAATAGTTTAATATTTTAATTGGGTTATCAAGTTTAGCCTACCATTCCCATGACAATATAGTATATGGTAAGGTCATATGACAATGCTGCTTTTATAGTGAGTGGATGTTATTGTTTATAGTGATATAAAGCAGTTAACAGTAAGGGCAGTACCCTTGATAACTATAAGTAGATTATAACCCCCCCCCAAAAAAAATTCTGCTTTACTTAACTTTTGCAATGGTTTTTAAGCACAAGTAATGATTTGTTGAAAATGTCCCTATAAAAGATACCTAATTTAAATGACATCATGCTTCCTGTGACAAACCAGCATTAGGTGGAAATATTATACAACAATAAGCCAGATAAATATATAGTTATGATGTTATCCCAGTGAATTAAAACAAGCTATTTGTACCTGTCTGCAAGAGTCTTAAAGGACATGTAAACCCAACACACAAAAATGTAAACAGTGAACAGCCTCTTTGGAATCTTTCAATACCTGCCACACTGGTTGTCCAGAGGTTAATAGTAAGGCTGCAGCATCCCCTTAATCACTTAGATTTCCTTCTCCTCCTGTAACCCACTCGCCCCCCTCCCTCAGGAATTTGCTTTGGCTGTTGGATTGTGGGCATGCTCAGTTGTTCTAAGCTCAGATTACTAAACACGCCCCCCAGTCTAGCAGCCAGTGAAGAGATGGCATTGCTGGTTCCCATAGAAACTCAGCTCTAGCTGTCAGCTTCAATTTTTTTCTCCTGAGCTCAGTTTTACCTACAGTGCTCAAACAAAGCAGAACTTTTATCAGAGACAGTTGTGCCTGTGTGAGCCTGTATTCTTGATGAAATGTATGCTGAATAAGGGTCTGTGTGTGTTTATATGCTGCTTGCAGATTTAAATGTATCTGATTATGTATCAGAGGGAAAATGGCCACCGGGTGAAAGCTGCTATTTGGTTTAGGAAAATGTGATGGTGCTGGCAAACAGAGGGGATTATATGCAGTACAAATGATGCCATTTGGGTGGGGGAGACATGGCCAACTGATATACATTGTAGGCTAATGTAGGCTTTACATGTCCTTTAACTCCTGCATTGTTATGGATATTAAATGTGCTGGGCATGGTTGTTCTCATTCTATTCTGTACTTATTGCCAAAGGCATGTGTTTGACGGAGCAAAGGAATTGTTGACACTAGGGGGCAGATTTTCTTTTAAATCGAGCTGCCATTTTATCGAAATTCAAGTAAAGACATGGGGAAAGATACAAATGCTAATATATGTGCAATATTGTCTGAAACGTTGAATAAACAAAAAAAGAAAACATTGAAAAAAAAAAACCATGAAAAGTCACCAGAAAAATCTCAGCAAGTAAAAGCTGGTGAGTTTCTATAGGAGCGAATGAGAATTATCTCTAACAACTTTATTCTATTTATTTATTAATTTGCCCAGTTTATTAGAACATTTGAGATTTTCAGCCACATTATAAATAAAGGAAACAATGTGGAAAACACAATAGTGGAAAAAAGTCTGTGCATTTTGTCGCATTTTTTTCCATGACCCCAAATTTGATAAATCCACCCCAGCCATTTATAGACAACTGCTTTCTGTATGGAGTGATAGTTCACACAGGTTTGCATGTACAATAGCACCTAAAAATTGTGTAGCCATAGGGCACATGTACATTTTCAAGTGCAGTGAGCAAAGTGCAATTTGTCATTGTGGACGCAGGAAGGCAATGCTCTTGCACCTAACACAATTGTGGCCGGTTGCCCATAACTGACACAACTGCGCATGTAACACAAATCAAGTGCAGCTGCAGCAAATATTCAAAGTCTGCCTATTCTTTTAGCACAACTACGAAATTGACGCAGGGTGTTGAGGGAACCCTGGGGCTACCGCCTGGTCAGGAGGTGGCAGTAGCTTCAGGGCCCTCCTGCGTCATTAGGTGCAGCAGTATCTGATTCAAAACAGAAGGCAGGAAGGACTGAGCAGCACCGAGTGCAACTATACAGAAGTACAAGGAACAGTTTGCTGTACGTACCTTTAATAAAAGTGGTTTTATGCGCAACTGACTGCAGGGAAAGTATAGGGACCACAAATGCCCTTGTGGATGTAAATAAGCCCTCTTGTATGTTTAAGGTAGAATTTAATTTTGTAACATTCCACCAGCAAACAGGCCTCTACTGAAGCACTAACGGTAAAAGAAAATGGACCCATTCTGTACAAAACAGGCTATTTTATTAGCACATCTCTGTTTGCATTCATAGAAAAGTTTTCAATTTGAAGGATGTTGAACACAATGTCATGTTTTATTTGGAGAACGGTATTGAATATATTGGGATTATTCAGTATATAAATATTTATTGCATATGTCTTGCCATGAAGCCTAATAATTAAGAGAAATATGTGCAGAATCTTGAGGAAGAGACTTTTTATAGTAGGGAAACTATTACTGGAAATATAATGAAAGAATAGAGTCAGATAAAACCCAGAGTAGGCAGTTAACCTAACTGTGACCATGTGAAGAGTCTCAGATTGTAAACTGTCAGATGGAATTCAGATACACTGTAAAAGAGAAATGACACATAAAGATTACGTTTCATTAAAAACTTACCTCACAGGCTAACATTGACAACTGTTAAGAAATTGATTCTAGTCTGTGATGGCTTTCTCTGCCCCAGGAGGATAGAACGTTTGGGAACAGCTCTGAGCATCATCTGGTAATCCTGTCATTTGCTTTTCATTCTCAGCACAAGAGGCCTATTGACTTGTGTGGATCAAGAAGGCAAACCAAGATATCCTTTAAGTGTTTAAACAGACACTCAGCTTTGATCTCTAGCTTTTTGATGGTGAAGCAAGTGGTCAGTATGACGCCGATTGTTACATGAATTTGGAAGTGCCATATCATCTGTATATTGAATGGAAAGATTCTTTATATGAGAAAGTAGATTTTACGTCTTACCAAAATGTGTTGCATATTTATAATCAGTCATAACTGCCTTTGCCATGAAACGTTACTGCAGACTTGGTTGCATTGTACACACAGATTATTATAGATAGATTTTTAAACTAGAAATTCTATGCATGCAGCAACACAAGCAGCAGTGTTCATCTTCTGCACATACGTATCATGGAAAAGAGACAAAAAAAATTATAATAAAATGCTATTTTTAAAGTTGAAAAGGTAGGATAAGCAAACCCTGAATGGTAACCAAGATCCCAGAGGGATATTTATACAAAAAGGTAAAGATGTACAAATGGGGGGGGGGGAGCAAACTGACTATAGCTAGGGGGCAAATAACAATAAATAACCAAAAGAATTATCACAAATAGTGTAGGCATTTATTCTTAGTTGGCTGCAGTCTGCTGCACTTAATATAAAGTACACCCTATATGTAATACAAAGTACCAATTTTACCCAGGAGCAGTAACCCACAGCAACCAATAAGGTTTGCTTTTAAATAGGTGAATGCCAGTAAATGCTACTGGTTGTCATAGGTGATTAGAGCTATAGTGAATATTGCAGCTCTTATTACATAGCCCCAGTGGATACCCTATTTGCTTTGATATTGATGTCAAGTGACTATTCATATACAATAGGGGGCAGAATTATCAAAATGTGAGTTTAGACCTTAATACTTCAAAACTCACCCATGTTCTATTCATTCCTACGGGATTTGTAGAAGCATATTTATCAAATGGTGAAGTCTGACTTTTACCCATTGATAAATATGGTTCTAAAAATCCCATAGGAATGAATAGAACATGGGCGAGGTTATATGTATTAAGCTCTAAACTCACATTTTGATAAATCTGCCCCCAAGATATATCTTATGTCCTGGCTACTTCTAATAATCTGAGTGCCATCTACAATTAGTTGGCTGGTGAGTGAAGACAACTCTTATAATGATTATGTGCTGACACTGATATTTAACAGTATATTAAGCGTATAAGCTGTGAATATTATGATCTGTTAAACATATCTTCTCTGTTAGCATCTTAAAACTTGTAAAGAATATCCTGTGCTCACAGCTTGAAGTTTTAAACTAAAAACCTGCAGGTACTAAAGTCCAGTGATCAAAAACACCAGTGTCTTAATAGTGCTGATTCATGAAACAACTTCTTTTCATTTTCCTGAAAGTGGAATAAAGCTAAAAATGTCATAATTGATTTCTAGCCTTCACGTTAGGTGAGTGATGTTCCATGTATTCTACATTTATCAGTCCCATTCTACAGTCTTTCCCCAGTCTGTAGTACTGCCATGACAGACAATAATAAACTTTTTAAGAAGAGTTATTTGTAAATAGTAAACGAATATGTTTGGTAGAAATGACACAAGCTGAATCTGTATGGTGCCACTGAAGACACTGGAATGCAACCCATAGTTCCACAGCACATTCTATTCTGTTAATCTATATGGATTCTCTCCCAAGGGCAAAGATGCCTGAGGAAAGAGACAGAGTGAAGACACAAGAGAGCTGCACTGAGCTAGCATGTAACTGGCTTTAAATGTGCACTGCTGAGAAGAAGATTGCAGCAGCATCACAGTGAGCAATAGCTAGAGGAGACAAAACAAGGAAATTCCAACAAAAAGTCATTAAACAGAGTTGACCATTAAATCTGGGCTAATTGTTCCTTCTAAAATAATTTATGATCACCAAGATGTAGCAGTAAGCACATTTTAAGTTGGGCACAACACAGAATTTTCTTCTGTACAGCCGGACAATTTTTACCAGAACAATGGGAAGCACATTTTACAGATATTTAGTGAAATGGACAAATGAGTGATTTGTAGATTCACAACACAGCAGTTGTTTAACTCAGCTGTGCTATTTAATAATAAACTGAGGTTGGAATAAGAAAAAAAGAACTTAGGAAACTCAGGGAATTATTTACTATTGGGTGGGATTTTCTTGTTTTAACTAGGTAATTTACTGCCACTTAATATTAAAATAATTTAAAATAAAATACATACTTACTATACATTGAGGTTAAAATCAGTACATTTTAGATACAAGCGCCACATGTACCTGACCTCTAACTTGAGAGTGTAGAACACATACAATTAAAAGAAATCAGTCCCCAGTAATAAAATGTAATTATATAATCACAGCATCAGGGGGCTAGGTAACACAGTTTGTACCAGGTCCTGTAACCCATAGCTAACAGTAATCAGAAGCATATAATAGTTACCGTCTTTGAAAATTCATATATATACTTAGCTGCTATAGGTTATTCAGGATAACAATGATGTTTTATTATAGTCCCCTCAGGTTTGACCTAGCTTTATTTTTTGAGCTGTTATACAGTTATGGGATCCGTTATCCAGAAATCTGTTATCTCCCAGAGACTCCATTTTAATCAAATAATTCACATTTTTAAAAGTTATTTGCTTTTTGCTGTAATAATAAAACAGTAGGTTTTGCTTGATCCTAACTAAGATATAATGAATCCTTATTGGAGGCAAAACAATCCTATTGGGTCAATTTAATGTTTAAATTATTCTTTAGTAGACTTGAAATATGGACATCCAAATTAATTGAAAGACCCCTTAGCCAAAAAAACCAGGCCCCAAGCATTCTGGATAACAAGTCCCATACCTGTAACTTCAAATTGATATTTTAGGCAGTTGAGTAAAGAGATAATAAATACTTATATCTTTTTATTGGTTATAATTCTATTACCACTGGGAAATCCTGAAGGCTTCTGAGCAGTTCTACATTTTCCTGGCAGGAGATTTTTTTCATGATTGATGCATTTATCAACGCTGATACCTGTGTTGATCCGTCAGAATGTACTTGACTGCTTTGAGGAGTCAAACAAGACCATTCTGTTTAATGGGGTGGTAGCCCTCAGCAGTGTTCGGCAGCAGCATTCAACTTTTTCTCCTCCAATCACGTTCATAATCAGACAATTATTTTCCGCTATAATGAGATGTTCTACAGTGGAAATGACAAAGTTAAATGTAAATCAGTAATATTTTACTCAACAATATCTATTGTTGCTGTTTGGCAAAACTTACAGTCCTTTGGCAAGTTAGACCCTAGATTTTAGTAGGGACAGATTTACTAAAACTCCATAATTTCTCTTTTTTTTTATTTTCAAATTCAATTAGTTTTCAAAAATGTCTGATATTTACTAAAAAAAAGTCACAAGGAAAAGTCGCTCCAAGAAAAGTCATAAAAAACTTAACTAAACCTTTTCTAATTGTCGCCACGGAAATCCCGACATTGTAAAACTGTCACTGTGACAATTCAAAAAAATTTTGATTTCACCATTGACTTCTACATAAACTTGGCAAGTTTAATCTGGTGAATCGGCAAATTTGGATTTTTAGCTGTTTAGGCGCATAGTAAATCTCAGAAAAGTCGCATAGTTTTTTCTCTGCAACTTTTTTGATGGTTAGTAAATGAGCCTCTAGGTATGGAGATACAAATTATGGGAAGATTCCTTAACTGGATAGGGGAAAGGGAACAACCCCAGGTCCCAAACAATCTGCAAAACAGGTTCCATACCTGCATATAAAAAATATATGAAAATATTACAAAACAACATGTTCTATATCCAGTATCCAACTGATCAAAATACTATTTATTAATGATAACAATTTAAGTTTTAAAATTGTGCCATTATTATTCATTTCATAGGCTCAAATAAATATCCTGTATATGTAAATATATTGCTGACCTAAAGAGTGTTATTATTGGCTAATTATAATAAGAATAACCCTGCTCTGTAATCAGAAACAATTACTGTCCCTCCTAAATGTTACAAATGACTACAAACACATTTTCCAATTATTTAAATGAAAAAGGTTAAATTCAAGTTGATGAAAAAGCATTTGTATTAAATTAAAAAAAAAAAATTGTTTAATTTTACATACAGGATGGCACATTCTTGGCAGAAAAGACTTTTATTTTTTTCTCACAATAATTTTAAAAATCAGTAAATGTGAGAATTTTTCCAGCACTGCTCAATATTTTCGAGTAGTACAAATCTGCTGAAGGTCAGGACCATTTCTTTATAGTTCAGCCTCCTATTTGATAAATGGCAGCTGTGTCAAAAAATATAATCATCATATGACTGTGCAAGGAAGTGTTGTGCCCTGCAATTCTATTTATTGATACTCATCAGATATCCTTGTTATTCCATATTCTGTCCATCCCAAGACAAGGCTGAAAGATACAAAAGGGTACAGATCTTGTTAGGTAAAGCCTTTGACACTTTCACTATCAATTGTCTTTTGCAAGCTCTGATCATCACCTCAATTATCTGGTGTCCAGCCTACCTGATAGGTTTTTGCCAACTATAAGTCTTCTGTCGATGAACACAGAATAATGACAGCTAGGGCAAAGGGACAGAATACAAAAGAGTAGCGAGATATGTAGCCGGAGCCAAGAACAACAAAATAGTGTGTCTTCTTAAGCCACCTGTAAAATTGAACAGTTACATCTTTGGCAGCAGAGGATCATTTTTTTTATTTGTATTGGTTTATTTATAAAATAATAAAGGATTAAAATCTGCAAACCATTTCGCTGAAGATAATTTCTTTTCATTAAACGCCTATGGAGACACTTTATTTAAATAGCCAAGTAAAAACAGGATGTTAAGTAGACGGCAAATTAAGGCAAGAGTAGTGTGTTGTATCTCAAGATAAAAAACAGTTCCGTTAAAGAGTCGGCAGTGTTGAAATAAGGGTTTTCCCTTTAGATCAATCTGTATAACAATGAAGGAATATTATTTTCCAATTCTGAAACATGGTCTTTCTTATAAGAGAGAAATACACGGGGTGATCAGTCTCCATTTTACCTCTCTTACTTTAATGCTCAGAATAAAATTCCCCCTGCTTTCTTGCTAAACCAAGAGATGTGCTTAATGCAAATTAATTGGAGCTTTTTTAATGGTCCGTGAGGATAATTTGAGAAAAAAAAACCGTTAACAATGTATTTCCAGCATTTAAATAAATTACGCTTACATTTCCCACACCAACAATATGAGTTTTAAATAATATTTTTATTCTATGTAAATTTTAACCATTCATCTCGCTTGTATAATAAATGACTATAATTATGTTGCTTCATTGGAAGGAAGGTCATTGATAATCTTGTAATTTCTCATTGGTGTAAAGTGGGAAAACAGAATTGTTGGTGATGAATGTATTCAACCTTTTGCATACTTTGGTACTTTCAACAAGCATTAAAATGCAACAAGAAATTAAGTTCTTCACTTGTTCAGCATTTCTAATGATGCTTTGTTGATTTCGTGGAGCTTAAAGGCTATTTGTGATTTACACGATTTTCCCTGAATATTAAAGGGACATGGTCAAGAAAAAACATTATTTGTTTGAACAAACTGTCCCTGCGGTGACAAAGCACTGTAGATGCTTCTCACCGGTAGAATAATTCCAATAAGCCTTAAAGGGGCTTTATCGCTTTTTTTGAAATTAAAACAAAAAGTTATAGAGTTTATAAAAACAATAGATCTATTATTTATGGGCGTTACTATTCACAAGTTGTTCCATTTCAGATTCCATTGTTTTAATGCTAATGGTGGCCGCACACAGGTCGATCAGCTGCACTCTCCCAAGTGGCCATACACATTGTGATCCGATGGTTTGCCAAGGTTGCCAAAGAGCGGATCTTCTCGCCATATGCCCACCCAAGCTGGGAGGTATAAGGTTAATTTGATTGTTTGGCCGTAGGGCCAAATGATCAAATTACAACTATGGGTATAGCAGCCGTGGGTTTGAGGACCACATCAATGAGCCAATGCAGTCTCGTAAACTTTTCAAGCCTGTCCAATTTTGTATCTGTGTGTATAGTTAGCTTATGGGCCATAAATATATATTGCTAACATAGTTAAATCTCCCTCCATGCACTATGGATGGCTATACCTCACTTGATTACAATGTTTTGCCAAGAAAAAACTGTGCCCTTATTTTAAGGTGATGGAACACCTACCACCTTATATAATAAAAGGCACTAAGTTTGCCCCAGTGCAGTAAATCATAGCAGTTAATAAGATATTTTTTTTAATCAGGTTGCCAGTAAATGCTACCTGATGATCAGTTGCTATTGCTTACTGCATTTGGCAAACCTAGTGTATTTTTTTACATAGCCCATAGGTGGGGAAAATGCTTAATCTGGATAATAATTACACCCATGGTTAGTATGAACCATGGAAGCCCAGTGACTATACAATTTTAAGTAATTTTTTACATGGCATACAGTAAAAATACACAAGTCCAAATCTTCTGTCCTAGGTATATGTTTATTTATATATATAGAACAATAGAGTTTGTAGTGCTTTAAACAACCATTACTCAAAGGTAATAATTATCAGCCTATGGGGCACCCCCCTGTGTGTGGCTGTGCTTTGGAGAGAATACAGCCCTCAGGTAAAATGAGGGGGCTCTAATTTCATTTGAAAAGATGTGTTAAGCACGTAGTGTTTGCCAATTGCATGATCTGATTTCACATAGCCACAAGCATGAGTGTGATTACACAGTCACTATAACAAATGCAACTTTGTACCTCCTGTGCCAACAGATCCAATCACAGCACTGATCATCGTTACATAATAGAAACATGAAGCATTGCAAGATACACAGGGCACCCAAGGGAATAAACAAGAGGCAGAATAGGTATGATTTTGACAGAAAATGGGAAATGACAGAAACGAAATAGGGTGAATGGGAAAAAAGTGTAGAAGAGAGTAGAAGACATAAGAAGGATGAAAAGAAAAGAACTGTGACATTAGAAGAGAGTATTTTAGTGTAGAAAATATCAAATAAAACTAGATTGCCCTCCCGTTTGTAATAATGTGCAGAACTCTCCATTCTAATTCTCAGCATTACCAATAGCCATTATAGAAGTTTGCTCATAAAAGCTGGGGCTAAAACATACTGTAACCTATAGTATGTTCTGTGGGCTTAATGCACTATATAAACTGGTTCTACATTTATACATTTACTCTGCTGCATGGTTCCATGGACATCATAAAGGAATCTGGCACTGCATTTATCCATTTTTGTTTATTTCAGACATCATTTCTGGTTGATATATATATATATATATATATATATATTATAGCCCACAAAACTAGGGCTAAGTAGTATATATATATCTATACTGTATGCATTTAAAGATAAGCTACCTTCTGCCATTTAGTTTTAAGTCAGATTGATTCTCCAGAACAGCAGATAATTCTAATCTAAGTACTATTATGATTTAGATTGAATCATTTTTGAATAATTTTTAAGGGGACTCTTTTACCTTTTCAATGTGAACTGCACCACTCTTTTTTTTTTTAAATAAATATTGGCAAACTAGGGTATATAGGATAATGCCAGTATATATTTAATTGTTTAAGAAAGCAAATAGATAAGTGAAAAAGTGAAAAACCCATATAACAAAATAGAGAAAAAACTTGTTCCTTTAATGAAGCTTACATTTAATCCCATTATTTTAATAAAGTGAAATCAATTGATGTGGACAGCTTGAAGGTCTAGTTCAAGCAGAGATTAGATCTAAGTTGTTTTTTAAACACAATGGATTCAAAGAGGAAAGTTAAGTTAATAGGCTTTTTTGTCCACTAATCCTCGCTTCCTGGAGATCGTCTGAGTTTGAAAGAGGGCAATTTAGAAGCTGTCTTAGTATAAATCTAGAGAGGACCCTGTGGCTGTCTAAGGGGAACAAGCCCCTCGACATTTACTAAGACATGCCTGAAAGGAGATTGTACTCTTAATCCAATTTACTCAGCCGAAGAACTCCCACAGCTTCAGCTTGCCAACAAATTAAAATCTAGCTTCATAAAAACACCTTGAATTTGGAACGTATTGGCTGGCCCGCTAGACTTGAAACTTCATTTATTCTGGCTAACTTCTCAATTATCTTTCTTGCAGTGGAGATGTGTAAAAGTGCAAAAATCAATAGTATTCTATTCCCTTTCTATTGGAAAGGGAAAAATTAATGAGATAGGACACTCTCTTAATCAGAAATAAATGTTTTAATTCAGATAATGACATAGTTTTCCCTCGTCGAACGATGACAAATGCTGCCTTGCACCCCCAACAGAAGCCGTTTCAATTTTATTGTAAATATAAAAGGTATTGATCGGTGAAATGTACAAACCCTATTGCTTACAAAAGCCATTCAGGGGGACTGGGAAAACTATTAAGCACTGGGTGAAAAATCAATAAACAACACTGAAGTGTTGGAGAGGTCGCCCTAGGCTTTGCAGCATCTTAGAAGGCAAAAAGTGAGAAATAGTGACAGACATGTCTCTTGTGGAGCAATGTTAGCTATGAAGGGAATCAGGCATTTAATCTTTCAAACAGTTTGACAGGTCAGGGGACAGACTAATGCAGACATAGGGTTTATTCATGCAAATACATAGTTAGCAAACACTCAGCATTTTAAAATATGCAAAAGGAAAAATGGGGTTCCATAATAAAAAGAATACATCATAACGCTGTGGTTTGTGGCTTTTAATTATTGGAAGAATTCTGCAAAATGACATTACTGAAAAAAGCTGGAAAATACAGATGTATGGATAAGCCACAAAGGAAATCTGTATGGCAAAATGTTTAATTACTTCACCAGCAAATAAATGGTATTTTCTCAAGCTGTTTCATTCAATGCAGTTAAGGGGCAGAAGGGGACAGCACAACTCCTTTGTGCTATACTTTGCAGAAGATGATTGCCTTAAAGCAGACTTGGAGGGAGCTCCCCTCACAAAAAGCTTCCTGTTGATATGGATATGATTATAGATTGGTCAGGGTCATGTTACCCATCAGTAGGTGAAATGTTCACATTCTGAGGATTTCACTTTCATCTCACCTTCAGTATTATGTCAGTATCATGTCATTCTCATCACTGGGAATCATATCAAGTTTTGCTGCGCCTCATGTTATTATGGTTGTTTGACCTCTGATGTAATAGCTGTTTAATAGCATCATCTGGAAGTTTGGAAAATTGCACACACAGCACCATCACTTGACATCTTTTACATGATGCATCCCATTTGGCTCTTTTAGGGGGCCACATCATCGGCTATATTTGCAAGGTGTGAATGGAAAGACCTAAAGGAATTGGTTAATATTTACAGCCAATTTTCTCCCCCAATCTAGTACATTAAAGATGCTTTCTTTATGTTTCCATAAAAGCAAAGACTGTCTTTATTTTTATAAAAGATAAGAATACAAATTAGTCCCTATATCTTAAATGACAGATGGGGTTTAGAGATAGAGAGAAAGTAAGAGAATATTTACCAGCTCTTTCCCTTAAACTCAAGAAAGTAGTAGAACCCTTAGTGGCCATCATCAATATGCTTGGCTTTTACTGTTGCTGTTTATTAAGAGTTTCCATTCGTAGCTGGATAATATGCTACCATATTATCAGAATTTGCATACAGAAGGGGGATTTAATTGTTTACCTTTTCAATGTCAACTGCACCTCTGTTTCTTTTTTTAGACCAACTTTGCACATTGCTAGGCATCATGCAAGCCTTGTAGAACAAAATAAAACTTGAAAATGTATGAATTATTTTACAATCTACAGTATATTAGTGGTTAATAAATGTTAATTATATTATAGATGGGCCTATTCCTGGTAACCTTTTCTATTTTCCATTTTGCTTTTTCATTTACTTATTACACACATGAAATCCACTGCAATCACCCATATTAAAATATTGAGGACACTGAGATACTGTATTTTGTGTATGCTGCTACTAAAGATCCCAAAACAGTTAATGTTTGTCCATATATATTGCAGTATATTCTAGCTGGCCAGCTATAACATTATCTCAGTCTGTCCATACCTGACCATGACCATGCTCACTTTTATCTTACTATTGGCCATAATTGGGATATGTGGACAAAAGTTTGGGATGATGGGAGCTACTGGCCACTGCTTATTTATCAGCAAGGGGGAAAATTGCGCTCACCACAAAACAATGTTAAACCATTAGGTGGGTGTGGGGGTGCAAAATGTATGCAGACAAAGTAAAGAAAATCCCTGCATTTACCAATAGAAATATTTTAATGACATTTTGTGATTGCACCTATTAAAAATGGGCAAGTGCTCATAATTTCTTGTGTTTGTGGGTACGTACAACTTTCCCTTTTGCTATAGTTTATATAATAGAAGTGGCACAATCCATGTTGTATCTCCCATCACCCCTAACTTCTTTTATGTTGTCTTTGTGGCATCCAATTAAAAATAGGCCAACTGTCATGCTTTATACTTTCAACCCTGCAACTAAAACTATTATTTAGGTTGCGGAGGTCACTGACCCCAAGGACCAAAATTATTATGACTTGAGAGCTTGAGCTTTGTTGTTATTGATTATTTGGTTGCTTTTGTTTTTATCCAGTCAAATGTAAAAAGACTTGGAGAGCAACACAAGCATCATAAAAGTTCATGGAGGTGCCAAATAAGAGCTAAGATTGGCTATTAGGTAGCCTCTATGAACACTGTCAGCTTACAGGCTTCTTCAGGAATTTAAAAATAACTACCTGGTGTGGGGGCAACATCCAAGGGGTTGGTGAGCAACATGTTGCCCCCGAGCCACTGGTTAGGGATCACTGTTCTATAACAAGAAATAAGATCAACTACACAGGGGTTTATTTACATCTTATTATTAACATCTTAGAATTTATTAGGTATGAAACGAAGAACTGACGTTTCAGCTACTCCTGTAGCCTCTCCACTTTGAGAAAGGCTACAGGAGTAGTCGAAATGTCAGTTCGTCATTTTGTACCTAATAAATTCTAAGATGTAATTATAAGTCCTGTGTGAAGCGGCCCATTTTTGTTTGATTATCTACGCTTGTGAGGACTGCACCCAGGCATTGTTTGTTTATATATATGAAATCCTTCCTGAGCTTTTCCTTTTAGTTGTGTTCAGCATTTTTAAATTTTTCAGGTCTTTACATTTTTAGGTCAAAGTAATACTTATAACTATGAGTTAAATGTTTTCTGTGCTTTCTGTCTTATTCATCTAACTGCTCACAAATTAATGTGTATAATTCTGAAAAGATATGAATTAAATTAAGAAACTCTAGCTAAATTTGACAGAAGTTAGAGCATCACTACTACTCGTGATTATAATAGATTAAAATAAATGTAATTAAAGAGAAGTGACATCAATAGCTCAATTACATATTAAATACGTTATGAACATAAACCCTGAGCGGAATCATGCTGACATGATGGGATATTTCATGCTTAACACATAAACAGATGTAATCTGCAATGTTAAAATTGACATGCCCCAGCTCTGTTCTTTTAAGTATTAAAAGAATCACGTTTAGGGCACTAGAGCAATAGAATGCTTTACTTCTTATGGTTTGCATTACATAGTATTTGTATTTGGTTGTTGTGAGCTATATACATATTAAAGAGGCATCAGATATTGACTTGCATCTTAATTGTATGCTGGCATATGGCGAACTGAATCGCTAAAGCTATTTGTATCAAACTCCTCTCCGCCATCATTCTTGGCAGCACTCATGCAACTGACCCATTCAACACATTGAGGCACATTTATTAAAGTACAATTGTTTCCGATTACAAAAAATCTTATTTTTTCTAAGTTTTCATACTTTGCATTTTTTTCGTACTTTGCAACAATTTGTGTGACAAAATCGTATTTGTCGTGCCAAGTATGAAAGTTTCAGATTCATTAAAGCTTTGTTATCGTGACTTTCCTTGGGCCAGGTTGGAGCTGCAGAGTGCCATTGAGTCCTATGGGAGGCTTCCAAAAACATGCACAGAAGGATCAAGGTCAGAAAGGTTTTCCCGCCGTTGATGATCATTCCGATATGAAAATTTTGTGACTTTCACAATTATGATATTATCATGACTTTTGCGATTTTTGCGTAAGCATTTTCGTGACATTTCCGATCATCAGAAATTATGGTATCTAATCCGAATTTTACCCATTTCAGGATTCCAACTTGTACTTTGATGAATTTGCCCCATTGTGTTGATACATTTTAGGACACAAATGTCTGTAAACACAGGTAAAATCAAGTAAGCATAGTGAATTACAAAGCATAGTATTGTTTTGCTATGGGCATAATAATTACCTAGTGTAGTCCTCAGATCACCTAATCTGTGCTTTCTGAAAGTTGTAGTCATGTGCTTCTGACTGGATATAAATGCAGTCTAAGAGTCTCAGTTTTTGTAAACTGAAGCTCTGTTTTACATGTGAGCTGGAATACTACTGTATTGGTATTGCTGCATTGAGAAGAAACCCAGTGGAAACATACAAACTAAAGACAGTAGTATACAATGTATCTCACAGTTAATTTAGGCTTGTATTCATCTATGATCAGATGAGGTACTTTGGGCCAACACACATACTGCCAAAATAAGGTTGACAAACATTTTGTAACCACCCCTGTGTACCACAAGGGTACCGTGGAAAAGATATACAGAAAATTATTTATGTGGGTTGTAGATGAAGGAATTTAGCTTTATGCAATATAAGTACCCCAGTGGGAAGTTGACTATCCCTAAAATACCAGCCCAATTGCAGGAATAAAAACAACACAGGGAGGAGCTTCAGTGTGTAGTTGGGCCAGCCACCAAGCATCTATATGTATAGGTTTAAATTAGAAGATAATAATTTGGTATCAATGTTCTAAGGAACATACAAATGTTTTCTAGAGAAAATATCAAAAGTTGGTTACTAAGAAAGATATTTCAAGCTTTCAAGTACACATCTGCCTAAATAAATGAACTATGCAGAGTGCCAGTAGCAGTATAAAAGTGAATGTGCGGTAATTCTAACATGAGAGGTAAACAATCTTTTTAGGGCAGTAACCCCATTTTTCTCTGCCGTTTTTGCTGTGACCTCACTTAATATTCCCAAGCAACAATACTAGCAAAGAGATCAGCAGGATATTTCTCCTATCAGACTTGGATAGATAAGTCATACATTGCAGCAATGCATGTAAAGAAGTTTTTAAGCATAAGCAGGTTTAATGGCAAGAATAAATGTACCCAAGTGTGATCCCCAATCCTAAGACAAAATACTGAAATATAACAGAAAATGTACGTCAGCTGCTAAGGTGGAACTTACGTAGTTTGGCTCTGAAATAAAGACTTCTGTATCAACCTATTTAGCTGGCAAGCAGGCAAGCACGGCACTGTGGGACCACAGTCTTCACTTCCACACTCCATTTCATGAAATGTCCCTGCTGGTTTTAATTGGAGTAAAGAGAGGGGCATATATGGAAACTTTCTCTATAGCAGAGACAGATGGAAGAAACAGGCCTTAAAATGTTAGACAGTAAGTAGTGGAACCTTACAGAAATTTCAGGGACATGTGATTTTGTCAAAACACTTTGTGGATTTGCAGAGCCTCGCCCACAAATAAACAAAATTTGAGGCAATCGTGATGGAGCCTTCAAAAAAGACAACTGTGTGAACTGTACATAATGAGCAGGGAAAATTCCATCTCAAGTTCAGCCTAGTTATACTGTATTTACTAATGCCATAGTGCTTGCAACTGCTGCTGTGCTCTGCACAAAACAAAGGAGTCTGTACTTACTGTCTGTCCTACAGGTCTCCAGAATGTCCTGCATCCCATTGCACTTCTCTCTTGTTTGTTCATGAAATACAGGGAAAGGACATTGTGGCCCAGCATTCATAACAGAATATAAAGCTATGTCTAGTTGATTCTTCTGTACTAGGACAACTAAACACCCAAAAAAGTACCTTCTCCCCTCCCCCCATCGCCCCATGCTCTGAAGCTGCTGGCAATTTTGGTCATCTGGTAATTTTGGTCTTAGTAACTATGTAATCTGCCAGAGACATCGAGCATGTTGGATCAGCACACACACACATCCCAGAATGACATGTCTTTTTCTCTTGGATTAGAGTCCCACCCACTTGCAATGCCTGGGGTGCCAAATATGTACCCATGCAAATGCTGGGCCCATAGTCAAAACAAAAATATTAGACGGAGCACTGGGAACATTGCCTTGATTAAAATATCACTTTTATTAATAAAATTAAAAACATAACCGTCCTATATAGCTCGCTTGACGCGTTTCGTGGCTTCGTACCACTTCATCAGAAGCTGCTATGGTCTCCCTTCTCACCTGTTTTTAAATACACACCTCCAAGTATCCCCACCCCAGTGGTATGTTAACCCATTAGCTCCAGGTAAGTAAAAATAATCATTAAAAGCATCCTAACAAAAAGCCACAGTAGGCATCATGCAAAATAATAGTAGTAGAGCTCTTTATATTTTTTACCACAATAATGTCCTAGATGCGCCCCATATCAGTCACATTACAATCTCAACAGTATGAATTACAGAAATACAAATATACAAAAATACAAAAGTTATATCTGAACCACTAATTCCCTTTATTCAATTAACTAAGTAGTTGACTTGAACATGAACGTCATATAAAATCTATCATATTGGATTCTAAAGGGAGATATGTGAGAGTGCTCCATACCCATTACTTTGGATGAACCCAATGAACAATATTAATCACTAAAATAATAGTCACTAAAATAATAGTCACATTATGCTCAAAAGTAACAAGAAACCTCCCATTCTCTATTGAGCCCTCCATGCTGTTCAAGTGTCTTAAGATGGTATATCCAATATACCTCCCTTTCCGATAGTTTAGCACCATAGTCGCCCCTCCTAACATTCCGTCTAGGTTTGTCTATAACCTGAAAGGAAAAAGAGACCCTGCTGGCATGAGTCTCTATAGCATGTTTCGCAACAGCTGATTTTTTATCATTCCTATCTATAGCAGAAAGATGCTCCAGAAACCTTGTGCCTGCCGTTCTGATGGTTTGCCCTACGTATTGTACTCCACATATACAGGTAGCTAAATACACTATCCCCTTCGTTAAACAATTAAAATATTGGGGAATTTGGTATACCCGTCCTGTGTTTGTGCTCGTAAAGCTCTTTGACACATTTATAACCATACAGGCCTTACACCTAGTTCTTCCACACCTAAAAGTGCCTTTATGTCGCAACCAGGCTGCCCCTTGTTCTCTGTGTTCAGTTGAGTATAGGCTCCTGGACACCCAGGAGGCTACACTTCTCCCTTTTTTAAATACAAACTGAGGTTCCCTGTCCAAAACTCGATTTAAAACAGGGTCCTGCAACAAGACACCCCAATGTTTGCATATACTCCTTTTAATATCAAAAACCCCCCTCCCATAAGTAGTACAAAATTTGGGCTTAAGCCCAAATTTTTGCTCATAAGCTTCAGCATTCCTAGTATTTTTTACATTTTTATTTTTATTCTTATTTTTGTTCCTATTATTGTTTTTATAATCACTAGTCAACAAGTCCTCTCTACTTGTGGCCACAGCCTTCTCATAGGCCATTCTTATATCCAAGGTGTCATAACCCCTCTCTATAAACCTATCCCACATCTGCATGGCCTGATTATTAAAGGCATCCCAGGAGGAACAGATGCGTCTGAGACGCAGAAATTGCCCTACCGGAATGCCTCTTACACAAGATTTAGGGTGGCCACTCTCTGCGTGAAGAAGGGTGTTACGTGTGATTGGCTTGCGAAACAGGTCTGTCATTACCTTGTTGCCCACTATACTGAAAGTTACATCCAAAAAAGGGATTTTAATCATATGCGTCTCATAAGTAAATTTGATACCTTCCACTGTTTCATTACAGTAATCCACAAATTGTTGCAAAGATAACTCATCTCCTTCCCATACTCCTATACAGTCGTCAATATAGCGATAGAACCGAATTATCTGTCCTCGAAAATTGTTGGTCTCCCCAAAGACGTGGAGTCTCTCCCACCACCCCATAAAAAGGTTGGCGTAGGTGGGCGCAAAAGATGCACCCATCGCGGCTCCACGTCTTTGGAGATAAAAACCTCCATCAAAAAGAAAATAATTAGTATGAAGCAAAAAGTCAACCGACTGCATAATGAAATCTATCTGGGTAGTAGAAAACATATCACTCCGACTCAACCAATAAAATATGGAATCCATACCCATTTTGTGATCAATAGATGAGTACAAAGCGGTCACATCCATGGTAAACCATCTATAGGTAGGTCTCCATTCCAAATCTACCAGTTTATTAATACACATAGTTGTGTCCTTTATAAAGGTTGGTAGTTGCGATACCAAGGGGACAAGTAACCTATCCACATATTGGGAAAGTCCCTCATTCAGCGCACCAATACCTGCCACTATGGGGCGACCCTTCACATTCTCCAAACTCTTGTGGACCTTTGGCAAAATATGAAAAATAGGAATAACTGGATGTGTACAATTCAAATACTCAAACTCCTTCTTATCCAGAATACCCATACTAAAACCTTCTAAAAGCAGATCACCCAATCGTTTCTGAAAACGCTGTGTGGGATCATTAGCCAGGGGAGAGTATGTACTTTCATCTAACAACTGTCGCATGACCTCATTTACATATGTACTCGCGTCAAGGATTACTACTGATCCCCCCTTGTCAGCTGCCTTAACTACTACATCTTTATTTCTACTCAGGGATTTCAGGGCTTGACTTTCCCCTACTGTTAAATTCTTACAAAAGGGCTTTCTAGATCTTTGTTGCCATTTGTTACTCAAATTTTCTATATCAGATTGTACCAATTTATAAAATAAATCAATATGATAACTTTTAGACTGAACAGGATAGTATCTTGACTTTTTCTTTAAGCCTGAATGTATTATAGGTGCACTGTCCGAGTCAATTATTCTATTCTCATCTTGCAGATCTCGCAAGACCTGTATTGTACATTCATCTTGGAAGTCCAGAGGGTAATTACCCATACTTGGAATAATGTCACTAGAAAGTTCATTAGAAAATTCACTAGATTCCTGCATAGTGATATCCATGGAGTCACTAACATCCGAATCCCCACTATTTTGACCACCATCCTGATGGCCACTACCGTAGTGTCTTTGCAAGGTAATCAATCGAATAAATCTATTTAGATCCAATATAGCCATAAACGGGTCACATTGTACATCAGGTATATAGTTCAACCCACGTGAAAGTAAGCTCAGCTCATCCCCTGATAGGGCATACGTGGAAAGATTAATAACATTAGTCTTATTCACATCAACAGTCTGTGAATGTAATTGAAAGGATTGTGTTACCAGTTCGGGGGGTTCCTGCGACCCATCCCCCTCCTCCTTCCCAAGTGCATCACTGGTTTTGCGCCTCCATCTGCGCCTGCCCCCACGTCTCGAGAACTGCGCGTTCTGACTGGATCTCTTCGTTGCTGAGGTATTCTCCCTCTGTTGGTTCTCAAAGTTCTTTGATCGCGGTCCTCGTCCAGATCGCTTACTGTGCGATCCACATCTGATATTAAAAAAGAAGAAGAAGAAGAGGAGGGAGAGAGTGATGCTGAACTAACCAAGCCCCCTTCCTCATCCGAATCCACAAATTGGACAGTTCTATTCGACTTTAATATAGAGCGGGGAGTAAAACCACTATTGGGTCTACCATTACTATATCTCTTAAATCCCTGGGGATTTTGTCTCTGAAACCTCTCAGGTCTCCATACATATACCAAATTATTTTCATAGTCCCGCTTATCGCGTTGAAATTTATCCCTCTTAACATTCTTGATAGAGAGTTCATATCGTTTTATTTGTTCCTTCAACTGTGTTAGCAGATCAGGTGGCTGCAATGAATCTGCCATCACCACATCAATGGCTTCATTAAATTGCGAAATCTCCTCTTGTGTCTTAATAAGTTCATTCCTATTACGCTCCAAAATCAACTGCATTAGCTTTAAAGAGCATTCAGTCAAAATAGCATTCCATGCTCCCTCAAAATCAGGTGAAATACCCTCAAAAGCTGGGAACTTCTTAATTCTTAAGCCGCGTGGTATCCGCTTACATCTTAAGTAATTCTCTAAAGAGCAGGTATCCCACCAGAGACGTACCTCTCTCCGCATATTTTTCTCCAGCTGTCGACAAATATATTTTAGATCAGCGGCTTCAGAGTCACAACCCGTCACCAGATCCCTCTGGTTGGAGATCTCCGCAAACACCAACTCTGCTTGCTGCATTCGCAGCGTATCCGCGGACACATTGGACGCACTGGACGCGTTGATACTTCCGGTTTCACTCATCTCGCGTTAGGTATAATCAAACAGTATTAACAATTTCAAAAAACAGCTATTGAAAAAGAAAACTCCGGGAGCTCACCCACCGGCTGCATAACCATAACAATATAGTAAGAGGAGCACTCACCGGAGTTTCCAGCTGTAAAGCAGTTCTCGTGCTACAACGTCTATTGCGCCCCCGGTTCCGGCGTACTCCAACAGTCAAAACAAAAATATTAGACGGAGCACTGGGAACATTGCCTTGATTAAAATATCACTTTTATTAATAAAATTAAAAACATAACCGTCCTATATAGCTCGCTTGACGCGTTTCGTGGCTTCGTACCACTTCATCAGAAGCTGCTATGGTCTCCCTTCTCACCTGTTTTTAAATACACACCTCCAAGTATCCCCACCCCAGTGGTATGTTAACCCATTAGCTCCAGGTAAGTAAAAATAATCATCATCGAGCATGTTGGATCAGCACACACACACATCCCAGAATGACATGTCTTTTTCTCTTGGATTAGAGTCCCACCCACTTGCAATGCCTGGGGTGCCAAATATGTACCCATGCAAATGCTGGGCCCATGTATTATATAATGGGACTCTTGACTAAACGTCATTTACACACATGGATACCAAACGAATAGCAGTTCCTGTCTATAGACTCTTAATAGAGTATAAGTCCAACCAGCCCTATAATAGCATATACTGTAGGTCCATTCAGCCCATTATTTTTGCTTTTGTAAGAATTCTTATATATGAGCATCTGCATTCTTATAGCTTTTTGGTAAAGCTCTGGTGCACTATGACAGCCATTATATCCAAATGTCATGTTAGTAAGACCCATGAATGATGGTCATTTACATCCTTCACTAAGGTCTTGGGGGAATTGAATTGAGTAACTATGGACAAAAGGAAATATTATGTGCTTCATTTATGTCTTTTCTGCTTAAACATATGACACTCTTTTAATAATGCATAATTAGGTATATTACACATGAGTGAGCTGCAGGGTAGAGGTCAAGGAAAGACCTCAGATGTACTGTTGATCTGCTGATGACTTTGGGAGAAATGTGGGAACAAGGCGGAAAATTAGAAGATGGAGGACGTTTGAAGAAGCATAAGCATGTAGATTCTTTGCAGTCTTCATTTATAGTCCAAGTCATTATCTTGTAGTGAAAAATAAATTCTAGCTTGATCTGCGATTGATTTTAGGGATGACAAAAAAGGGCAGAAAAGCACAGCTTTAGAACAGTCAACCCATGTTGCCCTGGGTAACTATGGCTGGGTTCCCAACACATTCTGGGAGTGCTGATACAGAACCTAACAAACATTACCGAAATGTGTTTCTATATATGATTATAGCACTAAAAGTTTGCAACTACAGTTAGGGATCATGCCTTAAATAGCTATCAAAGCCTCTGCTTCCAAATACATTGGCCACATATACCAAATTGACAAGTACGCCCCAACCGCAATATATTGTTTGAAGGATGGGTTGGTTGGTGCTCTAATGGAATTAATAATTATATATTTTTTGCCATTAAAAATATGAGTGTAAAATCTGCATTCTCAAACTGACATCTGTGAATGACATCAAGTTAGCATATATCTGCCAATGGAATTTATCCAGAATTAATTTGTTTGTAGCAGAGATCAATGTAAAAGTTTGTGCAATACCTTCTCTTAATTGTTTGTAAGAATACAATGGCCTTTTCATACTGAATTTTATTTGTTTTGGAAAAATCCAAATATTTGTGCCCATGGGATGCTCTTAAGTGAAATATTCTGTTGCAATGTCAAGCCCCCCAAGTTTTGTAGCTCCTTCCATTGAAACAGAAGTTGCTTTCCCTGACAATCACCTTGTAGTCTCTAAAGAAGTAAGGTGGATTTTCACACTAGAAATGTAGTAGCAACATTGCCAAGGCATCATCATTGGTATTGTGGTTTTTCCATATCCGCTTGGTCTACAACTGTTCCAATGATTGGTTACAACTCTACTGGCTAGCTTGTGTTAATCCACACTATGGGGCCCATTTACTTACTCACGCATGGGCCGAATGCGTCCGATTGCGTTTTTTTCGTAATGATCGGTATTTTGCGATTTTTTCGGAAAATTATCGCGACTTTTTCGTTACCAATACGATTTTTGCGGAAAAACGCGGGTTTTTCGTAGCCATTCCGAAAGTTGCGATTTTTTCGTAGCGTTAAAACTTGCGCGAAAAGTTGCGCTTTTTTCGTAGCGTTAAAACTTAAAAGGCGCAACGTTTTGCGCAAGTTTTAACACTACGAAAAAATCGCAACTTTTTGCGCAAGTTTTAACGCTACGAAAAAATCGCAACTTTCGGAATGGCTACGAAAAACTCGCGTTTTTTCGCGCAAATCATATTGGTAACGAAAAAGTCGCGATAATTTCCGAAAAGTCGTAAAGGCGCCAAAAAAATCGCAAAAAATATGAAAAAGTCGCAAAATGTTCGTTTTCCAATCGGAATTTTTCCAATTCGGATTCGAATTCGTGGGTTAGTAAATCAGCCCCTAAATGTGAATGGGGTTATAAGAGTAAGCATGATGATATAAGGTTACAAGAGTAAGCATAATGTAATACACTTAAATCAGATAATTAAGGCTAATGTCTTATTATTGCATAAAACAGCTCCCAGCAGCCTTAAGTTGTTGTGGGCATTCTAAAAATTGTAGTTTACAACAAGTTCTTAACATTGGTACCTTGCTTTGAACTTTGTTATTTGTGTTCTAAAGATCATTGCACATTAGTGAGACAAAGATGCTGGTCTTAAATACTGATTAGTACTTCTCAGGGAGCCTTAACTTCTTAAGTCATGGGCACTCTTGATTTGGAAGCTACATTTTAACTCTGGAACCTTAGCATTCCAGTTAAAACTGGACACACATTGAGTAACATGACTGAACTGGTTGATACAATTTAATAGGATTATAGTGTGTGGACAGAAACCCCTACAGATGACACCTTCCTTCAGCATTTGTAGAAGGTCATCAGGTGGCAGTAAAGTAGTAGGACCCCACCCATTCACTTTACCCACAGGGTTAGGTGCAAGCAGCTGGTTGGAGAATTCCCTAGAAGGGCATTATGCAATCATTTTTCCAGATCTAACAGGATTTCTTAATAACATCTTGTGGTAAATGTGGTTTTGCTTCGTGTATCACAATGTTACTTATGCTTGAGTTATGAGGGAGCAGAATTCCATTAACATATCGCTGTAGATATTAATTATACTCATAAAACTAATGATCTATATAAACATTATTTTGGTCATATTTACTCTCATTGCTTGCTGTTTGGTACACAGTTGTGCTAGTGCACTCTCTTCACTTCTTTATCATCCAGTTGTGATCAATTGCAGGGCCCAAGATTTCTCAAACGCAGCAATGGTTTACTGTAGCCTTTCTTTTTCTATACACCCCCTGTCTTTTCCCATTTTATCCCTGAAGGGCACATTTTGCAGTAAGAGCTATTGTTGCCACTGTTGTAATCGTTTCATAACAAGCATCAGATTTTTTCAAGATAACATATTGTTTCTCCATTACAGCTTCAAACTTTTACCCGGATGCTTAGTTTTCTTCTGCTTTATAGCAGAACAAACTCCCCATTTTTCATAGAACCTGATGTATACTGTGCTTTTGACTAGTCCATAACTCAGACTAAAGCACACAGGCACTTTTCTACACACTGTTTTCTCATGAACGCGAGGACCTTGCAAGCCGCAGCATCAGAGCGAGGAAGAGGTAGAGACAATTTATGATTCTGTGACATAGGCAGAAGGTGTGATTTATAGTTTAATTTGCTGTCGTAATGGACAGAGGATAATAACATGTAAAATATTAATCAATGTGTTGCAACAGCAGACATCATTTGCTAAGCTTGTTATCTGCTGCTCTACCCCTGACAGTGAACAATTAAACTGACATCAAAAAAGTAAGGGAAATGCATGAGGCAATGCCTAGGAAAAAACAGCAGAGCCATGGCAAGACCACCGAAAATTAACAAATAAAGCTCTGTCTTTATACCATTCCACTAGCGCTCCCTCCTGCTGCATCATGTGTCTACAATGGGTTTTTCAAGATGTCAAGCTCTCACAGCACCCCTTTGGGTTTGTATTAACCCAATAATAACCCTAATGGTAAGTAGATTGTATGCACATCAGCTTCTACTGATCCCCTGTGCACCTAAAATGACAAAGGGGCTTATTTAATATTTGGAAATAGCACACACAGCATCCAATAAGCAATAAGGTTGTTTATCAGCCTACTAAAAGTTAAAAAATAAGATGAAATATCTAATTAGTTTCTGTGATTAGGTGTACTGCACTGGTGCAATTTAGTGCCTGTGTTAGTAAATGCCCCAAAATGTATTATATAATCTTGTATGAATTGTGCACTGTGTGACTACATAATATCATTAATGTTTTCAATGTAAAGAATAATTACTACTGGCATTGAAGTTAAAGGGGAATAACACACCCAGTGGTTATCAGTTGCCAGCTCCCATGCACAGGCCACCTGCCCCCTACTACTGCATCAACCCAAATGCCTAAAAAAAGTTGTTCCCTACTAATGGAAAGCAGGGTTGAAGTCCCTTATGTTTGGCTGTGTGACTTGTGTTACCATGCTCCAAGGCTGTGATTGGTGGCCCAGCATACTGGAAGCTGGCCTGTCCTGGCCCAATGAGCATGCTCCTGTTTAGCAATTACTGCCTGCAAAGCTTGGGACCAGAAATGACATAACCAAATATGGCAGGTTCCCACCTGAATGCGTATGTTTGACTTTTGGCAGACAAACAGTTTTTTTTTGGTACAGGGGAACAGTTGACTCTTAGGTAGGGGTTGATGTGCTTTGGGAGGTAGTACGGAGGTAGAGGAGGTATTAATTAAAAGACTTGTTAATTAACTATGTTAATTAAACAGTTTTGTAATTAATGTGTACTTCTATGTGGCTGTATTTTTAAGTTTACTCCTGTGTGTGAGGACTGAGTTAAGGGTTAGCTAATTACATGGGTTATTTACCATGTAGATTTGTGACCATCAGGAATAGAAGTGCCACAAGGCAGTTGTGCATTTACATAACAATGTTGTCCCCCCTGTGGTCTGCCTATTCTATAGTGCTTCTCTTTGTATGTGTCTCCTTCATATGACTAATTAGGATGGCACAGGAGATTCATCTGCCTTGGGGAATTTACAGTACCTTCTAAGTAAGCTGAAATAAAGGCCAATAACACAGTTGTTAATATGAAAATGGGAAGAGAGCGTATTTTACCCCTTAGGCACCAGAGAGTTGGATGGTACCTACACAACTGATGCCCATATACTGTACTTTCACCATAGCTGTAAAATTGCCTGTAATCTGTTTTATTAGTCCTGAACCTTGTGATATTAGAGAAAGGTTACCGCATCTTTAAATCATCTCTCGTGTCTGTCTTAAGACTGCTAAAATATGATATCAAGCCCCTCGCTGTTTGCAGGAATTTTGCAAATCCCTATACTGCCTTTAGAATCCTATCTTTTTTTTTACCCAGGAGAAGTAGCAGCAGAGCGCACCGGTTGTTTGGTTATTGTCTGCTGAATCTATTTTAAAACTGGTTGCATGTCCGTGTGTGTTTTTTCTTTTTTTTTTTATATATAAATTCCATCAAGCAATCTCCCTGCCAATGGTTGTAAAGGAAACTAGAAGCCTTGTAGCATCAGATCTATGGAAGGTCAGCACGGCAGATGAGCAAAGCAATGGGAGCTTAACAAGAACCTCTCAAAAATTCAATTACAGCCAAAGAAATTAATAAATCCTTTCTGTTGGTATAGAACAAGAATTTGTCAACCTGTCCATTTTTCAGCATCTCCCTCTGACCCCGGTCAATTACATTGCTTGTAAATAGTTTTTATACATGTTCAAATAATTGCTCATCCTAATGTGCAGTGATCTGTATTCGTCACGCACTGCGGATTTAGCCCATCACTACACCGCCACCAGGACCCATTACGCGGCTGTAAGTGAAATTGAAATTGAAGTTATAATTGATATCGGGGCCCATCACCATAATGGGTTCATCATAGCGCCATCTAAAATATTAATTTTCTAATTATGGATAAATGATCAGACAAGCTGAGCCAGTGCTGGCAATGGAGCCCCTGGGAATCCAGGCTTGCTGGATGGGAGGATAGGGCCTTGTAACGACTACAAATCTTTTATTCTTTTCTCTGCTTCAGCACAGCGAGATTCAATTCTCTCAGATAATAGGTAAATAATAGTTAAGGATCTGGCTGTTAGGCTCAATTTTCCCTCTTTGTCTCTCGCTCGCTTGCTCTCCCCCCTCTTTTTTTTTTTCTTTCTTTTTTTTTTCCTACTCACTTTCATAATTTAAAGTAATGTCATTAGTGTAACCATTCCAAATTCATTTGTCAGCGCGCCTAGAACATCATTTAATTTTAATCACAATAACAAGACAATGTGTTAATAATTCCAGCTCTCATGAAACTCCATTAAAAAAAGTGTTTACTTGTTTATCTTTTCTTACCATATGGACTGAGAAGACCTTAACCTTTTATTCCTCAAAATCTCATTTGGAAAAAAGGAAAGTTGTCCAAAAAAATTTAACTTAGCTAATGATGGACAATAATGAGACTGTTGTACAGCCCCTCAAATACATTCCTCTCCCATGAGCAGCTTACATATCCATACATTTTGTTAGTTTTGAAATAATACTGGTTAATATCATAAACATAAAATAAATATAATAAATATATAATAATAATATATATATATATATATATATAGATATATATATATATTCACCATTTTAGCAAATGAAAAAAAAAATAAGCAGGAGGAAGCGTCATTGCTGGACAAGCTTTTTATTATGCTATGATAAATATGTCTGTATAATATTCATTGTGCAACCGCCTATGATTTGATATCCTTTTCCTTATACCTGCTAAATATAAAGATTATTTTTTCAGAGCTCATTACACATAACCAAAAATGATGTCTCGCGGAAGACATCAAACGCAGAAACCAGTATTTGATTAACTCTGTAGTTGCCAGACTGAAGCCATATCTTACATGAAGCCATTAAGTTACTTTTCTATATACATTTAAACCCTCTGTGCTTTCTTGCAGTTTCTTTTAAACATATATATATTTATTTCATGACATTCGGACAGCCAATTATTTATTGGGCTGCAGGATTCTTTGGCAGAAAAAGGGTTATGGGTACAATGCGCTGCATGAGTTTACTGTGTAAATAAAATGGGTAAAAGGAACATGATGAGCAATAATTGTTTTTCCTCATCTGAATTCATAATTAAACACAAGCTATTTAATTAGAAATTATGGAAGGACAGCTCTGTGGCATGTATCTGCCATCCCTCATCCCCTTGTTATCCCTGTACAAGGCATGACTCCATTGTGGCTGCAGACGGCTGCACAAAATCCATGCGCCTCCTCACCTTTAACATTTGTCAACCTGTTCATTACAGCCGAGAATTTGACACATCAGAAATGTCTTTTTGACAGGAAAGTTTATACTGGAATGAAAACTGAAGCTGGAAAAAAGAGCAAACCTTAAGAAGGATGAACATGTAATTTATTACCCTGGCTGTGCTACAGTATTCTTGTCTTTAAGACAGGATATATGTCAGCTCTTTAGAAGCAGGGAGATACAAGCTTGACGAGCCTCAGGCTCTAATGGGGCCTGCTCAGGTGCATGGAGACATACTCATTTCACATCTCAGTAGGGCTTCCAGACACTGAGTCGGTGCTTGTGGGGACATTGGCCACTGTGTAGACAAGGGAGGACTTTTAATTTATTTAAAGGAGCCAAGCTCTAAATGCAAAGATGATGATGTTTAATAATCATTTACTAAAGGTACTATAAGTTCAGCTGTCAATCAATAGACAAATGTTTCACATTACTAACCAAAGGCAAAAGAACTATATTTTCAGTCTGGTGTTTAGATGGCTGCATTTAATTGCTTATTTAAAAAAAAAGTACCCTATTTTAAAGGGTTCAGTGTTGTGGTCAGCCAGCTTTATCTGTCTACATTGCACTCGCAATGAGTGGAAGATTTTCCTAAAATCTGTTGATCGATGCAAGATTGGGGAGAGTAGTAAATAAGGGACAATGCAATGGTCAGTGGAATTATTTTGTAGCATATTTAGAAGTTTGCAAAACGCAATCATACAATAATATCAGATATCACAACTTATGATGGTGATAAAGCACAAAATTGTACACTATAGTGAGCCATTTACTTAGCACTTGCACCTATCCCAAGCACAATAAAAAGTGTGCTCTGTACCCTGCACCCGTTGTGCCTTCATTGTCAGATCTGGTGGAACAGGCATCGCAAAGCACAAGGACATCCTATATTTAATGCCTACCATGTGCTCCTGTTCTGCCTTGTGCCTAGAAGTGCTCCTTCTTGCAAATCGCTTAAGATCTGCATGTAAAATACAAATAGATACCTATAGCCAGTTCTCAGTTCATAGTCAGGTACAAATCTGTTGTCCGCAAAACTGGAATTACAAAGATTTGCCGCTAACTATTGTGTGCAAAAAAATGGATATACTCCATTGGTGTCAGTTAAAGTTCCCTATCACATTCACACAACGCACACTAAGGTAAATTCCAACAGGAGCTATTTTTTTCACAAAACTACAGGAAAATTTTGCCACAAAAAACTTCACCGTGATAAAAAAAGACACAAGAATGTCAGCCGAGACAAAAAATGGGCATTGTTGTTCACCTAAAGTTGTTGCACATTGACTTCAATGTGTTTCGTAAACTTTTCTGTGGTTTCGCAGATTTTTCTGCAATGTGAAATGGGACAGATTTGCTCATCACTATTTATAGTTTCTCCATTAAGAAATACAAATGCTAATTCTGTTGCTTCACTAACATTTTGCATTTAAAGATTCTTCAAGTGAGTTCTTGTACCAACAATACTAGTGAAAGGAAAACACAACTGGCTTATTGGCACAATGTGTTTTTTTATTGTGGATAGCACAATCCTTCTATATACTGGATTAAACTGTTTTACACCCACATCTAATTTGCACCTTCCAATATTTTCATTTAATTGCTCACAAAAAAAGTCCTCAAAATAATACCCTGCAAATAAGACATGCATAACTGCAGGAGCTGTGTTATTTATGTGCATCATATATGAACTGCAACTCTGTTTTTAAGTATTTCTGTTAACTCCCTTTACAGCACACTCATTTCTATATACCTGCAGGACTACAAAACATTTATTTTATTACCAAAATAACAAATACAATTATAGGATTCAGGTATTAATTCCTATTACTGTTATGTTATACAAGTAGTTTTTAAAACATGTATCTGGGTTAAAAAGGTCCATCATCATAGCATATAGATATACCAATATATATATATATCATCTGGAACCAATGAGGCACTCTTAGATCATGGTATTTTCCTAGATCTGAGCTCTAGATCTCCACTTACTATAAATTTCACATTTTGTGTTTGACTCCAGCAAGATTTTCTTTGACTAGAATGGAAAGTGAGTTACATTATTTCATGGAGCGCAGGCCCATGTATTGCAAAGGACAAAATACAGAAACAACAGGAAACATAAAATATTACTATTTGTGGGTATAGTTCTAGGTAAAGTAAACAGTATCAAATATATGTTGTTTCTATAGCCCCTTATACTTTTCAAACTTACTCCTAGTTTCTATTTTAAAGACACAAACATTATATTTGTAACGCCTGTTTTCTAAACTATTACTTAAAAGTAGAAAACACAGTAAATGGGATTTTCATAGATAAATCAAAATGATTTAATCAGCAACCTTTTATTAAATCTGATGTATCAGATTTAATATCTGACGTTCTCCTGCTAAAAAAAAAAAAAAGAAAAGGAAAAAAAACCTTTCCCTAAACAGGCAGTCGCTGATGCATTCAGACTGTATCAAATGAGCTTAATTGCCATGAAAAGGAGCTGAGTGTTGGTGGGGATTCCATTATTTGACTGGACATCTTATTTACTTTAGCAGCAACAGAAAACAAGATGAAAGTGGTTAAAACTGCTGTTTTCTGTCTGTCTAAACATCGTCACACAATAATGCCATTCAACAGCCAGTGCCCATTGGTAAATGCTCATTCCTATTTACAGACATATTGCTCAATGTGACGATGTTGTGAATATGAAACATTTATTCACGTTTATAGAGAATACAAGTGCCCAGAAGAACACTGGACTTTTTTTACCTGATTTTATATTTTTGAGTGTGTGATTTAGGTTTTTCGTATTCAAAGAGAATCAAACAAATGCTGTGTCACCTAATAAGAATGTGACCCCTCTGTAGTGCATTTTTAAAGGAACGGTTCAGTGTAAAAATGAAACTGGGTAAATTGGATAGACTGCGCAAAACAATATTTGTAATACAGTTAGTAAGGCAAGATGTAATCTATAAAGGCTGGAGTGGGCAGATGTCTAACATAATAGCCAGAACTCTACTTCCTACTTTCAGCTCTCTAACCTCTTAGTTAGTCAGTGACTTTAAGGGGGGCCACATGGG
The DNA here is from genome assembly GCF_000004195.4 of Xenopus tropicalis. Taxonomy (NCBI): domain Eukaryota; kingdom Metazoa; phylum Chordata; class Amphibia; order Anura; family Pipidae; genus Xenopus; species Xenopus tropicalis. The sequence continues at coordinate 85,334,997 of NC_030680.2, read as the reverse complement.
ACATAACTGTTCAGTTAGTTGTGAGCACGTAGGTCAGATTCTAATGCAAACTAACTGAACAGTTATGTCCCATGTGCCCCCCGCCCCTCCAAGTCCCTGATTGGTTACTGACTGCTAACAGCTTAGAGAGCTGTAAAGGAGGAAGTAGTGTTTTGGCCATTATGTTAGACATCTGCTCACTCCAGCCTTTATAGATTACATTTTTGCCTAACTAACTATATTGAAAACATGTTTTATTTGTCTATTTTACTCCCTTTTTATTTTTACACTGAAATATTCCTTTAAAACTGGCACAGGAAACACTCAATTCAAACTGTTGCAAAACAGAAATAGAATTTTGATGTAGTCTGGCCTACAAGGACCAATGATGTGTGCTATCACCAACTTTTATTAAAGGGGTGGTTCACCTTTAAGTTAACTTTTAGTATGTCATAGAATAGATAATTCTAAGCAACTTTTCAATTGGCCTTCCTTATTTATTTTGTATAGTTTTTGAATTATTAGCTTTTATCTTCTGACTCTTTCCAGCTTGCAAATGGGGGTCACTGACCCCAGTAGCCAAAAAGCTATTGCTCTGTGAGGCTACAGTTGTATTGTCTATTGTTACTTTTTATTACTTATCTTTCTATTGAGACCCTACTATTCATATTTCTGTCTCTCATTGCAACTCTACCATTGCAACTCCCTGGTTGCTAAGGTAATTTGGACCTTAGAAACCAGATAGCTGCTGATATTCCAAACTGGAAAGCTGTTGAACAAAAAAGTAAAAAAATAAAATAACAAATGAAGATCAATTGCAAATTGTCTCAGAATATAACTTTCTATATCATACTAAGGGGCACATTTACTAATCCACGAACGTCCGAAAAGCGTCCGAATGCGGTTTTTTCGTAATGATCTGTATTTTGCGATTTTTTCGTAAATTGTCGCGACTTTTCTGTAGCCGTTATGACTTTTCCGTAAATTGACGCAACTTTTTCGTAGCGTTGCGACTTGCACGAATTGTCGCGACTTTTTCGAGTGCCATGGGAGGCTTCCAAAATCATGCAAAGTCTGAAGGTTTGCCCGCCGTTTACGAGCGATCAATACGAAAAAGTTGCGACAATATACGAGCTAATCGTAACGGCTACGAAAAAGTTGCAACAATTCTCGCAAGTCAGATCAGTTACGAAAAAGTCGTAACGGCGACGAAAAAATCGCAAAAAATACGGAAAAGTCGCAAAATGTTAGTTTCCAATCCGAATTTTTCCAATTCGGATACGGATTCATGGATTAGTAAATGTGCCCCTAAATGTTAACACCTTTAGGTGAACAACCCCTTTAATCTGTCTAAAAAAAACAAAGATCACATGCAGAATGGACTCTGTAACAGTTCCTCCGGTTCTTGCTGGGCAGCACCTTGTACTTATATTTATTATTGATGTAATTAGGGAACAGTGAAATTTTTCGTCTGATACAGAATTGTGGTGAAATTTGGGTCTTCAGGAATGGTGGATAATTTCACAAATCTGCCGTGCATTTTGTTTTGCCAGCCATTGATTTTGATGCATTTGATGCAAGAAAAATGCCCTTTGGCACTATATGCATTTGGCATATTAAAAGACACAAGGAAAATGTCCATTCTCTATAATACATTTGGCTTAAGAAAAAAACACCCATTGACTTCAATGCATTTAGCATGAGAATTTTTTTTAAAAAAGCAATTTTAACTCCAATGCATTTGGCTCAAGAAAAAACAGGATGAAAAAAACATCCATTCAAAATACATTTTCTGAAATTTCTGCAAAATTTCACCATTTTACAAATGCAAAGGCCACATAGACCAGCCCACCAAGCAATGTTCAGCCACCCACTTACCCTTGTAACATGTTTTTTTAAACAATTTATCAGTTTAGCTTCAAACGAGCAGATCTGATGCTTGAGGGTGTATTTCTTTCATTAAACACACAGGGTGATGAGTTAAATACACCCACAGTGTAAGTAGCCACATCAGCAGTGAGTAGTGAAAGATCAAAAGAAAGAAAAATTAGATTTAGTATATATTTTGTATTATACTGGATATTTTGAGCAACAAAAGTAAATTGTATGATTGGAATTATGCTCCCACCATAAAATGTAAATTGATTCCATGGTTTACACCATTCTTTTTTGTGTATGACATACACTAATCTACAGCGTATATGTATGTGTGTATGTGTGGAATTATGTACTCCCTGTTGTACACTGGGGTATATAGAGTATATAATTTTCTATTATACACACATTTCAGTTATAACTGTTGACATGACATGACTGTTTATAAAGATATATTTTGTTATTATTAATTTCCCTGTTTGCCCTGTTTAGCTCAAGGAATAACAAAAAACAAATATTTTTTGTGGTAAAAACAACAGGCAAAATCAATGTATCGGTTTGGCACAAGCCCTATTCATTGATATTATGTTAAACAAGGGGTAAAAAATGTTTGTAGCCTCCATGACCTGCATATGATGTAGGAGATACATGTAGTTCATAATAACGACAGGGATGGGGGCAAGTACTAATATTGTTGTCTAGTCCCATATTGCATAATTTAAATAGACAGTAGATATTTTTAGGTTTTTATTACAGTACATTTGTATGAAGTCTATAGTGTGAAGAATGTTTGGTCTTCGTTATGCACATGTGTGATTTTTGTTTGTGCAGCAGCTGTTTCCTCATTACACAACTTTACAATCACATGCTGATGCTTAACAAGCAATTGCTAATACTCACCATTAGTAACTAACTGCTACCACTAATTAAGGTGTATGAGCATCTGCCATACTGGTTCATGTTTCTACTTTAATTTTACAAAGCTTCCTGATAAAATATTGTTTTATTTTTCATATTTCATTTGCATAGATTTGGTAGGATCAAAAAAGTAAATCTCAAAATTAAGAACTAAAATCTTATTGCTAGACATTTAAGGCTCCAATCCATTTAAATGAACTTTAAAATTAATTTTAAAAAAGCAAAATAGTTCAGTTTGGGTTCCTAGATGGACTCCTTTTTGATACGCTCAGATTTACCCATTGTAATTCAAGGTAATGTATTGAATTCCAATTTAATCAATTACAGTGGTTACGGCAATTTAGAACTGTGATCCAAGGTACACTCACCATCTGCTTTATTTTTTAAAGCAGCTTTATTAGAAGTTTGGGTTTGACTTGTGCACATAAATTGTGTAAGTTTAATAATGTATAATCAAAAGGATGTTGACATATTTAGTGAGAACTAAAGAATTGAAGCAGTTGTACAGCCTTTGATTTTTCATTTTTGATATCTATTGAGCTATATCTGTAAAGGGGCACTTGGACCATGAGGCCAGGTAAGAACTTTGCCAAATGCAGGATTTAGCCAGGTAAAATTACATATGTACTGTATATACAGGGCATTTTGAACTGTAGTATTGACCGCCTCTGAATGCTTCCCATTATAGCACCAAAGGGTTGCCACGTTTTGTGGCTCAGGGCTCCAGGCCAGGGGTGGGTGGGAGAGGTGGGTGATGTTTCAGGGTGTGATTATGATGCCAGGGGGCCTTGTTATGGTGTGGCGATCAGTGATTTATTTATTGCCATGCCATCAACTTAAATGTCCTGTTCAGATTTCCAAATCTGGAAGTTTTCACCCAGGACAGCTCTTTCAAAAACAGGGCAACCCTAATGGCAACCCATGGCTTATCCCACTGATGTCACTGTGGAGCTTTTCACTGTTGGTATTGCTGATTAAAACACCCTTCATGCCAAAATACTTATGTAACTCTACTTCTTAGAGGCTTAGAAAAACATTGTATTAGCTTCCATACCTGAAATAATTCTCTGATATTAGGAGGTGTAGGTGTCCTTCTGTTATTGCCCATGGAGCACTCACTTGCCAACACGGGTCACATTTTCACTAGTGCAGTAATCCATGGAAGCCAATCACATTTTTGTTTTCATTGATCCCGATGCAGCTGTCTGAACATTGCTAATTACTGATTGCTATGGGTTACTGCCCAGAAGCAAATTTCCCCAGTTTTAATGAATGAGTTTGTGCAGATCATTCCCTCTCTGACCATTTGCATGTATAAATGAGTGGGAGTCATATTCATATTCTTTGACTCCTCAAAGGCATTATGCACATTTTTTATTAGAACAATGGTATCTGTTCCCATTAGGAGTGCCATGCTACAATGTCTACCACATTCAAGCATTAATATAGTTGTTCTTCTTACTTAAAGAGCAAGGAAGGCTTCTACTATAGCCCCTAATATATTGTAGAGCCCCCTTTTCTGTCCCAAATCGACAACTTTATTTTTTAAAATAATGCTAACTAAAAATTGCCTTCTAACTTTGCAGTACTTGCAGTCTGTCACGACCGCCATCTTTGATTTCCCCTGCTCGCCCCCCCCTTCCCCGGGTCTATTTTAATAGTGATGCACGGGTCAGAAAAAGCACAACCCTCACCCAACTCAAACCACAAACTGTACTTCTGTGCGTCTCTGTCACCAAACACCCGCTCACATCCCCCCCCCCGCAACAAACACCCGCGCTCGCACCACCCCCCCGGGCAACAAACACGCACGCTCGCAACGCGACAACTGAAGGTAGGCCTGCAGCTTGAGATTAACTCTTTATTAGCCTTTCCTTCTCCTTTAAAAATGCAAAGAGGTAGCTTGAAACCTAAGTATATCTTCCTCCTATTTTACTTTGTAAGTTGCTTGGGAGACAATGAAGCTGAACCTACCCAATAAATAGGTTGTGACTTTACCTGAGAATATTCCATATACATTTGCCACGCTGGTGTGTTTATACAGTTAGGACGCTGTGCGCTTCTCTCTGCTAGTTCGGGATGACACGGTCACTTCTGTTTTCATCCTACTCTTGGTTTGTGATTCAGTGAAAAAACAATATATCACAAGACATGACCCTTTGGCCCTTTTGAGTTATCTGTTTTAGAAAGATGTGAAAACCAGTTTTTATATCCACATAATAGATATTTTGAGATTGTCGATCAATAGTGAACAAGTTTGCAGCCTGTAGTTAATGGCTGCCATAGGGCCACTCTGGCATTGACCTCTGACATGCATGTTGACAAAAAATCTATACTAAGGAAAATATAAAGAAGACTGTCATGCAGGTTTTTCTTAAATTATGAATATAGATCGGCAGCAAATAAGTGTAAATTTATGGAGTCTAAAATATGTCATGCTTTAAGGGGCAATGATTTAGAAATCCTTCAGTCTAAGTAAATGCTACAAATTGATCTTTAGTTTACAACCAATGAATTGATAATAAGCAAGTTGGATTTAAACTCATTTCCATCATGCTTGCCTATTGACCAAGTCCATAAAACAGAAGGGGATGGAACATGTTTATCGTGTCAGAGAAATAGCATGTTATAATTTGAATAATTTCAACATCTAATCTCTAATTCTCGTACAGATGCCGTGTGTCATTATCTACCTTTTTGTTCATATTTCATTTTATATCTTTTAATATATGTTCTCCAAATAAGAGCAAACCCAAATGGATATCGGGCCACAACAATCTCTGAACAGGTTCTAGAGATTAGAATGAGGACTATATCAACAATAAGCCATTGGATTGCTGAATTGAGACTAAGGTGAGTTCTAGCTAGGCCTGCAGGTCAATCATCTCTGATTTATATTTCTTTTTCTGAAGTTAGGGCACCTATTGTGTATTTTTAGCAAAAGATTATATTTGTCATAAATGTATTTCTAAATGTAAAAATGCACTTTTCCAAAAGGGCTCTAAAAAATGTAAAAAAGAGTAGTGACCATAGGCTTGTACTCTCAATAAATTCAGTCACAACAGACAGACATCTATTCAACAGTATATAAAGCTTCAGAGCCCACAGTGCAGTGTTTTGGGGACAATGCATGCCTACCCTGAATAATTATAATATAATACTATAAAGCTGCTGAAGTAGGATAATGTACCCTTAATAGAAATTTGGAAGGGCATGAGAAAGTAACATCTCATCTGTATCCCTGTTAAAGGCAAACTTTACCTAAGAATTAGCTTTTAATATTATTTCTTATTTCTTTTTGTTTCTAAGTAATTTAATATGCCATATGGCTGATTAATGCTTGTCAACCAGACAGGCTAAATATTTTTTATTACCCGTTCTTTTGTTTGGGCCCTCTGCTATCCATTTTAGTTTCTAAGGAAATGGAAAGCCCTGATAACCAAAACAAGAGAGAGATGAAAAAAAAAATCAAAACACCAACTGGAAAATGTCTAAGAATTTAACTTCTTACAACATACTAATGGGCTGATTTACAAGTGCAAGTACAGTGTACAAAAGGATCAAGTCCCCAAGTTTTGTTTCCACAAAGCAGCATCTTTACCCACAATTCTATTGTAATTGTGACAACATGCCTGATGCAATTGCACGTGTGCTTCAGTGTGAATTGAGCAAAATTGTGCTGAAAATCATCAGTTTTGAAAGACTGTCATCAAGGTGGCGGTAGAATAGGAGGTAACTAATACAATTAACTAATTAAGAAATGCAAAGGCAAATGACAGAAAATGTTATACAGGTACAGACCTGTTATCCCGATTGCTGGGGACTATGGGTTTTCCAGATAAGAGGTCCTTCCATCATCACAATACTTAGGGGCACATTTACTAACCCACGAACGGGCCGAATGCGTCCGATTGCGTTTTTTTCGTAATGATCGGTATTTTGCGATTTTTTCGGAAAATTGTTGTGACTTTTTCATTACTAATACGATTTGTGCGAAAAAACGCGAGTTTTTCGTAGCCATTCCGAAAGTTGCGCAAAATCTGGCGATTTTTCGTAGCGTTAAAACTTGCGCAAAAAGTTGCGATTTTTTCGTAGCGTTAAAACTTGCGCGAAACGTCGCACCTTTTAAGTTTTAACGCTACGAAAAAGGCGCAACTTTTCGCGCAAGTTTTAACGCTACGAAAAAATCGCCAGATTTTACGAAACTTTCGGAATGGCTACGAAAAACTCGCGTTTTTTCGCGCAAATCGTATTGGTAACGAAAAAGTCGCGACAATTTCCGAAAAGTCGTAAAGACGCCGAAAAAATCGCAAAAAATACGAAAAAGTCGCAAAATGTTTGTTTTCAAATCGGAATTTTTCCAATTCGGTTCAGATTCGTGTCTTAGTAAATGTGCCCCTTAGTCTACCAAAAATCATTCAAACATTAATTAAACCCAATAGGATTGTTTTGCCTTCAATAAGGATTAATTATATCCTAGTTGGGATCAAGTACATGAGATAATTGTATTATTACAGTGGAAAAGGAAATCATTCAGAAATCAGTCAGAATTGTTTGATTAAAATTGAGTCAATGGGAGATGGCCTTCCCATAATTCAGAGATTTCTGGACTACAGGTTTTTTGATAACAAAACCTGTAGTATTATTATATAATTTAAGCTGATATATATGTATATATATATATATATATATATATATTCGTATATATATATATGAATTTTTTAAAAAATAGTTTAAAATGGTAATGCATAATTTTCTATCTCTAAATTATACATTTCTGGTAAGACTGTAACTAAAATAAGCAATTCTGTTTGTTTGTCTTATTTTAATCTGCCTTTTCAGAGCAAATCCTATTCCTTGTACTTTCTTATTATTATGTCACACTTCAGTAAGACTACAAGAGAGGCCTCAATGGTCTTCCTGCTGCTAAGCACCATTGAAGACACATTTGTCCTGACTGCTCTTTTCTTTTAAACTCCCTCTCAACTGTGCAAGATAAATCACTGCTGGATGCAGACTGACTCTGGAGGGCAGAACTAGGTCTCAAGGAGGTAACCTGCCTCCTGCAGTTTCAACATTTTAATTCATTTTAACACTAACACACAAATGAGAGGTAAGCACTGTGCTGGAGTGTGTTCTAATTTACCACGTTTATTCATTAAAAGTTCCCTTACAGAACAAAGATTGAATGTCATGGTTTTTAAAGGATTGAAGTTCGCCTGAAGGGATTTTTTTCCTAAATTCGTTAAGAACCACAAGCAAAAAAGTCTGTGTTTTCCTAAAAAGAAGTAAATATAATTTAAATCATTGTGTAGTTATTTTTACATTAATCAGTAAGACAACTCATGAAGATTAATAACACATGTTAACACAATAATTTAAAGACAAATCTAAATGACACAAAGTCCAAGTAAACTGCACTTTAGTCAACTCAAATTCTACTTGTAGGCTGCATGGGTCCTATGCTTTGGCCATAAGGTAATAAAGGCATTATATATATATATATATATATATATATATATCAAATCCAATAAAAAGTTTTATATTTTTAGAAATTTGAGTGAATGGATCATTACAGATCTAAATTAATACAGATAAGGTTGAGGTGCCAGTACAATGTTTGACCTTTCAGGGTATCTGACCTAGTGTACATTGTAGACATGTTATATTTACATCTTTTGGCCTGATTGTGCATGAAACAAGGATGAGTTGTAGGTCCTCTCATATTTTCATGAAGGTACATACAGTTTGGACTGAACAACCAATAAGTTTGTAAATTGGCCAAATCTAGGCATGCATGTACCCAGCTAAAGATATAATAATAATCCATACACTTTAAAATGTCATGCCACCTGAAAGGATCCAACCTTTCACAAGTGTCATGGCTGATATTTGTGTGTACTCCATTGACAGCTATTGACCACATTTTGAGTGTGCTTTCTAGATTTAATCACCCATGCAAAGTCACTTTGTGCTACCTTAGCCTTTAATAGAGTCTATTTTCCCTAGGACTGGTGTTACAAAGATGCAACATTAACTTGCAGATTGGCATCTCTCTTTGGGCTTCCAGCCTATGAAGGCAGTGGCATTTTTTGATTAATTACAATCATAAATCTCTAGATGGATTATAACAGCCGATCCACTACCTCCTTAAGTTTTTTCCTGCCTTTGAGAAATATAGCAAAACAGCCTGAATATATGTTCAAAGCAAGAATTGTCTATCTTTTTGGGTAATTCACCTTAGAGACCCATTTTTATTAGCAGCTAACATTCTGATATTTCTTATACCAGAGAAAAGAACCGGCTCTGACTTGTACAGAGCATAAATAAGCAGAATGATGTTCAATAGCAGTGTTAGCTAATGTCATTATGAAAATCAATGTAATAAAAACTTAGATACACAATTTTGCCTAATAATTGGCTGCAACTTAATATGGGATTTTCAGTTCCAGCTCCCTTAATATTTTAAATGACTTCTAGCATGGTAAAATCTTTGCTTTTTAATTAACTTCATTCAATACCAAAACACTTTGATAATGCACAAGCTTAATGAAAGTGGAGACGAGTAAACAGGAGCCTAGTCAGGAATACATGTAATGAGATTTTATTTATTATCTGGCATTGGAATCAGAAAGGATTTTCATTTGTAGAACTGTAATTGGTCATCCCTGAAGCTTTCTTTGTAATGAACAACATTCTTTCCATAAACTGATGCTGCGATGTATCTATTGTAAATGAATGCGTGTGTAAATACAGAACTTCATTATACTGTAAAGAACATAGCCATAAAATTATTGCCTGTGTCTTTTTTAATTTAAACAGTATAGAAAGCAGAATCAACACATATAAATTCTCCTAGGTTACACGATTTATACAATAAATAGACTTCCACTCATTTCTATAATCTGGTATTTGTTTATCAAACTGTTTTTCTTGAACGCTTCATGGTATTACTGTGTGTAAATAAAAGTGAATAACAAGAATAGAATGTGAGCCTATTTTAACGACCTGGCTAAATGAATGTCCTGATGGAATAGCTGCAGGCAAATTCTGGCCTCCAATCAGATAACCCTCTGCAGGCAGTAGGCAGAATTTATAGGAACAAATATAAATCACAATGTTGATTACTTTTCAGGTTTGGGAAATTAGCAATGGTTGAAATTCAAATCACCCTACTGTTTTAATATTTAGGTTCACTGGAATAAGATTAGCTAAAAATCAATAGCTTCCTGTTACAGATTGTGAGCATAGAAAATGTTAGAAATCTAAGGGCACTTCTACATGACAAATGATGTTTTAATGAAAAGGAGGTTTATTTATCCAGATTTGCTGGCTACAAAAACAGCAAGTTTCTCTTGGAGCCAGGGATCCTTGGCCAAACCAAACGGAGCTGAACGCAATATATAATATCACCAGATGTTGCACAAATGGAGCCTAATGTATATCATTTTTTCGTTTATAGAGAATCTTTTCCACATATCCTAATACACTGGTATTATTACAAAAACTTTTAAATAAAGGCCAAAATAATAGTATAATATTCTTATCATAACATGTTCTGTACAATATCAAACTATGAAAGCAATTCTACCTTGATCATGTAACGGATAATAGACAAATAGAGTTACAGACACACTGTCCCCTTTAGATGTCCAACCCTTTGGTTGTTATTAAACTAAGTTGTTATTGATAACTAACAAATAAATAAGTGATGGAGATAGTAAGATGATAGATAGGAAGTTAGATAGATAGATAGATAGATAGATAGATAGATAGATAGATAGGAAGATAGGTAGATAGATAGATAAATAGATGGATGGATAGATAGATGATAGATAGATAGATAGATAGATAGATAATAGATAGCATTAACGGGTGCGCCTTTCTCTTGTTAACCCAGTCTTTAAATCACCCCTTAAATTAACCCTTATGTGTCTATAGATGAAAAGATAGAAAGACAGACAGATAGGTGATAGATAGATAGATAAATAGATAGATAGATAAATAGATAGATACAGTAGATAGATAGAGGCACAAGCCATGTAAAAATATGCATATTAAATATGAATATTTTCAATATTAAAATCAGCCATGATCAATCTAAAAACCGTTTTATTAAACTAAAACGGACAGTGTCCTCCTCCTAGTTGCACAAAAACAACTAAAGGGACAGGTTAAGCATTCTGGATATATGTATTGGGAATATTAATTACAATTGTTTCTTTTCATCAAAGTGATTTCTACAATGTTAAAGGCCCTGGCCCTAATGCTACCATAAAACTAGCCGTGGAAGTAGAGTAACATGAAAAAGAACATCAGTTCATGTTGAGGAAGCAGACCCAAGGAACAGGGGGTCCTGGGCTGCAGGGTTTGCTTCTTCTATAGTTGCTAGAAACCCCCCCCCCCCTGCCATTATGCCACCCACTGCAACATGTTCAGGGAGCAGGGGACACAAGCAGGTGGGGTGGGTAGCCAGCAGGGGGCTGGGTAGGGTTGGTTGTGCGTGCCAGGCCCTTCCAAAGATATTTTTACAGGGAGACCTGGTGTGTTGTAGTTACGTTGATGTTAATATTAAAGGAGAAGGAAAAAACTAAGTAAGCGTTATCAGAAAGGTCTATGTAAATACAGCCATAAGCACTCACAGAAAAGCTGCACAGTCCTCTATCAAAAGAAACACAGGATTTCTTGTCTCCTTTTTTGTCAACATATTGTTCAGTATCAGACTTCCTCTTTAGGGAAATCCTTCATTCCCAGGGCCAGAGTCTGCTTAGCTCTCTTTTCTCTCCCTTCTCCTGCTCCCCCCTCCCATAAGAATTCATAAAACTCACTCCCCCCACCCTTAAGTATGTGTAGTCTGAGCTAAAAAGGCTAGAGCTGCAGCAGAAAGCTACGAGAGACCAAACTAAATGGCAGATGCTATCTTAAACAAACGGGATACTCTTTACTCAGGTACGATAAAGCTTTCTACAGAATAAACATAGTGTTCTACATGGCACTAATGTGGCAAATCTATTGGCAGTAAAATGCCAAAATTACTTTCCTTCTCCTTTAAGGGGCAGATTTTTCTAATTTTTCTCTTATTTATTAAAAAGCGTAAACTGAAAAAATAGGCCCTGGGTACTTTCTGAGCAAATACTGTGAACAGTAGACAATTTTGGTAATAGAAGAGGTACGCCAACTGCCACATAGATGGTAAGTAGGGTGAGAGTTTAATGGTAATGTGCAGAATGTACTGTATGCGCCAGGTCTGAATTATAATAGCCAAGCCTGTTCTCTCATTATCAGATACTATACTGAATATGAAGCAGATGTGCAATCAAGGATTTTTTTACTGTTGCTTTTAGTAGCACAGTAAAATTTATTAGAACTACAGAAACATTTACCCTCTTTAGATAAAAGCTGCAACTCGCTTAATTTTGTTCCCTGTGCATAATTTATTCTTAGGTTTTGCAGCTTAAACTTTCATGCTAAAGTCCATTTTATCACTTTTCAGTTACTGCTCAGTAAAATGGATTGTTAAACTCTGCCTTTATTATTCGCAATTACATCACCAGCTTAAATCATTAGATAATTGGTCAATCAAGTAGCAGGAGTACACAGCACGGGGAAGTAAACAAACAAGATCATAATTAGTATACACAGTTATGTGTTCTAGAATTTAAAGTAAGCATTCGTGTCATAAATTACCGAAACCACAGAGCTTCATACCACTAAACAGATGTTGGAAATAAAGTTCAGCAGGAGGTACGGGTTTGTGGGGAGGCCACAAAGGCCCAGGCCTAGGGCGGTACAAATTTAGGGGCGGCAAAAACTTTGTTTCCATAGGGAGCACTGGGAACAGGACGAGCAGAAAACTTCAGCGCATCCTGTACCCAGTGCTCCGTATGTGCGCTAAATGGATGCACATACGCAATCTTGAGGGAGGTGGCGTGGGGGACGGGGAATAAGAGCGACCTCTGAGCACCTTCATTACGAATCTGTCTCTCTTATTTTTAAACAAAAATTGTCAATTTATTGGGTTTCTATTACACTGAAAGTGTGCTCTCCAGTGATATTGGCACTGAGGGAAAGAGAAGAGGTGCAATAAGATGGAAAAAATGCAGTAAATAGGAAGTAAAAATGAATGAGAACTGCGCCCTGTTTGGTGTAGACCCCAGTACCGATCATGTATCCAACACCCTAACAACCATCAGACATATATATTGGATTGTGGATAAAACATATTTGAACACCCCTTGTCATACTTAGAATTGCAAATTTAGATTAATGATTCATTTAGAGTAAACATTTATTTCTTAATACAGGTATAACTATTATTTGCAATGCTTAGGATTTGGCATATACTGGATAAAATGGTTTTCAGTCATTCTACCAAAAATACATTTGAACATTCAGAAAATAATGCCAGTGAAATTGTTCTATTTATATGGCTGTACGCTGGTTAACTTTCCCTATATGTCTTGTTTTGTGTCTCACAGATGAACATTGCATCAGGGAAGAATGTAGAATTATTACTCCATGGGGAATGGCAATAATGTTGTCATTATAAACAAAGCAAAGACAGCAAAGGACAGTTTCAGGATTGCTCTCTCGCCACAGAGCCAGGTAACCTCCAAATTAAATGTTGAGGGTCCTTCGAATACACTACTGTGCTATGAAGGTGGGGCACTATGCCATTGATCCTACCATATCCTCCCTGTGGCCCATCCTCTTCCTCTTACTGGAGTTCTAGTGGTCTCAATTACTGCTTGAGCCCAAGTCCTTTAATATATTTAGGTTGTGAGGTTGCAAAGTAAAGAAAATACAGTATGTGTATTCCATCCTATCCTATGATGGTCTCACCTCCTGCTTGGCCTTCAACATTTTGATTGTGAACTGTAAACATAAAATAAAGGGCTATTTACTTTTTCTGTGTCCCTTAAGTGTAGTCGGCTCCTCCATGCAAATATAGAGTCCATAGAATAATTGAGCACATATACCCTTTCCTTTTTCTAGATGGGAGGACCAGAAATTGTTAAACTACAGACAAAGACAAGAAATCTGCTAAACTACATCTTGGCCAATAGGAATATTAATATATTAATTCCACACCCATTGACAAGTAGGAGGTGAGGCCATCATAGGATAGGATGGCAAACATTTTACAAACAGTAGGGAAAAGTCACCTACAGGCCCATACATATGTCGTCTGCTTGAAAATCTACCTTGTGTAGTCATGTTCATGGAATGCTTAAGGAATGCAGGCCTAGAATATACTATGTCTGTGTTCTTTGATACATTTTTGTGTCTTCTCGATAGAGCTCTGCTTTTATCAGAAGCTAATACAAAAGGAAGCAGTGTTTGTACAGTAAAGTGAATGCTTGCTTTGTGTGACTACAAGCTGGTAATCGATTCTGGTATTTTATACCTAAAACTCTGAGGGTAACTACACCTATAACTTACCTTATGCGTTGAAAAGGGCATGTTTGCTATCACAGAAAGAAATAAATTTGTTCATGTAATAAACGCAAAGTCTAAATTGTTCTTTAGCTCCACAAATTCAGTATTAAATGTCTGGCAAAATATAAATTGTATGCTATATGTAATTTTTATGCAGGCAATGGCAGCTATTACCTAAAATTGTTTCCCACTTAGAACAAAGCCCATAATTTAGAAAGTAAAATAAAAGTATTTCTTTTAGGGTTGTCCCTCTCTGGACCTTGCACTTGGATGAGGTCCCATTGTAGGCAGCCATGACAGGGTACACACATGAGCATTATGTGTGAACTGGGTCACTCGCTCACTATCTCATGCACATGCCCCAACATGGCAGCCATGATACTATTGTTTTCCCATCAGGAGTGCGGTAAACAATTTTAAGTGAAATGTGCCCTTTTACAGCACAGTTAAGGTACATACCTATACTAATTATCTTGTCTGGGCCACTAATTTAATACAAGGCTGTAGCACTTACTGTATGTAAAGAAACACAAACTTTGCTACAGTTGCAAACTATTAACCTATTAATGATCCCAAAATTAGCCTCTCCCCAACAGATTTGGATAGTCAAACTGTGCAAAAGTCCACTTTTTGCTAATTTTCTTCTCTGCATATAAAATTAATTCCATAGACATGTACCTTGTGAACCAAATGTTCCTTTATGTAAGAGATGTGGCCCAGAGTTGATTCAGGAATAGTGATGAGCAAATTTTTTCTCCAGGCATGGATTCACATCGAAATAACGCATTTCGCATGAATTGTTTTTCTAAACCTCAGTAAAATTTTGCCAAGGAAAATTCACAGTAATGTCAAAAAAGGCGCAGTCGTGTTAAAAAGGGCACCGTCACATAAAAAAAGGCACTGTCAAGCCCAAAAAGTTGTGCATGTCAAAAAAGTTAAGCTTTACCCACATTTTGGGCATTTTTTGCCGTTTCAAGAATTTTTCCACAGTTTCACGAATTTTTTGTCTAAGTGAAACGGGACAGATTCACTCATCACTATACAGGAAGCGTTGGGATATTGCCCTGGTGACGAATATTGATCAACATCTTTCTACTTATCAAAGCATAACTGAAAAATAATTGAAAAAGTATAAAAGGCCTTGGACTTCAAATGTTTAAAATATAGTACTCTAAAGTACCTGATAGCTTGGTCATTGGCTGTGGTCTGGGAATGCAGAAGATGTGGCTGAAATGATTGGAGAATTAGTAAAAGATCGTCATTAAGACATCTGTATATTTGAGGAAAACTTATGACTGGGTCCCAAGAGGTGAATATAGACATGAGTATAAGTGTCTAAGATTTTTGACTTGAGTCAGGTTTCAGGGTGGGCCAGAAAAATGTGTACATTTGCTTTTTCAATAAGACAAGTGGGTGCTTCTTTTTCCTTTAACCTTCAAAAGCCCTTGGTTTTGTCTGTATAATTCTGTGTCCTGTAGTTATTTGCAAACATCGCCAACCCTGAAGAGGAGCAGTGTTCTGTGTGTAAATCATCTGCTGCATAAGAAATGGTTAATCGGGATGGGTGACCTGTGTATCCATGCAGCTTCCTCTCTACACCCTAATAAAATGGGCTCTTCGCTCCCACAGTAGCATCTTCTTGAGTTGCAGTTTGCTTCTTTTTTCATCACACTCTCCAGAAAATCAAACACACATTTTGCTCCTTATGTGCTTTCAGTGTTTCTTTCAATCATTGTTTTCTAATAACAGATCATTCCTTTTTGTCTAACTTTAATCTGGCCCTGCCTGACAAGCATCATCCTTTTCATTGAAGGGTAAGACCACTTAAAGAAAGGCCAATAAGCCCTTGCACCGCTCAGCTGACTGGGGTGATTTGTCACTGTGTGCTGTGGTGGTCACACCAATGGATTTATCTCAAGGTAAATGGAGATGCTGAGACCTGGGACCCAGAGCTGTGATTAAGGCCCCCTTTTTGTTGTGTTGATAGATGTTGCTTGTGTTTATCTATTTGAAATGCCACTAAATCTGTGAATACGATGGGAAAAAGGAGCTCTTTCCAGCTGAAAACATATTAGTGATTTATGTTGTACTAAGAGGAACAATAAAGAGACACAAGCTATTAAAGGAAGCTATTTCCATGAGAAACAGTTTACCTACAAAACTCTAATAGCCACACCTTGGTATCACTGGAAAGGCAAACGGTTGTGCTTCCATTTGCCCACTTTCAGGGCTGTTTGCTGGAAAGAGCTTGGGGGTAAGACCTGTGTTCACTCTTATTTATGTATTTTCTAGTAGAACCTGTGTTTCCAGGGCTCTCTCTCCAGCAGGAGTCTGATACCCAGAAACACAAAGTATTATATGCTACGTGTTCAAAACTCCAATTCCCAGCATGCTCTGCTGGATGCAGAGAGTGATATTTCACAACAACATAAAAGGTTGTAGTTTTGACAGACCTCATAATATGTTTCAAACATTTAGAGGTTAAAGGTATTAATAAGTGATATTAATCCATACAGAACTAAGGGGGGTACAAACTTTTTCCAATGTTATGCACTATTAAAGCGCTGCTATCATAAAACATTTGTTCTTCCAGCACAGCTGTAAACTGACAGAGCCACCAGTCTGGAGGGAGGGGATAATAGTTCAGGTGTGGGATCCGTTTCCAGAAACCTGGTATCCATAAAACTCAAAATTCTGGGAAGGGAATCTCCTATATATTAATCAAATGGTTCACATTTTTAAAAAATGATTTCATTTATGCTGATGAAACAGTGCCTTTACTTGATGGTAACTAGGCTGCATGAATCCATATTCGTGGCAAACCAAACCTATTGGGTTTAATTGTTGTTTAAATGATTTTATAGCAGACTGATGGAAAGATCACTTATCTAGAAAGCATTCTGGATAAAAGGTCCCATACCTGTACTACAAAAATGTATTATCCTGTTTTTAGGTATCATAAAGAATCTGCTTCTATAACACTATTTCATTCTATATATTACAGTTTCAGCTTCTATGGTAAAGAAAAGAATTTGTGTTACTTTACAGTACCAGCTTCTATGGCTAGTTACTATAATACAGTACCATATGCAAGAAATTGCTCATCTTTGGTGCTATTATTTTTGTTATATTGAAGGAAAGAGAGCATCTGAGGTGACAGCATATGAAGTGACCAGGGGCAGAATGTGAGGCCTGGAGACCAGAGGACAGAGGCCATGCCATGATGGGAAGACAAGCTGATCTTTATTCTTTCACACTGGTGGTAAAAATAATGTAGATTTTATAATGAATTTGTAACTGTAATGCAAACTGCAAATCTATAACTTTCCCAACAATTGTATACATGAGTACAAGGCATTTCTGAATTCTACTTTTTGTGCCCATTACTCATATCAACCCAATTCTCTGATAACCAATAATACATTAAATCTTATTCCAGATATAAATCTATTGTTTATTTGTTATGGTATGCTTATATGAGTTTCCTAGCCCTGTCAGACACAAGTTTGGTTGTTGTTCAGAAGACACAAGAAACTTTCTGGATGTCATTTTCATTAAAAAGTTTTCTGTGTATTAGCCCAAACAAATTTCATATGCAGTTCCATTTAAACATAAGCTTAAAAAATTTAATTAATTTATGGTGGCGGGGCAGGCTATTATTAAGGGCCCAGCTTTGTCCTGCAGCCATTGCCAGCCTATATGCCACAACCAGCCCACCCCTCATGAATACAGGCAGTGCTGTATTCATTGGGGATGTGTAGGTCCCTTACACTTCATTTTCGAGAGAAAAGATCTGCTCCTGAGGGAGCTCAGTGTGCAAAGTATGATATAAGTATTATAACAATGTCAGTTTATTCCAGTAGTTTGCACCCTGCTTTATATGTAATAAATGACCCTTCATTCTTTCTATCAGTGCATAAACCTCAACTTCTGCTTTCAGAATTACATCCTCTTTTAATAATTTGGATAATAATACTTTTTCATTAGGGTAAAGGAATAAAAGTCAATAGGGTTGATTCACTAAAGTGCGATAAGCGTTATTGCATGCTTTTTTGCGTTAAAATTGACGTGAAAAAACCCCCCGCAATCCGCTAAAGTATTATCGCATGCGTTGTCACATATCACGTGTGTTAAATAGCACACAACTGAAAGCGTTCATTTTAACGCATTGCGTTAATTATCAAATAGAAATAGTATTAACGCATTATTCACAAATACATATGAAGCGTTAAACACGCTAAATATCGCATTAGTCTGTGCGAAATTTAAGACCTACTTGGGGCAGGCGGTAATTATAGAAAAGTACAGTTAATGAGCTTTTGGCAACACAACATGGACTTTGCAGTGGGATTTATTCAATTATGTTTTGGCCCTAGAGTGATGTAGCCTCCAGTTTGCAGGGAAATGGTCAATTTCAGAACAGTAGTTTTCCAAAAGTAATAGCGTGTATGGCTAATATGGCATGCGTTTTTTCGCACACGGTGACAATTTGTTCACGTTGCGTCAAATACCACACGAAAATAGTCTTTGTGACTTAACGCAAACAGCATCACGTCTAAATTTAGTGAATCGTGCGTTGTCGCAAAAAATAAGAAGCGATAAAATTTTTAACACATGCTATAAATAGCACTCGTTTTATCGCACTAGTGAATCAACCCTAATATGTTTGCACCGTCTAGTTATCCATATCTAGCTATCCATATAGTTTGCACCTGGTTACTAGACGTCGTGCAAACTCTGCAACTCTTAGAACATTCCTAGATTTGGGAATAATAAATATGTACTGTTGCATTTTGCTAGGTAAATTACAGAAAGCAATATGGTGAACTGACACATAGGTGCATTAATAATTCGTTTTTTACAAACTTATGTATTCAGCAGGGTTCAGTACAATAAAATTCTACTCTAATAGCATGAGGGCCAAGCACTGAATCACTTGCTGCTCTCTCTCTTTCTCTGAACATTGCATACAGATACAGTGAAAAACCCTGCTGCCAACAAATTTTACTTATATGTTACTGTGCATTGGCTAAAAAATAAGTGGGCCTTGGACATTGCAGGAATTCTTTGTGTTTAAGCTTGAGAAAGTAAACTAACTTATTCATCCCATCGACCTCCAATTGTTATTGAGGTAGGTCTGTCTGTGTGTGGAATTCAATACATTGTTGGTCATCACTGAGCTAAAGATTCAAATATTCATATAACAATAGCTTTCTAAATCATTTCCAATTTCCCAAGGACATTTCTTGCAAAGAGCCTCCATTGGAAGATATTGCCAAATGCCCTGTTAATCCTGTCCTGTATTGTGGGATATTTCATTGATTTATTAGCAGCTTCAGGGTACAAGATTGATTGATTGAAGTGGGAGTGACATCTTTGCAGTTGATGGAGTACTTACATGAATCAACAAAATGTAAGATGTTCTGAAAAATGTAATGGAAAACTGTTATTGTGATGGGATGTATTAAAAAATTCAAAATGTCAGATGAAATTGTAACTATAGTCTATGTTTGTGTATTTGCTACTTAAACCATGGCTTACAGTAACCAGTTGCACAATGAACTGTGGGTCTACAGGGTCTTCATATGCAGGTATGGTCTTTGGTGCATCATTTTGGATGAACATGGGTATACACCTTTCATGATCAATTCCTATGCCGCCAATCAACTGTTATTTATGCCAGATCTGACTAAGAATATCTTCATGATTGCCCTCCTAAGTGTATCTTTCGTTGCCTGGTTTTTTTTGTATGTAAAGCTGCTCTGGTTGCACAAAAATCACACTCTTTCCCATTATGACCAAGCACTGCCTTGACCTTGTTTTATGATAGTAAGAGCTGCCTACCAAGGCCTTTATCCAGCCTCATTGCTCCTTCTACCTGCACTTTATAGAGTAATACCCATGCCTGATATCTTCACAGCAGGACATTACAATCATCTTCTATAGTATGAGATAAAAACTGAAGGATTGAGTTCCCTAACCCATCTTGTGCTGTTTAGTACATATTTGGGCTGTTGCCTGCAGTGGAAACTGGGGAATAAATGTATTAAAGGCATAAAAACTTTTAAATGAGTAATCTTTCAGGAGTATTTATGCTAATATATGGGCCATGCACAAGACTTGACCATCAGTTCCAGAGTGGTATACTTTATTTGAAGCACAAAAGCTCTATCACATTATATCTAGGAATTAGCTGATAAGCATGTACGACCCACTCATCACTTTATTTTGACCCTGCCCATCTGTAATGCACATGTATGGATCCCTAGTTCTACTCAGGGGAAGCAGAAACCTCAAGGTCCTCTAAAGGCTGTAGACCTTCAGTCAAGCCAAACACACTTTAATATTATTTAAACTAGCTGGGAAAATCCATTGACTATATTCTGTAGTGTTTATATTGAAGATTAAACACGCAATGAATGGCTGGGTGACACTAAAATAGATTATAATGCATTGATATAAAGCATAACATGAATCAATGTCACCGCCATGCACCCATTTAAATGAATAGGGTCAAGTGGGAGTACTGTATCACCCTGACTTGTGTGACAGTTACAAATGCAGAACCTAGTCTGCATAATAGGAGTGTACAAACCAGCAGAGGTTTGTAAACTTGGTTCATTTCAAGCAGAACTGACCCACAGGAATAGATAAGTGGAAGGCAGCCACACTGTCTAAAAATAAGTGAATCTGCAGTTTGCTGTTTAACATGAGCATAATGAGGTTTCAGATCTTCAAGGTTGAACAGGGAACATGTGCAGTAATAACACTATTATACTGGAAGTGTATTGTTTGCATAATGCATTCACATTTAATTTTGATTCACAAGTGGAAATGGATGACATTCAAAGATACAGTTTGCTTTTGAGATTAACACTCAGCACCTACAGTATTTTGGAAAAGAAACGTGCAACACTGTACAGCACTTACAGCAGAAAGGATACTTGGGAAATACTGTGGAGTTTGTGGCTCAGTGTAAGAATCATTGTGGATTATGCCAGTAATATATCATCAGAATCAGAAGTACAAAGTTGATCCTAAATTTGTTCTTGTTTTATGGGGGTTTGATTTCAGCCAGGGCACTATTGCAGGGTGTATCTATGTGCTTGCATGGATTTTCGCTGGGTACTCTAGTAAGAACATTTTCAGCAAATAGTTTGAATTACAATAGTAGTAACTGGGTGACAAACAAGCACATTTGTAATGATGTATAATTGTCCTATTATCTGTAGTATGGAAGTATGGGGATGCTCTTGACTATGCAGCTCCCTTTTATTTTTTTACATTGATCACTCCTCCACTAAGGGCTATTTCTTTCTAGAAGTCTTTCCTACCTCAGGCTAGCCGCATCCAAGGTAGACACAATCAGACTCTCTTTTTCTCATATCTCTTTGAAAATATCTACTAGTACAGTTTTAAAAGGTACATATTACTATAGGTATGGGATTGCTATCTGGAAACCCATTATCCAGACTCCATACTAATCAAATAATTCAAATTTTTAAAAATGACTTACCTTTTTTTCCATACTAATCAAACAGTACCTTGTACTTAATCCCATCTAAAATATAATTAATCCCCATTGGAGGCAGAACAATCCTATTAGGTTTATTTAATGTTTAAATTCTTCTTTATGGAAAACCCCCTTATCCAGAAAGCTTCAGGTCCCATGCATTTGGATAACAGGTCCCATATCTGCATTAGAAAAAATGCATAAAATATTCCCCCTTGCAAACACTTTGAAATTAATTTTACTTTCATTATCATGCTTTCACCTAGGTAACTGCCATTGGCATTTTTAATACAAAAGCCTCTGAAGAAACAACATGGACCGGTACATTATCTCGGAACAACTCTACATTATTTGTTCTCTAGGCACAACCCTAATAAAGTTTGCTGGCAGATACATTGCCACAATTTTTTCCACCATCTGGAGGTTATAATAGAGAAATGATTCATAAGTATCCCCTTATTATTTTGCATAAATCTACAGCCCCTGCTATTTACTTTATACTGTGGGAACAAATAGTCATTTAACCCTTGCTTCCAGAGGGAACCTAGGCTAATACAAGAAGCTGACAGCATGCGGGATAACATTTATCACCAGAGGATGTCCAGTAATGTACTGCTCTGGCCTCGACCAATGCAAGCAATAATGAGCTTTGCCTGTCACCAGCACCTGGTAGAATGGCATCTAGTTCAGCAAATGATGCGGCAGGAGGGCAACACAGCCTGTGACTTGGCTCTGTCAAAATCTGGACAACACCTGCACCTCATTTGCCTTTCTGAGTCTCCCTTCCCTGAATGCTGATATAGAGCCTTCCCCCTTTCATCCTCCGGATTATGACAAGTTATTAATTGCCGCCATTAGCTGCAGCTGCCTGCTTGAGTTCTGTGCCGCTCTCTGGAGGTGAGAGAACCCTGCATCCTAATGTGAACAGCATACAGGCAGAGAGCACTGGGGCAAACAGAGCAGCTACCTGCCCAAAAGGGATTGTAGAATGGTGAATAATTTATTAGAAAACATTTTTCTTTGTCCTTCTCACAGACCCACAAATCCTCCCTAAGCGCTCTTTACCAGCCTTGCAGATAATGTACTTACACAACCCAGAGCTTGCTAAATAGACTGCAAAGGCCACAGGGTTCACCCTTTGCAATGATGCCGTTTGAAAGCCCCTCTCACAGACCAAATACTTTCATTATTTTACTATTTCATGTCACATTTTATGAAGCTCCCAAAGAAGTCAAAAGAAAATATATAGCGACCAGTGAAATTAAATTCTTTTAAACAGGCTTATGTTGATTTTGTCAGTTAGTAGAAAAGATAGCAGAAATATTCTGCCTGTTCATTCAGCTGGACGCTGATTCATAAGGCTCCAATGGGGAATTTTTATATAGAATACTAAATAAAGTGAATTTTAAGCCAAGATGTATTGAAGTGGCAAGGTATATTTTTAACTCTGTGTTGCCACTTAATGTTTGCTGGTACTGCTTAATAGGATTATATATGGACTTTTATATATCAGGCCTGTAAAACTATAGGACCCTCAGGCTGCATGTGGCCCTGTTAATATGGCATAGTTATTTTAATACATTTTGCCCATAGAACATGTTAGGGCTCATTTACTTACCGCACCGATTTCTGCGCAACTACCATGCTTTTTACCAACAATACATCATTGTTTCCAACAATTTCAGTGTTGTTGCACTTGCCACAAAAGCTGCACCTAAACTAATTGCAGTTGATGCATTAAAGGGATGGTTTACCTTCAAGTTAACTTTTATAAATTATGTGCCTTCTTCTTCAGCTTCTTTCCAGCTCTCAAATGTGGGTCACTGATCCCAATAAGCCACAAATCTATTGCTACAATTGTATTCATATTGCTACTTTTTCTTACTTTCTTACTGTTTCTATTTTGTCCCCCTACTATTTATATTCCAGTCTCTCATTTAAGCCACTACTTGGTTGCTAGGGTAAATTGGATCCTAGCAAATCCGGTTTGTGTAATTTCCAGCATTTGGCATGTGAGTGACGTGTGTGTGCCCTATACTTGGGTGCAACTGTGCTTCGGCATTTGACATAGGGTGCAGGGTGGGAACCCTAAAGCTACTGCCTGATTTGGAGGTGGCAGTAGCTCCAGGGTTTCCCTGTGTCAATAAGTGCAACTGCGCTTGATTTGGAATGGAAGGCATGAAGGACTGATCGGCACTGAGCAAAAATATACAGAAGTGCAAAGAACACGCTTTGATGCAAGTACCTTTAATGAATGGAATTATTTGCACAACTGACTGCAAGGAAATTTAGGGCAATGTTCCAAGAGAATACTCGTCCGTGGTTAATTCTCGCCTACCACGAGTGGCCTTCTGAAATGCCTTTGCTTGACTTCGGAAAACAATTCCCTTTATTGGCAATGGAAAGTCATTTTGAAGAGAAGTAGCCAACTTCATTAACCACAGGCAACTAATCTCCCTGTGGGCCATCACCCTTATGGTATTGGTTGTTTTTAGTGATAAGCGAATCTGTCCCTTTTCGCTTTGACAAAAAATTATCAAATCTTTGGAAAATCCATGAAATGGTGAAAATGTCGGCGTGCGTCAAATGACACTCGAAAATGTTTTTGCCGCGTGACAATTTTTTTCAATACAGGCGACAATTTTTTACATGGTAAATTTTGTCACCCATTTCACAAAATAATCCGCCGAAAATCCATGCCTGCCAAATTATTTCGCCCATCACTAGTTGTTTTCGTTCTCAGATAATCCCTTTAACCAAACAGAGAAAGTCAGATTTAACTGTTTCATATGAATGGCGCCTACCTGAGTAGGTCCTTCTGCTAAAAAAATCTAGTATAAATGTTTCCCATCCATATATCTTTTAAATGTAAATAGAGTCATGCATTTCTCTTTTGCTTATGCTGACATTAATCCCTTTCCTCTGTTTCACACTGAATCGCTCTCTTAGCACTATAGTAAAATCATGGAGTCAATGGGATTTTGCCTCAAGCTAAACACTCTGGAGGTCAATGGGCCATCCATTTTTTTAACCAGTATTCCAAATGAATGTTTGGCAACTCAGGGGAGGTATAAGCTGCCAAACACAACTTAAAAAACATAATTTTTCCTACTCTGACTTGAAAAGAAGAGGGTTGATGTAATTGCATTTACGGTGTTATTATGGCTTAAAAATCCATGAACTAATTTAGCATGCTAAATTATACACCCTGTAGTCAAAGAGTTAGCCTAAATCCTGTACCAGTTAGGAAAACATCTGGAAGTTAAATATGATTATATCTTTTATACTATAATTTAGATTGGACAGATATTGTAGTTGGCTAGCCTTTTCCAAGAGATTAAGGCTGGCCATACAAGCACTGAATATCGTACAAAACCTTGCCTGAGCAAAAGCTGCGTTTAGGGCTGAATCAATAGATAGGGGTAGAATCCCTATTGTTTCTGCTTCCATATCTGAAGTTTTAGCCCTGAACCTCAGTGGAGGGTGCAAACAATCTCTTCTGTGCAATTGTTTCGTGTATGGCCACCTTAAGCTGCCCCAAGTTAGTTTCACTATGCAATAGAAGTAAAAGGAAGGTAAAGCAGGTGCCCATGTTCTGGAAACCTGTGCATTTACCCCAGGCTAGCAGGAGAACATCATTTACAATAAGGGGGAGGATTCTTTATGAGTAAGGATGAGGGCACACTGGGTTGATGGTCCGCTGTTTGCCAGCGTTTTGTTGACCTTCTCTTATTCACTCCTGTGTGTAGCTCCACTGACAGGCACAGCCTCGGCCTGAGTCCTCCTACACAGAGCAGATATTGGCCTGAAAAACTCAGTAACATGCGTATTTGTGCAATATCCACTCAGTATAGTTGTACCCAGTCCAACACTGTGCCAGCAGAGCTACACAAGAGAACAGGAGCAGATCTATTTCTCAATGCCTGCATACAAAATGTAGGCAAAGACAACAGACCGTACACACTGTGTGCCCTCAGCCTTACAGTAAAATAATATACATATACAAAGAAATAAAGACAGCATGGTCATACCTCGCTCTAAGCAAAGGGGAAATCAAGGGGAAAAAAAATCTTGAAAGTTCAAAACCATTTGGCAACTAAAACCTGGTGAGCTGTTATAGAGGTAAGTATAGTATATCTTCAACGTTAAAGCTATTTTATTTTATAGTTTTTTATTGTTTATAGTTTATTTTATTAAGTAGTCACATTTCTACTAGCTCACTGAAAATTAATAAAACTGTTGTTTATTTTTTATGTCTCTTTTTATTTTTAAATGGAATCTAAACCCAAAAACTCAATTAATGCAAATATGCAATTTACCTTAGTTTTCTATATTTAGTGGTTTCTGGAATATTTATAAAAGGGGGAGATTCATTCTTAAACTCAAGCTATTTTGAGCTCTGTGGAAAAAGTTTTTGAATGATTGTGATTTTTTTTTCTTGAACACTAGCATATTTACAAAAAACACCCTGATTGTGTTAAGTTGTATGTAAAAAAAAAACTTTTATATTGTTAAAGTTAAAAAATAAAGTTGTAGATAATCTCCTCTGTTGATGGTGGGCTCTGGGCAAATGCCCCTTTTGCCTATACATTAATACGGGGTATGTATTGACCTATTGTGTCAGCCTGCATTCACATATGGCATTTACATATCAAAATACAACCTTTTCTCTGAGTAGAAAATATATGTATAATTTAATTTGTATTTGTTTTCACATCTCATTTATTGTGCAGGAAACTTCTTTCTTGCATTTTTCCTAAAAAGGTTAAAATGCAATTATGTAAAAGTGAGCTATGAAACATAGGAATATTAACCTTTGAGCTTCATATCCTTGTTCTCCTTTCCATCCTATTCCCCCCCCCCCCCTCTCTCTTTTGTTTGCAGCTGCTCATATTTGTGATGAGAGCCGCATCACAAGAAAAGCAAAATGATGTGCAGACAGTCCTGTCTATCAGTTCTCCCACAACGTAGTCCCCTCAGCGCAGAACATCTTTACTCCCTAGTGCTGGCTGCTGGCAATGCAGCTTCTTCTTCCAAAAAGCATTTATCACACTACAGCTCAGTAATGGACACTCAGTGGATGGGAAATTGAGATGACCCAAAGGCCAAAGCTGTTAGGGAGACTGGTGGGAAGGGTAAAAGGGTCACAATACCCCTTTCCCACCCACTTAGTGAGCATCAGAACAGCAAAGCCACTGTTTTCACTTAAATATCCTTAGGCTCTGCACCTGAAATAAATGTTTGTTTGACATTAATAATAATACCAAACTATTTTACTGTATGAACCAGGGACCAAAAAACATGACAGTGGCTGTAATGAGATTTATTGCGTCACCTAGCTTCCACTGGAGTGCCTAGTAATGAATGCCTTTTGTTCTTGCATGGTAGGAGATATACAAACATAGATTTATATGTTCTTGGGAGAAATTAGAGCCTGGCATGGAATAAACACTGCACATTTCAATGCAGTATGTGTATAATTCATATAAAAATAATTTAAAAGACTGAGACCAAGGAATGCTCATAAAATACCTTTGGTGCCAGAATTTTAATATATACATGTATATATATAATATATATATTTATTACATCTGTACACATATTGCACATCGTTATCTTACTTTGGGTGGTGGCAAACATTTATTTTATACATACAGGTATGGATTCAAGTTTTTTTGCTTTTCAAAAACTTGAATTTGAGTTATGATTCAAAAACTCGAATATCTGGTATCTGGCAAAAAACCTGAAAATGCGTATGTAAAAATATGCCATGTAAAATCATGTGAGTTTCTATAGAAGTCAATGGGAGTTGTCATTGGCAAAATCAAGCCATATTCTAAAACTCAAATTTTTCGAGTTTTTCAAGCTTGTAAACTCGAAAAATCTGAGATATTCTAGTTTTCCTTATTAATTAATAAGCGACCATTCGATATGCAAGTTTTATAGATTTAGAAATACAAACTCAAAAACCCAAAAACTCGAAAATTGATAAATTCAAATTAAGAGAAATTCCCCTATGTGGAAACCCCCCACTACAAGGGGTTTGTATGTTTTCCTGTGTCTATGTGGGTTTCCTTCTACTTCTGACTTCTGTCCTCAAAAACATACAGGCAGCTTAAAGGGGAAGGAAAGGCTAAGTCACTTGGGGGTGCCAAAATGTTAGGCACCCCCATGTGACTTTAATCGCTTACCTTTTACCCCGGGCTGGTGCCCCTGTTAGGAGAGAACAGCACCAGCCCGGGGTAGCTGCGAGTGTCTCCTCTTCCTGCTTCTGTCTTTGCACGCTTGCACATGCGCAGTAGAGTGAAAAGCTGAACTTTAACAAAAAAGTCAGCTTTTTCACTCTACTGCGCATGCGCTGGCCCAGGGATTTCGAAGACAGACGAAATAAGGAAGAGGGAACGCTCACTCGCAGGTACCCCGGGCTGGTGCTGTTTTCTCCTAACAGGGGCACCAGCCCGGGGTAGAAGGTAGGTGAATAAAGTCACTTTGGGGTGCCTAACATTTTGGCACCCCCAAGTGACTTAGCTTTCCTTCTCCTTTAATTGGTTCCTGATAATACTGGCCTTTATATGATTGTAAAAGTTCTGTCTTTAATTCTCTTTAGTTTCATTAAATACAATGGAACTGCACCAGTGCAGTAACCATTAGCAACAAATCAGCAATTACCTTTGATTGATGTTGTGCAAAAGCTGAGGTGGAAAACAGATAACTCATTGGTAAGGTTGCCATCTGTCCATTTTTGACCCTGACAGCCCGGTTTTCGGGAGGGTTGTGTAATCAGTGAGGCCATTACCAACAATGATTCCAGCAGCCCCTCTGGCATTTGCCAGATTCTACAGATTGCTGGTCTGGGCTTGGCATCCTACTTCAGGAGACCTACAAAAAGTGTTATTATAATCCTAGGCCTCCTCCCTAAGACCTCCCCCCTTTCCCAAAACACTCCACAAACTAACTTCACTGTACCTGTTTAAAAAATGCAGAGAAGCGATATGGGATTGATGGGTGCCATTTCACGTGGCTTTGGGTCTTCAGTTCTATGAGCCCTCCATGGTACAGTTCAGGTGAGGGGAGGGAAGCCTCTTGAGAGGGCTTAGGCTTTTAGGCTTAGATTTTGTTGTCCTTTACAACAGATATTGAAAATTGTTTATCATTATTGAGCAGTATGTTCAGAAAAAAGAAGGCAAACTATATGCATCAAAGATATCCATAGTTTGGTATGATCAATAAAACAGTAATAAGGAAAGGCAAAGGTACAAGACTTGTATTATAAAGGCAACAAAGCCTTCTATACACTGCTATTTTTGTTCTGAGGATAAGTGAGCCCAAGATGGCACTGTGTCTCCTGGCAGTAATTTCAGGGTTCCCCTGATTTTGAATGAAAGGCAGAAAGAACTGAGCGGTACTGAGCACAACTATATGGAAGTATTAAGAGCACATTTTGACCCAAGTAAAAAAGTATGGTTTTAGGTACAACTTACTGCGGGGAAAAGCGCACTTGCAGACATAAATGTGCCCTCAGGGTTTTTTGGGAACTGCGCTATTTGTAAATCAGCCTCACTGCATACTCGAGAAAAATGACCATTACTGCAAGAAACCAGTTGGATAATCATACTGACATGTATTCGATACATATAACCGAGCCAGGTAAATTGTATGTCAAGTGTCTCTCCAACTCTCCTGTTTTGGGGTTGGGGGTATCTAGAGGAATTAAAAGGGTATAGTATTTGCAATCAGTTTCTTTGCTTTATATGATTTACCACCCTGGTACCTAATCTATAAACCTAAACAATTCCAGATATATCATTTTCTCTTTAAAGATTTGTTTTCTTCAATACACTGTTTAATGAAGTTGAAGTGTTGCATTTTTTATCTACACTAAAATGCAAATAAAAATCTTTAATGCATCTACACTTACTTTGTTCTCCAGTGAGCATTTACAAAATGGTTTCTAATCAGTGCCAAGAATTACATTTGTATACTTAAGATACTGTAGGGCTGATTCACTAAAGTGCGATAAATTTTATTGCACGCTTTTTTGCGTTAAATTAGACGCGATAATTGGCGCACGATTCACTATAGTATTATCGCATGCGTTAAGTCGCCATATCGCATTCGTTATTTTTCACGCGACCGCATACGTTAGTTTTAATGCATGCATTAAATAGCGCACAGAAAAGAATACGATCGCATGATTCACAAACAGTAAGGCGCGCTAAATATCGCATTAGGCTATGCGAAAATTAACACCTACTTCAGGCAGGCGATAATTATAGAAAAGTACAGTAAATGAGCTTTTGGCAATAAAATATGGACTTTGCAGTGTTATTTATTCAAGTATGTGTTTCCCCTAGAGTGATGCAGCCGCCAGTTTGCAGCGAAATGGTCATTTTTAATACAGTAATTTTCCGCAAGTATTGGCGTGTATGGCTAACATGGCGTGCGTTTATTCGCACGACTATTTATATGCGGCTACAAGTGATGAAATGTTTCGCCAGGCATGGATTTGCAGCGAATTTTTGGACGGGCGGCGAATTTTTTCATGCGTTTCGCAAAATAATCTGCCAATGGCAAAACGCATGAAAAAATTTGCCACGCAAAAATTCACCGCACGTCCAAAAATTGACACAGGGTCAAAAAATATTAGTCGCGGGCAACAATTATTTTGCCCACACAACATTTTTGCCGTTTCGTGGATCTTTCAAAAGATTTGCAAATTTTTCACTAAAGATAACCAGAATACATTTGCTCATCACTAGCGGCTACTATTTATAAGCATCTACTATTTATATGCTACCATTTATATGCGGCGACAATTTATATACACTATTTCTAAGCTACTATTTATATGCAGCGACTATACGCGTGCGTTATTTAGCGCATGGAAATAGTCTTCGCGAGTTAAATAACGCATGCAATATCGCGCGTAAAATAGCGCAAGTATGCTTATAGTGAATCGTGCGAAAATTAAGACGCAATAAAATTTTTAACGCACGCTATAAATAGCGCACGTTTTATCGCACGTTAGTGAATCGGCCCTTGTGTGTTTTGCACCGAGCACATGGGTAGCAGTAGGATATTATTGATAAGTCCTGTTCTCTGTTTCCTGCTTTTGTCTTTGGACTAAGAATAAAATCTTCAGCCTTAACTTTAGGGATATTTAGGGGGTTCTGGCTCTTCTAGAAGTGCAGTGATTAGCCAATGAGAGGAAAGAAACCAACTCAATCTCACTTGCTGCCATTCCCAAGAAAGCCATCAAATAACAATGTGAACTTTAAAATTGATCAGGATTAATTTTAGTGACAATGTATCATAACATATTTCTCTTCAGAGAGCCATTTGTTGGGCTGCAGATGTACAGAAAGTGAACAGGGAAATAAATCAGAGCGCAAAAAGGTAATTAGAGTTTTACCATTTATAGAATACTAACAATGGCTGATTTATCAAAGCATTAAATAAGGACAGCAAAAACAAGTCGCCTAACATTTTCTTACAAAATATCTGCCAACATTCAATTAGGATAAAGCTTAAATGTGACACTCTCAGCCTTGTAATGTATTT
Source organism: Xenopus tropicalis (assembly GCF_000004195.4). Taxonomy (NCBI): domain Eukaryota; kingdom Metazoa; phylum Chordata; class Amphibia; order Anura; family Pipidae; genus Xenopus; species Xenopus tropicalis. Next base: position 85,303,712 of record NC_030680.2, on the reverse strand, counting down.
GAAAGCATATTTCAGTTATTCCTGTTTATATTTTTAAAACCATGGGGGTTATGTATGAAATGCAATGCCGCTGAATAGCTTCAGACGTCTCATTACGTACCTAAACATATATTAAACTAGACTATTCACTGGTGCACGCCCTGGAACATGGGCAAGCAGAGGCTTATTTTCTTATTGCGCCCTACATCTTTGCATATATGTAGTGATTGTGCCTCTGAGCATGGCCAAACATACTTTTATTATTTTTATAGTTACAATGTCTATTGCTTATTTAGAAACACTTAACAGGCTGATAGCCAGCATATAATGCAACACCATGTAATGCATTAACGCAGTGGTTCCCAACCAGTGGCTTGTGCGCAACATAATGCTCCTAGTGGCCCGAAAACAGGTACCTATTTTTTAATTTCTGACTTGCATGCAAGTTGAAGGCATAATGACCATATGTACTGCCACACAGAGCCTCCAGTAAACTGCCAGTCCACATTGGGCTACTAAATAACTAATCACATGCCTTAATGATGACCCCTTTTCATGCTTACATTGCTCCTCAACAGTTTTTATATTTAAATGTTCCTTACGGCTAAAAAAGTATGGGGAACCCTGCATTAAAGGATGCACACATTAAATCATCTTCTTAGTGCAAATGTTTTAGGACATAGTATCAAAGTATTGCTGTGATAAATGGTTCCCATACTGCTACTGTTCTAGTTGGAAGTAATGTTTGCATTTATACATGTCCTTTGAGTTACAAGCTCATCACAAGATCAGATTCTGGTTGGCTCTATCAAGGGTGAAACATGAGTCTATAGATGGAGTTGAAAACATCCTTTCCTCTTGCTATAATATTGTTTGGATTAGCTTATATTACACATTTATCACATACTATTTTAGGCTTTGAATAAGGAAAGGTGGCTATATACTGGCTAACTTTCATTGTATCCAATCCATGGGTCAAACAATTACTGGACAATGGGCCATATATGGTAGTGCATAAAATGCTATTGTTCCTTTTATTTAGACCAATGGCCCAGTCGATTAGATCTAATGGGAAGGGAAGAGAAGCTGTGGCCCCTCTTACTCCCTCATCTGCTGATGCACCGTGGTCCTGTTATGAAACTGCATCAGCAGATGAAATTTTCAGCCTGGACATATCCATCCAATAGTAAAGTAGATTGGTCTGTTGAAACCTACCCTTAAAGGACATGCATGTCTGGTTGGACAGTATGCTGAAACACTGCCAGACCAAATAGGGGCCTGCTTTAGAAATGAGCTGGCTGACCCAAAACACAAAAAAATGTGAAAACTTGGACTATAGATGCATATGAACCACAATAGAACAGAGGCTCTTAGAACCCATAGCTTTTAAAATTCTTGCAACACTTTGGTTCTGCCTTCTGTCAAAATGGTTTCATTCTGCAAATATATCTGGGCATCAGTTGATTGGGTCTTAAGGTTTTCCCAACCTAAAAATTCTTCCTCACTGAATTTTTGCTACAATAGCATATATTAGGTCATTTTGGTCTTTAGACACGTATCGTCACCAATTTTATGACAGTAGCAGCTGCAGTAGGGGTTAGAGAGCATTTTGACAATGGAACAGCTCATAGAACAAGGTCAAAAACTGTATGCAGTTATTTGTGATGTGTTTGTATCACTTCAATAATGAATGAATTCTGTTTAGAATTATACACAATATAAGTATTAATGGTATCATATTGTTACACATTCCAATTGCTTATTATTTATTACCCAAAATGCCATTATTTTCCTTCAAACAACTTTTTTTTTTACACCTCAAAGTGCCTTGCAAAAATTTGTAATGTATGATAGAGACCCCCAGCAGTGACAGGGTTGAATGTCTGACTCTGCAAATCATTTCTTTAAAGCTTCAAGTTGACCACAGGGGATGGGGGCTGGGATGAGATACTTAGAAATCAAAAGGATGAAAGCTTCATAGAGCCTAGGACAATACCACCTTGTACTGTGCTGTAATATATCAGTGAGATCATGAGGGTGAAAGCCAGAAGCCTGAAGGCACAGCTCGTAGTCCTAAGGTTCATTAGATTGCTTGATTTAACAGAGCAAAAGCGTCAATTCATTTGGCCCATTTTTGTAATCCTTTAAGTAGGTTATATCACACAATATGTGGCAAGACTTAATACTACAGAGAGATTATTTTTGTTCATTTTGCTGTATATAGGTTATAAAGTAAAGGAACAAGAGGTACATGTCAAACTTATGCACAGATTTTTGTTTTAACCAAAAACCTTATTTTAGATATCCAATAACTACAATAAAGAGATTTATTGACACAAAGCATGTGGCCCCTTGCCATTTAAATGAAGAAGTGTATCTTTTGTAATGTTGCACAAATGCTGAAAAAGGCTCTTTATAGAACTTTTTTAATTAGTAAAGTTACAATGTCATTTCAAGATATTTTGGAGATGAGATTGCTGATGTGTAATATAATTATTGTGTCAGTTCTTATACAAAATATTCTTTATGTTCAACTCTCTTCACATCGTTTTTCTAGTATGGCAAATATCATTCCTGTATTTCTTCCATTTCTATGTTGGTGTCTGTTTGTCAATTTCCTGGGCTGAATTCCTCATCTAAAGGCCTTACAGCAGTCAGAAGGACTTTTTTTGCCTCAGAAGACTCTCATCAAGACCTATCATCAAGCAAGAACAGACTACTCTGGTTACAGAATTATCACCCAATTAACAGAAAGAGTTCCAAACCATACAAACAGTAGGAATAATAAAACACCTGGATGGAAGAGAAACAATAGTTCTAAAAAGATTCTGCTACACTACTGTGCATGCTCCTTACCTGAGGGCACGCAAGCCTTACAAATGCAAATACATTTTTGTGATACTACCTGTTTAAGGCTCTGGTTTGAACATGGGCAGATTTAAGCTGTGATTCAGGTCCTTCAGACTGATTTGGCAGCTTATGTGTCTGTGTATAAGGTCCTCCGACAGGACTACCTAATGATATATGGCCCAAAATTGGCCAGATGTCGATCAGGCAGGTCTAATTTCCCATTGGATTGGGGACCACATCAACTCTGGTTAAACACCTTAGTAGAAAATGCTATGATTTTACTGCCTTTTCTATAGAAAATGCATCCCTTTGTTAAAGAGAAACCCTTTCTTCATCCCCATTCTTTTTTACAGCCCTAGGGATAGAAACTTCTCCAGACAGTTCTTTGTCTTATGCTTGTATACATTTGTTTACTACAATCTAACGCCCAATTCAGACCTTATTTGTAATATAAACAAACCAGCGTCCCATTTCCACACTGTTTCTATGCTACAACCTAGTCACAATATACATGACTACTTGGAATGAAGATCATAAAATGGAGATGAGATGGGGACTAGCAAGTCAATTGAACTATTTTCCACCTTCCTTCAATGTATATATTCATATGGGCCCAAGAACATAGATATTTGTGTATTGGTCTTCTTTAAAACCAATGAATTGAGCAGACAGTACTGGAACCAACAGAAAAAAAAAGATTAATCCCCCCTGTTTCTCAAACATATGATGGGAACAGCTTGTCAGTGAGGGTTCCACTCAGAACTGCTGGTGAGTTACCAAGGTCCAATTATGAGTTTGTAACACAATTTCATTTTTTTGATCTGCTTAAAGCTTTCCCATATCAGATATTGAAGTCAATATAGTTAATCCAGATGTATTTTAACAGCCTGCTTGGGATAGTTAGCAAGAAAGTATTATTGAAAAATGGGTAATTCAAAATACAGTTCTCATCAACTGAAACAAGGCACTACCTCACCACTGTAAAAAGGTGTCTACTTGTGATAGGCAGTGAAATATCTGTGCATATTGCATTCTGGTAATGGGACTACCATAGACCAAAGGTTGAAAATTCATAAAAGAATGAAGCTTTATAATAAATATTGCTTACATCAGTCATAGAGAATATCATGTACATTAATTGAACTTTTTTTGGCACAAAGCTACCTAATATTATTCCATGAAATTAGGCTGTATATTCTACTTCTGCTAATAAAAAACGTTAATGGCAATTTCAAATATAGGTGTTAAGCTGGACAAATACAATTGCCCATAGCAACAATCAGCAATTTATTAGTCTACTACCAACTAGAAATGAAAAGCAAGGATATGATTGGTTTCTATGGGCAAAGGCAATTATGTAGTTTGACACCTATTATTCCCCTTTGTTGAACTGAAACAGTTAAGGAGGCATATATAATTATATTCCTGCAGCTGGACTTTCCCTGACATTTATAAAGGTGTTTCATATAGTAAGCACATATTCAAGTTTGTTAAAACCATATGATGGTTTGAAATACAGATGGAAACTGGTGTATGGTCTACTCTAGAGACATATGGTGTATTCTGTAATCGTCATTCGTACTGTGCCCAGTATAGCCAATATTTATACACATTAAAATAAACATAAATACACATGCACAATTAACTAAAGGGTCAGACTATTCTCTGGATGCTTCTAAAGCCTGGTACTTGGTATACTGGGACATGTCAAGGCAAAAACACTTCTTTCTCATGAATATGTCCCTAGCGACATTACTCTACTATTGTCTCTTGAATGGGATTCTATATTTTTGTAAACTGTCACAAATTCACTGCCAGGTAAATATTATTCTGTAACAATTGAATTTCTCTGTATGTTAATATTTCTCTGATAAATGAGTATATTTCATAGCAATTTTCTAATGAAATCATTATACAGAGGGCACATAGAGGGATATTTTACCTTCAAATTGTTAAATTACCTTTAAAAAAAGTTTCCATCGCCAGTAATGATGGACCGAGCAGCCCATTTTTCCGTGGAAGAAGTATACTTCAGGCTCATTTTGCTTTGTAATTAGGAAGAAAGTCAGAAACATCATTTATACATTAAGAATTTAATAGATATATTTTTCCAGTTTTTTACATTAGCTCAGGACAGCCCATTAATGAAATAAGTCTTCCTTCAGGGTCAATTTAGATGGGCTGTAATCTTCTGCAAATATATTGCAAATGAGGCTCATTTAATGATCTTAAAACTAACTGCCAGCAGACGATTGCTCATAACTCTCAGACAACAAGAAGGATTTTGGCTGCCTTTAACTTTTTAGCTACCTGCAAGTTAACAGTATTGTGTGCATTGTCTTCGATTGGAATATTTTGCTCACTGACAGTTAACTGAACATGTACTGATCATGTTTTTCATCCCTTTGATAGCAATATAAAATACTTAAGTTAAAATGATGTTTTTTGTTGACTGTCTACACTTCAAGCATGGGTGCTTTCACCATGGAGACTATAGAAAAAATTTTTTGGAAGGGAACACCTTCATTCTGTCCCCATACTACAACCATAGATAGTTAAGTAGTAGTAGATAGTATAGTAAAGCATAATATAGCAAATCTGATTGGCTGCCATTACTGCATAATAATTCAGTACTACGTAAAAGTAAATAGCGTCCATCCTTGGAGTTATGGAGTACCCATATATATACAATACTCAAATAGTAGAAGTGCTGAGCAACTTTAGACATCATTAGGGGGTCAGTCAGGCATCCTTTCAGGGCCTCAGTCCCAGTGTGGGGGCCTCAACAGGCACAGCAGTTCATTCATGGGTCCAGGAAGGGTAGGGGCTTGCCAGGAATTAAGTCTAAGGGGGAGATCTGTTTACCTCACTCAAGAATTCATTATAATTGGGACCCTATTCTACTTAGTTGATGTGGCAAAACCTTAGGAAGCCCAAGTAAGCAGTGGATTAATAAACCTTGCCACCTGGGGGAGGACATTGACAATGAAGTATGTATGCAGCCCTGTTAAGACACCACCATGCAGAAATACTCTGGCAATAATTTGAAGAGTTAAGGACATATCAGCCCATATGGATGGCCACTACTGGTTAATTGGCAGGGATCCACTCTGAAATGTTGTTTGCTGACAGTATCCTGTTAAGAATAAACAACCATTTTTAAATTAAAGTATACTCTCCTACTGCTGAAGCTAAACAACAGCACGTGCCATCTGCAATTCCTGTAGTTAGACTAGAGCATGTGTGACCTAATACTGTTATAGTAACATAATAAACTGTGTTGTGTCCCCTTATGGACTTAACTAACATCTTTAAATTACCCAAAATCTAGGGTCAATGGATTGTAACTATTCCCAAAAAAGCCTGTGAGATGAAAGAGTCAATAAACAAGTGCCCTGCTATACCCATAATGGTTGTGTTCCCCATTTACCCTAGATGTGACAATCTGCAGGTAATGTGAGCAGTACTGTACCTATCCTTTAATTAAGGTATATCATTATATTATATTACTAAAATTAAACAGTGATTATATGAACCCCAGGTTAGAAAGGTGATTGCTAGGGTGAGATCCTTGTGGGGCAGGTCAAAGTATTCCATTTTAAAACATCAATGGGTTTACTTTCTATTTGGAAGCATGTAAATGTTAATATATGCTGTAACTACACATTTATTTTTAACTTGGGACACCTTTAGAACATTCATTATAGGTCATTTTGCTTTCAGTTTTTGAGGCAAAGGGCAGATTTTGAGATTTGACTCCAATATTTTTTTTAACAACTAAATCGCTTTAAGCTAATGAGGCTGCTTTTCTGTTGCTTTGCAAAACTTAAAAACTCAGCTTGCATTTAGCTAACTCCTTGAGTAACCAGCACGAAAGCCATTTAATAGGGTAAATGCTTGCCTTGACAGGGAAAATATTTTGTGAGCTATGCCTCTATTAGAGCAATGCTAAAGAGTAAAATGGCATTGAGGGACCAATTTGGCGAGATATTTTGTGAGAGGAGCCATCAAGCTTTCAGCTGAATCCTGCCTCACATATAACAAATTAGTCATGATTATTTTTTAGCATTATTTCTAATTTTAAAGCTGAAATACTCAACCCTGTGCATTTTTCAACAATACAAAATAATTTGCTTAACCATCAGATTTACAGCTTTCAGCCAATGAAAAGGGTCAAAGAAAAGAGCTGCCGTATTTGCAAATAGATAAAGGGTTAAACCAACACCAGGGCAAATAAATGAAGTGCCCAGCCAGTGCACCTGGGTCTTGCCCTTTTGCCCCCTCTCCAGTCTGCTCAGAGCAGATCTACAATGGGATGCAAGTCTAGCATTACAAGAGCAGCCCTCAACTTTGCAAGTCTTGATTTTAACAAATATACTGTACAAATCTGTCCAGTGGGAGCAGTATTCAAGGGTATAAAATGCAATTTGCCTCCAGCCAAATTCCCAATTCCACTTTCTCTTTTATGACGGGCAAAATAACACGGGCTTATTGCCCAGTATTCATTTTGCCTCGAGGAGCTTTGTCTTTAAAGGTTTTCTGTCATTATCTGTCACTGGAAAATTGTTCATAGGACCCTGGGGAAAGGTAGTTATAAAATCACACCTAAACAATGGCAGAATATGGGGTGTAAGACAATATATACAGGAACATGGGGTATGTGTGCAGCTGCACAGGCTGCTTCTTATTGTTGTTAACAATAGTAGTTAGGGTGCTGCTTGAGCAATGGTTATTGCAGGTGATGGGTCACAAATTGTACAACTAGTTATTTGTTTTACACATGCTAGATGCTGCTATACATGGCCATAATTGACTATAGATTGGAGTGTGCCTTGGTTGTATTTAATACATACAGCATCATTGTACTGTCATGATTTAATTTACCTTTCAACTTTTGCTGCATTAGATATAATTATTTCCACGACTGAATTGGTTGTAAGTAAATGCTGTTTGTTAAGCCTTGGAAATATACTCATACAGAAATAGAACATATTTTGATCAGATCCATAAATATTATTCTCTGCTCTGGAAAGTCCTCTTTCCATATTCCAAAAAGAGTGGCACATAAGAGTGGCATTAATACATAAGGAACAGAAATGAACTATTTTAGAACAAAAATGGAGAAAGAAGCATTTACAGTATATTTAAAATTGTCATTTTCAACACTTTTGCAGCAATCAAATTGTTTGTTGTAGTATTATAACAGAAAAACAAACAACCCAAGGTACATTTGCCTAGCAGGACTTTTGTTAATGGAGATTTAATAAACAGCAAGTAAAATATGTCAGTACATTGGCTCCATTGTCCAGCAGTCAATTGATGTACTTAAAACAGAAGTCGTCGGATCTTACTGCAGGCATTTTTAGCTTCCCTCTGTTTTATGGCACAACCTTAGACACAGAGTACTGAGAGGTCAAGACAGCATGTAGGCTTTTGCATTAAACAGTGGAACACTAATTAGTTTTAGTGACAATGGCTTTTTGTTTTTATACTCTAATATTTTGATGGTCAGTTTTGTTTGAAAATATGTTCAAAAAGGACACAATACATCTTTTTTTCTCCAGCTGGTAGTTCAAAGCCTAGGAAGTTGTTTATTCCCCAAAATAAGGTAGTGCTTTTGATTTTAATCACTGAAAGACATTTTTACAACCTTAAGAAATAACAACAATGTAAATTAAAGCAGGCAGAACAGTAGTTAGGTGTTTTATCCTTCCTCTTTATTTTTAGGTTCCAGTATCACAGTATTTAATGATCTACGAATAATAATATTTTTCCATTCATGAAGTGTAGTATTCTTTTTAACCTTTAGATTGATTTCCCCTATTTTGCACAGGCCAGGGTTAATCTTAATGCTTTCCAGCATAATACAATGTTTTTTGTTGTTTTAAGGTGTTTTCATTTAGGTCAAGTTCTATCTTGAGGCCCAGGCCCAGATTGGCAATCTGTGGGTTCTGGCAAATGCCAGAGGGGCTGCAGTAAGATGCCAGAGGCAGACACTATTTAGTGGGCTATTAGGGGCTCTTTGGGCCTCTTTGTACTTGAAATGCCAGGGCCTATTTTAAAGGAACAGTAACACCAAAACATGAAATTTTTTTAAAGTAATTATAATATAATGTACTGTTGCCCTGCATTGGTAATACTGGCGTGTTTGCTTTAGAAACCCTACTATAGTTTATATAAATACCCTGCAAAGTAGCCACGGGGGCAGCCATTTAAGGTGGAAAAAAGGAGAAAAGGTACAGGTTACATGGCAGATAACAGATAAGTCCTGTAGAATACAATGGCGTTTTATCTGTTATCTGCTATGTCACCTGTGCCTTTTCCTCTTTTTTTCCAGCTAAAATGGCTGCCCCCATGGCTACACAGCAGGGTATTTATATAAACTACAGTAGTGTTTCTTAAACAAGCATGCACCTTTTACCAATGCAGGGCAACAGTACATTATATTTTAATTACTTTGATACATTTTCATTCCTTGGTGTTACTGTTCCTTTAAATCCCAGTCCGGACCTGCTCAGGCCCTTCTAATCCTGCATAACCCAGCTCCTAAAGAAGAAGTGTCCACAACACAGTGTGCCACAGCCCTTGCAATCCTTTACAGTTCTCAGGTGGGGCATACCGTAACTCTGTAATAGCTTAAAATACAAAATATGCAGCATTGGACAAACTACAAATATTAAAATAAAATTAATATTTTAGTCATCAAGAAAAAGGACATGTTGAATGAAAATAATGAGATATGCAGGGAAATAGGCAATGCATTGTACTGCAAGTGTAGTTCAATATGGATGAGTAGTAGCTTGGGCACTAGCTGCATGATGTGAAGGTGAGACAAGGTAAAGCTGTACCTTGTACTTGATGGTAACTAAGCTGCATGAATCCATATTGGTGACATAACAAACCATATTTAACATTGAAATAATTTTTAGCAGACTAGTGATTTGGTTATCCAAATTATAGAAAGAAAGTTTATCCAGAAAACCCAAGGTCCAAAGCATTATGTATAATAGATCCTATACCTGTAGTTTTGTTTTTGCATGCGGTATGTCTAAATAGCAAAACAATCAGTACAATAATCTTTATTTTTTTATTTGTAATCATTGTTTTAAGCCCTTCTGTTAACAAACAAGACAATTAAATTTTTAAGACTGAGGTTAGTTTACCATAGGGTGGATTGGTGCAAAATGCAATAAGACAGGTACAAAGTAGAATGTTTTCTGTCATTAATGCTCTTTGCCATGGCTGAGTTGCACCTGGCAAACAAATGTATGTGTGTCTTCCTCTATAAACACATATACATTATGGGGCAGATTTATCAAATCACGAGTTCGAATCTCGAATGGGAAAAATTCGAATTGGAAACCGAAATTTCTGAAGATCACAAAAATGCTTACAAAAAAATTGTATTAGTCACGATAATATCGTATTGGCGATCCGAAAGTCATGAAATTTTCGTACCGTACAATTGTAAACAGCGGTAAAACCTTTCCGATTTTTTCGTACAAGCATACGAAAAAGTCGTGCGCCGTACGAAAAGTCATTCGGCGTATGACAAAATCGTGCGGACGCCCGAAAAAATCGCTGAAAATACGCTCAGAGCATGACAAGGGGACTCCTCAATTGACCCTTCGCCTTGAGGCACCCCACTGAACCCCCTTGTTACATATCTCAATGAAACACCAGGAGACAGAGGTGGAGAAAATGGCCACAGCATTTATTCACATTTTATCAAATAAATAGGACCTTGCCAGCCTAACCCAAGGCAATATTCTAAAGCCATAATTCCATAAGAGGTCGCTACTATGCTCTGCCGTTCCTCGCTGAAGACTTGAAGGAGTATTAGACTGCCTCTACCTACAGAGAGGATGGCCCCAAACTCTGCTACCAGCAGGAGCTGCATTACCAACCATGAGAGAAGTTCAGCAGCCCTGCTGCCGGTCCTGGATCTGCAGTGTCTCGATGATAGGAAATCCAAGCAGGCTGTCACCTAGCACAAGCAGTAGTAGCGTCTGTATCTATCAATCCACCGTGCAGTCACAGGAGAGAACCTCCTTTCTCCCTCTGCTAAAATGACCTGTGCAGTACTCTGGCAAGGTCCTACCGCTGCTGTGACAAATAAAACTTAAAATATATTATCATATATCCACTATTTTGATCCAGAGGAAGGCAAAAAACCCAACCTGAAGCTAGTGCCAATTATGCCTCAAGAGAGAAAAAATTCCTTCCTGACCCCCCCTGGGCGATCGGAAACATTCCCTGGATCAAGAAATCGTTAACATGAATTAAACACAAAGCTGACTCTCAAGTTTATACCATATAAAGATACAGAAAGCACAATATAAAAATGCATTCAGGTAAAATTCCACATTCAGTTATTAATAGATAATATGAAAACCAAAAGAAGAGAAACTCCTGACATTTCTCAAAATATGCAAAAAGAGGGAGGGTGGGTGGGATGTTTCTACCTGCTCAGAAGATAAGGAAGTGAGTGCTTTTCTGACATCACATCCCTCTCTTTCTCCGCCCCTCCCCAGGCCAGCCTTCTCCTGCCTTAACTCTTTCCTTCTCACCTAATCACAGTTGCACCTGGTTCTTCCAATCTCTAAACATAAACCAGTGTAATCTGGCTGCTGGTTATTCGGATCCCTTGTCATGCAGCCCCTGCGCTTATATCTCCAGGGCTTCCTTTCTAATGAACACTCCAAGTGTTCGTGCCTTTGTAAATGTGCCCCTAAGTGTCTAAGTCTAATGTATTGGCTTTACTAGGGAAAATGTTGTGCCCCTTGGTGCTCTAGCAATTGTGCTCCTGCCCATAGTAAATCAGCTATTTGTTCTTATATTATATAAAGATTATATTTATGAACCAACTTTATCTTCATGTACATAAATGCACTAAGAGGAGCAACTTAAGTGCAGGTGGCCCTATAACTGTTGTTAAATTAAGGGTATTTATATAGAATGAATCTTGCCCTAACTGTTAGCTTAAGTTATTTAACTAAATGCTAATTCTGTCTCTGAATGAGATCTCTTGACATTTGCTCTTTGCTATGTTTGTCTAATGTGCAAATTGTGTCGTTAACAGATGATTGGATTTACCTACTGCTGAAGACAATTGCTACTGTGTGCATTATTATGCTAAGAAGCTACATACAACCTTGCTCTTTCAACTCACCAGTGCAGATTGTTGGACATACACTACTACAGTCTTCCTCCCATTGTGACTTCTGTTCCTGCTGCAGTGGATGGTCCCCTAGTAACCAAGCATTGTATCTTATTTAAACAGAGTAAATCTCTTGCCAGTTGTAAATACATGCCAACATACTATATGGCCATCCATAATGACTATAAATATTAAAACTGGAATCATTACAAAAAAAATACAAAAATCAGTGCATTGTATTGCAAGGGCACATTGGGATTGAGAATGAAGTAGGCACCATGTTTGGAATAACTCTCTTTATCTGTGCAAACTTTCATTAGCCTGCTGCTACAGAGTAAGTCAGAAGCATTGGTACATGGGTGTTTGTTAGAATATTCCGAGCGAAAACATGACAAAGACTTTTCTTTTCCCCGGCCTACAAAGAACTCCAAATCTTTACTATTCAGCACAGCTGCCTGTATGAGACAACACTGAGGCTTTTGTCCCTTCAGTCTAAGTGGGAGTGAATAACATTAACCCCTGTAACAGAATTATCCCATTCTTTTGATTCTACAGCACACTATAATATGTTTGCGGCCATATCTGGACCATATCCGGCTTGGATGGTACACAGGATAATACATATCATTCAGATCATAATTAGCTATGTACTTGCAATAGCAGAATGTGAAGTAAAGAAAAAAACACTAAAAATGTTGTCTTTTGGACTATGACAAAGAGCTTTTTAAACGACTTTGGGCATTTTCAGTGTCTGACTCATGTCTGGAGATCTCAGTATTCAGTGATACTCCATAATGCTTTAAGTTTTGTGTTTTATGCCTTTATTCAACAATGACATGCTCATAGCTTAGGGCTCAGCACCACATTCCCTCACATATTGCTCGCCTTTGTTTGCCGTTGCATAAAATCTTTATGGCTTTTTGGCAGGTTTTATATTTTTATGCTATGCTGCTGCTGAAGAACTGAAACAAACAGCGAGGCCCTCTTTCTCTCTCCATAAATATTAAGCAAAGGAAGAAGGAGCCATGAAACATTGATTGTTAATATGTACATGGAAATCATGAAGTTATGCGAGGTGCATCAGTCAGTAAAGGTAGTGAATGGTCATTTTTGAGGCAAGAGCATTGAACATTGTGGGTTAAATTGCTAGGATTTTACTATTGATTAAAAGAGGGGTTGAAAATGTTTTAATGTGTTAAAACATGATACCAAATTGACCTATTAAAACAATAAAAAAAAGGATAAAAAAGTTTCAGTTATGTTTATTTATCTCCAATTATAAAAGGGGAGAATATAACTGTACAGTTGATAACTGACATTTAGAGAATCTGAGTGAGCGATAGAGCCTGCTATTTTTTAATCCAGTGCTTAATTATACCCAGTGAATTTATATCTCGTCTTTCTTTACAAAGAGAGAGCATGCAAGTGCCAACAACAGGAGATCATCTGCACTTATCCATTATCAATATACTAAGGACCTTTAGATATCTTGTGCTCACACCCTCACTGCACCTCTGCCTGGTTTAAAATTGTTCAGCGGTGAGCACATTTGGCCAGCTTCAATGCCCTCCTGCGTAATGACTTCAAATTGTTTAGTGATGAACACAACTCTCCCTATCTTTGCTATAGTGGGTGCATACAAGAGTTGAAGATATTATTTGGCCTATTTTAAGTGCCTGTTACACCTCAGCTTTAAAATGGCTTATTATTATTAACATTGAGCTCTAACATAAAATACATAGGGGCACATTTACTAACCCACGAACGGGTCGAAATGAGTCCGATTGCGTTTTTTTCGTAATGATCAGTATTTTGCGATTTTTCCGTATTTTTTGCGATTTTTTCGGCGTCTTTACGAATTTTTCGTTACCAATACGATTTTTGCGTAAAAACGCGAGTTTTTCGTAGCCATTACAAAAGTTGCGTAAAATCGCCCGATTTTTTCATAGCGTTAAAACTTACGCGAAAAGTTGCGCCTTTTTCGTAGCGTTAAAACTTAAAAGGTGCGAAGTTTCGCATAAGTTTTAACGCTACGAAAAAAACGCAACTTTTTGCGCAAGTTTTAACGCTACGAAAAATCGCCAGATTTTACACAACTTTCGTAATGGCTACGAAAAACTCGCGTTTTTACGCAAAAATCGTATTGGTAACGAAAAATTCGTAAAGACGCCGAAAAAATCGCAAAAAATACGAAAAAGTCGCAAAATGTTCGTTTTCAAGTCGGAACTTTTCCAATTCGGGTCGGATTCGTGGGTTAGTAAATCAGCCCCTTAGTCTAAATTAATTTGAAAAAAGAGTAACCAAGATAGATACCTATACACCTCTGTAATTAAATCACATTTGTTTTAAAATTGTGACCGTATTTATGATACATCACAGATTTTTAAGATTTTCTTAATAACGATCAACATGAAAATCGCAGAAAAAAATCAACGTGCCTTACTTCAAAATATACATTTCTGTTGACTTCTAGAGCATCTCTCCATGTTTTAGGTGGCCTCATTTTGATTTTCATCTTTGTCTTTCTCTTATAAATCTTGACCAAGTGGAGGGAAAAACATTTATTGATTGCAAAAATTAATTGACGGGTTTTATTTGCTGCAATTTTCATAATTTGCAGCAAACATTGTGATTGTTGGAAAACTTTTCCAAGTTCCCAAAAGATATTCTCCAGTATATTCTCATTATTGGACATGCTTTTATTAAATTGCAAAAAACAATTCATCCCAAATTTTAATAAATCAATCCATATATATATGTATATATATGTAGAGACATGGAGTTAGCCAGCACTCACGTCAAATTGTGGAGCAGTGCCTGGGTGCAATACCACAAACAAAGTAGATAAATACAAAAATTAGGATAGCATTCACAGGTCTTCTGAAAAAACAAAAATGTATTTATTATGCATGGACTTATGCATCTTATTGTTTGTATTTAAATGCTGTCTACAAAATATAATATATTTGCAAATGTCAATGCACAGTTACATTTTATTTAACTTGCACCTGCCTAGGGTGCAACGGTCGGGGGGGGGGGCGCTAGGCATGTACTTCTTTCGCCTACCTCTAGTATGTGCCCTCGTCCCCTGCCACCAGGTGGTCTGTTGCTTACCTCCCCCACCCCCATCATGCAGGGGGAGCAAGAAGGCTGGTTGTGTTGCCTAGGGTACCCAGCCAACATGGCTCGGCGCTGGTCACAGGTAAGGCTTCCAGCTGAGGATCCATGCAAACCATTTATATGCAAGCAGTGTTTCACTCTGGAATGCTGTAACACCACTCATGTGTCAGCCAAATCCTTTTGCAGGTCCTTTGCAGTTATATGATGTTGCCTTTGCCTTTCTGGTCAGAATGCAAGCAGTTACCAAGTTTTCTTGGTCTTCTAGATCTTGACAGTTTCTTAAAGGAGAATGCAAGTCAAAATTTAAAAAGCATACTGCCCAATAGTCCTCCTATTGTTTAGTAAAAACGCCACACTTTTGGCTCACCTAATCAAATATTTACTCAGTCACACTTACTTCACATTTTCTACAACAGGCAGCCATCTTTAAAAAGGTATTCTCCCTTCCTTTTCCTTCCTTGCTTCATACTGCACATGTGTTTCATTCTCTCCCCCCCCCCCCCCTCTGGCAGATCCGCTTCTGATTGGCTGGTGGGCATGTGTAGCTCAGAACAGGAGACAGGATCAAGTTACACACATGCTCAGAGAATAGGAAGGCTGCAGGAAGGGGAGAGAGATTTCAGATATGCAGTAAGTACTTAAAAAGAATGCCTTTAGACTTATTTTTAATGTATATTAACCTTTCATTGTCCTTTAACTGTAATTTCTTGAGGACATTACAGACAGTGAAAGAGTGGAAGAGTTTTTTTTATCTTTTATAGCTTTCCCCTGCTTTGAAGGCATCAAACAGCTTCATATTCAGATCCTCTTCTAGTTAAAAGAGACCATGCTTTTTGGCAAAGTTTGGAGCGTCAGAGATTTTATTATGCTCTGTAGTTGTCAACTGATGACAAGTTCTAATGACTATTAAAGATCTAATGAGGCAATTAGGGTCAGAAACCTTGCAAACACAGTATTTATCATTGGCAAGTGAAAAGGTGTCCAAACTTTTGCACACAATTTTGCTAAAATTACTTATTTTCTTTGATCCAATGTTTTGCAAATATGGTGTTCTTACACACTGATTTCTGTAGTAGTTGTTTCTAATGTTTCTTTTACAAATTTAGCTTCATGTGTAATTTGGCCAGGATGCTTAATTTGCATTGAGCTGTTTAAAGGGGGTTTGATGGGGCAAGTTAGTACATAAAGTGGCAATTGGGGGGTGAAACTAAGACAAACAGCTTAGTGCATAAACTGGTAAAACTGGAAGGAACATGGTACACCGACTGGGATGAAGACTGGGTAAAGGAGAACTCTCTAAAATAAATAAGAATTTCACTGAATATCTAAGGTTTTGGAAAGGGAAAGAGTCACATTTACAGAAAAATAATTACATTTCCCTAAACACACCAAATAAAAACTTACAAAAGTGTTGAGCTCTGGAATGTCAGATATCTCTGAATTTAATTCTATTTATTGGAATGAAGCAGGAATGGTTCAACACATTTTAAAAATCTATACCTTTTAGCTGCACTGCTGTTGAGTATTTTGTCTACAGCCTTTAACAAGCTCTCAATCTCTTCATTTCACCTGCCGATATCCACTCTAATTAACTATTCAATAGTGAATCTATAAGGCAATGAATAAATAGCAGCATGTCTCTTGATTGGCAGTTCTAATTAAACTCTTATGTGCTGGAAGAGCTAGCTAAAAAGCACGGATGAGAAAAACTGTTTCACATAATAAATCTATTAGAAGAAGAGTTAGTTATTGGGATAATTTCACTGACTGGACCAAGCTAAAAGTAACAGTTTTTATAGTATAACCTTAATAACTGAAGCACAATTATTTTATACAAAGATTTAGGAAAGATGGCTAAAAACCAGTCCAACATTTTTCAAAAATAATCTTCTAAACAGAATTAAAATGACACTATTAAAATATTCTGTATGAATGGATAGAACGTGGCTAGAAAATTGAAATAGATATGTGTTCCGCATTTAAGCACATCGGCCAGGGCAGGCTCAATGGAAAGACTGTAGGGGGCAGATTTATCAAATCACGAGTTCGAATCCCGAATGGGAAAACTTCGGATTGGATACGAAAATTTCTGAAGATCACAAATATCACGAAAATGCTTACGAAAAAATCGGATTACTCACGATAATTTCATATCGGCGATCCGAAAGTCACGGCATTTTCGTACCGAACCATTGTAAACAGCGGCAGAGCCTTTCCGAATTTTTCGCGTGGCTGCGCGAAAAAGTCACGCGAGTGCAAAAAAACGTCGAGAATACGCTCGGGTCTTGGTAAATCTCTAAGAGTGTGTGGTAATAATTTTCTACCAAAAAATCTTTTTAATAACCAGCAACTGTGATGGGGATTCTGTTACAAAAATAAAAGTTTCATCTGCTTTTGTTGCAGAGTGCATAGAATATTTCCAGCAATGAACATTGGCAGACTAGAGTTGTGCCATAGCTTAAACTCCTGTGCCTCAGTAGGAGCAAGGCTAGAAACACAGCAGGGAGCAGTCAGAACCCCAATGTTACACCCTGCTCCAAAGAACCATCTGTTAAAGAGAACCTTGCAGCAATAATTTGTATTATGTTTAATTTACTCACCTTTTGTAAGTTTTTCCATACAGAGCCTTTAGTTGCAAAATGGGCACAATGTGCAGTGTTAATTTGTGTTTAGAAATGCTACAAAAGGGTCTTTGTTAATATAACTTGTGTTAAGAATTCCTTGTATATAGCTGAACTAATTCAGGTGTTTAAATGAAAACAATCAAGCAAAATATTGTGCAAGAATTTGTGGCCTGCTATAAAGAAAATACACATGTACGTATGAAAAGGAGGATCCATATTTTTGGCAAACACAAATTAAACTTAATACTTTTCTCATGGATATGTAAATTTGCTTTTCGTTAGGTGCCTGCATCCAACTTGCTTGCGCCTATACTTCATAACTAGCATTCTAGATCTCTTTATAGCAGAGCATGAACCTCAAAAGAGTCATGGCAAGATCAATGATCTTCTGTTTGAGAGGTCTGGTTTACACAAGATATAAATGGCACACAATTACTCACGCTTGATTAATCAGACAATTTAGGCATCATTATTTCCGATGGCATACACGAGTGATTGCGGTTGCAACAATTGCAAGTAGTTTCCTTCTCCGGTGTTCCTTCTGCGATGATATATTGCTTGCGATTTCCACTTGCTATTGATCTTGATGGAAATCTCACAAACCCCTTCTGAATCTTAAGATGTGATTTTGGTATCACTTCAAGTGGGTCTTGTCAGTATTTCAGAAAATCCCACCATGTTACATACACATGATGTATTGTTACTGTTTTATCCATGCAAATGTTTAATCATTTTCAGCAAGGAGACCACCAATATGAAATAACATAACACAGTGACTCAGTAAGTAGCAATTCTGCCTAGCAGCACTGTGTTCCTGAGTATAATTCTGACTTCGGCACTACAAGGAGTTTGTATGTCATCCCTGTGTCTGTGTGTGTTTCCTCTGGTTTCCTCACACACTCAAAAAACATACAGGCAGGTTAATTGGCTTTTGATTAAAATCAGCCCTAGTATGTGTGACTGTGATAGGGACCTTTGATTGCAAGCTCTGCTGGGGCAGGCAGTGATGTGAATGATGTATAATCTTTGTAAAGTGCTGCAGAAATGTGTCAACACTATATAAGAGAGCTGGACCAAGTCAGACAGGTACCCTAGACAACCTGGCCAGCCACCTCACCCCCACCAACCACTTGCAAACGAGGTCACATTCAGTGTCAGCGGGTGAAGGGAGGGTGCAGGGTTGGGAAAAGCATGGTAAGTGATCAGCAGCAGTGGCAGAACAAGGGCCAGGGCAAGGAGTAGGCAGAAAAAAGAGATATGTGCCTAGCACCCCCTCATTATTGCTCCCTAGGCACATGCCTCTTCTGCCTACCCCTAGTTCTGGCCCCGCTGTATGAATAACCCAATAATACATAAATTATGTAGGCTTACTGTTTTCCATGACACACAAGCAGCTGTGGTTTTGTAAATAGGATTTAAAAAGCACTGTGCATTTTAGCTATTATTCTCATCAGTGGTGGATTACCACAAGGACATCTTGGGTCCCATTCCTTTCATAAGGCAGAAGTGGAGCTGAATGAGAAAGAGGTGGATCTGAGGCAGATGAAGGGACGCATTAGGGTGAGGAAAGACAAAGTAAAACTTTGATAAAAATATAAAATAAATGCCAAGAAATGTTGCCCAGGTTTCACTTGCAACCAGGTTCAGCACTTGCTTATGCCTGGTAGGAGAGGGAACCAGTGTTCTTTGTTAAAGGTGGGCAGTTGGCAGGTCAGGTGAGCAGCGTCATAACATATCTTAGCTAATCCCCCCTGCAAAAAAATTTGCAGGATCCACATCACCTGCAATGGCCTACAACTACATCACTCCTCCTCCGACCTGCCCCTGTGCACAAGCACACACTAGATAGTTTTCTGCAAAATGCACCGGAAGGGAAGAATGAGGTGAAACCATAAATGATACGGTAGTTACCTGCAGGTTACCTGTTGGTAGACTAGCCTAGATATTGTGATTTTATTACATAAGGATATGCCAATAATTGTGCCAATGTAGGCAGGACAGTGATGAAATGCAACCTCAAAATGGGTGGGATTTACTGGAGAGTGAGAAAAAGTATACCTTTCAAATATTGGAAGGTATGCTTTAACTATAGGGCGCATTCACAGCATGCAAAGTGCAGTTTTAAGCACAATCACCATGTTTTTTTTTCCTACAATGCTCAGTTTTTCTCTAGGGGTAATAGTGCCTGCTACAATTGCATCTGATTCGCCAAAATGGATGCAACTGCTCATGTGCAAATCAGGGACAGTTGAGAAAATTTCCTAAGTCTGTGGTCATTTCTGGTGTTTGGCAACCTTATTTTCAGGCTCAAATGTGCTGCACCTATTGATGCATGGCTCTGAGAAAACCCTGCGAGAAGTGCATTTTGACACAAGCAACTTCAGTGAAAGCGGTTGTAGGTGCAACTTACTGTGAAATAAAGCAAGTTGCTCACTGTGCTTGTGGATGTAAATGAGCCCTAATGACTTTAAGGCTAGAGCTGATGCCACACCAGGCGTAGGGCTGATTTTTTCGGCAAGCGGAAAAACGCTTGCCGAAAATTCAGCCCTAAGCCTGCTACTTGTGCCTGCACCCGAGCGTATCTCATTGCCGAAAAAATCAGCCCTACGCCTGGTGTGGCATCAGCCTAAGGGGCAATGTAATCAAAGACCCACAGTTCACCTAAGTCTAGTAATCTATAACACTAAATCAGGTGTTTGGTTTCAAACAACTACCAAAAAATACTTGTGACTAATTGGTTGCTATGGTTTACTAGAGCTGTAGTCAAATATATTACATGACCCTCAAGTTTTAGGTAAAATGGAATTTAAGCCACAAAGTGTCATCCACACATGATCATGTATTTTCTGACAATTCCATGTATGCATCAAGTAGTTAGGTAGCCAGCTGGTAAAGGCTGTGCATAAGGTCAAATGTGGGATAATGTCATCCATATAAAAACTGCAAGCAAAATATGCTGGGGTTTTCCTAAACTGATATATCAGATTGGATATCTATTTTTTTTTTTCCATTTCAATTTTTTACCCAAAATGTGACTCCATCTATCCAGGGCCCACAGTCTCTAACTCTTCTGCTTTGCAATTACTGGTGTGTTTAAGATCATGTCATCAAGAGAGAAACAGAATGCCAGACTCATGTTGATGATTAATAGACAAAAGCTCAACAGGCTTCCTTGTAAATCTCCCACATATCCATAAATGAACCCCAGCAGGGAAAAGCCACAAGGAACCACAGATACAAAAAGGGCAGTGTGCGTACTGCTCTGCAGGTAACAGAGGACATAACAATAAGAGGAGACATGAACTTTAACAGGATAATGGAAGGGGATTCTTGACTTCAATTATCTAACTGGGCCTGAAACATCTTAGGATGGGCATAATCCTTTCTAGAAGCTCAAAACATGAACACATTTATCATGCATTCCTTTAAAATGAGAATCACTTATCTATCCTTACTTTATACAGAATTTTATTAAATGCAATTCAATCAGTGAATGGCATCTGGACCTACATCCCATTAAATCATGTTGGGTTATGAACTAATGTAACTAAGGCAGAAGGAATCAGTATGAGTCAAGTGATACAGTTCATTGTGCAACCCTTGGTCTTTCTGGCCAGATTTGGGTGTAACATTTGGGTTTCTAAAATTAACTAAAATCTTAACCATGGTACAAATAAAACAATTCCTGCTTTCACAAGCAGGACCTGTACCCATACCATTGTTTCTGGGCTACATAATCTGCCTTTTTGACAAATGTGAAGGCCAGATACAGTCTGTTAAACTTTATTGCGTTTGGGCATGCTATGGGTTATAATTCCACAAGAACTGAAGAGTAGTGATGAGCAAATCTGTCCCATTTCGCTTCACTGAAATATTTGCAAAACAACAGGAAAATTAGCGAAACAGCGAAAAATCAGCGAAACGCTTTTCCCACAACCATACCCAATTTGATGCGACTGCACCCAATTTGATGTGATAACGTCCAATTTGTCCCCACCACACCTATTTTGATGTGACTTTTTTTGACGCACAATGAATTTTTAAGCTGCAAATTTTTGCGTAAGTTTCGCGAAACAATTCACCAATGGCAAAATGCGAATCCATGCCAGCCAAAAAAATTCCCTCGTCACTATTGAAGAGCCAGAACCTTTTTTTTTGTCTGACCCTGGTATGGATAGTCCATGTTCTGAGGCTGCTAAGCTATTGCTGTATACAACTTTCTAAGCATACCTTTGATGAGATTATCTACATGTATACATGCAACAGCATTGTTTTTCAAACTATGGTATGTTTAATCAAACAGAACACCAGCGCAAGAATTGGATCCATTATCCTGAAACCCATTATGCAGAAAGCTTTAAAGGAATATTGTCATGGGAAAATAAGTTTTTTTCAAAATGCATCAGTTAATAGAGCTTCTCCAGCAGATTGTTGCATTGAAATCCATTTTTTTAAAACACAGTTTTTTTATACTTAATTTTGAAATTTCACATGGAGCTAGCCATATTCTTCATTTCCCAGGTTGCCACAGCCATGTGACTTGTGCTCGGATAAACTCCAGTCACACCTTACCGCTGAGGTGCAAGTTGGAGTGATATCACCTCCTCCCAGCAGCCAATCAGCAGAACAATGGAAAGGGAGCAAGATCGTAGCTCCCACTAGATATCAGAATAGCATTTAATAGTAAGAAATCCAAGTCCAGCTTGGGACTCCTCTAGTTACATGGGAGTAGGAGAAACAATAGGTTACCTGAAAGCAGTTCTAATGTGTAGCACTGGAGATGGCTGCCTACACACCAATATTACTGCTAAAAAATACATTTGTTGGTTCAAGAATAAAATTTTAAATGGTAGAGTGAATTATTGAATTGTAAACAGTGGCACACGGGGAGATTAGTCACCCTCGACAAATCTCCTGTGTCTCGGGCGACTAATCTCCCTGGATTGCCATCCCACCAGCGACAATGTAAATCGCCGGTGGGATGGCAATCCGGTGAGATTAGTCACCCGCGAACAGGGAGTTCTGTTGTGGGCGACTAATCTCCCCGTGTGCCAGAGCCCTTATTTGTAACTCATGGCTCAGGACTACACCAGTCTGGGCTTATATAAAAATGCTATTGTTACCTTGTTACCTATCCTATAGTAACAGTCTCCATTCTCCATCTACCTATCAGTATACGGCACCAAAAGGTCTCAAACTCCTAATGGTCTCTCTGTGACTTACTCTCTCTTTATCAAAGAAACATAAATGAAGGGCCAATCTCTTAGTTTAAAAATCTTTCCTGTTCTCCTTGAGTATCTGTTTGGTCAGTCATAACTTATATGCTTTTGCATTTTGTATTTAGCAATATATAATTTTGTATATATAAATGGATTTTTAACATTGGTTAAAATTCATGATAAAATGCATTTTTATTTGGAACAAAGCTATTACTCTTTTCGAGTATTTGGTATTTTTGTATTTGTCAAAATAAATAATTTTGCATGCTATCTACAACATACACAATATATTATAAATATTTTACTATTCCAGTCATATTTCAAAACAAACTGTGTACAGAAATATAAATTGGTTTGTACCCATGCAAAATGATCCAGTTCAGTTTATAGCAGTATTTATATCCACATGGCTGGAAATTTACATAGAATAAAAGAGACACAAAACACACTGCAAAATCAATGATCCTTTATTTAAAAGGTTAATTACATTTATCACACTGCCGGGAGGTAAAGTCTATATAGATTTAAGTAAATGAGTGGGAGTTATAAGAAACGTTACCTAAAATTTTAAAATCCATAATTGCTTTAAGCCTATATTTCTTGAGTTAGAGAAAATAACACAGATATACAACAAAATATTGTCTTTGACAAAAGAATGATGTACATATATAAGATGAAAGACTAGAAATGCAAATGCTATAATGTAGGCCCATCTCCAGTATAATCAGTTTCAGGCCTCGCAGTCACAAAATGGTTAAACGCAAAACCTATCCATCCAAGAAGTAGAAAATTAAAGTTCTTGTTTGATAGACATCAGTTCAAAGATCCCTGATGTCTCAAAATATTAAGTTTCTCTTCTAATAATGTCGAAAATATTGCCTTCTGTCATGATTAATCTGAGGAAGAGTTCAGTGTGATTACAGGTGACGTAGTCACAGGGCATTGCCTGTGTTAGCTTCCACACACCGTCAAATTTACTCCGAACGCATGGTTGAAGAGGATGAGACTGTGATGCTAGTCTTCCTAGCAGCTAATAGATTGTGACATGAGAGAAGGAAACCTTTGTTTTAAATCAGAAAACAAAAGCCAAATAGCAAAACTTCTGTACGTGCCTAACTCCAGCGGAAAACATTGCCAGTCGAGCTGCTATTGGCTGGCATCAAGGGAGAGTGAAGATATTTGCAGATGTGGAAGACGACTTGTAAAACATTTTTCATATCAAAGGGTTGAATCATTACTCTGGGTTCATGCAGTTTCACAGAATTGTGGAAACCCCGTTGTTTCTTTCTTGGAACAAAACCCGTCTTTCTTCGAGCCGCAAAAACAACCCTATGCTTCATACAATCATATCTGTGTGTATCAACGAGCTATCTATATTTTAAAATTCTTCACATTGTCTGTGGCAATGGTGTTCTTTATTGGCCAACAATGGTAACATTGATTTTAGAATATTTGAATTTTGGTGCACAGAACAAACTGTCAATGCAAACCACCGTCTTTCAGTAGTAAAACAACAGTGCTCTTACATAAACTTGCCTTTTTCCGCTATTCTAAATGGCTCCAAATCAATATGGTTCTTTCAGTGGGCTCTGTGAGAAGCTATTTATCAGCAAGAATTTTTTCAATAAAAGATCTGTGCCGACAAAGTTATGTCATCTTCCGCTTGCTTGGTAGCAAGTGCAAAGAGATAGCTTTCTTGTATCTACAACAATTGAGCCTTGTTTATGAACTTACATTTATTAAGCTAAAGTATTTGGAAACTGATGGTACATTGAAGTGTGGTTGCCATAGGCAATAATCATTGTAGAAAGTCATGACCTCCCTGTTATGCAGCTAGTAACTAATTGAAATGATACAAATTACTTCGATTCTGCGTCTGCCAGGCTAGATGATGTTTGTGGTCAGGGGTCAAATGGCTTCTATTCAGAGAACTATGTTTGAAGTGACTGCCACCATGGTTAAGCGCTTCATGCAGACATTTTGATTCCTTTAGATTTCTACCACATACTGTGGAAAGATTGCAGAAGAGACAATAGAAGAGGAAAATACCTTGGTGCTACAAAGGCAATGCCAAGACCTATCCGTCATTTTCTGGATCACTTTCTGGATCACATTGGGGATGGTACAATGACAATATGTAATATTAGTCTTACCGCATAAACTTTAGCAATGTTTTGCAACCTGCTATCTGGTGAATGAAATGGGGCTGCGATAGGACTTGCATAGTCAGCTACTGTATTTGCTTATTTGAGATTAAGGTACAAAGAATCAAAGCTAAGTTTATATAGCAAGTTACTGAAATCCATGGGGGTTATTTCTGGAAAAAAAATGTTTAATCAATATCCTCCATTGAGTGTATTAAAAAGATGTAGGATTTAGGGATTTGTTAGATTTTAATAAATAAGACGAAACAAAGTGACAGAAAAAAAGGAACATACTTAAAGATATAGTCTGGTCCCTTTTTACCTACAGTGCCTGCCTAGTACTGTTTTACCTTTGGCATCATCACAGATATATAATCATGAGTGGGGGGCTGATTTGATAATATAGGTGCCAAACTGCATCAGTGTTGTTTGACTTGTACTATATACTATATGTGATTTATATACAGCTGTCGCATGTAAACAGCACTTTATTATACATTATACATCATTCACACGCAGTAGGGTTAGTTTATGAGGAGCTAAGAAACCTATGTATTTTTGGGGAGGAAACCAAAGTACCTGAAGGAAACCCACACAGCCACAGGGGCAAGGTTTCATGCACAAATTGTTTCATAGATATTTTTGTGAAACACTGATTTTCTAATTGCCAGAGCAAATATTTATGCAACATTCGTAAGCAATTCACTCTTCTATGTTGATAACTTTCTGGTGATCTATAGGTCACGCTTAATCCAGTGTTCTATATGCACCTTGAATCCTTAGATAACAGTGGTAACATGCAGCCATGGCTGGAACTGTTAGGTTGCATTAAGCATGTCTATTATTTCATGATGTAATGATTATTATAAAACTATATGATGAAAAAGCTACATATAAATCCCTTTTTGCACTTGAGATTGGAATTTGGGCAACTGAATAACTAGATATTAATTAGCCCCTCAACAGAAGTTTTCAGGGCCCTCACAAACATTCCACAGAGATATTAAAGTTGTGCATCAGATGCTCCATCTCAACTGGGTCCTTTATATCTGTTAGGACTGTCCTACTATTGGTAAGGCAAGAAGCCTGGAGAAATAATGGTATCTGCAGCTTTACTTAGTTGTTTTGGGATTGACCCCAAGGCTTATTTTTTCAGTACAGTATTTCACCTTGGTCTTGATGATTTTGTAAGGTTGCTTATATGTTCCAGTCAGCATTATATACCCTTCTCTTTATTAACTGTTAACCTTGCCAGTTTTGCAAATCAATGAAGGCTTTACTGATTTGTGGCCTATTTGGGTGACAGTTTTATGATGTGTTACTAAAAAAGAGTATAAACATAATCTCCTCTTCATCTTTTGATAATGAATAGTTAAACAAAGTCACCTGTTGGATATGGATGACATCTTAATTCTACGACCGAGAAAGCATCAAGAGCAAGCAACTCAGTTATGGGGACACTGTCTGGGTTTTGTCATTTCAGAAATCACAAGGACAATCTGTTCAAAGAACATCTACATAGATTAGATGTTCTTAGGGGAAATGAATTCTCCTCTCATACAGTATGACTGTGTGACTTGAATTGATTATCACCGTTAGTTTCTTTCTCCCGGCCCAGAAAATGTACACCCGGAATTCACAACTTTAGTATTGTATGGTAGCAATTTATCAGCTTACTAGACGATGACAGCTTCTCAGAGTTGCCAATCAAGTGAGGTTGAGCTTGGTATTGTATTTTACTGGAGTGTGTAATTGCAAAAGAAAGACAAGTTGGAACTTTTAAACAAAAATATTCATTGCACCTTCTGGAAAGAGCACTTCATAAACATATTTACATTCCAAGATATGCAAGGAAAATTCATTAACTTCTGTGGGGCCATATTCTTTAGAATTGAACTTCAGAATCAATGAAATCTTAAGAGTTGATTTACTAATGCTAATGTGCATAAATTTGCATTTATATCAGGTGCTGGTACCAGTTATCTGTGCAGGAGTGTAAAGGCCCCCATACACGTTGAGATCCGCTCGCTTGGCGAGATCGCCAAGCGAGCAGATCTTCACCCGATATTCCCACCTACGAGTGGGCGATATCGGGGAGCGTGTAGGTGAAACAATCTAATTATATTGACGTCAATGGGACAGTCGGTTAGAAAATTCAGTCGAATCGGGGACCACATCGGCTCGTTGATGTGGTCCCCGATCTGACTGAATTTTCTAACCTGGCTGATTGATATCTGCCCAATTTTAGGCCAGATATTGGTTGGGCCCTCGTTTCTGCCCCTACACAGGCCGATAAGCTGCCGAATCGGTCCAAGGGACCCTGTCATAGACAATACTGAGAATTGCCTCTGCTAAAACACATGTAGAGACAATTATCAGTAAATGATCAGCATTGTCTATTTCTGTAGCCACGACAAGTAGCTGCTACTAGTCTTCACCCTTAGAATCCACACACTTTGCAGTTGCACCCTTTCCAGTAGTTAGTACTATTGTGTCTTGCATCAGAATAAGCAGGCTTTAAGTACAGGGCTTCCTTGTGTTTTGCTTCTCTCTGTGCATCCTCAATGAAGTGCAAAGTAGGGGTGTACCAGGGAATGCCTAAATCCTGGCCATCTCACCCTCCAGTATTTACTACTGCCATGCACGTTGCAGTATTGCAAACGAAAAGGTACAACTTTTTGCATTGCATTTTGGCAGCACAGAGTCGCATCTAAGAGTACCATTTGCAACTGGGGGGTGGCAAGGAGCACTGTAGGCAAAAACATTTGCTTTTAACTTGTGTTTTGCACCTTTACACCCCTTTGCAAATGTGCAATTGGTAAAGAAGGGAAAAACAAAAGGAAAAGAGTGAAACAGAGGCAGGTAAGGAGAAGTTGATTGAAAGGGAGAGAATAGGAGCAGAGAAGGAAAAACAAAGGAGAGACATTAGGAAACTACCCACCTCAGGTTTAAACAAATAAAAGTGAATATAGTTGCTCAGGTAATAGGAAAACGAAGATGAAGTATGAAATAATACAAACCCTTAAAACAGGAGGATGTTAGCAAAAACAGGATGGATTGCAATAAGCAATAAGATGATGGTTACAATTTTAGAACATCTGTGCATACTGGAATTTCAACAAAAAATATTTCTCAATATAAATTATATGATATGTTGAAAAGCAAAGTCTTTGTTCCAAAAGACACGTAGATACTTCATGAAATACAAATGGTGTGTTTATGCTGCATTGCTCTTCTGTAATCCCTACATATTAGTGTAATTATTAACTAGTAGTCCTAAAATATAAAGAGTTATCATTATTGTTATTATTATGAAACTCATTCCCATTTCCATGTCATAAAGATAAACCAAATCTCATTTCAATTAGTTGCAGCAGGAGGGAATGAACTTTAAACAGACATTTAATTTCTAGAAAAAAAAATTAGGAAGTTCCTCATGGAAATGTTATGGCATTTTGAAACAGATTAATAGCCAAGTCAGAACACATCCTCCCTGCAGCTAAATGACAGCAGAACTGTGATCAGAAGACAGGTTAAATGAGCAAACCCGTTGATGCTCCTGGTTTAAATTTAATAAAAATCCATTAATGTTTATGGTTTATCATCTCTGCTATGTATATGTGGTTTGTTTGGAGTGTATACTGTGTACTGAAGTTAATGAATTGAATTATTTATGAGTTAATCAGGTTTTTTTTTACTCCTAAATTGGTCCGCACTGAAGGAAGTTAGAGAATCCCGTGGCATTTATTTATTAGAACGTCGAATGTCAAACACTACATGTAATACAAGCAAACTACAAGATACAGATGCTCCCAGAATTGCATTTTTTCTACTAAAAAAAAGCACATAGAGATCAAAAATATGACTGGACAGTGGCCTGAGTCTGAGCTTACATATTAGAACTGCTTTCAGGTTTTATTGTTTCTCCTACTGCCATGTAACTGGAGGAGTCCCAAGCCAGACTTGGATTTTTTTTTACTATTCTATATATTCTGATATTCTGTTTCTATATATTCTGACTATTCTGATATCACCACTTTTAGCAATACAGTTGTTGCTATCTTGATACCTTCCCATTGTTCTACTGATCGGCTGCTGGGGGGGATTGGGAGGGGGTGATATCGCTCCAACTTTTGCAGAGCACTCTGACTGAAATTTAGCAGAGTAGAAGTCACATGGCTGTGGCACCCTGGGAAATGAAAAATATGGCTAGCCCCATGTAAAATTTCAAAATGAAATATAAAAAAATCTGTTTGCACTTTTAAAAAATGGATTTCAATGCAGGATTCTGCTGCAGAAGCTCTATTAACTGAAAAGTATTCCTTTAATGTCCATTTAACATTTTTAAACCACTGTTTTAATTTAGAGCCATATATCCAAACTCTCAGACTGTTGACCTAGACATGCATTACTGATCTACTAGAAGTTTCAATGCACTTAGCTAGCACACTTTGTAAATTACACAACTCAGGTCTTATTTGCAAACTAAGGCACAAGTAGCAAGAGCTAGAATTGATGCAAAATTCATCATGCATTAAAACTATTTATTATAGTCACAATTAGATTGGAATTCTGGGAAAAAAGAATGCACTGTGGGTATAAAATATGTTCTTTTGCATCACACAAATTTCACTTTGCACATTGCAACTTGCTTCATAAACAATCCCTCTTATATCTCATCATAATAAACATAGAAAACTAGCTGTAAATCATTTTCAAGAGTATTAAAAAGGGATTGGCGTTTAGTCCCTTAATATGAAGAAATAGTAATTTGTGCTTAATATATATTTCTTTACCTCAGAACTAGACATCTCCCACATATGCTTCCAAATTTACCAACAGATGTGGTTTTATTAACTTTTTATAGACAACCATGTATATAAATAACAGATAAGAAGAAGAAATGTCTTTCTCTTTGTCAAATTTATGTAATAAATTAATATAAATTATTTGTCACATTTTGGTTGGAGTCATTTGACTTACTGTACTAATATGTTTTTGGAGCAGTGTAAACGCACTTGTTAAAGCCGCACACCTGTCGCTGCTATACTCACTGCATTAGTGGTGCAAGCCTTCCGCAGGACTGGCAGGTCCTTATCTTCAATCAAACTGTTTCTGTAACGGAGCCGCACACACATACATATGCAGTCAGGGAGCTTACCCCATTTATTATGACCACCTTGATCATCGTTTCGGGGGGGATACACCCGCCCTTCGTCAGGATACAATTCAAAGTGCACATATAGCGAAAGACAATGCCAAGTAGGGTACCTGAAAAAAAGCATTTCAAAGTGCAAAGGGGTTTAAGAAATGTGCACTTTGAAATGTTTTTTTTCAGGTACCCTACTTGACCTTGGTTTTCTATTGGACTGATTTTTTATTGGACTAATTGGACACTGGGAAAAGGGAGGTGGGATTGTCTTTTGCTATAAGTGTATGGTGTGCACTTTGAATTGTATCCTGACGAAGGGAGTGTGTTACCCCCCCCAAACGTTGATC
The DNA here is from genome assembly GCF_000004195.4 of Xenopus tropicalis. Lineage (NCBI taxonomy): Eukaryota > Metazoa > Chordata > Amphibia > Anura > Pipidae > Xenopus > Xenopus tropicalis. Next base: position 85,273,117 of record NC_030680.2, on the reverse strand, counting down.
AAGGTGGTCATAATAAATGGGGGAAGCTCCCCGACTGCATACGTATGTGTGTGTGGCTCCGTTACAGAAACAGTTTGGAGCAGTGTACCCAGTAATTAGAGTGCACGTCCTTAGACAATGTAATGACAAGAGATCCAAATGGGCAAAGAAGGAGGGAGGAAGTAGTTCCATAATATTGCATGTATTATACTATGGCAATAGTGTGAGGGCATTATACAACAGACTGGCATTTTATTTACATTTGTGGTTTTCTGGATCACTATAAAGGGAAAAGAACTATATTTATCTTGTTGTGTACTAAGGATGTATTATGCATCAAATTGGCCCATTTTACATAGATCTGGCACTATATGTATTCTGCCATGTGCTGAGGGTATTATATAGGCACTGCAGTTATCCTCCTGTGGGTTCTGGTGGTATTGTGGAAGAGGCAATGTGTTTTTCAAACCAAGCGGTTTGTGTGTATTCACTGGATATCAATTTAATTGGCACTGTATTAATAAAGTACAATTCTGTTATGGGGGCATAATACATCCATCCTCATCCTTAGCTCATATTCCATTCCAAAATATACACGTGGACACATTTCTCTCTCAATAGATAGATTTTTGACACAAAGGTGAAAGGCACTTCTGCAAAAATGAGAGGGTATGGTGCTGTTTGACCAAATAGTGGGCCAAGCTTATTTATGGTGTGGATTTCTTAGCATCACAATGAATTTTACTGTTTGCCCTGTTTAAAAAACATAATTTTTGTTAATAAAAGTATGGACAATATGTATTTTCAGCATTGAGAATATTTTGCGCTACCTGCTGTAATTTACTGCATAAGATATTAGTCTTTGACAAGATCCATGTCCATATATACATAAATAGCATGATTCTGTCAGTCTTTCCTGAAATCAATGAACTCTGAGGTGACTTTGAATGTCCTTATGATTTTAGTAGATAGTAACTTATCATATAAAATCTGCATTTTTTAAATTATGACAAGATATTATTTATGAAGTAAACTCCAGGAGCCAGAGGATATCCCATGCATCATATCCCACCAGTAACTTCACATTCTTGTGCCTGTATCTGCACCAAGTATCTTATTAGTCTTGTTCCAATATCTCCTTACCATGTCACATTCATTGTTTCTTCTGAAGTTTTCTTGCCTAACCATAGAGGCAACCAGCCACCTCCCTTGCCAGCATCTGCACCAGGCCTAACCACTACCTTCTCACAAATCTAGCACCACATTCTGCTTCCCCATTAGTTCATTCATTTACAGTACTTTACAGGTGAGTTGCGTTTTCAACACCACTTTTAAAGGGCCATAAACAGTATGTTTCTTCGATTTACACAAAAAACATTCTCAGGGAGATTTTAGGTCTGCTGCTGTCTGAAGCAAAATACCTAATGCCACACCCCTGACCCACCCTATGCCTTTCTTGACACAATGACCTCAGCAACACATGCTCAGTGGTCTCAGTAACACATGATATAATGTCCCCTCCTTACAGTAATATAAGACAGATTGGCCCCAGCAATCTATAGCACAGTATCACCAGCATTTTATGACACCATGGTCAGAGTTTCAGCAATATATCAAATATTGGCTCTCTGCCTCTGGCTCTCAATGTGTCTTTTCATTGGACAAAGTGTCAGCAAGGATGCACAAAATGTCAAGTTACAATCTACTTTTTCAGATTCATTTTTGTTGCTTCTTGCCCAGCGATGCAATTGACCTAAAATTAAGCATGACGGGGTATGCATCCCCACTTCCAGTACTGTCATTTTATAGCCAGTACAAAAGACTATAAGCTCTGCAGAGCAGGGACTAGGTGTGACAATGAAGAGCTGTGTGCATGGATTTTATGAATAAAATAATGTAAGGTTAGGATTTCACTGATTTTAAAAGTTAAATTTTTCCATGTTGTGCAGCACCATGTACACTGGCAGAGTAATAATGAGGCTCAAGCCTCCCTCTCAATGCCATTAATAATTGATATTCCATTTTGCAAATGTCACATCTTTATTGAAATTGCAGCTTTAGCACCCCTGGTTTGGGTATAGAGATTGATATTCAGTACAGTACACAATCTCCATTCGCCTTCTACCTAATAAAGTCAGTCATAGCTGTAGTCAATGTAACTACGATACACACACACAAAACAGAAAAGGTAATTGGCTAATACCAAATTGCAAGTATATTCATTTAGACCTACTACTGGTAATAAATTCCCTATGTACAGTGGACCTTTGAAAAAAAAAAAACACATAAGCATCTCTGTAAAGAATGGGAATGAGCAAAAGCAGCAATAATAAGCGCAACACTTTTCTTTGTAATGGTAAGAAAAGCAGCCATCCTCGGTGCCCTGTCCCCGTTTTTAAAGTGATCCCTGCTTATTTAACTTTCATTAACTTGTACCTATACTACATAATACATATATACACCTGCATAATGCTGTCAAGTGATAATGGGAGTTATTGTCTCATCAAAGCAAGCTGGACCCTTCTAATGCTTAATTGCTGCCATGTAAACTGCTTGCTTACAATTTGCATCATGTTTATTTTAAAATAAACGTCAAAACTGATTCTTATACAAAACAAATTGCTGCTCAAATCATAAAAAGCTAATCTCTTCCCCAAATATGCTTGAATTAGAGCAATCAATGCATTGTTTCTGCTGTTCAGTCCTTCTGCTTTCTTTCTACTGACTATTCTTTTTTACAGTTCAGTAAATATTTTCCTAAGCCCCACTTGCTAAACAAAAGAATTTATCCGCTGAGTTTGTCCACTGACAAATATCCTTATGGTGTTTCACATGTGAGCCATTCATAAACAAATTAGGAATTCACTCCCTGCTCAGAGCTCAGCTGGCCCATTTCATCCTGCTGTATGGGTTTGTAAAGGTCTGGGTGTCTGTCATCCTCTGCTAACCTTGTCTTTGTTAAAGGGATACAAAAGGCTGCACGCTTGGGGCCTTACGATACTGATTAGTGTGAGTGACAAAGTGGAGAAGCAAGTCCACTCAGCCTTCATAATAAATCTATCAAAGATTAATAGAATTCCATCAATCCAACCTCATCCCTGAGGGTCGCTGTGCTGGGATGGGAAGTGTGTTCCGTTGGGATTGTACAACTGTTATTATTCAATTACACTCCTTTCTTCCTAGTTAAAGACCATGATATCATTATCACTTAATGAATACATATAATTGGATCTGGACTCTATGTTTGGCTGATGAATACCACTCACTATTCATTCAGTCTCAGCTCATCCCCTGATCATTTATTACAGACTTTTGGCTGAGCACCATTATGACAATGGGAGATTAAAATTAGCCGAGGTTTTTTTTTTTTTTTTAATGTGGTTACATGGTAAGACAACATAAAATACGCAAATTTAAATCAGAGCGGACAGCATTATATTAACAAAGGCTAGTCTATTGCTTATTTAATAGAAACACATTGTCACATAATGCTTTTAAATATTTAATATTAATTAATAGAAATGGAAATAGATAGATAGTTAGATAGATGATAAATAGATAGATAGATAGTTAGATAGATGATAAATAGATAGACAGACAGACAGATAGATAGATAGATTATTTAATAAACATAAAAACATATATATATATATATATATATATACTAAAGAATATAGTATGTATATATAAAAGAAGTATATATAAATATATATATATATATATACTAAAGAATATAGTATGTATATATAAAAGAAGTATATATAAATATATATATATATATATATATACTAAAGAATATAGTATGTATATATAAAAGAAGTATATATAAATAAATATATATATATATATATATATATACTAAAGAATATAGTATGTATATATAAAAGAAGTATATATAAATATATATATAAAAGAAGAAGTGATAGTTATGTAGTTATATGAGTAAATATATATAAATTTACACATATAGATATCACTTTTGTCTAGCACTGCAAAAGAAAATATTTTTTTCCCTGTGATAAACCCTCTGTTCCCCTTGATAAAGTATAGATCAATTTTTTGATTTTAAAAAAGCAACATAATATAAACAGGTCCTGACACAGAAATAGAACCAGGCTTTGCTACTTTAATGCAGCCATGCCCTCAGTAAAGGCACTATTATATGGTAGTGTGAACAGGCACAACCTGCTGTCAGGCTATCAGCCCTGTAGAACATGGTTCAGTGGCCGTTCAGTGACACACAGGGTTATAAAGTGGGTAGCATATGATCAATGTGCCGAGGTTGGCATTGAACATGGTTTCAATGTTATCATGGCCATCATAGTGCTATTTACTGTTGTTCATTCTTAGCTTTATTACATACAATCATACAACAGTACAGCAAGGTATTTTTTTTTCTTGACTTCTCACTCATTTTCAAATTATCAGCCATTTCATTTTAAGACAAATCTTTGTAACAGTGAATCCCATTGTAATTTTGTAGCCATAAATTTGCCAAATTAAATGAGCAATCAATAGCATTTATTCATGGCTGCTATTAACATCACCATCAGTACATTTCATTGCACAATGAAAGGAAACTGACCCTCCTATTCGTATTGTTGGAAGTAAATGTAGCATACCTCCTTTGGATCAGTGCTGAGCCGGCCGCCTCATTAATCCTAGTTAGTAGAGGCTGCTGGGCATTAGGAGCAGCTAAATCCAGATGCTACCAACTGAGCCTCTCTAAGCAGTTAGGGAATCAGATAGAACCACCTCAAGCCTCACATACATCACTTCAAATTAAATTTACATTAAGTTCAACTCCATCACAGCTGAGAGAATCTGACATCTTTGGAAAATGCAGAAGATAATCTATTAAGCCCTATTATATACATGCCTTCTAATTTCCCTTAAACTCATGCATACCAAAGTATGGGTGCGCATAAAAAATTAAAGACCCTTTTATTGGAACAAAAGACTTTCTGAAATGTTGACTTTATGAGACATCTTCTGTCAAGAGAAGCAGCCCTTTCCCCTAATATTTGGAGTTAGAATAATCTAAGTCAGCAATCTTTTTTAGGGAATAAATGGGAATATGGTAGATGCTGAGCTCTCTGAACTCATTGGGTTATTACAGTTCTTTTCTGCAAAGGGACAACAGTTGCAAGAGGGTGTAAGATGGTTTCTTATAGTATTGTATAAATAATAATTTAGAACAAGCGCTATGACTGTGACTACTACAGTTAATTAACTGGGGTGACATCCTATATTTTATTCAATATTTTTTGGGGGGTGATTTTCATATTATAGGTATTGTAGGTTTCCTTACCCTCCCCTTACAGATCTAAACACGACTGATGGTTTCAAATGTACCCATTTGAATTTCATTTATTTTACTCTAAAATAGGCAGGAAAACTGTGCGTGTGTGGAAGCTGTATATTTTATCCCACTGAACTGGGAAGCTTGAAATCTGACAGTGTAGATTTTAAATATCTGTCACAGGTGATCAACTGTAGGAGTTGGATTAATAAATTGCAAAATAAGGCTAAGGGAAAAAATCAGAACATCTATTTTTTGCAACAATACACAGATACACCTTAATGGAATACTGTCATGGAAACATGTTTTTTTTCAAAACACATCAGTTAATAGAGCTTCTCCAGCAGAATCCGTCATTGAAATCCATTTTTAAAAAACACAAAATTCTTTTATATTTAATTTTGAAATTTCACATGGGGCTGGCCATATTCTTCATTTCCCAGGGTGCCACAGCCATGTGACTTGTGCTCTGATAAACTTCAGTCACACTTTACTGCTGAGCTGCAAGTTGGAGTGATATCACCCCGCTCCCAGCAGCCGATCAGCAGAACAATGGGAAGGTAGCAAGATAGCAGCTCCCAGTAGATATCAGATTAGCATTCAATAGTAAGAAATCCAAGTCCGGCTTGGGACTCAATAGGTTAACAATAGGTTACCTGAAAGCAGTTCTAATGTGTAGCGCTGGCTCCTTCTGAAAGCTCAGACTCAGACACAATGCACTGAGATGGCACCTACACACCAATATTACAGCTAGAAAAAAAATACATTTGTTGGTTCATGAATAACATTTTAAATGGTAGAGTGAATTATTTGCTATGTAAACAGTGTAAGTTAGAAATAAAAACTATACCATAACAGTATCCCTTTAACATTATATATATATCAATATCTCCTATTTGTACCCCATCAACAAATTCAAGTCCAAAACTTTTATCCTGTAGTTGATTGTTGGCCCCTTTTTGGCTTTTACACTTAAGAAAGTCCCTGATTGTTACATTTCTCCAGTAGCGCTGATATCCTGGAATAGACAGTGTGTTCCCATCACAATATTATATTTAAAAGATGTTTAGGTATATACTTAATTCAGAGGGTGGCCAGGGATGTGGCAACATGTCAGCATTCACTAGACCCTATTACATTATTTTAATTTAGTTAGAGATTTTAGCTAGTTGAATGAAATGGAGTTATACATCATTTTAAAATGTATCAGTAAAACAGTAGTGGCTAAATTAATTATTGTTATTTACTGTTGAAAGAAACATGACATATACTTCAAGTGTGAAATATTTTAACCAGAATACATGATACCTGGCATTTATCAAATAAGGGATCTTTCCAAATATAGAATACTTTAAAGGAGAAGTATACCTCCACTGTCAAAATACAAATCAGCAGTCCACTGAGAAGCCTCTGTAAATTGAGATACTCCTTATCTAAAAACAGATTGCAACTGGAGGAAGGGAAGGGTTTGTTTATACAGATGGCTTTGCAGTGGACTGCTAAATTGTTTTGACTCTGCTCCTAAGGACAGTAAGTAGAATGTGTCTTTACTTCAAGATTCAGAATTTGCCCTGTACAGTGCAAACATACATATTTTCTAATTAAAACAATTGGCAGACTAGATAAAGTAGGGACCCGGGCCTGGTTTTGGATATATTTCTGTTTATTAATATTAGTTTACTATGCAGTTCTTGACTCAGAGCATGGCATGACCAAAGCTTTAATACTACAGAACAGGATTAACACAGGGAAGACTAATGTAATATACATTGAGGGTATAAAAACATTTTCTTCTTTTATACCAGCTACACAAATCAAATACCAGTGAGAATTGATTTTAGGATTAAAACCTATAAAAATTGATCAAAAGAGGCTGTGGGAATGGGGGGGGGGGAGCCTGGTGATATCAGTTTCTACTTTTCTTTGTTATACAAAGTTTAAGAATTAATTAAAGTACTTGGGTATCTGTTTTACATAACATCAACCAAAGGAATATCTCACAACTGTAACCCAAGGGGGCTTGTGGCTCTTAATGTACTTATATTTTAACCCTTCCCTTTTTTCTCCTCCCACAGCCATCTCTTAAAAAAAGACATATAACTATACAGGTATGGGACCTTTATGAAGAATGCTTGGGAACTGGGGCTTTCTGGATAAGGGGTCCTTCCAAAACTTGGAAACCACAAAAGTCTGTAAATAAACCCTATAGAAATGTTTTGCCTCCAATAAGAATTAATTATATTTTAGTTTAGAATTATTTGATTAAAATGGAGTCTATGGGAGATGGCCTTTCCGTAATTTGGAGCTTTCTGGAAAACTGGTACACTGCATGTACAACATTTTGTAATTTTTTTTATTACTTTATGGTATTATAAATGGAATGTTTCCATCGTTGGAACTGTGCTTAAAAAAATGCCCATTTGGACAATAATGGAGAAACTTTTACATCAGATATTAAGAACTAAAAAGTGAACTGAATCCATGGATTTTTGTATTGGGAAAACAGATCACATAAACACATTCTGATGGCACTGACAGCTAGGAGGCTATAGCTGATACCATCTGGAAACAAATTTCAGGAAAAGATGGAAGAGATTAAGAGAATGGAGTACTTACTGGCATTATCCATAATAACACAATGCCTAAGGTGATGTATGGAATAACTGGCTATATTATTATCCCACAGGGGTCTTAATAGTATTATACAAAAGTCCATGGTAATATATTGCATTTACTAACACCTGTAATGTGAACCATGTAATTACTTTACCTGATATTACTTTTTACTGTTACATTTTTTCTTATGTTATCTTAAAATGCATGGTTTGGAATTAACTGATCATTGCAAATATGTGTATTCTTGATATATTGTCTACATGCAAACTGTAATCGCTTGTCTTATTACTGACATTAAAAACCAGTAAAAACAAGGTTACAAAAATATAGATCTTTAATGGGTAACTTAACATCAAGCACAAAGAAGATAGTGTTATCATTTCTGTGCCCAAGTTACACAAACATTACACAGCAAATTAGAATAGAGAGCACATAGGGAATTTATACAATATTACATGGCAGTAATGGTACTGTAACCATTCGATACAATCTTTAAGTCTCCCATTATGTCTTTTTTTGCATATATATTCAATATAATAAATCATTCATACTTTTAATGATTTTTTGCCTACTGTCCCTTTTACAGACATTGTTTGTGCCCCTGATTTCAAAAATCCCTCCAGATGCTTGCTTTTACCTTAAACCAGTTAGCAAAACATATATATGATGCAAATTTGGTTTGTTACTTATTTCAAGACCATATAAAAATACATATATATATTCCAACAGGGTATAAAAAATACTCCCCTGAGTATTCCCCTAAATAAATGCCCACTGTCTGAATGTGAAATGATCAGCATGGGATTCAAATACACCTTTTCCCTTGGTTAAAAGAAATGTTTGGACTGAGGTACAGTAACAGCATGCAAAATAACTCAATAAACATCACCTCGGGATTGCCTGCTATTCTGCTAAGGGCTCTGGTACACGGGGAGATTAGTCGCCCGCGGCAAAACTCCCTGCTCGCGGGCGACTAATCTCCCCGAGTTGCCTTCCCTCTGCCATCCCACCGGCGAACATGTAAGTCGCCGGCGGGATGGCAGACGCGGCAGCGCGATTTCGCGCAAATCGCCGAAAAAGACTCGCAAGGCTTTTTCGGCGATTTCCCGAAATCGCCCCGCCGCGTCTGCCATCCCGCCGGCGACTTACATGTTCGCCGGTGGGATGGCAGAGGGAAGGCAACTCGGGGAGATTAGTCGCCCGCGAGCAGGGAGTTTTGCCGCGGGCGACTAATCTCCCCGTGTACCAGAGCCCTAAAGGCTTATTTGCAAATACACAGAGACTATCTCAGTACATTTTGCAAAAGCTAAGATATCTAATTGCCACCTTTTGAAATTAGAATGGATTTGTTGTTGAAAACGAAACACAATAGAAAGCTTACCTGCACCAGAGGTAGCTACATTACACAAGTATTATCACATTTACACACCATGTGGACTATGTCATTCACTACTAGAATCTAAAAATCTAACAAAATTAGATTGAAATAGGGTTGGAGAAATCCAAAAAATAGGAAAAACACCGCATGTTTCGGGTCAATGCCCTTTATGAAGTGTACACTTGGTACACTTGATAAAGGGTATTGAACCGAAACATGTTGTGTTACCACTACCCACAATAAATGTTTTGTAGCAAACCTGCTGAAGCTTTTATTTCTATTTTTTGGATTTCTACAATTGTATTTGGTTTCAGCACAGAGCAACAACTAGGAGCTTTTTTCACAAGTATTTTATACAAAGTTCACCAACAATTTTTATTTTTAGATTGAAATAGGAGTCTCATCAGAAGAGCACTTGTGAAAGATCCAAAGAATACTTAAAATATGGGCTGGGGCATGGGACTAAACATGACATGGAACGTGTGATGGACATTTGCAACAAAAAGCAACACAGCATAACAAATCGTCCCCTAATTGTGAAGACTAGCCTTTCCTAGACTTTAGATCCTTCTATTTACAACCTAGCTGAGATCTACTGGAGACAATCTCCAAAAACAGTACTAGGCAGTAACCTTATTGTCCTCTAGCAATTACTTAGTGATTAGCTATTTTTAAACAGCTGCAGGAAAAATAATAAAAACCTGGTTGCCACAGGTTACTGCACTAGGGCAAATTTGCCCACTGTTAGTAAATTAGCCCGTGTCTTAGATGGCATCTATAAGCATCATGCATGATTTATCCCCTGCCTTTTGGGTTCTCCTGGTGTTTTTACTAGTTTTTGCTACTGCTTCTCATCTTATTCCAAAAAAATGTATTCTCTCAGTTGAATTGATTTTCTTAATATGGCAAGGCAAATATCCTTATCTGACCAAACTATTGTCACAATATTACCAGCTGGTTGCACTTCTTTACTAAAGCACCCAGCTGCAATAGGATGTAAGTGTTACAGTCTGTATGCTTAGGAGCCCGGTAACTGCCCGGAATAACCCCTTAGATAAGCAGGAGAGCCCGGCCGACCCCGGTGTTCACCGACGCCCTTTTGGGGCCCCGGACTTTCTGCGGCGGGAGAGGCAGGGATCCTACTTACGGCCAAGGTTATTCAACGCGGTACCAAGGGTAAAGCTGTAATCGGAGTCGTGGTCAGGCAAGGGTCAGTGGCAGGCAGCAAGGATCGTAGTAGAGAGTCAGGCAAGGTCAGTGGCAGGCGGCAAGGATCGTAGTCAAAAGTCAGGCAGGGAGTCAAAAACCAGAGAATCAGATATAATATAGCTTAGCAAGGCACCAGGAAATCAGGACCAGCTTGGGCAATGAAAACAAGCAAGGAACCGCTTTTTAAGTTTGAATTTGGCGCCAAGGTGACGTCAGCGCGTCCACTGACGTCATCGCGCAGCGCCGGGAGGACCTAAAGCTACTGCGCATGCGCGCGCGCGCCCCTTGCCATTGCGCGTCGGGACGCGCCGAAGAGAGGTGCGCGCAGGAGCGCGCTGTACCAGAGGAGCCCGGGGACCGGCGCGCTTGAAGGTAGGAATGCGCGCTGGCCTCCCGGTGCTCCTTACAGTACCCCCCCTCTCAGGAGCACCCACTGGGGGCTCCCAAGGTTTCCCGGGAAACTTTTTGTGGAATAGCTTTACCAATCGTGGAGCATGAGTATCCTTAGCTGCCACCCAACATCTCTCCTCAGGACCAAACCCCCTCCAGTGAATAAGATATTGAATGTTACCTCTATTCTTGCGGGAGTCTACAACCTCCTGAACCTCAAATTCTTGACGCCCATCAACCAAAACCGGAGTAGGGGAAGGAGAAGCAGAAGAAAAGGCATTACACACCACAGGCTTGAGGAGGGAGACATGGAAGGAGTTCGAAATATTCATACTGGGAGGAAGTTCGAGCTTAACACAAACAGGATTGATGACCTCCTTGACCTTGAAAGGACCAATGTAACGAGGACAAGGAACACGAAGCTTGATATTCTTAGAAGACAGCCAGACGGAATCTCCAACTGAGAAACAGGGGCCCGGTCTGCGGCGTTTATCTGCTGCCTTCTTTTGACGGAGAGCTGCTTTTACCAGAGCTTGATGAGCAGATGACCAAACGGACTTGAAGTCATGAACGGCAGCCTCAGCAGCGGGCACATCCACCTTGAGTACAGAGGGAGGTAGGGACAGAGGATTCTGTCCATAAACACAAGCAAACGGAGAGGAACCTAAGGCTTCATGCTGGAGATTATTATGAGCGAATTCAGCCCAAGGGAGAAGTTCGGCCCAGTTGTCATGGTTTTGTGAAATAAAACAGCGAAGAAACTGCTCGAGGACTTGGTTGGTTCTCTCAGTTTGACCATTACTCTGGGGATGGTATGCAGAAGAAAAATTTAGCCCAATTCCTAACAATTTGCAAAAGGCTCGCCAAAAGCGGGAGACAAATTGAACCCCACGATCAGAAACAATAGATGACGGGAAACCAAGGAGTCGGAAAATCTCCTTTATAAAGATACTTGCCAGGAGAACTGCAGACGGGAGCTTTCTTAGAGGAATGAAGTGGGCCATTTTGGAAAATCGGTCTACAACTACCAGGATGGTAGTAAACTCTGCCGATCTAGGTAGATCTACGATGAAGTCCATTGATATATCTGTCCAGGGTTGGCTTGGAACAGGCAGTGGATGAAGAAGGCCACAGGGGAGACACCGAGGAATCTTCTGCTGGGCACAGACAGAACATGCGGAAACAAACTGGTAAACATCCTTAACAAGGGAAGGCCACCAGAAGTATCTGGAAATTAGATCAAGTGTCTTTTTAACCCCTGGGTGGCCTGCAATCTTAGAGGAATGACCCCACCAGAGAATTTGAGAAATTTTAGCCTGAGGGACGAAAGTCTTACCAGGTGGGCACACAGGTGTAGCTTCAGTAGCCGGCAGAGCTAAGGATATCGGAGCCAACACTCGGTCAGGGGAAATAATAGAACAAGGGGGAACTGAAGGAGACTCTTCTGGAGACAAGGATCTGGATAGGGCGTCAGCTTTGACATTCTTGGAGCCAGGTCTGTAAGAAATAAAGAAGTTGAACCTCGAAAAAAAATAACGCCCATCTGGCTTGTCGTGGATTCAGTCTCTTAGCGGAGGAAATATATTCTAGATTCTTATGGTCAGTAAGAATTGTGACTGGCTGGGAAGCACCTTCTAGGAGATGACGCCATTCCTCCAAAACTAGCTTAATGGCCAATAGTTCACGGTTGCCAATATCGTAATTTCTCTCGGCGGATGATAACTTCCGGGAGAAAAAGGCACAGGGGTGAAGAGGGCCTTGGAAACCCACCCGCTGGGATAAAATAGCACCTACTCCAGTATCAGAGGCGTCAACCTCCAAGGTGAACGGCCGCGAAGTATCTGGATGGATCAGAACCGGAGCAGCGACAAAGGCCGACTTTAGAGATGCAAAGGCCTTCTGGGCCACAGGAGACCAAAGTGACTTGGAGTCCTTACGAGTGAGGGCAGTGATGGGAGCAACGACCTGGGAAAAATTTCTTATAAACCTTCTGTAGAAGTTGGCAAAGCCTAAAAAACGTTGAATGGCTTTTAGGCCTACAGGGGTAGGCCACTCAGTCACTGCAGAGACCTTGGCAGGATCCATCTCAAAACCGGAGGAAGAGACAATATACCCAAGGAAGGAAATTTTAGATTTATGGAACTCGCACTTTTCCAGCTTAGCGTAGAGATTATTTTCTCTGAGACGTTGAAGCACAGATTTGACTTGAGGAATGTGTTCCGACCATGAAGAAGAGAACACCAGGATGTCATCGAGGTAAACCACGACACAGGATTGCAGCATATCACGAAAGATGTCATTGATGAAGTCTTGGAAGACAGCAGGAGCATTGCATAGGCCGAAGGGCATGACAAGATACTCATAGTGGCCATCACGGGTATTAAATGCAGTTTTCCACTCATCCCCCTGACGGATGCGGATCAGATTGTAGGCACCTCGCAGATCAAGTTTGGAGAAAACCTTTGCGTCTTTTAATCTGTCAAAGAGCTCAGGAATTAAGGGGAGTGGATAACGGTTTTTAACAGTGATCTTGTTAAGACCCCGGTAGTCGATGCATGGTCTGAGACTCCCATCCTTCTTCTGGACGAAGAAAAAGCCAGCGCCCGCAGGAGAACTGGATTTCCTGATGAAGCCCCTGGAGAGATTCTCCTGGATATATTCCTTCATGGCCTGCGTTTCCGGGACAGATAATGGATACGTTCTGCCCCTCGGAGGCATGGTGCCAGGAATCAGTTCAACAGGGCAATCATAAGGCCTATGTGGAGGGAGAGTCTCAGCATTCTTCTTCTCGAAGACATCACGGAAGCTATCATAGCATTTAGGCAAAGGAGAAGGGTCTGGCATGACGGATGAGACATGGAGTGGCACGACAGGAGCTGGCAAACACTTAGAACGGCAGGAGGAACCCCAAGCAGTAAGATCACCGGTGGCCCAATTGATAGTAGGATTGTGTAGTCTGAGCCACGGAAGACCAAGGATAAGTGGGGTATTGGGACACTCAATAATTAGGAAGGAGATTTCTTCAGAGTGTAACCAACCCACACGAAGTTGCAACAGTTCAGTGGAGGAAGTTAATAACCCAGGAGACACTGGGCGACCGTCAACCGCTTGAGCAGAGAGTGGCACCTGGAGAGACACAACAGGAAAGCGAGACTTCTTGACGAAGGAGGAATCAATGAAGTTTCCTGCTGCCCCGGAGTCCAGGAATGCTTGACACAGGAAAGACTCAGTGCCATAAGACAGAGTAGCAGGGACGAAAATTCTAGCAGCTTGAGCATCTGGGAGTGAAACGATTCTGCCTAGGGGAGACTCCCCACTCGAACCTAGGCGGGTGCGTTTCCCTGACGTTGTGGCTTCACGGGACAGGCTTTGAGCAAATGACCACTTTGACCGCAATAGAAGCAGAGTCCGGCAGATCGTCTTCGGGTTCTCTCCTCTGGAGACAAACGAGTGGCCCCTAGTTGCATGGGCTCCTCAGCCAGAAGACTTGGGGTAGATGAAGATTCTGGAAGCAGCACGGAGGAAACTGGTGATCTGCGGACCCGTGACTTCTGGGACTGCCTCTCCTTGATCCTGGAGTCAATGCGAATGACGAGAGACACCAACGACTCAAACTGTGTGGGCAAATCTCTGGCGGCCAATTCATCCTTGATGCCTTCATTAAGACCTTGCCAGAAGGCTGCGACTAGGGCATCATTGTTCCAAGCAACCTCGGCCGCCAAGGTACGGAAGTCAATGGCGTATTCAGCAGCAGACAAGGTGCCCTGAGTTATCTTTAGAAGGCGAGTAGAGGCGTTGATCTTTCGGCCAGGGGCATCGAAGATCTCGCGAAACGTAGCAATAAAAGCCGAGGAGTTGTGGACTAAAGGGTCGTCTCGTTCCCACAGAGGTGATGCCCAGGCCAGTGCTTTACCCTGGAGCAATGCAATGATGTATGCCACCTTGGATTTCTCAGAGGGGAATCTGAGGGGAGACAGTTCAAACTGAATGAGACACTGGTTCAAGAAACCACGGCAAACCTCAGGATCCCCTGCGTAGCGCATAGGAGCAGGAATCTTAGGTTCGGAGTGCGGTACCACAGCCGAGGGTGCAACAGAGACAGGAACCTGTGGAGGCGAAGCAGAACCACCTTGCGCTCCTTGGAGGGAATCCAGACGGGCGGCGAAGTGCTGGAGAGACTGGGAGAGATGAGCCTGTTGAGCCTCTTGAAATTCCAAGCGCTTGAGGAGTGCTTCCAGGACGTTCTCCAGGGAACCAGTAGGGGCAGCGTGAGAGGGCTCCATGTTGGCCCAAGCTAACTGTTACAGTCTGTATGCTTAGGAGCCCGGTAACTGCCCGGAATAACCCCTTAGATAAGCAGGAGAGCCCGGCCGACCCCGGTGTTCACCGACGCCCTTTTGGGGCCCCGGACTTTCTGCGGCGGGAGAGGCAGGGATCCTACTTACGGCCAAGGTTATTCAACGCGGTACCAAGGGTAAAGCTGTAATCGGAGTCGTGGTCAGGCAAGGGTCAGTGGCAGGCAGCAAGGATCGTAGTAGAGAGTCAGGCAAGGTCAGTGGCAGGCGGCAAGGATCGTAGTCAAAAGTCAGGCAGGGAGTCAAAAACCAGAGAATCAGATATAATATAGCTTAGCAAGGCACCAGGAAATCAGGACCAGCTTGGGCAATGAAAACAAGCAAGGAACCGCTTTTTAAGTTTGAATTTGGCGCCAAGGTGACGTCAGCGCGTCCACTGACATCATCGCGCAGCGCCGGGAGGACCTAAAGCTACTGCGCATGCGCGCGCGCGCCCCTTGCCATTGCGCGTCGGGACGCGCCGAAGAGAGGTGCGCGCAGGAGCGCGCTGTACCAGAGGAGCCCGGGGACCGGCGCGCTTGAAGGTAGGAATGCGCGCTGGCCTCCCGGTGCTCCTTACAGTAAGGTATAGGGATATAGGCACTGCATACACTTAAGTGATATACTTTCATTTCAATGTTGGCAATGTATAAATAATTTAATGAAATAATTTTACTTGAAAAGTTCCTGGAGTGCCACAGACAGTGGCGTAACGATAGAGGAAGCAGAACACCATGGTCAGGGGGGACACAGGGGGCACAAACCGTGGGGTCTGCTTCCTCCAATGTTGCATTTAAATACTGCTCACCACCGGCTCTCAGTTAGGAGTGGTAGCAGGGATTTAAATGAGAATA
Source organism: Xenopus tropicalis (assembly GCF_000004195.4). Lineage (NCBI taxonomy): Eukaryota > Metazoa > Chordata > Amphibia > Anura > Pipidae > Xenopus > Xenopus tropicalis. The sequence continues at coordinate 85,257,055 of NC_030680.2, read as the reverse complement.
GGGCAGTGGGACGCTTCAGGGTAGGGAGACGCGTCAGTGCAGTGAGAGGAGGGAGGTGGGAAAGGGGGGGGGGGGGGGGTTTGCTACTCTGCAAGATTGTTTTGCAGGAGGGCCTGGCACAGATTTTTGAAACTTTTATGTAAGTGATATGCTGTAGAGCACTGGCGCCCTAAATCTTTTTTGGATATCTTAAAGGGTTGAGTGCCTTCTAACTTTTTATAGAATTACACACACATATATATATATATATATATATATATATATATATCTAAATATATATATATACACAAGAGCCTTGCATATCATGTAAGTTATATCTTTATAAACGGATCAGTGTGTTATCAGTTATATCCCCTGTTGTAAAATATGATTATATAAGAAATCATAGAGGGGTTCCATGACCTGTACAAAAGCTCTTGGCCTTTGACCTTGTGCTTTTATATGGTCATGGAGCTCCTCTGTGAATTATAATACCCATATATATAATTATCTATAGCAGCCTGGAAAATTCACTTGCTTTGTTTATAAAATGCAGCTGTTGTGATACACTTACATGCAAAAGAGTTCTACGCCATTTGGATTATGAAAGTATTATTCCATTACACAGGAGAAAAAGTATAAACAAGACACAACACAGACTTTACTACATTAAAACAATGTCTAGTCTCCCCTTTGACTATTCTTTTTATTTTGTGAAAGTGCCGTCTTTTGCTTTTTTATTGTAAAGTTAAAGATATGGGCCTTATGGGGTCTTCCATGATCTGGTGCACTGATGCAAGAGACGTATTATTGCTCAATTAAGGAATAAATTATTTAGCCTCTATTTACTCTGCTGATAAAATCTTGTAGAATATCAATTTTATTTTAATTGAATTAGCACTTATCTCAAATAATAATTGTTGCATTGCAGAATAAACACGATAATGCATTCCGTTTAAATGCTGAATTATTGAGGAGTGCATTTTAGTAAGATACATAGCACAACACATTAAGGGAACATAGCAAAACTGGTATGAAAAAAAGACAGTCAAGTAGTGCTACCCAAAGTTTTCGAGTACTGAGTTGACTATGACACATTTCTGTTTCATTCTTCATTTATTGACATAGGGGTTAAATTGCGCCGGTGCAGTTATCCATAGCAAAAAATTGGCAATTTATTGTCACCAGACTATTACAAGTTAGAAAATGTAAGCAAATATCTGGTTGGTTACTGTTTACTTTTACTGTTCTGGTACAATTTATAATCTGTTAGTAAAATGTTTGTATTTACCATATCAGCATTTATAATAAGGGTTATGGCACATTCAGCTGCTGAGGAGCACTTTCTATTTTCATGGATGGAAGAAACCATGAGTAGGTATACACCTATGGTTAAACCATTTAACCCAAAAGCATAGATATTTAGGGTGAGAGGTGGTATATATTTTTTGTCTCTGCCAAGGCATTCCACTATGCCAAGGCAGAGCCACTATGTATTTTAGCCAGTAGCTAATTCATTTTATTTAGGCTAAGGGAAAAGGTCCCAATCAAGGCAAGCAGTAAGCACGCTAGCTTCCACTAATTTGTATAAATGGAAAATTGCACAGTATGAATATTCTCTGGCTTTGATGTTAAAAGGGATGTTAAGAACTATCTGCAAACTAGTGCATTTTTTAAACAGGTAAAAGCAAAATGTAACTCTAAAACACATATACTAACCAAATGGAATCTAGTTACCATTTTGGTTATACAAATCCTAAACCTCATTATAAGTGTCTTCAATAATGGAAATGCAACAGCAGGGAAATCCATGGGCTCTGCATTGTCCTCAAGACAAATGTGCAGCTTTCTTGCATCCATCAGACTTCTTTCACTGATGGAAGACTTTTGTATAAATGAATCATTTCCTACTTTACAAAGAGACTTTAGATTTATGTTAGCCCATTTCCGAAGTTAAAATAATTATTTCTACTTATTCAAAGCCCATCATGTTCTGTCACACTTGTCCTATCCTGGACAAATCTTCTGTCACACTTGTCCTACTCTGGACAAATCACATTCTAGAGTAGAAGATGTCCCAGGCAGCAGAGAACTATCTCTGCCTTAACTTTCTGTCTCTTTGGTCTCATCTCTCGGCTCTGGGAAATTCCCCCACACCAACTGTACAGCTATTCTTCACATACCATTTCTCCTTCTAGTTAGCATGTGCTCCAGTGGCTCCTTAGATGGATCCTATGGCATGGAGTCCTATGGATCCCTATACTAAAAGGAGTTATCTTTAAAAACATGGACAAAAAAAATGTTTGAATAACCGAATGCCAAACTTAGATTCTAATTGAGCATAGGCTCCATTGTATAATGCATGGTCACTGCAAAAAAAAGTTGCCTCGACACGGAAAACTTACGTGATTAACTTCAGTGCATTTGGATAGAGAACTGGCTGAAGGATAGATTACAAAGAGTGGTGGTAAATGGAACATTTTCTAATTGGACCAGTGTGGTTAGTGGAGTACCGCAGGGGTCAGTCCTTGGTCCTTTGCTTTTTAACTTGTTTATTAATGACCTGGAGGTGGGCATAGAGAGTACTGTATCTATTTTTGCTGATGACACTAAATTGTGCAAAACTATAAGTTCCATGCAGGATGCTGCCGCTTTGCAGAGCAATTTCACAAAATTGGAAAACTGGGCAGCAAACTGGAAAATGAGGTTCAATGTTGATAAGTGCAAAGTTATGCATTTTGGTAGAAATAATATAAACGCGAACTATCTACTGAATGGTAGTGTGTTGGGGGTTTCCTTAATGGAGAAGGATCTAGGGGTTTTTGTAGATAACAAGTTGTCTAATTCCAGGCAGTGTCATTCTGTGGCTACTAAAGCAAATATAGTGCTGTCTTGTATAAAAAAGGGCATTGACTCAAGGGATGAGAACATAATTTTGCCTCTTTATAGGTCCCTGGTAAGGCCTCACCTTGAGTATGCGGTGCAGTTTTGGGCTCCAGTCCTTAAGAAGGATATTAATGAGCAGGAGAGAGTGCAGAGACGTGCAACTAAACTGGTAAAGGGGATGGAAGATTTAAGCTATGAGGTTAGACTGTCGAGGTTGGGGTTGTTTTCTCTGGAAAAGAGGCGCTTGTGAGGGGACATGATTACTCTGTACAAGTACATTAGAGGGGATTATAGGCAGATGGGGGATGTGCTTTTTTCCCATAAAAACAATCAACGCACCAGAGGTCACCCCTTTAGATTAGAGGAATGGAGCTTCCATTTGAAGCAGCGTAGGTGGTTTTTCACGGTGAGGGCAGTGAGGCTGTGGAATGTCCTTCCTAGAGATGTGGTAATGGCAGATTCTGTTAATGCCTTTAAGAGGGGCCTAGATGAGTTCTTGAACAAGCAGAATATCCAAGGCTATTGTGATACTAATATCTACAGTTAGTATTAGTGGTTGTATATATAGTTTATGTATGTGAGTGTATAGATTGGTAGGTGTGGGTTGTGTGTGCTGGGTTTACTTGGATGGGTTGAACTTGATGGACTCTGGTCTTTTTTCAACCCTATGTAACTATGTAACTATGATAATCCTAATATCAATATTTCCCATTCACAAAGAGGCAAGGAGCTAAATGTTAATTAGCCCTTTAAAGCCTGTATAGTTGTGCTCAGTGCCACTCAGCCTTTCCTGCCTTCCTCCCTGAATCAACCATTGCTGCACCTTTTGATGCAGAGGAACATTGGAACTACAGCCACATCCTGACCAGGCACAGCACATTTATGCTTAAATATTCAGGAGCAAACTTTGCATGAAGCTAGAGATGTTTCTGTGCAATTGCATCAGATTTGCTACACAATGAAGGTGCAGATTGGTTCATTTTGATTAAATGGACTCAAATGCATTTGGTGCAGATTTCCCCTTTCAGATGTCAACTGCAATGACACTGGAATTCTTGAAACACTGCATTGTGGGGGGAAAAACATACACTTTTCTCACTACACTTGCAGACATAAATGAGCATATGATGATGTCAGTCATGTCTTTCCACTGCACCATGATATCACTTGATCATGATGTAGAAGCATAGGTGCAATTGTGTATGTCATGTTAATGAAAAGCCATGTACCCACAGCAAAACTCCAAGTATACATGCCATACCCCAGAAAGAATTTGCCGTACCCCAGTAACCAATGGCAGCCAATCAATGGTTCGATTGTACTGCTAATACAGCTGAAATAATGAAAGTAAGCATCTAACTGGCTGCTCTAGGTTAATTTGCCTCTATAGCCATTTGGCAGCCAGCAAATGCGTGCTTACAGGTGCATTTATTTTGTAGCCATGTAAAAAGCTATATTCTAAATAGGTCTATTATATAAGAATGGTAAGAAGAAATTAATTCCAGCATTAAAATCACAACCCATTACAATCACAGAGCATCTTGAGTAAATTCACAATTTCATCTGAAAAATAAAATACTTTTTGAATTTAAAAATACTGGTACTTTACCCATTACATTTCAGTTTGCTCAGCAGCTGCAATGTTGTTTGCGACAATAAAATGATGATAGCAATTACACACCACGTGAATCTAATTACAAGTGTGTTTTCACAATTTTTACATGACATTTTTTTCAAATGTTATTGTCACATGTTATTTAATATTTGGTACTTTCCAAGAATTCATACATTCTGGATAATCTTTTTTATGTCTAGTCATCCGGTATGAGCAACTGAGATTATCTTACTGTTGTGTTAATTTGTCGCACAACATTTACTCTCTGGGGAATATGGATTTATCTGTTTACATGTGACTAAAGGAAATACATGACATACAATTAAATATAACAAACAAGAGTCACATTTTGTAAAAATATAATTAAGTTCATGTGGTACAGTAATTGGAAGACGTAAGACAGTTAATTCTGTATTACAACAGAATTTCTTTCAGTTGGCTTCATGAAGCTCATTAGATATTCCCCAGATGATTCACTTAAGTAATTAGATTTTAACAGGATTTTCAACAGATCAGAGCAAGCTCTGTGGGTGCCAATAGGAGACTCTCCCTTTGGCCTTGCCAGCAGGGCAGCATGGATAACATCCAGACTGGGAGTTAATAGGACAATTACTGGTCTTTTTAAAATGAGTAGCATTAATGCACTTAAGCTAAATGGCTTTGCCTATGATTAAATATTAACATCTAGAAAATAAGGAATCATCATATGCAATCAAACGGTGTTGTTTTAATTTCCCCTGAGTGGATCTGCAATTGTTTATGTAAATATCCATTTCATTTTTTTATGTGAAACTTTAAAAATACTTATTAATGGACCATGGAAATTGATCCCAGAGTGGGTGGACTACATGTGGTTCCCTGTGCTAGATCATAGAGAAAAATAGGCAATAAGTCTCAGAACATCTTAATGGGATTCCGATTGGTGCCATCATCCTTTCTACCTGTACAGTCTTGCTGACAGAATGGCATGCAGGGCTGCAGGGCAACATGGGGCCTGAAATTCATTCCTTCTGTGGAACAAATCCAAGTGGTACATTTGCACTAGTCGTTTTATGTCATAATCTTTTAATTAATAGATGTAAAGTATATAAATAACAAACACAAAATCCTGTTCCTCACTTTGATTTCACATTTTTTGTTTGTTCTTTTAGGTGGTTTGTGCATAAGGAAAAAACTTGAACTGCTAAGGACAGCTCCAGAAATGAAATAGAAGAAATGCCATGTACCATGAAAAATACCCATACATACATACTTTAGAATATTACATTCTTAACAGGCTCTTGCATACATCTGCCTATTTTTATTCCAGTACACAAATACTATTATTAAGAACACTAGAGCACATTTTTTTATTGTTTTTATTTATTTTTTGTAACAACTGGATTCCATATGCACAAAATAATGTCCATTGCAAGAGAAAACAGTGTGGCATAGGATTTGATATATATACGGTATCAATACAGAGTATAATGATGTACGCCGGTTGTCTTGTATCTGGTTGTTTCAATATTGAAAACAGTTCCATCAGTATGCTTATCAAGAGCTAGCGGACGTGTGCACCAGAACATTTTTAAGTCCTAACCCCTTGCTTCATGTCGCTTGGAGTTATGACATTTTTTTTTGTTTTTCTAAAGGATTGTTTACATTGTACCAAATCATCAACCATAGGCAGGTGGAGAAGACAGGCACCTTAGAACTATGCACCAGCTGGTGCCCCTAACTAGAGTGGCTAACATGCAAGCTAGTAGACGTGCAAGCTAGTGGATGGGATAGGCCATGCCTACAAATCTCTTCCAGCCTGCCCCTCATAAATACAGCACTACTAAACAATGGCAGCACTGTATTCATTGGGGAGGTGCATGCCCTTGCATTCCATTCTAGAGTGCAAAGACCTACTTTTGAGGCCTTACCACAGGACAGGGTACATGTTTTTTTCCAACATGCAAACTGGCACAAGAGTTGTAAAGGGACTCTAAACAGTTTTCATACTCAAAACCCAGTTTCCACCCGTATGAAGCATTAGGGTTACAGGTATTGACAAACATTACTTTTATATAAACCTTTGTGTTGATTAAACAAAATGTGTGCAGCCAGAAAAAAGCAGAATACAATGTAAGGTTCTTTTGTAGAGCTGGACTTAACCTTAAATGCCAATTCTTCCATATGACTGGAGAAAAGGAGCCCATAGCCCATTACTTCACCTAACTGGTGACAAAAGAATATTTATCCAAATATTTAAAAAGCAAAAGTTTTTACTGCTCTCAGCAATGTACTCAGCTTTATCTGCAGCCTCTCTTCAGACTACTTGAAAGTTGAGGCCCTTTTCACTCCTTATTCTGTAACTACGAAGTTAACTACAAAGGGTAAATTGTGTTTGTAGGGCAGTATGGGCATGGGCCCACACTGCCCTGCAACCACAATTTACCCTTCGTAGTTAACTTCTACCTCCCCAAATGCACAGGCTTCTTTCAGTCAGTAGGGAACTCTAGACAATTACTAGTAATATTTACCCCAACATAGGAAACTATACAAATAGTGGGTAAGTGGGGACAGCAGGAGAAACCACAGCTTCCTTGGAAAGACCTAGCAGAAACTACAGCACTTATTTTAAAGTGGTTATGTAGGTGGCTAAGTATGTACAGTAAACACAGAGAGAAAGAGTAATAAACAGAAAACAGCTCTCACACATCTAGTGAAGCCTTAAAGAGATTCTGACACCAGAAATGAAACCATTTTTACATCTGTCATAACATTATCTTTGCATGTTATTTATAATTTTGCCATAAAAGTATTTGACCAAGCTTTTACATTCCCTATCTGATCCCCATGTTCCTCTATGAGGGGGCGGCCATATTTGTCCAGCAGGAGTCCGTTAGCATTAGAAGCTATAACTGACAGCTATAAGGGACAGTCAGGATGGCAAAACAGTCAGGTTTTGGGATTTCAAGTAACAATTACTTACAAAAGCAGTCCTATCAGTAAAAAATGATCAACACAACCTATAGGCAACTTTTTATGTAGATTCATATTTTAAAAAGTTTTTTTTCGTGTCAGTATCACTTTAATGAAACTTTTATCAAAATTCTAAAATCCTTCATGATTTTTCTCACCAAATGTTATGCTTCAAAAGTGATGATGTACCATTTGGTGTAAATGGATCTAAACATGTTTAAGCTCCCAAATATGCTAGGCAAAAAAATACTCTCAAGAAGATGTCAAAAATGTTGAAAAATAGAAAGAAATTCAATCCATGGAAGAAATAATTTGTCAGTAATTTGGATAAATTGGCCTTTTAATGAATCAGGCCTATACCAGGAATCATTCTAACACCAGATAATGGAATATACTCAACAATCTATTATTTTACTGTTACATGACTTTATTCTTTCTAAGAATGCACAAACAACAATATCAAGGTACTACATTAACAGGATAAATTTATGGAACACTTTGCCAACTGAGGTAATATTTTGGAAACACTGAAAATCAAACCTAACATTGCTTATAATTCTCCCATTTTCTGAGACCCAGCAGTTCTTGCAAAGTCCTAAGCACATAAACCTTGTGACAAGGACAAGCTGAAGAATAAATCATACTCCTTGCACAGAGTCATTATCAGCCGCTGAGATGACCAGTAAAAATGCTGTTTAAGGGGAAATATCTAGTTTTACCCCAAAGCTACACAGCATTATTAATAAGCGGATTAATATTATAAATGTCTTCTTGAAGCTAGATATTGCTAATAATCTGGGGATAACGTCTGCACAAAATGGGTTTGTTACTTCAATTATTTTGTATTAGTGCAATGCTAACAGCTAAAAAGGAGGTTAACCCACACTAGACCTAACTATTTGTAAGCACAAGGTTTTACTGAGCTGTTAACCCTAGAAAGGGCTTCTGCCAGCAGCAAAAGTGTTTGGTTTCTCCAGTGCAAATATTATATTGAGAAAAGGGTTCAGCAAGCCCTAGTGTTTTTTACTATTATTATTATTATTATTGCAGCAGCAAGGTACAGTGTAAATATTCTAAATATACAGCCTTTGTTATACAATATTCAACATATCCCATCATTATTTAGGGTAAATGTCACTCCCATATTAAGAACCTGATCCAGAATATGGCCATCTTCTTAAATATCCATCTTCTTAAATATCCATTGTGTATTGCATTTGCCTCAGTAAAAAGACTTAATATCACTCTTTTACTTTTTTGGCAAGCTTTAATGCCACACTTCTTAGTTTCAGCTAGCAAGGCTTCAGAAAAGATCATTCCTAGAAATGTATTCTCCCCTGCATGTAGAAGAAGTGGAAGGGCTAGTTTATATTAGTAAGGTGCTGTGATCAACCCTACATGCAGCACATAGAGTTAGTTTCTGACTAGTCATACTGCAAGATGCTTTTAATGAATCTGATTTTAAAGAGTTGATCTAGAAGTCTATGGTGAACAATAATCCCATTATTGTCCCATTTTATAAAAAATGCATTATGCACAGGTTGGTTAAAAAGAACCAGGGTTGAGTGGAGAAGTGAAAACTTAAGTTACATTCCAACATTGGTTATTATCTCCTAGTAATGAGGAATACATGACATGATGTAAATATAACTAATTACAGTGGAAATCTTTTTTTGTATAACATAAGCACCAGCAAATTACACAGGGCTAATATTAAAGAAAACAGGGCTTACAATAAATGATGGTTACAGATTAAAGCAGTAGCATTAGTGGGCCCTGCTCACAATAGGTTCAATCTAATAAATGGTCATAATATTTTTCTGTACCAATCTTCATTTATTGGCTTTAATGATGAGTAAAATTTTCCAGGCGTGGATTCGCTAATTCTGAAAATTTCTGAAATTTCAGCATCATCTAATTTTTTTCAGGAAACCATGGCAAAATGTCACTTTGTAAATTTACACAAGGAAAAAAGGAAAACCACTGTAAGAAAAAAGCAACAAAAAACACCCATTTCACTTCAATGTATATTACGTGACAAAACACAGCAAAAAAAGCCCAATGTATTTTGTGTAAAAAAAAAAGCAGCAAAAAATACACAATGACTTCAATACATTTTGTGTAAAAAATGGGTATTTATAAAATGCCACCTGACTTCAATGCATTTTGCATGAAAATAAAGCTGTGAAAAAAAAGAGATTGACTTCAAATGGGGCTTTTTCTATATTGCATTTTTAAATTTGCAAACACAATACTAACGTGTGCATTTTGGACTGCTAGTGAATTTGCTGTAATACATGTATTTAACTAAAGATTTGCATTACCTTGGAACACTACAGTCACTACATTTGTTTGCTGGGTTTTTTTGTGCTGTTTCTCCAACATCCTTTCTGTTCAGTAGGACTGGTGAGATCTGGTGCACCTGATCTATTTGGCTGCCTGGCTTCTGTTCACATTAGTGATGCTTACTTGTCTTTCCAATAATCACCACTGACAAGGGATCTCTTGAAAAACTTTCCTTAAGGCAATGACATACGGAGCAACTTATAACCAGTTACTTGTTGCGGCTACAAAATAGACAATACTCATAATTGTCTCTATGTGAGTATTGTTTGGCGTTTTGTAGCTGCAATGATTAGCTGGCTACAACTAGCTTTGTGTGTCATAGCCCTTAGGCATATATGACATACAAATTCGTCATGGTATTTATCCGTCATTAAAATGTGTGTCTTGAGAGAGCTTGCACTGATTAATCCCATAATACAAGCATTTTATGCAGATAATTAATCTGGAAGAAGACTGAAATCAGCTGAGAATCCATACAATGATGGAATGGTAAAAGACTTTATCTGGGGTGAAGTTTTGAGTGCCGGCTGCTTTGATATTTCTTTGCCACATGTTGCCAGACAACACATGACACCACTTAATTCAAAGTGTAACCTGCTGCCATAGATTCCACATTGCCTGGCACGTAAAGGGCTAACTTAGGTTCTGTGTTTATGTTTTGCAAAAAATAAAAATGTACATACAAAATACTACCTGGCAACAACAGCCTTCAGCAGATGCCCCAATGATAAATAAATGCTTTGTATACACTCCCTTTTGTGATTGCATTGCTAGCAAGCTCACTTATATATAGGTTTCATATTTACTCACTTTAAAGAGACATGGATGTTAATGACTCTCCATGCTGACATTAATGTGAAACAGACAACATTTTACCTTCACTATCCCTAACAAACAGCAACAACCACAGGCTGGATCTTTGATTCCAGAAATGAGCTTTGCTCTTAAAGATTACCAGGAGAGCGTTTGCCTTGCAATGTGGGCAGATTAAAGTTTCCAACATACATACTGATGGCACAAGTACGAGGTTCTGCATCTGCCAGAAGCAAAAACAGACAGCCCCGAGCCAACATTTTCTTCACTGCATGGATATTAAGTGCAAAGTTGGTAATTTTCTTGGTTGTTGAATACAGTCCTCATGTCCTGAACAATTCTTTCCATTTTAAAATCTGTTATGTTTCTGTTAGCATGCTCAGCCCTTGAGATGTTTCCATTTCAAATGCCTTAACTCATTAACTAAAACAGGAGCACTCACTGGTTACTGCCTCATGGTGTGCTACACATGCAATCCACTCCCGGATGGGTCTCTCAGTCCCCTCTATCAGTCCTTAGCATGGAGCATATGCCAGGTAGACCATAGAAAAGAAACAAAGAGAGACAATGAGAAAAGGGAGGAAGAGGAAACTGGGAGGGGAAAAAATGACAAAACTTGCACCCTTGCCAAGGCCAATGCAGTGGCTCTGTATCCAAACACAGGACAATGCTTATGCTAATGTAGGGGCTGATTCTTGGCCTGTGGATAAACTCCCTGGGTGGAAGTATCTTAAGGGGCACAAAATTACATGGCCATGCACAGACAGTTGGAACTCTTTGGTCTCTATTCTGCAAGCACAAAAAGATAAGCCTGCAATTTCAGGGACAATACCAGGAGGGCAAGATGCAAAAACATGGCACTTTGCACCTACTGTATTTTCTCTCACTTTGCATCACCTTGTACCCCTGCAGTAAAGGAGCCTCATAATCTTGTCTTAAATTAACAACAATGTTGTCATTGCAGGACTTACATATTACAATAATCAGTCTATGTGTGATTGTTCTTATTAAACATTATGGTTAAAGAAACAATACTAACAATTGTGCTAACCAGTTTCAAAGCAGGCATGGCAAGAATAATGAGAGCTTCAGAACATTCAAAGGGCAAAACAATTCTATACCCAATGAAAATATTAAAATTGCCATACATGCCAAATTTGAGAGTTGAGTTCTGGCAGATCATCCAGTGATCTGATCACATTTAAATCAAAAATACAGATTCAGGATCTACCCAGTTTAAATGAAAACATATTCAGCTGTCCATTCAAAGAAATGTATCAAAGCACCATAATAGGAATACATTCAACATGATTTACACTGTTGGTTTATTTAGCATTTTTAAAAGAAACCTAGATAAAAACTTACCTTGAACCTTATCAGATTACTCCTTTGTATGTCTCAAATTCAAAGTGAAGTGTTTATAATTACATCCAATGGGCAAAAGTTATCAGGAGCTGGATTGTTCTCTTCCCAAACAGTGCTTCATTCATTAAACTGACACATATTTAAAAACAAGAGACCCAATAAGTTTTCCAAGAGTGTTAATAAGTTGTTTTCTATAACCATAGCAACACTAGTCTTGTTCTTTAAAAATCTAAATTAGATTGACTTCCAGGGTCAATAATAAAACACTAGTATAGTGTTTTGTTTGAATGTAAGCATTAAGAGAGCAGTGACCAAGCTAGACAGTAATGACTATACCATTTTGAGGGAATTCAACTGAAAAGAAATGACTGATTACCGAATGTATCATGAATAATATGTAGATTTATGTTTGCAAGTAATAGAGTTACTATTGTTGTATCAGTGGTATTTAAAATCTAGCAGCCTGTAACGATACTGTTTCATTTGTGACTGTGTCAGTTTACCAAATTTAGCACATGAGCATGATCCCACACTCATAATAAAGTCTGATTGTAATGATGAACACAGACAAAAAGTCCAAGCGGGTGGGTAAGTTGAATTTTCATATGTGCTTTGTTTTGCCCATAGTTATCTCTTTCTTTCAAAATAAGTGTACCACCATGCACTATAATATACTTTACTTTTAATGTTGGGCTCAAATAAAGAATACATGTCAGAAATACTGACTCTAATTAAAGGCTGATCTTTACATTGGTCTCCTATGGAAGACAGAGGTACAATACATGGAGTTAACCACTGAAACAAATGAATAACCAAGGCAGAGATTCTTAACAGGGTAATGGGACAACTGTATCTGTCGGAACAGCTTCAATGCACCTTATCATAGACTCTACAAATGTTGTAGCAAGAGCAGGATTCATTTTTGGAAAAGGAGCCCACTTCTTAGTAAACTGTACATAATCTCTAGAAAATTAATTTTCTAATTATGCAACAAACACATCTTTCCTGTCTTGGGGCAATCTACAGATCACACTAGCTTGTAATGAGATATGTGTGCAATTAATTCAGCAGGGCAAGAGTTGGCCATGCAATGGTTTCATTTTCCCATTCTGTATATCTGATGTGGAGCTGAAGTTCAAACATCTGTAAAAGCTGTAGTTGCCTGACTTGTGAAACTCCAAATTCCATCAGATGATACTTCATATTCTCCAAACCTGCTTCATAGGGGAGGCTAAATGCATCTTTCCAGACCCCTCTGCCAGGTTAGTGACAAGCTGGATGTAAAATTTTGGAAAGTTTGCCACACTCTCCTCTTTTGGTGGTTTTATAAGTACAAGTAACCTGGATGCCTCATCTGACATCGATCATATAGTGGAAGTTAGTGCAGGTAAAGCAGAACACCAATTGCACAATTTACAATACATTAATGAGCAAAAAGCATGCAAGAAGTAAGGGACAAAAGATAGATGGGCTGTTGTTTGACCCAAGTCATCATTGTTGAAGATCTATAAGGGTTGAAGTAAAATTTAGTAAAATTATGGGAAAAAATAGCAAAATGGCAAAATTTAGCCAAATGCATTGGAGTCAATTATTAGTTTTACTTGCGCCAAATGCATTGAAGCCAATGAGCATGTTTTTCTTGTGCCAAATGCAACTTCATGGCAAATCTGTATCAGTCAAAAAAAATTGCTTATCCCTAGTGAGAATAGCTTTTCAAGCATTGTATATACCCACTATAAACACTATAGGGGTCATTTGTGACCCCTGATGTAATGTGCAAAGTACAAAACAGGGGACATATTTTGCACACTGCCTTATGCCGAAAAACTGCTGCAGGTCTCTCTGAGTTCTGTTTCGTCTACCAATAAATAAATAAAGCTCTGCCTGTGTTCAGCAAACCAGGGGAAGAGGTGTTTGTTGAATGAGTGCTTAGGAGTTTGTTCATTTGCTATTAATACTCTTGCAGTTGATATACTGGTTTCTTAAATAACTCATATGCTCATAGGCTCATATGCTCAGGGCATATGAGCCTACACCGAAATGCTTTCCCATGGGCAATAATGCTAATCGTTGGTGGGAAAACAAATGCAGCAATTTGTTTTTCTGAAGTTGCCCAAAGTTTTCTTGCAAAGCACCGTGTATGTTTTCCCACTGGCAATTTACCGGTATCACAGATTAACCATGGAGGTCAAATTTCTCTGTGTGCCTTCAGCCATAGTGTGTACAGATAAAAAGACAAACAGACAGAGCCACTTACTGGGCTGCACTGATATATACACACACCAAGGAGAGATGTAAACTGATATTTAAATACAGTCCTAATTAAATGGTTTACTTGTTACAGTGTATTTTTCTATTTGGTATAAAAATAATTCCTACCCATGTTTTACTTTTCATACAATAGTACAGACACGTGCTATGTTTGTGTTTTCTCTACAATGAACTCGTAGTATGCGTTTATTCTTTTTATCAAAGAAAAACATAGCAAATATTAATCAGCTGCAAACTTACCACAGACACTCCAGATTACTCTGGTACCCAACAATCAGCTCTGTATTATCACTACAGTAAGAAACCTTATAAATACAGGCTAAGCCTTCTAAGGTTTCCAATTAACATTGCACTTGGCACACCACAGCAATTAAGGTAACATGGGTTTGTTCTTCTATTAAGAAAATTATGCCTTATTTCACCAGTAGTTTCAGAAGCAGAAATAGTTGGTAATTATTTTGCATGTTAATTGGATATACTATAAAAGCATATAAATTTCATCAACAACTAGTGAAGAAACAATTACAAAAGTCATATATTCTTAAATAAAAGTTACGCACCAGTTTCATAAAATAGTTATATATCTCCATACAATCTAGACAATTAATTTGTATTATCTCAAAGCTTTGTGGAATACTCTTGCTCAGAATACAAATTTGGACAAGCAGAAATCACATTGCTTTAGGAGGGCTGCCTGCTACCCTACGATATTATAGATTTCTCGCAATTAAAATTGTCCAGACTCAGCAAAAACATTTTCTGCAATGTAATGAAATAATGAAATAATTATATGCAAGGGAGGACTTGTGATCTTTTTAATTATTCTACACTTCATTTTTAAAAGGGCCATTTGAAAAAGCACTATTGTAATTGATTGCTATAAATCAGTCAGAGCATTCTAAGGATCATAAATATTCTCACTTTTAAAAGACACAGAAATGCTAATACTCAGTGAAAGACTTCCATATTCTGAAAATATATTCTTGGGTAAAAGGAGACAGTGCTCTTTCGAAAATAAAAAGTAAATTTGTTGTCCTGAGAGAAATTAAATTTTCTGAATGTCAGCCGCAGAAATGGAATTAAGTAGAGATCTTTTTATTGTTTTTTAAGGTCATTAGGCTGTGAATTCTATAATTATGGAAATTGTCAGTCCAGTTCTGTAGAATGTTTGCTCCCATCCATAAGGTACTGGAATGTTCAATCAGCCTCTCTCGTGGGAAAGTTAGGTCATAACTGTAAGTGTACCAGCAAAATTGAATTAAGCAAAGAAATGCCATTAGTATTTATAGCCAGAAGGCATCTGTAAAAGTGCAGGGCAAAGAAGTTATGTGGAAGTCAAAGGAGAAAAAAAATGGCTTTCTAGTGACAAAGGAGGATTTGAAAGAGATATAAGTGTATAATGAATACAAGCTATTGAACGCTGTTCCAAATAGGCAGTTGCAAAGATGTCAAATATTGATTTTCTTGTGTATGCCTTCAGACTACATATGTAATTGTTTGGATTTGCTGTCTACATGATACAAAAATATTTGTTGCTGAAGGTTACAGCTCAGAATATAACCCAACTCTGGAAACAGCGTTTTACGATATGGATAGTTAAGTACAATGCTATTATTAAAACTATGCTGAATTACCCTAAATGCTTTATTTAAACTAATTCTTTAAATTTGTGCTCACCAGTATCTCTTTCTTTATCTTATTTGTGCAGGGTTAGTACTTGATTTTAGTATGCTTAAATACCTATACAGTTTTGCTGAACCTGAAATAAATATGAAAAATATTCTCCACTTGAGAAGAAAAGTCAGAACACCCCTTAGAATTACCAGTTCCACCAGCACTAAGTCAACAGCCATTTTATATTTTAGACTTTTCTGGATTGAAAGAATAGCAAGCCACTTCTGATTTATACATTGCTTTTCCGCATCTATTTAGGTGGAGAATAAATAACACCTTGATTCTGGGGGAATAGTTTTACGCTATATGTAATGTGGGCTGATTTTTTTCACATTTTATTATAATAAATCAAAGTCTGTCATTCTAAACATTTTATTTTTTAGAAACGATCTGTGACATAGAATCTACAGTGCTCAAATGATGCAGGCAACATATATTCTACATTTCCAGGCAGCTCTTTGGTCTATGCTCCACCAATGTTTACATGGCAACATGGGCATAAAATTAAAAGTTAATTGCCAGCACCAACAGGTTAAAATTCTACAATTCTGTATTTCTTAACACCATAGATAACTGCAAGTACAATATTACAGTTTTTTAGTATGAATAAATTACCCTATGTTCAAATTCCATCTACAACATTCTAGAATGAATATACTAGAGAAGGCAGCAACCACCATTCTGGGCCTTTTGTGTAGAAAGAATGAAGCAAATATGTCACTGCAGTCAGATCTACCAGTGATGGATTTCTTAGGGATAGTTACTCCTGATGGGGTTTTGTTGTTGTTTCTTCTTTTTTTTTTTACAGATAGATCTGTAATTTAGCACTGGGAAAACACTGATAAAAAACATACTTTTTTTCATTTCTTGTTACTTTTCGTATAAACTGTTGGCCTCTAACTATGGATGCATTTAATCATTCATAATCCCCTGCCAGTTAAAGCCTGTTAAGAGGACACTGGGGTGCAGATCAAAAATGGCATTTTTTTTAGCATATAAAATTTTTACCACGTTTCTGAAAAATTTTAAATATTTTTTGCATATTTTTCATCCAGGCTGAATATTTTTTCAGGTCAAATTTTTCAGGTCACATGTTTTCCAAACATTTTGTTTGCAAGTGCAAGTTCTGTCTGAGATGACAAAAATTATTACAACCTATTTGCAAAGTGTTTGCAAGTTTGAAAACCCATGCAACCTGAAAATGTGATTGGCCCATACTACATTCTCACTCACAGTGGATGCCTATAGGAAAGGTATACTTGCCAAGAAAATATTTCTCATTTTTCAAGATAAAAAATGTCACAAGTAATAATAAACTAGAAATAAAAGGTGAAAAAGACCAGCAAATTTTACAAATTCCCGATAAATCTGCCCCTTGGAATTGCAATTTAGAAATGGCCAGTGGCCACAGTGCCATTATTTTGTTCTCTATACAGTATATACAAATCATACAATGGTAATGGCAGAATGACAGGGGTACTAGATATTCCCCAGTATACAGTCATATTTTTAGGCCCCAATAAGCAGTGTCCCTAGATTCTTTTGTGAAGTTTCCTCTAAAGTCTGAAGTAAATGGAAAAAAACGGAAAGTTTCCCTTATTCTTTTATTCACTTAGTAATATTATATTAAACTCATGTATATCTAATATAAAGCCAAAGGCCATGTTTTGATTTGAAAATAAGTGATTATTTTGGTTGACAGAATCAAAATAACTTAAGAAACTAACAAAGAAACTAATTGTTGAAGTTGGACTGTTGAAGTTACAGATTTCCACAAAATGGTTAGCTAGGGAGATATTGGGCTTGGTGGCAAGTGCTTACTGCTCACCGTTGTGGACACATTAATATTACATTATAAACCATAATGAAATTGGAAAAAAATAGCAATCTCCAGTTTGTAGAAAACATTAACAATAGTCTATTCATGGCACTTTTCAGACAGGATTATTTTGTCTTCCACAAGCAGCAGAGCTGATGCTGCCACTTAACTTTTTGATGTGAACACTGAAACTGCTAGTTTAGAGTTTTAAAAAATGGTGTCACTTTTCTTGTAAGGCTGTCTGAGGTGATTTCCTTACCTGGTCTCATCGCAGAAATGCCTCTGTCAATGAAATTGACCTAGGAATTGGAACTAAATATAGTCCTTGATTTGTCATATCCAGCATAACAATAACCTCCACATTTAGAACAATGTAAGGTTATTCAGGGTTTGGACAAAGATAATTGCTCTACCCAGGGTTATAATAGGTATAGGGTGCACAATTTTCCACTGCGAATTTAAGTAGCAGGAAATAAATATGCCTCCAAAACAGAACACTGTAAATTTCACACAGAAATTTGTTTTAAAAGATAATAATATCTTAGGTCTTAGAAGGTAGAGAAGTAAAAAAAAAAGTTGTCTTTCCGTTTAACAGCTTTAGTAACAGGGTTCATTGTGATCCACAGGATTCCCAGATGGGGTATTAAGAAATGATCCTATATGCAGAGTCTGCCGGACCTGCCTAAGAACCACTCTATTATGGTTTTAGGTCCACCCTGAGGTACAGCAACCAGTACTCTGTATTATATTATTATAAACCAGCTTCTCATTGTGGTAGCTTAAGTCTTAATCCTACTAGCTATTCCTTTATGGGTGAAAGAGCTAAATGAGGAACATCTAAACTTTGAATTTAGTTAATTATACAGCACAATGAGAGTTCTTTACAAATGTTTACAAAACATTGAGTATAATAGAAATTAAATTAATAACAATAATTAAATACATAAATGCTAGGATTTTCAATATACAGTTGCAATCAGTTCTTTGTCCAAATAGCTTACAACCTAATGGTAGGTGAGCAGCAAAATAGAGAAAGCTGAGATGCAAGGTGCTAGCTACTTCGGAGAATAGAGAAATTGCCAGTATTTTTACAGTCTTGGGGTGGGCAATTCATAAACTTCTCTTATAATGCTTGCTTTCCCAAGTGTTTCTGGGCACCAGTCCCTCCTTTCAGGAAGTACAAAGTCAACCAGGACCCCTTTCCTGCTAACATTACATCACAACCATGTTACCTCATAACACATTACCATGTTATCTCATATTAGGCAGGCTTGCATGGTAAAGTTATTTGCTGATACTCACTTGAGTATTTATAAATACTTTCTGTCACAAATTCTTCTCTTAGGCTTAAAGCACCCATCTCACAAGACAGAGGGCAGGATCAATTACCCGCAATCTAAAAGATTCATTTACATTAACTACAATGCAGCATGGGCAAGTATTTGACTAATTTAGCTGTGAGACTGGAGAGAAAACATGAAAGCTCTGGATGAGGTGGAGCTAACAAAGCCATTGAACTTTTCCAATATATGAATATAAAGAATATGCATCTCTTGTATGCTATAAAATATCACACGTGATGTGGTAATATCCCCTTAAAGGCTCAGCAAGACTTGTTCATTTTAAATGGGACCTGTCACCCTTTTTAATCATGTTTAAGCCAAATAAATTTGACTTGCACTATATAAATTATTTAAATTGTGTTTCCTTCAGTCTTGAAATTCCCAATTACAGCAAGCAGGCAGGCACTGTTATTAAGGCAAGCTTTGTATCACCCCAAAATCAGAATGGGGAACCTAGTGCCCATGCCCATTCCCAGGCTATAAAATTATAGAGCGTTAGGAGTGCAATGACATCTAGGAAGTGCAGAAGTGAAAGTATTCTGCTGCTCCACCTCTATGCCTAAGGCATAGAGGTGGGACAGGCAATATATTATTGACAGCTCAGATTTTAAAATGTATTTATGGTACATGGTGCACATGGTGTATAGCTGAAAGTAACTGCCATAGTCTAGTTAGTATATGACAAATGATTTCGTTTTAACTGCTTCCACTAGACTGAAATTAACAGCTGCAACACCAGTCAAACTACAGACACTGTTATTTCATATTAGTATAATATGTGTTCTTTTGGCTTAACAAGCTGTACTGACTTAAGTACTTCTTCCTTTAAGTTCTTAATGTTACAACACCAGTGGAATGTGCTAAACTGGAACATTCCGTATTGCGATGATTGATAGGGTTTACTAGAGAATCACTGACGATCTGCCAGTGGGAGTGATTGTAGTAGCTCCATTAAGTCCATTTTTATTCTAACAAACACATAGTGCAGATGGCTTTTTCTTGGCAAAAATTAGACCATCTGCAATATTTAGACTCTTGCATGTTTAATTCAGCACCTTTGAGAAAACTCAACCAGATATTGATGACTTTCTAGCCTAACTGTAGTGGATCCACGCCAAGGTGTAGGAAGTGGATGCAACATACCCAGTTGTATACTTACATAAGCTGTTAGTACAATTATATTCCTTAGAATTAACTGCTGCTTATTATTTGTACTCCATAATCACCTGTTTTCTAAATAGACATTGCAGTTATAAAGGAAGATAATTTTCCTTGATGTATGATTTTCTTTTCTTTTTCTATTGATGTCTTCCAAAATATGATCAAGCAAATTAAATGGCAGATTGTGAATGCACAATATAGTTAAGCAGCAAGAACAAATAAATCAATATCTTTATCCCTTGTGGATTATGGGTGGAAATGTCTGACACCAATCACCTAATTATCAAGCAGAGTAAAAACACAGCTACATAAAATTCAAGCTGTTATACAAGGAATTACAGTTGCTTTAGTTATTTAGTTATTGGGTAAAGGAAAACTAACACTTTATTATGAAAATAAGCCATAATATTTTAGTTATCCCTTATTTACAGGCAGAACTAGTTTTCTGTCAGCATACTCCTGTGCTATGCATATGTTTTATTATTATTATTGCTCATTCCAACATGATGGGGTTTTTCTGTAATTTGGATCTCCATACCTTAAGTCTACTAAAAAATCATTTAAACATTAAATAAACCCAATATGAGTGTTTTGCCTCCAATAAGGATTAATTATATTTTAGTTGGGATCAAGTACAAAGTACTCTTTTATTATTACAGAGGAAAAGGAGATTGTTTTTAAAAATTAGAATTATATGATTATAATGGAGTCTATGGGAGATGGCCTTTCCATAATTCAGAACTTTCTGGATAACGGGTTTCCAGATAACAGATGCCATACCTGTATTTACTGTTCAGCTGTACTTGTTGCCTTTTTGATGGCACTTTCTCTCAAATACTGTAAAGAAAAGTTAGAATATTAAACTGAAAAGATCAGAATGTGCCATCCATGAATGAAATACAAGATGTCAGTTAGTTCCTTTAGTAGGGTAAAGCCTTTCAGGGCTGCCTCAGGCCTCCAACACTTCCAGCTGGGCATTAAATGCCTTGTAATACTGTCCTGTGATGGGATTATGCCTTTCATATAAATAGGTCTACATTTCAGGCTTGGGTTACTGATAATGCAATCCGTTTGATTCTTGACACTGCACCGTTATGGCAAACTGTGTTAGGAGCCATGGGATTTCTTAATTAAGCTGACCACCAGCTGATAAGTAAACAAAATAAAAACCATGAAAACAAATACATTGGTGTAATGGAAAACAGAAGAGAATTATTTCCATATTAATTTCTATTTTACACTATGCTTGTGTCTTTGCTTTAAACCATAAGAACACTAATATACACTGTAAGATGTAGAAAGCTGTATATAAAGTTATCCTAGCAGAAACTCCCTTTACTTTCTGCTGTTCCGATTGCTCATGCCGTTTGCAAGAACGACTGGTACAATAATCAATGGAAGGCAGCCATACCATGTGTGGCCCCACTCTGTCCATTCAGCCTGATGCCCAGGTGCTCAGAGGCATACCTGATCAGCCTGTGTATGGGTGCACTATAGCCACCTTGTGTATTACAACTGTAATTTCTGCCAGCAGAAATTACTTTATCCTAAAAAAGAGCCAAGTATTGATATTGTAGGAACCATGTATTGTTTTGTAGGATTATTTTTTTTTTTTTTAAATCTTGTAGGAGCACTTCTCTGACATCACAAAGCTTCCTTTGATTCCCACGTGCAGTGTCTTATTTCAGGGGAAGGTATCTCTATTCCAGATACTGGGTGATGGCTCCAGAGTGTCCCTGTCATTTTCCTGAAGGCAGCCTAATACCTCCCTTGGTTCTCAGTAAGTGTGGTGTTATTTACAATACAAAGGCTAGTGATTCTCTTCAGGTGGGAAGCCAATTTAACATTTTTAAACCCAATAGGGGACATAAGTTCACCTTTAAGCTTTGGCCACCCTAAACAACCATTTTGCTTTGGCCACATTTAGAATTAGTAACTTAGATCAAAATAAAATAGGGAAAATAACGTGATAATGTGGAAGGTGGAACTTAACTTGTTGGATTTTGTTCTGTTAGCACACTTATTAAGCTAGGAAAAGCAGTAATTTCCCTGAATTTCTGTCTCTGTTAATGTATCTGAAAAAGAACAATCCAAATACCCCAAGAGTTAGAGCCCTAAAGGGGGCAAAATCATGCTGCTTAGTGCTAATTTACAATGCATTGGCAAGCACAAGGCAGCCCTGTACTTACTTTCATACTAACATACAGCAATTGGTAAGAATAGGGCTCCTTAGCACCATGTGCATACTATTGCTCCCTAACACATTTGAATGTGCACATTAGGGCTCAGGTAGGGTGATGGGTGGGGGGTCCCACCATTACTCCTCCATTACTGCATTTTGCTCCAGTCATTAGTAAATGAGCCCTATAGTCTTTTTACACTCACAACATATCTTCCCTACTATAGCTATTGTAAAACTTCATGTTGCACTGTGTCTCTACTTACCAGCTGACAGGATTATCCTAAATTTGCTGATAAAGTCTCTACATCATACATGATTTAAAATCTGCTAGTTACATAACAAAAGACCCTACTCTGGAATCAGACCTAGTTTATCCAACAGGGATAGCACTTATATTGTAGTGTCACCCACTGTGACCTACAGCACTTACATTTGCCCATTTGTGTCTGTTAGTTACCCCTCCCATATAGATTGTAAGCTCTACGGGGCAGGGACCTCCTTCATCTTGTTTCTGACTCTTATTGCAACTGTACCTTGTATTTATTTGTATTTATTGTTGTACTATATATTTATCCATTATCTTTAACCCCCTGTTAATGTATTAATGTATTAATGTATTCTACTGTACAGCACTGCGTACATAAGTAGCGCTTTATAAATAAAGATATACATACATACATACAACACTGAAGTGATTGGTGGCTCCAATGAGCACAACATACCACACTGGAATGGATATGAGCACAAGTAATTATTTAAGACTTATTTGGTGTCGTTTTTATGACTGTATTCAACACCAGGTGAAATACTTAAATAACAATTAAATGAATAGTTTGTAGCATTATTGTTCTATGTAAACTGTACTGTAGAACTCACTTTTATTGATCATAAACACAGCATGAAGCTTTTTCAGTGAATGCACTAAGGTCAGCCTCCTTCACCTACAACATAAGCCTCTGGCACTTTAAATGGAAATATATATCATTGATATGTATTGTTTTCCTAAAAATAGACAATACACCACCACAAATGGTGGAACCATTAAGCCCCAAATTCATCTGCACATGCTCATCACGCCCAACTGCAGCTACTGGATACACACCCTCTGCAGGCCTACCTTCTTTGGGGTCTGAAAATCAGACCAACCAGTCTGTCTGTCTGGGAAGGTATTTTCAGGAAATTTGTCACTCACCCAAAAGGTGATTCACATGGGCAACAAAACCCTAAATGAGTTTTCCACTAATGGATTTTGTTTTATTTAAAAAAACTTTCCTTAAGAAAGTCTTGTTAGTGACTGAAAAAATAAAGGCTCAATGGGACATTTACGAACCCATGAACACAATAAAGACTGCATTTTGACATAATTCATAAGGTACTGAAAGTAAAGTAACTCCTACTCCGAAAACACTAGGTGCAGTTTGCACCTGATTGGCATCCAACTGTAAGTGCTGTCCCTTTAAGTGCCTTGTAACTTTGTGCCTTTTATTTTATCTGTGCTGCCACTCCAGACTGCATGGTTTCAGCCCTAAGGCAGGGAAGCAACTTTCTAACAGATATGCAATATATTGCCATTATTTTGTATCTTACTAATTGCAACTCTGCACTCTTTGCCAGAGGGTCCCTGTGTCTAATCTGCAAATATGCTTGATCAACCAAACCTCAGATCTCCCTGTTTGTAGTCATTTGAAATGTGATCTCATTATAGAGAGAATAAAGTACAAATTTGGTATTGTAAGAAATAGACTGAAAGAATGTGTTATCTTACACAATAGGGACATTCTGCAAAAAACAAATGCAGAAATGGTATAAGTAGATACTTTAAGTAGAGGAATTACATACATTGTATTGACTATAGTATAAATCATTTACTGTATTTTCATCATTATTCATAATTAATTCATTTGTTTGTAACTAGCTACACATTATAGAATAATATCAAGTATTCTGCTGATTTCTGCACTGGGAGACCAAGTATTTTAGAAATTGCTGCACAATAATTATGATGGGAGAAATCTCATGCTAATTCATGCTGCCTGCCTATTCCTATTCACTCCAGGAGAGGGAGTTGATCATTGCTACATAATACAAACAGTTTTTCTAATTCATTTTTTCATTATTATTTATTTATTTATTTTTTGCTACAAGTACTAGAATTGGTCATTGCATATTATTTTTATTTCTTCTTATTTCTTTCATCGGATTTTGAAATATAATAAGCATATAAGGATGTTCCATTACTTGTTATTTATAAAGTATGAATATTGCAAATCACTGAAGGATGCAATGAGCAGGTTTCAGATACAATCTGTAACAGTAAATAACATAATCCCAGTCTCACATTAGCACCATCTGAATCTTCTATCCATTACATACTGCAGAAGAGAATATTTACAGTCAGCAAATTCTGTTCCAACACACCTTTACCTTGATAAATGGGAAATAGTTATTTTTGCTTCAAATATATATATAAACTCCTTCTGTACCAATGTTAGATAAAATCCAGGGGGGATTTTCTTTCATAATTTCATAATTCTTATTGTACTTGTTTGCTATCTGCTATAATGTTTTTCTAGTTTATTTGTCCCAGGCTCCATTTCTTAAAAAGACAATATATCTCCAAAAGTTTCAACTTATGTGTAATCTCGTTTTATTAACAAAATTTAGACCTTTTTCATTAGTTTTCCCTAGACTCATAATTGCCTACATAGGAATTTAACCATATATTGCTGGAACTAAGCAAAGAATGAAAACCGGTTTAAATAGCCATATATTTTGGGTGGTAACTGCTTTGTCAGCAATACTAGTGTTCATAGCCACTGCAGAGGCAGCAAT
The DNA here is from genome assembly GCF_000004195.4 of Xenopus tropicalis. Classification (NCBI taxonomy): domain Eukaryota; kingdom Metazoa; phylum Chordata; class Amphibia; order Anura; family Pipidae; genus Xenopus; species Xenopus tropicalis. The sequence goes on along the minus strand of NC_030680.2, from coordinate 85,231,817 downwards.
ACCATAAATTGTGGGGGGTTTTTTTTGTTCGGTTGGTTATTTTTGTTTTGTTAACAGGAATTTTCTCTCTTTTAGTGTAAGAAAGGACATTAGTGCTTTCTACACAAGTAATGATTTCCCTTCCACCCAGGTCCACAGCAGTTGGACAGGTACTGGTGTGGGAGTGGCCAGGGTCTGACGGCTTCGGCAACAAGTAGCTCAAAACAACCTTGGCTCATAACTAAAAAGGATTAACTGCAAAAAAAAACACAATTCCCATTTTGCCCATTCATCTTTACTAAGATTTTACACCTATGTAAAGGTAGCACCAAGAAGCCGCTAATTGCATGGGTGCCAATTGTTCCCTCGAATTTTTTTCTTGGCTGTGAGTGCAGTTTTTAAAACTAGTGTGCGCAGGTCATAATACGTAAAATAATGTGGTTTTACACCAAATTCTTTATGCCCACCCCAATTTTAGGTGTGCACTAGCCTCAAAATGTGCATGCTTGCACATGAGTGCACAGCTTAGATGGAACAGTGGAATTGCCAGTGTGGCTGCTCCATGAGTGATAGCAAAAGTTGTTATCTCCATGAGAGACAGCAAAAGTTGTGAAGCTCCTTGACAAAGGACATGTGTCTGAAACGTTGGGGTATTCTCCCGCACACCAACATCTGCCTTGTAAAGGGTGCCATATGGGCTGATTCTAGCTACCGATATCGGTCCCTTAGACTGATTCGGTGGCTTATCGGCCTGTGTATGGGCACTAACAACGGGCCTACCTGACCGAAATCTGGCCTGAAATTGGGCAGATCTTGATTGAGCAGGTTTAAAAATTTAGTCGGATTGGGGACTGCACCGGCTCATCGACCGAATAAGCCCGATATAGCCCACCCGTAGGTTCTCACCAAGTGAGCGGATCTTAGCATGTATGGCCACCTTAAGTCTGAGTGCTGCTGTTAATGATGCAGAGTGCAGAGTGACCTTTTGTAGATAGCAAATGTTGCAGTCAACCCAAAACAGAAGAGCACAAAGGGAGCAGGCACTGCCATTGGCCCTGTAGCTGGTCTAAAGGACCCCATACACCTTAAGATCCGCTTGCTTGGCGATGTCTCCAAGCGAGCAGATCTTCTCCCGATATCCCCCACCTATGGGTGGGCGATATCGGGTGAATCCTGGCTAATTCGATCGTTTGGACCTGGGGCCAAATGATCGAATTATAACAAAGAGTATAGGCAGATCTCGATTGGGCAGGTTTAAAAATCTAGTTGGACCGGGGACCGCATCGGCTCGTTGATGCGGTCCCCGGACTGACTAGATTTTTAAACCTGTCCAATCAAGATCTGGCCAATTTCAGACCAGATATTGGTCGGGCAGCCCATCGGTAGTGCCCATATATGGGTCTAAGGGACCAATATCGGCAGCTAGAATCGGCCCGTGTATGGGGACCTTTAGACAAAGGAATAGATGATAGAATAAAATGCATTATGCTCCTGATATCACTGGAGAGGTCTGAACACACAAAGCTCAAGTACAGGATATAATGGACAAAAAAATAACATTCCAGTTTACTGTCTCTGTATTTCTTAAGTTTCTTAATTTCCTAAACCGTTTAGTGTATTTAATTGAATAATTTAGGATTCAAATCAAAATATAGCATGAATTAAAAATATTTCTGCCATAAAACATAAAAATAATAAAATTGTATTCCTAGTAAAAGAAAAAATATACAGATAATATATTTTTAAAATTCTGTGGTCATTAATATGCAAATTATACCTTGTGGGTAATTAACCAACCTTACAGGAGTTTAAGCTTAGAGGAAAACTATCATGACATTTTATTACACAATTAAGTGGTAAAAACAGCCTCAAACAGTAGAGAGTAGTTTTCTCATTCATTTGGTGTCATTTTTCCTAAATTTATTGTTGTAATATTCTGAAATGGCCTGCGTTCCTTTAAGTAAGCTTACATCTTAAACAAGATACCCTCAAATAAGGGCTGCCACCTGTCCAATATATCAATCCTCAGTATGAATCACCCTGGATGCTAAGTTTATTATTAGTGGAGAAAGAAAACAGAGATAGGAAAATATCAACCATACCTAAGAACATATAGTCCGTCATTGAAAAGAACTGTATGTTTATCAATCTAAAGCTGGATGCACCCTGAATAATTAAGAGCATACATGTTGGGGAATCTATTATTGTAGAATAGTCTTTCAAAGAGTTTTCTTAATATGAACAACAAAATAAATGCTGATTAACAGTTGCTGCATTATGTCTGTCAATGAAATTTGGCCCCATTGTGTCTAGGCATTTTTATGTTTATAGTTTATTTATAAAGGCCCTAAATACTCCACAGTGGAGTACAGTGTGCTAGGGAAAACACAAATAGTATGACAGGTAGAAAAAAACATTTGAACGAGCAGAAATGGAGAGCTTACAAAGTATAGTGAGAAAATATCATGGCTATGCTGCAATAAAAGGATGCCGGATGCATGCCATCTTTCTAAGATCCACCGCCCCTCGGCCTGAAATAAAATAAAGAACTCATTATTGGAAAGGTATCAAATAATACTATATGTTCCATATGTATGTATGTATGTATGTATAACTTTATTTATAAAGCGCCACAAGGGTACGCAGCGCTGTACAGTCTTACAGAATACAAAATTACACACAGGGAGGACAAGTGATATAATAAATAAATACAATAAATACATATATGTATACATATATATATATAAGTGCCATGTGGTATGAGACACAGTAGGAAGTAGGTCCCTGCCCCGTAGAGCTTACAATCTGAGTATACATAAAATATACATATATAACATATACAAAATATCTAAAAGTAACATTATTCATGTCATTGAATTGGTTAGTTATTTGTGCCGCTTGGTCCCTCTATTTGCTGCTGTCGATACCTTATAGGGTATTTGAGATGATCACTTAATGACTTCAGCAAATAGGATGGGCATATTAGTTTGCAGATTTATTGAAGTAAAAATTAAAAAAGCACAGAGTTTGTGCCTGATAGCATTCCCTGTTCTTTGCACTGTGCATCTTGCCCCCAAGCGACCATAGGTTCAACTTTCTGCTCTTTCAGAATCAAGAATAAAGGGCTACATCTCCATCTGTGGGACTACATACTAGCAATCGGGATGGTGGATGCACCTATCTACAATTGGTATTACGTACAAGGCACCATTGTTAATTTTCAGGAGTCATAGCAAGTTCTTTGTGCACGGGGTTCTAATAACTTAAGGTGGCCATCCACATAGCAATAATGATCTTTGGTGCGACCATTGGTCGTTCCCACCCTCCACTGACGTTTAGGGCTGAATCATCAGATATGGAGGTAGAAACAATAGAAATTCTACCTCCACCTGCCGACTTGAAAAATAAATTTAGTCCGTTTGTGCCAAGGACTGCACGCTTCTTCATCACCCACATGTAATCAGTGTTCAGTTTGATGGGCTTAACAAATCAGCTTTTTGGGTAATGTTATACAAGTACATTTTTTTTTCAAGGCTTCTTGTTTTTTTAAATAGCTGTGGAAAAAAAACTCACACACTTTCCAGCAGACGTTAATAGCTGCAGTTTTAGCATAAATGTTTTTTAAACCAAACATCTGTTTCATTACCCACAAGGCTGTTGTATTATTGATTTCACTCTTTTTTTTGTGCATTGTATCTTTTGTTTTGGACACTGTAATCTTTAGAAAAAAAGATAATTGGAGAAGACCATTAGCATTGTTAGACCATGTCCTTACACCCAGAGTTCATGCATAGAATTTTATTGTATTCCACAGTCAGAATCTGTGGGACAGCAGTTGTGGAGTTAGAGAAAGGGGCAACTGATTATGCAGGAAGACAGGAGCCCTTTTGGATGTCCAAATCATCAAGCTGAACTACATATTCCAGAAATCTGTTCTAGGGACCTATGAGATGCTGGGGCCCTATAAAACAGAGGAATAGGATGAACTTCAGAAATACCCTTAGTCTATGTTTTTACTATTCAGAGCTCTCCTCAGTCAGTGGAATGCATGACACAATAACATGACTCAGTAAATGCTGTGAGCATTTAACCTTGGCATTGATTTTATTTTAAAAACTTTACATATATAAAAAACTTTAGCGGTGCCACAACAACAGGTATTAGGTATTCTGAGATACACCTCAATAAAGTGGACCAAATAACAGCAAAAAATTCAGTGAAAATAAAACCACATTTTAATGGCTCAAAGATTTTTTCAAAACATAATACAAAACAAATTCAAATATATACTATACCAAACAGTGACAAGGTGCATCCTAGTGCCTCTCCTAACGCGTTTCGCACATAGTGCTTCATCAGAGGAGGTCATAGACTCTGACAAATCCACAAGTGGTTTGTACTAGGAGGTAATCTCAAAAAATTGAAAGTGTGCATGAGGTCTGGCAACCCATAATTAATAGCTAAGCAGCAGGTAGCATGTAGTGGTCCCTGGTTAACATCAGTGATTTATTACATCACCCATAGTCTACCAATGCTTCCCATTAGCAATTATAGAGATCAACAGGCAATTCTAAAACTGCAGGGACCTATTCTCCCTCCAGTTTTTCATGGCAGGTCTGCTCAATGAACACGTGGATCAGTGTGTCTTGGCCAGTGGAGTAATACAATATTATGGTATCCTACAGCTCAATCTTTTAAGGACTCATTTTACTCCCAAGACCCTCTGAAATATACAGAGTCATTAACTACAAGTTGCTGGGCCCTGCAGCAGAATCATGCTCCTGCAAAGCTTACCTTTTATGGCCAACATAAATTTAACTTTTTTTTTGTCTGGGCTCTCTAGGGTCTCCTGGGCCCACCAGCATACAGGTTTCCCTTATTATTATGCTTCTGAAAACCTGGAAAGAAAATATTTTTTGCTCACACTAAAACTGTGCCTAATTAAATCACACCCCAACAAAGCTTTCCTGCTGCACCTTACTTACTGAAAGCAAAGGGGCACAAGGTTTGTACATTTTGTATGATGATAAATAAAGCTGTTTTTATGCTATTTTTTGGAGTGCTCTTTTTGTAAGTTGCTGTTCCCCTGTGATACTGGGGCCATTTTTGCATTCATTCTTTTACACTTATGATGTGTGAATATCCATCAGTAACCTATTTGTATGTTTGCACCTTACTCTGTTACGTACTAACAGACTAGGCCAAATCATTTCATTCCTTTGTGGATGAAACGCAGCCAGTGGCATAAATATGCAGAGAAACCCACAGCGCTTTTTGTGTGCATTTTTCAGCCTGGTGTATTTACACACCCAAGATACACTTTACACACTGACTCGAAATCCTGTTTCCCAAAAGTTCCTGCTGTACATCAAAGATATCATTATGAATCTGTAGTAAGCCAAATGTAGCGAGGTAAAGTAACCCAGCATCATTGCATAATGTAATCATAGCAACAGAGCTACCACACATCACCTCGCAAGAGTTTTGCCATCATCTTGTAAATTGTTAATATGTAGCATATAACAGCCTAGTGTATGCACTACCTTGCGGATTCCACATTGTTCTGTGGATGAGAGTTTTCATTATGTATTGCTTCTTCATCTAAAAAACACAAAGGTTTGTGTAATATAATTAAAAGATAGAACAGTGGTATATTATTGGGTACACTAATACCAACAACATAACATTATTAAAGAAGTTTGAACTCCATTTATTGTGTCCCTTTATTTGGTAGTACTCAAAACAGCATTATAAGGAATGCACAAAATTTAAATATAATTGCATAGGCAAAATCTTTTAAATACAATTGGTAGGTTATAGTTCAAGAGTATGCGTTAAACGTTAAAAGGATGCCAACACACTTTGCAAAATATCCCCCAACAATTATTCCATGTGGGGAAATGGTGATAATTATTGGTTCAGCCAGTAGCTCGTTCAGTTCGGTTCCTGCAGAGGAGATTAAAATTTAGTTGTGCGTATATTAAGGTGCTTAGCTCCAGCTACACACCTCACCGTGTGATTAAGTTCTTGTTACCCTCAACTCAAGTACATTAGTCTCTCCCCTAATTTCACATCATATTGTAAAGAAAGTGCCATTCCCTTATGCACATTGAGAGCTAGAGAGGATTTCCCACTATGTGTTTAAGTAGCAACCAGGTAACCAGGTAACCATGCTAAACCACACCTCTCTCCCCACTGTTGGACTCATTTCTCCATGGGAATGAGACTGCACTTGTTACTTTATATATCATAGGTTCATATGTCATATACTTGTGCTTCTATGGCGTGTTCTTCACATCAACTTCAAATCAGCACCATCCATGTTGGCACCCTCAGTATGCCATCACTTGGGTCACAGACCAACATACGTTTCCATACGTTACATTTACACCTCATGGGATTCAATGATGCACATCCTATCATTGTCTATGGGGCTATGATTTGGGCATATTTATGTCAATGCCTGCATCTTTAAAAATGCATTGTAAAAACACCATGTATTCCCTTGCCCTTAAACGTTTAGAGAGCGCTGAAATACTTCATGAAAGCGTGGAGGGACTGTGGAGCTAGCTGGGGCTCAATTCCCTCTGGCACATGAAGGGTTAAGTTAGTAAGCCATTGGGCGGGAAAGTATTAGACCCCACACTCACCCCTCCCCCTGTTGCCTGTCAGCTCCCAGGGCAGCGTTGCAGCCTCACCTCCTGCTACACACGGAGCAGCATCTCCCTCCCCCCCTCCCTGTTTAAGCGCATTTAGCTGGCGACCAGTAGGTCAGTAATTTCGCTCAACTTAAATGTATATGTTTCTTTTAGGCTCTGTTCATGTTTTTTTTTTAATTCTGAAAGTTACATATATTTGTATGTGTTTTGGTTTGTCACAGCATATGGCGGGTGATAGTCCTTGGCCATTTAATCTCTGGTTGTTTGATGGTTTCCACATGCCCACTGAGTTCGCAGTGGCTGGCATTCGTTATAAAACAGTCTTTAAGATGTTTGGTAAAGTTTGAAATACATGGCAAGGACTATTCTGATGTTGGATTCTTTAATAAAGCTGTGGCCGAACTCCACCCACCAAAACGGTGTCATTGTGTTTTTCTTATGTCAGTTGGGCTCATCGGGGGGGGTAGGTTGGAAGGAAGGGAATAAGTCTCCGCAGTCCTAGTGAGCATTGTTGGACTAAAAAGCAGCAGTACAGACACTTTAGGCATTTTATATCCATAAAAGCACCCAATGTGCCATAAGACTACATAATACCTTCAAAATCTACTGCCAATTTTAAACAGAAGAAACACTAATAAGATACAAGTATATATTTTTTAGGTTCAACCACCGCACTTCTCACATGTGGCAGAACTACAGAGGTCAAAACAGCCTACAGCTGTTTCTCACTCATTTAAAAGTGAGAAGCCAGTGCTGTCAAGTAAGAACCGATTGAAAACATTCTATCTCCACCTCTATAGGGAGGGAGGGTGGGCGTTTTACTATGCTGACTAAAATGGATTGAGAAGCGGGAACAGTTTACCAGCATTTATACCTTTTATGAATCAACGAATCACCTGCAACTGGGAGTGGCTAATTCTGTCCAACGTATCTGTCATGCCCCTGCTTCCCTACGTTACACTACGGGTCATTGGGCTACTTTAGTAGCAGAAACCTCCAAAAAAAAAAAAAAGGTTCTCTCAAAATCTGGTATCATAGTGAACTTACTCATAGAAAGATAAATTGACATTGTTATTTACTCTTCCCAAAAGTCTGTTAAAAACTTGTTATAAGTTTTATAAAGGAAGTTATAAACGTCATCATTTGACAATTTAACCTTTAATCTTGGGAGAATTTTTGCATGCCAGCATCTTTAACAGGAATGGTTTCTAATTTAGGGACTTAATTTCATATGTGGATGCTTTACGTGTCCTCTTGAAGTATCACAATAGAAAGGTCATCAAACACTTATTTTATTTCCAATATACAATAAGATCAAGGAATCTTGTTCTAATTATTCATATTAGTTGTAATACTGTTTTTTTACCAGAGTAAACAGTTCTATATTTTCCATAGAATTGATTTTTGTTCATCAAAACATTGTAGAATGCTTGCTTACCTTAACCAGATATTTCTTGTTTTTCTGAATGAGGCTATGAATAAATGTTGGATCACAAAAGGGAGGCTAAACCTGAAAAGCCTGTAGGCCTCTGATTTAGATATTCACATAAAATAATGAAATAATGAAGCAGTGTAATATGTGTAAAACTAGACCCATTCTTGTGCTGATTGCTCCTGAGAACAATTACATGGATTTCTTTTAATTTAGAAACTATATATCTGGACATTCTAGGTCTTTTAAAAATATATTTCACCTAACACAGTCCATATAAATAAACAATTTCATGAAAAGTATGTATTTTTAATAGTATAAGCCACTGGATTATGCCATATTGAAGGAACTAATGTGCATCCCTCTGCCTTATGAGACACTGTTCTCACATACAAACTAGAGCACATATTCATGCTAGGTTACATTTGCCAATGAATGGCTACTGTTTCTTTTAGTTCCACACCACTTCCTGTTACAGTTAGAATTTTCATTATTTCCTGTCAGGTGTTCAGTGGGTGAGGGCACATTTAATCACAAAATGGTAGCCCACATGTATATGAATGGCTCATTTATACAAAAATGGTGCTTATAGGTAGGAGTTTTATGTTTTATTGTTCAGAAAAATGAATGTATTGGTGTATATTTGTTGAGTAAGATGTGCCTTTTGCTGCCCATATACTGTAGCATGCTGTGAGAGTGAGCACCAGGATAGCTGAAAGAAATGAGCAAGCAGGGCATACTGCTGTGTAAAAGAATCACTCACATTGTATGGGGAACTTCACGCATACACAATGATATCCTTCAGTAAATGTGACCTAAACAGACTCTGCTACAGGCTAATTTCCAATGATTATTCCTTAGTCAGTGCAGCTTCAACCAAACAATAGTCAATAATAAAAACAACAGTTGCAATTAATACTTAGGTGCTATGTGTAAACAGGGTGTATTGTGAATACCAAAGGAAGTGTGGAAGATGCCAGAAGCCATTTCCAGCAGGTGAGGGGCAATCTCTCCTCCTGCTGGGTGGCTCTGTTATTGCTGCACACACAATGTACTCAGTTGGATGCTAAAAGTGGGATCTGAGCTTAATTCAGTTCCATTCAGAAAAAGGTAGCACAAGCGTGTACATATATTCAGCAAACACTAGTACCCGAAATGCAGTGCATTGCTTTAGAAAGACAAGCATTTGTCTGCTTTTAAGACAACTTAGTTGGCAAGCATATGTTTTCTGTAATTTCTAAATGTTCCTTTAATGCACTGCTATTAGCGGTGCAAATTAAAGATGCATTCTACACCAGATTCACAAAGTTAAATCTAACCATTAAATAGCATTCAAATGTTTACAATGTATAGCTAGTGATGTATTTTACAGTCTGTATAATAAGCATCAACCTGATATCTATTAGTGCCCCAATAAAATAGTAATGCGTTTAGTGACAGCTGCATGGCAGGGCTGATGTATTTCTCATGCAGATGAAATACGAACCACACACAAAATAAGTTAAGGTCAAAAGAGGGAAAACTGCAAGTGGATGGAAATTAATGAGGGAATATAATAAAGCTATTAATAGGGAAAAACTGCATAAACAAGAATAAAAATGCACTTTCACTTGAAAAGACTATGTTAAATATAATATTTGTGCAAAGGAAAAAGTGCTTGCCTTGACCATATTTTATTACCTCCCCCACATTTAGCCTTTTATCACATTCCCTGAACAGATTTGCTATCACTCTTTTTGTGCTGTTTTACAAATAGAAATATTGTCCCCACTGCCAAAAGTTTTTTTTTCATTTCTCCTTTTACCTTCCTAGGAGTCAAGACACCATATGGCCAGTTTTGTTTGATTCTTCTGTATGAGAGGAACATTTTGTGTGGCTAAATGAAAGCAAGGAGAGAGACTAAATGGCACAACACCTATTTATTGGGATGCCATGTTGCTGAATTTTCTCATAATCTTTGAACTCATGTCACCCTTCCTTTAATGTTTTCAAAGCAGTGTTGTAGTGCAGGAATAATAATTGAGCAGACATTCCTGAAATTTCCTATAGTTAGCTGTAGCATAAAAACTATGTATTTTAAAACAAAGCCTTACATATTCTGTGATTCTATTGAGCTTTGTTATAAGCTGTAGTGCATCTGACCTATTAAGCATATGTGCTAAATGTTAAACCTAAGACCTAATCATGTCACTCCCTTACCTGCTACTGTACAAAATTTGCATTTTATTTTTACTGGTGTGTGCATGGTTATATAAGTGTAGTGTGTAAGTAAATATGCATGTGTACGTCTGATTGTGTGTACTAACAAAGCAATAAACATTTAATATTGTCAACAGCAGGAATCTGCATAGTATGCTTTTGTTATGTCTTGCTATTAGAAATGCTATAAAGTAAATTGTATATGGACTCTGGATTGTACGTTGGACAGGAATTACAGTTTGCCTTCACAGAGATGAGGGTGTTGCTTTGCAGCGATAGAGAGCCTTGCACAATGAGGAGCAGCACGATATATATGGATCTTGGCATTCTGAGGTTCCATAAAAAACATCAAAGTGTGTTAGTACAAGCAGCTACTATGCCAGCTAGCGTCAGCCCTTTTTTAGGCTTCTCCAAGTCAGCTATTCTAGTCTGCACAATGCTGCCCATGTACCATGTTGTGCTTTTTTCAGTTCCATTTGATAATAATTTGGGTGACATTCACCAAGGTGGGATATAAGGGGCAGATGGGCTGAAGCCTGTGGCATGCCTCTAAATTCTAGTAGTGTCTGTAACTCAGATAGTTATACTGCCTCAATCTGGCATAGTAGTGTCTGCCAGGGCAATTCTGTGCCAACCCACATCCATGTGACCCATCTTCTGCAATGTTAATAACCTGGGTTCTGGGCAGGTGTCTGATTGATCCTTGTTAGCAAATGTATATTATAAACATTTTTTTTTGCTATTTCTGTTTCAGTTGGGTTCCTCTGCTCCTAAATTGCTTCATTCATAAAACATCATTTTAACACACCATATAAAATAATTAATTTGCACTTCAATATTCTGATCTGAGATGCACACTGTAGTTAAAAAAAAAAAAAGTTATTATTGCCTAATCTCCCTGATGTGGCAGAAATAAAAGTGTAGGCAATGTTGTATTTTGAATAGCATTCCTGTATATTCTCCCACATCTGTTATCGTGCCAATAAATGTACCATTGTTTGTTACTGTGTGATAGGATTATGCATGAGCATAAAGCATGTATGTGCCAGTGTCTAGCATACATGTGTGCATGCAAGATTCAATATATTAGTGGTTATATACAGTATTTGTATGTCAGATTGGAAGTACACTCGGGGCTGGTAGAGGGCTGTCTGGGCCTCTGTGTACTGAAATGTCAGGGCCTATTTTGAATCCCAGTCCAGTCCTGCATACCCTGTACTGTTTGTTTGTCTGTGTGTAAGTCATTGTGTGTGTGACAGTGTGCCAGTGTTTGCTAGGCTATGTCTGCCAGTGTTTGGCCAGTGTCTGTGTGGCATCATTGCATATGTAACGTACTGTGATCCTAAATAAAATGCAAAATGGCTATGGGAGCCAGAAACCCATTATATAGAAAGCTCTGCATTACGGGAAGGCTATCTTCCATAGACTCCATTATAATCAAATAATTCTAATTTTGAAAAATGATTTCCTTGTTCTCTATAATAATAAAACAGCACATCCTATTGGGTGTATTTAATGCTTAAATGTTTATTCTGTGTGCCCCAGTATGTGCATGGCTGTTAATTGCAGTTTTGCCCTATGCTAACTTATGCCAACGTACATTGCTTAATAAAAAAAAGGCTTGGTTCTTTTAACTGTTAGCACAGTATGGTCACTAAATGCAAGTGTTTAATGATAATTAGGTGATAATGGTTGTGCCTTTTAGTGCCTTTTTAAATCAGTAAATAATGATTGGTTCATTAGAGAGGCCCATTTTTAAAGAACTGGTAAATCCAGTGTAGTAATAGCCCCTGATGGTAATTCTCAGTTGTGCTGTAACAATGGGAGTAAGAATATAGCACCTCTTGTAATACAGCAACTCTTCTTTTATAGGGTCAGCTTTTTATCTTTTTGATGATGAAATAAGCAAATGTAAGCTTTTTTTATTCATTGTGGAATTTTGAAAAAACATTTAGTTCAAAAATATGAATTACGTAGTATGGGGTGCCTTGGTGAGCAGATTCATACTCTCCGTACTCTTTAATTCCCATTCCCAAGGTCTTCCCTGACTTGGTACTGGACTTTTGACACTATTTAATTTTATTATAGTAATTGATAGATCGATAGAGAGAGAGCATGTGATGTATTTGTATATAGACACAGCCACCATAACAACCGTTTTTTGGCCCTATTTGTGGCCCTATTAAATGCAATATTTGGGGCCCTCTGTGACTTACTGAACTATACTAAATATTAGTTTTCATGGCCTTGGCAATGACACTGACCCTTTTGTATTCTATGTGCACTACTAATGCCTGATTTACTTGCGTGGCCCAGTAATGACTTGTGTTGGTCTGTATCTTGTGAGTGTGCACACAGTGGGGCCTTCATCTATTATTCAGTAATTAAAAGCATTATTTAATGCATCGTTATTAATTAAATGCAGTTTCTACTCTATGACACCTATAGAAACATTAATGTAAAATCTGTAGAATTTTGCAAACTGTGTCTTGCAGTATTTTAAAGTTCCATAAATCTTGTAGCTAATCACAACATTATTATATTGCAATATTAGCACCAAAATGGTTATAGACATTTTTATTATTATCTCATCAATATTTAACTCATGGCTAACACCTTTTAATGGTACTTCACCTGAAAATTATTTTTTCTCATGGTAGCAAAGAGTATTCAAACATAATCTGCAACTAGTGTTCATTTTTTATGTTGTGTTTTTTTAATAATAATTCAAATGTAATATGTTTACTTTTTGTTTTGCAGCTCTAGAGTTTTGGTTTTCAGTAGGTATCTGGTTGCTAGGGTTTCTAGGCGATTTCTTTCTGTGTTTTGTGTATCTGGTTGCTAGGGTCTTACTTACCCTAGCAACCCAAAATGGTTTCAAATGGTTTAAAAGTCAATCAACTATCCCACTATTCCAGGGGTCATCTCAAAAATAATAGCCAGGTATCGTATGCACAGCCTTGCTACTTGCCAATATGGAAAGCAATGCTTGTATTTTCCTACGGCACTATGTAGCAAATAACATATTATCATTATATTTTTAGCACAAATTTGCTAATTTTCTCTATATTAAATATTAAAGATGTACAGTTGGATAGTGCACTAACATTTATTTTAACACTTCTATAGTTACATTCTCAAGTTGTACCTTTCTATGTGTCCTATACAATAGTCCATGTAAACTTTTAAAACCTGAAATAGATCACAAATAGGGCCATATTAATGAGTGCTAAACATGACTGCTTCTTAAAACTGTAGGTTGTAATCTCTAGGGTAATAACTCACAGTTCACTGATCTTTTTGCGGTTAATCATTCCGTAAGACAATTAGCTCCAAATGTCATGTTAATACGCTATTACAAACCTGTTTTTTGGGGGGTTCATAACAACAAAAACTAACGCTGTTCAAACCTGGTGTTATACAATAAAGATTAGTTTTATTAAAATAGGACCCACATATCACTGCACACTCATACATAGCTATATGTGCTTGTGTGGAATGGAGAATTTTAACTGGTTTTTTTTTTTCAGAAAAAAAGTCTCCTGTTAATAATGCTTAGATCAGGAGTTATTCTGAGTAATTATGTCAGAGATAATTCACAATTCTGTGCCATAACCAGGTGATGGTTCTCACTGCTCTTTAACAAATCAAGCACCTGGTGTTATTTTTTTGCAAATAATGTGCCCAATTCACTAAAGAGCAATGATAATCACCTCCTGTCTCCAACACAGAATTGTTATTATCTCTGACTATAATAAATCACAAATCACAGAACCAGCAGCATAAATAGATTTTACTAGGCCCCATAGATAATTCATTTTAGGGCCCCCAAAACTTCCAGCAGTTGCCTTGGCTTACCAATATGTTTTGAAATTAACCATACATTATGGAAATTGGTTTTATTAACAATAGGTGTAGTTATTATTGAACATTTTTAATACAAATTAGTTTTCATACATTTTAAATGTACCCACAATGCCTGTATTTGCATATACATTGTTCTCACCCACAATGCACTGCAGATACCTTTCATTATAAAATCCTGAGCTAATAAAAATAATGCATTATAAACAAGTAAACTATTAACAGAATTTTCCTAGTGAGAAGGTCCGACATTCAGAAGAAACATTAAAATTCCACCTTAAAAAGCATGAAATATTGACCTTTAGTGAATGTGGCCCCCTATGTCAAAAATGCATAATTGGAGTTTATTTAGCTCTGAAAATTAAAATGGCAGATATCTGAGCATTTTCAGTAAAACAATGCGGTTTTGATACCAAAATGCAGAATGTAACATTTTTTTCATTAAAGAAAAGAGCTAAAATAGTCACACACACCCCATTGCACAAAGGTACATATAGTTCTATACATTGGAGCATGTACAATGTTAATAAAGTAATAACACTAATTATGTCAGTTTAATGCCAGGCCTTACCTTGATGTTGGATAATCCCCAAGTTTTACTTTTAAGGAACATAGTGATAATATCACTTTTTGGGGATAATTTCCTCTCCAAAAGTTCAGTTAAGTGGGAGTTAGCCCCAAAACCAATAATCATTTTAAGTTACCATTTACCAGTGAATCTAAGCTGATTGTGTCAGTATATTCAGTAAAGCTTAGTGAACTTTAAAGAATTGGTTCTATATCATTAAAGTATCACATTAGGTACTGCTAAATATAATAATAACAATTTAATTTCAAAACAAATTTTACAAAAGGCATCCCTAGAAATAACCAAGAATGTAAGGCATGACAGGTAGTGGGTGAGTGGCCCCTGGGCCTCTTAGCATATTACAGCCAGCTGGTATTGTCAAAGGCTCCCACTGGAGCTGATTATGGACAAATGAAGGGGTACTGCCCCCCTTGGGAAGAGCACAAAGTGTGATTTCCATGCCAATGTGCTTTGATGCTCGCAGGACTATGCTGCAGCAGTAGGACCACTAATCGCTCTGGGCTGTGAATGGGCTTTTTGTACAAAGGGACAGATAAAAATGATCAGCATCATATTGTTTGACACACAGATCTGAGATGATAAAGCAGCTTCTCCGAAGGGGGGCGATAAAATGGTGAATCCCTAAAATCCTTTCCTTGGCATTCAGACTGCTGGGACTCTAATAGCCTGAGGGGATTCCACTGCGGTGGGTTCATAGGTGGGGGTGGGAGCAGTCAGTTTGGCATAACTATTTATTTATATGGTTATTGTCCAATCTGGAGCTTTCAGCTCACCTGTTGTCGGACTATAACACCTGACGTCCCACTAACAACCTTCGGCTGCCGATGAATGCTGGGAACTGTAGTCCAACGTGAGTACCAGGGCTCCGGATTAGACGTGTGCATAACCAGAGACCTTCTCCACTGACATTCTGCGAATGGAACAAACGATTTTCCAGAGAAAGGCTCGTTTTGATGAAATCTGACATGCTGATAACTCCATGCTAATGTGAAATAATTAACATAATAGCCATAATTAAAGGCACGCTAACAATGCCATAAATTTATCCCACAATTTTACTAGCTTTCTGCCCCTAACTGCTCTCTCATCGTTAATTAAACGTGTTGCCTTTCACAAAATGGATGTTTAGACATTTCCAGTACAAATAAATCCGATTTGGAAGTAGCACCAGAGACTTAGCTGTATTGTCTTCTCCTAGGTGCTTGTGGCTTGTCAGACTTGGGCAGCTGGGTGGGTGATGGAGGCTTGGTGGTACATTTCAGCTAAGAGTACCTCAGTCTAATAATAAACACAATGTTTTTTTCCCTTAACAAAATCGTTTTTTTCGGGTGTGGGAGTGATAGAGATTTTTTAAGCTTGAACTTGGTGTTTGTGCTAATATATGAACGTTATTTAAGATAAACCCCATCTCTTTAAACGTTGTAATCCATTACAGGGGCTGCTACAGGTAGAGAAATGTACAAACAGGGGATTAAAGCGTGCAAATATATTTACTTTCTGATCACTAGCATTATCCCCTGGATATATCTACTTTCTGATCAGTAGCATTACACCCTGAGTTGTTCATTGCACTTCCTTTTCCTAAAGTCCAACTGAAGGCTCCATCAAGGAAAGGTCACTGATTGCGATAAGTCATTAGTGAAAGTAATAGGCTTAAAACAAAGGATAAAGGAGGACACCTTTGATTCCCCTTTTCCTTAAAAAAAAGGAAGAAAAAAACGATTACAGGGAAAGGAACATAAAAGCACTGGCTATAATATGGTCAAGATAATATTTGTTTTTCTGTACATTTTAATAATTATAGAACAAAAATATTATTAGGAATTTACTACAATACAACAATACAAATAAACATTATATATACAAATAAACATTATACATATATTATGCATATATATATATATATATATATATATATATATATATATATATATATATATATATATATATATATATATATATATATATATATATATATTGTTTGATAACTGTATTGTAGCAACAGTGTTAATTCTAACACTGTAATTGGCCCTTACTGTATAGCATTTTTTTAATATTACACGTAGAATGTGGCAGCGATGCCCCCTCCTTCTGAGGTCTAGCTGATCCTTGCTTATTATTGTGAAAGGGTTTTCCTGGCTAAGCTGGGCACTTGTGATTAAAGACTTGTGCGTTTAATAGCAAATTGCAATTAGGCTTAAAACAGGATTTGCTTAACACCAGTGTCCTCTCAGATGTACAATAAAAATCCAAAATTAAGGTTTGTATTGAAAGGTATATGAAAACTGGCTCCTAAACCAAACTGCACAGAGTATGTAAATAGCTGATCGCAAGGTCGCTGCACTAAAAACGGAAACTCTAGGAAAAAAATGCGGAAATGAAAGTGGCAAAAATAACGATTATTTTTACCACCTATGTAAACGTGAGGAAATATCCTGGATTTGAATAAAGAGGATCACTGCTAGTGGTTTATTTTTTCCACCTGGAAGTTCTCCGGATCAGATGGCACATTGACTGAACAACAGATTAGCACAATACATCTCTAATCGACGGGAAACGTTTCTTTTCATGCTAAGCACTGTAATTAATGGTATGAATCAATTGCTTTCACTCCAATTGTGTTCTGCAAATCATCAACAAACGAACCCCTGATTCCTGCAGGATGGTCTCTTCCTATGTAAAAGCAAGAACAGTCTAAAGATTTAAAACAAGGAGAATTATTGTGTTACTGGCCTGGGCAGTCTGGGTAGCCCTAAGTAGTAGACAACATCTTTTCACAGCAAAATAAAAGTGGGAAACCACACATAACAAGTAACCATCCTAGTAATATTTGTGTGAAATCTAAATGATTAATTAAAAGGTTTACTAATGTAACTTATGCAATTTATATACGATTTTAGTTGGCATGCATTGCAACTCTACTTACAACCACCAAACAACGAAATACAGAAGAAGAAATATCCGCAAAAAATATATATATATATTTATATATATATATTTAAACATATCAAATTAAATCGGTGTAAATGTAATATTGAATTTCGATGCACACAGAATTCAATTTTTTGGTAGCCTCCGACTTCATTTCGATCTAGGTGTATTCTGGCAAGTACATCTATAAATACTTGGTTGTGAGGATAAAACAGGCAACCGTGTTGTTTCTAGAGAATGTCGGGGTATCAGAATGGTGTGGCCTCAATTTCTCTCCTCAGCAACAGCCTGTAAAACAAGAAAAAATAACTGCTGGCAGCCCCAGAAATGTGAGACTATAGACTGGCGTGTCATTAATGTAGTGTCCCTCACCCATGGGTTACTCTATCTTCTTAGCTCCCCACACTGGCTTTGTTTGAGCGGAATAAACCTTGTCAGGGTTAACGGGTTATTTAAAGTCCCATCGTAAAGTCATTCACACTACTCTGTTGGGTGTTAATAGAGAGGTGGGACAGGGGATTGATCCATTTGTCAATTATGGATATTTTAATTAATGCAGGAAGGAAAATAGTGCAGGCAGGATCAATGGCAGTGAGAATGGTAAAGGTAAATACCCTGCATCATAATACGAACGCGCAATTTATTTTATTAATATATGTAAATAAATGTATCTATGTATGTATATGTACTGAAATGGCTGTGTAGGTATATCCATACACACACAAGGCTAAGGCACATGCAGCAGCGGTGCGTACGAGCCACAACATTGCTATTCCGATCCCGGGCCACTCTCCTGTTATTGTTTTGCAATGGGAAGAAGTGGCGCTGGGAGGGAGCAACGGTGCGGGCGGCCCAGGGAGTGAATAGCGGCAGGACAGCTCCCATTTCCTCCCCATTGACATGCTAAGGCCGCTCACTCGGACTCGTTAGCATCACACTTTCTGCTAGCGGGGCTAAGGGGCTCTTTATTGCCGCATTACTTTCCTTGGGTGCCACCATGCCAACCAGGGATCCCTCTGATCTCACCATCCAGCCGGTATAGGGCACTACCTAGAGAAGATCCCGGCCACAGTGCCCGCTTCCCCCAGGAGTGCTCCCAAGCCTGTTGCCTATACAGCTGGCGGGCACTACGTGTCCCTGGGTAGAGCGATGCCAGGCTGCGCCGGGGACACTTGTGCCACTCTTGTGCCTTTGTTGCCAATCTCATGAAACAAGTTGAGTTGAGCCCGGCTGAGCCAGAGGGGGGTGGGTGACGTCAGGCAGTCACGTGACGGCCCGGGCCAGTATATCTTTAAGTGGAAAGTAATCTATCAGGCAGTGTTTCCAAAGGGGGGAATTTAAAAGTGTCTGTGCGTCCCTTGTCAAGCAGCGGGCAGCAGCCAGGAGGGAGGGGGCGATGCACAGGATTTGAAGGTAGGCACTCGCTGCAAGTTGACTACTACTTGCCCTGCCGAGCCTATTTCTCTTTCGGTGCCTGCCCATTGCCGAGGACCCGTAGCTGGAATGACCCTGTCAGGCAGCAGCAGTGCCAGCGACATGTCCGGCCAGACCGTGCTGAGCGCCGACGATGCGGACATCGATGTGGTGGGCGAGGGGGACGAGCCGCTGGACAAGGACAGTGAGTGCGGGAGCCCAGCCGGGCATGCGGAGGAAGCGGACGAACTCGGGGGCAAGGAGATAGCCAGGAGCCCCTCGGGCAGTGCCAATGAGGCAGAGGGCAAGGGCGAGAGCCAGCAGCAGGAGGGCATGCAGAACAAGCCCAAGAACAGCCTGGTGAAGCCCCCCTACTCCTACATCGCGCTGATCACCATGGCCATCCTGCAGAGCCCCCAGAAGAAGCTCACCCTGAGCGGCATCTGTGAGTTCATCAGCAACCGCTTCCCCTACTATCGGGAGAAGTTCCCGGCCTGGCAGAACTCCATCCGCCACAATCTCTCGCTTAATGACTGCTTCGTCAAAATCCCCCGGGAGCCCGGAAACCCAGGCAAGGGAAACTACTGGACCCTGGACCCCCAGTCCGAGGACATGTTCGACAATGGCAGTTTCCTCAGGAGAAGGAAGCGCTTTAAGAGACAACAGCCGGACTCATTGAGGGAGCAGACGGCTCTCATGATGCAAAGCTTTGGGGCTTACAGCCTGGCCGGTCCCTATGGGCGCCCCTATGGGCTCCACCCTGCAGCCTACACTCACCCTGCTGCCCTGCAGTATCCTTACATCCCCCCGGTGGGGCCCATGTTACCCCCGGCGGTGCCACTTCTGCCTTCCTCTGAACTGAGCAGGAAAGCCTTCAGCTCGCAGCTCAGCCCCAGCCTCCAGCTGCAGCTCAGCAGCCTCAGCAGTACCGCAGCCTCCATCATTAAGTCTGAGCCCAGCAGCCGACCCTCCTTCAGCATAGAGAACATTATTGGGGTATCGGCAGCCTCCTCGATAGCACCCCAGACTTTCCTGCGACCCCCAGTGACAGTGCAGTCAGCCCTTATGAGCCACCAGCCCCTGGCCCTTAGTAGGAGCACAGCAGCCATTGGCCCAATCTTAAGTGTCCCCACAAACCTCATCTCTGGACAGTTCTTACCTACAGCAGCGGCTGCAGTAGCCAAATGGCCAGCGCAATAATCTCTGGGGCAATCACAGACTAGCAATTTGCAAACCAGCTTCTTTTACTAAAAGCCAAGACTGAAGACTCTGATTGAACTTTTCTTGTTAAACTGTACAAATCTGGAATGCATTCTGTGCAGGTAACACGTCGACTATTTGTACATATTTCTATTGGAAAAAGAGAATTGATCGAGTTTACGTAATGGGTTTTTATTTTTTTAAGAAAAAAATCTGTAGATTAGACTACTGAGCTTTCAGTTTTTTTGAAGGCTTACTATCCCTTTATCACAAATGTACAAAGGAAATTAAATTTTAAATATTACATTTTCAAATAAATAAAAAATGTCATTATATTAAAAAAGTCTGTTTATATATGAATGAATATATATGTATTATAAATGTTATTCCATCGTGTTGTACACAGTTTTGTAAATAAATTTTTTAAAATGGTCCTTTGTCTAGCATTTGCATTTCTCAGAAAGATTTGTATAACCTTAATGTCAATTATATACATTACATTAGTTTACTGCACACACCACGAATTTACACACACACATATATATATACACACGCACATAGACATGTTCACACTATGCTGTGAAAAATTAAGGTGGAGTATTAGTTAGAATCTTTTGATTAACTAGTCTGGTTGGAGTACACCAACATATTTATTCATAGAAGAAATGTGAGTTGTGTTGCCCTCAGTTTTTTTTAAGAATTATTGTGGCATATTTAAAGCGCAACTATACATCAAAGGAACAAGATAATTTTCCCCAAAATTTCCAGACCTGTTCCCCAATATCTATCATGTACCTGGAATTAAGAGAATGTTCTTGGAAATTTCATCGATAATTTCTTATTCTCTATGTAAAAAGTACGCCAAAAAATGTATTATAGTAAGTCTGGAAAATGTTTTTATAAGTCTAGTTAATATGTACATGTATCAAAATCACTTCTAACCAGGTTCTAAAATTGAACTTAAAGATGGGAAATTACGCTTTCGGTGTTTGTTGCTAGTAGGACTGAGATGGTTGGGATGGTTGTACCATAATGCAATAAAAAGTCACCTTGCGAACTGTTATATTTATCGCTGGGTTTAAGATATGTAACTTGCTAAAATATAATTTAACAGGATCCATATCAATATTATCATAAATATATTTTGATTTGATTTGATTACATTCAATTGCATTTAACATAAAACTGTCACAGCAATAATGGCCACAAAAAAACAGTAGCTGAAGTAGTTGCAAAAATAGAAAAATATTTTAGTACCGGCCGAAAATCGCATTTACATTATCAGGTGCACATTTCCATTGCTCTTATATTGTGCAGTTTTAATTTCCCTAATGATAGAAAAGTATGTCACTAAAGAACCTGAAGTTCATTCATTTATAACAGATGCATTGGAAATATAAACATTAGGTAATAAAACTATTTGAAACAGCAATAATACTGAATTCGTCGCGTTATTTGTAACCACTTTAAATGCCAAAGTTCTGATGGGCCTTCTTAATTTCTGTTTAGCGATATGGTACATCTGTAAAGGTAAATATTATCTCCCAGTGAGCAAACATTTAGGCATGTGAGTAAATACACCAAAATAAAACAAGCTGTGCTGTTATGCGATAGTTGGAGGTTTATAAATAAGGAGCTGTGAATAAGGTGACACTTAGCAACAGTCGCCATATAAGCAGCTCTAGAAGAGAACTGCCTTTCCTGGTCAAACCTTTGCCTTAGTGTGGGCTGCAAGTAGGAAAGTAGTGGCTTGTCTCACAGTTGTGTCTGGTTAATCGGTTTTACACAAACAGCAAATGGCCCATGATTTGTGCAAGCCGGAGGTTATGGCTATATTTAGTCGATACCCCTGGGAAAGGGAAAGGACTTCTCTTCTTGGATTCACTTTTAGGCTGAAGAAGCTGCTGATCCTGTGCTTCTAAATGACATTGGATAACAGGGTCTCATACCAACCCTGATCCTTTGTTACTTATAAAATTACTCCCGAATATTTCTGCACATAGCATTAATGCCACAGGCTGAGCACAGCAGGCTCAAGCTACAGCGCTTGCAAGCCACAGAGAAACAGCAGGCACACACAGGATCCATTCGGGATGAGCAAGGAGGTCTTTTCTCCATTGCAAATACTACGCACAATTTTACATTAAACGGACAGATGCATCCAATAGCAATCTAAAAGCAACATGAAAACAGTCTGATATATTAATACACATGGGCTGTCCTCAAGCAAGAATAAAGTCAGTTCCCAAATAATCTGCAAGATGCCTTTGTCTGTGGTCATTGTAGAATGCTATGGCGGTTTGTTGAGTAGGGCATTTAAAATAATATTTAAAGAGGGATATAAACACAAAAATGATAAAAGTTTGCTCATTTCAAGAAAATGGAATTCTAAACAACTTTGCAATAGAGATTAAATATGGTCACTGGTTTTAAAGTTATTTCTATACTTAAATTACTATTGAAAGCAGCATCTTTCGGTCCCTTTCTACACTGCTTGTTCTGTCTCTTGAAATAAGGTAGCAAATACCAGACTTGCATGTTTCTTCACAGGTCTGCTAATCAGCTGGCTTCTCCTACATTGTTTCAAAAGTCAGAACAGAAACAATGAATAGAAAGGGGCAGACTGATATTGTAATAAGTAGCAGTTATATCTACAAATAACTCTAAAATCACAGAATAGGTGTAATTAATGTGTATTGGAAAAATGCTTCAAATTACACTCTTTCATTAGACAAAATTGTGTTTTCTTATACTAAGCTTATGTGCACCAAAAGGTCTCAGTATCTGGACTTGCAAACTGCCCCGCCTTGCCTATAGGAGCTTACAGTCGAACGCGGAAATTCATTGCATTTACACGTGTTTGTGATTTGTGAAATGTGGTACCGAAGCTGCTGCACGACTGGCTATTTTCTGCAGTAACACGTATACATTGTTGGTTTGTTTGTTTGTTTGTTACTGTGTGTCATTTAAAGAAGGATCTATGGCTCTGTTTTGCCAGGAGAATGTGTAGATTTGCACTGTTATCCTTATGACAGAAAGATGAGTTTATCCAGCTGTTAGTTGTGCACTTGTGGGGCCAAGGCAACAAACCTGCAGGAAGCACACGCTTCGCAGTTCATTGTGTCCCCCATGTCCTGCCACCTCCTGTAATAGAGACACAAGACTCTAGGTGGCACCCACAAGTTGCCTACTCCAGCTGAGCACCATGCAGTCTTTGGTTCTGGTGGTCCTCCTTTTTACATATTATTTGTCCTTCTCACACCATTAAATCATCATTTTAGCGCACAGAGGAAATTTAGCTGTATTAGTATGTGCGTTTGGAAACGTTCGAAGTACAACGCGTGTTACGAAATTTAATAGGATTACGAATGTAACTATAAATTCGCACTGAATTTCAAAGTACGGTATTTCTTTCAGTGAAATCGTTTATTCTTAGTATGCAGAGTCAACCAGTTATTAGAGCCAATTTCTGGTGAACTCTTATCCCTTGTAATTATCCTATATACTAGTACAATATTCACACATACTTATATTGCAGGATGCACTGCACACTACGAAACTACGACCTAATTCAGGAAGGGTAAAATACAGGTATAGAAAAATCTGCTATACCATGAACTACACTGATTGTGTATTACAGTGAACTGTGGATTTAGATGTCTGTGTTTCACTGAAACTTTAACAAGACCTAAGTGTCACCTTTAAGTTATCTATTACATATAGCTATTTAGGAATAATTATATATCATCGATGTAGTAATTAAATTATCTATCCATCTATCTATCATCATCTATCTATCTATAATCTACTATTTATCTATCATCTATCTATCATCTACTATTTATCTATCTATCATCTATCTATCATCTATAAATTATATCTACCTTCGTCTGTCTATTTTTAGGGGTACATCCAGATACAGCAGAAATATGAGGCCAGTAAGCCCCCAGTAAGGGTTATCTAGGTGCAGTGGAACTGCTCTATTACGTGCTCCAAAGGGCTTAGTAGATAAGTTAAACCTGCCTTATTTTCCGTGTTTCTCTCGGCTCAATAAACTATTTGACACACATGGGAAAAGCTGACACTGTTAGTGACAGATGCCTATTAGTGGGAAGCATAGCAGGCTGTCCTCCGGGGTATATTAAAGGTAACCAGATCTCAAACAGCGAGAAAATAAGCGAGCCCAGCTCTCTAACAGTTACTATAGGATGGTACGAATCCAAAATGTTATTTGTCATTTATTACAATTGCACACATCGCCTCGGCCGGGTCAGCCTAACAGCACATTCGGAAACCCTACATTGGGGTGAGATGGCTGTATATGGGGGGCATTCGCACTCCGGCCCGGAGTAGTAGCCAGATGTGAGGGGTTCAGCAATAGTAATAATCTTCAATCCTCAATGTAGTATCAAGCTCTTTTTCCGCATACAAACATGCATTGGACTAAAATATATACACATTAAAAAAGCAACCAATAAATGTGTGTTTACAATTGCGTTTCCAATATTTAGTTTCCAGCCCTGCGTTATTGGGGAAAGCGCACAGCATGGTGGAAAGATTCCCTAAGCATTCCCACTAAAGGTATCGCAAGCGCAAGATGCAACAAGTCTCCGGCTCAGCAGGGTGGCATCGCCTACTTTAGGCTTAAGTATGCGCACTAACTGTGCGAACGATTGGAAAAGCACTAGCGCCTATTGAAATAGACAGTAGTTCCCTGTTTCTGCTCTTTATCAGTTAAAACCTACATAAGTGTAAGGACCAATCGCATTCTGCGTAATTTGACACATGAAAACTCCACACAGTTAATGTTTTCCCCTCTGTATGTAGGCACCTCTACCCCTACCACAGTCACCAGCCCCCCAAACGTTCAACAGGACCAAACAAGCCCATACGGATGATATATGTGCATACTTTCCTACATGGCATCTTATTCCACAGTAACTCTCATTTTAATAAGCTGATTTATTTTTTATAAGCTATTTCCACATGACTACTGGCTATGATCAACGTGGCCCATTCCATTTAAGATTTGTCCCCAAAAGATAAATTGAAAGAGAGTAACAATTTTGTTGAGGGTGATAAATTGATGTTTGACACCCAAGTGTTTAACATAAAACATGTTTTCAGAAATGACTTTGATTTTTGTTCTAGTTCCAGTAAGTTGGTCAGAATGTTAACCACTTAGAGGACAGTACACTATGGAAAGTTTATATATACAAATAAACTCTCTAACACTGAGATAGACAGACAGATAGATAGATCAATTTAGATATTTTAGGACTTTATTTTCTGTAGTTCAGAATAAACCCTTGTTGTTACTGCCAATGTCCCCTTTTGTATGTATTCCCACATAAAGCCTCTTATAAAACGATTGCAAGACTTATGTAAGAAAGAGTACAACATTAATTTATCTCCTCAGCAGCACTAGTAAACACATTTGGCTAAAGTGATGTTCTTAACTGGCTGTTTAGAAGACTGTCTACTTATAAAATTCCTAAATGTTCCACCACTCTACACTCCATGGACCAAATTTACCAAACAGTGATAAAAGTCACCATTTGTTTAACACTTAGAATTACAAGCTGCTAATACTGACATTTTTGGGGAAGAAATTACCACCAGCAGTGATAATATCACTCTATTCTTTACCTAATATGCAATATATGTACCTGCCCTAGTGCTAAGACTGCACTGAAAATATGGGTTTTCTGGATAAGGGGTCTTACCGTACTTTGGATCTCCATACCTTAAGTCTACTAAAAAATCATTAAAACATTAGTTAAACCCTATAGCATTGTTTTGCCTACAATAAGGATTAATTATATAAGGATTAAGTACAAGGAACCGTTTGAATATTACAGACAAAATGGAAATAAATTATAAAAATCTGAATTATTTGATTAAAATGGAGTCTATGGGAGACAGCCTTTGCCGTAATTCAGCTTTCTGGATAACAGGTATCTGGATAACAGATCCCATACCTGTATATACTGTATATATATATTCAATAAATTTTTCCATTTTTCAGAAAATGTTAGCTTCAATTTTTCCATTGATATTAACATGTGCTGTTATGTTATTATCAACCAGTACCTATATTTCACTGTTGGTAAAAACAATGCATATTTTGGTCTTTGCATTAATAATGCATTTTATTTAAACAGGCATTTTGTATTACATAGGCAGCTTTAAACATATATAGATGCAAGTATGTGTACAATAATGACTTCATCTCCTGTTTTTTTTTCTTTTATTTGGTTTCCAGTTATAAAGCTTGGTTTGACCTGGTATTACTTGTGTTTTGGTGTTATTGCTGCTCTAAAGAAGAACTTCACCATCACCATACTCTTTTAAATGTACCCACTGTGCTCTGTACCATGCATTGGATGAATAATCCAGCATAAAATGCTTGAGCAGCAACAAGCAAAGCAGTCCTGTCCTTACTGCCTGCAACAGGCCTTAATGACACACAATTATGGGGTAGGTAGGAGCAATAAGAGGATATCAAGGTATCTACCTCCGCCTTCCCCTCATAAATACGGGACTGCCGTCACCACTGTATTCAGTGGGGGGGGAGCACTTTCCTTTTAATTCTGGATCTCAAATATCTACGCCCAATAATTAACACACACTTTGTAATAAAACCATTTCTTCACTTTTATATTTGGATACCCACAATACATTGTTTGTGTACCAGCAATTTTAACATTCATGGGTATCTCTAATAATACTTTTGTTGGTAGGGCCCCCACCCCAAGGAAACTGGGCCCTTTGCCCAAATATGATACTTGAATGCTGGGCCCTTCCAACTAGTCAACAAGAATTTGACTTTTTACCACCAAAAGTGATATTTTTCATTTACCTACTAAGCGTATAAAACAGTTTTTAAGTGTTATTACAACCAAAAAGTAATAAAGATCAGACAAAACATGGTACAGGAAAAATGTCTAATGTTGGCCCCCTTTTAAGATGCCCCCCAATTCAGATGTGGGTAATCACAATACAGAACTTTCATGCACAATGTATTAAGGTACCTGTCTATTAAACTTACAGTAGTAATAAAGCTTACAAAATGTTATTGCAACTGGAAAAGATCAGGCAATAAAAATTGTAGCTTGTTCCTTAGCAAATCAGTAGATATTTCTAAATTTTTTAAAAATGGCAACATTACAGTATATATGACCAGTGGCCATAAACATGAACTCCACACTAGAACAGCACCAGTTGTCATTTCCACATACCTGCCTTTAAAATCCCAGTATATCTGTCTTTTAAAATCCCAGCCTTGATTCACAATTAAGGGTATGGCATTATTTCAGGCACCATATCAAGGTGCTTTAACCAACGTTGCTGTGAAATAACAATGGAAATAACAGATGACCCCAGTCCTAAAAATAAAAAGTAAAATCTAAGTGAATTAAGGCATTTTTGTATGATTACACCTCAATTGTAAAAAATATTTAATCACAAATACCCCACAATTCATTCGATTATACATTCAGTAATGCTTAAGATTACAAGAATAGAGGCTGATTATGGTTAGATAGTTCTAATATAAGTCAGATGAGCAATGCAAGTCATGCAAAGGCCCAGAGTGCACTACCAATGCAGCCAATGTACTTGGAGGGTAGAGCAGTTTTTCTGTATTACTTATATGCTACAGTGCTGCAGGGCACACATTGGAAGCTTTCTCTGAATCTGACATGATTGTATATTGCCTCCTTGGATTTTTGCTTTCATGTTGTACTCACCTAAAATCATCATCATTGTCAGGTCTTGTAGCATACTAGTTAAATGACAGTTTATGGCATTACACAAATTATTTGAAATATAAGTTAGACTAAGGAATCCAGAGGCCTAACACAAACAATGAATTATGTATGTTACTATGTTTTTACTGATGGTCTGTTTTATTTATATACTACATGAAAAGGATTTTCAGTGGCTTTAGCCAAAAAGCCAATACATTCTATGTAATATAAAATGGACCAAAGAATCAGAATTTTGATATATTGTTAGTATAATAGGTACATGTCTATACACACACAAGCATATGTAGGGAAATATAAGAGGCAAATATATTTGTTTCTGCAATAAATGCAACATTACAAAACCTGCTTATTTCATGTGTTTTAAAAACCAAGATGAACCGTCTTTTGCCAGACCTGAAAATAAAAGGGTTAATGAGCTTATAACATGTACGTACAAGTCACCAAATATTAACCTTCCAAGAAAGAATTTTATTCAGTGAGTGTTCAATGTAGCAGCTACAGATGAACTTAGCACATCTCCTGTACTGAACTGGGAACAGACTCTCCAGCCATAAAATGCACTTAACAGTCTATTTAATAGTGGCGAGGTCCTTGAAAATGCAATATCCATGCTAATCTTGCCTTTTACAAAATCACAGAGGGAAAATAGGTCAGTATAAGGGAGAATTTTTCACTAGTATTTAAAACTTGACATTTATTCTTATTTAAACAACTAAGTAAACTTTCCCTAATTTTATTCAAGATTCAGTAAGCAAAATGACATAGAGGTAGCAGTTTTCAGGTTTATGAGGACTTCTAAGCTTTGCCAGCTTACGAGTGATCGCATAGAAATTTTCAAGGTGTTTCAAAACAGAGCAATGGATGAATCAATTGATTCATCTAAACTGAATTTCAAGGGGATATTGATCCATGGATGTATATCTTTAGCAACACAAAAAAGCAGCTGGTCTTGATTATGAAGCACCCAAACAGGTTTCTCCCAGTCATCCATCTGATAGGAGGCAAAACAACACCTACTCCAACATAGTAAAACATAACTTTAAATTGATTGCTATGAGTTACAAAACAATTGAAGAGTATGGCTTTACTGTCCAAGTCTTTGACACAGACACTTACTGGGGGGACTTTGCCCTCTGCATATCGACTGGTAGCAGAATGTACATTGATGGAGACAGTATTCCATAATATTTTTATGAAATTGTACACATACAGTACTCTCAATTTGGATTACAACTATTAGCTATTGAATGGATTACAATGCTACTAATTAAGGTGACTCATTACTGTAATATTCATAGGTCTAGACCCCAGTTACCTAATGTGCAGTAAGTTTAAGTAAATTTAATTGCAATTGCATCAGGCACAACTACCCCTGGTGACCACAGCGATGCTGGAATTATATGTAAAAACATGTGCGGTGCTGTAAGTAAATGAGACCTAATATCTTTGTACCAAGTTACACTAAAAATCAGTAAGTGTTCAGAATATACGGGTTTGGGATCCCTTTTCCGGAAACCCATTATGCAGATAGTTCCAAATTACAGGAAAATCAGAATTTAAGAACGGTTTGCTTTTTCTCTATAATAATGAAATAGTAGCTTGAACTTGATCCCAACTAAGATATAATTAATCCTTATTGGAGGCAAACACTCCTATTGGGTTTATTTAATGTTTAAATTATTTTTTAGTAGGTATGGAGGTAAGGTATGGAGTTCCAAATTACGGATATATATATATTATCTGGAAAACCCCAGGTCCCGAGCATTCTGGATAACAGGTCCCATACCTGTACATAATTGCAAGTTATAGTGCCAAAATTTAATTATGGGATCCCATTCATTATATGGGTCATTGCTAAGTTACTACAAAGGTTATTTGTCTCTTTGTCTAAATTTTAATAAGCTACTGTTATAGTAACAACATGCATGCTAAGCGAATTCATCCCCTTGTTTTTCAGTTAAAATTAATGGCAAACTTAATGGGGAAAAAAATCTCAGAAAAAATCTAGCAATTTTAAGTGTGTGTGGTATACCAGATTTACATATAATGTTTCATTAAGTAGCTTAATGGTTTTGAAAATGAAGTAAGTAATTCACTGACCACTTAAATGTAAAACTGAAGCATTGAATTCTGTAAACATGTAAACTAACAGGAATTCACAATCAAGAGAAAATTGCAAACTACAAGTCCCAGAATTCCCAGCTCACTAATAGCAAGTTATCCTTTTGCAGAGATACTGTATAGAACACAACATAAATTAAGGAAACTAGTACTTCACAATTTAGTAGACTATTGAAATAACATGAACTGATATTGATTAACAATTAGAGTAAAATCACTTGGAAGTACATGCTTGTATTTAATTATGGGAAATTATTTTTAAAATGAACACAGTAAAACCAATGCCCGACCATTGAAATGACAAATGAGCATAACAGAAAACATATGGATTGAAAAAGATAAACAGAAGAGAAGCTATCAGTGAGCATATATTTATTTTCCATGGTTTCCTTGTATAAAATTTAGCACAGTATCTGTTGCACTAAGATTAAAAAGAATTTCATGATGAGGCTAACACTAATCATACATGTAATAGTGCACTCATTTGACCAGGTTGCCTTATAGGTTCCCTTTTGCCTGATTTGACCCATTGTGTGTTTGGCAACACAAAGTTTGCATCTTGTGCCACCCTTTAGATCAGGGGTCCTCAAACTACGGCCCACGGGCCAGATATGGCCCCCTGCGGCCATTTACCCGGCCCCCCCCCTCCTGTGGGCTGTAGTTTGAGGCATAAATGAGTTGCAGGCAGACTAGTCTTCGTCTAGTACTGTGTCGGCGTTCTGCGCAGTCTCCTCCTTTGTCTACTACTGTATTGGCGTTCTGCTCTGCCCTGCGCGTCACCGTGTTACGTGGCAACGCGCTAGGCAGAGAAGAACACCGACACAGGAGAAGACCGGCCCCCCAACAGTCTGAGTGACTGTGAACTGGCCCACTCTCTAAAAAGTTTAAAGACCCCTACTTTAGATCTTGCAGTAGACCCATGCAGTGTGGTTAGCAGTGGACAACATAAATTACCCGGGCCCTTAGGTGGCTATACTTTGTACTCATTACAATCAGTTGGCAAAGGGAAATATTCTGACACTGGTTAAGAGTGGCCGAATCAGCAACAGATATCTGGCCATTTATGGGCACCCTACCTCTAAAAAAAGTATCAACCTGATCTCTTCCCTCGACAGTTGTCACTACAGCAAATTTATTTGGGAATGGCAGTGCTGGAATACAACAGTAGTGTAATTAGAAGTAAACTGAACGCCACAACAAAATAATTCAAGAGTCCAGTAACTTCAGGGATCTGAACTATTTCACAAACATACAATGGGCCCGCTGGGCCCCTGCCAGTTATCAGGTCTACCTTCCCTATTGTTATATCCCTGTCTGGATAGTGCTACTAAAATACTGTATGCTGAACAATGTTGGTATCTTGAGATTTAGATAGCAGAGATGTTAACCTCCCTGGATCTGATCCTGGGGGATTTTTGCCCATGACTCAAGAAGAATATGGAAGGATTGACAGGTCTCAGACAGTTGTGCTGCTTTGCTCATTATAGTAAAAAAAACAAGCTACCTGAAACAGGTTGCAAGTATTTTGTGGATTTTATATACTGTAGAACCCCAATTTTATATAATATAGAACCCTGATTTTATGTTTCCAAGAGGACGTCATCAAAACAACATAAATTCTAGGAAACGTAAAATTTTGGAGAAAAATACACCACATGCCTGTATAGGACCATGAAAAAAATGCGTAAATTCCAGGAAAACATAAAATCCAGGTACGTAAAATCACTGCACCTTCAATAGCTCCTGATACACACATGCATCTGTTTATTTCCGCCCCCATCACACACACAGACAGGCCCAAAGTATTTGCTTGCTCCCCCTCTAACTTACTATGAAGATATAGTGACCTTATTTGGCAATTGTGCAAATTAACTACAGTTACAACAACAGTGACTTACAGAAGAAAAAAAACCTACAAATTTTAAAATGCAACCTTCTAAAGGAACTACCATGACTGGGTAATCCACCATATAAGTTATATTATGCTCACCAATCAAGAATTTTGAAGAAAAACTTGTGCAAAGCATATCTTCCTACTTTAGTTATTAAGCAGAACAGTGCCAGATTGTAAATCTGAATGGTGACTGGGCTTACCTGAAAATATCATTCTACTTTAGGTACACTGCTTGGTCAAACAAGATAAATAACATAATGTATTACTAAGCCTGTTTAAATAAATCCAGGGATAGTATACAGTTGCCTTATTTGCACATTGGGAATATTTTTTTTGTTATCCAGGTATAGTATGCAGTTGCCATATTTGTGCTTTTCGAAGGATTTTTTTTATCTAGGTGAAACTTAGATAGTAGTATAGCTACTTACTTTCTGACTCCTCTATTTATCTTAAAGAACCAATAATGTATTGATCATATCTTCTAATACCCTTAACTCACCTTAACTCTATTGGCCCCCACTTTACCAAAATGCATGAATTGCACATGAAAACCCAGTTTGTAAGTGCTTAGAGCACATGCAGTTTGCACAGAACTTGGCTGAAGGTGAGTAACTAGAAATGAGTGGTAAGGGTTAGATGAGAGTTTAAGCAGGAAAAAAATGGTTTCAATTGCAGGAAATCTTAAAATATATATATATATCTTTTACATAGGCATATATATACATATATTAAATATAATTTCCCTTGAGAAAGGTCACAGTTAGTGACCTGATATGTCGGGTTTGTAAAAAAATATATTAAAAAAAAATATATTTGCTTGCATAAGACCTGCTGAGTGATGTACTACTTGGGACCATATATTACGATTATATATTATGTACATTATGCAAAAATTTTCAGTGTAGGTCAATATAGGTCCGTCTTTATACCCCCTTCCTTTACAGCATTACCCTCACTGTAAGTTTAAGTCTTTTGACAAATGTAAATAAACTGTTAAAATCTGAATTCAGAAAAGTGGAAGAATCTACACTATAAACTTTTTAAATATACTACATTTTAAAGTACTGCAGCTAATTCTATATAATAGTGCATTTTAGAAACACCTACATTATGTATATCACATAAAGGGACATTTATAAAAATATATTACTCCTCATTTTCCAAGCAATACATATTAAATATTGTTTGCTGGCTAGATCAATTAAATTCCAATCCAACAATAAATGAAATACTGAGTTTATAAATAACATGCTCAGCTGCATTTAGCCTAGGAAATTTAAAATTTTGTCTGTCATGGGCTGGGGGGAGTTTTAGATTAGAAAAAGATGAAAAGCATATTGGTTAAAGAGCTTAGCATGGCTGTTACGACAGGCTGAAAGCAATATCCCATCTTTTCATGATAACATTCCTAATTAGTTAGACCATTGTAAATCATTGTGATAACTTAGTTACAGCAAGAAATGTGTTTTGTTTTTCTAATTATGTTAAATGACACAGTGGAAGAGACAGTAGAAATAATGAAACTTATTTCTATATGCAAAAAACATCTACTGAACTTCAGTCTGCAGTGTGATTAGGAATTTTACAAAGAACAATCTTGATTTAGTAATGGTTATTGCTTTCTAAACTTTCAGAATTAAGGTTGCAGACCATGCCTTTAAACTGGACACTTATAAACTGATCGGTTACTCATCACACAGTAGCACAGAAAACAGTGAGGTGTGTAGCAAAAGGCAGGGCATATTACTAACCAGCCATGCAGCAAGTGTTATTTATAGGTATCCAGTTTTAAAAGGTATGATATAGGAACCTTACCCATAGCAGCCCCAAACACAAATCAGTAATATTCTTACTTTGAAACTAGGTGCCCCAAGACGTGATCCATCGTCTCCTTTCTCTATCTACAATTCTCTTGTACAATAGCAGCCAGTGAAGTGTTAGGGTAGGAGAAACAACATAAGCCCCCCAGACTCCCCTGTATTCAGACACTGGTGGGCTGAGCCTGGGATTCTAGAAATATGTTTATTAGATCTATGCATGTGCAGCATTTCTTGGCCCTTTGATGTGCGATCAAAATCAAGCTCTTTGAAATCTTACACTTTATTTCACATCTTCCCAGGGAACTGTATGTAAGTATGCAAGCCTGGAAACCCTAGAAGATGCAGCAGAAGCTGTTGTATGCAATCCTTGGCATTCACACTGCTAATAAACTGAAGCCCACTCCTTTCCCCTCCAGCTCTACCATGCCTGGCTTTAACCATGAAATCTTTAACCTCCCTGGCAACTCCCAGAATATCCTGATAGTTCTACTGCAGGCTTGCAGGGAGTTGTATTTAAAACAACACAGATTGGTATTGCAAAATTCCTGGCAACACTTCTCTGAGAGACTCATTTTTGAAAGCAGACAGCTCGCCTCCAAACTCATTAGTTGTTTAGAAAATGGAGTGCCAATTTCCATTTTTGGCCCATGACTAATGCTGGAAATTAAATGGCCAATATACTTCAAAACAACACTTAATAGCGCTGCATTGTTCAGTCAGGTCAATTTTAATAAATGGGCAAAATCAGCAATTGCCCAGGGCAGTTGGCCCTAAAAAACCTTGCTGTCCTAAGGTCTGTTTCACCTGAGCCGTTTTTCTTGTGGTGTGCTATTTAGAGGTAGGTTGAAAGCTACTATTTGCATATATTATGAGATCGGTTAAGAAGGTCAGTGGGTTGCTTTTTTCACACCTGTAGGAGCTACAGAGTTTGGAGGTCTTTCAAATCCATTGCAGAGTGTTCACCTACAGCAACGTTTATTGAATAAAAAAGGCAGCCATTTTTCTTAATAGCAGTGGAATACAGTCCATACTAGGATAGGTACAGGTAATGCACTGTGTGGTACAAACTGTGTAGAGGAAGATGTGATTGCTCGGGGGCCCTCTGCATTAATTTCCTTGACCAATAAACACCTGCAAGCCAGCTAGCTTTAATACATTCTAGATCCTAGAAAATACATACACAAGGCACCATATGGATAGAATTATCTTAAATGCTTTCAGTTACTTAACAACTATATTAAGGATTTGCTCTTTTCTTTTCCACATACACAGATAGCAGGTTCATAAAAATGTACATACTATTATTTGTTTTTTTCAACAAACGTTTAATATATATACAGCCCCATGTCTGGACTAGGATTCAAAATAGGCCCTGACATGTTAAGTACATAGAGTGACTGTCCATGGCAGGGATCCCCAACCTTTTATACCTGTAAGCCACATTCAAATGGAAAAAGTGTTGGGGAGCAACACAAGCATTGAAAAAGTTCCTGGGGTGCATATAAGAGCTATAATTAGTTATTTGGTAGCCCCTATGTGGACTGGGAGCCTATAGAAGGCTCTATTTGGCTTTACACTGGGTTTTATGCAACCAAAACTTGCCTCCAAGCCAGAAATGTAAAAATGGCAACCTACTTTGAGGCCCCTAGAAACAACATGCAAGATTACCAAGCACTGGTTGGGGATCACTGGTGTATGGCATCTTATAGCACAATCCAGCAAAGTACCGATCATTACGAAAAAAACGCAATCGGACTCCATTCGACCCGTTCGTGGGTAAGTAAATCAGCCCCTTAGGCTGATGGCGTTTTAACGCTGCGTATTTTCTCCGCCTAAAAACGCCGCACAACCCACACAGCCCCTGACTATGGCGTTTTTCAGCCTAGTACTGGTGACGTAGCAAATCCCATTTCCCATGGTGCTAATAGTGTGAAATTTTCTAATTCTCTCGACGACTGAAAAACACACGATATCATCATCCATAGAAATAACTTAAACAGTCTCGATGGAAAACGCACTATGCGTAAATACGCAAGAAAACGCATTACCACGGACTTTTCATGCGTTTGCCAAAATACGCTGTTATTTGCACAGCAACCTATTCCTATGTATACACAAAGGCAGCTGCCAGACCTAGCGTAAATACGCAGCGTTTTTTACTATTTCGCACTATTAGCACCATGGGAAATGGGATTTGCTACGTCACCAGTACTAGACTGAAAAACGCCATAGTCAGGGGCTGTGTGGGTTGTGCAGCATTTTTAGGCGGAGAAAATACACAGCGTAAAAACTCCACGTCTGGCATCAGCCTTATTTTGCATTCTATGGCTAGCTACATCTGGGAAACTTGGTTGAGACCAAAAATTGTTTGGTGCAGTTTGAAATGAATACATGTGCACTGAGTGTAGGTATTGTATGTAACAGAATGGGGTTATGGGGTAATAATCTTTCATTACATTTTGTCACCATTTTCTGCCTCGTCCACGTACAAACCACATATCTGCCATTTATCTGTTTTACAAAAGCCTGCTCATCACACTGCCATGTGGATCTACGGGTAACACGTCACACAAATGGCCATCAGTACTCATAGTAAAACAAGATGGAAAACGAATTAGGAAAAACCCAAAAAGGTGTTTTGGCTAAGAATCAACCCACCAGCTTGTGCTATAATACAATTTCCAATATCTTTTGCAGAAACCTATTTTCTTTATTCTCTCTGTTGCTTTGTCTTATTTCCTGCAACTTGCGGCACCAGTAATAAAGCTTCGCACACGCACATTGTTTAGTTACCATGGTAACTGGAACAAGCGGCCAAAACCTCACGAAACCGCGCTACAAGACTGTCGCGTTTTTGATTACGTCACGTTTGTGCCGGCGAGATGAGGTGGATGAGTTAAGAGGAAGTAGTGTGCTGAGAGAGTGTTTTAGAGCCATGGAGACTTGTTCGCTAGCAGCTTTAGCTGTGCTTTTGGCGCTTTATGTGCGCTGGACAGTGTCACTCGGTCCTTACTCAGGTAACTGAGAACTGTATTGGTTCTTCCCTTTGAGTCACACGTGTAATTCGAGATTCAGGGGCCTTTAATCCATTAATATAACAGTGCGTGTGTAAAGACATGTACCTTGGTCCTCTTCAGGTGCCGCTACATTTTATATCCCTGATCAAGTGTGGTTTTTATGCTTGCCCAATTTTAAATGACCTCCCTCCTGTTTTTAGTTATGATTGACAGCAGTGGGACCAAGAGGCCCATGGGATCTGGTGCAAATTCTGCTCTGGGGATAACTTATTTCGAGATCAAATATTTGCCCTCTCTGTGTGAACTTATATACACTGTAAAATTGTACAGCACTTTATTCTAGAAGCACTTTATAAATATCGTTTTATGCATACATGCCTATGTATATCAACATATATATATAATATTTATATTATATATATATTATTTATATATATTATATTATTTATATAATATACAATAATTTAACGAATGCGTTTACAGAGTAAAAATAGGCTTAGAGGTTCATACTTCCAAGAACATACAATCTTAAGGGTTTAGGGTACATTTGAAACATAAGGAATTTATAAACAAATTGGTGATTTATAATATTTATAATATTTGTCTGATCAATTAAGATACATTGAGTATGCTTCCCTGAACAGGTGGGTCTTTAGGAAGTGCTTGAAATTTTGGAAGAAAGGAGATAGTCTGATATCTCAAGGCAGAGAGTTCCACGCAGGAGCCCAGGAGAAGTCTTGCAGTAGCATAGTGTTTCCCAACCAGTGGCTCAGGAACAACAAGTTGCTCCCCAACCCCTTGGATGTTGCACTCAGTGACCTCAAAGCAGGTGCTCATTTTTGAATTCCTGGCTTGAAAGCAAGTTTTGGTTGAGTAAAAACCCAGTATAATGCCAAACAGAGCCTTCTGTAGGCTGCCAGTCCACATACGGGCTATTTAAAAGCTAATTATTGCTATTATTGGCACCACCAGGAACCTTTTTCATGGTTGTGTTGCTCCTCAACAGTTTTACCATTTGAATGTGGCTCACGGGTATAAAAAGTTGAGGATCCCTGCAGTAGGGAATGGGATAACATGATGGAGGAGAAGGGAGGCGAAGGTCAGAAGCAGAGCAATGGTTGCATGAAGATTAAAGAGTATTTTGAGGTCAGAGCTGAAATGGTGGTAGTAGTATTTTTATTTGCATTTAATTTGCAGGGGAGGTTTTTAGGTCTGTTTCACCTAAGTAAGTAGAAATGTATGTGAAACGTTGCTTCTGTATGCTATTAGTTTCCAAACAGTGGGGCTGGCACCTAGGGGGATCAACCTAAAGACCAATCAAAGTAAAATTTAAAGGTAAATGCTTATTTACTGTCTTGGATACAGTGGATATAAAAAGTTTACATAAGGAGAAAACATACAAATTTGGCCATTAGTACTTTGGCCTCTGCAGAAAACTTGCCAAAATAAAAGGGGTGATCTAGGTGCCCCAGCCCCTGACCCTCCGCTTAGGGGAGTGGATAAGCCATGTAGAAAATGAAAACAAAAAGTGCTTGGCACTCTGAAAACCTATAGACAGGCAAACAAATATAATAGTACAATTGAAAAAAAACTTGATTAAATATTCATCTTCCAAAGCCTATACACCGCTGCAAAATGGTAAACAAAAAAAACTGAAATCCTGCCAGAACGTATTCTGCCTTTATTGCAGTATTGCCATCTATACAAAGAATTCAAAAACAAATCAGAAACAGTTTAGTGGAAAAAGAAATCGTACAAAAACCTCGTGGCATTAGTGTGCATACCCCCAAACTAATACTTGGTTAAAGCACCTTTTGATTTTATTACAGCACACAATCTTTTTGGGTCTATCAGTTTGGCACATTTGAACTTGGCAATTTTTGCCCACTTCTTCTTGCAAACATTTTCCAGATCTATCAAATTGTGAGGGTATTTACTGTGCACAGCTCTCTTCAGGTCATCCCACAGATTTTAATTAGATCAAGGTCTGGCCTCTGGCTGGGACATTCCAGAACATTGATCCTCCTTTGGTGAAGCCATTGTTGATTTAAGGTTTAATGACAAAATGGACTGATACTTGGAGCTATTTATGATTCCACCCACCTTGACTAAAGTACCCTTTTCAGCTGATGAAAAGCAGCCCCAAAGTGTGATGCTGCCCCCACCATGCTTCACTGTGGCTATGGCATTCTTGGCATGATGTGCTGTTATTTTTGTGCCTAACATACCTTTTGGAATTATGGTCAAATGGTTCAGCCTTGGTCTCATCAGACCATAATACATTTTTCCACATGGTTGTGCAAGACTGGGCATAACATTTTGCAAGGTTTACCCAGGCATTTCATGTATTTCTGTGATCAAAGGCTTTCATCTTGTTACCCTACCCCACAATCCAGTTATAAGAAGAATATAAATGATTGTTGTCACATGTAGGGAACAACCAGTACTTGCCCCTTTTGCAGCCCCTTTAATGTTGCTGTAGGCCTCTTGGTGGCCTCCCTTTACCAGTTTTTTCTTGTTTACTCAATCTTGGAGGGAGGTCCTGATCTTAGTACAGTCACTGTTGAGTTAAGTTTTCCAAAAAACAAACAAGTTTTTGTATGATTTTTGCTTTTTCTTCTTGTTTTCGGCTTTTGTATAGAAGTTCTAGAGAAGTTCTGACAGGATTTATATGTGCAATGACTATATATATATATATATATATATATATATAGTAACATAAGTGTGCCTTTGTTATAAGATAAGGGAGTCTGAAGACTTCTGCTGAAAACACAGAAGTAACCAGTTGATGCTATTTACTGTTCCTGTTAATTTTTAATACTTGAGATTAATGTTATGAATTTGCTGCATATATTTTGGTTTTCTGGATCATGTATGAATTATTCCCAGTTTAAAACAAGATGGAAAATTAGTCTTATTAGTTCTGTTGTGTTTACTCTGGAAAGGAACACTTATGTTGGAAGTTAACAGGTGCAAGGCCATGCCAGCCATAGTACTGTCTAACCACTGAAAGACAGGCTTGGATTCATAAAAGGCATTCTCTAACGTCATAGGTTCCACGAATAAATGATTTACTGCTGGTAGAACTTTCACTGACTGCAGTTTCCCACAATTTCACATTTACTTCTTGAGACACAGGAACTCCACTCTTGCTCTTAAAGTGGTGTCATGTGGTAGATTTTCCATCAGGTAAAAGATATGGATTTTAATCAAGAGCTGGAGAGGCCTTTACATCTTCTTGTCGTCCCCTTCCCCCCTTAAACAAGTGTTGACACCTCTCCACCATGTACCTTCTGTTGCCAAGACTGAGTATGTTAAAATGTCTCAGATATTTCTGCAATATTTTACAGCTGATGCTTTACATGGTTCTCTGGTAATGGTAGCCATAATATTTCAGAATGCAACTCATCCAGTATAGTGTAGCACATACCTAAAGGGAGACATAGATCTTCAGAAAAACTTGTATATTTAGATTCAGGCTGCTACATTTAAAAATTCCATTCAGGAAAACACCAGTATTATACAAAAGATTATAAATTAGATTTGGGATTAGAATTTGTTTAATGTTTTAGAATTAAGCTTTTATTCTGCTCTTAGTTTAGGCTCCATGAACTTATTCTGTATTAGCTGATTTACCTTTATACATATGAAGAGAGATGTTATGAAAATATGAAAAATGCATTTTGTAAAAGAGAAATACTTTGACATGAAATATCTTTAAAGGGACAGTAACACCAAAAAATGAAAGTGTATAAAAGTAATTACTATATAATGTAATGCTGCCCTGTACTGGTACAACTGGTGTGTTTTCCTTAGAAAGACTACTATAGTTTATATAATAAAGCTTCTGTGTAGCCATGGGGGCAGCCATTTACAGGAGAAAAGGCACAGGTTACTTAGCAGATAACAGATAAAACCCCATTATATTCTACAAAGCTTATCTGTTATCTGCTATGTGCCTGTGCCTTTTCTCCTTTTTCCCAGCTTCAATGGCTGCCCCGGTGTTAACATAGCAGCTCATTTATATAAACTATAATAGCGTTTCTGTTGCAAACTTACCAGTTTTACCAGCGCAGGGCAACTGTACATAATATTTTAATTACTTTAAAACACTTTCATTTTTTGGTGTTACTGTTCCTTTAAAATGTTTGTCTGGGTATGCCTTGCTTGATTCCATTATCTTTATCTAGGGAATCCTTAATTTTAGTGAAAAAAAAATCTTTTTTGGCGCATCCTCAGTAACTTACGTTTATTTTAGAGATGGCATTGACAATATGACAGAGTATGAAAAATCATGCACATTTTGGCTTTTGGTATTTAAAGTTTTTCTTTATCTTTATCTGGCTGGAAAAAAATAAACATTAACCTTCTGCTTTCTAGGAGCCCATAAGCCACCAATGTTTGGAGATTATGAAGCCCAGAGGCACTGGCAGGAAATAACATTCAGTTTACCAGTTAAACAGTGGTATGTAATCTTTTTATATATGCAGTTTCCATCCTGGCACAGAACTTTGTTTTCTTTAATCACTACTGAATATGAATAATTATATGTATTTTTATTAACCTAATCATTAACCAATAATAAAATCAGTGTCTCTTATTTGTATAATGAAATTGCTGCACAAAGCAAAAAGGGTCATTTACTTGTTGCATTGCAGGCCCACATTTTCATTTGATTCATTAAAAATGTTTGTATCAACATGAGCTTCTTGCACTGTATAGTTGCTCTCTCTGCCGCTGCCTGCCTCCTGTTCCAAATTAAGTGCTGTTGCACCTATTGATACAGGCCCCTGTGAGAGCTCTGGAGCACAATTGTGGGAACCCTTTCAGCACATTTGCGGCCGATTTGCAGCAAAGTGCGAGCACAGTTGCGTCAATTGTAATCTATCAGCCGCAATTGCGTTATGCGAAACTACCCCTGGCGACAACAACAATGCTGGAGTCATGGGGAAAGATGCATTATGGGGAGAAAAAATGACATTTGCCTTCAAACTGCACATAGCCCACTGCGTTGCTGTAAGTAAATTACCTTTAGTATTTGTCCCTTTTTTGTAAGATTGTAGCAAAAACCAGCCCTCCTCCAGTCCAAATTATTTGCATGCTTTTCCCCATGTCTCTTAAAAGGTTGGTTCACCTTTAAGTTAACTTTTTGGATGTTATAGAATGGTCAATTATAAGCAACTTTTTAGTTGGTCTTCATTATTTATTTGTTATAGTTTTTTAATTATTTGCCGCCTTCTTCCAACTCTTTGCAGTTTTGGAAAGGGGTCACTGACCCAGTCAGTCAGAAAACTATTGCTCTGCGAGGCTACAGTTTTATTGTTACCTTTTGTACCATTCTTTTCAGGCCCTCTCCTATTCATATACCAGTCTCTAATCCAAACTACTTCCTGGCTGCTAAGGTAACTTGGAACCTAGCAACTGAATAACTGCTGAAACGCCCAACTGGAGAGTTGCTGAACTGAAAATGAAATAACTAAAAAAAAAATATAAATTATAAAAAATGAAGACCGATTGCAAATTGTCTCAGAATATCACTTTCTACAGCAGTGATCCCCAACCAGTGGCTCAGGGGCAACATGTTGCTCCCCAACCCCTTGGGTGTTGCTCTCAGTGCCCCCAAACCAGGTAGTTATTTTTGAATTCCTGACTTGGTGGCAAGTTTTGGTCAAATAAAAACAAGATTTACTACCAAATCAAGCCTCCTGTAAGCTGATAGTGTGGATAGAAACTGCCTAATAGCCAATCTTAGCCCTTATTTGGCACCTTCATGACCTCCTCCAACTTTTATGGTGCTTGTGTTGCTCTTCAAGTCTTTTTACATTTGACTGTGTCTCACAAGTAAGAAAGGTTGGGGATCCCTGCTCTACAGCATACCTGGGGATGTGTTTACTAAGATTGGAGATAAATATCTCCGGTGTTGTTGCCCATAGCAAACAATCAGTAATAAGATTTAAACAGTCACCTGCAAGTTAGAAATCAAAGCAAAGACCTAATCGGTTGCTACAGGCAACATCACCGGTGATATTTATCTCCATTCTTAGTAAACCTACCCCTTAAAGCTAACTCAAAGGTGAACAACCACTTTAATGAGTTGGCTTATGCTACATTCTTTCAATGAAACAGCAGTGCAGACACTATATAAAGGGACATACTGCTTTCAATAGCAATTACATTTATAGATAATATTGTTAATTAATATACATTTGAAATTTCTTAGATTTGCACTTTCATTTTGCAAAGTTTTCTTTATTGGAATAGATTTGCAGCTGAATTTTGTGCGCTACAAAAGCCTTTTGCACTTCATGAACAAGAGTAAACCAAATCAGTCAAACCAAGTCATTGTAGCTAATGGATGCACTTGATGAATGCACTTGATGGATGCCTATGAAATTCACTTAGGCACACTGTTGTGATCCAGTCACAATTGGACAGCTAATGAATTCTGTAATTTGTATTTTATGAAATGTCCAGCTAGGAAATTGTGAGGCCACCCCAGCAGTTTGATATTTTCCTTACTGTCAGGAATTTTGTTAATGGATTAATACATTTGGCATAGCTAGTAACCTGTGTCAATTTTGCAGACTGCTTAAATTCTTTAAGCAGCAACACTGAGCAATATTAACCATCCAAATCCTTCAGGTTCATTCTCTTTCAGACCACCCCTGAGTTGCCATTGTTAGGTCAGTGCCCTAGTTTTACGGCAGGCAGGTGAAGACATCAGGCAAAGATTATCTTACTACCAAACTACCACTATTGGTTTGTCAAGTATAACTTAAGAATAACCCAGTATGTTAAGCTAGGTTTAAAGCTGGCCATACATGCACCGAATATCGTACGAAACAGGGTTTATTAAGATATTCGGTGCGTGTATGGCAAGTCAGCGAGTCGACCGTTATCGCAGGAGGCTGCTGATATCGGTCGACTCGCCAATTGCCCAGGTTAAAAGATTTTGATCGGGCGCCATAGAAGGCGCCTGATCAAAATCTGCCTTCAGGGCTGAATCGGCAGAAGGAGGTAGAAATCCTATTGTTTCTACCTCCTTATCTGCTGTTTCAGCCCTGAACAGTTAGTGGCTGATTGTACGATCTTTCGTGCGACCAGATCGGAAATCCCCAAGTGTGTGGCCACCTTAAAGGGGACCTTTCAGGCAGATATAAAAAGCTGTATAATTAAGTCCTTTTTAAATTAAAGATGAAACCCAAATTCCTTTGGCCTTAATAACAAGCATTATTCTATGCAAAAATAAAATAGTAGCGTATACATGATGCTCCTTAAGCTGCATACGGCAGATGTCCCATGGAGTGGTTTAGCCGTCCGTGATAGATGTCTGCTATCGTGCGCTACTAATTGCTCTGAAATGCCTTTCAATCTGTAACAATAAGAGTTGCCAGTGGAAAACCCTTGGCATCGTTTTGGTTTTCTGAAGTAACGCAAAGTTGCCTGGAAGAGACTGAGTCTGAATAGTCATGCAAAGTTGCCTGGACTTTGGAATACCGGTGACTCCTGTTGTTGCCGATGGAAAGGCATTTTGGAGCAGTTAGTCGATAGCAGAGATCTTTCGTAGGTGACCAAACCGCTCCCTTGGACATCAGCCTTAAGCCATGTTGGTGGCAAAACAGTCCTGGTTTTTTGTTGTTTGGTAGTTAAAGTTACACAAATTGTGGAGGAAAACCTAATCTGTTAAACCCCATTTCCTGGATAATAAGCCCCCTATCTATACAACACTTTGGCCAAAATATATAAGCTAAAGTGCTACCTCACTAAATTAACTTATTTGTGTACTAAAAAAAATGATGCTTTAGAAACTGTTACAGCAATAAAAACTAATATGGATTATCACTTGCCCTTTAATAAAATAGCAAGACAAGGAAGCTTATAAAGTTCCTTCTGATAATCTGCCTAAATGGCAGCTAGAAGCAATATTCAGTTATAATGTATTAGCAATACCAGCTGCTCAAAGCAACATAATTCCAGCCCTCACTTTAGCTAAAATTGTCAAGTTGACCAAGTGCTGAAAA
This sequence comes from Xenopus tropicalis, assembly GCF_000004195.4. Taxonomy (NCBI): domain Eukaryota; kingdom Metazoa; phylum Chordata; class Amphibia; order Anura; family Pipidae; genus Xenopus; species Xenopus tropicalis. Next base: position 85,186,906 of record NC_030680.2, on the reverse strand, counting down.
AAAATTGAAGCCATTATTTGTACACAGAATGGAGAAGAAAAAAAACTTGTGCCCTTAAAAAAAATGTTCATTCAGTCCTAGAAATCAGCAAAAACTAAACTGCCTTTTGGATACCCAGCTCTTCATTTGTTGCTTAGGTTGGTGTACCCTTGGAAACTTCTCCATAGATGGGTCAATACACAGTTCACTGCTCTGTAAGAAAAAAAGGAAAAACAGGCAACAACATTAGATTGCATTTTGTAGAAGTTACCTCGCGAGGAAACTTTGTGCGGCTAGAATAAAGCACCACGTTTGTTTTCCCACCAGCAATTTACATTGTTGCTGGTGGGAAAACATTTGGAGGAGATTAGTTGCCTGAAGATTGCCAGTAGGAAACGTTTTGCTTCTGCTTTCCAAAGTCGCCTGAAGTTTCCACGCGAGGCAACTTCAGGCAGCTTTGGAAAGCTAAAGTGACACACATGTTTTCCTACTGGCAGTTTACATTCTCGCCGATGGGAAGAATTAATTTCGGTTCAACTAATATCTTCATGTCTCATCGCCCTAAAGGAGCAGTAACACCAAATAATGAAAGTATTATAAAGAAATTAAAATAGTATGTACTGTTGCCCTGCACTGGTAAAAGTTGTGTGTTTGCTTCAGAAACACAGCTATAGTTTATATACAGTAAACAAAGCTGCTGTTTAGCCATGAGGGTAGCTATTCAAATTAAAATAGAACTGAATGGCACTGTTTACATAGCAGATTCTGCAGAGCTTATCTGTAATCAGCTATGTAACCTGTGCCTTTTCTCCTTTTTTTCCAGCTTGAATGGCTGCCCCATCGCTACACAACAGGGTATTTATAAAAAATATAGCAGTCTTTCTGAAGCAATCATACAACTTTTACAAGAGCAGGACAGCAGTACATAATATTTTAATTGCTTCAAAACATTTTCATTTTTTACTGTTCCTTTAACAACATGGATCATAGGTCTCATACCTCTGTAGGTTTTCTGCATTGAATCACCATTCATCTGTATATGGTTAATTATATTTGTATGTTTTTTCCTTTTATTTTTGTGATGCTTATATTCAGTGCAACGCATTGTTTTATATTTAAAAGAGACATGCCTTTTTACACAGGTATTTTAATTCTACAGACAACAATCTTCAGTACTGGGGCCTTGATTACCCACCTCTGACTGCATACCACAGTTTTCTTTGTGGGCAAATGTAAGTTTACAACCATCTAAAAGAAAATCTTATGTGGATTAGAGGGTGTTCCTAAGTCCAAGAAAATAATCACAATGCGCGTATACTGGTAAATGTAAGAGTCACCTTTATAATAAAAAACAAAAACTGTTTAAACTAAAATCAAATACTTTTTTTGGGAACTGCGTGAAAAACATGCTCCCTATCTTAAAACAGTGCCAATGAGTATATACATACTAAGCATCCCAGAGGGATGAAAAAAGACAAAAGAGAAATACAATCAGCGAAATCACAACATTTAAAAGATATATACAGTTATTACATCTTTTTTCTTCCTATATGCTGTGAGAAGCGGGAGTTAACTGTAAAGCTGATACATATATTGAATGAGTGAACTTTAATACTTTAGTATAGAGCTGCAAAGTAATAACCAAGCAGCTCCACATGCATAACTGTATGTAAAATGCATAGATATAACTGTGGGTACAATTATCCCCAGTAATGATAGTGACTTGTTTGGCACCAGTTTTGAGCTCCACCCAAGGCACAAGAGTTAGGAATTATAGTACAGTTCACAACGCTCAAATGACTTTTTGAACACTTTTTTCAACACCAGCATTATCTTACATTTCTGGGGTCTTAGGTTTGATTATGACTAGAGTAACTTGTATGCTGTTTGTTTTTCTTCCACTGCAAGTTATTGGTAGGGTAACAAACAAATAGTTGTATACAAACTTGGGCTCAACAGTACATAAGTTGTTGGCTTCATGATTATATTTGAAATAATTAGATTTTTTCTTTCTCCTTTAAAGTGCTCATCTACTAAATCCAGACTGGGTGGCCCTGAACGCATCCCGAGGTTACGAATCTCTCCAACACAAGCTGTTTATGCGGGCTACTGGTATGCTTATTAAAGACCGTGTTAGCAGAATACTTAAACTAATAAATTCATACATTTATAAAAAGTTTGTTTCAACTTCTTTAATTTGATTAATTAGATGATTGATTATAAAGGAGAAGAAAAGTCATTTTGACATTTTAATGCCAATAGATTCACCTCATTAGTGCCACCTAAAATACTATATTTATTCTGCAGAAAGCATTACCATACCAGAGTAAAGAGCCCAGAAGCTCCCTCCATTTGTTTAAGATTGCAGCTGCCATTTTAGCTTGGTCTTCATAGCTTCCTGCTGTAGCTCAGATTACACATTCCTAAGGGAGGGGGGAGTGAGTTTTATGAATTCTTATAGGAGGGGTGAGCAGGAGAAGGGAGAGAGCTAAGCAGGCTCTGGCCCCAGGAATGAAGGATTTTTCTGAGAGAGTAAGTCTGATGCCGAAGAACGTGTTTACAAAAAAGGAGACGAGAAATCATGTGTTTCTTTTGATAGAGAACTTTCTGTGAGTGCTTATGGCTGTATTTACATAGACCTTTCTGATAAACATTTTTATTATGCAGTTCACAAAGAAACATAAACAAATCCATTTTCAGGGTATGTACAGTAACAAAGTAAAAGCTCATATATACATTAGCATAGTATAATAAAGTAATATTGAAATTAATTAAAATTAGATTAAATTGTATTAGTGCTCACCAGTAAGATAAAGCTTACTTAGCTTTTACCTTTCCTTCTTCTATAAGAACCAACCTTTAAGCCTCCATCAAGGGGAAGTTTGTGATAATTACAGGGTGTAACTTGTGTAATGTTTAGTTATTGATTTCTATATAGATCTATATAGTGCTTTGCAAAACTTTCTGATTCTTGACCAATACTCTTATTTTACTGGGTAACAAATTCTACACTAAAGTTTTGTTTGTTATATCTTTATTTTAAAACGCTGAAACTCAAAATTATTTTTTTAATGTTGGAAAACCATATTTTTTTTTAGAAAATGGAAATATGCTGTTCCCCAATAGCAGCTCTAAGTCATATATATCACCTTTTCTCATTATTTAGGTGATTTTGGCCAATTATCCAGGCAGTTTTGCTCTGGCTTGTTTTTGTTAGTTGGATGGTTTTACTACACTTCAGTTTTGAGATTCTCAACTGCATTCAAATTGTGACTAGATCATTGCAAGCATTCACATTTTAGTTGCTGAGCTACTCACTGTTAATCTTGCCTTGTGTTTTGGATCACAGTGCTTCTAAAAGATGAACTTTTACCCACATTTTAGTTAGCATAGTGTAGCAGAGTCAAATGAAGTGATTTAAACTTTAGTTCACCTTTAAAAAGGGGCCACATAACTATATCATTCTGACTGACATGAACCTTAAAGGAAAAGGAAAGTCATCTTGGCATTTTACTGCCAATAGATTTGCCACATTAGTGCCCCCTAGAACACTATATTTATTCAGCAGAAAGCTTTACTATACCTGAGTAAAGAGCCCTAGAAGCTCTCTCTGATAGCAGCTGCCATTTTAGCTTGGTCTTGGTAGCTTCCTGCTGCAGTTATAGTCGTTTGAAGACCAGATCACACATTCCTAAGGGTGGGGGAAATAAGTTCTTATGCATTCTCATGGGAGGGAAGAGCAGGAGAAGGGAGGGGGAGACAGAGAGAGGCGAGAACCGAGCAGACTCAAGCCCCAAACCTGAAGGCGCCCTAAAAGAGAGGAAGTCTGATACAGAAGAACATGTTCCCAAAAAAGGAGACAAGAAATCCTGTGTTTCTTTTGATTGAGGACTCTCTATCTTAGTTAGCTTTCTTAGTTTTTACCTTTCCTTCTCCTTTAAGCATATACCTACGACATGAGGACCATCGATACTTCTGGGTCCCAGGTGATGGTTTTTTCAACTCTTATTGAAATAGGAACAAAACTAATGAGATATCAGGTGAAAAAGGAGATCATTATGTTCCCAAACATTGGGTACTTTGGTATGCCAGTTAAGTCAAGAGGCTAAACACTTTGGTGGAAGAGGCACGTACATTAAAGGAGAAGGAAAAAGAAAAGAAGAAAGAAGAAAATGTTAGGCACCCCCAAGTGACTTTAACCACTTACCTTGTACCCTGGGCTGGTGCCCCTGTTCGGAGAAAATGCTTCCTGCTTCCTTTTCCTAAAATGCCAGCGGTCGGCGCATGCGCAGTAGAGTGAAAAGCCGACTTTTCTGTTAAAGTTCGGCTTTTCACTCTACTGCGCACACGACCGAACAGGAAGGAGAAAGCAATTGCAGCTACCCCGGGCTGGTGCTGTTCTCTCCGAACAGGGGCACCAGCCCGAGGTAAAAGGTAGGCGATTTAAGTCACTTGGGGGTGCCTAACATTTTGGCACCCCTAAGTGACTTTGCCTTTCTTTCTCCTGTAATCCTCCATTATGTTTCTGCATTTTAAAATATTGGAACTATGTGTGCTACATGTGGAGCAAATATCTTTAAAGGCAAATTGATTAGAAAGTTATTACTGATCACATTAGCCATGAAGAGGATAAGAAAAGTTTTGTTGCTTCTTTGGTATCATAAACTATAATTAGACTTTAATTTGTTAACAGCTGTCTGCACTGCATTGTAATCTATTATTGCTGTATTAATACTGAATTAAATCTGTCTTTTTCTTGTAGTTTTAGTAGCTGACTTGATCATTTACATCCCTGCTGTAATTGTCTACTGTTTTTGTATGAGAGAAATACCTTCAAAAAAAAAAGTAAGTGTTTCACACAAACAACTTGTCCTTATTTGGTATCCTGGTCACATTTTAGAAGGGCTTAGTAATAAAAATTATAATTAATAATAAATCTTAATGAGCCAGCAAAGTTTTATGGTCACAGCCATTAGAGATTGCAGAGTGTATATCTGGGTAAGCTATCCTAGTACTGAATGATACTGGCACAGTATATATTTGAGCATGCTGCACAATGTGGGGAAGCTATCGTAGCAATAAATGAAAAAACAATCCTTCATAAGACATAATAACGTAATTTACAAATATTTAAAGAATATATATAGTACTATTAAAAATGCTGGATATTAACAAAGCTATAAATTCATTGCATGCAATATGTGATAAGATGAAATTTCCCTTTCAGATTTCCTCCTTATGCTGTATTTTGCTTTACCCGGGCTTGATCCTTATAGACTACGGACATTTTCAGTATCCTTTCTAAGTATTTACCTATGTTATTAGTTGGTCAGTGACATCTATTGCAAAGTCAGGTTTTATAAGTAGAAATGGCCAGCGAAGTCTTTAGGAAAAGAATATTTTCAGGCATTCAGGTCAGATACATTTAGTATCTTTGCAAGTGCATGTATTTACAAAAACAGGGGGTTTTAGTTCCAAAGTTATAATCATGAAAAAGGTTGTGGTATGGTGGCTTGTCAATTTTATGATCATAGCTTTGTAACTAAAAACACCTGTTTTTGTAAATACACGCACTTGCATAGATACTATATAACTAGTGAAATAGGTTATTTCCACTTTTTTGTGTATCTTACAGCAGCCCTTCTGGCATTTGCCTAAATATACAGATTGCCAGTCCAGACTTGGACTATCTGGGATTATTGTGGGTAGTAGATATGGGGTTTATGTGGTATTACTTTAATGCATATTTTTTTTTTTTTATTTTGTGCAATATATGTATTTTTTAAGCTATTTCGAGTGGCCCAAGTGGAGTCAAATCCCATTGTGAGACATTCTATCAAAACTGGTTTGGGGGCACTGAGAGCACCATCCAAGGGGTTGGTGAGCCACATGTTGCTCACGAGCCACTGGTTGGGAATCACTGGATTAAAGAGTGAACCTTTTTTTTTTTTTTTTTTAATATACAATATTTCAGTGAAAAATTGGATAAAAAAAAACCACAAGCACTTTGTACTTTCTTAGCAATCTGTACTGTCCTTAACACAGACACACATACAACTCTGTGAGCCTTGGATTTGCACTATGGGGAGTCATTGCGCTTTCATTTGAATGGCACCTGCTGGGATCATTTGTATTTTGCTTTGCACTAAACTACAAACAAATGGAACTTTACCATTCTCTGCCATTTTTCTGCTATCTGTTAGGAAGATGTTTAAAAGGAGGCATTACAGGCAGGGGGTAAGTAAGCTTTTAACTTAATGCCCCATTTTCAAATGGCCTTTCAAGATTGCCATGTATGATTGAATCATATAATATCTTGTGAGGGCATGCCAGTAAAACTGAGTATATTGTTATAGGTGATTAATCAATGACCTTGATACAAGTACAGAGCATATGTAGGGCAACATACATTGAGTACATCGTGTTTTACAGAGTGTTTGGATTCATTACTGAACACAAAAACAGAGAACAGGTATCCAGATGATTGATAAGTTGGCAGCATTTTACCTTCAGGGTCCCTAGAGTTTTATGTAAGGCTTATATTCATTTTAAGTACCTATATATTTTATTTTCATAAATATATCTGGGACTGATCCTCACTTAATAATTATTCAGCTAAGTGCTTATTAATATTGCAAGCCTGCTTTGGATAATTCACAGTGACAAATGTGAAAGATCATTTACGAACATAGGTGCACAGTATGAATTTGGATTTAAAGATGAGCACACATTGACACTATTCACAAAACATACTTCATCCACACATCCTCATAGCAACCTTTGGCTGCTTGCAGATAGCACCATCACAACTGTCCAGCCTGAACTAATGAATCCTGTGCAGATGCATGTTTTGATACAGAAGAACCGTAAAATTAAAGCAAGGTCTAGGCATTATTAGCCACTGACTTTAAAGGAACAATCGCACCAAAAAATCAGTGTTTTAAAAAATATTAAAATATAATGTACTATTGCCCTGCACTGGGAAAACTAGTGTGTTTGCTTCAGAAACAATACTGTAGTTTATATAAACAAGCTGCTGTGTAGCAATATGTCAGCCATTTAAGTTTTCAAGTTTTTCCAGGATAAAAGTCACAGGTTACACAGCAGATAAAGATAAATTCAGTTGTATACAATGGGATTCTACACCGATTATTTGTTATTATGTGCTTGAATGGCTGTCCTCATGGCTACACAGAAGCCTGTTTATATTACTATATTAGAGTTTCTGAAGCAAACATCAGTTTAACCAGTGTGGGGCAACAGTATATTATGTTGTCATTTCTTTAAAACACTTTCAGTTTTAAGGTCCCCATACACGGACAGATTCGGCAGCTTATCGGCCCGTGTAGGGGCAGAACTGAGGGGCCTGGCCAACCGATATCTGGCCTGAAATTGGCCAGATATTGATCGGCCAGGTTAGAAAATCCAGTCGGATCGGGGACTGCATCGGCTCGTTGATGCGGTCCCCAAACCGACTGCCCCATTGCCGCGTGCAGAATTCGATTGTTTGGCCCTGGGGCCTACATGCCTCCCCGATATCGCCACCCGTAGGTGGGGATATCGGGTGAAGATCCGCTCGCTTGGCCAAGCGAGCGGATCTGCCCGTGTATGGCCAGCTTTAGATGTTACTGTTCCTTTTAAAATACTCTAATGCTGTGCTGCTGCAATGACACTTAAATTCTTGGGGTAAAATGCTGCTTTGTGGGTAAAAAAACATAGCGATGTGTGTTAAAAAATTATTTTAATACAGAGAGAGGGGCTGATTTACTAATCCACAAATCCGAAATCCTAATGGGAAAAAATCGGATTGGAAACGAACATTTTGCAACTTTTTCGTATTTTTTGCAATTTTTCCATCGGCGTCACAACTTTTTCGTAGCCGTTATGACTTGCGCGAATTGTCGCAACTTTTTCGCATTGAGCGCTAGTAAATGGCGGGCAAACCTTTCTGATTTTTTCGCGACACTTTCGATCTGTTCGTGGATTAGTAAATCGGCCCCATAGTGTATTGATGCCAGAACAAAGAGCAATGCTCTTATAAGAGAGAAACCGAAAATAATTAATATAAAGGTTCAGTATTTTAAATGAATCACATATTGATGGAGGTCCATGCTGAGATTTTATATAATATCCTTCATGTTTTAAATAAACGAGATAGGCACATTCAATGTCTGTCAGCTGATCAGTCTGGTTAATGAAATAGTACAAAAACATTTAGGCCATTTGTGATTCAAGTCCTTTATCATCTTAGAAAACGCTGTTATATAATGAGCTTGGTTGAGGCAGTTAAAGAGACAGTTGACACAGAGAAAGTAAACCTTATTCTTTTATCCTAATCATTTTTAAGTTGTCACAGTACCATGGGTTGTCAGCTTTATCTTTTCTTTATCTTTTCGTCAAGTCTAAAGATAATTAGTGTCACAAAAATCCATCTTGTTTGATGTTCTAAGTGTGCTACTTTGCTTTTTTTTTCATTTTTTTTGCAGCTTATTCTTGTTATTTAAGATTGGCGTTACCGTAATTGCTTCCTTTGCTCTTTGCTGGATTCCTTTCTTGACAGAAACTGAACAAATACTTCAAGTCCTTAGAAGACTTTTCCCTGTTGGCCGTGGACTCTTTGAGGTACGTGAAACAGTCTCTGCTATTTTTCAGATGTATTGGAATCCATTGCCAGTGACCTTTAGGGATTTCTTATGCAGTTTCAACACATGCAAACACAGGGCTCGTAACCGGAGCTGGTCTGTTCAACAGTTTCTTCTTGCCAGTGTTCTATTCTGTATTTAACCCCTAACTCAGAGGCATTTGCCAAGATATTATACTTATTGCATCATTAAAACCATGCTTCAGTCATACATTTTTCCACTGTAATAGATTCCATAGTAAGCTGCCATGCCAGAATGGATCATAAAAGTATGAGCGATAATGTGTCCTCTTTTCTTAGCACTGTAATGTACTATGCTAATTGTTTGCCTTTTTAAAGTCATAATTATTTTTATAGAAATCATTTTGCTGCTTTAGTGTTGCAATTAATTTTGAGAAATTGATGTGTAATTTTGCTCTTCTCCAAAAACTGGCTGAGATGCAGACCTCTCCTTTCTGAACTGCAACGGGAATGCTAATGAATAAGCAAGGCATACTGTACTCAGCTGTTGTAAAGCCCAAAATGCCATACTTCCCTATTCCTGCAAAAAACATAATACAGGTATGGGACCTGTTATCCAGAATGCTCAGGACCTGGGGTTTTCTGGATATGGGGTCTCTCCGTAATTTAGATCTCCACACCTTAAGTCTACTAAAAATCATATAAATGTTAAATAAACCCAATAGGCTTGTTTTACCTCCAATAAGGATTAATTATATCTTATTTGGGACCAAGTACAAGGTACTGTTTTATTATTATAGAGAAAAAAAAAACTTTTATAAATTAGAATTATTTGCTTATAATGGAGTCTATGGGAGATGGCCTTTACGTAATTTGGAAGTTTCTGGATAATGGGTTTCCGGATAAGTGATCCTGTACCTGTACAAGTATTGGACCCATTATCCAGAATGCTTGGAACTTGGGGTTTTCCACATAAGGGATCTTTACAGAATTTGGATCTCCATACCCTGTCTACTAAAAAATTATTTAAACATTAAATAAACCCAATAAGATTGTTTTCCTTCCAATAAGTATTCATTTTATCTTAGGGTCGAGTACAAGGTACTGTTTTTATTATTACAAAGAAATAATACGCATTTTTGGTGTAAGCTTAAGGGCACTTAAAGGAGAAGGAAAGGCATTTTGGCATTTTACGGCCAATAGATTCACCACATTAGTGCCACATAGAACAATATATTTATTCTGCAGAAACCATACCTGAGTATACAACTTTAGAAGCTTTCTCTGTTTGCTTAAGACAGCAGCTGAGGGGGAGGGAGACTCTGGCCACTGGAATTAAGGATATTTCTGAGAGGAAGTCAGACACTGGAACATCATGTTTACAAAAAAGAGACATTAAATCCTGTGTTTCTTTTGATAGAGAACTCAGTGCAGCTTTTCTGTGAGTGCTTATGGCTGTATTTACATAGACCTCTCGGATAAAGCTCACTTAGTTTTTACCTTTCCTTCTCCTTTAAGGAAGCTGGGGTCATACCTGAAATGTTTGCTGAGATTTAAATGAAGTGAAGTGAAGTAAGCCATTACACATAATTTCTTATTAATACCTTTGGAATTTGAGGTCTATTTAGAACTAAAACAGAGTGGAATGGCAATATGTTTTATTCTTTCCCCTAGTTTAAACAAACATTACATGCTGATATAGTTTCAGTTGGGAGTTCTCAGGTTATTTTATCAAAGAGCTCCTTTAGGCAAGTAATACTTTTACTTGTTGAGATGTCTTCATCTTTAGATGTTCGGTAAATCTAGAATCAAATGTTAGTCTAGAAATTAAAACAGCATATATTTAAAGCAAAGGGATTTTTCTAAATCCTTTATACATTTTAAGGCATAATCTGTCAGGCCCTCGACTGCTGACACCATAGAATTTATGTTTCATGTTATGTTTTCATCTATGCCATGCTGCGTGTTTACTGGCAAGTTGCAGATAGACCAGTGCTTATAATTTAAGTTATTTGTTTATCGTGAAATCTGTTCTTAACTACTAAAGTATTGATATTGATGAAAATAGCAAAATTGGGGTTAAAATAAAAACACTGCAATTCTAGAAATGTACCATCAAACATTTGCCTACATTGTATATCAGTTGGGAACTTCTCCCCCACCCAAATGGCATCATGTGTACTGCATAGATCCCCTTTGCTTGCCAGCACCATCACATTTTACTAAAGCAAATAGCAGCTTTCACCTGGTGGCCATTTTTCCTGATACATAATTGGATACATCAGCAAACAGCATACACACACACAGACCTTTATTCAGCATACATTTCATCAAGAATACAGGCTCACACAGACAGAACTGTCTTTGATAAAAGTTCTGCTTAGTTTGAGCTGAGCTCAGGAGAGTTGGTTGGGAGAAAAAAATTGAAGCTAGAGTTTCTATGGGAACCAGCGATGCCATCTCTTCACTGGCTGCTAAACTGGGGGGCGTGTTTAGTAATCTGAGCTTAGAACAACTGAGCATGCCCACAAGCCAACAGCCAAAGCAAATTCCTGAGGGAGGGGCCGAGTGGGTTACAGGAGGAGAAGGAAATCTAAGTAATTAAGGGGGCGCTGCAGCCTTACTATTAACCTCTGGACGACCAGAGTGGCAGGTATTGAAAGATTTCAAAGAGGCTGCTCACTGATTACATTTTTGTGTGTGGGGTTTACATGTCCTTTAAATTAAATGGTGTCAGATGCTGATGACAGTAAAAACCCATATAACCCAAGATGCAGTTGCCTTGTTTGTTGGTGCTGCCAAGCCTTCTGTTCATGTGTAATCCTCAGCAAATTTAAAGAGCATAATCTGTATTGCTGCTCAGGCTGTAGGATAGTGGCTCATGTGCTGATGCGAGGAACCGTCTTGATGTTTCTGTGTCTGCACAGCTGTGAATCCAGCAGCTGTGCGACGGATGAGTTTCATGAGCATGATATCTGTGGTTACAGATTTTACTCTGAAAGTGATCCTAGCACAACTGTTAATGTCTTTACAGTTCTTGATTTGTTACATTTTAACCCTGCTGCTGCCAACAGATATCTATATAGGTACCACCCAGACCTCTTTTGGTATCACTGCTTGTTAAAACAAAATAAAATGTGGATTATCTGGTTCACGTTTTTTTTTTTTCTTCATGCAAAGTAGCATGTTGTCTCTGGTGTTTGTGTAGCTCTCATAGTGCCAGGACCTTCTTTTAAGGTCAATAACTCTTTTCACAGCCCAGTAAAGCAGAGTTGTGACCCTTTCTAACTTGCTGAATAACAATTTAAAGCATTAGTTGATGCTGGGAGTTGTAGCTGGGCAACAGGTGGAGGCCACAGGATAGACAGCTTTGATTTAAGATGTTTTATTGACATTTCGCTACACTATGTTTTCTTCCCACTACCAGAAGAGCAGCTGTACTTCATGCATTGGTCTGAAAGAGAGATTTATGAGCCCTAACTAAGCTCGTACACACTTCTGCTGCCTTTGGGTCCCTGGATAGTTGCTGCTGTATTTCCTGACCCCCAAAGACAGATTTGCCCACCATATAATAGTTTTATTAAAGGAGGGGTTGTAAAACAAAATTACATGTATACATGTGTGTGTATATAGATGTACACCCTGTTCCAAATTATTATGCAAATGATATTTTTCTCATTTACCAAAATAATTGATGTAAATAACAGTCAGCATAATTCTCATGTTATCAACTATTAAGAGTACAATTCAAATTTTACTGAACAAACCTCCTAATGATAACCGTATTTGTTTAAGAATAAAAAAACTTAAAATGCACTGTTCCAAATGATTATGCAAATTCTATTTTAAGTGTCACAAAGATTTATATATATATATATATATATATATATATATATATATATATATATATATATATATATATATATATATAATCAGTATATCAGTTACATACTCTTTAACAGATGCAATTAATCTTTTTTTTTTTTTTCCCCCAGGACAAAGTAGCCAACATTTGGTGCAGTTTAAGTGCAATATTTAAAGTAAAGAAAATGTTATCTTCGGAATCTCAGTTATATTTAAGGTATAAACTCCTTGCAAACTGAATGGCTGTTAACATGAATTGGGAAAAATGTTTACACCAGCACACCCTTACCTCCTACAGAGAATTACTACTTGGTGCACAGCCTAGAGAGTCGTCACTCTCCACAAAAGTTAACATGAATTGGCATTTATTTTTGTCTTTTAATAATGTCTCTCATCGTTTGATGCAGTTGTGCCGAAAAGATAGATGTTTATCATCTACCAGTAGTATCGGTGTATGGGCTGACAAACTAATCTTGTTGCAGGCAGCTTGTTGGCTTTATTTTTACCACAGCTACCATGTCCAGAGATGTAACTGCCTTTATACAAACTCCTCAAGTGATGCCCATATTCCTCAATTGGGGGCTGGTTGAGCTTGAGTCTAAAATAACACTGGTAAATGTCAGGCCAGGTTGGAAAAGATCCGGGACCAGCACGGGTGATCACTGTTCATGTTGCACAGATTTTTTTCCAGTAGCAACCCTGTACCAATCACTGTTTATTGTTCTTATTAAAATTAAGGTGACCATTCCCCTGAACCCAGAGGTTTAATTCTGTGATCACGATTACTTGCTGACTACCAAATATCCTCCCCAAAAAAAAAAAAATATATATAGGTCGGAATAATATGTCTCTCACAGTTTAAAACCAATTTGTATCTATAATTCCCTTCCTGAATTTGAAATAGGCCTGAAATCTTTTTGGGTAAATTATCATGCACTACAACACTGATTGAAAAAACCACAGACTTGAGTAGTGCCAGTTTCTGAACTTATATCTACTGTATGTTTTCATATAACTGAACTGCCCCTTTGCTACTATCTTGAAAATATTAAAAGGAAGTTCACCTTTAAATAAACTTTTAGTGTGATACAGGTGGACCTTATTGCAAACAACTTTTCAGAAAATACAGTCTGGTCATTACAGTAAGTGGTTCTCAGCAACCAAGCAAACAGTTAAAGATTAATTGAAAACTGTATTAGACTACTACTATCTATATTATATTAAACGTTCATCAGACCTAATTGATATGTAATAAACATTGTATAGTGAAACTTTTATCAAAGAATGTTCATGTATTAGCTGTTGTTTGTTAGCCAAATGAACATTTAAAAAACATTTTCATCATTTTCTTTAGCTTTCTTTGTACACTGTTAAGTGTATTGCCTTCATGCATTAAACTGACAATGCAGCCTTCTGTTCGTAGATTTAAATTTGCTCTGGTAAGTGCCCACCACCTACTTTACATTTTTAAATGTATTTAACTGGCAGGATATACAGTAACCTTACTCCCATAGAAGTCCAAAAAAATTGCCTCAATTATCTATGCTCACCTCATGCTGGTATCACCCAGCCTTGGTGCCCATTTTGTATGTGCCAGCCTGCATATGCTTATTATGTTACCAACTGGGGACAGATGGATGGTTTAAAAGGACTCAAAATGAGAACTCCGGGACCAAATTGCATTGCTGTACAGAATAGTTGCACAGACAAAAGTGCCATTATAGCTGAAACCCAATTTTTATTATGATTGGCCTTAATGGTGAGGATGAGGGGGCAGATGGAAAGGCATCCTGGTAAGGGAGGGTTGTGTGAATAATGAAAAGTGGCCCTGGGCATGTTAAAGGAATACTGTCATGGGAAAACATTTTGTTTTCAAAATGCATCCGTTAATAGAGCTTTTCCAGCAAAATCTGTCATTAAAATACATTTTCTAAAAGCGCAAACAGAATTTTTTTTATATTTAATTTTAAAAATTCAAATGGGGATAGCCATATTCTTCATCTCCCAGGGTGCCACAGCCATGTGACTTAAACTTCAGTCATACTCATACTGCTGAGCTGCAAGTTGGAGTGATATCAACCCTCTCCCTTCCCCCCACCCAGCAGCCCATCAGCCGAACAGTAGGCAGGTAACAAGATAGCAGCTACTGACACCCTGTATCGCTAAAAGTGGTAGATATCAGAATAGCACTCAATAGTAAGAAATCCAAGTCTGGGTTGGGACTCCTCCAGATACATGGGAGTGGGAGAAACAATAGGTTACCTGAAAGCAGTTCTAATGTGTAGCACTGGCTCCTTCTGAAAGCTCAGACTCAGGCAAAATGCCCTGAATGCATTGAAGAATACAATTTTAAATAGTAGAGTGAATTATTTGCAATATGAACGGTTTAATTTAGAAATAAAAAGTACACCATAAAAATATTAAATTTAAGGTATGCCCGTAATTATTCCTGTTATTCATGTGACCCAATACTCCACACATTGGCAACATATCTATGTGCTAACTACCATATTCTCTTTCTCAAGGTTAACTGTGCACTTTCATTCTTCTTATATTCCTTTCAAGTTCATGAAAAATCAATACTTTTAGTGTCATTGTAAGTATATTCTTTTGAATTAGTTTGTCTTGAAAAATAACAGATTTTCATGTTTGTAGAACTGTTTAAGAGTAATGACTAGCAGACACAAATGTTGATATATCTGGGATTAAATGCTATTCTACTAATAATAAACAGTTTTTAATTAACTGTTATCCATTGTCCCTTTCCTGATATAAAATGCTTTATCTTAAATATTAGTGACACCTATATACTGTAGGTGTCCAAATTGTACACCTGACCCCTAGCTACAGTAACTGTTGAAGCAGTGTTTGCCCCAATATCAGTAACTTTATTAATAGCTTAGTGAGGCACAGAGATGCTGATTTTCAGTTGGAAGGACAAAACACAGTGGAGCTCTGGTCATATTTATTAAATACTGTGCTGCTGTACTGTTATTTGGTGATTCTATAGAGTGTAGATGACCCATTGTGCATGACAGTATAACATTAATAAACTGTACTTTAGCATGCTTTGCTTCTTGTATTTTAGGCCAGTCAGCTTAATTATAAATGATGCTCCGTTGATCTCTACATGGTTTTTATTGGTATCAACATTTAGGTAAGAAAGTATTAGAATTATATTAACCTTTTATTCAAGTTGTGTTAGCTGACAGCTACTGATTAACTGTTATTCTGTATTACATAACAGCATGCTTCCCCTTTTGCTGAAGGATGGATTGTTAATGGCTTATATCATCACTACGTTAGTGTTCCTTCTAGTAAGCAAGTCTTTGCTGCCAGCGCCTGAAAATATGTCAGAAGAGTCTATAAATCTGAAACCATTCTGCATTTCTGTAAGGAGATATCTTCCTTGGTTCAGGCTTCCAGGATATCTGATTAAACTATCAGTAAGTATTACTTGGTCAAGTCTCATCTTATAGTAGCACCGTTCTTGCTAGTGATTTACAAAGCATCATCTTTTACTATTTTCTTTTGCAGTGTCACTGATTTAAATGAATACATGTAATAAAATGGGAATATTACTGAAAACTCAGAGAAAATACTCTGCAATCCAGTTTTATTTATTGAAGATTTTTTTGGAAGACTGGGATAAAATTTCGTAATTCTATTCTTAACAGCCAGCCATATACCTTGTTGTGGGTTATGGATGGATTAGTACATAAGTAAACTGATACACTACATGTGTACACTAGTAGGAATTATTAGGTGCAATTTGCTAAGACTCTACATCTTAGCCCTCTGTCCAATCTTCACAGTGATCTTTAAGTTGCAGTGATCCTGCAATAGTAGATACCTTACTAAATCATCTTGGCCCTCACATGCTTCTTGGATGATGTGTGAAATGAACATCAATCAGTGTGGAGTGCACATAAAAAAGCTAAAGCTCATCGGTGCTCATATATATATATACATACACACACACAATCATTCTAGAGCTCATCAGTGCTATAAATATATAGTGCTGTGTATATGTGTGTATATACACTGCTCAAAAAATAAAGGGAACACAAAAATAAGACATCCTAGATCTGAATGAATGAAATATTCTTATTATATACTTTGTTCTTTACATAGTTGAATGCGCTGACAACAAAATCACACATTATCAATGGAAATCAAATTTATCAACCCATGGAGGTCTGTATTTGGAGTCACACTCAAAATTAAAGTGGAAAGAAACACTACAGGCTGATCCAACTTTGACGTAATGTCCTTAAAACAAGTCAAAATGTGGCTCGGTAGTGTGTGTGGCCTCCATGTGCCTGTATGACCTCCCTACAATGCCTGGGCATGCTCCCGATGAGGTGGCGGATGGTCTCCTGAGGGATCTCCTCCCAGACCTGAACTAAAGCATCTACCTACTCCTGGACAGTCTGTGGTGCAACATGGTGTTGGTGGATGGAGCGAGACATGATGTCCCAGATGTGCTCAATTGGATTCAGGTCTGGGGAACGGGCTGGCCAGTCCATAGCATCAATGCCTTCATCTTGCAGGAACTGCTGACACACTCCAGCCACATGAGGTCTAGCATTGTCTTGCATTAGGAGGAACCCAGGGCCAACCGCATCAGCATATGGTCTCACAAGGGGTCTGAGGATCTCTGTACCTTATGGCAGTCAGGCTACCTCTGGTGACCACATGGAGGGCTGTGCAGCCCCCAAAGAAATGCCACCCCACTTCATTACTGACCCACTGCCAAACCGGTCATGCTGGAGGATGTTGCAGGCAGCAGAACATTCTCCACGGCATGTCCAGACTCTGTCACGTCTGTCACATGTGCTCAGTGTGAACCTGCATTCATCTGGGAAGAGCACAGGGCACCAGTGGCGAATTTGCCAATCTTGGTGTTCTCTGGCAAATTCCAAACTTCCTGCATGGTGTTGGGCTGTAAGCACAACCCCCACCTGTTCGCGTTGGGCCCTCATGGAGTCTGTTTCTGACCGTGAGCACCGCCAGCATACAAAAGTGACCAAAACATCAGCCAGAAAGCATAGGAACTGAGAAGTGGTCTGTGGTCACCACCTGCACAACCACTCCTTTATTGGGGATGTCTTGCTAATTGCCTATAATTTCCACCTGTTGTCTATTCCATTTGCACAACAGCATGTGAAATTGATTGTCAGTCAGTGTTGCTACCTAAGTGGACAGTTTGATTTCACAGAAGTGTGATTGACTTTGAGTTACATTGTGTTGTTTAAGTGTTCCCTTTATTTATTTGAGCCATGTATAAACAGGATTCGGCACTCTATTTGTTCCAAATCAATGTTTTGATCACATACTCAGACCTTTAAAATGATGCCTCCAGTGTACAAGCCCCCTCTAAATAACCCAGTAGTGATTTTGGTGCCAAATAACGTCCGCATGATGTCAACATCTCCCACTCTGATACTGCTTAAAATTAAAAGGAAAACCTTGAATCCTAGTAAAAAGGAAACCATAATGCAATGAAGTAAATAGCAAAGTATGTAGTGAACTATTGGAAACAAATGTACCACAGACCAAGTGGCAAAACAAAGTATCAAACTCACGGGTGTGTTGCTAAGCAGGACTAATGGTTATATTTACAAAAAACCCTGCAGCCGATGCTAATAATATATATGGAAATCCTTTCAGATTACCATGGAATCTGTCTCTAAAAGGTGTTCATTTATTTCTGCAGTTCTGCACATCACTGATGGGGATGGCTGCTCTGACCCTGGCAAGTGCTGTCCTGGTTCCACCACCAAGGCTTCCTGACCTTTTTCCTGTACTTGTCTCCAGCTTCTCCTGTGTTCATTTTTTAGCATTTTTATTTTATTTTAACATTATTTATTTTTGGGATAATTTCAATGACAAAAGTAAGAAAAAACTGTGAGTCCAAAATGTGTTTTATATTCCATTTTTAGTTTTATGTATATATTGCTAGCATTTGGACACAGATTATTTTTCTTTTTTAATTACTGAAACATGCTTGTTTAATTTTGGCCTTTTGAGTCAGGTCAATAAAGTATTTTTACTCAACTGTTTTTTTTTTTTTCTTATAACTTGTGGTAGTGCCTTGGAGATGCATCTGCATCATATATACAAATAGACCAAAGGGATTCTGGGAACAAATTGCTTAGAGCTCCTAAAAAAATCCCATTTACATGGGTTTATCCTTTAGGCTAAAGATCACCCACTGGGTTTTTGAAGCAAAAGCCAGGATATTAGCCAGGCTGTTCGTATTAGAAGCTATAACTGACAGGCTGAGAAGGGACAGTCAGGTTTGCAAACCAGTCAGGTTTAGGAACTTCAAGTAACAATTACTTACAAAAGCAGTCCTATCAGAGAGAAATGATCAACATGACCTGTAGGTAACTTTTAATGTACATTTTATATTATAGGTTTTTAGTGTCAGTATCACTTTAAGGTTCACTTGCCTTTGTAGTGATTTGGGCAAAGTTAATACTTTTTGTGTTCTAGAAGTGGACTGATTTTTCCTTTCTCCAGTTATTGTATTACTGCAACAGATTTTTTTTTCAAGTCCATAATTGAATGTGATTGGGTATTTAGGGACAATTGTGAAATTGTAGTGGTTAACTGTTTAAGCTTGGGGGTAGGTAGTTTTCCCATTCACTGGGTTAGTGATATCCAGGCTAGTGTTGGCCTATCATTTGACATATCTGAAGTGTGCTGGGACCTTGTTCATTGAATATATGTGATCATTATGTAACTACAGTTGCTAGTGAAATTAATTGTAATCTATACATTTTACTGGAAACTAACTATGTTTACTATTACAGGAAGGGGGTGTGCCCAGTTGTTCCCCGGCAATGTTTTGTGTGCCGTTTATGATCTTCAAGTGTTCTGTCACAATTCTGGTTTTCTTGACAAAGGTTCCTGTGTGGAACCAAAAGTTTTTGATAAACACACTTTTTTTTATATTGTATGTGAATGCGAGCATTTTTGATTTTCAGTATATGCTAAAATATAGGGATGAATGCATATTTCCAGTCATGGATGCCCCTCTATAGAAGGATGATTGTTCTGTCTCCTGTTTCCATATTTCTTACTATATCAGAGGTTAAATTGTGACCTACTTAAAAGCAAACATCTGATTGGTTGCTATGTGCCACTAGATGAACAAACATGGAACCTCAAATTAAATTGCCCTGTTAGAGATTTTTACTCATGAAAGGTGTACTCTGTATAGAAGCATATCTTCTACTTGTACACACAAAGGGCTTGATTCATAATTTGTGTAAATCCCTATTGCATTTCTTTTCCTACAGTTTCAGGGTTTTTTTTTTTATTAATTTGCGGTTTTTCCAAAGAAAATCATAAAAAAAGAAAAATCTCACCACCAAAACCTGCCAAGATGAAGGTTCCTAGTAATCAAAGCAAAAAATGAATATTTCAGAAATGAATAAAAAAAAAAGCCTCAACATATTTATTTGCTTATTTGTTTCCATTTATTTCACTGTATGCTTTGCTCATTTTCATCTGTTATCTAATGAAGCTATAACAGCGAAACTTGCTGTGGTGTAAGCAGGTTTTCTCTTGTATTTGCCCTTCCAAATTGAATGTGATGGGCTGATTGCCTACTGTGGTGAGCAACCAATAGCAATGTAGATACTGGCACGTTACCAGTCAGGTGTTCAGAGGCAAGTACAAGTGAAAACTCAGCACTTTCTTGGCAGAAGAAAGTGCTCTAGAATCCC
Source organism: Xenopus tropicalis (assembly GCF_000004195.4). NCBI lineage: Eukaryota > Metazoa > Chordata > Amphibia > Anura > Pipidae > Xenopus > Xenopus tropicalis. The sequence continues at coordinate 85,166,722 of NC_030680.2, read as the reverse complement.
CTTTTGGAACTAAATTGACATGTGTGACTCTAGCATTACAGAACAGTAGCTAAAGATACAGTATCTATAATTACTTATGTGACATAAATTGCAGCTGTCTGTAGTTTGTTAGTGTGTGGGGGGTCTTACTGAAGCATTTCTTGGTGGTCACATCATAACCTCGTGTCACAAAGAAACTACACCAAGTATCAGTCAACTGTTTGTGAGTGTTTTGCAATGGCATGAGCATGCATGTTTAACCCTGGCATGACTTTCCACTGTGTGTGTGTAGTATGGTAGCAGCGCTAGATTTGCAGGTCAGCAAGGAGTAATTGTTTTGCAGAGATGTTGCACCTGAGCACAGTAAAGCAATTCAAACATATTTGCAAAAATAGTCAGTCCAAAGAATAATTCTGCTTGCATTTTGATGGGAAAAGCCGATATGATTGTTATAGTCTCAGATTCAACCAAAGCTAAATATTATATAGTCAGTGCATATTCTAATAGTTGTAGTGAAAACCTAAAACTCCGAGCATACAGTAATATAACTGGCCAAGGTTCTGGGAGGACAGCAGGCTGGCCATTACTTGGTTGTTTACCTTCATATTTCTGGTATAAGCTGAGCAACCTGTAATGATAGCTAGGAGCTTAAACCCCAGTTTGTTTGTCCCAGATCTTAAACATTGTGCCTCAGCTCACAACAATCATCTGAAAGCTGGCTGCCCTCACACAGGGATATGCCCCCTGGATCCTATAGATTAGAATAGGGCCCACAATGTCTAGTTCTGAGTTCATCATGTTTACTGTGGCCTTGTGCCTTTTTTTTTTTTTTTTTTTGCAAGAATTTTAAATCAAAGCAGACCTCCAAAAATTTTTTTTTTCCAAAAAAAAAAAACCCCTTTGTCACTGGGTGTTGTTAGGGCTCATTTAAAACCACTTTCATTAAAAGTACTTGTGTCAAAATGTGTTCTTTGCATTTCCCTATAGTTACACCTGGCGCCACTCAGTCCTTCTTGCCTTCTGTACTGAATCAGGCGCTGCTGTGACACAGAGGAACAGGGTCCTGCATCAATAGGCGCAGCACACGCGCACATTAAGAATTGGGTGCAGATGGCAAATCAGATGTAACTGCGTTAGGTACAACACAATTGTATTGTGAGAACATCCTATTTGTGTCCACAATGCTCCTGTATGAGTGGGAAAAAATCTCTGAATTGTGGGGAAAAAACATGGCGGTTGCACTTACACACTGCATATAGGTACGTGAATGTGCCCTATCATGTCTTATTCCTGCCAGCAATGCCCCATATAAGAAAACATTGCTAAAAAAGCATTTAAGTAATCTTTCCTTCCTACCAAAAGAAACCCCATACTTCTTTATTCACAAAGATATACACTGTTCAAATACTGAAAATATTAGAGTTGCTTGTATTACACACAAGCTTTCTTATATGTAAGTAAGAGCCCACATATAAATGCCATATCTAAGGGATGAGTGTTAGGTGCTAAGATACATTTGCAACATATCGACAGACAATCTAACCCTGGGATATTGCTGGCAGTACTCACGTTTCAGCTTTTCCTTAACTCCTGACCTCTTCACTACCCTGAATGGCTGACCTTAAATATGTGCTAAATCAACAGGGCTGGAAGACTAGGAAGAAAGGAATTCTGAAATAAGCATAAAGAGATTTTCTCTGTTTATATAAATGTGGGTGGCACAATATTTTACTTTCCCATTGTTCCTTTCTACTACTCCTCTTGGCCATTAATGGCACCCCTCACCTTTCAGAATTCAGTATAGGCTACTGAACTTAACTCGCAGAAGACTAACTAACTGTTTAAATACCCCCTTTTTAAGGGTTGCATTCATTTATTATGAACTTTTCATGGGTAACATCCCCAGTGATGTTGGCTTACACGGTTTAATAATTATACCCCCTTAGTCTTGCCTAAGCTGTCATTGTCCCTCAGACAGGCTGGCCACAATATATCCTCCCCTTCCATAGCCCTTTAATTTTGATATTAGGCATGGGCCCTATCAACTTAAGATTTGTGGCATTATGTCATCATTGGGACACAATTCTGCAGGAAAGTTTGAGGGCATAATTACTGTTTAATTATCTCTTACATTCTGCATATCATCTCCTTTTTCCAATGCATCACATAATATAACTCCAATGTATCTCTTCTGTGTTATAACAATCTTTTGAAATTACTTCCTCATCCTTATCCACAGCATTCACCAAAACTCTTAGGGTGGATAATCTCACAGAATCTAAACACCCTGAGAATGGTAAAGTTTCCTTATTTTTGTAGCCATCTGCCATACAAAAAGAGAGGTAACCTAGTAACCATGGCAGTGTTATTGTCATGGGGTCAGACAAAAATGTAACATAATGGAAAAAGGAGACCACTATGCCCCACATTGTTTGCACAGAGCTACCATATATCGGGCACAGGGACAAATTAAATTGGTTAATTAGTGGGGAGTAAATCCACACTGCGACAACTCAGAAACTTTTTGAGTGACTCAAAAAACCCTTAAAGGTTAGTACAGAACAGTGTATAATATTGGGCCTGTTTTAAATAGGAAACAGAAAGGAGATGTTGGCCAGATTAAACTTAACGAGTTCATGTAGAAGTCAATGGCAAAGGGCATTTCTTTTTCTCAAAACTTTACAGATTTGGCTTTTTTTTTCACTTGAGTTTTTTACTACTTTTCTCAGTGACTTTTCCTTGCGACTTTTTTTTAGTAAATATTAGTCGAATCGACTATGTCTCTAAATTAAGGGCATTTTATGCTGACTAAGGAACGGCACATTGCATTTATATGTAATTGAGGTGTGGTTGTTAATGAGCGGGGGGAACATGCTCTGTACAGAATCGATCCAATAAGGCCAATATGTACCACTCCCTGCACTGCTAATACACACAGCTACTGCAAACTCTGTACTGATGGCTATTGTCTAAATATTCATATATATTTGGATCTAAATCTGTAATTTTGTTTAAACTACTTTTATAGTCAAATATGCAATGTATGAGCTTTGTTGAACAAAAACACTGAATTCAGCAGCGAGTCGATCAGAGAGTAGTTGCAACTCTTGGCAACTCATGCTTGCTATTGCTTTTATCATTGTTATAAATTCACAAAAGGCTGTTTATCATTTCCAGTATCATTGGTCTGTATAGTAGAGTTGAAATCAGCAAGGCCACCGCTGGAATAACCAAGGCTGTGTATCAAAGCAGATGCTGATCTAATCCTATTCTGGCATTAGAATTTCTACCTACCTGCCAATCAGTTTTCCCTTTAACCCTTATCTGTCAGACTTAAAAATAAGGAGAAAAATTATATAATTTGTTAGTTAAATCTTCTTTAAAGTAATATGAATCTATTTATTTGTACTTGGTTTTGGTAAAATCTTAGGATTCAGGCAAATCCAAGCCCACCCCCAAAGACTGGTACTTTGGGGTGGTCTTACTTCAAAGGAAGATGTCCACAAAGTTTTATCCATTTTAAGTATAGCCCATAGTTATTTATATCAGGTCTAGTATTGATGTCTTGAAATTTTGGCAAAGTTTCTTTATCATTTGCCTGGAGAAGTCAGATGCCAGCACTGAATCTATGTCTGAAACTGTAGGTAAATATGAGCATCTTTAGAAAGCCTAGGTTAGGCAAGAGATGTGCAAAACAAGATGTTCATGCTTCAGGGCTGAATTTTACAGGAGTAGGCTCCCTAGCCCCTCTGCACTCTCGCACCCCTGCATCTTTAAAGGAACAGTAACACCAAAAAATGAAAGAGCATTAAAGTAATAAAAATATAATGCACTGTTGCCCTGCACTGGTAAAACTGGTGTGTTTGCTACAGTAACACTACTATAATTGATATAATAAGCTGCTGTGTAGCCACGGGGGCAGCCATTCAAGCTGGAAAAAAGGAGAAAAGGCACAGGTTACATAGCAGATAACAGATAAGTTCTGTAGAATACAATAGTGTTTTATCTGTTATCTGCTATGTGCTGGGGCCTTTTCTCCTTTGAATGGCTGCCTCCATGGCTACATAGCAGCTTATTTATATAAATTATAGTAGACTTTCTGAAGTAAACACACAACTTTTACCAGTGCAGGGCAGCAGCACATTATATTTTAGTTACTTTTATACACTTTCATTTTTTGGTGTTACTGTTCCTTTAAGATGTCAAAATCTCCCATCAAGTCCCCACTGGCTGCAGATGCAGCATGAAGCCTCTGGATCTTTGCTGTCCTAGGTCCTGGCGTTTGTGGTCAGCCAACAAATCCGGCCTGGTTAGTTTAAGATATTATAACAGTTTTTAGCAAAATTCATAAACATGCAGCTTAATAGATTAAAGCCTTAGGAGCCATAATGCAGGGATTTATTACATCGTAGAAATATAGACCTTTAAGGGGAACTGTTACCATTATTAAAAAATCTACAAAAGGTGGATGCTCATAAATTTCTTTTTTTATAAATAGGTTTATTATTTTTACTTTACAGTATTGGGATATAAATGATTTATTCTTAAGCTTTCTCAAACTAACTTGACTGCATACAACCAAACAAAGTGTTGAAATGTTTTGAAGAAAACTCTGAAAGTCCAGTTGCTTTAAGCTGCTGATTTGGGTCCTTCAGACCAATTCAACAACTTATTTGCCCGTGTATGGGGCCCTCCGACAGGCCTCCCAGACAGATATCTGGCCAAAGGATTGCATTAGCACAATACCACCCACCCAAGGGAATATTGGAGGAACCTAGCCAATCAAGCAAATCTTACTATGTATGCAATGTTCCATCCTATGTGCTTGTGCTCTTGCACAAAATTTTGAGGCCAGCGCACACAACAAATTGTGCTGCACACAAAGAATATTGAATGAAAAAACTATTTTGAAAATGTTGTGTTTATTCTGACCTTAGCACATAGTTTTGTAAAAAATGTGCGCACAAACAATTTTGTGTACATAGCCAAAAAGGAATTGTCTGGAATTATCTGTCAGTGACTGAAAGCATCAGTGTATAAGTTAAAGCTAAGTCAGGTTGATAAACTCACAAATAAGTAATTAAATATAAAATAACTAAGAAAAAAATAAAACCATTTGTAAAACAGATGCATTAAACACCTATTACTGTGGCCCTTAGTCTATTTAATTTATTTATTGTGCATGTTATATATGATGACTGGGAGACAAAAATATAATATATTATAAAAATAACTTTTCCATTATATTTGTTTCTCTCTCTTAATTTGCTTCTCATACAAATTGACCATAGTGTGTGAATGTCATAGGGACCTTAGACTTGAATCTCCACTGGGCAGGGACTATATAAAGGATACAAATAAAATAACAATAATACATAGTAACATAGTAAGTTGGGTTGAAAAAAGACATACGTCCATCAAGTTCAACCATAATGCCTATATATAACCTGCCTAACTACTAGTTGATCCAGAGGAAGGCAAAAAAAACCCATCTGAAGTCTCTCTAATTTGCCGCAGAGGGGAAAAAATTCCTTCCTGACTCCAAGATGGCAATCGGACCAGTCCCTGGATCAACTAGTACTAAGAGCTATCTCCCATAACCCTGTATTCCCTCACTTGCTAAGAATCCATCCAGCCCCTTCTTAAAGCTATATAATGTAACAGCCAGCACAACTGATTCGGGGAGGGAATTCCACAACTTCACAGCTCTCACTGTAAAAAATCCTTTCCGAATATTTAAATGGAACCTCCCTTCTTCTAAACGGAGTGGGTGCCCTCGTGTCCGTTGGAAGGACCTACTGGTAAATAAAGCATTAGAAAGGTTATTTATTTATTATATGATCCCCTTATATATTTATACATAGTTATCATGTCACCTCTTAAGCACCTCTTCTCCAGTGTAAACAGACCCAACTTGGCCAGTCTTTCTTCTGAGACTTTCCACACCCTTTACCAGCTTAGTTGCCCTTCTCTGGACCCTCTCTAACTCAATAATGTCCCGTTTGAGCACTGGAGACCAAAACTGAACAGCATATTCTAGATGGGGCCTTACCAGCATTCTGTAAAGGGGAAGAATAACCCCCTCCTCCCGTGAATCTATACCCCTTGTAATACAGCTCAAAACCTTGTTTGCCCTTGCAGCTGCTGCCTGGCATTGCTTGCTACAGCCAAGTTTATTATCTACAACAGGGATCCCCAACCTTTTATACCCGTGAGCCACATTCAAATGGAAAAAGTTTCGGGGAGCAACACAAACATGGAAGAGGTTCCTGGGTGTGCCAATAAGAGCTATAATTGGCTATTTGGTAGCCCCAATGTTGACTGGCAGCCTACAGAACGCTCTGTTTGGCTTTACACTGGGTTTTTATGCAACCAAATATTGCCTCCTACACTGAAATTCAAATATAAGCACCTGCTTTGAGGCCACTGGGAGCAACATCCAAAGGGTTGGGGATCACTGATCTACAAGGACTCCAAGGTCCTTCTCCATTATGGATTTGCCTAGTGCAGTCCCATTAAGGGTATACGGGGCTTGCATATTTTTACATCCCAGGTGCATGACCTTACATTTATCCACATTAAATCTCATCTGCCACTTAGCTGCCCAGATTGCCAGTTGGTCAAGATCCTGCTGCAGGGATGTCACATCCTGGATAGAATTGACTGGTCTGCAGAGTTTTGTGTCATCTGCAAACACTGATACATTGCTTATAATACCCTCCCCTAAGTCATTTATGAACAAATTAAACAAAAGTGGACCCAGTACAGAACCCTGAGGGACCCCGCTGAGGACCTTATTCCAAGTAGAGAATGTGCCATTAACAACCACCCTCTGTACCCGATCCTGTAGCCAGTTTTCTATCCATGTGCAAACGGCTTCACTAAGACCAATAGACCTTAGTTTAGAAAGCAGTCGTTTGTGGGGAACGGTATCAAATGCTTTGGCAAAATCCAAATAGATTATATCTACTGCATCCCCACTGTCCAGCTTCTTACTTACCTCATCATAAAAAGCAATTAAATTGGTCTGACATGACCTGTCCTTCATAAAGCCATGCTGATTACTGCTCATAATGCCATTCTCCACTACATAATTTTGAATGTGATCCCTTAACAAGCCTTCAAATAACTTGCCCACCACGGATGTCAAACTTACAGGCCTATAATTGCCAGGCTGAGATCTTACTCCCTTTTTAAATATGGGAATGACATTCGCCTTCTTCCAATCCCTAGGTACCATACCTGATGAAAGAGAGTCTGAGAATATCAGAAACAAGGGCCACTGCAATTCTGCCCCTAGCTCTCTCAGTACCCGAGGGTGTATTCCATCTGGCCCAGGTGCCTTGTTTACATTTATCGTGTGTAACCCTTTAAGCACCATATCCTGTGCCAACCACTGTGTATTTGGAGCTGAGGCAACAGTGCAGCTATTGGGTGGGACTTGTCCCACTGGCTCCTCTACTGTATACACAGAAGAAAAGAACTGGTTAAGCACATCTGCCTTTTCTGTATCCACTGTAACCATATTGTTACTATAACTCAATGGGGCCACACCCTCAACCTGCATCTTTTTACTATTAATATACTTAAAAAACTTTTTGGGGTTAGTCTTGGCCGCGGCCGCGATGCGCTCCTCATTTTCTATCTTTGCCTTCTGGATTGCTGTTTTACAACACTTGTTATAGTGTTTATAATCATTAAACGCAGCTACAGTCCCCTCTGACTTATATTTCTTAAAAGCTTTCCTTTTTCTCCCTATTAACTTCTTTAATAATAGACAAGCAGTGACCTAAGCTCTACTCTATTACATATTTTTAATGGCCATACACAATCCTACTGGCAGGAAACTGGCCAACATGTTGCTTTCGTAGCTGTGCTTTAAAATTAAATTTTTGTTAATGGGGCTTATATTTATAAAATATCTGTTCCACGCCACTGCAGACAGAAGCTGACAATGAATCACTAACTGCCTGTTAAAACTATCTGTCTGATAAAAGCTTTGTGATATTCTGCTATATTCTGATTACAATATATTTGAATCTCCAGTAACCCTTTGGCATAAAGCACTCAGTGTCCTTAGGTTCAGACAGTTAATCAGACATCTGATTTCACTTGTGTCAACTTTTTTATATTGCCCATTGCCGTTGTGTACAATTACACCTACTGCCTTTCTACAATGGGCTGTTTGTACCAAGAGGAGGAGAAAGACAATTGTTTAATCTCTCATACTGAGCAGCTTTTGTAAGGGAATGTACATAAATACTTAGAGAGTGGGATGTGTGATCTCAAAGTCATGTATTTGTGAGACATCAAGACTTTTCTATTTGTTTTCTTCTTGCAGTAGAACAAATAGAACAGATTTCTCTACAGCAAACCCTTAAATAGCTTAGCAAGAAACTCCCACTGATCGCCTGCTGTGTACAATGGAATAGATTTTACTTTCCCAAAGGCCAATGTGGGTGCAGATGTATCATACAGTAGATACTGAAACTGCTTATGATTCATTGGCACTGGAGAGGCTGAGGAATATGCTGCATTCTGGAGTGGAGTGCTCAGTAGCATCTGTTTAGGGAAGGGGCGGCGAAAGAAAGCTCTGTTTATTGCTATTTTTATTAAATGATGGCTTAAAATACAAACTTACATGTAGCAATGTATAATGTGGACTACATTTTGGAATGTATTATTGTAGTAATTTAACAGTTTAACAAAAGATAATGATCCACAGTTCATGTGCTTACCAATCCCTTGGCTGTTGTTCCCAGTGGCCTCAAAACAGGTGCTTATTTTTGAATTTATGGCTTGAAGGAATAAAGACCATTTTTACTGCCAAACAGAGCCTTCTGTAGTCTGCCAGTCCACACTAGGCTACCAAATAACCAACCACAGCCTAAATAGGTCACCATAGGAACTATGTTTATGCTTGTCCAACTTTTTCTATATTTAAATGTTGCTCACAGGTAAAAATGTCTTGGAACTTATCCACTTGCTACATTTTTATCTGGCTAAATAGTTGAAACTGTCTATATATAACCACTGCCAATAATGAATGTACTGCACTGCTGTACATTATGGCATTTTCTACAATTCTTCAAACACTTGCCCCTTTACTCCTGTCTTTTGAACATCCTTATGTTATTCACATCTTTGATCACTAGTCATTTCTACATACATTCTCTCCGTTCTCTCTCAGGTTTCTTTTTCCTCCTTCACTGTGCATTTGCCCCACTTTTTATCATTTAAAACTTTTTTCCAAATATTTTTCCTTCCCTGTCTTTCTTTTGAGCAAGGAATATTTTTTTGTTAATCCTGGTTCTTGCCATATACATATCTGCATTGACTTTGTACTAACCCCATTCCTGTCCTCTTCTTAGCTTCTCAAAATATATGGCACTTCTAGCCATATTCATTTTAGGATTTAGTTCTCTTTTAACCTGCAGTTCATTTCCATTCACAATTTGTTCTGCACTGGGCACTATGACCTGTATGAATCCTTATTACCTAATACAAAGGATTTCAAAATAACACAGGGCTTGTGATGAATATATTTTAGCCTATTATTTGAATTAGGAAATATGTGTGAGTTTAGTGTTTTCTTGCACTAAATGGCAAAATCTCATACAAAGTAGACCTTGTGATTTGTTATATAGTGATTTCCTGATATAGTTCTCAGTATACTGGTGAGTTGTTTTGATTGCTCCTGAAATAACTGGTTACATAGTTACTTAGGGTTGAAAAAAGACCAGAATCCATCAAGTTCAACCCTTCCACGTAAACCCAGCACACACAAACTTATACTGACCTATCTATACCAACACATACATAAACCATATATACCAACATCAATAATAACTGTAGATATTAGTATCACAATAGCCTTGGATATTCTGCTTGTTCAAAAACTCATCCAGGCCCCTCTTAAAGGCATTAACAGAATCTGCCATTACCACATCACTAGGAAGGACATTCCCCAACCTCACTGCCCTCACCACCTACACTGCTTCAAATGGAAGCTCCGTCCAGTGGCGTAGCATGGGCTTTCGTCGCCTGGGGCCGACCGGAAATTTGCCGCCCCTCTATTTAGTTATTCTTAAAAAAAATAGACAAAATAAAAAAAGCAGCCCCCTCCACACAGTGCCCCCAATTGCCCTTAGACAGTGCCCCCAATAGGAAGTGCCCCCATACACAGTGCCCCAATTTCCCCATACACAGTTCCCCCATAGACAGTACCCCCCAAAGACCTTGCCCCCCCCACAGAAAGTGCCCCCATACACAGTGCCCCAATTGCCCCATACACAGTTCCCCCAATAGAAAGTGCCCCCATACACAGTGCCCCCATAAACAGTGCCCCCAATTGCCCCATACAAAGTGCCCCCAATAGGAAGTGCCCCCATACACAGTGCCCCAATTGCCCCATACACAGTGTCCCCATAGACAATACCCCCCAAAGACCTTGCCCCCCAATAGAAAGTGCCCTCATACACAGAGCCCCAATTGCCCCATACACAGTGCCCCCAATAGGAAGTGCCTCCATACACAATACCCCACAAAGACCTGGCCCCCCCCATGGAAAGTGCCCCAATTTCCCCATAGACAGTAGCCCCCACACAGTGCCCCCAATTTCCCCCATAGTACATACCCCCAACAGACCGGCGGTGGCTCCTTCTCTCTTACAGGCAACAGGCGCTTCTATAAGGTTGCGCCTCGTCGCTGACGTGTGACGTCATACGCACGGGCGCAACCTTATAAAAGCGCCTGTTGCCGCGCCATAAGAGAGAAGGAACCGCCGCCGATGGTCTGTTGGGGGTACGTTAAATATCATGGTGATTGCCGCCGCCCCTTCTGATACGCCGCCCGGGGCCATGGCCCCCTCGGCACCCCCCTCGCTACGCCACTGGCTCCGTCCCTCTAATCTAAAAGGGTGACCTCTGGTGCGTTAATCGTTTTTATGGGAAAAAAGAACATCCCCTATCTGCCTATAATCCCCTCTAATGTACTTGTACAGAGTAATCATGTCCCCTCGCAAGCGCCTCTTTTCCAGAGAAAACAACCCCAACCTCGACAGTCTCACCTCATAGCTTAAATCTTCCATCCCCTTAACCAGTTTAGTTGCACGTCTCTGCACTTTCTCCAGCTCATTAATATCCTTCTTAAGGACTGGAGCCCAAAACTGCACTGCATACTCAAGGTGAGGCCTTACCAGGGACCTATAAAGGGGCAAAATTATGTTTTCATCCCTTGAGTCAATGCCCTTTTTATACAAGACAGCACTGTATTTGCTTTAGTAGCCACTGAATGACACTGCCTGGAATTAGACAACTTGTTAACTACAAAAACCCCCAGATCCTACTCAAATAAGGATTTCCCCAACACACTACCATTTATTGTGTAACTTGCATTGATGTTATTTCTACCAAAGTGCTTTGCACTTGACCACATTGAACCTCATTTTCCAGTTTGCTGCCCAGTTTTCTAATTTTGTCAAATCGCTCTGCAAAGCGGCAGCATCCTGCATGGAACTTATAGTTTTGCACAATTTAGTTCCTTCAGCAATAATAGATATAGTACTTTCTATGCCCACCTCCAGGTCATTAATAAACAAGTTAAAAAGCAAAGGACCCAGGACTGACCCCTGCAGTACTCCACTAACAACACTGGCCCAATTGGAAAATGTTCCATTTACCACCATTCCTTTGTATCCTTCAGCCAGTTTTCTATCCAATAACAAATATTATATTCTAGGCCAAATGTATTTACAATCAATTTTAGATTTTGCCTTGTTTACAGAAAAAATAGCAGAAAACATACATATTTTAAAGTTAAAACAACAGGCAAAAAGTATGTTCAGTAAAAGCCCTATTCATTTAACTAATGTTTTTTTAAATTTTAGTTTTAGTAAAGGTTATTTTGTATCCAATCCACACAACCTCACATGCCAGCAAAACTCTACTAGAATAAAGTGGGGTTCTCTGAATGGCCCCTGTGCACCTCAAGATGTCATTGACTACTTAAGCCAATTGCTAATTGAAAAAGTAATACTTTGTGAACTGTCCGTTGTGAAATATGGAGAACTGTATCATCCTGTAACAAGGTGGCAATTTTCAATAAAAACAAATGGGCTTTCAAATTGAATATATCATATGCCAATTGTTATGCCTTTCCAGCAAAGATTAAATAGCATGAATTTACACATGTAACATGTGCATGATTGAACTTATCAAAAGGAGTAGCGATCAGGGGACAAGGACTAAAGCAAACAATACTGAACTACTTAGCCACCAAAACCAAACTGTGGGCAGTTTTAGTTGAAGATTTAAAAACAGCTCATAGAAAATGTCTTTATGGATTCTACTGCAAAAAAGACATGAAATAACAATCACTGCTTTAAAGGATAACTAATACCTAATGTCTAGAAATTTTGTATTTTACATTTTACCTTCTTGTAAGAACTCCAAGGTTCAGCAGCCCAATAACAATAATGATACAGGCTTACCATATTGGATTTTGTTAGGTTATCGTTACTGTACATACAAAGGGTTCTCTGCTGTTGGGAAGCTAAGCTTGGAGGAGGTCAGAAATCATCAAAATAACAGCAAAAAGTGAGGTTACATTGGTCGTAGAAGCTGATGCTACAGGGTTGGTTATTAATCAATTGTAATGCAGAATGTACTGGTCTCTATGCTTCCATGTAATGGAAATCTAAATTAATTACCGGTACTAATAAGCCTTGTAATAGGAATTTCATACTGTGCATATATATGTGGCATATTGTGTATCAGTCCCTAAGCTCAGGTGACTGACAGCAACCCAGAGTATTTGCTGTGAATCAGCTAAAATATGGGGATTTACTGGGGGCTTCTTCGAAAGCTCAGATTTTTACTGGGGCTGAGGTGGCCTTGGGCTGGTACAAAAATCCATAAGGTGTGACATTGATAGCCTAATAAGTTACTGAGTTTCAGATTTTATTTCAATTGCTTTTTAATGGTGAAGTAAGTAGAAACTTGGACAGAGAAGAAGTTGTCTACTTGGATTTTATACAGTGGCACATTGTTGCTTTCTCAGCTAAGGGCTGCTGGTCTTGGTAATGTTGTTTGTACATCAATAAAAAACTTGCTGGCAATGTTAATTCTTTATATCGAGTAGGATTTGTAGTGGGGAGCCTTAGGGTTCTGTATTGGGTCCAGTTCTACTAAGTTTATTTATTAATGACATTAAGGCATTCTTGGCCTTGTAAGCAATGTATCTGTGTTTGGAGATGACACAACCCTTTTCAGGTTACTTAATTCCACCCAGGATGTGGCATCTTTGCAGGGGGTTCTGGACAAGTTGGAAATCTGGGGAGTTAAGCGACAGATGAGATTTAGGGGGGCATTTGCTAACCCACAACTTTTATGGGTCACAATTTATGATACATACAGGGGCAGATCCAAATCGGCAGCTGAAATCTGCCCATGCGTGGCCACATTTAGAGTGTTATTCCATTGCCAATTATTAGGTCAGTTGCAGCCCAAGGTAAATAAGTAAGCCCTGATGTCTCTACAGAATAACATCTATGCTCATTAGGAGTCAGGGTTTACTTATGGTGAAACAGTGGAAGAGGTTCTAGTGGGAAGTGTAAATGGAAACTGATCTTTCAGTGTAATTAATTAGCCTTCTGAGTGACCCTAGTTCTAAAGCTGGGATAACCTTAGCACCTAGGATGACAGAGTGACTTAGGGAAACAAACTGCTTACCCTGCATGTTGGCCATTCATTCTAGAAAACAACATATTATTATTATAAGGAACAGGAATGAAATCTGAATGTAGCAATGTTCTTTATTTCTGAAAAGATGATTCAAGCTTAATGAAACATAAAAAGCCTTTTTATTGCCGGCTGTTAAACTTTGTAAAATCTTTAACCTTTGTGCTTGATCTGCAAGGTCAAGTATGGAACTTGGTCAGTAAAGTACAGTATCTGAAAGCTGAGACTCTAGTTAGTATAACTGTGGCTTCGCTCTCTGAATGTCCCCATATTGCATTGCAGGGCAGCCTGCAAACACTAATTAACAGAGCAAGACTTTACGGGAAATAGGTTTCTGCGCTAGAAGAAGAGGCCAGTGACCAGTAGGGGAAGCAATGCATATTTACATGGTTATTCCATAACACTAATACCAATTTTTTTGGCTGAATTATTTTTATGTTAAATATGTGCAACCTGAGAAAATCATCTTTTTATCATTTACATTCTGTAAAGCAAACTGTGTATTTGGCATGAATTCAAAATCAGCTATGTTACATAGCACCCCGTTTCCATTTATCAATAATATTGTATCATAAAGGTTAGTAGGAAGATTCTGCAAAACACAGGATATCAAGTCCTATATCCATAAAATGTGTTATTTACATTGAGATTATCTGCTTGAGTACAGTGTAAAGTTTAAATTAGATGCAAGAAACTATATCTAGGCGTGCACCTGCCCAGTGCTTGGAGGCATCCATAACTGGTATTTGCTGGGCAGATTGATTTACAAGCATTTCTTCTTTCCTTTTAAGATGATCGAGGCAGATGCAATTTTATGTCCAAGCCAAAGACACTTTTCCTTTCAGATGTTTGATATTAAATGTTTCCTACCACAAGAAATCAAAATTTGAAGGAACGCGTGTCCAACTGTATGCCTATAAAGTAAACGCACAACAAGCATTAAAAACATACAGTTACAAAGCACTCGTCAACTAAAATAAAGTTTAACTGTAACATATTATACATGCAGGGAGTCATGGAGTGTCAAGACAAAGCTTTGAGATGGACCAGATGCTTATTTGTATAATTTTAATAACACTAGACCAGTCAATGGTAGCCCTTATTGTATGCTACTGTTTAATGGATACTGTGTTACTATATATATATATATATATATATATATATCCATGATAATCTAAATATTTCAATAGCCATGTGTACACAAACCCTTACTTACCCACTTCTGTGAAATGCACAGAAACATCACCAAAATCTTCCAAAGCAGCCTAGCAGGGAGCACAATTGGGGGGTGGGTCAGGGACATGGCCACGAGGGGGGACAGACAGAGCCCAGATACACCCAGATCACAGGTTGGCATATCTCTATACGAAAGATATATTATTGAAGAATGGTCAGTTGTGCCTGTAATGTGCAACATGGCATCCTTTTAATTGTGGTGTGTAGTTAGATATTGTAATAAGCCTACTATATTCTGGGTGCCAGGCTACCCTCTTGTCCCAAGCAATGGTATGGCCTTAGGAGAGAGCCAGAAGGGACCTGTCACATAGACTTTATACTCCTTTCTCTCTTGTGGGTCTGAGATCAGGGACAGTTTTTGAGCATGTAAACAAGAGCAGCTGAAGGTTTATCATTGAAATCTGTGTGGGAATTACTATAGGCTGGGAGGGATTAAATATAATGCAGGGGGTTAAAGGCTCTTAGCCAATGATAGATTATAACTGGCAGATTTAAGACACAACAAGGAGTTGGAGGGTTATATAGTATATAATGATATAGTAATGAGTGTTTGCTTTTAGAATATCTAGCTGCAGTAGATGGGAAAACACTTGCTGATGGGCAAAAAGTAAGGACAGTGATGACACAGCATGATAATATGATTTTATTTATATAAATTTATATTCTGCACAGCTTGTGTATTAGTCTGCCCAACTTCTGTGTTGGCTGTGTTAACGTCTGCCCAACTTCAGCAGCTACCAACATAGCTAGGTGCCTTGAACACCCAGTGTTTCTCTTCTGTAGATATCATACCTGCTCAAAATAGTTTCTTCTAGATCCCTGCATTGCCATGGTCTTTCTGAAGTACCAACTATGCTAATTAAGGTTGGGTGCATGCTCAATACAGAAAGGTATGAGGCTGCCTGGGTACCTTGCCTAGGCTGGAACAGAGGATACTTCAGAAAGGGACAAAACATGATTGTGTGGTGTGCTAGAAGAAAGTATCAAAGGTTGGTATCATTTTTATGAAAGAGGTGTGACTGCCCTGGTGAGACCTTTATCAATCTCCTCTTTGGCAACACATTGATACCTTCTAGTATATTAATTTAATAATAAGTAATTTTTAAAATTATTTGTGCTGTGCACAAAGGGCAAATCATTAGATGTACATATCCTTATGTGGCTGTTGCATAGCATTGTAAGATGCCTTGCCCACCAATATTACTTGATGGGCTGTAAAAAGCATGGACAAAAGGCATGGAACCCAAAAGATATAAATAGGCCACTCACAGCAATCAATGAGTGCTATTGCAGAAGGTAAGGAGAGGCTGAATAAGTGCACACAGAAGCTAAAGCTTAGGATAGCCCCCCCAAACTACAGTGCACAGTTTCAGACTGGATCTGACTGACCTGCTCCTTCAATAATGCTTATTATGAATCACAGTTGCATTCCAGTGATGCTCATGTCAAACATTTATCTACCTGTGCCCAATCCTAACCTGACTGAACCCAACAGGTTTTCCTGCCCCTTTTCTGAGACTATCAGAGGGGCAGGTAGGGTAAGCAGTAGTTTAGCTTTTTTATTTTTAGATTTTAGATACAATGTATTTATACCACCAATATCATTTTGAGAGGGAAAATACTAGTGAGATTTTGCATTTATGTCAGTGGGAGGCAGTAGGCCATTTTGTTTGCCTTCCAGTTGGTTTTAAAGTGCCCTGCATGCTATCAACCTGATTTTTTTTTTAAAGTAAGGATATTAAAAACAAAAAAGGATCCCAGGAGTACAGTGCATTCATTGTGTAGAGTGCAAAACTGTGCCAAAAATTCACCAAAAGACAAAAAAAAAAGGCCCATTCACTTCAATGCATTTGGAGTGAGAAAAACACCCATTGATTTGAATTCATCTGGAGTGAAAAAAAAACTTGAGAAAAAACACCCATTTATTTTAATGCATTTGAAGTTAGAAAAAAAGTTGTGCAGTAGCTGCAAAAAAAAGCCTATTCACTTCCCATTGCCAATGCATTTCACTCATCATTAGCTGCTGTAAATATTCTCAGTACCACTAGATTATGACCATTATATATTTCAACATACACATTCTGATATGTATGTATGTGTGTGTGTAGGTACATCTGATCCACATCACCTGACTATATATAAAACCAGGACGTTCATCTTATAGATCTCCAGCTATTATTAAGCTACAATTACCAGCAGCAAAGCAAAAGAAATGAAGCCAATGTGCATTATGATGAGTGCTATGGATGAGAGCACAAGCCAGGCACTATACAAGAGCTGATAATATTGACTGAACAGCAGGGACCCTTGTGGCACAACAGATAGCATTTCGTGCCTGCTACACTTCCAGCTGCTGTTATGCCCACAAAGTCGCTTCTGGAAATATTCCCAATAAAACAAACCTATTCATTTAGGCAGCAATTAATTGAAATGAATAAAGCACTTGTTGTGGATTCTTTACCAACGTCGAAGCAGCTTCATCAAAGCGCCAACCTGTAATGCCTCCGATCCTATTTTCTGTTGCATTAGCAGATCTTAGAGGGAAAAGAACATAAAAAGTCTCGGGTAATATAAAACCAATCTTCGTCTAACTGTGCCAGAATAATTTTTTTCCACTTCAACCACAGTTAAAAATCCTCAGTCTATTCATTACAGGCTTTTATAGTATTTTTATTTAATAAAACCTATTAAGGCTACCATACAAATCTCTTTACTTATGCCTTTATCTTTTAACTGATCAATTTTTATACTGCTGACAGCCCATCTCTACCATTTGCTCATTTAAAAATTCATAGTACATAAGATGTGTCTCTGGAGGAAATGTCTATAAAATTTGTTACAGCTGGCAAATGTGTACGAGTCAGTGATAGCACATGACTAAATGCTTCACAGAAAATAAAATTTGTTTCTGTAGTAAGCAGAACTGTTTAAATGTTATTTATTTTTATGTTTCAAAGGAAATATATTGTGAAGTGCTGCATTGATTTAATACGCATCAATGTCTGTGTACACGGTATAGAAGGAAAATTTATGAAACCTTTGCACAACTCCTTTAATTGAATTTTCCAAATCTCTCACCACACACAAATAATCGATATCTTCTGCAGTGAAAACCAGTCAGAATTATTACCGTCTTTCTTTTCAATTTTGTTGTCATCAGCACATACAAAGCACCTGGATATTTGTAATATCTGGATAGCTGGATATTTATATCTCCTCAGCATAAGAATGCCATTAGAAGCCGGAAGTACAGTCGGGGGGGGGTTGCTTTTCATCTGTAAAATGATAGGGGGAGTTAATGATCACTTCTAAAACTAAATATTAAACTTTCCATTTCAGATGGAAAATACACTTGCTGCATTAAGCACTGCAAAACAGTGCAGTTTACTAATATGTATCAGTTTGTTCTCCCAAGCATCATTTTAGTAACAATATGTTCAACTGACGCACGCCCCAAACACAGGGATTTTTTATGCAATATCATCTGCCTGTGTGGCAGAATTATTTGCTATGGGACATGGCCATCCTGTAATTTGAAGCTTTCTGGATAATGGGTTTCCACATAAGGGATACTATACCTGTACTTTTATACAGTACCAACATATTCTGCATTGTTTGTACAAAAATTGTACATTATTGACATCAGTCCCTGCTCCCAGTGCCGGGCACAGCCAGCCGGGCGCCCTAGGCAGCCGACTTGTTTGTGCATTCATTCCTGTGCACTGACATGGTGGGAGGGGGCGTGCAATGATCCTGGACATTACTTGATATACACTATGTTTAGTTTTATCAGGAGCCAATTAACCTGCCTGTATGTTTTTGAAATTTTGGAGGAAACCAACCAGAAAAAAAATCCATGCAGAACATACAAACCCCTTGGAGATAGTACCATGGCTGGAATCAGCCACTGTATCAGCCTTGTTTGTGACTTATTCTGTTAATACCTGCCAGTAAATTAGATTCCCCCAAACTACAGACCATGTGTTTCAAGCATTTATTATGGGCCAGCCAGCCAAGCAGAGATTGTAACCCATCTATTGTCAGAGGTACACGTTCCATCATTCCTCAAAAACAGTTGCAAGATGAACATCCAGGAACTTAATAGTCTAGAAACACAGTGCAGCTTCACTTGCACAGAATATCATCATATTTGCTTAAAGTCGGCCACCAATTTAATATTTTAGACGCTGAATCTTGCATATCAACTACCCCACCAAATATTTTCTTTTTATCATTCGCTCATTGACTGTTGCTATCCTTTTCTATTGGTGGAAGTGATGGTCATTGGGAAGCTGTAAACATTTTTAGGCTTTTCTGTTTTTCTTGAATTAGGTGCAGTATCAGTTCATGTAAACTGCACTATCTGTATCCACAGTAACAGTCATTCATTTATATTGGGGCTGTTTAGTTACTTAATTTTTGTTAAAAATAAGCCTGTCTTTTATTGCAGAGTTTTACTGAAATACAGGAGAACATATTACAATTATGCTTAGTTTGGGGGTGTCTAGGAAAGTGGCACTGCGCTATAGTCTATATAAATACATCCCAATCCAAAAAGAATGCCTCAGCAGAGAAAATCAATGTTAAAACTCCCATTCATGAAGTTCATGTGAGATGGGAAAGCCAGTGCAGGTGCTATAATTAATGATCCCCCATCTGCTGAAAAGGGGAGTGGCTGTGTGAGCACTCTGCCCAGGAAGCAGGAAGTGCGAGACTGAGTATGTGCATTTAATAAGATAAGGGTAAATCTTGCTCTGTCTGTGTAAGACAGCGTTCTGATGATTAATTTCTTAGCATCGTATACATAAGGAATAGGATACATTGGTAAAAAAGATGTGAGTTGAAGAACGACCGCACATTTGGGGGGGTGGATTTCATTGTTCAGTGGGTTTGCAATGCAGTCAGTCAATGTTTTCCTGTAAAGAAATATTATGCATGCAAATTCACTTTTGCCATATTTGTGGACCTGCTTATACCTGCAAAACATATGAATCAACTAAAGATAACAACAGAGAATTGGCCAGGAGAGGGGAAACTAGCCCAAAATATGTTTCTACGCTATTTTCTCCAATCATGGGGAAAGGTGATCTTGAATTGTAATAAATCAGCCCCTTAGCTGAACTATATGCAAGGACTGGTGGCACTTCATTGGAGAAGGCAAGCCTGGACTGGGATTTAAAATAGGCCCTGGCATTCCAAGTACACAGGGGCCCTAACAGCCCCCACCAACACACTAAACAATGACTATGGAATCTAACAGCAGCCCCTCTGGTATTTGCCAGAACCCACAGATTGCCAGTCCGGGCCTGGAAGGAGGTATGACATTAAAGGGTGGACGGGTAACGTTTACTAACTGCAATGATGTACATATGGCTTCAGAAAGGGCTAAAGAATGCCCGCGCATAAAAATCACTTTGCTTACTTGAGCTGTTCTGGTATGGGTCTTAATAAGCATTGTGGTTGTGGAATGTTGTATTAACACCTTAAGTTTGCAGCAGGGCAATGCTATTGCTACAATTTATCAAATTACTTGTTAGCAGCTTGTTAACAAAAGAAGAATGTCAGCTCCAAAAAGCACAAGGAGATTATCACAAGATGTTACTTTTTAAAATTCAGCCTACAGCCATGAAGGGTCTAGAGTCTAAATAGCACTCAAACCAGTGACTCTTAGCTTCTCTATGTAGGTATACTATACCTAATAGCTAATGTGCTAATCAATGGAGGGCTAACAGAGCAATAAGTACTAGCTCAGATCTTAATAATCAGTCGGTCTAATCTTTTGGCAGCGGCATGATAGCTTTCGTTCTGTCCAAAAATATTTTGTTTACAGTAAATGTTGGTCATGGGCAGACAATGATTCTGTATGTTACTGCTTACACAAGCAAATGATATACTGACCTGAGAATAATGCTGCCCATTCATGCAGTGATGTTCCCTATTAAGTTGTTTTAAGAAGTTGTTGTTCGTATAAAGTAAATAAATTTCATGCCTAGCCATGTGATGATAATGTGACATCCAGACTCTATCAAGCCACAGAATGGTCATGGGTTTCAAGTCTTAGGCAGAACTAATTAAAAGTAACCATGAAAAAAACCACATCCAAAACTAACTGCATGCGGACTGAATACTATCATGATTTTCTCATTACTTTATATTTTTAAAGATCTGACCATCTTCTTACCATCACAAACTATAGACTATAAACCGACCTGTTTGGTAAGTACGAAACAGGTAAATTGAACCCATGCCCCAGCTAAGCCCTGCAGTGCTATAGTACTTATTAGAGCTGGACTGCTGGAATGCTCATGAAGTGTTAAAGTGAAGCTTAAATTGGTTCCCAAGCATTGCTTATTGTCAAAGAGGACAGGAGACATAAATTGTCTGCTGCTTCTTGAAAATATTGCAAGCTGAAATAAATATTGAATTTTGTGTTAAAGTGCTGGAATCAACAGAAGTTCCAGCTACTTCCAAATTCCCTTTCCATAAGTTTTCTACGGCAAGGCTGCTGCTGTTGCTGACAATGGTTCCTGGTACTAAATACTGCCTTCCGTGGCTTCTTTGAGCAAGGTTAAGCCTATCGCTAGTCATGATGAATGCTATGCACTTGTCTCTGGAGCAAGATATAACTCCATCTAAACTGCTGTTAAATCATGATTCCCTTACTGTTCAGTGAAACTCCTGTGATGCGCATTCACTTTGGAGCCCAGTGAAAAGCATTCTCTAGAGGTGGCAAGTGTGCGCAGTAAATAGCAGGCCCCTGCATCACAATAGGGAACTTCCACAGTAGGGGGCAAAGGAAAAGTTGGTGTCAAGTATAAACACCTTAAAGGAAGAGCGCACAACAGGGGGGAAAGCTGACCTAAACCTGTTAGAACAGAACACATTATCATTATTAATGCTAGGACTTTGTAAGGCTTTTTTTCACATAAAGATACAATAAATGGTAATTAAGCTTTATTTATAAACTCACTATACAAATGAGACAGCTCAAAAACAAATCAAGAAGAAAGAATGCAAATATTAATGTTTAGTGATATGGGAAACGCATACATGAACACAACATATGAATTTAAACTGCAGCCTGGTTGCTAGGCGCCTGTGGCACTAGCAACTAGTAAGTCAATTGTCAATTGTAACGCAAGATTGTATTATTTATTTTTATTGTTAATCCTTCTCCTTAGGTAGTTTCATATTTATCTTACAGTCTGCTACCAGTGACCACAGAACTCATATAGCAGCTTAAATGTTTCAGAAAATAGGCTTGCTTAAATAATGGAAAATAAAAAACTAAAAGCAAACTGTCATGTGACACCACTGTCTGCACTAATGATCCCCAAACAGTGGCTCATAAGACACATGTTGCTCCCAGTAACTACAAAGCAGTTGCTTGTTTATAATAACTACCCTGGAGGTAACACTTGAAAGCACAAAAGTGTGCACATGGGGCTAATAAACAGCCAATGACAGTCCTTATTTGGCAGCATCCTGAAACATTCTTCCCAAGACTTTCTATATTTGTTACTCAAAACTATAAGTTTGGGGACTGCTGGTCTATACCATTGCAAAATTTGATTTAAGGAAATAGTTCTGTCAATGTCCATAAAAAGAAGAAAGCTGCAGGCTTGTCTTTGGTTGGGGGGGGGGTTGATAGAGAGGTGGTGTACCACAAGAGACTCCTTTGTGCAAGAGAGGAGCCATATTCCACATTTCATGTTCACGTGACAAATTCTCTGCTTATTTTGTAGTAACAATCTTATGATCATGGGATGCCAAATTTGCAGCCTTCCACCTATTCATTTTGCTGATGTGCCTGGGTGTATTTTGAGTAAAACTCTTTCTGTGCTTCCAAAATTTGCCTCCAAGCCAGAAATGTAAAAATGGGCACCTACTTTGAGGTTGGGGATCACTGCATTAAGATTTGCCTTCATACTTATACTAGTATATTTAAATATATGTCCTATTAAAATGGGCTGTTCTTTTAGTATATTATAGAATGTCCTGTTCTTAGAAACTTTTCAATTGGTCTTCATTTTTATAGTATTTGTTTTCTTCTTCTACAACTTCTTTTTACCTGTAAATTGGGGATTACCAATCCCAGCAGTCAAAAAACAATTTCTATGGGAAGCTTTGTTACTTTTTACTGCTTATCTTTCTTATCAGGCTTTCTCCTATTCATATTTTAGTCTCTCATTTAATCCGCTACCGGGTTGCTAGGGTAAACTGGATGCTAGCAACCAGAAATTTGCTGAAATTACTAAACCAGAAAGCCTCTACAAATAAGCTAGATCATAAAAAACCCCACAAAAAATACCCAGATGCAAAAGTCTTAATGTAGAAACTTTTCACATTCTGTTTTGGAAAACATTTTTGATATAAAAGCCTTCAGGGCTACTATCACTACTGGAAATTTGTCACGTTTAAAGCATCTATTTTCATATTCTAAATATCATGTTCAAATGTTCTTTTAAAAGTAATAGACCACTTTAGTGAAGAAGGTTTATCAGTTTCAACATTTGTTCTTTTGCTTCTCAAAAATTTGAAGTACAGTTGCCATAAGAAGCATTCTTTTTCCATCCTGAACATGTTAGTGGTGATATTTTCTTCTTTTACCTTTTTTTGGGTTTATTGCAACATCTTCATTTTTCTTGCTTCTGAAACTATACACATAAGCATAATTAAAAGCCTACATTAGCTTAGTTAATGGAATAATCAGCAATAATGGCCTAGAAAATTAAACTACACTATTAACAGACAGTTACCTGCCAAAACAAAGGAACTATGTCAGTAAATGAGACGAAAATACTGAAAGCAAGTTTTCCATATGTCTTTGCAATTATTTGAATAAATACCATCCCATTAGGCATAATGCTGTTGGACAGACCTAGATGCCCTATTGCCTGGCTACCATGGCTAGAGGAAGAGACTTTGTCATTTTAAGGGAGGGCTGACTGTTGGGGTAAGTTTGGAAGAAGGTACAGAATCCAAGAGTATTTAAAAAGAGCTCCCTGAAATATTCTCTTTCCGGCTAAAGATCTCTTGCATACATGAGGCTGGATTTTCTCATTTACTTACAACTTACTTATTAGTTTGCTAAGCTGGAACACTAGCTATTAAAAAGGTAGAAAGTAACATTTTATAATCGTTTTATTGTTGTAAGCATCTGCTGCCATCTTCACATAAATGTGGCACAAGAGATCTCCTAGAAAGTCTTCTGATGCCCTCCACACAGACTGAACTTTGTACAAAACTTGGTAGAAGCAGAATCCATAGTTATAGCTGTCCCTTTGCCCTTGTGATGGTTCATCAGGTATAGAGGTCAGACATCTGATATAACTTAGCAGAATGGTATTCTAGCAACTGTTTGTTGACAACTTTAAGCACAGGGTAGTTGTGGGCACAAGCAGTGTTATTTGCTTGCCTTATTATGGTCTGAGGAGATACCTTCAAGGAAGCTGGTGGTACATTGTACTGCTTTAGATAACACAAATAAGTTTAAATGTGCAGCAGAGACCTGGGTCATCTCTAAATTTCATGGGATACATACACACACCCAATACAGGTGTGAACTACCTTTTTTGTAATAATTGAAAATAAAGGCTTGTTGTAAAAGGGGTGTTTAAAATCTGGAGTATTTTAGTTTAGTACGTAGTGTTCAAATAGGAGTTTTGGAATTTGGTGCCAGGAACAGAAAGCAATACAGAGCGTATACACATAGTACACTAAGAACGGCAAACAGGATTTAACAAAAAATAGTGAATGTTTTGCATATGCTCTCTGTCTGGCATATTATATATATATATATATATATATATATATATATATATATATATATAAACACTAGTGCGCCATAAAAGTACGGCAAACAAACAATTGCAACATGTTGCTTACTGAGAAATTTTGCTCTCTGCATTTCAGTTTTCAAATCACTTGATGATTCACTGAACCCAAAAAGAATTTCAAGCTCTCTGCTGCCCTCCAAAGTCTGAAACAAAAATGTAATAAAACATGTAAATACCAATGCAAAACAACATAATATTACAGTATAAATCTCACTGTTATCATTGTATTTTTTTTAATGTTTAAAGCAACAGTTGATTAATGTAATAAGTACATTAAATACAGAAAACTGGTTACATAGAATGTTTAAGTCTGCATCATATATAAATCATATAATTGTCCCACTCTATGGAAAAAGCTGAACATTACAGTTAGAGGGTATTGTAGAAAAAAAATACACACAACTAAGCAGGGAGGTACCAGCCTATGAAAAATATGACAGGATATAAATAGTTAAGACCACAATATGGTGTTTAACTAGATATTGTATAGTGTTTTGGCAAATATGTGATCTATAAACATCTACAACATAGTAACTATAAACCCATATAGTTCACAATATAAGTATCTGGTGTGTGTGCATATCAGTTTGGCACTATTAAGATAAGCTTCCATTATCTTCCAATACTGGCATGTTTTACAAATTAAAAATTGTTTTCCTTGATATTGAGATTTATTTATAAACACTGGGCAAATCTGCACATGGGCAGTAACCCATAGCAATCAGTGGTTTGATTTTTTATTAGCCAGCAGCAGGTTGAACACAGAAAGCAATCATCTCATTGGTTGCCATAAGTTACTGCCCAGGGGCAAATTTGCTTAGTGTTTATAAATGACCCCAATTGTCTCTTCATTTCAATCCACAAAAAATTCTAAAAATGTGCATAAGCAACTGCAGCTGAATTCCCAGCATCCCCTGTTAACCAGTCGACATGAATGACCAGTAACAAATCAGTGCAAATTAATGAGCATTTCAGTTAATGAGAATATGCTGGCTGCAGTGCTGCTTACTTGTCATATTCAAGGACAACACAGTCTGTTATAGTAACTTTGCATCTGCCTATGGCTGAAAGTGAATGATTAGGGTTCCCCATAGTGGCTAAAGCATCTAATGTTATACCACTGGATGCAAGGAGTTGGAATTAAATGCTCTCTGATATCATGCTGAAATACAACTGCTCACATGCCCACATGTAATCAAATTATAGATACATGGATTTTTATAGGTAAGGTAACTTCATTCATAATTAATTAAAATAGCTGCTACTTTTTGCAGTAATAAAGCTTTAAATAAACAGCTTTAATCTGGCCATACACGCACCAATTATATCGTACGAAACCTCATTTCGTCGGTGAGTTGACCGTTATCGCAGGATGCTGCTGATATTGGTCGACTCGCCGATCGGCCCAGTTTAAAGATTTTGATCGGGCGCCATAGAAGGCGCCTGAGCAAAATCTGTCTTCGGGGCTGAATTGGCAGAAGGAGGTAGAAATCTATTGTTTCTACCTCCTTATCTGCCGTTTCAGCCCTGAACGGTTAGTGGCGCATTGTACGATAAAGGTGGAGTTCATTTTCTGCAAAAAGGAACTGAAGTCTAAAGAAGTCTTTACAGTAGAACTTCGCACATTTAAGTATAATGAAATTAAATATTTTATGGTTTTACAAGATTTGTAATTGTAACCAACTTCTGGTTCTGACACTTGAAACAAAGTAACAGAAGTCATCTCTCCTCCAGTCTGTTCAGTGTTTTAACCAGGACACCAGAGAAAAGAAAGGGAAAGGTAATACTTCTTTCAGTAGCATATATTATATGCTAATAATTACATTTTGCAAAAAAAAAAAAAATGGATGGAATTTCCCTTTAAATCAGCATTTTTATCATAAGGTTTTTAAACGGGGTTTTAAAAGAGAGATGCAACAGATTTGCAATGAGGTTAAATCTAGAATTGTGACAAATACAGCATTAGAACCAGACTTTAGCAGTAGTTGTCAGACTTTTTTTTAGCTTGGGCCACTTTTGTGGGTTAAATATTTAGTCAGGGGGGCCCCTTTAGCTCATAACAGAGTAATAAAAACCTTGTGCATCCAGCTGTAGTTAAAAAAAATATCAAAGTGTTCATCCCAAATCTCATCCTAACTAACTTTAAAACTGGGTTTCTTAAGTATCTAGGAGAGCTCCCCAAACCTAACCCCCCTTCTTTGGGGCAGGCAACCCTCCTTTATATAACGCTATGGTTCGGGCCTACTTTTTTGTCATTCAATTTAAGACCAGCTTATCATTCTATCATAATACATAACAATTATCCGGACCCTTATCTACCAAGGGCCCATTGGAGCTTCTGAAGCCCAGTGTCACTGAATTAGCTGCACTGTGAAAAGTCCTGCCCTTTGGGGGAACACTGAAGCTAAATTCATGTTTACAGTAGAACGCATCAAAAGAGGTGCCCAACTGTTCTTAGTGGCCCTGGATTAACCCAAGGGTTACAAAGGAGAGGCATAATTAAAGCTACAGAATGTGAGGAACAGGTACACCAAAAAAAGTGTTTTAAAGTAATTAAAATATAATGTACTGTTGCCCTGCACTGGTAAAACTGGTGTGTTTTCTACAGTAACTCTACTATAGTTTATATAAATAAGCTTCTGTGTAGCAATGGGGGCGGCCATTCAAGCTGGAAAACAAGGTACAGGTTACATAGTAGATGAGCTCTGTAGTATATAACAGGGCTTTATCTGTTATCTGCTGAGTAACCTGTGCCTTTTCTCCTTTAAATGGCTGCCCCCATAGCTACTCAGCAGCTTTGTTTATGTAAACTATAATTGTCTTTCTGAGGCAAACACACCAGTGGTACCAGTGCAGGGCAACAGTGTTTTATACTGTAATTACTTTCATACTTTGGTGTTACTGTTCCTTTAAATTATTTGGTTAGCACTAGACTACAAAACCATCCCCGCAAACAACCAGCAACAAAACCGTTGGGGAAAACAAGAGATTGTCCACAGTGGTAGCAGAGCAGTGGGAAGCTCTGTTAAAAAATCATTTTAGCAGTGTAAATATCATGAAATGAGAGAATAAAAGTGAATGTAAATTGCAAGGTATATGTTCTGATATGCACTACTGTTAGTTGATTTTTCCAACAGAATTGTCAAGACACAGTATAAGCAGATGTTTATGGGCTCTTGCTGGGGATCACAGCAGTGTTGCAGTTTTTTTTGCTTATAAAACTGTCCTTGCATGGCGTGACTAGCGGATCATGTATTCTGTCCACTGATGTCACTGTTTAATTACTTTCTGGCTGATTTCCAAAAACATTTCTTAACTTTATGTACATAATCCCTAGGTTAGATAACGACTCACTGATCTACTGATGAGCCACGGGCTAGTTGTAGCTCTAGTATTGGCACAGAGGTCAGAATAGATGATAATGCAGTTGGTGAAAGAGTGTCTGTGTGGGGATCTCCCTGTAATTGTTCCCCTGAGACAACACTTGAGCTTAATTATTTTTTCAGGATGTGGTCCACTACACTAATCGATTTGACAAGTGTATATTACCTAGATCTATAGCTCTAGATCTAGATCTAAGCTCAGACATGGCAATCCACCAATATAAATATTTTCGTCGCCGAAGCAACTTTATCATATTTTGCGCGACTATTTAGTCGCCTTCGCGATTTTTTCATATTGAGCAGTTTTAAATGGCGGAAAAACCAATCTGATTTTTTCGCGACATGACGAAAAAGTTGCGGAAAATATACGAAAAAGTCGCGGAACATATGAAAAAGTCGCGACGGCAATGAAAAAGTCGCAAAAATACCGATCATTACAAAAAAAAAACGGATTCGGATGCCTTTGGACTGTTCGTGGATTAGTAAATCTCCCCCTATGTGTGTTTTCTAAAGCCCAAAACTTGAGCCATAAAAAATATTTAATTTCACTATCACAGTGATCACCTCTTCCCCAATTTCTAAATATTATGAAGATAATGTGCTCCACTGAAGTGGCTCAGCTGCAAATTTCTGGAACAGTGTCTAGTCATGAACATTTAGCCAATTAAAATGTTTGTGCAACCCTTTAATAAAATAATGTCCTGTGGCATGCCCCTCTAGTCTTAACACAAATCCTTTTTTAAAAGAACTAAAACAAACTTCAGGGACATTGTTTGGGGCATGGGGTGCTTAGCCCTGATGCTCTACAGCCATGGTTTCTTGATCTATATTTATGTTGCTTAGCTATGCAGTTGTCACAATGAAGCTCTTTTGTTCCAATTGTCCCCTGCTCTGCCTTAAGCACCATCTGGTCTACTTGTCTGCCAAGCACACAGGCTTTACCTACTGTCCTTACCAAATTAAATAACCTAAACTTTCTGCTTCATCAGATTTGTCTTTCACAAAGCAATATCAACAGGCTCAACCTTGCTGAATCCTTCTCATTTAATAAAAAGTTAGAGAAAGTTGCCAGACTGAGCCCCTTCAAGCCTATTAATTTTGCTTTGACCAATGAATTAGTCTGATTTTTGAAGCCTGGCGATCTACTCTATCATTCTTCCAACGATATTGCTATTATTTAAGAGGGTCCTAAAAAGCATCAGAAAGGAAGCCCATGTTATCTCTCTTGTTAAAACACAGAAAAGTTAAAACACAGAAATGCAAAATCTCCAACATTATATACATTTTTAATGAAGTATCTATCCAAAAAATACTCTTAGATTGATAGGGTAGGTTAATGAATTAACCAAATCTGGTTAGTTATCAGTTAACTCTGGGATCCCCCAACCTTTTATACCCATGAGCCACAGTCAAATGGAAAAAGTGTTGGGGAGCAAAACAAGCATGAAAAAAGTTACTGGGTGTGCAAATAAAAGCTATACTTGGCTAATTGGTAGCCCCTATGTGGACTGGTAGCCTATAGAAGGCTCTGTTTGGCTTTATACTGGGTTTTATGCAATCAACACTTGCTTCCAAGCCAGAAATTCAAAAATGAGCACTTGCTTTGAGGCCACTGGCCAACATCCATGGGGCTGGTGAGCAACATGTTGCTCACGAACCACTGGTTAGGGATCACATGTTTGCTTTCATTGTTTTACCTGCAGCTGGCTGAAACAAAAGCTAATCACTGCTATGGGTTACTGACCAGATACAGTTTATGATTCTTGTACAGACTTCACAAATGAGCAAAAAAGGAATACGCAGAAGCAAAAAAGGGAAGGTGCATGGTATAGAGCAAATGATCCCCAACCAGTGGTTCGTGAGCCAACATGTTGCTCACCAACCCCTTGGATGTTGCTTCCAGTGGCCTCAAAGCAGGGGCTTATTTTTATTTCTTGGTTTGAAAGCAAGTTTTGGTTGCATAAAAACCTGGCATAATGCCAAACAGAGCCTTCTATAGGCTGCAGTCCACACAGGGGCTACCAAATAGCCAATTATAGCTCTTATTGTCACCCCCAGGAACTTTCCCCATGCTTGTGTTGCTCCCCAACACTTTTTCCATTTGAATGTGGTTCACGGGTATAAAAGGTTGGGGATCCCTGGTATAGAGCCATGTATTATTTGAAAAAGGCAGTGTACAATGTTTTAGGGTGAGAACCCTTTTTTATGTGCTGAAAAGATTTCTACACTAATCATATTATATAAAAGAGAAGCTCCATGAGATCAGTTTATCTCCAACATGTGAACATCGCCACCATCTTAACTGTTTTTTTTCTTCCATCCTAGACATAAAAAAAGTATAGTTTTTACCCCTTACATGGTATGGCCACCTACCTATTTTTTAAAATGTTTGGGCAGACAGCCCAAAAAATTAAAGCAGCAGGAAATGAATAGAATTTTCAAGCAGGCCTGATCCCTAACTGACTGACTACTCTTAAATTCCCTCCTATTTTGTCTCTTTGCACCATGTAGTTTAAAATGTCATCTGATTGCTCACTATACCCAACAATTGAGAAATGATTGATGAAGCAGTTGATGTTATTGTTTCTTTTTGCTTATTTTACAATATAGGCCATTCTTATTCATGTTTACATTATAAGCCCTGCCTAGTTGCTATGACAACTATCATCCAAGCAATTAGATATCTGTTAAAAGTCCAAGCTAGAGAGTTGCAGGACAAAAAATTAATATCAGTTATACACTGTCAGACTACTATTGTGTACTTCATAAAACTCCAGACTGTTTTGGGTAAAAGTATGTTACTACTGATGGCAAAAAACATCTGGACAAATAGTTCATAAACATAATTATCATAACGCAAAGAAATCTAAACAAGAGAAGAATGAACACAAGTTCTATTATAGTGCCTGTTTAGTTCTACTTATATGCTTGAGTAGTGTACCTATAGCAGTAGCTGTGGTTCTGCTGCTGAGAAAATGGATGAAATAATTAAAGTTTTAAATTTACACACCTTTAGATTTTTCAGTTTCTGTCTCATTTTCATAAATGCCTCCAATGACTCTTCCATTTCTTTAAACAACTCAATGACACTAAAAGTAAAAAACAAAAAAAATGAATGGCTTTGTTTTTGTTATATAGTAAAAAATTTAATATAACTGTCTATTACAATATGTACATGAACCTTCTTCACATGTTGCAATCTGTTCTGCTCAGGGCCAGACTGGCTCACCAGGATACCAGGAGAAATCTTGTAGGTCCTGCCACACCAAACATACAGAGGCCAGAGTGTGCGACAGCTAGGGTATTATGATAAAGGTGGGGGTGTTGGTGGCACCGTGCTGCCTTCCTCTACCATGGCTGTTTTATTATCTTTCCTCCACTCCTTAACAGTCATGGAGGCAAATGGATAAATGTATCCAACATATTCTTGCCAGTGGTATGCATATTGCCCGAAAGAAGCCCCCCATGTTTCATTATTGTAGTTGCTCTCAGGTCCGCCACTTCCACACACATCCCTCTATGGGCCACCTGCCCATTTAGATTAGTACAACAGAGGCTTTTTCCGCACACCCTAGCTCTCCAAACTAGAACGCCCGGTGCACACTGCTAGAGGGATCGGCACCCTCCCAAAAACCAGTAGAACAGCAAAAAGCAAATGGCACTCAGGGCTAGAGGAAAAATTCCTTTAAAAAGTTTTTATTTGCGGAACAATGCAACGTTTCGATGCAAAGTAGCTTGATAAAGGGGCTACTTTGCCTTGAAACGTTGCATTGTTCCGCAAATAAAAACTTTTTAAAGGAATTTTTCCTCTAGCCCTGAGTGCCATTTGCTTTTTGCTGTTCCACCTGCCCATTTCCCACAGACCTGCAGAGCTTTATTATAGGACCTGAAGGTGGTTCCTACTGCAACTGGTCAGCACAAAGTGCATAAAAGTGGCTAATGTGTCCATCAGCTAGAAAAAGTCTACTGGGCAGGGTCCCATGGCTGAGTGTTATTCAAGTAGCTGAGTGGCAGGTAAACTGTAGGTATAAAGATGGTTGTCACATTCTGCCTTCATTATTTTTCTTATCTGCCTCTAGACTATTAACAGCACAAATATTTAAAATAATTCAATTCATATTTATTTTTAATAGTTCAGTTTGTAGTTATTATCTATCCTAAAGGCCCCCATACACGGGGCGATAGAAGCTGCCGATATCGGCCGCTTATCTGCCCGTGTAGGGGCAGAAACGAGTGGACTGGCCGACCGATATATGGCCTGGTTAAAAGATTCAGTCGGATCGGGGGCCGCATTGGCTCGTTGATGTGGTCCCCGAACCGACTGCCCCATTGCCGCCTACATAAACGATCGGATTATTTTTTTTCAACTTCAAGCTCCCCGATATCGCCCACCCGTAGGTGGGGATATCGGGGGAAGATCCGCTCGCTTGGCGATCTCACCAAACGAGCGGATCTTACCGTGTATGGGGACCTTAACTCTAAAACTAACATTAAAATTTTAGGGTTAAGATTAGGAAGGAGGAGGTCTGGTCAATGACAAATGATAGAGAAATATTTAGCACTCCTGGGCTCAGACAGCTGGTCTGAATTACAGAGGGTGCATCACCAGATTAAAAATGTTATTATTGACAGACTGACAGATCAGTGTGACAAAATCACAACATGGTCTTTTGTAACTGCTCACCCGAGGGAACACACATGATCAAAAGTAGCCAAATCTGGGCACACATGGCCGGTATAACATACGTTCTTTTAAAACACTATAAAAAAATTTGATTTCCAAATACATATAATGCATTAGATTAGATAGATTTATGTATCCGTGATATTCAATCTATTTCTTTTTTACAGCTACAGCTTCCAGCCACCCAACAATGTATAGCCAAAGTGGCTGCAGTTCTTCAAGAACTAAAAGGGCTTTAGATTCAAGTCTGTTTATTTTTTTCCCCATGACGAGGCTCCAACCTCACTGCATGTGGTCTCTTATGTCAGTTATTCCTGGTAAAAAAGGTGCACGTGTTCCTGAGGTATGTAGATGCTTTTCAAATAAAAGACACCGACAGTGTTTTACCTCCTTGCTGCACAAGCTATATGTAAAGTAATCCTCTGAACATCACTGTCGGCCTTTGGCAGCAACCCGGTATTAACACTGTCACAAGATGTAAATTTCAAATCTTTTTCTACACTCACACTCCTCTTACATTTAGAATAACAGTATTAAGTTGGAAATGGATACGGAAACTTGGAAACCAAATCCAGGCAATAGGGAAACTCCCATTTTGATCCCACAGAAGGACTGATTACAAGTGGCATTTACCAAGCACTTAAGCTGCTGTTTACTGCATTCCCGTGGCTGCAACAGATGGCAGCCAAGGGAGTAAATGTGAATGTCAGTGTAACTTACAAGATGTAAAATGCTTTGGGGGTTTGTAAAGTTCACGCCTAATTTCTGTTATCATTTGCTGAAGAATTCCATACTCAAAAAATTTACCTTGTGCCAAGATGATCCCAAAAACCTAGTTCCTTTCGTGCCCTGGAGGATTCTGTTTGCTTTGTAAGCTATACAAACCCAGCAATGTAATGGAGACAACCATGTGAAGAGTGAAAGCTGGATTTACTTTCTGACACATACACCCTCCTCTGAAAGATAATATGACTGGCTCAAACAATAATGTTTTCCATAACACATCAGTACTTAGCAAAGATTATGAGACACTGAAAGTGCTCACGCATGCTGAAAGCATGTCATTGCATTTTAACTATAGATCAGGTCTTTATAGGCAGGGTAAGGGAAAGAGGGATCTGTGATCCAAAAGAGAATACACAAATGTTAGTTGGATGTTATGCTTTACATAATATGGTCATATTGGGGAAATCAGTTTAATTCAAAGTCTATATCACAGCAAACTTAACGCATGTAAATAGAATTTGCAAGGTTAATGTTAGTATGGGCTACATAAGCCACATGCAGGCAGTTATATAAGCTACACACAGGCAGTTATACAGGTATGGGACCCGTTATCCGGAAACCCCTTTTTAAGAAAGCTCAGAATTACGGGATAATAAAACAGTACCTTGTGAATGCAATTAAGATATTATTAATCCTAATTAGAGGCAAAGCAATCCTATTCAGTCTATGTAATATTTTAATACTTTTTTAAAAAGACTTAAGGTATAGAGATCCAGATTACAGAAATATCCCTTATTTGGAAAACCCCGGGCCCTGAGCATTCTGGAAACAGGTCCCATACCTGTATCAGCTTAGATGCCCTTTTACTTGTGCAGATAATTTTAATGTGTATAGTATATATGTATTGGCATTTTAAAATAAACATTTGAACAGATTGCAAATATGTATTTGGTTCTGTAATAGTGGAGCTTATGTTACACATGTTTTTTTGACTGCTGCTGCCATGAAGTCTTTGGGAAACACACTGCCTAAAGCATACATGGATGTGATGTGGAGGGTGGGGCCCTGTCACCGTTACATGGGCAGCAGTCACCATATTTCCCATAGGTTGTCATGTCCATCCATGTTTTCCACCTTTATAGCAGCAGCAGTCAAAACACACCATGCAATATAAGCAGAAATATCTGTAACATAATGGCAACAGTTATTGCAAGGGAGTCTGCTTGTATTTTTGGCCATCATGCTCATATTAAAATATACTTCAGACTACAGAAGAAACATTGAGCCTGTGGATACCACACCTAAATATTTAAAGGGACACCCAAGTACAGTGGGTGCCTGGCAATACAAATGTGCAGCACCTAAGGGCTGATTTACTTACACAGGTAGTAACTATATCTGTGCAGTTATCCTTGGCAACCAATCTGATCTCTGCTTTTATTTCCTAACTTGCAGTTGACTGATTAAACCTACTGATTCCATAGCTGTACTGGTGCAATTATATTAGTAAATTTGTCCCCATAACCTGAACCAAAACCAGTGGGTAGGTAAGTCTACAGAAATGTGTCTTGCTTTAAAACAATTCACAGCAATCAATGCTGCTGTTGCTGAAAAGGTGCCTCAATATGTATCTAAATGGTTATAAATGTTTCCACATTTACATTAACACCTGAAAGCTTTACTCTGTATCTTCAGATCAGTTACTGTTAAGTTCCCTTTTCCTTACAAGTAATATACTCTTTCATCAACTACTTTAATGAAATCAATAGCTTACTCTGCATTTCCATCTGTTAGAAGCTGCCCTCTGCTGGCCTTTTCTGGTACAGACTCGACATCAGTAGCTGTTAAATCAAGAAAAATATAAAAGAATCACAGTTAAAAGACAGGTGCAATTATCTTAAGTATCCTAGAAGTACAACAATTACCAGACAGCTAGACTTAGGCCAAAGGACTAGTACGAGTATGGGCTCAATTATACTCTCTGTGCTTTGGACCTGCTGTCAAATGTACAAAAAAAAAAATGAAAAAAATGCTTGTTTAAATAGAACATCATGTGAAATGGCATCCCCATATTTTTGCTACAACAGCAAAGAAATGAATACGAATACACATGCTTTTTGCAAGAAGCTCATTCTACAGACACTGCCAAATTTACAACAAAACGTAAAAAGAAATTTACACCTGTAATACAACAACTGGTACTGTATTACAAAAATAAGGCATCATACCACATGCATTTGTAAGAGCCTTGTAGTGTGAATATTTCTCTGGTCTGCAAAAGTGTACTTGGCAATGATATAATTAAACATTACTGGCCACCCCAAGCAATGTAATTTTAGGGTCTCCTATGCCACATAACTAGGGAAAGATTATCTGTTGCACACCAATGTACTGAAACTTTGCATCAATCACAACTGACAATGGGCCCTTTCATGTTACTGGGCAGCAGCCGCTTACTCTGTTGTGTCTGACACCTAATTTAAGCCTGTTATTCTGCCACTTGTTCTTTATATACAGATTGGGGATCTTTTTGTAGTTTTACACACAATGAATTAACTCATGATGCATGTTGTGTAATTCCTTCCAAATCCCAGCTCATTTGTAAACACACATTTTACACAAGGGCTACCACAATGTGCTGTATGTTATCTCATATATCAAGCTGTTAGGAACGGTTAATGAGGCTATCATGGGGCTAGACTATTCACCCCACTGACAACATCTGGCTCTGGCTACTTAGTTTAAAATCAAGAACCAGGTGACAAATCATTGCTGACATTTATCTACCCTGTTACCAACAGACCTATCTGTAACGTGCCATTTTACCGTTTTTAAAACAAACAGTAGGTTGTCAGTGAATTCTATTGATTTCCTACATTTATTCTACTGTTATCCATAAGTTTTTTTTACTTTTCTTAACATAAAGAAGAAATGTACTTCTAAGCACCTTTACAATATATATGTTAATTATGATTTTAAGCTGCTTTCAATTTTGTTGAAAGTCTTATTTTTTAATTTTCTTCCACTGTGTCTTCAGACTGTACCAGTGAAGCAATAATGCAGCAGCCAGTTCTACTCTAGCAAAGACTCCCACGAACCCTTGCATTTTTTGTAATAAAAATTACAGTAGTGTGCGGGCCATTGTAGTAACTGGAGTCTAGGCTGAAGGAGAGCAGACTATTCTCACACTGGTTTAATGGTTCATGTAGCCAGGACCAGCAGTGTGTTAAATAGCAATGATCAGGGACACAGCTTTTATTAGTGCTTATATTTATAAATAGCTTTTAAATTGTTGAAAATGTTTAATATATATTGAAAATGTGTTCAAAATAAAGTTTGCACTCATCATGAAAAAATATGTATTTGGGTTTAATGGACTACACATTTTGCATGCTGTTTTACGAAAGCGTTTCCACATCTAAGAAGTACATAGTGCAATATAAACCTACTTGATTTTAGGTTAAAAAACATAACACAAATCTTTTGCTAGCTGATCTAATGGGTAGTTAAAAGGAACGGCAAAAGATGATTTCAGGTTCTCCTGGTTCCTTAGCTATGTCTCAGAACTGGCACTTTACACACACAGGTTGGATAAGAAAAATAAAGAGCTAAAAATAATACTGTCAGCCATTATCAAACAGCAATTCAATTCTATTTATTTTTTATTTTATTTATCATTTACCATACCTTACACAAAAAAGATAGTCATGCAATAAAACAGAGGCATAAAATAATGATAACAGCAAAACTTAGATGCAGCAAAGTGTATTTGTTAGTGACACAAACACTTGTAATGGAGTATTCTTTAAACACAAATTAGACTGATGTCTGTACTAACATAGTTATTCTGCCTCTCTTTGCTTGGTTTGGGGAGTTATAAACTGTTAAAGGCCAATATACACCAACTAATACTCCTTAGTATATAAAGAGAAAGTTACATCCAGTTACCAGGGCCAGCCACATTATACTGCCAGTTCTCTGGCCAAATTTTATTATGCCTGAGGCACCTGTGCCCACCACAGCCCAAAGAAAGCAAATTCTTCAGCACACCACTTACATATTTCAGTGGTGCATTTTTTCCCTGGCTGCTTCTAATCCAAATAACAGTCAGTCGTACCTTGTATTGGGAGAAGCACACCTCCATATTCTGAAAAATGGCTTTAAGTCATTTATTTCATCAGAAATGTGGCACAAGTGGCACTATGCCCACCTCACAACATTTTGACAACAGAAAAATAGCTGAAAAGTTAACCCAGATTATATTCTGTACACATTCTTCATATATAACTGGTTGAACTTGATGGATATGTCTTTTTCAACTTCTAAGTAACTAAAGTGGGAAGAAAGAATAATCATGCAGCTAGGAGTCATAAAAGCATGGGCTAAAGTCAACTCAGATTCCCAGACAAGGATGGATGGGCATGAAAACATGCATGCAAGGGTCCCTACACAGAAGGCGCTAAATCACAATATTTATATACAAGGCTAATTGCACACAAGGTGCTTATTCATTAGCTGCAGGGCCACAGTGGAAACAGCACCAAACTTATTTCTTAAACTGACCTTGTTGTGCATCTTGCCTAAAATTGTTTCCTTTCTTTACTGTGGAGGGTAAGGGGCAAGCTCCAGTTGCAGGGGAAAATTGATAAACCTGGAGGTTTGTCTTTAACGGAGTCTCTGTGTGCTGTTAGAAAACAAAAAAAAAAAGAAAAACAAATGAAAACCCTAAAAATTACAAAATGCTAAAAATGTTTAGGAAAAAAAAGATGGCGTTGTGTTCTGTTATGGTTAAGATATGCAGGATTAAAAAAAAGTTACATACCATATAGAAATGCTACTAGCAGACAACAAAATCATGCCCCCAAATGTTTCTCCAAAACTGTACCATAATACATTATTTGGAAGCTCATCAATGATTTGTCACTTATTTGCCCACACCAAATGCACCCCATCACTGGGTCCTGAAAGCTATAGGCTGGCTTGAGCACCACTAGTATAGACAATGCAAAATGACTTATACCATTTAAAACCAGTTACACTTTACAGAACTAAAAATAAACATTGACTATTTTACTCAAATGCTCAGACTTCCAATTTTTACAAAATATTATTTAGAAGTTTATATATTTGTAACAATGGCATATTAAAAAGTGTCGTGGTACTTGTACAATGTTCACTGACTCTAAAAGTGGGAAAAAAATGGAAAAAGATATTTTTGAAAAAGAAAATTCTTAGTTTAGCATCAGTGTGTTTCTATTTTATTCATATTTATTACATATGTATAAATGCATGCAGGTATTGTACAGCAAGAATGGTCTTCCCGCACAGTCAAACACAGCAGTTCATAAGCACCTAGAGGCACTTGAACATTTCCAAAACCAGCAAAATGGTTTGGCTTACCTCAGCATGTTTGGTTAGCCTGCAGGGTTAACAATATCACAATGTTAAATTGCCCAGAGTGCTTTCTTGAGCACTTTTGCAATATATATTTTTTCATTTTAAATTTCATGATGATGTTAGCAGTGACCACCATGAATGTGTGTCTGATTAGAGTGCCCACTGCTTTTTTGTCTAGGTAGTGGCACTTCTGTTGTACATTCATGATATTAGTTGTGAACCACTGCTAACATCATGAAAACTTAAAGAAAAATAGTAAATTGGAAAATGGAGAACACTGAGCATATTTACATACTGTATGTCAACTCAGCTGACCTCTTTTGATACTATGACTACTACACAATATAAAATTGATTGCTGTCAATCAAGCCAGTTGCCAGCCCAGCTCTCCATATTAGACAATTAAGCACAAGTTTCACACCATATCAACTGGCCATAAATTTTAGATGGAGCCCCCTACACTAATGACCATGCAAGAATATAGTTATTTCTATAAAAAACAAAAAATCAGCCAGTGTGTGGACTGGTTTAAAAGTAAAAACAGCATTCCAAGTAAATCCTGAAACAGAACATTAAATACTTAAAGGTCATAATAAACTGAACAAATGGGTTTTAATGGGACAGTTGTTTAGGGGCAGCCAGGGGTTGTATATTACCTATTTCCTGTCTAAAAAGCATCTGAGTACAACCCTTTATACAATTAGTACCCACACTAATACTTACTATTGGCAACAACCGATTCTACACTTGTATATCATGAAGCATTTGGCATTAGGCAAAGTATGTTTGGCCTGAAAAATATGCTGTGATGAGATGTACAAACACAACTGTAATAGTTCAGCTTATAGTTGCAGCGGTATTTTACTGCTTGATAATGGCAGAGCAGCGCAGACAAACAATTAGATTCTCAACATAAAAAAAGATTATCTGGTGTTTGGTTCCTATTTGCATATTGTAATATGCACAATGTAACATTATCATAACTCCATATTGTTTAGCATAGAGGTCGATGACAAGAATGCTGCTGGTGCAATTATACAGTTCAGAACTGATGAATGACTTCCCTTCAACTTCTAACGCATTCTATTTAGAAAATGACTACAGGGCAAATAGAAATGCACTTGTCTTTTTCTTTATAACAGGTCCATCCTGTCGACAGGCCTTAAATCTAATACCCTTGGAAGGCATGTTACTGCTCCCACTCTAAGTAGGAGCATGCTTGCTATATCTAGCACCTAATATGATCTAGATTGATTATATAACTGTGACAGATGCAAACTTAAAGGATCTCATATTTAATGTCCCGCTGCTTCTAGTAAATATTTAACTACTCTGTTGCCTGGTAAATTGTAGTCAAAACCACTAGAGAAATGAAGAATCTGCTTTTCTATTTTCTGGCTCAAAAGAGCTTAGCAGAAAAGAAAAAGAAAAAGAAAAAAAAGTAGCAGATGCATTGAGCTGACTGCCACTAAGTGACGGCAGAGGATTTATTCTTTCTAGTGCAAAGGCCCAATTAATGGATACTTACTTTATCTTTTTCAGAGGCCTCCAGCTTTAGTGATCTTCTAACTCTAAAGAGATGGTGGTGAGAATAAAACACGTTAAGGTAAGAATTCTATTTGGAAAATTAAATATCATCTTTTGGCACAGGGCCATTTTTTACACCTCCAGTGGTATTGCCATTCAATTTATAAGACAGGACATGTTGCAGTTAGATATTGATGGGTTACTATTATAGGTAATATTATTAACACATATCTATAAAATGCCAACATTTCACTGCATTGTACAATAAATGGGTGAATATATTACACATACAAGAAAACATACAAAATAACCAATAAAAGAGGTATAGAGGGCCCTGCCAAAAAGAGCTTATTTATCAGAACAAGGTAAGATTCTGTCATATTACCATACCTGTTTTTTTTTTCATCGAAACCACAGATAAAAGGACTACAAATATTTATACAGGTTCTTCAGTAGCCCCAAATATTTATGTAAGAATGAGGATCCCAAACCTACTTCAATTTTCTTTTTTTCTGATTGTCGCCATCCCTGCAATCTACACATTTCTTTTCATGTCTCTAGCACTTCCTTTACCTCCTCTTCCACTCTTTTCTTGTCTCATATGCTTCTATAACATTTATTTGCCACATAACTATCTTTTTTTCAGCATTGTTAATCTACCCTTTCCCTTCCAAATACTATTATTTTATGTTCAGTTCAGCTTCTGCCTTCCATCCTCTCCATTCTGCTTATACTACTTTCTTTTCTTCTTACCAAATCCAATTTTCTCTACTGACATATTAGGGACATTTTGTGGGTAAGGGCAAAGTCACACATAAAACTTTGTTGCCCAAGGGAGATCACGTCTCCTGTGTGGCAAAGATGGCCTGTGTGGCCAAAAATACCCTCTAAGTCAGAAGAATGGGGATTGCCACAAGTGTTTAACATGCAGTGATACCCACTCAATTAAATTAAAGTAC
Organism: Xenopus tropicalis; assembly: GCF_000004195.4. Lineage (NCBI taxonomy): Eukaryota > Metazoa > Chordata > Amphibia > Anura > Pipidae > Xenopus > Xenopus tropicalis. The sequence continues at coordinate 85,125,253 of NC_030680.2, read as the reverse complement.
TTCATATGTTTCCCTAAAACACGCTGATGGCTGCATTTAATTTACATGAGGAAAACACAAGAGACATATACCATTACACTGTCCCTATTATAAAAATCCATGAAATTGGAGTGAATGTTTAATAAATCTGTTTCACAATAATTTTTTTTATCGCTGTTTATATATTTTATACACATATTTAGGCCCAAGTATAATATATACAATACTATTATATATGGCACACGTCATGGTTTGTTTACCCTTGAAAAATGTCACAAATTGTCCTGTTGTCCTGTTAAATGCAATACTTTTTTGCAGTACACTACTGACAAATGGCATGACTAAAGGTGGCCATACAAGCAGCATAACTAAAGGTGACAATACATGGGTCAATAAAAGCTACTGATTTGGTACTTCCAGACTGAGTCAGCTTATTGACATGTGTATAGGCACCTTTAGTCAGCTAGTTAAAGCATATTAAATGTGTGCCTTAATCACAACAGCAGCTTAATATTGCCCACCTCCAGGATGGCATATTAGGGAAAGATCTGCTCATTTGGCAAACTTGCAACAATTGGATCTTTAAGTGCATGGTTATCTTGAGTTGTTTTGCAGCACAACAAAAACTATAAGGAAAAAACAAAAACAGTATAACCTATCTGTGCAAATTATTGTGTGGATTTTTAGAAATACATCAGTTCCCCTTTGAAATGTACAAATCCTCTTCTTTCTTGAGGTGATTATAGACAAAATTTTGGCCAAAGAGCAGCATTCATTTCAGACATTTTAAAATCACTAGAAAATATTAGCTCAATTATTAACAAATAAAATGGGATACTACAGAGGTTGAAAAGAATACAGGAAAAGAATTAGAATAGAATAGGCAAACTACCAATTAGGCTCACACTGGGCTGAGATTGGCACATTTGAAGACACACAAAATTAAAGGATCATTTTCCATAAAAATACAAAAAAAGTATTTATTTGAATATATTGTACTATCACTTCCCATAAAAGTAAATTTAAAATAAAGTATGTATTTGAATATATTGTAAGTTGAAAGTTACTTAGATTTACATTTTCTTTTTATTTATTTTGGAATGGTTTCTTTTCCTCTTAGCAACTTTTATATTAGAGAGGAAAATTTGCAAATGGATATACTATTTGCAAATGCTCAGCTTAGTATATATGAACTGTCCATTTAAAATGAATATTTGAGACTATTACGGTTACTTTATTGTTTTCTATACACAGTCTAAACATTGAAAACGCTGGCAAAACCAACTTGGAAAATATTTTTGGAAATTATATATATATATATATATTCATTCATTCAACATTTAACAATATGAATGACTTGCTAGAGATCTGTAGCTGTCATACAAGCTTCCTTGCATAACAAATATGGATCAACATTTATAAAATAGAGTTTGCAGGTCTCCATAGTCTATAACAGAATATGCAAGGCATTATAGTAAAGGGAGTCTTGGACGGAGGAAAGATGTCTCTTGCTACATTGTTTCAATGGTCAGAAACAGCAGTGCAGAGAATAGCAAGGAACATACAGATACTGCTTTCAGTAGTTATTTACACATCATTTTAAACTGAAATTGAAAATGTTAAATTCATGTATATTGGATAATGTAGAGCTGGGCGGTATGACCAAAAATTTATATCACGGTATTTTTCAAAATTATATCGGTATCACGGTATTTGACGGTATTTTTTTTTCCAATTAACATTGGTGGCCCGGGCCCCTAAATATTGCTATTGAGACAATTAGTATTTAATCCACAGGGAACAAAGTTGAAAATATATGGAAAGGCTCGTGTTGGTACAATTCCTCAGAGGTTCTAAATCGGTATATGAAGCACTGCCTCATGCAGTTCTGTACTTGGAATGTGCAATTTTGGTTTGTACCAGTGAGGCGCAAGAAGAGGGAGCATGTAACCAGCTGTGACCAGCAGGAAGCTTTCCCCCCACTTTCCCCTTACAATTACGATTATTATTTATAAGCACCACCCCCCATAAAGCAAGTTGGCCAGTGATGCGGCCAGCGATGCGGCCCGTGCCGCTTCTGTTGCGCCCCGTGCGTACATGACGTCAGTACGCACGGGCGCACCGTGCATACTGACGTCATGTACGCACGGGGCACAACCCGATCATCACCGGTATGGGGGTATTTCAAAAATGAATATCGGTTTTTAAAAAAAAAACGGTATTCGGTATTTTACGGTATACCGCCCAGCACTAGGATAATGTGTAATGTATAATGCAAAGGTCCAAAGTTAGAATAATAGGCATTTTTAGCCACCCCTACTTGCCTTGAAAAAAAAGCTATATATTAAATACAAAACCTTCTAAAACCTGCCACTTTGATGTCCAGTGGGAGGGAACTAGTGTATATGTTCTTTGTGTTCTCTGTCCTTTAGGTCATATTTATCCTTTTAAATTTAACAACATGGGCATTCTATAAATGTAAAAAAACATTTATTTTTTTTAGAAACATTGTAAAATTTTAAACTCAAAAGGTGAATTCTTGCAACTGTCAGATAAACTACCAAAGAAAATGCAACACTTTCTGATCATTAAATGCAAAATCTTAACTTTTTTTTTTTTTTTTTTTAATTACAATTAAAAAAAACATCACCAGTTAAAATACATCTTCAACTTAGAAACAGATGGATTAGTCAACAAGTTAAAAGTCACTGAACCTTAAGAAACTATGTTCTACCACACTCACAGACATGCCAAGCACTCCCTTACTCTTGCCAAAATCCAAAGTAGATGCCCAGCTGTCAATAGCAAAGCTAGAAAAGGAAAGCTGAATGTTTTTAATGTTTTCAATCTCGCAGCTGTCATCTAAATAGCACACATTAGCATTTTATTACAGACCTAATACCAACACCAAGAATGATTTTAAAATGGTGCAGAACAACTTTGCATATTTACATGTATTCAACATACTGCAATACATACAGTGTAGGCTGGACAGGTAGCAGAGAATTAGCCCATATGATCTCACTTACTATCTACTATCCAAACTGAATTGCAAGCAGTCATTTGTGTCCAATTGAATTCTTAATTATAGTTATCTTTAAGCAACAACTATTTTTTGAAATTAGTCCTAGCTGGCAGGGGCAAATGATTTTGCTTTTGTAAGGGCTCATACTGACAAGCGTTTTTATCTGCGCTTCCCTGTGGTGGTATTCTCCATCTCCTGCATTCCACCACAGGGGAGTGCAGGAACAAACTCACACCATTCTTCCTTTTGGGGCTGTACTCACACAGGCGTATGTAAGCACTAATGCAGGTGGAATGTAGTATGTTTTGTTTCACCTGAGTTTGGTGCTTACATGCAGTGGAATGCAGGAGAACGCCACCACAGAGGTTGCTGATAAAAATGTTCGTCAGTACGAGCTCTGAAGAATACTTCCAACAGCATCTGAAATCCATGCACCACCTTCGACAAAAGTATGGAACAATGTTTGGAACAGAGAAAATTCAGGAGAAAGAGCACAAGAGAGTCAGCTTCTTCCTTATATATCAGTAAACTGATAGGGTTGGAGCACTAGAGAAACAAAAATGAACTTCAATCAGAGTTCCCTACAAGCTTTTTTGCTAAGAAACAAGAGAACAAAAGTATAGTTTCATCAATAGGCACACTGAACTAATCTTTTTGGTTATCCAAAAAACCTAAACAAAACTAATATCAAAAAGGCCAAACTGTACACCGTATATTGTACAAGTATATTTTTATCTATAAGCACACTAAACTAAGTTTTTCAAGATACCTGAACAAAACTGATTAATATCAAAAAGGCCAAGTTATACGAGGTAATACCATTATTTTAAATTGTAACAAAGTGACAGAATCCAGGCTATTGGATTTACAGGTGAATATTCTCAGGGCTGGATTTCTGTTTAGGGTGCCCAGAGGCCGCTCCCCACTCTTCCCCTCCAGCGTTGTGAGCATGCGCATTCTTTTGGCTCACATACAGAGCACTGGGGACAGGATGCGCTGAAGTTTTCTGTGCGTCCCGTCCCCAGTGCTCCATATGTGATCAAAATTTAAATGCAGCTGGGCGGCATGCCGCCCCTAAGTTTATGCTGCCTCACCTCAAATCCAGGCCTGAATATTCTCTCATCCATAGTTAAAGGGGTTGTTCACCTTAAAAGTAGCTTTAAGTATCATAGTGAGCTTGAAATTGAAAAATTTGCAATTGGTCTTAACTTTTCATTTTCTGTGATTTAATTATTCAGGTTTTTGTGCAGCAGCTCTCCAGTTTGGAATTTCAATAGTTATCTGGTTGCTAAGGTTCTAATTACCCTAGCAACCAGGCAGTGGTTTGAATGAGAACCTGGAATATGTTAGGAGAGTGGCTGAATTGAAAGATAAGTAATAAAAAGCAACAGTAAAATTCTATTTTTACAGAACAATAGTTTTTGGCTGCTTTGGTCAGTGACTCCCTTTTGAAAGCTGAAAAGGAGTAAGAAGAGAAAGATAACTCAAAAACTATAAAAAATTAAGACCAACTGAAAAGCTGCTAAGAACTGGCCACTTATTACATAACATACAAAAAGTTAACTTAAAGGTGAACCATCCTTTTAACTTTAAAGCTAGGATGTGCAGTAGAAGAGTTCAATATCTACTGTGCAATGCATATGTTTTACCACCAGTGATTTACATTCCAAGTAAGAATGTAACTGTGGAAGTTTGTCGCCTGCTGTGGAGGAGATTATCTGCTATAGCTTTTAATCAAAGTCCAAGCAGTAAACATGAAATGGGGCACAAATACACTTCCACTGTATCCCTGACTTCTCTGATCTGTAATGACTGACAAAGATATACTGTATATATACAGATGAAGCGCAGGTTTTCCCAAAACTTAACTAGTTACAAGATAACACAGGCTATCCTGTTGTGTTATCTCGTGCCATCTCCCTGCTGTGTCAGAGGAAAAAAAGCCTTTTTAGGCTGTTATTCTGTTTTTAGACAGCAGGTGGTGCCTGGAAAGTAACGTTAACATGCACAGTAGGGGGTCCATTTTGACACCAGACTTCTCCAGCCTTATCTTTTTTCTGGAATGTGGGAAGTGCAGTGATTAAGATTACCCCCTGGTAAAAGCAAATAGAGCACTAGTCTCTCCTGTGGGTAATTACACACTGGGCTGTTTCTGGGCAAATCCAGTTGGTACAACGTATATCAGGCGCATAATCATATATTTTTAATACTGTAGTTTGGCATTTTTCCCTCCTCTTTTCACATTATGCAATTTTGTTTTCCTCAATCATTTAACTATTAGAGTTCCCAGATCCCTGCAAAGAATGGGCCCAGACAATAAATAAGTTCCCTTTTCTCTGTAATAATAAAACAGTACCTGTACTTGATGCCAACTAAGATATAATTACCCCTTATTGGGGCAGAACAGCCCTATTGGGTTTATTTAATGGTTAAATGATTCCCTTTTCTCTGTAATAATAAAACAGTACCTGTACTTGATCCCAACTAAGATATAATTACCCCTTATTGGGGCAGAACAGCCCTATTGGGTTTATTTAATGGTTAAATGATTCTCTTTTCTCTGTAATAATAAAACAGTACCTGTACTTGATCCCAACTAAGATATAATTACCCCTTATTGGGGGCAGAACAGCCCTATTGGGTTTATTTCATGCTTAAATGATTCCCTTTTCTCTGTAATAATAAAATAGTACCTGTATTTTATACTGGGTTTTTTTTGTGGTTAGGATGGTTTTGAGAGAGGGCCATTTGTATAACTCAGCCTGCAGCCTTGTGCTTTATATGGGCACAGAACCCCTCAGTGACTTCTAAAATCCTTATCATTTACAGTATGGGGTACATTATCCCTTATAATACATGAGTGATACCCAGAGTTCCCTGTATAACTCAGCCTGCAGCCTTGTGCCTTTATATGGGCACAGAACCCCTCAGTGACTTCTAATATCCTTATCATTTACAGTAGGGGGTACATTATCCCTTATAATATACGAGGCCTGCAGCTATGTACCTTTATCACAGAATGCCTCCAATATCCCTTTTAATACATAAGAGATTATTACAGCCATGTTTTTCATTTATAGTTATAAGGCCACAGGCAGTGACAGCAGCTTTGGACAAGTATAAATGATAAATAAAGCAGACATTATCAATAGTTAAGAAATATATCTTTCCACAACTTGGGACAACCTATCTGTACTGAACCCAGTGAGTTTCTTACGCCCTGTAGGCAACACTGACACCCAACACTGCACCACACCATACCTCCCAACATTTAAAAATTAAAAAGAGGGACAAAAGTATATGCCGCGCTAAGTGATGCAATATTTTTTGACCACCCCCCTCTGACCACACCCACATTACAAAACACCCCCATTTTCCATGGTTGGAATGGCAGCATCAGACAGACCAAGTGCACTAGTGTTTTAACTCTTTTACTGCCAACGACGTATGGCATACGTCGTGGCAGTAAAAGGGCTTAAATGCCAACGACGTGTCCCATACGTCGTTGGCATTTATGCGCAGCTCTCTGCAGCGGCGGCATGTGCCGCCGCTGCAGAGAGCTTCTATCCATGACAGCTCCCCTGGGCAACGTGCCAGGGGGGCTGTCATGAGGGTCCTGCAAGACGATCGCTCGCAGGACCCTCCAGGAAACAGCAGACGCGATTGCATCGCGTCTGCTTCTTCCTCCTTCCCCCCTGCTGGCCGGCCCACTGAAGAGGAGGCGATCGGGTCTTCAGGACAGGTAAGAACTTTTTTTTTTTCATTTACACACTTACACACACACTTACATACATTTATACAAACTTATATACATTTACACACACTTACAGCACACATTTTAGCAGTTTTTTTTTCATTTTTCACACTTTTATACACTTATTTACACTCATTTACACACTTACACACTATAACAAAACTTTTACACATGTACACACATGTATACACAAACACTTTGGTTTTTGTTTTGTTTTTTTTTCATTTTGCCACTTTGTTTTTAGTTTCTTTTACCCAAAAACTGTTTATTTTGAAAGCGTGACTATTGGATCAGATATTCTGACCACTAATTACACTGTCATGTGACTTATTTTGTTGTTTCACTGATTTGCACAATTTTTGTGGTTTTATCGCATTTTATCCCTGTATAAGTGTTCCTAATCTGTTTTTAGCGTAGCTTTGCCAGGTGTAACTTTGGTGTACAAAAATAACTTTGCCTATTTTGAATTCATCAGAATGTGTACTTTCCAAAAATATATGGTTTTCTGGGGGTCTCTGTATAGTTAGGGGGGGGTTACTGCACATAATACGCTGTCAGGGGACTCTGTGTGCAAAGGCTGAGTTGGCAGGCGAGAAATCCTTATGCGCTATTTTCATTTTGGGGTCAGTACACACCGCAGACTTTGGTATATATCTATGCATATTGGGCATCAAACTGTTCAGTAGGCCTCTGGTGTTCCTATTTGGGGTGACTTGCCTTTGTACGCAAGAAATTGTGTGAGATAAATGCGGCAAATTGCAACATTTTTAGGCGATTTTCTGAAATGCCATAAAAAACAATAACTTTAGGAAAGCTTTGCAGATTGGTACTTTGGTGTAGAAAGGACTCTTTACCCTTGTTGGATTTGTCAGAATGTGTACTTTCCAAAAATATATGGTTTTGTGGGGGTCTGTGTATAGTTAGGGGAAGTTTCGGCACATAATACACTGACAGGGGGCTCTGTGTGCAAAAGCTGAGCTGGCAGGCGAGAAATCCTTATGCGCTATTTTCATTTCGGGGTCAGTACATACCGCAGACTTTGGTATATCTATGCATATTGGGCATCAAACTGTTCAGTAGGCCTCTGGTGTTCCTATTTGGGGTGATTTGCCTTTATCTGATCTTTATCAAGAAATTGTGAGAGATAAATGCGGCAAATTGCAACATTTTTATGCGATTTTCTAAATGTCATATAAATCTGCAAACTTAAGAAAGCTTTACTGCTTGGTACTTTGGAGCAAAAAGAAATGTTTACCCATTATAGATTCGGGGGGATGTGTACTTTCCAAAAATATATGGCTTTCTGGGGTGAGCGTACTTTTTTTGTAGCATTATCCCACATAAAGGATGTAAATGTGTTGATTTTGCAGGAGCTGAAATGATACATCATATGGGGGTATGTTCTCATTGGGGCCCCTACATGCCACATAATTAGCTAAACCTATACATATTGGGCATCAAACTGTTCAGTGGACCCCTGGCGTTCATATTTAGGGTATTTTATTTGGTTACTTTATGACCTGTAGGAGATAAGATACTATAGACTGGAAGTTTTGAAGCAATTTTTAAAAAAAATCACAAATTTTGATAAAAACCAATAACTTTAGGAAAGCATTGCGACTTGATAGTTTGGAGCAGACAGACAGTTCTGCCTATTCTGTATTCCCCAGAATCTGTTCTTTCCAAAAATGTGAACAACAATTTTCTGGGATAAACCTTCTGTTTTGTCCTTGAAATCTAAGGTATGAAGCTTTCTGGAGCAGTGCTTTGGAAATTTGGTAATGTACTGCTGGGAGTTTTTGAGAAATCTCCATAAAACTATATATATTTGGTATTGGCACGTTCAGGAGACATGGGACTTTCCAAATCAGTTGTATATTCGTGCATAAAATAATTTTTGTTTCTAGTATGTGTGTTTATATTATGGAAAATTAGATTTTTTTTGCATTTTTAGACATTTAGAAGCCTATATCTTGTTACAGAATTGGAATTACACAAAAATTCTACCATATTTTGAAAGCTTAGGTTGTTCTGAAAAAAAACAATATATTGTTTTCCTGGGTAAACTAAAAGTCCCCCCGAGGAAAGGCCCCTAAAGTGAAACAGTGCAAAATGTTCAAAAACTGTCTGGCAATACAAGTTCCGCTTTGACCAGCTGGCAGTAAAAGGGTTAATAGCTGGCATCATAAATCATGAGCTGCCCTTGAAAATACAAAAAGGAGGAGGCCAGGACGCGCCTGTGGCCATCAATGGTCCTTCATAGTTCAATTCCCTTGGTGCGTCTGCCTCTATCAATGGGGCTCACTGCTGATACCATTTCTGATACATGCCCTACCTAAGGCATCAGCTTTGAGACCCAAGGAAGCTCAGCTGCCAGGGCGGGACTCGAACTCCAAACCTTACGGGGTAGGAATCGAACTCCAAAGCCAACGGGGCAGGAATCGAACTCCACACCTGTCGATGTAAGGGCGTGCGCTCTACCACTTCGCTATCCTTCCTCCTCCCACTTGTAACATGTTTCTTCGTAATCTTGTCTTCTGCATATTGGCGGTTGGTGTATCCTAACCGACTGACTGAAACACTCAGGGTTAGAGCCTGCTGCTTGCCCCAAGCCCTATATAACTAGGGGGGCTGTTATAGTAGGGGGGAATGAATCCTCCATTTATCAACATTCTCTGGGGGGGAATGAATACAAGGGTATAAGTTTTACCCCCGGGGCAAGAGAGGTCCCCAAATTTGCCCCATTGACTTATGATGGGGATTTTGGCAAATAACTAGTTTGTCGTAGACCCATGAATGAGGTGTTAAACTGTGCGGCTAATTCGGGAATGGGGTGCAATGACTTTTCTGAGGGGTGGGCAGTTAATTGCCCCAGCAGGGGGCAATTATCCGCCCATAGACTTAACATTGAGACCAACTTTGACTGAGTCCCGCACCATTTTTGGTAGACCCATGAATGAGGTGTCAAACCGTGCGGCTTATTCTGGAATGGGGTGCTATGACTTTTCTGAGGGGTGGGCGGTTAATTGCCCCAGCAGGGGGCAATTATCCGCCCATAGACTTAACATTGAGACCAACTTTGACTGAGTCCCGGACCGTTTTTCGTAGACCCATGAATGAGGTGTCAAACCGTACAGCTTATTCGGGAATGGGGTGCTATGCCTTTTCTGAGGGGTGGGCGGTTAATTGCCCCAGCAGGGGGCAATTAACCACCGTTTGTCGTAGACCCATGAATGAGGTGTCAAACCGTGCGGCTTATTCGGGAGTGGGGTGCTATGACTTTTCTGAGGGGTGGGCGGTTAATTGCCCCAGCAGGGGGCAATTATCCGCCCATAGACTTAACATTGAGACCAACTTTGACTGAGTCCCGCACCGTTTTTCGTAGACCCATGAATGAGGTGTCAAACCGTGCAGCTTATTCGGGAATGGGGTGCTATGCCTTTTCTGAGGGGTGGGCGGTTAATTGCCCCAGCAGGGGGCAATTAACCACCGTTTGTCGTAGACCCATGAATGAGGTGTCAAACCGTGCGGCTTATTCGGGAGTGGGGTGCTATGACTTTTCTGAGGGGTGGGCGGTTAATTGCCCCAGCAGGGGGCAATTATCCGCCCATAGACTTAACATTGAGACCAACTTTGACTGAGTCCCGCACCGTTTTTCGTAGACCCATGAATGAGGTGTCAAACCGTGCAGCTTATTCGGGAATGGGGTGCTATGCCTTTTCTGAGGGGTGGGCGGTTAATTGCCCCAGCAGGGGGCAATTAACCACCGTTTGTCGTAGACCCATGAATGAGGTGTCAAACCGTGCGGCTTATTCGGGAGTGGGGTGCTATGACTTTTCTGAGGGGTGGGCGGTTAATTGCCCCAGCAGGGGGCAATTATCCGCCCATAGACTTAACATTGAGACCAACTTTGACTGAGTCCCGCACCGTTTTTCGTAGACCCATGAATGAGGTGTCAAACCATGCAGCTTATTCGGGAATGGGGTGCTATGCCTTTTATGAGGGGTGGGCGGTTAATTGCCCCAGCAGGGGGCAATTAACCACCGTTTGTCGTAGACCCATGAATGAGGTGTCAAACCGTGCGGCTTATTCGGGAGTGGGGTGCTATGACTTTTCTGAGGGGTGGGCGGTTAATTGCCCCAGCAGGGGGCAATTATCCGCCCATAGACTTAACATTGAGACCAACTTTGACTGAGTCCCGCACCGTTTTTCGTAGACCCATGAATGAGGTGTCAAACCGTGCAGCTTATTCGGGAATGGGGTGCTATGCCTTTTCTGAGGGGTGGGCGGTTAATTGCCCCAGCAGGGGGCAATTAACCACCGTTTGTCGTAGACCCATGAATGAGGTGTCAAACCGTGCGGCTTATTCGGGAATAGGGTGCTATGACTTTTGTGAGGGGTGGGCAGTTAACTGCCCACCCCTCACAAAAGTCATAGCACCCTATTCCCGAATAAGCCGCACGGGGTGCTATGACTTTTCTGAGGGGTGGGCGGTTAATTGCCCCAGCAGGGGCACGAGTTTTGCCACGGCAAGCACCACTCACATTTTCTTCAGGAAATGTACCTCTCTAGTTATTATTATTATTATTAACATTTATTTATAAAGCGCCAACATGAATGAGGTGTCAAACCGTGCAGCTTATTCGGGAATGGGGTGATATGCCTTTTCTGAGGGGTGGGCGGTTAATTGCCCCAGCAGGGGGCAATTAACCACCGTTTGTCGTAGACCCATGAATGAGGTGTCAAACCGTGCGGCTTATTCGGGAGTGGGGTGCTATGACTTTTCTGAGCGGTGGGCGGTTAATTGCCCCAGCAGGGGGCAATTATCCGCCCATAGACTTAACATTGAGACCAACTTTGACTGAGACCCGCACCGTTTTTCGTAGACCCATGAATGAGGTGTCAAACCATGCAGCTTATTCGGGAATGGGGTGCTATGCCTTTTCTAAGGGGTGGGCGGTTAATTGCCCCAGCAGGGGGCAATTAACCACCGTTTGTCGTAGACCCATGAATGAGGTGTCAAACCGTGCGGCTTATTCGGGAGTGGGGTGCTATGACTTTTCTGAGGGGTGGGCGGTTAATTGCCCCAGCAGGGGGCAATTATCCGCCCATAGACTTAACATTGAGACCAACTTTGACTGAGTCCCGCACCGTTTTTCGTAGACCCATGAATGAGGTGTCAAACCGTGCAGCTTATTCGGGAATGGGGTGCTATGCCTTTTCTGAGGGGTGGGCGGTTAATTGCCCCAGCAGGGGGCAATTAACCACCGTTTGTCGTAGACCCATGAATGAGGTGTCAAACCGTGCGGCTTATTCGGGAGTGGGGTGCTATGACTTTTCTGAGGGGTGGGCGGTTAATTGCCCCAGCAGGGGGCAATTATCCGCCCATAGACTTAACATTGAGACCAACTTTGACTGAGTCCCGCACCGTTTTTCGTAGACCCATGAATGAGGTGTCAAACCGTGCAGCTTATTCGGGAATGGGGTGCTATGCCTTTTCTGAGGGGTGGGCGGTTAATTGCCCCAGCAGGGGGCGATTAACCACCGTTTGTCGTAGACCCATGAATGAGGTGTCAAACCGTGCGGCTTATTCGGGAATAGGGTGCTATGACTTTTGTGAGGGGTGGGCAGTTAACTGCCCACCCCTCACAAAAGTCATAGCACCCTATTCCCGAATAAGCCGCACGGGGTGCTATGACTTTTCTGAGGGGTGGGCGGTTAATTGCCCCAGCAGGGGCACGAGTTTTGCCACGGCAAGCACCACTCACATTTTCTTCAGGAAATGTACCTCTCTAGTTATTATTATTATTATTAACATTTATTTATAAAGCGCCAACATGAATGAGGTGTCAAACCGTGCAGCTTATTCGGGAATGGGGTGCTATGCCTTTTCTGAGGGGTGGGCGGTTAATTGCCCCAGCAGGGGGTATTAACCACCGTTTGTCGTAGACCCATGAATGAGGTGTCAAACCGTGCGGCTTATTCGGGAGTGGGGTGCTATGACTTTTCTGAGCGGTGGGCGGTTAATTGCCCCAGCAGGGGGCAATTATCCGCCCATAGACTTAACATTGAGACCAACTTTGACTGAGACCCGCACCGTTTTTCGTAGACCCATGAATGAGGTGTCAAACCATGCAGCTTATTCGGGAATGGGGTGCTATGCCTTTTCTGAGGGGTGGGCGGTTAATTGCCCCAGCAGGGGGCAATTAACCACCGTTTGTCGTAGACCCATGAATGAGGTGTCAAACCGTGCGGCTTATTCGGGAATAGGGTGCTATAACTTTTGTGAGGGGTGGGCAGTTAACTGCCCACCCCTCACAAAAGTCATAGCACCCTATTCCCGAATAAGCCGCACGGGGTGCTATGACTTTTCTGAGGGGTGGGCGGTTAATTGCCCCAGCAGGGGCACGAGTTTTGCCACGGCAAGCACCACTCACATTTTCTTCAGGAAATGTACCTCTCTAGTTATTATTATTATTATTAACATTTATTTATAAAGCGCCAACATATCCCGCAGCGCTGTACAATAAGTGGGTTTCATACATTGGACATACAGAGTAACAAATAAAGCAATCAATAACCGATACAAGAGGTGAAGAGGGTTCTGCCCAAAAGAGCTTACAGTCTACAAGGAGAAAGGGTTAAGACACAACGTGTGGGAATGGGCATGACCAGAGTTGTGAGAGGTGTGGCACATATACCAGCAGGGGGTAACAGCGCTCAGAGGATATCTCCTGTATTATATACCAGCTGGGCACTTACTGTCAAACCGCCCATAGACTTAACATTGAGACCAACTTTGACTGAGTCCCACACCGTTTTTCGTAGACCCATGAATGAGGTGTCAAACCGTGCAGCTTATTCGGGAATGGGGTGCTATGCCTTTTCTGAGGGGTGGGCGGTTAATTGCCCCAGCAGGGGGCAATTAACCACCGTTTGTCGTAGACCCATGAATGAGGTGTCAAACCGTGCGGCTTATTCGGGAGTGGGGTGCTATGACTTTTCTGAGGGGTGGGCGGTTAATTGCCCCAGCAGGGGGCAATTATCCGCCCATAGACTTAACATTGAGACCCAGTTTGACTGAGTCCCGCACCGTTTTTCGTAGACCCATTAATGAGGTGTCAAACCGTGCGGCTTATTCGGGAATGGGGTGCTATGCCTTTTCTGAGGGGTGGGCGGTTAATTGCCCCAGCAGGGAGCAATTAACCACCGTTTGTCGTAGACCCATGAATGAGGTGTCAAACCGTGCGGCTTATTTGGGAATAGGGTGCTATGACTTTTGTGAGGAGTGGGCAGTTAATTGCCCCAGCAGGGGGCAATTAACCACCGTTTGTCATATACCTATGAATGAGGTGTCAAACTGTGCGGCTAATTCGGGAATGGGGTGCTATGACTTTTCTGAGGGGTGGGCGGTTAATTGCCCCAGCAGGGGCACGAGTTTTGCCACGGCAAGCACCACTCACATTTTCTTCAGGAAATGTACCTATCTAGTTATTATTATTGCCGTGGCAAAACTCGTGCCCCTGCTGGGGCAATTAACCGCCCACCCCTCAGAAAAGTCATAGCACCCCATTCCCGAAAAAGTCGCACGTTTGAAACCTTATTCATGGGTCTACAACAAACGGTGCGGGACTCAGTCAAAGTTGGTCTCAATGTTAAGTCTATGGGCGGATAATTGCCCCCTGTTGGAGCAATTAACCGCCAACCCCCTAGAAAAGTCATATCACCCCATTCCCGAATAAGCCGCACGGTTTGACACCTCATTCATGGGTATATGAAAAACGGTGCGGGACTCAAAGTTGGTCTCAATGTTAAGTCTATGGGTGGATAATTGCCCCCTGCTGGGGCAATTAACTACCCACCCCTCAGAAAAGTCATAGCACCCAATTCCCGAATAAGCCGCACAGTTTTACACCTCATTCATGGGTCTATGACAAACGGTGGTTAATTGCCCCTTGCTGGGGCAATTAACTGCCCACCCCTTACAAAAGTCATAGCACCCTATTCCCGAATAAGCCGCACGGGGTGCTATGACTTTTCTGAGGGGTGGGCGGTTAATTGCCCCAGCAGGGGCACGAGTTTTGCCACGGCAAGCACCACTCACATTTTCTTCAGGAAATGTACCTCTCTAGTTATTATTATTAACATTTATTTATAAAGCGCCAACATATCCCGCAGCGCTGTACAATAAGTGGGTTTCATACATTGGACATACAGAGTAAGCCCATAGACTTAACATTGAGACCAACTTTGACTGAGTCCCGCACCGTTTGTTGTAGACCCATGAATGAGGTTTCAAACCGTGCGACTTTTTCGGGAATGGGGTGCTATGACTTTTCTGAGGGGTGGGCGGTTAATTGCTCCAGCAGGGGCACGAGTTTTGCCACGGCAATAATATTAACTAGATAGGTACATTTCCTGAAGAAAATGTGAGTGGTGCTTGCCGTGGCAAAACTCGTGCCCCTGCTGGGGCAATTAACTGCCCACCCCTCAGAAAAGTCATAGCACCCCATTCCCGAATAAGCCGCACAGTTTGACACCTCATTCATGGGTCTACGACAAACGGTGGTTAATTGCCCCCTGCTGGGGCAATTAACTGCCCACCCCTCACAAAAGTCATAGCACCCTATTTCCGAATAACCCGCACGGTTTGACACCTCATTCATGGGTCTACGACAAACGGTGGTTAATTGCTCCCTGCTGGGGCAATTAACCGCCCACCCCTCAGAAAAGGCATAGCACCCCATTCCCGAATAAGCCGCACGGTTTGACACCTCATTAATGGGTCTACGAAAAACGGTGCGGGACTCAGTCAAACTTGGTCTCAATGTTAAGTCTATGGGTGGATAATTGCCCCCTGCTGGGGCAATTAACTGCCCACCCCTTAGAAAAGTCATAGCACCCTATTCCCGAATAAGCCGCACGGTTTGACACCTCATTAATGGGTCTACGAGAAACGGTGCGGGACTCAGTCAAAGTTGGTCTCAATGTTAAGTCTATGGGTGGATAATTGCCCCATGCTGGGGCAATTAACTACCCACCCCTCAGAAAAGTCATAGCACCCCATTCCCGAATAAGCCGCACAGTTTTACACCTCATTTATGGGTCTACGACAAACGGTGGTTAATTGCCCCCTGCTGGGGCAATTAACTGCCCACCCCTCACAAAAGTCATAGCACCCTATTCCCGAATAAGCCGCACGGTTTGACACCTCATTCATGGGTCTACGAAAAACGGTGCGGGACTCAGTCAAAGTTGGTCTCAATGTTAAGTCTATGGGCGGATAATTGCCCCCTGCTGGGGCAATTAACCGCCCACCCCTCAGAAAAGTCATAGCACCCCACTCCCGAATAAGCCGCACGGTTTGACACCTCATTCATGGGTCTATGACAAACGGTGGTTAATTGCCCCCTGCTGGGGCAATTAACCGCCCACCCCTCAGAAAAGGCATAGCACCCCATTCCCGAATAAGCTGCACGGTTTGACACCTCATTCATGGGTCTACGAAAAACGGTGCGGGACTCAGTCAAAGTTGGTCTCAATGTTAAGTCTATGGGCGGATAATTGCCCCCTGCTGGGGCAATTAACCGCCCACCCCTCAGAAAAGGCATAGCACCCCATTCCCGAATAAGCTGCACGGTTTGACACCTCATTCATGGGTCTACGAAAAACGGTGCGGGACTCAGTCAAAGTTGGTCTCAATGTTAAGTCTATGGGCGGATAATTGCCCCCTGCAGGGGCAATTAACCGCCCACCCCTCAGAAAAGTCATAGCACCCCACTCCCGAATAAGCCGCACGGTTTGACACCTCATTCATGGGTCTACGACAAACGGTGGTTAATTGCCCCCTGCTGGGGCAATTAACCGCCCACCCCTCAGAAAAGGCATAGCACCCCATTCCCGAATAAGCTGCACGGTTTGACACCTCATTCATGGGTCTACGAAAAACGGTGCGGGACTCAGTCAAAGTTGGTCTCAATGTTAAGTCTATGGGCGGTTTGACAGTAAGTGCCCAGCTGGTATATAATACAGGAGATATCCTCTGAGCGCTGTTACCCCCTGCTGGTATATGTGCCACACCTCTCACAACTCTGGTCATGCCCATTCCCACACGTTGTGTCTCAACCCTTTCTCCTTGTAGACTGTAAGCTCTTTTTGGCAGAACCCTCTTCACCTCTTGTATCGGTTATTGATTGCTTTATTTGTTACTCTGTATGTCCAATGTATGAAACCCACTTATTGTACAGCGCTGCGGGATATGTTGGCGCTTTATAAATAAATGTTAATAATAATAATAATAACTAGAGAGGTACATTTCCTGAAGAAAATGTGAGTGGTGCTTGCCGTGGCAAAACTCGTGCCCCTGCTGGGGCAATTAACCGCCCACCCCTCAGAAAAGTCATAGCACCCCGTGCGGCTTATTCGGGAATAGGGTGGTATGACTTTTGTGAGGGGTGGGCAGTTAACTGCCCACCCCTCACAAAAGTCATAGCACCCTATTCCCGAATAAGCCGCACGGTTTGACACCTCATTCATGGGTCTACGACAAACGGTGGTTAATTGCCCCCTGCTGGGGCAATTAACCGCCCACCCCTCAGAAAAGGCATAGCACCCCATTCTCGAATAAGCTGCACGGTTTGACACCTCATTCATGGGTCTACGAAAAACGGTGCGGGACTCAGTCAAAGTTGGTCTCAATGTTAAGTCTATGGGCGGATAATTGCCCCCTGCTGGGGCAATTAACCGCCCACCCCTCAGAAAAGTCATAGCACCCCACTCCCGAATAAGCCGCACGGTTTGACACCTCATTCATGGATCTACGACAAACGGTGGTTAATTGCCCCCTGCTGGGGCAATTAACCGCCCACCCCTCAGAAAAGGCATAGCACCCCATTCCCGAATAAGCCGCACGGTTTGACACCTCATTCATGGGTCTACGACAAACGGTGGTTAATTGCCCCCTGCTGGGGCAATTAACCGCCCACCCCTCAGAAAAGGCATAGCACCCCATTCCCGAATAAGCTGCACGGTTTGACACCTCATTCATGGGTCTACGAAAAACGGTGCGGGACTCAGTCAAAGTTGGTCTCAATGTTAAGTCTATGGGCGGATAATTGCCCCCTGCTGGGGCAATTAACCGCCCACCCCTCAGAAAAGTCATAGCACCCCACTCCCGAATAAGCCGCACGGTTTGACACCTCATTCATGGGTCTACGACAAACGGTGGTTAATTGCCCCCTGCTGGGGCAATTAACCACCCACCCCTCAGAAAAGGCATAGCACCCCATTCCCGAATAAGCTGCACGGTTTGACACCTCATTCATGGGTCTACGAAAAACGGTGGGGGACTCAGTCAAAGTTGGTCTCAATGTTAAGTCTATGGGCGGATAATTGCCCCCTGCTGGGGCAATTAACCGCCCACCCCTCAGAAAAGTCATAGCACCCCACTCCCGAATAAGCCGCACGGTTTGACACCACATTCATGGGTCTACGACAAACGGTGGTTAATTGCCCCCTGCTGGGGCAATTAACCGCCCACCCCTCAGAAAAGGCATAGCACCCCATTCCCGAATAAGCTGCATGGTTTGACACCTCATTCATGGGTCTACGAAAAACGGTGCGGGACTCAGTCAAAGTTGGTCTCAATGTTAAGTCTATGGGCGGATAATTGCCCCCTGCTGGGGCAATTAACCGCCCACCCCTCAGAAAAGTCATAGCACCCCACTCCCGAATAAGCCGCACGGTTTGACACCTCATTCATGGGTCGACGACAAACGGTGGTTAATTGCCCCCTGCTGGGGCAATTAACCGCCCACCCCTCAGAAAAGGCATAGCACCCCATTCCCGAATAAGCTGTACGGTTTGACACCTCATTCATGGGTCTACGAAAAACGGTGCAGGACTCAGTCAAAGTTGGTCTCAATGTTAAGTCTATGGGCGGATAATTGCCCCCTGCTGGGGCAATTAACCGCCCACCCCTCAGAAAAGTCATAGCACCCCACTCCCGAATAAGCCGCACGGTTTGACACCTCATTCATGGGTCTACGACAAACGGTGGTTAATTGCCCCCTGCTGGGGCAATTAACCGCCCACCCCTCAGAAAAGGCATAGCACCCCATTCCCGAATAAGCTGCATGGTTTGACACCTCATTCATGGGTCTACGAAAAACGGTGCGGGACTCAGTCAAAGTTGGTCTCAATGTTAAGTCTATGGGCGGATAATTGCCCCCTGCTGGGGCAATTAACCGCCCACCCCTCAGAAAAGTCATAGCACCCCACTCCCGAATAAGCCGCACGGTTTGACACCTCATTCATGGGTCTACGACAAACGGTGGTTAATTGCCCCCTGCTGGGGCAATTAACCGCCCACCCCTCAGAAAAGGCATAGCACCCCATTCCCGAATAAGCTGTACGGTTTGACACCTCATTCATGGGTCTACGAAAAACGGTGCGGGACTCAGTCAAAGTTGGTCTCAATGTTAAGTCTATGGGCGGATAATTGCCCCCTGCTGGGGCAATTAACCGCCCACCCCTCAGAAAAGTCATAGCACCCCACTCCCGAATAAGCCGCACGGTTTGACACCTCATTCATGGGTCTACGACAAACGGTGGTTAATTGCCCCCTGCTGGGGCAATTAACCGCCCACCCCTCAGAAAAGGCATAGCACCCCATTCCCGAATAAGCTGCATGGTTTGACACCTCATTCATGGGTCTACGAAAAACGGTGCGGGACTCAGTCAAAGTTGGTCTCAATGTTAAGTCTATGGGCGGATAATTGCCCCCTGCTGGGGCAATTAACCGCTCACCCCTCAGAAAAGTCATAGCACCCCACTCCCGAATAAGCCGCACGGTTTGACACCTCATTCATGGGTCTACGACAAACGGTGGTTAATTGTCTCAATGTTAAGTCTATGGGCGGATAATTGCCCCCTGCTGGGGCAATTAACCGCCCACCCCTCAGAAAAGGCATAGCACCCCATTCCCGAATAAGCTGCACGGTTTGACACCTCATTCATGGGTCTACGAAAAACGGTGCGGGACTCAGTCAAAGTTGGTCTCAATGTTAAGTCTATGGGCGGATAATTGCCCCCTGCTGGGGCAATTAACCGCCCACCCCTCAGAAAAGGCATAGCACCCCATTCCCGAATAAGCTGCACGGTTTGACACCTCATTCATGGGTCTACGAAAAACGGTGCGGGACTCAGTCAAAGTTGGTCTCAATGTTAAGTCTATGGGCGGATAATTGCCCCCTGCAGGGGCAATTAACCGCCCACCCCTCAGAAAAGTCATAGCACCCCACTCCCGAATAAGCCGCACGGTTTGACACCTCATTCATGGGTCTACGACAAACGGTGGTTAATTGCCCCCTGCTGGGGCAATTAACCGCCCACCCCTCAGAAAAGGCATAGCACCCCATTCCCGAATAAGCTGCACGGTTTGACACCTCATTCATGGGTCTACGAAAAACGGTGCGGGACTCAGTCAAAGTTGGTCTCAATGTTAAGTCTATGGGCGGTTTGACAGTAAGTGCCCAGCTGGTATATAATACAGGAGATATCCTCTGAGCGCTGTTACCCCCTGCTGGTATATGTGCCACACCTCTCACAACTCTGGTCATGCCCATTCCCACACGTTGTGTCTCAACCCTTTCTCCTTGTAGACTGTAAGCTCTTTTTGGCAGAACCCTCTTCACCTCTTGTATCGGTTATTGATTGCTTTATTTGTTACTCTGTATGTCCAATGTATGAAACCCACTTATTGTACAGCGCTGCGGGATATGTTGGCGCTTTATAAATAAATGTTAATAATAATAATAATAACTAGAGAGGTACATTTCCTGAAGAAAATGTGAGTGGTGCTTGCCGTGGCAAAACTCGTGCCCCTGCTGGGGCAATTAACCGCCCACCCCTCAGAAAAGTCATAGCACCCCGTGCGGCTTATTCGGGAATAGGGTGGTATGACTTTTGTGAGGGGTGGGCAGTTAACTGCCCACCCCTCACAAAAGTCATAGCACCCTATTCCCGAATAAGCCGCACGGTTTGACACCTCATTCATGGGTCTACGACAAACGGTGGTTAATTGCCCCCTGCTGGGGCAATTAACCGCCCACCCCTCAGAAAAGGCATAGCACCCCATTCTCGAATAAGCTGCACGGTTTGACACCTCATTCATGGGTCTACGAAAAACGGTGCGGGACTCAGTCAAAGTTGGTCTCAATGTTAAGTCTATGGGCGGATAATTGCCCCCTGCTGGGGCAATTAACCGCCCACCCCTCAGAAAAGTCATAGCACCCCACTCCCGAATAAGCCGCACGGTTTGACACCTCATTCATGGATCTACGACAAACGGTGGTTAATTGCCCCCTGCTGGGGCAATTAACCGCCCACCCCTCAGAAAAGGCATAGCACCCCATTCCCGAATAAGCCGCACGGTTTGACACCTCATTCATGGGTCTACGACAAACGGTGGTTAATTGCCCCCTGCTGGGGCAATTAACCGCCCACCCCTCAGAAAAGGCATAGCACCCCATTCCCGAATAAGCTGCACGGTTTGACACCTCATTCATGGGTCTACGAAAAACGGTGCGGGACTCAGTCAAAGTTGGTCTCAATGTTAAGTCTATGGGCGGATAATTGCCCCCTGCTGGGGCAATTAACCGCCCACCCCTCAGAAAAGTCATAGCACCCCACTCCCGAATAAGCCGCACGGTTTGACACCTCATTCATGGGTCTACGACAAACGGTGGTTAATTGCCCCCTGCTGGGGCAATTAACCACCCACCCCTCAGAAAAGGCATAGCACCCCATTCCCGAATAAGCTGCACGGTTTGACACCTCATTCATGGGTCTACGAAAAACGGTGGGGGACTCAGTCAAAGTTGGTCTCAATGTTAAGTCTATGGGCGGATAATTGCCCCCTGCTGGGGCAATTAACCGCCCACCCCTCAGAAAAGTCATAGCACCCCACTCCCGAATAAGCCGCACGGTTTGACACCACATTCATGGGTCTACGACAAACGGTGGTTAATTGCCCCCTGCTGGGGCAATTAACCGCCCACCCCTCAGAAAAGGCATAGCACCCCATTCCCGAATAAGCTGCATGGTTTGACACCTCATTCATGGGTCTACGAAAAACGGTGCGGGACTCAGTCAAAGTTGGTCTCAATGTTAAGTCTATGGGCGGATAATTGCCCCCTGCTGGGGCAATTAACCGCCCACCCCTCAGAAAAGTCATAGCACCCCACTCCCGAATAAGCCGCACGGTTTGACACCTCATTCATGGGTCGACGACAAACGGTGGTTAATTGCCCCCTGCTGGGGCAATTAACCGCCCACCCCTCAGAAAAGGCATAGCACCCCATTCCCGAATAAGCTGTACGGTTTGACACCTCATTCATGGGTCTACGAAAAACGGTGCAGGACTCAGTCAAAGTTGGTCTCAATGTTAAGTCTATGGGCGGATAATTGCCCCCTGCTGGGGCAATTAACCGCCCACCCCTCAGAAAAGTCATAGCACCCCACTCCCGAATAAGCCGCACGGTTTGACACCTCATTCATGGGTCTACGACAAACGGTGGTTAATTGCCCCCTGCTGGGGCAATTAACCGCCCACCCCTCAGAAAAGGCATAGCACCCCATTCCCGAATAAGCTGCATGGTTTGACACCTCATTCATGGGTCTACGAAAAACGGTGCGGGACTCAGTCAAAGTTGGTCTCAATGTTAAGTCTATGGGCGGATAATTGCCCCCTGCTGGGGCAATTAACCGCCCACCCCTCAGAAAAGTCATAGCACCCCACTCCCGAATAAGCCGCACGGTTTGACACCTCATTCATGGGTCTACGACAAACGGTGGTTAATTGCCCCCTGCTGGGGCAATTAACCGCCCACCCCTCAGAAAAGGCATAGCACCCCATTCCCGAATAAGCTGTACGGTTTGACACCTCATTCATGGGTCTACGAAAAACGGTGCGGGACTCAGTCAAAGTTGGTCTCAATGTTAAGTCTATGGGCGGATAATTGCCCCCTGCTGGGGCAATTAACCGCCCACCCCTCAGAAAAGTCATAGCACCCCACTCCCGAATAAGCCGCACGGTTTGACACCTCATTCATGGGTCTACGACAAACGGTGGTTAATTGCCCCCTGCTGGGGCAATTAACCGCCCACCCCTCAGAAAAGGCATAGCACCCCATTCCCGAATAAGCTGCATGGTTTGACACCTCATTCATGGGTCTACGAAAAACGGTGCGGGACTCAGTCAAAGTTGGTCTCAATGTTAAGTCTATGGGCGGATAATTGCCCCCTGCTGGGGCAATTAACCGCCCACCCCTCAGAAAAGTCATAGCACCCCACTCCCGAATAAGCCGCACGGTTTGACACCTCATTCATGGGTCTACGACAAACGGTGGTTAATTGCCCCCTGCTGGGGCAATTAACCGCCCACCCCTCAGAAAAGGCATAGCACCCCATTCCCGAATAAGCTGCACGGTTTGACACCTCATTCATGGGTCTACGAAAAACGGTGCGGGACTCAGTCAAAGTTGGTCTCAATGTTAAGTCTATGGGCGGATAATTGCCCCCTGCTGGGGCAATTAACCGCCCACCCCTCAGAAAAGGCATAGCACCCCATTCCCGAATAAGCTGCATGGTTTGACACCTCATTCATGGGTCTACGAAAAACGGTGCGGGACTCAGTCAAAGTTGGTCTCAATGTTAAGTCTATGGGCGGATAATTGCCCCCTGCTGGGGCAATTAACTGCCCACCCCTCAGAAAAGTCATTGCACCCCATTCCCGAATTAGCCGCACAGTTTAACACCTCATTCATGGGTCTACGACAAACTAGTTATTTGCCAAAATCCCCATCATAAGTCAATGGGGCAAATTTGGGGACCTCTCTTGCCCCGGGGGTAAAACTTATACCCTTGTATTCATTCCCCCCCAGAGAATGTTGATAAATGGAGGATTCATTCCCCCCTACTATAACAGCCCCCCTAGTTATATAGGGCTTGGGGCAAGCAGCAGGCTCTAACCCTGAGTGTTTCAGTCAGTCGGTTAGGATACACCAACCGCCAATATGCAGAAGACAAGATTACGAAGAAACATGTTACAAGTGGGAGGAGGAAGGATAGCGAAGTGGTAGAGCGCACGCCCTTACATCGACAGGTGTGGAGTTCGATTCCTGCCCCGTTGGCTTTGGAGTTCGATTCCTACCCCGTAAGGTTTGGAGTTCGAGTCCCGCCCTGGCAGCTGAGCTTCCTTGGGTCTCAAAGCTGATGCCTTAGGTAGGGCATGTATCAGAAATGGTATCAGCAGTGAGCCCCATTGATAGAGGCAGACGCACCAAGGGAATTGAACTATGAAGGACCATTGATGGCCACAGGCGCGTCCTGGCCTCCTCCTTTTTGTATTTTCAAGGGCAGCTCATGATTTATGATGCCAGCTATTAACCCTTTTACTGCCAGCTGGTCAAAGCGGAACTTGTATTGCCAGACAGTTTTTGAACATTTTGCACTGTTTCACTTTAGGGGCCTTTCCTCGGGGGGACTTTTAGTTTACCCAGGAAAACAATATATTGTTTTTTTTTCAGAACAACCTAAGCTTTCAAAATATGGTAGAATTTTTGTGTAATTCCAATTCTGTAACAAGATATAGGCTTCTAAATGTCTAAAAATGCAAAAAAAAATCTAATTTTCCATAATATAAACACACATACTAGAAACAAAAATTATTTTATGCACGAATATACAACTGATTTGGAAAGTCCCATGTCTCCTGAACGTGCCAATACCAAATATATATAGTTTTATGGAGATTTCTCAAAAACTCCCAGCAGTACATTACCAAATTTCCAAAGCACTGCTCCAGAAAGCGGCATACCTTAGATTTCAAGGACAAAATTTCCACTAACAGAAGGTTTATCCCAGAAAATTGTACATTTTTGGAAAGAACAGATTCTGGGGAATACAGAATAGGCAGAACTGTCTGTCTGCTCCAAACTATCAAGTCGCAATGCTTTCCTAAAGTTATTGGTTTTTATCAAAATTTGTGATTTTTTTTAAAAATTGCTTCAAAACTTCCAGTCTATAGTATCTTATCTCCTACAGGTCATAAAGTAACCAAATAAAATACCCTAAATATGAACGCCAGGGGTCCACTGAACAGTTTGATGCCCAATATGTATAGGTTTAGCTAAGTATGTGGCATGTAGGGGCCCCAATGAGAACATACCCCCATATGATGTATCATTTCAGCTCCTGCAAAATCAACACATTTACATCCTTTATGTGGGATAATGCTACAGAAAAAGTACGCTCACCCCAGAAAGGCATATATTTTTGGAAAGTACACATCCCCCCGAATCTATAATGGGTAAACATTTCTTTTTGCTCCAAAGTACCAAGCTGTAAAGCTTTCCTAAGTTTGCAGATTTATATGACATTTAGAAAATCGCATAAAAATGTTGCAATTTGCCGCATTTATCTCTCACAATTTCTTGATAAAGATCAGATAAAGGCAAATCACCCCAAATAGGAACACCAGAGGCCTACTGAACAGTTTGATGCCCAATATGCATAGATATACCAAAGTCTGCGGTATGTACTGACCCCGAAATGAAAATAGCGCATAAGGATTTCTCGCCTGCCAGCTCAGCTTTTGCATACAGAGCCCCCTGTCAGTGTATTATGTGCCGAAACTTCCCCTAACTATACACAGACCCCCACAAAACCATATATTTTTGGAAAGTACACATTCTGACAAAACAAAAATGGGTAAATACATCTTTCTACTACAAACTACCAAACTACAAAGCTATGCTAAACAGAACGGTTTTTATGACATTTCTGAAAATTGTCACAAAGCTTGCATTTTACCCCATTATTTACCCCCACATTTTGTACCGTATCAACATAAAACATTCTAAATATGAACGCCAGGGGTCTACTGAACAGTTTGATGCCCTATATGCATAGATTTACCAAACTATGTGGGGTACAGGGGCACCCAAGTAAAAATAGTGCATATGAATTTTCACATAAGATGCTTCGGCTCATGCAGTTTTTGCACCTGGTATGTGTATTATGTGCCATACGACCCCCTAACAGTAAAGAGACCCTAGAAACCCATATATTTTCCGAAAGTACACATTCTGACAAAACAAAAATGGGTAAATAAAACTTTCTACTGCAAACTACCAAATTACAAAGCTATGCTAAACAGAACTGTTTTTGTGACATTTCTGAAAATCGTCACAAAGCTTGCATGTTGCCCCATTATGTACCCCACATTTAGTAACGTACCAACATAAAACACTCTAAGTATGAACGCCACTAGTCTACTGAACAGTTTGATGCCCAATATGAATAGATTTACCAAACTATGTGGGGTACAGAGGATGCCAAATTGAAATACAGCAGACAAAATGTCCATGTGCAAAGACAAGTAACAAAGAACAATGTAAAAAGCAATAAAATTGATAAAGATAAAAAAAAATCACTAAAATCATTTTTTTTTTTTTGCCTAATAATATCTGCGGGCAGAATAACAGTTTGAGTATTTTGGCTAGGGCAAATAAGTTTTACAGACAAAGTCAAGCGAACAACAACTATGCATAACTGAAAATGCTATAAAATGGCTAAACATGCAGTAAAATACCCAAAAATCCACCAAAATCACAGAAAATGTAGTAGAAACACCAAAATAATACACAAAAGGTATTGCGCAGTGCGGTTAGCGAATACACTATCCGCAATGGCAATAAAACATTTTTTTCAGGCAAGAATAAAAACGATGCGATTAGAAAAAAAAAAATAATTACAAAATTACATAAGTGTGTAAGTGTGTGTGTATATGTGTGTAAAATGTGTTTTGTGTGCATGTGTGTGAGTATGCAACCAAGTGTGAGTTTTCTCTAAGTGCTGTAAGTGATGAATGTTTGAAAACCTCCCAAAAATGCATGTGTGTGTGTGTAAGTGTGAGTATAAGTGTGTATTAGTGTAATAAATGTGTGATTGTGTGTTTGTGTGTGTATTTGCCACTTACTTGGGGTCTAGAAGATCAGGGGCACGTTGCCCAGGGGGGCTGTCATGGATAGAAGCTCTTAATCACTCTTAGCACTTCCCACATGCCAGAAAAAGATAAGGCTGGAGAAGTCTGGTGTCAAAATGGACCCCCTACTGTGCATGTTAACGTTACTTTCCAGGCACCACCTGCTGTCTAAAAACAGAATAACAGCCTAAGGGCTCTGGCACACGGGGGAGATTAGTCGCCCGCGATTAACTCCCTGTTCGCGGGCGACTAATCTCCCCGAGTTGCCTACCCCTGCCATCCCGCCGGCGACTTACATGTTCGCCGGTGGGATGGCAGGGGTAGGCGAACAGGGAGTTAAATCGCGGGCGACTAATCTCCCCCGTGTGCCAGAGCCCTAAGAAGGCTTTTTTTCCCCTGACACAGCAGGGAGATGGCACGAGATAACACAACAGGATAGCCTCAGCCTGTGTTATCTGGTAACTAGTTAAGTTTTGGGAAAACCTGCGCTTCATCTGTATATATATATATTTTTTTTAATTGAAACATTTAGTAGGAGGAAAAAAAGCCAATTTAATATGTTTAATGTAGTAATCAAAATTAGAGAGAAAAAAAGAGAAAGATTAAAACTGACAAAGAAGTAAAGGGCTCAAATGACTGAACATACTAATTGCCTGGCTTTTCAAGAAAAGGATCCAGACACTGAAACTCTGAACTGAAAAGTTTGCAGCAAAGAAATTCTAGAAATGAAACATAAGAAAAGAAATGTGAATAAAAGTAAAGCTAACATTCCATATAATCCAGGATGGACATATAAAAGTAGTGTTTCTAGAAACAGAAAGCACTAATTTTATGACCAGGGAAGGACAAAGAAACAGCAACCTCTCCACTTGTTACCTTCAGTGTAGGGCCTACCTTTTACTCATGATGGTAAGGTTCACAGTCCTAGGTGGGCACAGAGAGATCCTTCAGTCAGTTCAAAGACAAAAATGAAGGAAGCCAAAGGAAGCAAGCACCTTGGCCACCTAGAGGAAAAAGAGGAGCGCAGAGGGTTTTAATAAAAAAAAAACTAAACATACATTTTTAATCCTTTTTAAAGCTTACATACAACCAAATAAAATGAATTAATATAGCTTACATTTTTTGTGACTCCTAGTATGTATAAGTTTGATTAGTTAATATAGACCATGATATTAAAAGTAAAGTTGTACAGTATCATTTCAACTCCCAAAGGTAGATTAGCCCCTTAAAGAGTTTAAAATGGATTTAACCTTCATCATAATTATTTTTCCTGTTAATACAATCTTACAGGCAGATCAAAGAAAAAGTAATGGAGCTGACTTACCCGCCACCCACCCCCCACAATTAAGCCAATTTAGCGGAGCTTGGAAGGATAGGATGATCTATGGACAGGCATATTGGACACTATAGTACAGGTATCAGACCCCTTATCCAGAAAACCATTATCCAGAAAGTTCCGAATTAAGAAAAGGCCATCCCCCATAGACTCCATTTTAATCAAATAATTCACATTTTTAAAAATGATTTCCTTTTTCTCTGTAATAATAAAACAGTACCTTGTACTTGATCCCAACTAAGATATAATTAAAGGAGAAGGAAAGGCTAATAAAGAGTTAATCTCAAGCTGCCCTACCTATAGTTCTCTCAATAGTGCCCTTAAATCTCCCCATATTTCTCCTGTTCAGATGATCAGAAGCCAAACAGGAAGAAAAAACCCTGAGCTGTGTAAAGAAAGTTCCCATAATGCCTCACTCCTGCACCAAGAGCAAGACCAGTGCGACTATGAGTCAGCTTCCTGCTGATTGGCTCAGATCCACATTTTTAAGGGGGGAGTGTGTTCTTAGCATTCTTGAGAGAGGGGGGAGCAGGAGAGGGGAGAGAGCAGAGAGCTGAGTGTCTCTGGCAGAGAAAAACAGAGACAACAAATCTTTTGACAGAGAGCATTTCTGTGAGTGCTTATGGCTGTATTTACATAGACCTTTTTGATAAAGCTTACTTAGTTTTTACCTTTCTTTCTCCTTTAATACTTATTGGAGGTAAAACAACCCTATTGGATTTAATTACTGTTTAACTAATGTTTATAGCAGACTTTAGGTAGGTGATCTGAATTATGGAAAGACCCCTTATCCGGAAAACCCCAGGTCCTGAGCATTCTGCATAATGGTTCCCATACCTGTAGGTGCTATATCTCTGTCCAGACTACATTATCCTATTTGGGGTGACAATCACATATCCTTCCTCACCTACTTCCCATTGACGGGATACAGGCTGTGGGGGTAAGGCCCACATTAATCAGCTGATGAGCTCCTTGCCCTGATTTTTTAAACCTGCCTGATTTTTGGGAAGATATCGGATGAGCAGGCCCGTCAGAGGGTCAGACACATAGCAGAGGGCAGATTTTATTGCCCAGTGTATGGCCACCTTTAGTATATTGGCAAACAACTAACACCCAGAGCTGGATAAGTAGTAGAAGTTTAAAGTTTGGCTGGTAACCAAATAGGGCACTATTGAGAGGACTGAAGGTATGCCTGCAGCTTGAGATTAACTCTTTATTAGCCTTTCCTTCTCCTTTAACCACTGTTTTTTCACCCTCTGCCTGTAGATCAGTTATCCAGCTTCAGTCTCTCTTAGGCTAATGCCACACGGGTGTATTCTTGGCAAGCTTGGCGAGGATACGCCCCACTACTGTAAATTTAGCTTGCTTTGTGTCTGGCTCCAAACGAATGAAATACACTCGGGTGCAGGCACATGTAGCTGATATCTGCCAAAAAATGCAAGACTTCATATTTTAAGCAGATATCAACTACATGTGCTTGCACCTGAGCGTATTTCATTCATTCGGGTGCAGGCACAGGTAGGAGCGTATGGCGCTATTTTTAGCAAGCGTTTTTCGGCTTGCCGAAAATATATGCCATATGCTTAGGGGCAGACTTTGCATTCTCTCGCATTTTCATGCGTATATCGGCTACATGTGCCTGCACCCGAGCGTATTCCATTCATTCGGGGGCAGGCACAAGTAGCAGGCGTAGGGCTGAATTTTCGGCGTTTTTCCGCTTGCCGAAAAAATCAGCCCTACGCCACGTGTGGCATCAGCCTAAGGCAAAAGTTACACTATTACTGGATCCCCTTGCTTGAGACCCAAAACAAAGTAACAAGTCTGACTCATTGTCAGCAGGATAGCTGCTAGGCTGACGTTTTGAAACTATTGTAACAGCTCACAGCTCAGCTCCCGGGTAATGCTGAAGGTTTGCAATGGTACTGGCTGTGTGGCCAATGCATGTTAACTTAATTCCTCGCCAGCCAACCAGCAACTCTCCCTACAATCCTAACAGTAGGGTTGTGGGCATGTCATGTCCTGCATGTTGTTCCTATGGTGACAGCTGAGTCCCAGATATCAAACGCTTGGCGCCACAGACATTTACCTTTCTGGTTGGTGAGGAATTACGATTTTGGCTCTCAATTTGACCATAAGTAAAAATCAATCCTAGTTCTAGGATACTAGCGTGTCCAAATTTGCATGCATATCATCCCTTCTCCACTGTTCAGTTCTGTCTGCAGGAACTTTTACCTCCGTGCAGCAGTTCAGTTCTTCTTCCTGTCCTGGAGATTCACTGGTACCATGTGATCACTTACAGCCAATCACACTGTTCCTTCTCCTACCAGCTCTCACAACAGAGGTGAGAGGGGGGAGCTGGATTTTTTTAGCAAGCAAAGCAGGACTGATTCAATCTATATGTTTAAAACCAAATGTTTACTAACTACATAAAATGGCCCAACGCATTTCATATCATCATACTTCATCAGGGGTGTTACCAGACGGCTCTTCTGTCAGCTTTTTACGTTGTCATCAATTAATTATGTAAATTCATTATACTTCATATTTATACATCATATTTATTTTAAAAAACAACACCTATAATTCACATTAAATACATACATAATTTAAGCTATAAAACGTCTGTATTCTAAAATATGATTTCATGAGTTGCATAATACATCAATCTTTTAGGAAGCATTGTAAATCTATATCTATGTTTAACCCCTTAGGTGTCTGTAATTTATGTATCCAAAAAGTCTCCTCTCTGGATATAATTTGTATCTTATTTCCTCCTCTCCACTGGGGTTTCTTTTGACAGAAGGGAAGGATCCCAATTGAGTATCTTTTTAAAGTGTGCAGAAACACTATGGGGCTGATTTACTAACCAAAATCCGAATCCGAATTGGAAAAATTCAGATTGGAAAACGAACATTTTGCGACTTTTTCGTATTTTTGCGATTTTTTCGTCGCCTTTACGACTTTTCGTAAATTGTCGCAACTTTTTCATAACCATTACGACTTGCGCGAAAAATCGCGACTTCTTCATAGCCATTACGATTTGCTCGTATCTTGTCGGAACTTTTTCATATTGAGCGCTCGTAAACTGCGGGCAAAACTTTCAGACTTAGCATGATTTTGGAAGCCTCCCATAGGACTCAATTGCACTCTGCAGCTGGCCCAAGAAAAGTCACGATACCAAAGCTTGAATGAATCCGAAACTTTCGTACTCGGCGCGAAGGCTACAAAAAAGTCGCGACAATTCGCGCAAGTTGTAATGCTACGAAAAAGTCATGACATTTTGCGAAACAGTCGGAATGGCTACAAAAAAGTCGCGACAATTTACGCAAAAATCGTAAAATACCGATCATTACGAAAAAAACGCATTCGGACGCCTTCGGACTGTTCGTGGATTAGTAAATGTGCCCCTATGGGTTACTAAACCCGCTTTTATATTCCTAATATGCTCCCCTATTCTAGTTTTTAACCACCTACTAGTTCTTCCAAGATATTGTAATTTACGGGGACATTTTAGTAGGTAAATCACATTTTTACTATTACATGTTATTGTTTCCCCGATTTTTACTTCCTCATTGGTTATATTTGACTTATACATTAATACCCCCTTTTTCTATCCTTTACAGATCTTACAGGCTTTACAGTTTAAACATCTATAAAAGCCTTTCAAATTATCACCCTGGAGAAAAGGTCGGGTTGGCTGCCCCCGACTCTCTCCTGGGATTTGTTTCAGGATTGGCAGTTTTCTGTATATTACCTGTGGGTATTCTCCTATACATTCCCTCAAACCCCTATCCTCTTTTATAATATGCCAATGTTTTTTCATGATTTTTTCCATTCGCCCTTTAGAATCATTGAAGGTAGTAATAAACGGAATACACTTTGTTTCTTTTCCATGTTCCCTATTTTCCTATTTTTTGTTAAAAGTTGAAGTCTATCTAGACTGTCACATTTATTTTTTGCTTTATTTATCACTCCTTCAGGGTAACCCTTATAGTTAAACTGACCTATTAGAGTTTGACATTCTTTCTAATAATCTTCAGGATGACTGCAATTTGTTCTTACTCTATTAAATTGGTCATAAGGAATATTATTTAGCCATTTTTATGGTGGCAACTATTATTGGGAATAAAACCATTATAGTCTGTAGTTAATAAACATTTGGTTTTAAACATATAGATTGAATCAGTACTGCTTTGCTTGCTAAAAACTGGATCCAGCTCCCCTCTCCCACCTCCCTGCTCTGTTGTGATTATCTTGGTAGGAGAAGGAACAGTGTGATTGGCTGTAGATGATCACATGGTACCAGGAATCCCCAGGACAGGAAGAAGAACTGAACTGCTGCACTGAGGTGAAAGTTACCGCAGACAGAAATGAACAGTGGAGAAGGGATGATATGCATGCAAATTTGGACACACTAGTGCCCTGGAATGAGGATTGATTTTTTTCTATAAGCGCACCTTTGAAGGATTTGTACTGAGTTTAAGTAGAGGAGTGGATCCACGTTTTGCTGGCGCTGCTGGACTATTTTACTATTATAGCTCGGTGTTATATTAATCTGCACATATATTAACAGTAAGTAAGGCTGGAGATATTATGTTCTTATAATATTCCATTGTCCCATCCAAATAATGTGCATCACTGAGTCAATTTTGTCGCAAGGTTGCATTCAATAACCCCCTAGGAATGATTCTCTTTTTCAACTGGTAATATCTAATAATTCTGAGCTCATCTCTAACATTTGTTTGGGTGAGCATTTAGGGGACAGTGATCACAGCATGGTCTGCTTTGGGATAAGCTGCAGAGACAGCTCTATAAGGGAGTAACTTATAAGGGCATCTCTGCAATGTGTTAACTGGGAAAGGCTTTTCACAGGGTTAAACACAGAAGGAAGATGGAATATCTTTAAACCATTGCTTAGCAAGTATACAGGTCAGTATATTCCCCTTATAAGCAAGGAAAGGCATCGCAAAGCAAAACCTTTATGGTTAAATTAAAGTGTTAGTGTTGAGGACGGTAAGAAAAAAACATGCCTTTAAAGCATTCAAGTTAGCTGTGACAGCAGAAAATTTCATCAGGTATGAGGAATAAAGCATGCAAAAAAGCATCAGACAAGCTAAAATAGAGATGGAAAGGGGTATTGCAAAAGGAATCCAAATTTTTTTTTTTAAATATATAAATGGTAAAAAAATTAAGCAAGAAAGGGTGGGAACCTTATTATCAAGGGGGGGGGGGGGGGGGGGGGGGGGTAAGTTGGTTGATGAGAACTGGGATAAAGTAGAAACTTTGAACTTTTATTTTTTATCTGTCTATATACATCTGAGGAGCCAGCTAACGAAGGTTTCCCTTTTAATATGCCTAGTTCTAGTAATTTAGCTGCTGACGCATGGGTCACTCAGGAGGAAATTCAAAAGACACTTAAACATGTAAAGGTAAACAAAGGTCCAGGACTGGATCGTATTCATCCCAGGGTATTAAATGAGCTTATCGCTGTGTTTGCCAAACCATTATTCAAAAGAGATCCTGTTCTCAGCCTGAAAACTATAGTCCTGTTAGTCTGACTACAGTGGTAGGAAAGCTTTTGGAAGGGGTAATAAAGAATAGGATACATGAATACATTGCAAATTACAATTCTATATGTTTGTGCCAGCATGGTTTTTAGATCTTGCCAGACTAATTTAGCTGCCTTTTATGGGGAGGTGAGCAGGAAACCTAATGCTGGAATGGCAGTGGATGAATTTGCTAAAGCATTTGATATAGTACCTCACAGAAAGTTAATGATAACATATAGAAATACTGGCCTAGAACATAATATATGAGGTTCAGCGTTGAAAAGTGCAAAGCTATGCACTTTGGTAGAAATAATATAAATGCGATTTATACACTAAATAGAGTGTTGGGGGATCTGGGGATTTTTGTAGATAGCAAGTTAATTAATTTTAGGCAATGTCATTCAGTGGCTACTAAAGCAAATAAAGTGCTGTCGTGCATAAGAAAGAGCATTGAGTCAAGGGATGACAACATAGTTTTGCCTCTTTATAGGTCTCTGGTAAGGCCTCACTTTGAGTATGCAGTGCAGTTTTGAGCTCCAGTCTTTAAGAATGATATTAATGAGCTTGAGAGATTAAAGAGATGTGCAACTAATCTGGTAAAGCGAATGGACGTTTTAAATGAGGTTAGACTGTCATAGTTGGGGCTATTTTCTCTGGAAAAAAGGCACTTGCGAGGGGACATGATTACTCTGTACAAGTACATTAGAGGGGACAGATTGGGGATGTTCTTTTTCCCATAAAAAGTATCAGCTCACCAGAGGCCACTTACGTAACTTTCATTTGGAGCAGCATAGGTGGTTTTGAGGGCAGTGAGGTTGTGGAATGCCCTTCCTAGTGATTTTGTGATGGCAGATTCTGTTAATGCCTTTAAGAGGGACCTGGATGAGTTCTTGAACAAGCATAGTATCCAAGGCTATTGTGAAACTAAAATCTACAATTAGTATTGATGTTGGTATATATGGTTTATGTATGTGAGTGTATAGATAGTTCAGTATAGATTTGTGTTTGCTGGGTTTACTTGGAAGACTTGAACTTCATGGACTCTTTGCATGGTCTTTTTTCAACCCTATGTAACTATGAATCCATATTGTGCCCACAGAACATATGACCAGAGAGTAACACATAACAGTGTATCCAAAAGAACTTATTCATATGCATCAGACTATTGTCTCATAGCTACGGCACACAAGTGTGGCACAAAACTTGCAAGGCCTTAAAGGAACAGTAACACCAAAAAGTGAAAGTGTATAAAAGTAACTAAAATATAATGTGCTGCTGCCCTGCACTGGTAAAGGTTGTGTGTTTACTTCAGAAAGTCTACTATAATTTATATAAATAAGCTGCTATGTAGCCATGGAGGCAGCCATTCAAAGGAGAAAAGGCACAGGCACATAGCAGATAACAGATAAAACACTATTGTATTCTACAGAACTTATCTGTTATCTGCTATGTAACCTGTGCCTTTTCTTATTTTTTCCAGCTTGAATGGCTGCCCCCATGGCTACACAGCAGCTTATTATATAAATTATAGTAGTGTAGCAAACACACCAGTTTTACCAGTGCAGGGCAACAGTGCATTATATTTTTATTACTTTAAAGCTCTTTCATTTTTTGCATAAACTCTGTATAACTGGTTATTTGTTCTGTCTGTTCTTTGGTATAACTTGTAGTTTTTGGTCCCATGTGCAGAATTTTTCTGGTTTTCTGGTTAAGTGTTCTGTTTTGTGCATGGATCAACATAAGTTAAGACTTCCCATGGATACTTATACTTTTTAGTGGTTCCTTTGGGCTTGCTGTTGATAAGCTGCTGAGAAATTCTTGCTATGAAGCAGTAGAGGAAAACAACTAAAACAACTAAAAGCTGCAGAAGACTGGAAGGTTGTTTTATTATGGCAAGGTGCAATGCAAAACCTTAATTGGATCTATTAAAATTATTTTTACAAAATTACTTATAGCACAGCACACTCCTTTATTCTTGTACCTAGCACGTATAATGCTGGTTGCGTACACTTTGCTGAATAAGGTGCAAACTACAGGACACTCAGAAGTAAGAGAGTGCTTGAATTAAAGGGGTTGTTAACCTTTGTACAATATTCACACATCTAACAGTTTCCTTCTGTGCTGGCACCCTGAGAGCATTGTTGGTGGTTTAAAAAATATTTGGACATTGCAGGTGAATAACCCCTTTAAAGCCAACCTTGAGGAGATATTATTTTCAGGGTTCCTGTTGCACATACAAGCACAGAATAGACATGCACCTAATGAATCATATGCTAAGCCACATTTTGAGGTCACTGAACCAGCAATGATAAACCTTGCACTTTGTATAAGCATCATTAAAGAACCCCAGTATTAACTGCAATGCTTGGGACCTGGGGTTTTCGGGATAAAGAGTTTTTATATAGTTTGAGTTGCTATACCTTAAGTATGCTAAAAACATTAAAACTGAAAAAAATAGTTTTGTATTGCCCAAATGTAGAATCATGCAGCATCGTGACATCAAGTACAGGGTATAGCTTTATTATTATAGAGAAAAAGAAAATTCCATTATTTGGAGTTCTAATCTTTTGACCTTTCAGACAAACAAACAAAGCAATAGATTGTGGCCTTCCACTTATATGACTAGTCATACAATATCTGTCCGTTGGGACAGTGGACTGATTCATCACAGTAGCTCCTCTTCAATTCCTCATCTGCCGATAAAGGATACACTGGTTGACATATTGCATTGGCAGATACAGGAGAACCCCCAATTTACCAATGGTGTAAAATCCAGAAAAAAGTATAATCACTGTATTATTTGGCTGATATACAGACCAGACATTATCAATTGTACATGGATATTGGTCATCATTGAATATTCTCCACACTCGCGCAGAAGTTTTGTATAATATTAAATGTGCAGTATGGCCAGCTTAACACAAGGTATTTATTCACAGTATGTTAAAAAGTAATGTAGTTATTAAAAAAAAAGTATCCCTTTTTTATTTTCTGCATTTTTGTGAGTTTTCTAGATTGCCATATTACTATTGTCATATTATGTCTCTTTGGATACATTTAATGCTGCTGTAATACAAAAGTGTCAGCCGTGTAGTCTGTCAGTTATAAATAGGGTACTTCATCCATGATAAGCAA
The DNA here is from genome assembly GCF_000004195.4 of Xenopus tropicalis. Lineage (NCBI taxonomy): Eukaryota > Metazoa > Chordata > Amphibia > Anura > Pipidae > Xenopus > Xenopus tropicalis. The sequence continues at coordinate 85,088,428 of NC_030680.2, read as the reverse complement.
TTATTATCTTTCTCTCCCAAGTGTAAAAAACCCTTTAGAGCTAAGGGAGGATCCTGTGATTTAAACCTCTATGAGCAAGAATCCAATGAGTCCTGAAGGGGACTGTAAGTGTGGTGCTGTCTTGGAGCAGAACTGAGATATTAATTTCATTATGCTAGAATACATTTCTTGGTCAGCTTACTACAATAACTTTTGAGGCTGTTAGACCAACAACACAAAGAAAATGAATGACTCCCCCCTCCTGCAGCACTCCAACTGTCATCCTTGGAATATCTAACCTTTTCAGTGGCAGAGATACATAGATATCTTACCGCAAAATTATTCTGTCTTGAATTTACAGATTGTAGATGATAGCAGATAAATGACCATAATGATCTATTAAAATATGTTAGAATTTCTCACACAGTTCTGTAGACTTTCTGGCAGTGATTAAACACAGAGGGGATCCTCTCATGGAATTCTCACTGCACAGCATCTGGTCACTCATAGAAGTTGTGAGTGAACAAGACTTTAGGGTAAGAATGTTTGCTGGCGAGACAGGTCACTGTCACTTCAAATATTGATAAATAATGTTTCTTACTCTTTTCTCTTTTTAATGGCCTCTTGATGTCACTCATTGTAACAGTCTACTAAGAGATGCATATTGGTGCTGAAAGAGATTTTTGTTGAAGGCTGCATTGGTAGAGCAAATACATTTGTGTTTCAGAAAATGAAATACCCAGAAATTAGATGTATGGGGTATTGAGTTCTATATTGGGTTCTATAGAGGGCTACATTAGCATGTCAACATTAGCATGTCATTTGGAATATAGTCATTTGTACAGAGTACTGAGGCTCATAGAACAATTTAGATAAACATAGGTTAAATGGGATTGACTGCTGTCTTTTCCAATTTGGGCTAAAAACATAAATACTCTTATTCTGGGTTTTTAAACCCTGATTAAAAGCAAATATTTGATAGTGTTAGGATAGAGACAGTAGGCCTTACAGCTAGAGTTGCAATATAGAAGACCTGACTGATGTATAGATTTAATATATGTGTGCAAAACAGATCATCCTTTCAATGGTTTAGGGCATGAAAAGATTGTGCTGTGGGGTCTGGCCCTACAGGTTGTGGCCAGCATCCCTGTGAGATGACACCCAGGCTCACTGACTGTTTAACTGTGTGCCTACAAGCAAAAGATGGTCTATTAGCTCCCAGTATTTTCTCAACATTGGGTACGTGCTAATGGCTAGAACCAATTTTAAAGGATTGTCTTAGTGTATGATACTTTTCTTTAAGCAGCGAACACAGGTGGAACGTAACATATTTCACCTGCGTTCGGCACTTACATGCACCTGTGTTGGTACAGCCTTATATAGACGACTGGGGTGTGTTTCTTCCTGCACTCCCTGTGGTGGAACACAGGAGAATGCCACCACAGGGGAGTACAGGAACAATTGCAGGTGAGTATAAGCCCTTAAAGCCATGTAATCCTTTTGCAAAGGTTTCGTTTTCAAACTCACCAGTGAAGACAATTTATAAACGCATCATAACTCTTATTGTCTGTGTTGGCATGGGATTTCTTCTTTTTTTCATCTTTAATAACATTGAATGGGCTTCATAGAGCTAGGAGGTATTTCTATGTTGTGGCATTAAAGGAACTGTAACACAATTTTTTATAATTCAAAATATCTTTTCTAAATAATATAATTATTAATAATTTATTAGGAAATATCATAGAGAAATGTCAATAGTATAAGTGGTTTTTTAGAAAAATTACCCTACCATTAACTTGAGCTCAGGTATCAGATCTCACTCAAGTCTCGTAGCAAGCTTCCGGGTAGCCCCCCCCCTCCTCACCCTCCCTCTCCTTATGCAGGCTCATCCAGCGATCCTTTCAGACAGGCAGGCAGTCTCAGTCCAAACACTCTATCCCCATCCCTCTCCCTGCACATTGCCATAAAAATCCATTAATCAGAAAGGAGGAGGACTCGGAAAACAATAAAGAATGCCTCAAATTGACTTCCGGATTAAACCGGAAGCCAAGCAGTCGCCACATCGCCTTTTGAAGCTCTGCCCAGTAAATTGGCTGTAAGTTAAATTATTCAAAAACCACTTACTATACTGCAATTTTTTAATGATACATATCTCAGTAAAAGTATTAAGAATGTATATATTAAAACTGAAAAAAATGTGTTACTGTTCCTTTAAAGGAGAAGGAAAGTCTCTAAACAACATTGCCTCAAAATAACAGCCATGATCTTTTCAGTAACATACTGCCCCAGCTCAGCTATGTAGTACTTCATTATCATATGAATCGACAAAGGTCTGCCCTACGACCAAATACCAAGCCCAGCTTCCTCTCCTTCTCTAACAGTAACTTGGCCCTGCTAGCCCCGCCCACCTAATCACACTGTCCAGTCGGATTGCCCCTCCTATTGTTTCCAGGACAACACTAAACAGAGCCCTGCACAGCCCCTCTCCTAACAACAGAGCTGCGTTCGATCTTGAAAGGGAGCAGAGTTACACAGAAGCAGATCTGAGGAATCTTTAGACAGCTTTACAGTATGTTATGTGAAATTTATCTAAGTATTGTTTTATTATTTACAGGCAGAAGTTGTAAGTAAACAATTTTTACATGGAACACTTTTACCTATTGCAGGCTTCTTAAAGAGCAATTTACTATACACAGAAATGATACAACTATCTCTAGGCTGCTCTGCACGTGTCAGAGTTTACATCCTGCGGAGCAGCATAGAGCTGAAGACGCACCAAGGTAACTGTGGGGGAAAAAAAACATGCATGCGCAATAGAAGGCCGCAGCAAGAGGAAGTGACGGAAGGGCTTTTAAAATGGCGACCGCAAGCAAAGCAACCCAGTTATATTTTTAAAGATGGCTGGCTGATGTTAGAAAGTGCAATGAAGGAAACTAACATAGTAGTTCAGGAGGCACAAGTATGCCTAATGTATAGGTACCTATGTCCTTATAAACCTTCACCTTTTAAGTGCTAAAACAAATGTTATGAGAGATGAAAGGACCCCTACAAAAGCCAGTTGAAGAAGCTGCAGTCAAGCTAATGCTTTATGTATATATATTCTTGTCTTTTGTAGGATGGCAAACAACTCTGGAAGTAACTCATCTTTACAAGGTCACAAATATGCAGCCAGCGAACAGCAAGAGAATCAAAAACCACAGCAGAGTGAGGAAGAAATCTTCTACTTAGCTAGCCGTGCTGCCTATCTTACTGTCTTTAAAAGCAGTCTGGACAACATTACAAACAAAGATCAGCTGCGATTAGGTATTTTATATAGCATCAGTATACAAGTACTGTAAAGCATTATTCAACCTTAGTAACACATTCATATTGTACAGCTGCGATGCACAGCAGTACTGTTCAAACACTGGTTTCAGCCCCCCTTATGACTTTTATGAACCACCTCCTCGTCAAGGAGCTTCACGTCACCTGAAGAGAAGGAGGCCACATTAAAGGAACCTAGGAGTGAAAGGGTAGTGATTCACAAAAAGAAAAGCTGGACTTACTGATGACTCCAGTCCATATGTTGATGGGGTATTACCTCCCCCAGAAGTACATAGGCCTGCAATGCTGCATAGTGATCAGACTGATGTGTCATCAGTGCAATTTTTCCCCTACATGTACGGCCCAGTTTTACAAAGCTAACTAATCAAACTGCTGGCTGACTGATTGGAACTGTAGCTATCTTTATTGTGAAAAAATCAAGTAATAAAACACAATTTACTACTCAAAGTACTTATTGTTGTAGTTGATCACTTGTTTTATATAAAAAGGAAACAGCCCAGCACTAATTATGACAGCATAAAAAAAATTCAGAAAGTATATTTAGGAATAATCATACAACCTTAATACTGCCTCTGCTTGCAATGAATTTATGCAGCTTGCTTTTCATTCAGCTAGCCTTGCAAGGATCAGTCTGCAGCACTGATATTGTTAAAGAGTTCTGGTATGTTGATAGAGAAATAAATCCTGATGACATGTTGGATTTTTCACTCCTGATACCCTAATTACGCCATGGCTGGTTTAACAGGCGGTCACATTCAGCAGATGTGCTTAGCCTAATGAAGGCTTTCAACATTATGGCAAAAGATTTTTTTTGCTTCTTGCTAATGGCAGATTTCTTATAATCCAGATTCAAAAATAGTATTGGGGAGAACAAATGTTTTCTCCTTTCTGAGGGTTATGTCTTTCATCTCTTTCCATGAGCCACTTAAGCAATTGACCAACTATTACATGAGCCCTGGTGTCAAGGTCATTGAGAACAGGCTTTTAGAATTCTAAATATTTCCCATAGTTAACTGGGTCAATTAATACTCCTTGGCCTTAAAGGAGCCCTGTGACAAATTGCAAAGCACAGAATTAAAGATTTAGGGCAAGCATTGTGGGGATATACATGCAAAATACTACCCCTAAATGTAGTTCATAGAAACATTAACCATGCTGTGTAGAATGGATAAGTACTGTACTGGAAAGACTGTACTGTCCAAAACTTACTTGAACATGTCTGGCTAACCCAACCAGTAATAACCATTCAGGTTTGGCCAATAGTTAGCACTTTTATAACTGAGCAGTATACTATAACTGTTCCATTTCCTGGAATTAAAATATTTGTCATGGAACCTCTTGCAAAACTACAGTTGCCAGCATTTGGCCTAGATAAACAAGTACATGTAGATCTACAACGATATGGGGCATGTTTATAAAGGTACATTCAAGAGTTGAGTTGAAATACACTCTGTAACTATTTTTTACAAATGTACAGACTTGTGTGAACTTACAGCATTTTTTCGGAGTTAGTCTGTCATAAAATATATTATATAGGGAATAATGTACCTCTTATGTTATCCATGACCATATAATAGCATGAGGCTGCTGGCAATGCGCTTTTATACAGGTCATAGAAATCTGAGGTGACTCCATATCCATATACATTTCAGCAGAGAGTACATTATTTTTTAATAACGTGCAAATTTCAGTGAGTCATGTGATACAAATGATTTTACTCAACTTAATTATAATCTTAAAACCTTATCATGGAAAAGGGCAACCCTGGAACTTATAAATAAACCAACTATTTTAATCCCGAATGTACAATTTTTTTTTATTTTGCACAAAACATTTTACACCCTTTTCTACAGCCCATAGAGCGCTTATATAATACTGAAAGCTTCTGTCCGCAAATAACCACATCTCATGCGCATCTCATACTTTGTCAGCATAAAAATTAAATCTTGTACTACAAAGTGTTTCATTTGTTAATACTTTTAATATTGTATTTATTTTACAGTGCTCCAGCAAACTGGTCGAAATCCATCCAACAGAGTACTAAACAAGTATTGGACTCCTAGGACAAAACAGTTAAATTTTGATGATTTCTGTGCCATCCTAAAAAAGGAGAAACCTGCTACAAAAAATGAGCTTCTGAAAGCTTTTAGGAATATTGATACATATAACAAAGGATATATTTTACACAATGACTTGTATCAAGTCCTTACCACAGTACGTATAATGATATATTATTAACTGTTGTGTTATCAATAAAACTTTAATACTGGTATGGGATCTGTTATCCAGAAGGACATTGCTTAATTTCTGGATAGATTCCTAAGGAATTATTTATTTTAGCCCTATTTCTTTTAAGAGTGTGACAGTATCTTCTACAGCATAAATCCATGCTGATAGCAAAAAATGAAGAAAAAATCCTAATAGACTATTGTAATGTTTGCCTAAAGGCATAGGGCTATATTTTACTGAAAGGTCCCCTATCTTGAAAACCACAGGTCCCACAGTCTCCAGATCATAGATCCCATACCTGTATATTGTACCAGAACTCATTCTAACTCGTATTGTAAAGAACTGTAAATTTTAGAAAATGTAAACGTACACTTGAATTAATGGTGCTCCACACACTCCCAACATTTAATGGAGTGTGCTATTTACTTGAGACAATGTACGGTGACCACATACGGAGTATTTCCTGACATATAGCAGAAACTGGTGTCAGTTCAATTTCACAGCATGAATAAATTATGTGCTTTGTCCATTCTTTGGAGATAAATAAATGTTTTCCTTCATTTTTTTATTGCATGAAAATCTAAAACATATCATTCATATTTCCCAGAAAGGTGAGAAAATGTCTCATGAGGAAGTCAACTCTGTGTTTCGTTTAGCTGAAGTAAACAGCAATGGCAAGCTTGACTACAATAAGGTATGGATAACACAATTGCTATATCTTTCTGGTCAGTTTTTTTCTGCTTTATAACAGTGCCCTGAAACAGTTTATTAAAAAGAAGATGATTTACTGCTTGAAACAACATTCTGTTACTGAGCTATATACTGTAGGTTAAAGAGATCACACCACTACACGCTGCCTTGGGGTTATTTTTGACCAGTCCCTCTCCTTCTCTAACCATATTAATAACACTGCCAAAACCTGCCGCTTTTTCCTCCGCAATATTGCCAAGATAAGCCCCTTTCTTTCACAAGCGACAGCTAAAACACTAATCCATGCCCTTATCCTTTCCCGCTTAGATTACTGCAATCTCCTGTTAACCGGCCTCCCAGACTCCCACCTCTCTCCCCTGCAATCAATTTTAAACTCTGCTGCCAGGATCCTCCTGCTCTCTCCGAAGAGGGAACCTGTTCAGCCTCAATTAAGCTCTCTAGCATTGCTGCCTGTTAAGCAAAGGATAGCTTACAAAATCCTTCTGCTAACATTCAAAGCCCTTCACTCCTCTGCTCCTCATTACATTTCTTCACTGGTCTCCCTGCATGTTTCTGGTCGTCTCCTCCGCTCCTCTCAGAGCCTCTGTCTTTTTACACCATCCACATCCGCTGCGCTCTCTCGTCTTAAACCTTTCTATCTCGCTGCTCCTTACCTCTGGAACTCTATCCCTGAATCCCTCCGTAGGGAAAACTCACCCACTCTTTTTAAGAAAAAGCTCAGCTGTTACCTTCTGGAGCACTAAAACATTATTTTGCCCAGTCCTGCGCTTAAGGGCAAATGCCCATACCTGGTGCACTCTTACCTTCCAGTTTGTGCCTGTATGTTACCCAACCACTTAGATTGTAAGCTCTACGGGGCAGGGACCTCCTTCCTACTGTGTCTCATACCACATGGCACTTATATATATATATATATATATATATATATATATATATACATATATGTATTTATTGTATTTATTTATTATATCACTTGTCCTCCCGGTGTGTAATTTTGTATTCTGTAAGACTGTACAGTGCTGCGTATCCTTGTGGCGCTTTATAAATAAAGTTATACATACATACATACATACCACTAAGGGGCACTACTTTGGGTATGCTATTAGAATAGCACTGACAGAATTGCTTGTCAGCTTTTCTATCTCTTGTCACAGTAGTAAGCTGATCTGTCTGTGGCTGTGTAGGTGCTGCTCTGACAATGCACCTTTAAACTTCTATACCTGTCAGCATAGCTTTTGGCACTCTTTTTGAGAAGTAGAACATTGTGTATTTTAGTGCTGCAGTTCAGTATTTAAATGAAACTGGAAGAAAGGTTGGTCACATAATAGAGGGGTGGAGGTTTTGTGTGTAGTTGTGGGAGTTCACCAAGACAATGTAAGTGTTGGAAATTGAGTGTAATAGAGAAGCAGTTTGAGGGTATGCTGGTTGGATGTGCAGGGTGGAAGGGCCAGTAGCTTGGGCACTGAAAATTGTAAGTAAACAAATAGTAATGGTATTTGTAAATAATCATGAAGGTGCTGGTGGTTGAGCATGAAAGTGAAGGTATTTGCAGGTGGGTTGCTCTATACTGTTGGTTCCTGTAATTTTACTTGCAGCAATTCTAGTTTTAGCAAAGGGGATGGCATTTTCTGGAGATTTGTCACCCCTGGAAGTGCAGATTCAATTGTGAGCGACAAAGCTTACCGGGTCCCATCACCCTTAAGCACTGTAGACTTATCTAGTCTAGTTTGGTCCTGGTATTTAAGGGCCAGTGCCCAAATATTGTGCACTATTGTGTCTTTTACCACAAGGCACTTACTCTCTGTATATGTATACTTATATTTATTTTGACACTTGTCCTCCCTGTGTGTAATTTTGTACACTAAGATTGTACAGCGCTGTGTATTCCAGCGCTTCTTAAACCATGTTATTCATACATATGTAAGTACATGTTGGGTGCATAGAAATAAAGGTTACTAATAATAATAGATAGTCCACAGTATAAGGAGCAATTTGTGCATAAAATTGAAGGGGCTAAGAAGTTCATGAAAGTTAATGAAGTGCATGACTGTGCTACTGGTAAGGCTAGTCACACGTCTGAAATGGAAGGCAGCTTAAAAAACAACACTTTGGGGGAATTAGGATGGGGTGATTAAGTTAAGACTTGTACAAAACTTTGAGACCTTTAGTCCACCAATTTCTGCCTGTATGTTATCCACCTACTTACACTGTAAACTTTTTGGAGCAGTGACATCCTTCCTACTGTGTCTCTTACCATGTGCCACTTTATCTGTGTATATTAATACTGTGCTTATTTATTTTTATTTCTATAATGCTTGTCCTCCCAGCTTGTACTTTTGTACGTTGTAAGATTGTACAGCACTGCATATTTTTGTAGCACTTTATAAATAAAAGTTATAAATACATGTTGGCTCCAAATAAATGAAGGTTAATTATAATAAATAATGTCCTGTGTATGTAGAGCAGTAGCAAGTCTAGAAGTAAACTGTGTAGGGAAGCAGAATAAGGGAATGGCTGGTTCAGGAATTTGTGCATGAAAGTAAATGTGCTGGGAATAAATAAATAATGAGAGTTTTGAGGAGTTTGATTCAAGAGTTGTGCAGAAATTTCCTCTTACTGTACCTTGTAACTATCTCATTATTTAATTATTAATTACTTTCATTTATATAGCACTGACAGTGCTTTGCCAATAATGTGCATCTCTTACATCAGTTCCTACCCCTGTAGTACTTACAGTGTTAGGTCCATAGCACCTTCTGTTAGAGGCCTGCGGCATTGTGCATTTATCTGGTCGTGGAACTCCTTGGTGGCACCTTTGAACTAAATGCAGCGCCATGCTACATCCCAAGAAACAATGAAACATTCCTTATAGTTATGGAAACATGTATCAGAACTGCACCTTGTCCTCTCTTGAACCATGTGCTGCTTACTAAAAATACTGCCAATGATTATTTAGGTTACATAATCATAAACACATTATAAACATAATTGCACATAACCAAAGAGCCTAATAGCAGGCTTGTTAGGCTTATCAAGGTAGTAATCTTTATACACGTTTATTATGTAAATTTGCACAATATAAATATATATTTTTACATTTTGCAGATTAAGTTAACCTTTTTTGATTGCTATTCTTTTCTCGGCAGTTCTGTAACACATTCTTTAGAACCAGTGAACAATGTGCTAAGGTAGCATCAGAGAGAATGGACAGCAACAGCAAGGCAAAGCGACAGCAGTTTGGAAGCTATATTGAAAAGTCACCTGAGCGTTCTGCTTCACCGTCATCAAAATCATCCCAAGGAAATTCAAAGCTTTATGATTCTGAAACTTCTCCAAGGAAAGGTACTTTGAAAAGATACTCATTATGTTTTTTTAAGGTATTAGTAATAAGAAAATGTACCTATATACTAACAGCACAGCTTTTTATGCTTTTTTTCCAGTTGTTATAACTGCATTCTATATCCAAATAAGAACTAAAGGTGCATTGTTTATTGCTGCTTGTTTTCAGGCCATCTAGTTGGTTGCTTTCAGATTTCTTCTTATGGATTTTTTATTTATTTATTTATTTTTACAAATTCTTCAGAGCCTCAGACCAGATCCCAGTGTACCTTGAAAAGTCACACTACTTAAAGAAGAAGGAAATTTGTAATCATATGGGAGGTGCCAAATCTTAGGCACTTTCTGATGTTTATAATGACTTACCTGATATACCAGGCTGATGCCCATTTTTGCTTTAAACTGCACCAGCCCAGGTTTGTTCTGTAGGAGCTTGCTTCCACTTATTTTCTTTGGGGCCTGGGCAGGCGCATGCACAGTACATTTTGAAAAGCCATCCTTTTGCATCTAAGATGACTTTTCGCTCCACTGGTCATGCACCTGCCCATACTGGAACAAAGAGAAGAAGGAAGAAGCCAAAGAAGATGGCAACATTAAGAATCTACAGAAATACCCCGGGCAGTGCAATTTTTACCAAACAGGACTCCAAGATGGCAATCGGACCAGTCCCTGGATCAGCTTGTACTAAGAGCGATCTTCCATAACCCTGTATTCCCTCACTTCTTATAGCTATATAATGTATTAGCTAGTATGACTGATTCAGGGAGGGAATTCCACAACTTCACAGCTCTCACAGTAAAAAATCCTATCCAAATATTTGAACGGAACCTCCCTTCTTCTAAATGGTGTGGGTGCCCTTGTGTCAGTTGGAAGGACCTACTGGTAAATAAAGCATTACAGTATATTGATACATAGTTATTATGTCACCTCTTAAGCGCCTCTTCTCCAATGTAAACTTGCCCAGTCTTTGTTCATAACTAAGACTTTCCATACCCTTTAACTATCTTATCAGGTAAGAGATTATAATTACTTGGGGCTCCCTAACATTTTGGCACCCCCAACAGGGATTATATTGTTAGTTCTTCTCTAAGGTGCAAAAACCATTAGTTTTGTTATTTTAATATTAAACCTGGGGAACACTGTTGCAAGGATCACTCGAGATGCAGAATTCAAAGTTCTACGTTTTACATAGCGAATATCTGCCATCTTTGTAAATTCTTTTACCCCAGAGTAGTTTGTTAGGTTTATTAGCTGGATTTGTAATGTGAAGTTTAACAAGTATTTATGCTCAATGTTTCAGCTGAAAATAAATCATCTAGGCCCTCTTCAGCTCGTAGCTTTAAAGCTACAATATCTACGGTAATTAATATGGGCATACCTAGTACCAGGATTGCCAAGCTCACTGAGCCAAATAATTTGAAGGTAAGTGGAGAAAATTTTTTTTTTTTATCCATTGTGAATTGTTTTGTATTTGAAGTACAATTTTTTTCTATGATTTCCCAATAAAAGACTCAAAAATAATATCCAAGTGGAACATTCATGTATTTGTTTTTAGTAAACAAATGATAATTGTATGCATGTTCTTGCTATGTGGCCTAATTTTTAATGTAAAATGTTATATTAATGAAATTGCACAAAGAATACAGGTATACTATTTATTGGGTCTTTGTATAATACAACATTGAGCCTAATAGTAATGAGCCTGTTCAGGGCTAAAGTTTGTGAATGGATATCATACATTTTTCTCACACTACATGTGTTTTTTAGGGTTTATACTTAACATTGTAGCATCTTTTCTTTTTGTACCCACTTATCTCTTATGGTGCCTCTCTGTTTTGGCTGTTTTCTGTTCTGCTCTTTATTTTTTAGATTTCTCCCTCTCACAGTTTTCCTGCAACCCCTTATTTATCCATTCTTGCTTCCTATTAGAAGGGAAAATATTACATGCCTGAGGCTTATATTTGTCTGGGCTGGTTTGTGTGGGTGTGGTTGTATGTTGTGATATTGGTGTATTTATTTGGGTGGAGGAGTGCTTTGTAAAGAAAGACATGTCAAAAAAGGACCCATGTTCTCCAGTTTTCCCCAGTTTCTGTATTGCTTCTATCCATTATTAGAGAATGGGGAGGCTCATGCACCATTAAAGTTTGAGTTGATTAATACTGATATATCTTCTTAAATATTGATCAGCATAACAATTTGGCGAACAGAGTTGCAAAACAACTGAAACAGTTAACTGTATAAATTAAAGGTTGCATTCAATATAGCATGATGTGCACACATATCTCCATTGATAAGTAACTGTAGGCAACACACATTTCAGAAATAAAGAGCATGATGCAAATTAATATACAGCACCTGGAACCTTGATAAACGGTCTTTAGTTCCCCCACCTCTTAAATCTGTATTGATTTTCATTTAGAACTTGGTTTTAGTTACTTTGATAAATCACTTTCATACCTTCTCCTGTGGGGGACACATCAAAGTCCCTTTCCAAAGTCAATATTTGTAGAGTGTTATTATTGATTGTTGTTCTTTTGTTTTTCTTTTCTTTACTTTCAGTTTACTAGGCATTTTTTTCTTTGTTCAACTGAAAATAATTGCTGCAGACATCAAGCACATAAAGTGCAAACTGCCAGACCACCCTTAAATGAGTACCAGGAGATTTCCTTGTGCCAAATCAAATTATTCTATAACTATAGCTGAAAATGCTGAAATCACTGTTCTTCTGGGATTTGTTCTTGCTTCAATAACAATGCCAGGTTTCTTTTTGCCCCTGTGTCCTTTAAATCATAAATTGCTTGTGAATTACATTTTTTTTTTCAACATTATATTTTTTTTTTCAAAAGCAGCCATTTCTTAGAAATCATTGCAAACTGCAAACCTACATATTGCCAGGGAGATTTTGTTTACTTCAGTATGTTGTTCCCTTCATTTTATTATTAATAATCCTAAACCACACATGGAATAATCCCCTTTGAACTATGTTATACTACAAGCTTTAATGTACCATAGGGTACATTTCTGGGTTTTTTTTTGCACCATGATTTTTCAATGAGACACCAAATTTGTCCCTGTCACCTCTCTTTCTGATAAAGAGGAAACATCCATAAGTCCAAGCACTAGGGATTTCCAGTTGATTGCAGGATGAAATCTCTGTAGTGCATATAGTCCTTGCCAGCACTTGGAAGGTCGCAGGGAATGATTTCAGGTCTTTGTTAAGCATGACAGAAAACGAGGTGGGCAACCTAATGTGAGATAGGCCTAAGGCGCAAAAACATGCATAATGATGTGGGAGTCCCAACTAGTATGTAAGGTGTTAACTTTTTAAAGATGGACATTTACCCCATCTTTATTTTCAATCTCCCTTTCCTTACTAAAGGTCCCCATACGGGCCGATTCTAAATGCCGATATCGGTCCCTTAGACTGATTTGGCAGCTAATCGGCCCGTGTAAGGGCACTACCAACGAGCCTGCCCGACCGATATCTGGCCTGAAAGCCTGGATTCTCCAGATATCGCCCACCCCTAGGACCTGAAGGTGTATGGGGACCTTAAGAGTTTTAGTTGTAGTTTAACAGTAGCCTGAGGGAGGCTTTCTTTAGCCACAATGTATGTTGATTTAGGGGCCCTCTAGCTATAATGGGTAGCGGAACTGTTAGGTACAGTTGGGCAGAGTGCAGTGTAACATAAATTATTCATTTTTCTGTCCCACCTTCTTCCACCTGGAATTCACTCTCTTGTGGGAGTTGTAGCACAGTATGGGGCAGAGGTGCCTTTTTTTATTCTGATTTAGGAGCTTGGCATAACTTGAAGGGGTTGTTTACCTTTGTACAACATTCTTGCAAATCTAGATCAATAGAACATATGTAGATAACAAAAAAGTGTAGCTCAAGAGATATTTGACTCAGAATCATCACTCTGCTGATCCTTCACTTCTGCACAGATGCTGTGCTGGGGGGTGGGGGTGTCGGTGACCCCCTATAAACACTAGAGTTGCTTTTTTACTTCCTTATACACACTCATAATACTGTCAGCAGGCTTAAAGGGGAAGGAAAGGCAAAGTCACTTGGGGGTGCCAAAATGTTAGGCACCCCCAAGTGACTTTAACCGCTTACCTTGTACCCCGGGCTGGTGCCCCTGTTAGGAGAAAATAGCACCAGCCCGGGGCACCTGGAGCGCAGCACTTCCTCCTTCCGCCTTCCACTTCCTAAACTGCCGGTGGCCAGGCATGCACAGTAGAGCGAAAAAGCCGACTTAAATGTTTAAGTTCGGCTTTTCACTCTACTGCGCATGCGCGCGCAGCGAAGCCGGAAGGAGGAAGCGCCGGCAGCTACCCCGGGCTGGTGCTGTTTTCTCCTGACAGCGGCACCAGCCCGGGGTAAAAGGTAAGCGGTTAAAGTCACTTGGGGGTGCCTAACATTTTGGCATCCCCAAGTGACTTTACCTTTCTTTTTCCTTTAACCCTTTTGGCTGTGTCTCCTGTCAGTCTAACATTGCTTTCTGTGCCTGTGACAGAGTTCTGCAAATCTAACATAACAGTATGTTAGATTTGTGGTATGCTGAGTCTGTTTGCCTATGCCATTGCAAGGGTAAAATTAACTAATGACCTTTAATTTATGCAACTGGTTAGTGCTCAAGCAACCAATGAATTGGTCAAATAGGAAAAAAGTAATGGCAATGCCTGGATGTAATGCTGTAAGCATATATAGGATATAGAAGCTTCTCAGTGTGTCAGGATCAAAATAGGCCACTCCCATCCGTTCAGAAAACTGATCATAGAGACAGAATAAGGATTAATTTAACAGGATTAAAAAGTAGTTTTTACAGTGGGCTTTTTACTTTTGTTTATGGAAAAAAAATTTTTTAACATGCTGTGAGCTTTTTTAGTGGTTTATTAAAATTTGGACATTGACATTTGGACAACCACTTTAACACCTCATTATTGTATACAGGCTTAGTGTCCGAATACAGGTCACTTTTGGTTGATTACTTTGCCCCCACTTCTAGGAAAATTTCATTCAGACACACATACTTATTTTTACAGCCCAGACTGCAGCAACTGTACTTATTTCTGGCATTCAATCATCTCTCTACATCCTTGGGTCCCTCACTTTATAGTTATTTCTGCATTTCTGAGCAAAACCATTTAATGACAACCTATTTTTTATTGATTGAATTCAAACTTCAAACAGCAAAACCTCAACACTGTGGCTTCTCTTTACAGCTACAACCTCAATTCTAAAATTACTCTCTGTTCAGACTTTCTCCACTTTTATAGCCTCTTCCAATCTCTCATATGCTCCACTACCAGAATTATCTTGCACTTCTGTCTCGCTGTCTAATCTTCCCTTGCGCAAGGATAATCTGACAAAGCCTGGCTTTTCCAAAGCCAATATACAGGAATTGGAACTGATAAGAAAAAATAATTAAAAAATTAATTAAACCTATTAGTATTATTTTGCCACCAGCAAGGATTAATTATATATTAGCTGGGATCAAGTACAAGGTACTGTTTTATTATTACAGAGAAAAACAAAAACATTTTTAAAAAATTGGAATTATTTGCTGAAAATGGTGTCGATGGGAGATGGCGTTTCCATAATTCAAAGCTTTCTGGAAAATGGTTTTCTGGATAACAGATCCCATATCTGTACTAACTGTCTTTCATCAATGTCTTTCTGTTTTCCTTGATCCCCCAATATTTAGATAGTAAGCTCTTGTTAGCAGGGCCCTATAATCTTCCTGATTTATTTAATTGATTTTTATTTTTCACATAGCCTAATGCACAAACCTTTGGGTATCCTTTAACATTTTGTGTTATTTTTCAGAACTGGCTTACCACAGCAAGCAAAGGATGCTTTTTTCTAGAGGACAATGGTGATATAATCAGCCATCATTACAAATTACAAGTTCTTCAAAAGTCTGCAGTTCATCTCACAATCAAACCTTTAAACCTCAGCAAAGCTGAAGGTAGGCATTTTCCCACAAACCTAGTTGATACTGATCAATTTTGCTGTATTTGTATTTTAAGGGCAACAAAATCTTTGGATATGTTCCACTCTTGATTCCAAGATAATTTTCATTCTGTTAATTCTGTACTCCTGATCTAGGAGAAGCACATGGACTCCAATGTGGAGGTGAACAGGGAACTTTAAGGGGTTTTCTTTAGTGTCAATAGGCTTTTGTGTCTTAGTGTCATAGTGCAGCTAAAAGCATTTTTTTTTTCACACAGCAGTCCTAATGCACAATAGATAAGCTGTAGGAATATATGATCAGTCCTTTTGGTTCTCCTTTTCAGTATAATATAGTATTATACATGGTCATTGTATGGCTATGCAACAAAATCATCAGCCTGAAAAATAGAGCATTATTATTATTTCAGAATAACGCATGGTAATAATTCTTAAGCACTTGGATGGTGTAACTATGAGTCTTTGTATTATTTTAAAGTATTGTATGTTCTGCCCTCTAGTGTTTACTTTTATGAACTGAATACTGAATTATGTTTCTATATTTAGTTTTTGTGCCTTCACATCATTTGTACATATTTATAGGGCTCATTTACTAAGTGGAAGGCAAAGTGCAAAAAAGGGGGTGCAATGTTCATTTTTTTTTTTTTTTCGCTTGTACCCTGTCTTTCACTCTTTAAATTGCAGCTAGTCTTTGTAGTTCATTTCTGGGTGCAGACACCTGCAGCTTCCCCCGCCTACATTTGGCTACACTCTGTTCATGTGGGACAGGTGAATGGAGGCACAGACATGTTCGCACCGCCTATCCATCCCCTACCTTGCATGTCATTCAGGGAGTGGCAACAGAAGCTGGCTGCAATACAGCCCTGTATTTGCCTCTTGCCCTATGACAGGCGGTAAGGAAAGGGTTGGCCTGCATCCACTTACACTGCACTTTAAAATTCTAATATTTGTTCCTGTTGGGTAAACTTTAATGAATTAAGGGCAAGTAACACCAAAAGGTGAATATTTTAAAAATAAGTATAAGTGGAAACCTACGCAGGCATGAGGAGAACATAGCAATGCTAGCTACTCTACCTATGTGCTGCCTATTTTTTTTTTTAACTCCTAATATATATATATATACAGGTCCTTTTCAAAAAATTAGCATATTGTGATAAAGTTCATTATTTTCTGTAATGTACTGATAAACATTAGACTTTCATATATTTTAGATTCATTACACACAACTGAAGTAGTTCAAGCCTTTTCTTGTTTTAATATTGATGATTGGGGCATACAGCTCATGAAAACCCAAAATTCCTATCTCAAAAAATTAGCATATTTCATCCGCCCAATAAAAAAAAAGTGTTTTTAATACAAAAAAAGTCAACCTTCAAATAATTATGTTCAGTTATGCACTCAATACTTGGTCGGGAATCCTTTTGCAGAAATGACTGCTTCAATGTGGCGTGGCATGGAGGCAATCAGCCTGTGGCACTGCTCAGGTGTTATGGAGGCCCAGGATGCTTCAATAGCGGCCTTAAGCTCATCCAGAGTGTTGGGTCTTGTGTCTCTCAACTTTCTCTTCACAATATCCCACAGATTCTCTATGGGGTTCAGGTCAGGAGAGTTGGCAGGCCAATTGAGCACAGTAATACCATGGTCAGTAAACCATTTACCAGTGGTTTTGGCACTGTGAGCAGGTGCCAGGTCATGCTGAAAAATGAAATCTTCATCTCCATAAAGCTTTTCAGCAGATGGAAGCATGAAGTGCTCCAAAATCTCCTGATAGCTAGCTGTATTGACCCTGCCCTTGATAAAACACAGTGGACCAACACCAGCAGCTGACATGGCACCCCAGACCATCACTGACTGTGGGTACTTGACACTGGACTTCAGGCATTTTGGCATTTCCCTCTCCCCAGTCTTCCTCCAGACTCTGGCACCTTGATTTCCGAATGACATACTTTGGACCACTGAGCAACAGTCCAGTGCTGCTTCTCTGTAGCCCAGGTCAGACGCTTCTGCTGCTGTTTCTGGTTCAAAAGTGGCTTGACCTGGGGAATGCGGCACCTGTAGCCCATTTCCTGCACACGCCTGTACACGGTGGCTCTGGATGTTTCTACTCCAGACTCAGTCCACTGCTTCCGCAGGTCCCCCAAGGTCAGGAATCGGTCCTTCTCCACAATCTTCCTCAGGGCCCAGTCACCTCTTCTCGTTGTGCAGCATTTTCTGCCACACTTTTTCCTTCCCACAGACTTCCCACTGAGGTGCCTTGATACAGCACTCTGGGAACAGCCTATTCGGTCAGAAATTTCTTTCTGTGTCTTACCCTCTTGCTTGAGGGTGTCTGATGGCCTTCTGGACAGCAGTCAGGTCGGCAGTCTTACCCATGATTGCGGTTTTGAGTAATGAACCAGGCTGGGAGTTTTTAAAAGCCTCAGGAATCTTTTGCAGGTTTTTAGAGTTAATTTGTTGATTCAGATGATTAGGTTAATAGCTCATTTAGAGAACCTTTTCATGATATGCTAATTTTTTGAGATAGGAATTTTGGGTTTTCATGAGCTGTATGCCACAATCATCAATATTAAAACAAGAAAAGGCTTGAACTACTTCAGTTGTGTGTAATGAATCTAAAATATATGAAAGTCTAATGTTTATCAGTACATTACAGAAAATAATGAACTTTATCACAATATGCTAATTTTTTGAAAAGGACCTGTATATATATATAGACGTCCGACGTTTCAGTTCCTTCAGGAACTTTCATCAGGGACAGCAGTGTTCCTGAAGGAACTGAAACGTCGGACTAATAAAGAATCTCACGCTTCTACAAGTCTTTTGATGTTTTTGATGTGAAATCTCCTGTGAGTGCCGTTCTTCATTGCCTCTCTACAAATTGCTACACTGTCCTGGCACCCAGGTAGCGTCTCTGACTTTTGGTGTGCAGCTTATACACTGTTTGTATATATATATATATATATATATATATATACAAGGAAGAGTGGAGCACACCCTATAGAAGTTCAAACGCCCTGGGTGCTGGCTAAAATGAGGCAATATATGGACAGAGAGCCGCACACACAAGGACTTAGTAATGTAGTGAAAAAATGTAATTAAAAAAATATCCCATATATTTTTTGAATTAAATTTTTTCACTACATTACTAAGTCCTTGTGTGTGCGGCTCTCTGTCCATATATATATATATATATATATATATATATATTTACTTGCCATCTTATTATTTACCTAGTTCTCTTTTTGAGGAAGGAAAACCACAATCCTCTTCATTAATTACTCTGTACAACTCCTTGCCATTTGCGAAGAATAATACACTGTTTTAATGCAATAATATCTTTAATTATTAATAAATATACGGACAATCTTGGTATTCAGGTAAGTGTATTAGTAAAAACAATTAAATATTACAGGGATTGGTATATTTAATGCATGCAGGTATATACAGGGTTTAGAATTCCCATTACATAGCAGAATGCTGTGCAGCCAGAGCCACAAATGCAAGTATTACATCATATACAAAGGGCTATAATGGACTGAGCAGCATAGTCGCAGATTGCTGCTTGAGTTAAGAGAGTTGTTCCTTTTTTCCAAGATTTTTGCACATTTCTGGTAGTTACTTTTCTTTGTGAACAAGGCTTTCTCCATTTTACACAAGTCCTTTACTGATTTATACCATTGATCATATGATGGAGGGTTAGGGCACAAGTGATCAATTTGCTAGCTAAAAATAGTACTTTGTAGAGACAGAGTTTTTCATTGTTGGACAGTACTAAAGAGTTATATACAGTATAAAGGGGTTATACCAAGGATACAGAGTTTGTGATCTCTTGTTCGAGAGAGAGACTGACTTAGATAGAGAGGGTTTGTAGGCATTTTAGATCAATATATGTCTAATTTTGTGCACAGTTGTAAGATGTGCAGTAGGGTACTTTGTTCTTGGTTACAACAGGGAGAAATAGTACAGTGAGATGGTTTGGTTTTAGTATAATAAGGTCTGTGAATAATGTATAGCTGAATCAAAAACTTTATAGACACCATAGATGGGGCCACCAGAGCCTGTTTCCATTGGGTGTCTATAAGATAAGCAAAGTCTGCCTCCCATTTAGGGCAGCATTTCAGAGGAGATGATTGCTACTTGTATTTTAGAATTATTTTGTACTACTGGAACATCAGTTTCTCAGCTATAATAGCAGTGGCTAATGTTGAGTATCAGTGATAATTTTATCTACAGAGGGCTGAGATAATGCTGCTGTATACCAACCACTGATTACTTGGGAGTCCTGTGGTGGATTGTAGAGCGAAAAAGGACATTGGATGGTTACCTTTCCATAGGTTCCATTTTGTTTAGAAGCCCAACCTCATCTAGGTTTACTTTTCTGGCATGGATCTCTGTTGTGGAAAGTTTGATTTATCATTAATAGTGTGTAATAGGGTGTAGGACTTGAAAGTATATGAGGTGATGTGCAGTAGTCCAGGTTTTCCTTTGTAGGGCAAGGAGAGGATTTGTCACTGTATTCCCAGCAGCAGGACTCCTGACAAACAAACCTGGGTAAGATGTGAGGAAGTTATGGAGGACCATAGGTGGCTGTGAACCTTTTGTCTGCTATACGTAAATTGTTCTGTATCAGGAGACTCTAAACCATCTGCCCTCAGAAGCAATTTTGCTAAGAGAAGTCTATTTATACAGAAAATGGTAGTTAAAAATGATCTTCAGTTCAATTATCTTCCAATAAGGTATAGGTAATCGTGCCAAGGCCAAAGCCACATTATGTGGCATGCTTGTGTCTATAGTAAGGTAAAAGCTGCAGGCAGCACGGGGCCAGATCTTGCTGTTGGGCTGCACACAGGGAACACTGTGTTGGTAGTCAATTAATATAATGTCTACTAAATCTACATTCTAGGCTGGGGGTCCCTAAACCTTTTTATTCATAAGCCACATTCCAATGTAAAAAAGAGATGGGGAAGTGCGAGCGGCGGGAGTTGTGTTTGATTGCCATGGGGGAAGGGGTGTGCGAGCAGGGGAATCCAAGATGGCAGCCGCGACAGGCTGCAAATACACCTAAGTTAAAAGCCAATTTTTGGGAGATGTGACCATTATTGTAAAAAATTAATTTGCTGATTTGCTATGAGCAAGGGGGCTCTACACTACTGTAAATTAAGGGCTACAGTAGTAGCCTTTCCTTGCTCTTTAATCGTATGTCCCTAACCTGTATTCCATTGTCTATTTTCTCTGTTACGAAACTTTGATACTGTTGAAAACTTTTATATTACTGCTATACTACTTTGATACAATATATGTATACATTCTTTCAACATCATATGCTGTATAATCAACATTGTTAAACTCAATAAAATACAAGTTACAAAAAAGCACATACTTTGAAGCCACTGGGAGCAACATCCAAGGGGTTGGTAAGCAACATGTTGCTTGCAAGCCACTGGTTGGGGATTAGTGCTCTAGGCCTTTTACATTATTTGTACACATTATTGTGCATTTTATTATTAGTGGATGTTAATTATTATTACTGTTAATTATTTTCTTCAGGAAAACTTTCACCATGGATGTCTGTTGACACTGCCCTGTATATCCTTAAAGAAAATGATGGCCAAGCAGACCTGATTTCTTTCACAGAGCTCAGGAACAAAGAGGTATGGATCTCTACTTTGTTTAGTAGAAATAGTTACGTACTCATGGACATGTACTCATCTACATGAATATGACTCTTAAATTGTGTAGAAAAGTAGTCTTAATATGCCACTCAAAACATTTCATCTTAAAAAATAGTGATTACATGGCACCATATTGCCCAATCTGGGTTCTTGTCTCACTTCTATAAGACACCTGCAGATGTTCATGGGACACAGTCCCGGCAAATAATTTGCTCTGTGCTCTCCACACTAAAGTTTATCTTCTGAACTTATTTGGCTATGGTTACAAGCACATGGAATAATTTATCTGCTACTATATTTCAGCCAGCTTAAAATCAGCAGTACCTCCTTATATACTCTTCAGTGGGAAACATTGGTGGTACTGCCACATTTCAGCCTGATTATGCTGTGAATAAGCTAGCTTGGGATGACATGTTTCTGTACCAGGACTGTGACAATTGGATGGGAAGGGTAGCTGGTACTTCTTCCCCTTATGGTGGGTAGAATATGTTTTATATGCCAATAGCCCTAGGAATCACTGCATGGTGTTAATACTCTCATATGTGTATTCTTTTCCTGATATACAAATACCAATGATCCATACAGAAATCTGTAGTCAAGTTATATAAAGTATCAATACCTCATATTGTATAGGAGTTTGGATGTTTTAATTGGAAAGGAGTACTGATGGAATAAACTTAATTGTTAATCTTTTTAAAGTATCGATGTCCTCCCTGCACGCTGCTGCAGGTTGAACATTGCTGAAGCACATACTAAAAATACCTAACAATTGTTAAACAGTATATAAGATTATTTTTATATTTATATATGTTTGTCCCTAAAAAATCTCTGATGTTGAGCCCTAAACTGTCCCTTCTTACTCTTGAAAATGTTAAAAAAGCAGAAGTAGAAAAGTTTTTATAATGATCGAACCAATTAAAACTACACATTTTAATTTTGTTTTACATGGCAAATTTATTTTATCATTACGAATGAGGTTGATTTCCTACCACTTCTGGTGATTATTGCATTCTGTTTCTTTGAAGACCTCTGGATGGAAAGGGGAGCTTGGAGTTGGTGTTTACTGGCTCATTCCATTTACAACAGGCTGTAGACTGAGAAAGAAAAAGAAACAAACCATCAAAGAAGCCCGACTGGTGTACAGAGATGAAAATGAAGATTTAGTTCTTACACCTGAATTTAAGTATGTCTTATGGAAGATGTCTGCCATTGGTTAAATCCTGTGTAAACAGATATTCTTAGTAGAAGCCTAAAAAAGTAGGAAAATAAAAAATAAGAATTTGGGTTTACAGGTAGGGTCATGTACAAAATGAATGATATGCGGCAGTGCTGTCCAACTGTCCGCCCTTTTGTGCCCCCACCCCCAACATCTGTCTGGCTTCTGTGACTGCAATACATATCGCAGGCACTCACAGATCCCACAAGCAGGCAATAGTAAATATGATCAAAGAAGCTTTATTGTAGACAATTAGACCGTATTGTAGCCTTACGCATTTCATGCACTTTGCACTTAATCATAGGCTAGTGCTATGACTGCTTACCTTTGTGTAAGCTTTAAATGGTATCATTACTACCTTGCCTGTGTGTGCCACACTCTGCCTGCCCTATGCTTCCTGTGTGCGCCATACTCTCCCTGCCCTATGCTTCCTGTGTGCGCCATACTCTCCCTGCCCTGTGCTGTCTGTGTGTGCCATACTCTCCCTTCCCTATGCTGCCTGTGTGCACCATACTCTCCCTGCCCTGTGCTGTCTGTGTGTGCCATACTCTCCCTTCCCTATGCTGCCTGTGTGCACCATACTCTACCTGCCCTGTGCTGTCTGTGTGTGCCATACTTTCCCTGCCCTGTGCTGTCTGTGTGTGCCATACTCTGCCTGCCCTATGCTGCCTGTGTGTGCCATACTCTGCCTGCCCTATGCTGCCTGTGTGTGCCATACTCTGCCTTCCCTATGCTGCCTATGGGAGGTGAACTTAGCATGGGATTGTTCTGGAAGTTTGATAGTATTTGGAAAAAGTTGTTAGGGGTCCCAAAGGTGTGTAATTATATGCTGGGAGTGGCTTAATATGTCTTAATGAACTTTTTCCCATATGATTGATGGGGATATCCCTGCAGCGAGCACCAACCATTTGGGTTTTTGCTGTGCTGCCACCATTAATGTGGGTATGGTTTTAATAGCTCTTGTGAGCTCAAAACTAGATTCCATCATCAGCCTTCCACCGCATAGATAGAAAAATTCTGGCCCTTGGTACCACAGAAGTTGGACAACACTGATATACAGTATTGACACAATACGCATAATACCAACTGGTTGACTTTCCTTTGCAAGGTCATTGGGTGCCAGCGGTGTTTACTTGTACAACTTATTTGTTTATGAACTCCAAAACAAGTTTTTATATCATACTAAATACCATATGAATTAAACATAGGGGTGTGTTCATAAGATTTAAAACTAAAGTTACAATTTTTACTGGATCAGGTTTAGTTTATTTTCTTAAGAAATCTTACAGCATCAGTAAACATTAAGCAAGAAAATGAAATTCATTTTACTTTCTAACTTCCAGTCTCACTTCCTCTTCTAGTAAGTTACTGGCTGTGTAGTTAAACAAATTAACAAACCATAGATAAACACTCTGTATCAGTGCTGTCCAAATTCTGTTGTACCGAGGGCCGGAATTTTTCTGACCTACGTGGTGGAGGGCCGATAATGGAAGCCAGTTTTGACCACTCCCCTTTTTGAAACCGCACCCACTTGAAACCACACCCATGTTATCACATGACCATACCCATATTAATGGTTGTAGTACAGCAAAAACCTGCCATACTCTGCATACTTGTGCCATACTTGGCCTGTGTGTGCCATACTCTGCCTTCCCTACCCTGCCTGTGTGTGCCATACTCTGCCTTCCCTACCCTGCCTGTGTGTGCCATACTCTGCCTTCCCTACCCTGCCTGTGTGTGCCATACTCTGCCTTCCCTACCCTGCCTGCGTGCCATACTTTCACTGTGTGTGCCATTCTTGGCTGGTTTGTGCCATACTTGGCCTGTGTGTGCCATACTCTGCCTGCCCTACCCTGCCTGTGTGTGCCATACTCTGCCTTCCCTACCCTGCCTGCGTGTGCCATACTTTCACTGTGCAGAGATGCAGAGATTAAAAGGTGTGAACAACACAGGGGATTACATATTTAAACAATACAGCCTGATTACAGCCTGAATCTGAGGTGTGAACCATGCAGGGGGGGGCAGTTAATCTCAGTACTGATACCAATTAAAGTTTACACAAGAGTAAGCCATCAAAGCAGCCAGACAGGTGGGGGGCCACACAGAGGGGGGTCACAGGCCACATGCGGCCCGCGGGCCGCCAGTTGGACAGCACTGCTCTGTATAATGAAATGTGCACTATCCCAAAGCAGTATAAAGGCTTCAGGGGGCAGGGGTTTGTTTATACAGAGGTCATTATTGAAATTTGAACAAATTACTCTGTTTATGGGGGGAGTTTAGCACAATATTCATTACTTTATACTGAGTACCTTGAAGTTGGGGGTATGGTTAAAATGTGTTAATATACAGTAAGTTTGGTGGGCCTATAGTTTTTCATTTGTGGAATTGCAGTAAAATGCAGTTAAACTGCAGTAAAACTTTTAGCTTTTTGGCTCCCACAGATGTTACCTAGTTTTGTTTACTATACAAGGGAAGTCAGCACATTTAGTTGACTTTTTAAAACATTTTTTTGTATCTTTCCTGTAAGACTTGAACTGTACCTATTTTGTCACCCTTTTTATTATAGATCTGCGTTATCGGACATGTTTGAAATTATTGATTTAGATGGAAATGGTCTCCTGAGCCTGGAAGAATATAATTTCTTTGAAATGAGATCCAGCGGTGAAAAATGTGACGACGATGCCTGGGAGGTGTGCAAAGGTAAGCTATATTGTAGTCTGCATTTTATTCACCTTGCCCAAAGATGATGCTTCTTATTAATGAAGTCACTTACTTCAGTTATTTAACAAAAAAAGTGTGTTATTGGGAGATAATTTGGAACAGATTTAAATATGTAGCTCTATCTTCTTGATAATACATGGTATATTGCATGCTGTAAAAAGTCCACTAATTCTGAGCAAAACATTTGCATTTTTATGGTTTCTATTAAGAATGCATTAGAACTGAATTACTTTTCTTTTAACCTTTCAGCAAGACATTGAAAAAAAGCTTTTGGCATAAAGGCCACACGCTTATAACATTTATTATGGTATGACCTTAATATCACCTGCTTCCTTTGCAGCTAATTCTTGGATCTTTGGACAGGCACTTTACACTGCTGAGAACAACACTGTTAGCACAGTTTGTCTGCATTATATTAGCCTTCCAATGTAACAATATTAAATGCTCTCTTCAAACTAGGAGTGCTGAATCATTTGTTATAGAACAAAGAAGGCCCCTAATAGGATTCCTTTCTCTTAGGTTTCTTATGCCCTTTGCTTTAAGATCAAAGAGAAGGCTTCAGGTATAAGCTATTCTTCCATTTGGTTTACATTTCATTTAACAGAAATGGTCAAGAAAGTAAATCTCATGGTATGTTGAGGCCATACACACAAGTAGCCCAAGAACCAGCTTGGTAAGAAACTACCACTGTATAGATAATATACAGGTTGACAGTTTGTTTCTTCCACTTAGGTGTTCAAACACACAATAAATCCAAAAATACCACTCTTTTCAACTCTTTATTCATACCATTTACATCAGTATACAGTGCAAGTCTGTCTTAATTCTTCCTGTAAAAATCTATTTAAAGGAGAACTAAAGCTTAACAATAGAATTAGGCTAGAAATGTTGTAAATTATGTTTTGTGGTTTTTATTCCTGCCCAAGGCAACCTCTGCCCTTTAGCAGGGAAGATCTGTGCCCCTAGAGATGCCCTCAGTAGCTCCCCATCTTCTTTTCTGCTGATTCACTGCATATGCTGCTGTCACAATATAGAGTATGTATGGAATATAAATGTCACAATATAAGGCTGATTAATACAGTTATTAAATCAGATAATTAACACAGTAATTAACACAGACAATTACTGCATGACAGCTCTGAAACCAATGCAGTTAGCATCAGACATTAATAATCAGCCCTGCAGCATCACCCTCTAGGACAGGCCAACATTATTTTCTGCTTGATAATTTGCGACGACCCCCAAGCTCGGCTTCTCAACAGCTGCTCAGAGCTCACTGAGCATGTGCCCTGTCCTGGCCAGTTCTAACAGATTTCAGTACGGTGACCCCCTGTGATAACTTTGAAGTACTGAATCATTACAACTATAGAGATGCTGAACCCTTTAGGCTTGTTTACTTGGAAAGGTTGAACTTGATGGACTCTGGTCTTTTTTCAACCCTATGTAACTATGTTCAATGAGTTCAGTATATAAAATATGGCATTTCTAGCCACATTCATTTTTAGGATTTAGTTCTCTTTTTAATAAAGTTAATAATACAAAAACTGAAAGAGAAAGGAAGTGGTAGCAGTGTGGGAACAGAGTGGGGTGGAAAAAGATTGCAGAAGAAAAAAGTAAATTATATTTGTGTCACCACAGATTGGGAGAAAGAAGGGGAGAAAAGAAAAGCAATAAGGTAAATGGATAGCATTTGAAGAAGATGGGGTGAACAAGCGCTATATGTGACTGAGGAAATCAGCAGAGAACAGAATAGGAGAAAAAGAAATGAAGATAAGAAATAGAGAGAAATGAGGTGAATAGAAGTTGAGATTATTGGTTAAAAAGTCATGTTTTAGAAAGTATTGTGGGTCCCCAAGCTAATGATCTCCCTATTTGGTCAGCACTGGCTGAATTGGATTAAATAGTTTTTGTGTGTGTGGCCCGATTAATAGAGATGGAGACAGGCCTAAATTGGCAACTCTAATTTGTTTGTAACATAAGTGAATGAAATAACAAAACTGGGGTTTCCAGATATGTGGTCTTTCCATAATTTGAATCACCATACTTTAAGTCTACTAAGAAAACACTTAAATATGAAATAAACCCAGTTGGATTGTTTTGCCTCCAATATGGATTGATGCAGCTTAGTTAGGATAAAGCCCAAGGTACTGTTTTATTAGTACAGAGAAAGCAGATCATTTTTAAAAACAAGGGATAAGGGATCCCATACCTGTGCAAGCAAATATACAGCCTTTGAAAAACCTGACATATTTGGCAGGGCTTCTGTAACCTATAAAGATGTGGCTCTGGTTCACTCTCTAAGGGGCACCTTTATTAATCCTCGAATCCGAATGGGAAAAAATCGGATTGGAAACGAAAATTTAGCGATTTTTTTTCGTCGCTGTCGTGAGTTTTTTGTATTTTGCGCAACTTTTCTGTCGCCGTCACAACTTTATCGTATTTTGCACAATTTTTCCGTTGCCGTCGTGATTTTTTTTATATTGAGCAATTGTAAACGGCGGAAAAACCAATCCGAATTTTTCGCAACGGCAATGAAGTCGCGAAAAATATACGATAAAGTCGTAACAGCGACGAAAAAGTCGTGACAGCGGCAAAAAACTCGCAAAAATACCAATCCTTACGAAAAAAACGCATTTGGGCACTTTTGGACGTTCGTAAATAGGCAGTAGCTCCAGAGTTTCCCTCGGCACCCTGCGTCAATAGGTATCACACTTGCACTGAAAAAAATACTGTAGGGCACGCACTTCACGCATGCCAAACACCTGAAATGAATCCAGACAGACGTTTATTCTGTGCAACTGTACCCAAATTGTGATGAGGTGCACACGCAGTTTCATCCATTTTGACAATTTGGACACAACTGTAGTAGGCACATTAGGAGAAATACTGGGTTGCGTCAATAGTGGCACCAGAATTCTGGGAAAAAAACTACTGCATTGTAGGAAAACAGCGTGGTGATTGATCTTGAACACCATACCTAGGTAAGAGAATGTGTCTCTAATAAAATGTATGTAATAAAAATAATGCTTCAGTCAATTAAGAGGGTTTCACTCAGATGTCCCACCCCCCAGGTGTGCCTTTCCCTCTTTTTTTCCTTTTTAAATAAGCCATTACTTTGCAGGTTCTGTAATTCATTACAATAGAGCCATGGGCAAAAGGTTATAGTCATTATTACAGTTAATGCAGTTGGGCTATAGCCTAACTGGTTCTTTTTTATTGATACTAGAATAATAAAAAGCATAGATGTCCTTGGAATTACTGCTTCTATGCATTCTTTTCCAAT
Organism: Xenopus tropicalis; assembly: GCF_000004195.4. Lineage (NCBI taxonomy): Eukaryota > Metazoa > Chordata > Amphibia > Anura > Pipidae > Xenopus > Xenopus tropicalis. Next base: position 85,059,986 of record NC_030680.2, on the reverse strand, counting down.
GATTGCTTTTTAACATGGATGCTGTATTCAGTAGCAATTATCAGATTTTATACTCACAAAAGTGTTTATATCATATTCTGTTTTATTTGATTGAACATGCTGTGTGTAGCCTAAAATACTCTATTAAGTTAAATATTCAGATTATAGAACATAAGTTAATGTATGGTAAAAGGTCCTTTTTCCAGAAAATCCCAGGTCCCAAGCATTCTGGCTAACAGGTCCCATACCGGTGCTAAGTTTCTTATTAATTTAAACATAACAAAATGTAATAGAAAGGTGAATTGAAAATGAACAAATCACATTAACCATTAGGCATTATTCTGTTTCAAATCAACCTCCTAATCACTTTTATATGCATCCCTCCCCGTTCTGATATGGTATGTTCCGGTTCTGTGTGAATTGGAGTGGAAGTCAGGTACAGACCACACTGAAGGGAAGTTTGTGTTTTTTCTGCTTTTTGAGAAAAAAATGCAACCACAAACCTTTTTCTAGTATTTTTTAAATTAAAAAAAAAAAAAAAAATTGGCATAAAAACCTCAGTAAGTAAAAGCTAACAAGTTCTATAGATGCAGGGGGTAACTAGAGAGAAAGCAGACCTATGATTGCAGGGGGGGACCTGAAGTGTAAGACCCTAATTAATGAAGAATTTCAATATATCTTGGTAGAAGTGGTTGATTTAACAATGTTTTGGGTCCCTAAACTTAATTTGCTGTGGAGCCCAGTAACATCTAGTTACACCACTGTATCAATGTCAATATCACTGTCAATGGCATTGGCAACTTCAATTTCCCTGTAAAAATGTTTGAGATTTTCAGCCTCATTAAAAATTAATAGAACACTGTGATTATCACATTCAATTTTTTTTTTCTCTCAACATTGAAATTTAATTTGAGATCTTGGCAGTGGTGTATCCCTTTAAGAATACCAAGCTGCTCAGCCTTTCTGAGGCACAAGGATGCTAGATAAACAGTAAATAAAAAACAAATGGAGAGCGCCAATAGTGTAGATTATAAAAACTTTCAAATGTATTGTCCACAGGTGATGTATTTTGAGTTAGTAGCTTGTACCCTGCACACTGGGAAAGGCTATTTGCCTCATATGCCTTTTTAAAATCACACTTGTGTCATTTAATAATTACATTTTAAAGTGTTTTTATAATCTACACTATGGGGCTGATTTACTAATCCACGAATCCGAATCCCGATTGGGAAAAAATCGGATTGGAAACGAACATTTTACAACTTTTTCGTATTTTTTGCGATTTTTTTCGTCGCTATCACGACTTTTTCGTGAATTATCGCGACTTTTTCGTAGCCGTTACAACTTGCGCGAATTGTTGTGACTTTTTCGTAGGTGTTACGACTTGCGTGAATTGTCGCAACTTTTTCTTGCCGTTATGACTTGTGCCAATTGTCGCGACTTTTTCATATTGAGCGCTAGTAAACGGCGGGCAAACCTTTCCGATTTTTTCGCGACGGCTACAAAAAAGTCGCAACAATTTGCGCAAGTCGTAACGGCTACGAAAAAGTTGCGACAATTTACAAAAAAGTTGCGACGGCGACGAAAAAATCACAAAATACAGATCATTACGAAAAAACTTATTCCGGCGATTTAGATCTGTTCGTGGATTAGTAAATCGGCCCCCAAGCCGTAACGGCTACGAAAAAGTCACGACGGCGACGAAAAAATCGCAAAATACAGATCATTACGAAAAAAACGCATTCGGGCGATTTAGATCCGTTCGTGGATTAGTAAATCGGCCCCTAGATGTACCACCATTTGTTTTTTTGTTTAATGTTCAGGTGGGGATCTATCATTTTTATCAGCTCAGCCACCTTTTCAGTTTTGACCAGTTTGATTTTTCTTAGGGTTGTTTGGCCTTGCGAATAATCTGGCCAATAACCACCTCTGATGTCATGGCCCTGCCCCTACAAGGCAGACACGTCCCCAGGTTTCATGACCCCACCCTCATATGCTACTGCTCTGCCCCTCATTATTCTGTCATTATTCTGCCATCTTGTCTGTTTTTGGCAAGATCAACTCTATCATTACTGTTGGTTATATAGTGCCTTGTAACTGTGTAACTTTATATGATTATTCTGCTTGATACATTTCTTTTGATTTTATTCAAAACAGAAAATTTTGAAACAAAGAAAAATGAGTTAACAAGGCAGGGGTTTATGGATCTAAATCTCATGGAGGCTAACGACCGAGAAGGAGATCCTAGTGATCTGTGGGTAACACTGCAATCCATGGGGTACAACAAAGCTCTTGAAATGACTGAGGTATTGAATAAGTATTCAACTGTTTTTATATTTTATATATTAATATGGACTCAAATTCTTTTATAGCTTTTAGTATAGCAAGGAACACATTGGTTTCTGAGCACATGACCTAAAAAAGGTACAGTAAAGTACAGTATGTTATCATTGATTAATCAGCAATTGCCTCAGCCATTGCAGTGTGAGTATACATTCTTGTGCCTAAAATATTAAATAGCAATATTAATTTTTCCTGCATTATGATGTTGTGTGCATGGTGGTGGCCATGTTAGAAATTGTTTTTAATATACCTTGTGTCATTTATCTCTGGCAGCGAACAAATTCAAAAGTCCTGTGACAAACACAATAGCTTCTGTTAAACGGATTTACCCCAGTGGAGAAATCACAGAAAGTTCTTGAACTGGGGGGAAAGTTGTTTTTAATATCCAATTATCTTTAAACCCCGCAGATATGAATTAATGCTAATCTATAAACTTATATAAAACTTATTTATCAAAGGGTGAAATCTTGATACATCTACCTCAAAATATCCTATATGCTCTCCTCTGATAAATATATTTACTGTTTTACTTTTGAGTCCTTCAGCTTAATATTTTTTCCAAATAAAACAAACACAGTTATGCTGTGAGTCACTGACAGATTTCAGTTGTTCTATCAGGAGTCAGAAATTTGCAATACACAAATGACAAACAGCATGGTTGAGCTACAGAAGTTGAGGAGCTAATAAGTCATTTGTATTCTAAAAAAAATTAGAAACCATTCTTGTAAAGCATCTATTGGTTTATTTTTTAAACTAGTAGCAGTTCCTTTTTAATGCATGATATAAAATTGGTTGTTGCACAAATACAAAGAGTCAGTTTCATATTGTCTTTACCCCTATTGAGTAGAGCTGGGCGGTATGACCAAAAATTTATATCACTGTATTTTTCAAAATTATATCGGTATCACGGTATTTGACGGTATATAAATAAAAAATAAATAATAAATATTGGTGGCCCCCCCCAACCCCCCCCCCCACACCCCCAATTCAATTTCTGGTTTTCCAATGACACCGAAAGGAATAAATGGCACTTGAACTGCACACGCGTGATAGCTTTTCCTTACTTGTGAAATAGATTGGGCATAGCGGGAGCTTGCAGTAATGCAACATTTGCGCAACTGAAGATTAAATGAAAATAGATTCATGTTCTGTTCCCTGATGCTTTATGGCAGGTTAGTGATAGGCGTAGGTGCATTATGCAGGGTGCACTGGTTTCTAAGCAGCCATTCAGCATGCAAATGCCCAGATGACCAAGAGGCATAAAGATTTAAAACCAGCCAGCTCAATCCTTTTAAATAGGGAACCATGATGTGAATGCTGCAGTACTTCTACTACCACTGTGGCCCCCCCCCAACCACAACCCCCCCCCACAACCCCCCCACAACCCCAACCCCCCAGCAGAACTTACCCAACTTGTGGTTCCTCCAGCGATGCGTCCTAGCGACGTCGCGTGCGCGCTGACGTCACGTACGCACGGGCGCAACCCGGATATAATTGGAGAAAAATAGCAGGAGGCGCGCATACCGGTATAGCGGTATGTTGAAAATTCATATAGTTTTTTTTTTTAAAAACCGGTATACCGCCCAGCACTACTATTGAGTTGTACATTTTATTTATTATGTGATTATAAATGCATTCTTCATTGATTTTAAGAGTACAAGTATAGGACCCATTATCCAGAAAGCTCTTAATTACTGGAAGGCCATCTTCCATTGACTCAATTTTAAACAAACAATTCCAATTTTTAGAAATGATTTCCTTTTTCTCTGTAATAATAAAACAGTACCTTGTACTTGATCACAATTTAGATATAATTAGTCCTTATTGGAGGCAAAACAATGTAATGTTTAAATTATTTTTTAGTAGACTTAAAGTATGGAGACTCAAATTACAGAAAGACCCCTTATCCAGAAGACTCCAGGTTCTGACCATTCTGAATCAGAAAAATGTGACAGTTATGCTCAAAAAAGGAAAATGCCAATAAAAAAAACTATGACGATAAGGAAAAATAGTGTACGATGAATAATACAAATCCATCCTAAGGTCTGCAACATCTGTTCACGTCATTTGTTTTGTACAACAGGCATGCCCATTTGTTATTGAAGTCTATGCTGAAAAATGCAAACCACGGCTTAAAACTGTGAGCCTGGAATCCAGCAACAAGCAGCTGCAGGGGGCAGTTTGTAAATCAGCGAAGCTCAAAGGGGATGCAAAGTCTATGGAGGGCTATGAAGATGTCATTATCTATACATACAAAAATGACACTCACATCACATCAGTGATGGAAAATAAGGTATGAAGTATTCAGGAAGACCAGAGGCCACAAGGTCACTGGCCCTTTAAGTGTCGCCTGTTGTTCTGTATATAAATTACTTGTTATTGTAGTCTAACATGACTTACTTTTTGGTGTGACATTTGCTGTGATACCTGCAGTGTAACACAGTACATGCTCATGTGACATGTCCTTTTCTCACAACCGTTGACTGGAAAAGGTTTTATAATATATGGATATGCAACACTGTACAGTCTTACAATGTACAAAAGAACACACAGGGAGGACACATATTATTATATATTTATGTTTATTTTATTTAAGTATAAGTATGTAGGGATGCCACGTGAAAGAAGACACAGTAGGAAGGAGGTCCCTGCCCCATACAGCTGACAATCTAACTGGGTGGATAATATACAGGCATAAATTTGAGGGCAAAAGTGCACAAGGTTTGGGCATTGGCCAGGATGGGACTAGACTAGATAATGTTGAAAATACAATTTTTACAACCTACATATATATATATTTTTTTTATTTATTTATTTTTTCTACTTCATTGTAGTCTGATGAGAAACTGATTTTGCAAGTCAACAATGAACAAAGTAAAAACTGCATCAGCAGCCGAGGATTGCACGTGTTCGCTGTAGAGCTGCTACCAAAATCGGTCATGGTAAATACAATTTTTTCTGTTTCTTAAGTCTTGTAAGTAATATAGGGGCCGATTAGTTCATTAACACTTACCACATAGTTTTATGCGTTAAAAAGTGTTCGTTAAGTAATGATTCACCAATGTCATTTTGCCTGTGTTACTACTCATATCACATGGGCAAAAATCTCAGTTATTGCAAAGCATTATGTCCATCGCATTGTGATAATTATCTAATAGAAATAATACTAACGCATAATTCACAGATGTATTTTAAGTGTTAAAAGCATGAAATATTGCGATAATTTGTGCTAATATTAACACCTACTAAAAGTGGGCGTTACTAAAAAAAACATTGTTTGTGAAGACAAGATGGAGTTTGCAGTTGGATTTTTGTTAGATTGTGAAGAAGAAAATCAAGTATGTGATTGTCCTAGAGTGATGCATGCTCGACTTTTCAGGGCACCTGCAATTTTCAGAACGATAGTTTTCAGAAAGTAACAGTTACGTGCGTAATAGCGTGCGCTAATATCGGGTGCTATGAAATAACACAAAAATATATTGAATGGTATAAAATATCGCTTAAAAATATGTCATCACAAGATAAATAACGACAATAAAATTGCTTCTTAATTCAGACAAGTGTCCTTTTTGTTAATCGATCATTAATTCTCCAAATGTAAGAACTGATATTATTTTCAACGCATGCTATAAATAACACTCGTTTTTTCAACCTTTTGTGACTCTGCCCCATAGTAAGACAAATGGAACAAATTAAACAGCAGTAAAGAGATTTGCCTCTATAAAGGTTACTTATTGAGCATGTTCATACAAAGGGGAAAAATGGGAAGTATGGCTTTAAACTTACAGGTACCCATTATCAGTGTATAAATTGGCAGGGGTATTGAGGGAAGAAACAAGTGATATTTTGGAACTGACACAAGGAAGGGCAGAGTAACAAAGAATCAAGTTTTCTCTCCATAAAAAAGTTCTTATGAAATGTTTCTTCATATTATGGTGCTACGATTAAAAATACATTAGGAATATTATTTATTGTCTTTTAATATGATTTCCATCTGTAGAGAACAGGGGCGTTTCTGACTCTAACGCTGCTCTAGGGAATGCTGCCTCTCGTGCTTAGTTTTTTGCATTGGAGGGGGCCAAGTTACAATAGCGCTGTCTGCACCAGAAGAGCCAAAGTTCCGATTTAAAAATTGGAATTTAATCTCTTGATGTTACCAAGAGTGACTTTTTGCTGCCCATGGTAACTTCAGGGGTGGTAGTTTCTCAACTTGCCTCTGATGCGCTTGTTCCTTTTTGTAAGTGCTACGTCCCCCTTTCTCCCTAAAATTCATAGCAACATCAATTGCTAAGAAGTATCTTTAAAGGAGTAGGTGTAATCAAAGAGGTTGTCAAAATATTAGGCAGCCCAGGAAATATAATCACTTACCTGAGACCCTGAGCACCATGTTGCCATATTCTTCTATATACCGAACTGGGTGTGAATGTGCAGTACAGTGAAAAGCCAAGCTTGAAGGAAAAAGCTGACTTTCAGTCTACTACCTCTGCACACCCAGCCCCAGTGCCCCAGAGAAGAATGACAAAGTGGAAGAATATCACAATGTGGTGCTTTTACAGAAATACGCCAAGCTAGTGCAGTATAATTGCTGAAGGGGGGGTACCTAACATTTGTTAACCCCCAGTGATTATACCTTTCCCTCTCCTTTAAATCCTGCATAAAAGAATCTCTACACGTACCATTGTGATACTGAATACATAAGATAAATTCCTGTTCTACTATTAATTTACAATGCTTTCTTTGCTTCTAGGTCTGTCAACATGTCATGCCACTAAACGAAAAACAAGAGTGGATGTACAATTGTGTGCAAAGTATCTTATCTTAAGTGCCAGTGAGTCAATATGTGGGAAATGTCTGGATTTATTTTCGCTCCAGCGGCCATGTAATCAGTATAACAAGCAGCACATTGCTAATTCAATATTTATTAACAAACATGATATCAAATGCCAAATGTAAATAAAATATGGACTATAGTCAATTGATATGTTTGTTTTATGAGCAGCGATTTTGTATAATATAGGTATAGGCAACCTTTGGCACTATACATGATCTACAAATCTACAGCTGCAGTAGATCTAAAGTAGAAAAGTAGATCAAAGCTTCCAGGAAGATAGTGAAAGTTGTAGTAGTAACAACATGCCTACAGAAAGGTTGCTTATTCCTGATCTTATGTACACCAGCAAAATAAACACAAACTGTGAAGGCAGAAGTGTAGCAAATTTACTATTTCTATAGTAATTATTTGGATTAGACAGATATATCCTAAAGTTCCAAAAAACAACACAGCACTATTACCAAAATTACATCTACATAGTAACATAGTAACTTTGTACATAATCTGTATACAGGTCTAGGACCCGTCTTTCGGTCATTTGGATCTCCATACCTTAAGTCTACTCAATAATCAATAAAACATAAATTAAACCCAATAGGATTGTTTTGCATCCAATAAAGATTATTTATACCTTAATCGGGATCAGTTACAAGGTACTGTTTTATTACTACAGAGAAAAAGAAAATCAGTTTTAAAATTCTGAATTATTTGATTAAAATGGAATCTATGGGAGATGGGCTTTCTGTAATTTGGAGCTTTCTGGATAACAGGTTTCAGGATAAGGGATCCCATACCTGTATATTTCAACATCAATACTAATTGTAGATTTTAGAACCACAATATTCATCCAAGCCCATCTTGGATTAACAGAATGTACTATCACAACATCACTAGGAAGGGCATTCCCCAACCTTGCTGCCCTCACTGTAAAAAACCACCTACGCTGCTTCAAATGAAAGCTCAGTTTTTCTAATCTAAAGGGGTGGCCTCTATAACCCCCCTAATATAAATGTAAAGAGTAATCATGTCCCCTCACAAGCACCTTTTTTCCAAAGAAACCAACCACAACCTTGACAGTCTAACCTCGTAATTTAAATCTTCTATCCCCTTTACCAGTTTAGTGCACTCTGCACTCTCTCCAGCTTATTAATATCCTTCTTAAGGACTGGACCTTAAAACTGCACTGCATACTCAAGGTGAGGCCTTACCAGGGACAAATAAAGAGGCAAAATTATGTTTTCATCACTTGATGAAATGCCCTTTTTTATACAAGACAGCACTTTAGGGCTCTGGCACACGGGGAGATTAGTCGCCCGCGACAAATCTCCCTGTTCGCGGGCGACTAATCTCCCCGAGTTGCCATCCCACCGGTGAAAATGTAAGTCGCCCGTGGGATGGCACACACGGCGGCGCGATTTCGGCAAATCGCCGAAAATGTCTCGCGAGGCAACTTCGGCGATTTGCCGAAATCACCTGGGCAGCGTGTGCCATCCCACCGGCGACTTACATTGTCGCCGATGGGATGGCAATTCGGGGAGATTAGTCGCCCGCGAACAGGGAGATTTGTCCCGGGCGACTAATCTCCCCGTGTGCCAGAGCCCTTATTTGCTTTAGTAGCCACCAAATGACATTGCCTGAAATTATACAACTTGTTATCTATAAAACCCCCCAGATCCTTCTCAATTAAGGATCCCCCCAACACACTACCATTTAGTGTATAACTTGCATTTATTTTTACGAAAGTGAATAACTTTGCTCTTGTCAACACTGAACATGGAACTTATATTTTGCACAATTAAGTATCGTCAGCAAAAATAGAAACAGTACTTTGTATGCCCACCTCCAGATCATTAATAAACAAGTTAAAAAACAAATGGGGATTTATGGCTAATGCCACACTTAGCATATGGTGTATATTTTCAGCAAGCCAAAAACCACTTGCTGAAAATATGCGCCATATGCTACCTGTGCCTGCACCTGAATGAATGGAATACGCTCGTGTGCAGGCATATGTAGCCAAAATCCGCATAAAAACGCGAGACTTTGCATTCTCTTGCGTTTTTTTATACAGATTTCAGATACATGTGCCTGCACCGAGCGTATTCTTTTCATTTGGGTGCAGGCACAGGTAGAAGCATATTATGCGTATGGGGCATATTTTCGGAAAGCATTTTTTGGCTTGCCGAAAATATACGCCATATGCATGTTGTGGCAGTAGCCTAATAGGTGTACCTTGCCTACATGCTGCTGTAAATGTTACAAATATGAGAAGCCTGGCTGGTAAAATGGAAGAGCTGGAGGTAATGGCACTGGATGAGAATTATGATGTCACTGGTATTGCTAAAACATGGCTGAATGAATCACATGACTCAGCAGTAAATATAAGGGCTTTATACTTTATACGTTTCAGTGGGACAGGGTAAATAGAAAATAGGAGGGGTATGTCTTTATTTAAAATGCAATATAAAAGGGGAATAGATGTTTTCTTATGGGTTGAACTTGTCACAGATATTGGACAAAATGCTATATTGGACAAAATACTATAGACCCTCTAGTTAGTGAAGAGGAAGACACTCAGCTTGTGCTGAAAGTAGAAAAGGCTGCTAGTTTGGGGCAAGTCTTAATAATGGGATATCTGATAATTACTCAGGCATTGGCTGGAATAAATTGTCTATCTGGACAGCAGATGAAATTCAGTGTTGATAAATGTATGTTTTCTTACGAAAAGCAAGGGAGAATTTTTATTCTTTTATTCTCCCCCAGCTATTAGCTAGTTCATTTAAAATAGGGTTAATGAACTCTGTATAAACAACTATCTTCCTTTACCCCCATTGCCGTGACTGTTTTGGCTTACAAATAAGCAAAAGTAAAAAATATGCAGGGGAAATGCACTGATAATAACCACATAACACTATAACAGAGGAATGTAAATTCTCCAGTCCCACAGTTTTTTTTTCTAAGCTTGTGAGAAAACAGTTCTCATAACTTTGGTAATTCTCATATGCAAAGATGAGACAAATGATCCTACAATAGTATCCTTAATATCTGGGTTATGAGAAAATAAGCTACGCAGGGTTTATCCTTAGGCATTTTAAGGCACAAGACAAGCTAAAAGTTAAACTGAAGTTCAAATATTTCAGTAAGGCTATCCAGGACAATATAAAGAATAATGAACATGAAATAACATATATACATATATAAACAACTTAATAGAGAAAAAGAAATTAAGCCACATTGTGGCTTTCCAGGGCAGTAAATCTGTTTTAGTGCCTTCTACCACTTGCGCGTGTAATTTAGCACGTTGGGGTGAGCAAAGTGAACTTAAGAAATGAATAGAATGAACAACTGTAAAAGGTGAACTATACTGTATGTTTTACTGCATTAAACATAGAGCTGGCACTGCATATATAATGCTATATATATATAATTTGTAAAAATGGGCCATGCTGTTTTTATGTTTTTGTAATATAGTTAAAATTGCATATTGCAGCAATATGCACAGGAAAGAAATTATGACTGTGACTGAGAGTGGGATGTGGTAAAAGGGACGTGGTCAAAAGGGGGCATGCCCTACATAAATTTTCTCTGCGCACTTTGGACGCCACAGCTTCCTATGTGTCCCCAGATTTTACTTCAAAAATCTGGTAACCTTAGTTAATGCCCACCATGTTCACACTTCTGACACTTCTGGAACTATATGTGAAGTGACACTAAAAACATGACGCTGGGAACATGACATATGTTGACAAATTAAAATTTTGACTCTTATTAATAATCAAGTGAATTGACGCTGGAGTTTGTGCAATATAAAATACTCAGTGACAAATCTGAACATGCAGCAGTGTCTATAATATATACTATATAGGCATGTTTATTATATGTGATTCCTAGTAAAATCTAGCTAGTTGTTGTGTATTTTGAGGTTGTTTGTATCTCTTTATATGGTATCATATATTTATCTCTTTTCATATCCAGAGTTGCTAGTCTGTTATTAAACACTGTTGCCATTACTCACCTTCTCACAAAAAGCTGGAAAAACAAAAACACAAATAGCCATATTTATTTTTATAAGTATTTTTTTTATTAAACAGCAAATTGTATTCAAAACCATTTTTCATAAAAAAAAAATTGCATAGCAATTGTCAAACATGAGCATATCCTACATCCTATTTAACTGCAAAGTTATTGCTCCATCTGGAGACATAAAGTAATTTGTAAATTGTTCTCTAACCCTCATTCCTCCTGTGGGACCTCTAACAGGGGGCCAATTAACATCAGAAATTTCATTAGTTAGAGCGCCTTGTAAATTGTATCGTGAACACGAACAAAGTTGTGTAGGACACAACAAGCTTTTATTATAGTGTCCACAAAACCAGGTTCCAAATGTATAGCTGAATGGAATACATGCCATTTGTTTGCGAGAATACCAAAAGCACACTCAACCACTCGCTGTGCTCTTTACAATCTGTAATACCCTGGGTAAGGCCACATAACATTTTCAGTAAGACCAAAGGCTTCATCCCCCACGTCCTCCCCTGAGCGCGCGTAATTTAGCGCGTCGGGAGGAGCGGTCGGGCAGAGGGAGCGCAGCAAGGGTCGGGTCTGGGCCGCTGGGGCCCACTAGGATTTTTCCCGGTGTCCCGACGGCCCAATCCGACCCTGTGTGTCACAGAAAGACAGCAGGGGAACTTACAGTTCCAGGCAGTGCTAGGTGCAGAGTTCCTTCTGATAACTGGCATCCGAAGGCAGAATGATGGAAAGCAATGGCATCACCAGTACATCCATAGGCTCCTACATCTATGACAATAAAGCAATAATTTGCATCGGCAACAGCCAGAAGAACAACTGAAAAGTGTTTTTTGTAGTTATAGTACTGTTGGAAGGCATTGTCACTCTAATATGTTTGCATCCAAGGCACCCATGCAGTTTGGAAAATTGTATTTTTTGTAGAAATCTTCTGCAATCGCCAGGCAAATACCTCTTCTTTTACATACCTCTAGTTCTGGACCCTTCACTGCAACGGCCCTGGCAACCCCGCCACCCTGTGTGCGCGCATCGTACGCTCGTTTGCACATGGGCACACTTGGTGGGGGGTGCTGGTTGGGGCAGGCCAAGCCAACCAGGTTGCCTAGGGTGCCCAGTCGGCTTGACCCGGCACGGCAAAACATTACACAAACTATCTGTAAAACAAAACAGTCCCAACAAATGGGTGAAGGGAGGGGTTATATACTCTAATCTATTATCTACCTCACAAGGACCAATCATGGAGTCCAAGAATTACCATGAATTGCCAACATGCTGCACAGCGTAGCTCAAATAGCACCTTAGAAATGTAAAATCTGTGTGACTAGGTACTGTAGATGTTATAGTCTATGGCAAATAAGCACATAAAGTGACACTTACACTAAAAAAACTACTCATTAAAATATTAAGGTATATTAAAAGATACCTATTGCAGGGCCGGAACTAGAGGTAGGCAGAAGAGGCAGCTGCCTATGGTGCAACGATTGGGGGGCGCCAGGCAGGAGCCTCTCCTGCCTACCCCTAGTCTGCAATAAGCTTTGCGTCGCTGTGCATCGCACATCATCGCCGAAACCCACCCCCGCTCGTACTGCGCATGCACGTCAAACAACACGGGGGGCGGGGGTGCTTGATGCAGGTGCAGGGGCGAGGTGGCCGACCGGGTTGCCTAGGGCGCCCGGGCCGGTTCGGCCCGCCCCTGACCTATTGCTCATGTTGTTCATTGTTTGCTGATAGGGCTGCTTTTTTAAGTAATTCTTACCTGAAGTTCCTAAACCTGATTGTTTTGCCATCTTGACTGTCTCTTCTCAGCCTGTCAGTTATAGTGTATGGTGTATGCTGCCTGTGTGTGCCATACACACAAGCAGCATAAGACAGGTAGTACATACAGTAACACAATGCTGGCCCTGCTCCTACAATCTGAGCCTGAGGTATGAACAATGCAGGGGGCTGGATAATCTCAGTACTGATAGCATTTAAAGCTTTCACAAAGATAAGCAGTCGCATTAGCCAAACAGGTGGGGGGGCCACACAGAGGGGGGCTGTGGGCCGCTAGCTGGACAGCTGCCTTTAGGTGGCCATACACTTTAAGATCCACTTGCTTCGCGAAGTCGCTAAGCGAGTGGATCTTCTCCCGATATCCCCACCTATGGGAAGTTCAATGGGAAGTTCCATGTCTGTGCAGATATGATTATTCAGCATGTTCAGCATATTGAGCAATATAGTGCTACTTTGAGAACTGAAGTGCTAAACTCAAGTTACAGACCCTTTAGGGACTATGTATGCAAGGTAGTCTGTAAGGTAGTGGTTTTGAAATAGATGGTAAAGCCTCCATGCGAGTGCAGGGCTTGGAGCAGTGGCAGTCAGGTATCTGAATGCCAGTTAAGGTGAGACTTGGGGTCTTTGCTTTCCTACATACACCTGAAAGCCCAGCTTGATTGTCATTAATGCTGAGATTTAGGGTAAAAACTTTGCTTTTCTAGAGATTCTTGGAACTGTGGCTGAAGGACTGATACACCAATATTGTCCTATATCTGTCCTATGACTTGTTATAAGCTAAGAGGGGCTGTCTGACAACTGCTGGATGGTAGCAGATGGAATATATATATATATATTTTTTTTTTTTTCTTATGCTAGATTTGAGCATATTTGTTAGGATATACTTTGAAGGGTTTTTTTCCTTTAAAGCTTTGAAGTGCAGACTTATATGTTATTTCTCTTTCAGTGTTAGTCTCTATAAAAATATACTGCATAAACAAACTCATATACTTCATCAAAATAAACCATTTCCATAAAAATATATTTATTTAGTAGTATGTGCTATTGGGTACTCCTAAATAGAAAATTTTCATTTTAAGAATTAAGGTCCGCCTCCTGGGATCATAGGATTCACAGTGCACACAAACAAGCCAAGGCACACATACATGCTAGGTCACATCAGCCAATTAATGGACAGAGTTCTGCATTTTGCTCCCACACTACTTTCTTTTACAACTTCCTGTTATAACTGCATTATTTCTGATCAAGCATACCTCCCAACATTTGAAAAGTAGGAGGGACAAAAATGTCTGCCGTGCTAGGGTCACGCCCACTTTATGGCCACTCCCCCCCAAAACAGGCCATTTTACAAAACTACACCTGAAAAGCATAACACGCACAAAGTGCACCAGAAGACAGACACGGTGGCCCCAATCATTTTATGACATATTGTGGCCCTAAGGATTTCATTATGCACTGTGGCACCTGTATATCATGACATGTCATGACTCATGACTTACATAGCCAGGGTAGCCAGGGCCCCCCTAAAACATTGGTAGCCAGGTGTTACGTTTTGAATTGGTGCCAGAGCAGGGACCCCCTAAAACATTGCTAGCCAAACCGCCCAGGGCCCCATAAAACATTGCTGGTTCTCCCCCAGTGTCCCCATACTATGGGCCGCTCCCCACTGCAGAATCCTCAAGCTGCCCCCAGCGTCCTCCCCAACATCCTTCAGCTCCACCTTAGCTTCCTCCAGCTCCCTCCCAGTGTCCTCCCCAACATCCTTCAGCTCCCCCCTAGTATCCTCCAGCTCCCCCCAGAGTCCTCTCTAACATCCTTCAGCTCCCCCGCAACGTCCTCCCCAGCTGCCCCTTACCTTCCTCCGGCCCCCTTCTAGCATCCTCCCCAACATCCTTCAGCTCCCCCGCAACATCCTCCCCAGCGCCCCCCCAGCTGCCCCTTACCTTCCCCAGCCCCCTTCCAGCGTCCTCCCCAACATCCTTCAGCTCCCCCTGCTTCCGGCGGCTCCCCCGCTCCTCCTGCCTGCTTCTTCCATCTGCATCCCCTGGCTCTTCTTCTCCCCGTGACGTCACACTCAGGAGCCGCTTCTTCTGCACTGCGGGACATTTACAAGTCAATCCGGGACAGTGTGGCAAAATCGGGACTGTCCCGCGTAAAGCGGGACAGTTGGGATGTATGGATCAAGTGATCTCCAAGAGAGCACACAGCCCATCAGTAAATGAATGGTGGATCAAAACGGCAATATTTACTGATATATACTGTATATTCCAGAGTGGCAAGATTTTTTAATAGGTCACTTAGCATAATATAAACTATCTTTTGGTTAAGTATTCATTCTGGGGTTATAGTTTTCCTTTAACATTGATCTGCAGCTATACACTTTCAGTTTCATTAGTTAACTATCCACTTACCCTAGCAACACGGCATCTGTTTGGAATTACTGCATGATTAATAGGAAAGAAAGGGCCTCTAGAAAAATAAGCAATGAAAAGTAACAAGAAATTAAACATGTAGCCTGACAGAGTACCAGGTTTTTTTGGTTGCTGAAGTCAGTTTCAAATAACCAGACAACATTTTAAATTGCATTCTGGAAAGAAGCAGCATTTGTAGAATTAAAAAGAAAATGAAGTCCAAGAAGTTTTAGGTGTGTGTAAGAAAACAGCAGTACATGATCTTCCTCAGAAACTACAGTACACTTTAATATTACCTAACATCTTAGATGGTAGTGGTGGAAGAGTTGGTCCTTCAGCATTCAATAGGTTAATGGTGAATGATTAACTTAACCTTCTCAAGCAGTGTGTCTAGTGACCCAGATGCTATTTTTGTCATGATATAACCTCTACACTGTCTGCTTTATCCAATTGTAATCCTATACCAAACTGTAAATGTCAACCTTGCAGTGCCAAGACTGTAATACCAAGAGATGGCTGCATTTATGATGTAGTTCCCTCTATTGATAAAGATTTCTGCAAATAGGCTTCCAAAGCAAAAGTACTGTGCTCATTGTTAATAATTGCTAAAATAAAGAAAATTCTGATTCTGACAGTAATAAGGGAAGGGGAAGACACAACACAGAATGCAGCCTTGTGTATTTAATGGCCACTTTTATTCTGATTAAAAGCTCAAATCTTTCTTAGGGCTGTGGCACAGGGGGAGATCTCCCTTGTTGCAGGCGACTAATCTCCCTGATATGACATCCCACCAGCGAGAATGTAAATTGCCGGTAGGAAGGCATACGCGGTGCCGGCGATTTGCTGAAATCCCTAAATTCGCTTTGCAACGAAATTCTGCATTTCTCCATCCATTTTTTTTGTTTAAAGGAGAATGCAAGTCAAAATTTAAAAAGCATACTGCCCAATAGTCCTCCTATTGTTTAGTAAAAACGCCACACTTTTAGCTCACCTAATCAAATATTTACTCAGTCACACTTACTTCACATTTTCTACAACAGGCAGCCATCTCTAAAAAGGTATTCTCTCTTCCTTTCCTTCCTTGCTTCATACTGCACATGTGTTTCATTCCCTCCCCTCTGCCAGATCCGCTTCTAAATTGGCTGGTGGGCATGTGTAGCTCAGAACAGCAGACAGGATCAAGTTACACACACGCTCAGAGAATAGGAAGGCTGCCGCTGGCACCTACAGGAAGGGGAGAGAGATTTCAGTGATGTCACTGTAGTCTTCACACTGCTGTAGGCTGCCAGCACCATATCTCAGAGAAGCAAGCAGGGATCTGGGAATTTAGATATGCAGTAAGTACTTAAAAATAATGATTTTAGACTTACTTTTAAGTTACATTAACCTTTCATTGTCCTTTAACTGTGGGAAAAATTCACAGGGGGAAAAAATTAGCTGAAAAAGTCATGCATGTAAAAAAAAAGATGTGTGGTAGGAGTGAGAAAAAATGCCCACTGACTTTAATTAATTTGAAATGATATATGTCCATATTTGGAATGAGGAAAAAAGTTGCTCAAAAAACACCTATTGACTTCAAAGCATTTTGCAAATTTTTCAAACAGGACAGATTCACTCATCACTAGTTTTAAGATATAAGAAGGGCAACTGGGCCACTCCTACACACACTGCAGCTAGTTAACTGACAAAGTAAATCACCCAGCTGTGTCACAGGATGAGAGAAGTGCAAGAGTGAAGATAACTCCAAAGATACAGCCACTGAACTTCAAGGCATGTTTAGGGCTTGTACACATAACATAACACCCTGCTTTCTCCTTTGGTGGATATCTCCTGATTCCACTGCAGGGGAGCACAGGACAAAATGCAATTCATTCTTTCTTATTTGCCTGTACTGAGAAAAGAGCATTCAAGCACCGAACACAAGTGGAATGCACCATGTCATGTTCCACCAGCGTTGGCTGCTTGAATGCGCCTGTGTTAGTACAGGCCGGTAAGAAAGAATGAACTGCGCTTTATCAGCGCTGCAGATAATCTCAATTAGGTTCACAGGGTAATCCAATCTCTCCCTCACCTGATTTATGTGTACCAATATATCCATAAATCGACAAAATTACCAGCACAACGTGGCGATTCTGTGCAGGGTACCCACCCTTGCAACTTTATTGCAGAAAAATGTAACATTTCGGGGGTTGTCCCTTTCGTCAGACATAACCATTCAGTGAAGCAGTAAATTATTTCATAACACACAGGTAAGCGACATCGCTCAAGCCATGAGCATAGTTCAACAGGATATACACCCAAAAAGTCCAACGAGTTTATGCTAATGGATTGAATGGTGTCACTACCTGTGAGTTATAAATTAATTTACTGATTCACTGAATGGTTATGTCTGACGAAGGGGATAACCCCCAAAACGATATTTTTTTTTCTGCAATAAAGCTTCAAGGCTGAATACCCTGCACAGAATTGCCACGTTGTGCTGGTAATTTTGACAAAAATCCATATTGGTAAGGGGGTGCCGTCCATAATCACTGAGCACCGGGCGGAAATAGGAGAGGCATGGGTGTGCAGGTGAAAAATTTCTTATTTCTGTGTACCACCCACTATGAAAAGCAGAGGGACTAGGAACAAGGTTAGGGAGGGGTTACATCACACTGTGAGTCTAAAGGTGGCCAAGCGAGCGGATATTCTCCTGATATCCCCACAAATGGGTGGGCAATATCGGGCGAATTTAGGCTAATTTGGTCATTTGGCCCTGGGGCCAAACAATTGAATTGTAACGAAGGTAATGGGCGCAGTCGGTTCGGGGACTGCATCAACAAGCGGTCCCTGATCCGACTAAATTTTTTAACCTGTCTGATCGATATATGCCCGATGTCGGTCACGCAGGCCCGTCGTTCCTGCCCCTACACGGGCTGATAAGCTGCCGAATCGGTCTAAGGGGCAGATATCAGTTGCTACAATCGGCCCGTGTATGGGGACCTTAAGTGGTTGGGGAATCGGTCCCAGTTAGTCAGTGTTGGACTGCAATGCCAGGGGTCCACCAGAAAACCTTTCGACTATGGGCCCACTTTCCAAACTATTTTTCATCCACTTCTTACTTAGTCTCTAGATTTTCCTAGTTTTTTATCTGTACATACTGTAATCTATTTTTCTATATATTTAGTTGCTTTGTTCCCATAGAAAAATAAGTAATGAATTAAGCCAAATGGCTAGAAGCAGGACACCTGGGTTAACTAGAAATTTTCCTGGTATCCCTGTGGGCCAGTCTGACACTGCAGCTAGTATATAGACCGCTTATCATGGTTTCCTTTGAATCAGGTATGTCCATGTAAATATAAAATCACATATGTATGAATTTTACCTTTAAGCAGTACTTAGAAAACAAGAAAATGCTTCCAAAATCATTCTTTAGAAAGTGGGTCTTTCAGAAACATCTAGGGCTGCTATAACAAACTGGACATTGCCCACTTATTACCCTCACACTCAACTGCTTACTTGCCTCTCTTCCGCCCACAAGTTGTTAACGTGCAACTATGAGAAGAATATTATGCGAATGATGTATAAATGTGCGTACGTGAGAGAATATCACTTTGGTCATACACAGGCAGGAGACATTTTATATTAATATGTAACGCGGGGCGAACGAGAATTTCCACCCCCGGGCCCGGCTCTTGGTATTGGCAGAGGGGCTGTACGTGACAAGCTGGCGTAGGCGGAGCCTTCTATTACGACCCAATCCAATCAGAGGCCTGTATTGGTGTAGCAGGAATAGTACAGAACCAGGCAGTTTGTGACATTCAGCTCCGGGTGCTGCTCGAACTCAGCCTGCACAATGGTCAAAATCCAAACAGTCAAAACCAAACCTTATACCGACCAGAAGCCGGGTACCAGCGGCCTCAGGAAGCGGGTCACTGTGTTTCAGACCAACGCTAACTATGCTGAGAATTTCATTCAAAGTATCATCTCCTGCACGGACCCTGCAGAGAGGCAGGATGGGGTCCTGGTGGTGGGAGGAGATGGCAGGTTTTACATGAAGGAAGCGATACAACTCATTATCCAGATCGCTGCTGCTAACGGGGTAAGCTACACCTGGGCTCCTGCGACCTGTGTGTGCGTGCTGCTTCTAGGAACTTTTAGCAGAGCCATTTGGCCTGTCTACAACTTACAGCCAGCTCTCAATTACATAGGTGCATTTATATATTATACATATTTCATTTTAACAGGGTAGCCAGGCTGAAACCCTTGGTTGCCTGGCGATTTTGGGAGCTGTAGTTCAACAGCAGCTGTAATTTAGATGTCTAGTTTATATACAGCATGTTTAGCAGGCCCCTGTGCATTACTGTGTACATGTATATTTTAGCTTTTTCTCTAGTGTCATATTCATTATATTATTGAATAACATAATGCATATGAATCTCTTTTCCCATATTAATATAGGTAATTTGCTTGGTTGCTATTGGGCAGGGCTGCCTTAACCTCTTGTGCTCTGTATATTTATTAAGGTACCAGGTCTGTCAATTTCCCAGGAATATGGTGCAGAAAAAAATGTTATTTTGTGTTTCTCTATATCCAGTTTTACCATATTATCCATTGGAAGTGGCTTGTTAATTACAGGGTTCTATCTTACCCAGGTTAATCTGGCAGACTGGCACAATATGGGTCATAATCCATTGTAAAGCTCAAGGGCCGAGTGCAAGTTATCCAACTTGTGGGGGGAGAGATTGCTTGAGATGACTCTCAGATCTGTTAGTTATTTTAGAGTTTGATCATTGCAAACATTTGTGTAAGGCCCCCCACACACACCCCAGTTCTGCCAATATAATCGTCAATTAGCAGACTGGTTGAAGTGTTCTCTTCCTTCCTCACGCTCCTGCTGTAAAAGTTATTTGGGAGCTTGTAAAGCACACCTTAGTGATGAGCTGATCCTACCAATACCACCCTCCCTCGTTTTGCTTAATGAAAGATCTCATTGTTACTCTTGGGCTTACGTTGCCTGCCATCAGGTATGATTTGCTAGCCAAGATACACGCAGTAAGGTTCTCTTAGAAATGCAATTTAGAGTTTTATTTCTGAACAATTTCAATACTCTAATCTTCAATTATACAAACCTAAATGATAGGATATATGTAAGAATAATGCTGACATGTTATAGAACGCAGCCCATTTTATGAAGTTTGACATTTCAAGTGATCTTGTAATAACCTTGTGGCTGAGCCTTTGTTTGCCCTTTGACATTTCAACTGACCTTGCAAGAATTTAAGAGTTCAGTTTCCATTTCAGCCTCACAGTGAGTGTATGCCCATTGAGCAGTATTTTTAGCTGCTACACATTAAGCTCAGGAATGAACACATCCTCAATCAATATATATTTTAGTGAGCATTTGACATTCATAGGGTTTTATATCTGATATTTCATTTACCCTGATGCTTCTGTTCCCCTCTCCTTATTATCTGAAATCGAGGGTTCTTGCTTTTTATATAAAATGTTGGGCTCTATTCTATGTGCAGCAATTTAAGGTCATTTAAAGGACAACTAAAGCTATTGTCAAGATGATGTATATTGATGCAGGACAGTTTTTCAAGGGCACAGCTGCAGCAGCTCTAAGACCGTTAAATAAAGCCCACCTCTCATCTACTGCTTTACTTTGTGAGTGCCCTGCAAAGGAGTGACTGCCTCCCTATAGTGATCTTGCAGGGGAAGAGTTGCCAACTAAGTGCTCTTATTACTTACACTTTAAAAAATGCAGTGTTTGTACTTGTGCTAAAAATATGTGCAACTCCACATTAGGAATATGTCATTTATTCAAGGAGTTTTAGCAAAAGGTTGAAAGCGATGAACACCTAGTTTCTCTCAAGGTGTCATATATACTTAGGTTTGGTGTGACAGTTTGACCAATTTATGGTCAGTATGTTGAAATTTTTAACTGTCCCAAGGCATTGGTAAATGCAAAGACTGTGGCCCCAACTCGTCCTCCATTTCTCTCAGATGCACTTCACTAAATGCAGTGATACATTTTGGCCTTAAGTCCAACAATTTCTGGTCAGCCTGTGACCCAGTCTGATAAAATGGAGGCTTTTAATGTGTAGCCACACTCACATAAGACTGCTTCACATGATGGTAAAACACACAAGCTTTTTGTCAGTTACTTCCCCTTATCCCGTTAATTTAAGAAGCATCAACAAACTTAGACTGGCAATGTTTGGATCCTGGCAAATGCCAGAGAACCTGCTGCTAGATGCCATAGAGAGTCACTATTTATTGGGCTGGTGGGGGCTGATTGGGCTTCTGTGTAGTTGAAAGGCCAGTGGGCCTAGGCATCATATTTGTCTAACATTTGCTTATTTAGTTTGCTAAAATAAAAAAAAACTAGGCCCTTTTCAGGTCAATTTTTATTTAAAGGACAAGGAAAGGCTAATAAAGAGTTAATCTCAAGCTGCAGGCATACCTTCAGTTCTCTCAATAGTGGCCTTAAGTCTCCCCATATTTCAACCGTTCAGATGATCAGAAGCCAAACAGGAAGAAAAAAACTCTGAGCTGTGTAAAGAAAGTTCCCATAATGGATCGCTCCTACACTGAGACTAAGACCGGCTCTTTAGGCATTGCATGCGCATCTACATCCTCTGTGAGCATGCACAAGCAGAAGCACTCCCCTTTCCATGGACTCTGTAAATCTTTCATTAGGCAAGCCAGAAATATAGCGTTTTTACTTACCAATAGTAGTACTATTTAATAGTGTGCCTAATAGTTTTTGAGTTTCCTTGTCCTTTAAGGCTACATTTTCAACAGGCTGCTTTTAGTGCTTTCACTGAAAGCCTGGTACTTGTTGTAGATGTGGTACTCAACAATTTTGTGAAAATTGTAACATGCTAGTGTACAGTATAGTGTGTGTAGTCTTCATCCTACAAACTTCTGAATGTCATTCCGAATGTCCCATCCCTGTACCAACAAAGACAAAAAATCCTCACTTACACATTATAAATATGGTAAGGATATTAAAACATTTAGTTAGTAAGGTTAATAGGTACTAAAATTTATTAAGTACTAAAATGTCCTCCCCTGTAAACAAAACAGGAATGGTTTGTCCACATACTGCAATATATTCAAACTGGCCAACTACATCAACGTCATCCCTGGTCTGGCCAGTTCTACTTTCGCTTTAATCTGATTCATTAAAAGATTCACTGGGGGTTATTTATAAACAGTTAGCAAATTTGCCCATGGGCAATAACCCATGTCAACAAATCAAATTTTTGTATTCATTGTTCTATTTGCCCAGTGTCCATAAATGGGTTTTATTTGCAACTTGCTTTTCATGGTTAAACTTCCAAATAAATGAATGCCACTGGGATCACTTGACTGAAGTTGGAATTATAGGAGCTATAACATGAAACTTACCACTGTACCAGTCCATTGTGCTTGGAGTGCAAATGCTGTGATGCTGTAATTTGCATGCCTACAACTTTATCATTTAGCACAGCGTTTTTCAACCACTGTTCCGCGGCACACTAGTGTGCCGCGAGATGTTGCCTGGTGTGCCGTAGGCAGGGCACCAATGTACTAGGGGGGCACTGCTCTTGGCACCAATGTACTAGGGGGGCACTGCTGCTGGGCACCAATGTACTAGGGGGGCACTGCTCTTGGCACCAATGTACTAGGGGGCACTGCTGCTGGGCACCAATGTACTAGGGGGGCACTGCTGCTGGGCACAGAGTTAAATTTTTTAACATTTTCTAATGGTGGTGTGCCTCGTGATTTTTTTCATGAAACAAGTGTGCCTTTGCCCAAAAAAGGTTGAAAAACACTGATTTAGCATACACAATGGGGATGTTTGCTGACTGCTGTGGTGCAAGACTTTTAATACCCTAAGGGCTGTGGCACAGGGGAGATTAGTCGCCGCACGACAAATCTCCCTTGTCATGAGTGACTAATCTCCCTAAATGCCATCTCACTGGTTAAAATGTAAATCGCCAGTGGGATGGCATACGCGGCACAGCGATGTGCCAAAGTTGCCTCGAGATTCCTAATGTGTCTGATTCCTGGCACGTTAGGGGTAGTCAGTCAGAATTCATAATGCCTTTTATTAGTCTTAACTAGCTTTTCCTTCAGTGGAACAAAATCTGTCAGTACTGCAAAACACTACAACATAGTGTAGATTTTACAGAGAATACCATTTTTCAAACATGCTGATTTTCTAGGAAGCCCAGATAGCACTGGTGTATTTACCCCAGCTGTAGTGTTTAATTTTGCATCAAGCAACTTGAGAGTGCAAAACCTTTTGGGGTGGCACCAGGCGGTTCTATGATCATCCATCC
Organism: Xenopus tropicalis; assembly: GCF_000004195.4. NCBI lineage: Eukaryota > Metazoa > Chordata > Amphibia > Anura > Pipidae > Xenopus > Xenopus tropicalis. Next base: position 85,036,308 of record NC_030680.2, on the reverse strand, counting down.
AGAAGCAGATTAACTGTCCACAGGGCCTTGGGCTGTACCCTGCCCCTCCCCAGACAAAATTTGCCCCTAATTGTCCCTGGCTTCAGTACCACCCCCTCATGCCAGGGCTGGGACCCCTCTTTTACCCATGTGCCCAAGTAAGGACCTACCAAAATCTGCCTCTGAATCTATACTCTGGTACTACCCCATTGATTTCCTGGGACAGTATTCAATAGTAAACCGTATGACTCAATTTGTATAGTGGCATTGCACACTGCACCCTTTAATGAATGACAAATTAGGGTATAGGGCAAAAGACAATACAAAATTAAATCCTATGCAATTTTTAGATGGGCAATTTGTCCTTGAACTACCATAATAAACAAACATCACATGCTGTGTACTGCTAGGCTGTGCTGACCAAAGGTTACGTTTTTCCTTTTTTCCAACTAACCAATGTAATTTTGTAACTAAAGACTGGTGTTTTTATGTGGAATATGTTTTGTATGTGTGTTTGTTGTTGAAAGCAGCGTTTATTTGTCCTTTTCTATTCTCTGTCCTGGTGGCTCTGGATTTGAAACAATGTAACATAAACCAGCAGATTAATAGACCTGTCTTGCTTGGGAGACTGGCTTTTGCAACATTGTTTAAAAAGACATAATCAGGAGTTAAATTATATTTAACATTTAAAATTATTTTTAAAAATAACTTTAAAGCACCAAAAAGAATGTAATACATGCATACTGGAAGTGCTTAGAATGTTATTTGGTGAGAATAGAAAGGGGGCCTAAATAGAAAATAAATCTGTTTTTTTGTTGTAGAGGCTAGTGACGCTGAAATGGGAAAAGAAATTCAAGACTCAGGCAACTGACTAGGTCTCGTAGTGTTAGTGCCAAGTAACTAGCTTGATGGGACTGAAAGAGCTTACCCTCACATTGAGAATGGATTCATATTAATCTTAGTAAGGGGTATGCAGTCAGGTGACCTAAAAGACGTGGAGACAGATATATAAATATTATGATTTTTGTGCTTTTGGAGGTTTTTTTAAACAAAAAATAAACCATGAAATCCTCAAATTTTTAGTGGTTTTTACGTCTTCCTACAAATCTTTGTGGACTTACAAATGAAAAAAAAAAAAATCTGAAATACCTCTAAAAGACTCGTACTATTTGCCAAGGTAAACTCCCATTAAAGGTGTCCATATACGTAGCAATTTTCGATCTTTTGTGCAACCACTGGTCACACGAAAAACATTCCCTCCCTCCACTGACGTTCAGGGTTGAATTGTCCGATATGGAGGTAGAAACAATAGAAATTCTACCTCCTTCTGCCGATTCAGCCCTGAACGTAGATTTTGCTTGGGCGCCTTCAATGGTGCCCCATAAAAATCTTTTAACCTGGTTGATCAATGAGTCAAATGATATCCGCAGTTTTTTGCGATATCGGTCGCCTCTTCAAGTCGCCATACACACACTAAATATTGTACGAAACAAGGTTTCCTACAATATCATCAGTGCGTGTATGGCCAGCTTTTAACTTCAAGACCTTCGCGAAGAAAACCTTTTAGATGGCAATGTTTGGTAATAGTGGCTTTTGTGGTTTTAACACATAATAAATGGAAAAAAATAAATGTGTTTTGTTACAAAAATAATAGGGAGTTTTAGGGAAAAGAGCATGATTCGTGAAAAAAAAAATGTTAATATTCGTAAATGAGCCTCTTAGACTCTCGTGATGCTATGTTGAGTGAAAAACATGTGGGAGTAATATGTATAGGACAAAATCACTTCTCCAAAATACCTCTTATATAGTGCTGACAATTTCCCCAGGAGCCAGTTTAAACTATGTGTATATTTTGAATTTTGGGGGAAACGTAAATGTCTAGCAGATAGTGCTCAGGTCAGAATTGAACTCAGTACCCCAGTGCTGCAAGGCAGTAGGGCTAACCAATCAGATACCATTTTATGAACAAAATGATTGGTATAGAGAATGTATCTCTCTTAAACACTGCCATTTCTAGGAAATTCATTTTCAGACATCACTTGGTTTTCCCCCATATTCAGGTTTTTTTTCTCTATATTTACTTACTGAAGATGATACATGTGTTTAATACCATAACACCTTAGAAGTATGCCCTAATTGATTTGCACAGGAAGTTGTAACACACTAAGATTTCATAGTGAGTAACCTCATCCATTGATTTATATTGCAGTCAGATTGAAGTTCTGCCTGTGTGATCCTGCTTGAATTTGTTGGATTTTAGTGCTGAGATATGCCTCAACTATTGTCACATCACAGACTAAAATCCAACAGATATGGCTACTAACTAGGCAGTCCTCTCAGTTTGAACAGATAACAGTTAATCCTATGGCATCAGATCAAGAATTTTGTCTGTATTAGATGCAATAAATATGTTTTCTTTAGATATCTGCTGTACATCTCATCATTTCATCATAAACATCCTTTAACCAAATCTTGGGCAAGCCTGTAGTTCCTGAAATGTTGTTGCTAACTTCCTAGTTCTGTGCTTGCCAATACAAACTAACTTTTAAAAATTGTTTCAAGGTTTCCAGTCTATAGCATCTTATCCCCTACAGGTCATAAGGCAGTGATCCCCAACCAATGGTTTGAATTTCTGGTTGGAGGCAAGTGTTGATTGCATGAAACCCAGTGTAAAGCCAAATAGCTTTCTATAGGCTACCAGTCCACATAGGAGCTATAAAACAGTGAATTATAGCACCCCAACACTTTTTCCATTTGAATGTGGCTCACAAGTATAAAAGGTTGGGGATCCCTTTCATAAGGTAACCAGAGAAAACATCCTAAATATGCAAGGCTAAGGGTCAACTGAACAGTTAAAACCTATATGCATAGGTTTACTTAAGTATGTACAATGTAGGGGCCCAAAAATGAAAATACCCCCATATGATCTCTCATTTTCTGTCATTCTGCAGAATCAACACATTTTATGTGGTGTAAACAGGGCCGCTCCTGCCATGAGGCATGGTGAGAACCTTACTCAGGCAGCAGAGAGTAGTTAGTTACCAGGCAAAAAGCCGCCTCTGTTAATTTCCATTTTTTTGGAATTCTAATGCAGAGGCAAGCCCCCCCCCCACTAGGACCTGCTCTGATGTGGAAGAATTAAGCGCGGAGCAGGTGAGGGGTGGGGGGGGGGGGAGGCAGTAGCAGCCCCAGAAAAAAGTAAGTTCACCCCAACAAACCATATATTTCTGAAAGTACACAATCCCCCAAATCTAAAATGGATCACGTGTCCACTGACAGTTTGATTTCCAATGTGTATAGGTTTAGTATGTGACATGAAGGAGCCCCAAGGTGAATATACCCCATATGATAAATCATTTCTGTCATTTAAGCTCCTGCAAAATCAACACATTTACATTACTTTATGTGGGGTAAACCTACAAAAAGGTACGCTCACCCATAACTTTTAAAAGTACACAGTTCCCCAAATCCAAAATGGGTATACATGTCTTTTTTACTCCAAAGTAACAAGCTACAAAGCTTTCCTATATTTGTAGATTTTGAAAAAAATCACCATAAATCTTCCAATTTGCAGCATCTTATTTTCTACAGGTCATTTGGTAACCATATAAAACACCCTAAATGTGAACCCCAGGTCTGCTGAAGTTTGATGCCCCCACTGTACATAGGTTTATCAAAGCACATGGGACTTAGAGACCCCAAAATATACCTTGTGCACACTAATTTACCGTAATTTCTTACTTTTACCTAATTTATAAACACATGGCAGATTTATGTGGGGTAAAAGCTGCAAAATTGTAGTGTGACCCTTGAAAACCATATATTTTTTTAACACAAATAAAGACTTTTCCCAAAGTACCAATCTGCAAAGCTTTTCTAAAGTTAGCGGTTTTTATGGTGTTTCTGGAATTTGCCTAAAAATTATATTATTATTATATTTTGAAAATATGAATACTAGAGGTCTGCTGAACAGTTTGATGCCCAAGATACACTAAAGTATGCGGTATGTACGGGCCCTAAAATGAAAATAGTGAATATGAAGTTTCTTGCCTGCCAACTCAGCTTTTGCAAATGGAGCCCCCTGTGCAATAAAACTCCATAACTGTACATCAATCCCCAGAACAATAATGCGAGGCTAAAATTGCACCACAAAAATTGTCCACAGCAGTGAAATAATTCATATGACAGTGTAATTAGTGGTCAAAATACCTGATCAAATAGCGACACTGCCAAAATGAATTGATATTAGGGGAACAAAAAGGGAAAATGTAAAAAAAAATTTGTACACATCTTAAAGTTGTGTGATAGTGTGTAAGTGTCTATAAGTGTGCAAAATGAAAATGGCAAAAAAACCAACCAGTGCTAAATTCTGTGCTCCATGTAATTGTGCAAATAAATGGCACTTACCTGTTCTGGAGCAGGATTAATGCAGGGATCACTTGGGGGGGGACGGTTCTGGAAGGTCTGTGCCTGCAGAGGAAGTGAGTGGGCGACGCTGGTTGAGTAGGAAGCTGGAGAAGCAGTGACACAGTGCGATTTGAGGTCGGTCCTGCTACGATAGCATCAGAGGACCAACATGACAGCCCCCCTGTCTCATCGCCCAGGCTGTCATTGTTCCTGACTCTCTGCAGAGGTGACATGTGACACCTCTTTCTGCCCAAGAACATACGGCGGAAGTTTTTGCCAGTTAAAGGGTTAAAAGCAATGTTTGCCTGTCCTTTTTTTCTGGCTTTTTGAACAATGTAACTCAAGCCAGCAGACTAAAAGACCTGTCTTTGCTGGAGGAGGTTGACCTTTGCAACATTGTTGAAAAACAATCATAACTAGGAGTTTTAAGCAAATGCTAATATGATGACATTATCCAGTAGCTTTTATTCTAATTGCAGTTTTACTTTTTTCCCACAAGAGGGTAGCCTTTTCTTAAACATTGTCTTGGAATTTAACTGGGATAAATATTGGGTACTAATAAGATTTTTATGTTTATGTGTACTAAGAACAATATGGCAAATATGTAAGTAAAAATGAGAAATCACTGTGGTCAATACAATTATTTACATTTACCTCCAATGTAACTCACTTTTGTCTTTGGCAATTTAAAATAAATGACAGCTGAACAATTGTATATTCTCTTAAGGGTTATGGCACACAGGGAAATTTTTGCCCCGGGAAACCTGTACTACCCACATTGTGACAAACCTCCAGGAAATGTCATTCCCTTTACTAACAAGTGGATCGGCACATTTAAAACACTTTGCATGTGCGATGTGATATAATCTCTGAAAAATGCTTAAGTAGGCATTTTCCTGTGACAACGCCAGATTACCATGTGTAAAATGTTTTACATGTGGCTATCGACATGTAGCGCAGATTTCCCACAGGCAACAAATCTCCTTGTGGGCCTCTTCCCTACATGACCAGTAACATCAAAAATTAAAGTTAATAATGTAACATGATATCTGACATGCTATTTATTTATATCCTGTTTATGTGCAGCACTTCTTCCCTAACTCTGTTAACATTTAGGCAGGTTAATTGGCCATAATGTGTTTAAATGTGATAGGGACCTTTGATCATCCCTTCACTGGAGCAGATACTGATATGAATAATGTAGAGGGAGAAGGAAAGTCATTTTGGCATTTTACTGCCAGTAGATTTGCTATATTAGTGCCACATAGAAAACTATATTTATTCTGCAGAAAGCATTACCATACCTGAGTAAAGGACCCTAGAAGCTTTCCCTGTTTTTTAAGATTATAACTCTAATCTAATGGGGTGACCTCTGATGCGCTGAATGTTTTTATGGGGAAAAAAGAACATCAAGTGTACTAGTACAGAGTAATAATGTTCCCTCAGAAGCACCTTTTTTTCAGAAAACAACCCCAACCTTGACAGTCTAACCTCATAATTTAAATCTTCCATCCCCTTTACCAGTTTAGTTGAATGTATCTGCACTCTCTCCAGCTCATTAATATCCTTCTTAAGGACTGGAGCCCAAAACTGCACTGCATATTAAAGGTGCGGCCTTACCAGAGACCTTTAAAGAAGCAAAATTATGTTTTCATCCCTTGAGTTATTGCCATTTTTTATACAAGACAGCACTTTATTTGCTTTAGTAGCCTCTGAATGACATTGCCTGGAATTAGACAACTTGTTATCTACAAAAATCCCCAGATCCTTATCAATTTAAGACCCCCCTCCCAAATATACTATCATTAAGTGTATAACTCGCAATTGAATTATTTCTACCAAAGTACTTAACCTTGTACATTTTAACATTAAACCCCATTTTCCATTTTGCTGCACAGTTTTTCAATTTTGTCCAATGGCTCTGCAAAGTGGCAGTATCCTGCATGGAACTTAAAGTTTTGCATAACTTAGCATCATCAGCAATAATAGAAACAGTACTTTGTATGCCCACCTCCAGGTCATTAATAAACAAGTGAAAATGCAAAGGACCAAGGACTGACCCCTGCAGTACTCCAATAACAACACTGGCCCAATGATGTTTTATATGTTTGCATGGTGTCCCCCCGTGCTTTAATATATTCTTTCCTAGTTGCTTGAGATTTGATTTTCTGCTGGCAAAAATACCTGTGCATCAGACTTCCAGCCTTATGTTGAAACCAATACCTGATAGTCAGCTAGATATTACAGGGAACGTGTCCTCTCCATCTAAGCAATAAATGACCTTTTGGGTATGTGACCCTGTAACCTTAATCAAATTAGAACCGATAATGTTACTGGGCATGGGAGCAAAATACCAAAGCCTCCACCTATCCTATCCTTAAGCAAAGGTCAGTAAAGTGTGAAGGGAAACAGGTGTTTTTAGGTCATAGTTGGGTTCTATAAAAAGAAAATACCCTAAGCAATATATCTGACTTGTGTGGCACATTTTCACTTGTACAGTAGGACATGCTTCACATGGCAGCACCCAGTGGCAGTGTTTCTAACCATTCAGTATTGAGGTCAGCGGCAACACATCTTTTCATCTCTATAAAACGTGTGCAAAATTGAATTTCCCATCTTCCACTTTCTCCATTTTTGGTGGAGGGTTGGATTTCAAAGGTAGTCTCACTGTTATGTTTAGTAGTGTTTTATAATAAAGCCATATGGGCATGTTATGTTATGAGCAGTAATTCAGAATAACAAAAGCACTTTTTAATCTTTTTGAGTTTATTAATAGCCTGCTAGTGTTTTTCATTAATTCGTTGATACTATACCAAGGGATGCTATGGTATCGGTTGCCAAAAAAGAATAATACCATCTCATTAGTTTGAAGCAGATGCTACAATCAGCTGGGGGCTTTTCCACCTCTTTTTAGTGCCCCAAACAAATTGTATTAAATGGGTGCTCCTTTCAGCCAGTAAATGGGTAGAGGTTGATACTCAGACAAGCCAGATGCAATGGTAAGGCCAGTGGGTCTTAAATAGCTCTCACATTAGTATCGACAACTGATTACATGACCTGTACAGAGAGATACCATAAATCTGTACCGGAATTCTACTGTACAAAATAACACTGGGAACATTTGAAGGTATTGTGGCCCTTTAGGCTAGGGGCACACAAAGAAGATGATCTACATTTTTCTGCCTATATTTTGTATGTGGCTGGAGAAAAATGCATCTTCACCCATCTGTTCTTTCATGTAGCTCCACTGACAAGTATGGTGTTTGCCTGTGTGCAGCTATAGCGAGAAGTTTTTTAAGAATAAATGCATAATTTTGTGTTTAATCACTCACTGTAGCTGCACACAGGATTCACTGTGTCCGTCAGTGGGGCTACATGAAAGAGCAGATGGGAGCCAATCCACTTTTATATGTATGCATTCAAAACGCAAGCAGAGACAAACAAATCATCCGTGCTGCTAGCCTCATGCTTTATTACATTGGTTTTTAGATCTCTTCTTCTTATCTTGATCAGGCTTCCAGTGGAGGGCAGAATCAGACATTCATGGCTACTTAACCACTTGCCTCATCTTGTCTCACTTGGACAATGAAGCACTTTGCTTTCTGTCAGAGGCAAGCCTTCACGCTGAAACTGGGTTCATCATTTTGAAGTGTAAGCTTATTGGCTATAATGGCATGAGGCCACAGGCCTAAAGCTTCACTGGCACTGGTAATTAATTAGGAGCATTGTTTTAAGTACCTGTAATGACTCCTTTGATCTTGGACATGGCTCAGATTCACAGGTTTTAGGGCTCTGGCACACGGGGATATTAGTCGCCCGCGACAAATCTCCCTGTTCGCGGGCAACTAATCTCCCCGAGTTGCCATCACCTGCCATCCCACCAGCGAAAATGTAAGTCGCCGGTGGGATGGCACACGCGGCGGCGCAATTTCGGCAAATTGCTGAAAAAGCCTCGCAAAGCAACAGGGAGTTTTGTCGCGGGCGACTAATCTCCCCGTGTGCCAGAGCCCTTAATCATCTGCAATGGAAAAAAAGGTTAAAGAAACTATTACTGGGGGGTATTTGCAGATTCCCACAAATATATAAAAAAATGTTGTGGAAAATTCGAGCTTCAAAATAAATGCCGATGGGGAGCTATAGTGGAAACTTTAGAGGTATTGCTTTTAAACTGGTCAGTTGGTCAGAAACTATTTCATTTTCCTATGGCAAAATAGTTTTCTCATTTTACAAATTCCGTTTAGTGAAAAGATGCATTTCAAAAACATTATTACTGATATCAATACAGCAAGTTCACACTGGCTTGCGGGGAGACCAGGAAAACTCCCAGGTGTCAGTGAGCCTTCCAAAATAGATTGAGATTGGGGAGGAAGAGAAACAGTTTGGAGAGTGGGCATAGCATCCCAGTCCAACACACACAAGTTAGAATCAAGGCATTTATCCATTTCTTGGAAATGTTGCAATTCTATTTTCTTCCTCATGTAAATCAAAAGTCTTTTATAGCTTGAATTCCAGATATAATTTGAGGATCAGAATTGTCATAATACAGCTACATGATTAATTACATGTTATTAGACATTTACTAAACTGCGTCTTAAAGATTCATATGGCTGATTGAACAAAGAGAGAGAATATAAATAGATACATTTAGATAAGGGACAGTTAAAGGGGACCTGGGCCTGATTCATGACAGAATCCCTTTAAGGCAAGTTTTGCATCACCCTAAAGTGGAAAATTGATCTATGAATAAGTTGGCACACAACATATTTAAAGAAAATTTTTACGACTTTCCTCCATGTGTTAATACATGAAACTTCATTTGCAATTATGTCAGAAATATAACCTGTTATAGCTTCTGTAACCCTTTGCCTGCCATGCACTTTTCTGTATTCTGTATGCTATCAGTCTTGAAATGCTTGACAATCCCCTAGGGAATAAAGACAGGGGATTGTCACTCTGCATCTGAGACATAATTATTGTTCCCTGCATCCCCCCAAATATTTTACTGCACTTATAGGAAAACTTATATATGTCTTTTAGCTAACTGTAGTTAGGTATATTAGGGTGTATTGTGTATATGGCAAAAAAGTGATGAGTGTAAAGCTTTAAAATAGGTTGATTGTGCCAAATATTACTTTTCATTAGTACCGTATTTTCTAAAGTTTGAATTATCCAGGATATATACTTTACAAAATGTGATATCTGTGGGTTATTTTACTGTAAGGGTTTATTAGGATGCATACAACAAGCTCAAAATAGCTTTGTTTGCCAGGGCCAAGTCAAAGCGATGATTTCAGTTGCTTATATTTGGGATATTTGAGAATATATTCCACAGTTAGGTAATCCTATGCATATGTGGGTTCAATACATGCCACTGTTTTGAGTATTTATGATTTTTTTTATCTGTTTACCTAAGTACATTTGGGGGATGCTGTAAAGTTTAAAACCTTTAAGGCGAGTTTCAGAAATTTGGTGTAGAATTGCAGTTAGGTGCTTTGGAGTAGAAAGGCACCTCATATTTTTTTGGCCTCCTCATACTACATACTTTGAGGTAAACATGTGCATGTTGGGTATCAGGCTATTTAGACGATCTATATTAATGATCTTTTGTCTTTAGGGCTCATTTACAATGCTCCATGCAGTGTGCAATTTAAAAAAAAAACCAAAAAAACCACCATTGGTGTGCAAATACCTGCCAATTGCACTTTGAATTAAGTGCAGCCTGTGTTAGGCTGTGCTCATTTCAAAAGGGGATGGGCGGAGGAAGGTGCATATGCACCCTACCCACCCCTAGCCCTTTCGAGTAATTTTGAGGCACAAGGTCAGAACACACAACCCACATTGGGGCCCTGTCTTTACCACCTGCCCTAAGGCAGACAGGGCTAGTTGTGTGTCCTGACACTTGACACTAAGCTTGTCTGTGAGCACCAGATTTTTTTTTTATCAAGTGCTCGGTGCAGCAAGCAGGGGGTGTAACAGCCTTTGGTGCACTTGCACTCAAAGAACATGTAGGTTTTCATAGTGTTTCTGAAATTCCACTTAGAGCTTGGACTTTATACTGTTAAGTGCAAGCTTTGGGTAGAATTTCAGAAATGTTATGTTTAACAAACCTTTGCATTTAGGTAGTTTTGAATTGAAAGACTGAGCTACTAATTTTGAACTCTTCAGAAAGTGTAGTATGTGCATACATTACTTTTTTTGATTCATCTTATATTTACAGTATATTTTTGCATGAGTTGAAATATCAAACATGAATATTCATATGCAATAATACTGCATAATTACAAAAATGGTTTTCCAAGGTCAGCTGTTATGATACACAGAATGTAGGCAGTGTGCATTTGCACAATTTAACATGAAACAGTTTAGAAAACACCTGTCATTTTATATTTATAGCATATATTTCATTGTTTCCAAGTACATATGGGCAAGCCTATGGCAAAATTCACATTTTGAGTTGAAAGTTTCATATTTTCATATTTTTTTAAAAAATTAGCACTTGGATGGTTTGAAGATGAAAGACATATTTATGCATTTTTAATCCATCAGAATTCGTATTTAAGAGAAAAAAAAACCCCTATATATATGTAAAAATATATGTATATACTGTATTAAAAAAATATATAAAATATATAATTTATTTTCCTGGGTAAACAAAATGTTTCCAGTGGAAACCCCACCAAGTTAAAAGTACAAATTTGAGCAAGACAATAGCACGTTTTTTAAAAATATTCTATTCTAATATCTATTAACAAGGCATTAATACTATCTATTAACAAGTTGACATTTCTAGGACCACCATTCCTGCATCTCTAAGATTAGGTGGAAAATGTACTATGTCAGCCTTGAAGAATCTGGCAAGCCGTAAGTGCTACTGTGTAAATCCTGGCAACATAATCATGCTTTTCATCTACTCCCCATTTCCTGGTAAAATACACAGGGGTGTGCCCTAGTCATTCCTCCACACTGCTACCATTAAGTAAATACCTTTTTTAGATTATGTCTCAAAGCTTTTTCCTTTATTTTGCCAAGGTGTTGTAAAGTGAAATATATATATGTTTAAATATTCCCTTCTGTGACAGTGATCGCTTAGGACAAGTGCAAGAAAACTTCTTCAGTTACAGAAACCACATTAGACTCAAGATTCAAGGAGCTATTTTGGTCTGTCTTCTGCCTCACTGAATGTCTTACCGGTGGATTTGACATCGCTGCTCCTCAAATTGATTTCTTCCATTTTTTACTAGCATTATTTTATATATTTTTTTCTGCTTTTGGCTTCTATGAATTAAAGAAATGGATGACAGTCCCCTGCCTCTGCTGACATTGCAAACAGCACCTTACTATGATCAGAAACCAGGAACCAGTGGACTAAGAAAGAAGACTTGTTGTTTTGAGACCAAGGCAAATTATTTACAGAATTTCATCCAAAGTATTTTATTCTCCATAGACCTGAGAGATCGGCAAGGATCTACCATGGTGGTTGGAGGCGATGGTAGATATTTTAATAAATCTGCAATAGAAATTATAGTGCAAATGGCTGCAGCAAATGGGGTTGGTATAATGTACCTCTGCTTAAATATGTAGAACTAGATAAATATCTTGCTGTATAGCAAATGCAACAACACATTTTTATGGATAGACTGGATAATAGGATTGTTCTGTCCTCTAAATAATTGTGTGTGTGTGTGTGTGTGTGTGTATGTGCATATGCAAGAAAATGTAGGATGCAAAGAAAAATACATTTTTCAGGGTTGCATGCAGTTAATGTCAGTGATAAATGCCTCATAACTGTTCATAACTGTTCTTACTCTTAAAGAAAAATGCAAGGTAAATTATCAGGAGGGGGGAGGTCAATATGTTAGCCCACCCCTTAATGAATATAATTGGGGTTTATTCTGCGCAGTGTACACTGAGTTCCTCCCAATGTTCCTCTCTGGTAAACAAAGAATTTCTGTAATGCACACTGAAAAAAAACAGGTAAAATAGCCATGCACTCATTTTAGGCTACACCTTAAAATGTTAGGCACCCCCAAGTGACTTTAATCGCTTACCTTGTACCCCGGGCTGGTGCCCCTGTTAGGAGAAAACAGCACCAGCCCGGGGTACCTGGAGCGATGCGCTTCCTCCTTCCAGCTTCGTTTAGCTGCGACTACACAATAGGCGCATGCACAGTAGAGTGAAAAGCTGACTTCTCTGTTAAAGTTCGGCTTCTCACTCTCACTCTGCGCATGCGCGTGCGAACGATACAGGAAGGAGGAAGAGCTTCAGGTACCCCGGGCGGGTGCTGTTCTCTCTGAACAGGGGCACCAGTCCGGGGGAAAAGGTATGCGATTCTAGTCACTTGGGGGTGCCTAACATTTTGGCACCCCCAAGTGACTTTGCCTTTCCTTCTCCTTTAAGAAGGATATTAATGAGCTGGAGAGAGTGCAGAGACTTGCAACTAAACTGGTAAAGGGGATGGAAGATTTAAACTATGAGGTTAGACCTGGGGTGGGCAAATTTTTTGGCTCAGGGGCCTCATTGACTTACCGACAGGCCGGGCCAGAGTTAAGCCATTTCCGCTTGTCAGTCCCTAGACCCAAGTCTCACGTGATGAGACTTGCAGAGTCGGCGGGCCGGATTAAACAGACCAAGTGGCCCAACCTGGCCCGCGGGCCGTAGTTTGACCACCCCTGGGTTAGAGTATAAAGGGGTTGTGGCTGTACTCTCTAGAAAAAAGGTGCTTGCAAGGGGACGTGATTACTCTGTACAAATACATTAGAGGGCATCATAGACAGATGGGGGGAATCTTATTTTTTACTCTTAAAAACGATTAGCTCACCAGAGAACTTTCAGTTGAAGCTGCCTAGGTGGTTTTTCACAGTAAGGCCAGCGAGGTTGTGGAATGCCCTTCCTAGTGATGTTGTGATGGCAGATTCTGTTAATGCCTTTAAGAGGAGTTTGGATGAGTTCTTGAACAAGCATAATATACAAGGCTATTGTGATACCAAAATCTACAGTGTTGATATGGACAATAATACATTTTATTTTGGTCTTTGATAGTCAGAAATCACCCTGTCATAGTCTGAACATGTATAGCAATACTACGCTTGTTGTTTTTAATACTTGAAACGGTCGGTAAGATCATGGGGATGGAATGTCTCTTATGGAAGGATAAATCTGACAAAACCACATTTGTTGCACTCTTCTAAATAAGGTTTGTATATTGTTTTTCTCTATTCCGCACTAAAAATATTCTACAAATAAGGAATATTAATAGTAACACTAGAAGTGGGATAACGATCTAATGAAATACATATAAGCACAATTTAGAGCATTTAGAATTATTAGCAAGGGTAGACCAGTAAATGAAGTGCCATTTTAACTGTGAAATCTGAGCTTCTCACAAACCAGGGATCCTAATCCATCCCTTAGGCCCTCAACTGTACAACTTTAGGCTTTCCTCGCAATGTTTAGGTGGAACAGTCAGTTGGGCAGGTGGGTCTGTCAGAATATCTCCATCATAAATTGAAACACGTGTGCCTGTAAGGAGGGGCCCTGAGGACAGGGTTAAGATGGAGTGACATAAAGAGCACTTTCATCTGTATATAATGTGCTAATAGAAAGTAGGGTTGTTCAGCCTTCTAGCTGTTGTTGAGATTCAATACTGGCCCAGCATCACTAGAGCCTATAGCTATAGTTTTTAAAGTGCCTCAGTAGGGCAAAGACTGAAAATGCTAGCTGCATGTAGACAGTAGCTCAGCAGTACAGTAGCAGCCATGGTTGTATTTATTGAATATTATTGATTTCAACGACCTTTGAAAAGCATACTTTTTACTATACTATTTTCTGAAAAAAAAAAAAGTGATAATTGTAGGAGTGTCTTGTATTGCCATTTGGACATATTGTATGTGGCTCATAGTGCAAATCTATATACGTCAGATTATTACTAGCATTGGCTTGCAGTGTGTTTTATAAACATAAGATAGCGCCTTGGCCTCTCAAAGAGGCATTGTTTCCCACTAACTGGGTGTTTTATCCAGGCAGTCAGTAAATGAAAGGTTAATTATGACACATCCACTTGATTTGTTAATTGAGTCTCTCTGGCATAAGTATGCAGTCAGCTGTAATTCTGTTGTGCTTGATATTGTCCCTTTGTCCTGACTTAAATTCCTACTTCTGTTAAATAGTTAATAGAAGTTCTAAGCAGCTTTTTGGTACTCACACTGCAACACCTCTGGCCCAGTTGATGTGTGGATAGCAACTTGTTAATTCAGAATGGGGTCATGTAAGAAAATGTATACATTTGCTAAGGTCTTGTAACTAGCAGTCAGATCATTGCTTACAAGGAAATTCTTTTTGCTGATGTGGTTGATGTGGGTTAGTAGACTTGTAGTAATTTTTTCACCTTTTATTACAGTACTGAGTTCATGTATCAGTCCCATTTATAAAGACACACAAATGGTTTGTTTGATGGGGTGTAGCAACTGATTTCACCCAAGATGGCAGAAAGCGTTGTGTGTGTTACATGTAATAGTATGTAAAATGAAAGTCTCAGCTGTTCATTGTTTATGTATATCTTCAGGAGATATACAGTACAATACAGTTGCCATTCATATTGGAAATCTAAGGCATGTTTATTTACTAAAAAAGGCTTTTAAGTTGTAACTTTCTGCTTTTATATAAGCATGCTTCTAGGGCAGCCTATCTGAGTTATATGGCGGCACACTCTTGACTGATGTCTTTGTTGATTTTAAAAAGTAGTTAGGGAAAGTGCTGATGGAAATGGACATGTTTTAGGTGTTCTGTTGCATTAAACATAAAAGATGTCTGTACCGTATGTGTTCTGGGGGATCTAAATGTGAGGTTTGCGCTGTATATATACTGCTAGGTCTGAGGCATTAACATTAGGTTTTGATGCATTAAAGGAAAAGGAAAGGTTTTGGTACCACCCAGTGACTTAGCCTTTTCTTCTCCTTTAAACAAGAAGTTGCCAGCGGTTTTATTATGCTAGGTCTGCAGTTATACTGCTTTATATTTGATTTGTAAACATGGGCCATTGTCACCATGGAATATACATTGGATCAATAAATATTGCTTTTTTTGTACAGGTATGGGATTCCTTATCTCGAAACCCATTATTCAGAAGGCCATCATAATTCTAATTTTTATTAGTGATATCATTTTACTCTGTATATCAGTGGTGTAAATAGATGTTACTGGCCCCCAAGCAAATTCAGTTTGAGGCCCCTAAAGTTGACATATTCTAACAAGATATATTGAAATTGCTCTATAATTAGGGTCTTACTGGGCCCCCTTGAAACCGCAGGGTCTGCTTCCTCTGTAGTTACGCCCTGTCTGTAATAATTAAACAGTCCCTTGTACTTGATTCTAACTGAGCTGTATGAATCCATACTGGTTGCAAAACAATCCTATTTATTTATTTATTTGTTTGTTTATTTGTCTCATGTTTAAATAAATTTTAGCAGGCGTAAAATACGGTTTCCCTATTCTTAAAACGTGAGGTTGCAAGCATTCCAGATATATGTATTCAGTGGAGGGCCAATCTTGTGGGCTACCATAGGCAGAATCTTCCTGGATCACTCTACCCCCCCACCATGGGGGGAGTGACAAGGCCGCCCCTTCCCCTGCTAATCACCATATTGTTTAAAAACTGTGCTGCAGAGCAAGTGACCGACTTTGCTTTTCTTTCTCCCAGGGCTGGAGGTAAGACAGAAGCACAGCACCCACCAACCATTGTACCCTAGTTCCAGCCCTGTCTGTGTTACTATTTTGTTTTTGAAGATATGGATAAAATTGCATTACACTGCAGCTTTATAGGGAAGTATACATGGAAAAATGTTTTAGAAAATGTCACATTTTACACTTTGCATGCAGCATCTCAGTACCTCTCCCCGAATTTCACTTTCAAAATCTCGCCAACCAGTGAGCCATTTATTAACTGGATTATTTACTGATAAGTAACAACTGGCAACCAGTCAAGTATATGCTTTTATTTTTCTATCTGATCTGCAGAAAAATGATTGGTTGTTAGGGGTACACGATGTGTTGGCTCTGCTTAGCCTTAGCTCTGTTTATCTGTACTGGAAAGTATAGCTTCTGCCTGAGTACAGGTACACGGAGCGGAGTGTAGGTTGGCCTGAAAAATGCAAAAGCGGGTCTTTTTACAGGTGACCTCTGCTCCGTTTACCTGCACCCAGGCAATATCTTCTCAGGGAGCTGCAGAAGGTAGCGGATCCAATTCTATGAGCCTGCAACAAAAACACAGGCTGAGAGCAGTAGAGCCAAAGCTCCATGTGCCCATGGCCTAAGCCAGAACTATACTATAAGTCTGTATAGGTGCAGTATACATAGTGCTTCTGTAAATAATACTCATACACATAGGAGTTTCGCCCCACTTTCCCCCGCAGTGGAGTTCTCCTGTGTTCTACGCAGGGGAGCGCAGGACAAAACACAATGCATTCTTTCTTAAGGGGTTGTACGGGCACAGGCATTGACTACAGAACACTGGCAGAAGGCATCATGTTGCGAAACGCCTATGTGTATGAGCCCTTAGGAATATTGGAGAGGCAGTATAAATACTGCATGGGGGTGGGTTTCCCAACACTGTAGCTGTCATGTTCTTTGGAATTCAAAAACTGCCATTTTGGGATTAAAATATAAACTTATGAACAAATAATATTTCAGTCATTCTAATAGCCTCTTATTTTCGCCTGCCAGCAATATATTTTTATTGAGCTAGCTGTCAGACTTGGAATGTTTGGTTTGTGTTCCTTTAAAGGTAATGTTGCACAGAGATTCCAGGCATTTTGCCCACTGCAATTTCTGCAAGAAACACTGTGTTGTATAAATTAGTGTAGTTAAGAATATTTGTTTTGCACTTCTGCTGCTTAGACTTGAAGTGAAGGTGTGTAAGTTAAGCATGACTCCTTGACTGGATTGTGGTCAGTTTGGCCATAAGATTAAGTTGATAGGAACGTGTCCATGCATATCAGGTGAAGGCTGATGAGAATGACCATTAAGCTCCATACAGTCAGCTGTCAAAAGTGTACACATCATCAAATGTCTTGATCTGGCTAGTTTTGGGGTTCTTCAGAGATATTTATGTCATGAGGTGATGGGAGATCTACCGCAGGATTCTAATCAAAATTATAAGTATGCACGAGTGGGGAATGCTGTTGAACAATGACTGCAGGAACTGCAGACAAAATGGTATCTGCAATAATGCACCCCAGTGAAATGTCTATCCCATTATATAATTGGCTACAATTGGAGCCAAAGTTAAAAAACAAAACAAAAAAACAAGTTTTTTTTCAAAAATTATTATGATCGAACACTGACCCTTTAAATTTGTAAAGCAAATCTTGTTTTTGTGTTTTACTTCAATCTTTTGATACATTCATTTAGCTGAATTGTTCAATAGCAATGCATAACATTGGTTTGGTTTGTTTGGTTATACTTTTGTGTGTGTAGAACCGTGAATGTGTGTTACAGTGCAGAAGTTAAATCTGTTTTCATTTTAGCACTTGATATTTGTATCTGTACACATTTATATAGATCAGTGCTGTCCAACTGGCGACTCGCAACCCCCCTCTGTGTGGCCCCCCACCTGTCTGGCTGCTTTGATGGCTTACCTTTGTGTAAGCTTTAAATGGTATCAGTACTGAGATTAACTGGCCCCCTGCATGGTTCACATCTCAGATTCAGGCTGTAATTCCCCTGTATTGTTTAAATATGTAATCCCCTGTACTGTTCACACCCTTTAATCACTGCTTTGTTCACCCACTGCATTGTTCACACCTCAGGCTCAGGCTCAGACTGTAATCACCCACATTGTTCAGATCTTCACACCTCAGCAGTGCCAGCATTGTGTCACTGTATGTACTGCCTGACCTATGCCTGCCTGTGTATGGCACACACAGGCAGCTAAGGGCAGGCAGAGTATGACACAAGGGTGGGGTAGGGCAGGCAGCGTATAGGACACACAGGCAGCAAAGGGCAGGCATAGTACTGCCTGTGTGTGCCATACTTTGCCTGCCCTATGCTGCCTGTGTGTGCCATACTCTGCCTTCCCTACCCTGCCTGTGGGAGGTGAACCTGGCAGGGGTTTGTTAGCAGTTGGAAATAGCCATTAAATGGTCCCTAAGGTGTGCTGGGGGTTGCTGTTCTATTCACTGGGGAGGAGGAGTCATATGGATTTAAGGGTTTGTCTTAATATGACATAATATAATTTTTCACATATGAATGATGGTTGATATCCCCGCAGTGAGCACCATTTGGGGTTTTGCTGTGCTACCACCATTAATGTGGGCATGGTCTTAAAAGCTCTTGTGATAAAGTGGGTGCGGTTTAAAAAAAGAGGAGTGGTCAAAAATGGCTTCCATTAGCGGTCTTCCATTATGTATGCTAGAGAAATTCCAGATAGAAAAATAACAAAAAGCACCTTCTTGTCCCATTAAAAAGCCTTTATTTGATACACATGGCTTTTGGATGCTAGAGAAATTCTGGCCCTCTGCAACACAGAAGTTGGACAGCACTGATATACTTTAGATGAATGGGCCCTCTCTTTGTTGCATTGCAGTCTGTAGAACAGCAAAAGGCATGCAATAGGTTTTGTGTAAATAGTTTTGTACATGTTGTACCTAGAGGACTAGGTAAAAACTTCTGTACCCTATGATGCAATAGAAAACAAGCAGAAGTGCAATATGTTTCAAGCAAATGCTTACCAAAGTTCAATAAAGGAGTGCAGAATAATAGAACAAGAGATCATGCTCTGAATCTCTGAGGTGGAAATATAAGAAATTAAGTCAGAGATTCATATCATTGAAAGGATATTGAATGGTTGGATGCTTGTTAAATCTATAGTTGTTTGTGTAACGTGTTAACTTCCATATAGATACAGTGTGCTTAAATGTCTGGTGAAGAAAGAGAGCACTATATGAAGAAGGTGCATTCAAGTGTATGTATTCACAGGCACTATGTCACTCAGCAAAAAAATCCAGTAGCACACTGAAGATGCAAATCGTGAAAAAAATTGTATTTTATTTGCCCAAGTACATAAAAACAAGCAAAGAGCAACGTTTCGGGACCCTCCGGACCCTTTCTCAAGAGCTTGAGAAAGGGTCCGGAGGGTCCCGAAACGTTGCTCTTTGCTTGTTTTTATGTACTTGGGCAAATAAAATACAATTTTTTTCACGATTTGCATCTTCAGTGTGCTACTGGATTTTTTTGCTGTTGGATATTGACCCCCATGCAAGGTGAGGTTCTTCCAGTATTTGCACCTGATACCCGTTTGGGTAAGTTAACAGAGGGTTGAGCTCCCCAATACTGCTATTGAGGCACTATGTCACTGTCTGCAGTTCTCTTAGAGTTCCATCTGTCACACTTTTGTGCGCCAGGACCATTCTGGATCAGAACACGTTTTATATGGCTTTAGTTGCCTGAAACATTCTATGATGTCAGTGATCTGACCTATTAGCCACAGCAGTAATTTACCAGATTCTGCATTCAAAAAAATTGTCAAGTAATACTTTGAGCTTCTTTAGGAAAAGACAGTGTTAAACATTCTTTGAAGCATGTAATAACTGATTGATTTAGCTCCTTTCAAACATCTTTTTCATTTTTGTTGTTTTTGCTTCCCTTGTTTTAATAACCTGTTTCTGTTGTATAACAGATTGGGCGCTTAGTTATTGGACAGAATGGTATTCTCTCTACACCGGCAGTATCCTGCATTATCAGAAAAATTAAAGCCATTGGGGGCATTATTCTGACCGCTAGCCATAATCCAGGGGGCCCAAATGGAGATTTTGGCATCAAGTTTAATACTTCGAATGGAGGTAAGTTAGTTTGCTTTGTGACTATTTTCAGATTTGGTTTTAAAGTACCAGTTATCAAGCATTTACTAATTTCTGATAAGGCCTATATTACTTTTTAACTAATAGGGCCCCTGCACTTCCCCTATCCCCAGCCACATCAAGGCAGAGTAGTACTAACAAGGCAAATTAATTAAAGCCCTTATTCACCCGTGTTTTTCTGGGTGTATACATGATGGTAAATATTGTTTGACACTTTATATCCCCTTTTAAATTTAGTAATGCATAAATATTAAACTTTGACCTTGCTGTTTCATATTTAGGCTAAATGGAAAGGTGTTTTTGACATTTTGTTGCCTGTATTGGATCATTTGGCTGAATCTGCAGCTAAAATCTGCTTGTGTATGGCCAGTTGTAGAGATTAATCTACTTTGTACATTCCTATTATACAAACCTAGTGAAAATTCTTAACAGACTTTGTCTCTTGACCAGGTCCAGCACCTGAAGCCATTACTGATAAGATTTTCCAGCTCAGCAAAACCATAGAAGAATATGCTATTTGCCCTGATCTTAAAGTAGATTTGACTACTATTGGAAAACAACAGTTTGACTTGGAGAACAAATTCAAACCATTTACTGGTAATGTATGGCATACACTGGTGCTTTAATGGTCATGTTTATAAAATAATACTATGTGCAACATCCAAAAAAAGACTATAATTTGTCTGACTCTGTAAGTCGGCACTGTATTGGTGAGGGGCTGGAGGGGGAGGCATGAAGTGGTTCCCCCCCACCAGCCCCCGATCTGCCCCTAACTTGCGCATCATTAAGAGGTTTTATTCTTTTAAGAATATGTTTGTATACTAGGTGACACATTAAGGGGCACATTTACTAACCCACGAACGGGTCGAAATGAGTCCGATTGCGTTTTTTTCGTAATGATCGGTATTTTGCGATTTTTTCGTATTTTTTTGCGATTTTTTCGGCGTCTGTACGAATTTTTCGTTACCAATACGATTTTTGCGTAAAAACGCGAGTTTTTCGTAGCCATTACGAAAGTTGCGTAAAATCTGGCGATTTTTCGTAGCGTAAAAACTTGCGCAAAAAGTTGCGCTTTTTTCGTAGCGTTAAAACTTACGCGAAACTTCGCACCTTTTAAGTTTTAACGCTACGAAAAAGGCGCAACTTTTCGCGTAAGTTTTAACGCTACGAAAAAATCGGGCGATTTTACGCAACTTTCGTAATGGCTACGAAAAACTCGCATTTTTACGCAAAAATCGTATTGGTAACGAAAAATTCGTAAAGACGCCGAAAAAAATCGCAAAAAATACGAAAAAGTCGCAAAATGTTCGTTTTCAAGTCGGAACTTTTCCAATTCGGGTCGGATTCGTGGGTTAGTAAATCAGCCCCCTAAGTGTAGAAGGGTTGGGTGGATCACTTATGCACACTTATGCCACTGTTTATTTATCCCAACTCAAGTTTAGGTAGTAACTATACAACATAACATTTTGTTGGCTACACAGTCGGGCAGGAAACCATCATAAAGAAGGATATTATCCTCACTTATAACTTTTTTTTTTTTTTGTTCACCATGACAATGCTCAACACCAATAGTTTCCAAAACTGCCATTTTATCCCATGTAAAATATGTTGGAAGTGGTGACTTTTACTGCCATGTCTGTAGTGATGATTTCCTTGTTTCTACTGCAGTGGAGATTGTAGACTCGGTGGAAGCCTATGCAAACATGCTGAGAAATATATTTGACTTCAGTGCCTTAAAAGAACTACTTTCTGGACAGAACAGACTTAAAATTCGAATTGATGCAATGCATGGAGGTAACGTAATTGCTTTAGCCCACAGCTCCTGGGTCATTTGAATTGCTAGTTAAACAAACAAGGAAGCCATACTGGGGACTGGGTGGGTAGGCACCTATTATGTCTCCTGCCCACCCAGTTCCCTTATTACACTACTACTACTAGATCTCCAGTTCAGCATTTCATCAGTCTCAGAGATGCTCCTATCCTCTGGCATAAGTTGTACAGCCTTGAGAACAAAGCTTGCTGCTGAAATATATTTATCAACAGCATATTTAGAGATATGACAGCAATTGCATTGTGTAGCCCCTGGGGCACCCTCTAAATAGTTACCTTTGTCAAAAACATACAACTGACGGCATGGGCCTGACAAGGCCTAGACCTGCTTGTTTTGACCTTGCTTTAAAGTAGGGGTCCCTAACCTTTCTTACTCGTGAGCCATAGTCAAATGTAAAAAGACTGGGAGAGCAACACAAGCATCATAAAAGTTCATGGAGGTGCCAAATAAGGGCTAAGATTGGCCATTAGGCAGCCTCTATGCACACTATCCACTTACAGGAGGCTTTATTTGGAAGTAAATCTTTTTATTCAACCAAAACTTGCCACAGAATTCAAAAATAACTATCTGGTTTGGGGGCACTGAGAGCAATATCTGAGAGGTTGGACAGCAACATGTTGCTCATGAGCCACTGGTTGGGGATCACTGTTTTAAAGCATTCCTCATAAGTTGTCATCAACTGCCTGTTGCATCATGATGCAGACAATTTAAAGGAGCAGTTCAGTATAAAAATGGGCAAAATAGATAGACTGCACAAAATAAAAAATGTTTTCAATATAGTTAGTTAGCCAAAAATGAAATCTATAAAGGCTGGAGTGGGCAGATGTCTAATATAATGACCCTAAGCTGTTAGGAGTTATTTAAGAGTTAAGAGGTTAGAGAGCTGAAGCAAGTAAAGTTCTGGATGTTATGTTACACATCTGCTCACTCCAGCCTTTATAGATTACATTTTTGCCTAACTAACTATATTACAAATATTTTTTATTTTTCACAGTCTGTCCATTTTACCCAAAAAATCTGTTTTTTTTAAATATAACAAGTTTTATGTTGCATAATATATATTTTTTTTCTAAATTACCAAGCATTAGTCTGGGAAGGAAGGAAAGAAAAGGTACATTTATTTTATGTTTTCTTATCACTTCTTGTCTTGAATCGACAAAAAAATTAATGTTACTGTTCCTTTAAGGAGTGCTGTCATGAGAAGTACTACTAGAGTAGAGAGGGTGACATGGGGTACGAAACTACATTAAAAGAGCAGTCTTCTTTATTCTTTTATATTTATTTTCTAAACCAGTTGTTGGCCCTTATGTGAAAAAGATCTTGTGCGAAGAATTGGGAGCTCCTGCCAATTCTGCAGTCAACTGCATACCGCTAGAGGATTTTGGTGGTCACCATCCCGACCCAAATTTGACATATGCTTCTGAGTTAGTGGACACCATGAAGACTGGGGAACACGACTTTGGAGCTGCCTTTGATGGAGATGGGGTAAGAAAAAAAAATATCAGATGATTCCAGTGATACCCCAAATTTTTGATAACATAACATCTTTTGAGCACAATAATTTGGGAATTAAGAAAATCTAATGCATTAAGTGGTGCTGAAATGTTATGTATATGTTTATTTTTAACATATAGTCAATCTTAAACAATTTTTAAACTACATTTAAACGTAAGGCTTGCTAAACGTATGTTATGTCACACGGTGTGTCTTCCATGTTCTCTCAGCATCTCTATTTCAGTAAGTTCAGTAAGCTATAGTGGGACCCTCTAGTTTTGTATTGCACCCAGTACCTTTTAAAACATTTTTTTGGTTTGTAAAAACATCTCTGATTTGTTCATTAGGATCGCAACATGATTCTTGGAAAAAATGGCTTCTTTGTTAACCCTTCTGACTCTGTTGCTGTGATAGCCGCCAACATTTTTAGTATTCCTTACTTCCAACACACCGGTGTTCGTGGCTTTGCAAGGAGTATGCCAACAAGTGGTGCCCTTGACAGGTAGGATCTGACTACGCCTAATATTGCCAGTGCTGACGTTAGAAATGTTTGCTAAGAAATCCCACAGTACAGACTGAATTCTGAATTTTGTCCATTGACTGCAGCTTATTCATTACATAGATCTTTTGGCTCTAGTGGTAGATGTCTGTTTGAGAACACACTGCTTTATCCTCTCAAGTCTATTAGTAGCCCCTCCAGATATGAATGTTAATATAATTGTCATTTATGGAATCCAGATAACATTAGAGAGATTTGCTTTTGTTAGCTTTGAGTGCTACACTGTTTCACATAAATACCTGTGTTCTTTTCCTGTCATGTCTCCTAGACACATTTTAAGTTTGTATTACATAGAATATGAGAACAATATGGGATTTTTTTTGCCTTTAGGCCATGTTTTCTCATAAGTTCCCACAAAGAATAGTAAATGCTGATTTATCTGGAATGCCCTATAAATCCAGGTTCTTTACTTGCTTAGATTATGTGAAAAAGGCCGACTTTAAAAAAAAAAAAAAAAAAAAAAAAGAAAAACAATTATTGAAAGATCATTATATATTTTTCTTTTCCCTTTACATTTGTCTGACTAAAATATTAAGGTGTAAAGAGAGGTTAATGCATAATTGTTTTCACTTTGCTATTATCCTCTTTGCTTCCTACTTGCAGTTCAGGCATTGAAGGTACAATTTTTTTAAAGTTTTCTTCAAATGCATCAGTTAATAAACTTCTTCAGTAGAATCCTGCATTGAAATTCATTCTTCAAAAACACTTTTTTTTTTTTTATATTTAATTTTGAAATTTCACATGGGGCTGGCCATATCCTTCATTTTCCCAGGGTGCCACAACCATGTGACCTGTGCTCTGATAAACTTCACTCACACTTTACTGCTGAGCTGCAAGTTGGAGTGATATCACCCCCCTCCAGCAGCCGATCAGCAGAACAATGGGAAGGTAGCAAGATAGCAGCTTCCAGTAGATATCAGAATAGCACTTAATAAGACATCCAAGTCAAGATTGAGACGCCTCTAGTTACATGGGAGTTGGAGAAACAATAGGTTACCTGAAATCAGATCTAATGTTTAGCGCTGGCTCCTTCTGAAAGCTCTGACTCAGACACAATGCACTGAGATGGCTGCCTACACACCAATATTACGACTAAAAATAGACATTTTTTTGGTTCAAGAATAAAATTTTAAGTGGTAGATTGCTGAAGGGTTATTTGAATCATACTAATGCTACAGGTAAACTGTGTAAGTAACAATGGAAAAGTTCTCATAGGTGTGACTGGCAAGAGGCAGTTGGAGAGGTCCTCAGCTATATAATTAAAAAAAAAACAGTTAAGGTTACCTGAGTTAGACAATTATGTAAATACTGTCTCTGTCAATAACAATGTAAAGGCAACATACTGTAGTTAGTTCTGCTTTATAGGTTAAAAAAAGGTACAACAACATAAAAATATTTCTTATTTCATGCTGCTACAGTCCATCTCCTTAGCAACAGGAAGAAAACAAGGCCTTTAAAAAAAAAACTAAATTGTGGCTTTATAAGTCCAGTAAAACTGCAAGTGTTTATTACATATGTCACATAAGAGCATGAAACATTTTCTTTCACCTTTTATGTCACATAAATATGAAGTAAGAACACCCTGTAAAATATCTGCTTCTTAATTGCAGCAACGTGCTATTAAAACTTATGGCAGAGCCATAAAAAATAAAAATCCGGTATTTGCTTTTCTTTTTTTCTGAAGAGTGGCAAAAGCTACAAAGATTGCTTTATATGAAACTCCAACTGGGTGGAAATTCTTTGGAAATTTAATGGATGCTAACAAGCTGTCCCTGTGCGGAGAGGAAAGCTTTGGAACTGGTGAGTGTGGGGTTGGGGGGGACATCTTCTGGGATATTTTTCTTAAGGCAAGACATTGTGATTGAATGGGAATAAGTATAATACAAACACATTATAGAGAAGATAAAAAACTTTAAAACTAACAGGCTAAATTTAGACCTCCCACATTGTGCTTTGGTTGCCTCCCTGCTGGTATTTGCCCAGCCGGTAAATCACCAGCTAGGGCAGGGGTTGAAATTACAAATTTATGGCAAATTTGTAATATCCTATCCCTAATCCCTCCCTTCCCTGACTCTCTCTCTGTTGCCGAAAGATTGGGACAAGAGAGAGCTTGAGTATCATAGTGGTCCATGGACAGAGCCTTAAAAGAGTTAAAGTAGTAAGGTTTTATCCTATCCAAAAAAGAGACAGAAGGAGCAGTTAGCAAAATGTGACTGGATCCAGGAGAGTTCTATACATTGTATGCCAAGATAAGTCAAAAAGCTGATTCAAGCTCAACCCGTCTGACAATCTCCCACTGCCAATCTCCCTTTATTTCTCACTCCCAGCTGTAGTATTCGGTTATGGAAAAAGCCAGCCGCAACTCTAGAGTTCTCCAAAACATGAAGTCTTTATTGTAATACATTGTGCTCTCAGGAAAATAGAGGCAAAATAAACATTATTATTATTATGTATCAGTGTTAAAATATATAAACGAATAAAACTAAAGCGTATGAATCAATCAGAAAAATAATGTTTTATCCCCTGCAATAGCTTGTTTCAATGGGTGCCCAAGACTGCAAATAAAATACATCTTTGGACCTTCATTGGTGATTAGTAGGAAATACATTTATGCACATCAGCCTTGCAAAAAAGAGACACGCTTAAAACTTTCCTGTAGTTTAGTACAGAGCTCTACACAAATATATGTACACTACCTTCTTTATTTCAGCACTTAATTCACGAGTGTTCATAAATTAGTCTCCCACATCTTTTCTAGGTCTGAACTATGCCAATGCTCTTACTGCTTTTCAGCTCCAGTCTTTGAATGTTTTCTGTTTAATACCCATTTACCACGATAACCAGATCATCCTTATATCGCCTCCATGAAAATACTGCCCCCTAGTAGGGGAATTAGCAAGGGCTGCAGACATTTCAGGATACAATAGTAAAGATGTTCTTTCAGTGCTTTAATATGAGATAGAAATTGAGTGGCCACTAAAGACATTTTGAAGCATTGTATATTTGTGTCCCTGTTTGAGTACTATCAGTATAAATAAAATTAGGAATAAAAATGTATATTATATTCCAACATGTAATGAAAAATGTTAGATTCATCTCACTTTCTAAAAAAGTGGCTTTTAATATTGGGAGTGGGGCCTGGACTATCATTGATCTTGCGTGTGTTGGAACCATTATTGTAGGTTCATCATTAGTTGCCTTTATGTACTGCAAGCTTTGCAGGTGAGCAATTCAGTAGCATTTTCTCTTCTTGACATGTATCATTGTGGTCTTTATCACAAACGTATGTGTACTTTTTATAGAATATTAGATACTGACAAGTTGCAGTATATTTACAAAGCATAATATAATAGCACATTTTTGGTCTGGAACAAATTCAGAAAAAACACTGTTAAAAAAAAAAAAAAAAAAAAACTATATAAAAATTGGCAGACCATAAAATCTCTTCTTTTAAAATACATGTAATTGGAACATATGCATGCCACAAAGAAAAACTGGGTACTTGACAAGAGACTAACCACATATTTCCTTTCCTGTAGAGACATTAATTTAGACCTTTTTATATAAACATTTAATTTGGCGACAGACGTTTGGAAGAATTTTTTTCTACAGATGTGTAAATTAAATTCAGCATTTTATATGGAATGCTGCCGTTGCCAAACATTGCAAATGACAGGCGCAGCATGCTTGCATTACACAAAGAAGCATTTTGGTCTGTAATTTTAAAGAAATTTTGTAACCCATGCTGGCAAAAGCTTTTTTTTTTTTTTTTTTGTTCTAAAGAATTCAGCAAAAAAGAACATTTCCTAAACAACGAAAACTGTTTCTGGTACCATGATATGGACATATTTGCGTTATAAAGCTTAAATTATATTTCAGAACCATTTTAATTCATTTTATACATGTTTCATTTTTCTAGGTTTTAATTTAAATTGGTCACTAATTCTAAGATACTACACAAAAGGCATCTTTAATAGGGGTTCAGTGTAAAATCAGCAAAAGGCAATAGTGCTTTAAACTAGGACAAAATGCACTCCCACAGACAGTGGCAGAACTACCAGGGACCGCACCCCCTCAGGGCCCACTGGACACATGCACCGGTGCAAATTCGCCAACTCAAAAATGTGTCCAGGGGGAGGGGGTCAGGGATGTTTAGTTCTGTTATTGCATCCAGACAAATTTTTGTAGGAATCTGCAATTTATTGTTTTCCAGCCTTTTCTGAAAATAGTGGATAAAGACTGATTTATCTTCTGGCTGGCATTCCCGAATATCTATACACACCTACAATCCATTTTACTTGATGGCTGGGCCCACATACAATAAAGCCCTAGTGACCGTTGGGGCCCTGTTAGTAGGATGGTGAACATTACTGATGGCAGCCCTTGATACCAGATCTAAAGATCTGTCACAATTATCTTTTCACTAGGCAGTGTTTAGCCTGGTAGAGACGCAATTACTGTGTGTGTGTGTGTTATGTAAAGAGGGGGGACCCCGTTGTGGTTCTAGCAAATTCTGAATGCTATCCAAGAATTGATCTTTTTTTATGCATACACAGAGCGAGGACTATATTAAATTTCTTGATATTGAAATTTACCATGGTTATACTGGCGATATGTATACTCACCTCTACACATACCCTACAGGATAGTGACCTGGTGATAAATTTTACGTGAACTGGCCTGTGATCATGACTGGGTCTTTTCTTTGGCTTTTTGGTTAAATTCCTAGCTGTTGGAGGATTCCGGCATTTGTTTTTAAGAAAAAGTTTCAGATAATTCAACAATAAATATAAAAACCAAGTTTCAAAGGAATTTAAATTTATTAACAAGACTCTTATTTTCTTATATTCTATAGGCTCTGACCATATTCGAGAAAAGGATGGACTTTGGGCAGTTCTCGCATGGCTATCAATCATTGCCACACGCAAACAGAGTGTGGAGGAAATTCTAAAAGATCACTGGCAGAAGTATGGTCGTAATTTTTTCACACGGTGAGCTCCCTGTTTTTGCTCTGATCTTCATTTTACCAGAGGAGATCAGCCACAAAAATTTGCTACATTTACAGTGCCACTTTCAGGTGAAACTGTATAGACCTATAGTCATTCAGCTGGCTACATAGAATTTTATTGAAAACTGCCATTAAAATTAATTTACGATTAACTTACAATAAAGTATAATCGTTATCATATACCAGAGTAGTTATTTGGCTTTTTTATTGGTTAAATTCCAACCTGCAGGGAAACATCTGGATTTCTGGAAAAAATCTTTTGTTCTGTAGAAGGGGAGGAGGGGATGCCAGCGCTTTTTTTTTTTTTTTATTTTAAATCTGTGTTTTTGTGATACATTTTATTCTCAAAGGTTGAATTATCAAGGAGATTGTTTCCATATCTTTCACCAAAACAGCTTTAGGTTGCATTAGGGCAGATCTTGAGGGAAAGCAATGGTAGACATCAGCTTGAAGCTTAAATTTGCTTTACTAACAAGATTTTTTCTAAAGTCTGAAACGTTTTATTTGAAGAATTCCTTCATTTTATACGAAAGGGCATTTGTTCCCAGGTATCTGTATCTTCTTGTGACAGACAGCACTACCTTTTATCCTTATATATCTTATTGATTGAAAACACCAATTAAGGCTTGCATGTTGACGGATGAAGTCTGGTGGAGATGTAATGACTGTTTAAATTATGACTGAGTTAAGAGAAGACCTTATCATGGTTCTAGCAAATTCTGATAGCTGTGGAAGATCCAGTCTCCTTTATACTTACACAGAGGGAGGACTTTATAAAATATCTGTATATTGAAATTGACCATGTCCATACTGGTAGTATACATACTCACCTCGGCACATTGCCAGTAGGGTGGAGGTTTGTAGGTAACAATTGCTTTAGACCATGGTTCCTTTTTAAACTCTTACCTACATGTGTTTTAGATATGATTATGAAGAGGTTGATTCTGAAGGAGCTAACAAGATGATGAAAGACCTTGAAACATTGATGTTTGATCGCGCATTCATTGGTCAGCAGCTTTCTGTTGGGGATAAAGTTTATACTGTTGAAAAAGCAGATAACTTTGAGTATAGTGACCCTGTTGATGGAAGTATTTCAAGAAACCAGGTAAGTGACTGCAAATATTGATTGAATCATGTGGTGCACAATTAGAACATTCAATGCCAGAAATGTCTTACAAGATGGTGTATCAGTAGGTGTAATGCAGAGTTGGCTTTCTTAGCAAGTACTGGTAACAAAGTCACAAAAATGTCAGCATTCATTCTTGATATCTGTATTAGTTCTGTTGTTTAAAATACTTTTGACTTTTTCCTTAAAGGAGAAGGAAAGGTAAAAACTAAGCTTTATCAGAAAGGTCTATGTAAATAAGCCATAAGCACTTACAGTAATGCTGCACTGAGTCCAACACAGAGTTTCTTGTCTCCTTGTTTGTGAACATGTTCTTCGGTATCAGACTTCCCCTCTTTTAGTGCTCTTTCAGGTTTGGGACACACGTCTGCATAGTCTTCTCCCTCTCCTTCACTGCTCCCCCCTCCCATAAGAATGCATAAGAACTGACCCTCCCCCCCCCCTTAGGAATGTGTGATATGCGCTTCCAACGGCTAAAACTGCAGCAGGAAGCTACCAACACCAAGCTAAAATGGCAGCTGCTATTGGAGGAAGCTTCTAGGGCTCTTTACACAGGTATGGCAATGCCTTCTGCAGAATAAATATAGCATTCTAGGTGGCACTAATGTGGCTAATCTATTGGCAGTAAAATGCCAAAATCACTTTCTCCTTTAATGAAATGCTCATGTCATTTTACTGATGCCTTAAATGTGGTTCTGATGAAGATATGGAAAAATAATACAATAATAAAAATGGCAACTTGTTCACTTTCTATTCTGTTTGTTACATTTTTTTTATTTCATGGCCCTTACAAGCAGGAATGCTGGTATATCAGGGGCAACAGATGTTGAAATTATTCAACTAAAAGATTCTGGACTTATGGCTTCAAGCCTATTATTACTTATTCCAGCATTTGTGGGGGCTTTTTCCCTTTGCTTTTTAGTTAAAATTGACAAAATATATGAAATGTTGTGCCAGTTTACAACCCTTCAGCATCCAAACAAATGTTTAGCTTTATTACTTTTTACTGTACTGGAATAATTGAAATATCTGCTCATTGGCTAGGGTGAAATGAGAGAATCCAAACTGGTGCATGCTTGTATACAAATATCTACTGGTGCCAGTATGTTCTTATTCCATCATTGCCTTTTTTATTCTATAAATGCTGATGTGTTGCGAAAAGAATTTAAAAATAAAACATAAAAATGGCAGCAGTATCCTTCATGTTAAGGTGTCTGCAGATATACAAAATTTACTGTAGAATAATGTGAAAGGTTCATTGTGCAAAGCGGATACCCATGCTCTGTGTATAATAGAACTGATAGCATAACAGGAGACTAAGGGGCAGATTTATCAAAACCCAAGTTCGAATCCCGAATGGGAAAAATTCGGATTGGAAACGAAAATTTCTGAAGATCGCAAATATCCCGAAAATGCTTACGAAAAAATCGTATTAGTCACGAAAAAATCGTATTAGTCACGAAAAAATCGTATTAGTCACGAAAAAATCGTATTAGTCACGAAAAAATCGTATTGGCGATCCGAAAGTCACGTAATTTTCGTACCAAACCATTGCAAACAGCGGCAGTCTTTCCGAATTTTTCGCGCGGGCGCACGACTTTTTCGTGCGCCCGCGCGAAAACGCCGCGGACGCTCGAAAAAATCGGGCGCGAATCCGCTCGGCGCGTTCGGACCCGTTCGGGTCTTAATAAATCTCCCCCTAAGAGATAGCATAAGTTAGTACAGGTATAGGACCCATTATCCAGAATGCTCGGGACCAAGGGTATTCCGGATAAGGGATCTTTCCATAATTTGGATCTCCATACCTTAAGTCTACTAAAAAATTAATAAAACATTAATTAAACCCAACAGGATTGTTTTGCATCCAATAAGGATTATTTATATCTTAGTTGGGATCAATTACAAGGTTCTGTTTTATTTCTACATAAAAAAAGGAAATCAGTTTTAAAATTCTGAATTATTTGCTTATAATGGAGCCTATGGGAGACGAGCTTTCCGTAATTCGGAGCTTTCTGGATAACGGGTTTCCGGATAAGGGGTCCGATACCTGTATAAGAAATGTTCATGTTTCTTTTTTAACTTGGCATATAAAATTGACATTTCTCCATTTTAGGGATTAAGGCTTATTTTTGCTGATGGATCTCGAGTCATCTTTAGGCTTAGTGGTACAGGCAGCGCTGGAGCTACCATTAGATTATATATTGACAGCTATGAGAAGGATTTACAGAAAATATATGAAGACCCTCAGGTAAATGCCAGTTATACAATGTCCATACAAAAAGGAAATCCGCTTGTGCTTTGTCTCTAGTGTTTATAGGGAAAGCATCATAGTTTCTTTTATATAAATACATTCTATATTTAAGCAGTTACTGTGATACAAAATAAATATATTAATATATATCAGCCAATTTTGTTACAGTAACTACAATGCTGTATTGATATATTAGAAGTACATCATTTATTTAAAGCTGACTGCAACATTTTTGTCCTGGAGATATCCTTCTCAATGTTCTCCAGTGTTTCAGGACATTCTTGTATCACTGCCTACGAGGAGGAGCAGCGCTAGGGCCCGTGGTGGAAAGAGATCAGGCAAAGAGTAGAGGGCTTCAAATGAACTTCTATATACTTGCATTTATTTATCTACAGAGTAACATCACATATTGCCCTAAAAGGTTTACATTATCTGTACATTAGGGATATGTAACACACATAACCCAAAATCTGCTCTATTTACTCAGAGTGACGGCTAGTGACATCCATTGGTCATCAGGCATACAGGGTAGATTTTGGCCTAAAATGTACACGCAGGGCAGAATGTGACTTATTGGTGTTGTCGCCACTTGTGGAGAAATGGCTAGTGATAACACTTAGTTGCCTCTACCTGTCCTGCCTGCCATTGACTTCAGTGGCATAGCCTGTCAGCACAGTTGTGATTTGAGTTTAAAAAAAAAAAAAGAAGCTTTACTAACAGAAAATATGGCTGCCAGACTCTGCCCTAGACATAATATCTTATGTGCTCCACTAAAACATAATTTGTAATTTGTTTTCTTTTTGTATGTTTGGGCCATGCTCACTGCACATTTAAAATCCTGTGTTTACATGTGTTCTTTAATCACTTGATACTTGCAGCCACAGGACTCTTTGTGGCTTGAAGATAGAATGTGCATTCCATTTGAATTTATACCTGGAGAGATTAAATATAGTTTTGTTTCAGTGTGCCCACACTGCAGCTATGATTGCTCACATACTTTTATGCCCAACAGATCCTTAGGTATGGGAAAAGCTGGAGTTCAAAGCCTAATGAGTTTTTAATTTATAATGTCTTTCTTATGTTCTGGTTTTTGATATAGCCTTAGTGCTGTAGCCAAACAAAAACTCCTTCATGTGCTTTGCTGTGACTCTTGGCAAAGAGCCGATTCCTCCTCTTCAGCAAACAAATCACAGCTAGGCATGCATGGGGGATCAGAACAGTTCTACTATGAAGGTATATTATTTAGAGGAATTAATACCTGTACAGGGTAATATTTAAATACTGATGAAGATAGTAAGTATTTGCACTGTTGCTTGTTTTAATGTTTAATGAAGACAAGGTACCTGTAAACATTTTACATGCTCTTTTTTTTTTTTCCTTTACAGGTTATGCTGGGCCCTCTTATTACTATTGCACTTAAGATCTCAAAGTTACAGGAAAGAACAGGTCGCTCAGCTCCTACTGTTATCACATAAAGTGGTATAAGACATCCAGTAAACTTACTGGACTTCCATAGCGATCCATCCCATACCTGTTCCCTCAGTCTTCCATCTCTGTGCCGTAGTGTGTTTATTGCTATTCATGTTCCAGTGACCTAAGCAGATAAAAGTACAGAAATTTTGAAATTTTTTTTGTTGTGGTCATTTACTTCTTTTCTATTGAACGTTCCGTTTTGTGGCTGGTGTTAAAGATTACAGTTAGGGCCGCCATCAGAAAATTTGGAACCTCGTACAAGTTATTTATGTGGGGCCCCCTCATGAACACAAGCTCACAGTACTAAAATTTTGCCCTCACCCCCCTTGTGTGTGCAATATAAACTGCTGATGTTACTCTATAATAAGCAGTTCATATTAAGAGTTCTATTAATTAATGTGCTAATTAACAGTCAGTTCATTTGGGAACAGTGGAGTTTGCCCTGAGTTGAGTTTAATCCCTGAGTTTTTGACAAGTTACATAAACTACATAAATTTAAAGGCCAATAACTAGTCAGTATTAGTTCACAAACATAGTAAAGAAAAAAATGTGCTAATATGTCAGTCTTTAAATTGGGGGGGGGGGAGGGGGCAGTGAAGTTTATAAGTAAATTGTATGTTTCTTTAATAGTAACATAAGTTTTTGCATAAGTTACATAAATAGCATAGGGGCCCAATGATGTCATTCCCCTGCTGGAAAGTTCATGTAGGAAACACTTACAGTGGATATAAAAAGTCTACACACCCCTGATAAAATGTCAGGTTCCTGTGCTGTACAAAAATGAGACAAAGATAAATAATTTCAGAACTTTTTCCACCTTTAATGTGACCTATAAACTGTACCACTCAATTGAAAACAAACTGAAATGTTTTAGGTGGAGGGAAGAAAACCAAAAAAACTAAAATAATTGGGTTGCATAAGTGTGCACACCCTTAAACTAATACTTTGTTGAAGCACCTTTTGATTTTATTACAGCACTTGGTCTTTTTGGGTATGAGTCTATCAGCATGGCACATTTTGACTTTGCAAGATTTGCCCACTCTTCTTTGCAGAAACACTCCAAATCTGTCAGATTGCGAGGGCATCTCCTGGGCACAGCCCTCTTCAGATCAACCCACAGATTTCTAATCGGATTCAGGTCTGAGCTCTGGCTGGGCCATTCCAAAACTTTAATCTTCTTCCCGTGAAGCCATTCCTTTGTTGATTTGGATGTATGCTTTGGGTCGTTGTCATGCTGAAAGATGAAGTTCCTCCTCACGTTCAGCTTTCTAGCAGAAGCCTGAAGGTTTTGTGCCAATATTGACTGGTATTTGGAACTGTTCATAATTCCCTCTATCTTAACTAAGGCCCCAGTTCCAGCTGAAGAAAAACAGCCCCAAAGCATGATGCTGCCACCTCCATGCTTCACTGTGGGTATGGTGTTCTTTTGGTGATGTGCGGTATTGTTTTTGCACCAAACATATTTTTTGGAATTATGGCCAAGAAGTTCAACCTTGGTTTCATCAGACCATAACATCTTTTCCCACATGATTTTGGGAGACTTCAGATGTGTTTTTGCAAAATGTAGCCTGGCTTGGATGTTTTTCTTTGTAAGAAAAGGCTTCCGTCTTGCCACTGTACCCCATAGCCCAGACATATGAAGAATATGGGAGATTGTTGTCACATGTACCACACAGCCAGTACTTGCCAGATATTCCTGCTGCTTTAATGTTGCTGTAGGCCTCTTGGTAGCCTCCCTGACCAGTTTTCTTCTCGTCTTTTCATCAATTTTGGAGGGACGTCCAGTTCTTGGTAATGTCACTGTTGTGCCATATTTTCTCCACTTGACAATGACTGTCTTCACTGTGTTCCATGGTATATCTAATGCCTTGGAAATTCTTTTGTACCCTTCTGTGGACCATGGCTTTTGCTGTGGCATGCAACAAAAAATGTCAGGAAAGACTAACTAGAGCAGCTGAACTTTATTTGGGGTTAATCAGAGGCACTTTAATTGATGGCAGGTGTATGCTGACTCCTATTTAACATGATTTTGATGTGATTGCTTAATTCTGAACACAGCTACATCCCCAGTTAGAAGAGGGTGTGCACACTTATGCAACCACGTTATTTTAGTTTTTTTGGTTTTCTTCCCTCCACCTATAAGATTTCAGTTTGTTTTTCAATTGAGTGGTACAGTTTATAGGTCACATTAAAGGTGGAAAAAGTTCTGAAATGATTTATCTTTGTCTCATTTTTGTACAGGACAGGAACCTGACATTTTACCAGAGGTGTGTAGACTTTTTATATCCACTGTATATAATTCAGTAAATAGATCACAATATCAATAGCTGATTATAATAAATAGTCCATATAAATAGTTCATAAAATAGTTAATTAATGTGATAATAAGTCAGTCAGTTCATTGGGGGCAGTGGAATTTACCTCAAGTTTTTAATTCATTGGTGGTCAGTGGAGTTTGCCCCCTACCTGCCCCGTCAAACTTCTCTGCATTGTATTTTACTTGATTTGCAAGTTTCTTAAGTTTCCCCCTTCACAAGCAGAATTCACTGGACCCAGCACACCAGTAACCCCCTCCCCCCCTGATGGCGGCCCTGGATACAGTTGCCTGCTTGCCTTCAGATCACACTGCTTATGTACATCCTAGGAATGGAAGATTGCTGCCCTTCATAACTAGACCTTCAAGTGAAAGGCAGTGCAAGGCAGCTGCGCTATACCAAAATCTGGGAAAATACCTACAATAAAGAATTTGATGATCAGTCACTCAGCCAGTGAAATTAAGAGAACACATAAATTAATGGCCAGTATGGGGGATATATAGTAACTGGGGCAAAATTCTTCCCTGGTTCAGAAACCCACAGCAACTGGCCCAAGTCCAACTTTGCTTGTCATCTACAATCAGAATATGGAAAGCAATCGTTTGGTTGGACCTCTGGACATGAAAAACTTTCTCCCGTGCCTGGACGGAGATTCAAAATAGTCCCTTGCATTTCCAGTACATAATGGCCCAAAAAGCCACAGAGACCCAATATAGAAAGGGGTTCCTTCATATCACTAAAAAGTCATAAAAAGGCTTCAGTTCCAGTACTCCCATTAGCCATCCTTTTTGCAGCTATAAATGTTTGCAGATTGATGCAGCTACACACCAGATATCTGTAACATTGTTAAAATGTCTCCATACAGCCATAACAGTGAGCACAATGCTTCCATGAATTACCGACACTTTGGCTGTTCAGGTAATGTGAAAAGGAATTCAGTTTTACTCAGTTACTATAATTCATGAGTACAACTACATCATTATTACAGATACATATTTTATGAAGGGAAGGCTCACAATAACTTGCATATCACAACATGGCAAAAAAGTACTGGGTGGAATTGGATGCTACATATATGTTCGTAAATAATATAATAGCCATTAGCAAATATTGCTGAGACTATATGACACACTGAAGTAGGGATGCACCAAATCCACAATTTTGGGATTTAGCCAATCCCCAATAAAAGATTCAGCAAAATACCGAACCAAATCTGACCTACAGAAGGGTTTAAGAGAGCCATGCGCACAACACATGGTTAAAAATTATATAATGAGAAGTCACATGATTTTAAGGATTCTGCTTCAGTTCAGCCAGGCACATTGATTCGACCAAATCTTGGCCGAATCCCAAACCGAGGGCTGGATTTGGTGCATCCTTACACTGAAGACAATGTGCGGATGATTGCAACTGATGAGTGCAACTGATTGATTTAATAAAGAAACAACAAGGACAGAAGCAGATATGTACAGGGAGTGCGCAGAAAAGCAATTCACCAAAATAGGCACAGGATCAGAGAAGACAAACGAGCAAAGGTCCAAATAACAGCATGTAGGGAAACTAGCGCAAGAATGGAAGTTCATGGGGCAAGATATTGGAATTAAGGAGGCTTCATCATAGGGAAAAAATGAATCCAGCACTGGGTAGAGTAGAAGAATACATAATAGCCTAAAAGGCTATTATGTGGTCTAATTGTGTACAATAAAGCATCTTTGATTTTCTCTACTTTTACCTGCCCATGGGATCTGTGAGTGCCTGCCATATGTACTGAAGTATATCTTCTCCTCAAGCTGTAGTCTCTGGGCATGTGTGCCCAGACCCCAAGTATATACTGGTGAGCTTCTCTACTTTTCAGTTGTGAATATACACCATATCTTTTTCTTTTCAAACAAGAAGCTACCAGTAAACATAGGGTCTCTGGTTCTATACAGGCTTATACAGTTGATAGAAAGTTATATCTAGGTAGCACTAATCAAAATGAGTGTGTGAGTGACTGTAAGAGTCCACAGCATTCTGGTAATTCATTTATATATCAAACAATGCATAGTTAAACCCCAGAGAATTCAAGAATCATCAAGTTAAAAGTAGCAAAGAATCTGAAAAGCCTAACTCGTTTCTGCAATTGCCATGGCCTAAACTTACAACTAACTAACAACAACTAACAGGTGTTCTTTAACACCTACTCCAGATGTCCAGGGAATAAGCTTATTGATGCAAATTTATCGACTGCGGTACAGTGCTGTTCCCTAATGGACACATGGCACCCAGAAATCAGTTTGAGACATATGTACACAGTCTTCTGTCTGTATTGTGTTCAGACATATAATGGTGGCTGATGTGAGAGAGAAAGATTCTCTAAAGCACTTACTGTGGAGAGGCTATCTTTATTTTTTTTTTACATATGAGTAGTGATGGGCGAAAAGTTTCGCCAGGCATGGATTCGCTGCGAATTTCCGCGTTTCGCCATTGGTGGATTGTTTCGCGAAACGAATGAAAAATTTTGCCGCGGAAAAATTCGCCGCACGTCCAAAAATTGTCGCCGGCGTCAAAAAAGAATAGTCGCGGGCGACGAAACAATAGCCGCACGACAAAATAAGAGCCGCGGGCGACGAAACAATAGCCGCGCGGCAAAATAATAGCCGCGGGCGACAATTTTTTTTGTCGCACGACATTTTCGCCGTTTCGCAAATTTTTCAGCGAAGTGAAACGGAACAGATTCTCTCATCACTACATATGAGCTTTATATAATATATTTTTAGAGACCTCATTATGCAGGTGAAGGATCTCCACTGTAAAACACATTTTTTGCATAATGAAAGAAAATATATTTCTAAGCAGTTTTCCCAATATACCTTCTTTTAAAATTGTTGGTTTTAAAGGTTTTTTGTAAATGCAGTTGCAACCAAAACAAGGTATTGTTTCTGCCAGTAGATGGTACTGTTTGCTAGCAACATGAGAAGTACCGAACAGTAAAGTGTGATGTCCTACAAATACCTCATCCTGCTAAGAATGAAGTTGTGTTTCTGACATTATATCTTTGTAAGGCTTTACATATTTTATAGATCAAGTACAAAGCACTAACCAACTTTTTCTCTAATAGAAACTTAATCAAACCTGCTGGCTATATTCCAGCCATAATAAAAGGTCTTCTTCCAAAATTAATCCCTAGCTCATGACCTCATATGTAGATCTAACAGTGTTGTACTGTAATAGCACAGATCCTAGTCATTTAAAATGTCATTTTTGTAGAAAAGTGTTCTTGCTTCTTAGCTTCACATTAAACAAATGAAAAACGATTCTCTTTAGGGATAGAGAAGACCACCATGTGAATAAGTTGCCCTAATGTGCCCTCTCTGTTTCACTACAGCTAATGAAACGCAGGTTTAAATAACTCCTTTGCAAAAATTTAGAATGAGCTTGCAGGAACCAGAACTATATGATAGTCGAATATATTCCACAGGAATTCCATTTGTGCTTATTTCTTAAAATGCTAATTTTACAAATGATTGTTACTAATTATAGCTCTCTTTTTTTAGTAGAAAAAAATGAGGGAATACATGGAGGGCCCAGTAAGGTACAGTGATTTTCTCCACCTCCAAGGGCCTGCACATGGCATGCAATCTCCCAGTGGGGTGGAAGCAGGGGGAGGCATGACACTCCCAGGGAATTTGTAGGGGGAACATTTACTGTAAAAATTGTAAAACGTAATTAGAGAGGAGGGTTTTCGACTGGAGTGGGAGTTGTGGGAGACCAAACAAACAAATTAATACATTATCTGAATCATTGAAATCAGGTTATGCAACAGGTTTATAGAGTTTGTACCCTAAAATTACTCTAACCCCAATTTGGTATGTTCAATAGGGATGTAGCGAACCTCAAAAAAAAGTTCACGAACGTGTTCGCGAACTTACGCCAAAAAACGCGAATATTTGCGAACTTTGCGAACCCCATAGACTTCAATGGGAAGGCGAACTTTAAAACCTAGAAAAGTCATTTCTGGCCAGAAAAATTATTTTAAAGTTGTTTAAAGGGTGCCACGACCTGGACAGTGGCATGCAGGAGGGGGGATCAAGGGCAAAAATTTCTCTGAAAAATACTTTGTTGACACAGCGTTGCGTAAAATCGCAAAGGCAGCTGGCAGACCTAGCGGAAATACGCAGCGTTTTTTGCTATTTCGCGCTATTAGCGCCATGGAAACTGGATTAGCTGAAAAACACCATGTGTGGCTTGCGCGGCGTTATTAGGCCGAGAAAAAACGCAGCGGAAAAACGCGAATTAGTTCGCCGGCGAACAGTTCGCTACATCTCTAATGTTCAATGCAACTCTTCGCACTCAGATGGGCCCTCGTTTACTGTTGGAGGGGAAAGGGTTAACCACACCATATTTCCACCATTACACAGATTCTTCAAATGAACTTGGGCACCAGTGGCTCTTTAAAACCAAATGATGATTCACTTGGTTGTACAATATGAAATCATTAAATGCCTCAAATACTTTCTCAATCAGTTGCTACACAATTACAGATGTAGTATTACCTGCCTTTCCTGAAAATTCCTAGTGCTAGGCAAAACTCACAGTGATGTGTTAGCTTCCCTTTAATATACTAGGGGCATACTCCCCTCCCAACTATAATACTAGCCCACACACACAGTAGTGCTTAAAAGTTTGTGAACCCTTTAAAATATATACTTTCTTTTTGTATAATATTTTTTTTTTGTTTTACAATAGTTACAAAATAAATCAACATTTGTCACAGAAGGTTAACCTTAATTCACAAGTTATACATCTGCATCTGGCTTTAAAGCAGCAACTAACAGAAAGTTAAGCCTCAACACAAATCTCGTACATCCGCATAGTACAAATAAAAGAAAAAAAAAAAAGGAAATGTAATTGTAACTTGATTAAATCTATCTTCCATGGGTCAGAAAACAAAGAAAGTATACAGAACTTTGGGCTAGATCATGTAAATGGGTACATCATCAAAAATGTTATATATTTTATATATGAATTTGACCTAAAACATCATCTGATTTTCAAACAAGTCCTAAAAGAAGAATTCAGGATCCCTTAAGATCATGTGATTTTTGCCACATAAGCACGGAAGTAAAAATTTTCATTGTGCGCTTCGCACTGTTCTCTTTAACCTTTTATTAACCTAGTTTGCACATGCAAGTTCGGATTTGGTTTGGTATTTGGCCAAATCTTTCACAAAGGATTCGGGGTTTGGCTGGATCCTAATATTGTGGAAGAAAACCTAGTTAAACAAATGAAACAAAAATTGTTATATTTGGTATCATTATGTATTTATTGAAAAAAAATGATCCAATAACATATCTGTGTTTGGCAAAAGTAAGTGACTAAGTAGGTTTAACTAGGTTTTCCTCATCTACTTTTAAGTGATGGTTTAGGTCACATTCATATGAAAATCTAGAAAATTTTAAAAAGTTCACAAATTTTTGAGAACCACTGTAGCTGGCCAAGAACCCTCCTGGGAAAGCTAAGGTTTATCCTCCTACATTTACATTTGGTAACTTCAAAAAATAATGTATTCTTCACTTAGGTTTAATACAGTAATCGAGGGATAGGTCATTTATGCAAGAAATCAGATAAGCTGTAATAATATTTCAAATAATTATTGGATTGAATCTGTTATATTCACATATAGATCTTGAATCTGTTTTGTTCACATTTATGTGTTTATGGTACTGCGCTTGCATTGTTTGCAGTTACCTTTGCATGGTTGGTGAATGGATTACACAGCCAGGGCCTATACTTATGTATGATGCATGTGATTACTTGGTACCCAGGAACTGTTTCGATCAATGTATTAGCCTCATGTCTAATGGTGAATATAGCACGTGCGTGACTTCTGCAAATCAGTGGTCGGAAACTGCCTGCTACAGTTAGATATAAGCCAGCTGCTTGAGTGGAACATAATATCTAATCCCTTTGTAACAGGGATAAAACTCAGATTGTGTGGCTTCCCTCAAACAGTCAAGACGCAAAAAGCCAGTGTGAATGACATCAGAGCACTTCTTTTCTTTTTTTACGATTTTAGCGCCAAATTGCTTGCAGCTTCCTTTAAAAACTTCCCACTGAACAGTAGCAGTGACTAAAAGGAAGTGCACATAAACAGAATATTACCTAATAGGTTTACAAAATACACCCAATATTGTGTCAATGCTGTGTTGAGTGTACA
Source organism: Xenopus tropicalis (assembly GCF_000004195.4). Classification (NCBI taxonomy): domain Eukaryota; kingdom Metazoa; phylum Chordata; class Amphibia; order Anura; family Pipidae; genus Xenopus; species Xenopus tropicalis. The sequence goes on along the minus strand of NC_030680.2, from coordinate 84,993,815 downwards.
CAACACCATATAGTGCTCAATATATATGAATGGAAATCACATTTAACATCACTTTCCCTGGTCACACTGTGGGACTGATTTACTAATCCATGAATCCGAATGGGAAAAATTCGGATTGGAAACGAACATTTTGCAACTTTTTCATATTTTTTGCAATTTTTTCGTCGCTGTTACGACTTTTTCGTAAATTGTTGCGACTTTTTTGTAGCCGTTACGACTTGCTCGAATTGTCGCGACTTTTTCATAGCCGTTACGATTTGCTCGTTTATTGTCGCGACTTTTTCGTATTGAGCGCTCGTAAACGGCGGGCAAAACTTTCAGACTTTGCATGATTTTGGAAGCCTCCCTTAGGACTCAATGGCACTCTGCAGCTCCAACCTGGCCCAAGGAAAGTCACGATACTGAAGCTTGAATGAATCCGAAACTTTCATACTCGGCGCTATGGCTACGAAAAAGTCGCGACAATTCTCGCAAATCGTAATGGCTACGAAAAAGTCGCAACAATTTACGAGAAAGTCGTAATGGCTACGAAAAAGTCACGACAATTTACGAAAAAATCGCAAAATAACGATCATTACGAAAAAAACGCATTCGGGCGCTTTTCGGACGTTCGTGGATTAGTAAATGTGCCCCTTAGTGTGGCTGCACCTGGGCTGACGCAGCGGCTCTGGGTGAAGCCATAACTATCAGATTTTTCAAGCAGAGGGGCGTATTATCGGCCTGTGTTTAATCCACCCTGTTGCACTTTAATCATTAAGATGCAAGAAGTGTTTAATACAATAAAACTGATACAGCTACAGAAAGTATCAGTTTTTTTCTATCATAATTTTATTTACGCTATTTTAAATAACTATAAGCTAACTAATAAAACTAACTTTACTTTATTTTACTGAATAAGACAATAAAGGGTTTGGGACATTGTCAGCACTCAAGTGACTGTGAATCAATTTCCCAACAGTGTGTCCTGCTTTGGTCTGCTAACATTGTTACTTTTCTAAACAGACCTGCTAGTGTTAAACCAGGTAGAATATTTACAGTTGGGTTGTTTTGTGTTTGAAATGAGGGAAGACAGTACTAATCCTGTGTGATGAAATGAATTTGCATATTCACAAACTGGCCTTTTGCTCCCCTTCCTTCTATTCTCAATGCCTTGGAGCAGGATCAGATAAGATGGCAAGAACTTGATATGATGGCTCAAAGCTCTTATTTTAACACAAACCCTGCTTCAACTAAGGCTTTTAATTTCCTTCTTTGGTAGATGTTGATGGTGGTGATAATGATGAGCTGCCATCATGACAGTGTAGGGATTAATGTCTCAACGAACTTTGGTAATACAAGGAGAAGAAACTGATAGCATAAGCTGCTGTAGAAACACCAGCAGGCAGGTGGGGCATAGTGTTAACATAAATTGTTATTGGAGTCTGCTTGGTTTCCTGTTTGGAAGAAATGGAAGCACCGTCATATTTGGGAAAAATGACACATTTGTTTCCATAAGTATATTGAAGGATAGATTGATATAGAATGTGTATGTCAGGGGCCCAATCTTTGTGACCTATGAGCTACATTTAATTGTAAAAAGAGCTGGGGAGCAACACAGCATAAAAAAAGTTCCTAGGGGTGCAAAATCAGGGCTGTGATTGGCTATTTGGTAGCCCCTATGTGGACTGGCAGCTTACAGGAGGCTCTGTTTGGAAGTATGCCTGGTTTTTATGCAACCAAAACTTGCCCCCAAGCCAGTACTTTAAAAAAAAAAAAAAAAAGCACCTGCTTTGAGGCCACTGAGAGCAACATCCAAGGGGTTGGTGAGCTACATGTTGCCCCCGTGCCACTGGTTGGGGATCACTGGTGTATATGTATACATTGCTGATGGTGCTAGGCAGAATTTCAGGCTCTGAGTGCTGACTTTATGTTGTTAAGTTACCTTACCATAAGTTAATTCTGGTTAGATCTTGATTTTCCTCTTTTGTTTTAGTTGGGAATCTATAGTGGCACATCAGCTGGGTCAGACTCAATAAGTAATAAGAAAGGTACAGTAAAATGGTCCTTTGTCAACTTGAATCATAAGAAATATCTTCTATTCATATCTACAGGTTCATATTTCAGGATAAAATTGAGAACAATTATTAAGAGCTAGGCTTCTCAGTGACCCTAGAGTGAAACACAATTCTTTAGTATACAGAGTTCATACTACTACATTCAGCTTGGTTTATATTTTTCAAAACAGAATCTATAAAGTGAATAGTTTTACAACATAACATTCTGTAAAATCATGTGATTATGTCATGTTGCAGGCACTGTGCTTTTCGTAGAAAGAAATTTTATAAAAACTAAGACAATTCTGGCACAATTGCATTCACCCACCCCTTTATTTCTTAAAGGAGAAGGAAAGGTAAAAACTAAGTAATCTTTATCAGAAAGGTCTATGTAAATACAGCCATAAGCACTCACAGAAACGCTGCACTGACTTCTCTGTCAAAAGATTTCTTGTGTCTGTAATTTATGTGCCACAGACACGCAGCTCTCTGCTCTTTCCCCTCTCCTGCTCCCTCCTCCCTCAAGAATGCTAAGAACTCACTCCCCCCTTTAGGAATGCGGATCTGAGCCAATCAGCAGGAAGCTGACTCATTGGGGCTGATTTACTAACCCACGAATCCGAAAGGGAAAAATTCCGATTGGAAAACGAACATTTTGTGACTTTTTCGTATTTTTTGCTATTTTTTCGTCGCCATTACGACTTTTTTGTAAATTGTCGCACCTTTTTCGTAGCTGGTACGACTTGCGCAAATTGTCGCGACTTTTTCGTATCTTGACGCGACTTTTTCGTATTGAGCGCTCGTAAACTGCGGGCAAAACTTTCAGACTTAACATGATTTTGGAAGCCTCCCATAGGACTCAATGGCACTCTGCAGCTCCAACCTGGCCCAAGGAAAGTCACGATACCGAAGTTTGAATGAATCCGAAACTTTCGTACTTGGCGCGATGGCTACGAAAAAGTCGCGACAATTTGCGCAAGTCGTAACGCTACGAAAAAGTCATAACGGCTACGAAAAAGTCGCAACAATTTCCGAAAAAATCGCAAAATACCGATCATTATGAAAAAATGCATTCGGACGCTTTTTGGACGTGCGTGGATTAGTAAATGTGCCCCATAGTCTAACTAACTGAGCATGTACACTTAGAGGTATATTTATCATGCTGTGTAAAAAGTGGAGTGAAGCATTACTGGTGAAGTTGCCCAGGGCAACCAATCAGCAATTAGATTTCAACCGGTGATGTTTTACTCCACTTTTTACACAGCATGATAAATATACCCCTTGGTCTTGGTCTCCGTGCAGGAGTGAGGCATTATGGGAACTTTCTTTACACAGCTCAGCGTTTTTTTTCCTGTTTGGCTTCTGATCATCTGAACAGGTGAAATATGGGGGGACTTAAGGGCACTATTGAGAGAACTGAAGGTATGCCTGCAGCTTGAGAATAACTCTTTATTAGCCTTTCCTTCTCTTTTAAGACCCTGGCTCAGGTTAACTGAGTTAACACACAAACTGTTACATTAAAGCAGAAAGAGTAGCAGTCACAGCTACAGCACTGTGCGACAGCTTCTCTGAGGAAAGCCAACGGCTCTTCTCAAGAATACTGGGGTTTGTAAAACCCCTCTATGGCAGGGAAGAAAGAATAAAATAGGGATGGAAGATTTAAACTATGAGGTTAGACTGTCGAGGTTGGGGTTGTGTTCTCTGGAAAAAGGCTTTTGCCAGGGGACATGATTACTCTGTACAAATACATTAGAGGGGATTATAGGCAGTTGGGGGATGTTCTTTTTTCCCATAAAAACAATCAGCGCACCAGAGGTCACCCCTTTAGATTAGAGGAACGGAGCTTCCATTTGAAGCAGCGTAGGTGGTTTTTCACGGTGAGGGCAGTGAGGTTGGGGAATGTCCTTCCTAGTGATGTGGTAATGGCAGATTCTGTTTATGCCTTTAAGAGGGGCCTGGATGATTTCTTGAACAAGCATAGTATCCAAGGCTATTGTGATCTACAATTAGTATTGATGTTAGTATATATGGTTTATGTATGTGAGTGTATAGATAGGTCAGTATAGGTTTGTGTGTGCTGGGTTTACTTGGAAGGGTTGAACTTGATGGTCTTTTTTCAACCCTATGTAAGAAAATATATAAATAAAATACAACTAAATAGATGAGCCCTTGTGGGATGGCAAGAATGTAAAGTGGGTGGTCAGAAGCCATATGTCTTCTAAAAAAAAAAAAAAAAAAGCAAACAAGCCTGTGTACTTATATTTTTGCCCTAATGTAGCCTTATAGCATAATTTAGCTTGGGTATAAAGAATGCAGTGTCGCTAATAAGATTACATTAATCAGACTGGCCTGGATTTCTTATATTAAAGTATGACAACCTCACATAAAAGGCAGTATAATTCCTAAGATGCCTCTCCCCACCTGAACCAAACCAGTTTCCATCCCCAAGTCTGACGTGTTTTTCTTACATATTTATAAAAAAAAACCAGAGTAATACAACAGGGTTGAAGGGGATGATCTGGGCTTGATTTCAGCTGCTCATGCTCTGTCTGCAATCATTTTCAAGAGAAGATATCAGTTGGATAAAGGCTGTGATCACTGACATTTTTGGTTTCCAGTGGTGACTCTCGCACTATCATACATGATGGCCATGCAAATATACCTTTGGAAAGAATGGTTTATTATAAGGACTAGCACTTAGTGGAAAATACAGTTTAGTGAAAGTAGTTTACAATCAAGGATAAAATTAATATTTAGTTGCAATGTCAAAAAAGGCTCTTATCATTCATTGCAACATTGTACTCCAGCCAAAGACTGAGGATAAGCAGAGAAGTAGTAATTCTCAACCGTATAAGGACTGCAACTTTGATAGTCATTATACCAACAGTGTGCATGTGAAATCTGCTCAGTAGAAGTACCAATGCAAAATGCCACGCGTTATTATTTTAGATTCATTTCCCCATAATTCTGGTGCATTTTCAAAAATAATTGCATTTCAAATTAAATTCATTTTTACAAAATGATAAATAGCAATGCACATTATGAAAAACTAGAGGCCAGGATTAAGGCCCCTCAATTGTTTTCACATGATGCAACTTTAAATCCATCTTTTGAACTGTATTGAGTTACCTCGCATTCCCATAAACTTCAGAAAGTCGACCGCTCTCACATTTCAGACTCTGACCCAGCTAGTTTGCACTTTTCCCCTTTACCAGTCTACAGAGCTAAATAATCAAATCCAGACAGCTCTGACTGAATGCTCTGTGTGGAACATTGCTGAATAGAGCAGATGAAATCCCCCGGGCTGCACAGAACCACAGGAAACAAAACTTTCAAACATGATGGAAATAAAATAATAAGGCCGTATAGTGACTTCATTTCTGTTATCAGATCGCAGTTTATACTGCGCTGTTGTGGATAAGTCTAAAATAGCATGGTAACCAGCCATTGTGTGACATGGGACTGACAAGAAATACATTGATGGATTTATTCAGGTCTGAGTGTAACCTCAGGCCTGACTGAATCATGCCTACATTGCCATGAAATTTTGGTGAAATTGCATTTTTACCTTGAAACAGGAAATAAAATGTAACAAGTATAAACATTGGTTGGACAGAACTCCATTGGAAAAATGTGTTGTGGCGATACAATAGAAATGCTCCCTGGGTGTATCCAGAAGAAAATTCACTTGTGAGCAATCTTTTGAATTAGCCATTGAAAAAGTGAGATGATTTAAAAAGAAGCATACATTTATCAGTAGACATGGTCCTGCTTCATTCCCAAATACACTATGATAAGGAAGAACAGTTTCTTGTATTTGCTATTTCCTACATAACATTAGGAAGAAATTAAGTTCTGCAAACAACCCACCACCACTCAAGAAAAGTCTTCCTGAGTGGTCTGGAGTGTTTGTGTAGAATAGGTAGGTGGTAGGATGTTTACCATTATTATTAACAACAATATCCTTTTGAGAAGGTAAGTACTAAACTGAGTTATGGTTTATGGATAGTGATGGGCGAAATGTTTTGCCAGGCATGGATTCACGGCAAATTTCCGCATTTCGCCATTGGCGGATTGTTTCGCGAAACGGATGAAAAAATTTTGCTGCGGAAAAATTCGCCGCACGTCCCAAAATTGTTGATGTGCGTCATTTTGCCGTTTCGTGAATTTTCCGCCATTTCACGGATCTTTTGAAAGATTCGCAAATTTTTCGGCGCAGAAAAATGGGACAGATTCGCTCATCACTATTTATGGATATATTGTGACTATGGAGTAACAACTGCTTACTTTCTTCTATTTTATTTTAAATTGTAATGCATATCTCCCTAATATTTAGTAGCTGCTATATAATAACTATTACTGTGCAATAGAAAACACAAGGGGGTAGAGCTCATTTTACATAGCTCCTTGCATGGGAAATTAGATGTGACAAGATTATAAACTACTATTTCCAATTTAGTTTCCACATTTAGGTCGGAGAGAATATGTAAAACATGGTTAATGTTAATAATATCATAACATATGTTGGTTAAAGTTCTGTATGAAAATATAAATAGCGCAGAGCCATAATGTGTAAATTACTATGCTGCTTCATCAAAACACGTGAAAAAATCTTCTCAGGCCTCAGAGGCAAAACAGAACCTGTATACACATTGGTGGGACGGTGTCAGGCCTGCACAGGAAGCAGAACACAGGAGAGAGATGCACATCTGCAAACATCCTATACAGCTTGCTTCAAGTAAAGCACCAGGATTTCATGCTGGGCTGATTACAAATAGACTTTTTTTGCTTTCTTTATATTTTCTAATTACAAAATTTTCAGAGTACAACTACAGCTTAAGCCTTACTTAAGAAAAAATAGGTAAGGCTCCCTGCACATTGAATTGATCTGCAATCAGATAAACATTCCTTTATAAAATGTATTACAATGTGTGCACACAACAATCTGCTGCTTGCTGTAGTGGCACAATTGACAGGTATGCACAACTAGTGATGAGTGAATCTGTCCCATTTTGCTTCACCAACATTAGTCAATAGGTGACAATTTCTTTTTTTTTAAACTCCAAATGAAATGCATTAAAGTCAATGGCCACTTTTTCTCCCTCCAAACGCATTAAAGTCAATGGGCATTTTTTGTATCAGTGACATTTTGTATCGGTGATGAAAAAAAACATTTGTGCCGAATTTTTGGCAGTTTCATGAAAATATTTACCAATGGCAAAATGCGAAATTTCGCTGCAAATCCATGCCTGGTTAAAAAATTTGCTCATCACTACACACAACAGTGTCAGGTTGTATCTCAAAATGGATATGTTGTAAAAATCTTCAACCAGAAGGAACATCGCATTATACCTGGAACATTGACAAAATTATAATCATGAGTTTATGTTAATGTACAATATTTTCCCTTGAGTGCAACAGCTCAGTGCTCCAGTATGCATTTTCAGGCAGAAATACGCGGCGTGTGCCTGCACTTGGGTGGATGTAATGCTTCCAGGTGCAGGCACAACTTAAATGTCACAACTAATGTCAGACGAGGCGTCTGAAAATCGCTTGCCGAAAATAGCGCCATCTGCCTACTACCTGTGCCTGCATCCGAATGAATGAAACACGCTCGGGTGCAAGCACATGTAGCTTATATTTTCCAAAAAAAACGTGAGACTTTGTATCTTTGGCGGATATCGGCTACATCTGCCTGCACCCGAGCGTATTTCATTCATTCGGGTGCAGGCACAGGTAGGAGGCGGAAGGCGCTATTTCCGGCAAGCGATTTTCAGCTTGCCGAAAATGTACGCCAGATGCCTCGTCTGACATCTGAAGATTTTATCCAACCAACAAAATCTTGCTTGCAACAGCATGAGATCTTGTAGGATCCTACAAAATCTGATCCACACAGCTGTAACATTTAATAACCGAAATCTGCGCTACCACATATACTGATTACTTTGTGTGTATGTGTCGTATACAGCTGCCCTAAAACCAGCAGATTCTAAATCTTCAACCAAAAACTTTTTTTCACCACAAAATCACGCATAATTGTATCAAAAACACCTTGCAATAGCAAAAAGATTTATGTTATACTAAAATGATTTATAATATAGAGAGACAGTAAAATTCTTTTGTACAATGTTTTCTGGTGTATATTTCCCATTAAACACTGTAGTCAAATTGTTGGGTATAAAGAAAATTTGTTCCTAATATAAGCTATTCGCCAAGGTGAAGACCACCAATATTCATTAAAAATGTATACTGTACTTTACCTGTCCGGCCACACAGCTCGAATGTAAGTCCAATCAGATAAGTTGGATGGACTGTTTTGTTCCTGCATTTACATCTGACAGCCACTTTTTTCTTTCATTGAAATACATTATTTCCGACACCATCAGATTTTATCTTGTCAGCCGCAGCATGCAGTGTTCCCTTCCACAGGCGTGTTGTGACATATGGCAAATGTTCCATGTAGTTTAGACCCCAGATCAGTCCCACTCCCATTATAGTTTTAGCTGCGCAACTACATTTCTGATTTGCAGAATGCAATCTGTTGAACAAACACCATTCTACAGAGTCTCCTGCGTACAGAATTAGGGTTTGGTAAAACTAGCAATGTGCTCTCTGATCCCAATAAAGGTTGTATAAGAATAAACAGTATTTCACTGTTATCTTTTCTCTCCCAACAGTATAATCCTAAAGTAACTTCAGTCAATCAATAGAATGCATGATATACACAATGATCATGTCTCATACCCTAGCTAACTAGATTCAGAGAGGAATGTGGGTACATTTAAACCAGAGATTCATAATGAATGTAATAGGGACTAATAAGGATAATGTCACCTGGGATAGCAGTGTATAAATTGGACTTTTATATATACATATTTTGATAATATGAATTATATTGCTGCACTCATTATTCTTTGAACAAGGTTGGTAATACCATGAAGTGCCAAAATCACCCCCACTCCAGGTGCTCCAACAAATATTTTTTCAGGTTTTGAGCCCTGATCATATCATTTTTTCCTCTCTATATTTACATTTTTGGGGTCTCAGCACTCTTGAATATACTATGGGACTGGTTTATCTACATTTGAATTCAATATTTTTTTTTTTGCCTAAAAACTCCCAAATTCAAATTTAGTTTTCAAAACTCAAATGTTTATTATTAAGCGCAAATAATTTGAACAATTTGAATGTAAAATGCCAGCATCTAAAAGTTTGCTAGTTCATGTAAACAAACAAAAAAATTATCTGATATAACAACATCTTTCCTCTCTCACTCACTGCTGAAAATGGTAAATGGAACTCTTTAATAAAGCCCAAGACCTTGTACTGCAATTATATGTTCTGTTACACAGGAGACTCTGTAGAATGGTGTTTGTTCAACAGATCACATCCTACAAATCATAGATGTAGTTGCGTGGGTAAAACTATAATGGGAGTGGGACTGATAGAAAAATCTGGTGTCTAAACAACATGAAACATTTGCCAACCATGAATGAGAATTATCCTAGGCAAAATTTAAGCAATTTTTGAAAATATTTTTTGAGTGAAAACAGCTCTGCAGCACAAAGGAATTTACCTACTACACATACTGTATATACATGGCTTTTTATTTTGTCCCAAACACAAATGTCACTGTGTTATTGAAAATAGGCATGTACTTTTAGAGAAAGCTTTGAATGCATAACTGGATCATTTATTCAATGTATGGACACTATGGGCATCTGGAACAGTCCTTGGCACCCGAGGTGCTGCAAATTGCATGAACGGTGCTTTTAAAGTCATGTTTGCTTAAGGCAGAAGTACTTGATCATTGCAAGCAACCAATGGGACTATCATAGCGGTTCTTAGTTTAGCTACACTGAAAGGTTTCTCATAAAAATGTAAAAAGCAGTAAAACATGAATATATGTGAAAATTAATAGTCATTAAGGGTGTGAATAATGACATAATTGCATGATCATATGTATTGGGAATGGGCTTGCACATTTGCTACATAAAATCCTACACATTTTGCTTTCTGGTTAAGTATCACATATTCCTAATAAGTCTCCCATTGGTTATATATTATGTAAACAGGAATTCATGGTGTTCTGGAAACAGTGGATTAGTGAATTAAGTTTTCATGCCTAAATGGGAAAAAAAGCAGACATCAACACAGACATTAGATCAAGCCAATCAAATCACACAACCCTGGAAAAAGTCACAACTCAGACATATTTGTTCTACAGCCACAAGTAAAGTGTGGATACCTAGACAATGTTCCCGGTGACATTTGCAATAGCAACCTAGATTTAGAAGAAATGTGTCCTGTTTAGTGACCAATTAACTAAAATATTTATTTTCAGAAAAAGAGCTGAAAGACCAGTATCTTCAATATTACATTTTAAAAAAATGCCTTGGTTCTTTTTTTTTATTGCAGTGTTAAGATGTGTGATTTATTGTTTAGTTTAAAATTGTTTATATTTGCAGGATTCAAATTATGAGAGATTTATAAAAAGATTACTTGCAAAATATTTTTTTACAAAAATTTTTTTTAGTTTTGTATGAAAGGCACAAACAAAATAATTGCAGATTGTGGAATAAACATAAATGAAAAGACAAAGTCATAGGGCCTTGCTCAATTCAAAATGGCACATAAAATAGCCTGTAGGTGAGTAACACTGTAATGAAGGGATATGATATTTTTAGTGAAGAATTGAAAATGATTTTTTTTTAAGTCTGTAAGACAGTAGCTTTGCTTAAAAAGCATGATAACTTAGCTTTTTTTAAAGGAAAGTTGTCTGTCCAGTTGGCTTTAACTCTATAATGAAATCTGAGTTTGTGAATTTTATAAATTAATTTTTAAACCCACTATTGAGCCAAACCAAGGCTATGGGGCACATTTACTTACCCACGAACGGGCCGAATGCGTCCGATTGCGTTTTTTTCGTAATGATCGGTATTTGGCGATTATTCAGAAAATTATTGCGACTTTTTCGTTGCCATTCCGAATGTTGCGCAAAATCTGGGATTTTTTTCGTAGCGTTAAAACTTGCGCGAAAAGTCGCGCCTTTTTCGTAGCCATTCTGAAAGTTGCGCAAAATGTTGCGATTTTTTCGTAGCGTTCGGATTCATTCAAGCTTCAGTATGGTGACTTTTCTTGGGCCAGGTTGGAGCTGCAGGGTGCCATTGAGTCCTATGGGAGGCTTCCAAAATCATGCTAAGTCTGAAAGTTTCGCCTGCCGCTTACGAGCGCTCAATACGAAAAAGTCGCGACAAGATACGAGCGAATCGTAATGGCTACGAAAAACTTGCGTTTTTTCGTGAAAATCGTATTGGTAACGAAAAAGTCGCAACAATTTCCGAAAAGTCGTAAAGGCGCCGAAAAAATCGCAAAAAATACGAAAAAGTCGCGAAATGTTCGTTTTCCAATCTGAATTTTTCCAATTCGGATTCGAATTCGTGTCTTCGTAAATCAGCCCCTATGTGTTTCTAGTATGTTTGGCCTACATGAATTCATTTTAATACTGAGTTTATCAATAGGTGTCATCAGGAGTGGATCGGTTGCTAAATTAAAGAGGAGTGGTGAGCATGGGCAACCCTGTCTTGTATCTTGCTTGATCAGGAGTCATAACTGTTACCTTTGCAGCATCAAGATTTATTAACATTTTCTTTCTTCAAGTTATAGTAAAACAGGTTGGCTGTGAGTCTTAGTTTTGTTTGTCTATATTTGAAGATACCAACTTGATTGGTGCTAATTAGCACTGGGAGTATTCATTATAACCTGTTTTCTGTGGTGTATACATGGAAAATACACATAACAATACAACCAATAACTGATACAGGCATTAAGAGGGCCCTGCTCAAAAGAGTTTTTGATCTAAAAGAAGAAGAGGGTATAAGATACCATGCGTGGGGATGGGCAAGTTTAGAAATCAACCAGATCAGAGATGTGGAAATGAGCACTGCATAGAGCAGCATATAGCATACACTAAAGCTATGTTAGGCTAGATGAGTGTAAACTTTAAAAAAATGTGTTTAAAAAAAAAAAAAAAAAGTTTAAAGAGTAACTCAAAAGAGCAGCATAACAAGTGATTTAGTGAGTACCTTGAGATAAGTGATGAAGGCAGGAGCAGAATTATGAATTCCATTGAATTTCAGGGTGATACGTTTGAATTTTATTCTGAAAGATAGTAAAAGCCAGTGCAAAGACTGGCCAATTGACATGGCAATAGAGATGTGGTTCCTGATGTGAATGAGAGTTACATGAGTTGATAAGCAAATGAGAGAGTGAATCAGCATTTTGGTAGAACCTTGGGTAATAAATGATTGTATTTTGGAAATATTCTGTAACAAAATGTGCCTTACCGGCACGGCGGGGACGCCCGCCGCGCCGCCGTCAGCGGGGACGCCCGCCGCGCCGTCCTCTTCATGCGCCGGCTTCCGCATTTAAAGGCGCATGCGCGCTGGCGTGATGACGTCAGCGCGCAATGGCGCGAAATTCAAAGATATTTAAAGGGACGGTTGTTTACATTTTGTTGCCCGTGATAGAATCTGATTCTGGTGCCTTCCTGAGCCTTGTGCATTTGTTCCTGTTGGTAATCTTCCTGTTTTGACCCGGCCTGTTCCTGACTACTCTGAAATCTGTAACCTGACCTCGGCTTGTACTTTTGTCTCCGGTTTTGCCTAATCCCGCTGCTTGATTTTCTGGTTGACCCTTGCCTGTCTGACTATCCCTGATCTCAGCCTGCCTCGACCCAGCCTGCCTGACAACGAACTTGTTAACCCTACTTGTACCGTGATCTTCGGCCTAACTGGCTCTATCTACAGTCGTGCCCCTTTGCTTGCCAGAATTCCTGCCTTGCTCCTCTCGTTAAGTCCAGGTGGCATCTGAGTAGCTGAGGGCTCCTCCCGAAGCCAAAGGCGGTCACATTACTGGTGAAGCCGAGCCGAGACAAGGGAACTTGGCATCTGTTCTGGCTTAGGGTGCCGACCGTGACATTATCACGGGCCCATGGAGGACCAAGATCACGTTGAGTCCGCTGCTGCTCCTCCCACTCCATCTGCTACTACTGAAGCGCTTCTTACTGCCTTGCTACAGCGCTTGGAGGATCAGGAGCAAAAGCAGAATTATCTCCTGCAGGGTTTCCACAATCTAACCCGCCAGCTGGAGACTACGCAATCTCCGCAGCAGCAACCTGTCCCTAATTTTTCCCCTTCTGTGGGGGCATCTGCTATGGGAGGTAGCACCTATGGGCCCCAGGAGCCTAAGATTGCTTTTCCCGAGAAATTCTCTGGGGACAGGTCAAAGTTTTTCGTCTTCAAAGAGGCGTGTAAACTATATCTTAGCTTTTTCCCTCATTCTTTCCCTTCTGGTGTGGAAAAAGTAAAATTTGTTATGACCCTTCTAGTAGGGGATCCCCAAGTTTGGGCCCTTAGACTGCCTCCCTCTGATCCTGCCCGTTTTTCCCTCGATGTATTTTTTGATACTATGGCAGTTCTTTACGATGACCCGGATCGTGCATCATCAGCCGATTCGGCGATTCGTAAACTGCGCCAAGGGAGACGGGATGCAGAGATGTACTGCACAGAGTTCCGCCGGTGGGCAGGAGAGACCAAGTGGAACGATGCGGCCCTGCGCAGTCAGTTCCGTATCGGGCTATCCGACTCTATTAAAGATAGCCTGGTGAATTACCCCTTGTCATCCAGTCTGGATGATCTCATGTCCCTAGCCATACAGATTGATAGGAGACAAAGGGAGAGAAGGAGTGAAAGGGGTCATACTAATTTTTCTGAGGTTACTTATGTGAGATCTGACTCAGTGACCAATGTTAAGTCTACGGCTTCCCCAGTGTCTCCACCTCAGGAAGAGCCTATGCAATTAGGCCTATTCCATCTCTCTCCTGAGGAAAAGACACGCAGGCGGACCTTTGGGTTATGTATATATTGTGGGGACAAGGGTCATTTTCTGAAGCAATGCACTAAGAGGCCGGGAAACGCTCCAGCCTAAATGAAGAAGGGGAGCTTCATTTGGGTGCAGGCGTTTCCTCTCCCCAATTTGCCTCCAAGGTTCAGCTACCAGTCAAATTGACCTGGCCTTCGGGCTCTATTAACTTGTCCGCTTTTGTGGACTCTGGGGCAGAGGGTAACTTTGTAGATGCCGCGTTTGCAGCCAGACACGGCATTCTTGTGGTTCCGCTAGATGTTCCCATGAGAATTTTAGCGGTGGACAAAAGACCTCTAGGCTCAGGGGGGGTAAATAAAAAAACCATCTGCTTATCATTACGTATAAATGATATTCATAGTGAGGAGATAGCCTTTTTTCTCATCGAAGGTGCCTCTTCTCCTCTCATTTTGGGTTTACCCTGGCTCCAGGTTCACAACCCCCTAATTAATTGGGTTACAGGGGAGGTTTCTCAATGGGGTGATAATTGTAGAGGGGTATGTATTCCTCCTGTTATGGCAGCCACCTCATTGGAGGGTTTACCTACAGCCTATTCGGCTTTCGCTGATGTTTTTTCTAAAAGAGCTGCTGAGACCCTACCTCCACACAGACGGTATGACTGTCCGATTGATCTGGTTCCCGGTGCTTCCCCTCCTCGTGGTCGTACCTACCCTCTTTCCCTACCTGAATCTCAGTCTATGAGGGAATATATCCAAGAAAATCTCGAAAGGGGTTTTATCCGGCCCTCTAGCTCTCCTGCAGGTGCGGGGTTTTTTTTTGTGGGTAAGAAGGATGGTGGTCTTCGTCCCTGTATTGACTACAGAGGTCTAAATAAGGTCACTGTGAAAAACCGCTACCCCCTTCCTCTCATTTCCGAATTATTTGACCAGGTCAAAGGCGCCAAGGTTTTTACCAAGCTTGATCTCAGGGGTGCATACAATCTCATTCGTATTAGAGAGGGGGATGAGTGGAAAACTGCTTTTAACACCAGGGACGGCCACTACGAGTATTTAGTAATGCCCTTTGGGCTCTGTAACGCCCCCGCAGTTTTTCAAGAATTTGTCAATGATATCTTTCGTGACTTGCTGGGGGTATCTGTAGTGGTCTATCTAGACGATATTCTAATTTTCTCTTCAAATATAATTGAGCATCGTAATCATGTTTGTGAGGTCTTAAAGAGACTAAGAGAGAATAATTTGTATGCAAAACTAGAAAAATGTACCTTTGAAGTCTCTTCTATCCAGTTTTTGGGGTTTATTATTACCAGCAAGGGTCTAGAAATGGATCCTGGCAAGGTGAAAGCTGTCCTGGATTGGGCACAACCTCTTTCTTTACGTGCAGTACAAAGGTTTCTTGGTTTTGCCAATTATTATCGGCAATTTATTAAGAATTTTTCTCTTATTGTAGCCCCTATCACGAATCTAACTAAGAAGGGCGCTGATCCCAGCATGTGGTCCCCTGAGGCCGTACAAGCTTTTGAAACTCTCAAGAAAGAGTTCAGTTCTGCTTCTTTCCTTAAATACCCCGATTCTGCACTCCCGTTCATTGTAGAGGTAGATGCCTCTGAGGTGGGAGCTGGGGCAGTCCTTTCTCAGAGACACCCGTTGACCAACAAATTGCATCCCTGTGCTTTTTTTTCTAAGAAGTTTTTACCCGCAGAGGTAAATTACGATATAGGGAACAGGGAGTTCTTGGCGGTCAAATTGGCCTTTGAGGAATGGCGTCATCTTCTAGAGGGGGCCAAGCATCCAGTGACGGTCTATACTGACCATAAGAATCTACTTTATATTGAGTCCGCTAGGCGCTTGAACCCAAGGCAAGCCAGATGGGCTTTATTCTTTTCAAGGTTCAATTTTGTTATTACTTTTAGGCCTGGTTCAAAAAATGTCAAGGCTGATGCACTCTCTAGGAGTTTTAATTCGGTTTCCCCCGACCCTAGTGAAAGTACTCCCATCATTCCCAGGGAGATTGTTGTCGCAACCTTGGAGTCCGATCTCTCTTCCTTATTGTCCCCTTTACAATCCTCTGCCCCTGTTGAAACCCCATCAGGTAAATGGTTTGTTCCTGAGGAACTTAGGGAACAAGTCTTAAGAGAGGTTCATGATTCCAAAGTAGCAGGTCATCCAGGTATCGCTAAGACCGTTTCTTTATTGTCCCGTCATGTTTGGTGGCCTAGCTTTAAATTAGACGCTAAGAATTTTGTCAACTCCTGTGCGGTCTGCCAACGCTCTAAGTCTTCTCATCATTTGTCCCAGGGTCTGTTAAATCCCTTACCCATCCCAGTGAAACCATGGTCTCATATTTCTATGGATTTTATTGTGGAGTTACCTCCTTCCCAGGGTAAGACAGTGATTTGGGTGGTGGTCGATAGGTTCAGTAAGATGGCTCATTTTATGCCACTTCCACATCTCCCTTCTGCTAAGGCTTTGGCTGACTTATTCATTACACATATTTTTAAGATTCATGGGTTTCCGGAAAATATTGTTTCTGACAGGGGGGTTCAGTTTGTTTCTAAATTTTGGCGTGCTCTCTGTTCTTTGGTTGGTACAGAATTGTCTTTTTCCTCTGCTTATCACCCCCAAACTAATGGTCAAACCGAAAGAGTAAACCAGTCTCTTGAGCAGTATCTCAGGTGCTATGTATCCGATAACCAGTCCACATGGTCCGAACTGCTTCCATGGGCAGAATTTGCGTACAATAATGCTACCCATTCCTCCTCAGGGAGGTCTCCTTTCTTTGTCGTTTATGGGTTGCACCCCAAAGCATTTTCTTTTTCTGGCTCTAATTCCCCGGTACCCTCTGCTAATTCCTCTGTCTTAAAATTTTCTGAAATATGGTCATCAGTTCATGATTCTTTGTCTGCAGCTTCCCTTAACCAGAAGAAAGCTGCTGACAAATCCCGTAGGGAGGCTCCCCAGTACAAAGTGGGGGATTTGGTGTGGTTATCAACCAAGAATATTAAATTGAAGGTTCCCTCTCCCAAACTGGGTCCCAGATTCATCGGTCCATATCCCATTATTGCTATAGTTAACCCATCTTCTGTCCGTCTTCAGTTACCTCCTAATTTCAAGATTGCTAATACCTTTCACGTTTCTCTTCTAAAACCTGCTTCTAATACTCGTAGTATGTCTGTTCCTCCCCCAGTGTTGGTTGAAGGTCAGCCTGAGTACGAGATCCAGGAGTTCCTCGACTCCCGCCTGGTGAGAGGTAGGTTACAATATCTCACCAGGTGGAAGGGCTTCGGTCCTGAGGAGAACTCCTGGGTTTCAGTTGATGACATTAAGGCTGATCGCCTCAGGAAGCAATTCCATTCAAGGTTTCCTGAGAAGCCTGGGGGTCCAGTGGCCCCCCCTAGAGAGGGGGGTAATGTAACAAAATGTGCCTTACCGGCACGGCGGGGACGCCCGCCGCGCCGCCGTCAGCGGGGACGCCCGCCGCGCCGTCCTCTTCATGCGCCGGCTTCCGCATTTAAAGGCGCATGCGCGCTGGCGTGATGACGTCAGCGCGCAATGGCGCGAAATTCAAAGATATTTAAAGGGACGGTTGTTTACATTTTGTTGCCCGTGATAGAATCTGATTCTGGTGCCTTCCTGAGCCTTGTGCATTTGTTCCTGTTGGTAATCTTCCTGTTTTGACCCGGCCTGTTCCTGACTACTCTGAAATCTGTAACCTGACCTCGGCTTGTACTTTTGTCTCCGGTTTTGCCTAATCCCGCTGCTTGATTTTCTGGTTGACCCTTGCCTGTCTGACTATCCCTGATCTCAGCCTGCCTCGACCCAGCCTGCCTGACAACGAACTTGTTAACCCTACTTGTACCGTGATCTTCGGCCTAACTGACTCTATCTACAGTCGTGCCCCTTTGCTTGCCAGAATTCCTGCCTTGCTCCTCTCGTTAAGTCCAGGTGGCATCTGAGTAGCTGAGGGCTCCTCCCGAAGCCAAAGGCGGTCACAATACTGGTGAAGCCGAGCCGAGACAAGGGAACTTGGCATCTGTTCTGGCTTAGGGTGCCGACCGTGACATATTCATTTTGTACAAGTGACATAATTTAGGTTTTGATTGGATATAAAAATGAAGGGCAGTTCTGTGTGTGGGCGCAGGCGTCTGGCAGTGGAGGGTGGGCAGGCTGGGATCACCAGCCTGAGGACACTTAACTTTGAAATCTGGCCCAGGATTATATTTTAGGCCCCCAAGAGTCTAGCCACTGCAACAACTCTGCACAGAAGAGTTTGTTATCATTGTTATTATATAAACAACATAGCCAGAAGTACAGGTCAAACAATGCTTGATCTTAATCCTTTTGCCGTATGGGGGTGAGGGAAGTCTGGACCGGAGAGGAGGCATTGACACCCCCATCCCTCACCCCCAAATGGGCAAAAGGGTTAAGATCAAGCATTGTTTGACCTGTACTTCCAGTTATGTTGTTTACATATCACTTTCCCATGCAGATTATACTATGTAGGCAAAACTGTAAACATGCTAAAGGAAAGGATTGGTAATCATCGTTCAGCAATCAGTAAAGCCCTAAAGCAGGGCAAATCAATTCAACCGGTTGCTAGACATTTCATTCAAGAACAACATCCCCTTCCTACCTTCAAATGTATGGCAATTGACCAGTAACACAGACCTAGCCCTACTTTGCAGAGAATCCAGGTGGATTCATGCATTGGACTGTGTAGCCCCTAAGGGCCTGAACGAAACGTTACCATTGGGTTGTTTTACATATGTCTCTTTATGTATCCTTTTAACAGCCTTGGGAAATCTACTGTTACCACTTTCTTATATGTAACAATTGTGATTTCTACTTTGTTTCTTTTTCCTCCTTTTTCTTGGTTCTATATCTGCCTCGCTCTGCTGCAGATGCACAAACAATGTCCTGGAATGGATTCACTATACCTATGTCCCTCTGCCTGCCCCATCACCAATACCTGGCGATGCACACAGATGGGTGGTTAAACATATTATCAGTAAATAGCAACAAAATGTTCAATGTCCATTGCATTACAATGGAAGTAATCCTCATTTTTTTAACAGTATTAAGGTATTTTTCATTAAAACTTAAACTTAATTCTATGGACAAATTATTATTGGGTTTTCAGAGATTATTGGGTTTTTTGGGGTCCATTAACTGCAATGAATATTATAATCAAATGTATATTGTATTTTAATTTATTGTGGCCTATTCAGTATATTTCACTGTATTTGTAAAAGTTTTAAAGTTTCAGGACTTTTTCTTGGCCTGTGGGATTTTTTCCTCTATCAGGTAACAAGTTCCTCTCAGATCCCTACAACAGACAATAAAAAACTGCATTCAATGAAAATTCCTTTGGGCTTAGTTACACAGATGCTGCACAGCCAGCCTGATCCAGATATCCAATTAATATCCAGCTTTCCATACCATAGTTCCAACCTTATGTGAACTAATATAAGTCCATTTGTAGAAAATATATAGAAAATACAAAGATATAAACTTTGTTTACTGATTAGGTAAAACTGTAGTACGTCTCTAACAAAAAAATATACTCCATGAGAATAGAAAATATGATTTATAAATCTCATCCAATAAAATACAAAAATGGAACACATACTGAAATAATAAAATGGAATATATACATTCTTATAACTTGAATTTCACCAATGAACAAATTCAAGGGTGGGCCAAGTCCACAAGGCGCTCTAGGCAACCCGTCTGACAACCTCACCCTTGCGTCCACCACTAAGTCACTGCGCATGATCACAAGGGATGGTGGGGGGCAAGGGAGCATAGACCAGGGGTAGGCAGGAGAGGTACCTGTCTGGCGCCCCCCCAGCATTGCACCCTACGCAGGTGACTCTTCTGCCTACCCCTAGTTCCTGCCCTGAACAAACCTTTTTCCAGTTAACTTGTACTTACTCAATCCTTTTCATCCTCATAATACATTGATAGGTTACCAGTCATTTTGTGAATGTGACATGTTAAAGGAACTAATTGGAACCAACTGCAATCACCTTTTCCTGCAGGTTCTCAGGCTCCTGGTAAATTTGCCTGGCAATAGACCTTGTAATCATATTTTCTTTTTTTGTGTTCTTTTTAGTTACTCTCCCATACGTTTTTTGTTGATTCATTTCTTAAAGGGGACATATACCATACATTTTTACAATGCACTAAACCATGTAAAATAATGTAAAATAGAATAAGTGCTTTTATTGTAATATCTTTGGTTTGAAATATGTCCTTTGAAAACTGTGCTCTACCCAGCCCTTATTCAGTATGTGGCCCTGATCTGCTTCAGTAACAGAGCAATGCATGAAAAAAAATAAAACACATATAGTGCAAGGTTAAACACTATATGTGTTTTATTTTTATGTTTTTCCTGTGCTTCCATTGTCACATCTGTAAACATATTTGAGACTCATTCAAAGAGGTTGGTTTAGAGGGAGCTGCATACAACTGAGCACTTCAACATCACTGAAGATTTGATTCAAGACTTTCCACCGAGAGCGCTGAGTATTGGTATTTTTATATACCGCTTGTTTTGAGTAACAGAGCAACAGCTACTTAAAGTGCAGTGAATAGGCATAGGGTGGGCGGGGCTTTGCGATGTTACAGGCAGTCTGTTCCTGCTCTACTCGCTCCTCTCCCCTCGCAGGAATTCAAAAATAAGCCCCAGCTTTGAGGTCACTGGGAGCAACATCCAAGGGGTTGGTGAGCACCATGTTGCTCACAAGCCACTTGTTGGGGATCACTGTTCTAAAGAAAGGAATTTTGGGAACACCAGTTCGAATACTCTCTACTATTTTCTTTTGTAGTGATGAGTGACTAGGTATTTGACTGATTGTGGCTTAGTTGTTGAGCAGGAACTGCTAATGGAGACTGCAGCCTTTGGTGAGCAGTAAAGCACTGCCGGGATTAGTCTTCACCAATGGCCTTTTGGGGCCCTGGAGCTTTCTTTCACAGAAAACATGAACACAGAGGAGTTTAATCCAAGTAGCATGGTGCAGGTAAGGATTGGACAGAATCATGGTCAAAATGCAGACAAGTAGTCAGGGCAGGCAGCAATAAGTTAGCGTCAGGGACAGGCACAAAGTCAATAACCAGGAGATCAAAGAAAAATAGGAGCAAAAGCTTAGACAGGAACTGTAGGTACACAGGGCCAGCGTGGGCAATGTAACCAGCGAAAAAGGGGGCTTTACATATTGAAATCTGGTGCCATAACGTCATCATAGTCCGTCAAGCCACACACCGTGACATAAGTGCACGCACCTGGATGTGCACCGATGCATGACCCCATTTGCACATGCGCCCTTACAAGAATGGACCCAAGGACCGTGTGCCATAAGGTAAGAAGGTGCCCCAGTCCCCCAGATTGCATCACAGTACCCACCTTTCAGGAGCACACACCACGGCTCCCACAGTTTCTCAGGGAATGTTTTGTGACATAAATTAACCAGGTGGAGAGCATGGGTGTCTTTAGCTGAAACCCAGGAGGGAAGATGTCAGGGCCAGAGTTTGCTACTCTGCTTCCAATGAATAAGATACCAGATGTTACCTCTAACCTTACAAGTTCCAAAATCTCCTGAACCTCACATTTTTGATGACCTTCAATAGAAACTGGAGGAAGAGAAATCTGAGGAAAAGGTATTCTTGACCACAGGTTTTAACAAACACATGAAAGGTGTTTGAAATGTTCATGCTATGAGGAAGGTCCAATTTGACACATACAGTCCTAGCGACTTCCTTGATTTTAAAGGGACCAATAAAACATGGAGCAAATTTAGGAGAAGGTACTAGAAGTTTGATATTCCTAGTGGACCACCAGGTAATATCCGGGAATGTTTGTCAGCAGCAAACTTTTCAGAAGTAGGTTTGAGACCAGATGGACCTAAAATTAGAGCAGATTCAGCAGCAGGCATGTCAATTTCTGTCATTTCAGGTAGTAAAGCCAAAGGATTGAGTTCATAGGTACAGAAAAATGAAGAGAAAGAGATGTATGGCACAAATTATTATGGGCAAACTCTAACCAAGGCAGAAGTTCCAACGAGTTATCATGATTTTGGAAAATCAAACAAACAAAGGAACTATTCTAAGGCTTGATTCGTTATTTCAGTCTGGCTGTTGCTCTGAGGATGGTATGCAGAAGAGAAATTTAACTTTATTCCCAAAAGTTTACAGAAGGCATGCCAAAAGTTGGATACTAATTGGACTCCACAATCAGAAACAATGGAAGAAGGAAATCTGTGTAAACAGAACGCTTTTTTAACAAAAACCTTATCCAACAAAGCAGCAGATGGGAGTTTCTTCTGAGAAATGAAGTAAGGCATTTTAGAAACCCTATTCACTATTGGAGTTAACTGGAGTGGCTGGGCATTTCATACAAAGGAAAAAAATCTCTTCACCATGAATCCAACCAACATACAACCAAATAGGAACAGTGGTTTTAGTCAGAAGTCCTGGACTGACTGGTCTGCCATGAACTGCGTGAGCAGAAAGAGGAACTCCAAATGGCAAATCCACATGCTTCAGCAAAAGCAAGGTCAATGCTCTAGAATCCAGAAGGGCTTGAAAAGGAAATGTCTTAGAAGCAAACATCAGGGAAGCAAGTTAAAATGTATCTGGGAATACAAATGCATCCCTAGGGGAGACTTCTCATTACTGACCTATGCAGGAGCATTTCCCTGGTGCTTAGGCTTATTTGGACAAGTCTTTAAGAGATGACCGCTCAAACCACAATAGCAGCTGTTTTTCTACAGGTCTTTTCCTCTGAACTTATATGAGTGGCACTGGGCTGCATGGGTTCCTCAGGAAGAGAAGGGTAAACAGAAAGAGACTTAGTACCTGAAGCAGAAACAGGAATGGACTTGTGACTGTGTGGTTTCTGTGACAGGCTTTCTTTCATTCTGGTGTTAATACAAATAACTAGGGACACAAGCTCCTCAAACTGAGAAGGCAAAACATAAGCAGCCAACTCATCCTTAAGATCATTAGAAAGCTGCCATTAAGACCTCATTGTTCCAAGAAATGAAAGTCTCTAAAAGTGAATAAGTCCAAGCCTAATGTCTTTTCTTCTTTCCCCAAGCTGGTCAGATAAAGTTCTTCTTTAACTTCAATGAATAGATAGAAAGAAGACCAATGCTTTCTTGTTCCAAGAAACCTCAGCGGCCAAGGTGCGAAAGTTGATAGCATATTCCACCGCAGGAAGTGATCCCTGTAATATATTCATCAACCAGACAGAAGCATTAACCTTGAGAAATGAAGCAAGAGATTTGAGCTGCTCCAGCAGTAGGTGCATCTGGTGAACATCCAGACAAGTGTATATATGTTGTTGCTGTGCTTCTTGAATCTCCAAATGCTTAGGGTGAAGACACACAGAGCTACTAGTAGCAGCTACTTGTCACAGCTACAAAAACAGACAAATGCTGATCATTTACTTTACATGTGTTTTAGCAGAGGCGATTTTCAGTATTATCTACAGCAGGGTATTTTCTGGCATTTAGTAGCCATGACAAGTAGCTGCTACTAAGTATCTCTGTGTGTCTTCACCCTTAAGGAGGGCTTCCAGGACAGTTTCCAGGGAAGCGGCAGGACCAGCAGCCTGGGAAGCCTCCATAATAGCCCAAACTAACTATCACATTTTGTCAGACTTTCTGCTGTGGAGCGACATGGAGAACTTAACAACGGCAGAGTTTGATCTTTAAATAGCATGGTACAGATAATAATTGGACAGAACTGTGGTCAAATTGCAGGCAAAGAGTCAGAACAGACAGCAATCAATCAGAGACAGGCATAAAGTCTGGAGATTACATTTTTATTACTGCTATGTGACTGCTTACTATTTGTAATCACACACACACATATATATTTATATACATATGTATATACATATTTATGGTTTGCTGTCTCATTTAGCATGTGATTTGTATTATTAATGTGAAACTGGTTTTATTTGGTGCACAGGTTATGGAATTCTTGGCTATAGGAACTTCGTTCTTGGATATAAGAACATTCACAGTTTGCATTAAGCTGCTTCAAACTGTGAAAATTGTATTATTTATAACGCTAGAGTATTTTTTTTTAACTTATTTAACTTTATATTACTGGCGGTTTTACAGCCTTCCTACTGGTATCCATCAGAATAATATATCAATGTTCCCGTGCCAAAGTATGCAATCTGTCAGCTTCATCCTAATTAAAACGGAATAAAATGTACGTAGATTTAGGCATCAGATCAAAGTACAAGATAATCTCAATTCATTGCTTATCTTTAAAGGGGCAATATACCTTCTTGTTTAATGCTCGTTCAATTAATAAGGCTTAAGCTATTTTAATCACAAAAAATGTTTGTTATTTCTTGAGCTAAACAGGGCAAAGAGAAAAAACTGAAGCTGCTCCATGTTTGGTCCTTTTGAGGTGGATAATTAGATTATGAACCCTTTCCTTCTCCCTATTTTTTGCATTATAGACTTTTATTATGTTACTCCTTTTGAGTTTAGTTCTGAAGAGACTGAGAGAAGATTCTCTCAGGAGGAATTCAGGGATGGTAATTTAAATTTAGGAGCAGCGAGGCAGGAAGGTTTAAGGGGGAAAACAGCAGTAGAAGTGGGTGGTATGATCAAGTAGTTGCTCTGTGAGGAGCGGTGGAGTTAATCAGGAATGTATGGTGACACAAGAAGAGATGTAGTGAGGTGCAGAGGAATGAAGCGCTTTGAATGGTATGAGAAGGAGTTATAAGAGGGCCTGTACCCTCTTGGATGAGAGGAGGAGAATTCTGGAGTTAGGGTGGCCAATTAGTACCAAGTTGCAGTAGTCTAATTGGGGTAGGATGAGAGCATGTATCTTAGCTGTTGCATCAGTTTAGAAAGTCTGACTCATCAACCAATTTTACAGAGAAACTTTGGGTGAGAGGTATTTAATTTATTTTTTAACATTCTAGAAAAACCAATAAAAAAGGAAAAAAAAAATCAGAAAGAAAGTGAAAGTATTATTTGTGGTTATTTGTGGTTTTTGAAAATAATACACTTAATTAAGTTGAAGTACTGTTCTGTAGATTGTCTGCAAATTTAATCTGATATAGAAAAGGGATACAAATAGGGGTCAAGATTTTCATGCACTAAGCACTTTTGTTAATATATAAACAAACTTGTGAAATTTGCCTTACCATCACTTCACTGCGAATTTTGAAAGACAATGGTACAATCCAATAAGATCCAATTAAGCCTCTCTAGAATGAAAATCAAGCCATTGTTTTGTAGGAGAGGTAAAGGTGGCCATACACGCCACACGAGCGGATCTTCAATATCGGGGGAATTTAGGCTAATTCAGTCAAATTATAATGACTGTTAAGGGTGCAGTGGGTTTGGGGACCGCATCAACGAGCCGATGCGGTCCCCGATCCGACTGAATTTTTTAAATTGCCCGATCGATATCTCGCCAATTTCAGGCCAGATATCAGTCGGGCAGGCCAGTCGTTGCTGCCCCTACACAGGCCGATAGCTGCCGAATTGGTCCAAGTGACCGTTATCGGCAGCTACCATCGGCCTGTGTATGGCCAATTTAAGTGAGTGGTATGAACGAGTCGCTGAAGCAAGCACACCAATCCAAACTATATCTGCTTGATCTGGCCATTGAAGCAGTGTGATTTTGTCATACATATATGTTCTTGTAGGAGAGGAAGACTGAAAAGATAATAAGTAAACAGACAGATAATGGAGAATGGGCAGCCAATAAATATGAATATAAATATGAGATATGGTCAGTGGAGAGAGAAGGAACATATTTGATCAACTGGACCATGGGATCTGGTTCTTTGGTAAGCTGCACAGTACAGCATGCCTATAAGTATGAAGGAAGAATCCTATATTATTCTTTTGTTTTGCCTATGATTATTAACCATATTATTTTATTAGCTCTATCAGTGTTACACATCATTAACTACAGATATGGGAAGAATTATTGGATTTGGTGAGCATATCATGGAGATGCTTATAATCTAAGTGGAAATGTCATACCCTTTCAAAATAAAGTGTATACCTTTTGAAAAAAGAGAATTTTACATGGTAATAGTGCAACCTATTAACTGCCAGGGGTATATTTTTAACCATGGGGCTAAATCAGTGGGAAGTTTTTTAAAAATCTGTTTCAATGACTTAAAGCGGAGTTAGTACAGATCCTGTTTTCACATAGTACCACCAATTGCATTTTAGGCTGTGTCAATTATATTCTACTAAGTTTTTAGTAGACTTTTATAGACTCAGTTTTGGTCCTAAAAAAAACTGTTGGTGCCTCCTGTTATTTATATGAGTTATACAATTGATAAGAGACAACTTATCTAGCTCTGGAAATTGAGGTCATGTTTATATGACTTCTCTAGGGAGACGCAGTCTTGAAAGATCTTAACCACAAACTAAGTCTGTGACCACAGTTGACTGCTAATTTATCCTGATGCTGCTAGATAAGTACATCAATATATAAAGCATGCATTTTGATTGTGCTAGAAATAGAACTAGCCAGTCAGAAAGTGTGGGTAGGAAAGCATAAAGACTTGTTCACATGGGTGTTTTATCACACTTGTGACCTAAATGGCCAATAGCAAAAACTTTGCACACAAGATTGAACTTGAGGTAGCTGATAAATATCATGTCATATTGTTATAGGCTTTTAATGTGCTTCCTGTTCTTAAAAACCAAATTACACTGTACTGTAGGTTCCATTAGGGCATGAACTGTGCCTGTAATGCTCTTCATAATATGTCTGTGCTTAATAAAAAAATATAAAAACAGATATCTTAAGCTTGAGTCTTCTAAGAAACAATCCACTGTTAACTGTTTTGTCAGTCCTTTACTGGGCTTTAACCAAGGGTTGGCAGCATTCAAACAGTGTAGTTCAACCACTGGGTTAGGGATACAGGTTGTTAAATCATCAGTTCATATTTATATGCATACAAATGCTTACACTGCAGTGTAAAAGCCATATACAATTGGAATTACAAACCTATACAATTAGAAAAAAATAAGAATTCTAAAAATTGTGTCCAAAAGACTGGGACTGTATAATAAAATGGAACTGTATTGCAAACCTGACTTACTTGCAGATGTTTTATCCTTTCCTAAAACTTTTTTGATACAGTGGAGGACATAATTATTTGACCCCTCACTGATTTTGTAAGTTTGTCCAATGACAAAGAAATGAAAAGTCTCAGAACAGTATCATTTCAATGGTAGGTTTATTTTAACAGTGGCAGATAGCACATCAAAAGGAAAATCGAAAAAATAACTTTAAATAAAAGATAGCAACTGATTTGCATTTCATTGAGTGAAATAAGTTTTTGAACCCCTACCAACCATTAAGAGTTCTGGCTCCCACAGAGTGGTTAGACACTTCTACTCAATTAGTCAACCTCATTAAGGACACCTGTCTTAACTAGTCACCTGTATAAAAGACACCTGTCCACAGAATCAATCAATCAAGCAGACTCCAAACTCTCCAACATGGGAAAGACCAAAGAGCTGTCCAAGGATGTCAGAGACAAAATTGTAGACCTGCACAAGGCTGGAATGGGCTACAAAACCATTAGCAAGAAGCTGGGAGAGAAGGTGACAACTATTGGTGCGATTGTTCGAAAATGGAAGGAGCACAAAATGACCATCAATCGACCTCGCTCTGGGGCTCCACGCAAGATCTCACCTCGTGGGGTGTCAATGATTCTGAGAAAGGTGAAAAAGCATCCTAGAACTACACGGGAGGAGTTAGTTAATGACCTCAAATTAGCAGGGACCACAGTCACCAAGAAAACCATTGGAAACACATTACACCGCAATGGATTAAAATCCTGCAGGGCTCGCAAGGTCCCCCTGCTCAAGAAGGCACATGTGCAGGCCCGTCTGAAGTTTGCCAATGAACACCTGAATGATTCTGTGAGTGACTGGGAGAAGGTGCTGTGGTCTGATGAGACCAAAATAGAGCTCTTTGGCATTAACTCAACTCGCTGTGTTTGGAGGAAGAAAAATGCTGCCTATGACCCCCAAAACACCGTCCCCACCGTCAAGCATGGGGGTGGAAACATTTTGCTTTGGGGGTGTTTTTCTGCTAAGGGCACAGGACAACTTTTTCGCATTAACGGGAAAATGGACGGAGCCATGTATCGTGAAATCCTGAACGACAACCTCCTTCCCTCTGCCAGGAAACTGAAAATGGGTCGTGGATGGGTGTTCCAGCACGACAATGACCCAAAACATACAGCAAAGGCAACAAAGGAGTGGCTCAAGAAGAAGCACATTAAGGTCATGGAGTGGCCTAGTCAGTCTCCGGACCTTAATCCAATAGAAAACCTATGGAGGGAGCTCAAGCTCAGAGTTGCACAGAGACAGCCTCGAAACCTTAGGGATTTAGAGATGATCTGCAAAGAGGAGTGGGACCAACATTCCTCCTAAAATGTGCTTGCAAACAAGGGTTTTTCCACTAAGTATTAAGTGTTTTTTTGTTAGAGGGTTCAAAAACTTATTTCACTCAATGAAATCAAATCAGTTGCTATCTTTTATTTAAAGTTATTTTTTTAATTTCCTTTTTGATGTGCTATCTGCCACTGTTAAAATAAACCTACCATTGAAATGATACTGTTCTGAGACTTTTCATTTCTTTGTCATTGGACAAACTTACAAAATCAGTGAGGGGTCAAATAATTATAATTATTATTATGCTCCTCAGAATCGAATCCAAAGAATCTATTCTTCTTACTCACTAGGAGCAACAGCAGTAGGTGTGCAGAGGAACGAAGGACACACTATTAAGTTAGAATTTTCTGCACCCTATATGTAAAATATGTTCCCTGTAGCTTCCCATCTTCTCTACTAATTCACAGCAGAGTCTCTAGACTGCTTTTGGGACGACCTGGGGCTTTCTGGACAAGGGGTCTTTCCATACCTTAAGTATACTAAAAAATCATTAAACATTAATTAAACCCAACAAGATTGTTTCAACTCCAATAAGAATGAATTATATCTTAGTTGGCATCAAGTTCAAGGTACTGATTTATTATAACAGAGAAAATCAAATGTAAAAATCTCAATGGCTTGATTAAAATGGAGTCTATGGGAGAAGGCCTTCCCATAATTCGGAGCTTTCTGGATAATGGGTTTTCATATAATGGATCACACAAATTTGATTTATAATGGTGATTATTACTTGATACCCAAGAAACCAGGGGTTATATTTAAAAGAGCAACAAACTTAAAACAGAGAATAACACATAGCTGCATACCGCCAGAAAAAAAAAAACAATAGGGATTTGGTGAGATATTTTCCATGCAAATCTTGTAAGTATGGGATTAAAGTTAAGTACTTTAAATAAAAAATAACACAAGAGAAAATTGAAATAGACACATTAATTAAATGTACACCAAATAATGTAATTTACGTACTGGAATGCCCATGTGTCATGGAATATGTGGGGAAAACCAACCATACTTTGAGAGAGACTAGGAAAGAACATAAATAACATCAAAAAGTTTGGAGACACACAGCGTCTCCAAGCATTTTAAATTGGTCCACAACAAAAATCGCAGGGGTTTAAAATCTTATGGCATTGAAAAAGTTAATACAGACTGGAGAGGAGGGAATTTAGTGAGAGCAACATTTTGTAGAGAAAGCTGGTGGATATATAAATTGAAATCCTTCAGGTTAAGTATAGAATATTATCTTGGGGCATTTTTATGATTTTTAGGTATAATGATTGTAAATAAATCTATGTTTACTGTAATAAGTAGTAATTTATTAGGTATTGGATTAGCTCACTGCTATACAGATTAAATGAGATATGTTGGGATTTTAGAATATGGGATTTATTATATATAGAGCAAGGGATATGAACAGAAAGAAAGGAACTGGTGTGACCAATAAATATTTTGGGACTTTATATATGCAGAATATGGGAGATGACATCATCTCTCAGAGCAAAATGCGTTAGCGGTGAGGGGACACGGCGAAGGAGAGTGCACTTAAACAAGCCCTGCAAGCCTGATAAAGTGAAGACTGTAGACCACAAAAAGGGAGGATAAGCAAGGAAGGATCCGGTGCCGGAAAAGGGACTCTTGATGGGTGCAAATTTTAATAAGTTTGTAGGTGCAACCTTTTAATCTCTTTTATAATAAGTGTAATGATTTTACACATGTCTACTGTAAATTTGTCCTGCAGCAATTATCAGTATGAAACGAAGAAGCGGAGAGTTATAGTCCTACAAGAGAAACCCTGTTATATACTCCATGACCAAGTTTGGTCTGAAAGTAAAAGCACAGTTGGAAAAGGACACAGTCACTTAATATTTCACACTTGGAACGCTGTTTGAAAGATAAACACTGTATTTGGCATATAGTATCACAGATTTACTGTATGTTTATGAATACTGGTGGTCACTAATGTTAATGTTAAAGATACACTAGAGGGTATAATAGTGCAAGTTGTTTGCTGTATTACGGTATTTATTATTTTTTGTCTCTTCCCCATAAGACCTATTTCTGGCAAAGCTAAATCAGGAGAGGGAGCTCCAGAGCTACGTTTTTATCTATTTGAATCTCAACACAAGGTATCTGGAGTTGGGTGTATGTTTTATTACATCTTTTGTTTTTTTCATATTATAGAGTCTAATTACATGGCAGCATTGAAACCAATGCTCATTGCATTAGAATTGATTACTAATCAGCCGTGTAGCAACAGAGTCTGTGGTAGATGTAATATTACTTTCTACTAATATTGATTTCTAGCAAATTAGCTTCTCACCAGCAGCCCGGAGCATATGTACAGTGTCTCTAACACTCAAAAGATGGTGTAACAAGATCAGAAGATGGAAAGCAGCTGCAGGCAATTTTGAAAGCATGGATCATTGCAGTGGTATGGATATGGAACCTGTGGACTTGTACATAAAGTCCTCTTCATAAATTCAGTTAATTTCTAGCTATATTCTCTATCTCTGCTATAAGGTAATGTGACAATGGCTGTTGGCAGATTTCACTTTTTTAAAATCTAATTGTACATAGTCATGAAAGGTGAATGTGCAAACTTGGAACTAAACCTACACTGTTATGAATTTTTTCCATCTGCACTAGGTAGAAACAAAAAAACAGAGTTGATTTTTAAGGGCGTCGTAAGTCAAATGTAAAGTTATTTACTGCAATCAAAATGGACACAAATATTGAATTTAACAAGGCAAATATAAAATAATGCACATTGGATACATATGTTAGATAACTGCTGCATTAGAAAAACATTATCTTATCACACTCATCAGTGCTATCAATGACAACAGAAGAAAAGAATAAAGGAATTAAAATGCATCACTTTGAATATTGTATTCAGATTTTGATAACCCTGCATCCCAAAAATACTAATTATGTACCTAAAGGCATCAGTTCACTGGCAGACTGGACCAAGAGTGTAGGAGGGGACATGCACAGCATGATCATTCTTGCAAATAGCATGAATGCTTAGAACAGCAGGAACGCTGTCAGATCCATTCACACATAGGCACTGGAGGGAGGGAGTCATAGTAACATGATATGGAAGGGGCCCCAAAATTTTTGCTGATGTAGGCCCAAATGATTGCAGGTTATACCAAAGAAAATATACAGACTAACTGCTGAACTTTTAAGTTTCTTATCTGTAAATTTAATACTTGCAACTCTATGGGGCTGATTTACTAACCCACGAATACGAATGGGAAAAATTCAGATTGGAAAACGATCATTTTGCAACTTTTTCGTATTTCTTGCGATTTTTTCGTCGCCGTTACGACTTTTTCATAACCATTACGACTTGCACGAATTCAGGTTATATATAGGCATTATGGTTGAACTTGATGGACGTATGTCTTTTTTCAACCCAACTTACTATGTTACTATGAATTGTCGCAACTTTTTCGTAGCCGTTACGATTTGCTCGTATCTTGACGCAACTTTTTCGCATTGATCGCTCGTAAACTGCGGCCAAAACTTTCAGACTTAGCATGATTTTGGAAGCCTCCCATAGGACTCAATGGCACTCTGCAGCTCCAACCTGGCCCAAGGAAAGTCTCCCATAGGGCTCAATGGCACTCTGCAGCTCCAACCTGGCCCAAGGAAAGTCTCCCATAGGGCTCAATGGCACTCTGCAGCTCCAACCCGGCCCAAGGAAAGTCATGATACTGAAGCTTGAATGAATCCGAAACTTTCGTACTCGGCGCGAAGGCTACGAAAACACTACGCAAGTCGTAACACTACGAAAAAGTTGCGACATTTTGCGAAACAGTTGTAACGGCTACGAAAAAGCCGCGACAATTTCCGAAAAAAATCGCAAAATACCGATCATTACGAAAAAAACGCATTCGGATGCTTTTCGGACGTTCGTGGATTAGTAAATCAGCCCCTAAATGTAATAAGAAGCACTAAGCCCAGCAGCAGTAACCCATAGCAACCAATAAGATGTTTGCTTTTAAACAGTTGACCGGTAAATTCTACCTGCTGATTGGTTGCTATGGGTTACTGCTCCTGGGTAACCTTAGTGTCTTTTATTACATTACCCCCTTAATAACACAATCTAAAGCTATGAAGATTTACACATGTCCTTACATCTGCTGATGGTCAGAAGGATGCTGGGAATTGAAGTTGCTGCAAATTGCAGGAGATTATTCTGCAAATGTAAAAAGTGATCAATTGGTTTCCAAGAATACTGCACAGTATGGGGCCGATTCACTATGGTACGAATCCGAATCACAAAATCCGAACATTTCTTTTGATCGCAAATGTCAAGAAAATTCTTTTAGTTTGAATACAAAAATTTCGTACTTACGATCCAAAAGTTCTGAAATTTTCATATTCAAACGATCGTAAACAGCGCAAAAACCATTCTGACTTTGAACCTTCAGTGCATGATTTTGGAAGCCTCCCATAGGACTCAATGGCACTCTGAAGCTCCAACCTGGCCCAAGGAAAGTCACGATACCGAAGCCTGAATGAATTCCGAACTTTTGCACTCGTTGCAACAAATACAAATTTGTTGCACAAATTGTCGCAAAGTATGAAAAAGTCATGGAAATTAACTAAAAAATTGCAGAAAATACGCGCAGTTCTAGTAGTTAGAAGAAATACGATTTTTTTGTATTCGGACTCAATCGTACATTGATAAATGAGCCCCTATGTGTTTGGCTTCCTCTGTTTTACACTATCTCTCCATGTGTAGTCTATCCCATTGTTTCAGTATAAATCAAAGCATAGAGCCCAGCAGTATAGCTCACATCTGTATGCCATCTAAGCTTCATAATGTTTCACAGCACCATTAGAAAAAAAATTCAGACTGGTGTGTGCTTGGGAACTTTCCTGCATATACATAAATTATTAGAAACATAGTATGGCCCTCTCAATCAAACCCCAAAGTACAAGCTCTTATTGCAAGCCAACCTCTTTAACGAATGCTACATGACGGCTGTCTTATAACTTTCCACATAAAACATGCAATAATCTACTGCACCAATGTAGAGCACTGGCTCTTTCTGAAAGCGCTGACTCACAATGCACTAAGATGGCACCTACACACCAATAATACAGCTAAAAAAATACATTTGTTGGTTCAAGAATAAAATTTTAAATGGTAGAGTGAATTGTAAAGAGTGTAATTTAGAAATAAAACGTATACAATAAATATCATGACAAGTATCCCTTTAAAACGTAATAAATGCATGACTGAATTCAGTTTGAGGAGAACACTAGCAATTTACAACATCAAATCTATAAACTGTGAATCACAAGCATTATCAAGCAATGGGGTGATTTGGTACTGTCTCTTTATTGAAACGTGTACTACAAAGTTTCAGAGCATATTACTGCTTATTTTAGGAAGGTATGTATCAGATTTCTGACAGATATTTTGATCTAATACATTTGTATTGCACTGTTTTTTGCCCTTGTGTATATAAATATGGGACTGGAGAAAGTGTGTCTTTTGGGACTAGTCTAGTACCATATGAACTTAAGGAAAACCACACATTTGGAATACCAAATTGTACTGGGAAACAATCAACTCATATAACCAGAGAGCAGTGTGAACATCTGCATTTCCAGGTCAACCTGTGACCTCCCACATATGGAGGCATACCTCCCAACATTTAAAAATCAAAAACAGAGATGTTTTAGGCCAAGCTCCTGATCCACCATGGCCATATCCAGTCCAACTCCTGCCCCTCCCCTTTAGTGAAGTCCCTGATTTAGTACTGCCCTGCCAAAAGCATCAGTGAAATAGCACATAATCCAATACAATGCCAGAGGGCACATGTTTATAAACTGCCAACATATTATGTTGAGCTGTACAATCAATGTATCAATTAGTGTAGATATAAACATACAGATTACATACAGAAATAAATAACTAACACAAGAGGTAAAAAAAAAAGCTTTACTCAATAGAACTTACAATCTTAAATAGCCCTTGAAGGCTGTGGATGTCTCTATGGAATTCTGGCAGATGCTGCCATCATCTAATATAATTAAAGTGCTGTGAAATAGTAAACAGGTTTAATAATGGAGAAATATTAGTAATGACTAGGTATACATTTCTATTTTATAACAAAACCACCCTGGAATTGCTGTTTCCAAGCCTTCCTCAGGCTCTGATTTTAAACCCCTTATATGAGCAGGAGGAGAGGAGGCAAATGAGTGGGATATGAAGCTGCAATTTGTGTGAAGTTATCCAGTCATTGCTACACCTACTATGCTGCTCTAAGGATGAAGACACATGGAGCTACTAGTAGCAGTGGCACATGGGGAGATTAGTCGCCCGTGATAAATCCTCGCTTTTGCGGGTGACTAATCTCCCCATCCCACTGGCAAGAATGTAAATCGCCGGTGGGATTGCATATGCAACAATTCGGTTTCCTGAATTCGCCTGGGGAACTTCGGGAAAAACTAGATTGACGCATATGAAATCCCACCGACGATTTACTGTAACAGTCTTGGCTCCTTAACCTGTCTATACATGTACTGATAAAGTAATTTCCTAAAATGTGTAGTGTATACTTGTTGACCAGACAATTTTGATTGATATACCAAATAATTAAGACAACTGACACAGGTACAATCAGAGGTCCCCAATAATTTGCAAAGATGGAGGTGCTCCACGCCCAATGATTAAATATAACTAAAAAAGAGAACAGTGGTGTATTTTTGGGCATACTAATACTAACACCATACCCTTATTAAACAGGTTTGAAGTCCATTTATTGACAATACTCTAATTAGCATTATAAAGAATGTACAAAATGTAAATATAGTAACAATAGTAACAAGTTTAAAATACAAGTAATTAAGTACCATCTATGTAACCGGCATAAATTAGATTACCCTATATTAAGGCGCTTTTAAACTGTGAGCTATTTCACAATAATACCAACAACATGTTCACAACCCTCCTCAGGAGTTCAGATGAGTCCTCCTCTAAACCTTTATTTGGTTTTAAAAACCTTTATTTAGTTTTTAACAGTAACTAGTGCACAATAATACCAACTTTGTGTTCTCAACACTCCTCAGAGAATCAAAAAAGTCCTCCTCAATGTCTTTATGTAGTATAGTTTTCTATTACACAGGCATAATCTTTCACACAAAGTGAGTTGTAACAATGTGCAGTAGCGTAACTCTCCTCCATGTCTTACAGTTGCATAACATAATCCTTTAAACACAAAATATGAGTTAGTTCTACAGTATGCATGAAAAGTCAAAAAGGTGCTAGCACATTTTACAAAATATCCCCTGCTGATTATTCCATGTAGGGAGTAGGTGATTATTGATAAATAAAGGGACACAATAAATGGACTTTAAACCTTTAAAAAATAACATGGTCCTGGTATAAGTGTGCCCAACACCACTGTCCTCTTTTTTAAAAAAAAAAATTAAATTCAGTTTCAATCCACTTGCTATGGATATTGGTTGGTCCATCATTTGGGCAGGTTAAAAAATCATCATTTGCCATCAAGTACACACTGTCCCCTAAAGGCCACTGCCTACATATTAATAGCCAGTCAGTAACATTATAGAAAGGGGAACGCTTCAAATAAATACTGTACACAAACCACCCATACTACATACAGAAAATGAAAATGTACAGAAGAGTTTCAGCACAATTATCCATAAAACTGCTGACAAATTAACTTTAATTTGTGTTGGTGGTATTAAAACCCAGCAGCTCCAGGGAATGTAGCACAAAGTAGGAGTGTGGCTTTCTCCACAAAGAGGAGATTTGAGTAATCAAAAAGAAGCCAAATGACCTCATTCTATAAGCGAGATTTTATACACAATCCCAGCCATAAAAAGCCAGCTCTCTGTGTCCTAAAATGAATTCTCAAGTGGAGTTAAATCCAAACTGTATGTTATCCTTTCTTGTATGTTTCTTTGATACAGAGGAACAACTGAGGTAAAATAAATTACACATTTCCCTAGTGAGCATTTCATGCAATAATAAGTGTGTCCTGAAAGTTCTCAACAACAGTTAATTATCTCTTTATGTAAAAGGAGGCAAAAATATTTCCTAGTTATTACAACGATTAAGGAATAAGACTTTGTGATATGGAGAGGCCCTTGATCACTT
Source organism: Xenopus tropicalis (assembly GCF_000004195.4). Lineage (NCBI taxonomy): Eukaryota > Metazoa > Chordata > Amphibia > Anura > Pipidae > Xenopus > Xenopus tropicalis. Next base: position 84,957,289 of record NC_030680.2, on the reverse strand, counting down.
GCAATAGAAATGAATTTGATTAGCCTTGGATTCATCCTGCAGAATGTATACCCCCTTTCCTGCATTCTCTTGCAGTTTTTACTTTCTTATGCTATTTTGTAAAATATAAAAACTATATTGCATGTTTTCAGATTCATTCACATGTTTACTTGCCATTATAGAATGTTAAATAATGCAATTGTCATCACCACATTTATACTGGAATACTGGAATACAATTATGCAAAATGTTGTCTGTATCTATGTTACGTCTTTAATAACCTATCCAATTTTCATTTAAATATTTTTGTGCTTTGGATTCCACAATCTTGCTCTTATGCTAGTCACATGAAGATGGTAAATTTTTGGGGGGCTTTAGTAAATGAGACTTTTGGAGAATGCATTCTGACCTATAAAAATAAAATTGACACCTTTCTAGAGGAAAATTCTGACAGTGACAATAAAGGGGTCAGCATGAACTGTGTACATGCTAACCATGCTAAACTGTGCGACTGGCCAACAATAGGTGATCAATGACTGGGGTGCTCAGGGTGAAGGCCAGTTAGCCTGAAAATTTGTCAAAATGCTAATTTGATTTCCTAGATTCCTTAAATGTTCAGCTTATGAGGTGAATATGTATTTGATGTCCTAGATCAGTGCTGTCCAACTGGCGGCCCGCGACCCCCCTCTGTGTGGCCCCCCACCTGTCTGGCTGCTTTGATGGCTTACCTTTGAGTAAGCATTAAATGGTATCAGTATCACTGATACCTGCCCCCCTGCATGGTTCTCACCTCAGATTCAGGCTGTAATCCCTCTGTATTGTTTAAAAATGTAATCCCCTGTGTTTTTCACACCTTTTAATCTCTGCATTGTTCAACCCCTGCAGTGTTCACACCTCAGGCTCAGGCTGTAATCATCCACATTGTTCACTTCTTCACACCTCAGACATAGGTACTGTAGGCAGAGTATGGCACATACAGCCAGCATAGGGCAGGTAGAGTATGGCACACATAGGCAGCATAGGTCAGGGAGGGTATGGCACACACAGGAAGGGTAGGGCAGGCAGAGTATGGCACACACAGTCAGGGTAGGGCAGGCAGAGTATGGCACACACAGTCAGGGTAGGGCAGGCAGAGTATGGCACACACAGCCAGCATAGGGCAGGTAGAGTATGGCACACACAGGCAGGGTAGGGCAGGCAGAGTATGGCACACAGAGGCAGCATAGGGAAGGCAGAGTATGGCACACACAGGCAGGGTAGGACAGGCAGAGTATGGCGCACACACAGACAGCATAGGACAGGCAGAGTGCTGCCTGTGTGTGCCATACTCTGCATGCCCTATGCTGCTTGTGGGAGGTGAACCTGGCAGGGGTTTGTTGTGGGAGTTTGTTAGCAGTTGGAAATAGCCATTAAATGGTCCCTAAGGTGTGTAATTATGTACTGGGGGTTGCTCTGCTATCCACAGGGAAGGAGGAGGCATATGGAATTTAAGGGTATATCTTAATATGACATAATTCTTTCACATATGAATGATGGTTGATATCCCCACAGTAAGGACCAAGCATTTGGGATTTTGCTGTGCTACCACCATTGTGATAAAATAGGTGTGGTTTGAAGTGGGTGTGGTTTCAGAAAGGGGAGTGGTCAAAACTGGCTTCCATTAGTGGCCCTCCACCACGTATGGTAGAGAAATTTCGGCCCTCGGCACCGTAGAAGTTGGACAGCACTGAGATAGGCTATTGTTTCTCCTACTCAGTGTAACTGGAGGAGTCATGGTCGGACTTGGATGTTTTACTATTGAGTTCTATTCTCATATCTACTATTAGGTGGGGCATGGGAGCAATGCAGGGGGCAGGGAGCTGTTGTTATTTTACATTCTATTTTTCTGCTGAGGCTGCTGGGGGTGTGGGGTGACAACACACCAACTTGTAGCACAGCAGTAAATAGAGACTGAAGTTTATCAGAGCAGAAGTCCCATGGCAGAGGGCACCTGGGAAACTAAAAGCATGTCTAGCCTCACATCAAATTAAAAAGTTAAATACAAAAAAATATGTTTTCTCTTTTGAAAAATATATTTCAACACAGGATTCTGCTGGAGTAGTATTTTCCCATGACATAATCCCTTTAACTTTAGGGTGAAAAAGACTTACAAAGACAGGAAAACAACTCTTCTATAAATACAGGTTGAGTTTTTTTATCAACTTATTTTGACTTGATGGCTACAGATTCCTGCATGGATAAAGTAGAAACTAGATGATCGCAAAAGTTCTGTACTAAGCGCTATATAATGTTTTCCCTGGGCTAAAACATAACAGCAGGGTCCACCCAAAAGGCTTAGTTATTACCAACAATTGCAATTGCAATTAACTGTGCAGCCAGGTTTTTTTTACAGATGCTAAAATTATGTGCCACAAGTCATGTGTGTGCAGTGCTATCATCGTTATATTTCCTTCTCCTGAGGTGCTGTTCCTGGCAGGAAAACACCTCCACGTGGAATGCTAGAAAGAACATTATTTCACATTCAGTACTTCAGCCCTGCTGAGAAGCTGGCTATTTGCCCAAAACCAGTTCTTTACAATTGTCATTGATAAAGAATATAGAAAAACCTTTGGGGCTACTCATGCAGTCATTGCCAGCTCAATATGCATCTCAATTTTGTGTTGGCAATCCCTGTAATTTTTTCACATGCTAGGAAAAAATAGACCTCTGTAAGCCTTAGCTGGCACTCTCTTACACACTCACAAATACTGCCATAGACAGTCACTATATAGTGAGCTGCTTGGGTCTCTGTGTACTTGAAACACCAGAGACTATTTTGAATCCCAGTCCAGACCTGGTGGTGCTTACCTGCTGGCTAGTAAACCAGCCACCAGTCCTCTGCTTTGTTTTTAACCAGGCGCTAAAACCTGGACTAACACGCACAAATATAAAATAAACATTACACTAAATACTATGCACATTTTCTTAGTATGTAAGTGTGAGTATATTGCAAAACAGTCAGTATTACAAAACATGGAACAGAAAAATGATCAAGCAGAAATTGAAGTGTATACTGCCATATACCTATAGGTCCTTTACTGAGAAAAACGTGGAACACAAACAGCGGCATAAATAGAACTTACTGGGCCCACGGCAAAGCCTTTATAAGGACCCCTGTCCCCTAAACTTTATGGGCGATTATTGTTATCACATACAATTTGAAGCTGTATTAATAACCCCACTGGGGCCCACTGTACTATGCCTTTGTTTGCCCTTGGTACTTTTCGTGCTTTCATCAGTTTACAACTGCAAATGACCACAGTCGTCTTTTCGTGCTGCAATGCACAACAATATTTTAATGGTGGCCTTTATATCTGACAATTCCCCCTTGCTCTTGATTTACCATGGAATTTATGCTCCCCTAAAATCTCACCATTTAGAATACTTGGTTACTTATTTCTGTCTAAAGAGCAAGGTATTATATATAATGTTAATAGAGACATTGAACTCAAGATTTCCTTAAATCTATTGCACTTCTTGCTTATATGGGCACCTACAATCTAGAACTTGCACCGACCATTCCCTTAAAGGAACAGTAACACCAAAAAATGAAAATGTTTTTAAGTAATCATAATACAATGCACTGTTGCCCTGCACTGGTAAAATTTGCACATTTGCTTCAGAAACACTTCTATAGTTTATATAAAAAGCTGCTGTTTAGCCATGGGGGCAGCCATTCAAGCTGGAAAAAGGAGAAAAGGCACAGGTTACATAGCAGATAACAGATAAAACACCATTGTATTGTACAGAACTTATCTGTTATCTGCTATGTAACCTGTGCCTTTTCTCTTTTAAATGGCCGCCCCCATGGCTACACCGCAGCTTCATTTACTAAACTATAGTAATGTTTCTAAAGCAAATACACCAGTTGCACCAGTGCAGGGCAACAGTACATTATACTGTAGTTCCTTTTATACACTTTGATTTTTTGGTGTTTACTGTTCCTTTAAGTTTAAGATAGCAGTTCCATGGTCCATCATGTAAATACATGGGCGCCTTCTCTCCCCTCTTTGTACCATAGACAGTTCGGAGGAGATGCAACAGCTTTTCTGTGCCATAAATCTCTCTCTTGTTCAAAGCCTGAATACTTTTTTACAAAATGTATGATTTAGAAATGTTGTGACTGCGCAGCCTCTAAATACCATCATTGCAAACTTGTCGGTGAAGCCAAATACCAACCCCTATTATTGCCACCGGTACGCAGTTTAGAACCATTGTTGCATTTAATTGTATTTATTTTGCCAGCTGTAACAGTATAAAATATACTTTTCCAAGTAGCTGAAAGAAAATACACTTTTGACATGATATGTGTGTCCAGCGCTAGAGAAAACAGGAAAAATAAATAGCCCAAGGCGTAAAATCTGGCAACAGTGTTATCGCAAAGTTCCAGCAGGTGGCGCTGCGCCCCCGACATGTGACCCCGGCTCGGTCTGTAGCGTTTTATTTTGAGTCGGTACTGATTTTGGAAAAGTGACAAGCGAAAGGGGGGTGGTTGAGAAAGTTGAGAGAGAGAGAGAGGGAGGCAGAGAGCAAAACCAGCTCCTACCTTTCAAAGCCCTCCGGAAAGGAGGAAAAAAAAGTTTGGCTCCATAAACTCCATCAGAAGAGCAGAGGTAGAGAGGAGCTCGCAGCCTGAGGGACCGGGAACGTTCCGAGGCGCCCCCACAGCGAGCAGGCGAGAGGCACATCCCGGGGAGTGGAAGGACCCTGCATCCCGAGCCTACGGATGATTTATTGGCTCTGCACATCCAGAGGAATGCTCGCAGCCAGGCACCGATGCCCCTGCACCTCTCTACTTGTGCTCACCCTGCTGGAGGCTTGCTTATGGGGATACAGAGCAGAAGGTAGGGGGCTTTATCTGGGGTTGGGGCTCCGTGTCACATGCTTAGCGGCTTCGCTATAAAGTCAGGACAGAGGCTGCCCTCTCCCACCTATTGCACCTATATGAGCCATGGGCGTAGGGAATTGTAGTTTTTACAACAGGAGTGCTGTGAGTTTGACATAAATAAAGGACTGCGAAGCATCCATTGTTATGTCAGGGCAAATTAGCCTTCGTGTTGGAAAGGGATTCATTCTTTATATACAGTGATCATTTTTGTTCTAGGAAGTTCTTATGTGTTTTATAATATGTACTTACCCTACTGTAGTCATAACAGGGTATATTGTCTTTCTTGGGGGAGAAGCCTCCCAAAACTTTTAATAGAGTTAGGAAAAATTGCATGCATTGACATATTCACAAAAGTCCTTGGGAAAAAATGAGTGAATTTGACTTTAAACTATTTGTTTGGAGATGTTTGTAAAAGGTACAATCTTTAGAATTACCTTGAAATCTATGGTATAAAAACAGAATTTCCAGCTACATTTAGCAAGGCTGGGTTTGTCATAGGAGAAATGTTATTTTGTGTAAAATAACCATTGCTGATTAATATTATGTGTATTCTCAATATTCTTGGTTTTACCATTTTTTTTTTTAAATTTGTCCTTTATAAATATTACATAAATACAAAGAGTAAATCTCCATGGCCTTAATTCCATTTTCAACTTCAGCTACTATATTACTAAGCCATATTATTTTTATGAATTGCCAGTAAGAGCAATATTAATACTACACATAGAATTATTGCATGCCGCTCTTTTGTCAGTTATTCTTGTTCTTGTTTCATGAATGTTGGTCACACTAAGGTCCTCAAAGGGTGCAATGTTAATGTACAGCTCAGGCCCTTTGAATAGCATGCTGTTCTTACCCAAAGAGCTGGCAGTCAGATGCTTCCTGAGGAGGAAGGAATGTTACATAGCTGAAATATTCATGCATGCTGAGAGTAACTTCATACTTGTACCTAGTGTGCTGCTGAGTTTTGCTATTACTCATTATTGTTTTTATTTAAAAAATTCTGAACTGAAACCCAGTCTAGGCAAGTCCCAGTAAGACATTCCGCATGTGCCCATTTTTTTCCCCCAGCAGATAGATTTCAATTCCTTCCAGGCTCCCAAACCCCCCCCCCCCCCCCCCCCCATGTGCTTTTAATCTGCTTTAGGTAATGGTGGGGGCAATGACAGAGATAGATGGAGGTATCTATCATTTACACACTATTTTTTGTTGATTGTCACCAGGAATCCACAGGGGAGGGAGGGGAGCAGATAACTGGTCACTTAGTAGGCTTATTTACATTTGTCAATACAGTAACATTAAGTTGGGTGAATGCACGGATTTTAACAGTATTCTAATGCACACTTAATGGGGCATTCTTAAGCAGACATAAGGGAAAGGTTCACGAAAAGCTAATAGGAAAACCTAAGGCATTCTATTCTCTCTGCAGGGTGCCCCTAACTCTGTGGCAACACATAATAAGAATTTAGGGCCCCAACTGAGCCTTTCTTTGAAGAATCAAACAGGCTCACAGAAAGCTTTATGTTGCACTCCTCTAGGTTCAAAATGTTAATGTCATGATATGCCACTTTCTCCCTGAATAGTGAAATCAGCATCTGACTTGCATGGTCCAGGAATTATAGCTAGTCCTAAACACAAATGGCAAGCACACTCAACTGGTATGATTCTTCTATATTTTGTTTGTCATTAGTTGCTCTTCTTCCATTGCCTTTATCCAGTAATATGCTGCTGGATGCTGAAAGCACAGCCTTGCCAACATATTTCCCAAATGAAACAGACCTTGATAACTTGCTGGCTTTTACCATCTCCAACAAAATAAACAAATTCTATGTCTGTAGTGGCTAATTCGTTTAAGTGGAAAAAAGTAAAATTTTCTGTGGCTGAATTTCACTTGCCAGTTTATTATTCAAATTTTGGTATAAATATCGAAGCAATAGCAAAATAAGGGTTAAAAAGTTTACACAAAGAACAATTTCTGTTTTGTAGCTGGAGAATTGTAGGCTTAAACTGATTTTTACTGTCTCCTTTTGTTGTTTCCATTCGGAATGAAACATGAAAGCAATAAGGTCATTACTGTACAGTACCATATGATTAAGTGGAATCAGCATGGCTGTACCATTGATTAAAACCAGATTAAGGTTTTGGAAAGGAACAATGCCGTCCTAATCGATTTAAGAGATGCATTTTACACAGCTATCATTGTTTTACATCTGAGCTTTTATTATATACAGTGTATAGGTCTGAAGCCTTTTGCCTACCTATAGTCTCCAGACATTATACTATTCATTGTAACAGGCCATTTGGGTGGCATGTTTACTTTATTTGTTCAATGTGCATCAGATGTTTTGCATCCAGTATATGTTGTATATGTATTTGTTTCTGTAGTGCTTACTTGCTGCATGAAAGATCAGATATGTTGTCTGCTGTTTCTTTTTATGATCTAAGGTTTTGAATCAACTATACATATACATAATGTATATAGTAAGCTTGCTGCTCAGAGATGCTTTATAGGGCTATATGCAAGTGCCCTTTCTACCTCTTTCATAGGTATTTTGTATATAATCTGTATGTATATAATGTTTAATGTATACACCCATTTATTGTACATTGCTGCAGAACATGTTTGCACTTTATAAATATGTATTAATACTTATAATAAAAATAAAAACAGTATTTTTATTTTAAGAAAATAAGTCCCAAGGATTACATTCCTTCCAGGGCCTTCCTCTTGCTTGATGGCATCAGCTCACATGGCTTGTGTGACACATGCAGACAGTGTATCGGAACGTCTTTGCTCATGTGCAAGTTCCTGGCACCAAGGGGATTATCACTGGTTGCACTATATTGCTGTATATGCCAACAGATACAACACCTCATCTGTACACTCAGAGGCAAACTTGTTTTGGAGTTGTGTTGCCTTTGAAAGTTTAACATTTTTCTTGGGATTAAGTGACAGTGTGCAGATGGGATGGTTTGCCCCAAGTCAACCTTTTTATATTCTAAAGGTAGAACAGGTCTGTGTATCTGGAGGCTTTTGTGCTGGTAATGAGGCCCTTAAAGGTTTCTCATGGCTCTAGGCCTGCCCAAGAGCTGGACAGATTTTTGATGGTTTAATGGTAACACTTCTAACATCTAGTATTATTAGTAACACTTATATACACTTTATATATATTATTTTCAACAGCACTGTACAATAAAGGGTGTATACATCAAGGGTGTAAACATACAGAAAAGCATACAAATAGTAATCAGTATAGAAATTAAAGAGGTAAATGGTCTATAGAGCTTACAATCTAAAGAACATGTGGTTATAATGGTGTGTATAATGTGTCCTTTGTATGCAAAGGGTTGTACTTCTCTCATGTAGAACCATCATTTTCTGTGACTGATTACTCCATTTATCATAACCACCATCATTCATTTCTTCATGATCCACCATCATTTCTTCTCCAATTGTATTTTGATTAGCCAGACCTTAGCTCTTATTCTCCCTCTCTGTTGTGCAGTTTAATTAATAAATAACCAAAAAGCACTGGCATTGTCTACACTGGTCTGTGCAAGTAGGGAGTTACAAAAAGAAACAGATGTATTAAACAACTTCCTATTGTTCCTATTGTTGTTTCAAAATATTCCTAGAAGTATACAGTTATCTTTTCCTTCCTGAACAAAACAAACAGCTATTTCTTTTACTGGCCTCTTTTTCTGTATCCACAAGTGAATCAAATGCACAGACATGCAAAGTAAGTCATTTTCTACTTAGGCTGGATTAGACAGTAATTATCTCTTCCTTAAGGACTCGAAAGAATTGTACTTTTCCCTGGTATTCTTGTGGATTTTAGTTCTGCTCTGAAGTCTGATGGACAGTATTTAAATTCACACCTCAGGGAGGGATTCTCCGAGACACTTTGCTATGTACATGGATGGAGAATTACAAAGCAGTGGATCTGCCCTCAATTTAATCTAATTTACAGAGCCTCAGTTAAAAGTAAACAGGACTCTATGGTATGTATTAAGTATATATCAAAAGTCACCTGGTATTGTGCTTAAGATTCAATGGAATCTGGTAAATTACTATTCATTACTACCTGCTGCTGAGCTCTTGTGTCTATTTGCCTGCTGTATTTAGACACATAGAATACATAGGCATGTGTTTGTCAGCAAAAGAGCATCATTGTTCTCTGTTAACTGTCAAAAACAGCAATGAAATAACTAATGGGATTGAATTTATTGTACATCTGTACTTCTTGTAATTGGTTTAGATCATCTATGAAGCTAAAAGAGAGGAAACAAAACAAAACAAGTGGTATCCAGCCGCTTATTTCTGTTTGTCCCACAAGGGATTGAAATATGTTGCAGGCCTCTGGCTGTACAAGTGTTATCAGCTGTGCCAATACTAACATGCACAGCCTCAAACTACAGACAGGGAACATCAAACCTGCAGCCCTTCGGCTGTTTTGGAACAACAACTCCCACAATCCAAGCTGATAGAATGGGAGGGGGGGCGTCTGGTAGTTTTTATTCATAATAGCTGGGGGGGGGGGGGGCAAGTCTGATACTTGGTATAAGCCATAATGAGCATCATGCAGGTGGAGGAGAATGTGTCAGATTCTCTTTGTTGTGCACTCTTTCTCTCATTCTTATTTGTATGTATGTATATCTTTATTTATAAAGCGCTACTTATGTACGCAGCGCTGTACAGTAGAATACATTAATACAAACGGGATTATTAAGATAATAATAGATAAATACAAAGTACAACAATAAATACAGATGGATACAAGATAAATACAGTTGCAATAAGTTAAGAGTCAAAGACACAAGAGGATGGAAGTCCCTGCCCCGTATAGTTTACAATCTATATATACTTATGTGATTTTAAATATATATGTTGACAGTACTTAGCAGTATTTAGCACCCAATTATTATAGAGTGATACACAATATGATGGGGATTTAAAACAGTGCTTCCGAATTCCTTTCAAATACAAACAAATGCATGTGATAAAATTGCTCTGCTGCTTAGAGCTATGTTTAAAGGTATGGGATCTCCTGTCAGTAAACCCGATATCTAGAAAGCTCCAAATTACAGAAAGATCTTCCACAGAGTACATTTTAGGCAAATTTTAATTTTTTAAATTATTCTCTCATTTCTTGGTAATAATAAAAATACTTTGTATGTGATGGTAATTAAGCTGAGTTATGTTGTATCAGCTAACACGAGTTTGTGATTCTCGTGTATGCAACCGTAGGCTCATATGAACAGCTGTTCTACACATGCACAATTTGTATTATAATCAACAAGCAACTGCTGTGCTGATACTGTTATGTGGTACTATATGTAGAATTGAAAAATGTTGTCCCATGCCGTTTCTGGTGTTAAAGGGAGGAAATATATTTGACACTAAATGCGCATACCAGCTAATCTGCTGTTTATATAGGATTATAGTCTGTTCTTGTGTTTACAAATGGGAGAACAGGCAAGCTGTCAGTGGCACAGCAAGTATTGTAGGCCCAAAGCTTTGCTTGCTAACTGGAGGGGGTGGGAAAGCACTAAGGCAACTGGTCATCTACAAGATGTGGATTCCTTGTACTGCTGGAAAATGTCATTTGCATAAGAAACTCAAGCAAACAGCACACACATTCTTTACATTATTGGGCACAAAACATTTGGAGAAGGAATATTTAGGATAGCAAAATGTACGCAAAGGTGGCAGCTTTGGTTATTTTTAAAAATGATTATGAAGTGGCCGATCACTATCAAACTTTATAAATCTAGAGTATTCCCTATGCAGATGGGAGTGGAAGCATAATTTTACAGTAAGAGGTATTTGTTTTGTTCTCTGAATCATTTTTCATAGTTTGTTAGTTTAGAATTGGAGAGAACTTTCCGGCTGACTTCCACTGATGAGTGCTCTGATGTATACTGTACATACTTCACTTGCTATGCAATCCATTTCTTTGCCTATAAAAATAGCAATTCATTACCAGATTTATTCTTTGTCATTTTTTTTGTTACCACTGCCATCAGCAGATTCCTTTTGGCAGGATAGAGATCATTTTAGCAATACAAACTTATCACAATACATTATTTGCAAGATAAAATTAGATAAAATAATTTATTAACATTGCCAGAGCATAGGGCTATGTCCAACATTGAATTTTGTCTTTCATGTATAAAGTTTTTTCTTAAGCAGATTGCTTTCTATTATAATCTTTGGAAATGGCCTGCAAGTATAACACACTGACTATTTTTTTTTCTACTGCAACTTTCATTTATAAATTTGGAAATCAGTCTGCAACAATTCTCAACTTTTTTCCTGCCAATATTTTTTCAGTGCCCTTGCTTAAAAAAGGTTGAGGAAATGGGAGCTTTGACCTGGTTGGAAAAGACAGCAGGGAGAAAGGAGTTAGTGTGGTTGAGGGTAAAAGGGGGCAGAGGCAGGCCAAGCAGTATTGGCAACCAAAGCAGTACTACTTGACCTGGTGCCGTCTGCTTAACTCTGCCTCTCATTCTGCATGCCCTCCTCTCATTCCTCTGCCTGCTTCTCCATGCTCTCTCTTTCCCCCACTGATTTCTTCACTTCCCCAACTAATGCAACTAAGCGACATGACTCTTGTGCCTACCCCTAGTTCCCACCCTGATTGGGGAAAGGTTCTCCCTCCAAAAAAAATAGTTTTTTCTTTAGCTTCCGCTTGCACATAATTGCAGATGACATGCAATACATGGAAAGTCATTCCCCCCCCCCCCCCGGGATACTTGCTGAAGCTGGGGCAGGTACCTGAACATCCACAATCAGTCCATGATGATACTAAATCATTGTGTGTGAGTCCTACACGAAGGTATGGGCTCCGATGCTCATGTGTCCAAGGCTTTTGCCAAATGCATGATACTCCACTCCGAGGCATAAGACGGAACCTGACCAAAATACAGCCCTGGCATTGATACTGTCACCCGGTCAAAATTGTGGAGACAAAATGTTATCATTAAGGAGATGAACAGAAAACAGAAAGCTGTTGCTACTGACCACTGAAATGTGGTTTATGCAGGTTTAAGAGTTTTTTATGATGTGTTGAAATAAGATATATCATAAAAATGCAGGCAAAGACACTTAGGGGGAGATTTACTAATCCACGAACGGTCCAAAGGCGTCCGAATGCGTTTTTTTCGTAATGATTGGTATTTTTGCGACTTTTTCGTCACCGTCGCGACTTTTTCGTATGTTCTGCTACTTTTTCGTCAGCGTCACGACTTTTTCGTATATTTTCTGCGACTTTTTCGTCGATAAAGTCGCGGCGGTGAAAAAGTTGCGACAAATATGAAAAAGTCGCGGTGGCGACGAAAAGACTGCAAAATTTTCGTTTCCAATCCGAATTTTTCCCTTTAGGGATTCGGATTAGTAAATCTCCCCCTTAGAGTAATTTTATGTTTTATGCAAACTGTTTTCGGTGCAAATAAAGTTTTCAGGTTTTTAGTTTTTAGGTTTTAGTTGTTACTAGATTTTAAATTATTTTACTCATATTTCTGGTTGACTTTCCACCTTTTTCCTTTCAAAGGGATCTGCTCAAACTATTTTGCATGGTAAAAGGAATTGTAAGCAACATATATTAGAACAATTACCCACTATTCAACCAAGTTTTTTTTACATGGAATGGTGATTTGATTCCTTCACATGTATTTGTGATTTTTTTAAATTTAATTTCACATGGGGCTAGCCATATTCTTCATTTGCCAGGGTGCCACAGCCATGTGCAATGATAAACTTTACTGCTGAACTGCAAGTTGGTGTGATATCACCCCCCTCCCTTTTCCCCCCAGCAGCCGATCAGTAGAACAATGCGAAGTTAGCAAGATAGCAGCTCCTAGTAGATATCAGAACAGCAATCAATAGTAAGAAATCCAAATCCGGCCTGGGACTCCTCCAGTTACATGGGAGTAGGAGAAACAACAGGTTACCAGAAAGCAGTTGTAATGTGTAGTGCTGGCTCCTTCTGAAAGCTCTAACTCAGGCACAATGCACTAAGATGGCTGCCTACACACCAATATTACAGCTAAACAAAATACATTTGTTGGTTCAAGAATAACATTTAAAATGGTAGAGTGAATTATTTGCTTTGTAAACAGTGTAATTTATAAATAAAAAAGTACACCATAAAGATCATGACAGAATCCCTTTAAATATCCACTGTGTTTGCATTCTATATTCTGCTGGTACAGATAGCTACTATTTTGTAGCTATCATGAGTGTAGATATGACAATTTTTTCCTGATAATGCCATTTCTTACATAACTCTGGTTTCCTATGGGGCAGTTCTTTTCCAAACTCTCCTTTAACACAGGGTGTAATGCAGCTTGCCGTATTCCATGCACTTACTGATACATTAAAGTTTAAAATTATTGATAATACCTGAAAGTAACTTCATCTAGATTCAGTCAACTTAATTTCACTTTTTAACCCCTCCATTAATTATCTGCATGTGTATAAACCTTTGCATAAATGTTTACTGTTGAAATATTGTGAATCAAGTGGCAACTAAAACTGAGTGTAATTGTTAGAAATTTGTTCCTCCTACCCAATTTTAAAACAGACAACAAAAGAAAAAAAATACCATTACGACTTTAAAATGGGTACTTTTGATTCTAGTGGAAATAAACACTTGTGCGTTAATTTGGCAAGCTGAAGACTCTGCAATAAATCAAAGCACATCTAGAATAAATTTCCCCAGTGTTCTGGTTAATGTACATCAAGCATTCGTGCAGAACAAGCCCTGATGCATTTACTCACCAGCATGAAAGATTTCCCCCAAAAGTGCTCTGGAAGCTCTTGTTTAATTTTTATTTCTTCATCCCCTCCAGTATTCATCATTCCTTCTTTACAAATATCTTGAAAGAATGCATAAGGATTTCATTTATTATCTCAAAATAGTTATTTTTACAGTGTCGAGTAGGCCTTTGTGAGGCCGGTTATAGCAGTGAAGTTATTTTGGTTTAGCAAATGCTCCTGAGACGTACTGGGACAGAATGGTCTGATTTTCCAAAGTGAGCAGAGAAGCTGTGTCTGGTGAATGAGGCTTTGCTACTTGCAACCAGACCACCTCTTTGTACTGTTTAATATCTCTCATACAAGCTCAAAGATCATGAGAGGAAAGACATGGAACCTGTGTCTGGAAAGTGCAACACGTTTGGCATATCCTTCTGCATCATGTTGATGAGTGCCATGCCACTCAAAACAAGCGGGAAAGCACAGAGTAAAAGAAAGCAACCTATCTTGCACACAGAATGTCAAATATTAAAAAATAAACAAAAGCTTAAGGCGGAACAATTAGCCCATTTATGCATGAAGCAGGTCTTTATGTTTCTCTATACATGTTGTTGTATTCATTTGCAAGCATGCCCTGTTTAACAGAAGTCTGCCCCAAACTTGAAAAATATACATTTGCAGAAAAAGCATATGCCCCTAACTTTTTGCCTCTGCCAGACTAACATGTACAATAAATGATAAATTTGTAATGAACTAGTTTTAAGCATAAAAAGATTATACCAAAAATTACCATGTGACAGTTACTGTATTGTCAAATTTTAAACCATGTGCTGGTATGGGACAGCTGCCATTTTAGGAAAGCTATCAACAACCACTGATGAAAGTAGGTATAACCATCTTTATATCTGTAGTGTAGGTCTTAGATTATTTTTTATAAAGTTTGTGCCCTAAGGGCCATGACACACGGGAAAATTTGCTACCCATGATGAATATGCACTACCACGGGCAACAAATCTACAGAAAATGTTTTCCCACAAACAATAAAGAAAATCGCTGGTGGGAAAACATATGCAGAGCTTAGTTTTGCCCAAAGTTTCCTTACGAATATGACTTGCCAAGACCCAAACACTTAATACTCACGGTGATCTTAACGTTATACTATGGCAAGTCATTTTCAGGATATTTGTCACCCACAGTAATGCAGATTTAACCGAGGGTGACAAATCGTACTTTGTGCTATCACCCCAAAATGAAAATGTATTTTAATTTGCAAAGGTGTGCTGTAAGTTTATATTAAAATATTATTTTTTTGGATTTAGAACCCCTTTAAATCTTTTGATTTAATTAACATTTCAATAGAAGAACATTATATTGGCACATTGGAAATTGTGGAAGTACTCAAATTGTTTTGAACAAATATACTGTACCAGACATGTGTTTCTATTTAAAGGTACATTTTGGTATAATCAAGTAATATTTATACCCTGGTAAACTCCTAGATATTATGAAGGTAATGAGTGAACAGAGGGTAATATATACATATGACTACTCAAATGTGTCCATTTATTTTTGCAGTGCATGCTTCCAGTCTTAACTTGTATGCGATTAAACTTTTTTTTACCATTTTACAAAGCTTTTTTTTATACAGTCATACATTGTAATTACTTATAATTACCTACAATAAATCTTAGGAAATGAGACAAAGCCTATGGGGAAATCCTAGCTACAACACATTTTATATCCATCCTAATATATTAATTTCATAGCTATAGGTATATGCTGCTTTATTTGCCTGTTTTACTTTGATCAGTTCCACATGAATGCTTCTGATGTAATGCTGGTAAATAACTTTATATATACACTTATTCATATATTTAAACACTGTGGATATGTTGCAGTAGTGACTGGATTTGTTATTCAGAACAGAATGCTTGGGACCTAGAGTTTTCCAGATAAGGGATCTTTCTGTAATTTAGATCACCATACTTTAAGTCTGCTAAAAATCATTTAAAAGCAGACTTTAAGTCTGTTAAGAATTTAAGTTACAATCAACTACAGGTATGTGATCCCTTATCCGGAAGCCCATTATCCAGAAAGCTCCGAATTATGGAAAGCCTGTCTCCCATAGACTCCATTTAAATCAAATAATTCAGAATTTGAAAACCAATTTCCTTTTTCTCTGTAGTAATAAAACAGTACCTTGTAATTGATCCCAACTAAGATATAAATAATCCTTATTGGATGCAAAACAATCCTATTGGGTTTAATAAATGGTTTATTGATTTTTTAGTAGACATAAGGTATGGCGATCTAAATTACGGAAAGACCCTTTATCTGGAATACCCTTGGTCCCAAGCATTCTGGATAACTGGTTATATACACCTGTACAAGGAACTATTTTATTACTACAGAGAAAAAGATATATATTTTTAAATTAGAACTATTTTCTGAAAATTAATTTTGTGGGAGATGATCTTGTTTAAATTGTAACTTTCTGGATAACAGGTTTCCAGACAAAGTCTGGACCAAATATATTGCCTTATTTTAATTGTAAAAATTCACCTCTACATACAGCATTGCAGGTTTTATCAGAGCAAATTTTGGACAACTCCATAGAGTGCGATCGCTCAGAATACTTCATATGTAGCATGTCTTGCTGCTTCTGTACCCCTATTATCCATGCCCTATAACTGCTGTATAATTGGAGTGTTGAACACCTTACTTGCAGGCATGATGTTAAAAGTATTCTCAGCATTCATCAATGTGGGAAGCCATAATATTACAGGCTACTGATCAACACACTGCAGATTTATTGCAACAGACAGTAATAAATAAGTATTAACATTTTAATATATTTAAGTGATGGCGAACAATACTTGAGTCATTAAATGTGTAATTCTAAACATGAAAAGGTCTAGTTTTATTTGTACAGTTATTTTATTGAATTAGTAATTGTGCCTTTATTCTTTTAAAGCTGTATATTTGGTTAGGTCTTAACATAAAACTGTAAAAAAAAACTACATTCAGCTCAAAGATCACCCTAACTATAATTCAGGATCTTCTTCCATTCTCTGCATCGTTAACTTCCCCTACAGCTTGGGAAGCTCTGCTTTAAAGAATTTAAGGAGGACAGGTTTGTAGTTGTCTTGAGCAACCAATTTAAGTAAATAGCAAACAATACAAGACATTTTATACATTGTTTAATGAACAAAATGAAACATTTTCATTAATTTTGCAAGCAAATAATTATTGTTTGTTCCTTTTCAAAGTGAGCCTTCCATCAGCAACAAAAGTTGGTTCACTAAATAAAGGAGACATATACAATGTTTATTTTGTGGTTTATTTTTCTGTACTTATATTTTAATGTCACTCCCCTTCAAGTCTATATCATGAGGGTAATATTGCTAAGTGTCCAGGCTCCCAGATGGTCGAAGTCATACCTAACTGACAGCAATTCATTTTGGACCACACCGGTTTAAACCTCACAATCATGATGTTGACATTATAAATTCTTGGTTAAACTGTGACATTTTAATGACCATTTTCTAGTCCCTCTTCAGGTCTTACTAGTGTATGAGCAGCTCAATTCTTTTTAAGGGCAGATGAGCACAGGCTCAGCTTCTCTTTGCTTGTGTTTTCCCCACAAGTGGAGAAAAGCCGATGTGTTCCTATCTTTTCCTAAATAGCATGCTACTTTTACTCTGTAGTGCTTTTTGACCCGTGTCATGAATATGAATTATCTAGAGCTAAATTGAAAACAACTGTCCTGGACAGGGTGTTTGTTTATGCAACCGATTAAAGAGCAGATGAGCAAATATACAGAAACAGACAAACAAATAGGTTTTCTGTTTCAAAGATTTTTTTATGTGTTCTGTATAAAAATAACTAATATGTCAAGACAAGTCTTCATTCTTTTTTTGTGATACATCTTTTTGTACTACAGAATGTGTTTGTATTCAAAAACAGAGTGTCTCTGCATAGCCCCAACCATAATCACTTATCATGCACAAATGGGGAGAATTACTCAGAGGACTTAAATATGCATCTAATATATATTTACCTGTAACATTGCTATTCTATACTTGAACTACTAAGACCCCTTTGTGCTCACTTCAAAAAACCATAATGATTACTCTCAAAATTGCACTTTGCTTGTTTGTGGATATCTACAGCTTCTGTCGCATGACCAATTCACCCCCTACCAGAAATAAATATAAATGTAGTTTTACATAAGCATACCTGATAGAATAAAAAGGAAACCATGTTACTCTGAAACCATTTAACAACATCCCTTGGACTGATGAAACCTCTCCCTCTACTTGTTCCTTTGTAAAGTGATTGTGGAACTTGATGTCCTCCTGCTTTCAGTAATAGGTGGTTCACAGATTCTCTGGAAAACAGAGGGGTTGGATCAAGTTTTAAGACTAAAGGTGGATCGAACAATCGGCCACTAACCGTTCAGGGCTGAAACGGCAGATAAGGAGGTAGAAACAATAGGATTTCTACCTCCTTCTGCCGATTCAGCCCTGAAGGCAGATTTTGATCAGACGCCTTCTATGGCGCCCGATCAAAATCTTTTAACCTGGCCGATCGGCGAGTCGACCGATATCAGCAGCCTCCTGCGATATCGACTTGCCATACGCGCACCGAATATCGTATGAAACAGGGTTTCGTACGATATTAGCGGTGCGTGTATGGCCAGCTTAAAGGAACAGTAACACTAAAAAATGAAAGAGCTTTAAAGTAATAAAAATATAATGCACTGTTGCCCTGCACTGGTAAAACTGGTGTGTTTGCTACAGTAACACTACTATAATTTATATAATAAGCTACTGTGTAGCCACGGGGGCAGCCATTCAAACTGGAAAAAAGGAGAAAAGGCACAGGTTACATAGCAGATAACAGATAAGTTCTGTAGAATACAATAGTGTTTTATCTGTTATCTGCTATGTGCCTGTGCCTTTTCTCCTTTGAATGGCTGCCTCCATGGCTACATAGTAGCTTATTTATATAAATTATAGTAGACTTTCTGAAGTAAACACACAACTTTTACCAGTGCAGGGCAGCAGCACATTATATTTTAGTTACTTTTATACACTTTCATTTTTTGGTGTTACTGTTCCTTTAAAGGGGAACAGATAGACTGATTCCACTAACATGACAGGTGAGTTTTTCACAGAAATAGTGGCATGCAGATCTATGGATTGTCAGATGGCCTAGTAAGATTAAAAACATTTTATCTTATCTCACTTTCTTATAGATGCATATTTAGCTTTTAACAATTTGACCACATTTCTGAAATGAGTTAAACAAGTGGATAAAAGAGCCTGGCTGCTGTATGCGTACATGGTAATTAAAGGAGAAGGAAAAGCTAAGTCACTTGGGGGTGTCAAAATGTTAGGCACCCCCAAGTGACTTTAATCGGTTACTTTTTACCCCGGGCTGGTGCCCCTGTTAGGAGAAAAACGCACCAGCCCGGGGTACATGCAATGAGCGCTTCCTTCTGTGTCAAAATCTCTGGGTCGGCGCATGCGCAGTAGAGTGAAAACCCGCGAAGAAGAAAGAGGAGACACTCGCTCGCAGCAACCCCGGGCTGGTGTGGTTTTCTCCTAACAGGGGCACCAGCCCGGGGTAAAAGGTAAGCGAAAAGGTAAGCTTAACATTTTGGCACCCCCAAGTGACTTAGCCTTTCCTTCTTCTTTAAGGGAAGTACAGGTTTTCCACATTGCAGGCAATTTGCTGCAAATTTTTGGTTCCATTGGCAAATATTAGTTGGGGGGGGGGGATTTCTGCTTGTGCCTCTAGTTTTCAGCAAAGTTTAAGGTAGGAGATGGGCTGAGGAAGGGGCACTACAATACAGTAGGCCCCGTGGTCCATGCCCCCCTGTTGCCTGGGCCCCCCTGGACAGCAGGGTCTGCTGTATATGTAGTTACGCCACTGGCTGAAGCTGTATGATTACATTACTCACAACTGTCACAACAATAAGAAAAACTGCAGTAAATGCTTGATTCAAAGCATATTAAAATTTGACTGAGCTAAAAACATAGAGATCTGCTAATGCTATAGAGGACCTACTAAAGGAGCAAGCATTTTCTTCTTTAACTAAAATGTGTGACTCTCATGTGAAGGACTGAAGACTAAAAAAGGCCTCATATTTTACCTTATTGTTTAAATAAAGGTTACCATACATGGGCCGATTCCAGCTGCCGATATCGGTCCCTTAGACCGATTCGGCAGCTTACCGGGTCGTGTATGGGCAGGAACGACATCTGTCCTGAAATAGGGCAGATCTTGATTGGGCAGGTTTAAAAATTTAGTCGTATCGGGGGCCGCTTCGGCTCGTTGATTCGGTCACCGAACGACAGACAGCTATACCCATTGTTCTAATTTGACTGTTTGGCCTCAGGGCCAAACGACCAAATTAGCCCGATATCGCCCACCCGTAGGTGGAGATATTGGGAGAGGATCCGCTCTCTTGGCGGCCTTGCCAAGCAAGCGGATCTTAGTGTGTATGGCCACCTTTATAAATAGAGTGACACAGGTGAATTTATCTCCAATTGGCCATACACAGGCAGATTTCATCTGCTACTTCAAGTCTTTTAGACTGATTTGGCAGCTTATCTGCCCGTATATGGACATCCCCAACGGGCCCGAAATTGGACGGATCTCAGTTGGGCAGGTATGATTTTCCATTGGATTGGGGACTGAAACGACTCGGCATATCAGGAGAAGATCTGCTTGGTTGGCGACCTTGCTAAAGGAGAATGCAGCTTAGCTACTTAGGGAAGGGCTCGCTAGTCTGCAGCATGGTTTTGGTGACTATTGGCGCAGTAAACCAACAACTGTAAAAACAAACACACATATATATTTGAGCTTTTTGAGCTATGGTTAGTTAGTGGTTTTGTCAGGTGTACATGTAACTTGGTGAAGTTACCTGAGATATTATATTTAACATGATATTGTGTCTGGACTTCTGTACATACACAATTACTGTCACATGTTATTACTGTCAAAAAGTAACCAAATCCTCCCACCACTCCAGTATTTGAAGTCCAGCTTTCTAACATTATGACCATAAAGCTTACATCTGTGCATATGGTTATATTTATGCACCATAATACATTTTGCATTAGAACTAAGAAACCCCAGTATAGTTTTTCTGTATCTGTGACACTTTGCTGGACACACAGGCTTCCCACTTGGTAAGGGTATTGCATATTTTTCAATACACATAATTTACTTTAAATCAGCACCTGGCTTACAACTTTACAAATAATCCCTTCCTAAACCTATTAGGGATAATAAAAAATTAATAATAAAAAAATATCATCATGCAAAATCAGAACTGATATAGTCAAGCACAGGAATAAAAAAAAAATCGCCACAGGGCAATTCCTTATACAGGTATGGGACCTGTTATCCAGAATGCTCGGGACCTGGGGTTTTCTGGATAAGGGATCTTTCTCTCCATAACTTAAGTCTGCTAAAAATCATTTAAATATTGAATAAACCCTATAGGCTTGTTTTGCCTCCAATAAGGATTAATTATATGTTAGTTGGGATCAAGTACAAGGTACTGTTTTATAATTACAGAGAAAAAGGAGATCAGTTTTAAAAATTAGAATGATTTGCTTATAATGTAGTCTATGGGAACTTTCTGGATATATACGGAACTTTCTGGATAATGGGTTTCCAGATAAGGGATCCAATACCTGTACTTTGTGTAAACACCCAAAGAGATGTGGCCTACAACAGCTGTTGAGATTTTGGGTTCCTTGGGCTAGTCTTTTGTTCTGGCTCCATATCTGAATTTAAAAACTGTCACTACAAACTGCCAGCTTTTACTAAGTGACTGGAAGAAAATTCCCAGGCTTTACTGGCAAATGCTTTTCCACAAAAAGCTTTTGGATCTGTGCCATTTTTGGCAAGCAAGAGCAGAGCATAAATATACATTTCATTACTTTGTGTCCGTAACGCTACTGAAAAATTGTTATTTTCTGAATATAACTACAAAATGAATTTGTAATATTGGTCTTGATAACCTGGTATAGCATTTGATAGTAGTTTAGTGGTATATCTTCCATTATATTTAACTGCACTATAGTGTATCAAATTTCTTTATTTCTTTTCACCTTGTTTTGTGGTATGATGCTGTCTTTTCACTCTCTAGAAAACTACATTATGTATGTATACTTATATAATGATATTGCATAATTGCTATATTGATATATTGCATAAACCAGCTTATATGTAATACCCTGCTACAAAATGGTGTCTAAAGGTAAACTATGTAAAATGGCAATATTTACTGATATATATTCCAGTTTGGTAAAATCCTTTAATAGGCCACTTAATATGATATAAACTGTTTGTTGAGTAAGTATTCATTGTAGGCATATAGTTTTTCTTGAAACATGTTAAAGGAGACATATTGGATAAATGGAAAAAACCCTAATTTTGTAGGCAATTATGAATATATATATATATGGTGCTGGATTCACTTTGGGCTAAAAATTAATCCTATCTGTAAAAATGGCTCCTTTATTGTAGATTCCTATAGATCCTATCAGATCTCTGTCCGTGTTTCAAATGAGGATTGGGCATGTCCAACCAATCCCTGCCAGAAGCACAGCAGGAGCGGGATAGCCAATCACAGCCTTGCACTCACACAAGCAAAGACAGGCTTCAGTTCCCTATCAGGTCATCCTAGCTGCTGATTGGTTCCTATCCTACAGTGCAGTGGGCTGAGGGCCGCCGGCTCCCCTGCACATCCAGAGGCTTCAGCCAGCAGGAAGTGGAATAGGTGGATGGGACTAGTGGGGTTTTGGTGGAATTTCTCAATAAATCATTCTGAAACACAACTATTTTTTAAGCACAATCCTATATTTAAAGGAGTATAATTCACTGGTACATTCTTAATTTTTATATGATAAGTCTCCTTTAAATGATATGACATTAAAAATAAATACAGATTTATCACATCCTTCATTAGCTACCTACAGAAAGCAGATACATATTTGACCTGCCTTATATTATTTGCAACTACACCATAACACTTTGTGCTGATAAGATATGAATACAGAAAGGTGTAAGATATTTCATCTTGTTTTGTAACAGGAGTAAATCAAAGCACACAGGTTTTCTTTGTCCTAGATACACTAGTGACCTCTCATGCAGAAGACTTATAACAAATTTACTAACAAGGGTTTCAGAATGAAACAAGAGGAGACAGGAGGCCCTGCTAACAACAGTTAGCCGTGTTATATGTCAGAATTGTTAGACATTTTTTAATAACTCAGGCAGGAAGTATCCAGCACAAGTGTAATTACTCTCTGTCTAAAACAAAGATGTATGCAATTGTTTATTGCACCTAAAGGCTAAATTCACATTGGAAAACTTTTCAGTAATAATTAAAAATCCAACTGATTTATAAAATTGCTGGAGCAAAGCACTCAAACACAAATCATAAGTCACCAATGTACTTCTGAGCAATTTTGTTAGAGGGCCGTCTGTAAGATTGTTCCTCCTCAATGTGAGTGCAAGACTTGTGGACTCAAACTTGCATTACAAACTGAGATCAGTGTGTAAACTTTGTAAAGCAATCTGTTTATATGGTCCTGCTAGATCCCTCCTAGGTATGGGCATTGTCACGTGGCGTTTATCCTCTACCCTCTAAACACTTAACTGATGTCCCTGCACTCACAGCAATTGCCTCAGCTCGGGTGCAGACACACAGATTCAGAATGAATCTGCATACTCGTGCAGCTTTGTGCTGAAATCTGCTCCGTGTGCCTGCAGCCATCCCTGGTGCCTGATGTGCCTGCTCCCGGTACAGGCACATCAATAAGATTTTTAGAGCTTAGGGATGGATTCGCAGCCTGTGTTTTCCTGCAGGCAGTGTCAATGAAGTGCCCTATTTTTTTTTAAGCACCCCCTGCTGACCCCACCACTGCATCCCTTAATGGGAACAAACAAGGTTTTATGTTTTGCCCTTGTATTTACTTGTATGTATTTGGTGGTGGGAAGTCATGCTACTATAAGATTTACCTAGTCTGTCAAAAAGAAAAAACAAAACCCTGATGCATTCTGGGCACGTAGCATCATGGTGATTGTAAGCTCTTTTAGGCAGGGCTCTCTTTACCTCTTGTATCGGTTACTGGTTGCTTTATATGTTACTCTGTATGTCCAATGTATGAAACCCACTTATTGTACAGCGCTGCGTAATACTTTATAAATATATGTGTAACACTTGTTTGGCTTAATAGGGGTATTATACCAGGCTAGTTGGACACTTAGAGCACGTGTTACAGCAACCCCCTTTCCCAGGAATGGGCCTCCGCTATATGGGAGCTATGTCAGGGGCTATATGGTGTTGCTGAACTACAACCCACACTGGTGTTGTGCAATATAATAAGTGATAGGACGCCAGGAGCTCTTGCAGTTAACTGGATAATACTTTATTGGACAAGGCACATATAGAATAGTGCATCAGGGTATATACTCACAGTCACAGCAGTATAGAACTTGGTCACAGAGAACACAGCAGAAGTGACACTCAAGGTAACAGTATAGCCCACTTGGAGGATATGCAGAGTATTAGCTGTATGCCAGGAATGGATGCCCTTTACTGGAACGGATCCCCTCCAGCCAACTATGGTTCAGGGTAAGGAACTGCCTGAATCCTGTGTCTTAACTGTGGTCCCTACAGCAAGGCATACAGAGCCTGGGTTAGACTAAACCCTTACAGTCTCCTTTGATGGGGCTAGTGCTGCCCTTACTAAATAAGCTATCTATGCTCACCACTCCTAGAGGGTGCTATTACATATGACTGACTGTGCTGGCTTTATCTCATTCACGGGGCCCTGTCCCCGACTTATAAATCAGCAGTTCTCTTTACTGGGGCCAATGCCTCAGGCTCAGTGACAGGAGCCTTTAGACACCATCAGCCAAAGAGGAAGACACTTCCTTGTGCCAGACACTATATAGTCTACACAAGGGGAGTGGTCAACCTGGCTAAACCTATAGGGGGTAGCCTAATAACTGTAATCTGAGTGTAGGGGGCTCTGCCCTATTACAGCACAGATAAGGAACAAAGTAGGGGATAACACCATAGGGAGCTTAACCCTATGGGTCCCTACATATGTTTTATATAAATAAATGTTAATAATAATGTTAATAATGGTGTGGTAGGGAAATTCACTGAAATATTACCTACATTTATATATTTGTCTTTACTGTGTTAGAAATGTCTTTGTAATGCTTCTCCTATATCTGTCACAATACGTTTAGGTAGTGATTTTGATCATGCAATTCAGCCAGATGGAAAGGCAAAGATCAGAAAAGAAGTGGTGACATGAAAGGCTTGATCCTTTTTAAAGTTAATTACGCCTAAGTGATTTTTGCATACACGTTCTTGTAACATTGTGTTGATGACCGCTTGCAGGTCCGTTTATAAAGGGTACGGGTCACTGCATGTCAGAGATTTGTATCCTCCATTGTCCCATTTTGTCACATAGCGTGGAACAGTTAGGATCAGAAAAAGAACACAGAGACAAAATGGCATTGATTGGCAACTCATTACAACTTTTACTGTGCAGTTACATGGAGTGTTTTTTTTTTTATAAAAAACATCACATTAATCCTCTCCATACTGTGTTTATATTGTGAATTTAACCTATTCACTAAAAATTGTACCTTGTGATCTTAAGGGATAGGTCCTGTCACTCGAGAAAGGGCAGTAGTATCAACTGAAAAAAAAAAGCTGTGCCTAACTATAAGTCTATAAATGCTGCCATATTTGAAAATGTTTTTTCATAATGTAGGGATACACCAAATCCACTATTTTCGGTTTCAGACGAATCCTGAACCTTAAAAGATTTGGCGAATACTGAACCGAATCAGAATCCTAATTTGCATATGTAAATTAGGATACAGAAGGGTTAAAGAGGGCTGTGTTCAACTTCTGTGTTTATGTGACAAAAAGCCACACGATTTTTAAGGATTCGGATTCGGTTCGACCAGGAGCATGGATTTGGCTGAATCTGAATCTTGCTGAAAAAGGCCAAATCCCAAACCGAATTCTGGATTCGGTGCATCCCTAGCATAATGTAATGTATTTTACTGGTCTTGTACTGGTCTTATCATTATTATTATTGCTGTTGTTATATCATAATTATGATAATAATAATAGCACTTATTTATAAAACACCAACTTATTCTGCAGCTCTGTCTAATAAATGGGTGTATACACTTACCATACAAGCTACATAAAAAAGAACAACTTATAACTGATACAAGAGGTGAAAGGGCCTTGCCCAAAAGAGCTCCAGACTTGTCACCATGCTTTTGTATATGAGGGCTATAGTCTGTAAGACAAATTAGGAGCATCTGTAGTTTACAAGCATATTTAGGAAGCTCCATGCAATGCATTAAAGCTAGAAACCCCAACCTTAATTAGAAAAACATTACTGTAAGAGGGCTTCTGGTTACTGTAGTTTCCTAAGGACTGTAGGGACCAAGACTGGACATTGATTGCTGCAGTAAATTAAGATTACACAGTAGAGTAATACGTCATTGGTGCTATGAACCAGTACATAAGCAGTATATATTTGCCCCAACCTGACATAGTTTTTTGAGGACCCAGAACTCTTGTTTTCACCTGTTGCTTGTATTTGCTAAAGAACATTAGAAAGATAACTGTATCAGTTATCACATTATTATCAGTTCTAGATTACAAATATTAGCTCATAAGGTATCAGTTTTTGCCAAGAACTTGTGTGTATTGACAAAAGGATATATTAATCCTACAGATTTCTCTCAAGTTACTTAAAGGAAAAGGAAAGGCCAAGTCACTTGGGGGTGCCAAAATGTTAGGCACCCCCAAGTGACTTTAATTGATTACCTTGTACCCCGGGCTGGTGCCCCTGTTCGGAGAAAACTGCACCAGCCCGGGGTACCTGCAGCGAACGCTTCCTCTTCTGTGTTTGCACTACAACTTTAACAAAAAAGTCGGGTTTTCACTCTACTGCACATGCCCAGGGATTTTGCCAGCAGAGCGAACATGGAAGGAGGAAGCGCTGCAGCTACCCTGGGCTTGGGGGTGCCTAACATTTTGGAAAGTGCCTTTCCTTCTCCTTTAATATAATTGCCCTGCAATGGTTGTTGTGCAGAATTGTCGGCCTAAATAGAATATGCTCTTGTGCAAAGACAAGAACTTTTAAATATATGCATATACACATACCTACACTCAGCAGACTCTCTCACACAAATATAATTGAACTAAACAGTGATATACCTATAGCTCTACATACTTTTATGTACACACTGTACTGCACTTCAGTAAATACAGTGTAGTCTTGAGAGCAATTAGAATGTCCTGATAGGACCCTTCTGCTAAGACAAAAAGAGCATAATTTAAAGGAGAAGGAACGGCTAAATTACTAGGGGGTGCTAAATGTTAGGCACCCCCCAGCGATTGTTATCACTTACCTGAATCCCCTGTCCGGTTAAAAGTGCACCAGCCCGGGGTAAATGCAGGCGAGTGAGCCTCTTCCTTCCTTCTCCATTAGCAGTGATCCCGGGGCCCATGCATGAACAAAAAAAGACAGCTTTTTAATTAAAGTTTGTGGAAGAGGAATTCTCGCATACAGTTTTCCCCTAACAGGAGCCCCGGCTGGGGGTTATATGGTAATCGATTACAAACACTGGGGATGCCTAACATTTTGTTACATGTTATAACATGCTTGTAATACTGATATACCTGTTTTTAATGGTATCAATTAAAATGGTTTAGTGGGCATACCAATGCCTAAAGTGAAGTTTTCTGGCAAAGGTGACCTATCACTTTAAAACCATAGAAACCAAATAATCAGCCCTGTAGCATGAGCTTTTTTTAAATCAGAATTTTGGCTTTTGTGCTAGTGATGTGGCTCTCTTCGATCCTCCCTGATGCAAAAAAAACAATTGCTGGAGTGGGGCTGGGGGGGGTTGGCATCGACTTGGCTGCCTCAGGGCAGCAAGGAGCCATAAGATAGCACTGTCCTAACAAAACCTTTAGGCTGGCGCAGTAAGTTTAGTATAAAATATTAAAGACATTACTAGCCATCTGATTCTAAAATTACTTCACAGAGGCAAGCCCAGCCCTAGGTCAGAAATATTGACTCAACTATAAAAATTTAAGGAATTAATTTCTGGTAGTAATCAGAATTGGTAATCTATCCCATAATATTTGATAAATAGCAATAATATTGATAATTGTTATGATGGTTGGAATGGAAAAAATGCAAATTTCTAAATTTCCATAAATTTCATGATGTTTTATCAACTTTATCAGAAGAACTATATTGCAGTTTGGTGACTTATCAGTAATGTTTTTTTTTACAAGCAAACCACTGCTTTAATAGACTTTTTAAAGGATTTTCTGCCAAATTACTGCCCATTGTTAAAATTTATTGGGACGCAGTGAATGTTACTTGAGTTCCTCTACCTCCCTTCTCTAAATAAATTAGTGTGCGGTTTGCTACTTCTGATTATACACCTTCCCCAGTGAACGGACTAAAGTGGTAACATTTTGTTGCCTGTTAATTATGAAGCTTACCCTCAGGCACAGTAATGAAGGATGAGACATAATGATATGACTTGCACAAAAGCAGAATACAGTCTGCTCCGAATGTTTTGACAAACTAGTGTAGCTCATAAAATCTTTGAGGCTTAGTTAGGATGCAGGTTCACTGGTCCTAATATTGCAGTTAATTTATTTTGCTTCACTGTATTGAATTTCATTTAGCCCCTTTTTTCAAACCATAATCCATTATGTATAGTATGCTTAAAGGATTATTATCTTTACAACAAGTGTCTAAATGTTTTTCACTCTAGCATACAAATATCTTTTTATTCAGAGCAGACCATTGTGTGTTTAGCATATTGGGTTCTGTTGTATTGCAGATTTAATAGGAATTTCTGCTCTTTTTTTACCAACCAGAACATATAATTAGTTTAAAGTTTCCAAAACATCTTCTATTTAAAAAGGTACTTCATACAGAGCAGGTTTTTTTTCTATGTGAGATTAGTATATACTCAAACTAAAGTTACTTAACAATACTTCTTCTGTACCTTCTATATTTTAGATATAGTTTATATCTGACTTTTATATGTTATATATAGCTTAAACAAGTTTATGTTGTTACGTTAGACATCTCATAAGTGTGAGAATGTCTGAATTTTGCAGATCACACTGTACCCTAAAGGAGAAATAATTTTATTAATTTCAAATGATTAGCTGTTGTATATCTCAAAAATGACACTCATGATTAGTGATGAGAGAATTTTTTTGCCAGGCATGGATTCACAAATTCCCGCACTTTGCCAACGGCAAATTGTTTTGTGAAACTTTTGTTGCATCAAAATAGGCTTGGTCCTGTGGTCACATCACAAAAAGTCACACACGTCAAAAAAATTGCACAGCACCCCTGTTTCACAAACTTCTCCATAGTTCCGCGTAGTCAAACGAAACAGATTCGCCCATCACTACTCATGATGTGTTACACCTTGTTATTGTTGTCAAAGATCAGAGCAGCATGTTGTATTCACAGAAATGTTATATGAGATAAGAGACAAGCACATATGACAAAGGTGTGATGGACACGAGAGGTTTACCCCTATTTTAATCAAATGCACTAAGTTTTGTCCAGGTGCAGTAACACACAGAAACCAATGAGATGTTTGCAGGTGGCCAGTAAATGCTAACTGCTGATTGTTTGTTATAGATGATAAGAACTATAACATACTTTGCTATTTCTATTACATGACCCTATAGTACCTTCCCATATTATTACAGAATGAACATAGAAATACTTACAGTAGATGATATCAATATATGAATGTAAACACTCTTGATGACATCACAAAATTAATCTGCCCATCCATATTTTAAAGGGATACTGACAGGAAAAAACTACTCTTCAAAATATGAATGTATATTAAAAGTTACTTATAGGTCATGTTAATAATTTTTCTCTGCTTTTGTAAATAATTGTTACTTGAAGTTCCTAAACCTGATTGTTTGCCAACCTGACTGTTTGCCTTCTTAGCCTGTCAGTTATATTTTCTAACGTTAATGGACTCCTGCTGCACAAATATGGCAGCCCTCTGATAGAGGAAACATTGGGGATCAGATATGTAAGTTAAAAGCATTGGGCTAATAATAATATAAGTATAAATAGCATGCAAGGACAATGTTATTTTTTGGTGCCAGTATCTCTTTAAAGAGTACCATATTACTGGTAATGATATGATAAGTCTATGTCAGTCATGCATTTCACCCCATAAAATTAACTCTGATTGGAGTCGCTACATTAGAGTCAAGAGAAAAAATGCAGACCTCCAGTACATTTATTTATATTACTCTTCATTTCCTAGAAGAAACACTATTCATTCTTTACAGCCAGTTATCTCATGTTTGGTTTGAACTTTCTTTGTCTATTTTTACAATAGCTTTGTAACACAAGGTTCCAAATGGTTTCCCAAGCCTGACAATTACATGTTTATAAAAATGTCAAAAAGATAAACGTTGTAAGGTAAACTGACAAATTAGATCTTTTCTCTACCAGTCCAAAGTTTGAAGGGCTAGTATCAGTGCATAGATTCTATTTTTCAAAAATCTGCAACTGTATTATTACATCAATACCATAATGTGAAGAAACCTTCACAGAACATTGATTATTATTATCCTTTATTTATATAGTGCTGACCTCTTACTCAGAACATTGCAGAGACTGTTCATCACTCACACGAGTCTCTACCCCAGTGGAGCTTACAGTCTAATTTCCTTAACAGTAACACACAGATGGGTCAGGTTCTTCAGTATCAATTATCCAGTCTGTATGAAGTGTGGAAAAAAACAGGGAACTCTCAGAAATCACATTCTGAATGAAATCCCTGTGTCACTGGGTGCCTCTCAAGTAAATTGTGCCACCCAGTGTCTTGTAGAGACCACAATATTGATGTCTTGAGAGCTTCTTTGCCAATCTCACACCCCAGAGAGCTTAGAAGCTGTAAAAACAGTGTTATATAGTGTGACATAAAACGTAATTAGCAAAGTGCTAAGAAATTAAAAAATAGGTGCTCTGCTCGCACTTTGTGGAAATGATCCATAAAGCAGTGGTCCAATCAGTGGACGAATCAGTAATGGTCAGTACTGGTAAAAAAAAATGATGGATACAATTTTCAGTTTGCTTCAAATATACATAACTTAAAATGTAGGTCACAAAATTGATGAATAGTTTATACAAATTCCTGAAGGTTTGTGCAACAATGAAATCTAATTAATGTGAGCACTGTTTATCAAGGACTAATGCTTTTAAAATGTAAGTGGACCCTGAACACCCAAACAACTAAAGGAATTTATATGCATGTAAATATGATTCATTGTTATCCCACACTGGTAAGAATTGTATATTTTCTTCAAAAGCAATTCTGCAGTTTATTTAAATAAGCATCTCTGTAGCCAGTGGAGACGTTTGATTAGAAATAGGTCTATGGGGTACACATTTACATAAATATTAACAGATAAGTATGTAGAATACAACTGTTTAATTCTTACACAGGAAGATAAACAGGAGTCAAATGCTTTTCATAGCTCTCAAGCGAGCCATTTGAATGAACTATTTTCTCATACAAAATAGGACATATGTTGCCAAGAAATATTTGTTGGTCTCAGATGAACAGATACAATCTTTAGTTGTAAAAGAAAAAGATTAAACACGTTATGGTGCTTTAAATGTATTGTCCTGTGCCTCACGTTCTGGCCTGGTCTGTTTAGATCGCTTAAGGACTAATGTCGTTGCATAGTGATCATAAGCAGGGAGTGTTGTGAAGAGCTGCACAAAGAGTCTTAAAAGGCGTGTTTATAAAGGAAGTTATCTAAGCCTGGAAACTGTTCATTTAATGACCAAATTGATGGGAAATGTATTTATTAATTGCAATAAATTTCTGTTTTCAGACATGCTGATTTTTTTATTTAAAATATAATACATTTAATTCAGTTGGCAAATGTGTAGGAATGTAAAGTAACATTCTTAATATAATAGGCTGCTTTCAGAATCAAACTTACACTTCCTGCATCTGAACTGTTTTATCTTTTTATTGATATCCCCAGTGGCTAATCGGCCCGTGTAGGGGTACTGACGATGGGCCTGCCCGACCGATATCTTCCTTGTCGCGGGCAACTAATCTCCCCGAAATGCCATCCCACCGGCTAGAATGTAAATCGCCGGTGGGATGGCATACGTGGCACCGCGATTTGCCAAAGTCGCAGAAGTTGCGCTGAGAGGAAACTTCGGCAAATCGTGGCTCCGCATATGGCCATATGCCATCCCACCAGCGATTTACATTCTAGTCTTGGGATGGCATTTCGGAGAGATTAGTCACCCGTGACAAGGAAGATTTGTTGCGTGGCGACTAATCTCCCCGTGTATCACAGCCCTTAAGAGTGAAACAACAAAACTGACAGATTCTTTTTTTAAAATCTACGTCCACCTCCATTTAGAATGTTTTATTCCAGTTCTTGATTTAAAAAAAAAAATTGTATTACACACAAAAAATATATGTACAGGTATGGGACCCATTATCCAGAAAACCTTTATCCAGAAAGTTCCCGAATTACGGAAAGGCTGTCTCCTAGAGACTCCATTTTAAGGAAATTTTTAAGAAAATATTTTCTTTTTCTCGGTAATAATTAAACAATATCTTGCACTTGATCCTAACTAAGATATAATAATCCTTATTGGTGTCAAAACAAGCCTATTGGGTTTATTTCATGTTTAAATAATTTTTTAGCAGGCTTAAGGTATGGAGATCCAAATTACGGAAAGATCCCTTATCCAGAAAACCCCAGGTGCCGACCATTCTGGATAACAGGTCCCATACCTTTAATAACTCTAACCACATCATTGCCAGAACTATGACAAAGGCTTTATTTTTTTACAATTATTTTTACACACTCCTTTTCCAGTTATTTCTGTCACCAAACACTTCACTGTGAATAACCCATGCCAGTGCTTTTGGAAAACTCAGATCTGACCACTACAAATGGATTTATATTTCCAGTCGGGCAGTTATTTAATTTCCTCTTGGAAGTCTACAAATGTTGGCACTGTTCAGCAGCTGGCTACTGGCCAAACCCAAGTACAGCATCATTAACATTCTATATGCTGGAGTTCAAGACATTTAATAAAAGATCCATCAGTGTTTAGTTTTCAGCTTCAATGATTATTTCTGCCTTAATCTATCGAAAAAGTAAAACTTGAATATGCAAACTGTAAAGAATTGTCTCTTTTGACTTTAAACATATTTGTTTCATTGTCACCTAATAATTTATTGTCTTGCTTCAGAAATCTTTGAAGATCATAGAATGGCAGTGTGGGTGTTTTTTATTTCTTTGTACATGTCACATTCTCTAACAGTTCTGAAATGGAAAAATGTTGATTTGTGGTCTGTCACTATGTAATTAGAGGGATAGCATGGCTCAATTTAGATGTAATTCCAGGAATAAGTGTGTGCTTAGTGGGGTGTAAATATGTTTCCTCTATATTTTTAGAACCAGCTATTAAATCAGAATGTGCAGATCATTTAATATGGACTATTTGGATAAAAAGTTGGTAATTGGTATGCACATATACAACTGACAGCATCTTGTCTGTGCATTAATTACATTACATGGCCAATAAGACAAAATATCTACACAGTGTACAAGCAGTTATTGTAATTCACTAAATTGCACAGCCTGGCTTTCAAAATTAGTAAGATGGTATGAGTAACATGTTACTGATTTTGATAATCTGGCATGAATACTTATCTTTTATTTATGACATTTATCAACAGTTAACAGGACTTGAAGGAGTCTATGGTAGATGGATGCAGATAATAGAGAACTAGCTGCTGAAAATAGAGACTAACCCCATTTACTGGCGATGAACTTGCTGGTACAATACATTTGGCCAGTGGACTGGGGGGGGGGGGGATTTGGGTTGTATAATGTAAGTTGGAATTATTGGCAGGCATGTCGGTTATGTTAATCTTTGTTTGTAAAGTTTTTAAAAACCCTACACATTAACACACTGGCTCACCATTTTAACTCCTTAATCCAGCCAATTCAGCTCCTACCACATCTGACTTCATGGACCAGCCCCACCCCACAGTCTTCACAGTTTCCTCTCATGTGATATCACTGCCCTGGCTCTAAAGTACTTTAGCAGAAGTTGTAAATATAGCAAAGCACCTAAAGTTTGCTTTAATGGGAATTTTTGTACCCACTCAGTGGACAGGCTGTGATTTTTATGCATTTTTCTGAATCTGACTGTGCATATTGGTTTTTCAGTTCATTTTGGTATATGGTCAGATCTTCTGTGTAGAATTTGATATTTAGCCAAATCTAAAATGTTGGATTCCCTGCATCCCTGCACCATCTCATTGGAGCTGCACCTTTAAACCCTGTCTCCAATGAAGTGTTGTAAAACATGATCTGTTTTCCAGTTTCTACACATTCTATACACCTTCCCAAGAGTGCCACCATTTAACCTGGTGGTGTTAATTCCAAGGGACAGAAGGAGGTTTTACATGTTAGTATGTAGGGTTTAGTCTTAGTTCTCTGGATTTTGTTTGTATCTTCACTATCTTGAGAATATTTTGGCCAGAGAAATGAAAATTCAATTTGCACTGATTGGTTTATCTTGCACTGGATATTGTTCAATGTTCCTTGAAAATAGCCCATAATCTTTAAATAACCAACAGAAGATTACTAACAAGGAAATTACTTTTAGCTTCTTTATTAGGCCTTGATCTTAAAGTGAGCACAAGGGAAAGAATGTACTGGTGAATATCTATGGTTGGGGAGTTTTAAGAATGACTGTTAAACATAGTTCATTTCTGGCAGGAAATAGCAATTCAGTCCCTTGCAACATTCTGAAGAAGTGCTAAGCACATTTTATGTGTTTAATTTTGCCTGAATAAGCCTGATACTAGATACAGGCTGACAGAAAGATTGCTGTTCTGTGAAACAACAAAAGATTTAACTTTAGTCACTCAAATATTTGCAGGGGTTTTGTCCTCATGGATTATACTCCCTCCCACTGCTGTTGCTGACTGAATACTTAGGTAATAAGTATGGGAACAGGAAGCAAGGTATGTCAAGTCTAAAGCCTGACAATGAACACAATTCTAGAAAGGGAGACACAGACTTTAGGGCTGAGGAGAGTGATGGATTGCTCTGCCTGGCTTA
This sequence comes from Xenopus tropicalis, assembly GCF_000004195.4. Taxonomy (NCBI): domain Eukaryota; kingdom Metazoa; phylum Chordata; class Amphibia; order Anura; family Pipidae; genus Xenopus; species Xenopus tropicalis. Next base: position 84,922,351 of record NC_030680.2, on the reverse strand, counting down.
ATCTTCATGTTTATTTACAAGGATTTTATACAAGGCTAAAAAGCTAAGAATATTAGGGCTCATATACTTACAAAAGGCAAATCACTAGGAGCAAAAAGGCACATAAATTCCCATGTTTTTGCCCACAATGTAGCATTTTCCTAGAATTTTCATGTGTTATAGTTGGTATGAGCTGAATAAGATGCTTTACAGGTTGTGTGTGGTTTAATCATGCAAGTACAAATTGTTGAGCTCAAAAGTTAAAATGGCATTTTTTCATAGACATTGTGTGCATGAATGCAGTCGCTTGGCACTAGGCACAACTTGCAATTAGCATGCATAGATGCAAGCACCTTTGTTAATTTTTGTGACAAAGGTTATTTTGATTCTAGACACATAGCAAGAATAGGATTCAGAAAGGTATGTTCAGTGGTAATAAAAAAGCATAAAAGACCAGTAGGCTAGAAAGGAAAAAGATCACTTGGATTCGACAGATGATCTGGAGATCATTGAAAATTTTACATACCGTATTTGAATCGTAAAGCGTTTTACATTGCTTTTAAATTGAAGACTTCCTTGGAACTATGAAGTGTGAAGTAAGAACACAATTACAGAAACACAAGGAGTTAGAAATAGATTTAGGAATCTGACTAATCATTGTTTTGACATCAATATGGAGTCATGCAGCATAGTGAGTACTTTATTATTACAAAAAAAAAATAATCTTTAAAGGCGATGGAAAGTCATTTTGGCATTTTACTGCCAATAGATTAGCCACATTAGTGCCACCTAGAACACTATATTTATTCTGCAGAAAGCTTTACCATACATGAGTAAAGTGCCCTAGAAGCTCCCTCCGTTTAAGATAGCAGCTGCCATTTTAGCTTGGTCTTCATAGCGTCCTACTGCACCTTTAGACATTGGTAGCTCAGATTACACATTCCTAAGGGAGGGGGGAGCAGGAGAAGGAGAGAGCTGCACAGACTCTGGCCCCAGGAATGAAGGATTTTTCTGAGAGAGGAAGTCTGATACAGAAGAACATGTCTACAAAAAAGGAGACAAGAAATCTTGTGTTCCTTTTGATAGAGGACTCAGTGTATTTCAATTGGGGTATTTCAGTTGGATGCAATTGTGTCAGCCACATAACCACCTCGAGCCCTCAGTGACACTAAAATTATGGGAAAAATACAAATTGTGTGTAAAAAACATGCCCACTTGCACTTTGCACGATGTATAAACTCCAATAATTGGGTTAATGGTATTTATTCCTTTCTTAAGAGGATTAGTCTATCTTTATGTCTTATAGAATTATAGTTCAGCTACCCAAATGTGTGATTGATGCTCTTCAGCCCTACAGTATAAGCAATAATGGAATTACATAATGTAATTCTTATAAGCAATTCTTAAGTTATACAAGTAGACTTGGCTTTCTAATTTGTAAATAGTCAGGAAACAAAAAACATTGTAGCAGTATGTTTATCTCAATGTCAGTGAATACATGGTATTGGAATGTGATGTGTACATGTGCTAATGGTGGGCGCAGCAGTTTGGTGATGTTTCCATATGGTTTGACTTAATATTTTATGTGGAGATAATTTAAAAAAATCTCTGTTAAATCCATTGCATCCTCTTTCATTTGTGTTGAAAGTATATAATGGGTAGGCCACAGCACAACAGAATAGATTTATAGATATTTCAAACTCCATTTGTAGGAAACTGCAACTTCTGAAGTTGAAGTGCTAGATCTTAATACTGAGGTATTCATTCTTCAGAAGCACCACAGAAAGATAATAAGAGACAGATTTATGAAACTGTGAGTTTAGAGCTTAATACATAAAACTTACCCACGTTCTATTTATTGCAATGGGAATTTTAAAAGCATATTTATCAATGGGTGAAAGCTATAACTCACCCATTAATAAATATGCTTTCAAAAATTCCATTAGGAATAAATATAACTTTGGGGAGTTTTTATGTTAAAATCTCTAAACTCTCATTTTGATAAATCTGCCTCTAAATATATGACCACTTGATAGAGTAGTCTTTGTCTACAGTGAATGTATCAGCTGGGCCAAGCAACATGTTAACTACTATTTATATGTTGGAATAATATTCTGTGGACAAAATACCTTATGCCCTTATACTTTCTGTCACATGCAAGAAAAAAGGAGATAAAGTTTATATATTTAAATGTGCAAATTCACTCTAAATATTTACATACATCTCATATATAGGAAGCCAACAACACATAGCTTTTCCTTATAGCTCATACCTTAAGTTTTTCCAAGCAGGGAAATGTATATGGCTAAAAATGTTGCAGATTACCTGTTTGTATAAATCACATGCATGATCATACTGCCCACTACAGCCTGTGCTTTTAATAGCATTCTCATTAAAATGAGATACTGTTTTGTTTAACCAGTGAGCCTGAGGCTTTATCTCTTCCTCTCCCTTGCCAATATTTTGTAGCATTTGTCAACATTAGCAAATGTTACGGCAGCATTGTTTGTATTTTAAAACCTTCTACTCCCTTGTAATTTAAATTCTAGCTGGTGGTCTTGGAAGCAGCCCAAAAGCAGGTTTGCTTGATATTGTGTAATGTGTCTGCAATTAGCAGTGGTTTCTCTAGATGAAAAGAATGATAATGAAAATGAATGGGCTCCAAGTTAAGGTCAGGCCTGCAACTTTCATAGACATTGCATCGCTCCTCTTTTAGCTAAAGTGCAGATACATCTAACAGCTTTAATGTAGCAGTCCATTCCTGAGGTTAGTTTGGAAGCTGTAGCTCCTCATGCCACTTCTGGAAGCTTTATACCTTGTGATGTTTTGCAGTTATGTCCCACTTTTAACTAAACATATTCAATCATAAGGGTTCTTGTAAGTGTCTGTCTGGAGAAAATGCTTTCATTAAACATTCTTCTAACTTGAGCTGTCAGTGTGAAGGGCATTGGCATTATATGGGAACTGGCAAATATTATGCAAACCTTTCCTGTCGTGCATTTTAATACTATTTAAAACTAAATAAAAGTACATTTTAGCCTTTGTGTGTGCACAGTATTCACAAATAAAGAGGCAGGCTGAAGGTATAAATGAGGTAGGTAACATGTGGACCTCAAAATGTGGTTGCTATTTGTAAATGTAGTGCAACATCTAAAGGACCAGGGCATTTCTGGGATAATACCATACATCTTTCTTGTATTTTTGTATCAGTTGCATGACAATCTACATATTGGCATTCTCATGTTTACCTCTATTATGTTGCGTTTGCATTCAGATTATTTGTATTCATAGCTTAAGCATTTATCTAACAAAACCATACTATTTATGAAGGCAAATTGCACCTAGTTTACATTAAAGCTAATTTTTCAACATACCCACGTTACAGTGGAAATGCGTGTATTGCACCTTGAAGAAATTTGTCAAAAGTGCACATCTCATTAAAAAATGATTATGAAGGCAAATTACATTACAGGGCAGGATTACAAGCCATTCATTATAGCATTTCAGGCCAGACTACCTGATTTATTATACTGTCAGAAAAGTGACATTCAACAAATTTCCACTGGCCCATTTTTGAATGAAGCATCTGAGGTGAAACAGAAAGGAAATATTTTTAATTCCTTTAGGCTTAATCATTCTTAAATACTTAACTTGCTGGTCTCATATGTTAAAAACCTCTAGTTAAAACCTGCCATACAGTACAGATTTGTTATTTGGTTGGCACACTCACAGGAATAGTATTCAGTGGTGCTGGGAGTTATTTAGGTAAACCACCTTTTGCCATATATACGCATTCAAAAAGTCATTTAGCTTACTGCAGACAGTAGAAAATCTCCAAATTCTTTAAAAAAAATGTTCCTGAGGAACAGGGAAGTATTTAGGTATGGTGCCACCCTAGGCACCGGATCTAAGTACACCCCCAGATGACAGAAGTGGCAGAAGTCACGAGCATGGTTGGGCACAATGTCACTTCTGTACGTGTGACGCCACTCCGCTGCTGGATTTCCACTGGTGAGACTGTCGGTGGCTGGCGAGGGTTTTTATTTTTTCTTACTGTGTTGATTATATAGGCACCCGAGTGCCGCCCACACAAAGGATGCAGCCCTAGGCACAAGCCCTCGGTTGCTTATATCTAAATACGGCCTTCTGAGGGAGGGTGTGGGTCCCTCTTAAATTTTGTACAGTCTGACAACGGAAGTGGTCTTTTTAAATTTGGAGATTTTCTGCTGCGCAGTTAAATGACTTTTTGAATGGAAGCAAGGGCTTTTTGAAAGGAAGCGAGGATTCATAACATTTATTTAAAATGCATCCTGAAATTAAGAATCCCAAAAAATTCCCAATTTTTAGTGCTGGTTCACCTGTATAGCATTTAGCTGCAGTGAGTCAAGTTGCTACACTTCTACATCCCCATTGCCTCCAGCACCCAAGTTACTGAACTTGCACTACAAAATAACATGCCATGAATTAGACCCACTTAATTGTTTCTTGCCCAGACTGAAATTAAACAAGAAGTAATATAACATAAGCAAAATTTGCCTTAGTTTTTGTAACACATATTACAATTAGTGGTAGCATTTTCTTTGAAAACAAGCATCTGATAGGTTGCTAGATCTGCAGTAAACTTTGCTCAAATTACTGCATCATACCTGACATACCTTTGAAATGGAGAAAACTGGGCTTTGCTTCGTATTCATGTGTTCAGTGTTATCGGCAAGAGTATGAGTGTATCAAAGCAGATTTGTAGGGAACGGTGTATATTTTGTGCAGAGCAGGACATTTTGGTTGGCACAAAGTTGCGTGTGAGAGCCTTTCTAAATTTTAATCTTTTCCCTGTTAGTAACATAGTAACATAGTACTGTATATACTCGAGTATAAGCCTAGTTTTTCAGCACCCAAAATGTGTTGAAAAAGTCACCCTCGGCTTATACTCGAGTCTGGTGCCATGGGTCCCTCCAGACCAGCACCCTCTGTCTTTTGTGTGCAAATTATGCCACCCACAACCAGACCCTCCAGTGCTCTGGCCCGCTCCCAAATTCTCTTCATCTACCAATCTCACCTGTCCCATTCTGCACTAGACATTGCACTTTTTATTCTATATAATCTATACATAGTTTTAAATGATTTTAACTCTTTGTGTTTTAGCTAGGTTGCTGATTGAGCTAAGGGGGTAGTACTCTTAAGGTATCATTATTGATACCATATTATTTTTGTTGACCCTCTTCTCCACTTACAGTGCTAATTTACTGTTTTTCTTTGAAATAAATATTTAAAAACCTAAATCCCACTGATGCCTCATTTAATGTAATTGTATTGGTATTTATTTTGATTATTGATTGATTGATTATTTATTTCCCACCCTATAGGCTTATACTCGAGTCAATACGTTTTTCCAATTTTCTTAGGTAAAATTAGGTACCTCGGCTTATATTCGGATCGGCTTATACTCGAGTATATACGGTAAGTTGGGTTGAAAAAAGACATACGTCCATCACGTTCAACCATAATGCCTATATCTAACCTGCCTAACTACTAGTTGATCCAGAGGAAGGCAAAAAACCCCATCTGAAGCCTCTCTAATTTGCCGCAGAGGGGAAAAAATTCCTTCCTGACTCCAAGATGGCAATCGGACCAGTACCTGGATCAACTAGTACTAAGAGCTATCTCCCATAACCCTATATTCCCTCACTTGCTAAGAATCCATCCAGCCCCTTCTCAGTTATGAAGAAAGACTGGCCAAGTTGGGTCTGTTTACACTGGAGAAGAGGCGCTTAAGAGGTGACATGATAACTATGTATAAATATATAAGGGGATCATATAATAACCTTTCTAATGTTTTATTTACCAGTAGGTCCTTCCAACGGACACGAGGGCACCCACTCCGTTTAGAAGAAGGTTCCATTTAAATATTCGGAAAGGATTTTTTACTGTGAGAGCTGTGAAGTTGTGGAATTCCCTCCCCAAATCAGTCATACTGGCTGTTACATTATATAGCTTTAAGAAGGGGCTGGATGGCTTCTTAGCAAGTGAGGGAATACAGGGTTATGGGAGATAGCTCTCAGTACAAGTGAGGGAATACAGGGTTATGGGAGATAGTTCTTAGTACAAGTTGATCCAGGGACTGGTCTGATTGCCATCTTGGAGTCAGGAAGGAATTTTTTTCCCCTCTGCATCAAATTTGAGAGGCTTTAGATGGGGTTTTTTGCCTTCCTCTGGATCAACTAGAAGTTAGGCATTATGGTTAAATGTGATGGATGTACGTTTTTTTTCAACCTAACTTACTATGTTGCTATGTTACTAAGTAACACAAGGCTACTGTGTGTTTGTCTAAAAAGTGACCCTTTTCAGCAATTATATAAAACACTGTTTCATAGAAGCTTATTGGTAATAATTAATCTTGCTTTTTTTTAGACAAAAAACATGGCTGGTTCAACATATGTTTATATGCAAATATGCAGAAACATATATACAACCATATTATCTGCTGTTTATCTATATAAACAAAGTAAAAATCACATTGGAATTTTAGGACCATATAATATCTAACACAATTACTTTGAGAAGTCTAATAATCAGATAAAAAAAAGCCATTCAAGCAATTCCTTTTTTTTTATATAGGAAGTTTAAATAATACTTTTGTTTTCCTTCCACAACTTGAAAGAGGAATCCAAAATGCCTTAGAATTCAGCTCACATACAAGAACAGAGGAGGAGAGAGGTTACCTTAGAATGGCCATTGCAGCAGGGGTCTAATAGAATTTTTATTCAATGTAGAAGAACAGTTCTCATCAAAATTCTGTTCTCCATTCTACAACCTAATGACAACAAGATGTTTTACGTTTACAGGGCAGTTGATATATTTTTTAAGCAGAAGAACAGTTGGATTTTTGATTCATTTATGGAGCAGAGTGAAGGCTTGGTGGAAAAGCCTGAAAAATAGAAATGTTGCATAATGTTACAGGGAGCCATCGTTATCAGCAGAAGAAATTAAAAAGTTAACTATAGAATATTTATTTACATTTGCAGGGGAAACACTTTGGAAAGGATACATACTGTTTAGTTAGCAAATTACATAGTAACAACATATGGCCACAGTATGCTGGGTTTCTTGTTTTGCATGGTTTTGCAAGTATTGTTCTCTATGTTTAACTGTGCATGGTCTTGTTCATTATATTAAAGGACCCCCAGGTTTCCCCATATGATGCATACCCCTTAGTCGCTGAATTATTTGCCCACAGTAGTGGCTCCTTTACTTTCTTGGTGCTCCAGAAACTTTTCACCACACTGTACAAGCCGCTGCTATCTTTTTTTATCCTTGTGCTGTTACTGCACATGCGCCACAATTACCCTTGCTGATCTGCAATCGGCAGGTGGGCAATGGGAATGTTAATCATGTCATGAAACGTAGCATGGAAAGTTCCCTCTAGTTAGTGATTTCTGCTTACTAACTACCTACTGATTGGTTTTTATGAGTTGCTGGGCCCAGGGGCGTTTCTGGCCCATGAGGCGGCTACTCTGATGACCCCCCCTGGCAACCCCGCTTTACAGTGCTGGAGGGGGTCCGGGGGGCGCATTGCTAGTGTATAGAGCTCATTTGTGCGCCCTATGCACTAGTAGAGCCAAATTTCCATTTTAAAGACTGGAAATTCGGCTCTTTGAGTTACCAAGAGCAGCTTTTTGCCGCCCCATGGAATTTTCCTGACAGGTCAAGTCAGTGCCCCTGACTGGACCTGTCACAAACAAAATGTTTCCTTAGAGTTGTAATTCCCTTTAAAGACAATCCAAGACATGGGATTAAGAACTTTTAGTCCTATTTTTTATAGAAGATACGATTAAGGGACAGTTTATTTTATATTTAAGTGCTCTGGCCTTGACATTATAGACCCAAATTTCAATCCCAGTGTTAATTTAAGTCTCTGTAAGCCTGTCAGCATTATTGTTTGTATATTAGCCTGATCACTACCTTGAATGGTGTTAAAACATTTATTCTCATTGCTCAGAAGTGGTATATAACCCACATATACAAGTGGATGAAATACAGCACTACTAAGCAGCAAGATCAAGTTAAGAAAGGCAAGCTAATAAAATCCAACATCACAGAATACAATATAGTCTTTGCTTTTATGCATCTATTATGAAACTGCAGAACATAAGTGTTTTATTGACTAACACAAATTACAATGATGGCATGGACTGCAATTTTGGAATAATATTTCCACTGACTATAAATACGAGGAAATTGATTTAAAGATTTGGAAAATCACTTTCCTTAACTATGAAATGTGCATTTTCATTCTCAGTTAAGACTTTAAGTGCCAAATTTGTAGTAAGAGAATGAATGTGTTTGCTACATGAAAGTTCATCTGAGATTCTCCTGGGAATTTTACTTTAGCTGCAAAAGTCAGAACAGAAGAAATTAGATATTGAGGTATTTTCCCTGGAAAAAATAACTGCCTCAGAAGGGAAATACTTTAGGGCATATTCTGTGACTGCATCTGTAATAGGGATTTTATACAAGGCCACCATTTTAACTGCCTTTCTTTTTGTGAAGGAAAACACCCTTCTCAGTGTGAATGACCAGCTCAGCAGCACAAAGCTGTAAGAACTGAAAAAAGATATATGATCTAGTGCCATTTTGCCAATACACTGGAGTGACCAATAGTGCGACATTTTACATCTTAATTAGATGGAAATGTATTCTTGATTTTTCAGTGTCTTTTGTTGCCCTTGTGTTTTGTAAGATTTGTATTAAAACCAGTACAAATAACCTCTTTCTTACAGAGGTGCGTTTAGGATTAACCTGTGCCCCTTTAACTGCATCCATTGGTTGATGGAGCATTTGGCCTTGGATTTAATTTACACTTTATTTGAGAGTGCTCTTTTCTCACATTATGTCATTGATTTCAAATTGTTGCAAACTTGACTTTGAAAAAATAATCCTTTGATTTGCTATATGAATATCTTGTGTATTTTGCAAACATAAAGTGATTTTAGCACTGCACTCTGCCGGGGGTTTTTACTAGCTTGTACCTTCTTCCATCTGTTGTAGTCTGGGCTAAATAAGAATAAAAACAAAATCAAATCATAACTTAGGTTCCTATTAGTGTAGAAGTGTTATAAGATATATCCTCAGTTTTTTGTCCTTTTATCACATGGTACTCCACATTAAGCTGGCCATACACGTGGCGATCTGACGATGTTTCGTACGACCATCGGTCGCACAAAACATTGTAAGATCCGCCACACACCATTCAGGGCTGAATCGGCAGGTAAGGAGGTAGAAACAATAGGATTTCTACCTCCTTCTGCCGATTCAGATCTGAAGGGAGAATTTTGGTCAGGCGCCTTCTATGGCGCCCGATCAAAATTTTCAAACTGGTCCGATCGGCGAGTCGTCCGATATCAGCAGCTTCCTGCGATATCGGTCGACTCGCCGACATGCCATACACGCACCGATTATCGTACGAAACGAGGTTTCGTACGATAATATCAGTGCGTGTATGGCCACCTTTAGAAAGCTCTTTGGTAACCAGTCAAAAATCTGGTATTGTTGTTTTTCAATGCAATGTATTTAATTTTGTTTTTCTGTTTGTTCATATTTCTGCTGTTCTCACAAATAAATCATTACAGTAATATTCATGTTTTATGACAAATCCAACTATTATTTCCTTGCAACAGGGAATAGCCCAAAGATTAAATATTCCATGTAAATGCTTAGGACTGAGCCATGCTAAAGGTTGGATAAGTGCAAGTAAAAAATCCTTAGGGCATGTGAATAACTTTTGACCTACTAGAAAGCAACTATTTGGCATAGCAAAATGGGGAGCCTGAATTGAAATGGTTAGAGGGAACAAAACTGCCTTGTCCTGGCTTTCTGCAATCCCTCGGCTGGAGGCTTTTTGGAATTCACAAGGAATTAGGCCCAGCTCTGAAAGACTGTGTGGTTAGATATTGTTTGGGAAAAACACTGTTTCGAAAGAACCTAGGGCCCCCGGTGATTTACTAACCTTGCTGAAAAGGCTAGCTCAGGCAGTAATTCCCAACTGGGTTAAGTGGAGGCAGGTGTTCAGTGGACTTGGTAAGCTATGCCTCCCAGTACTAACAAAATGAACTCCTTCCCTCTTGCACAGAGCAAGAACCTACTGTAGCTAACCAACGTGCTCTGCATTTAAAATAATTAAAGGCTGAGTTGGCACTGGTGTTAAAATGCATTTTACTGATTGCCAAGCAGCTGTGAATTATTTAAGAACACAAAAAGGTTATTATGTGTGGGTGACATGACTATTGTCAAAAAATAAAGCAATACAGAATAAATTGCCTCTAGTACATAGAGCAGTGATGTTTAACCTCTAGCAATTCAGCAGCTGCTGAACCTTAGTACTTAACATCTAGTGCAGGTTGGAATACAATTTAGGCATCACCACTTTACTAGAAAGAGAAATGCTGAGGTAAGATAAGATAAGGTAATAAAACATATACCCCATGTTGAGAGTTGTTTTCCATTTACTATAGTTTTTTCTGATGGTAATATATGCATTATAACAGAAACTGCCATATTGCTTACTACAAGATAATATACCAGAATAATATACCCACTGTAATACTGACTGATCTAACAAGATCTGCTTGTTTGCAAGGTCACCAAACGATTGGATCTTTCCCTAATATGCACATTGATGTGGGCGATATCGGAATGATCTAATTGGATCACATTGACAGGGATACAGGCAGGCAGAGCTCATCAAAGAGCGATTTTGCCATCACTACAACAAGATTTTTAAACTGATTGATATCTGGCCAATTGCATTGTTACAGAAGAAAAGGAAATCATTTTGAAACATTTGAATTATTTGCTTAAAATGGGTTTCTGGAGAAGAGATCCCATACCTGTATTCAGTTAAAGAGGAACAATCATGACAAAAATGTTTTTGTAATATTGAAAATATAAAGTCTAGACAAACTTTTTGACAATTTATAACTTTTACAAATTTTGCAGTGTTACAAAGTTATGGCTAATTATTGAAGCAGCCTCCTATCCCCCACCCTCCAGAATCTCCGGTTCCCTGGTCTGCACCAGTGATGCAGAAATGAGTGAGTGACAGAGCAGAGTGAAAGCTGATTTGCTGTGGCATGTCATGAGGCCACACCCCTCAACAGCAAAAACTTGCAAAGGGAAAGTAAAGGAATGGAACTGGGCTGGGCGCTGATGAAGCTGCATTTGTACATATAACAGTAAAGCTGCTTATTGTTTATATTTTTTATATCCTCATATACACAGCACCTCAGGCTCTTTTGCATATGGCTTTTGTGCTGCTCGCCTGCAGACTCAGATCAGCTGTCAGTCACCCTCCTACAATTTACACATGCAGATACAAACCTTACTTCAATAGCCAGATACAGGCTAAAAGTAACAAAAGTGTGTATAAAAGAGACTTCCTCCATACCAGTGACAGTGACACATCAATTGCAGCAGTATTACAGACCTCTGCACAGACAACTGTGTGTGTACAGGCACATAGATTCCTGTATGGTGGATTCACAGACACCTCTCTACACCTCTCAGTCAGAGCTCTCCTGTAGACTTACTAGCCAGGCTTTTAGGCTTCTTGATTACAAAGTCTGGTCAGTCTGTAGCATTTACTCTGCCAGTTTATTTAGTCTTAAGAAATGGCTATATATTCTGGTATCCATTAGCTTGCATACATATAAAGAGTCAGTACAATGTTACTGGACAAACAGTAGCACAAGTTATTGTTCCTACAACATTTATTTATAGGTTATACAAAAATCAGATTGTAGTTTTATGGGACTGTGCAAGTGGATGCCTTTAAATTGTTTAGCTCAGTTGGCATGTATGTTTCAAATTGCTGGGCCTTTGTTCTAAATAACTAATAATTGCTGCTGCTCAAAAAGCAAGTCATATGTGGCTTCTTTTATATTTTTCTACTAAATAACCAAGAAATAAGGTTCTAGGTGTTTGTTAGTGACTCAGGTGAATGAAAGGATGGAAAAGTGTCTGACAATGTAAGGGTGACTTGGGTTGAATTTTTAGACCTTCTTCTTCGTCTTTTCCAGGTTTTCTATTAGATAGGAATGGTTGGACCATTCCCACTCCTCTCTGCTCAGAACACAAGCTGCCTGCCAGTACTTAACTTAGTTAAACAGGTTTCCATTTTCCCATTCATGATAGATCACCTTTAAAGGAGAAGTAAAGTCAACAATCACTGGGGGCGGTATGCCAAAATGTAGGCATCCCCCAGTGATTGTTTTCACTAACCTGATACCCTGGGCTGGTGTTCCTATTAGCAAAAAATTTCACCAGCCCGGGCTTCTTCTTTAGCCTGCACCATGGATTGATCCTATTCCTGCGTCTTCCTTTTTTTTACATGGGTGTGCATGCGCAGTAAAGTGAAAAGCTGAACTTAAACAAAAAAACTGTCCGTTTTACTGCACATGCGTTGGCCCCTTTATTTTGAAGAAAGAAGTAGGGGAGGAACAGGATTGTTCCGTGGTGCTTGCTAGGAGGAACTCCAGGTGCACTGGCCTGCAGTATCGAGTATGTGTATACATTCACTGGGTGGTGCCTAACTTTTGAGTTGCTGACTCTCATTTAAAACAGGATTACTATAAGCAGTCTAAACTGGAAACATCTAAGAGACCTGCTAAAAATAGAAACATAATGTAATGGCATATAGGGGACATTGTGCTGTAACTTAATTTGGTTGACAAATTATTGGGAGGGGCTGGGCATGACCCGGCTGTCTTGGTACATATCGGTACTAACGACAAAACGAACGGTAGGTGGAGGACCTTAAAGAGTGAGTTCAGGGATCTAGGCTCTAAGATTAAGGAAAGGTCCTCCAATGTCGTTTTTTAGGAAATTTTGCTGGCGCCATGTGCAAGTTTAGGGAGACAGCGGGAGCTTAGGGAGCTAAATGCGTGGCTAAAGTCTTGGTGTAGGAAGGAAGGGTTTGGGTTCCTAGAGCACTGGGCTGACTTTTCTTTGGGGTACAATCTATACAGCCGTGACGGATTGCACCTCAATGGAAGGGGGTCTGCTGTGCTAGGGGAGAGAATGGTTAAGAGGCTGGAGGAGTGTTTAAACTAGACAAGGGGGGGGGGGATGAGCTAGAGTTTTATGGGAAATATAGTGTAGATGGGGCAGTGGGACTAGCAAAGGGTTGTGGGGGAGGAGTGAGGGGGGCATATAGTTTATCAGATAAGGAGCTTCCATTGTTACAAGGGAAACAGACTAATTTTCACCTAAGCTCTAACTCTCCGTTAGCTAATGTAAATATCAGAGGGAGAAGTAGTAATCTCCGCTGCATGCTGGCTAATGCGCAAAACTTGTCGGGTAAATTATGGGAGCTGCAGGTTATTGCATGTATTGAAAATTATGATTTAATTGATATCACTGAGACCTGGTGGGATGAAAAATTCGACTGGGCCGTGAATTTAAATGGTTATACACTTTTTAGGAGGGACAGAGAGATTAAAAAGGGTGGAGGGAGGTCTTTATGTAAAGTCAGATTTAAAGCCATATAATAAAGACATTACTAATGAAAACGTCTAATCTCTTTGGGTAGAAATTTCAGTAGGGCAGAAGGTCACAAAGAAAATGATCATTTGTGTATGCTATAAACCACTCTGTATAGATGAGGGGGATGAGACCCAGCTACTGTTGCAAATGGAGGAGGCTTCACAACTGGGTCAAGTTGTTATTATGGGGGACTTTAATTATCTGGACTGGAGTAATGGGGTGGCTAAGTCAGAAAAAGCTAGTAGGTTTATAAATATGCTAAATGACAACTTTTTATTTCAGGCAGTTCAAGAATCAACTAGGAATGACTCTATTTTGGACCTGGTAATAACTAATAATACTGAACTCATCTCTAACATTTGTGTGGGTGAGCATTTGGGGAACAGTGATCACAACATGGTCTCCTTTGAATTAATGCTGCAGAGACAGCTCTATAAGGGATTAACTAAAACGCTTGATTTTAGACGTGCAGACTTTGCTAGTATAAGGGCATCTCTGCAATGTGTCAACTGGGAAAGGCTTTTCATAGGGTTAGACACAGAAGGAAAATGGAACATCTTAAAAACATTGCTTTGCAGGTATACGCAACAGTATATTCCCCTTGTAAGCAAGGAGAGGCATCGCAAAGCAAAACCTTTATGGCTGAATAAAAGTGTTAGTGTCGAGGTTGGTAAGAAAAAACGTGCTTTAAAAGCATTCAAGTTAGCTGGGACAGCAGAAACTTTCATCAGGTACAAGGAAGCAAATAAAGCATGCAAAAAAGCTATCAGGCAAGCTAAAATAGAGATGGAAAGGGATATTGCAGCTAGGAGTAAAAAGAATCCAAAATTATTTTTTAATTACGTGAATAGTAAAAAAATGAAGCAAGAAGGGGTGGGAACCTTATTATCACAGGGGGGTAAGTTGGTTTATGAGAATGGGGAAAAAGCAGAAATTTTGAATTCTTATTTTTCATCTGTCTATACATCTGAGGAGCCAGCTAATGAAGGCTTCCCTTTTAATATGCCCAGTTCTAGTAATTTAGCTACTGACGCATGGGTCACTCAGGAGGAAATTCAAAAGAGACTTGAACATGTAAAGGTAAACAAAGGTCCAGGACCGGATGGGATTCATCCCAGGGTATTAAATGAGCTGAGCGCTGTGATTGCCAAGCCTCTTCACTAAATTTTTCAGCATTCGTTGAGGTCTGGCATGGTGCCGAGAGACTGGCGAATTGCTAATGTGGTGCCATTATTTAAAAAGGGATCCCGTTCTCAGCCTGAAAACTATAGGCCTGTTAGTCTGACGTCAGTAGTACGAAAGATTTTGGAAGGGGTAATAAGGCAATAGGGTACTTGAATACATTGCAGTTCATAATACTATAAGTTTGTGCCAGCATGGTTTTATGCGTAACAGATCTTGCCAGACTAATTTAGTCGCCTTTTATGAGGAGGTGAGCAGGAACCTTGATGCTGTAATGGCAGTTGATGTCATCTACTTGGACTTTGCTAAAGCATTTGATACTGTACCCCACAGAAGGTTGAGGAATATTGGCCTAGAACATAATATTTGTAATTGGATAGAGAACTGGCTGAAGGATAGATTACAAAGAGTGGTGGTAAATGGAACATTTTCTAATTGGACCAGTGTGGTTAGTGGAGTACCGCAGGGGTCAGTCCTGGGTCCTTTGCTTTTTAACTTGTTTATTAATGACCTGGAAGTGGGCATAGAGAGTACTGTTTCTATTTTTGCTGATGACACTAAATTGTGCAAAACTATAAGTTCCATGCAGGATGCTGCCGCTTTGCAGAGCAATTTCACAAAATTGGAAAACTGGGCAGCAAACTGGAAAATGAGGTTCAATGTTGACAAGTGCAAAGTTATGCATTTTGGTAGAAATAATATAAACGCGAACTATCTACTGAATGGTAGTGTGTTGGGGGTATCCTTAATGGAGAAGGATCTAGGGGTTTTTGTAGATAACAAGTTGTCTAATTCAAGGCAGTGTCATTCTGTGGCTACTACAGCAAATAAAGTGCTGTCTTGTATAAAAAAGGGCATTGACTCAAGGGATGAGAACATAATTTTGCCCCTTTATAGGTCCCTGGTAAGGCCTCACCTTGAGTATGCAGTGCAGTTTTGGGCTCCAGTCCTTAAGAAGGATATTAATGACCTGGAGAGAGTGCAGAGACGTGCAACTAAATTGGTAATGGGGATGGAAGATGTAAGCTATGAGGTTAGACTGTCGAGGTTGGGGTTGTTTTCTCTGGAAAAGTGGCGCTTGCAAGGCGACATGATTACTCTGTACAAGTACATTAGAGGGGATTATAGGCAGATGGGGGATGTTCTTTTTTCCCATAAAAACGATCAACGCACCAGAGGCCACCCTTTTAGATTAGAGGAACGGAGCTTCCAATTGAAACAGTGTAGGTGGTTTTTCACGTGAGGGCAGTGAGGTTGTGGAATGTCCTTCCCAGTGATGTTTTAATGGCAGATTCTGTTAATGCCTTTAAGAGGGGCCTGGATACGTTTTTGCAGAATATCCAAGGCTATTGTGATACTAATATCTACAGTTAGTATTAGTGGTTGTATATATAGTTTATGTATGTGAGTGTATAGATTGGTAAGTATAGGTTGTGTGTGCTGGGTTGACTTGGATGGGTTGAACTTGATGGACTCTGGTCTTTTTTCAACCCTATGTAACTAACTATGTAACTATATGTTTGTGCCTAGAGACTTATCACAGTGTAATCAGGAGTATTTTTGGGAAGGTTGTATAACAAGCTAGTGTTGATGAAGCTGCAGTGAAATGTCTTCTCTGTGATATGGAATAAAGATATTTGTGTTAGTCCTTTTACTGTTGATTTTTTCTTCCTAAAAGACTGTAATATCCCCAGTGCAGAACAATAGCAGTTCTCCTGATTGATTAGAGTACTGTGTAAAACAAAAGGGGCAGTGCTTGCATTTAAAGCTCCCACCATTGCCTCTGTTTACTTGGGTGTATTAGAGTTGTAGTTCCAAGGTACTCTTTTTTTCTAGGAAGTACAAATTCTATTTAATGAAACACTTTTCTCCCCAGGGTTTTATTACCTGAAACTTTTCACCTGTTCTGATATGGTTCAAAACCCTATACCCTATAGAAACATTGTAGTAAGCCTTAAGCTAGCCACTGATATAATTTTACGAAAATACTGTATGGTATTGCAACTAGAAATGGTGCCTCTTTATAAAAGACATTTCCATGTTTGGGTAAACATGTCATGGTGGGAATTAATTCTACCTTAAAGCTAACACCAGACCAGGTCATGACCCCATGCTAGTCAGAAACAAGGGGAAATTCAACAAACAGCTGGCCTATGCAATGTATCCATCTATTTATATCTATCTATCTATCCTCACGAATACATTTCTTTGTAAATCATCAGAATACAATTACATTTTTCCATCCCACAATGTTTAGGCATGCTACAAGCAGCAGTGAAAACAAGGTGCTGCTTGTAGAAGTCCTTAAATTATATTTAAGGTCCAGAAAGTTCAGAAAACCATCCCATGCAGTGTTGCAAATACTTTTTTTTTTAACTTAGCTGCTGGCTTAAATTATATCTATAGTATATGCTCAATGTGTACTATGGTTGAATTGATCCCAGACTGATCTGCTGAACTGATAAATGAATCAGATACTGACTGCATCTTGTTAAAGCAAAGAATGAAACTTAATTTTTTACACTGCTATTCAGATGAACTATCTGAAAATAATTTTACCTAGTTAATTCAGATGACCTTTGTAAGTGTAACAAATCATAAAGCTAAGGTTTTGAGTGACATAAAAACAAAAAAAGGCATCCATAAGCCACACAAATTGTCTTATTAACCCAGTTATTGCTTCTGTCACAAAACTAAGGCCCAAGGGATAATGCCACAGGTAGCGTATGTAGTGTATTTTCGGCAAGTTGAAAACTGTTTGCCAAGAATATGCTACGTACGCTTCAAAATCTTCCTACCTGTGCCTGCACCCGATATGATTGAATATGCTCGGGTGCAGGCACATGTATCTGGTATCTGC
The DNA here is from genome assembly GCF_000004195.4 of Xenopus tropicalis. Taxonomy (NCBI): domain Eukaryota; kingdom Metazoa; phylum Chordata; class Amphibia; order Anura; family Pipidae; genus Xenopus; species Xenopus tropicalis. The sequence continues at coordinate 84,904,794 of NC_030680.2, read as the reverse complement.
CGAAAATGCAAAGTCTTGTGTTTTTTGGCTGATATAGGCTACATGTGCCTGCACCCGAGGGTATTCAGTGCAATCAGGTGCAGGCACAGGTAGAAGGATTTCCAAGTGTATGTAGCATATTCTCAGCAAGCGGTTTTACACTACATTTGCTATGTGTATTGAAATCCATCCAACATATTTGCTGTATGACTTTTTGCCTAGATAAGTTAATAGACACTGTTGTGTTTCAGAAATACTTTTTAATCCATAATATTGTTAAATACTTACATCTATATTTAAATTTTGTGGTGAATAGTACACAAGCTTGGATGGCAACCAGTAGATCAAAAGGCATTTGCCAAAACATGCTTGCACTGAAAAGCTCACTGGGGGGCCATATCATCAGAAATAAGACCATTATAGAGCTCGTCTTTAGAAAAATGTTTATATTAAGAAACTGAACAAAACCTTACAAATGTGCCTGAATGCGAAGCCGTTTTAGTCTGAAGTGGCTGCATTGTACCTTCTGACTCTATACACAAAAGCTGTAATAAGGGCGCTCAGCTGAAGCACATTCCTGCCATTATTGGCAGTGCACTGATCCATTAAGCCTAAAGCAACAAGAATTGTTTCTGTCTAATGCTGGTTCATGCACAAAACAGTTCATATTAAAGGAAGATAGAAGCCATCATTAAAACTAGTCTTTAGAGCTGGCATATTTAGCTGACCATCAGGATTGTACAGTATTACTTTTGTGAATATTAATAAAGCAGTGATATATTAATGCATAAATGGAGAGAGTCAATTCAATTAATTACTCACATTAAAAAGCAGCTTTTGTGCATGATAAAGAGCTATAAGGGATATGCATAAATATGGGCAACCTTAATGATTTACTTATTTCAATAAATCTAGACCAGTAAAAGCTAACTACTAATTGGTTATTAAAGGGGTTGTTCACCTTCAATGTCCAAATCTTATTAAAGGAAAACTATACCCCCAAACAATATATTGCATAAACAACCTCATAGGTAAAACCCTGCTTCATCTAAATAACCCATTTTCATAAAAATATCATTTTTTAGTAGTGTGTGCTATTGGGTAATCCTAAATAGAAAATTCCCTATAAAGACTGGAGTGAATAAATGTGACTTTTGGGGGGGGGAGGCACATGGGACATTACTGTTCAGTTAGTTTGTAAGCATGTAGGTCAGATTCAAAAGCAAAATAACTGAACAGTTATGTCCCATATGGCCCCCCTCAAGTCACTGATTGGTTACTGACTCCTAACAGCTTAGAGAGCTGTAAAGGAGAAAGTAGTGTTTTGGCCATTATGTTAGACATCTGCCCACTACAGCCTTTATAGATTACATTTTTGGCTAACTATAACTATATTGAGAAAGTTTTTTTATTTTGCGCAGTCTATCTGTTTTACCCAGTTTCATTTTAACACTGAACTATTCCTTTAATATATAAATACACAATAAACAATAATAATTATAGAGTTGTCATGTGTTTGGCTGCTTAGGTCATTGCATCTATAATGCTTAGATTGAACTTTCACTTTGAAGTGAACTTTCACTTTGAAGTAATAATGACCCAATTATATAAATGGGTGACCATAATCAATTAGTGATCCATTTATAGACTAGAGTACTGTTTACATTTGTACACTAGGCTGCAGGAGGAGGCAACTGGAGACGTGTTTCCTCTGTCTATCAGCACAACCCAAAATCCCAAAGGGAACAGAGAGAGTGGATGCAGCCCATTAAAATCACCTGCATAGTACATTAACCATTAAACCACTGAACTGCTTAGCTAAAGGCCCAGTTTAGCAGTAGAAACTGGTAATAATGTTTAGCAGGTTTAGAATAGTAAAATTAGGGTAAATTGCAAGAATGCTCAGAAGAGCGCTCATAGCATGTGACATGATTCCTATCAGATAGAAACATATCAATGTCACAAGGAGTTTTTTACCAACAGTATGGCATGTTGGCACAAATTAGAATCCATATAGTAGTGTGCAAGTTGCATCTCAAGGTTTTTATAGTTAGTTATGTCTGAATTACATGACTTCTGGCATGCCAATGCTCTTATTACTATCACTAGAAGCAGTTCAGTTACCTAAGTAGGCACAACTTGACAGGGCCAGAACTAGGGGTAGGTAGAAGAGGCAAATGCCTAGGGCGCAAAGCTGGGGGGCGCTAGGCACATGCCTCTTATACTCCCCTATTCCCTGCCCTTGTCCCCCATAGGCCTCTTCTTTATGCTAATAGCGCAATTGTTGCGCTTATTCTTGAGCTCTCATCGCGCTCCCCCTCCCTTCCTTGCCAGCGCGCACCAGCGTGAGGATTTTTATTTGTAGGTGCGTATTCTCAGCAAACGTTTTTCAGCTCGCCTAGAATAGGCTCTGTGTGGCATTAGCCTTATCAGGGCTTAGCCACTGCCTTATTCCCATTAAACAAACAGGGCAGGTAGAGTTTATCCTTTCTATATACATAAAAATACTTTAAGTTGTTTGTGCTTTTCTTCTTTATTAAAAAATTTTCATGGGTTTATAAACAATAATAAGAACAAAAAGTAATATAGAGTTCTAAATAGTCAGGCAGCCCTTATATGATCAAATATGTGTGTATTAAGTATTAAGTAAGGGCATGAGCACAGATTGATGCCAGGGGTAGATGCCAAGCTCTTATCTTTGCCCTGGGCCCACTAGTGCTGTAAAGTGGCCCTGCTTCCCACTTGCGGTGATGTTCATTAATTAGCCCTCTAACTTTGTGGATTGCTGTTTTTATATGTAAAATTATGAATATAAAACAATTCATTTTTTACAGGATTGTTGAAATACATATTATTTTAAATGTCTCACTGACACCTAAAGCATTTGCCACCAAGCAATAGATACCTACTGCTACCTGCATATTTCAGCCTATAAACCTTTATTTGCCATCCCTTTTTCAGTTGTAAGTTGCAGTTTATAGGAGTCAAAGCTGTTTTATATCACTGGGATGCAGAGCTTGCCTGGGCTTACCAGTCAGTTTTATTGCAGCGTTCTTGTGAGCGCTATGCAATCATCTGATTTCATTGGCATTTTACAGCTATTTCACAGAAAATTTATGAGGGGCAAAATAACACCATAAAAAGAAGACTTTCAATTGTGTGCTTGTGCAAGCCCGTTCCACAGAAATGCAGCCAGGTTAAACAGGCCTTTGCACAGTGGTAGGTAAAGTTTATTAGAGAGTGTGTGAAACCAGCGTTCAGCAGGTCTAAGGAAAGTAAAAATGAGTCAGTTACAAGTCAGATACAGAGACAGGAGATTCTTCAGTCTCTTGGAAACCTTAAACAAACACTTTTTAACACTATGATTGCTAAAAAGTGCATACAGGTTGCAGAAGCATGTAATTGAGCTTCAAATAACCCTTGAAGGGGGACATTTTTAATGACTTGCTAACAGCTAAATAAGTTAATATCAAAGTTTTTCTGCAAAATATAGAAAACTTCCTCAGAAAAAGTATTACTTTTAATCACTTTAATATAACAGGGGACATCTACTGCAATTTAATCTTATTTATAGACTTGATTCTGTTATATTTTTTGGAAGTTAAAATGCTTTCAAGCAACTTCATCATCATTTTAATATAATCTGGCCCTCCAACATTCTGTATGAGAAATAATCATCCTACTACATGTAATAATTTAGACAGCACTGACTTAAGGTAAAACACTTGAATTGCATACTCATACTTTCCCTTCTAATGGGCCATAAAATTAGATTGCTATTGTTTTTCTCGTTTGATTGCTAATTAGAAGATATTGGGAAAAAAAACCAACAACATGTCCATTGGTGCCATATTCCCTGCACAGGTTTGTAGTGAAATGGTTGGACCTTCTTATAAATGGGTGTGTTTATGGTAGGAGGATGGTTATAAGAGATCTGGGTGTGACCTAGGGCGTATGGGGAAATCAAAGTACACACTTTTAGGACTTTTTTTGGCCAATTCATAATTGCTATAGCCTAAAAGTAAATGCAGTATTTTAAGCCCTAGTCATTTTAAGGCTTTATCTCACCTTATTGGGCAAGTAGCAACTAAATGCTCACCTCACTGGGCAAGTAGCACCTAAATGCGCAGAAATAAATGGCTTTCTTTTTTCCTTATACATATTGACTAGGCAGATGCTGCTGCATACCTCCCAGCATTAGAAAAACTAAAAGAGGGACGCAACAGCTGTATGTAGTTAGGTGGCAAAGATTTTGACCATGTCCAATTTAAACCACAGCTCCAATATACCACGCCCAATTAAGAAAAAACTCAACTGCGCGGTTAACAAAAACACACTATGGCCTCTGCATCCATGACATATTTTGGCCTCCCCAGCATTTCATGACAAGGAGTTTATCCAGCAAAAGTCTAGAGTCGACTGAACAAGTCATTTTTGGCAGCTTGGAAGTTGGAATGGAAAAGGCAGCACTTAGGACAGTTCTAACCATGTTGGAAATACATCAGCCACCTTTGCAAATTTGTTAATTGCTGGTAAACTTGTAATTAAGCAATAAGCTTTGCTCTGTATGTTACTAAATAGTCTGTAAAGATTAGCAAACTGGCTGAGGGCACTAGTGTACTGCAATGGGGGTGAAGTTTAGCCTATATCTGGCAGTAGTTACTTATTATTTGAAAGTATGTGTCCTGCACTCGCTCATTAAAGGAGAAGGAAAGGTAAAACTAAGTAAGCTTTATCAAAAAGGTCTATGTAAATACAGCCATAAGCACTCACAGAACCCCTTGGACAGAGTCCTCTATCAAAAGAAAAAAAGATTTCTCTCTTTTTTTCCTGTGCCAGAATCTGCACAGCTCTCTCCTCTCTACCCTCTCCTGCTCCTCCACCCTCAAGAATGCTAAGAACTCCCTCCCCCCCCTTAGGAATGTGTGATCTGAGCCAATCAGCAGGAAGCTTCCTCATAGTCTTACAAACTGTGAATGTACAGCAGTCTTGGTGCAGAAGCGTAGTATTATGGGAATTTTCTTTACACAGCTCAGCAGTTTTTTTTTCCTATGAGGCTTCTGATCATCTGAATGGGAGAAATATGGGGAGACTTAAGGGCACTATTGCGAGGACTGAAGTTATACGTGCAGCTTGAGATTAACACATTATTGGCCTTCCCTTCTCCTTTAAAGATTCTAGCAAAAAGAAAAACATCCACAAACTTACAGCATGGCCTTTAAGTATAAAGCTATTGCTACAGCTAAAGTCTGATACAAATAAACCAAAGTTAATGTAAGGATTTAAAAAAATAAGCCAGGCTGAAGAAATGCCAGAAATAAAGCCTATAATTTACAGAAACCACAGATAATCAATGATAATGACTCTATGGGCCAAGAAAGTGAAATGCAATAATATTAATTACATCAAGCAGAAAATATAAAACATTCCTGGGTGAAGAGTCATAAAACCAAGGCAGCTTGCAGTAAACAAACCCCTAGAGACTGTGATTTTGAAGGCATGCTGAAACATTAAAAATAACATTCTAAGAACTAGTAATTGGAAGTGAACACATGAGCTCATACTGTACATGATTAGAGTAGGGACATCACGCCTTCTTCAGCCCTACTTCTAGAACTTTGCAGGGGATGTTTTTTTTGCCACAGGTTGCCATCTTGATCAAAAATAGGGGTAAAAAATAAGTTATTGTCTGGCTTTTTGAACTACAAGTCCCAGCATGTTCAGCCATGTTAATCATTATGTAGAGGAAAGCAGTAATTTTTATAGTATTGTTTTTTCAGAAGGCTATTATTGTTTATTATTTATTATTGTTTCATTCTTTACGTTTGGTTTGGTTGGTCAGTATGTGCCTTGGATTTAATATAATCTTAGTGCAGTAGTGTTGCTAATTGATGGGGCATGGGGTTCATAAATGTTATCAAGCCACATAAACACAAAGAACAAAGAACAATATTTTTGTTGCCCAGGACATCAGCGGTAGGAAAAAGGGGTAATAAGGGATAGGATACTTGAATGCATTGCAAATCACAATACTATAAGTTTGTGCCAGCATGGTTTTATGCATAAAAGATCTTGCTAGACTAATTAATTGCCTTTTATGAGGAGGTGAGCAGGAACCTTGACGCTGGAATAGCAGTGGATGTCATCTACTTGGACTTTGCTAAAGCATTTGGTACAGTGCTGCACAGAAAGTTAATGATAAAATTGAGAAATATTGTACTGGAACACAATATTTGTACTTGGATAGAAAACTGACTGAAGGATAGATTACAAAGAGTGGTGGTAGATGGAACAATTTATAATTGGGCAAGTGTTGTTAGTGGAGTGCCGCAGGGGTCAGTCCTTGGTCTTTTGCTTTTTAACTTGTATATTAATGACCTGGAGGAGGGCACAGAAAGTACTGTTTCGATTTTTGCTGACTACACTTAATTGTGCAAAACTAAGTTCGAAGCAGGATGCTACTAGAGCGATTTGACAAAATTGGAAGACTGGGCAACAAAATGGAAAATGAGGTTAAATGCTGAAAAGTGCAACATTATGCACTTTGGTAGAAATAACATTAAGTTATACAATAAATGAAAGTGCGTTGGGGGTATCCTTAATTGAGAAGAACCGGGGGATTTTTGTAGATAACAAGTTGTCTAATTCCAGGCAGTGTCATTCAGTGGCTACTAAAGCAAATACAGTGCATCCCTTGCATTGACACAATGGATGAAAACATCATTTGCCTCCTTATAGGTCTCTGGTAAGGCCTCACCTTGAGTATGCAGTGCAGTTTTGGGCTCCAGTCCTTTAGAAGGATATTAATGAGCTGGAGAGAGTGCAGAGACGTGCAACTAAACTGTTTAAGGGGATGGAAGGTTTAAACTGGTTAGACTGTCATGGTTGGGGTTGCTTCCGAGGGGACAATATTCTGTACAAGTACACAAGAGGTGATTATAGGCAGATAGGGGATGTTTTTTTCTCCATAAAAAAGATCAGCCCACAAGAGGCCACCCCTTTAGATTAGATGAACGGAAATTTAATTTGAAGCAGCGTAGGTGGTTTTTCATGGTGTGGGCAGTGAGTTTGTGGAATGCCCTTCTTAGTGATGTTGTAATGGTAGATTCTGTTAATGCCTTTAAGAGGGGCTTGGGTGAGTTCTTGAACAAGCATAATATTCAAGGCTATTGTGATACTAAAATCTACAATTAGTATAGATGTTGGTATATATAGTTTATGTACAGTGAGGAACATAAGTATTTCAACCCTGCGATATATATATAATTAGTCCAGTTTGGCGAGATTCTTCAATATGTCACTTAACATAATGTAAACTATCTGTTGGTTAAGTATTCATTCTGGGGGTATAGTTTTCCTTTCCTTTTTACTTGATACCAAGATGCAAAGGGCAGCCTATCTAAAACCACAATGGCTCGGCTGTCCTTCAGAATGACTGCCCTGAGATAGCTTTTCCTTATCAGCCAGCTATAATTAGTGCCAGGGCAGAACTCCATGTCAGATTTGCTTTTTCCATAATTAATTTAAAGGAGAACTAAACCCTAAAAATGAATATGGCTAGAAATGCCATATTTTATATAATAAACTGACTGGACTGGCTTAATATTTCAGTATCTCTATAGTAGTAGTCCTTACAGTTATCACAGTAGCTTCCTTTCTTGGATTCTGTTAGAGCTGTCTGGATAGTGCACATGCTTAGTGAGCTCTGAGCAGCTGTTGAGAACTGAGCTTAGAGGTTGTTGCAAATTATCAAGCAGAAAATGAAATATGTCTGTCATATAAGCTGATTCTACAGGGATAATTATTCAGTTCTGATGCAGCTGCCCTGGTTTCAGATCTGTCATTTAATGTGAATCGGAATTAATTACTAATCAACCTTTTACGGTTACATTTATATTCTATTCTTGCAGTATATTTTGAGTCGGTCCCTAAGCGCAGTAACTGAAAGCAGCACAGAACATTTGCAGGGAATCAGCAGAAAAGAAGATAGGGAGTTGCTGGGCATCTGTGAAGGCACAAATCGTCCCTGCTAAAGGGCTGTGGTTGCCTTGGGCTGGTATAGAAGCCCAAAACATAATGTACAACATTTCTGCCCTACTTCTTTAGTTAGACTTTAGTTCTCCTTTAAATACCTTTGAAGAGTAGTTAAATGTGGTATACATAAACCACTCTAGAAATATTTTTCATGCCTTGTGATTTCTTAAAACCAGTACTTTTCTGTTATCTTGAAAACTTATCTGGAAAGCTGGTTCTCTCTCCACTCATGTAGGCTTGAGTGGACTAATGCAGTGGTTTAGTAAATGCAAAGTTTCAGTTCCATTTTAAAGGGTATATACTTGATAGAAATTGATCACATGATTTGGTGAGCAACACAATATTATATTTTTATAGTATGTAACAATAACACACGGGGAGGCTCATTTACCAACATTCTCATTTTTGTGATTTTAGAGGTTTTTGAAACCATGAAAAGCTAATTTTCTCTAAAACCACAAATGACAAGTGATTTATTAAAACAGCCTTTTACAAAAAGCACAAATAGAGCGTCCAAAAAATCCGAAAACCTCCAATACCACGAAGAAAAAAAAAGATGTTTCACTTGGAATCAAGGACAGTTATAATTGACTTCTACATGACCACAACAGCTTTTAGATGGCGTATTTTTACATTCAGATTTGCTGCAGTTTTGACACATAATAGATGGCAAAAACATTTTTCCTAGAAAAATTTGTATTTTTGCTAAAAAAAAAATTAATTGTGAAAAACGCATGACCTTTATTTAAGGTTAGCCTCTCTCTTTCCACACTGAGCAGACACAGGGGCTGTTTTAGTAACATAGTTACTAAATTGCACCAGTGTAGTTGCCCATAGCAACCAATGAGCAAATAATTTTGTCTCCTACAAGGTAGAAAATTAAAAAAGTATAATTTGTTTGTGTGGTTCACTGCATTGTACATATGTATACCTTAACACTTGTGCAAGCATAACAATAGTTGTGCAACTTAGCATATTAGCCCCAGTATCTAATACTTGGCTGAAAGGTCATGTGATGGAAACAAGTATTTAACTTTTGAAGTTCATTTTCCAGCTTATTAGTGTCAGCTCTGCTATGCTTTCTGCTTTATGGTTCATCTTTTAGAACCTGAGCAGCCAGCCAGTCTTACACTAGTCCAGAAGTGATTTTTCTGGCACATGCTTTTTGAGATGAAATTAACAGTACCGGTAAGTCTTACAAATGCCTGATGTGATTTCTGTAGCACAGAAAATGATTAACTGTAGTGCAAGATGGGCAATGACTCACTTTTTACTCATTAATCATAGCAAAGGTACAATGTATGCCTTAGAAGTTTTGTCAGTGTAAAATGAAAACTTAATTGATGTCTGCGAACTTGGCCAACTGGAAGATGAGTAAAACGGAAGCCTAACAGATGTCGACAATACCTAACCCTGTAAAAAAGACACTTTTTTGACTTGACGGTAATTTATATAAGCAAGTCTAATATATCAGCTACAAATGTAGATTGGAAAAACATCCAATCCTTGGTAATTTACATTGTGCAGAGTCTGTTTGGAGCTTTCAGTAACTACGTCTATAAAGCTTTTGATTCAGAATTCAGGTCATGATATACATAGTATATAGTTTCTCCAGCAGAATCCTGCATTGAAATTCACATGGAGCTAGCCATATTCTTTATTTCCAAATGTGCCAAAACCATCAGAATAGCACTCAATAGTAAGAAATCCAAGTCCAGCTTGGGACTCCTCCAGTTACATGGGAGTAAGAGAAACAATAGGTTACCTGAAAGCAGTTCTAATGTGTAGCACTGGCTCTTTCTGAAAGCTCAGACTCAGGCCCAATGCACTGAGATGGCTGCCTACACACCAATATTACAACAAAAAAAAACATTTCCTGGTTCAAGAATAACATTTAAAATTGTAGAATGAATTATTTTCTAAGTAAACAGTGTAATTTAGAAGTTCACCATAAAAAGCATGACATAATCTCTTTAAAGGAGATCTATACTAATGGTGGATCAAGGGAAAGGCTGTAAAGGGACAATACTTACTGATATATAAATGTATTCCAGTTTGGCGAGATACTTTAATAGGTCACTTAATATAACATAAACTATCTGTTGGTTAAGTATTCATTTCTGGGGGTATAGTTTTCCTTTAACTCTAAAGAGCAAGCAATATGTCAGCTCACAATTAAATGTTCTTATATGCATAAAATGTAGTTCCTCATGCTTTGCTATTTTTTCAGATAATAAAATAGAACTTATAAAGGACTCATGAGAACTCATGAGGTGAAATGAGCAAAGAACGCCTGAGTAAAAATCTAGAAATTAATATATACAGATTTAAGCATTTTTTGTATTCTTTTTTTCCTAAACTAATGTGTAGTATTTACCCCATTAATGACAGATAAAAATCATGCAATACTGGATGTGGGGGTAGGTGGTGAAGAATGATATAAGCGTTTCTTTTTTTATATACCCTTATATGCTTGAGTATTTCTGGCACTTAATAAATACAAAAATTATTGTAGTAATGATGATACAGCAGGCACATTTTCTATTTCATGCTGTCTTTTATCTATTTCATACCTCCCAACATTTTGAAAATGGAAAGAGGGACAAAAATAAATGCTGTGCTCAGCGCAGCACATTTTTTGACTACGCCCTCTAAATTCCACTTCCATTTGGCTAAATTTGGCAGGTTATTTAAAGTTTGAACACATTTCTGGAGGTTTTGGGGTCTTGTTTTATGTGTTATTACAATTTTGCTGAAAAGGTGAAATTGTCCTTTAAGCTACAAGTCTCAAGAGACCTGTTTAGCTTATTAGTTACAATTATATCTAAGTGCAGGTGTGGCTTTTTACCTCTGCCAAAAGCCCACTTATTTAATTAAAAGTGAGAAACAATGTTTCTAAGTGCAGGTGACACTTGTTAAAAAATAAATAAACCTTTTTTTTCTATCAGTAAAATTACACTAAACAGCCTCCAGAATTACCTACCTTTGTCCCAGCATTCTCTCTGACATGGTTCCTCAGTTAGAAGTTGATCGTTTTTCTTTGCTTCCTTGTGCAGAGTGAAGCCCCGCCCCCACTTCCTGTTCAGGTCTCTCATCAAAAAAAAAAAAAACCCTGTTAATGCACAGACTGGCTCTTGCTGCCTCCAGGCATGCCCAGAAGGTTCTCCAGGTCGACTACAGGTAGTCGAATTTAAGAACTGAACAGGAAGTGGGGGCGGGGCTTCAATCTGCACAAAGAAGCAAAGAAAAATCAACTTCTAACTGAAGAACCAGGTCAGAGAGAATGCTGGGACAAAGGTAGGTAATTCTGGAGGCTGTTTAGAGTAATTTTACTGATAGAAAAGGTTTACTTATTCTTTAAGATTTCTGGGCTCTCTGCCAAACGCTACTTTTAATTAAATTTCTATCTTTTTTAGCATTCAGTACAGGAGATCAAAGGGAAATGAGGGACTTTTCAGTAAGAATCCGGGACTGCGGGTTGAGCTGTCAAAAGAGGGACTGTCCCGCAAAAATCGGGACAGTTGGGAGGTATGCTATTTTAACTGTGTTTGCACCTCTGCCTAATAAGATGGAAACATACTATTTAGTTTGCTGTGATTTATTTGTCAGAGGCAATTTTCTTTATTAATACATAGCTGCCTGTTCAGTGGGGTGCAAAGATATATATATATACACACTATACCTTGTGATTCTCAGTGATGGTGCACCTCCATTGCATATTGTGTTTTTATTATTCTATTATCATAATTTATAAGAAAAACATGATCATTTATCATGATGTAGATTTTATTTGCACTTTGTACTGTAAGGAGATGCTTCTAACAGCACAATCTAGTGCATGTTTGGATTCACTGGGGGTTGCCAGATATATAATGAGCTATTATTGAAGATAAAGATTCCTGTGATATAATTTGACATAATAATAAGATTGCAAGGTTGAATAACTTCTAAGGTCTTTGAAGAAATGAGCATAATTGCAGGTCCCAGTTTACAAAGAGGACAATGAAGCAGTCATATTGGGCTATCAATAGCTCCTTTCTTTGAAAACCAAGTTACCACAGTTAACTTTAGTTCATATTTGCAGTATTTATTAAAAATAGTAATTAAATACACATATATCCGCACTCATGTCCTCAAACACACATTAACTGGAGAGATTATGTACACTAGACAAACTGGGGCAGTTATAGTATTAGTATTAACTGTAATGATAACATTATCACAGTTAATACTTTTAAAATAGAAAATCTATTGTTATTAATATAATTTCAATATTACTTAAATACCAAAACAAGACAAATATGTATTATATAGTTATAGTGATTGTTTTTAAAGAAATATGTATCTAGTGATACACATGTAAAAGTGGTCACTTGTTTAGTCTTCTCTAAATTAGAATAAAAAGGAGAATTCTCTCATTCTTACCTTCGAGTTCAAAATAAACTGTAAAGTCTTCTCCAAACAAAAACTGAAACATGGCTTTGTGAAGCTATAAATGGATCATATTATTACAGGTGAACATTGGCTGGTTGATACATTTAATGATGCATAGCATATTTTGCATTTGTGGCCTTTAGAATATTGCTGTCCAGTATGAAGCTGTATTGGGAAACATTTAGGGGCACATTTACTAATCCACGAATCCGAATCCCGAATGGGAAAAATTGGATTGGAAACTAACATTTTGCGACTTTTTCGTATTTTTTGCGATTTTTGCCATTGCCGTCGCGACTTTTTCGTGACTTTTTTGCGAATTGTCGGGACTTTTTCGTATGGAGCGCTCGTAAAGGGCGGGCAAACCTTTCCGACTTTGCATGATTTTGGAAAGGAAAGTCACAATACTGAAGCTTGAATGAATCCAAAACTTTCGTACTCGGCGCGACAGTACGATTTTTTCGCGACGGCGACAAAAAAGCCATGACAGCAACGAAAAAATTGCAAAATTACCGATCATTACGGAAAAAACGCATTCGGACTCTTTTCGGACGTTCGTGGATTAGTAAATGTGCCCCTTAGTGTCTGCAGTAAATACATTAATTTTTAAGTGTACCCAATGGTTGTAGTTCTCAGGCTTTCTACAGAGTTGGCCAAGCAAAGGAGGGTGGTTTTCTGAACCTCAAGACAACTACCAAGTCTCCTCTGTGTGTAACATTTAAAAACTTGACCTTTACATGTCAGGGCATCAGCACTGCTTTTCACTGCATGTACAGACCATTTTGTACTTTTGACCCCTAATTTTTTCAATTGCATTGGGTACTTTCTTGCTTTAACTTTTAGAAATGCTTATAATGAATAGGTCCCCACTCTATTTGCTGGAGTGGCTCAGACTCAGGGACTAAAATGTCCTACTGTGGCCCTGTCAAAACAGAAAAAGCAGAAAGCTATTTTATTTTATGGCATCCAACTAAGACTGACAACACTATGTTTTAATGTTTCACGTTAATAAAATAACTAGGCTTTTACAGTGCTGCAACTAGCTCTGTTAATCAAATTAAGCAAATGATTGTTATTACTGGACTGAGATTTGAGTTCTTTATGCAAGAGTTAAACATGCTCAGGGGTTGGGGCTCATCATTAATCCCTTTGCGACCACAAAGTCCTACAGAGCTGCGCTTCATAACCTTTACAATGTGCCGTAGGTCCCTGTGGCTGGGAAAGGATTAGTGCAATCTGTAATATAATAATGAATGAGGAAAAAAACTGACTTTTGGGAGCCAGTGACCCATAACAGGTAATTTCCTGATGCTGGCAGCAATGATTTCAAACCAGAATGTCACCTAATCATAGCGTAGGTATTTTAATAATCTGCTTTTTCCTTAAATAAAAAAGTGGGGGCACAATGACATCAGGCAGTAAATATACATAAAGATCTATATTATAAAAACATGCTTCATCACAAATGTTTTCAAATGAGAGCCTTGTTATTCCAATTCAAAAATAGAATGAAATCTTAATTTCCTGTATTTTTATGTTTCTTGTACCATAAATTTCTCCTGTCTTCAGAATGGGTACATTTTATAGGATTTGCTTTGATACGCATAAACCATACACTATACTAGAATATGACTACATTATATGTCTGTTTGCTTATTCTTTCTAAAATAAATCCATCTGAAAGAAAGAGCAGTACATTCCTCTATTTATTCAGTAAAAAAAAAAATACAGATCTGTCTTGGCGAGTATAGTTCAATTTTTAATCAGTGTGGTATTTCCTCTTCCTGGAGGCCAGTGGGAACACCTGTGTTTTTCTTAAAGAATCTGAGGAGAATGTTGGGACATCCATGATTTTATAAAAAAAAAAAAAAAGTGTGGCGAAGATGAGTAACCTTTACCTTCAAAGGGGACAACAAGCAATTAGCTTACCTAATTACTTTTTAAATGTGGGCGAGGCATTCATCAGCTACATTCTTAAAAGAATTGACATATGTGCTAATTTTATGGAACTGACTTCCCTTTTTTCCCTTCAGGCCCAGATTTGTACCAGGTCAGAGATTATGCTTATTTACCCTAAGAGGTAATTATGTATTCTCAAGCCATGTGCCAGTATTCAGGGGATGCCGAAAAGCCTGCATAGCCTGTGATCTGAGTTGTGCCCGTTTTTGACAGTGTCAACAACAGTTATTTGACACCTGTATGTGCTGTTTGGGACAGTTGTGTTTCTGTTAGATAATGATTATTACTGTTGCCATTGATTTTTCCTTGAGTCAGCAGTGCCACTTTTAAATCCAACCATATTAAAAGAATGAAACTGTGGGCCCTAGTATTTAATATCCCATCTCGCTCAACTATAATACAAAGCAGGAATTTAATTTGAGCAAATTATTATGTTTTTATAGTGCCCTTATTTGAATAAAATCTTCACTTCAATACAACTAAAATGTTTTTATAACAGAAAAAAATCTTGGAATTGGGTACTTTATCATTGTTAAGCATGAAAATTATTACAAGGACACAATAATATTTTTACTGTCACAAACTTGACATCCTGTATTCAATACAACTTTAACTCTAAATATATGCATTCTCTTGTGTAATCACCTTTCCCCTACTCTCTCACATATGGCTTTCATAAAGTTGCATGGCACTGCTGACACTATATCCCTCCTTTTCAAAAACAACAACATTGCATAGGCAGGAACAGGCCGTCTGTCTCTGTGCTATCAGCATGTATCCTGGGCCTGCTGTTTCTGACACTGTGGCTTTCAGTTTCTTCTGAATGTTTTGGAAACATTATTAAATCAGGCATTGGAAAAAACATATCTTCCTGCAAAAATGATGCACATGGTGAGTTTTGCCACCCACATTATGTGCCATTGCCCTAAGGGTTGAGATCCTAGAACAGTGCACTGAATTTTATTATTCTGTTGCATCTAATGTAAACACGATTAATTCTTTCTTAAACAACTAAATCTGGCTCATAAAGTTCCTTGGCCAGGGGGGCTGCTGCATTGCGGGAGACTTAAGCCGGCCATACACGCACTGATAATATCACACAAAACCTCGTATGATATTGGGGGCCAGGAACACACACTGTGGTATTTACCACTGGTCAGTTGGACAGTTGCCATTTAAGTCTATAACAGGTAACCCTTTCCACCGTCAATTTACTTTGATAAACTTGGGGAAGCCAAGATTTTATCGCGGGTGACTAAGTTCCCTGTGGGCCTTTGCCCTAAAGAATCCACTAATCAGTGACAAGGCCCCCTGCTGAAAACAAGCTCTTCATTTCATATTTAATTCTCTTGAAACACTTTAAGGGGCAGATTTATTATTGTTTGTATTTTTTTTATTTTCCTCAAATTTAAATAATTACTCTAAAATTTCAATCTAACCTATAAAGATTTATCATATTAAAATAAATAGAAAAGCAACATTGTCAAACCCAAGTGGGTTTGGGGAGTTGAGGTGCAGTGAAAACTAAAAGGTTTTTGGTCTGCATATCTGTATTTCATTGCTTTCTTTTAAGTATGGGACCCAAGATTTTTGTGTTCCACTGGGCCCCTATTCTTTAATTTCCTTTCTGAGCAGTACTCAGGAACTCCTGCTTTGAATTTGTCCCTCATTTCCGTGACCATCTACAGGGTTGCTATCAGAATGATATTAATAACAACAGCTGGAAGGGAACTGACATCTCAGCTCTGTAATCTGTTACGCATATCATATGTGTTTTTTTTACATGGTTGGCATGTTACTGGCAGCTAGTTAGAGGTGTGCAAAGCAGTTCTATAATGTATTATAAATGCAAAGTCCAAAAGAACATTTTCATTTGCAAATGATTCATATACATAGATACTGTATCTTATTAAGGCTTTCCTGGAAGCAGCCCTACTACTTAAAGGAACAGCCATAGGAGACAGTTTTACAGCACAATGATTTCATTGCTGTGTCCAGCCCCTCTGGCTGAGCTGAGGTCAGTAAAATGGCAGGCCTCTTGTAAATCTTGATTAACATGCTCTTAATGAAGTTCTCGTCACAAATCCCTTTGATGGTGCGGATACCTGTGGTGCAAGAGATGAAAGCTGCATTCCCACCTCTCTTGGAATATTTGACCTGTAGTAATAACTCACTCATGCAACACCTTATTTTTGTATCCTGCAAGCCTTTTCACGGATGAGTATGTTGTTGCAGACATATATCAAACAGAAACATATGCACTACTCATCCTTTCTCTAGCCTTCTTAGAGTCAGTGCTGGAATCCAAGAGTATTACACAGGATGTCTTTACAAGTTAGCAATGACAAACTTTTTTTAAAAAATGGTAAAGACTAGTATGGATTTGTTATAGTGTTGTTTAATATTCAACAATAGTTGGTTGTAAGCGTTAATACCACAATGAGCATTAAAATAAATTGAGTGTGATTCCGCTAAAGTAAAATCAAGCACCTGTGGGCACAACATACAAAGGGATACATAGTTCCTTGGGTCCATGCTAAGCCTTGCATCTACATAAAAAAATGGTACAAGCAGTTTGTATAAATGGCTTTTATAGGTATGGCTATTTAATCTTAGTACTGTGTCTAAAAATAATGAACCCACTGGCCTTTCCTTTTTATAATCTAGTTGGGTTTTTTTCCAGCCTGATAAGTTAATAATCATTTAGTATGTTTTTGATATTTTGTAAATTTTTAGGGTATAAAATGAGAGGAAAAGCTATAATGTATATGCAAATACTTGAATACTTGCTAATATTTGGAGCTGTATGCAGGAACCCTAACATGCCTTCAACCTAAGCTAAGTAAGGTTTGTCATAGCTGCACCCAGCTGCAAGTGTGAAATCCCAGCTTTCAAACAAGCCTCTCTGCAGTCATTATTGAGTCCCAGAAGCTTTACATCCGGCTTTCTTTTGTTATCACAGCTGAACTGAGTGACATATTTTAAAAATGGAAGTTGCTCTATTTTTCTTGTATTCATAAAGATATTTTGATTGAAATAAGGCCAGCAGTTTGTAGAATCTCCTAAGTAAATATTCTATTCAAAACATGTTATTTTGTGCATTTGTTTAGTGAAAATCAATTTTAAAGACTGCATTTTTTATATCAAGATTTTAATGCAGTAGTATGTGCATGCTAAAAAACTGAAGTAGGCATACAGAGGATATTGGAATCTATGAGCTGTAATTGGTCAGCTTAAATATATTGCAATATATGGTCAAACAATATATGTCTTGATTTAAGGGGAGGGCATTTTAATAACTTAAGACACAAAGGGCCAGATTCAATTCAGTGAGAAAAAGGTTTATCATTCAATTTGAGATGCAATTTAAAGGAGAAGGAAAGTCATTTTGGCATTTTACTGCTAATAGATTCGCCACATTAGTGCCACCTAGAATGCTATATTTATTCTGTAGAAAGCATTACCATACCTGGGTAAAGAGCCCTAGAAGCTCCCTCTGTTTGTTTAAGATAGCAGCTGCCATTTTAGCTTGGTCTTCATAGCTTCCCGCTTGCAGATTACATATTCCTAAGGGAGGGGTAGTGAGTTTTATGAATTCTCATGGGAGGGGGGAGCAGGAAATGGGAAAGAGAGAGGACTGTGCAGACTATGGCCCCAGGAATAAAGAATCTTTCTGAAAGAGGAAGTCAGATACCCTAAGAACATGTTTACAAAAATGGAGACAAGAAATCCTGGGTTTCTTATAACTGCTGTAAGTGTTTATGGCTGTATTTACATAGACCATTCTGATAAAGCTTACTTAGTTTTTACCTTCCTTCTCCTTTAATTCAGAAAAACTTACCTCATTGTTTATCATGTGAAAACTCTATTGTCTATGGGGAGAAAACTGGATCAAAATTAGGAGAAAAGATGAATCTTCTTCATAGGTTTTCACATAATAAACCATGAGATAATTTTTTTCACTAAACTGTTACATTGTTTCACTAAGGTGTTTATCATAAGTGGTCAGTGCAGCTAAAAGAAACTGTAGTGCAACGCTTTATATCCCTAGAGATTGAACTGGTGTGCCTGGAAAATACATCCTTTAAGATGCAATACAGAATGTAGCACTGTACTGTTGGCATTTATCCAGTGCTACTGTAGGAAAATAAAGTCTTTGCATAGGGGGACAGTTTTAGTTATCAGCAAGATTTCCTTTCTGGATGAAACCTGATTTACTAGAATGGCCCACAAGAGGTACCTCAGAAACAATCTGTCTTTTTTGCTCCTTAATATAGTATATAATTTCTAACAGAGGGTTGCTGAGAGAGTTAATCATGTTTTCATCCATATTATGTTTTTTTTTCTTACTATTGTTGTGCCCACAGTTGCTGTTATGGCAAACATCTGATCTTTTTTTGGTTACAGCATTATTATTATTATTAGTAGTAGTAGTAGTAACATGTATTTATAAAGCGCCAGCATATTCCACAGTTTTGAGCGTTCCCACATGTATATACACAGCATATGGAGTCTATCAGGGCATGCTGCAACAGAGTATTTGTCTTTGTCACTAACCATTTGTAGACTGCTGGACATAATTTATTAAGTACCATACCTAAAAGTGGGGTAACTGTAGCCATTCTGCAGGGTGCCTTCACAATAGTGAACATTACTATTTTAATTTTCAGTAGTCAATTATTATTTTAATAAGTTTTTTGTTTATATATTACCAAGCTGTGCTCAAACTGTGTGAAAATATGTGCAATGTAAAAAAAAAATGAATGGATGAAACCATTCAGTTTGCAGGACCTCTTAATTTTGCATTAGTAATACCATAGTGTCGATTGTAAGGACTAAAATAAAGCAAGGCATATGTACCAACCTGAAGAAAACACACAGACGGTAAAATTTAATTTAGTTCTTTTTAAGGCTGATGTCAGACGAGGCGTAGGGCGGATATTTTTGGCAAGCGGAAAAACGCTTGCTGAAAATTCCGCCCTACGCCTCCTACACGCTCCTACCATCAGGCAGGTGGTACAGGAGCATCCAGTCCCGCACCAGCAGATACAGAGACAGTTTCTACTCACAAGCCATCAGGCTTCTGAACTGCTGACATTCTGCACACACCAACACACACTCCCAATAACTACTGGACTCTTCGCAGTGTCACTTTAAGCAAAGCCACTTTAAATCCTCACTGCACAATTCCAAATATTTCATTGCATTTTTTTTTTATTGTAATATTTTTTTTTTTTTGTCTATGTAAAGTTGGGAGGAACACGGGTCAAAAAAATTTCATTACGGTAATGATGCTTCATTGTTATTTGTATATGACAATAAAACTTGAAACTTGAACTACATGTACCTGCACCCGAATGAAAGGAATACGCTCGCGTGCAGGCACATGTAGCAGAAATACACATAAAAACGCGAGAGATTGAAAGTCTTGCGTTTTTATGCGTATTTCGGCTACATGTGCCTGCACCCAAGCGTATTTCATTCATTCGGGTGCAGGCACATGTAGGAGGCATAGGGCGGTATTTTCAGCAAGCGCTTTTCCACTTGCTGAAAGTATCCACCCTACGCCTCGTCTGGCATTAGCCTAAGGTTGCTTGGGCCTGTCCAAGCGTACAGGAGTCTCTTGTATGAATCATATCCAGGGCACCACATAAGGGCCTTATGCTGTATGATATGCAGTAGTTCTTGGCATACCGCAACTTATATAGTTACATAGTTAATTTGGATTGAAAAAGACAAAAGTTCATCAAGTTTAATATGGTAATAATAAGCTCACTGTGAGACAAGCTCATTATGCACATTTGTGCCACTAAACATGGGCGCCTCCACCGGGAGCTTTCTCCAGTACTGGCAGCCTAGCACTCGCAGGGCGCAATTTTAAGAATACACAAACTATTGTTTCCTCCAATGAGAGAATGGGGTCTATAAACCTGCACCTCTGGTGGTGGAAACAATTTAAGGGCGACAGGTGCCCTTTTAAAGGATATAACCATCAGAATTCCCACTAGTCACTTGTTTAATTTGCTGTATGTGCACTTAACTCTATTTCTTCCATTTTGCCTGACAGGCTGTGTGCATTTGCATGCAGTCAGCATAGGTTAGTACCTTTGGGTATAATATTGACATTATTCTTTGTCCAGCTAGATCTAAAGCTACCATTAGACAGATCTGTTTGTAACAGCGGGAGGTGCTAAAATGTTAGGCACCCTCAAGTGACTTTAAGCACCTACCATGTACCCCAGGCTGGTGCCCCTGTTCGGAGAAAACTACACCAGCCCGGGGAACCTTTTTGGCACCCCCAAGTGACTTAGCCTTTCCTTCTCCTTTAACAGGTATGCTATATGCCCACCTAACTATTCCCCCTATGACCCTAATCTTATGCCACAGCCCTTTCTAAGCTAGTTTCCATAATATGCTCTTACTTACAAACCCACTTGACAAAGAGAGCTTTCTTTAGTGAGCTGCAGAAGAGGTGACTGTCTAACACCATGCATATGGTTGGTGTACTACAGTGGATATAAATAGTCTACACACCTCTGGTAAAATGTCAGTTTCCTGTGCTGTACATAAATGAGACAAAGATAAATCATTTCAGAACTCAATTGAAAAAAAACCTGAAATCTTTTAGGTGGAGGGAAGAAAACCAAAAAAACTAAAATAATGCGGTTGCATAAGTGTGCACACCCTCTTCTAACTGGGGATGTAGCTGAGTTCATAATTAAGCAATCACATTCAAAATCATGTTAAATAGGAGTCAGCATACACCTGCCATCATTTAACGTGCCTCTGATTAACCCATATATGTCAAACACAAGGCCCGGGGGCCAAATCCGGCCCACCTGGCTGTTTTATGTGGCCCTTGGTGAGTGTGTCTGACCATCCAGCCTGATCAATTTCCATTTTCCTCACATAGTAACTAAGACTAAGGGGTATATTTATCATGCTGTGTAACAAGTGGAGTGAAGCATTACCAGTAATGTTGCCCAAAGCATCCAATCAGTAATCAGATTTCAACAGTAGCAAAGCATCTATTGGCTGCTATGAGCAACATCACCGGTAATGTCTTACACCACTTTTTACACATTGTGATAAATATACCCCTTAGTATCTTACTAAGTATATTAATAAAAAAATTGGCCCGCGACTTAGCCTATGTTGGCCCCCTTATGTGATTGAGTTTGACACCCCTGGATTAACCCCAAATAAAGTTCAGCTGCTCTAGTTGGTCTTTCCTGACATTTTTTTAGTCGCATCCCACAGCAAAAGCCATGGTCCACAGAGAGCTTCCAAAGCATCAGAGGGATCTCATTGTTAAAAGATATCAGTCAGGAGAAGGGTACAAAAGAATTTCCAAGGCAGTCATCATGAAGACAGGCATCATCAAGTGGAGAAAATATGGCACAACACTGACATTACCAAGAACTATCCAAGCCAGGCTACATTTTGCAAAAACACATCTGAAGTCTCCCAAAAGCATGTGGGAAACCAAGGTTGAACTTTTTGGCCATAATTCCAAAAAATATGTTTGATAGAGGGAATTATGAACAGTTCCAAATACCAGTCAAAACCTTCAGGCTTCTGCTAGAAAGCTGAACACGAGGAGGAACTTCATTTTTCAGCATGACAACGACCCAAAGCATACATCCAAATCAACAAAGGAATGGCTTCACCGGAAGAAGATTAAAGGTTTGAAATGGCCCAGCCAGAGCCCAGACCTGAATCCAATTAAAAATCTGTGGGGTGATCTGAAGAGGGCTGTGCACAGGAGATGCCCTTGCAATCTGACAGATTTGGAGTGTTTCTGCAAAGAAGAGTGGGCAAATCTTGCAAAGTCAAAATGTGCCATGCTGATAGACTCATACCCAAAAAGACTAAGGGGCACATTTACTAAGACACGAATTTCTTCCCTCCACCTAAAAGATTTCAGGTTTTTTTTCAATTGAGTTCTGAAATGATTTATCTTTGTCTCATTTATGTACAGCACAGGAAACGAAAAAGTTGCGACAATTAGCCGAAAAATCGCAAAATACCGGTCATTACGAAAAAAATGCAATCGGACGCATTCGGCCAGTTCGTGAGTAAGTAAATGGGCCCTAAGTGCTGCAATAAAATCAAAAGAGGCTTCAACAAAGTATTAGTTTAAGGGTGTGCACACTTATGCAACCACATTATTTTAGTTTTTTGGTTTTCTTTCCTCCACCTAAAAGATTTCAGTTTGTTTTTCAATTGAGTGGTACAGTTTACAGGTCACATTAAAGGTGGAAAAAGTTCTGAAATGATTTATCTTTGTCTCATTTTTGTACAGGACAGGAACCTGACATTTTACCAGGGGTATGTAGACTTTTTATATCCACTGTAGATCAGCAGTTATAAGTAGTAAGAGTAGTAGTAGTAGGAAGGATAATATTAAGATGTAGAGAAGGGCAGGCTAGGACAATAGAGGTTATATCAGTGTTGCCCAGCTTGCTGCCTTTAAGTTGTTGGTAAAGTACAACAATTGCTGACAACCAGTAATCATAGTCTGTTTTGTTTTTTGTTTCTGCCAATGCCAAATGTATTACTACGTGACTTTTGACACTTGCACTTGCAGACTAATTAGGTTTTGCAGTGGCCAAAAACTCATGGAATCCTGAATTCTAAGATGAAAATTATAACTTGAATGCATGTAGTTTTGGGTTGCTGGTCTTTATTTAATCTAATATTTGATTTTATATTGGGATATTCCAGCAATCAGTTTTCACTGTAGTTCACTTTACAAAAAAAATTAGAAAGACTATTTGCGAGTCAAATCTTTATTGGTGGTGGGGTTGCATATTACATCCTGCTGTGCCCTTTATGTGACTGGTCATAAAAAAGTCACTTCAGTGAATTCTTTTACTACTTCTTAGCCCCAAAGGGTAATGGAAAAATACTCAAAATAAATGCAATCTTTAACCCCTTTCTTACTGTGCTGCCTTCTCCAGCAGAGAACAATAATAATCATCACAAGGAGTGGGTTTTCAAAGGAGTTTTAGTAATAAAATTCCTTTCACAGTCCTCTTAACAACAACATATGGCAACTCATTTCTGGCCAGTGATCTAAATACAGCTGGACCAAAGATAAAAAGAAAGTGCTATGTTATTGTTTTTAATAGATCACAGGTGGATGCCTTTAAAGATGCCATTTTCACAAGCATCTTCTTTGCTCACACAGACATAAGAGTTGTCATATTTTTGTTTATAAACATTACATTAGACTTAAGCAGAATATACATTTGTGAACTGAAATAGAATTAGGCAAATATTGTCATTTATTTAATTAGTGTCTGCAAGTTAGGCATTGCTTACAATTACATTATCATACATGTTTCAAAGAATAAAATAGGACTGAAAGGTCTTCCCTGTGGATCACATTTAGTCAGTAATATTTAGCATGCTAGAGTTTCATTTCTAAAGGTTGACAAAATTCACTTTATAAGATAAGCAAGCGTATGATCATTCTATGTTTTGTCTATCTGTCTATCAACTTTATAGATTCAACCACAAAGTTTGACACACCTTGGAATGTGCAAACTTAACTTAGAACAAGGGAATCCAAAAAGATTTTTTTTCCTGCCCACCCCTTCCCTTTGGAGGGGCTGGTGTGCACAGCAATGACCCTTTCCCGCCCACACTCCTTCCACCAGCAGGTAGGAGAGCTCTGGGCAGGGAGTATTTCTTTACACTCTAAAGGAAGCAGACCCCGCAGTCTAGTGGGGTTTCTGCTTCTTCTATAGTTATGCCAGTGTTTCCACTGCTGTTAGTAGAGAAAAAAACGTTTTCTCTATCTATTTTAATGCAAATTCTGATTTACCAGTCTTTAAAAGGGAATAGTAATTGTAATTGCTTACCTTATATCCCGGGTTGGTGCTCCGACACCCAGCCCGGGGTAGCTGCGAACAAGCGATCCCCTTGATAAGGTAAAGAGTATGTATTGTACTGTGTTCTGGACTCCATCAGTCCATGTACCAATTTACATAGATCAGTTTAAGCTTCAGAAATTAAGGGAGGTACAGGAGATGTAGTAATGCAGAAAGAGGGCAGATTTACGGTGGTGTATCAATGTATCTGAATTATAATATTACACATTTTACACCATCTTTACTAGGGTTCAAGCCAGTACAATGGCTGCCATGGCTGTATTAGTCAAAACAATTACTAGACCCAATTTCTCAGGACTGAAAGTGTATTGCTGTCTCTGTCTAGGTAACATATGCACTGCTTTATGAATTCTTTATGCTAGTTTCACAACATTCTGGGCTAATTGTGTGCTACCTGCTATTTAAAGGAAACCCAGAATATGTTTTGCCTAATAAAAGAAGAAAATTCTAAGCAACATTATTATATACATATATTACAAATTTGTAATGGTTTTCAAGTTATTTGAATATATAACTGCTTTTAAAAGCAGTGTTTGTCTGTCCTTTTTTATTCTCTGCCCTGGTGGCTCTGGCACTTGAAACAATTGACAGATTGACAGACCTGCCTTGCTGGAGGAGAGTGGCATTTGCTACATTGTTTAAAAAGAAACAACCAGGAGTTTAGCAAATGCTGCTTTCAGTAGCAATTACATTTACAAATAACTTAAAACACTGACATTTTTCATATAGTAAAGTTATTAATTATGTTTTCTTTTATTAGACAAAAACGTATTTTTGGGGTTGACATGTCCTTTAACTCAGCGAGACTCTGTTTCTCAGTACATATGATAGTTATCCATGAAATTGTCTTTTCTGCTCTTATCAAAAGAAGCTTAAAAATCTTTCAGTACAAATCCTTGTCTTTTTGAAATCTCAGGAGAATTAGTGAGACAAATATTTTCTCAGGCCTGTAAAATAAATGAAAGAAGCAGTAATGCGAAAAGCATTTGTCATCATTGCCATCCTCTTTTTCTGACCAAGGAGGAGTGTGCCGAGGAAGAATTTGACTAATGTGGGTACTCTGTGCTTGAGGGATCACTGTGCACATGTGGCCATGACCTTGTGCTGAGAATCCATGAAAGTGAAACTTTCCTCTGACACATGATCTGTGTTGTCTGACGTATGTTTATTCAGCTATCATGAAGTGAGTACTTAATAACCTCAAACTTGTTGAATTCCACAAACCTTTTTCTTCATGCCAAGGATTTATTTCAGTGGGGCACTACGCAAACAGATTTATTTCAGTGGGGCACTAAGCAAACAGATTCAACCAATTTGTCAGTGTAGCTTTCTCTTCTGTAATTATAACCAAGAATTGTGTTTGCTTTAAATGGTTTCTTGCTGTTGCGGCAACATAGTTTAAAGCGGGGGTTTAAAAGGTTTTCTGCTAATGAATTTGGACAATCTGCAGAACTGCTTAGATGCTAATTTTTTTTGCATTTTTTTATGAGAAATAAAGATATGATATGCACGCCATAAGTAACTTACGAATTAACAGCATTTTTTGATTATGAAGCCATGAAAATAGCTGTAACAGACTAGACTCCATAAGGCTTAACCCATGTCATGTGTTAATCTGCACTTAATCACATGAAATAACAGTATCATATGTAAGGAGCATATTTAAAGGGATCAACTCACCTCGTCCTGAGCTTCCATCCATGCTGACCTAAATTGAATGGCTTTGTGTGCATAACTACTAGCAATTATTATATCAATAAACAATTTTAATAACATTAGTAATAAGGTTTTACAACCCCCAAAGATGACCCTTTTAAGTAAAACACAAATACTCCTAAGAATGAAATTTATGCTTATAAAATAAATTTAGATTTTTCATTTTGCTACTTATATACATAAGGGTATGGACCATATATGTAATAGAATATGTTATATATAATTCTTTTACCATTCATTGTATGAGACCGCAATACTAATATTATCAACATTGTTACTTAATATAGGTGCTGGTAGTGTTGGCTAATGTACTGTTTTGTGAAGGTCTGTAATACATAGTTTCTGTAAAATTCTTAACTTTTTGTTTTTGTAACAATAAGATGGAATACCTGGACATGGTGAGTAATCTTGTTAATAAATATCCACCCTCCATAATAGATTGTTTATAGCTGTGGTTTAATTAAATTGTGCAAAGAGTGCTTAAATAAAAAAAAATATTCAAAACATAATATGGAAAAAACTTACATAGTGTAATTCTGAGGCCTGATTTGGCCAATCACATGCTGGATCAGAATTGGGGCCTGCATCAACACACCAGTGCACTCCTTGTCTAATTATGCTGCCTGATTAATTTCTGTCTGATTTTTGACCAAATATCAGTTGGGCAGGTCTGTCAGGGGCCCCATACATGGGGCAGTATCTTGCAGACTCAATCTGAAGGGGAATATCACGTGATGCCAGGGCAGATTTTAGTTGAATATGCTCTCTTTTCTGACTGAAAGTGTGCAGTGACAGACATATATTATTGCTTTTACTGCTAACAGATATGAGGCAACATCATTCCATTTCCACAATTTGTTCACTAGCAATTTACTGCCAGCAAAGAAGCATACATATATACAGAGAATCCAGTGGGACTCCTGGCTGATGTAGCTTCAATATATATTATGTAGGTAATGTTCTCCAGTGTTTTGGATGATGAGCCTTACAAAGTTTAGCTACAGGGCTCATCATCTATAGTTTCCCTAGTCAATGACTGGGTAAGTGCAATTACCCCCTCCCACCACATGAAAGTATGTAGGATAAGGAATTATAGTCACTGGAGCACTCTTGTTTAGTTCAGGTCCATTTTACATTTATAGTTACTTTGTCACTTAAACGCTAATATTGTATTTTTTTTAATGGTAAAAAAGGTTGCCTTGACCACTGCTTTACAAGTAAGCACTTGTATAGGAAAATACCAACCAAATACCAAAATCAAATTGTAATTAAAAGGGGGTGAACTGTCCAGTTCTTGCCAACAAATGCAAGGTTTTGTACTTGTATGCAATGTTAACCACTGAAAATACTTAAAATGGACCTGAATATACGTCAGGAACAGGTGTGTTGGCCTCTGCATATTTGGGAGCGTGATTGGGGTAAATCCAGGGGCATAAGAGAAGAAGGCTTAGACATGCACAGAATACAAAATTGCTTGATATTTGCTGAAGTTAGGAGGGGTATATGGAGTTTAATACACTTTTCAACACTGCTTTATTATATTAGCAAGCATTCTATAGTGTTAGTACATTTATGTTCTAGAAAAACTGTTGTGCATTGTCCATTACAGTCATCAGTCAATAATTCTGGGATGACAAGTTATTGCATTTATTAACAAAGGTACATATTTTAATCAATATTGAGCAGGAATTTTAGGCATATTTTGGGGTTAATGTCCCTTAAAGTATAAGAAAGCTGGCATCATTAAGATTCATTAACATATCATTAAGTTCAGCCACAAATCAGCATAGCATAGCATAGCATATGTAATGAAAGAGGGTTCTGGATATTGTCAATTGATATGGCATTAGTAAACACTATGTTATGATTAACGACCACTAATTTAGTTTAATGCAAAATTAAAGAGGCTAAAGAAGTTCATTGATCCGGTTCTTGGTGATTCATGTTATTTTAATTTTGTACAAGCTTCAAATACATTCAAAGCAGTGTTTGGAAGTGTGATATATAGTGTTGTATAAACATATTTGCGACTAAAAAAAAATAATTGAATTTTAACAGAAATCTATCATAATTATATTTTATAAAGTCTTCTTTGATGTATGTGATTACAGTGTAGTGTTGTTGCAATTGTGTTTTGTTTTTGTTACATTACTTTCTCTTCTTAGAGGCCTATGCCGTGTAGGGGCTAGTTAGTCATAAAGTTACTCTGATAATGTCCTCCAAAGGTTTATAGCCATTATAAGTCATTTTAAGAGGCACATACCACAGATGTCTAGCTCCACTCTTAACAGATCTTAGCTCTTAGCTAGGAAGCTGAAACATTTGGTGATTTATCCCATTCAGCTTTTGGTAAAACAAAAGAAAAGTATTGGTTCCATCTTAAAGGGTTTTTCACTTTATATCAGGAAAACCTTTGTTTGGGCAGATCCCTCTTTACCTTATATTGGTTACATTACATTACATTAACATTTATTTATAAAGCGCCAACATATTCCGCAGCGCTGTACAATAAGTTACCTTTTGGATTTTGCATGTAATCTGTCATATCAGGCTATGCACCTACTTATTATACAACACTGCAAAATATGTTGGTGCTTTAAAAATATCTGTTAATAAATTTAATTTATAAAAAAAAATGTTTACCACTATATATGGTGTATATTCTGTAACAAATGTAAAGCAATGTTTAAAAGTCTATTAATCTCAACTAAAGATTAACTATTTTAAACTCAATTAACCTATTATTGGTTGCTTGGGGTTACTGACCCTGTGTTACCCACGGATTAGTTATCTATCACTAATTTGCCTTGATAAATCACCACCATGTAATTCATAGGAGAGGAGCAACAGTTTGCCCCAAAGCCAAATTTGTTGGCCTCCATGTGACAGCAGGACAAGATGTATCAACAAACCGTCTTCTACTGTTAACAAAAGTGCCAAGGGAAAATTAATGTTATTGTGTCAATTCAGCTGAATTTAGCTAAAAATAGGCAGGTGGACAAAGTCTACTTTTACCTCTTGGATTAACAGATTGACCCACACCTCGAAAAAAATTCACAGAGAAAATGTCTGTCAATAAAATGCTGAGATCTAGTTTTTAAAAAATTCTATTGCATGTGTCCCATCCCATGTGTCTTTGAGTTCCTTTACTGAGGTAGTTTCTACATGTATAATGTTTTAGATTATAGTCCCAGGTACATTGTTCATATGTATTGTAAGAACACCATTTTTTTCCCATTAACAATTGTACTTTTTCCTTAAAGGAGAAATATATTATGTTCATAAGTAGGGCTGGTCATCCATTTGTACTAGTGTACAAGTGTACGTAATATGAGGCAAGGTCAAATCGTTAAGGCCTGTTTTTTATAAAAATGGACTGCACATGGATGGGCACAACTGACACATTTGCATGCAGTATTTCTCTGGATGTCATAGAGATAAATTCATCTTTTAAATACATTTGCATTACATTGTCAGATCTGTGCACAGTTGGTTCCCAGGCAGTGAACAGCACATACAGACTATACTTACTCATGGAAAGTTTAGGTATCAAATTAGCTAGTTCTGATAAAACGTTTTTTGTATTTACCTAGTGCATAAGGCTAGCATGCACTTCACATTCACAGACTCAGGCCATTTTACACTTGGTACTTTTATTGAAGTTTTGCATACCTTAATAGACAAAAGATTGATCTAAGCTTTTGTTTGCCTATAAATGTAAATTAACTTACTTATACACAAATGCTCATATCAGCTGATATCAGCTGACATTTATGGAAGAGATCATAAGGGACTTAGCTGGGTTTAAAGGTAAATCATATTCTTAGTCCGTATGATGCCAGAGTTTAAGTTTTGTTGCTGAAAAGTGAACTTTTGTGAAACAATTTTGTAGTTCTCTAGAGCTCTATAAAGCATGCAGACAGCCATAACATGCCTTTGTTTTGATAACTATATCCATAATCCTTTGACTGAAATGTAAAAATATTGCTGATTTTGCCAATTATTATCAGTCTTTTTACTCCCTTTGTAGATAGCAAAAATATGTTTCATTTGCAAGTGTAAATATAAAACAAAGCAGCATATGACTGTTTCCTCATTGGTCCTCAGAGAATGATGTAGTTCTCTTAGGATTGTACTTGATACTTTTTTGGACGATTTATCTGGCAAGCATCTTTTATCACAGTAGAGCCGGTTAGAATGAGGAATGTTAGGTCTGAATGTGTGTTGGCTGGAATGTTAATTCAGAAATCTCGCAGTCACCAGAGTGTTGTAGGAACTGTTAAACCTCAACCCATTTCCTTTGGCTGTAGAGTTGAAGTCTAAGAATGATTGCATGATTGTAAGCCATAACAACATGCCTGACAGCAAATAAATAACAGCCTACCTGTGGGTGATGTTATACTGAACAAACTATCCACAGCAGTCAACCCCAAGGGAAATCAGCCAGAATGTGTGCATTTATTTGTCCTTATGTTCAAGTCACACAAACCTTTCCCAACATGGGAAATTGATCAGTGTTGCTAGTAGGTCTTGAACCGCTTACTGGTACATCCATCATATCTATCTGGGCTTTCTGACCACATTGTCATTGGATGGTTATTGAACAGTCACAAATACTATGCTGGGATGTTATTAGTGACCTGGCTGCACCACCTTTCTTTTAGTAGGACAGGCAAATGTGTTACCACCAGTAGTATATAAGATTAAAATTTAAGACAAAATACATTATTAATACAAGCTTTATTTATTTTTCTCATGTTGTATATGCTTTAGATATTAGAAGCATTATTATAGGTTATTACTCAGAATTCATTCAGAATGACTTCATATTGATTTCAGTCACAATTGTCTGAACCTGCTTGTGCACTTGCGGGTTAGGTTATTGTTGCTGACTGATACATTTTCGTTACCCAGTGGTGGATTTTTTAACTAGCAGTTCCATATCCACAAAATGCCTTAAAAATAGGTTACCAACATATATGGGGCATCTGACAAAGGGCAGCTTCCAATACAAAGTATTTAATTTGCATGACCTTTGCTCACTTTAGCATTTTCCTTTAGGTGACATTAGCTTTCAGCACCTGAAATACACAGCTAGTAGTTTGTATGTTAAACACACCACTGATCCATGAAAACCCTCCATTTTCCTTCTCTTCTTACTAACCACTGGCCCTGGAGAAACAGCATGAAAATGAGCCTATTGCTTGGGGCACTTTTATTTTACACATGAATGAGGGTTTATTAGTCAGGGTGTGAGTTTTAGTTGTGGATCACAGGTACTCATATAATTTGTTGACATTCACTTTTCACAAGTCTCTCTGTGCCTTTAATTTTTCTGCTTTTGGGTTGTGGCCACAATGTTGAGGCTTTTCAATAATGCATTTAAATGGCTGCTGTTTCCTCTCTAAGGAATTAATGGTTTTCCTAGCAAAGTTTTACATCCATACTCACAAATGCTTGCTATCTTGAAGGTTACACTGCTTTCCTGCCATTTTCTCAGGATGTTTGTTTGAAAGGCTTAAAATGTAAGTGCTGTAGGATTTGCCTTTGTTCAGATGTCTGTCTTGGTAAAAGATTTCCAAATTTCTGTTGCAGGCCACAGAGTGGATCTGCTGCTATTTAGCAATAGTTTCTTACCTTGTCCTCAGATAACATTTAACAACTGCCAGCAGAGAGTTACCTTTAAAACATTTTTGTATTACAATACCCCAGGTATAATAAAACAGTATATTGTACTTGATCCCTAAGATTTAATTAATCCTTATTGGAGTCAAAACAATCCTGTTGGGTCTAATGAATGTTTTTTTTAGTAGACTTAAAGTAGAGAGATCCAATTGAAAAGACCCCTGATCTGGAACACTCCAAATCCTGAGTATTCTGGAATAACAGGTCCTATACCTATTTTAATTACTATTGTGTGGCTTTATACAAGAAGAATATCTTTAATGAATTGGTGCCATCACCCCGATGTTGAACTCAGTAGGGCTTTGGTTTACTTATTTTCTCAAGAAACTAATTCATGACAAAAAAGTCTAATTTCTAAATTGCGGCTTAAAAAGCATTTACAATTGCAAAATGTGCAGAGTACAACATTTTAATTCAAATCATCATTTTTAACCCAGAATGCAGCATTTACCTCCAGAATTTCTGTTTCGGTGCTTGCTAAGTTACACCATTGTTGCTGTTTTTTGCCTTCTTGCTTTCTAAAATGTTATGTGCACACACGCATGCATGCATTTCATACTCAGGACTGGTCTAATGTACAGAATCTGGTATTAGGGCTGTGCAACACACACAAACAGCAATAAATTTATTTTAAAATAAGCATGTAATTTTTTGATTATTATGCTACAATTTTTTTAATAACTTTTAATGATATTTAATTTGGTTTTCACATGTATTCCACATACATAATTCATGTAACATAACCATAGCAGCATATGTCCATGTTCTAAAATATACATACATTTAAAAGATATCTGTTTTTAATTGATTTCAAATTCTCTATTAGGTCTGCTGTGAATAAGATAAGGATCTGTTTTAAAATGACACGATTAGAGCTATACAGCAACCCATAAAAGTTTTGTATTAAACACAAAACTTGGAATGTATAAAGCAGAAACTCTATTTTATTGTCTGCTTAACATTCATGTTTTATGACCTTTTGCTTATGATGTCTGACCCCAGCTGCAAACACCAAGCGATTCTACCACTGCAGTGCTTTGTGATGTAAGGTGTCAGCAAAGCTCTATATAAACAACTTGTCACATTTATTTAGATTGGGTTTGGGAGGAAACAATAATAAATAGAACCATGAGACATGTGAAACATGAAGTTGGTGCCGACCATTTATTTTAAAGAGACTTTAGACAGCACTACTACATTCATTATGTATCATGCAAATAAATAACTCCACAGAGACCCTTAGACACTACCTATACGTGTATATATATATATATATATATATATATATATACCCTATTGTAGTGTTGTGCAGTGGTAAATGTTTTGCTGTATTTATGTTTAGGAAAATATATACAACTTAATGCAAGAACAACAACAAAAAATCACACATAAAAACAAAGTGCCCAATGCAGAGGCTATACAATAGAAGGAAATTATAGCTAAAATAGACATTACTCCTGATCATACACAGGTCTGTATGTGTTTTACTTAAAAGATAGAATTTGTTTTTTTTTTTTTTTATTATTATTGTTATTATTAACATGTATTTATAAAACGCCAACATATTCCATATTGCTGTACAATGAGTGGGTTTCATACATTGGACATACAGAGTATGGAATAATCACATTAAAGCAATTCTGAATCAATGCATTCCTTACTTTTATTTTAAGTGAAATGGTATCACTTTCATTTTATGGAGGCTTACAAGTGAATTGCCTTGCACATTTATGCTAGCCTAATCCCTCGAGTCTGAATGCGTGTTGACCATGCCCACAGCACCATCAGCCATGCCCCCATGCCGCCCCTTTTCCACCCAAGTCATACCCCCAACACTGCTTTCTGAATTCTGAATTTTGGTAACTTTTCAGTGGCATTGCATAGGGTGTAAACTCTTGTGTCCTCTACCCTCATCTTAGGGCATATGTCCGCAGGGTTGGACTGGGGGTGCAGGTGCCAGGGGAGCGCCAGCAAGGATCGGGTCTAAGCAGCCAGGGCCCACCGAGTTTTTTCCTGCTGTCCCGGCGGCCCAGTCCAACCCTGTATGTACGTCCACAAGTGCAGTAAGAACCACTGGTGGTGGTAGCTCCAGGGTTTCCCCTCTTCATGGGCAGCCGCGATTCTGATACTGCTGCCATCCACTTTTTCCTGCTCCATGCTTACAACTTTAGTGTTGCAGTGAGTCCAGAGGGGCCCCCATCATAATAGCACTCTCCACACTAGCAGAGCCAAATTTTCATTTTAAAAACTGGAAAACTGAAAATTCTGCTCTTAAAGTGACCAGAGGCAACATTTAGACTAGCGTCTAGGGTGGCCCCAGCATTCTTACCATTTTTCTGTTTCATATAGATGGACCTTAAAATGAGAGCCTAAGCTGGAGCTTAAATGAATTCAGATATTTTTAAGTAGCAGTAGACACCACATTTAAGTAGTGAGATTTCATATATTTTGAAAGAAAGGGCACAACGGATAAAGGAAAGAGGAAGACCAACATATGGTATGAGTTTTTCCTCAGTATTAGAATATAGTAAAATAAGGAACAAGCTAGCTTTATTTATAACCATGAGCCTGAAAATTTAAAAGAGATGATTTTATGCTTCTTTTTATGCAGATATGTTTAATCTGGTCAGTAAGCACTTTCCTGACATTATTCTTGGAGCCGTGACAGAGAATAAAAGAATGCACCCTTTCTCATTCATGAATAAAAACAAAATGTGTTCCAGTTTCAGGTATCACATAGAGGGGTCGGAAGGAGTTTACAAAAAAAATAGGTGCTAATGCTTTCTGTGACACAGAGATGGCAGCCATGATATTGCAGCATGTAACCTTATATAGGTATAGGATCTAATATCCAGAATGGTTAGACCTGGGGTTTTCCAGATCTTTTTGTAATTTGGCTCTCTGCACTTTAAGTCTGATAAAAATCATTTAAATATGAAATAAACCTAGTATGATTGTGTTGCCACCAATATGGATTCATTCAGCTTAGTTACCATCAAGTACAAGGCACTACTTTTTTATTGCAGAGAGAGCAAAAATGTATTTTTTTGTACATACATACATACTGACACAGTTCATTTTTTGTATATGTATGTATGTGCAAATAAATATATATAATGAACTGTGTCAGTATTGTACATGTGCATTTTTAACATATAACCCTTTAGTGCCACAGTGATGCTGCACTGCACTTTTGCTCAGTTTCGCAGTATATATCTCTTTTTCAGAATAATGTTTGCCCATTGTTTCATTGTTTTCATAGAGAAGGGAGGGGTTTGTAGTTTAGTAAAAGGAAGGGTTTGTTTGTTTTTTAAGGAAGATAAGGAGCTCTGAACAAATTATCCTTTTTAATGGGAGAAGGGTTCTTTATAATGGCAAATAAAATGTGGATTTTTTTTAAATTCCAATAACAGGCAGAAAGTTATGCAGAATGTTCTATATATTGTGCTCTTTTATAGTCAAGGTGCTTGGGCATATAATCTTCCTTTAATTAATTGATTGGAATGGCCAGTTGCTAAACATTGACTAAGCAGCAGGACAAAATGTTAGGCTGAGGTTGCATTTTATTTAACCATTTCTATTGTAAAACCCATAATAAAAAGATAATAAAAACGTAATAATTTTACTTAGGTTGTAACTATGACACCTTCCATTTAAGAGGACAGAGAAAACAGAAAATTCAAAAGTTTCAAAGTGGAAAAACAGATCCATCCGGTTACATCAGAAACATGGGTTACCAAACACAGCACCTATCTCAAGGTGGGGAATACATTCTAGAAACTGAAGTAGACCAGTTGTGAAGAAAAGTAGTCTGAGCTATTTGTACTGGACTTTGTTTCTCTATGTGAGTTTTACTCAACTCGCACCTGACCCCTCTCCTAGTCTGAAAGCTTCCTGACTCGGCTAGTCCCATCTATTTATAGACCCATACCCACCAATGATGTCACAAAAGGGGTGGGGCAGGGGCAGTCACGTGCCTACAAATAAGAGAGCCGATACCAGAAAGCCGGCAGTGTAAGGTCGCGGGCGGGAAGGGCAAGCAGAAGTGCTCGACCTGACTCTGCCAGCAAACCCAAAAATGTTGCACAGTGGTCTCCCTGAAGCTGCCCGGGTCCCACGGGCATCGGGCCAGCGCTCACATCACTAGTGTGCATGCCTGTCTGATACTATCAGGGCTGGTTTTAGGGCGACCCAGCATCAATGGGTCATAAAGGACGGACAAAGAATTTTGTAGAAGTGAAAGGGACACAATATATTAAAAGACAAGTCAACCCAAAATATAATTTTTTGCCTAATAAAAGAAAAATATTTAAGCAACTTTGCAATATGCGCTCATTACAAATAAGTAATGGTTTTTAAGTTATTTGTATATATAACTACTATTAAAAGCAGTGTTTGTCTGTCCTTTTCTATTCTCAGCCCTGGTGGCTTTGGCATTTGAAACAATGTAACACAACTGACAGACCTGCCTTGCTGGAGGAGACTGACCTTTACAACATTGTTTAAAAAGTAACAACCAGGAGTTCAGCAAATGCTGCTTTTAATAGCAATTACATTTACAAATAAATTTTAAAGTCATATAAAATAAATTGCTTAGTATTATGTTCACTTTTATAAGACAAAAAATTATTTTTGGGGTTGACATGTCCTTTAAGTATTACATACTACAGGTATAAGTATGGAGATCAGGGTTGGCAAGTCTGTGGTTCTCCACCTGTTGTTGAACTGCAGCAGCTAGAGGACTGCAGGCTGGTCATGCTTGATTTGTGTAACACCCCCCTCCATAAGCAAACCCTAACCTTCCTACACTGCCATAACCCCCCTCCTGTCCTTTAACTGCTGTCCTGGATAGAGTTGCACTCTACTGTCTTGTTTTTGACTGCAGTTCCCTTTAACACTACTGAAAAAGTTCATTATGTTGAGCAGAACATCACACACCCAGTTATGGGACTTTTATACAGGTTTTCATTGATCTCATGGTTTCAATAATCATACCCATGCAATAACATGAAACGTTTTATAAAGTCAACTCTTAATTGAGGTTTTTAACTTTACAGCCGTGTAAAGCTGCAGGGGTTGTAGCACAAGTACAGGTTTAGAGCCGCACAGCAACTGAGAGCAATGTTAGAAATTGCAGTCTCCCTGAACCACAGCAGTTATTACACTATTTATTGCAGTAGTTAAAGTGACTTATGCTTGATCTAGGGCAGTGCCTAATTAGGATTATTTCTTTTAATTACCAATATAGTTAAACTGTCTTAAGTGCTTTCTTTATACAAACAAAACATTAAAATGAGTGTAAATACAACAGTGGAACGACTAGATGTTAATTGGCAGTATATTTTTTTTTAGGGACCTTAGAAGTCCAGAGAAATGCACACTATTAATTATGCTTGATGCAAATGGTAATGATAAGGAAAGCAAAACTGATATTTTTTCCAAGGAAGGTAACAACTCTATCCTCAAACTAGTATTAAAATTGCTTTTGAGTGAGGACACCAATGACCCTCCTTGGTCTCATATAGTTGTAAGCTTTGTTTAAATCTATTGCTGAGCAGTTCATAAACAGCTATTTTATTTTGTTTGTTTTGGTGATGAAAGCCATTGTACATTCAGAAAGTTATTTTAACGGTAATTACAAGCACACATAGCATACCTCCCAACATTTTAAGTATGGAAAGAGGAACAAAAATATTTTTAGACCAGGCCCGTTTTTGCGACCCTAAATATCACAAGCATTTGACTAAATTTGACAGGTTATTTAAAGTTTGAACACAGTTCTGCGGGTTTGGGGGTCTCGTTTTATGTGTTCTTACAGTTTTGTTAAAAAATCTGAAATTGCCCTTTAAGCTGCAAGTCTCAGTTCCCCCACAAGACCTGTTTAGCTTATTAGTTACAATTGTATCTAAGTGCAGGTGTGGCTTGTTATCTTTCTGGGCTCTCTGCCAAAAGCTGCTTATTTAATTAAATGTGAGAACAATGTTTCTAACTGCAGGTGAAGCTTGTTTAACTTTCTGGGCTCTTTGCCAAAAGCTACTTTTTAATTAAATGTGTATGTTTTTTAGTGTTCAGGGCAGGAGATCAAAGGGAAATGAGGACATTTTGATAAGAAAATGACAGTTGGGAGCTATGACACAGCACATAGCAAGAGGGGTTGGCTTAGGAAGGGGCAGGTATCACATCAATAGGGTTGGAAAAAAATACCAACTTTACTATATTTTCACCTTTCTTCCCTCACAACATTGGCATCAACATTAGTCCTGGAGAATTTTTAGTTGCACTTTCCTTAGTGTCTTAGAACTGTCTATTGCAGTGCTGTCCAACTTCTGCAGTGCCGAGGGCCAGAATTTTTCTAGCATACATGGTGGAGGGCCGCAAATGGAATCCAGTTTGACCACCCCCCTTTTTTTAAACCACACCCACTTCAAACCACACCTATTTTATCATAATAGTGGTAGTGCAGCAAAAACACAAATGCTTGGTCCTTACTACGGGGATATCAACTGTCATTCATATGTGAAATTATTATATTATGTCATATTAAAACATACCCTTAAATCCAAATGCCTCGTCCCCTGTGGATAGCACAGCAACCCCCAGCACATAATAACACACCTTAGGGACCATTTAATGGCTATTTCCAACTGCTAACAAACTCCCAGAACAAACCCCTGCCAGGTTCACCACAGGCAGCATAGGGTAGGCAGAGTCTGGCACACACAGGCAGCACTCTACCTGTCCTATGCTGCCTGTGTGGCATACTTTGCCTGTCCTATGCTGCCTGTGTGTGCCATACTCTGCCTGACCTACCCTGCCTGTGTGTACCATACTCTTCCTGCCCTATGCTGCCTGTGTGTCATACTCTACCTGCCCTATGCTGCCTGAGTGTGCCATACTCTGCCTGCCCTTAGCTGCCTGTGTGTGTCATACTCTGCCTGACCTACCCTGCCTGTGTGTGCCATACTCTGCCTGCCCTTAGCTGTCTGTGTGTGTCATACTCTACCTGCCCTATGCTGCCTGTGTGTGCCACACTCTGCCTGCCCTTAGCTGCCTGTGTGCCATACTCTGCCTGCCCTATGCTGCCTGTGTGTGCCATACTCTACCTGCCCTATGCTGCCTGTGTGTGCCATACTCTGCCTGCCCTTAGCTGCCTGTGTGCCATAATCTGCCTGCCCTATGCTGCCTGTGTGTGCCATGCACACAGTCAGCATAGTCCAGATAGTACATGCAATGTCCGAGGTGTGAACAGGGGAACAATATGGGTGATTACAGCCTGAGGTGTGAACACTGCAGGGGGTGAACAATGCACGGGTTAAAAGGTGTGAACAACACAGGGGATTAAATTTTTAACAATACAGGGGTATTACAACCTGAATCTGAGGTGAGAAACATGCAGGGGGCCAGTTAATCTCAGTACTGATACCATTTAAATCTTACATAAAGGTAAGCCATCAAAGCAGCCAGACAGGTGGGGGGCCACACAGAGGGGGGTCCCGGGCCACCAGTTGGACAGCACTGGTCTATTGTATTTAACTTTGTAAACATAAAGAATGCTTCTTAAGATGACCATACACAGGCTGTTAAAAGCTGCTGGCTCGGTTCCTCCAGGCAAAGTCAAATTGTACCAGCCCCTACAATAAACTGTAAAATCTAAAACGACTGGGTGATTTTGGTAAAGATTACAAGGGGTTGATAGATTTGCATCGCAGTTTAAAAATGCAACCTGTGCTTTCATTGTAAAGCTGAAATGTGGCAGAGCTGAGGAAAAAAGGCTGTCAGTCATAATAAACAGAAAGAAATACATGTACATCATCCAAACAATGGGCAATAAAACTCTCCAGCATTCAGAGCTTTTTCAGTTTCTCATTGGCATGTTACCGCTTGCACTGAGTTGCCGCTTAGGGAATGAATATGTTTGTTAAGTAGCATTATTGTGCTATCACAAACAAGGCGGGACTCCATTACAAATCGACTTGATGATAGCAGGGCTAAAGCATATCTTAAGACAAAAAGCACACACCAAGATACATTTTGAAAACTGGATTATTAAGCAATAAGACTGAACACTTTAACATTAATAATATAATCCTTATGTAGCAGTGTTAAATATATGCAGCGCTGAACACAGATTTTTTTTTATGCATAATAATAGCAAGTTCTTGATGAGTAGAGCTTACATTGTAAAGTTGGTGTACAGAGAGTAAACAGCTTGTCCAAGGCCACAAGCAGACAATGCAGGCCTCTCTATGTCAGATTCAGTTCCTATAAGATATAAAAATGTTTTAATGACTAGTTATCTGGCCAATTTATTACTGAGCAAGAATTTACTTTGATTACATCTAAGTTTAACCAGGCTAAATCCATACCCTGTAACCCATGTATGCAGTAAAAAGCTGTACAAGTCTTATACAACTAAAGTTTATCAGCATTTTAGATAACTGAGTTATTTTTAAAACACTAGCTGTAGAAATGGATTGAAGGCGCCCAAGCAAAATCTGCTTTCATTGCTGAATCGGCAGAAGGAGGTAGAATTCCTATTGTTTCTACCTCCATATCTGACAATTCAACCCTGAACCCAGTGGAGGGTGGGAGCGATCTTTCTCGCAGGAAAGATCGAAATTGCTACGTGTATGGCCACCTAAGGGCTCTGGCACACGGGGAGATTAGTCGCCCACGACAAATCTCCCTGTTCGCGGGCGACTAATCTCCCCGAAATGCCATCCCACTGGAAGTTGCCTTGAGAGGAAACTTCCGCGATTTCAGTGAAATTGCGGCACCGCGTATGCCATCCCAACGGCGATTTACGTTTTCGCCAGTGGGATGGCATTTCGGGGAGATTATTCGCCCGCGAACAGGGAAAGTTGTCGCAGGCGACTAATCTCCCCGTGTGCCAGAGCCCTAAAGGCTGTTACTGCAATGCGCCCTCCTTGCCCCCCAGCACTGTAAGTTTTTATGCCATCTAGAAGCAGAATGATCACTTTTAGTCAGCACACAAAGTTTCCAAAGTGGCACTTTCACTTAAATTCACTTTACTTTTCTTATTTACTGTGTCAGTATGCTTCTAATGTGGTGTACAATAATAACTTTTGTAGTAATTGACTGAATTAACCTCTTAGGTTACACACCACTGTCACAGAACACTGGGGATTTGTAGTTGCACACTTAGAGGGGAGCTAATTGGAGATCCACGCAATCTTGCAGATAAACACAGACACAAATTTATTCACAGTACAGGTTCTCCAATAATAGATGTTTCTGGGACCACTGGGCTGGTTACCCATGCCCCCCGTTCCTTGTAGGGAAAACATTACCTGGCCCCCCATGGCTGTGGCATTTGCTTCCTTTATAGGTAACACCATTGGCTATGCAAATCCCACAGTTATTGTCAATAAAACAAGACAAGGATTCCCAGGCCACTGGGCCCATCTGTTGCCTACCTTCCTGCCTCTTCTCTTCAGGTCAAGGGCTCTTTAGTTTATAGGCCTGCGAGGTACTGCTGGGGCACTGACCCCTATCTAACTCTTCATTGGAGCATCAGCTGGTCAACTTCCTGTCCTACCACTATCTCTCACCACCTACAGTGAGCTCGATGGGTCTGACTTGTCTCTAGCTAACCTAACTATTGACTCCCTATGGCTCCTAACTGAGGTAGTAAGCCTCAAACGTCCTAACATCATTCACTCTTATCTTCTCACATCAGCCAAGGAGGAAGTGGTCCACTGCTTTACCACATATATAGCCTCTCTAAGGAAATCCCCTAAAAGTGCCACAGAGAAGAACTTGCCCTTGAACCTCAAAGAAACCCCTATGTAGCAGCACCATCTAATAACTGGAACATAAATAACACTATGTAAACATAATCAAACTTAGTATGTAATATTTAGCCTTTACATGCCAGTTAGTTTTTTTATTGTTATTATTTATGATGTAGTAGCATTCCACATCTTTTTACATAAGGATACATGACCATCATCATACAGACAACCAGCTTCAGTAGGTAATGATGGCCCTACTGTAATCTTAATAATAACAACATAAAGCACTAAAAGATAATAATGTTAATTTAAGTTATTATTTTTCAAGCCCCAAAGTATTCTGCTGAATCTCTTCCATCTTTTATAAAGTCTTTATCAGGCATTGTTGAGAGCCTGCCTAATGAATGCCCCTTTTGTATTATGTCTTCTGTAATATAGCACATGGGAAAGGAGAACAGAGGTGCCCTATGCCCTACATTGGCAGACTAAAGAAGAGAGGTACACAATATATTTTTGTTTTATACTTTTAATGCACAGTATTATGAAGCGATAGTTTAATGAAACAGAGGGTTTGAATATATTTTTTCATATAGATATATATTATTTGTATTACTGTAATATTTGAATATGTTTGTTTTAGAAATGTATATGGTGATGGGGTTGTTAACATTGCAGCACTGGGATCCTGTGTTTGATTTCAATCTTAGTGCTTTCTGCTGGTTTTTGCATGTTCTCCTGGTGCATGAGTGGGTTTATTTCAGAAACATACTGGGCGGTTTATTGACTCCTGATAAAACTGACCATAGTGTGTGTTTGAATGTGTACTTATGTGCATAATAAACAATTAACTGTGAGTTATTCACAAATAAAACATTTTATCATTTGAATAATAAACAATCTATATGAGAATAAAAATAACATAAAGGTATATTTTAAAATAATTAAAAATAATTTACATATGCATATGACCTTTGCTTTCTGTCTGATTGATTAGGGCCATTCAAATGGTCCTGTGAGTCTCTGTGAATATCTTAATGGATAAATATAAGTAAACAACAGAAAGTATAGACGTCATATTTAAAAATAAATTTCTTTAAGTGAATGATAGGCTGAAGTAGCACACATAAGTACTGTTGTATAAAGAATAGGACATCTGGCTGCTGTTGTATAACAGTACTCACATTTTACACAAAAACAATAAAACTCTTTAGAGAAATTGTGCTTTTAGAATTTCTTTTTATGTTTAAAGGTAGCATTTGGGCATGAAAACTCAAGCATATGACAATTCAGCTGTTTTTCCTCTATATCTCCCAGATGAAAGTTGTAATTTACTAAGGATTTGGTACTCCTAGACAGGTCTCTATAATATAATAATATCACAGTAGCAGTTTTTCTAAAACTGCTGCTTTTCCCATCAAAACCAATGCAGTGTTTTTAGTACCTTCTATATATAATCAGGAAAACAAAGTCAAAATCCACTGGGAGAAAGGGCCATGAATATTTAGCCCTGGTCTGTGTGAATAAACATCTAAAAATGAGAATGCTCAGTAGGCATGTATATACCATGCACAAGCTGCATTACCTAATATATACATGTATACTATTGCAAAAAATGGGAAAGTTGTGCTCACCCTGCCTAATAAACCATTAGGCAGGGGTACAATTAGATAGTGACCACAAAGTTCATAAAGACATCGACAAGCGGTCCTTTATATATTGATATTAGGTGAGTGCAGAGGCACTCACCTAACCATTTGTGGGTTTTAAACCTGAAAGTTGAGGTAAAACTCAATCTCTTTTTAAAGCTATAAAATCAATGAATCAGATAAGTGAGTGTAGGACTGGCCAGACCAGGGATGACTTTGATGT
The DNA here is from genome assembly GCF_000004195.4 of Xenopus tropicalis. Taxonomy (NCBI): domain Eukaryota; kingdom Metazoa; phylum Chordata; class Amphibia; order Anura; family Pipidae; genus Xenopus; species Xenopus tropicalis. Next base: position 84,861,464 of record NC_030680.2, on the reverse strand, counting down.
AGTTGGCCAGCTTGAAGTATATTGCAATATATGGATAAACAATCCCTGTTTTGCTTAAAGGGGTGTGGGGGCATTTATTGGTAGCTTAATACACAGGATGTCTTAAAGGAGAAGGAAAGACATTTTGGCATTTTACTGCCAATAGATTCACCACATTAGTGCCACCTAGAACACTATATTTATTCTGCAGAAAGCTTTATTATACCTCAGTAAAGAGCCCTAAAAGCTCCATCCATTTGTTCAAGATAGCAGGTGCCATTTCAGCTTGGTCTTTGTAGCTTCCTGCTGTAGCTCTAGATGTTGGTAGCTCCGATTACACATCTCTAAGGGAGGGGGGAGTGAGTTTTATGAATTCTTATGGGAGGGGGAAGCAGGAGAGAGAAGAGAGCTGCTCAGACTCTGGCCCCGGGAACAAAGGATTTTTTTGAGAGAGGATGTCAGATACCGAAGAACATGTTTACAAAAATGGAGACAAGAAATCATGTGTTTCTTTTAAAGTGCAGCTTTTCTGTGTGCTTATAGCTGTATTTACATAGACCTTTCTGATAAAGCTTACTTAGTTTTTACCTTTCCTTCTCCTTTAATGTCCTATATTTATTGATAATGAGTAAGTGCAGAGGCCTCTTGTTGCTGTGTATATATATATATATATATATATCACTTCATGAAGCATACTTTTTTGTAAAATAATGTTATCCTTTTGTAGGAGTTGGGCTGTATTAGTATCAGTGTCTGTTCGAAACTGATACTTCTCATATGGGGGTTGTGTGTACAACTCAGCAAATATGTCAGCATTATCACTGACAATTAGTAATGAGCAATCCTGTCCTGTTTGGCTTTACTGAAAAATCTGCAAATCTTTGAAAAGGTTGTCATGTTTTTGACTATTTTTTGTCACGTGGCACATTTTTCTGGGGCTAATTTTTGTACCCATTTTGCAAAAAAATCCTCCAATGGTGAAATGCGGAAATTCTGTACTGTACTGTATTTATGTTATAATATAACAAGATTCTTTTTCCCTTTAGGCAACGACCTGGCCACAACTCCGACAATTTGCAATAAGAACTGTTTAATGTTTAATGTTCTAGTGTAAATCTTCATTTTAGATGTTGATATCAAGGAGAGGCTCTGTTATGTCTTCTGAAAAGGGTGGGTTTATGTAGTGAAAAAGTCCCTTTCCTTGAGAGAATCCATCTAAACAGCCCATAGGCTAAATGGAGCTATACATGTACGAAGGGTCAAGTATGCCCAACACAAGCTCAATTATGGAGGGGAAGGGCTATTGCTGCCGGACCAACCCAGGCAGGTGCCAACCTTTACTTAACACATCCACCCGTCCACATCTTGTTTGCACTGTTTTCCTCATTTGGGACATCTGAACAATCAGAACAGCAGAAAGTTAGGAGGGCTTTGACTTCTCTTCACTTTTTCATCTACCTGATTGATGAACCAACTAATACCATTGAACATCTATATAAAATATATTGTACAGTTCCTTGTAGGGAAAACTCCCTTTAGTTTAGGTTTCCTTTAAACGAAAAAATGACTTGGCATAATAATATTACCACATGTAATCCTACTCCTTCATGAGGACAGATAGAAATAAATCAGCTTCTCTCACAGTATTTGCTTATAGTTTTTCTGGATGATACATTCTTTTGCTACTACATTCCATAGCAACTCAAAGCAAATACCAACCAATTATGACTAAAGATCTGAAGCATTTAATATTGCAAGTAGTCACATTAAATGTAATGTTCCTTTAATTAGTAGGCAATTATTTTGGCATTTTAATTTGATTTTCAGATTTAATTAAGCCAATGAAACTTGTAATACTGAGTTAATTTCTGTTAATTAACTCACTTGAGTCCTTGTCTCACATGACCTGGCAATAAACTGAACTTAGAAATAGTTCTACAATTTAGCACTGTTGCCAATTGTCCCTATTTTGTAGGACCATACCCTGGTTTTTATTGTCTGTCAATAGCTCAGTAGTGTACCTTGATTTTTTTTGCCCCCCCCCCCATTTTTGGAGGTGTTGCCCAGCGTGCACGCTCAAGCCCAACCCCCCTTTGGGCCCGCCCACTAGTTTGCTTGCAATCCACCACAAATAAGCGAGAGAGCAAAGTTTAAACTTGTGACTGGGGATGGCAAACTACTACTCCGCAGTCCAGGCCCCTTTGTGCCCCCGTGGAGTTGGGTCTGCTGTATAGGTAGTTATGCACCACTGCTGTTACTGTTGTGGCATGTTGCACTCATTTTCACAAGGTTATCATAAAGGACTGAGGCCCAACCCCACGTTGTTCTTATAAATCACTTTAAAAAAAAAATGGATGAAGTGGAGTGTGGGACAGGTTGGAGAACCAATTCCTATGAAACCTGCAGATGTTTTATTTGCGGGTCTCCCTCATTAATGGGAATTTACAGTCACCAGTAATGAGGCTCTAATGTCTAACTGGATTTTAAATAAATGTTTCGAGTGGATTTTTAACCACATATAAATACTGTTACGTGATATATAATGAAAAGTAAATTTTATTTTTCAAGTCATTGAATGCAACACATGAAAAGAGAACCCAGTAATTTGGACCTCAAGTAGCTATTATGTTGCAGGATTTCATTAGGAGAAAGGAGTGCAGAAAGCAAAGTTTGATTGATTTGATGTATTTGACACAGAAAGGATATGTTGGGCAATGCATGGGTTTACCCACAAGTAAATCTTCAGCTGCAGGAGGGTCACAGGTTGTAGTCTTGTCCCTTTCCTGGTGATGGCCTCATTACCCATATCCCCCTCATTAATCCGTTGAAGTAAGTACCTAACATTTGAAAAACCGAAAGTGGGACACAGCTGCTGATGCGCTATAGCATATATTGTGGCCAAGTCCATCCACCATATATACTATGGCAAATAACAATAACATGCCAATTTTTACATAGTTGGAATGACAGACATACTATGGTCCCTGCATTTCATGACATATTGTGACATAGACACAGAATATTTCCTGGCATGCTTAAGCCAACATGAGAATGGGACATCTATGGGGAAAATAGTGTCTGTGGGCTGGGTGCCAACAATTCGGACTGTCCCGCAAAAATTGGAGCAGTTGTAAGGTATGCTATAAGCCACCCAACTCTGTCATCACCAGGGGAGGTGAGGCAGGCACAGGCTGGGACATTTTAAAGGGGTAGTTTAGCATTGGGTTCCTGAAAGGCACATCTCAGGATTCTACAGTCTGCATTTAACCTGCTTCTTTACATAAATTAGTATCTTGATTGTAAACCTAGCATGTATGCATACAATCACAGCAGTTTATATAAATATTTATATTCTTTATAATGCCTTGTGCATTCATATAGTCTGACTCAGGAGAAACACTTGCTTATAATTGATGGCCATTAAAAAAAGGATAAGGATTAAAAACTAATGTCCTAATAATGGTTGGATTAGGATTGATACCTGGGTGTTTTTTAATTCAGTTTACAACTTTTTATTATCTCTCATCCTAACATACGCTGATATGAGAACCTAACGTACTTAAACTTTTTCTTATCCTTAGGGTAGAACCTGTTCTCTTTCAGTGACTAATAAATTTTAAGCAAGAAAACATCTAGCAAGTTATGATTTGTGTAGGAAATATTAAACAGTTAGTTGATAAACTGGAAATAATTCAAGATGCTAAGCCTTAAGGAGGAGGACATTAACTTTAGTAGTTACACCCAGCTTAGGCAATTTAATTTTATGATGTCATTGTTGATATATGTTTTATGGGACTTTTTTCCCTCTGAGATACTGCCTTGTAGAAAAATATTATCCACATTTCTTAGCAATGTGAAAAAGATGCCAAAATGCTGCAATCGCAAATTGTAAAACTGAGAATACATTTTTTTGTTCATAGTTTAAAATAAATAAAAAATAAATATTCTGTATATATGTATAAAATGTAAACTTAAAATCTTTGGCCAGATTTACAAACATTTACTTTTTCTGAAATTGAAGTTTAAACTTTGTATTTTAGTTTAGCAGCTCAGACCAGGTGCAGTTACAATTTGCTACACTGCTACACAAGTTGATACATTTCTTGGCAGCAACTTGGGAAGTAACTATTGTATCAATTGTAACAGCTGTTATTTTTTTTACAAAGGGGCATTGTGTATAATACAGTTGTGCTACACCTGATGCAATTGCATCCTTTATCTTACAATTAGCGCAATGCATTCATATTCATCAAAATCAGACACAATTTCACTATGTCCGTCTGGAATCATTTCCTGTGTTCAGCATACCAGTGACATCTGCACCCAATTCACAAGTGAGCTGCACCTATTGACGGTAGGTGCAAAGGGAAGCATGGAGCTACTGCCTGGTCAGGAGTTAGTGGTAGCATGAGGGTTCCCCTGTGTCAATAGCTTGCTGAGCCAACTACCCGTATATACTCGAGTATAAGCCGATCCGAATATAAGCCGAGGTAAGAAACCTAAGAAAACTGGAAACCTAAGAAAACTGGAAAAACTTATTGACTCGGGTATAAGCCTAGGGTGGGAAATGCAGCAGCTACTGCTAAGTTTTAATAATCAAAATAAATACCAATAAAATTACATTAATTGAGGCATCAGTGGGGTATATGTTTTTCAATATATATTTCAAAGAAAAACAGTAAACTAGCTCTGTAAGCGGAGAAGAGGGTCAACAAAAACAATATGAGTACTACCCCACCCTCATTGCACATTGGCAAACTGGCAGCAGACCTGGTCCTGGAGGAGATGTAAGGGGAAATAAGTATTGCTAGTGGGAGCCTAGGCCAGGGCACTGGAGGGTCTGGTTGCAGGTGGTCTGATTTGCACACAAAGGAGAGAGGGTGCTAGTCTAGAGGGACCCATGGCACCCGACTCAAGTATAAGCCGAGGGTGACTTTTTCAGCACATTTTGGGTGCTGAAAAACTAGGCTTATACTCGAGTATATACAGTAACTATATTGGAAGGTCAAAGCAAATTTTTTTGCAAGTACCTTTGAAGATTAAGGTTTAACATGTAACTCGCTAGGGGGAAAAGTGCCTGACAGAGGAGCTTTAAGTAGAACTATACGTATGTGCAAAGAGCACATTTTGATGCTAGTATTTTTAAAGAATGCGGTTTAACACCATGTTCACTGTCTACGATGCTTGTAGTCATAAATGAGACTCTGGTGTGCTATCTGGTGTGAAAACAACTGAACTGAAAAGTGTTTAGAAGGTGAGCAACCCCTTTAAATAAAATAATAATATGCAGATAAATCAGTCCCCTGGATTGCAGTCTGTGCTATGGCTTTTTTGATGAGAATTAGAGAAGAAAGTGATTGCAACCTTGTCTAGGAATTATGGTTATTTTCCCTGTAGGCAACGAACTGGCCACACTTCTGACATTTCACAAGATAAACTCTTGTGAATGTAAAAATGCTCTTAAAGTGTTCTTTGTTCTAGTGTAAACCTTCATTTTACAGAGAGGATTATTTTGATATCAAGGATATCTGTTAAGTTTTATGGAAGTGGTAGGTGTAAAAAGTCTCTTTCCTGGAGAACATTTGATAGGAGAACTTAGCCAGAAGTAAGGAAACCATAATTATGCATGCAGGTTTTACAGTAATGAAATGTGATTTGCATTAAAAAAACAATCACAATCTAAATTCCTGAAACCGTGGTCTGACCTTTCTGTCATTGAAAACAGTTGGAGAATAAGTAGTAGTTTATTTTATACGGTGTGCTACCTTTTCCATTTATGGATTTAAGTTTCACTTAAAAGTGCAGCAAGTGGCAAGTTATTGCTCTAGTTCTCTTTTTTAATAAAGGATAAAGTATTTTTTTACAATGTAAAACTAACTGCTAGTTTATTAGCAACATATAAAAAAATGTTGTTCTATAAAGTAATGGCCACCAACAGAGGGCAAAAGTGTGGTTGGAACCTGCAGCAGAAGAACCAATGGCCAACTAAAGTGGATTGTGAATTAGTAATATGCTGTCTCTCTCAATAGAAGAACCATAGGGCCACTAAAGTTTATTGAATTAGAAACACAACAGCTAATATAACAAGGAGAAGGGGAACATGTGGAAAATCAGTAGTTTGTATATATATGAACATTTCTTTAAAATTCCCTTTATGATCTTAAACTTGATTGTAAGCATCTCAGCAAAGTGGAAGGGAAACCTGTGACAGCTAGAGGCTGCACTGTATATAATGATCATTCCAACCTGCTTACATGTAAGCTGTCACGGCTCACCCATGTAGATCATGTGCGTCTGTTTAAAGCATTCTGGTGTTTATGAATGGAGATTATAAATATCTGTCACTTCTTGCTTGATCTTATTCTTTAGAAAGGCTAGCTTTTCAACAATAAGAAACTGAACCTGTAAACCACCAATATATCACAAGATCATTACTGTTTATTTATATTACACAAGTCGTGCTCCCCAGGGCTGTACACTAGTGAAAGGAAATGTAAAAGCAGAGCTATACAAATGCATGTTGAATGCCTGCTTAGAATTAATAAAATTACCTTCACCACTCGGGTCTTTTTCTTCTTATGGCTTTTTTATTGGGCAGGGAAGAGAAATCCTGATATTGGGTTGTGTGCTACAACTCTCAGAAACTACATGTAGGTGTACATTATGCTTAGGGCATGCAGGCAATACAAGGCAGTTAGTCAGTAAGTTTACATGCATGAACAGTAACATTACAACATTAGTAAAGCAAATAACCTTGCCTAGATTTAAAGTCACATTATAGACTCATAACCCCAAATGATGTCACAGCCAATGGTTTAAAGGGGTGGTTCACCTTTAAGTTAGCTTTTAATAAGTTAACTTTGCAATTGGTCTTCTTTAGTTTTTTTATAGGTTTAAAATTATTTCCTTTCTCTTCTACATCTTTCTAGCTTTCAGTTGGGGGTCACTGACCCTGACAGCCAAACACTATTGCTCTGTGAGGCTACAATTTCTATTATTATTATAACTGTTTATTCCTTATCTTTTTGTTTAATTCCTCTGTTCATCAAACCTCTCATTCAAACCACTGACTGGTTTTCAAAGAAGAGAAGGCACAGGCACATAGCAGATAACAGATAAAACACTATTGTATTCTACAGAACTTATCTGTTATCTGCAATGTAACCTGTGCCTTTTCTCCTTTTTTCCAGCTTGTATGGCTGCCCCCATGGCTACACAGCAGCTTATTTATATAAATTATAGTAGACTTTCTGAAGTAAACACACAACTTTTACCAGTGCAGGGCAGCAGCACAATATTTTAGTTAGTTTTATACACTTTCATTTTTTGGTGTTACTGTTCCTTTAATAGGCACTATGTACCCAGTGTCACTGTATTAATAACATATAAACTATAAATAAACCAGTATTATTATGTAATTCTCTATTTATTTAATAAGACTTCTGAAGTTTGAACTTCACGCCAGTTCTTATCAGAGAACCTATGTACATTTACTTGCTTTTTTATTATATGATTATATAGCAAAAGAATATTCAGTACTGAGTATGATGCCTTTTAAATGGTCTCTCCATTGAGATCTATAAATTACTATTAAAACAAGAGATTTTTGTCACTGTCCCCAGAGATCTTGTTCACTGGATTAACTATGAATCCATCAGAGCGGCCACAATGAAGCCATTCAACTTTGACTTTCGTGTTGTATTGCATATATCTTAATTTTCCTGGAACAGTAATTTCCTTTTTGACCTCTGTGGACATTAAATGTGGAGAGCATAGCAATAAAAAAAAATCTCAAAATGTCAGATGAAATTGCATTAAATGGGAACACATAAGCCAAGTAAAACATACTTAAGTTTTGAAGAGCTCTACACCAAAACATTAAAAAAGCTATGTTCTGAATAGGCTGCATCCTGCTTTGAGCACTTCCCCTAGACAAGCAGCAAACCATAGTACACTTGCCAAGTTTACTTAAACTAGTATTCATAAGAAATAATTAAAAAACTTTCCAAAACAGATCAGACAATGGAAAAATAGATGCAAACAGGGCCTAAGCCCTTGCCAATTAGCTCATCTGCCTGTAACTCAGTGTCATTTTGCTTCACTTTAAGGCAGCTATTTAAAAACGCGAGTACATGTTGACACTCATACTTTATTACAGTTCTATAATTTTGCTCTTTTGCTCGTAATTGTTCACAAGTCATCATGGCTTTTCTCCAGTCCTCAGCAGTGAACTCATTGTCATCAGTTTATATAAAAATGAGAAGGTATCTGGGGCCGCCTGCTTGGAATTACATCTTTATACTCCATGCCGGCTCCTCGGGCATTTTGTTATTTGTGGTCTGGGACTGAAAATATCATGGAAAGTTAAAACTAAGGAAACATCATCAAAGGACTTCTGCAGAATCATTTTGTGTGGTAGAAATAGTAAAACTGATTAGGAAAGCTGATGGAATCTCCATATGAAGTCATACGTCATAAAATTAACAGTCCATTCGATTACGTGATTTTTTCACACCCAAGTTATTATTTGTTCTTGGTAGAAGGGCACTTGGCCTGGCTTCATATTGAAGTACACATGTAGAAGCAATCCTTTAAAACTTAACATATTTATATGCATTTATAGGGCAACAGCAACATTTTGATCCCTTACAGGCTCTTTATTAACTTGAGCCAGTAAGGGCTTGAAATATTACAATTGCCCTGGCAGTGTGAATAAAGCTATTTTAATTGCTAATGCAGTGCTGCCACATATGTGTATTCCTATTTGAAATGGAACTTTGTGGGGGAACGTGCAAACATTTGTACATCATGCATAGAAGTGGGTGCTGTCTATACTGAAAATGTTCCTGAACTTCAAATTGTATCTAAATGGATTCTTTGCTAAGCATACATAGAAACATTTTTCAAGGCCTTTGGGAATTCAAATGGTAAATATACCCAGAGCAGGGCCTGCTTTCTTTTGTGTTTCCTATAAATGTCAAAAAAAGATGTGATTATAAGATGGCATTTGAGCCCTTAAAAGTCCACACCTTACCCACAGCAAGTGCCAACTGCTCTTCGTACCTAGCGGTGGGCTGAAAGTCAAGCGCAAGGAGCAGAAAGTAGGTCAAGGGGCCTTTTACTTAATGCCCACACCGAGCATGCTCTGGCATGCCTTGTGTTCCCTGTAACTCCTTCCCTGCGCATTTAAACAATGTGCAAAGAATGGTTATAGTAGGCCATATTGCTCCTCTCTAGTATGTGTTCCGGGAGGCTATAACTACACTGCAAAGATCTCTCTTTATTGGCTGCCTACTCTGAAAAAGTACAAACAGTGGCAAAAGCACCTACATTTCTATGGAAGATACACAGAAAGGGGTTGTGGGAGCATTCCAATGCTAAATAGAGTATACAAATACAATGAAAGTGCGACTGATCTGGCCAAATTAACTACAAGCATACAAAAAGAGAGGGGGATTGATCAATGCACATTTCTATGGAAGGTTGTGTAAACAAAAATGTTCATACTTTTCTACATTTGGTGATATTGTTTCTGCATATTTTGCACAATTTGCTATGAACATTTAATAATCTAATTTCATAATCTGAGTGATAAAACAATAACGCATGAATGCAGATTATTTTAAATTTACATGCATTTACACTACAACCTCTTATTTAAAAGTCTTTTATTCAAACAATCAAGGCAGAGGCCACAATTTTGTTCTGGCCACAGAACATCATGAAGCTCTTTTGCTGGGTCTGCAACATGTTTAGAGTCACTCAGGCAGCAGAGCTGAGATAACCAATGTCTGAAACACTGATTTTACCACGTACAGATGCTGCTGTAATCTTCTTGCCTTAGGTACTGTCAAATAAGGATCACAAAGTACAGATAGATCTATGACAGACCTCCAAGTTTTTAGTAATCAATACAGTGTTTTATCTCCTGATTACTTCCTTGGTTTTCAACAGGAGTTTTGACATTATAAAGGATGAGCCAAGAGGAGGGGCAGTTCAACTTGTGTTTTTACAGTGCTCCAGGCATGAACAGTGTTTAGTATACGTCATGCATGACTTTTCTTAAGCTGATTAACATTCTTTTCAGGGCTTACAACAAGCAAGAGTAACAACTACTCTGTAATACAGGCACATATCAGTCAACAATCCTCTGACTTTTAAATGCCATTATGCAGCTTCTAGAATTTTTATTTAATGTTTTTGTTTTTTTGGGAGAGGTAGGGGGAATGATATTTTAAAGAATTGTAAAATTTAAAGTTTTTGTGTAAAACGTGGGTTTGAAATAAATATTATATAATACATATAAATGTATGGATAACAATGGATTATTAATTTATAATTAAAAATATATATTTGTAAGTAAATTTACATTTTAGTGGCAAGTTTTAAATTCATACTAGAAAAAATAAAAACAAAAGGCTCTTTTAATCTTGGCAGTAAAACTTTTTGCAGCCGTTTCACTTGCTTTTATTTCAACATAAACTACTGTATCATATAATGGAAAATTCTAATCAGAATTATTGTTTTACATCTTCTAAAATTATACTCAAATGACTGAAACTAGATTCAGGAGACATTATACAAAATTGTATGAGGGACATCTAAACTTTAAAATGTGTTTATATAATATATATATAATTTTGGCAAGTTATACCAGATTTCATGGCAATAAGGTCACTTGGGGGATGCTGTTTTGATACTGGTTATGGATAATTGTTTTCTATTCCATGTCTATGTGTAAGCAGTATATGTATAACCAGCTGTGGGTCCAATTTAAATGGGGCCCTAATTCTATTTCACCCCTGTACCTTCTGATGACTCCCTTATTATTGATACATGCAAAAATGCAGGTAAATAAATCTTACAATGCCATGTCCCCACTGAACCTCCATTTTTTAATCAAAATTTGTGTAGCAGTGACCTGTGCCAGTTGCACACCCTCCCACTTGCACACTAGGCAGCTGACTTTATTATATAAAATACGAAAAAATCGCAAAATACCGATCTTTACGAAAAAAACGAAATCGGACTCATTTCGACCCGTTCGTGGGTTAGTAAATGTGCCCCTTAGACTAAGGCATTTCAGATGACACTATGCTTGAGTTGTTAATAGTCATTTTGTATTAATACTTCAGAGTTGATTAATTTCGAAAAATTCAAGAATGCTACAGCTGTCTAATTCTGGAATGTGAAATTCTAACATAAGTACAAATGGCATCATTATTTATTTAAACAGAGCCAAAACACATTTTCAAAATACTTAAATAGCATGTGTGCATATTTACATGTTTCCTGTTTATTATGCAGCTTGTATATTGTTCTTTCGCAAGGCTGATGGCTTTTTTCTGCTGCTAATATGGAAGAATTTCACAATTTTGATTTGGGGTTTTGCAAAAAAAATTGTATTCTATGCAGGCGCCCAAAAGGCACAACTGGATAACTAGAAAGGGAAGTTTGAGGACAAACTTCATGTTGGGTTGAAAAACGTGAAGTCACTGAATAAAATCTGATCTGTTGTTGCCTCTGCCCACTTTCTAACCTTGGACCACAGTTATATAGTAAAAACCACTGTGCAAAGTTTGGGGACCCTGGCTTTAATAGTGTCTGAATGGCAGCAATATAAATTTCCCCACTGAAAGTCAACAAGTGACATCTAGTCACATCTGGTGGCTCTGCCCACTTTTTCTGACCTGGAACTGCAGTTACCCAGTGACTAAAGGTGCCCATACACGGGCCGACTATAGCTGCCGATATCGGTCCGTTGGACCGATTCGGCAGCTAATCGGCCCGTGTATGGGCAGAACAGAGCTGCCTGGCCGACCGATATCTGGCCTGAAATTGGCCAGATCTCGATCGGCCAGGTTAGAAAATCCGGTCGGATTGGGGACCGCATCGGCTCGTTGATGCGGTCCCCGAACCGACTGCCCCATAAGCTCAAATGACATCGCCAAGCGAGCGGATCTTATAGTTTATGGGCACCTTAACTCTGAAAAGTTTAGGGACCCTGGGATTAATAGTTAAAGAATGGCAGCAGTTTAAGTTTAAACCAATAAAGGTCAATAGGTAAATTGTGATTGGTGGTTGGTGGGTGTGCCCACTTTTTCTAACCTTGAGTCGAAGTCACCCAGTAACAAACAGTGGGCACCCTGGCATAAATAGTGTGAGAATGGCAGCATTTTAAATTTATAGCAATAAAATTCAATGGATGGAATCTGATTGTAAGACTGACAACATTTTACACTTCACCATTGAAAGTAAATAGGTGAAATGTGATTGGCTGTTGGCTGTTGAACGGCGAATACCCAATGAGTAACTCTGGAAAGTTTAACAACTCTGGAATTAATACTTAAATAATGGCATCAGTTAAATATAAACCAATTTTTTGGGGTGGAAATGGATTGGCTGTTGGTGGCTCCGCCCACTTGTTCTAACCCTGAATATGTAGTCAGCCAGTGAGTGACTGTGCAAAGTTTGGGAACCCTGACATAAATAGTGTGAGAAAGGCAGCATTTTAAATTTAAACCAAAAAAATTCAATAGGTGAAGTCTGATTGGCTGTTGGTGGCTCCACCCACTTTTTAAAACCTAAAAATGCAGTCCCCTAGTGGCCCTGGTGTTAATACTGTGAGAATGGCATCAGGTTGAATTTCCCCATTGAAAACCAATAGTTAAAATCTGATTGGCTGCTGGTGGCTCCACCCACTTTTTCCAACTCTGAACTGCAGTTACCTGGTGACTAGCTCTGCAAAGTTTGGGGACCTTAGTATTAATATTTAAAGAATGGCAGCAGTTTAAATTTAAACATATGAAGTCTATAGGTGAAATCTGATTGTCTGTTGTTGGAACATAGACACCCAGTGACAAACTGTGCAAAGTTTGAGGGCCCTGACATTAAACATGGGAGAATGGCATTAGTTAAAATTTCCCCACTGAAAACAATGAAAGATATGTGATTGGCTTTTGGTGGCCCCGCCCACTTTTTCTAACCTTGAGTACGAAGTCACCCAGTGACTGAGGGGTATATTTATCATGCTGTGTAAAAAGTGGAGTAAAACATCACCGGTGATGTTGTTTATAGCAGCCAATCAGATGCTTTGATTTGGTTTTCTAGCTGTTGAAATCTAATTGCTTATTCGTTGCCCTGGGAAACATCACCGGTAATGCTTCACTCCACTTTTTACACAGCATGATAACTATACCCCTGAATGTGCAAAGTTTGGGAACCCTGGCATCAAACCAATAAAATTCAATAGGTGAAATCTGATTGGCTGTTGATGGCCCCGCCCACTTTTTCAACACTAAAACTGCAGTCCCCTATTGACCAACTGTGAAAAGTTTGGGGACCCTGGTGTTAATTCTGTGAGAATGGCAGCAGGTTGAATTTCCCCATTAAAAGTCAATAGGTAAAATCTGATTGGCTGTTGGTGGCTCCACCCACTTAAAAAATACAAAAAAACCTTAAATGCGTAGTCACCCAGTGACTGACTATGCAAAGTTTGGGAACCCTGGCAACAAACCAATAAAAATCAATAGGTGAAATCTGATTGGTTGTTGGTGGCTCTGCCCACTTTTCAAAATTAAAAAAAGTAATTCTGTGAGAATGGCAGCAGGTTGAATTTCCCCATTGAAAGTCAGTAGGTAAACTCTGATTGGCTGTTGGTGGCCCCGCCCACTTTTTCTTACCTGGTGCCTAACTCTGCAAAGTTTGGGAACCCCGGTGTTATTACTGTGAGAATGGCAGCAGGTTGGATTTTCACCAATGCAATAGGTAAAATCTGATTGGCTGTTCACAGCTCCGCCCACTTTTGGGCATCCAACAATCATCATATTTTCATTCAGGCTGACCCAATGACTGTGTGATTCAAGTTTCGGAAGTGTAGCCTCAAAGCTGTAAGATTGGCAGCAGTTTCAATTTCCCCATAAAAGTCAATGGGTAAAATTTGATTGGCTTTTGTTGGCCCCTCACACTTTGTTTCATTCGGGGTGACCCCATTATTATGTTATTCAAGTTTGGGGGGTGTAGCTTCAAAGCTGCAAGAGTGGCAGCAGTTTGAAAATCTTCCCTGTCAAAGTCAATGGAAAAATTAGTATGTTGGGGTTTTCAACCCAACACAATAAATGTCCCCGGCATGTTCACCTCTCTGTAAACCCAAAGGATTCACCTACATCTTCTGCTCAGTTGTAGTTACAGTCCTGTTTTTATTTTCTATCCTGCAGCCAAGATTTCTAGAAATATAGTATCCACATGCATTTCACTTTAAATGGGACTTAAAAGGGATTTTCCTGGTATACTTCGTTTTGCTGACTATTTCATGTTTACAGCATCCAAAACTGTAGAAGTGAGCTACACTGTAAAAAATTTCAAAACACTGGTGTGCATGAACTAAGCATAATTTAAATATAAACTAGGTTCCTTTTTCTACACCCCTAAAAATTATCTGGTCCTTAACCACACCTACTGCACCAGTCATTGGTCCATTCATATTTCAGTTCTGTAGTCTATAAAGAAGAGTATATAAGATGAGAAGTATATGGAACTGCAGCATGTTCTTCTCACTCTAGAGTGATATCTATAGGTTTTTATATTTATTTATTTCAAGCCTGTATATGTTTGCTTTGTGTAACCATGTTCTATAGATCTAGCTAAAACTAACATTATACTATAGAATAGCATAGGTTTGTTGTGTCCCTCCTTTGCTGTGTTCCTTGTGCAGTACTTCCAAGGTCTCTCAGTAGATTAGCAAATAAATCTATTTTAGTAGATGGATCTAGAATACGGGAATTCTGTTTAACTTCACAATTTGGGTTGTTAAGTTGTTACACTGGAGTTATTTGTAAAATAAGGTTTACTTAGCCCTGTGGCTAAACTTTTAATTTGCTGCTTGAAATAATGTATACTTGGCTTTTCAACATTTGTTTTTGTAGTTGTATGTGGCTGTAATGATCGGTGCAGTAGGTTAGTTTTATAATTCAGCATTATAATGAGTCATGATGAGAAGTGATTTTTCATTTTTCTACATTAAATACAGTTGCAGTCGTGGCTATAAATGTTGTTTATATTCAGCTCAGTTCAACTCAATAGGATTTATAAATCTACTTTTTTTCATAAAATCACCAAATGTCAACCACTGTGCAGCTGTAGATTAATACATATATTGATTGAAATGTTTAGCTATTAAGGGATACTTTTGCACTGTATGGCAGTATTTAGTACAATTCACCAAGTTGCAGAAGGCACCATTTTTTTCAGCTTCAAAAGTAAATGGGTTATGTGCCTTTTTTTACACTATTTATTAGAACACAGGAATCTTTTAGGTCAATTCTGTTGCAGAGGAATGTTTCCAGTGGTTAGAATACCTAATAAACTATGAGTTATTTTTACTGAAATAAAGGGTCATATTTATGGGAACTTTCTATGCCTTGGGTTGACATGGAACAAATATGTTTGTGTGACTAACCACCACCCAAAGAATGAGCCATAGGGGTTACAGAGGAAGATGAAAAGATCAGCCTTATGCACTGGCTGAAAAGGTTCCCCAGCCTCCCTCATTATTGCATCTCTCTATGTCAGAAGGTCATGCTTTGACAGTGTGGTTGCTCAGAACCACTTTGCACAACACTTTGGTTTCACACATCAAGGAGAAGAGTAACCAAAACCAAAAGCCACTGCAGAATGTGACTCACATCTGTGCATTTACTGTATATATTTATAATTATATCTAAAATTATATCCTGTTCATTTTAAATAATCCTTCCAAGCTTAAATTAACTCACCTAAAAACCTTTTGTATGATGGGTAGAGGTAAGGGTTGCTCTAATTCAATTTTACAAATATAATTATTGGAACTATACCTGTACGTACATACATGTGTAAGTGGTTTATTCTAAACTGTATAACTTAGAAAACTTTTTGGGCTAATTAGCCCAGTAGCACTCACTGACAGCAAATTATTTATACAAATGGCATTTTATTATTACCATTTTATGGCAAATATCTTAAATAAGATATGAAGTAGATAATTGCATGTTTTTACCATGAGAGCAGGTACAGAGCTAGCAATATTTTGGAGAAAATATACTTTTTAATCTGCTACTAGTGAGGAGCAGACAGCTGAGCCCTCATTCTGCTGAAACACTCTGGACCACTCTCCAGATGAAGAGCTCACAGTTTCCTGCTGCTATTTAGAGACCAGACAAACTGACACTTGTATAAACATCTCTAGTCTCACCGGATGGCTTTTCTGCTGTTTCCCTTAAATTGGATAATATAGCCCTTGTATGGAAGTCTTATGTGAGAGAAACTAATAGACCCTCTGCTGAGCTTTAGGATATGTATTATGCATTTCATGTGTCTGGTGCACATAAAGTGCTCCCTAGGTGGGCACACAGATTATAAGCCAAATATTTATTGTCACATTTAAACAGGTTTTTCTGGATCCCTAGCAGCGTGGTATCCATTAGAAGGATGATAAGGGACAGGAATGCTAGAGTGGCTGCCTTGTTTTAACTGTTGTATACCTTTTTTGATTGTAAAAGGATTATGTAGGTTCATAGGTAGTAATATCAGCTTGAAAGAACAATTTTGGTTAAATGTCTTCAAAAATAAAATGTTTAACACATAACCATATTTATTAATACTATAGAACATTGCCCAATCCTGTGTTCTAGTACAGGACACTTAAAATGAAAATGTAAGAAGCACAGGAAAACTTCTCCATACCTCCCAACATTTGAAAAATGCAAATAGGGATAAAAGGAACTTGCGCACGTTGTTTAATGTGTTATTAAAGTTTTGCTAATGAAGGTGAAATTGCCCTTTAGATGAGAAGGAAAGGCTAAGTCACTGGGGGGGTACCAAAATGTTAGGCACCCCCAAGTGACTTAAATCACTTACCTTTTACCCCAGGCTGGTGCTCCTGTGAGAAGAAAACCGCAACAGCCCGGGGTAGCTGTGAGAGAGTGTCTCCTCTTCCTTCTTCTGTCTTTGCACGCTTGCGCATGCAAAAACCTGGCTTTTTTACTCTATTTTTGGCACAAAGCACCTTTTTATTGTCGGTGGGTCTTCTGTGTACACCATTTTGTTTTTACCTTGGTCACTTAGAATGACCGACACATTGGGTACAAAATAAACTATTTAAGATAAATTCTTTTTAACTTCTGTTGCACATTTTGTTGCTTTTCTTTGCTCTTCGTATATTTTCCTGGGACAGTTCACTATATATTCACAGCATACGAGGCAGTGCCGGCCGAAGGTGTTCTTAAACTTTCCAATGGTGTAGAATGTGAACTGCACTTAGGGGAAATGTAATAAAGGTCAAAATTTGCCCAAATAATTTGCAAAAATTAGAATAAAAATTCACATTTCACGTTGTTATATTCTTCATTAGCAAATTTCAATTGCGCATAGCACACTTTTAAGGCATGCTTGAAAGTGGTGAAAATTTTTGGAGCACCTTTTTTAGTGAGAAATTTTCTCTGCATTGGCGCAAAGTAAAAAATTGGCAATCTTCCTTCCAAAAGCCATATTAAAGTTATACAAAAGAAAATTTGTTCACGCAAATAAAGGGATAATAAAGGCATAAGGATAATGCCAGACAAGGCGTAGGGCGGATATTTTCGGCAAGCGGAAAAGCGCTTGCTGAAAATTCCGCCCTACGCTTCCTACTTGTGCCTGCACCCAAATGAATGGAATACGCTGGGGTGCAGGCACATGTAGCCAATATACGCATAAAAACACGAAACTTTGCATTCTCTTGCGTTTTTATGCATATTTCAGCTACATGTGCCTGCACCCGAGCGTGTCTCATTCATTCGGGTTCAGGCACAAGTAGGAAGCGTAGGGCGGAATTTTCAGCAAGCGCTTTTCCGCTTGCCGAAAATATCCGCCCTACGACTCGTCTGGCATTAGCCTAAATGGTCACCTTGTGAATATTTTTTCCCTTAATGACTTTTATTACACTCCTCCATTAATGTTCAAAGTATATGGAGAAAGATGGGCAAATTTGGAAACAGGTAAGACTCATCTGCTTTCTGTATGATTTACAGCTGTGTGTCATTGGCTGCATAGGGCAGCAATTCATTGATGCCTGTAGTAAATTTATGTAACACTTGTTTGGCTAGGATATGGCAAAACCCAGGCTAGTGATAGGTATAGAGCATGTGTTACATGCGACCTTAATACACAGGAGTGGGCCTACGCTATATGGGAGGTATTAATGGAGCTGAGGGTGTAGTTGAACTACAACTAGATAGAGCTTGTGTGGTGCAGATAGAATAATGGACGTCAGAAAGGTTCTTGCTCATGAACTATAATACAAGTTTATTGGACAAGGCACAACTTAATAGTGCAGCAGGGTTTATACTCACAGACACAGCAGATTGAATGGTCACAGAGAATAACAGCAGATGTGACACTTTAGGAACAGTCTAACCCACTTGAAGGATTATGCAGAGTATTAGCTGTGAGCCCAGGAATGGATGCCCTTTACTGGAACGGATCCCCTCCAGCCAACTATGGTTCAGGGTAAGGTACTGCCTGAATCCTGCGTCTTAACTGTGGTCCCTACAGCAAGGCATACAAAGCCTGGGTTAGACTAAACCCTTACAGTCTCCTTTGATGGGGCTAGTGCTGCCCTTACTAAATAAGCTATCTATGCTCACCACTCCTAGAGGGTGCTATTACATATATCTGACTGTGCTGGCTTGATCTCATTCACGGGGCCCTGTCCCCGACTTACAAATGGCTGGTTCTCTTTACTGGGGCCTAATTGCCTCAGGCTCGATGACATGCAGCCTTAGGACAACAGCAGCCAAAGAGGAAGACACTTCCTTGTGCAAGACACTATATAGTCTGCCAAGGGGAGTGGTCAACCTGGCTAAACCTATAGGGGGTAGCCTAATAACTGTAATCTGAGTGTAGAGGGCTCTGCCCTATTACAGCACAGATAAGGAAAAGATAGGGGATAACACCATAGGGAGCTTAACCCTATGGGTCCCTACATTTATAAGGGAATTTTTCTTCTTGAACAGTACTCGTTTTATTTGTTTTCAACAGTTTTATTGTGGATAAATAACTAGTTTGCTTCATTACCATAGTGTCACCCCTAAAAGAACAATTCAACTTGATTTTGTAACACAATGTTTCTAGTAAATGTACAGAACAGATTTTGAACAGTTGTCTTTGGTGCAATCTTTGGCACAGTGCCACTTTAATTATTTTAGCTTTCTCTTCCCAATCCATGTATTAACATTGAGGTCAGTTAGAACATTACAGATTCAAACAGCAGCCTGTGAACTTACATTTCCTCTGAAGAGGGACATGCTGAGAGATTGACATATTGGAATGTGAAACCTGATGAAGAACAAAGTTACAACTCAATGTTAGATGGCAGATTAAAGCGGTCATACCACCAAAATGTACATATTTATTTTATTATTTTTTCATCAAGGTGTTCCTGATTAACAAAGCTTATCCTTTTAGGATCTTAGGCCCTCCACACAATCACTTTAGATACAGTTGTTCTTATCAAGCATTAAAAGGGAAGTAAACTTAAGTATAGCATTATACATAATAAAGTACATTTTAGGGCTCTGGCACACGGGGAGATTAGTCGCCTGCGACAAAACTCCCTGTTCGCGGGCGACTAATCTCCCCGAGTTGCCTTCCCCTGCCATCCCACCGGTGAAAATGTAAGTCGCCGGTGGGATGGCACACGCGGCGGCGCGATTTTGCGCAAATCCCGGAAAAAGCCGTGCAAGGCAACTTCGCCGATTTGCGCGAAATGGCGCCGCAGCGTGTGCCATCCCACCGGCGACTTACATTTTCGCCGGTGGGATGGCAGGGGAAGTCAACTCGGGGAGATTAGTCGCCCGCGAACAGGGAGTTTTGTCGCGGGCAACTAATCTCCCCGTGTGCCAGAGCCCTTAAGCAATGGTTTAATTTTTTTAAAGCTATGCAAATGTAATTGCATTTTATACTTTTTTTCAGTGGTGGCAACTTCGATTTGAAAGACCAGTTTTAGTTGTCTAATGTCTAACGGCTCTGACACATGGGGAGATTAGTTGCCCACGACAAATCTCCCTTGTTGCGGGCGACTAATCTCCCCGATATGACATCCCACCGGCGAAATGTAAATCACCGGTGGGATGGCATATGCGGCGCAAAATCGCGATGCTGCGTATGCCATCCCACCAGTGATTTGCATGTTCACCGGTGTGCCAGAGCCCTAAGGATGAAGACACGCTGCTACTAGTAGCAGCTACTTGTCTTGACTACAGAAATAGACAAGGCTGATAATTTACTGATATCTGTCTCTGTGTGTGTTTTAGCAGAGGCAGTTCTCAGTATTGTCTATGGCAGGGTATTTTCTGGCATTTAGTAGCTGTGACAAGTAGCTACTAGTAGCTCTGTGTGTCTTCTTCCTAAAAGGAAAAAATATTTACCACATTACTG
Source organism: Xenopus tropicalis (assembly GCF_000004195.4). Taxonomy (NCBI): domain Eukaryota; kingdom Metazoa; phylum Chordata; class Amphibia; order Anura; family Pipidae; genus Xenopus; species Xenopus tropicalis. The sequence continues at coordinate 84,841,034 of NC_030680.2, read as the reverse complement.
TATTACAGAACATGCAGGGCATTGTGGGAATTTAAGCATTGACTGGTAAATTTATCAGCATTATATTGTTTTAGTGGTACATGTAGTCAGAATCAGCTGTGTAAGGAATAACAAGGGACAGATGCTGTTTTCATTTGCAATTATATGTACAACTAACTTTATTTTTATTTTAATATCCAATAAATTTGAAAGTGGTTTGGAACTAAATGTGCTCTATTTGCATAGCATGTGCATAGAATGTATAGTATATATAATTTTTACTCTATGTAACTAATTTACTGCAAACTTAATATCACTACTTTGCATTGATATTGTAGATAGGTAGGACACAGGTCTGGATTGGCAATTTGTGGCAATCAACTGCCAGAAGAGCTGCTTTAAGATGCCATAGACACTGTTTAGTGGGCTGTTAGGGGCTGTTTGGGCTTCTGTGCACTTGAAATGCCAGGGCCTATTTTAAATCCCTGTTCAGGCCTGGGCATGAGCTTTACAGTAAAATAGAAATGTGAGAAGTAACTTTGTTGTGCACAATGTAAAATACTTTGTCTTTAATGTGTGGAAGAGTATTTACACAATCTGTTGTTCAGGGGCAGATATAAGTGTCCATCTACAGAAACACATGGAAGATTTAGTTAATGTTCATGTAATGTTTCAAATATGTAATCAGTAGTGTAGATATAATAAATGATAAGTGCAGATGTGGTTCATTTAGGTCAGACTTGAGGGTTACAGGCTAATGTCAATGTCACAGAATCACTTGATATAACTCAATAATTAATGATTTATATTTTAGCCCAGACCCAAAGTGTTAAACATGATTAGGCCATAACCAGAATAATAAACGTCATCACAAGAAAGGGTATATTGAGGCAGACTGCACATCTTTCAGCAGCTTCAGGGTGGCCTGTCCTCTATATGTTTTCTTATCACCATCTGCAGTACAATGAATTCTCTCTCTATATATTTGTATATATACATTCATGAGGAGAGTAGAAGATAAGATCATGATAGGAAAGTATCAAAAGGCAAAGTTATTCTGCAGATAAAGCACACTATATAAGACCAATAAACATATTAATTTTATTGCTCCATACAAATTGAAGTGTGTGCATGTTGGTGAATTGCTCAAAGGTTAATATTAAGTCAACATTAATAGTCATTTTGTAATATTAACTAATGTATAAGGAAAAATTCTTTACTTGGCTTAAAGGGGATCTAAAATTATAAAAATAATTGATGTGAACTTATATAGAGTAGTCCACTCAACACTTTTGCATTATACATAAATGTTTTCTTTTAAAAGGGTACCTGATAATAATTCTAATAGAAATAATTCTAAATTGTTTTCTATTGTGTTTTTCAAGCAACACAATTGTAGCGAGCAGGCAATCGCCATTTTGTGGACACTGTTATTAAGGCAAGCTTTGCATCCTGCTAAAATCTTGTTTCTGTGCCAGTATGGGGGGAGCTGATACCCATATCCACTGGTTACAAAATTAGATGGTGAGGAGGGAGGGATAATGTAAGGATTGCAGCAACATCTAAGAAGTTCTGAGTTGAAAGTGAAAGTAATTGCCAGCCCCACCTCTATGCCTAAAGCATAGAGGCGGGGCAGGCAATATATGTTTGAAAGCTGGGATTTTTAAATGCTTTTATAATGAGCATTGAAGTGTTAATAAAAAAAAAATGAGTTTGGGTTTCATGTTTAATTTGAAAAGGACTTTTATTATGCAGCTTTTTATGCCTGGGTCTCTTTTAAGTCATTTATGAGATGTTAGCACTTTTAGTCTGCTTTTCTTAGACTTTTGGCTCAGCAGCTCTCTCAAAGTCAAATAATCAGTAACCCTAGGGTTAACTGGCTATACATGCAAAAATAGCTCAGAAACAGTTAGGGTGGCTGGCTGACACTCACACTCAAAGAAAGCTGTTGAGTCAAAAGTCTCAGAAACCACTAAAAAATAGAACATTCATGTTAATTGCAAAAGTGCTCTGAGGATTACTCATGGATCAATGACTTGCAGTGGGCTGTGTGCGGGTTTAGCAACCAAGAGGAAATGTAAGAGGCCACGCCTATGCAATCTGGTTATTCGTGTATAGCTAACTCCTATATGACCCCCCACTGTCTGAACTTTTTGAGCTTGATTTGGGCAGTGGCTTATGTAAATAATAAAATATGAACCATTGTGGAATATGTTGGTGCTCTTTAAATTGTTCATTTAAACAATTACCTATCTGAAGTCTTATTAATTATGTCTTTAGTTCTGCTTAGAGGCACTGCAAAACTGCAGACTGCATTTAATGTATACCAACAATCTGATTTAGTTAAAGGGATAGTTCACCTTAAATGTAACCTTTAGAATGATGCAGGGGCAGGTCAAGCTGACCATGCGCCCTAGGCAAACCGGTTGGCCACCTAGCCCCTGCACCTCCCCCCCCATGTGCGCAGTTCTGTCAAACGGGGGGAGGAGTCGTTGCCCCCACCGCATAATGAAAACCGGCGAGGGCAATGAGAAGGGAGTGTGGGCTAGGGGTAGGCAGGAGAGATTCCTGCCTGGCGCCCCTCAGTTGTTGCACCCTAGGCATTTGCACCCTAGGCAGTTGCCTCTTCTGCCTACCCCTAGTTCCGGCCCTGGAATGATGTAGGCATAAAAATAAGAATTTAATTGAACCCTAACCGTCTATCTGTTTTTGATTACTGACATCATTTGCAGGCTAAAGGTGGCCTCGTACAATTGGCCACTAACCATTCAGGGCTGAAACGGCAGATAAACAATAGAATTTCTACCTCCTTCTGCCGATTCAGCCCTGAAGGCAGATTTTGATCAGGCGCCTTCTATGGCGCCTGATCAAAATCTTTTGACCTGGCCGATCGGCGAGTTGACTGATATCAGCAGCCTCCTGCGATATCGGTCGACTTGCCGATTTGCCATACACACACCGAATATTGTACAAAACGGGGTTTCGTACGATATTATCGGTGCGTGTATGGCCAGCTTTATAGTCATTGGCATAACTATAGAGGAAGCAGACCCGAAGGGGGCCTGGGAGACAGGGGCACCCGAACAACAAGGTCAGCTTCCTCTATAACCACTTTTCTACTGAGAAAATGTGCCCACTGAATTCCTGAGCAGGCAGCACATGCAAGAGGGCATGCAGTGCTCGCTGGGCTCCTCCCTGTGGGTGCCTGGCAGCACTTCGTTAAGACACTGCTTATAGTTGCCAAAATCAGAGCCCTAATAACAGTGGTGCAGCATCGGGGACCAAGGTTTCCCTGCAGAAAGTTTATATGTTAACCCTTCATAAAATCGTAGATGACCAATGACTACACAAAATCGCGGGTCACCTATGATTTTGTGTGTCGTGAGTTGCATTCAAAATCCCTCTTTGGGACACTTCTGGGGTCTTCTCACTTTGGTTATGCCTTAACCTATAAATTCCAAAACCATGTAAAATAAATAATGAAGACCTGTTGAAAAGTTGCTTAGAATAGGTTCACCTATAATATTGTAAAAATAATTAAAGCACCAACTACTTTAAGCAATCCAGTGTGCATATTATTATGTTTTAATATTGCTTTTGTCGGTAGGATGCAGTGCAGTGGGGCTTACACAATGCTATCGTTTAAATGATGTAGTAATAAACATGATGCAGCATAAACACGCATATATGATATGATTCTCTTTTCTGTACCTTCACAGCAACTGATCTGTTATTCTCTGCTGATATAGTGCCCACCTCAACATGGAACATTTCCAGCGACATAGACAAAGGTAAAGATGTGTAGTGAAATGGGGGTTTGGTTGTTTTAATTCACCCATCTTTCACGTGACATAATAATAATAATCTCAAATTGAAAAAAAATCCTGTTCTCCCAGCAGTCATGTTGTCATTTAATTACTGACATTTTGAAGATTTGATGTTAATGTTGGTTTTTCTGCTAATAAAATGTTCCACATGGCCAAAAACGTTTCAAGATGTGAATAACTCTAGAATATCACCTGTTTAAAATATTACCTTGTCTGTTTTTGGGAAGATAATATTAAACTCAGTGAAATTATTGGGGGTAGCTATTAAGGTCTATTAACTGCAACACAATTGCCAGATTTGACGTGGGAACTAACTGATTAGTTACGCAATGCTTATTGCCATAGGGTTTTAAAAACCTTTGCTTTTAAGTGTTTTTACAAATAATGGGCTTGGAACCTTGTTACAACCTGTTACAACAAACTTAAAAGAAAATAAAGGCATTTCTTTCTTATAATATACCAGTATTTAAGTTGTATGAAATGTTGGGATAGCAGAGTAAGGATTAATATTAAATTGATCCTAAATCGATAGTAAGAGGAATCTTAAACTAGATAAAAGCAGATAATTTTACCATTCCCCAGCTGGACCTAGCAACAACCACTGACCCCTTTCCTCTACTTTATACAAGTATGGGGGTCTGTGTTCTAAATTTCAAAAAGATAATTTCTCCAGAAAACGCCTGGTCTCAAGCATTGTGAATAACTCCAGGGCCAGATTCAAACTGCAGGCGCCCTAGGCCTGCACAGCTTGTCACCCCTCCCCCACTCTCTCACCGGCGCCAAGCGTGTGCGCACACATGTGCATAGGTTTTTTCTCTCATGCCCAGAGCACTGGGGATTGGCACATGGGAGATTTCAAGAGCTATCAAATCTCCTGTACTTTAAACCAAATTTGAATGTGTCTGGGCGACTCGCCACCCCTAAAATTCTGTCGTCTTATACCTGGGCCTTTGTGGCCTTTTCACAAATCTAAGCCTGAATAACTCTGTATTTAGTGTAAACAATCCGCGAGCAGGCTGCTCATTTTTAATTTAAATCAAGAAAATTGTGTTTCTGTGCTTTTTTGCACTGCAAATTTTAGTATATAACAGATCATATACCATGATATATTATGGAGAAAAAAACTAGTATTAGGTGTTAAATGTTTGTAGACCCCCCCCTTCCATAAAAATTTCAGTCTTATTAATTATTTATGGGAAATGAGCAAAATAACAAACCAGTATGTTCTGTATAGTGCACTATTACCAGGTTTGGTTATAGGCTTGCATGATTCAGAGCATCTGCTAACCCTCTTATTGAAAATTGGTTCTCTTATTGCCTCATAAATCCAACAACTGAGGAAGTTATTTAATCCAAGTGTGATAACAAGTGATGGGTTTTTGACGTATTGGCTCAGCCTAAGATACAGGTGTAGCAATCTCCTCTTGGCTGCAGTGTACCTTCCAGTAGACAGATGGAAAATGGATCGAATTCTTACACTGTTCTGAGTTTTGAAATTAGGAGGATATGCACAAGCACTTGTGTTCGGATTCCAGACATCTCTTGTCTGATAACAAAACATATTTCAAAACAGGTCCTGTTTCTGGCAGGTAATAGGAGAACAAATCAAATGGTTTATTCTGCTGTTATTCTGCTTTCTTCACATCACCCAGAGTGTTGAAAAGGGTAAATTTGTACAGTTTCGCCCAATTAGCAAATAAAGACTTTTTGGAATAACATCTGCTTTAAAAATTGGGCTTCAGAATGGTTTGCAATGTTAAATGGAGGAACTAGAGGCAAGATTGACATTTGAGTTTTTTTTTTGTTTTTTTTTAAATATGCCTAATAAATATTGAATATTTGAGTTTGTTAACTCAAAATTCAAATTGCAAGTGTTTGTGCAATGAAATTCAAATTCAACCTGTCTGCCCCTGTGGAAAGAAAATGGTTATTTTGTCTTGATGTTTTGAAGAAGAACATACAATTTAACAGTGTATTTTTGACACATCTTTATAAATATGGGAAATTGTCCCTCCCACTGGCAACAAAGTGCCCTGTGTGCCATCAGCCTTAGTGTCATTGACTGTGAAGCTTAACAGTCACCTTTAAATCAATCTTGAGAGATGAGGGACTGGCCCAGACTGGCTATCAGTGGATTCTGGCAAATGCCAGAGGGGCTGCTGTAAAATGCCATGGACAGAAATAATTTAGTGGGGGGCTCTTTGGGCCTTTGTGTGTTTGAAATGCCAACGCCGCTTTTTAAACACAGTCCAGGCCAAATGGGGGTGAATTATATGTTCTACCTTTCCACATTACCTTTCTTCCGTGCAATAGAGCAGGTGTAGAACAATCGAGCAAATGCAGCACATTTTTTAATATGCCTAACTAATGTAAAAAGGGCAAACAGATTATTTCTCTACTAAGAGATCTATTAATCTAACAAATTCACTTTTAATCTGATTTTCAGGATATACTGAGAAATGCTATATTCAGGCAAATTAAATATAATTCTTCTATCTGCTATCACTTCATAAAGCCTTTTTATTAGGCAAGGTTCCCATCAACCTATGTCATTACCAGATGGATTCTAATGTCTCTAATGTACATCTCTCTGTAATGTGCTGTCTCTTACCTTTTCCATAGTATTTTTAATCATAGTCATAAAACTGAGAAGCACACCCTAATAAATCTAATAAATTACTTGTGCTGCATGTAAAACAGACTGAGGGTATTTCGCAACAAGACAAAATGTGTTTTATAGATAATATTTAGCTAAAAAAATAATTGAATACAATGATATTTAGTGCATTGTTCCCTCATTAAAACCTGCTGGCAGTTGGAAGATTCAATTGGTGGGTGTCATTTGGTGGGTGGTGATCCAGAAATTTGTATTGCCAATTGGCATTGTTGGGATCGTGGGTTTAGTTTAGACCAGAGTACTAATTGTCGAGTTCTACCACGAGTCCTACCACTGGTCAAAAATGTAATGGTAGATTAGTTGTTTTTTGTGTGTTTTCTGTGTGTTTTCTTGTGCAAGCTCCACTGGGGAAGGGTCTGTTGTGAGTGCAGTGTGTTAGTGGTATACAAATAATGAAGGAATAATTGAAAGTTTGTTTTTTGTATGAAAGTTTGTATGAACACGAACAGCTTTTTTACAATTGTTACTCTGGCTGAGTTCAATGTACTGGCAGTCTGAGCATGCTGGTAGCTGTAGTTCATAGGACCTCAGTTGCTTCAAGTTGACATGGCTGTTGTATTTATTGCTTTCCCAAAGATCACACAAAGGTTGGTTTTACACCTCATTAAACCTTCTGGGGATGTGGGCTCCAATGACCACATTATTTTAAGCTCTGAAAGATTGGATATAATCATGCTGTGATGAATGAAACAATAATCTTGCTTTTGCAAGTAACCACCAGTATGCAGTTCTCCCCTTTAACTCTGGGTGTATGATATTAATCACATATAAAGCAAATCTGTAGAAGGCCAGTGTATGCATGACTCTTGAATACTGTTGGACTTGGAACTGGTAGAGTACCATGGGGGGAAAGATTTATATATGTAAATATAAATTCAGCTCACCTACTAGTAAATGATATTTACCTGACTAGGTGAACACACACTTACATTATATGCACAGTTATATTTTTCTTCCCTGCTTTCTCTTTTCCACTTTCTATTTTGAAACTTTCCGTAAATCATGTCCACTAATGATCATGGGACTCGGTTTATATATTTAAATGCTCTGCTTGCAGCCAAAGCAGTAAATTACTGTGAGTCTGTTTAAACATTATTTCAGCTACAGTACATTTGCATCTATTGTTTTCTTTTCCATTGAAGTAGTTGAAAGTGCATTTTAAATGATAATTTGTGTTTCATTTACAGCACATGTATGAATATTTATGGGATGCAAAGTACTGTACTGAAAAGCTATAAATAAAACACATATGTTCCCAGGGTCCCCAGAGTCAACTTTGAATTGAAGTCCTGCTGGATACATTTGTCTTTAGCAGTATAATAATAAATAACTAATTAAACACACTATATTAAAAATATTTGCTCCCTTTCCTACGTTGAGACATAAACTCATGAATAGGTCAAGAGACGTGTCACATTGTACATTTCTCATTCAAATCTTCTGACACTCCTGCTGGAACAGACACTAAGCAGGTGAAGGTATTGGTAATAGAAGCCAGATTCTATGGAGGCCATATGTATATTTTTGAACTGAGTAGCTTTATTTTTGTGGCATAACATCCCCCAAAGCACTTGGTTCCTGGCTTCGATTTATTAGTGGTGGCAAGCTTCTACTCTCAGGGTCAATAAGGTGCCCTCACAGCCAGAAATCGGTAAAAGCACAAAATTGCTTGGTTTTCTTACAGAAGGGGTCATGTAATAGAAGCTGTGTTACGAAAGAAAAACAAGTATTACAACCATCACAATCCAAGGCTGGACGCCTCACACAATTTGGGTGCAAGAATTCGGGTGCATGAATTCCCACCATGCTTGGTCAACTAAAAGTGAGCTGTACAAGAGCTAAAGAAGTTGTGGGTATGATATATGATTATATGATGCAAGAGCACAGACCAAAGACTGTGCATTGGAAGGTTCCCCACAACATCCATCTGAAAGGAGTAATAATTCATGCAAAGAGCAGAGTATGTTTAAACTAAACAGGGACATAAGTATGAAAGTCACCCCAGAGGCTGCTGGGAGGTATAGGGGTTTATAGGTCATTTTCTATTCCAGTACATGAATATGAAAGATGTCATCTAAAGCAAGGTTTGGTAAGCTAAAAAGATGGGGGGGGGGGGGGGGCTAGTATCTTAGCATTAAACCACTGAAACCAACCAGTAAGCAGAACTTAGGGTTAAATAAAATGCTCTTCTTCTAGTAGACATAAATTAGTATTAAATGCATCACTTGTTTCTGGTAGAGTCACTTTGAACTGCCCCTGTTACTCCAACCAAAATAGGTATGAATCATTTTTGAACCCAACTATAAAAGAATTGCCCTAATATGTATTTTTTATATCAGTTGCAGTCTGTTAGTGGACATTGCTTTTTCTCGTGGTTTATAGATGCAGGTTTTTAATTATTACCTTATGCGTCTCTCCCTGTATGCTGTCATCAAAGTGTTCTAGTGTCCCGCTTTGCAGTCTTTGTGATGTAATGGGATCTGATCTGAAATAACACATGAGGTAAAAGTCAGTGTCCATGAACATGCCAATCATCTGAGTCAGTACAAAGGGACACCTGTCCTGCCTTCTATCACATGTTCTTGGGCCAGCGCTTTGTATGTATGTTATTTAAGATTAGGTACCATGAAGTTAATATTGTAAATAGTAAATTGTAAATTACAAGCTGTCCTTGTAAAGTGCTGGCCAAGGCAGGATTCTCAGAGTTAGCAGTCTTTGCAGTAAAAGCAATAGGTTGGCTTTGCCCACAAATGAGGCCCAGTTAAGGATAATTTACGAACATAGTACTGTGTGCATAGTTCAATTTTAAGACACCAATTGCCATGTTTTTTATGCACAATGCAGCATTTTACCCCAGAATTCCAGCATTGGAGACATGTATGGCATTGCATGTGATTCACCAAATGGTGCCATATTTGCAAACTGGATGCAAATTGTAGGGGTTTCATTATATTTATTGTCCAGCATTTAAATGGCTGCAAGTTTTGGCCCAAGTCTACCGCTCCTATAGACATGATCCACTGTGGGAACTCAACTGCCACTGTGAGGGCAGCGCTAGCTCCAAGTTCCCATCATCAATAGGTGCACTTTTCACGATTCAGCAGAAGAGGCAAAACAGGCACAATGGCACAAAGCTCAAGTATAAAAAAGTGCAAGGACTGTGTTTTGACATATTTACTTTAATGAATGGCTTTAACACAGGCAACATTCACATCCATTCTAGCACAACAGCACCTGTTGCTGAGTTTGATATACTCTGGTCTGGCCAAAAATATCCGAGTTGAGTGGCAGATTACTGGTGATCAGATATCCAGATCTGTGGTTATATTTTAATAACCAATAAATTAGCCTTTGATCGCTCTAATCTTAAGAAGGTAAACATGTCCATTTCAGTTTGGAAACAAACTGTGTTATTTAGTTGTTAACAAAAGCTTTGTTATTCAGCTCTTTGTATCACTTCTATTTGTGCAACTGCTACATTTGAGAGTATGACCTCTGCACCCATGCTTTTCTATAGTGCACTAGATTAGTATTCTTAAGCAAACTTTTTAGAAAATATTTTTTTTCATTCTAATATGAATTCCAGCTGGTTTTGTACTTGGATAAATATATTATGCAAGTTTAAGTGGGTGTTAAGTTAAACTCCAGCCTTTGGCAAACTACTAAAACAGTATGAATTTCCCAATCACTATATCACTGGGAGATGGGTTTCCTATACACTCATGACCTCAGGGAGCACAGCTGACTACCATCATTTTGATAATCATGGATGAGATAGGAAAGTTCGATGTTCTATTAGGGTCTTGCAGTCAGTGTTCCAAAAGCACTGGATAGTTTCAAGAGCTTACCATGATGGACTTGATTTACATTTTTCTTTACCTTCATATCAAATAATATAGGAACTTGTGCATTTCATATTTTATAGCAGAACAACCAAATACTATCTTTTATTTTGTTTTTATAGAACAGCTGTTTCATTGTTGCGGTCAGGGTATAAGATAAGATACCCTTGCACTTTTCTTGCTAAATTGTTCAGGGCATTTTTTTTTAGGAAAAGTGTCCATCGAGAAAGTCCCTGCCTGCAGCTATTGGCTTAAGAATGTCTCTGGTTTTTGCCTCACCCACCCCACTATTCTCCTGTAGGATAGCTTCTTTTGCATTGATAATAGCAATGTGACAGAGCAGTGACAGCACACACAAATTATAACATGATATATATATTTTTTTTTATTAAATAGAACTTTGTGGCCATAACTTTGATGAATGTAATAAATGTGTGAGCTTTTTTTAAAAGAAAAAAAAAAATGAGAAAAGCCTGATAGGGTGCTTACCCATGTTCTATAAAATATGTACTTTTTATAACTATGGCCTTTTGAAAGGCTCCTGCATTTTTTCATCTCTCAATAATTAGACCTTTGACTGGGGCCATGCGCGAGAAGTCCTCCCTTTAGACATAGCCACATGGGCTGCCTTATTTATTTTTATTTTGGGACAACACATTCACAGTAACTCTATTCTTTTCTTGAATTCATGTAGTCAATAAAAACTCTAAAACCACTAAAATCAGGATGTTGATAAATCTGCTCCCAAGATGTGCAAATCTCCAAATTATATTTAAGAGCTACTGTTAAGGGAAACTGTTTTTCAGCACTTTCTCTGAATCAAATTTGTCTATATTAATGGTGGCTCCAGAAAACGATCTAGGGTGGAGGCAAAATATTTTCGAAAAAGGAAATGGAAAAGGTATATTGACTATAGTGGAAAATAGTGCTTTTAAAAAGTTAAATTGTATTACATACTTGATGTTTTACAGAAGCTGCTATATGTAATGCCTCAGCTTGTGGGGGCACAGAAAAATAAATTGTGGGGGTCCAGGTGTTAGCCTTTAGGGTGAACATGTGTGCAGATGGATTTTTTGTTATTATACCTTTAACTTGATATAGTATATATTTCTCTAGAGAAGGATACCTTACCCCTCCAAAGAATATCTCAACATCTCATATGCCTGCCATTAGCTATTCTCTGTTTGAAAATGTTTGTACCTGAGCATGCATTAAGGCTGAGAAAAAGACTGGATATGTTGAGATAACAATATACAGAAAAAATGCAGATTCTGCTGTGAAAGTATGCATTTATGCATGAGTGTGCAGTGGCAAGCAAATGCCATGCCTGTTAGTACAAATTAAAGATGGGGATGAATGTAAGATGCCATATTGGACCTGTGGGAGGCTGTTTGGGCCACTATGTGCTTGAAATACCAGAGCCTATTTATGTTGGGTTGAAAAATACTGTTCTTCGACTTCAGCTTATTCTTCCGCTTTTTCTTTTTCTTCTTCTTCTTAGCACCCCCCATTTTCTAAACGCTACTCCTCCTACAGTTTTAGGGGTACAACACCCAAACTCTCCACACTTCTTTGCCCTATAGCGGAGCAGGTTGCTTGTGCTTTTCTAAGCAATCCCACCCCTGGTCTTTTTGTGGTGGTGCTCTGAACACCCCAATTTTCCCATTGACTTTGACAGGGAAGATTTTTAAACTGCTGCCACTCTTACACCCCCTAAACTTGAATAATATAATCATGGGGTCACCCCGAATGAAACAGTGACATTTGTTGGATGACCCAAAGTGGGAGGGGCCAACAACAGCCAATCAAATTTCACCCATTGACTTTTATGGGGAAATTGAAACTGCTGCCAATCTTACAGCTTTGAGGCTACACTCCCCAAACTTGAATCACTTAGTCATGGGGTCAGCCTGAATGAAAATATGATGAATATGATGGCCAAAAGTGGGCAGCGCTGTGAACAGCCAATGAGATTTTACCTATTGACTTGGGGGAAATTCAACCTGCTGCCATTCTCACAAAATTAACACCAGGGTCCCCAAACTTTTTCCAGTTGGTCACTAGGGGGCTGCAGTTTTAGTTTTGAAAAGTGGGCGGAGCCACCAACAGCCAATCAGATTTCACCTATTGATTTTTATTGGTTTGATGCCAGGGTTCCCAAACTTTGCACAGTCAGTCACTGGGTGACTACATATTCAAGTTTTTGTTTATTAAGTGGGCGGAGCCACCAACAGCCAATCAGATTTTACCTATTGAATTTTATTGGTTTGATGCCAGGGTTCCAAGCTTTGCACAGTCAGTCACTGGGTGACTTTGTACTCAAGGTTAGAAAAAGTGGGTGGGGCCAATCATTTATTTCATTGTTTTCAGTGAGGAAATTTTAGCTGCTGCCATTTGCACATGTTTAATGTCAGGGTCCCCAAACTATACACAGTTTGTGACTGGGTGAAGTCGTTCCAAGTTTAGAAAAGTGGGCGGTGCCAACAACATTCAATCAGATTTCACCTATAGACTTCATATGTTTACATTTAAACTGCTGCCATTCTTTAAATATTAATACTAAGGTCCCCAAACTTTGCAGAGCTAGTCACCAGGTAACTGCAGTTCAGAGTTAGGAAAAGTGGGCAGAGCCACCAACAGCCAATCAGATTTTAACTAATGATTTTCAATTGGGAAATGCAGCCTGCTGCCATTCTCACAGTATTAACACCAGGGTCACTAGGGGACTGCATTTTTTTGTTTTAAAAATGTGGGTGGTGCCACCAACAGCCAATTAGACTTTACCTATTGAATATTTTTTGGTTTAAATTTAAAATGCTGCCTTTCTCACACTATTTATGTCAGGGTTCCCAAACTTTGCATAGTTAGTCATTGGCTGACTACGTATTCAGGGTTAGAACAAGAGGTCAGAGCAACCAACAGCCAATCTATTTCTGCCGATTTCAGCCCAGATATCGGTCGGGCAGGCCCGTCGGTAGTGCCCATACGCGGCCCAATTAGCTGCTGAAACGGTCTAAGGGAGCGATATCGGCAGCTAGAACCGTCCCGTGTATGGGGATCTTAAGGCTCTGTAGTTGTTTACACATGCAATAGCTGTTGTGAATCTTTGGCATAATAGTTAAATCAGAGTTGGAGCCTCACAGTAGGAGGTCCTAAGCTTATGCATTGAAATGATGTCTTTCCATCTAGCTGTAGCATTACCAGCTAAAAGGTTATTTTTAAATATTTTATCCCTACAATATTCTAGAAGAACTATAAATTATTACCAGCTAGTCCAATGTGAAGGAAAAATCCCAACAAATGCTAAAAGCCAACTCTCTGTGACTTCTAAAATTGTATTTACCTACATTTCTGATAATTTTTTATATGCCTATAGCAACACACAAAGCCATAGGTACAACAGAAATGAAACTGTTCAGTACTCATTTGATAGGCTGTGAAAATATATTGATTGGATTGCCCCTTCTTGTCAAAGGTCAACAGGAAAATAAAAATTTTAAAGTTATTAGAATGCAGGAAATTAGTGAATTATGGAAGCCAGTGAACTCTGTGAACTGTGAGTGGGAGTTTATATACTGAAATATTACCTTAGCACAGTCACTGACAATTCTGTATGTTATATGGCATTTACGCCTCATAATTTTGCTTGGCAAAACATTGTAACTCAGCTTATCAGCTCCTTTGTTAAAACAAAAATAATATTTCACTCCACTGTGGGAGCGTGATTTGGAAGGACCAAGCTAAATTAGGGCTTTATTATGTGTACTATGTACATATATATATTTTTTCCCTTTATCGTAGATCAGCATCAAAATATTTACTCACTATTCCCCTTAACACCTACAAAATTGCAATTTATAGGTATGATCTTTTCATGGCTGTTGATGCGTATTTGAAAATTTATATTGGGAATGGGTTAAAGTACTGAAGAACAACCTTCCTATTGGTTGTGAATAAATGGTGGAAATGGAAAGACCCCCTGTTTGGAGTTTGGCTTACTCCCCAGCTCCGCATGCTGATCTGTTTCATTTCAATCTTTTGTTCAGTCAACTATAGTTTGTTTAGACACTGAATATTACAAAAATCCCTTGTTCTCATATTTGACTTTTTTCATGCTTTTATTTGACTTATAGCTGCAACAACACTAAATTAAATTAAATGTTCTCACAAAAAAGGGAAAACAACAAATAAACTCCAGGGGATCGACAATTTCATTTTAATAGAACATATTTTATAAAACCATAAATATTTTAACTCAGAGTCTTACATACCCATGCTATTTCTGTCTGTAGCAGGAGAGGTTCTGGTTGGTGGGTGTTAACACATGGCAACCACTATGCATTTGCTATGCTTTGTCCTACAGTATTCTGTCCTTAACTGATTGTCTAAAACTTTGAACAGTCCCATAAAATGACAATTTTTTATGAGTGTAAACATTTTCCAAACATTTGAACTAATGGGAACACTTTTGTTATTAGCCAAAAAACCTTCATACTCCTTTTCTCTCTGTAGGCCATAAACTCCCACATCTTCCCGTGCCAGTAAAAGATCCTCCCATTTGTTTTATTGAATGTACTTTATAGATTGAGAACCTTGAAAACATTCCTATGTCTGTTTTAAACAAAACCTCTTAAAAGGACTGTAAATCAGATTTCCTGATGATGAGAATCACATCTTTGAAAGCACCATGTATAGTGAAAGTTTGCCCTTTGTGATGTAAGTCTTGTATGGTCGAAGGCATGGTCTGACCTAATGCACTGCAAATCAACACAATAAACATTTTTTGTGCTGTCATCTCCCTTCAATGAAATACATCTTAAATTGTTACAATACAATGTTTAATGTCATATTCTGTGCACAACTCAAACTTACATTTCCAGAACTTGAAGATATTCGAGACATACTTTGTAGGAAGGAAATGTATCCAGTTCATGAACTTCAGCTGTAAGACAAGGGATGTACAAAGCAGAAAGCTAAAATATTAGCTTTCTGCTAAAATATTACATGCTAATATATTAGCGTGAAAATATTACATGTAATATATCTTAATATTAATCTAATGAATATTAATCTAAACTAATATTTATCTATGTGTTACAAAATCATTCTTTACACAATTAGCTGCCTTTGTTATAGCTACAATTTCTGTCAGTCTCCTTCTAGGCAACCTTGTTGTATAAAGTAGTACGAGTGCAAATTTATCTAATCACTCACAGAATGTGAGTACAGTTACAGAAGTAGCTAATTAAGCAAAGAATTATGTACTAGAAAATAGTGGCCTCAGTTTCTCACCTTTCTGTGCAAAAATGGAGGTTAGGCTCTAACACAGCTGCTGCTGGCAGAAGTAACAGATCCTGTGGCGAGGCCTGTTAGTAGCTGGCCGTCATTACTGGTATCTTGGCCATGAGGCTGAATATTGAAACTGCCCACGGCACTGCACAGTGAAACAAGTGCCAGGAACATACACTGCAGATGTCTTGGCTACAGGGAGTACATTTATGTGAGCAAGAAAGAATCCCGTGTTACTGAACTGTTCTCCAGCAACAACCTGCTAGACAATAGCAAAAAGCCTTCATGTTACAAAATCTGAGAAATATACAACATGTTATAATAAACCTTTTTTATTTAGTTTAATGGTTTTGCTTAATCTTGTGTGGGTGTTGATAGTATTAGTAGTTACTGTAGTTTAAACCACAAGACAAATTGTTGGAACAGCTTGTGATATTGCCTCAGTATCTAGGGCGCCATTTGACTATTTCTGTGCCTTTGTATATGTCTTTAGTCCCAACTTATTTCAATGCATTTTTTTTAGTGAAGTCTTCACTTAGATTCCTATAAACAAGTATGCAACATGAAGGAGTTCTGTTATATGCTGAAAGCAAGACTAGACTATTAATTTCCTTAAGAATAAAGTGATATTTACTTGAAAGGAACGCTTATAATAATGATATCTGAATAATATATTGCCTGCCAAAAAAGAGAAACTGCTTTTTATTTAACAAGTTGTTGGAATGCTTCTGTTTTTTTCTCCTGCTTTGATCTAAGTATCATACCCTAAAGTCTGACCGAGTGCGGCTTTCTTGGCAAAGATGAGGAATGCCATTAGAAAGACATCTTTTTGTTAATTAAATGGTACTTAGAAAATCTTTTTTTTCATGTTGAGTCAGTTTGTATGTAATTTAAAAAAGAAATTCAAAGAGGGGTTCCACAGGAAGAGAACTTCCCTGTTGTCCTTGTGCCTAGCACCCAATATTTCCCCAAAGCAGTTCTGATTATACTTGTTCTCCATGTGCATTTTGAGAAATACAAACCATTAAATGGAGGAATTATCATGCTTTCTTTCTTTGTGCAACAGTGAAGGGCTACACTTTAAAAATCCACATTAGCTCTTCACCATTAAAATATTTCTAATAAACACAGTGTTTATACTTTTACCAGTAACTGCATTCTGCCCAATGATTCCAGTTTCAGTTGGGCTGTTTCTCAGTTGCTTTCTATTTTATTTATTTCTGGAGAACTATCAGCAAACAACTGAACTGAGAGTGTTTGGAAGGGGAACTTTATGTAATGATTACATCTCTCTTTCATTTCTTTACCAGATATATACCTGCAACTTGATGAGCCTATGAATAATATTACAACATCACTGGGTCAGACAGCAGAATTGCATTGTAAGGTTTCAGGGAATCCCTCACCTACAATAAGATGGTTAAAAAATGATGCTCCAGTTGTTCAGGAGCCAAGAAGAATTTCATTCCGTACAACCAACTATGGATCTAGGCTACGGATTAGAAACCTTGACACAACGGACACTGGGTATTTCCAGTGTGTGGCAACAAATGGCAGGAAGACTGTGTCTACAACTGGGGTGCTGTTTGTCAAATTTGGTAAGTTTGAAATGTATGCAAAAAAAACTATTTTATTGGTCTCTTAGCTCCCTGTGGTACAAAATTCAGTTTTTTGTAAGGAAAATATAAAAATGACAACATATACGGCAATAAGCTCTGCAAGTCCAGTTATCCCTAAGCGTATTTACAATGGTATGAATGGCGAATGAATAACAAATGCAGTCAGAATTGGAATCTATGTCTTGGCACGAAAAATCTGTTCCTGAAGATATAGAGTTTGTGTCTGTTCTGTACTTTATCTAACATCATTTAATCTGCCCAATAGTTGAACAACAGTATCACTGAATTGTTCCTAAATGTCTGTGCCTGCTATGTATAATTTGGTTGTTGGACCCACAAGTTACAGAGATGTTTAGAAGTGCTATCCCCCAAAGACCTACCAGCATCCTTGTGAAGAAAACAGGACTTGACCCAGACCTTTTGTAATATGAATTATTCTTATAAATAAAGGTAAAAGCATTGTGTGCAGGTTGATTGACATCCCGCACTGTAAAGTGTACCTAGTGCCATATGTTTATGGTACCTTAGACTTTTACTATAACGTTCAGTATACTGAATACTAAATCAAGTTCTGTTTCTGCTTTCAGGTCCACCCCCTACAGCAAGTCCAGGGTCAGTGTAAGTAAAATTTGTGCTGGATATTTTTGTCAGTTACTGAAATGTACAGTAGGTGATTGTTAGCACAATCCCAGGTTAAAAAGTACATTTTTGTGATGTATATTTAGTAAGCAAAGCAAGTTCTGAAGGAAGGATTGTAAGTAAAGGAGGTGTATCTTCAACACTGTATGTAAGTGGGTGAGTAGGAAATGTCTCTTTATTTTGCCCAGAGCCAACAAAAGTGACTGTTTATTTCTTGCCTCCAATATTGTCTTTTATCCTAAACACCTTCCATTCATTGTAAGGGTGTTTGGAAGGTGAGACCTCCGATGTGCTGCAGAGTGATTCACCTATATGCATTCAGTAGCCACTTAAGGCTCTTTACAGCAGTTGATCTGTGCCAGCTTGTGTTATTGTTGTTTAGTTTATACAAAGTCCTAGCTCCTGCTTTTCATGAAGATATTTAAAAATGTTCAAGTTGCACTGAAGAAAGGCCTGAGTGCCAAGGTCTTATGTAATAACATGCCTTGAAAGGACTAACCTTTGGATTTGTGAGGTCAGTTGCATAAAAATGTATGCCACTTTGCAGGGCTATATCCAACTATCACTATAGGAGATCAGTAATTATACCTACCCACCAATTACCCTTCTTGATAATGGTTTTTGAGCAGCACTGTCTCAGAGCTCCTTGCTGCTCTGAGGAGGGCAAGTCGATGGCATCCCCTCTTGCTGCCCTGCGCTTTTTTTGTCTCACGTCGGAGAGGGTCAAGGGGGGCTGCATTGCTAGTGCAGTATGCGCAATATCTATCTCTGCACTAGAAGTGACACATTTTCAAATTAAAGATTGGAATTTTGGCTCTTTAAGTTACCAGGAGCAGCTTTTTGCTGAACCTCATAACTTGCTGGGCGCCACTGTCTGAGGCAAGTTTCTCTTGAGGCTTTTTAGTAATACAGTAGTACTCCCAAGTCTGAGATGTTTTGTTTTGTTTTATTTGCTAAATGATGTCAGCAAGCGCAGAATCATTATGGTACGTTGTTTCACAGTGTTCAATGTATGGAATTTAATTTATTCACAAAGGGAAAAGGAAACAGCATGGCAATGCCCACTGATATTAATAAATAAAACAATAAAATGCATAAATAAATCCTTGTACCTTTAACTTAACGCATAATTAAATGTGAATGAAGGTAAAATGAATGAAGGTAAACTCTAATTACATACAGGATACATTTTTCAGACTACGCTATAAGATGTCCAGATCCTAGTCTCAAAAATAAATTGCATATGTGACAGAAAGCAACACTTCAATACATAGCATGTGTTTGGGCCATCAGTGCAAGGGTGAGGAGGGCCGTTTGACCTTAGCCTTAAGTTCACATGGGGCCTCAAACCGTTTCATCCCGCCATAAATAATTTTAATTACACTGTACCAATGAAATGATTGAGTATATAACATACATATTCTCCCACACAATACAACAACACATCTGTTCTGAAGTAACTGCACCATTTTTTTTATTATGGCTTTGGGCTTTAGTGGCTGGGGCCTCTCTGGACCTCTGAGAGGGTCTGCATGTAATACGTCATGTCAACTGCATATACACTTTATTCTTCCTACTAAAGAAAATTCTAGTCCGTTGTGGGGCAAATTTAGGGGAAGCTGCTTTGCAAAATATGCCAGAGAAAATAGTTCCAGTTTCTGCTACCTATAAATCATGCTTGCTATTCAGAATTTTCCAACTTACATGAATATTTAAGGTTTTGGATGTGCAATAAAAGGATCTGAAACATTTTAAAATATGTGCTGGAAAAGGATAGGCTGTTGAAGTGTTTCGTGGGTGGCTCTTAATGTTTAATCACGAGAGGGAGATATTTATCAAATGTCAGGAGGTTCTCGTGTAGCTTAATCTCACCCAAAAATGTATTTTTTTTGTCTCCTCAGCTTTAGTTTTTCTTACATAATCAAAGTTTTTTTTTTGTTATTGATGCCTTTTTTCCTTAACAATTAAATAAACCGTTCAGAATAACTCTTTCAGTGGATTACATAGAGAACCTTAAGGGATCTTCATGAGCAGCTTTAGTAACTGCTTATAATAGAAGCCTCTAGGAACTCTACTGAACTCAAGAACAACTTTCTGGGATATTTTCTCTTTGCAGATTGGAAATCCTTTAATATTTTCAGGGACAATGTAATTTCTTGGGCATGAAAGTTACAGTAGAGAAAATAGAAAGAAAGTTTCATTGGTAACTATGATAGAGCTTACCATGATAGCAAATTCCCAGCATTTTATTCACAGGACTACAACCTTTACAAAAAGTTGCATACTCTATGGGTCATTTACTACCACTAACAGTGGTGGTCCCACAAATTGCCTCACAGTAACTTTCCCTTTTTGGTATGGTTTCTTTAAAGCTGCCTATTTTTCAAACATACCTAAATGCAAAAATGGTCCTTTGATTCTTTTATAAGAGGTGGAAGGAACGAGTGACCTCAAGATGTTAATCCACAAAAATGAAATATATTTTATATATCTCTGAGACCATAGCATTCCTGTAGTAAGATAGGGTGGAGTTATTATGCCAAAGCTCTGTTAATTGGGCTGGTGGGGCTGTTTGATCCTCTGTGGAATTGAAATTCTAAGACCTATTTTGAATTTCAGTCCAAACCCGAGTGGCACACAACCAACACATCACTAGCAAGCCCTTTTGATGTTACTCCCAACTACGTCTGAATTGAAATCAAAATTTTGGGTGGGTGGGTCTCAACTTGACTTGTGGCTGCAGCGCCCCTGTGTAGCAGTTGAAAAATTGGGGGTTAATTGTGTTAATTTAAGCATGGGTGAGTGAATAAAGGAAAGCAGTGGTGTGGAGAGACATCACATTTGGCTATAAAGATATAGGGGTCATTTAGAGACCCTGGGGCACTAAAGGATGCAAAAGCAAATATAAATAAATAAATAAAAAACATATTTGCCTCCTGACAAAACTGGCTAGGTGCAAATCTATTAGTACTAGTGTACCCTAAACATAATAAAATTCTCTCAGGGAAAATAGCAGACTTCTTATTTTAAACAACTGAACAAGCTTGGCATAGCTGTCTAGAAATCTGTTTGGGGTACAATGTCTTAACAGGCAATACTCCTCCATAAGGAGTGTTAATTTATAGTTTATAATATTAAATGATCAGTTGACCTTTGCTTCAAGTGCATTTAAATACCTAAAGGATATTACATATTATTCAGAAAACCCATTTATTGAATTGCTTACTTAATATAGCATTCTTGCTATGTTAAAACCACGATGGCTAAAAATATTTTATGATACTTCTGCAGTAAATGCCTACAACTAAGACTGCTATATGCTTAGTGTTTCCTAAGCTTATTCCCTTGGGCACCAATTAGTAGTAGTGGCATTTTCTTGTTCTCTGCTCTGTAACACCAGATGAGTGCTTACTGTGTTTCTAATATTTCATTCTATGCCTTCTCTACCCCTGCAACCTTACTTGCAGCATACACACAAGCATAATCTAATCATATAACAGTTAACAACACAACATGAACCGTCTGTTTGTATTGTAGCATAGGGGCAAGCCATGTATAGAGGTTGTGATAGGTACAAAGTCTTTGTTGTATTCTGCATGCTATAGCTGGCACTAAAAAAAAGCCAAAGTGCATAGAAACCTTTTTAGCACCATTACATTTAATAAACCAACATTTTGGTCCATGTCTGGGACCTTGTCCAATATTGAGTGACAGCTCAGTGTTAAATGAATTATCGAGTGGCATCTGCTAGTATCCTGTAAAAGACCAGTGTTTACAGCAGCAAAGTTGCCAGTTAGACACCTCTGATCCCAATGTTTGGTGGCCTGCGTAAATACATAAGATTTATTTTTATTCATTTTATTTCCTGTTTTTTATAAACTTCTATTTAAGATTTTTGGCTTTTATAAAGGTCATGTTGTCCTTGAATTTCTAAAAGTATGAATCTATACATAAAGAAATTGTGAGCATTATTATTTTAAGTGCTAGATAGCTGTGCTACAAACTTTTGTTTTGGCTGATAAGCATGGAATTTGTATTTTTCTAGTGCTGCTGATAGAATAATTTCAGTCACTTGCTTGCAGATGAAATTAATCAGAGTTTTGTGCTTGAAACACCACCTGGACAAAAAGTAACTCAATATGCAACTAAAAAGAATGAATCACTTTTTCTTACAACAATGCAGTCAATTGTTCTACAGCCATGTCAGTCACACCAAGGGGAGTTTGGATTTGTTCTGTGTTGCGCATTCTTTGGAGCTGCCAGTGACTCAAATTTAGTCCAATGAAAATATAAAAGAGTGAAATAAATACCTCCTATTAAACTTTTTTTTTTGTCCTGTTTATGTAGATTTTAGGGTATATTAAAAATGCAACATGATTTGGTTATTATGAAAAGTGTTGACTATGAAAGCATGAAACACACTGACAGTTTCCAGATGATCTGGTTTTGTATTTGGAATTTATCACCAGATAATAAGAAAATAATATAATTATGTACTCTGTAATATAGTCATTATTATATTTATAGCAACAAGGAACTTATAGCAATTCAATGCATTCTAGGGGGCACATTTACTAACCCACGAACGGGCCAAATGCGTCCGATTGCGTTTTTTTCGAAACGTTGCGCCTTTTAAGTTTTAGCGCTACGAAAAAGGCGCGACTTTGCGCGCAAGTGTTAACGCTACGAAAAAATCGCGACTTTGCGCAACTTTCGTAATGGCTACGAAAAACTCGCGTTTTTACGCAAGAATCGTAAAGACGCCGAAAAAATCGCAAAAAATACGAAAAAGTCGCAAAATGTTCGTTTCCAATCGGAATTTTTCCAATTCGGATTGAAATCGTGTCTTAGTAAATCAGCCCCTAGGTGTTGTGTTACTGTTTCCATTTTCATGTTTAATATTGCGTGCTTTGTCCTTCTGCTTCTGCCCTTTTCAGTTTCAGTTTTAAGTGCACTACACACATAAATGAATGCAAATCAGCATGTAGCTTGCTGGGTTTTTCCGCAGAATGGCAGCATAATAGTGTGTGCCAACAAAGTAGCATGCAAAGCAAATGGCAGAAAATATACTATTTCAGGCACTAGTGCTCACCTTTGAAATGCACTCACCCACAGTTTTTACTTCAGGTAAAGTAAGTGCATCAGGTCCATGTCAGATTGTTGACAGAAGCCAAAAAAATTTGTCAGTTGTGATCTAGTAAAAGGTTTTGTGACCATGAAAGAGCTTTATGGCCAATGTTTAAAGTAACAAGCATGGTCCGGGTCTACTATTGCTATAAAAACATGAAGCCTGCTGTAAAATATGATGGTGATAGTATGGATACATCTGCTCTTGATCAAGGAATCATTATGGAAAAATATATTATATAAAATACATACAAATACTACAAGTATTTGAATGTGTGTGTGTGTGTATATATATATATATATATATATACAGGTATGGGATCCCTTATCCGGAAACCCATTATCCAGAAAGTTCCGAATTATGGGAAGGCTGTCTCCCATAGACTCCATTATAAGCAAATAATTCTAATTTTTAAAAATGATTCCCTTTTTCTCTGTGGTAATTAAACAGAACCTTGTACCAACTAAGATATAATAATAATAATAATTAATATAATAATCCTTATTGGATGCAAAACAATCCTATTGGGTTTATTTAATGTTATATTGATTTTTTAGTAGACTTAAGGTATGGAGATCCAAATTACGGAAAGACCCCTTATCTGGAATACCTTTGGTCCCGAGCTTTCTGGATAATGGGTCCTATACCTGTAAATTTATACATACATATACACAATTTCTGTGTTGATCTGCTTCACATTGAAAGGAGGCTGCATAGAAGAGAGGTGTAAGGAAGGACACCTGTAACATTTGGCTTTGCAGCTGTAGCTGAACTACACTTTCTTGCATCCCCATGCTGAGAGCTGTGACTTCATCAACAGCTGGGGAGCCACAAGATAACTTAACTGCACATCCCCACAGACGTACCGACAGCAGCTCTTTTGACTTTCACGCAAATGGATATTTTATGGCTTGTATATGAATATATATATATATATATAAGGCATTCATTTTCATGTGTATACTATGTAGTGGTATTGGGTTGTGCAGCTATATAGTGACAGTTTTATGCTTAGGAGAGTTTTATTAGCCTAGAACTCTTGACTTTATGTATGCATTTTCTTTTGACACAGCTATTCCTATCCCTTTGATGAGCTGCCAGATTCAATCATTGTTTTATGCTAATATAACCCAAATCTCAGTTGAGGTCCTACAATATGATATAATAATATTTTTACTAAAGCGGAATGGCTGATCAGTAATATAACAACTTCTGTTTAGAGCACATGCAGCATCTATCATTTCCTTTTCTCTATAACTTAATATACCCTATGGGATACACTAAATATTTCCCCTGAAAAAAACATTACAACAGCACAGCTGAATGTGTCGAAAGATATCCCTTTTGTGGCAGTTCTACGTCATATGAGGAGCAGTGATATTAAATTCCATGATTCAGGTTAGCTTGGGTGAAGTTATCATTCAAAACATGCAGTATGAAGTTGTGCCATTGCTTTCTTAAATTTTTCCCTTCGCAAACATGAAAAAATGCATCCTAAGCTCTTCTTCATTACAGCAGCTTCATAAGATTACATTTACAGTATGTCTGGCTCTCAGCAGCCATGAACTGCTGCATTTGAGCCATGAATATCCTGTAAAATCAATAATTATAAACAGTGCTTAGTAAAGTCACTTGTGTCACATGGCTCATTGGACCTGCTATTATAAAAATAATAATGCACCCCAGGGCCTTGTTTACTATATAGGCGCTTGTTCTTTGGGTCTAGTCTTTAATATACTGACCCCTTCCTATATGTTCTCAGCCTGTGCATATCTAAAATGATATCTAATACAGGTATCGGACCCCTTATCTGGAAACCCATTATCCAGAAAGTTCCGAATTACAGAAAGCCCATCTCCCATAGACTTCATTGTAATCAAATAATTCACATTTTTAAAAATGGTGTCCTTTTTCTCTGTAATAAAACTCTACCTTGTATTTGATCCTAACTAAGATATAATGAATCCTTATTGGAAACCTATCCTATTGGGGTTTTTAATGATTTTGAATCATTTTTTTTTTTTTAGTAGATTTAAGGTAGGCGATTCGAATTACGGAAAACCCCAGGTCCCGAGCGTTCTGTATATTGGGTCCCATACCTGTATATGCATTTGCTCAGTTATGTTTGAGGTTAGAGTGTCTTTGTTTCTCTTGGTTATTCTACTACTGACACTGCAATAAATACTGTGCTAAAGCTCATTCAAAAAGCCTGATTAGGAACAGCAAGGTGGTAGATGAAGATTCTTGACTAGCTGGAACGTTTTCCTATAAAGGCTTAGTGGCGACAAATGACACATAGAAACACATTTATTAAAAACCATGATTGTGGTGTTTTTTTTACAGTTGTGGCGAAAAGTCATATTTCTAAAATTAATGGAATTATGTGATTTTCAAGGCAATCAAGATTTTACTTTTAAGATTCTAAGTTTTTGTAAAATAACTCAGATAAAAAAAATTAGTCCAGGTAACGGATACCTTATCCGGAAAAACATTATCCAGAAAGTTCCAAATTACAGAAAGGCCATCTCCCATAGACTCCATTATAAAAAAAATAATTCAGATTTTTAAAAATGATTTCACTTTTCTCTGTAATAATAAAACAGTACCTTATACTTGATCCCAACTAAGATATAATTAATTCTTATTGGAGGCAAAACAAACTATTGGGTTTAAATGATGTTTAAATTATTTTTTAGTAGACTTAAGGTATGGAGATCCAAATTACGGAAAGATCCCTTATCCAGAAAGCCCCAGGTCCCAAGCATTCTGGATAATAGATCCTATACCTGTAAATCTGTATGCTGCATTTATTTTAAGATATTTAATTATGAAGATTTCTGTCTTTTTTTTTTTATTTGTTTTTCGATAAATGTTTACATTGTTTAAGAGCCGATATTTGCTGTTTGCCATTTTTTATTTTATTGCCAAAGTAATTTGGTATTGTATTTGATGCCTATTATGTTCAAAAAAGTTATGTTCGGCTTGCTTAACTTGGATATAAAAGGTATAAATGTTGGACTGTAAAACTGCCACACTCTGACACAGCAATAAAAGTGTATTTTTAATTCCAGATGAGTGGTTTGATATATATGATCTCAGCAAGAGAGATGCTTGTATGTTTAATAGGAAGCGTCTGTGTGTCAGTTTGAGCCTTTGGATCTCTGTGTCTGTGGAAGTGTCTGGCACTGGATCCTGCTGTGACAGTCTTGCAAGTAGGCAAGATTCATTGGTTCAAATTACACAGACAAAATTAAAAGTGTCATGTTTTGAGAAAATTTATTTTTTTCCATACTAAAAATAAACAAATGTTCAATTCTGTGTAGTGCACAGATGAACTGTACCTAAGCAATATGTATAAAGTATTGGGTTTGATTACTGTGGTTCTTTTTGAAAAGAAAAAAAAACAGGCTATGGAATTTCCTAATGTACCACCACCATCTTCAATGTCTCTCCCTGGTGTCTCTTGTGAAAAATTAGACTTGGCATCTGCAGTAGTGTAAAATCAAGAGAATGTACTGGACCTACACATGTCCATGTCCAAGTCTAAATCTAGACTAGAGTTGGGATACCTGAAAGAGACAATAAAGATGGCAGTGCATTCCTGCACTGGTTTAATTCATTTCTTTTCAAAATAAAGCACTGGCCCAGGCCAACAATGTAAATTAAGGACTCCTTGTTCTTCAAATCAGAGATATCCAAGATCCAGTGGATGTTTGGGTAATTTTTTTATTTCTTTTTGCCTAATGAAAACATTTTTGCAATTTCAGCCTTGCCTATACTGGTATTGTTTCAGTCTGTGTGGCCACAACCTTACTTATCACCTACCATACCCCTACTGTATAATTCCGCTAAAAGAAGACAATAGTAACTAGAATCTACGGCACCTGAAGATTTCCTGAGTGGATTTCTGCAACATGGATCACCGTACTTTAGGGCTACTAATAATCATTTAAACGTTAAATAAACCCAGTTGGATTATTTGCCACCAATTTAGATTCATGCAGCTTAGTTACCAGTACGAGGTACTGTTTTATTACTACAAAGAAAAAGGAAATGATAATAATATCTGTATAAGTCCTGCTTAAATGTGTTTTATAAATAACAAATAAAAAAAACAAATATTTCAAGTAAACTTAAGGAAATAGAAGCCTTATAATGTCTATAGTAAAATATGCTTTATGGAGCTGTAGCTTTTTTAGTAAGCTGTAACATGCATTATAACTTTATAACTTATAATGATTGGAATAACTCTCCAATCCTTGAATATAAACGAATGGCACACTATTAATGCAGTTTACCTAAGAAAAATTATTCTGAGAGACTTTCATTTTTGGCTTAACTAGGTGAAATATAGATTACTGTTCTAATAAGGAAGAAACCCATTCTAGCTGTGTATTTAATAAACTTTGATCAATGAGATGTGACATTGCTGCTCTCACACTCATTCACTTGTCATCCGAAAGAGGGGCAATCTAGTGGCAGCTATTTAAAAAACCATAGCACAGATTAATCCCAGATGTGGGCCAAGCTTTAATTGACCAGTGGCTGAGGGATTGCACAGCTTTGGAACCACTGTGACATTTGTAAAAATGCTGCTTTGCTCTAAGGGCCAGTTATTTCTTTAGTTGCCATGGCTTGTGACAAATATACTAACTTCAGTACAGAATACTGAGAAAAATATCAGAACTGCAGCCTTGCGTTTTATATGGTCATGGATCTCCTCAGTAACATCTAATAGCGTTATGATTTGTATGTATATAAAGAAGAGGGGGACCACTATACTCAAAAATTATAGTCCCCTAAAAGACCCTTATATTCACTTCTTTTCTTTGAATGTAAAGTTAGGAACGTAAACAATCACTCTCGATGGCTGCAGATAATTGTTCTGAAATACAAGGGGCTATGTAAGTAAAAACAGAGACAGGGTGGTAAAAATACTTACTTATGTAATAAAAAAAGACTCAAATAAAGGGTGGCAACTCTCACTTCCTCTCCATTATCTATGTGCCTGAAAATGACATACCATAACAGAAGAATACAGGTATTTACCCGTCACCTTTTCCAAACTTCAGATGAAAAGCTCAGATCCTAATTTGCTTCTTATACATATATATATGTAGCCATTCTGCTAACATGGCTATTAAATAACTGTACAAAGTATAATTCTGTGTATAATCATATTGCTGGGACTTGTAATTCTATTAATCTTCAGCACTGAAACAGTTAATTGCTGAAGACTTTGCTGGGCTTGCAGGAAGAAGGAAGATTCCTCCCACCAATAGGAGAGCAGCTTTCAGACTGAGGAGTTTGTAGCCAGTGAGAGAAAGACTTACTTCAGGGAGAGGAGAACTTTCTGGAGCTGTGAGGGGGAGGGCTGGAAGGAGAGAAACGCAGGGGTGTATCCAAGGGAGAGCATGCACAGAGCTGGGCTGTATGGGAGGTGGAATCCCTTTTCTCCAGAGTGACCAGTGACTGTCTGCTCTCTGAAGAGGTGTTTTACAGACCACTGCTTCTTCTGCCTAATACCTGGAGAAACTACTTTATTACTGCAGTGTGAAGGAAGCTGAGACAGCAGTGATCGGCTGATAGTGGATCCAGTCTATTGGTATGCTTTATCCTCTGCCTATATTGCAGCCCCTGCACACTCACAGGCCCAGTTTTCAGTGAGTGATTCCTGTGGATAACCAGTACTGTTTTATGTGCCTTGTGGATTACAAGTACTAATATATATGAGCTCCAACTGCCGGCCCTGCTGCTTATACTAACACTGGCCAGTGTTCAGGGAACTTGACTTAAACAAAATCTTAATCTGAGTTGATTATATCAGTCTGTTTATATAAGTCTGTTATCTAAAGTGCATTCAACAATTCATTGTCATTTGCTATTCACTGTTTGATATTGCATTGCTGATGTAACTTTGTGTTCAGATGCTACAGCCTATTTGTTGACACATATCGCTAGTAGAGAGATTGTTCAATTTATCTTTGTTAGTGGGTCTCCGGATCCAATAAAAGTGCTTAGCATTATACTGCTGGTTTATGTGTATCACTGGGGGTTGTGGGTGTCACCAAAGGTGGTCGAGAGCAGGACCCATATAACACAGCTACACCTACGGGTGCGCTACACTTGGGGGCTCGTCCGGGATCCTTGCTCCGCCCAAATCTCCGCCCCTATTTCCCTAGACTAAGTGTTAAAGTGATACAGAAGGCAAAATGAACCCAGAAGCAGCTGCAAAGTGGTGTAAACAGCACAATGCTCAGCCGGAACAGTGCTTAGTTTTCACGTTGCCAGATACTAAATGGACTGATGTACAACTACGTAAAGTAGCTGAGTCCTTACCAGTGGTTGGCCGTGGATTTGTATTAGACAGCATCATGGATACTGCTGAACACAAGACTCTAGCTTTATTAGAATGGAGAAATCCCTTGGTGCGTGAGCAAATACCTCAGAGTGTGTCAGGTCCAGGAGAAAATGTAGTCCATGTGATATTCCCTGAAAGATGCACTACTTCACTGACAGAAGAAATACCTGGGGACACTGCATCACCTTCTACAACAGAGGTTGAAGTCTCACTACCCAGTAATGCCATAGGACCAGAAGTTCTGAATGCTTTGGGAAGTCTTGTAGAAAAATGCCTGAAGCCCACACAGCCATTTACTGGATTTGGGTACCGCAAATTACGTTTCTTTTCCGGCAAGCAACCCACCCCTCAGGGAGAGGAAGATTTTGAATCATGGATGGATCAGGCTTCACAGGCCGTAGAAGAATGGGACATCCCAGAAACCCAAAAAAAACAAAGAATAGCTGAAAGTTTAAAAGGATTAGCTGCTGACACCATACGCAACTTAAAGATGAGCAAGTTTGATTGCACAGCTAAAGACTATTTAGAAGTGCTGCATGATGTGTTCGGGAGAACAGAGAAGGCGTCTGACCTCCTGTACCAGTTTGAGCATACATACCAAGAGGTTGGTGAAAAATTATCTGATTATATTAATCGCTTAGACAAAATACTCCACCAGATCATCCTAAAGAAGGGAGTGGACCCAAAAGTAGCTGATCAGGTGCGGATTGGTCAGATTTTGCAAGGAGCTCAAGCTATGGATCCCATCATGTGGAAACTGAGGATGAGAGACAGAAGAGAAACTCTCACCTATTCACAGTTGGTTAAAGAAGTGAGGGAAGAGGAAGCACTGCTGGAAGCCAAATCTCAGACTTCAACTCAAGCTGCAAGCGGAAGTAAGCCGGAGCTTGCAACAGTACATACCACCCAAACAGGGGTCATGGTCCCAAGTGTTGTGAGTACCGAGGTATCACAGCTACAAGCGCAAGTGTCCACACTAACAGAAGCAATAACCCAAGTTACCAGATCCGTTGCAGAGCTGCAGAAGATTGTGGTAGTTTTAGCTGAAGGGAAGGATACCCCTGCCAAAGCATCTACAGTGAGACCTAAGGGAGAATCTGCAAAGCCCAGGTCCATAGCTATATCTGGATTTTGTTTTCCCTGTGGAGAAACAGGGCATATGAAGCGACAATGTCCCAATGCTGAAAATTTGAGAAAAGTAAATGAACTGCTATTGGCAAGTGCGATGCAGGAAAACTTCAGAGGGCCTCAGTGAAGGAGCCAGCTGAGTGCCCAGCTAAAAGGAGCTCAAGGAAGACCAACAGAAACAGAAGTCTCATTGGATCTAACCTTCCAAATGCTTCTAGCAGGGAAAGGGGGAAAGTACCCACTGTGGCCCCTTTCAACTCATCTAAGTCAGTTAGCAAAAGCGGAAAACCAGCTCAGCAAGAGTCTTGGCATCGAAACTCACCAAGAATCACTACAAATGAATCCTGTCCTCAAACAGAAGCTTTAAAAGGCTGGAAGCAGCCAACTGTTCCTCAAAAACATGCTGACTGTCGCACTGCTGAGCAGCACAGAAAAGAGGAATTACCTGAAGGCTTAGTGGGACCTTCTCCTATAGTGACAGTAAAGATAGAAGATGTGTACAGTAAGGCATTACTGGATACTGGTGCACAAATCACTATCTTGTTTAGAGACTTCTACCAGAAATATTTAAAGCATTTGCCTCTTTTGAAACTAGAAGACTTGCAGATCTGGGGACTAAGTGATACTAAGTTTCCCTATTATGGCTATGTCTCACTGAAACTAGAATTTCCCAGCTCTGTTGTGGGGTCAACGGAAGTTTTTGAAACTCTTGCTGTTGTGTGTCCAAGACCAAAAGAAAAGAGTATAGCTTCTATTCTAGTGGGGACCAACACCGACCTTGTCAGGAGAATGCTGAAGCCTCAGCTAACTCAAGAACATCCAACACTACATCCACTTCTGAGACCAGCATTTTGTGCCCTTCAGAAGGAAAAGGACAACAAGAGAGAGGAAATAGGACATGTATGGACTCTATCTGGGAAAGAATATGTAATACCCCCTGGTCATGTCAAGTGTTTCAAAGCCAAAGTAAGGATGTGTGGGCAAGCAGCCACATCTCATCTTATGATGGAAATGGATCCAGAATTACAACTGCCACCTGGACTTGAGTTAGTACCAGAAATCTGGCCTGTTGACAAGCTGAAACATCCTTATGATACTGTATCTGTGGGACTGATGAATAAAGGAAGTACCCCTATTGTTCTTAGCTCACAAGTGCGTTTGGGTAATGTACACGCTGCCACTCCCTTACCTGCTTCTGTTTTGACAAGTGACAAGGGAAATGCGGAACAGTTGAAGCTGGAAGATGTTGATATAGGAGGTGGTCTGCTGACACCTGAATGGGTATCCAGAGTTAAAAAGAGGTTGATGAAGAGGAGGAATTGTTTCTCCACCAGTGAGCTTGATGTGGGGTGTGCAAAAAGTGCACAACACCATATAAGATTAAAAGAAGACCGGCCATTCAGAGAACGTTCCAGAAGGGTTGCTCCAGGTGATTTGGAGGACTTGAGAAAACATCTGGAAGACCTCAAAGCGGCTGGAATAATTAAAGAGTCAAGAAGCCCATATGCTTCTCCCATTGTTGTTGTCAGAAAGAAGAATGGATCAATTCGCATGTGTGTTGATTATCGCACTCTGAATCAGCGAACCATTCCTGACCAGTACACCACACCTAGAATCGAAGATGCTCTTAATTGCCTGGTGGGCAGCAAATGGTTCAGTGTGTTAGACTTGAGGAGTGGATACTATCAAATCCCTATGCACCCTGAAGATAAGGAAAAGACTGCATTCATTACTCCTTTGGGGTTTTTCGAATTTGATCGCCTGCCTCAGGGCCTCTCAGGTGCTCCCGCAACTTTCCAGAGGATCATGGAAAAAACAGTTGGAGATATGCATCTCCTGGAAGTCCTAGTCTACCTTGATGACATTATTGTCTTTGGGAAGACACTAGAGGAACATGAAGAGAGACTGATGAAAGTACTGGACAGACTTGAAAAAGAAGGGCTGAAGTTGTCCCTGGATAAATGTAAGTTTTTCCAATCTTCAGTGACCTATGTGGGACATGTGGTGTCCGCAGAAGGAATATCAACTGATCCCAGCAAAATTGAAGCTGTGACATCTTGGCCCAGACCCAGAACCATCACAGAACTGCGGTCTTTTCTTGGGTTTTGTGGTTATTATAGGAGGTTTGTGGAAGGGTTCTCAAAGACAGCTAGACCACTCAGCCAACTGCTGCAAAATGATATAGGAGTTGATGAAACCGATGAAGACATTCTTTTGAAGAAGCCAAAGGGACCAAGGAAATCTAAAGAGTGCATAGAGAACCGTTGGACTTCCGAGTGTGAAGGGGCATTTGAACAGCTTAAGTATTGTCTTACACATGCCCCAGTACTGGCTTATGCTGATTCAAGAAAACCATATACATTACATGTTGATGCTAGCAGAGAAGGTTTGGGAGGAGTCCTTTACCAGGAGCATGACCAGAAACTGAGACCTGTAGCCTTTATCAGTCGAAGCTTATCTCCAACAGAGAGAAATTACCCTGCACACAAATTGGAATTCCTAGCTCTGAAGTGGGCTGTGGTTGATAAGCTGCATGACTACCTTTATGGAGCTGAATTTGAAGTCCAGACTGACAACAACCCTTTAACATATATCCGGACCACTGCCAAGCTAGATGCTACTGGACATAGATGGATGGCTGCTTTATCCAACTACAATTTCAGTTTAAAGTATCGTCCAGGACATCAGAATGGGGATGCTGATGGTTTGTCAAGAAGGCCACATGCAGACTCACACCCTGAGGATGAATGGGTGGAAATTCCAGCACCAGGAGTGAGAGCTATGTGCCAGATGGTAGCTTACTGTCAGCAAACCGAATGTTGGGCCCGGAAGCTGAGTCTGCCAGATTCAAGCATACCCCAAGCCTACTGTAATCTTGTTTCATTGCAAGGCTACTCTTTACCAGCTTTGAGCAACAGTGATCTCAGGAGAGACCAGAGAAATGACCCCCTGGGACAGTTATGTGTTGCTGCTTTGGAGAATAAAAAGGTTGATATACTTCATACAGATTCTCATCCACTAGCAAGTATTCTAGCAAAAGAATGGCACAGACTACAGATACGAAATGGCCTAGTGTATAGAAGGTCCCCTAGTGTTCTTGACAATGAAAAGTGGCAATTGTTGCTTCCCCGAAAGTATCAAGAAGTGGTACTTCAGTCACTGCATGATGAACATGGCCATTTGGGCTATGACAAAACTCTGGGACTTGTAAGAGACAGATTCTACTGGCCATGTATGAAACAGGATGTTGAAGACTATTGTCGTTCATGCCTTCGCTGTATCCAGAGAAAGACTTTGCCCACTAAAGCTGCCCCATTAGGTCAAATGGAGAGTAGTGGACCTATGGAACTTGTCTGTATAGACTTTCTCTGCATTGAACCCGATGAAGGTGGAATCAGCAATGTGCTGGTAGTGACTGATCACTATACCAGATATGCTCAGGCATTCCCAGCTCGTGACCAAAAAGCTGTCACAGTGGCCAAGCTACTGGTTGAAAAGTTCTTTATACATTATGGTCTGCCAAAAAGAATACACTCTGATCAAGGGCGTGACTTTGAAAGCAAACTCATCTATGAACTACTTACGCTTCTGGGAGTTCAAAAGAGTCGTACATCTCCTTATCACCCTCAAGGTGATCCCCAGCCAGAGCGTTTCAATAGGACTTTGCTAGATATGTTAGGAACACTGTCTGCTGAGAAGAAGAGTCAATGGAGTAGACATGTGGCTACAGTAGTGCATGCTTATAATAGCACTAAGAATGATGCTACAGGATTTTCACCCTACTTCCTAATGTTTGGAAGGGAAGCTCGTCTTCCTGTTGATTTGACTTTTGGAGTTACAGCTGATGATACTCCTTTGCGATCTCATGCCAGTTATGTAGAAAGACTCAAGAAGAACCTCAAAGAAGCCTATGATCTAGCTGAACATGCAAGTGGTAAGAGGCATCAACGGAACAAAGCTCATTATGATAAGAACGTGAAATTGCATGATTTGCAACCCGGTGATAGAGTTCTGTTGAGAAATTTGGGCCTGCATGGAAAGCACAAACTAGCTAATCGATGGGGCTCTGAGATCTACATTATTTGCTCTCAGCTACCTAACATTCCAGTCTATCAAGTCCGCCCCGAAGGCAAAGAAGGACCTATAAAAACCTGGCACCGCAATAATTTGATGCCTTTGGCAGAGTCAGTGAGGCTTATAAACTCTGAACCTACAATGTCTCAGCGCAGGCCTAACTCAAGGCGATCTAGGAGACTAAAACAGAGACAAGATGCCCTTCCTGCTGTTCAACACTCAGGTACATCCCCAGAAGAGGAAGAAGACAGTGAGGATGAATGGGGATTGGATGGACTTTTCTATGACAATATTCAAAATTCCATCAACAGTAATCTCAATGCAGATGCATCAGAATTCATCCCTTGTCAAACTGAACAACCAGTTTCTAGCAATAGACTGACAGATGTTTCCATGCCTCAGGCAGAATTCAATGTCACTGAAAGTTTTGACAGTAATCCTGATGGCAGTGGTACAGTGTTGGAGAAAAAGATTGAGGCTGTTCAAGAAGAGATTTTAGAAGAAGACAACATACAGGCTGAAAACTTAGATATTGAATGTGTGACAAGTGATCAACCCTCAGAACAAAGTTCTTCAGTTAATGTCTTTGAACCAAGGCCTCAGAGACTGGTGAAACCCCCACAGAGACTCACATATGATACTTTAGGGAATAGTACTCAAGAGCCTGTGGTCACTGCTCATCGTAGAATCTACGCCCATGTTCCCTCCGCTTTCTACTCAGTTGGTGACACCACACCTCAGTTGACTTCTACAGTTGAGATACCACGTTATAAAACAGTGGTTGAGTTAATGGTACACTAATGTTATAATTGTATTTTGCTGGTAAATTACTTTTGACTTGGGAGGACCCAAGTATTTTCAGTGGGGAGAGAGTGTAGCCATTCTGCTAACATGGCTATTAAATAACTGTACAAAGTATAATTCTGTGTATAATCATATTGCTGGGACTTGTAATTCTATTAATCTTCAGCACTGAAACAGTTAATTGCTGAAGACTTTGCTGGGCTTGCAGGAAGAAGGAAGATTCCTCCCACCAATAGGAGAGCAGCTTTCAGACTGAGGAGTTTGTAGCCAGTGAGAGAAAGACTTACTTCAGGGAGAGGAGAACTTTCTGGAGCTGTGAGGGGGAGGGCTGGAAGGAGAGAAACGCAGGGGTGTATCCAAGGGAGAGCATGCACAGAGCTGGGCTGTATGGGAGGTGGAATCCCTTTTCTCCAGAGTGACCAGTGACTGTCTGCTCTCTGAAGAGGTGTTTTACAGACCACTGCTTCTTCTGCCTAATACCTGGAGAAACTACTTTATTACTGCAGTGTGAAGGAAGCTGAGACAGCAGTGATCGGCTGATAGTGGATCCAGTCTATTGGTATGCTTTATCCTCTGCCTATATTGCAGCCCCTGCACACTCACAGGCCCAGTTTTCAGTGAGTGATTCCTGTGGATAACCAGTACTGTTTTATGTGCCTTGTGGATTACAAGTACTAATATATATGAGCTCCAACTGCCGGCCCTGCTGCTTATACTAACACTGGCCAGTGTTCAGGGAACTTGACTTAAACAAAATCTTAATCTGAGTTGATTATATCAGTCTGTTTATATAAGTCTGTTATCTAAAGTGCATTCAACAATTCATTGTCATTTGCTATTCACTGTTTGATATTGCATTGCTGATGTAACTTTGTGTTCAGATGCTACAGCCTATTTGTTGACACATATCGCTAGTAGAGAGATTGTTCAATTTATCTTTGTTAGTGGGTCTCCGGATCCAATAAAAGTGCTTAGCATTATACTGCTGGTTTATGTGTATCACTGGGGGTTGTGGGTGTCACCAAAGGTGGTCGAGAGCAGGACCCATATAACACAGCTACACCTACGGGTGCGCTACATATATACATATATAAAAATAAAATAAGGCGACAAGGTTAATACATAGAACTGTAAAATTATAATTTTATGGGGGGTTTTTTGTTATTCAAGTTAGAAAGAACATCCATAGGGAATGTAAAAGGTCTAAAGTGTAAAAATACTGAAAACAAAAAGAAAATTAGAACTGAATAAAGGAGAGATAAGAAATGGGATAGTGGGCATAGCTAGGGTCCATGTTGGGGCACAAAGAAGGCAACATATTGTGCTTTCAGTCCATAGTAACATTTTTACATTAGTAAAAATCACCCTGGCATCAGATCATAGTGTCATAACATTACTAGGCACTGAGAGTTTGTTTCTCTCCAAGAGAAAGTTCTGATTTTGTCTGCTGAAATTGTTAGAGTAGCGATGTTACTGGGCCTCAACACATGGGTAAGCTGACCTGTGCTATCAAGATATATTGAAATTGTACTTTAGGCGTTACTGGGCCCATACACTCCTAGGCCCAGACAGCAGGGTCTGCTTACTCTGAAGTTACATTGAGAGCTAAAATATTTCTGCAGCACCCACAAGGTAAAACTGGAGACACAGTTTTGGCATGGAATGCCTTACAGGGTCAGCAGCCATTGACTGGGATCTCTAGAATTGTTAGAACATTCCCCTATATTATTGGTGTTCCATTATCAGCATAATTGGGTAAACCAGTTGATGCTGACCAGTCTCTTGTAGGCTAGTAATAATGACATTTGTCTCGTTAAATATAAGCATTTCATATTATACTTGCAGGAGCAACTCTGTTTTCTATAGGGAAAGTTTTTTTCAATATGAAACAGCACTTTATTAAATATTCTTTTAAAAAAAACTATGCAAGTTGGTGTGTTGCAGAATGTATATAGTGGGATATTTTCTCTCTAATTACACAAGTTGGCTGTAGAAACCATACATATGGCTCAAGAGTATTATTGGCCACAAGCCAAGTGCAGGTGTTATGGGACATCCTACCTCCTCTGTGCACGAATAAAGACAAAATAAGTGATTTAAATAGAGGTTACAAATTTAGTGAATCTCATCTAAATCATTATTGGGGTAAATATAAAGGCATAATGTAAAAATAACCAATATGCACAGGGACATAAACAAATTCCTGACACTTATCCTTCTAAAAAGTAAATGTATTGTGATATATTTAAAAAAAAAATAAACAGACACGGTCAGTTTGTTAAATAATATGCTGAAACCTTGTATACAATAAAATATTTAGCTCGACCATATCATTAGAGGTAGCAATTAGCAGATTGAACAATTAAAATGTATACATTTAATTTGGCAATTACATGTTTTGTTTTTTTTATCAAATAAGCAAACACAAAATATTTCAGTCACATAAATCAGAAGGGGCATACTGTAATTAATTCACAACAATTAATTAACAGGCAGCCATGTGAAGAGGTTACCTTTTTTGGCTGTAATTTATAGAATCCTCCTAGGCCCCAGGGCTTAGTTCTGGACCTATCTTTATAAATACAGCTCTTCACACAAAGAATCTTGGAGCCTGTACGTACATTAGAGTTTTTGGCTTTGTTAGAGTTCCCTCAGCCCTTTCTCACACTTCACTATCAATAAGCATCAGACATTAAGTTTACGAGATATAATTAAAGCTGCTGACAGCACTGGATACATCATGTAGTTGTGCCGTTCTACATCAGGTTGTGTTTAGTGTTGTTGCTGCATCAGCTATTCACTGATGACAATATTGGTGATGATAATGTGGGTAAAATAATGCACATATAAACTTTTTGTTAACCATGAAAAATTACCTTATGTTATTTAGAATGACTGCGGTGGAAATAAATGTATGCAGATATCATTTTTCTGCTCCAAAAGTAGGATTTCTGTCTATTTCAAACCATTCCGTATCCCTGTAACTCACAAGAGAGGCAAGTTAAGAAGCAACTCCTTTCTGAATTTTCTGTTGTACTTCCCTTTTGTTGAAGAGTAGCATTATTGGAAAATTATTCAAATGGATGTACTGATTTTTAGATTTATTGTGTTAATATTTTATTATGCAACCATACTGGAGGGAAGGCTTTTATCGTTGTTGATGCAGGACAGATGGATCAGAAAATGTTCGAGTTAGTTGGCAGTTTAAGCTTATTTGGGTTGACTATGTAACCAGCAACATGTCTCATAAGTGGGGTGGTGACCTCCAAACAGGACGCAGATGATGTTTTTGCTGCAGTCAATATTTACAAAATCCACACCCTTACTGGGGCATTCTGTTATTTCAGGGATACCGACCAACTTTCTATCCTCCAGGCCCGACTTACTGTAAAAAAATGGGGATATGGTATCCTAGCATTCTCATACCATATATTAGAGCAGCAACCTGACTGTGACCCATATATAATTAAAGGGACAGTTGATTGGTTGCTATAGATGATTAGACCTGTAACAATTATACAGTATTGCATTGTACAAATACATGATTTCTAAGTGTCTAAACTGAGTCAGGCAAAGAAGTTTGAGTGGCTGTACTTTGAATTAAAAAAAAGGCTCCTACCCAAGAAAGTGAGTTATGATGACATGTATTTGGTTATTTTAATTATGCCAGTATATGTCTTCAGTGGCAGTTAAGTGACTATGTGTTTACCCAGCTCAGTAATTTTGGGAAGAAATGTCATCCAAGGATCGCCCAGGGAACTTTTAAGCTGAGCTGATCCTGAGATTCTTAAAATATAAATGCATAAAGTAAAACATTCCATTAATTTTGTCTGTTTTTATTTGTTGGTCAGGGCTGTAGTTAGAAGAAACTCAAAGCCAATTCTGAGAAGTGGAAAATTACATAATTTGTCATGTCTATCCTGTGGGGCCCTCTAGCCATAGCTGCACTAAAACTTCTAATATCTCCCAGCAGGCTATGGGGTTCAGGGGGCTGCTGTTAACAAACAACTGAGGGGCTAATTATATCCAACAAAGTGAACCCTTGGATCCTGGAGCTAAGGGAGATGGCCCTCTCAGTCCTACTCTAAAACTAGATCTGTGTAAGTCCTTTTGTTCTTATACAACCAGTTAATTATATTCATATAATGAAATCCTTATATGAATACTGCAGGACTATAAGTCACCTGTCATGCCATTACACACTGGCACCATCTTAAGCACTCTCACAACTGGAAATTAGTCCACAAATTAGAGACTTAATGCACTGTGTGACCATGCTAAATTGGCCAGAAATCCATAGACTCTGACATTTACCTTCAAAACCATCAGTGTCATTGTGAAACCAGTAGGATTTCTGGCCTAAAGAGGAGCACACCTAAGGCAAGCCCCTGCTCTCATTCACCTTAAACCTTCTACACAACACTTGTCACCTCAGCTGCATCCACCCACATACCCCCCACTCACAATTCGCAGACTGAATCCCCCTCACATTCAGACTGCAGTCCAGCAGTAAGCTAGAGATACAGTGTGCAGGAGACCTACAGAAGGCCCAAAACTAAGGGTAGGCAGACATAAGAGGTACGTGCCCAGCACCTCCCCTCCCCTGTTGCGCTCTAGTCACGTGCCTACCTCTTATTCCAGCTTTGGTTTTAAGACATTTAAAGCACATTGTGTTTGCAAAGTATGGGGCATCATGACAAGGAAACCATGTGAAACCAAGTAAACTATTTAATTTGACCAAA
Source organism: Xenopus tropicalis (assembly GCF_000004195.4). Taxonomy (NCBI): domain Eukaryota; kingdom Metazoa; phylum Chordata; class Amphibia; order Anura; family Pipidae; genus Xenopus; species Xenopus tropicalis. The sequence goes on along the minus strand of NC_030680.2, from coordinate 84,800,925 downwards.
TTTTCATTTGAGGCACCTGTTTACTTAAACTGTTCGCCAAGGATTGGACATCCGCAAAGGTTACCTCATTCGTTATGCCAGGCTGCTTGAGCTTGTGCCAATAATGGGAATAATTTTATCTTACTTTAGATTAGCATTCACCGCTGATTCTAGAAAAAGCATGTATTTTTTTAAATTCTGTCATTTTTTGTCAATCCCTTTAACGTTAAGCTTCTTGTGAAACTGAGAAATGTTTCCATATTTCTATCAGCTTGTTTAGATATAAATTGTGTGAGAAATATGCTCAGCATATGGAAAATTATAAAAAACTCAATTGGACTTGAAGTAATCACATATACCTTTTTTAACGCATACAGTGAAAATGCATAAAGCATGTGTAACACAGCCATAATGCATCAACCAACCCCCTATGTAAGCATGAATTCTACACCAGTAGATATCCCTTGTTTAAAACCTCTGATATCAATATATTTACAACATGATGAACTTGCGCTATTATTTTAAAACTAATCTCCCTTAAAGGAGAAGGAAAGTCATTTTGGCAGGAGAGGGGAAAGAGAAGAGAATTGAGCAGACTCTGGCCATGGGAATTAAGGATGTTTTTAAGAGAGGAAGTCAGACTCTGGAACATCATGTTTACAAAAAAAGAGACAAGAAATCATGTGTTTTTTTTTGATAGAGGACACCATGCTACTAAGTATTCTGTGAAACCAAACAATTATTGAGAAAATATGCTATACGTAGCATAAGCTTCTAAAGTATTCAAGTTTACAGTTTGGGTGAGGTTAGCTTTCCTGACATAGAAACAATTTCTGGGGACTCGGGACAAGCAGAGAAAAAATGTTGTTATAACAACTTGAAAGATCATTTAACATCCTAAAATGAAAGTAAGGAATTGTGTATAAGGACATATTGGATAGTATAATTATAAATAATGGAAATTAGCTATTATGCTAGTGTAGCCCCACTTATCTACAGGCCGAGAACCTGCCAGTGAAACAGGAACCTAAGAGCATTAGTAAGGTTGAGCAAGCCGATCATTGTTTTCTATTTAAGGTTACCCAGTGGCCCATACTACTAAAAAAGTATATTTTTAATTAAATGTATTATTTAAGGGTCATAGACCATGGGGAGATATGATGCCCGTGGTTAAATTTTGGCTACCACAGACAACGTATTTTCACGAAATGCGTTCCCACTGGGAAGACATACACGTAGCTTTGTTTCTCGAAGTCGCGTAAATTTTCCTCCTGCAATAATCTCCCCGTGGGCCATGGCTCTAAAGCAGGGTTTTATATGTGAGCTGTTTTATGCATTATGTTTTTATAGAGACCTAAATTGTTTGGGGGTATAGTTTTCCTTTAACAACTGCACAACTAGTGACTAGTTTAGAAGGAACATTAGAGAGAGAAAGCCATTTTGGCATTTTACTGCCAGTAGATTTACTGCATTAGTGCCACCTAGATCATTATGTTTATTCTGCAGCAAGCATTACCATACCTGAGAAAACAGCCCTAAAAGCTTTCTCTGTTTGTTGAAGATTGCAGCTGCCATTTTAGCTTGGTCGTCTTAGCTTCCTGTTTGCAGTCTAGCTGTTATAGCTCAGATGACACATTTCTAAGGGAGGGAGGAGTGAGTTTTATGAATTCTTATGGGAGTGGGGAGCAGGAGAGGGGAGAGAGGAGAGAACTGTGCAGACTCTGGCCCCAAATGAATGAAGGATTTTTCTGAGAGAGGACTTCAGATTCCCCAAGAACATATTTACAAAAAAAGAGAGAAGAAATCCTGTGTTTCTTTTGATAGAGGACTTATTGCATCTTTTCTGTGAGTGCTTATGGCTGTATTTACATAGACCTTTCTGAGAAATCTTACTTAGTTTTTACCTTTCCTTCTCCTTCTTTTTACCATTCCTTTAAGGAATTCCCTTCCATGTTCTGCAACAGAAATACCAACTTAAACATAGTAATATATATATTACTATATTATATACATAATATATATATATATATATATATATATATTAAAAATAATAAATCAATATCAAAATCATTCCTGCCAAATGCAGGCCTAAAGTGGAGGATAGTGTAGATAAGTAAATAAAAGCCTTCATTTACATTACAGATGCGTATAAGTGCAAGATTATGTGCAGTTTATATCCAGTGTTACTGCTCAACCTGTGTGTTTTTCAGATAAATTATTTGTAGATTCCCTAAACTTAAAAGTACCCAACAACAAATAGCAATATAACGATTTTCTAACATGCTTATAAAACTTCAAAATAATAACATTAAAAGGAAGCCATAAAACTGTATACTCGGCATTGACAGTCCATGTTTATGTTTAATAAAAGACTGATTTATACCTCTGATCCCAATCTATATATATATATGTATATCTTTGTATATTTCTATAGCTAGTAACAGCTGCCCTTTCTTCTGATCCTGTTTATAACAGGGTATAAATCATGATAGATTTGTATTTGCTTTTATTTTGAACATTTTCATTTTACATGACTTCATGGCAGATGTGCTTTGTAAGTAGAAAACATGCAGTGAACACTCAGTAGAAGCTTTGCTTTCGTCTCAGACATATTCCATTTGCCTTTTTTTCCCTTCCACCATCATTTCAGTATTAGCACTCTATTAAACATATTCTTGGTATCACAGGGAAAAAACGAAATATTACACACACACATAGGCATATGCACACGCGCACACACACACGCACACACACACACTTCCCTGTCTTGGTTCTGCAAGTCTGCATCCCCCTCACACTAATGCTTTTCTTGTCCAAGCGCCCAATATTTCAGCCCCTGAACAATCTTACATTACTGTTACAGTCCTGCTGTGGAACTGAGCCAGGATGTTGAAAAGCCTACATGGAGCTAAGATCTTTGGCCAGAATATAATCTAAACAGAAAAATGAACGTTCTTTCATATCACAAAGCACTCTTGCAATTGGACATCACTGGGATGTACGTTACCTACAGGAGTGCCAAAAGACAGCATGATAAATTAGGGCTACTCACAATTTATTTGGCCACTTGTGAATGTCTCTCTGTATACCCAGTTAATAAATGTTGTAGCCCTTGTGAATTATTTAGAGTGAAATTTGTTCTGCTTTGCTAGTGACGCAATGACCCTTTTTCATTAAAAAAGAAATACGAGTTCTATTAAATGTAATAAAATCACACCATATTTTTTAATATGCAATATATTACAGGAATGAATTCTCCCAATCAGGATGACATATATTAACATTTCAGAATTAGAACACTTTTGGCCATACATCTCCTAACCCTGGGTACACCCAAATCCACTTAGTGACAACATCTCTTTCCCATACAAAACCTTTTTTGTCACAGGACAGATGGCAGGTATACTATTTGGACTGTCACCCAATATGGTATCCAGGTTATATGTTCAGCAAGGTCAAAAAGATTAGTTACGCAGACAAACAAAAAACAGACAGAATGATGCCTCTCATATATGATCTAAAGAAATCTTTATTTGTTTGACTGCTGTTTATAACAACGTGGGCTTCAGTTGTTTTTGAAATTATTATATAATTATAAAGTTATTTGAGTTTTAGGCAGGCCTGGTTTAAAAGCAATCTAATGCTCTGATATGGCTGATGAATGGGAAGAAGATCCAGCATTATTGGTTGGAAAATCTGCTACACTGTGTAAGGCACTATGCCAGGAAAAGGAGAAATATTTTTAAACTCATTGGGCACTTTTAGCATGTGTGTTGATATTTGCCAGCTTTGGTAAATTGGACAATGCCACCAAGGCACACTCTCAGTCTGGATATTTCATACAAAAGGTTGTTTTTTAGTATTATCTATATCACGGATGCATGCTAACAACCTAGACACTGAATTTAGATCTGGATCCAAACCAGTTGGAAACTGCAGTTCATTTTCTGCTCTGTGTATCAGGTAGCTCCATTGGCCATCTTTATAACATCGCGTTTGCTATGTTGCTGTGTGCATTTATGCAGCCAGTAAGTTACTAACAGGCACCCACCATAGGATTTTATGGTATCAGCATTATAAGTGTTAGTAAATTTTTGTTTCCGAGCCAAATATTTGCTTTCTGAAAACTCATCAGACTGTTTGGATATTTTAGCTCTTGTTGCTGCAATTGGAGCAGAAGTTGTCTCATATCTAATTTTCCCCAGATATAAAGTCACTGATCCCTAACACAGCAATGTGATTTAGAACAACGAGTCCATGGCTGTGAGTAAATTTTAAAATGTGACTCTAGGAACGCCACATTCAAATCTGCAAATAACTGTTTTTTTGGGGTTTGCTGGCGCTATATAAATAAATGATGATATGTTGTCTATGTGGGTTTCCTCTGGGTACTCTGGTTTCCCCCCACGCTACAAAAATTTATAGGCAGGTTAATTGGCACCAGATGAAATGGACCCCCTAGTGTGTGTTTTGAGATTATGAATTTAGATTGTCAGCTCCTCTGAGGCCGGCACTTATGTCAGCGATAAAGAATCTCTAAAAGACAATAAGTAAATGGGTCTGTCTTTTAGAAAGGTTATTAAAAAATGAAGCACCTAAACACAAGTTTGAGGTTAAAATGCCTGGGTGTTACCAAAAATCAGTAAGGTGTTTAACTGAGGTGTTTCTCCTAATGAATCGTCTAATGGTATTTGTTGGCTTGGCTACAAGCACTGCAGGTTAGAAATTTACAAAGTGCCGATTTCCTAAGATTTAAAACCGTAATATTAGTTTAGTTCCTCTTTGAAATTGTGTTTTAATAGGGAGAAAGTTGTCATAAAAGGAACATGTGAGTTAGATGCATTGTTTTTTAGCTCCCTCTGCTGGTTATTTCTGAGCACACATGTGTTCTGTTTCTCCAGTGATGATGAGGAAGATGGATACTGCCAGCCGTATAGAGGGATAGCCTGTGCGCGGTTTATCCTGAACCATACCATTTATGTTGAGTCTCTGCATATGCAAGGAGAAATAGAAAACCAAATTACAGGTATGTATTATTATATTTCCATTTTTAAACTTCATTTTAGCATGTTTAATAAAGCAATTTTTACCTGTCTTTGTTTTATTTGTGCCCCCTACATTTCTATGGAACTTTAAATACTTTGAATCATCTTATCATCCAGAAACTTGCACTTGCATCTGGGGTCTAGCTGTACTCTGCACCTAACAGTGAATGTCTCACAATTTTGGGGGTGGGAAGGGGTACCTTTATGCCTCCCCTCTCCTGCCCCTCATGAATACAGAGCTGTATTCATGAGATAAAACACTGTTCCCTGCACTTCAGAGACCTGGGGAAACTCAGAGAAGTGCACAGAAGAGTGCAAACTTTGAAACACATGATGGATTGTACCCATTTGTTTCACTTAATCGATGACCCTTAGGGATTTTGTGAGCCACGGAGCAGTACCATGACCATATAAAGACCTGGCCTCAATTTGTGGGCAGGCTTCAAATGCCCGGACCTAGAATTGTAGAAGTATAGGGGGAAGCATGCTGCCCTCTGGCCACATTTGCACAGGGGACTGGGAGAAAGATTTTGATTCCATTTGAATGCCATTTATATCTCCTGTCCGCCCAGTCACCAGTGAAGAAGATTGCAGTAGAGGCAGAAGGACAGAATGTGGTGGTGGGAAGGTGCTGTAAGCAGCTGGGGAGCATAGGGGCACAGAAGTTTTTAAATTTGCCCTTTACAAAGACACAAGACCACAACCTGAATTCCAATTCTGCTTCCGCTTCCGAGTACTGTGGACAGAGTGTAGAGGAGATTCAAAGAACTGTCAAAATGTTTTGTGAGCACTGTCCCCCTAGGTGATTTATAACTTACACAAATTACATCACTAAACACCGTTTATAGCTGATGACATTGCTAAGCACTGTTTACAAGGGTAGATTTTGCAGGATATTTAGGGTTCTTCTTTTATGAAATTATTCATTAATGGTATCTCTTTAAAAAAACCTGCACAAATGTATTTGGCTTTTAAAGGTTGTTATATTGATGTTATATTTTGCTTTGTTTTAGCTGCATTCACTATGATCGGTACATCCAGTCACCTCTCAGACAAATGTTCCCAGTTTGCAATCCCATCTTTGTGCCATTACGCCTTTCCATACTGTGATGAGAATGCCCCCCATTCGTCTCCAAAACCGCGTGATCTGTGCCGGGATGAGTGTGAGATTCTGGAAAATGTCCTGTGCCAGGCTGAATACATATTTGCCAGATCTAATCCCATGATCTTAATGAGGTTAAAATTACCAAACTGTGAAGACCTCCCACTGCCAGATAGTCTGGAGGCAAGAAACTGTATAAGGATTGGCATTCCAATGACAGAGCCCATCAATAAAAGTAAGTGCAGTCGGCTGACCTCATCAGAGGTGCAATTACCAACACATGTATTTCACCTCAAGGTTTCCCTTTTCTGTAGGCCAAAACAAATTGTATGGGATTCAAGCTTAACAAACTAAACACATTCTGCTGCCAAGGGACCAACCACATCCTAAACCAGGGCAGTTATCTCTTGGGCAGACAATTATTTGTTATGTAGTTAGCACATTGCTCTGGTGGTTCAGTTGAAATACATATAACATTGATTTATTATTGAGAACTTAAAGCGGGTACATTTCTATTATTTCTGTATTTAAACTGGGCAACAATATCTGAGTCTGTACATAAGAAATTCCAGCTCTTCTTTGGAAAATTCATAAATGAGTCTCGGAGCTTTCAATAAGAGTAAAAAAATTGCGTCTTTTACTTTTACTACTTAAAGGCAAACTTTCTTTTTCTTACTTCATTCATTACAGTCATTGTTTTGTAACCTTATAGCTAATGCCACCTGAAGAAATGTATTGGTACTTCTTGCTCCAAGCCTGATTGTTTTAGGGAAAAGATTACAAGTAAAATACAGTTCATCTTTTAATTAGATGATATTAGTGATTGATTAGGATATTCGGTAATATTCTGAGAAAGTTTCCAGTTATTCTTTATTTTTTCAAATGTCTGTGGTTTTTTAACTATTTGGCTTTGTATTTTTCCTTCCTCCAGCCTAAAATGTAAAATGCTTTATGGTTATGGGAATAACCCCAGCATCCACAATGCATATAAATCCTAAAGCTAGATTTGTATTGTTATTATTATTTTAACACTAAGTTTCCTTTTCTGCCCTTCCGCTATTAATCTTTCAGTTTGGCATTCAAACCATTGCCTGATTGCTAGTTTAAAGAAGTCCCTAGCAATCTGATGTGTAAATCTTAAACTGGGAAGCTGCAGAACAAAATATTAAGCCACACAAGTAGATTGTGTATTTACAAGCTATGTATGTCCATAATTTGAGGGATAGTTATAGGCTTGGAAATAATATCATGGCTCTATTCCTCAATTCTAATGAACAATTTGGAGCACATTTATTAAAGGTTTAGGTTAAGGCCCATGCAAACTATTCAGCTTTTAAACAGTTCTTTTCAATTGCACTTTATTATTTATTTTTAATAGTTTATGAATTATTTGCCATCTCCTTCTGACTCTTTACAGCTTTTGCAACAAAACTTTGCTCTGTGCGGCTACAATTTTCTTGTTATTGTTACTTTTCATTACTTATCTTGCTATTCCAGCCCTTCCTGTTTCTCATACAACCACTACCTGGTTGCTAAGGTAACTGGAACCCTGGCAACCTGATAGCTGCTAAAATTCCAAACTGGAGAGTTGCTGAGCAAAAAGTGAAATAATTAAAAAAACTAAAAATAATAAAAAAATGAAGACCAGCTGCAAATTGTCTTAGACAGTGAGTGCCATGCAAATCTGGTATTTGCAATTCCATATCCCAGTTATTAAAATTTATAAAATAACAGGCTTGAATAAATCAGCAATTCCAATTCCAAGCTACCCCTGAAAGCAATGGAAACTGGAGCTATAGAAACAGTTCTATTATTTAGAACATAATTAGAACATTTAATATAAAATACTGCAAGGAAAGGGGAATAGTTTATCGATTGGTACAAGGGAAGTTTATTAAGATTATGCATGATAATTGAACACCACAACACAATTTTTGATAAATTTGCCAATTTGGCTGTATATACAGGTATGGGACCTATTATCTAAAATGCTTGAGACCTCAGTCTACATAAAAATAATTTTAACATTAACCCAATAGGATTGTTTTGCCTCCAATAAGGATTATTTATATCTTGATTGGGATCTAATACAAGGTACTGTTTTATTATTACAGAGAAAAAGGAAATCGTTTTTAAAATTTTGAAATATTGGATTTAAATGGAGTCTTTAAAAGGTGGCCTTTCTGTAATTTGGAGGTTTCTGGATAATGAGTTTCTGGATAACGGATCACATACCTGTATATAGAAGAATATTTAAATATATATATATATATATACAGAAGAAATACAAAACCACTCTTAGGGGCACATTTACTAATGCACGAACGTCCGAATGCGTTTTTTTCGTAATGATCGGTATTTTGCGATTTTTTCATAAATTGTCACGACTTTTTCGTAGCCGTTACGACTTTTTCGTAGCGATACGACTTGCGCGAATTGTCGCGACTTTTTCGTAGCCGTCGCGCCGAGTACGAAAGTTTCGGATTCATTCAAGCTTCAGTATCGTGACTTTCCTTGAGCCAGGTTGGAGCTGCAGAGTGCCATTGAGTCCTATGGGATGCTTCCAAATTCATGCAAAGTCTGAAAGTTTTGCCCACCGTTTACGAGCACTCAATACGAAAAAGTCGCGACAATATACGAGCAAATCGTAACGGCTACGCAAAAGTTGCGACAATTCGCGCAAGTCGTAACGGCTACGAAAAAATCGCAACAATTTACGAAAAAGTCGTAATGGCGACGAAACAATCGCAAAAAATACGCAAAAAGTCGCAAAATGTTCGTTTCCAATCCGAATTTTTCCCATTCGGATTCGTGGATTAATAAATCAGCCCCTTAGTGTTGTGAAAAGGAAAATCTTTTACTCCATCAAGTATGCAGATGCATGGACATCAACCATTTCTATTCTCTGGGGATTGTCGTCAGGAAATATGTATATATTTAGTCATAAAATATAAAGCAATAGGATGAAACAAACATAAAACTATTTGTTGTTCCCATATTCTTCCAGTATTGATAACTATTTTTCTTTCGTTTGATAGTAATCCTGTAAACCAGTTCTGTTCCAGCTATTTGTATATAGGGTCAAAATAAACATTTATATTAGACTATTTCCTTTCAGAATTACTCCTGCATGCTTGAAAGTTTCTATGTTTCAGTAAGGCAGCACAGGCTTTGCAACAAAGCAAGAAAATCAACCTAGTGGATCCTTACTGAACTGCAATTTAGTTATATTTGTATATAAGTTTTAGTCAGCTTTAGTTTTGCCACTGGCTCCCAGAACTAAGTGACTGAATAGCAGCGCAGTTACCAAGAAACAGAGTAGTGAATGTCCTAATTTAGAAACAATCATTTCTAGAACAGTAATGATCTCTTCTTGTGTACCTGAAATAACCCTCAATATTAAGAAAACTGCTATAAGGTTAACCTCTCAACCCTCCTGCCTTTGTCATCTTTGCTTCAGCTCTCTTTATACCCCACACTTAATCATTAACTAAATCCAGATGCTTTTACTCCTAAAATCTATCCAAAATTCAACTTGATCTCTCACAAAAAGCAACCAAGACATTATTACACTCACACTTTATGGCTCATGTTGGCTTCTGCAGCGCTGCTTAATGGATTTCTGTTATAGAGCCTGTTTCATTTCCAGCCTGTCATATTGAACGTCATTTCTGCTCTGTCCTTCTTCCTATAGGGGCTATCTCTCGTGATTTTAATATTCTAACCAACATGACCCTCCTTTGTTCCTTTATTGCAGTATAACAGATGGTGCCAGTTGTATGAACCTTTTTAGCTTTCCAGTTCTAAATGTTTTTAAAATATTATTTATACATAAAATTTGTTCCTATACCTCTAATCTGATTTTATCATAAGGTATCAGTTTAAACCCCCATCTCCAAAATTGGTAACAAATGTGTGACATCACTGTATCTGTAGCTGCTGTAATTGACCTGCCTTTCTAGTGACTGACTGGAAACGATGATGTTAAGGATCACATGAGATGTAAGAGCATAATGACATCTTGTGGCAACTTCATGGGACTAACATAATACCCTTGGGTTCATTTGCCTCTTTGTTGTGGTGTGAAAAGTCACTCTGGGTAATCTAGTATTATGAAAAGCTATTATTTAAAGCTAAAATAGGAAATATAATGCCAAACTGACCATTTTTCAAAGCTTGCTGTATTAATGTCAGAAGCATATTTCAACATTCAGATATTTTATTCAAGTTGTGTTCTGTAGGATATGTTCTGCTTGTAAACCACATAAAATGCCCTGAGTGTATTTGTTTTCAAAATCTCCATCTTGTACAAAGGCATGTACTGTAACTAATGTGTTTTTTCGCCTTTCAGACCATAAGTGTTACAATAACACAGGAGTGGATTACCGCGGCACGGTGAGTGCTACAAAATCTGGACGACAATGCCAGCCGTGGAACTCCAACCATCCCCACACTCACACATTTAATGCAATCCGTTACCCTGAACTCAATGGGGGCCATTCTTACTGCAGAAACCCTGGGAATCAGAGAGAAGCCCCCTGGTGCTTCACCTTGGATGAAAATGTCAAGTACGAGCTCTGTGATATTCCAGCCTGCGGTAAACATTCTTTTATTTTCCATTTCCATATTGGTGCATAAAGGCAAAATGGGGGGAATGTTTCATTGTGGGAAACGGAGGGCATGGTTTCATGTTTTCAGCAATACTGTGCTGTTTGACTCCTGTGCAGCCCAACACAGAGCGCCTTTGTAGTGCATGAAAAGAGATCTCTGCTTGAGAACACTGCGCGCCTGAAAGCAAAGCCACAGCATCTGAAACAGGAAATTCCCCCAACAAGACAAACTTTTACCGCTTCAGCATCTGTTTGGCAACTTAAGCAATTACATCAAATATTTTTACTCTAACTATTTACAGGGAAAGCAAATATCCTCTATGATATATCATCTCTAAAGCTTTTCTACAATTGCGGAAGGGCCTGAGTTATGGCAGTAATTGAGCCTATAAATTGCTATTTCCTATCAAGGGATCCCGTGGCCAGCATGTATAGCAATAACAATAAAGTTTTTGTAGCCATTATTGTATGAAAGCTTACATGATACTTCTGCATTTAAACCTACTACCGGCAGAGTCAATGTTCCGCTTTCTAATTCTGGGGAAACTACAACTCCCATCATCCTTAGCTAGTTTAGCTATCCTTTTCTGCAGAAAAAGAAGAGGCTATGTACTGTAAAACTTTTAAAGGGGAAACAAAGAGTGTGTTTATACTATATTACTTATTTATAAAAAATCACGAAATGTGCAACTAGCTTTATGAGTAAACTTTCCTCCTGCGCATAATCTTAACCAGATATATTGTATTGCTCTATATAATGACAATTGGATGCTTCCTAAGGGGGATGTCCCACGGAGCGGTTTAGTCGCTCGCGATAGATCTCTGCTATAGTGGGCAAATAACCGCTCCAAAATGCCTTTTTCTGGGTGACTAAACTGCTCCGTGGGACATCAGCCTAAAGGGTGAATAAGATACCTGTTAAATATCTCTTCTATATTAAGTCTAATTCTTTGATGATGGTATGTGCATGGTTAAGGCAGGACAAGAGGCATTCCTTCAGGTAGGGTTACCACCTCTTCTGGAAACAAATACAGACCTTCCCATATTTTTATGGCTTTTTTTTCTATTAATAACATTGGCATTAAGCATTATAAATAAAGGTCAGGTGCAACCCTACCTCCAAAGGATTTTTTTATGGCTTGAGTCCTCCCAATATATATATATATATATATATATATATATACATTTACCTAAAGGATTATTAGAAACACCATACTAATACCCTTCTCTGACCTCTAGTATCAACAAGGCATTTTCGCCCACAGGGCTGCCGCATACTGGATGTTTTTCCCTTTTCACACCATTCTTTGTAAACCCTAGAAATGGTTGTGCGTGAAAATCCCAGTAACTGAGCAGATTGTGAAATACTCAGACCGGCCCGTCTGGCACCAACAACCATGCCACGCTCAAAATTGCTTAAATCACCTTTCTTTCCCATTCTGACATTCAGTTTGGAGTTCAGGAGATTGTCTTGACCAGGACCACACCCCTAAATGCATTGAAGCAACTGCCATGTGATTGGTTAATTAGATAATTGCATTAATGAGAAATTGAACAGGTGTTCCTAATAAACCTTTAGGGCTCTGGCACACGGGGAGATTAGTCGCCCGCAACAAATCTCCTGTGTCTGGGGCGACTAATCTCCCCGAATTGCCATCCCACCGGCGACAAAGTAAGTTGCCTCACGAGGCATTTTCGGCGATTTGCCGAAATCGGGCCGCTGTGTGTGCCATCCCAACGGCGACTTACATTGTCGCCGATGGGATGGCAATTCGGGGAGATTAGTCGCCCGAGACACAGGAGATTTGTCGCGGGCGGCTAATCTCCCCGTGTGCCAGAGCCCTTAGGTGAGTGTATATCCTTAAGAACAAAACACACACTTTGTAACAGGTACAACGTTTTCCAAGGTCTAGTAAATCATAACCAACTATGCCTTTGATTTTCAACAGCTAGTCAGTAAACACTCCCTGCTTCATAGTTGTTATGGGGTCAAAATGATCGAATTAGAATGGCGGGTAAAGGCGCTGTCGGTTCGGGGACCACATCAACCAGCTGATACGGTCCCCAATCCGATGGGAAAATCAAACATGCCCAATCGAGATCTGGCCGATTTGAGGCCAGATTCGGTTGGGCAAACCCATCCTTTCGATATCGGCAGCTAGAATTGGCACCTTAAGGGCTAAACTCCACAAGCATTTTTCATCAGATTTTGTGGCTCAGATTTAATCTGATCCTACATAAAACATCATGCAACACAATAATGATCTTGAGCTTTAAGACTTTTGAACTTTCCACCTTACCTGTTAAAACTCTCCAAAACTAGGAAAATTATTAGTTATTAAAATCCTGTAGTGCCATTAATATGTATTTATTTGGTTATAAACGGCTTCTTCTTATTTTTGTACTTCAGACTCCAAGGACTCAAAGGAAAAGAACAAAATGGAAATCCTGTATATATTGGTGCCAAGTGTTGCCATCCCCCTAGCTATTGCCCTGCTCTTTTTCTTTATTTGCATCTGCAGAAATAATCAGAAGGCTTCATCCCCACCAGCGCAAAGGCAGCCCAAACATGTCCGTGGGCAGAATGTGGAAATGTCCATGTTAAATGCTTACAAACCTAAGGTATGACATAAATATAGCTGTTTTTTTAAAGATGTGTGGATGTGCTGCTTCCTGAATGGGATTTCAGCCTTACATGAATATGTATATTGTCTAAGGCAGGAAGAACTCCACCACTTTCTATTCATTCCTATGAGATTTTTAGAAATTTATTTATGAATGGGTGAAAGCAAGAGTTCACCATTTGATAAATACTCTCCAAAAAATCCCATAGAAAAGGTGGGTGACTTTTTTTTCTGCGGTGAGCTCTAAGAGCTCTAGAGCTCAACACATAAAAACGCACCCACATTCTATTAATTCCTATTACATTTTAAGAAGAACATTTATCAGTGAGTAAAAGTTAGAGTTCACCATTTGATAAATAAGCTTCTAAAATCCCCTAGGAATACATAGAACGTGGGTGAGTTTTTATGTATTAAGCTCTAAACTTACATTTTGATAAATCTGCCCCTACATGTGTATCAGAATGAGTAAATGGATCATGTACATCTAGTATGAACTCAATGGCAATCTCCATTGTTTACACACCCTCTGTACCAGGGATAGGCAACCTGCTGTACTTTACAAAATGCATTTACTGGCTCAGAATCCTGGGGATAGTAGTTCTTGACACTGAAGACTGTCCATCCTTGTCCTTAATTGTAACTTATATAAACTGCAAAAGATTTGTCATTTTTTAATGCCATGTTTCCATGGTTTGCACCTTTAACCGAAAGTTCAAGAACAATTAGTTTATGCACTAAATGAATTATACAGAATATCTGTTCAGTTAGGAAAGGAGTCCAATGACTAATGACATTAATCAGAATCAGTTATCTGTTTGCTTCAATTCATCTTTATCTTATTGTTTTGGGTTGAAAACCCCAACATACTGTTCTTTGACTTCAGCTTATTCTTCCGCTTCTTATTCTTAGCGCCCCCCATTTTCTAAATGCCACTCCTCCTACAGTTTTAGGGGTACAATACCCAAACTCTCCACACTTCTTCGCCCTATAGCGGAGCAGGTTCCTTGTGCTTCTCTAAACGATCCCACCCCCCGTCTTTTTGTGGCGCCGCTCCAAACCCCCCAATTTTCCCATTGACTTTGACAGGGAAGGTTTTCAAACTGCTGCCACTCTTGCAGCTTTGAAGCTACACCCCCCAAACTTGAATAACATAATAATGGGGTCACCCCGAATGAAACAACACATTTGTTGGATGACCCCAAAGTGGGAGGGGCCAACAACTGCCAATTTTTACCCATTGACTTTTATTTGGAAATTGAAACTGCTGCCAATCTTACAGCTTTGAGGCTACACTCCCCAAACTTGAATCACTTAGTTATGGGGTCAGCCTGAATGAAAATATGATGATTGTTGGATGCCCAAAAGTGGGCGGAGCTGTGAACAGCCAATCGGATTTTACCTATTGACTTGGCAGAAATTCAACCTGTTGCCATTCTCACAGTAATAACACCAGGGTCTCCAAACTTTGCAGGGTTAGGCACCAGGTAACTGCGGTTCAAGGTAAGAAAAAGTCAGTGGAGCCAATCAGAGTTTACCTATTGACTTTCAATCGGGAAATTCAACCTGCTGCCATTCTCACAGAATTAACACCAGGGTCCCCAAACTTTTCACAGTTGGTCACTAAGGCCGTTTTAGTTTTGAAAAGTGGGCAGAGCCACCAACAACCAATCAGATTTCACCTATTGATTTTTATTGGTTTGTTGCCAGGGTTCCCAAACTTTGCATAGTCAGTCACTGGGTGACTACGCATTTAAGGTTTTTTGCATTTTTTTAAGTGGGTGGAGCCACCAACAGCCAATCAGATTTTACCTATTGACTTTTAATGGGGAAATTCAACCTGCTGACATTCTCACAGAATTAACACCAGGGTCCCCAAACGTTTCACAGTTGGTCACTAGAGGACTGCAGTTTTAGTTTTGAAAAAGTGGGCGGAGCCACCAACAGCCAATCAGATTTCACCTATTGAACTTTATTGGTTAGGTGCCAGGGTTCCAAAACTTTGCACATACTCAAGGTTAGAAAGTGGGCAGGGCCGCCAAAAGCCAATTGCATATCATGTTCAGTGGGGAAATTTTAACTGTTGTCATTCTCACATGTTTAATGTCAGGGTCCCCACACGTTGCACAGTTTGTCACTGGGTGACTATGTTCCAAGTTTAGAAAAGTGGGCGGGGCCAACAACAGCCAATCAGATTTCACCTACAGACTTCATATGTTAAATTTAAACTGCTGCCATTCTTTAAATATTAATACTAAGGTCCCCAAACTTTGCAGAGCTAGTCACCAGGTAACTGTGGTTCAGAGTTGGGAAAAGTGGGTGGAGCCACCAGCAGCCAATCATATTTTAACTGTTGGTTTTCAATGGGGAATTTCAACCTGCTGCCATTCTCACAGTATTAACACCAGGGTCACTAGGGGACTGCATTTTTAGGTTTTAAAAAGTGGGTGGTGCCACCAACAGCCAATCAGACTTCACCTATTGAATTTTTTTTTGTTTAAATTTAAAATGCTGCCTTTCTCACACTATTTATGCCAGGGTTCCCAAACTTTGCACAGTTAGTCACTGGCTGACTACATATTCAGGGTTAGAACAAGTGGTTGGAGCCACCAACAGCCAACCCATTTCCACCCATTAAATTTCATTGGTTTATATTTAACTGATGCCAGTATTAATTCCAGAGTCTCTGGGTATTTGCCATTCAAAGTTAGAAAAAAGTGGGCAAAGACACCAACAGCCAATCACATTTCATCTATTTACTTTCAATGGTGAAGTGTAAAATGCTGTCAGTCTCACAATTTTTATGCCTAAGTTCCCAGACTTTGCACAGTTGGTCACTGGGGGACTGCAGTTCAAAAATAGGAAAAGTGGGTTGGGCCACTAACAGCCAATCAGATTTCATCCATGGAATTTCATTGGTTTAAATTTAAAATGCTGTCATTCTCACATCATTTATGCCAGGGTGCCCACTGTTTGTCACTGGGTGACTTCGACTCAAGGTTAGAAAAAGTGGGCACACCCACCAACCATCAATCACAATTTACCTATTGACTTTTATTGGTTTAAATTTAAACTGCTGCCGTTCTGTAACTATTAATTCCAGGGTCCCTAAACTTTGCAGAGTTAGTCACTGGGTAACTGCAGTTCCAGGTTAGAAAAAGTGGGCAGAGCCACCAATCAGATGTCACTCATTGACTTTCAGTGGGGAAATTTAAATTGCTGCCATTCAGACACTATTAAAACCAGGGTCCCTAAACTTTGCATAGTGGTTTTTACTATATAACTGTGGGTCCAAGGTTAGAAAAAGTGGGCGGAGCCAAAACAGATCAGATTTCATTCACGTTTTTCAACCCATGAAGTTTGTTCTCAAACACATTCATTGTGTGATTTCCAGTACAATGGATAGGGTAAAATGTATGTTGTTATTTTCAGTGGCATTTTATTGGCTTTATATATTTTTCTGCATTATCAGTTTGAAGTTCATTTGAATGGAGGAGAATGGCTTGCAAGAACTTATACCCCATTGATTCTTTGTCTTTATGGAGATGGCAGCTTTTGCAGGGCAGGGTCTGAAGGCAAGGAATGGCTTTGTGTGGCTCTGTCACTTTTAGCGCCCTGAAAACCAATATATAGTGCAGTATATCAAATAAAAGTAGCGGACCTATGTGTTACACGTATATGGTTCGTTAGCGTAAAAATGGGTTTCTAATAATGCGCTGTCTGCAGGTTTCCTCAGTGATAACACAGAAGGAAAAGTTCAGAGAGCCTATATCATAGGTTAGGCACAGATTGGGTGCTTATATGACAGTGGGAGGCTGGAGGCCTTTGGTCAGTAGAGTTATGAGGGCCACTGGAAAGCTCTGTTACATGTGCCATTAGGGGGGCTGTGTAACCACTGATATGGTTTTTTGGTGGGTAACTGACTGTGTGAGGGTCCTGTAATTTAACTTTTTAACCATTAAAGTAACTTTTAGTATGTTATAGAATGCCCTATTCATAGCAGCCTTTCAACTGGTTTTTATGTTTTATTTCTTATATTTTTAAATTATTATCTAATTATTTTTGCTCTGTGAGGCTACAATTGTATTGCTATTGTTTCTATTACTTATCCTTCTATTCAGGCCCTCCTCTATTCATATTCCAGTCTTTCATTTAAACCACTCCCTGGTTGCTAAGGTAAACAAGACCCTAGCAACTAGAACGAAGTTGAAATATCAAACTAGGAAAGATGCTAATGAAAAAGTCACATAACTGAAAAACCATAAAAATTAAAACCAATAACAGATAAAAGTTAAGTTAATGGTGAACCAACCCTTTAAAGATAAGAAAAAGGTTATGGTTATGCACTAATGGGAACCTGTGTCATAGCCACTGGGGCTCAGATACCTGCTCCATTATTAAACTGCAGGGACTTAATAAACGCAAGCTTATTTTACATTTCATTTACAATTAACACAATTACATTAGAAGTGTTAAGAAACACTTTGGAAATAAAGATAATTATGTGAGTGGAATAGAAGTGTACTAACCACCCTAAAGTCAAACAAGGTCTAAAAGCAAATATAGAAAAACACATTTCCCTGTTTTAAGATTTGTTGGGACAATTGATACTTCTGGGATGTCCAATGAATAAACACAGGTGAACAGATGAAGACACCACTATTGTATTTCTAGATACCAATTCTTAATGTTTTACTTTGGTTCTGATTTGCTGTCTAGATTCATTGCCAGACTGGGCCTCCTACCAGGGACCATGACATTGAAGGCCCACAATCAGAACAATAGATGCAAATAGTGTATAATTGTACATATTTGATATAGACCCTTGGTAAAAATAAGTAAGGCCCGACTGGGCTTAGCCTTGACTAAGGTCCAGAAGATCCTCTGTATGGGGACAGACATTGTTTAGTTCAGTTCTGTGCTTCTTAACATGTTGTACATTGTCATACAACACATACTTATCAAACAAAACAAAACACTTTCAAAACTGCTTGGATTAAAGCAAGTGTGCACAGCCAAAGCTTTATGACTTTATTTTCTTTTATGGGGTTCCATAATGTTAGTTAAAACAGGCAAACCCCAACGAGGTTAAAGAGAGGTCATTTCACTTTCATTACTTAAAAATAATTTACAATGCACCAGACCTAAACAAGTTTGGCCTACAGGATTTGTGTAATATAAAACATCTGTCCTCTAACAACACTGCTAATTTCCTGCCTTTGCCATAGACTCAGCTGGCTCCATTCATACATTTCTTCATTTGTGCACAGATCATGATTCTCTATTCTTAATTATGTGATAAATAACTGTGTTTAAAAGATCATTGCTGCGCTTCCCAAGAACATCCTGCAGTGGGGTGCTGGTGTGTTTGTATCTGACATGCAGCATGTAATAATAATGTTTTAAATATGACAAAAGACGCAGAATAAAGATTGCAAGCTCTTGTGAACTGGGCCCTCAGATTGTAATGTTATTCTGTAAATTATTATAACCCCTGTTGTTATATTGTACTATAAATTGTGCGTAACTTGCTGGCGCTACATATATTTGATGATGATAATTATGGACAAAGGATCCATTCATTTATGAGTATTACACAAAACATCAAAACATTAATACAAACATAATATTTTAACCCTGGTGGTGCCAGACACTGCAGAGTCTACATTGCTAGAGCTATACAATGTAGTGTAGAACAATTACAGTAAAAACTGTCAGCTTTCATAGCTATTTATACTTCCATACATTACAGAGCATAATTATTGGAGCCTAAAGGCCATACAGGAGAAATGCTCAACATGAACTGTTCCTAATTGTGGCTATAGTATCTGTATAATAACAAAATAAGAACTGGTTTTACAGCAGAACAAAGAGGTTTGTTTTGCCCAGGGCTTTGAAACTCAAAAGGGAATAGCATCTGCACCCTCATAGCAATTTTGGTACATGGGATAGCAGGGTGGGCACAGTTGGACAAGTACTTTTTTACCCAGATTAGGACCAAAGCCTTCCTGCATTGACTATTGCCTTGCACTCTATAATTTTGCTTTTATAATTTTATAACAGCAAATCTTGCAGTAACAGAAAGGCACCAGGTTCTAAAACCTCAGTTAGCCATAAAAGTCATATGTTATATTTCTATGTGATTTATATAAAAACGTTTTTAAAACACAGACACAGTAAGACAATGAAGGTATCTGTATACAAACCAATGAATCCAATGAATGTTAAGCTACAATTCTGATTCATAGCTGGTCTAATGGAAGTAATCCAAATTATTCCACTGACAGTGTATTGAGCTATTATTGTCCAGAATTACTAAATTAGCAAGTAATTTGCTGCTGCTAAATCCAAAACCTCCCATAATGCCTCCATCTCCTCATTTCAGCCTTTTTTCAGTCAGGATACCTCAAGGCTGTTTGTATCCTTCCTATTCTCACTCTACACTGACACTGGTCTTGGTCAGCTTTGGGTTTCTGTATCATTTATATACTAATTTGATGCCCAAATCTTCTTTTTCCCTTCAGACCCACCCCTCACTTCTAGGTCATGCCACAGCCTAACAGCAATTTCTGAATTTATGTCATCACGTTGTAAAAATCAACACAGACAAAACTAAACTGGTTATCTTCCTACCTTCCATTTGTGTTTCCTTCCCTGACATCACTATCAGTGTCAAAAACAACCGTATAAACGTTTGACTCTGCCCTATCATTCATTTCCCACATTCACATGCTTATTAAATCATGCCACTTTCAACTTAGAAACATTTCTAGCATTTGACCCTTCCTTACAGCTTGTCCATGTAATATCCTGTATAGACCTCACTGCTCACTGCTCTGTCTAAACTGACCCCACTCCAGTACATAAAGAACACTGCTGCTAGGCTCATACACCATTCCTGCTGCCCCTATCTGCCAGTCCCTGCACTAGCTACCAAACATACACAGAATTTACTTCAAGATTCTTGTACTCACTTTCAAAGTGCTGAACAGTGTACCACCGTGTATCCCCTCTCTAATTACCAAGTACAACATCACCAACTACTCTTTCGTTACTTCTTCCCACTCTTACATTTAAGACCTTTAACATGCTGCACCTTTCTTTGGAACTCTCTCCCCACCCCTTTAGATACTCCCAGGAGGATTTCAAATAATCACTTAAAATCCCAGCTTTCAATTTAAACTTATAACCTAAGCCCTCAACAACATGACCATACATCCAACAGGTATTCTGGTAAAACGTTTGTCTGTATATGTAAACTGTTACGTATTGAATTTGTATCCCCTTGCAATGTAAAAGGTAATGCCACTATATAAATAATAGTAATCATATTAGCAAATGTACTGTAGGGCTGTTTCTTTTAGTTACATTAGGCATACTGCCATTTCATAGAGATGTCAGTGCAATTTCTGGGTCATTACATTTCAAATATTAAGGTCTGTTGCACATCTCCTTGCTTTTGCTGTTATTGTGTTAATGGAAAAGATGAACAACCCAAAAGGGAAGCTATGTGTTGGATTAAAGATGGACTGATTTATAAGCGCCGTGGAACAGAAGCTTTTGGCACACATTGCCACATACTTTTCCCTATGCCAATGTGTGTGCTGTGCCATGTTTACTGGGTGTATCTCTGATTTGTTTATATTGTGTCTGATTACAACTTAACTAACTTGAGTTAGTTAAGTTGTAATCAGACACAATATAAACAAATTAATATATTATGATCTTACATTTTTCCAAAGGAATTTTAAGTTGAAAATACATATCTATTATAAATATATGTCTTCTCATACATGCTTGTTTAAAGTTGAATAATTTGGCTGATCATATCCAATGTGTTGTTTCAATTTACAGAGCAAAGCAAAAGAATTACCCCTTTCTGCAGTAAGGTTTATGGAAGAGCTTGGGGAGTGTGCTTTTGGAAAGATTTACAAAGGACATCTCTACCTTCCAGGAATGGATCACGCTCAGCTTGTGGCTATCAAGACATTGAAAGATTATAACAACCCACAGCAATGGTCTGACTTTCAACAAGAGGCATCGCTTATGACTGAATTGCATCATCCAAACATTGTATGTCTTGTTGGAGTTGTTACACAAGAACAGCCTGTATGCATGTTGTTTGAATTCATGAACCAAGGAGACCTGCATGAATTTCTCATCATGAGATCCCCTCATTCTGATGTTGGTTGCAGCAGTGATGAAGATGGTACAGTAAAATCAAGCCTTGATCATGGAGATTTCTTACATATTGCTATTCAGATTGCTGCAGGTATGGAGTATCTGTCAAGCCATTTTTTTGTCCATAAAGATCTTGCTGCACGTAACATATTAGTTGGTGAACAACTTCATGTGAAAATTTCAGATCTTGGGTTGTCAAGAGAAATATACTCATCAGACTACTATAGAGTTCAAAATAAATCTCTTCTTCCAATACGATGGATGCCACCTGAGGCCATACTGTATGGGAAATTCTCTACTGATTCAGATATCTGGTCATATGGGGTTGTTCTATGGGAAATTTTTAGCTTTGGCCTTCAACCGTATTATGGGTTTAGCAACCAAGAAGTTATAGAAATGGTCAGAAAAAGGCAGCTTCTTCCATGTTCAGAAGATTGCCCACCCAGAATGTATAGTTTGATGACTGAATGTTGGCAAGAAATACCATCCAGAAGGCCAAGGTTCAAAGATATCCTTGTGAGACTGAGAACATGGGAAGGACTCTCTAGTCATACAAGTTCAACTACACCTTCAGGTGGGAATGCTACCACTCAAACAACCTCACTAAGTGCAAGCCCAGTAAGCAACCTCAGTAATCAAAGATATCCCAATTTCCTTTTCTCACCACAAGCCATGCCACAGGCCCAGATTGCTGGCTTTATTGCCCCTCCATTACCTCAGAATCAGAGATTCATTCCAATAAATGGGTACCCAATTCCACCAGGATATGCTGCTTTTCCAACTGCTCACTATCAGCCTCAGGCACCACCAAGAGTGATTCAGCACTGCCCACCACCAAAGAGTCGATCCCCAAGTAGTGCCAGCGGATCTACAAGCACTGGTCATGTAACAAGCTTGCCTTCTTCAGGATCCACCCAGGATGCAAATATTCCCTTACTTTCACACATGTCTATGCAGAGCCATACAGGGAGCATAGGCATTCCACCTTTCGGAAGCAAAACAAACAAGCCATACAAAATGGACATGAAACAGTCATCTTTAATAGAAGACTCAGATATTCGTGGGCACAATGAATCAATGATCACTGCAGAGTTGTAACTTTGTGATACTTTTGTAAATACTGTATGCAGTAAAAATAAGAAAGACATACAAATTTTTATATGAAATATTTTATTGAACTGAAGTCATTCCAGATGGTAACAGACCATTCCTACAAGTATGTTCTGTGAAGTCAGAATCTGTGCCTAAATGTGAGGGAAAACCTTCCAGTTCGGAAAGTGGCGGCATTGATCGTACAGTGACAGGTTTCACAATACAGGGAAGGAAGAAGAGTTTGCACAGCAGGATTCACTACAGATGTATGTTGTATTTAGGGTGTGCTAACATTATAGACAACATTTCATTAATAACATGTCTCTACCGTATTTGTCCTCACATTCAAAATTAAATTGCATACATATTTATTGAAAAAAACAAAACAGTTTTCACTTATCTTATGCAATGAAAGGCACTAAGTCTGCCCAGGTGCAGTAACCCATGGCAAATAATCAGCAGGTAGCATTTATTGGGCACCTTGGCAAACTTAGCACCATTTATTACATATAGCCGAAAGAGTTCTACTGAACCTAACTCTGTGACAAAATGGGGAGGGCATTAAAGGAACAGTAACATCTAAAAATTAAAGTGTTTTAAAGGAATGACAGTATAATGTACTGCTGCACTGGCAACACCGGTGTGTCTGCTTCAGGAACACTACTATAGTTTATATAAATAGAGCTGCTGTATTGCCACAGCTTATTTAACTATAGTAGTGTTTCTGTAGTAAACACACCAGTTGTACTAGTACAGAGCAACACTACATTATAACACTCTAGTTTTTTGGCGTTACTGTTCATTTAAACATTGAACTTTATAGTTAATAAAGCTAAAGGGCACAAGTGGGTTTTTGACCAAAATAAAAAAAACCAATTCAGCCCCATGCCAAACCAGTTGATTGCAGAAAACCAGTGTTAGTTCAAGAAGTTTCTGCAATCAAATGCCTGAAGTTCATTTAGGTGAAGGTTGATTTGACAAAAATAGTTGCAGTTGAGTTGCAGTTATATTACTGTTTGGAGTCATATTTGGAATGCAGAATGAGATGTGGAGGAGCATGTCCAGCATTAGGCCTTTCTGCCATTTACCTTCTTCACAGCCCTCTGTGGTACATCTTGTGCCATTGCATTTTCTGCACAATACTCAGGTAGGTAAATGGGCATACATAACCCTAATGAATAGTTTTCAATATTTGCTTATAAACAAATTTTCATGGTCAGAAAAAAATATTTTACAATTTTCCTCATTTTTTATCCCTAATTTTCATAATATTTCCTACTCAGTATCTCACAGTTTGCAGAAGCATTAAATATAACCCCTTTGATGCTAAAAACAGGCCCTGAAAAATCTTATACCTTTTCAGTCAAACTGTATATTTATGAATGATTCAACGTGCCCTTCATTTAGTTTTAGGCTCAAGACACATGGGGTTTTTTCAGCCAAGTACATGCCACTCAACTGTCACCAACAATGACGATGGAATGCTGAGAGAAATTCAGCCACTTGGTTTGTGCCCAGACTTTGCAGGTGTGACTTTGCAAAATGAACCCTACTATTCCCATTCAAGAAATGGTTAAACCAAATGCTGAGTTTTGTCACAGATATTGTTGTGTGTTAGGTTCTACATCCCAAGACTAATACAAGGCCATTACAATAGCTTGCTCTGTACAAACTTTAATCCGCTGGGGATTCTGAAAAGGTATGGTATGTCAGGCCAAGGTGTATGATGACTATACTGCAGTTTGATCTTACTGTTGTTTGGAGATGTGTCTGTTGTTATTGTAGTGCAGTCATTGTCACAGTGCCAGGTATAAGTGGTACTATATTAAAAGCACTCTTCATTTCAAAATCATATTTGTATCCTAGGTAGAATTAAACTTGTTGTCTTAGGGTTCCTAAACAAGGGTGGCTTTTTCCTCTTTTAATTAGATTACAGAGATGCAGTATAGACTGTTGTTACATTTTTGGAAGACACACTAAGTACCACATTTGCCCGTGAATGTGCTAGAAAGGAAAAAAGGTTGTTAAAAAAGATGCACCTTGAATAAAAAAAAAAAAACTTGTTAAACATCCCGTTTATTTTATAGAAAACTGTTGTGCCTTTTACCTGTTTTGCCTTGCAGTCAGGAGACATTTATTACTGACAAACTGTCTTGCAAGAAAAGAGGGTTAGATCCTATCTGTAGATTTCACTTTCTTAAATTATAGCAGGAGAATTCAGACAAGTAGTTTTAAAGGTCATAGTAGTAGTTTGAACAGTGTGGATCTTGTTGCTATGCAACTGTAATATAATGCTTCATTTCAACATGACAATCATTGTTTCCAGGAATATTTATTTGATTTAGTATAGAGTTGTAGTAAATATGGGATATTCCCATTTGACTATGCTTTTGAAACCGTAGGACATTCACATTATGTCCTATATGTATAGCTGTGCAGGATGAATCCTAGGGAAAAGAACTCTGTGGCTTAATACCATTTGATCTTGCTCACATGTAAAGGAATCTCAATGGGTTCATTCAGAAAACAACAAAAACCCACTTGCTTTCTTGGACACTGCACTCCTGATATTGTAAGGGGGCTCTTTGTATGAACAGTATTGCTTATGTAGCCAACATGGACTGTTCATTTGGAAACCACTTCAACAGTTACAATATTTTGTTAAGCTTATCACACTGTCAATGTTTCTATTTAAATAGTTGTTTTTGGAATTAACAGAGTTCAAAACAGATTATACCTGAAATGACATTTTTGTATTGAATTTATTTACAAATCTTTTGCACAAATGTGTTATGTTTTATACTGCAGAAATGAAAATACAAATCTGCATTTAATATCGGTGTGGGTGTTTTATTGGGAGTCTTAATCACATGAACACTGGGTCCTGTTAGTAAGTGGACAAAATATATGGCTTAATCAGTATTCCAAATGTCAGGACCTGTCCAGATTCTTTGATAATTCTTTGAGGCTTTTGAAGCTCTCCATTACAAGTGGGCTAAATAATGGGCATATTTATTTTAGTGTGTAAGCCGACATCACTGGTGATGGCCCATAGCAACCAATCAGCAGCCAGATTAAAATGGTCACCTACAAGTTAGAAACAAAAGTTAAGGTCTGAGTGGTTGCTATGGGCAACATTACTAGCAATGTTGGCTTACACACTATAATAAATATGCCCCAAATATCTTCTTCCTCCAACTTTTTCAGAGCTGTTACCACCAGCTTCATGAAGATCAGGTGCCAGTAATGTAACCAAGTAATCACAGGCCAATGTAAGCCTACCTCTTGCTATTACTACTGCTGAGGTGTGATCCAACAGAAGTTCCTGTGATTGCTGCTATGGGCCCAAGTCTAGTTATACTCAGCTGCTGTTCATGATATATACATGCAGAGCCTTTCTCTTTATATATAAAATACGTAGCACATTATATAGCACTGTTATTATACAGGTTTATCTGTTATCCGGAAACCCAATATCCAGAAAGCTTGGAATTATGGAAAGCCCATTTTCCATAGACACCATGTTAATCAAGTAGTTAATTTTTTTTTTAAATAATTCCCTTTTTCTCTGTAATGATAAAACAGAACTGTGGCCTTGATCCCAACTAAGATATAAATAATCCTTATGGGATGCAAAACAAGCCTATTGGGTTTAACTGATGTTTAAAACATTTTCTAGTAAGTTATGGCAATCGAAATTACAGAAGGACCCCTTATCCGGAAAACCCCAGGTCCTGAGTATTTAGGATAATAGGTCCCATACCTGTAGTAACTAATATTTTAGAGTTTATGAAGAACTGAAATATTTTCTGCAGCAAAGGACATATTGCATAGGCAAAAGCAGAGTGAGACGAGAAAATAAGTAAGACAAAAAATATACAAGAAACTATATAAAAATGGCAGGTTCAACAAAAGAAAAGTTTATCTGAAAATTATTTTTTGCTATGAGGCAGACATCAGTATTTAAGTCTATTTCCAAGTGGCCTTGTTTCATTTTACTAAGCAGTGGTTTTGCTGGCAGTAAAATATATTATTATTATTATTATTAATAACATGCAATTATAAAGGTGCAGGGAAATGGGCAGACTAGGTGGGGAAAGGGTGAATGTGACTGGGAAATGGGCGGAGTGGAGGGAAATGGTTGGGGCAGAGGTGGGCCTGTGAGTATGAAGGATTATAAGGAGGGGGGATTCATAGGGTATTACAAATTGATTTACCGGCTAGGCCAGTTAAATAGTGCCTGGTGGCAACTCTAAGCGCTGTACAATACATGGGTGTATACACTGAACATACAGATTACATACACAAATACAACCAAATAGTAAAGAGAGTCCTGCTTAAAAATACTTACAATCTAAAAGATAAATTGAAATAATAATACCACTACAAATCAAGCCTCACAAGCAATCAACTTTCTTTTTCCAATGGTCCCAGTCAAGCTTAAGACATATTTACCAATATTTCTGATTTTTGAAAGTCCCAAGTTGCTGACACCAAACTGCTTCCCATTTCTGCCTGCGTTTCTTTGTTTAGTAGCAGTGTTAAATGTTTTTGTTTTTTCTGTAACCTTTTTTATGATACATTTCTGTATGAATATAACCTGCACTGAGGTAAAACTGAGCAAAAACTTTCCAAACCAAACAGGCATCATTTAATAGGGCCTCTATTCCCAGTTTGGCTCATGTGAAAAGGTAATGCAGGCCACATGTGTCTAATTACAGGCTAGAACTGATCTATTTCATGCAAGGTAGGTCATACAAGGAAGGTAATTAGATGCTGGGGGTGATGCTACATTCCAAATATTTTTTTTTCTACACTGCAGCCCCCTACTGTAAGCTAAGTATTCACCTTATGTCACTGCAAACATTTCCAGATTCTGGAGTGGGATATAAAGAAAAGAAAGAGGTGGAGTTCTGGTAACAAAAACCTTTAGTTCTTCCTTTTCTGCAGGCATGTTTATTTAAGGGACATTTATGCAGCTAGTTGTTGTTATATTTTACTTTTATTTATGTAGTTAGTCAATCTATGGCAGGATTGTCCAACTGGACGCTCACAGGCCATATGTGTCCCTTCAAAGGATTTTTATCGCCCTCAGAGGCTCCGTAGACTTCACTATATGACATCATTTAAATTCAGGTCTGCCCTCCAACATGCTTTATGAGATGTAATTGGCCCATTACACGTAATAAGTTGCACAGCACTGATATATGGGATACAGAGTAAAAGTGGCTATACACATACTATACACATAATCTTCTTCCAACAAACGTTCGGATATCAGTCATATGTTAAAATGCAACGATCTGAAACTAACATTCAGACTGAAATTGTAGGATAAAGCCCTTCAAATACAAATTGGAGGATGTTCTGAACAGGAAATAGTTGGCAGACACCAATCATACGTAAGTGACTTCCATTGTAAGTCCCCCAAGGATATCAAACAATATATCATACATGCACAGATTTTATTGTTATCCAACTGAAATTTTCTAACCTGGCCAATTGACCGATCACCATGATAGGAAAATTATCGGGAAGATAATTCTGAGCCCTCCGCCGTTTGAAAATCGTCCAAAACTAGGTTTCAGGTGATATTATCTGTACGTGTATGGCCAGCTTTAGTGCTACTCTCATGTTTCTTCTATGCTAAATACATAGCATTAATTGTATTGGCTGACAATGAGTGAGGGGGAGAGTGCATAAGCAGTAGTGCCCAAAGCCCTTTGCTACACTTTCTTCTGACTTGATTCAAATCCAGCAGTTTGGTAATAATTCGCTTTTAGAGTAAAGGAAGAAGGTAAACTTCTCCTTTAAACATTCTAAAGGCAGGAGTCTGTTACACACCACACAGGATATTTGAGCTACAAGAATATGAAGCTTATGATTAACGATTAACACCCAAAATGTGTCAGGCCTTATTTTGTGCCCCACAGTAGTCACCCATGTTTTTATATAAAAAAAATGAAGGACTGTTGGAGAAGGAGTGTGGCACCTTTCATCTTTGGTTATTTGCTATGAGCTACAAAATAATGCAAATTGATATGGGAAAATAAAAGAAAAAATGCTTATGCAGGTTTGTATTTAGCTTTACTATAGCTGCTACGGTTAGAAAGAACTGTCCTATTTCAAATGAGGTGTTTTTAGGGGTTATACCATTTCTTTATACTATGAATTCAGATAACACAATATATATGGATTTTAATGGGAATAGTTACTAGGCATGACTCCAGATGCTCCAACAGAGAACTTTCTTTCATATACTATACATAGTTTTCTCTATTATTTGAAGTTTTTATTGGGCCCAAAATGATTTATGTAGAATTTATCCAGAGCAAATCCAAACTTTCATCACAAATCCAATAATACAAATTACTCTAGGTGGAAATCTTCCACATGGTACAAGCTATTGGAAACTATAATGATTTTAGTGTTCTCATTTTCCTTGGTGCATGGATCATACCAATGAGGGACAAACTGTCAGGTAATTGGTTATTGTGCAACACTGCAGCATGCTAATAATTGTTATTCAGCTAAAACCAAATATAAATAGCAACACAAATCACAATAGCAGGTCCACACAATCTATTCAGGTCACAGTCTGTGTTTAAAATTCCAAAAATTGTCACAAAAATACATACAGTATTTACCAGCACCTATATGTTAATATAAGACTGAATGCAAAATAGCTATACCAAGTCACAATTGGCTAACAATGAAAAACAAGAAAAACGGTCACTCTCTAAGTGAATATATTTCTTTTACATCCTTACATTTATACAGTATTAACAGAGAAATCAGCTTAGAAGGCTGGTTCACCTAAGATAACTTTTAGTATGTTATAGAATGTACTATTACAAGCAACTTTGCGATACAGGTATAGGACCTGTTATCCAGAATGCTCGGGACCAAGGGTATTCCTGATAAAGGGTCTTTCCGTAATTTGGATCTCCATACCTTAAGTCTGCTAAAAAATTAATAAAACATTAATTAACCCCAATAGGATTGTTTTGGCTCCAATAAGGATTATTTATATCTTAGTTGGGATCAAGTACAAGGTACTGTTTTATTACTACAGAGAAAAAGGAAATCCGTTTTAAAATTCTGAATTATTTGATTAAAATGGAGTCTATGGGAGACAGGCTTTCCGTAATTTAGAGCTTTCTAGATAACGGGTTTCTGGATAAGGGGTCCGATACCCCCCTGATTTTTTTTTAATTATTTGCCTTCTTTATCTACATCTTTCCAGCTTTCATATGGGGGGGTCACTGACCCTGCTAGCCAAAAAACATTTTCTCTTTGAGGCTACAATTATATTTTTATTGATATTACTATTACTTTTTATTCCTTATCTTTTTATAGTTCTTCTTCTATTCATATCACAGTCTCTCATTCACACCACTGGCTGGTTGCTAACATATCCAAGACCCTAGCAACCAGATAGTTGCTTAAATTCCAAACTGGAGAGCTGCTAAACTAAGGCTGATGCCACACGTGGCGTTTTTACGCTGCGTATTTTCTAATTCTCTCGGCGGCTGAAAAACGCACGATATCATCATCCATAGAAATAACTTGAAATGACTTGAAGCAAACCACACAATGCGTAAATAGGCTAGAAAACGCCTAACCACTGATTTTTCAAGCGTTTGCCGAAATATGCCGTTATTTGCACAGCGACCTATTCCTATGTATACACAAAGGCAGTGTAAAAACGCCACGTGTGGCATCAGCCTAAAAGCTAAATAGCTGAAAAAATACAAAAAATAAAAAATGAAAACCATTTGCAAATTGTCGCAGAATATCAATGCCTACAGGTCAAGGTGAACAACTTCAGATTGCTCCAGTTTTATTAGGGGAGTTTTATATTGTGCCACAAGGCCACCATCTTGGCTTCCCTCCTGATTTGTCCTAGGTTAGCTTCTGACCCAACAAGCCACTGATGATACCTCCATCCTCTACTCATTTACTCTGTTCTTTAAGCCTGTGCTTGTTAGAGTTACCAGATTACTGGGAAATTCAGGGACACTTTTAGAAAACCTATCTACAAGGGCTGCATTGGTTTTATTTCAGCGTAAATGTATTTAATGCAGCCATGCACCATGTATTTATTAGAGGTGATCCTAAATTTTCTCCTCAATGAAGCCAGGACTAATAACAGCCCAGATACCAGCAGATAGAAAAAGCCCTGTACAGACTAAACTGAGCAGAATTTATACAGTAAACTTGGCCTTTACAAATGGCCACACATAGGGGGCCATTTACTAACAGTCAGATTTGGTGGTTTTTTGTGATTCGGATTTTTAGCTCTAAGTCGTAGAAAAAAAAAGTTGTGACTTTTCTGAGATTTGCTATGTGTCCAAATGGCTAAAAATCTGAATCCAACAATTCGCCAGCTTGCCAAGATCATGTAGAAGTCAATAGCAGATGCCCCTTCCCTTTCCTGAAAGATCCTTATTTTGCTTTGAAACTTTAGCGGTTTAAGATTTTCTACTCTGGTTTTTTGTGCAACAATTCAAAAAAGTTGCAGTTTTAATGCAACAAATTGAAAAATTTGCACTCTTTGTGACTTTTCTTGCTCTGACTTTTTCAGTTCAGACTTTTTAGTAAATAGAAGATATTCGTGGAAACAAGTTAATTCGAATGTTCAAAAATAAAAAAAATTAGAAATGTTAGAGTTTTTGTAAATGTACCCCATAGGGACTGATTTATCAAAATTCAAGTTTGTGTTTTTTTACAATTCGAGAAAAAACACAGCTAAAAAATGTAAAGATGAATATACTTGAGAATATTTTTAAAAACCACTAATAACCTGTATTTATTAAAGAACAAAATCTGTGAAAAGTCGCCAGAAAAAACGTTTTAATTGATGAGAGATTCAATAAAACTCAATAAGAATTGTCTCTAGTAACTTTATTTATTTTACCAGGTTATGAAACCATTCGAGTTTTTTTAGCTTCATTGAAAATGAATGGAACTATGTGATTCTCACCAGAATGCTGAGGTTATTTTTTTCACATTCAATTCAAACCTGAATTTTTATAAATCCAAATCCCACAATTCGGCAGATAAAACTTGTCGAGATCATGTAGAAATCAATGTCAGATGTCTCCTCCCTTTCCTAGAGGATCCTTCTTGAAATTTTGATGCCGTTTTTTTGTGCGACAATTTGAAAAAATAGAGATTTTGGTGCAACAAGTTGAAAAATAGGAAGTATCTCAACTTTTCTGCAACTTTTTCAATTCATACTTTTTAGTAAATGTCAGACAATGAAAATGAGTTTCAGTAAATCTGCCCCTAGGGGGCACATTTACTAATCCACGAATCCGAATCACGAATGGGAAAAAATCGTATTGGAAACGAAAATTTCGGAAGATCGCAAATATCACGAAAATGCTTACGAAAAAATCGTATTAGTCATCGTATTGGCGATCCTAAAGTCACTAAATCTTCGTACCGAACAATTGTAAATAACGGTAAAACCTTTCCGATTTTTTCGTGCAAACGTCCGAAAAAGCCGTGTGCCGTGCGAAAAAGTCGCGCGCCGTACGAAAAAGTCGTGCGGATGCCCGAAAAAATCGGCGAAAATACGCTCGGAGCGTTCGCATGAAAGCTCGAGTGTTCGTGCTTTTGTAAATGTGCCCCTTGGGGGCTGATTTACTAACCCACGAATCCGACCCGAATTGGAAAAGTTCCGACTTGAAAACGAACATTTTGCGACTTTTTCGTATGTTTTGCGATTTTTTCGGATTCCGTACGAATTTTTCGTTACCAATACGATTTTTGCGTAAAAACGCGAGTTTTTCGTATCCATTACGAAAGTTGCGTAAAAAGTTGCGCATTTTTCGTAGCGTTAAAACTTACGCGAAAAGTTGCGCATTTTTCGTAGCGTTAAAACGCTACGAAAAATGCGCAACTTTTCGCGTAAGTTTTAACGCTACGCAAAATGCGCAACTTTTTACGCAACTTTCGTAAAGGATAGGAAAACTCGCGTTTTTACGCAAAAATCGTATTGGATCCGAAAAATTCGTAAAGAATCCGAAAAAATCGCAAAGTACCGATCAGTACGAAAAAAACGCAATCGGACTCCATTCGACCCGTTCGTGGGTAAGTAAATCAGCCCCTAAGTGTTGAGAGGGATCCTGTTTGGTCTTTTTACCATTTTCTTGAAAGAATTGACATAATTATCAAATCTGATGAATATGTCAGTCCATTCAAATATGTTGGGCTGCTTTTAGCAGTCAGTCAGAATGTTCTACAGTGTTCTTCATGATATCATGCCAGGTTAGATTTCATTAGAGAATATTTACCATGAAGTAAAACAGAGTGCTGTTGATCACCAGATTAACTGTAGGTGGCATTTAGTTATTATATAGCGATCCCAGCGTTGGAACCTTACAGAAATGTTAGCAAAGTTGCCCGCTTATTCCTCCTGGTGAGTATGAATCTCATACTGCTTTTCTGCTTGAAACATGTTCTGAAGGCTTAAAGCTCATGGCATCAGCTGAAAAGAAATGGCTTTAATAGAGCTTTATAGGCTTTAAAGTCTGCTCACAATAAAGCATGAGTGGAAAGGAAAGGATTTCTCCCACCCTGGGTCCTGTTAACCACATCACAGAATACTTCCATTAGTTGAAAGCAGATGCATAGATCAAAGGTGTTCCCTAACAATGTAGGTGTCGATAAGGTTGTTGCTATTAATCATTTGCTTATCATCTTTCTGCATGTCTTTTGTTGCTCTGTAGCGATGCTCACACATGTTTCTCCAATAACAATGTACTGACTAGTTTGATTCCGTCAACACTTAGCCCATTTTAATGGCTTATTGCCGAGAATCGTTTCCAACTCATTTTTTGGCAGGATGGGTCTATCCATGAGACAAAAATATGAGCCAGTGTAGTTATATATCATTAAATATTGGGAATAATTAGAACTGATCTTACATCTTGAAAGAATTATATTTATTTTAACACTGTGAAAACAGTAATAAAAACTCAAAAGTGGAAGTTTTCTCCTTTAATGGAGTCATTTCACATAAATAGGCTTCAGTGATACACTGAGAACATCGAAGGGCTGCTCCTGCTATGTTTTCTTATGTGCAAAATGTGCTGAGAGGAATTTTGAAGAACCACAGCGTCAGCCTGGGTGCAGACACATGGAAAACAGTTTTCATTATCTGCTGTAGCCAAATATGGTTGGGCTGCTAGGTGTCCTTTCATGAATTTTTATATCTTTTGTGTAAGTATATTGTGTAAGATTTCTGTGTCCTTGCTATTTCAGAATTATGTATCACTCTCAATTCATATGAATGGCAAACTTATGTAATCACAGGCACTTGCTTGTCAGGCAATTGTCACGGGCTCAGAAGCTCATCTGCATGTTAAAATAAAAATTAAACAATATTTATTAAATAAATATAACTGGGGTCACCCTGAGGCAAGCTGCAACCTGCTACTCTCACCAGATTTCAGTATTAGTCCAGCCAAGCTATGTCCTTACCATCTGCCCTAAGGTAAGTACAGAGCCCTGTTCAGCCAGAGCTTCCTGCCACTTCATAACTTGCGCAGCTAAATGACGCTCATGTAAGAGGACAAATAGGGGACAGTATAAGGGATGTCTTTCCCCTTTCAGCCCCTCAGCAATATAATGCTGACTAACGCAGTTAGGGCCGTATTCCTTGGTCAAACTGCAGGTCTCTGTGCTCTGAAAAGGAGCAGTGATTCTACTGTGAAAATAACCCCTGTGAGAGATGCAATGGAAAGATCATTATTTGGTGTATTTTCCACCAGTGTTGAAGGTGGGATACAAGTAGCACCAGGTAAAATACAAGGTTTTGCAGCAGGTAAGGCTGTGTTTTATGTTTCTGGCTTAGGAAAAGCCAAATTTAAAGGTCCCTAGAGTGAATAAAGGGAGAGCAGGAGAGACCCTCCATTCCAAACTCCAGTTAATGTTTTCAGTTGGCCGGCTGTAGGGAGCTGCAGACTGCAGGTGAGCAGCAAATAAAAGGGCTGTGGGATTACACAGGGGGTTAGGGAGTTAGAGATTGATTCTTGACTCAGAAGGTCACTCACAGAGTGAGGCACAGGGCAGGAGGGCTGCCTGCCTGCGTTAGGAACTCCCAGAGGAGTTATTTGCTAAAACTTTTTTTTTTAATGAATTATGAATTCTCAAAATAAATATAGTCACAAAATCATGACAGAATTCCTTTAACATTATTCCTTCTGTACCTTCTATATTTTAGATATAGTTTATTTCTCTATTATTCTTTTGGGGAATGGAATAGGACTAAAAATTTGCATTGGGACCACCT
The DNA here is from genome assembly GCF_000004195.4 of Xenopus tropicalis. NCBI lineage: Eukaryota > Metazoa > Chordata > Amphibia > Anura > Pipidae > Xenopus > Xenopus tropicalis. The sequence continues at coordinate 84,765,991 of NC_030680.2, read as the reverse complement.
TTGCGAACCCCCTGCTAGTTCCATGAATGCGGAACATTCATTGAAGTATCCGGGACAGCGTGATGTGCTGGCGCTCCTTCTTCTTCAGTGGTTCCTCTGCGTATGCGGCTCCTTTTGTGGCGGTGACAGGTCCTTTTATAAAGTTGCACCCCGTGCATATTGACGTCACACATATGCACTGCCACGAAAGGAGCCGCATAAGCAGAGGAACCTCTGAAGAAAAAGGAAGCACTGTGTATGGAGGGGGCACTGTCTCAATTGGGGGCACTGTGTATGGGGGGTACTTTCTATGGGGGCACTGTGTATGGGGTGTACTGTCTATGGGGGCAATTGGGGGCACTTTCTGTGTTGGGGTACTGTGTATGGGGACAGTTGGGGGCACTGTCTATGGGGGCACTTTCTATGGGGGTTACTGTCTATGGGGGTAATTGGGGGCACTTTCTATGGGGGGCATTGTGTATGGGGGCACTGTGTATGGGGGTACTGTCTATGGGGGCACTGTGAATGGGGGGTACTGTCTATTGGGCCATTGGGAGTACTGTGTATGGGGGGGCAAAACTGGTACATAGTTAAAACTTATAACTGACTGCCTTCTCTCTATATTAGTATTTTATATGTAGGAGTTGCTATATTGTTTTCCTTAGGTAGTACAGTATCAGGGTATAGCACATTTTGCGTCTGATCGCGCCATTTCAACTACATAAAGGAGTATTTTTGGAAAAAAAAAATGGATGGGGTGTGGTAATTGGGCCGTGGCCACAAAAGTGGGCATGGTCAAAAAAATTTTTGTCCCTTTTTTCATTTTTCAAATGTTGGGAGGTATGGGTAAGCAGGAGAGGTACCTGCCTGGCACCCCCCCCCCCCCCCCCAGAGTTCCACCCTAGGCAGGTGCCTCTTCTACCTACCCCTAGTTCCAGCCCGAATTATGGAAAGGCCATCTCCCATAGACTCCATTTTAAGCAAATAATTCAACATTTTAAAACACATTTTCTTTTCCTCTGTAATTATAAAACCGTCACTTGTGCTTCATCCCAACTAAGATATAATTAATCCCAAGTATTCTGGAAAATAGGTCCCATACCTGTAATATAATATTGGAACTTGCCAGTACCCAATATTATGAAAATATGGGCTATAATAATATTATAATATATGCTATAATGGGTTATCAGAATGATGCCAAATATGAGGGGTGTCTGATGTGCCAGCCCCCCAGAAACGGTCCCTGCTAATTGGTGGGTATAGACCGATCCTGTTTAGTATTATTAGGAAGCATTTGATCTCATAAACAATGTGATTCATGAGGATGTGAACCCTAAAGCAGAGGGGATATGGATCCTTTCCAATAATCCCTATTTCCTTATAACTGCTCCCCCTGGAATCCTAGGTTCCTTTGATCTACAGTTCAAAAAAAGTGACTGACCCAGTTTCCTTTCCCAAATGGTGTGACTCCAATTGTCTCCAAAGTCAGAAGTGGATATCACATTTGCATAGCCCTCTTGTGGAAGTGTCTAATTAAGGGTTTCTTTGTTGACCTAGAACCAAATGTTTCCAGTGTTAACCCTTTAAAATGCCAGAGCAATACTGCTATGGCATGACAATAATATTCATATTCAAATATATTCATATTTATTAAGTAATGTAATGTGCGCAACAGTGGGTGGGCACCAGGCAGATACCTCTTCTTTCACTTACCCCTATTTCCTTGCCCTTTACACCCTCCTCCAGCGGCCCCCCACAGTCCCCCCCTTGTGCGTACATAAGTGCGCTCGCTTGTGCATGCTTGCGCAAACCCATTGGAGGGGAGGGTGGGGGTTGGGGGGCGGGCCAAGCCGGCTGGGTTGCCTAGGGTGCCAAGCCGGCTTGGCTCAGCACTGCTCTGGGGAATGCCAATTCAAGTTTTGTAGATAACTGGCTTCCAGACAACATATTTGCAAGTCAATACAAACTCCATATAGTGTGTACAAAATACTTACAGTTTAAGGGTACTGCACATATGACATAATGCCCAGGCTCAGAGGAGTTCAAGCAGGAACGTTTCTGCTTGTTAGCAGTCTTGCAGACATTACACCTTAGTAGCTGGAACACCATATTTTCAATTTAAACAGATGAACTCATGCTACACTTCCGTACCTGGGCTTGAGACCACACATGCACACTTACACATGCATTAGGATCTTGGACAAAAGCCAAACACATCACGGCCTTTACCTGGAGTTATTGTTGGGACAGCATATACAGCATCATCCATGCCTGTTAATATAATTGTTTGTAAAAAATCAGTTACATATAGTTATTGATTATTTTACAATGTAAGGTGTATATTGTACAATGTAAATAAATATATTTTCTGTGGCAGTATCGTTTGTCAACAGCTATCAACAGGAAAAAATGGTTAAATCAGAATGCAAATCAGTGCAAATATGCAGAAGTGCAAGGAGCGTGTTTGGATGTAAGTACCTTTAACTGAGTGGTATCAATACTTGCAACATTCAAGTACCATTTTATCTATTTATGCTCACCCCATGCATTAAGAACAGTGAAGAAGAGGAATGCAGCAGTATGAGGGTGGGGGTATGTATGTTAGGGGTGTGTGGGAGAGAACATTTCCATGCTTTAATAACACTCATTTCAGTCCAGTCTGCATTCCCTTTTGGATGATTTTATATTAAACTTCAGTTCTTTATCGCCCCACTCTGATATCCTTGCCTTTATACCATTATTAAAAACAGAAAAGGAATCATATAGCACATTCACATCAAACAGACTGGGAGATCAAGTAAAGAACATTTTGAAACTTTTTTTTAAAGAATAAAATTATTAAAAGCATCTGTGTTTGCCCTTTGTTTTTTCTGTAAGTATAAATGGAATTGTCTCAAAATCTGATGCTTTTAGGCTTATAATTCTGGACAATTCATCTGCTGGTCTCTAAAATTCCTTTGCAATTAATGGATGATCCTTAAAAGACACCCATCACCTGCAAAGGTTTCCCTCTTAGCTCTCTCTCCAGGGGGAGGAAACTATTATATTTACCCAATTTAATTTACCCAAGAACTTCAATTATCTTACCCTGTACCCTGTACCCAGGCCCCCAGTGTAGGACAATTATTATTATTTTCACCACAGGTCACACCAATAATGGTTCTTAGGGCACCCTTATCAATATTTCGAGATGAATTGGAACTTTCAAAAGTGTATTTATCAAAGGGTGAACTCTTACTTTCACCTATTGATAAAGGGCCTTTCAGAAATGAATAAAGAACATGGAATTTCACTCTCGTGAGCTGAAGCTTTGCTCCTTGATAAATATGCACCATAGAGTGGGCCCTTATATTGTGTGTCACAATGGACCCTGAAGTTCTACTTGTTTCAGTTGTTCAATATGTGTTCTCTCCTTTAGAATAGGGTTGCCACCTGTGATTTATTTTACCTTGACAATATTATTAAAAGGGGAAAAAAATCATAAAAAATATAAGATGCAATTTTTTTCAGAAAATGTGCCAACCCTACTTTAGAGGATGTTTTTCAAGCTTCCCTTGTTGATCTCTATGATTTTACCTCTACTTCCTGCAAAATATCTGTACATGGCTCCATGCTACTGAGTCCTAGATAACATTCACAGTGAACCCAAGGTTCTCTGGTGGACATTTGGAGGCCCAGTCTGACACTATTTAGAGCTGCTATCCTGGTGACTGAACAACTATAATTTTAAAATCATGTCAGTATCCCTTTCCAATTTCAAAAGTGGTGTACCATATGCCCCCCTTTAAACAAGGGATCATTTCAGGGACCCATCTTCCTATGATGACTTCCCTTTTTAATGTGAGCTTGTCATCGTTCCAAAAATGTAAGCAATGTTATTGAAAGGAAAAGAATGTAATCCCAAAATCCCCAGCGGTATGTACAGTCATACAATAGAATACTGTTTTTCTACTGTAGCTATCCTAAATGGACTTGTATTCTGTGATTAGCAAATATGTCCTTATCCTTCAACACATGGAATGAGACAGAACATTATATAGACTTTGCATGGCAGGTGGTAAGGACAGGGCTGACCTGTCCCCAATGCCACCCTATGAGTTTCTATTCTTTCCATTAATTCAACTTTATAAGAATACTCTAATCACTGATTCCTCAGTTGAGGTATCACAAGTATTATTAGGAGTTATGTACCCCCAAAAAAATGTATTAGAGTACATACCCTGTAAAGCTGGCCATACATTTGTGTACATTTTTAAAAGATCTTTTTGTTATTGTACAGCCAAGCTTATCATTTAAAGTATGATTTGTCCATCAAAGAAAATTACCATTTTAAGCGATATTGTCTAGTTGAAGCTTGGGAAATTGTGGGTAGCTGCCTACCTGGCACTGCAAATGAGACAGTCACTATTTAAAGGGCTGGCATGGGGCTGTTTGAGCATCTGTGTACTTGAAATGCCAGGGCCTATTTTTAATACCAGCCCACATCTGTTACTGGGACAGGCAGCAGAGAGGATACAGGTGGATGAAATATGGGTCAATGGAATGTTGTATTGTAAGGTATATATTTTTATTGAGACCTGCAACATTCAGGAATAGGGTTAAGCTTCTCACAGAGCAGTATGCTTTATCATTCTGTGCATTGAACAGACAGTTGCTAAGCTGTTGTACGCAGAAAGGCCAGTCAGCAGCAGCAGTATGTAACGTACATGATCATTTTCTATTCTCCACCCCCAGGAGAAGGCAGTCCCCTTTGCTATGGAGACGTGTACACTGCACTTCTCAAACAAACATGGCTATGTGAGAAGGACAAGTACAGGCCGTGATAATACGCTGCAGTGATTGAACAGTGCTAGTGACAGTGTTACTACACTCACAGGCTAAGGCTCTATCATGCCTATTCACTATATGCACAGCTGGCTGACAGTTTTACATATCTGTGAATCTTTAACAAGTTTCATAAGGAGTTCCATTGAACTAGGAATTTCTACTAGATTTGTTTGTTAGTAGATCTAATATTGGTCATTTTAGATCATTAGATACAAGGCTAGGAATATTATAATTGGAAGATCCTACAAGAAAATCATCTATGTGTAAGTAACATTTTTTTTATTTTTGACAATAGATTCTTTTTTGTTTGCTTCAACTGAAAAATAGTTATTTGTTAATGCAACAATAAAGGTTTACTGTCCGCAAAATAAAATGTCTTGATTGTTTTGCCTGAAAACAGTGTTTAATATTGTAAAACAGGATAGCTTTGTTAAAAAAACAAGATTTACCTAATTTTGTGAAAGTTAGAGTACATGTTTCTGCTTGAATGCAGCATTGTATTTCCTGCTAGCAGTTCTGTCTCAGTATCAGACCCAGTGATCATTTAATCCAGGACCACATAGGTTACTGAAGGTGGCCATACACTATAACAGGGATCCCCAACCTTTTTTACCCGTGAGCAACATTTAGGTGTAAAAACACTTGGGGAGCAACACGAGCATGAAACATGTACCTGGGGGTGCCAAATAAGGACTCTTATTGGCTATTTGGCAGCCCCTATGTGGACTGCCAGCCTATAGGAGACTCTGCTTTGCAGTACACCTGGTTTTATGCCTCCAAAACTTGCCCCCAAGCCAAGAATTCAAAAATAAGCCCCTGCTTTGAGGCCACTGGGAGCAACATCCAAAGGGTTGGAGAGCAACATGTTGCTCACGAGCCACTGGTTGGGGATCACTGCACTATAAGATCCACCAAACAAACAGATCTTTCCACCGATATGCCCATGTAAGGTAAGCAATATTGGAGTATCCGAGGGCCAAACAATCTCATTACAATATCAGGTATAGGACACATTGGAGCAAGACTACATCAATGAGCCAATGTGGTCCCCGATTCAACAGAAAAACCCAACCTGCCCAATCAACATCTGGACAGTTTTTAGCCAGATATCAGTTGGGTAAGACCGTGGGGGGGGGGGGGTCTCCATACATGAGCAGATAAGCTACCAAATCTGGCTTTAAGTTGCCCACCATGGCCCTATCACTGTACATAGGGTAGGCACAGTCTGCCATGCATATTTAACTCATTACTGCACTGTCCCTTTGAAGATCTATATAACTTAGAGGCTGAAGAGATGAAAAGCATTCTTCTGGCTAAACCTATTTTTAACTATATCTGGCCACCCCTGATAGGCCAGCCCCACAGTTTGGACAATTAGAGGGTCTTACCCACCTACCTTGTGCTATTGTAAGAATATCCTGGTGAGGTTGTTGCTGCTGTGGTTAACTCATTTAAACAAATGTAGTTACCTAATGCTTCCTAGAAATGCAACAGAATATCGAGCACATATTTCTTTACTTTCAGATTGGATAGTCTAGGACTAAGAATCTGCAGTATGATGCAATCAAGAATTTGCTTATTATTAAAGAGAGAATATCAAGATCTTAAAGAGAACCAACTATTTGTAAGTATAACCTATTTTATAAGATACAACTGAATTCATTACACCCCTGACATTTTCATCTTTTTTCTTCCTAGCCATTTCTGAATGTCTGTGTTGTCCATAAGAGGATCCATTTATACTGTAACTCACACCTCCAACATATACCTCTCAACTTTGCAAGCTGTTTCTAGATAAGCATGGCATTAACAAATCCCAGTTTCTAACCAAGTCCTTGTTTCACTAAAACAGAAGTCTTTAGAAGCAAAAAAGACAAAAGTTAAAAATTATTAACATATTATTTGTGAATGTATACAGTGTCGGACTGACCCACCAGGATACCAGGAAAACTCCGGTGGGCCCAGTAGTCAGTGGGCTCTCTTGCTTCTAACTATTAAGCCTATTTTATGGTCATTCCCTATTTCTGTATGGGAACAAGGAAGCTTGATAGATGGAAGAATAGAGTATAGTATGTAGAGAAAAGAAACTAGGATAATAATGAGTTTGACGGAGGAGAGGAGGAATTAGTTTTGAGAGTGGGCCCATGGTCCAGGGATTTCCGGTGGGCCCCTGTCATCTCAGTCCGACACCGAATGTATAGAAGCCTAATAAAAAAATAGAGATTACAGTTATTCTAGCTTCTTGGAGCATAGGATATTTTGTTACTAACATAGAAAATATGTTGTATGCTGGGGATTTTAGTGCATTGCTCCCAGTTACATTCCCGAGGAATTACACAGACACCTTGCATTTTACTCCTGTTTTTTGCAATGTACACACTAGTCTGCATGTAGTTAATGTTGTCTATATCTGTACTAAGGTATTTATGTATATCTGACATTGCTTTGAATTTCAGGGAATTTCCGCAGCACCCATCAGTGATAATTTAGTAGAGTGGATAGCTAAAGTACAAGGACTGAAAGACTCAATCTGGGAAGGTTTGTACAACAGTTTAGATTATTCCATTCAAAACTGGTTATCCAACATACAATATTTATTCTTAAAATATATGTAGCAGTAACAATTTTATTTTCACTTCAAACTAAATTTGGAGCAAACTTCAGCGTCGAACTGGGCTGGCCAACCAAGTCCCATTTCTGTGGTGCTCCCCCACTGTCTGATCTCTCCAGCACACTCAGGGGAGGGGATAGGGCAAAGGAGGGGCCCCTAGGAGGTGTTGAAGCCACGGTGGGGGCCCCTTTGGGTGGGCCCTGCAGAGACCAGAGCCTACTTTTTAGCCATTAGAATACAAGGGGTTTTGCATGTTTAAACATAACAAATACTTTTGGACGAAAAACCAAAATGAGAAAAAACAGAAGCTGGTTTAATGACTGAGCCAGATGAAATCAGATCAGTTATTCTGCTCTTTTGTAGTAAGAACACCATTGGCTTGCCTGTACATTCGTATGTATTATATGATTAAAAGTATTAATCCAAACACTACCATATATTATTTAAACCAAGGTAGAGCATACTGCGCATGTAACTTACATGATACATTTCCAATTCATTCAGATTTTACATTATATTTCTTTTTTCATCACTTATAGGAGCAGTTCTTCAGCTTGCTATGAGATACACAGAGAAGTACAATTATGAACCTCCGAGCATTAAGTTTAATACAATTCCCTTTCATCCGAATGGTAAGATAACACTTTTCTTTCCATTTTTACTGTAAACAATGTTCCAAGAAGATATCTGAAAAGACATTAAATTAAAACTAAATTCAGACCAGTAAGAAAATGCATTGTTTACTATTCAAATTGGTAGATAACAACGCATGTGCCACAGGCTTAAGGGCAAGGGCACACTAAGCTGATTGTCTCCACAGACAGTTTTCATAGAGGTGAAAGAAAGCAGACGTGTTCATATGCACACACCCCCATAGCTTCATTGATAGGCCCAGCGTCAGTCTGTGTGGCGCTACATGGAGCATATATTGGAACAAAAATGTGGATTTATGCATTTTTGCACCGAAATCCACTTTGTGTAACTCCCCACATGCTGACCCAGGGCCTGTCAATTAAGCTGTATGCATAACAGCAGATCTTTAGTCTCTATAAAAAATGCCTGTGGAGGAAAACAGACAATCTGCTTAGTTTGCCCCTGTCTAAGGCCAGCTTACTGTTGGTTAACCATTGAAATAAAATAGAATTATGTCCAAATGGTATGTGTCATGTCATATATGTTGTGTTTAATCAAGGGAGCTGAAGTACTGGTATGTTGAGAAAATGTCTCCAGAAAAATAGAGTAATCTGAGCTCCGTTCATACATGAACACACAAAGCCTGTTGACTAGAACCTAGATAAGCTACTTAAACATGATATTTCATATTTCAGAGCCGAGGGAATAAGATTTAAAATCTCAAGGGATATAGGAAGGTTTTTGTACACCTGGAATACATTTGTAAGTCTGTAGGAGGTCCACAAGCAGTGATTCTTCTCATTGCAAACAGTATTCTAGAGAAAAGATTTATGGTATTTTCATCATTTGCCTTTTCTCATTGATTTAATTACATAAATGTACAACCTGGTGCAGTATGAGGAAAATAGCATATCTGGCAGGTTACATATGTTGCCTCTGATTCTGTATATAGAATTAACATTTGAAACCTGTCAGCTTTGCTTTTCAATAGGAACCAAGAATTTAAAATTTGGTTCTTAAAAGCTATTTCTGTAATAAAAACTTAAAACATAAAAATTGCATTACTTTATATAAATACAGAGATGTAAAATGTTGAGCAGTGCTGAAACAGACACACATTCATGTGTCACTTTATTAGAATAGTTAATTAGGTGCAGATCTCAGAACTCTGGTTGTAAAAGATGACTTGGTCTAAGCATTTTTAAAAGCACTCAGTGGATAACCACAGTAGGATAGGGCAGTTTCACATTACACTATTACTTTTTGCCTGTATTTAGTTGTAAGTGCATTTATTAACTAAGCCATTTAGAACAGCCAACAAGAGTTATTAAACTTGTCATTTTTCCAAAGTGTGACCTTACCACAGTTTGAACACCATTAACTCAACCCTCAGAAGAGAAATCCCATCTGTCATGCTTGATAATTGTTTGGACGCCAAAGCCTAATTTGTAAAAGACAAATATACATTACCTAATATTATTTACATCATTAATAAGGGACACTGAGTAATAGTTGACATTCCCTGTTGAGCATTTAAATAACGTTTATGTTCAACGCTCTTCACTAGAATCTAGATCATTTTATAGAGTGAGACAAATATTAATTTAGCATACAGGTCAACTCAATTTTTCATCTGAATCTGTGCTGCTTTCTGGTTTAACCTCAACTGGTTTAATTTCAATGTATTTAAAGATGCAGCACATGACTTCAAGAGGCAAGTAGAAGATATCTTCATCAAACATCTAGCTTTGTATTTTATTGGGATTATTGTCATAATTAAATCCACATTTGTGTTCTTGAGTGACAATGTGCTTGTGTTGTTCAAAACCAATTTACTGAACAATACCCCCTTACCTTTGTAGGCAGTTCTACTAATGACTTGCTCCCATGTTGCATGGTTGTATTTTGTCAAATTGTGTACATTGGATTATTCCAACTAGCAATTTGAAAACATTACGCCTAAATCACATGCGTTAAAAATATTATCACTTCTTATATTTTGAGAATTAAAGATCGATTCACTAAAAGGACACTTGTCTGAATTAAGAAGCAATGTTATTGTTGTTATTTATGTTGCGATGACATATTTTTAAGCAATATTTTAAACCATGCAATATATTTATGTGTTAGTACGCAGTATTAACACACACTATTACGCATGTAACTGTTGTTTTCTGTGATACTGTTCTGAAAATGACCATTTCCCTAAAACCGGAGGATGCATCACTGTAAGGCAATCACATACTTGAAAAAATTAAACTGCAAACTCCATCTTGTCACCACAGACATCACCAGCTGCAGTTTTGTTTAGTACGCCTACTCCTGGGAGGCATTAAGTTTCACAGTAATTAACGCCACATTTTATGCTTTTAACGCTTCAGATATGTTTGTGAATTATGCGTTAGTATTATTTCTATTCGATAATTACCTCAGTGCGATGCAAATAACGCTTTGTGATAATCAGGATTTTTGTGCATGTGATATGAGTAGTAACGCATGCGAAATAACTTTGATGAATCGGTACGTAATTATCGAACACTTTTTAATGCATAAAACTATGCATTAAGCGTTAATGACCTTTAGTGAATCGGCTCCTTAATTGGCTAAAAAATACCTGGTCCCCACAGGTAAATAACTACAGCAGAATATTGTGGATCTGCTCTTTAGATATTTCCCTGACTATAAAATACTCTGTTTCACAAATCTTGGCCAGGCGCCTACTACAAAACTGCGGTAACCATAACCCACCATTTTTCTTCATGCTTGGGGAAGTAGATTTCCTGGTAACCAGGTGGCTGCACTGATTCCTTCCAATAACAGTCCTTTGTTTCACTATTTTTTTTATAAGAAGGAAAGAGTAATTTGAGATATGTTGTTTATGCCATAGTAGAACACCTAACCCATAATACAACCTAAATAGCATGAGAGAAAGTGGTAATGGCTAGAGGGAATAATTATACTATTGTTAAAGGAGCAGAGAAAAGTTGAAATCACTGTGGAGTACTAAAAGTTAGTTTAAGCTCTAATTGAATGATCCTTACAGTGTCTGATCTCTGATATTTTAAATGGAATAATGCCATATTCCATAATGTCTGCAGTGATTTTTTTGTTGAATGTATTCCTGCTTTTAATAATATAGAAGATCTTTACAGCTTACTATCATACACTGATCTTAACATGGAACCTTTCAGACTGTGTAGAATAAAAATTCGAAGCCACATGCTTTCAAATTTGGCTACCCCCTTGCTGGAGGAACACATATTCATATCTCCTCATGATCCTCTACATGAAATCATCTTATTTAACTAAATAATATTCCAATTATTCCATCTTTAGTGGATCCGGTGTCTGGAAAGCTGTGCCTTCCTTTTCTGGATATTCCTGAGCAATGGAACCCATGTATCACAATGAGCAATATGTTACTAACCATACAGGTAGGACATGCTATTTTTGATCACAAAACCTCACTCTATGGGGCACATTTACTAAAATGAGTTTTTTTTTTGTCTTGAAATGCAATATGGTATAAATTTGAAGTAACCACGATAATTTCTGTAGTTCTAAAATGTTTCGACAATGCTTTTATCATTCGTACGAAAATATCGCAATTGCATTCTAAAAATCACAAAATTTTTGACCCTAAAAGTTTGTAAATGCCACGAAAACAGTTCTGGCTTTGAAGCCTTCCATTGCTGGCTTTGGAAGCCTTCCAATGACTTAATGGCACATGACAGATCAAACCTGGAGAAAATATGGTCCAGTTGAAAGTGTGACCAAAGTGTTAGAGAATGTTCCTATTCTTTGCGCAAAGTATGATTTTTGTTGTGGAAATTTACTGAAAACCACAAAAAAACTCGTGGAATTTTAACAAAATTTTCGCAAACATTCCAAAATGTTCTATAATTTAGAAAAAATACAAATTTATCTGAAAATTATTTAGTAAATGGGCCCCTATGTGTGTTCCGTGCTTACAGATACAAAATGTTTTAATAATGGTACACAATTTTCTGTGCTTAGAGAAATAAAACATTTAATGATGTATACAGTTTTGTATACATCAATCTTGTATAATCAGTTTCCATTTGTGTATTATGCAGGCCATGCTTTCCAACCCAGTATCAGAAAATGCAGTTAATCTAGAAGCTGCTCAGATGTTGAAGATCAACCCATCAATGTACAGGGCAGTTGTTTCAAACTGTGTGCGGGTCTGTCGTTTGATTGAATGTAAGTTTATTTACTTATTTTACTTATTTATTTGTTTATGTATTTATTAAGTGGGAAACTATATTAAAGTAATTAAAATATAAAGTACTGATGCCCTTAAGAAATGATGTCTTGCATCTTCTTTGTGCACTGGAAAAGTATGCTTTCTTTTCGTGGCAAAAAAACACAACAGTCTCTCATTGGTCTCTTGTTTGTCTTGGTCCTCAGGGACTAGGGTGCTCCTTGCTATTTTGATAAGGTCTGGTACATATTTCATATCAACAAAAGGAACTTTCCTCCTCTTCCTGAAAAGGGACACACATTTGTGCATGTAGGATATCAGGTCTTCCTCTAATATTTCAGAGATACAATCTGCATGCAATTCTTTACCTGGCAGCATGCAGACTTTGCCGGAGTTTATCCCTTTATCTTTGCCACTTCCTGACTGACTCTGATGCCTCACAGGGCTGACTCTCGGTCTGTGGAAAAACAGAGGCCACGAATTAGCCCCATACAGTGCCTTTGCATATATTACATATTACATAGTATAGTCTGGCTGAAATCAGACCAATATAAGTAGGCAGTGTGCACAAGGTACTGGCATAGTTCCAATGGAAGTTGCTTCCAACAACAGTTTTACATGAACCCAAATTATGAATTTTTTATTCTGAGGAATAAATTGATCAGTTGTACTACATTTGTATTGGACTAAACAAATGTGTCAAATTAAACAACATTTTAGTGTTATGATCGATGCCTGCTTTTATATATATTATGTGTTGCTATCGAAGGGGAGGGACTCACATAATTTAAAGAACAATGTAAACTGTGGTACAATAACATTAGTTTCTTGATAGAAGTCAGGATTTTTCTCCTGCAGTTTTCTGTTAATTCCCAGGGTGCAACTTCTTTGCAAATAATACAGACCCTTAAAAAGAATTGGATATGGATATCTTCAGTATTTTCACCATGACCAAAACCACTGAGGGGCAAAACATTTTTGCATTTAATGCCATGAAAGATTTAATTAGAAGAAGGGGAAATATAGGTAAAGAGAGCCAACTAAAATACTGAACATTTATATAAATGTATGAAAGCCAGGCCTCCTATAACACTCCTATAGCACTCATTGTGTAATGAATTTATTGGGTTAATAATAACTTGGATGTGATTAGCAGCCCGCTTTATCCTTAATTGGAGTGCTGCCATTGAATTTTTGTTTGTCGCCATGGCATGCATGTCTTGACATTCTCACAGTATATTTATAGTGCAGTCAATAGAAAAGGGAGTAAGTGCCTATTATCTATTACAGAAATATAATTAGACTAGTATAAGTTAGCGAGAGTCCTTCTACTGCATAAAATACAGAATGTGCATGTCAGCAGGGGTTCCCCGGAGACTGTAAGGAGGGGGCCCTTCAAGTCACAGGCCACCACTGCCCCAGCCTGATACTGGTTGCAATATTTGGTGAGAATGGAGAAACCACACATCACCAGGTTACATCCATTAATTATTAATATATAATTAAATATATAGAAATATATTACAGGTATTAGTTGCTTATTATAAAGTAGAAAGAAATAGAAATATTTGAGAAGACTAGCTTATTAAAGTTGTCATTGGGAGCTAAGTGATAAAACCATTCTATGGCTCTAATATATATGAGGGGAAGAAGAAAAATGGACATTGCAAATCATTTTCATGAACTTAATATATGGAAGTTGAGCAAGAGGGGAACCTACCAGAAGGTCTTCAGAGAGACAGACTATAGGACAGATTTATTAACATTCAAATTTGACTTTTACCACAATTTTTTTTTTACCACAAAATGTGAACATTCAAGTTACGGGAACTCAAATTATCAAGATTTTATTAAGCATAATAAAAATAAGAATGTAGCATCTAAAAGCTTGCAAACTCATGCAAAAGCCAATGTGTTTGAGTTATGAGACTAATTCAAAATTTCACAGTGATTTCACTAAGTTTGCGTTGGTTTTTTACATGATCAAGTGATCGAGTTTTTAAATAAATAGAAAATCGAGAGCTTGGGGTTTCCATTTTTTTTCTCTAATAGGTGTAGGCTGGCAGAGAGTTTTGCAACTGGGGTGGGGGGCCCCTTAATTGACAGCCCCATTGGCCGTCAGACACCTTGTTCAACACGTTGAAAAATATTTTTTGGAAATGATGCAATGATTTCAGCCTAGCAAAGTTTTTTTAATGCAAGCAATTGTCAGAGCAATTACTTTCTTAGGACAAATAAATCATCCGTAATGTTGCATCAGTAACCCTCAGCGATCAGTCAGATATTTGTTCTCAATATTTACCTGGGAGTTAACTGAACACTACTTTATGATTGGATGCCTAATATTTGTAAATATCCTGATATTAGATAAAACATTTGAGCATTTTGCATACAGAACAGCTTGCATGTTTTTCAGAACAGTTTGCCAGGAAATGCTAGGGATCCCTGTATTTAGTACATGACAATAGTGATGAATAGTGGTGTATCTGTCCCATTTTGCTTTGTGAAAAAAATCACAAATTGCAACTACACTTTTTTTGACAGGTGACATTTTTTTTTTTTAAGCAACCGCAGCGTATTTGACACTTAGTGAATTTTTGTGTCAGTTTCATGAAAAAATTTGGCAATGGCAAAATATGGAATTTCGCAGCGAATCCAAGCCTGGCAAAAAAATTTGCTCATTACTACAGGACAACCTTGCCAAAGACAGCTCCAGAATGTGTTCTACATTTATAATCCGCCAAAGGGCAAAGTCATTTTTTTTACTTCCCACATGAAATCTCTTTTTTGGCATCATTCTTTTTTTGCCCAAGGAATCAGCTGATGAGAAGGAAATGTTTAACATTTAAATGTAATATTACAGGTGGGTCTCTGCAAAGTTCTGCCACAGTAAGAAAAATACAGGACGTAAACACTCCTACTGAGAAAAGGTCTGTAAAATTTTTACTTGCCAATTTGCTTTTTAAAAGACTCATGGAAAAATCGACATGACTAAAACATTTGTCCCTTAAGTTGTATTTATCTTGTTTTTCTTTTCCTTGAATAGAAGACAGTTTCAGTTAAAGTGCCATGTTACCTACATTTTAATATGATGCAGACAGCAATAGTCGGAGACAATTTGCAATTAGTCTTCAAATGTTATTTTTGAGGTTTCTGAATATTTACATTTTTGTTCTGCAGCTTTCCGGCTTGGAATTTCAGCTTCTAGCTGCTTGCTAAGGATTCATTTAATATTCAGAATAAAAGCTGAATAGCAAAATGCCTGAGAAGAAAGATAAGAATAACAGTAGAATTGAACCCCCAGGCCCATGTGAGTTATTGGTAGCCATCCTTTTCAAATGCAGATAAATGGGCTCTTTTGTTATGCCTAGGGCAGAAAGTGCAAAAGTGCATAAAACAGGCACAAGATGATGGGGTTTTTTTTTTTTGCATTTTTCACCCTGCCCCACAGCTGAGTCCCCAAAGTCACAGGCCCTTCTGCTGACCTGTACCTTACCAATGAATACAGTGATGGGCATGTAGGGTGGAAGTCATGTAGGGTCTCCTCTCCTGACCACTGCCAGTAAATCAGGGAGTGCAAAAAGTGCCCCTCAAAAGAGCCTTGTATCAGTATGGGATTCATTATCCGGAAATTAGTTATCAAGAAAGCTCCTAATTATGGGAAGGCCATCTCAATATTTATCAAATAATTCAAATTTAAAAAAGGTGACCTCAGCTAAGATGTAGTTAATCCTTATTGGAGGCAAAACAATCATATTAGGTTTAATGAATGTTTAAATGAATTTTTAGTAGACTTAAAGAGGTATTGACACCAGAAATTAAACTGTTTTTTAAATATGTCATAACATTGTCTTATATTTGCCGAATGCTTTTACATTACCTAACTGATCCCCAAAGTTACTCTGTAAGAGGGCTTCCTCATTTGTGCAGCAGGAGTCCATTAGCAATAGAAGCTATAACTGACAGGCTGAGTAGGGACAGTCAGGTTTAGGAAGTTTATGTAAAAATTACTTACAAAAGCACACCAGTCAGTGAAAAATAATCAACCCAAACTATAGGTAACTTTTTATGTACATTAATATTTTGCAGTAGTTTTTTATGTCAGTATCACTTCAAGATATTGTGATCCAGAATACAGAAACCTTATCTGGAAAACCAATGGTCCCGAGCATTCTAGATAACTGATCCCATAACTGTACTTACAACCGTATGGCCCACCAGGAGGGTACACTGCACCTTGAAAATGAGCATAAGGGCCACAATTTTGCACCCCATAATACTGTAACACTTGGGTCTTTAGTAAATGATCCCTTAAGGCCCAATTACAGGCAGTATAAAAAAATAGTAATTTTTGCCCAAAAACAATGTGTAATATTGTGTAAAGGTTTATCATTTTGGGAGAAAAGTTTTACTAATAATATAGGTTTTGCAAATTTGTAGAGTGTAATGCTACAGCAGTAAAAAAGACCACATATTTTATCATTTGCACCAGTGCACAGTATATGTAATAAAACATCTTATACAAAAAGCAGCTTTTAATAGCTACAGTATGCATACTTAAAGTTTATAATGTAATAACCAACTAATTAAAATAGCTTTATTCCTTTTATTACATTCCTCCACCAGTTGCTTTGTGCTTGTGGCAGTATATTCTCTGGTACTGTAACAGGCACCACTTTTTTGGCAACAGTATTGTCTTGTTTGCCATGTGGTATCTGCCAAGGGCACAACATTTCCTATTAAAATGAACAGAGAAGTGGCTGTAAGCTGGAACAAGTGCTTCAATCTTCGTCCCGGTGCCAAACACATTATGGTGGGGAATTTAGATATATGCTAAGGATCAGAGCAACAGTCACACAAGATGCTTAGCAGAATCAGTTAATATATGTGACAATCTTGGAACACTGGCAGAGAGCCAGGCAGTGCAAGTTAGCCAAGTCAGGAAACAAGAAAGAGAGAAAAGTGGCCAGGAAATAGCTTGGTAAATAGCCAAGCACCTGCAGTTTGCGGGCAAGAGGAGGGTAGCAGCAGGCCCAGACTGGCATTTCAAGTACACAGAGGCTCAAACATGTCCCTAACAACCAAATAAACAGTGACTCTCTATAATATCTTACTGCAGCCCCTTTGGCATTTGTCAGAATCCACAGATTGCCAGTCCAGGCCTAGGTACCAGACCTGAGCTGGCTTATAGGAATGCTGGGTAATAATAAAAGCTGAGACAGCTGTAAGCTAACAGCTGTAAGTAGGCATATTGTTGTATCTCTCATCAACTTGAAGTAGCTCAATGAAGGTGACTGGAAGCACAGATACACCACAACAATTGATTAGGTTGGTGATCAGCTTGGCATAAGGGAGGGATCTGAATAGGCAAAACAAGACATCCAAAGTTTGCAGCAAGCTGGAATTTAAACCATAATTTATACCACTCATACTGACTAGTTAGATTTTTTAATGGTAATTTGTCATCAGCAACTTCCTTTAGAAATATGAACAAGCAGGCACTCTTGGGGAAGCCACAGCTGATATGTGTTTCATATCATCATTATGGATGATCCACGAATCCACGGTTCTGGCCGAACTGAATCCAAATCCTAATGAGCATATGCTCATTAGGATTTGGAAGGGGATGTATTCGTCCGAATTAGCATATGCTAATCAGGATTCGGATTTGGTTCGGCCAGGACTGCCAAATCCAAACCCTGACGAAAAAGGGCAAATGCACGGTTCTGGCCGAACTGAATCCAAATCCTAATGAGCATATGCTAGTTAGAATTTGGAAGGGTTAGATGTCGCCACGTGAACACGGAAGTGGAAAATTTTCCACCGCGCACACATTTAACCCTTCAAAACCCAAAATAGCATATGCTAATTTGGATTTGGATTCAGTTCGGTATTCGGCCAAATCCAATAAAATGGATTCAGCTGAATCCGAAAAACTGGGTTCGGTGTATCATTAATCATCATGGCCTATGATTACGTGTCCTATGATACGCAATGCATCAGGCGATATTTGCTTTTAACTTTATGAAATAAACATCATTTTATCTTCAAATGTGGCTTCCTTGAGAGTGCTTACTTATTCATATTTCTGATTATTTACATAATTCTGAATCTCACCCCAAGCTACAGGTTTAGGGCAATGCACCCAGGCCACTAACAGGAATCCGTGAGTTGTTTTCTTGCCTGCATGCTTTATATAATGCTGAATATAAGTTGATGTCACAGTCAATCACTTCTGCCATAGCTCAGGTTTTTCACACCCAGGCTTAATGTTTTATATGGTTAGCTAAGCAGCATGTTTTGTTATTTTATATTTAAACAACTTCCTTGCCACTGATCTAGACCTTTATCTTCCCTCTTCTCTCCATTACATAAGCCATGCCAGACTCTGGCAGACCTTCCCCCTTGGCAGGTTCACAGAACTGCTCATGGATTTGGTGAAAAATAATCTGATAACCTGGAGACATTGGGTTCATTTATCAATACTGGACACATTGGCACCTGAGCAATTACCCATAGCAGCCATTCTGTTATTAGATTTGTTTTAGCCAGTTACTGGTAAAATAATAAAAAAAATTTGATTGGTTGCCATGGGTTACCAGATATAAATTTGCCCAGTGTTCTTAAATGAGTTTCAGTGCTTACACTGGAAAATCAAGCTCTGGTGTCTTTTTTTCTCTCCCAAGCCCAGCATTACAGCCACATGCTCAGGTAAGCAGAGGGGAACAAGGAGTTATGTTATGAATAGGTGGCAAAGACAATAGGGTTGATTCACTAAAGGTCGATAAAACGTGCGTTATTTATAGCGTGCGTTAAAAATTGTATTGTGTCTAATTTTTTGCAAATTAACGCACAATTCACTAAAAGCATACTTGCGTTAATTTACACGCGGTGCAGCTTGCGTTATTTTAGTCACGAAGACTATTTTTGTGCGGTATTTGATGGAATGCGCGCTAATCAACGCACCGCGTACAAATAGTCATTCATTTCATATTTGTAACTGTTTAATTTATTTGTATATGTTATTGCTAGTAAAAGCAGTGTTGTCTGTCCTTTATACTCTCTGCCCTGGTGGCTCATGTAACACAAGGCAGCCGTCATAACCAGGAGTTCAGCAAACACTGCTTTTAATAGCAATTACATTCACTAATAACTTTTAAACCACTACAACATTTTAATATATTCATATTGCAAAGTTGCTTAGAATTATGTTTCCTTGTATAATGCAAAAAATGTATTTCTTGGGTTTGTCCTTTAACATATCATATATATTCCTCTTAAATATAGCCTGTTAAACTGTACTCTAATGTAACATTATTGGAGCTACATTACAATTTAACACCAATGCTTCTTTTGTCTGTCATTTGCAGACTTCATCCAGTAGTGATAACTCCTGAACAATTGGGGCATATTTATTATAGTGTGTAAAACAACATCAGTGGTGATGTTCCCAATAGCAATCAGCAATTAGATTTGAACTGTTACCTACAAGTTAGAAAACAAAAGCAAAGATCTGTTTGGTCACTATGGGCAACATCACCAGTGATGTTGGCTTATACACTATAATAAATATGCCCCTAACTGTTGTAAAAAGATGTTCATATAAGTGAACTTCAATGTATGTATTGAACTTTAGTATGAAAAACTTCTGTCTAAACTCCAGTATATGGCTGAGTCACACTGCACCCAAGTGGCACATTCACCTCAGTGCAGGACTATGATTATCAGAAGCTTGCAGATTACAATCAGTTCAGTCTATGGCATACACCCATTTGCTTCCTTATCTGCTCCTGGAATATCTGCCTATCACCCTCTGTGTTGTCCTTGTGACCAGTACTTCCCCCGCAGCTTTCATCACTCCTATCCTTTCTCTAAAGGTGGCCACACACGTGGCGATCTGACGATGTCAGACATCGTCAGATCCGCCACACACCGTCAGGGCTGAAACAGCAGATAAGGAGGTAGAAACAATAGGATTTCTACCTCCTTCTGCCGATTCAGCCCTGGCGGCAGATTTTGGTCAGGCGCCTTCTATGGCGCCCGATCAAAATCTTTTAACCGGTCCGATCGGCGAGACGACCGATATCAGCAGCTTCCTGCGATATCGGTCGACTCGCCAACATGCCATACACGCACCGAATATCGTACGAAAAGAGGTTTCGTACGATAGTATCGGTGCGTGTATGGCCAGCTTAAGGGCTGTGACACATGTGGAGTTTAGTTGCCGCACAAAAAAATTTCCTTGTCGCGAACGACTAATCTCTCGAAATGCCATCCCACCAGGTAGCATGTAAGTTGCCAGTGGGATGGCATACGCGGCGGTGTGATTTAACGAAGTCGCTGAAGTTGCCTTGAGGCTACTAAAATAGACAATGCTGATCATTTACTGATCTTTACGTGTGATTTAGCAGAGGCAATTCTCAGTATTGTCTATGGCAGTGTATTTTCTGGCATTTAGTAGCCGTAAAAAAGTAGCTGCTACTAGTAGCTCTCACATTGTGTATGCCCTGTGGAATTCCATAGCCAGCACCAGCAAACACTCTCTTTCCTGTCTGAAATTTCAACTTCTTTATCACTTTGCAAGTATATTGCCAATATATACACACACTAGCAGATTCACAAGTCTGGATTAACATTAACGGTTTTAATGGAAAAAAAATATCTACTAAAAAATCTCATTTCTAGTTTCTAGTTTATGCCCTAAAGGTGTAATATTGATTGCAAATTCTTTTGCATAAATGTGCATTCTTTCCTTTACAGAACATTAAACATAGAGGAGGTTTGGAAAGGGATTATTTATCAGTTTTCGAGTTTGGGTGTTTTAGAGGTTTTCTTCCACTTAGAATAAACTCACAATTAAAAAAAACTAGAATATTTGCTTGTCTTTTAAAAAATATAAATAAAAAAACTTGATTGAATAATATCACAGGAAAAAAACTCAAATACCTTGAATTTGCGAGTTAAAAAGTTTGCAAAAAACGTAAAAATCTCGAATTTAAAAAATGGCGTGAAATTTTGCTTAGGAATTTTGACTTCTACCTAAACGTGCAAGCTTTTACATGGAGAAGTTTTACATTTAAGTTTTCAGATTTTTGCACTTCAAGTGCAAGAATGTTCAAGTTTTTGAACCATAATTCTAATTTTGGGAGTTTAGCCCCTCAAAAAATGTAAAAAAGATTTTAATTTGAGCGTTAATAAATCAGTCCCATATTGTGTATTTAGCATGATAAATGCACAGGTTACCCAGCCCTAGTAAATAAAAGCAGGTAAATGGCATAATAGAAAAGAAGAAATTTACTGACATCAATAGCACAGAAAGATTGTGCATCTCTTAGATGAAGAATAAAGGTTCAACACTGACATAAATAAAAAGCTACGGGGTTCCAAAGCAAAATCTATTGGATAAGATAATCTGTTTTGCAGGCATTTTACAGTTTCACAGTTGCTAGGTGTGCTGCCTCTATTGTTACACACCTGAATCATATTTTCCTATAAAAGTACTCTTCCTCAAGGGCTGCTTTTATAAACAATAAGCTGCTTTACTGTTATATGTACAAATAAAGCACCCAGCCCGGCTCCATTCCTTTACTTTCCCTTTGCACATGTTTTCTGTTGAGGGGTGTGGCCTCATGACATGCCACAGCAAATCAGCTTTCACTCTGCTCTGTCACTCACTCATTTCTGCATCACTGGTGCAGACCAGGGAACCGGAGATTCTGGAGGGTGGGGGATAGGAGGCTGCTTCAATAATTAGCCATAACTTTGTAACACTGCAAAATTTTTAAAAGCAATTGTATAAATTGTCAAAATGTTTGTTTAGACTTTATATTTTCAATATCATAAAAAAATTTTTCACGTAGTTCCCCTTTAACTTGCTGGGTGTCAGTTTAACCTAGACATCTATTACTATAACTCAAACAGGAAGTGACAGGGAGTTAGACAGTGAAAGTGGTTTGAATTTCTTTTCTACTGCAAGAATTAACAAGACGATAGATGTTTCGTAATTAAAACAATAGGCAAAAAGTAGAGCTATTCAATGGGCTCAAAACTATATGTCCACTTTAAGCACTCATAAAACCTGAAGAGATTTTAACTGTCAGAATGTAAAATTTTAAAGCAGCTACAAAAACCCAAAGACTAGGTGGGATGACTGAATTTTAAAGGCCGTCACATCCCATTAACACTCACAGTGAAGACATAAAGTTCTTGCAATGAGTTATGATGTAGTATAAACTATCTGTAAGATCTGTCCAGGCTTGGCAGTATCTCTTTACATACTGTATGTTATAGAAAACAAAACTCAGCAGTGTATTTTCTGTTAGTTCTGGCCAATACTTATCTAGATAATTCTTTATTTAAGTTTAAAGCGTACCTTTGGGTATACATAGTTGTTTACATATTTCATATTCTTGTCTTGAAGAGGATTTTTTTTATCTATAAAGTGAAGATTTATAACTTTTGAATCTTTTTTTTTTTTGCACTCTACGTTTTCCCCAGTCTGTTTATTATACTTATCCAGCATAAGGATACGGTAATAGTATCCAGTCGAGCACTAACCCTGTGACCCTTAGTCCACTAACAGAAAAGCAAAAGATCATTTACTGATAATTCTCTATTTTTAGCATTGACCCCTAAGGGCAAAGACACATGGGGAGATTAGTCACCAAGATTTTTAAAAAACCAGTCGTGGCGACTAATTGCCATGGCTATAATAATGGCGATTGGTACTGGCAACTTGGAGCTACAGTAGTTTAGGAATAGCATGGTATATTTCACGTGTCAAATTCACATTTGTGTGTGGAAAGGAACGATAGCGATTAGTTGCTACGACTGGGCTTTTTAAAAAATCTCCCCATGTGTCTTTGCCCTAAGGCAAAAAAAAAATCTCCCATGGGGAGATTAGTCACCCTCAACAAATCTTTTCTACTGCAGGTGACTAATCTCCCCAAAATACCATCCTAACGGCAATAATATGAATCGCCTGTAAGATGGCATACGCATTCCTAAGTCACCCAGATGCGTATGGATGGTAGCAGAGATTTAACCTAGGCCGACTAATCTTCCTGTGGGACATCACCCTAAGAACTATAACACACAGTATTGCCCTTAAGGGCTGATCTACTAAAATTCATCTGATTTCTGGCCTTGAAAGTCATATAAACTTGACATGGTATAAATTTGAATTAAACTCAACTATTGCTGTATTTATAAAATGTCACGATAATCCTTGCATTGTTCGTACAGAAATTTTGAATTTACATTCGAAAATCCCAAATTGTTAAAGTATTGTTAAAACTCAAAAAATTTGAGTTTAAACGGATGTTTGTTTCCATAAATCCTCTTTTATTTTATTTTTTTTACAACAAAAAGTTAACAAAACATTAATATATCACAAATTATGGGAGTTACTTTTGAAAAACTCATATTTTTCAGGGAAAATTTCCAAAAAACTCAAACAATGTCAGAAAAATTGAGTACTGGCAAAAGCGTTTGTAAATCTCGAAAATATCTAGAAGTAACAAAAATCTACTCAGAATTGCTTAGTAAATGTGCCCATAAGTGTTGCAGAACTGCAGCTTTGAGCAGGCCTTGGCCCTTGATTCTATGCTGGAGGATTATGGGATTGTAGTCCTGCAACATCTGAAAAATCAAGGTTAAACAACATTGAGCAATTATGGAATATACATTTCATAACTGTTTACTAGTGCTAATCTTAAACAATATAATATTATAAAGAACCCTAACTGTTCACCATAATAACATAAACATGTACATTATATATATACAGAGTATTTACTAAGCAAGGGTAGTAATTTCCTGTTTTTATGTCGTGAACTAAAGCGGACATATTCTCAATAGTCTTCTCTGGCTAAGGGAGAATTCTGGGAATTACGATTAGTTTGTTGTGAGTTTGCTGTCTGAAAGGCTGGCAGCAAATGGAGTTATGGTTATTTATTTTTTGCTACAAAATATGGTTTGATTTTTACTTAGCATGGTGCATCAAGTCAGACGTAATTAAGACCATATTACTTGCAAAATGATCCTGTTTTACAGATGCAAGGGTGTTATAAACACGAGCTCTCTGCTCACAAGACATGTGATTTACTCTTTGCAGAAAGATAAAGCCCGTCTCGTTTGAAGATTATCATAGAAACTGGACTGAGATTGCAACATCTAAACCTGCAGAAGATTTAAACCATCTGAGTAAGAAGATCTAAGTACTTGATAAAATGTATATTGCTTGAAGTCAAATGTTTATCTTTAGTCTTTCAGACTTGAAACTTTATAAACACTGAGTATGATACCATTATTTCTGTAGTCACATTAGGGGTCGTTATGAACACAAGCGCAGCTTGCAATTTGAGACACAAATCAACATGTTTTTTTACCCATAATGCAGCATGTCCCCATATAATTCTAGTGTAATTTCAGACACACTTCTAGTTGCGATAGCTGCAATGTGCCCGTTGTATCACATGGCCCAATTACATTTGGAAACAAATTAGGTGCAAATTTAGCATTTTGAGAGTGGTGCTTGCATACAACAGAGTTATAGCAGAGGGGTAGGCTAGGTAGATTTCCAGTCCATGAAGAGATAAAAAAACAATATAAAGAAACAATATAAATAATTTGGGGGATTTAAAAAGGATTCAGGTCTGTCAGTTAAGTGAAAAATTTTGTTTACATAATTATACTTTTTGTTGTCTGCCCCCCTCCTCCACCACCACCACCACCACCACCACCACCACCACCACCACCACCACCACAACCACTTCCTTAATGCCTTCCTTATTTTACAAAGCTTGAGGTTGCAGTCCTAGTAGGAGGCTCAATTAGGTCAAATAGATTCAATTGGTGTAAGGGCTGGTACTGGCGAGTGTTTGGTTCCGTGCTTCTCTGAGGTGGTTTTCTCCTGCGTTCCATTGTACGGCCCCATAAGGAAGAATGGGGGGGGGGGGGGGTGTTCCTGATCTTCTCTTTGATGGAACGTGGTAGAATGCCACTGCAGGGGAGCACTGAACCATACACTTATCAGTAGAAGTCCTAAGGCTGGCCCAAATCTTTTAAAACTTGTGTGGCTTGATTGCAAATCTGTAAAGACTTGAGTGGCCTAAGTGCAATATCTAGGTTTCTCACCAGAGGGCAACAGATCCTGTGAAAGGGAAAAAAAACTGTAATAAAGAAACAGTTTGTTGGTTGAGTGGTGTGTGCTGCTCTTTCTGAATACATTAAAGCTCTACATATTAAGTTTTACTAAACTTTTTTTATTTACATAGGAAATATAAAACTTAATAGTGCTTTATTGCTATATAACAGGTCAAACAAGCCTTGCCGCACTGTCTTACGTTAACAACATTTTTTGGTAGTGATGGTTTAGGGACAGAGTGCCAAACAAGGTATAAATACTCTTGCTGTCCAAGACACAAGTTCAAAGTCTTTAGACAAACAATATCCTCATCGAAAAGCTGCTCTTTGCAGTGTGCATCCAGCCTTTTAAGCTGCACTGTGAAGATCTGTCTGCATCTTTTTCTTTACTATACAGCTGCCTTCATTTGCCAATGCTGTATTCATAAGCCACTTTGATGCTGCTTTCTGTACCTTGTGGTGCATTTTTAATCAGGTGCAATATGTAGAGTCCATGCACTTGTGCCTGTGGGCTTAGTAAATAAGCCCTATAGTGTAAAATATTACCAAATCCACTTTTTTGGTAACTGACCAAATCACAACTTTGAATGAAGCATTTGGCCAAACTCTGAACCAAATCTGAACCATAATTTGCATTTGTGCTTGTCATATACTTTGTTTCCTCCAAATCCCACTGAAAAAGGCTTAGATTTTGCAAATCCTCAACCAAATCCAGGATTCAGTGCATCTCAATAATAGTCCTTGTGAAGAGTATATATGAAACTTAAGTAATATTATATCATTTGATGCACCTTATAAATTAGGTAAATAAGGTATCTAATGCATATTAGTGATCACATAACTCATAAAAGTTCCTACAAAATAATTTTTCTAAAATTTCTAGTACTAGTGAAGAGTGTGCAGTGGTCTGTTTTCTAAGCCAATAACTAAAAAGCTGTCAGCAGAAATATATAGATAATATTTGAAACAGCATTCAGTTGTCACTGGTGTCAAAACGGACATGTACTTTGAATGAAGAATGCAGATAACACTGATTTAGCATTGGCCTGTGTCTGGAGTTTTATCGAACTGATGCACAAAATGAAATTAATATGTTATAATATAATCGTAAACTAATGCCCCTTACTCAGGCATATGAATCAGTAAAGCAGTGAAGGTATTTAAAGCTTAACACCTTCACTGCTTTCCTTTTAATACCTTCACTGCTTTACTGGTCCCTATGTCTGACGTAGGAGCGTGCCCCAAATTGTTACACATGTTGTGCCAGTACATTTTTTTTAATTATTGCATAAGAATAGGGGGTGCTGATCCCTTGTTTGTGTCCTGAGCACTGGGTTACAAATTTTGGAAAGGCCAGGGTGTGCGGTGAGTACATTGACGTCTTTGTAGGCCCCAAAGTATGATCAGCTTAATTTGATATGATGATCTGCCTGCTTTGACCCAGTATGTGGGAGGCCAAATTGGGCCTAAATCTGCCTGTTTGATTCCAATTAAGAAGATCTGCTGTGTATGGCCATCTTGATATTTACATGGCAACAAATGAAGGATAACACTGCATGATTAGAAATTATTCCTTTGCTAATTAGTGAACTGGCTTTGTATTTTATTTTTCTTGCAGGTTATAAAGAATATACCAAAAAGAAAAAAGAGCACCCCTTAGGTGATCTTTATTTAGACTCCAATCAGTTGCACCATTCCCCCCAACACCAAACAGGTAAATTAATGCCCAGAGACAAGATAAATAGAATTAAAGCTTAACTTTTATTTACATAAATAAAATCCCTATATAAATTCCTAAAAAAACATGAATTAAAAAACCCGTATTGTGACACATTCTTGTCATCACTAAGGGGTAATCATGGGTATAAGGCGAAAACAAACAATTAGTACTAATGCAACCCAAGTGGTGAATTTGATACTTTTGTCCCCACCTTATTTAGCAACTTGTATCACTCTGTCTTAAATTCCCCATCCAAATCATGGACGCTAATATAATCTCAACAGAGGCTTTGCAACAATTGTATTAACATCATCGTTTTTTAGTATCAAGTAATCCTTTTTAGTGCAGATGCCAGAGTCACGCTGTCCCTTTTTGTTTCAATCAATTAACAGCAAGTACACCTAGGTATCGTGTATTTCCTTCAGAGTCATCCCCCAATCACATTAGCCATCCACATTAATAGTTTAACAGAAATTATGTAGGACAAATTCCCCTCAGTCCCAACCTTCAACCCCACCAACAGGTCACCCTCGCACTTAAAACAGGCGCCGTCAACACCCCTTCTCCTCCCCCTTCTGAACAAAATAAAAGTTTTTAAATAAAAGTTAAGCTTTCATTCTATTTATCATGTCTCTGGACATTCATTTACCTGTTTGGTGTTGGGGGGAATGGTGCTCTTTTTTCTTTGTGGTATATACTTATTTGATGCTCCGTATGCATATTACCCTCTCTTTCTCAATTGATGTGATACACTCTCATGTGGATGGTGTAATTATGCACCTGAGATCTGATATTTTTTTTGTGTGGAAGGTGCAAATATTCCTCTCTCATATATTTCAGGTTATAATGAAGCAACTTTCAATACAGGAACATCCTCACAGTGGAATTACAACAAACAGTATGTTTTAATTACATGTTTATTTCTGGAACAATATGAAATATGAATATGTGAAATGTTCAGAAATACACAGTTTTCTCTCTTGCAGTTTAATAATCCAGAATTCTGAAACAACCCCCAAGCATATCTTATTAGAGATGGATACCCAGTTGCACACACTCTGCAGTTTATCAGGTAATTCATGTGTAATTTATAAACAAGCTAACTAACTATTTATGTGATATATAATAGTCTGTAATATTCACATTTATGTAACATAATTAGACTAAATAAACAGGCTGTCTTCATTCATGTAATCAAGTAGGCCTATATAGCTCACGATATAGCTGAAGAGTATGCACATAAGTGATATGGCCCTCTCATTGTAAAAGTCCTGACCGACAATGCTCTTTAATTTCTTCTTAAACATTTTAAACTTGTGTGCGCATTTTTAAAAACATTGTGCTTAGTTCAGAATAGATACAAAATGTATTGCTTTCAAACAAAATTCTTGGCATGCACACCACAGTTTGTTGTGTGCACTGGCCTCAAAACGTGTGTGTATAATACATTGCAACTTTACTCCCTTTTTATCATTTATTCATTGATAGAAGGACCAGGTGGAAGGTCTCAGAGCTAAGCAACAGGTTTCCAAAGAGCTCAGTGATCCCCTTACATAGCCCAGACTTGCCAGGAACTTCAATTCCTTGTTTCTGCTTCACTGAAGCAGAAAATGAAATATAAGCTATAATGAACAGGCAAGGAGCTTATTATCCATGTGGTGGTATACTTTATAGGGATAGGTTAGGACAGACTAACAGAAACTCCTAAAATAATGTGAAGCCTGATGAGTGATGGTGTTAGATAATTGCCAGTGAGAGAGCCAGACAAAGCATTTAACTGTGTGGTAGCTGGCTAAATATTACTACATTAAAGCTGCCCATACATATTTAGTGAGGTGCAAAATTAGTAAATGGGCAAAATTGTGCTTATCAGAAAGTTTGGCCCCTGAGCCAAGGGGCCTACGCAAACCTGTCAGACAAGGTCTGCATCAATGCACCAAAGTGGTCCTCCGCAAACTGGATTTTTCAATCTGCCAATTAGCAGTCTGTTGGGAGGCCCCTTATATGGTCCAATAAGCTGTGGTCTAGGTCTTCGGAGTTGCAGCTTATATCGACCTGTGTATGGCCAGCTTTATGGCGTGTGCTACCATGCTGCCTGAAATGAAAATACAGTATCTAGTGTAAAAGTGACAATAAGTAAATTATGAAGTATGACATGTATGGGCTTATTTATCAGTTTTTGAGTTTGTGAATTCAAGTTTGTTTTTCTGAATCAAATAAACTTGCATATTGAATGCTTGCTTATTTATTAACAAGGAAAATTCATCAGGAAAAAAAAAACTTGAATACCTTGAATTTTCAAGTTTATACACTCGAAAAAACTTAAATATCTTGAATTGAAAATATGGTTTGAATTTGCCTAGAACAACTCCCATTGACTTCTATAGAAGCTTTTAGATGATGAATTTTTACATTTGAGTTCCTGGTACTATATATAATGTCCAGAGCATTAAATAATGTCATGTATAACCGGAAAAGTTTATTGATATACAGATATGGGATCCCTTATCCAGCAGGTGTGGCTTGTTAACTTTCTGGGCTCTCTGCCAAAAGCCCACTTATTTAATTAAGTCTGAGGAACAATGTTTCTAAGTGCAGGTGAAGCTTGTTAAGATTTCTGGGCTCTCTGCCAAAAGCTACTTTTTAAATAAGGCTAATGCCACACGAGGTGTAGGGCTGAAATTTTCGGCAAGCGGATAAACGCTTGGCGAAAATTCAGCCCTACGCCTCCTACTTGTGCCTGCACCCGAATGAATGGGATACGTTCGGGTGCAGGCACATGTAGCCGATATACGCATGAAAACGCGAGAGAATGCAAAGTCTATCGGCTACATGTGCCTGCACCCGAGCGTATCCCATTCATTCGGGTGCAGGCACAAGTAGCAGGCGTAGGGCTGATTTTTCGGCAAGCGTTTTTCCGCTTGACGAAAAAATCAGCCCTACGCCGCGTGTGGCATCAGCCTAAGGTTAAGAAATATTTGTATCTTTTTTAGTGTTCAGTGCAGGAGAAATGAGGGACATTTTAGTAAGAATCCAGGACTGCGGGTTGAGCTGTTAAAAGAGGGACTGTCCAGCGAAAATCGAGACATTTGGGAGCTATGCATACCTGTATATAATATGCAGAGTTTTGGTTGACTTCATGTATACTATGTCATGTGTAATATAAACTGCTTATTTTCCTTCGGTGCAGAGACAACCCAGGGGCACATTCATTATAGTACGACTGGTCTGATTACAAAAAATGTGTATTTTTTCTAAAGTTTACGACTTTTACTTATTTTCTGTGATATTTTCGTTAATTTGCGCAACTTTTTCGTACTTTGCAACAATTTGCACCACAATTTGTCGCAATGAGTATGAAAGTTTCGGATTCATTCAAGCTTCGGTATCGTGACTTTCCTTGGGCCAGGTTGGAGCTGCAGAGTGCCAGTGAGTCCTATGGGAGGCTTCCAAAATCATGAACTGAATACTGAAATTCAGAAAGGTTTTCCCGCCGTTTACGATTGTTCGGATACCAAAATTTCGTGACTATCGGATCGCCATTTGCAAATGATTGTTTCAATACTAAAATTTCAGATCGTAAGTACAAAATCTTCGTATTCAAACAAACATAATTTTCGTGACTTTTGCGATCATCAGAAATTATCGGATTTCGTGATTCAGATTCGTACTTTAATGAATGTGCCCCCTAGTGTTTGAATTCAGAAAAAGTCAGAAGACCATTACTGCAGAGACACACAGCATGTAATGGCCAGGGACAGAATGTTTTCTGTATCTAGGCAGAGATTGATTCTCATTTTTTGGGTCCTGTTCCAGTTGTGCTTATGATTTCAGTTGCCCATCTTAAATGATGGCAGGTAGAGTGTGCATGCCTGTGGGTGTCCTAAGGCAGGGGCAATGGTAGGGGAATGGATGAACCTGGGCTTGTGGGCATGAAAAATCCTTGGTTGAATGAAAAAGGAAGAATATACTTTGTACACCTATTACTTCTATGTTAATATCATGTGTGACTTTTATTTTCTGCTAATTCAGGTGCACGGCATTTGACCACAGCAACCCATATGAAGGAGAAAGAGCAGTTGTCCAAAGGAGAGAGTTATGTAAAGACTTTAAGCTCACACCATGGAGTTGTGTCAGACAGAGAGCCCTGGGAAACAGAAGTGGACAAGCTGGTCGCCTGGACTGATAGCCTTTGTATTGATTTATTAGAGGATTAAACAACATATTACACTAAAATACACTGACAGGAGCTGCAATGCACAGTAAATTAGGCAGTTTTTTTCATTTCTACAGCAGCCGATATGCAACCTTCAGTGCCTTTAAAACATAAAACCCATGAGAGGATTGTCTCCCTGTTAGGGTAACTGTGTGTCAGTGTTCCCCAACCAGTGGCTTGTGAGCAACATGTTGCTCCTCAACACTTCTTCCATTTAAATGTGGCTCATGGGTATGAAAGGTTGGGGATCCCTGCTGTAAGTGCTTAAATCTTTAAAGGGATACTGTCATGATTTTTATGGCGTACTTTTTATTTCTAAATTACACTGTTTACATAGCAAATAATTCACTCTACCATTTAAAATTTTATTTTAAAACCAACAAATGTATTTTTTAGCTGTAATATTGGTGTATAGGCAGCCATCTCAGTGCATTGTGCCTGAGTCTGAGCTGTCAGAAGGAGCCAGCGCTACACGTTAGAACTGCTTTCAGGTAACCTATTGTTTCTCCTCCCATGTAACTGGAGGAGTCCCAAGCCAGACTTGCATTTCTTACTATTGAGTGCTATTTTGATATCTACTGGGAGCTGCTATCTTGCTACCCTTCCATTGTTCTGCTGATCGGCTGCTGGGAGGGGGCGATATAACTCCAACTTGCAGCACAGCAGTAAAGTGTGATTGAAGGTTATCAGAGCACAAGTCACATGGCTTTGGCACCCTGGACAATGAAGAATATGGCTAGCCTCATGTAAAATTTCAAAATTAAGTATACATTTTTTGTGTGTGTGTTTTTGAAAAATGGATTTCAATGCAGGATTCTGCTGGAGAAGCTCAATTAACTGATGCATCTTGAAAAAGAAAACATGTTTTCCCATTCCTTTAATCCAGAGCTGGGCAACATCACTTAAAGGAGAAATAACAAAGAAGTGGGGTAGAAATATTGCACATTATGTATTGGAATCCAAGGCCACAAAAGCCCTTTAATCAGTGAAGCTTTGACTCAATAAAGATGCCCCTCATCTTCTTTTCTATTAATTAAAAGTCTAATTAGTAATTAATTCAGATTTTGACATTAAAATGTAATCACTGCTGCTGTAATATCAGCTTTCATGTTCTACCAGATGATTTGTGACCCCTAAGCTTAACTACTCCTCATCTGACCAGATCACACTGAGCATGAGCATGTGACTGACACTTCTAACAAACTCTAAAATGGTGACTCCCTGTGTGTAGTTTTCAGCACATTAATCATTACTGTTATAGAGATTCTGAAACTTAACACTATTGCAGTAAGTTCAGTATATAAAATACAACTTTTCTACATATATTTGTTTTTAGAGTTTAGTTCTTCTTTAATAATAATTACAGGCAGACTAGTGGTTGGGACATAAGTGCTAATTGGTAGCATTTGGCATAATAGACTGAGTTCTCCAATATTCCAACATTGGAAAAACACATCCAACTAATGTCCAACCTGCCCAACTGCAGTTATAAGATAAAGGTGGTAAATCACTTATAAAGTGATCTTTGCCTAGGAAATGCCTTGTATCAGACTAGAGCCTCTTATTGTCACACACACATCTTAAAATCTTTTCAAAAGATTAGGCTGTGTCAAGATAAACACTTGCTAGCTGACCTTCTTATAATACTACATGCTCCGGCCATTAAAAATCCGTAGTACTCAATCACATCAGGATGCAAGGGATTATAGAAGAGGTGTGCTTTTGCACCGCTTAGTGCAATTGTGTCTGGATCATATTGTGTTTGATTAATAAACATTTTTGGGGCTCATTTACTATACAATGAAATAATTAGTAATTGGTAAAACTGAACTCAAAAATGTGGTGTATGGCGAGTTTATAAAAAAACTACTATTAAAGAACAACATAAGCAAATTTCTTCAATTCTGAAGAGATCACATTCAACCTATGACCATTAGATGGCACTGTAAGATTATTTCTAAAATTAAAAACGCTGTTCAAAGGAATGTATTATTCTGATACAATTTTGACCACTTTTTCACATTTCATTTGATTTAAGGGTCAGATAAAATTACTTTACTACATCTGGTGAAAAATAATTTGGCTTATATTTGGTGCTGACACAATTGCCCTGCTATGAATACGTTGCACAAAATATACAGAATACACAGTTTAAGTGACTGAGGTAGAATTCTTACCCTTTGAAGTGATGGGTTTGGGTGCTCATGCCCCAGACCTTCAGCTTGGGGAGCCAATATAGGAAATCATGTGGGGAAAAAACAAGCAGGCACTTCAGAACTCCAAATAATGGTCTCAAAATAGCTCAATATTAAAGTACAAACATATCAGTTTATTGTAACTATACACATAATGCAAAGGAAGCCTTATGCGTTTTGTACCAGAAGGAGTACTTAGTCATAGGCTCAATGAATACATTGCACATTCTCTTTCAATGCACACAAATTAATATTTTTGTGTAGTGTTAAAAAAAAATGATTTCTGCAACATATATTTAAATGTTAGGCACCCTTCAGTGATTGTAATCACTTACCTGATACCCTGGGTTGGTACTTCTGTTAGGAGAAAACTGCAAAAGCATCAGTCCGAGGATTTTGAAAAAAAGGGTAGAGGAGGATCGCTTACTCACATGTACCCTGAGCCAGTGCAATTTTGTGCAAGAGAAGCCCTAACATTTGGCACACCCAGTGATAAAACTTTCCTTCTCCTTTAAAGTCACAAAATAAATTCAAACTATTTAACCACTCAGGTAAAGTTGTCAAATTGTATAGGTTGTAGCAAAGTTCAGTTTCCCAGCAGCCCAGTCTGACCCTGGACTCGTGGCCCCTCACCTTTTTGGCTGCTTTAACTGCTTACCTTTGTGTAAGATTTAAATGGCATCAGTATTGACTGGCCACCTGCATTGTTCATACCTCAGATTCAGACTATAATCACCTTGTATTGTTTAAACATGTAATCCCCTGTAATGTTCACACCTTTTGATCCCTGCATTGTTCACACCTCAGGCTCAGACTGTAAGCACCCACATTGTTCACCAGTTCACAACTCAGACAGACTGTAGGAGCAGTGCCAGTATTGTGTCACTGTATGCTGCTGTGTGTGCCTTTCTCTGCCTGTCCTATGTTGCCCATGTGTGTCATACACACAGGCAGCATAGGGCAAGCAGAGTATGGTGCACATAGGCAGCATATGGCAGGTAGAGTATGGCACACACAGGCAGCATAGGGCAGGTAGAGTATGGCACACACAGGCAGCATCGGGCAGGCAGAGTATGGCACAAACAGGCAGGGTAGGGCAGGCATAGTATGGTACACACAGGTAGGGCAGGGAGAGTATGGCACAGACAGGCAGGGTAGGGCAGGCAAAATATGGCACAGACAGGCAGTACTCTGCCTGCCCTATGTTGTCTGTGCGTGCCGTACTCTGCCTTCCCTATGCTGCCTGTGTGTGCCGTACTCTGCCTGTCCTTTGCTGCCTGTGTGTGCCATACTCTGCTTGCCCTATGCTGCCTGTATGTGCCATACTCTGCCTTCCCTATGCTGCCTGTGTGTGCCATACTTTGCCTGCCCTATGCTGCCTGTGCCATACTCTGCCTGTATGTGCCATACTCTGCCTGCCTAATGCTGCCTGTAGGAGGTGAACCTGGCAGGGGTTTGTTCTGGAAGTTTGTTAGCATTTGGAAATAGTCATTAAATGGTCCCTAAGGTGTGTAGTTATATGCTGGGGGTTGCTGTGCTATCCACAGGGGAGGAGGAGACATACCGATTCAAGTGTGTTTTAATATGACATCATATAATTCTTTCACATATGAATGAAGGGTAATATCCCTACAGTGAGCACCAACCATTTGGGTTTTTGCTGCGCTACCACCATTAATGTGGGTATGGTCTTAAAAGCTCTTGTGATAACACGTGTGGTTCAAAGTGGGTGCAGTTTAAAAAAAGGGGAGTGGTCAAAACTGGCTTCCATTATCGGCCCTCCACTATGTAGGTCATAAAAAGTCTGGCCCGCGGTACAACAGAAGTTTGACAGCACTGAATTAGGTGATGAGTTAAGGTGCCTCCAAACCTGTGTCTCGAACATGCATCAAATGCACAAAAGAAACACCTATGTGTAAGACTAAGAGCCCTTAAACCTGATAAAAAACCTTCTGATGACAAAGCCACTAGTGAAATGATTTGATAAATGAGCAAAATCTTCAGATTTAACAATTCTGCTAAAAAGACATTTTCCAAAATCTCAGGAAGAGGTTAGTAAATGTTATAGCATTCAAACTGCTGGGAATTAGGCCAGGAAAATGTTAGAAATCCCACCTTTGATAGATTTCCTCCTTGATCAAAACAATTTTAAATTCAGACACACAGTGCAGAATGGCATTTCACAGCCGTTTACATTTCAGCTAAGCATCTTTTATGGGAATTTTCCTTCTTAACACACCACAAAGCTTTACACACAACTGTTGTTTTCAGAATCCATAATTGCATCAATGTCACGCTATAAAAAATAAAAACAGCAATTAAAAACTAGCTACGAACAGGCATTCAGTAACTTTTTAGTACTTACCCCTTAAACTGTAGTTTCAAATGTGTTTTTTTCTACCTATTGTTTTGGGAATGTTGCTTTCTGTGAGGGATGCTTTTTTCTAAATTGCCATATGTTCCTGCTTTAATTCTTAATCTCATTTCTAAGACTATAGAAGCACACAAGGATTTAATTTGCTAAAAATCAGCTCAAATTCAGTTACACTGCACTTTTAAACATCTGCAAATGATTCTGGATTTTTTTTTTTCATTCTAAAATTGAGAGGTATGTATGAAAAGTCCATCTCTGAACTGTTAAACCAATACTTTTTAGTCTGACTATAAAAAAGGTCTATTATTAAGTCATATTAACAGCATTGGAGGCATTTCTAATATGAATTTGCTCTATCCAACTGCTTAGAATGATTTCTAGAAGCCACTTATTTGTTTTGTCGTTTCAATACAATTACACTATACCTAGCCTAGATAGTGGCTTGCACTAAAGCAGCAAATCTGAATTTAGTCTCCCTTTAACTAACTAAACCCCCACACAAACAAAAGCCCCCATCCACTGCATTGGCCCAAATCCTGCTTTTTCCATGCTGGGTCTATTGTATAGGAAGACATCCCAACTGGATGGCAGTGGATAGCAGCTTTTGTTCATGGGCAGGTTTAGTTCTTCTTTAAGGTGGCATGTCTATTTAGAAAGAACCATTTTCCAGCTGTTTGACTAACGGGCCCACACAGACTTGGTTAATAAATCATTTGGGCGCCAGTAGTTCTTAAAACAAAGTATAACTCTTTATTTACAGGCATGTACAATAAGCTGTTGGAGGGCAGTCAGGAATGATGCAGTACCGTATTTTCCGGCGTATAAGACGACTGGGCGTATAAGACGACCCCCCAACATTTCCAGTTAAAATATAGAGTTTGGAATATACTCGCCGTATAAGACTACCCCTCTTCAAACACTTGTTACTCATTATATAGCTTTTGCATCTTTGTCAACATCAATCACAGGCAATTCCAGCGGACACTCTGATGCTGAAGGACCAGGGCAAAAGTCCTGCCTGGCCCATATCCAGTTTCTATTAAAGGGGAAGTAGCAATAGAGCGCCCGGAACCCCCCATGCCCTTGAATAAGTCATCTGTCGCTAGTTTGTGCACTATAACCCATAGGCTCTGCATTAGGATACTGAACAACAACGCAGAACATATAGGGCAATAACTTAATGGCACCCAGATGTTCACCCATTACTGCACAATCCAGCGCAATCAAATACAGATCACCTGCAGCATCTAATGTTCCCTTCTCCCTGTGGGGGATCAGTAAATGATCAGTATGAAATCAGTAAATGATCTGCACGTATGTTCTGCCCCCTGTACCCCCCCTGGCCGTTCGTACTGCGCAAAATAAAAATAAAAGCTAATATCAACCTTGCATCCTTGGGCACCCCTCACATCACCCCTCAACCGGCGCATCCCTTTGTCGCGCCGCTCGCACCCCACCCCGTGTGGACGTATGTTAGGCCCCCTGCATCCCACCACCCCTGGCCGTTCGTACTGCGCAAAAAATAAAAATAAAACAGAAAATAATAGCTAATATCAACCTTGCATCCTTGGGTGGGCACCCCTCACATCCTCGTTCAACCGGCGCATCCCTTTGTCGCTCCACACGCACCTCCCCCGTGCGCTGCCCCAGCCTGCACAGATGTCGCGTCTTGCGCATATGCGACGTCTGTGTGCAAAGGGGGGGTGGTGAGAGCGGCACGACAAAGGGATGTGCTGGTTGAACGAGGATGTGAGGGGTGCCCACCCAAGGATGCAAGGTTGATATTAGCTTTTATTTTTATTTTTTGCGCAGTACGAACGGCCAGGGGTGGTGGGATGCAGGGGGGCCTAACATACGTCCACACGGGGGGGGGGGGCGAGCGCACTCGGCTTATACTTTGAGTAAGTACCTGGCGTATATGACGACCCCCGACTTTGGCATGGATTTTTCGGGGTTAAAAAGTCGTCTTATACGCCGGAAAATACGGTACATTTATTCTGTGGTTACTCATGAATATACAGTGGTGCTTGAAAGTTTGTGAACCTTAAAGATCATCTGATTTTCAAGTACTAAAAGTAGATGAAGAAAACCTAGTTAAACAGATGAGTCAAAAATTATAATATTTGGTCATGTATTTATGAAAAAAATTATAAAATAACATACCTGCATGTGGCAAAAAGTGACTCTTGCTCTCAGGATTTGGTGTGACCCCCCTTGTGCAGCAATAATTGCAACTAAACGTTTGCTGTAACTGTTGATCAGTCCCGCACATCGACTCCGAGGAATTTTAGCCCATTCCTCTATACAGAACGGCTTCAGCATTTGGGTGCTGGTGGGTTTCCTCACATAAACAAGGCTGGGTTTCCTTACATAAACAAGGCTTTAAATCTTTCCACAACATTTCAGTTGGATTAAGGTCAGGACTTTGACTTTCCAGAACATTCACTTTATTCTTCTTTAACCATTCTTTGGTAGAACGACTTGGGTGTTTAGGATGGTTGTCTTGCTGCATGACCCACTGTCTTTTGAGATTCAGTCCACGGACAGATGTCTTGACATTTTCCCTTAGAATTGATTGTTCCATCAATGATAGCAAGCCGTTCAGGCCCAGATGCAGCAAAACAGGCCCACCACCATGTTTCATAGATGGGACATGGATCTTATGCTGGAATGCAGTGTTTTTTCTTCTCCAAATGTAATGCTCCTCATTTAAGCCAAAAAGTTCTATTTTTTAAATTAGGGCCACTCTCAGCTGTTCAAAAACTAAGGGGACTACCTGCAATAAACAGTAGCAAAACCTTGTGTCCCTTACATTATCTATTTATCTATCTATCTATCTGGAAAATGGGGAGTGCTCACGTGACATCCAAACAACATGCCTGGGTGCAGGATCAGTTTAGAGAAACTGATTTTAATAGGCAGGTACTAATGACTAAAATTCCAACATTTTAATCACATCTATTTCCCTGATTAAGATTACATAGATGAAATTAAAACGCTGAAATTTTAGTAGTTACTATTTGTCTATTAAAATAGACAAAAATGTTCTCAAGACTGAGCCTGCTGAGAGTGGTGTTTTTTCTAGTATCTATTTTCTATGCAGTGGACAAAGTGCAAAAGAATTGGTCAATTTTTGGCACTTTAAACTGCCTGTGAATGACGCCATGGCACTTTTGGGCAGCACTTTTTGGCAATTTTACTTCTTGTATACATCCATTTATTGTACAGGGCTGTGAATAGGTTGGTGCTTTATAAATATATGTTAATTCTAACACTGCACTTCATATTTTTATCATAAACATTTCTAAATATATGTAACATACATAACATATATATTTCAAGTAAGCTGAGCAGGGATTTTTTTTTGGAGGGGTAAAAGCTTTTCTCAGTTTGCGCAGTCTGATATTTATTCTAACCCAGAGGCTTATCCGAAGAATGTTTGGCACAATACACATCACTTTGGACCAATTTGCAGTTTTCCTGTATATTTTTATGTTGTGCATATTTTGCATTGGATTGTGTGTTCTTTCTCTCTGTGTATATACATTTTTATAGCCCTTCAGTTTGCTTCATGAAAATGTCAGAGAAAACTGACAATTGAAATACTTGCTACATATCAGCAGTGATGAAAGTTCCAGCAGTGAAACAAACATCCATTCCCCACTGCATATGAAGTCTCACAAGCTGGAAAGAAATGTAAATTTGTTATCTGGGATGCATTCATTAATTATTTCTCTCTTTTGAACAAATCATTAGAGTTGTCATGTCAGTCTGTCATCTGAAATAAAATGTCCCTTGCTTTATGTCTGCTATCATTCTTTTTCTGTGTTTTCTGTCTATCACACCCCCCCTGTCTAACTAAAAATAAAAAGTATTTTGGTTGCCATAGTAATCAGCAAATTTACAATGCCTCTAACAATACTGGCCTCTTGGGTGTGTGGTTATTGTACAAAGATTCTTCCTTATATTGAGCTTTGCATTAAATTCAGCCTTCCACATTAGTGTGAGGTTTGGCACTGAAAGTTGTTGGGGCTAAACTCTGTCTTAGAAAATAATTTCTTGAATTTTTGTTGTTGTTATGCTCACATGAAAGTGGATTTCATTGTGACTCAGATGAATGTGGTTACATTCAAATACAGCTTTGTTTACCAAAAAAGCATGATGCCAGCTGTCATTGACTGTTAATTTTCTTAAAGCAATCAGACTTTTATGATGATTATACTATACAATCATGTAGGCCATATGTATGTGTAAAATTAACTTTGCAGATTTATTTGTCTGATTGCAGAGCACAGGGTTTTTGAATGCTTTTGGCATGGCCCAGAACATTCTGTTCATAAGAAGCTGGAGGTAAATAAAGACAAATACAGATATGGGACCTGTTATCCAGAATGGTCTAGACCTGGATTTTCTTAACTAAGATAATTCCATAATTTAGATCACCATACTTTATGTCTACTAAAAAATCATTTAAACATTAAAGGAACAGTAACACCAAAAAATAAAAATGTTTTTAAGTAATCATAATACAATGCACTGTTGCCCTGCACTGGTAAAATTTGCACATTTGCTTCAGAAACACTTCTATAGTTTATATAATAAGCCACTGTGTAGCCATGGGGGCAGCCATTCAAGCTGGAAAAAGGAGAAAAGGCACAGGCACATAGCAGATAACAGATAAAACACCATTGTATTGTACAGAACTTATCTGTTATCTGCTATGTAACCTGTGCCTTTTCTCTTTTAAATGGCTGCCTCCATGGCTACACAGCAGCTTCATTTACTAAACTATAGTTATTGTTTCTAAAGCAAATACACCAGTTGCACCAGTGCAGGGCAACAGTACATTATACTGTAGTTCCTTTTATACACTTTGATTTTTTGGTGTTACTGTTCCTTTAAATAAACCCAACAGGATTGTTTGCCTCCAATAAGGATTAATTTTATCTTATTTGGTATAATGAACAAGTAGGGTTGCAACCTGGAAGGTATTTTACCGGCCTAGTCTGGAACAGTATTACAAATTTACCAAACAATAACTTGTAATAACTTGTCTATCTTCCCCCGGCCTGACTTTTTGCTCCAAAACTCGGCTAATTTCAGATTAAGTCCTCAACCTGTCACCTGCCCTGTGACATCACTGACCATGCCATTTACATCTCATGGCCCCGCCCTGCAGGTATAGGTTTTATAAAAAGATGGCAACCCTAGGTACAAGGTACTGTTTTATTATAACAGAGAAAAAGGAACTCATTTTTAAAAATTAGAATTATTCGATTAAAATGTACCTTGTGGGAGATCACCATTGCGTAAGGCAAAGCTTTTTGGATAACAGGTTCCCACATAACAGATCCCATGCCTGTTGTATTTCTTGTAGAATATTTGTAAGTCGTGCCTGAAATTTAGCTATTTGTTTAAGAGAGCTATGGCTATTTCTGTAAATGTACATATAATTATTTTTGGCCATAGAAAGCAACAATCTATCTGTGCAAAGAGCAAGGTCTAGGATATCTATTTAGTACAATTAGCAACACATGGGCCTGTATGGGTTATTACCCATATCACACTACCCACAAAGGAACCATATACAGGTATAGGACCCATTATCCAGAATGCTCGGGACCAAGGGTATTCCGGATAAGGGGTCTTTCCGTAATTTGGATCTCCATACCTTAAGTCTACTAAAAAATTAATAAAACATTAATTAAACTCAATAGGATTGTTTTGCATCCAATAAGGATTATTTATATCTTAGTTGGGATCAATTACAAGGTGCTGTTTTATTTCTACATAAAAAAAGGAAATCAGTTTTAAAATTCTGAATTATTTGCTTATAATGGAGTCTATGGGAGACGGGCTTTCCGTAATTCGGAGCTTTCTGGATAACGGGTTTCCGGATAAGGGGTCCGATACCTGTATTCCCTTGTTCAACATTAGTTCAATAAATAGGGCCATGATAAACACAATTTTTGCCTATTGTTTAAATCACAAAAAAATGTATGATTTTTATTTTTCTGACCTAAACAAGGCAAACAGGGAAATTTAAGCAACTCCATGAATCAATGGGTTCTTTTTGGCTTTTTTTTCCACACAAAATGCATTGGGCTTTTTCTGTCTATTTTCACGCAAAATGGTTTGGAGTTAAGGCTTAGGCTAATGCCACACATAGCGTATGATGCATATTTTCGGCAAGCAGAAAATGGTTACCGAAAATACACTCCATACACTCCTGCCTGTGCCTGCTCCCGAATGAACTGAATACGCTCGGATGCAGGCACATGTAGCCGATATCCACATAAAACACAACATGCAAACTCCATGTTTGGTCCTTTTATGGTAGATAGTAGATACCTGCATAGCGGAATAATGTTTGGAGCCTGGGTTCCCACGCACAGATTTCCAGGCCCCCCACATAAGGGGAAACCAATTTCAAAGCTACTTTCTCACACTGCTCCTGTGACAAAGCTTTTTCACAGCACAATTGTTTACAAGATCATGCAGTGGCACAGAATTCCCTCTCTACTTATTTTTCTCAACCCACCAGACCAGTGCTTCGCCATACTCAGAAAGATTCTTTCCTGGTAACACCCATCCGGGGGTGTCCCAACATGACACTGACCTCCCTGCTCACTTTGTCATAACCCAAATCTGCTCACCTATCTACCCCAGAATCTCCTACATGTAAAGTGAGCAATTACAAGAATACACTTAAAGCCAGTTAACCCTCATTCACAGGGCCCATACACAGCTGCTGCCAAGGCAGGAGCATATTTATGTATAGGCACTAAAGGGCCTGTGCCGAAGGCAGCAGCTTTAAGGGGGGTGGATCTCTGGTGCCTATATAACTGAAAAAAATAAAAAATAAAGAACCTCCCCAGCCACCCCTCTGATTAAACCTATGCAAATCTGGCGGCAGAGCTAGGGGGGTAAGGCAGAAGAAGGGTGAATGCAGGTGGAAGTGTGAGACGTGTTTAGGTCCTAAATACATCCCTGTGCCAAGTCCACTGCGTTACTTTTTCTTGTTGGGTCAGGTATGGTGCAAGGGAGTATCCCATGGGAAGCATTACATGTGGATAGGGAACAGGATTGCCACCTTTTCTGGAAAATAATACTGGCCTTCCTATTTTTTTATTTTTGTTACCTATTAATCACATTGGCATCAGGCATCATTTTTACTGCCCAGGACATTAAAATGCTGGCCAGATGGCAACCCTAATGGGAAAGAAGCCCTTCACTGGTTTTAAAAAAAGAACTGTGGGTTCTCTGACCTTTAACAAGGCAAGACAAAATAACCATATATAACATGGCATTAGGCCTTCAACAATGGCATTCCACTTTGTCAGCTAAACACCAATTAGTCTCCAGTTATAGGGACAATTGTGTCGTAAAGGACTTTTTTTTCCTCATAAGGCAGGATTCGCTTAGCAACAATATACCTGTATTAGTAGCATAGGTTTATTGCTTATTGTCTTGCACAGGTATATTTGTATATTTATAGAAATATTATTTTCATGCTATTGCTTTCAGTCCTGCTTCCTAGTACTGCCAGCAAGAGAGCAGAGAATGTTACTGCTTTTGATGTTGGGAAGATAAGGATGAAATGTGATCTCAATACAAATATCCAACAAGAAAGAAATATGATTTAAAAATATATGAGCTAAGAAATAATTTAACAGGATTTACATATCACATGACTCTTTCTGCCGGGAGAAAGACTGAAATGCAGTATCAGTGCATTCTCTGCTGAAATAACTTACCTTTCTAGAAAATCATTTAAATTTGTTTCTGCATCCAAGAAAAACAACCTTAAAATGCAATATATAGCTAGATTGTTTAAAAAGGTGTATGTAGCATGCCATTATAATAAAAGGGAAATTCACCTTCTATTTTACAGTTTAGCCTTATTTAGTAACACTTAGACCATTTCTATTTTAATAACTTTTACATTGATTTTTATTTTTGTTTTAATTGCCTACTTTTGTTTACTTCTCTATCAGCTTGTGGTTTTAACTGCTGTCACTGACCCAAGCGGCCAATAGATTGATATTCTATTAGGCTACATTTTTATTGTTGTAACTTTTTATTGTTTAGGTTTCTCTACAGGCCCTTACATAATATGAATTGCACATGGTAATGCTAAGTGTATGTGGC
Source organism: Xenopus tropicalis (assembly GCF_000004195.4). Classification (NCBI taxonomy): domain Eukaryota; kingdom Metazoa; phylum Chordata; class Amphibia; order Anura; family Pipidae; genus Xenopus; species Xenopus tropicalis. Next base: position 84,721,911 of record NC_030680.2, on the reverse strand, counting down.
AGGCAGACAGTGCTGCGCGCCCCAGCACCCTACCGAACATTTGCGGCTATACCCGGAAGTGACATCATGTGTAGGCTGCGCTTTAGGAAGTGATGTAATGCACACATTCCAGAGTGAAGCAAAAAAATTGCACCCACAATATGACATGAACTTTGGGGGATTTAGAAAAAAAAAAAGGTTTGTTTATGTTGAGACAATATGAAACTCAACAGTGAATTTTCTAAATTAGGACATATGATTTTAGGAGCATCTGGATACTTGTGACCATATAGTTTATTTTTAGTGATGAGTAAATCTGTCCTGGAAATTTTTTATTTTCACACAAAATGCATTGGAGTCAATGGGCATTTTTTGCCTTTTTTATGCAAAATGCATTGGAATCAATGGGTTCTTTTTGCCTTTTTTTCCCACACAAAATGCATTGGGCTTTTTTCTGTCTATTTTCATGGAAAATGGTTTGGAGTTAAGGCTTAGGCTAATGCCACACATAGCGTATGATGCATATTTCCGAAAATACACTCCATACGCTCCTGCCTGTGCCTGCACCCGAATGAATGCTCGGATGCAGGCACATGTAGCCGATATCCACATAAAAACACAACATGCAAAGTCTCACGTTTTTGGATATTGGCTACATGTGCCTGCACCCAGGCATATTCAGTTCATTCGGGTGCAGGCACTGGTAGGAGCGTATGCAGTGTATTTTCGACAAGTGTTTTTCGGCTTGCCAGAAATATGTGCCATATGCTTTGTGTGGCATTAGCCTAATACTAGCAGTATTTGCTCAACTGAGATTTGGTACAGCTGGACAGAGGCAAATCAGCCTTAGTACTTGGGTCACAAGTATTAAATCTCATTCACAAACACAAGTGCCCCAGCCAGGGCCGGAACTAGGGGTAGGCAGAAGAGGCAGCTGCCTAGGGCGCAATGATTAGGGGGCGCCAGGCAGAAGCCTCTGCTGCCTACCACTAGTTCCCCTACTTTGTCATTGCCCCCGCCGCTAATGACAAGCGGGGGGGGCAATGACCCACGGCATCGCACCCCCCCCGAACTGCGCATGCGCGCCAACGGAGGGGGCGGGGCGGCCCAGGTGGCCGACCGGGTTGCCTAGGGCTCCCGGACAGCTTGGCCCGCCCCTGGCCCCAGCACTAAAATTGGATGCAAAATTGTGCATACTTGCCTTCACTTTGTACCCAGCAGCCCTGTTTTGATCACCTGCTAATAAACACATAAATTGTTCTGCTTCTACATTTTACATAAATAGTAATGTAAATAGTTGCATTTTTACCTCTTGTGTTGGTTAGCACTGCAGAAAATGTTTTAGATTTTAAAATACATGTTAATATAGTGAATAAAGTACCCCCTATTGTAAAATATAGGGATATTATAAGTCACCAAGGAGTTTCATGACCATATAAAAGCACAAGGCCAAAGGCTGGGTGTTTTTATACAGGTCATGGAATTTAGGGGTGACTTCTAATATCCTCATATTTTACAACAGGGGGTTCTTTTTTATTAGAATATACAAGTTTAAGGGGCACATTTACTTATCCACGAACGCTCCGACCGTTCGCTCGATCGGTCCAATCATATTTTCCGCGACTTCTTCGTACCTTGCGCACTTTTTCGTATTTTTAGCGGGAAAAAAATCGGATCAGTTTTGCCACTGTTTATTATTATTATTAACATTTTTTTATAAAGCACCAACATATTCCGCAGCGCTGTACAATAAGTGGGTTTTATACATTGGACATACAGAGTAACATATAAAGCAATCAATAACCGATACAAGAGGTGAAGAGGGCCCTGCCCAAAAGAGCTTACAATCTACAAGGAGAAAGGGTTGAGACACAAGGTGTGGGAATGGGCATGACCAGAGTTGTGAGAGGTGTGGCGCAAGGTATTGCTAAACTAGATTAGGGTAAGCTTCTCTAAATAAATGCGTTTTTAGAGATCTCTTGAAGGCAGAGAGATTGGGAGAAAGTCTGATAAATTGTGGGAGTGAATTCCAGAGAAGGGGGGCAGCCCTTGGAAAGTCTTGAATGTGACCGTGTGAGGAGGGAATGAGAGAGGAGTTGAGGAGCAGGTCAGTAGTGGAGCGTAACAAGCGGGTTGGATGGTACCTAGAGATGAGTTCAGAGATGTAGGGTTGGGCAGAGTTATGAACTGCTTTGAATGTGAGAGTCATTATTTTGAATTGTATCCTGGATGGTAGGGGAAGCCAGTGCAGGGATTGGCAGAGTGGCATGGCAGAGGAGGAGCAGTTGGAGAGGTGTATGATCCTGGCAGCATTATTCATTATGGACTGGAGAGGGGACAGTCTTTGGAGGGGAAGGCCAATTAATAGGGAGTTAGAGTAGTCCAGGCGAGATATTATTAGAGAGTGAATAAGAATTTTGGCAGCATCTTGGGTGATAAATGATCGTATTTTGGAAATATTTCTTGGTGAAAGTGACATGATTTGGTAAGGGATTGGATATGAGGAGTGAAGGATAAGGCAGAATCAAGGATAACCCCAAGGCACCGGGCCTGGGAAGATGGGGTCATCGTAGAATTGTTAACCGTTATAGATACCTCAGGAACAATGTGGGCGTTGGATGGGGGAAGAGAACCAATTCAGTCTTAGAGAGGTTTCATTTAAGGTAACGTTTGGACATCCAAGTGGACTGAAAGCCAAAAGAATTGATTAATTTGCCAAGTGAGGAGGTATAGAGAGAAAATATTAAGGGGCCCAGGACAGCGCCTTGAGGAACCCCGACAGAAAGAGGCAAGGGAGAAGACGATTCCCCATTGTAAGAGACACTGAAGGATCGATCTGAGAGATAAGATGAAAACCAGGATAAGGCAGTGTCGCAAAGACCAAGAGAGCGGAGAGACTGGAAGAGAAGAGGGTGATCCACAGTGTCAAAAGCAGCAGAGAGACTAATCGTGACTAATGCGATTTTTTCGGAAGCATTTTCGTGATATTTGTGATCTTCAGAAATTTTCATTTCCAATCCGAATTTTTCCCATTCAGAATTCGAACTCATGTTTTGATAAATCAAAACACAGTTTGGTCCCATAGAGAAATTACCAAACTGTATATTATTATAACTATAATATTCATAATCATATTTGATTTTCTAAAACGAAATGGCTAGTTTGCAGGGTATTTGTATAAAAAAAAACTTTGCCCAACTGTTCTGACATGTCAGCGCGATAAAAATAAAGGGCAATATTTTATATTATTTGGAATACGTTCTTACAACTCATTTGGCAGACTTTTTAGTGGTGCTTGCAAAGCATCACTACTATTATCTCACAAGCTTATTCTTCTTCTTCCGTACAAAAGTTCGGTACGTAACTAGTCCCGCACCGTTTGTCGTAGACCCATGAGTGAGGTGTCAAACCGTGCGGCCTATTTGGAAATGGGGTGCTATGACTTTTCTAAGGGGTTGGCGGCTAATTGCCCCCGCAGGGGACATTTATCCGCCCATAGACTTAACATTAAGACCAGCTTTGACTGAGTCCCGCACCGTTTGTCGTAGACCCATGAATGAGGTGTCAAACCGTGTGGCTTATTCGGGAATGGGGTATAAGTTTTACCCCTGGGGCAAGAGAGGTCCCCAAATTTGCCCCATTTGCCCCCATTATAATGGGGATTTTGGCAAATAACTAGTTTGTAGTAGACCCATGAATGAGGTGTCAAACCGTGCGGCCTATTCGGGAATGGGGTGCTATGACTTTTCTGAGGGGTGGGCGGTTAATTGCCCCAGCAGGGGGCAATTATCCGCCCATAGACTTAACATTAAGACCAGCTTTGACTGAGTCCCACACCGTTTGTCATAGACCCGTGAATGAGGTGTCAAACCATGTGGCTTATTCGGGAATGGGGTGCAATGACTTTTCTAGGGGGTGGGCGGTTAATTGCCCCAGCAGGGGGCAATTAACCAAACTGAAGGAAACATTGTAATATTGGGGCACGAGTTTTGCCACAGCAAGCACCACTCACATTTTCTTCAGGAAATGTACCTCTCTAGTTTTTTACTATTATTTCCATAGTCCCAGAAAAGGAGCGCCTGTGAATGGCTGCCGGGAACTGCACTTCAGTAGAAGCTGGAGAGGCTGCTGTAGTCCCGCAGCCTGTGTGACCTCGTCGTAGCGCAAGGGGGCAGCACTTGCCTCTCTGTCTCCCCCTCACCTTGTGCACTGCCTGCTGGAGATTTCCCCGCCCCCTGTAGCAGCAGCAGCAATCCGAGTTCGCACTCTCCCCGGGACTCCAGCAGGGTATGAAGGAGCTGCCTGGGCGCTGTATTGTGCTGGGCTCTCCCCGGTAGCCTCCAACTCTCGGGAACCTGTGGTGCCTAATGCTCGTGCAAAGAGCCAGCCCGGAGATGGCCGACCGCCGGCACTGAAGGAGAACTTTGGGAGTTGGAAAGGAAGGGGAGGGAAAGCGCCAGAAGTTTTGCAGACGGGATTGTTAGGGAAGCAGCAGTGCAGCCAGGGCAATGGCTATGGGGCTAGGAGAGAGGCTGCGTGCGGCTCCCGGATCCACACTTATTTGGCTTCCTCTTCTCCTTTCTTCCGCGGTTACCGTGTGGGGAACTGCCCGTGCAGACTCGGAATTTAACATCCTAGAGGAAGCTCAGCTGGTGGCGGCACAGATGAAGAAACTGGCGGCGGAGGAGCTGGGGGTATTCAGCATGCTGGTAGGTGCAGCCGGGCTCTGCCAGTATTGTCTCACAGTTGCTTTATAGGAGACGGGGGGGGGGGGAGGTTATCCTTGTATTTTGGTACATGTTTGGGCCGGGAAGCCTACAACTTCTCATCGGCTGGTTGTGTTGCGGGCACATTGCACCTCTATTGTGCAGCCCACAGATGGGAAGAATGCATTTGATGGTCGCTATTGAGTGCTCTCTGTTTCCATAAGAATGTCGTTCCTTTCTGTTTAGGCGTCCCAGACCTGCTGTGATTTAAGGGCCCCGTGGGATCATGGGAGCAGTGACCTGGCCGCAAGGATGGGAAACAATAATAAAATGTGCCCACAGCTGGCTGACTCTCACATGCCGAGGGGTCGGAGCCGTGAGTGGCAAATCTGAAGCCTTACACATATTTACAGCTATATGTGAGGGGTGCAAGCACTCTTTGACAATAGCTGGGGGGGGGGGGGGGCACAGTTTGCCCATTACTAACTACTGCCAGATTGACAGTGCAAATCACCTTCCCGCAGCAATATAATTGTGACTGATTGTATCTCAGAATTGCCCCAAACTTTTTGTTTTACTTTTCAATTAGCGGTGAATTTCAGCTGTTTTGCTGGAAACTTATATTCTGACAAATTCCATTTTCTACCTATGCTTGCCATTTAACTTATGGGAATGTGATAACCAGTCCTTCTATTTGTCTTGCAAGAAATTAGTATGCTGCAGTGCTGTTTAACTCTAGTAGCCACACCGGCTTGTTGGAACAGATCCTTTCCAAATCACTGGCTATCTTGATATCAGGAGCTGAGGTGTCTGGTGTGGCTTGCCTTCTGGAGTATGGAAGTGCCTTATGCTTTGGGCTACTGATTGATCTTCCTTGGTTAATTAAATAAAACCTACAGCTGCTGCATTATATCTTTATTTTTAAAAGAATCCTCTCTTGTGACACCTGTCATAGGGAAATGGCGTGTTTGTAAGCAGGCCTTGCATTTTGTAAAAACGTTTTATTGAAAGTTTATTTTGTACTGGGGTCTTTATCTTCATAATAAATATATAAGGCAGCCATGATTCATCTGAAAGCTCTAATAAAGCACTTTACCCAGATTTGTTTGCAAAATGGTGGAACAATATCTTAGGCATGAGAATATTATTTTTTACACATCAAGAATAAAACTGAAGATATCTTAAATAGTCAATAAAATGTAAGTTGTCAGTCTTATATTTGGAATGGTAACTTTCAGTAACGTCTAATATGCTTAAATGTTAAATTCTATTTTAATAGTGCTGTCATTTTTTTACAGACTTTTTAACAAAGGATAAACAATTCTAAGTAAGAAATCATTTTGTTTTTTTGCGCCAGCTTCATGTGTGTCAACTTACCCTCCTGTACAGTAGGGCTAAAAGGCTGTGCATTATGTACCGTAGATTGTAAGCCCCAGTGGGGCAGAGACTGATTATGATGATGTGTTATATTCTGCAGCAATTTGCTGATATGTCAGTGGTATAGAAATAAAGGATGATAATAATAATGTCTTCTCTACTGGATGTGTAGGTACTCATTTATGAAGTCAGAATTCTGCTTACAAATTGCCATCACTTGTCGAAGGCACTGTTCATTGTAAGAATCTCTTTCTATAAATGTTTCTTAAAATTCATGCTTATCTGTTATTAGTGCTTGTGTTTATCAAATCATTTATAGATATGTATAAGGAATGGTTTTGTATGTTTTGTAGTCATCTTAAATACCCCATAAGAAGTTCCTATAGAACTAGTTACATGATTCTCTATGCATAGCATGTCTTTAGGCATACTTATATAGAATAACATGGTAGCTATAGGCTAGCTGACCATTGAGTTATACTTCATATAGCCCCATGTCTGGCCAGACCATTAAAAACTGTTAGCATGACTGGTTTAATGGTTTAATCCACTTAAATAAGATTCTTAACAATGCGTTTTATTTTTCCACTCTCCAACCTTGAAGTATAATCTTTTGTTTGTATGATACCCCCCCCCCCCAATCATAAAGATTGTCTTCACTTTAAACTAGTGGAAAATATGGAGAACTGTATTATTTGGAGGAAGGTGTAATATTGCCTTTTGCTCAGGTAGTTAGGTATTTCAATAAACACATTTTAAATGTTGTAATAGTTCTCCGTTTTTGCTACTGCAGTATAAAGTACTTTTCCTCCTTAAAGGGCAAAAAGGGATTTACACATCAATAAAGCATATGGCAGCCATAGTTCATTGAAAAAGGCAGACTTGTTGATAGTCTGTTACTCGTGTGATCCAATGTATGTTTATATTGTCACCATTTTTTTAAGCTGGTGGATTGTATAGGAAGTAGAGATACGCCCATTCTTAAAGAGTGAGTCACACCCTCATTCACAGAATATTGCAATAAAGAAATTAATGCCTGCTGAATTCTCAGACTAATATTCCTACCACTGTGTATTAATAAATGATTCTTCCCAGTTGATATTGTTTTTGCTTTTATATTGCTAATCTTGTTTCTTTGCAAAGGTAAATCTTTCTATTTATTTGCTTGTACAGCCCAGCATAGTGAATTGCACATTTCACTGGTAATCTATTCATTGCACTTCTTTTTCACCCCTCTGAAATTAGTTGAATTGAAATGAATTTGCTCAGGGAGGCAAACTGCAGAATTCACTCAAATTGAGATTTGTTGATCAAGATGAGGGCTTTTATTTTATATGCAGTCCTTAGGGGGTGGGTTCCAGATGGCTTTTTATCTTTAAAAGGGGCTTGTTTTGCCATCTTTAGAACCCCATTGTGCTTGAGTGACTTCCTACAGTTTGTTTTATTGTCTTGCAAACTACGTAGTGCTTTGGCTTCTTATTCACTTGCATAAACTCAGTAGTAAAAATGCACAAATCCTGTTCAAGGACAGCAGTCTGAGATCTGAATGCGTGTGTGTGTGTGTGTGTATACCCACACACTAATATAATCATGGCCAGTTTTTGACCAGTTTATCTTGCATTTTGCTACATCAACACGAACAATTAAACTTTGACATGTACCAGACACCTGACAGCATTGCAGCACAATCTCTTTGGGGGCCGTGTCTGTTTTACAGACTTGGCAATAAAAACACAGTTTGCTGTTTTTAAGCTCTGAGATGTGACAAATCACTTTTTTTCCAGACACATCCTAAGACCAAAATGTTTGTGATTTTCTATTCCTGTTCTTCCATTAAAATCAGGGCCAATCTCTTAACTATGTACCCTGGAGTTTTTCTGGGAACTGTTTTCCCCAATTTTCCCCCCTATTCTTGCCAAGTTTATTTAGTTAATAAGTATGCATAACATTTCATAAGTTCTATTATTCTCTTGATCATTTTGGCCTGTGTTCCAAGCATGCAGTATAAAAAGATAGCATTGTATAAACACATACTAAAAAGATATGCCAACCTCTGGGCATTTTTTTGTTTTACATGAAAGTTTCTCATCAAATTTTCATTTGTCTATTTTTGATGCTGTCTAAAAGGATAAGGCATTCTGTTGAAGGTCCAGTAACGACAAAAAAAAAAAAAATATATAAAACTTTCCCCCATATACATACTATAGGGGTATATTTCTCATGCTGTGTAAAAAGTTCTGTAAAACATTACCAGTGATGTTGCTCATAGCAGCCAATCAGATGCTTTGCTTGGGTTGAAATTTAATTGCTGATTGGTTGCCCTGGGCAACATCACCAGTAATGCTTCACTCCACTTTTTACACAGCATAATAAATATACCCGGTGTAAATATATATAATATATATATATAACAACAGAAAGAGTGGAGCACACCCTATTGAGGCACAAATGCCCTGGGTGCTGGCAAAATATGGAAATACAAGAACAGAGAGCCGCACACACAGGGACTTAGCAATTAGGGAAAAAAGTTATATATATATATATATATATATATATATATATATATATATATTAAATAGTTTTAGCTGTACTGGTGCCATGGTACATGTACTTTCAGTATACCACAAGAGACATGGCCTTTACCCTGGATCGGTTGACTGTACCGTAAACAAATCTAGCATTGGCGAGGTGATGCAATCCTTAGTCTACAGGTCTCATTAGACCCACAGCATGATCCACTCATTGCCCTGAAATCAGATAAGCCAGTTTGGGCCAGTGTGTGGTTGATCAAATCAAGAAAAGATCCACTTGCTTGATAACCTAAATGTGCAGGTCTTAAAATGTATGACCAGCTTTACTTTTTTCTGTCAACTAGATTATTATTATTAACATGTATTTATAAAGCACCAACATATTCCGCAGCGCTGTACAATAAGTTGGTTTCATACATTGGACAGACAGAGTAACATATAAAGCAATCAATAACTGATACAAGAGGTGAAGAGGGCCCTGCCCAAAAGAGCTTACAATCTACAATCAGTGTATTTCTCCTCTAATTAATTCATTTTATCTCATTCTCCTTCAATGACAGACAATATTAATAATGCTTTGTCCCTAAAGATACAGATTCCAATGAGCCCCTTTAAACAACTTTCCAACCCTGTTTTAATTGCAAAAAAAAATAAAAAATCATCAATCTAGTGACACTGCAGTTTTTATCCTCAGATAATCTACATTATATTAATAAAGGATTTTAAAACCCCAAGGAATAAATTCTCATCTGTATAACATGATTTATTGCTGGTTCTGGTCCAAGCATAACAATTTCTTGAGGGGCTTTGTGAAAAACAGAAGACTGGTGCCATATTCATATAATTCCTCTCAGGCGTTTTTGTTTTTTAGTTCATGTTTAAAAAAAAAAAATCAAGGAACTCCAAGTGGAAAAGCAGTTCAAATGAGCATGCTTTAGAGACGAAATTTGAATTTTTAATCAAGCTTTGAGTTCAGTCTTCAAAGTACGAGCCATCATTAGTGATGTAAGCCTGGTTGCATTAGGCAGGAGTGACATTTCACTTCAAACACTCCGTGCAGCTGTCCTGTGCAGATAAGTTGCCAAACGTGTTGTGGCAAGGTGGATGTGTAGATAATTAGCTGTCCTGCTTCTTTGCTGTGTTCAAAAAGAGAAAACCTAGCAAATCATAGTAAGTCAGGGTGAATTATTAACGGGAGAAAATCCAAATATGTCAGTGTAATTTTGTATCTTTAATGCTACATCAGCACTGATATACCGTGAGCTAATATTGATGTGTGAACTCGATAAACTAAATGGCTGATCCCCCCCACCACCACCCTCACCGAGGGCTAAACAAAAAAATGGTTAAAAATAAAAGGAATACGAAAACTTATACACAAATCAGTTCTGTGGCAGATACTACATGTATATGTGTGTGTGTGTATATATATGTGTATATGTATGTATATATATATATATAATATATTTTTTGTATAGACCCACAGATGCATGCAGTGCTTTACAGGAAATAAACACAAACAGGGTCAGTATGAGGTCCCTGCCCTGAAAAGCTTCCAGTCTATTAGGAAGAAAAGACAAACAAAAAGAGGCAAGAAACAAGTGTTTGCAGAGCTTTTAATACTAAGAGCAAGAACCCACTGAACGGTTCAGTCGCCAGCAAAAGATCTTTGCTATCGTGGGTGACTAACTGCTCCAAAATGGCTTTCCACTGGCAACAATAGGAGTTTTCAGTGGAAAGCCCTTCGCATTGCTTTGTTTTCTGAAGCCACTTGAAGTTGTGTGCAGGAGGAAACTTAATGTGACTTCGGAAATACGGAAGCGATGCAAAAGGCTTTCCACCAGCGGTGGAAAGCCATTTTGGAGCATTTAGTTGCCCACAGTAGCAGAGATTTATCGCAGGCAACTGAACCGCTCCTTGGGTCCTTTCCTTAAAGCTGGAGATACACTAAGAGAACCGCTTGATTGGCAAGGTCCCCAAATGAGTGGATCTGTCCCCAATATGTCCACCTTGAGGTAGGTGATTTTAGATCACATTGACGGAAAGCAGGTCATTACATGAGGATTGTATCAGCGAACCATGTGTCTGATATTTGCCCAGATATCGGTTGGATAGGCCCACTGGAGGCCCCTTTGTAAACACAGTTATTAGACTAAAAGCCAGCAGTTACATTTTTAGAGAAGATGTTACTACGTTGAAATTTTTTTATGAAACTATATAAGGTGGGTCAACATTTTGAAGATAAAGGCCCCTCATTATTGTATTATCACAGCGATAATATTCTAGTTATATTTTATTATATATACGTGTGACTGGCTCTCCACAGCAATGCAAACTGATTTTTTTATCTCCGTTATAGAATATATTGATTTACAACTGTCTTCCTGTATAACCTGTTTATAATCTAAAAAGTTTTAAATATGCAAATGTAGTGTGTTGGTGTGATTTCTCACTGTCTGCAGATCCATAGTCATTCTAATGCCTTGTGCCCAGTTTGCAAATGGCTTATTAAAATTCACCATTTCAGTTAAAGGCTCATTCTTATGTCTGGTCTCTCCCAAGTGTTTAGTCCTTAGGCCAAATCTAGCCCTGAAAGGACCTTGAAGAGTCTCTTGACATTTATTCGGTGCAAGATTTTGCACGTCAGTGCAAGGTCATTTCAAATATTCAAACAGGAATCATTAGCATTCAGAAAGTGCATTGCAGAGACGAAAATATATTGTTTCTATGCTATCTTCAGTTGGTGCTGATTATTTTGTGTAACTCCCTATTTCCTATAAAATATAGACTCATTAGACTTTAAGCTTTTTTGAGGGTGTGACCCTTCAAGGGATTCATAGCACCTCCAGTCTGCTTGAGGGCTTCACTACAGGTAAAAAAGTATATATATAAAGTACTATACAGAAAATTGCAAACTTGATCCCTGTGTAAAATCTTTTCCATTAATAATATGCATTTTTATCATGTAAAAAAACTACAATTAAAAGAATAACTGATTTCTGTGAACTGTGTAACTCCCCCAAGGTAGCAAATGATTCATTAATGATAATAGAGAATTAATGGAAATTTACTCAGATTTACTTTTGCTTTCATTTTCTATATTTATTTCTGATACATTGGCAGACTCTGACCATTAAATAATACCCACTGAATGGTTGCTTTAGGGCAGCAGTCAGACCTGTTGTTAACATTGCATCTTTCATTACATAACCATGTTAGACTGCTAGACCAGCCTTTTGAATTAGCAATCCTCTTTCAGAATCATAAGGGGGAATGTCATTTACAGCATAATTTGTAACCCTGTGTAAAATAAGAAAAATATTACTTGCAAAGAAGCAAAGATCCTGACATTGTGATATTTGGAAATATTTTTGATGCATTTTCTCCACTGGTGGAAAAAACCAATGCCATGTGCATTTTCTGCCCTGTTTGCACAGTGATAGGTGAATCATAGTAATGTGCGTTACTACAAACGCAGGTGGCATTGGCTTTTTCTGCCAAGAGTGGTAACTGCCCAAAAAATGTGGAAGATGGCATTTTTGAGTGATTACCCAGAATTGCTGCATGTAATGTGTTTTACCAAGTCATATAACAAATGTTCCTTATGTCAGGCCTCTCCTTTTGCCTCAAAACATTAGGTCACATGTTGCATTTTTTCACTATCATACAATTTAAATTGTATAAAAGATCTCTTTTTTTGACTTGCACATCCAGTGAAGTAAGGTTTGAGTGCCAGGTGAGCCTCCCGGTTGAACCCGTTTGGAACATGCTTGTATGATGCTGTGCTTTTGTGGGACTGGCTCAGCTGGATAGTGCAAAGTTGCATACTCAACACTATAGTCAGCCATACACGCACTGATATTATTGTACGAAACCTTGTTTCGTACAATATTCGGTGCGTGTATGGTGGCTCAAAGAGGCAACTGATCTCGCTAAAAGCTGTGGAACTTGGTTGTCTCATCGATCGGCCAGGTTAAAAAAATTTGATGGCGCTCAAGCAAAATCTACGTTCAGGGCTGAATCGGCAGGTGGAGGTAGAATTTCTATTGTTTCTACCTCCATATCTAACGATTCAGCCCTGAACGTCAGTGGAGGGTTGGAACGATCTTTCGCATGAAAGATTGTTATTGCTACTTGTATGGCCACCTTTAGACTTTAGTAGGAGCCGCTGGATGTGTCACTGTACAGATTCAAGTCTTTTTTATTTGTTTTGTTTATTATAGAGTTTGGTTTGAATCAGTGGAATCAGCATAAATATCTTGTTTTAACTTCTCAAATAATTTTCACATTATATTTGGTCTAAAAAGAACAAATTTTGCCCAGATTGGTTGGAAGTATATTCGTCTAAAAATCATAACTAGATTATACTGTTTGCACTAGCATCTCCTCCTGTTAGAAGCTGCCCTTTGGAATCCCAGATACAGAATGGCTTGCAAGCCATAAGGGTGTACTTGCTCTTACATGCTTTGGTTTTGTGGAGTGCTAAAATATAAGCCTTACAAAAGCCAACCATGCCACAATCTAGTTGAATATTGACCACACTGAAGTTGTAAAGAATTTGTATAACCTCATGTATCTGTTCTGCATTAAAGGGAATCTCCACCCAAAAACTGTTTTCTATGTAAGGGAAGACAGTGTAAATCTAAGACCTTTTCCATGTACATTACATGTGCATTAATTACACATTTTCACGGTTTTGTTTCTTGTAAATGTAATTGTACTTGAAAACAATATTTATCCATTTCTGTTCTCTAGTTTTGACTCTTAAACAATGAATAATTATGATTATAATTTTTTATATGGCACTTATGTATGATGCAGGGCTTCACATTTGTCCCTGCCCAATTAAACTTGCAGTCCCTATCAAGCTGTGATACATTATGTCAGATGGCTTCCACTAAACAGTTTCAGGAGTCAGAACCAGAAGTGCAGAGAAACAGTCAGCCAAATACTGATATTAGTAGCAGTTACATTTATAAATAACTTGGGAAAGTTGCATCCCTAGCATTTCTTTTTGTATATCTTTATTTATAAAGCGCTACTTATGTACGCAGTGCTGTACAGTAGAATACATTAATACAAACAGGGTGTTAATAAGATAATAGATAAATACAAAGTATAACAATAAATACAAGATAAATACAGTTGCAATAAGTTAAGAGTCAAAGACACAAGAGGATGGAGGTCCCAGCCCCGTAGAGCTTACAGTCTATATGGGAGGATAACTAACAGACACAAATAGGCAAATATAAGTGCTGCATGTCACAGTTTTGTTTCTGGGAGGATAATCCCTATTAACGGTCAGGGCAGGTACCCTTCTGTAAAATCTGGGGCTTCACGTCTCTCGTAAAAATATAGCTTTAAAATCCATTGCACATACCAATGCTAGAATGAACGTGCAGCGCTTTTCTAATAGTCATTCTCTATGTGAAAGACTGCTTTCTGCAGCATAAAAACTTAGTATTGTGGATTTTTGGAAGCCTTGATAATTCCTGTGGAGCTTCCTAAGTTCCTGTGAGTGAGGCTAGGGATCTTGTAAGTTTCAGACAGAATGAAGAATAATGGGGAGAGCAGAGCGGTGGGGGAGGGGATGGAGCCAGCTCTGGAATGCAGAGATGATTGTTATTGGCACACATGATCTTAGCATTTGTTAACACTTATGCTCTCTGCACCCCCAGCTGGGGCTTTGCATTTTCAAGCAGGTTGGTGCTGCTCAGGGAATCAAAACAAATCACAAAGTCAGCAACAATACTTGGTAGCTTCTTAGCAGTTTCTTTTCCATTCCAAAAAGGGAATATTATTTAAATATGAGCAGACTTTCCTCAGTTGTTGCTATTATTATTTATTTGTTGTAATCCTCATAATTTCATACAGGGCTATGGCTCCACACAGTTATATTTTTCAGGCTCTGTAAGTCTGTACCCTTATAGTAGAATGGACACATTACTTTATTACACAGCTAATTTTATTATTCAATACAAGCTGTACCGTCATAACTTTCCTGCAGAGGCTTCTGCATTGTTTTCTCTTGCTTTACATTTGGGTTATGAAAATGACTGACATCATCTCCCTTTCATATCTAGTGACAGCAGTTATCTTTTATTTGTATAATTCTGACATATTCAGCAGTGCTTTATAGATAATAATGAAATGATCAGATCTGTTCCTACCCCACTGCAATTTACAGACTTATTTCACTATAAAAATCACACAGATGTTCATAAATACTCAGGCCAGTTTTATCAGCTGCCACTTTAATTGTCTCCCCCCCCCCCTTCCCAAGCAATGTCCGTGTAAGGCTTATGCCACGCGTAGCGCATGGGGCATATTTCCGGCAAGACGAAAAAACGCTCGCCGAGAAGACGCTCAAAAATGTCCCTTCCTGTGCCTGCACCCGTATGAATGAAATACGCTCGTGTGCAGTCACATGTACCCGATATCTGCCGAAAATATCAAGTCTCGGGTTTTTTGGTGAATATCGGCTACATGTGCCTGCAACCAAGCGTGTTCAATTGATTTGGGTGCAGGCACAAGGTAGGATGAAGTTACAGTAGAGGGGCGTATTCTCGGCAAACGTTTTTGGCTTACAGAGAATACACCCATGCGGCATTAGCCTTAAGGTGGTCGTACACTGGCAGGTTTAAACTGCTGATTTGGCCCCCAGATCATCCACCTACGATAGGCCTGGTTGACCAATATGTGGCAGCACTGATTTTTATATACCTGATGATTTTGTAAGTATATCCTGTGAAATAGGTGTTATTGTTGGCTGATCTTTGTGAATAAACATTCTCCTGTATATGAGAGGAATTGCAGACAACAAATTATTTTTTTTCAGGCCAAGCTAGAAGTGCAGTGCTTTAAAAATGTTGTTGCCTAAGGCATATGCATTCAATGCCGACAGGAAAAGTGCCTGCAGCTTTTTTAGAAGTGAGGTTGATAGCACATGGAGCATTTTCTTTGCCACCATATTTTGGCAAACCACACCTTCTTATGCTCATGCCAATAAGAACTATTTCTTGCCCAGTCAGATAATTCCTATTCAAATGAATGAGAGGGAGCATGGGCAGTTTTGAGCTGCTGCTCCAGATGAAAGGCGATTTTGGCCATTTGGCTCTCTTAATGCCACAACTGTTAACTGCGTTTTTCCGAAGTGCAAATTGACTCATCATCAAAGCACATAAATACAGGTCTTGTCTCTTTATCATGTTAATTGGTATTAGGACTTACTAAAACGAGGAACCCTGTTGTGTAGACCTTTGATTTGCCCTAGACAATTACCACTTAAACAAATCACAAATGTCTGCTTCTAAAAACTATTTTGTTATTAGGATTCATTAATGTATAATATTAAATCTGATATATAAAAGTTACTGTTGCATGTCATCTTTTATCATTAGAATGTAGAAGTAAGAATGGATTCCCTTTTGAGGGATGTTAAGGTTTTTGTGGGCTGTTACCAAGGTAACCTGGATATTCATCTTAACTCAGGGCTCTGCGTTTAGAGAGGTTGTAGAAGTACTGATAAAAACAAATTAACGAGAATCTGTATTACTATAAATAACAATGCAGGCTTGGAAAAAGTCTCTAAACCACAGTTTTAGCACAAATATCAAAGGGGCAGTTCACCTTTAGAAAACTTACCATTTTTAAACAGAATACACTATATCACAAATACTGATGGTTTCAGTTGCTTTATATTTTTTATTACTTTTTTTCTAAAATGTAAGTTTTAGGAATGAATTTGTTTGTCCTTGCATGGACATGGATTCCAGACATAGAAACTAGAAAAATTGGCATAGTTCTCAAGTACTAATAAATTTGTTGTAACAGATGTTTGCTTAGGAACTTCAGTAAGTAGGGACTGAAGCTGCTGCAGAAAATGAGTTATGTATGAACTAATACACTAATACACCTTTACCGAGCTGCTGCTGGCAAACCAAGATGGGTAAAATTTACTTATTAATTTAAACTGAATTTAAGAAATGGATTAGTAACTAAATAGTGTAAACAAATCTAATTTAAAAAATTACAGATTTAGCTTCATCAGGTTTAAAGGAGAAGGAAAAGGTAAAAACTAAGTAAGCTTTATCAGAAAGGTCTATGTAAATACAGCCATAAGCACTGACAGAAATGCTGTACTGACTTCTCTGTAAAAAGATTAGTTGTGTCTGTTTTCCTCTGCCAGAGACACACAGCTTTCAGCTTCCTGCTCTCTTCTGCTCCCCCCTCCCTCAAGAATGCTAAGAACTCACTCTCCCCCCTTAGGAATGTGAATCTGAGCCAATCAGCAGAAAGCTGACTCATAGTCTAACTAACTAAGCATGTTCACTTGGTCCCGGTGTCTGTGCAGGAGTGAGGCATTATGGGAATCTTCTTTACACAGCTCAGCGTTTTTTCTTCCTGTTTGGCTTCTGATCATCTGAACAGGTGAAATATCGGGAGACTTAAGGGCACTATTGAGACAACTGAAGGCATGCCTGCAGCTTGAGATTAACTCTTTATTAGCCTTTCCTTCTCCTTTAAAGGAGAACTAAAGCTTAAACAAAGAAGTAGGCTAGAAATGCTGTAAATTATGTTTTGTGCTTCTGTACCAGCCCAAGGCAAGCATAACCCTTTATCAATGAAGATCTGTGCCCACAAAGATACCCCAGTAACTTCCCAACTTCTTTTTTGACAATTCACTCTACATGGTCTGTGCTGCTGTTAGTTACTGAGTTTAGGGACTGACTCACAATATACTGTATATTTAGGATATAAATGTCACAATATAAGGCTGATTAGTAATTAACACAGATGATTACTGCATGGCCGCTGTGAAACCAGTGCTATTAGCATCAGACTTTAAATCAGCCTGTTAGGATCAGCTTATATGACAGACAAACATCATTTTCTTTGCTTAATAATTTGTGATGACCCCTAAGCTTAGCTTCTCAACAGCTGCTCAGAGCTCACTGAGCATATGAGTGTTGCAGACACTTCTAACAAAATTGTCAAGTATGGTCACCCCCCTGTAACAACTTTAAAGGACAGGATTATTACTACTATGTGTAACCTTTAGGCTGGTTAAGTAAGTTTATTATTTAAACTATTCAGTTTTAGGGTTTAGCTCGCAACACACAGAAGAAACTTCAGGCAACTTCGGCAAATCGTTGCAATGCGTATGCCAACTCACCGGCGATTTACAACGAAGATTTGTAGCGGGGCGACTAATCTCCCCGTCTGCCACTGCCCTTAAGGGCAAGGAACACGGAGGTGGGCTATTCTGCTCTCAGCTGCTGTCTTTTCACTGGGTGAGAGAAGCAGATCTCCTCCCTTCCTCCTCTCCATATAGTTGTATTGACAATCACAGCTTCTGCCTGTGTGTAGATACAAAGAATGAAAGCAGGTCTGGGCCAAAAATGCAAAAGCAGGCATTTTCAGGGCGATCTTTACTTCCACACAGATACACAGATACACACAGGCAGAATCTGTGATTGTCAGAACAGACAGACTGTGTTTTTTCTGCAGGTTGAGAGAAGCAGATTCACTGTTTTCTGCCACTGCCTTAGAGCAGCCACAGTAGGCCAAATACACGCAGGTAGAGAATCTGCCACTACACTTGCCTTAAAACCTAGCCCTTTTGACTGCACCTGGAGCCACTGCATGTCGAAAATCCACTCTTTGTGCCTGAACCCAGCTAATGTGGTAGCTCCAGGTGCAGTCAACAATGGTAGGTTGAGACAAGAGTAGTGATTGATTCTCAGCTTGCATTTATCCATAGACCAAAAATAAGCCTGTTGTGTCAGTAGCCAAAAAACACAACTTTGCTTTGCTGGTTAAGCACAGTCACTTATGATCCGTTTTGATCATACCACCTCAAGTCACATTGACATTAATGTGCTTCTATGTTGTGATCAGCCTGCCTTTGATGTAAGATATAGAAGAAAAGCAGGTTTAGTTCTTTTAATAGGGTTCTCTGATCTTTGTGTTCAATGATATATATAAAATTGGTTCCTTCTTGTAAAACTTAAATACATTTGTTGCTGTTTATACAGAAAAAGCTAAATAAATGTCATCATAAAGTAAATCTTAATTTACTTTGAAAGAGAAGAAAAGGTAAAAATGAAGTAAGCTTTATCAGAAAGGGTCTTTGTAAATACAGCCACTTAGGCACAGGCACTTACAGTAATGCTGCACCGAGTCCTCTATAAAAAGAAACACAGGATTTCTTGTTTACTTTTTTGTAAACATGTTCTTAGGGTATTTGACTTCCTCTTTAATAAAAATCCTTCATTTTTGTGGCCGGAGTCTGCTCAGTTCTCTCCTCAATCCCCCTCCTGCTCTCCCCTCCCATAATAATTAATAAAACACACTCCCCCCACCCTTAGAAATGTGTTATCTGAGCGATAATGCTAGACTGCATACAGGAAGCTATGAACACCAAGCTAAAATTGCAGCTGCAATCAGAGAAAGCTTCTAGGGCTCTTTACTTAGGTATGATAAAGTTTTCTGCAGAATAAATGTAGCGTTCTAGGTGCCACTAAGGGAAGTAAAATGGCAAAATTATCTTAAACTAGTCAACACCATCCTCACAGATCCACAACTGACAGTGGTTTGTATGCGTTTCCTTGCAACATTCTGGTCTCCGTGACATTTAGTTATGCTTTTGGGATTGTTTTAACTGCTTCCAGAGAGACCCCTTAATGCAAGCAGCCATGCAGTGGCATAAAAGACAAAAGTCTGTGCCCTAAAGGGAATTTGTTTTGAATGCCTTTGAGCTAAAGTCTAACTAAACCAAAATTCAAATGAATGAATAGCAGCTACAAACTCATATGAAAATGTTCCAAAATGTATTCGAAAAAAATTCTGGAATGTTCTAATTCTGAATAAGAGTTCCACTGCAGTTTAGACGTGCTAATTGTACAGAATTGCTCTCCAGGTGGAGACCTGTTGGATCCTTTCAGACAATAATGTCCTATGATAAAGATTCTCAATGGTGGAAAGGCTAATGAGGATCAATTCCAGCCAGAGTGCTATCTGCAAGGAGTTTCAGTATATTCTCCCTGTGTCATACAGGCAAATTATTTGGCTACTAATTAGGGTGAAGACACACGGCGCTACTTAGTAGCAGCTACTTGTTGTGGCTACTAAATGCCAGAAGATACCCTGTCATAGACAGTACTAAGAATTGCCTCTGCTAAAACACACATAGAGACAATTATCAGCAAATGATCAGCATTGTCTTTTTTTAGTAGCCACGACAAGTAGCTGCTACTAGTAGCTCCATGTGTCTTCACCCTAAAATTGACAACAGTGTGTGAATGGGACTATGACATTAAATCCACTAGAGCAGGAATTGATGTGAATGATGTGCAATCTCAGGAATAAATAAGCACCCAAGATTTCATTTTAGGCTAACTCACAGATGTTTGCTATAGATATTTTTCCCATAATTACGTGGATACATTATGAATACAAATTTTTAGGGATGCACCGAATCCAGGATCCATTTTGGGATTCTGGAAAGATTCAGCAGGATTTAGATTTGTCCGAATCCATGTGCTTAGTCGAACAGAGTCGAAATCCTTAAGATCACGTGTCTTTTTGTCCCATGAACACAGAAGCTGAAAATGTTTCATTCGGTTGTTCTCTTTAACCCTTCCGGGACCTTATTTGCATATGCAAATGAGAATTCTGTTCTATATTACAAAATAGTGGATTCGGTGCATCTCTACAAATTTTCCTACTTTACTTGCTGTCACACATTTTCATATTTCATACATGTCCCGGGATATATTTTACTGGATTATCTTTTCTCTGACTACTATTATTGAAAAGGGCAATATAAAATATGTATGTAATGTTGTAAAACAAAAAGGAACACCAAGAGCCCCAATAGTGTAATATATTTTTAAAAGGAGTAATAATAGAGTAAACAAATTAATACTCACAAGCAAGGGTTACCAATAGGCAACCACTGTATAAGCAGGTGGGGAGATTATCCTGACCCCACTCAGGAATAAGAAGTCGCTCTCTGTAGAAGGAAGAAAAATGGGGATGACACCCCTCCACTCGGGGTGGACTCGGTATAATAATAAGACAAAGCAGAGGCGCTAAAAACACTTAAAAACCCAATGGGTAATTCAGAGGAGGTAGTAGTGAACTTACCTCCTCCAGACAGACACCAACAAAAGTGGTAATTTTCAGTAATAATTTATTCACAACAATATTGCAACGCGTTTCGCAGGCATTTCCTGCTTCATCAGACAATGTAGAATAGGCGCAAAAAAACTAAAAACACAGAGACAAGCAAGTTATTATAAAACATTGTTGTATACCACTGTTCAAATTTTCTGCTTTTTTGCACAGTACTAAATGTTACGTTGCGATAATGCTACAGAAATCATAACAGCGCAGTCTGGCAGAGAAATGGGAGGAAAATATTATTTCTCTCCAACCATTGCATCCTGCTTCTCCAGGTGTTTTGTGCTAAAAAGATGAAATTTGTTCATGGCATTTTCTTGTTTTGTTTTTATTCATGCTAACACAATGCATATTCATCTGTTCACAGCTGATAAAACCAGTACTACCCTCTTTCAACAACTCTTATAGGAAGTCATTCTGCGGTACAGTTTCCATGACACTCGGCCACTTGTATCCATCTCTCCTGAAGATGAAAGCCTGTTGCAGTCTTTTGATAGCATGCAGCTAATTGGGCTGCCTGATACCACAAGGATTTCTCTTTTTGTTCAGTGTGAAAATGGACAAAAACAGCTTTAGCTAGTCTATTATGCAGTATCCCAGACAAATACATTCCAAAGACAAGGGAATATAATGCCTCCTAATCAAGGCAAATAAAAATGTGTTAAAGAAATATTTATCTTGTAACCTGATATTTCAGAGGTATTTCTGCATTTAAAGAGAAGGGAACATAAAGCTTCAGGTTTTATAAGCTGCCTTTCTACAAAGCTCTGTACCAAGATCCCTCATTTGCAATTCACAATGTGTACAAAATATTTTATTCTACTTATATATAAATATCGCATATCATGATATAGATAGTTATATCACAGGACTTGTATTTTTTACAATCTGATACGATAAGGAAAAGTTTAGAAATCTCATGTTTTTACATGTTTGTTTTTGCATGGGAATCCCTTATACTGCAGATTTCCTTTTGACTCCATACTTGAATGGAGATTCTGATGTTAATGATTTTTGGGTTGGACCAATATATAGTGCTGCAGCTCTGTTGGACTCTCAAGATAGAATGTAATCTGATAACTAAATATGAACAGTCAGTCATATATCCAATTGATTCTCATTGAAATGATTGGACTTCTTTCATAGTCGGACTTGTGCAGCTTTATCTAGTCAAATCTAATGATGGCCTATAGTATAATCCTGGACTAAACAATAATGTCTTAAATTAGATACAATCTAGCTCACTATAATCTAGCTGTAAATGGAAAATGTATTTGCACGGGATGTTTGCTGGTCCATTTCTGTTCCTCCTTTCCCAAGTTATGAATATAAATATTATTCACATAAACTATTAGAGGGTGAATAGGTGGGTGGGCTTTAAAAACAGATAAAAGTCGGTTGCCAGCACATCAGCCGTTATAAACAAGCTACAGTAAAAACCGGACCTTTCATGTGCTTTACAGAAACAACTGGATGCATGAATTCTCTCTAGTTTAAAGGGGATGTAAATCCAAAAATAAAATTGTCTGATAAAATAGGGGCATAGCTTACTTACAACTGAGTGCACTGAGGGAGTGTTTTTGCATATGGTTAGGAAAACATGTTCAATATTTTTCTATGACTGAATTTCCCTTGACATGTAAAACCTACCTGCTCCATTTGTACATTTAAGAATGATCTTTGGCTTGGATGCGATATGTTTTTTTGTACAAAGTTTGCAGATTTCTTTTAGGCCCAGAGCATTCCTCATAACAGGACCCATTCAGGGTTTTATGTGTGTTTTGTTGCCTTTCTGATACATGCCTGAGAAAAGTACATGCATTCTGCTGACAGCATTTTGAAACATTAAAGTGACGGATGGATTGTTTTTGAGCAAGTGAAACCTCATATTCATTAGCTGGGTTTAGGCAAATGGGTTTCTTTCCCCTCTAAACACCTCCTGTTAACATTACCAGCAATGGAAGTAGTTCGTATGAAGCTTTTTATTAAGCAACAGCTGTAGTTGTATTGACTGAATGTGCTAGTTCTTCATTTCATTTTAAGCCTGAGGGACTGCTTGTTAGCTCCCTGGTCGCCTGTGAAAGAGGATAATGTAAAATTAATGTATGAAGAAAAGCCTGCAATCTGACACTGTGGGAATGCAGGTGGTCTGAAGTGATGTACAGAAATTAAACCAACATGCCGAACCTTCTTTATGTTCAGTGGAGAAGTGCCTGCTTTTTGGGCTTTAAATGCCTTCTGGCATCCTAGTTTTATATCTTGGTGCTCAAATTTCCCTCTCCTGTACTTAACAGATGATTTGATCACAAGGACATCAATGACTGTTAAGGTTATAAACAGTTGGGATCTTGTTCCGCCCGCTGAATTATGTAATGCTTTGTTTGTATTGAAACTTTTTTTTTGGAGTCCTATGGCACATATAAAAAATATTGTATGAAGCCTAGGGGGCTGATTCATTAAAACACGAGTTCGAACCCGAATGGGAAAAATTCGTATTGGATACGATAATTTCTGAAGATTGCAAAAATCACGAAAATGCTTCCGAAAAAAACGTATTAGTCACGATAATATCGTATTGGCGATCTGAAAGTCACAAAATTTTCGTACCGAACGATTGTAAACAGCAGCAGAACCTTTCCGAATTTTTCGCGCAATGGTAAATGGTAATGGTAATGGTAAAATGGTAAAACACCTACTAGCAAAGGCAGATTACAGCCTTAAAAAAAAACAATTTCTTTATGGCTCTTGCTATATGTTCTGTCTAAAGCTGATGGCACACGGGGAGAGAGGCAACTACTCTCCCCAAAATGCCTTCCCTCTGGCAAGGACTTAAATCGCCAATGGGCGAGTTTCTGGAGTCACCTGGTGTTGCCTCATGAGGAAACTTCGGGTGACTTTGGAAAACCTACTCGTATGCCATCCCACCAGCAATTCATTCTTGCCAGTGGGAGGGCATTTGGGGGTGAAGATATATAGCGGGTGACTAATCTTACTGTGAGCTGGCCATACACAAAGCAATGAAATCCTACCAAACTAGGTTTTGGACTGTGTGTGGGCTCCGAATTATCACCCTGATAATTTTCGTGCCATGGCGATCGATTGTTTAGTCAGTCGCCCAGGTTAGAACATTTTGGTTGGATAACGATAAAATCTGCACATGTATTGTGTATTGGACGATATCCTTGGGGGACTTATAATGGAAGTCACTCACATATAACTGGTATTTGCCAACCATTTCATGTTCAGAACATTTTCCGTTTTGTATTGTATCCTACAATTTTTAGTCTAAATGTTAGTTTCAGAACGTTGCATGTAAATATACGACCTATATTTGAATGTTCTTTGAAAGAAGACTAAAATCTGAACATGTATGGCCACCTTAAGGGCAGTGGTACATGGGGAGATTAGTCGGCAGCAATAGCGAAGATTTATCGCGCGCAACTAACCTCCCCGACATGCCACCCCACCGACAAGAAATGTAAATCGCAGGTGGAATGGCATATGCATCACTTCAGTTTTCTGAAGTTGCCCAAAGTTTCCTTGCAACTTCAGGCGAATTCTGGAAACCAAAGCGACCCTTATGCCATCACACCATTGATTTACATTCTTGCCGGTACGATGGCATGTTGGGGAGATTAGCCAGCCGCAATAGTGAAGATTTATCTCAGGCTACTAATCTCCCTGTGTGCCCACTGCCTTTAGGGCTCTGGCACACGGGGAGATTAGTAGCCTGAGATAGCCCGTGCCCCCGTGTGCCAGAGCCCTTAGGGTGGAGACACATGGAGCTACTAGTATCAGCTACTTGTCACGGCTACAAAAATAGACAATAATTTACTGGTAATCGTCTCTACGTGTGTTTTAGCAGAGGAAATTCTCATTATTGTCTATGGCAGGGTATTTTCTGGAGGTTAGTAGCTGTGACAAGTAGCTCTAAAGATGTGGACTGATAGCTTTTTGTCACATGGTCAACCATCAGTTAGAGATCCATAAATTAGCTTACATATTTGTCCTGAATACTTTCTAAAAGCCAGTCAGTAATCCTAGGCTAAACTGACTGCACAGGAAGTCCCTAGAAATGAATGGTCACTGACTCTCTGAACTTCAAAGAGAGCTGTCTAGATGAAAACTTGTGATTAGCCGGTTAAAACTGCTCATATATCAGAAAAAAAGCTAAAAAAAGAAAGCAATGTAAATTGCAAAAGTGGGCCACTCTGAGTAGTTTACATCAGTTCAAATGTTGCGTTTAGATCTCTTCTAAATGCATTTGAAAGTAGTATCTGTAAAGGGCAAGCAGTCTATTGTTGGATATGGGGTCCTTCTGAATCATAGCTGACTTCTGCTACACTTTTTTCCCCAGTAGTCAGAGCTAGCACTGAGCAGCAAGGGACAAACAGAAAAGGCTGATTTCATTTACAAATAATTTTAAACTGACAAATAGTTTTTGTAGAATAAAAGAAACTGTAATTCTAAGCAACTGACCAATATACAGCAATTATATATAGTGTAATTGTTGTTGAAAGCGGTATTTGCTTATTGCATTTTGTTTTCTGATTCAGACATCAGCAATGTAGCAGAAGTCAGGTACCCCCAGTTCTATTCATCAGATGCCTTTTGCTACATTGATTCAAGAATTAGAGCAAGGTGTTATAGAATTAAAACAGCAACACTCATCTACTTTCAGTAGGTTCATTTAAAAATGCCATTAAAACCACTGTAGTTTTTAAATTAGTTTATATTGGAAAGAAATTGCAGTGTATTTAAACTGTTGCAAGCATGTCAATAAAAATATGTAACCACACAAATATATAGTGGTGTGTTTTTTTGTGAAATTACATACTTCAACTGACATGATCGCAGCAATTTATATAGACTTTGATGGAAGGGCAGTTTGGACCAGTGATTTTGCATAGGTGATAGAATAACCTGTGTTTTTATTATTATTATTATTAGCATTTATTTATAAAGCGCCAACATATTCCGCAGCGCTGTACAATAAGTTGGTTTCATACATTGGACTTACAATTAACATATAAAGCAATCAATAACCAATACAAGAGGTGAAGAGGGCCCTGCCCTAAAGAGCTTACAATCTACAAGGAGAAAGGGTTGAGACACAAGGGTGTTTTTGCGCGGCGCAGAAAACACAGAACTTTCCTCTCAAGGCAACTGTGGAGTTTTTGGCAAATCGCAGTGCCGCCTATGCCCCTTGCCATGCCATTCCATCGGTAAGAATGTAAATCGCTGGTGGGATGGCACACACGTTGCTCCTTTTTCCCCGAAGTCGCCCCAACTTGCCTCTTAAGTAAACTTCTGGCGACTTCGGGAAACTGAAGTAATGCATTTGCCATCCCACCAGCAATTTACATTCTTGCCAGTGGGATGGCAATGCGGGAAGATTAGTCGCCCCCTGTAACGAAGATTTATCGCAGTGCCACGGCCCTTAGGGTGAAGACACGTGGAGCTACTTAGTAGCAGCTACTTGTCATGGCTACTAAATGCAAGAAAATACCTTGCCATAGACAATATTGCAAATACCTTGGGTAAGAGGGGGGTATTATAGAAATGGGAAGGGGGCGTGCCCAAGTTTTTTGATGCTATGATTTCTTTCCCATGGGTAAACATCTTTTTTTGGAGCAAGGGCACACAGGGCAGATTGTCAGGCTGACAATTCGCCTCTATGCTTAAAAATATCTTCTAGTTGTGCTTGCACCCGGAAGCACTGAATCCGCCCTGGTTCAGGCAATATCCCCGAACAAATGCAAAACTTGGCACTTATCTGCAGGCAGTAGTAAAGGTAAAATTAAGTAAGCTTTATCAGAAAGGCCTATGTAAATACAGCCATAAACACTCACAGGAAAAGAAACACAGGATTTCTTGTCTTCTTTTGTGTAAACATGTTCTTAGGTATCAGACTTTATCTCCTTTAGGGCTCTTTCAGGTTTGGGGCAATAGTCTGTGCAGCTCTCTTCTCTCTCCCCTTTATTTTTTTTTTTTGCTCCCTATCCTAAAGGAATTCACTCCCCCTCCCTTCAGAATGTGTGATCTGAGCTACCATCAGCTAGAGCTACAGCACATAAGCTAATGAGACGAAGCTAAAATATCAGCTGCTATCTTAAACAAACAGAGGGAGCATCTAGGGCTCTCTACTCGGGTATGGTAAATCTTTCTGCAGAATAAATATAGCCTTCTAGGTGGTACTATTGGATGTAAAATGCCAAAATTACTTTCCTTCTCTAAGTTAGTTCTGCCTTTGGAAGGAAAAATACATTTTATTGTAAAAATAAATTAACTATTTATGTTTCCAAAGAAGTAGGCCAGAACTTAGTTGTTGCCTTCTGGTTACAGTTATCTTTTAATTAATGGGCTGTATGCACCTAAAGATGCAATATTGGTAGTTGTGGCAAGAGCTGGAAAACTATAGATAACAGATGCCTCTGGCAGCAGTATGGGATAGAGTGTCTGTGCCAGTGCTTGATGTTTATGTATATGCAGAATATGAACATATAAAACATAAAGAGTGTAATTTCAGACAGCAAGATGATGACGTGACGTTCCAGAGTAAAATCAATGGCTGGAAATACTTCTGATGTGGTCCTGTAAATGGCTGGAATAAGCTCATTGTGTACACACAGCCTGTTGTGGGGGAAGGGAAATGTGGTTAATCAGTTACAGGCTTTGTCTCCAGTGTTCATGCCTCCTGGAATAGTTTAATTGAAACCTTTTGTAGCTGAAACTGAATTTAAGGGCAAACCCCTATTTTTATACAGCGATTATACAGTGTTTTTGTGTGTGCCTGTGTGTATAGGTTTTTAGACATTAGGTTAGTATTTGTAGGTATTTGAAGGAATAGCTGTCAGCAAAAAAAATGTTAGTGTTTGTTGCTGTTAGAGGAAGCTTTTTGACTGATACAATGACCCCGAAAATGGGTAACTTACTAGAGGCAAGGCACTAGACAATTTCATTAGTGTCTTTCGGAGGCAGACCTGCAATTTGGAATGATTAATCCCCTAAATGTTAAATCTTAGTGCTGCAAACTGTGTGTTCTGGGTGAATGTGTATGGTAACGGCAGATTTATCAAAATGTAAGATTAGAGCTCACCATATTCATTCCTATGGGATTTTTAGCTGGGTACTTATCAAATGCTAAACTCTCACCCATTGGTAAATACACTTCTAAAAATACCATAGGAAAGAAAAGAAAGTGGGTGTATTTTTCTGTGGTGAGCTCTAATCTTACATTTTGATAAATCTACCCTGCAGTGGCAGATGGGGACATTAGTCTCCCCACGGCAAATCTTTGTTGCCGCGGGCGACTAATCTCTCCGCAATGCCATCCCACCGGCACGAATGTAAATCACTAGTGGGATGGCATAGGCGTTGCTACAATTTGCCAAAGTCACCCAAAGTTTCTTCTCAAGGCAACTTCGGGGAACTTCAGGCCTCGTTCTGACAGAGACTTTGCCTGCCACTTTACTTTAACTGAATTAGCCCAATATCATCCACTTTAGGTGGGCATATCCTCGTTTGGTGACCTCACTAAAAAAGCAGATTGCAACGTGTATGGCCACCTTAGCACTGCATGTGTATATCTTCTTTTCTGCTGCACCCATGACCATAGTGTTCCACCCCATCCCATAGAAGTTGCAGGATTGCTTTGTGCAGCTGAACGTATGAAGTACAAGAGAGTTTTTGACCCAGAAAGAAGTGTTCTTGGTAGTTGAATAACAGATTTCCAAAGTTCTTCCATCTGAAGTTCTTTATTCTTGCATGGATAATTATAGATAATTGTAGACTTTAACTACATTCTGAAAATGTGGGCTTCACTGTTTACAAGCTGTAGGTGCTTGCTTGTGCCATAAACGCAGGTATTCCTATTAACCATAATGGGAATTGATTATGCCCGTGTTTATTTCCCTTTGGAACACGCGTCTTCCTCAGAGGACCAAGTGTGCCTACATTTGCCTGATAGTGAATATGTAATAAAAGGTATAAATAAGGAGACCAATGCCTGTCCTAAAAACATAGGAGTATCAGAGTCAAGGTTATTTTGGAAGTATTTAGTGCACTTGGTGCACGCTGATAAGTTGATAACATTATTCAGCTTCACAATCGATACACTGCTTTATCGTTTACCAACTGTATATTATTTGATGTCCTTGTGACTTACCGAGTGAAAGGGCACAGATCGCGGACCAAGTGGTGGTGCGGAGGCCTCCGAGTCTTGTGGTGCTTGGTCTGGGCCTGCTGATATATGGAATGCCAGTTGCATTGGCTGCAAGCTTTATTCTGCCAGGTAACAAATTTATTTTTGCTGCACTAAATTGCTCCATTATGTTCATGGGCCACATTGGATATGGATCACATTATGGATAAGAGCATCTACTAAACTGATATTACTGATATTTCTGCTCTCCTGGCAATTGGAAATTTTTAAATTTTACCAATGCTGTGAATTGAAGCTATAACTAGAATTAACAATTTTACTCCTACTTAAAGGACTTGTCAACCCCAAAATAAGTTTTTGCCTAATGAAAGAAAACAAAATACTTAGCAACTTTCCAATGTGCATTTATTAAACATTTTAGTGTTTTAAATGTTATTTGTAAATGTAATTGCTATTGAAAGCAGCATTTGCTGAACTCCCGGTTGTTACTTTTTAAACAATGTTGGAAAGGTCTGTCTCCTCCAGCAAGACAGGTCTGTCAGTCTGTTGGCTTGTGTTACATCAGAACCTCCAGGGTAGGGAATAGAAAAGGACAGACAAACACTGCTTTTAATAGCAATTATATATACATAATAACTCCAAAACCATTACATATTTGTAATGAATGTATAGTCATTGCTGCAGAATATGTTGGAGCTTTATAAATAAATGTTAATAATAATTATAATAATTGCAAAGTTGCTTTAGAATTTCATTTTCTTTTTTTACGCAAAAAATATATTCTGGCTTGACTTGTCCTTTAAGAAGCTTCCCACAGGATATATTGGTGTAACTATAATATAAGAATCTAAAGCGAGGTGGGAGGGAGGGGCCTCCTATGTTGCTACTGGTGGTTTCATGGGTAAGGGTATGTTTTTAACCAATTTTGCCTCTTTATTCTTATTTATCTTAAGAAAAATTAGTTTTTTCTTAACATTAACAATGTACTGAACAGGGGTTAAGTTCATATTAGGGATGCACCAAATCTACTTTTCTGGATTCTTTTTCAGGTAAAATGTCGCCGCGCTGAAAAATTTTCAACTTCTGTGTTTATGTGACAAAAAGTCATGTGATTTTTTTGATTTGGATTCGGTTTGTCCACGACCGTGCATTCGGACGAATCCAAATCCTGCGGAAAAAGGCCAAATCTTGGGCAAATACCGAACCGAATCCTGGATTCAGTGCATCCCTAGTTTATATAAATACAGTATTATTTATGTACACCCTGTACAGTTAACATTGTGGGTACATTTGGTTTAACTCTTTTGTTATTGCGTTTAATTATTTTGGCAATCTTTAGAATTTTGAAAAACTGCCAGCAAAACGTGAATTGCTTAAAAAAAACAAAAAAAAAAACAATCTGCTTTAGACTTGGCTATGGGACAGGCAGCATTTTGGATCATTCTTCATTTCTTTCCTTTCAGCCACCACTGGACACTACTACTTATTAATGTGCTATCCTGGATTTTTTGAGCAGTAAGGTGACCATACACGTTATGGTTTTTCTCTCCCTAAGGACTAATCTCAGTGCAATCCAACAAACCCGTCAAATTTTCAGTGTTCGCAATGAAATTTGCCCATTGTCCAATTGTTTGCAGTACTAAGCAGGTAGTTTTCCTAGCTTCAGCTAAGTAATATCTCTTCAAATGGTCGTTTTCGTACAGATCATATTTTGTGAACAATCGTTTCAGGATAAGCTTGGTTGTACAATAAAGAACATTTACAAAATCTTATATGGATAGCTTAAGTCATTGTTGCAGGGAGCTCAGTGGTGCTCAGTAAATAGGAAGTAGGTTTTTGTGAGAAGCTATAGTGTTCACTATCAAAAATAACTGTAAGCAGAAATGTGTTATGTGCCATAATACATAAAATAATACATTTAAGAATCAAATGCAGTGGTGTTGCCCACCAATTTTTTTTTTCTGTGTATGTTTCATATAGTGATATATAAAAGCTTTCATGTTTGTCTTGGCATAAAGAAAGGTAGGCACTCTCAACTTTCTTTTATTTTATCAATGTGACTCAATTAGTGGTATACTTTTAAGGATTATTAGTCTATAAAAATATTTTGGCAACTTTGGCACCTAAGTAGTTAATTCTAATTCATTTGTTATAGGGAACCTTGTATGCAGGTTTCAGATTACATCCTGGAGATGCTACCCCCAAGTGATATTGTTTATTGCCTGTGGCAAAGTCCAGGCTTTGCCAGTTAAGAGACCAAGGAGCTCAGGCATGTTTATTATAAGCAATACAGAAGTCTAGTGATTGACATTTTATCTGTTATCTGAAAAGCATTTTTAAATTCTTGTTGTTATTCTGTCGTTATATATAGAATGTTATAAATTGTTGCTGTTCTCCTGACTGAGGTGATCAAAATATCTGTAAATGCGAACCCAATCAGCATTTTATTCAGCATGTACTATGCATGTATAGTATTTGATTGCCCAACCTGAACCATTATTTCAAAATCTCCTAAAATTCACTTACTTCCCTTACGGAGTAGCCTCATTTACAGTTCCTGTGACTGACATGTAATGCCCCCCTTCTTCTGGTCATGCTCTTAATTGCTACACCTAAAGTCTTGCTTTATGCATAAAGGTGGCCATACATGTTGCAATCTGATTGAATGATTGCATTGAAACGGCAGGCATTGGTGTGCCGTAGGACCAAGGACCACATCAAAAAGGCTGATGCAGTCCATGATCTGACAGAAAATCAAACCTGCCCGATTGAGAGCTGACCAATTTTAGGACAGATGTCAGTTGGTTAGGCTCGAGGGGGATGCAGATAACATGGGCAGATAAGCTGCCGAATCAGTCTAAAGGACACAAATTGGCAGGTGAAACCTATCCGTGTATGGCCCCCTTAAGAATTGTAAACACCCTTCCTAGTGCTGGGCGGTATGACCAAAAATTTATATCACGGTATTTTTCAAAATTATATCGGTATCACGGTATTTGACGGTATTTTTTTTTCCCCATGCATGATTAGGTGACCACCCCAAACACCCGCCACCCGCACCCCCCCACCACCCCAAACACCCCCCACCACCCCAAACACCCCCCACCACCCCAAACACCCCCCATCCGCACGCAGCCCCCCCACCCCCCATCCGCACGCACGTCCCCACCCCACCCAAACACCCCCCATCCGCACGCACCCCCCCCACCCCAAACACCCCCCCATCCGCACACTCCCCCCAACCCACCCCAAACACCCCCCATCCGCACACACCCCCCCACCCCAAACACCCCCCCATCCGCACACCCCCCCCACCCCACCCCAAACAGCCCCCCATCCCCTTCACATAAATATAACCCCCCACCCCACCCCATCACAACCCCCCAAACACAACCCCATCCCCTTCACATAAGTATAACCCCCCCATCCCCTTCACATAAATAACACCCCCCCATCCCCTTCACATAAAATATAATTACTTGCCAGGCACCCCCACCGCCGACAGCTCACATTGGTATCCGACTCTGAATGCGATGGCGCTTTTGTAGAGTGTGCGCGCTGACGTCACGTGCGCGCTGACGTCACGTGCGCACCCGGAAGTATTCAAGCACACCGGTATGGGGGTATGTAGAAAATACATATCGGTTTCAAAAAAAACACCGGTGATCGGTTTTTACCGGTATACCGCCCAGCACTAACCCTTCCTAATTTATACCTATATGTATATGGTATATATATTTACACATTTCTTACTAACTGTAACATCTTCTTTGTAGAAAACAAGTAATTGTAAAGGTGAAGGAAAGTCATTTTGGCATTTTACTGCCAATAGATTTGCCATATTAGTGCCACCCAGAACAATATATTTATTCTGCAGAAACCATTACCATACCTGAGTAAACAGCTTTATAAGCTTTCTCCGTTTGCTTAAGATAGCAGCTGCCATTTTAAGTAGCTTCCCATCTGCAGTCTAGTCGTTATAGCTGAGATCACACATTCCTGGGAGGTGGGAGGGAGTTCTTAGCATTCTGGTGGGAGGGGTAGCAGGAGAGGGGAGAGATAAGAGAACTGAGCAGACTCTGGCCACAGGAATTAAGGATGTTTCTGAGAGAGGAAGTCAGACATTGGAACATCATGTTTATAAAAAAAAGAGACAATAAATCCTGTGTTTCTTTTGATAGAGAACTCAGTGCAGCGTTACTGAAAGTGCTTATGGCTGTATTTACATAGACCTTTCTGATCAAGCTTACTTAGCTTTTACCTTTCCTTCTCCTATTATATATTTTATATATTTAATTGGTGCTTTTAACAAGTAGTCAACACACATTTATTAAAAACAATATAAAATGTACATCTATTGATAGGGTCCTTGATTTTCTACAGTGGTGCTTAAAAGTTTGTAAACCCTTTGAATTTTTAATATTTTGCTTTAACGGAGAAGGAAAGTCTAGTAAAGAGTTAATCTCAAGCAGCAGGCATACCTTCTGTTGTCTCAATAGTGCCCTTAAGTCTCCCCATATTTCACCTGTTCAGAAGATCTGAAGCCAAACAGGAAGAAAAAACACTGAGCTGTATAAAGAAAGTTCCCATAATGCCTCACTCCTGCACAAGACACCCAGGCCAAGTGAACATGCTCAGTTAGTAAGGCTGTGAGTCAGCTTCCTGCTGATTGGCTCAGATCCACAAGGAGGGAGTGAGTTCTTAGCATTCTTGAGGGAGGGGGAGCAGGAAAGAGCAGAGAACCGAAAACTGCATGTCTCTGGCACAGACACAACTAATCTTTTTTTATCGAAGTCAGTGCAGCGTTTCTGTGAGTGCTTATGGCTGTATTTACATAGACCTTTCTGATAAAGCTTACTTAGTTTTTACCTTTCTTGATCCTTAAACTATGACTTAAAACATGGTCTGTTTTTCACACAAATCCAAGATGAAAACCTAATTAAACATGCATCAAAAGCATGATGCTTGTTCATTTTTTATTGAGGAAAATGATCCAAAGTTACATGTATGGCTGAGGTATGTGAACCTTTGATTTCAATAATGTGTGCCCCATTGGGCAGCAATAACTGCAGCTAATCCTTTCCTGTAACTATTCTTCAGCACTGCACTTCAGCTTGGAGAAATTCTAGGCCATTTTTCTTTTCAGAACAGCTACAACTCAGAGATGTAAGTGGAGTTCCTTGCATAAACTGCCTGATTATTGCCTATAGCAATACAAATCCGTGTGTTATCCATGTCTGACTGTACAGATGCTTTTATAAGAACTGGGAGAGGGTGTTACATTTGGGATGTGTGTCCAAGAAATTGTTAAAATAGGTATCATTGTACCATGAATATCAGTCTCTTTGTGCATTGGGAAAGTTTGAATTAAACATATGATAACAGAGGTTATTTAATATTACCCCATTCAGAACTGCAAGTCTGCTAATCATGCAGAGATCACCAAAGAAATTCGGTAGAATATGCAGAGCACAGCATTAGCTGGTGCAGGTCAGTCCCATTCTTAAAGCCTGCCATAGGGCAAGTGGTAAGTACAGGGCCCAGTATAGGTCTGCTTCTGTCAAAATGACACACAAATAAGGGGGTGGGGGGGCACCTACAGGCCTACCCTTGCCCACTGCTCATAAATATGGATCTGTCTAATGCAGCACTGTATTCTTTGGAATGGGCTCTCTGTGCTTTTGATTGGGGCAAAGACACCTGCTGCAATTCATATAGCATGGAAGACACGGTGCAACGTTTTGAAAAAAAGGATTGATTGCTACTGGTTTTTGTATTTGCACTCCTCCTTTCTTGTTGTAAACAGTCCATAATATCTGTTTGTGTTTAATCATTTTTAAAAAACAACTATATTGTCAAAAGATGATTATCTTGACTCTTATTGTTACATGAATGGCCAGTCTGCCTACCCATCTTTCCTGTGATCAATCAAATATTCAAGAAAGCAGTCATCACCAATTTTTTTTTTTTATATGCTAAAATTACTAGATTAATCTGTCTATTTGTTGGTTATTCAGTAATATCAGTTTTGTGTATGGTGGCCAAAAAAAAGGCTTAAAATGAACCGAAGAGAGATGTTTTGGCTAATATGACTCCAGAACATTACTACTGATAGGTGGGCATTAGCAGCAAATTTGACTTTTGACTTCCTCGTGCCTTTTTTTCTTAATATATAGGGGCTACTTTGCCATTCAAAGAAATGTGTTGTCTGGATGTACATCTGTATTAAATAATATATGAATATTTTATTTATTCTTTGACCAGACTTTTTATTTTAAGCTCTGATGGCTGCTGTGTAATACATATCAATTAACATGTTTTGTATGCAATGAATGTTTGTTCTGTGCACAACTCTTTCCCCCCCCCATTTTGAACTTCAATAAATGTTTAATAATAAAACCTGAAAACATGCAGGAATGTATGCCTTGGGCTGAATTCTGTAATAATAATTTTTGCATTGGCAATCAGAGAATTTAACAAAGACCGTGTTGCTGCAAAGCAAAAATCCGTTAATTAGGGCTCTGTGAATTAGCTCTTTATATTTTCTCATACAGCGCAAACAAGCTTGTCTATAAAATGCAACATGTATATTGGATTGTAGCGAGTATTAAACTATATTAGATTATTTTACAAGAGAACAAGGCTGTGTTTAATGGATTACAAAATATCTTTGTAGTTTTCTTGCCCAGATGTTTTGCAGCTGGTATAATATTAGAAATGATAAAAATTGTATCATTTGTAGACTTCTACTGTTAACTGCTATAATATCATTTTTGAGGCTAGCTCTTAAAAGAATACTGTTATACACAATGTTATTACAATGTTGTATGCCATGATATAGAAGTATCCTGACCCTTACAGTATTTGAATCTATTTTTCCATCTGGTCACTTCACATACTGTCCTGTAGGCAACAGTCTGATCTCAGAACCCTGACATTATACGTATTTTATATTACACTGATATAAAAACAGTTGTTAAAGAAATTGCTTTTGTTTTGCAGCTACAATTCACACAGAGCAGATAGTATACCCTTTTTTAAGATTACGCTGCATTGTATTTACTAATAACTTCTCTTAGTAAGTAGCTATTTGCCAACATTATCTGTATTTATAGGGAGAGATTTAGCAATTCTCGAATTTAAGGGGGAAGAAACGTTTTTTGTTTACTCTTAAACGCTAGCATATTTACAAAAAATAGTCAGGTTTTGTTGCGGAACTAAAGTCAGATGCAAAAATGACCTTGTTTAATTCAATGAAGCTAAAAATCTCAAGTGTTTTAAGTGGTGAAACAATAAAATTGCTTGAGACAATTCCCACTGACATCTGTAGAAACTTGGCAGTTTTTACTTGTTTTTTTTCATGTGAATTCATTGGATAAATGCAGTCTCAAATTTTGATTAATTTGTCATGTATCAAGTATCATTCTTTGAGATGCTGTTCAGAAGCTTCAGCATTTACTTAGCTGTTATCCATCTGTGCTAGATTACTCACTCATGGTGTTTGTGTGTTTGTGTGTGTGTGTGTGTATATATATGTGTGCGTGTGTGTTCATATATGCATATTTTTTACACACACACAATTTTTGGTTATTCTGTCATATTTATCTACATTTTTTTTGGTTGGTCCTACTTTTTTGTTACATGTCAGACCAATCAGTTAAGGTGGTTTGATAGGTCACGTATCATCTAATATGTCTGCCCAAGTGGTTTGAATCCTGTCGCCTTTTTTTTTTTTTTTTTTCAAGTGGGAGGTAACCCTGCTGATGTTTGCAGATTGAGCAGACCTGCTGCAATCCAAATTGTGTGCCAAGCTGCACATTATTAAATAGGCAGTATGGTCAATATTGACTGTCTGCCATAACTTGATTCTGATTCATGTAAGTCGGTGATCCCCAACCAGTGGCACGGGAGCAACATGTTGGTTGCATAAAAAACAGTGTAAAGCCAAACAAAGACTTCTATAGACTACCAGTCCACATAGGGGCTACCAAATTGCCAATCAGAGCCCCTATTTGTAACCCCAGGAACATTTTTCATGCTTGTATTGCTCCCCAACACTTTTTACATTTGAATGTGGCTCACGGGTATAAAAGGTTGGGGATCCCTGATGTAAGTGTTTGATCCATAGAGAAATTCAGTGGCTTCTGATTTGCAAAATTATTCTAAAACATTGTAAAAAGCTTGTTTATTGTTACAAAACAAATTGTTTTTGGGATCTCTTAAAGGAACAGTAACACCAAGAAATGAAAGTGTATAAAAGTAACTGAAATATAATGTGCTGCTGCCCTGCACTGGTAAAGGTTGTGTGTTTACTTCAGAAAGTCTACTATAATTTATATAAATATATATGTAGCCATGGAGGCAGCCATTCAAAGGAGAAAAGGCACAGGCACATAGCAGATAACAGATAAAACACTATTGTATTCTACAGAACTTGTCTGTTATCTGCTATGTAACCTGTGCCTTTTCTCCTTTTTTCCAGCTTGAATGGCTGCCCTCATGGCTACACAGCAGCTTATTATTTAAATTATAGTAGTGTTACTGTAGCAAACACACCAGTTTTACCAGTGCAGGACAACAGTGCATTATATTTTTCTTACTTTAAAGCTCTTTCATTTTTTGGTGTTACTGTTCCTTTAAATATGGGAGTAGTCTAGGTAAGGAAAGCTGTATAATGTTACTATTGCAAAAACTTTATGTAACATGTTCTGCTCTACATATGTATATGGCTGGTGTCCTGTAGGTGCTTCCCTGGAATATATTACACAAGTTAAAAGTTGTTTAAACTTTACAAGGTGCATATATATATATATATATATATATATATATGGTGTATACATTTATAACTCTAACTAATATTAATTATTGAAGTTTAAAATAGAGTAGAAGTTTTTGATTTTTTTGTAAAGAATTGCAGGAAAAAGCTATCACCATCCGGCATCAAGGGCAACATCTGATACTGTCCTAATAGACCTATGAAGCAGCATTTTTTAAGCCTGACAGCTTCATTTTTTATCAAGATGGCAGGCTCATTTCTCTTGGTCTGTAATATTACCACTCTGCATGAATTTACCTCATTCTGGCTTCTCATTGGCTCTAGTTTTGAGTGGCATTCAGCCAGGGGAAGTAAAATCAAATTACCACGATTGTAAGGTAATTTCCCCCCAGCTTCCCAAATCCCCAAGTTTCCAGCCACTGAGAAGTTTGAGGATAGGATCAGGGAATGCAGCATTTTTTGTCTAGATTACATGTTGATTGTAACCGAGCAGATTTGTGGTCGTTTGTTTGTTTGTTTTGTTTTGTTTAGGTGAGTCTATTAATTTTGCTGTCCAGTGCTTTAAAGCCATGTAATATGAAACACTGTCGCATGCTTACTGGAAACATTTGCAGATTTCTTCAGTAACAGTGTATTGCGATGCTGGTGAATGGCATTTCACAACGATGTTTCATTGAGTCTCTACATACATCAGCATACATGGCCTTCGTTTTACAGCACTATATATATTCCTTCTAAGTAAGAATTGCAGTTTGAAATCTCTGCCATGTTCACCTCTGCTAGGGAACATGCTTTTCTGAATAGTGTTGCTAAAAGTCTTGAACCCATATGATTTATGCAGATTTCTGAGGTTAATGTGTCACACAGGATATTTCACTTGAAAAAGCTTTCCATGCAGGTAACATAACGTACAAAAATATATTTTTGTGATTGGCAGGAA
The DNA here is from genome assembly GCF_000004195.4 of Xenopus tropicalis. NCBI lineage: Eukaryota > Metazoa > Chordata > Amphibia > Anura > Pipidae > Xenopus > Xenopus tropicalis. Next base: position 84,683,252 of record NC_030680.2, on the reverse strand, counting down.
TTGCAGATGACACAAATATAGTGTTTTACCTAAAGTAATTCATGCTAAGAACAGAATATAACAGGGCTTCTCCAGCCAATACTCCAATTCCCACAATGCTTTGCACATCCTAATCTTCCTTCTTTACAGGAGGTGCCTGGAGAAGAACTGAAATTGTTTCAGTGGTGCATATAGTCAGAAACAGCAATGCAGAGAAATGAAAGGGACCAACAGTTGCTGTTTTTAATAACAATTACATGTACAAATAATTGTATGATTATTATTTATTAGCACTGTATATTGGAAATTGGTTTGGAAATTAACTTACTGGAATATACCACCAGTTTAAAGCTAGTATAAGTGGTTGCACATTGGTTGTAACGTGGTGGTTTCTTAAACCATATAAAGTTCAGCCTAGTAAGGCACTTTTTCCTGTGCTGTATGATCTAGCCGTCCGCTGATAACAAATTTATCTTCAACATTATCCGAGTAGAAAGTCATAACGTATTACAGCCATCTGGTTTATTTTAAAGTTTCGGATAGCATATCAACCTATAAAAGCTTGCTGAGAGCAGTGTCACAAGGATTGCTTTAGTCAAATTACACGGCTAAACCTTGTGTCATAAACATGTGGAACTTATTTTTTGGCTTTTTCCCCATCAGGCCTAACCTTTGCTTTTAACCTCCTACTCTAGTGATTGCTTTTTGGCAATGTTTCAGACTTGCATTGTTGATTGCTAAAACCTTGGCATAAGTGCAGCCTGAGGGTGTTAAAATGAGCCTCTATTGGTGGCATATGAAATTTGTTATTTTGAGGTTTATTTTGAAAATAAAGTCCTGTAATATCACTCTTTTAGTACATCCATCAGCAAGTCAAGGCTGCTTAGTATCATGTAAATTGTCACACTTTTTCTCATGGCATGGAGGGTAATTTTCTGCAATATTAAATATATATAGAAATATAGTATATTAAAATATTCTTAGTTATTATTTTACTTTGTACATACTTTCAATATTTAAGCTGATTTTAAAAAGTATTGGGGAATACAGAAGTTTTGATCTTTTATTTCTGTTTAACAAGTTTCTTGATTGTCTGAAAAGGGTAAACAAACTGACAAATTGAGCAAAACCTGTAGATGTCAGTTTTTCCAATGTGTTCAAGCAGTGGAGTTTAATTCTGCACAGCAGCAGCACTGTGCACTAACAGCTACCCAAACCCTCAATTACTGATGGGGAAAATGATTTGCACAATAGTTTTCTGTGCTGCAACAAATATATTTATATGAATATATTATTTTGGATCTCCACTCAAAATAAAGTGCAGAGAACAAAAAGGTATAAATACTCATTTTACCATTAAATGCATGTATTTTTTTTTTTTTTAAAGATTTTCTTTATTACAGATTTTCAGAAAACAACATTTACTGGAAAAAGAGGAAAGAAGAAAGAAAGGGGACAGAGGGTTGGGGCTATGAACAGTGCCCCTGGGTGTTAGTGGGGGGGTGTAGTGAGGGGGGGTGAGGGGGGGGTGTGGTGGGCTTCCTTCGATGTCTTGTAAGTTTGTATTTATTCAGGTTTGTGCCATGGTCCGTTCAGGTGTCCCCAAATAAAGAAAGTTGTGATTAAAGCCTTACGCCTCGTGTCTTTTCCTTGCTTCCTTGTATTGCCCTTATCCATCTGGTATGGCGGTTTAATGTTCCCTTTTTTTTTTTTTTTTTTTTTTTTTTTTTGTGTGTCCTATTTGGGGGTTGTGTCAGTCCTGGTGTTCAGTGAGCATCTGCCAGCCATTTATCCCATATCCTTTTGAATTTGTCTGGGCATCCTCTGGCCAGGTATGTTAGTTTTTGACTGGGGAGCGTGTCGTTGACCAGTTTTTTCCAGAATCCCAGGGTGGGTGGTGCCGTTGCTTTCCAAGTCATTAGAATGGCCTTTTTGGCAAAATGCAGAATTTGGAGAAGGCATAGTTCCTCGTACTTATTTAGTGACAGACCTTCTGTGTGTCCAAGCAGGCACAGGGTGGAGGAGTGGACATTTGGAAGTCCCAGGACTTCAGCGCAGTAGGTCCGTATTTCCGACCAAAATCGCTGTATCACAGGGCATTCCCAAAATATGTGCATATAGTTACCTTGTTCTGTGTTGCATTTGGGGCAAACATCTGGATGTCCCAGGTATATCTGAGCCAGCCTGTGAGGTGTGAGGTACACCCGATTAAGAAACTTGGTGTGTATGTATCTGTCCCTAGATGAGATATTGGTTTCTGGTATTTGGTTTAGGATATCCTTCCAGGTACCTTCCTCTATCTGGGGGAGGTCCTGCTGCCATTTTTGGGCAAAATGTTTAAGTGGGTCGAAGTCTTCTTGAAGAAGAATGGTATAAAACCAGCTGACCGGTTTAGTAAGGTCTGGGCGTCTCAGGTACCGTTCTAGTGATGTTACTGTTATATCCGGGGCACTGTCTGGGAATTGGGTGTTGAGTGCATGTCTGAGCTGGAGGAATCTAAACAGCATGCGGTTGTGCAGTCCGAATTCGGTCTGTAGTTGTGCAAATTGTTTGAATCCCCCAGCCGTAATGACATCCCCAAGATGCTTCACTCCTGCAACTGCCCAGGTGTTCACATCTGACATGATACGGAGATGGGGGAGGGCGTCATTGCCCCATAACACTGTCCACTTGGACCATTTAGAAAGTCTACGGTATGAGTTTATCACTGTTTTCTGAAACACTGTGACCACGGTTTTCATAGGCGGTGTGAGAGGGTATATGGAAGTAGGACCCCTGTGTAGTTGGTTGGCTAACGCCTCATAGGAGGAGATCACCCCTGCCTCTAGTACTAATGCTTGGTTTTTTGGGTTGGGGTTTAGCCACCACCAGGCGAACACAAGTTGGCTTGCATAGTAGTACAGTTGGAAATTGGGTAGTGCTAGCCCCCCTTTGTTTTGTGGAGCCTGTAAAATTTGCCATTTTATTCTTGGGTGTTCCCCGGCCCAAACAAATCCCCTGACAATTGTGTCCAGGTTCCTAAACCATTTTTTGGGTATTATCACTGGGGAATTGTGGAAGGCGTACAGGAATTTGGGTAGGAAGATCATTTTCACTATGTTTATGCGCCCTGGTAGGGAGAGCGGTAATGTAGCCCAGTTTTGAGTTTTGAGTTTCAGGGTCCGTATAATGGGGGTCAGGTTCAGATCTACATATTTTGAGAGATCCTTATGGATTTCTATTCCTAAGTATCTGAACCTGTCCACCCATTGTAAGGATGGGCCATGCGTGGGGTCTCTAGTCCCTTCTGGGTCAATTGGGAAGATTAGCGACTTTTCCCAGTTCACCTTTAGTCCGGAAAATTCCCCAAACTGAGCTATTTCTCTTAATAGTTCGGATAGGGATTCTTTCGGGTCTGCCAAGTACACCAGCATGTCGTCTGCGTATAATGATAGTTTTTCTTCAAGGTTTTGCAGTTGCAGCCCCTTGATTTTGGGGTTTGCTCTAACTTGTATCGCCAGGGGCTCAATGGCAAGGGCGAACAGGAGGGGCGACAGTGGGCAGCCTTGTCTAGTCCCTCTTGTCAGGCTGAATTCCTTTGACAGACCCGAGTTCACCCTTATTCTGGCCCTTGGGGTGTTGTACAGGGCTTTTATCCAGGTTATGAATTTGTCTCCCAGGGAATATCGGGCTAGTAATTGCCATAGGTAGGGCCACTCGACCGTGTCGAAGGCCTTCTCTGTGTCTAGGGACACCACTATTCTCTCCCCCGAGTTCCGATGTCTAGTAGTTAGATTTGTATATAGTCGCCTAATGTTAATATCTGTGCCTTTGTTGGGCATGAAGCCTGTCTGGTCCGGGTGGATTAGGTGGTCAATTATCTGTTTAAGGCGGTTAGTTAGTACTTTCGCTAGGATTTTGACATCGGAATTCAGGAGAGAGATCGGCCTATAAGATCCGCACCTCTCCGGGGGCTTGCCTTCTTTTGGGATTAGTGTAATCGTGGCCAATTTGGAGGAGTCTGGGAGTGAGGTCCCTAGGGGGATTTTATTGAATAGAGTGGTCAGCTGGGGGTTTATAATGTCTCCGTGTGCCTTGTACCACTCTATGGGCAGGCCATCTGGGCCTGGTGCCTTGCCTGGGGGGAAGGATTTTATTGCCTCTGCAACTTCATCTAGGGTAATGTCTTGGTTAAGAAACCCTGTATTTTCTCTGGTGAGTTTGGGGAGTGGAACACCGTCTAGGAATTTGGTCAGGGCATCTGGGGGGTAGTGTGCTTTAGACCTGTACAGTTCAGAGTAGAATGTCGTAAATTCTTCCTGAATTTGGTCTAACTCATGTACCTCTGTTCCTGCCGAGTTTAGTATTCTGGGTATGGCGGTTAGCTGGGAGGGTTCTCTAGAGAGTATGGCAAGAAGGCGGCCACATTTGTCGCCTTTTTCATACCAGGTGGCCATTCGTTTAACTTCTCCTTGTGAGTACTTTTCGGTATAGAGTATATTGACATTCCTCTGCGCTAATGAGAAGGCTTCCCCTAAGTGTTCGGTAGGGTCTCTGGTGTACTCCCTTTCTGCTGTTTCCAAGGCCTCACGTGCCTCCTTGAGTGTGTTATCTAGCTTCCTCCTTGCCTCTTTGATCAGGGAGATGTATGTTCCCCGCGCAAAGGCCTTTCCTGCATCCCAAACTATTGGTTCCGCCGCTGTGCCCAGGTTGGTTTCCCAGTATGCTTTGAATTGCCTTGCAAACTCTTCCTGAACAAATTTATTCTGGATCCACCTAGGTGGTAGTTTCCACTGGCTCTCTCCCACTCCTCCCGGGACTCTCAGGTCCATCTGTAGTGGTGCGTGGTCTGAACAGACTCTAGTGGTATAGGAGATTGAGTCCACTAGTTGTAAGATTGAGGGGGAGGCTAGTGCTAGATCTATTCGTGAGAGTGAGTCAGTGGAGGCTGAGTGGCAGGAGAATTGTCGGGCATTGGGGTGTGACCATCTCCAGACCTCTGTGAGATTGGATGCCCGGAGCCAGTCCCCCAATGCAGCATTGTCATTTTTGTTTGGGCGCAGCCGGTCTAGGTTAGGGTCAGGTACCGCGTTAAAGTCTCCCATCCATACTGTGGGGTAGTCTCCTATAGAGGCTATTTTTCCCATGATTAGTTGTAAAAGGGCTATTTCGCCTGGTGGTGGGGAGTAGACATTCACTATAATAAGGGGAACTGAGGCTATGGTAAGCTTTAGTATTAGGAATCTGCCGTATGTGTCCGATATGGTTTTTTCTATTGAGGGGAGACTAGCTTTCCTGAAGAGGATTGCAACTCCCCTTGAGTAAGTGGAGTATTCTGCATGGAGTGTAGGGTGGATCCAATGCCTCCTGAGAGCCCTGACCCTTTGGCCTATTAGGTGTGTCTCCTGCAGTAGCATCACATCTGCTCCTAATTTCTTGAGGTGATCTAGGACTAGTGATCGCTTGATTTTGTCATTAAGGCCTCTGACATTCCAAGAGATTAGCCTAATCTTAGTCCCTGCCATGGTGTGTACGTGTTTGTGTGGTGCGGTTGTGGGTTACCTGCTTGATGCTCACAGGCTGGCTGCAGATCCACGGTACGGTTGATTGGGAAGCCCGTGGGGTGTGGGGTGGGATAGAAGAGAGAGAGCAAAGACAAAGATAAGTAAAACAACATAAAACCCCCAAATTTCCCGCCTCCCGGTATCCCCTCCCAAACATGGAGATACATTATTCCCAAACTGTAGTTCTTATTGGGTGTGAAGCTTGAAAACAGTCCTACCGAGTCGGTTCTCGTAGGGTTATAAACAGTTAACTGTAAACCAGTGTCTCGTCTCAGTCCTGCTGTGGAGACACCCTCTCTTTATAGATAGATAACTTGTTATTAAATGCATGTATAATGGGAAATTAATGTATACTTGAAAGTTGCTAAGTGGTTTTTCCTTTCATCAGTCAAAACATGTTAGTGGAGGACCCTTTAAATAAAATTAAAAAAAAAATTGAGCATAGTGATGAAAATATATTATATAAATATATAGTTTCTGTTTAGTTAATAGTTTGTTGTTGTTGTTGAATATAAGTGCTATAAAGTAAAATCTACGTGCTTGCTATGTCATCTGTATGTCTGCAACAATTCAGCCTTATATTATGATATAATGGGATCACTTACGTGTGTGTAATTGAAAAAAAAAAAGGGAAATGGATAAATAAGAGCAAATATTTACATTTTGCAATCTAATAGTCTTTGTTATGCAGTTATTACATTCCATATTGCATAGTTCATTAAAGTGATACTGACACAAAAAACTACTTGAAATTGAAAATAAAATATGAATATACATAAAAAGTTACCTAAAGGTCATGTTGACAGTTTTCCGCTGACAGGTTACTTGAAGTGCCTAAACCTGACTGTTTTGCCAACCTGACTGTCCCTTTTCAGTCTGTCAGTTATAGCTTCTAATGCTAACGGACTCCTGCTGCACAAATATGGCAGCCTCCTCATAGAGGAACATAGTGGATCAGATAATGTAAAAGCATCAGTCAAATACTTTTAAGGCAAAATTATAAAGTTCTTGCAAAAACAATGTTATGATAGATAAAGAAAAAAAAAAAGATTTAATTTCTGGTGTCAGTATCTCTTTAAGTCCTGCTTAAGGGGATCTTATACTTTTAGTGCAGATATAATGGCCTCTTGATAAAGAACTTTTATTATGAATATTATAAAATGTACAGTATATTTTCTTATTTGTGGATAGGTCGCTAAATACTTATGGGTTTGCCAAACCATATTAACTCCTTCTGTGCCGCAGCGTGTAGAATCTATGGTGCTGACACAGCAGCACTAAAATGCTTTCAAAGTAGATTGTGTTTCCAGTTTATTCAGTGCAGCTTCAAGGAGAAAACAAAGGCAATGACATTGTTAAATATGCGCGAGGAAAACATAGTTTGCATTGCGCAGATTTTTTTTCCATTAACAACTTTTCTTACATTCCCCCATTAGACTCTTGAAGTCTTGTCAAAGTGAGATCACAAAGACTGGTTTTGCAAGATTACTGCACTATTGTTTCTAAGACAGGCTTTCCATGTAATCTGAAAGCCAGAAGTATGCTTCATGGGGATAGTGCAGTTCATTAAGCTTAGTTATCTAAGAGTTCCATAAAGCTTTTGCTGCATTTGCTGTTTTTATTGACATTATGATCTCAGGAATAGCCACAATGGACAAAAACACCCTTCCTCACCGAAACTGTGGCACTGTCATGTGGGGATTGCTTGGAAGTGCTGAAATGGCATAGGCAGCCTCTGCTATAGACAGATTGTTTCTCATTCATGGGTATAGGATGCAACTGCAGATAGAAGCAGAATTTTCGCTTCTGTAGTTCCCTGGAACTGGTGTTTCCTGGATAAGGGATCTTTCTGTAATTTGTATCACCACACCCATAAGTCTGCTAAAAATAATGTAGACATTAAATAAACCCAGTAGGATTGTTTTGCCACCTATATCGATTCATGAATATTACTTATCAGGTACAAGGCACTCTTATTACAGAGAAAAATTAAAACAAATTTAAAGAACTAATCACTATTTTTCCACTTTACCCTGTGCACACAATCTGACCAAATGGCTTGACCCATTTTTAATGTTGTGACCATTTGGATGATTTCAACATATAATGTAAACCTGTCTCAAAATTTGGCACTGGTAAGCGGAATAACTTCTACATATCTACAGCATATCCTTTGCCAGTTCACTAACATCAATTTTTTCTCTGAGTTTAGGAACACATGCCCAAGTATCCAGTGGGTAATATTTAACAACTTTTACAACATTATTCATCTTTATTTTAGTGCATATATGTCAAACACAAGGCCTGGGGGCCAAATCCGGCCCACCTGGCTGTTTTATGTGGCCCTTGGTGAGTGTGTCTAACCATCCAGCCTGATCAATTTCCATTTTCCTCACATAGTAACTAAGACTAAGGGGTATATTTATCATGCTGTGTAAAAAGTGGAGTGAAGCATTACCGGTAATGTTGCCCAAGGCATCCAATCAGTAATCAGATTTCAACAGTAGCAAAGCATCTATTGGCTGCTATGAGCAACATCACCGGTAATGTCTTACTCCACTTTATACACATTGGGATAAATTTAGTATATTAATAAAAAATTTGGCCTGCGACTTAGCCTGTGTTTTAGATTTCAGCCCCCTTATGTGATTGAGTTTGACACCCCTGTTTTAATGGAAACAATAAGAGTGTGGAATGCATGAAAAAACATCTTTATTTTTGGGCATAAGTGGTGGTTTTTGTCCCACAGAAGAAATGTGGTTTTAAATGGTTTTAGATGTGTCTGATTCCTGTAACTAATGGCTACTGGTTCATTATATTTACAGCCCTGTCCTCTGCCTTACTGTTAGTGGCTGGAAATCAAAGTAAAAAATGTAGACATTTTTTGTAAACAGAACAGTTATGACCATGACAAAACTCTTGCAACTTTTCTTCTCAAATGGTATCTTATTTAAGAAAGTCGTAAAAATATTCCCGCGTGCTTTTTTTTCTCAGAAAAAAGTCACATTTTGATGAGAATCACATTTTAACATTCATTTTCAATGAGGGTGAACGAGCCGATGCGGTCCCTGATCCAACTAAATTTTTTAGCCTGCCCAATCAATATCTGGCCGATTCCAGGCCCGTCGTTAGTGCCCCTACACAGGCCAATAAGCTGCCGAATCGGTCAAAGGGTCCGATATCGGCAGCTAGAATCGGCCTGTGTATGGGTACCTTTACTTGATACCCCGGCTGGTGCTTCTGTTACCAGAAAAATCGAACTGATACCTGCGGTCAAGTGATCCTTTTCCTTCTTCTAACTTTGCACAGCTTGTGCATGTGTAGTAGAAAAAAACGAACTTAAAAAGTGCTTTTTCACTTGTGGAAAGGAAGAGGATTGCTCGATTGCATGAACCAGTGCAGTTTTCAGCTAACAGGAGTATGAGCCTGGGGTATCAGGTAAGTGTTTACAATTACTGGGTGGTGCCTAACAGTTGGAACCCCCCCCCGATGATTGTAACTTTCCTTCTCCTTTAAATGCCTAATTCTACTTATCAGCTCTAATGCAGAAGGCACTGGTTGTGGTGCTAATTTATAATGCCTGGAGCAAGAGGATAAAGGGCAATATGGTTTTCTCCCAGTGGATCTGACTTGAAATGTAAATTAGTAGCTCTTTATATACAGAACACTTGGGGTTAAGGGGGTAAGGGTTTTCTGGATTTCCATAATTTGGACCACCAAAAAACCATTTAAATTTTAAAACCAAAATGATTGGTTTGCCTCCAATAAGAATTCATTTTATTTAAGTTGGGTTTAAGTGCAAAGTTATGTTTTATTATTACATAAAAAAAATTACATTTGTTTTAAAATTTTGGATTATTTGATTAAATAGAGTCTGTGGGAGATGACCTTCCCGTAATTCTGAGCTTTATGGATAACTGGTTTCCGGATAACCCATGTACAGGTATAGGATCCAAGTAGAGCTTTTGGGACAACGTAAAGGAGAAGGAAAGGTAAAAACTAAGTAAGCTTTATCAAAAAGGTCTATGTAAATACAGCCATAAGCACTCACAGAAACTCTGCGCTGAGTTTTCTATCAAAAGATTTGTTGTGTCTGTTTTCCTCTGCCAGAGACACGCAGCTTTTTGCTTTCTGCTCTTTCCTGCTCCCCCCTCCCTCAAGAATGCTAAGAACTCACTCCCCCCCTTAGGAATGTGGATCTGAGCCAATCAGCAGGAAGCTGACTCATAGTCTGAGCATGTTCACTTGGCCTCCGTGTCTGTGCAGGAGTGAGGCATTATGGGATTTCTTTACACAGCTCAGCGTTTTTTCTTCCTGTTTGGCTTCAGATCTTCTGACCAGGGGAAATATGGGGAGACTTAAGGGCACTATTGAGACAACTGAAGGTATGCCTGCAGCTTGAGATTAACTCTTTATTAGCTTTTCCTTCTCCTTTAAGAGACATGGATCTTCAGGCTGAGAAAACCCATTATTTATTTATTAAGCAAATTACAATGACATAATTTTACAAAGGTTAATAACACCCATTAGTTTACCTATCTAAATTAGGGAGTTAACTTATATACATCATACTCTGAAGAGTAGGTGACCATGATCACTTTTAATACCCTGAAATTTAGTCCCACAACCATAATAATCAAAAGGAGGCAAATAATTAATTTTAAATAGTATCTTAGTTTTTGAGACTATCTCCATACCCCAAACCACTTATTTTGCTTGTTATTAGGTTTTGTGGCAGCTGCCTGTGGCAACTAATACAGTTTGATTTGGTACCAAAATGCTCATGTGAAGTTTTGGCTGTAAACAGTGGTGACAAGTGGTTCCATTAAACTTAGCAATGCGTGGGATGGATGGTTTCACACATTTCTGGTGTGAAAAAACCCCTAGATATCACATTTGCTTCCAACTCATAGAGCTACTGCACTTTAGGGCTGGTACAATAAGGTTTATGCATCAGGTATCTCAATCCTGAACTACTTCTAGCACACTATATGCATATGGCAGGGTATTCGGATGTAAAATAAGGGTGATCCATGAACTACATAGATTTCAGAGTTCTTTACACTGCACCACAGTGTCCAAAATCTGCACCATGCTGTCCTTTCATGTAATCAACATTTCTGTAGGTAAATACAAAGTGTAGACATGTTTCCATTATTTTTCTATTTCATTTGACCTGTAGGCTGCAGAAGAATATCACCCATGGCATTGTACTATTTAAGGTTGTTAAACTATCCATTACTGTTAATACACGTGGCTTAAACTTGCCAGGCTCCCCTTTTAGCCATCATTATATTATTTATGTTGCAAAAGTATTTTATACTATGTTCTCTGTAAGCTGTGCATTTTTTTCTCAAATTAATTTGAGTCTATTTATGAAACAAATTAATTTGCTATCATCAATATAGAACCTTATGAATAAATTACATTTTGCTGTGAAGCCACTATATAATATTGTATACTGTATTTTGTTAGTGGAACAAATCTTTTTCTGATTGTTAACACTGAAATATTTGAAATGTATTTCTTTACATATTTTTCAGGAAAATAAATATAGTTTATTCATATTTAAACATATTTTGCCCTCAATTATTAACTATTCATCTAGTCAATAACGACTATTAGCTGGCTTAGACAAGCCCAAGAGCATTATTTAACTAACTCACAATACTCTTCCCAGCCAAGCCTTTGAACTCTCCCTTTCAGGCAAAACGGTATTCTGGTTTTCATTAAATTTGTGCAGCCAAGGTAAAAACCTATTAGCAAATCTGCCATTTTCACAGACGACCCAAACCAGTAAATCCACATTAAATTAGGAATCTACCATTTTGTGAAAAGGTCTAGTCACCCAGCAGTTCATAGATATATTCTCTTGATTCTTCCCTCAGGCTACAAAATAATTGCCTGCAATACGCCAGGAAAATTTCCCATATTCTATTTATTGCAAAAGCAGAGAGCAATAGTTTTTCCTCACTGTAACTCCCCAGCTTGACATTCAAGCATTGTTCTGCAGAGTGTCATCAATATATCAAATATATCAAACTTCTGGTAAAGGGAAAAGAATTCCTGTATACCTTCATGGAAGGAAATACGCATTTTTGAATACTGATGTCTTCTGTGCTACACAGTAACTGAGTCCAGTTGTGTAATTCATTTTAGTTCTGCATTCCTGAAATATACTATTGTGCAGTTAATATTTTTACACCATTTTTCTTTTGCAACAGCATGTATAGAAAGGTATAGATAAAGGTAGATATAGATATATGTATAAACCCACTAATCTGTCTCTACCCTAAATTTCCTTTACATCTACTTCATTAATTAGGTTTCCAAAATTTCACTTTAAGGCTAATGTGATACCAGAAATGCATGTTTTACCACTTTCAGGCCAAAAAAATATTTTTTACGTTGAGGTCAGCAATTTAAGTCCCATTTAGGACCACTGTCCCTCTGTATTATTAAACTTTTTCAGAATTAGACAAAGAAAAGGTATGGGAAAAAATATCCCGTGTAATTTAACTAAAAAAACATTTGGCGAGATACACAAGATCTTGCTGCTTATTATTATGCAATACATACAAGAGACAGCATCTAACCCAGCAGAATTCAAAGGGAGACTGTGATTATACCATTTAATTATATTTTTAAATCACTTAACGGACCTTTATTTACATTTAATGCATTATTTTTAAGAAAATATTTCAGAAGAATAAATTTCATTCTGTAAAAATATGAATGTATTAATATGCATATAGTGTTTAATGTAAACTGTGCCTTTAGGATAAAAAAATATGTAGAGAAGTTGGCAGTAACTGGATGCAGCTAAATTGTCTTAACTGCAGTTTGGTAAGACCTGGGGTACATACAAAGCTGTGGTTCAGTAATCCAGTAAATGCACCATGCTGAAGCTATATGAATGTTAACATATTTCTGCCATAAAGTTCCCATTTGTACCCCATCCCTCAAATATTCATTCCATTTGTGCATTCTATCAATTACTTTTTATTGATTTTGTATATTTTTCTGTTGCAGAGGATATTCAACTCTTTTGTATACACAGAGAAGATTTCAAATGGAGAAACTGAAGTTCAGCAAGTAAGTAGCACTATTCCTTTTATGTTGCATACGGTAGAACTTATCAGAATGCTGTTTGTAGTAAAATTAGCATTTATTTTTAAAGGGGAAATATTTGTCACTTAAAACATAAAATAATGTGTTAAACTTGCTTTTTGCCAATGCTGGACTAAATATGCAACTATGTTTTCTTTCTACAAACTCAGCTATGAGTTCAAAACTCAGCTAAAGAACTGGTTTAAGTGTGAATGCTCATTTTCTTGCAGACTTTGTCTAAAGTTTGCTCCCCTCAGTTGGGCCTCCTAATCTGAGACTGTAATATAAGTCCAGTGAGATCACCCAGAAATCCACATGACCATCTTTCAGTACTGCAGCAGCAAGATTGTTGTATTTACTGGCCAGATGTTGGGTGGATAACTTCTCGTGCACATGATTATGCTTCAGTTATGTTTAATATAATTGTTATGTAAATGTAACATTAACATTTGAAAATGCATAATCAAGCTTTTTGTAAACATTGAAGGGACAAGCCAATTAAACAGCTTATTAAAATCTGTTTCAAATATTCTTAAAAAGTACAAGTCTTAATTTAAAAGTATTTGTCATAATACAAAGCGTTTGTTTAGTTCTACTTGAAAAAAATGTGTATTATAATAAATAACCACTATCCAATATTATAATATATGTTATATAGTTTGAGAAACATACTTTACTTCTGAAAAAGTTATAATCCTCTTCTGCCAGTAAAACAGCGATCATAACTTGGAAAGGATTCCACACTTAAGCTGGCTATGCGCGCACAGATAAAATTGTATGAAACAATACAGCCACTAGACATATGAAGTGAATTACCGATTATGTAAAAAGCTCATTTAAATTTACTGTTCTTCTCCTTAGAGATGTATGTACCCTACATGTGTATGTATTATTTAGCTGTGTGCATGGAATAAATTAGAATTATTTTGAGACAGAATTTACAAACCACTGAGCCTAAAGGTGTAGTGTACCCCCTTGTTTGACTTGAATTCAGTCAGTAGGGTTTGTGCTGAATGGCAAACTATCGGATTACAGTCCCCAATCCAATGGGAAAATCAAACCTGCCGATCAATACCTGGCCAAGTTTTGGTCAGATAGGCTAGTCTGTTGTCCCCATACATGGGCAGATAAGCTGCTGGATCGGTTTGAAGGACTCAAACAGGCAGCTTAAATCTGCCCATGTATGGCCACCTTAAGGCTTTCAGAGCATCTAAAAGCCCTCAGACATATTGCTGGTTGAAATATGCCTGTACCCCATAATGAACAGTGTACTTCAGCACAAAAACAGATGTGCATATTCTAGCTGAAATCTGCCTGCCATCAGTGGTGACAGGCGGTTTCATTAAAGGAAATGATAGGCTGCAAGATTTAGTTGTGGCCAGCTGAAATTTGCAGTCAGAATATAGTGAAATCCTCTTCTTATCTGGTTATCTATAAGGCTAAGGCACAGACTGCAGCTGGGGAGCAGTATGTGTTTGTTTATACAGAGCTCAATGTCTCCAGGTTGTGAGGTGGTCAGTGGTAGTACAGTCTTAAAGAAAACCATTATCCTTAAATGATTATTCAAAATTATGAAAGCACAACATTTTGTTTGTTTTTCACAAGTTAAAACAGTCTGACTATTGGTGGATATTGCTTATTTAAACTTCATAATTGTACATGATTCAAAAGTGGTACTTATGTGACAATATCTTAACACTCTCAACACTGGCACACATAAGATATAGTTCAAGTGGCATATAGTGCATTTTGCCAGCAGCACTTTTTACTCACCCAAACACATTGTGTCAAGCCACCAGAAATATCCCACCACCTTGCCCCTGTAAACACTAGCACTTGTCAGGTGATTTTACATGTCAAATCACCTCTTGTACCATAGTTCTCAAGTGAAAATTAAACCAGGTTTAATTTACTCTGTTAAAATAATAATAAATCATTAAATATAATTTACAAGCAGTATACAAAATAATGGAAATAATTGTAACTGCCTCATTTGGCCTAAGGTAGAATTGTTTTTATAATTATACTTTATTTCAATTTTTTTTGTTTGTTGATACATTCCTGGCATATCATTCTGGAGTGCAGCCAAAATCCTTTTGGGGAGGTGTTTGTAATTAAATTATAATCCTTTCATTCTTCTTCCCATATACTCCAAATGTTTGTTTCACTAGCAGATTTCAGGCAAATCAGCAGTTTATTGATTAAAACCCACAAGGGAAGTACTATCCCACACATTCTCCAGAGCTTAATGCATGTATTTTTTTTTTTTTTAAATATAACTTTGGAGAGATTCCTCTTTAAAAAGAGCATTCATAGTTTAGCTTTCTTTAAATTTAGTGTCCCTGTTGATTCATTATCAAGTAGACAAGAAACCTTTGCACCAAGTCATAGAATTTGAAAACTGTATGTCAGGAAACTCGTCCAGTCTGTGTTTCATATAGATCAGACATGCTTTAAACTTTGAAGCTGATTTAACAGGGCAATCAATGAGAATATATGTTTTAGCTAAATTAAAGTTACACTTTTGTGGTTAGACATTGATATTTAAAAGGGTATTGTCAAAAATAGCATGTCAGTGTTGAAATCCACACAATCACCCCTTGTCAAATGTGGAGTTACTTTTTCTGTAACTGGTCATACATCCTTGAAACAAGTTATGTTCTGGGGCTGCTGAATTGTCAGCAGGACTTTAAGTATAGCAATTAATTGATTCTGTAAATTCTTGAGGTGACTACTATCTTAGGGTCAGGAACACCTGAAAATAGAAGTGGTTACATATTATGCTCACTTTTTAATTTGTATTACTTATCTTTCTATGCAGGCCCTCTGCTATTTATCTTCTCATCTCTTGTTATAACCACTGCCTGGTTGCTATGGTAAATAAGACCCTAGCAATCAGATGGCTGCTAAGATACCAAAGGGAGAGCTAAACTAAATAACTGAAAAACTATAAAAAATTGAAGACCAATTTTAAATAGTCTCAGAATATCAATGTCTGCACCATAGTACAAGTTTATGTAAAAGTGATCAACCCCTTTATGATCTCTGGCCCGGGTCAAAATGTACCAAGCATGGTACGCTGGGTAGAGTTTTCTGATAGTGGTTGGTTTTGTCTGATGTAGCAAGCTGTTGAATGGCACTAGATACATCAGTACTGCAACCCCTTGCTCAAATAGGACAGGCAAGGTGTGAACTACTTTTATTCCATTGCTGTTATCACGGGAAGGCTCAGAGTGATTGGCTGCTGATGTATCGCATTTGCTGAGCAGCTACAGCACATCATTTAGGAAGCGCAACCTGTGGAGATCCTCCCTAGAGTGTCATTATTGACACTCTACCATCTGACTTCAGCATAGCCATGTGCAGCTCAGTTTATAGCATAGCATTCAGATTTATTTAATCCCCAGCAGTCTTTGGTAATATACATTAGTGCAGGAACAATATGTGAGTAGGAACTCCTTGATACCATTCAGAATATGTATTATCAATTAAACCGTTACACATTACTGAAACTGGTAACCTAAATTCCTAAAATTTGTTGCTGGGATTGAAGAGCCCGGTGCAATTTTGTGCACACAATTAGTACTAGGGCAGTTTCCATTCAAAGTAATAGTTGCCTTGTATAAATAAAAGACAATATTACCTTAATGTTTTAAATACACTATGTGTGGCCTCTGACCAGCTGCTCTTCTGCGTCTCTGTACACATAATTACAACATGTGGAAGGAACCGGATGAGGAGTAAACTACCCATGTGCCATTAGCCTTAGGCACACATTGTATTGCAACCCCTCTCTCGCCTTTTTTCAAAGTGATGTATTCTGGGGCTTGAAGTCCATAGTGGGTGGTGCACAGATTGAAGTTCCAGAATCCATAACTTCACAATAGAATAAAGTGAGGTTGGGTTTAGATCATTCTGTCAGCCTAGAGTTGGGGGTGTGCAAGCCCCTGTAGCGCCGGCATACTATGTTTTTCTTTCAGTCAGTAGAATCCGTTACGTGTGTAAACAAAAAATGTATTTGTATATAGTTTTGGCAATTCACTTTTTTGACATAAACCCAACCCAGCTGAGTGAGCTCATTTCAAAAAGGAGGAATATTTTCCCTTTAGATTCCTTTAGACTCTAAAGGTGGCCATACACGAGGCGATTTCGCTCGTTGTGCGATGAACGATTATATCGACAAACGATCGTATGGCGATCGAGTTCCCATACGATATGCCATCCACGGGCAACGATAATTCGGGAAAGATTTTGTCGCATCATTATCGTAAAATACCTACGATCGTACATCTACGTACGATCGATGTCGTTGCCATTATCGTAAAATACCTACGATCGCACATCTACGTACGATCGATGTTGTTGCTGGCAATCGTGACATGCGCAGAGAACAATCGTTGAAAGACAAATGTCTGACACTCACACCAACTGGCAGATTTTATCGTTAAACGACCAAAATTTTTAAACCTGGCCGATCGATTTTGGGGACGATAATGTCGGCTCGTTTAGTGGGCCGACGATCGTTCGTACACCACCAACTATACGATAACTTAACGATAGCATCGGATCGTTCGGGAATCGGTCGTTTGTAAGTAAAAAATCGGTCCTTGTATGGCCACCTTAAATCTCACTACTGCAGGTATGCAAAGAAACCCATGTCTGCCAAGATATGTGGACAAGCTGTTCTGATGATTGTAAGCTGTTTGTTATATGCACCCTTTCTTACAGTAAATAACTGTGTTATATACAAGGTATTTATTTTTTCCTTTTGGGAAAGTGGCTGAAGTATTATATTAGATTGCACCTGAATACAGAAGGGCTACAAACATCATTCATTTTTTATAAATTTAGTTTTAAAAGTTGGTGGATTCATAATTTAAGTGTTACTTACACATTTTGCCCTGATTGAGTGTATCCAGTTGGGGGAAAATGGATTTGAGTTTATTATATAATAATGGATGGGGATTCTGCACTTCAAAGAAGAAAGGCCTACTTGGGACTACATAGAGGGCTTTCTATGCTACTTTTTTTGTAGTCCTCAAAATAGCCCCATAGACTTTTACATTAAAATTGGATTGTGAAAGCACTTGCAGGTGGTCCATATTATAATTGCCTGACAAGCGCTTTTACCATACATTTAAAAAGATACACAGTATATTTACCACCATTTCTTTGTATCTTTAGTGTCAATAATGTTTCCTTATTGGTTTTGTCTGTATCAAGCTTTAATTTTTGAATCACATAAAAATTAAAGATTGTAGTAATAATCACAAAATTCCTATCTGCTATTATCATACTTAAATGATTGACTGTACATTAGAACTACATTTCTAGGAATGCACTCACATTTAAACTAACAGCTGATCAGTATACACATGTCCCTTATTGATGCTCGCACACTGCATAGTGTCTGAAGATTGACGATGAGTTGCTACATGACATGTTCCAAGAGGGATCTTTGGATTAACACTTATCTTTTGTGGAAAACCACAGTAACCTTGGGATGGCATGTTATTTTAGTGTTGAAATTCTCACTGTGGTTAGACACACAAGTACATATTAAAACAGTATCAATATTAATGACTATTAAAAAAAGATCACCCTAACAATAACTTTGTTTTTGTTTAGAGTTGGTAGCGATTGCCACGTGCAAAATTGATTTTGCGAGAGACTTTTAATGGGACAAATGAAGTCCCTTGAATGTAGATAGCAAATGAAAATATATAATTTTTATTTAAAGGTTATATCCATATGTCCATTTGCAAGAAAAAAAATTCTTGTCAGCAACAGTATTATTTTACATGGGAAAAGTTTACATCCTGTAGCTGAAAGGAGAATCATGAATGACATTTGACCTCCATTTATCTCCAGAAAAGCTAAATAGCTTATCTGCTGTTCAAATTTGAGCCCTGTAGCCTTGTCCCACGGGGAGATTAGTTGCCTGCGATAAATCTCTGCTACCACAGACGACTAATCTCCCCAAAAAGCCCTTCCACTGGCAGTAAAAGGAATCGCTGGTGGGAAGGGCCTACGCGTTGCTTTGTGCAAAGTTGTCTGCAGGAGGAAATTTTGCATGATTTCCGTAAGCCAAAGCAACATGTAGGCCTTTCCACTGGCGATTCCCTTTATTGACAGTTGACAGGCTTTTAGTTGCCAGTGGTAGCAGAGATTTATCGCTGGTGACTAATTACCCCATGGGACATTTCTATGAAGGGGCAGAAAAAAGGTGGAAAAATGGTGAGCACTAATAGTGCAGATTATAATAAAACAAGATAAAAATTGTTTGCATAAAATATACGTGTAAACATAGTGTTATTCTATGCATATCACAAATGTGAAAACTTTTCTGATACTTCCCACATCAGTCCTCTGTTCCCTTCAACACACTCACCCAGATCTTTCTCTCCCCCTAAACACACCTTTGCTAAATATTATAACAGTAAATAGGAAATTGGTTGTAAATGCATTCTGACAGTTTTTTAAATTAAATCCATATTTCCCTTCATTTTTGCTATTCTAATAAAGACAGACAGGTGAATTAGTTGACGTGATTAGTTGCTGCGACTGGGGTTTTCTAAAAGTCACAGTGACTAATCACCCCAGTGCCGGGCCAAGCCGATCGGGCGCCCTAGGCGCGAGTGCACGGTGCCTAACAAAGCTACAATATGATAAACCTTCAGTTTAAAAAAAATATATATATATATTGCAGACACACAATATTGGTTTAGTATTAGTTGACTCCAATGTATTTTCCGACCCAAAAAATAGATACTAGTGTCCTTGTTCTGGATACTTTAGCACATGTATGTCCGCATACCTTTGACCACATAGTGCATAAACAAAAAAGTATTGTGAAAAGCATTTGATGAGCAGTAGACAAGGAGACAAGCTTAAAAAATAAAATCTGTTCCCTGCATGCTTCATTGCCTTGTAATTTTAAATATGATAGTTGATTTGCAGGATACATAAGTCTATTCTGTGCTTGAAATATATTATTCTTAAAGACCAATTAAAGATAATTAAATAATTTAGCTTTGTTCCAGAAATGTTTTCATTTAGCAGTCTAGTTCCTTAGAGACCATGCATTGAGTTGTTGATTTTGATTAAGACCATTGGGGGGAATGCTTCTTGTTTAGCCATTACTTATTCCTAGGAGTAAAGTGTGCTGAAGTGTTCTGCTAGAAATATTTAAGAATTACATTTGTCATTAGACTTTCAACATCCCAGCTGGGGGTTCTTAATTGAGGAAACTGGATTGTTATTTAGAAAAAGGGGAATTAGTCTATTTACATTGCTTAAGTATGCAAATGAAAATAAAATGTATGTCGAGGCTAACCAGAGAGAGTGTATAAACGGAATGGTCAATAATATGTTGTTTTAATTGCTATGTGAAACTTGGAACATGACGACTTCACTCATCCTGCCTTTTATCCATGTTTAAGGCAGACATATCTACATTTAGGGGCCCATTTATCAATGTACGATTGTGTCCGAATACTAAAAATTTATATTTTTTCTAAGTTTTAGACCTGTGCGTATTTTCTGCAATTTTTTAAGTTAATTTGCACAACTTTTTCGAACTTTGAGACAATTTGTGCGACAAAATTGTATTTGTCGCAACAAGTATGAAAGTTTCGGAATTCATTCAAGCTTCAGTGTCATGACTTTCCTTTGGCCAGGTTGGAGCTGCAGAGTGCCATTGATTCCTATGGGAGGCTTCCAAAATCATGCACTGAAGGTTCAAAGTCAGAAAGGTTTTCCCGCTGTTTACAATCGTTCGGATATGAAAATTTATGATCGCACCTTTTCGCAAAATTAGCACACATCAGAAATTTTCTCATTTAATGCAAATTGTCGCAAATTGTACTCATAATTTAAATTTTAATGAATCAGCCCCTTAAGCTGGCCATACGCGCACCGATAATATTGTACGAAACCTCGTTTCGTACGATATTCGGTGCGTATATGGCAAGTCGGAGAGTCAACCGGTATCGCAGGAGGCTGCTGATATCGGTCGACTCGCCGATTAGCCAGGTCAAAAGATTTTGATCGGGCGCCATGGAAGGCACCTGAGCAAAATCTGCCATCAGGGCTGAATCGCCAGAAGGAGGTAGAAATCCTGTTGTTTCTACCTCCTTATCTGCCGTTTCAGCCCTGAAGGTTAGTGGCGGACCGATGGTCGCACGAAAGATCGCAGATCGCCACATGTGTGGCCACCTTTAGAGTGTAACATTGATTGCCTTGGTCTTACTGCATTGTGCTAAGTGCTAAATTAAAAGGGATATTATTATTACAAAATAAAGTATTTGCTTTTGCATTAAAATGTATATGTTAAGTAAATTGAAGTAGCACTGGAAAGAAATGATTCTGGAGAGTTCCAGTCACGTTTATGCTTGCATATTCCTGGTTTTGTTGTTGAGGCTTAGTTTCACTTAAAGGGATTAAGTGAGACAGAGTTGCTCTAAAAAAAGAGCTGCTGAGCCAAAAGTTTGGTATTAGCAGTCCTTCCCCCATATGTGACAAAAGTACTACGTTTGCCCTGGTGCAATAACCCATGGCAACCAGTCAAAGGTTTGCATTAAAAAAAGCTTTCTAGAAACAAATCATTAAGGTTGAGGAGACTGCCTTATACAGTTACACGTAAACAAAATGAATTCTGGGAATGAAACTCTTAAAAAAAAAAAAAAAAAAAAATCCCCCATGTAAATGGGGGATTTTTTTTTTTTAAGAGTTTCATTCCCAGAATTCATTTTGTTTACGTGTAACTGTATAAGGCAGTCTCCTCAACCTTAATGATTTGTTTCTAGAAAGCTTTTTTTAATGCAAACCTTTGACTGGTTGCCATGGGTTATTGCACCAGGGCAAACGTAGTACCCACTGCTCACCCACTGGGTTTTGAAGCAGAAGCCAGGATAATAGTTGATCAGATTCCCAACTACAGATTGGTTTCACCCTTCTTGGGGCTCATCAGTGTAGTGCAGGGTTTTCTGATCAGCTTAGGTAGTCACCGTGTAGTTTCACAAACAAATCATTAAAGGAGAAGGAAAGGCTAAGTCACTTGGGGGTGCGAAAATGTTAGGCACACCCAAGTGACTTAGATCGCTTACCTTTTACCCCGGGCTGGTGCCCCTGTACAAAGAGCACAGCACCAGCCCGGGGTAGCAGCGAGCGCTTCCTACTTCCTATTCGCTTGCGCGCATGCGCAGTAGAGTGAAAAGCTGAACTTAAACAAGAAAGACGGCTTTTCACTCTACTGCGCATGCGCCGGCCCACGGATTTCGCCGGCAGAAGAGAGAGGAAGGAGGAAGGGCTCGCTACAGGTACCCCGGGCTGGTGCTGTTTTCTCCTAACAGGGGCACCAGCCCAGGGTACAAGGTAAGCGATCTAAGTCACTTGGGGCTGCCTAACATTTGGCACCCCCAAGTGACTTAGCCTTTCTTCTCCTTTAAGGTTGAGGAGACTGCATCATACAGATACAAATTAACAAAAGCTTTCTAGTAAATACTACTTGCTCATTGGTTGCAAGCGGCTACTGCATCTGGCGCTTAGTGTCTTTTATTACTTAAGTTCCAAAAACTGTTAATATCAGAATATGCAGAAGTGCTTGAAGAGTGCTCTGAAGAAACTTATTTGTGTGTTAAAAAAAAAATCTCTATAACAAACCAATTGTTAATTTAACCCTATATTGAATTGCAAATAGTACAAAGACAGCATATCAAATTTTTATAAATTTATAATTTTTTTTTTTTTTTAAATATATGCTAATTTTGAAAAGCTGTCACACTTCAAAAGCCAGCATAAAAATAACTAGCCATTGTGGCAATATTATAAAATTCTAATATTTGCCCACATTAATTAACCTATAGCAACCACTTGTCTATTAGTAACTAAATGATGATTATTTGCTATGGGTTAGTTGACAATAGCTAACTTAAGAACATTTATTACATTACTCCCTTCACTGTTACTAATTATCAGTGCATTTCTGCATTGTTTTCTCTCTCTCTTAGCTGGCCAAGAAAATCCGTGAAAAGTTTAACCGATATTTGGATGTGGTGACGCGCAACAAGCAAGTTGTAGAAGCATCTTACACTGCTCACCTGACATCTCCATTGACAGCCATCCAGGACTGTTGCACTATTCCAGCTTCAATGATGGAGTAAGCTACCTTTTGTGCTACTAAGTTCCATAGTCATAACCTTTAGTCATAAACATAATAAAAATAAGTACTGAATTGCCTCTATATCATATGCCTTAATTTCAGAGTACATAGTTGTATTGGTGAAAGACTTTTGAAAGTTCAATCTAAGGGCTCTGGCACACGGGGAGATTAGTCGCCCGCGACAAATCTCCCTGTTCGTGGGCGACTAATCTCCCCGGGTTGCCATCCCACCGTGAAAATGTTAGTCGCCGGTGGGATGGCACACGCTGCGCAGGCGATTTCGGCAAATCACCGAAAATGCCTCGCGAGGCAACTTCAGCGATTTGCCGAAATCGCCTGCGCAGCGTGTGCCATCCCACCGGCGACTTACATTTTCGCCGGTGGGATGGTAGTTCGGGGAGATTAGTCGCCCGTGACAAGGTTTGTCGTGGGCGACTAATCTCCCCGTGTGTCAGAGCCCTAAAAGCTATGTGGCAAGATGGTGTATAATTTAATCATATAGCTCCCATACAAAAGGGTTGAATCAGACAGGACTGGCCCTTCAGTCACCCAGCTTTAGTGATTATACTAGTGCACAACAGGTTTCATTACAAGCATCTCTCATTTCATTATTTCATTCAGTATTTAGATAAATCTCTTCAATTTGTGCAAGAGTCAGATTTGCCCAAATCATTAGTTTGTCACAGTTAAAGTGTTTCTAAACCTTAGTACCACCTTTCTTTTAAATAGAAAAGGAAAATGTTATTTCCAGGTAACGGAATGTTATTGATTGTGCTTAAATGGACGTGTTAATTGGTATTGTGATTTGTTCAATGTTTTGCTAGATTTTTTGCTTAGGACCCGTAGTCAATTAAATGCGTAAATATCAAATTATGTTCATCCCTAAAAGGATTGTGTTGCCCAGGGATATTTTTATGTAAATATGTATATGTATTCTTATATGCACATATACATGAATATTCCTGGTTATAAAGGTTCTATAGTAAAAGATATAGTTCAATCAAAAATATACATTTATTAACAAAAGCTATTGACACATATCTACAGAGATAACAAACATACAGAATACAAAACAGCGCTATATCTAAATACAGTATATAACTGATATTAAAAAGATAATTATAAAGGTGGATATGTTACATAGAATCCCACTGCCTCCCTTATACTCATCCTTCCATTGAGTCAGGCATCTTTGTCCTCACTCCAGGAACACACGACTAAAACTTAACCCATGCTATTAACCTAGAGATTGGTCATAGTTGATGTGGCAAGTTCTGATTGGTCAATGACCATTAAGTTAACTTTAGGGAGTTGGCCATAGATTACTGAGGCAGGTTGGACAATGGAAGTTGGGCAAATGCAGTTGGAGACAAATGGGAATAAATTTCCAACCACCCTTGGTCAAAGGGGAGGAGACTTAGCAACTGTTGAAGCTTGCATCTGTTGTAACCTGATTGTATCTAATATGTAAATTACTCAACATCCTTAAATACACAAGTTACAATGTATAAATAAAATACATGCATATTCTATTTAAAAGAGATATATGACGCAAGCAAGTCTCCCTGAGTTAACAGATTGCAAAGGAATTGTAGTCAGGGTTTGAATAGTGGTTTGTGCACCTTGTATTTATTTTTTGTGTTTTTTAAAGAACAAGGAAGGCTTAATACACTGTGGGGTTTCGATTTGTTAGGTTTTCCTCTTTGAATTTAATAGCTACATTTTTCACCCAGCCCTGTGCTCCTTTTATAGGAAAAACAAAATCAACAGCGCAAGTAAAAAAAATAATGCAGTGACACGCAACCATATTTTTTACATGTTCCAGGCGACCCTGAGCAGACTTAGACTCGTTTATGTGCAGTAGATTCAAATATTGTAAAAGCGCTTAAAAATCAGCACAGTATTAAAAATTAATTTTAAGGTGCATCATCCCTTTATGTCTCATAAAAGAATATTATTGCTGGGATCAAAATACCTCATGTGACTAAATACTAAAAAATGAATGAAGGTGGACTGTGCAAGATATCTTTCAAGACTCTTTGACATGCCTTACACTAACTGCAAAGTTAGTTCCTTTTAGTTTTCTTTGCATTCTTTGTTTTTATTTCTTAAATTTATAACTGTTTAAGAGAAACCAGCAATTTACACTGTGAATTTAGGCCACATCAAAAATAGTCCAAGCTGAAGTGAGCACTAGCATGTGCAATTTTATTTTATCTTCTACATTGCTGATCTCCTGCTTGTAAATCCTGTTGAAGGAGAATAAAAATGACTGCAGCCTGATGGGAATTTAATGTCTGAAGTTCAAAGCAGTCTGCACATCAGAGTAGACGTCAATCAAACGAACATCTTGCAAGCTATGCAGGGAGCGGATTTCTCCGTAGGGACGAGATCAAAGTGGGAGTCACTGCACTGTTTTCTCCCTTGGGATGCAGTTTCGATCAGTTCTTCATTAAAGTGAATCCAGAAGGCACTTTTCCCCTCTTCTATTTCTCCCCACTTTTTTCCTCCTTAATGTAACTTTCCTTGAAAATGAATTTCAGGAGGCTTTTTGATCTGATGAAAGTAAGCGAAGAAACCAATTATGGTCAAATGAATGTGTTTTTCTCCCCATTGAAGACAACCTTGTGTTGTTTTCAACTGATGCATTTGAGTATTGTCATTCCTGTCAGTCTGTGTGCATGCACACTGCATCAGCAGAAGTGCCCAGTCACCCAAGTGCCATTATTTCAACTCTTTGGGGAAATAGCATGCTGCTTTCAAGCCTTTTAGAAGTCTTTACTTTTTATTTTAGGCTGACTTATGTGGCTTACAATGTACCAGGTGCTGTTCTATGTGGCACTATATTTCTCTCCATTCATTATTGATGATTGCATGAAAAAGCAATCTGTACTACCTGGCTATTCATGTGTATGAAAAACATGAGTCTGGGAAAAAAATCGGAACCGAAAAAGCATGTGCGGGAAAAAGTTGTGGGAAAGTCACAAAAACATCTACGTTTTTTACTTGATGCATGATAACTGCAACTTTTTTAAATTTCCACACAAAAAACCAGAGAAATAAAGGGACATCTGCCATTGACTTGACAAGTTTTATATGGTGTATTGGTGAGTTATCACAGTTTTGTCTCATAGTAAATCTTGAAAAACTTGCAACTTTTTTTGATGACTTTTAGCTGTAAAAATCCGAATTGGGGGGAAATAAAATTTGACTAGTAGTAAATGGCCCCTTAGATAAAAAAATAACTTATTTTCTAGAAATTTCTGTTTGATGTGGTTGCTGCTAGCCTCTAATTGCTCTGGCACACGGGGAGATGGCATACGTGGCCGCAAGTTTCCTCTCGAGGCAACTTGCGCGATTTCCGGTGGGATGGCAATTCAGGGAGATTAGTCGCCCGCGTACAGGGAGTTTTGTCGCGGGCGACTAAACTCCCCGTGTGCCAGAACCCTAAGGCAGGGATCCCCGACCTTTCTTACTCGTGAGCCACAGTCAAATGTAAAAAGACTTGGAGAGCAACGCAAGCATCATAAAAGTTCATGGAGGTGCCAAATAAGGGCTAAGATTAACTATTAGGTAGCCTCTATGCACACTATCAGCTTACAGGAGGCTTTATTTGGTAGTAAATCTTTATTTCATTCAACCAAAACTTGCCACCAAGTCAGGAATTCAAAAATAACTATCTGGTTTGGGGGCACTGAGAGCAACATCCAAGGGATTGACAATGACAGAAAAGGAGATTAGTTGCTCATGATAAATCTCCTCTACTACAGGCTACTAATCTCCTCTAAATGGCTTCCCACCGGTGATGATGTAAAATCGCTGGTGGGAAACAGTTACTTTGGCTTTTTTAAGTCACCCAAAGTTTCCTCGTGTGGCTGTATTGCTGTATTTGTTTTCCCACCTGAGATTTACATTATTGCTAATGAGAAAGCATTTGAAGGAGATAAGTAACCTGCAGAAGGAAAGATTTATCGTGGGCGACTAATTTCCTTGTGTGCATGAGCCTTAGGAGGAAACTCTGCACGTTGGTCAGTGGGCCGTATGCAGTGTTGTTCTTATGTATCCTATCAGAATAAACAGTCAGCACTGGTAACCTTGAATGACCACCTGTCTGAACACATATATTCTGAATAATGGTAAAAGCTTTTCACTGGAGCAAACTGAAATCATTTTGGTTGTCCTTTATGTACAGATTGCTTTGTATTGGTGATGAACACACAAAATAGAAAATACAATATTTGTGCATGTAAGTTTTTACAACATTTACATTTACTTGTTTCTTGAAATAGTAAGATTAAGTTTCTTTTTTTTTTTTTTCAGGTTTGATGGAAATTTTAATACAAACGTGTCAAGAACTATTAGCTGTGACAGACTTTCTACAACTGTAAACAGTCGAGCATTTAATCCAGGGCGGGATTTAAACTCAGGTTGGTAACATACTATAATTGGTCATTTCAATGCATGTTTGTTTTGCTTTAACAGTATATGGTACAAAAGGTTTTATATATACCTCCATGCCTCAAGGCAACAGCTGCATTGAGCAATTAAACCAGGCAGCAGGAAAGAAATATTATGCACACCAAACCAACGGTAAAAATAGAGGGTGCCAAACTGTTCTGAGCAATAGCCTACACACACACAAACACTTTCTCTATCATTCAAAACACTGAGGTCAGAATGCTCTTAAAGGAGGCCTAAAGGGGTACCAAAGAGAAAACTTTCTTCAGTATAGAAGATCATTTATAATAAACGACTTTTAAAGAAACTTACCAAACTTTCATATACATATTTGTTAATACTTCAGTGAAGCTACCTTTTAGCTAGGTGACTTTCATTGATTTCCTTTACAAGCGACAGGTAGATGTTGTAGTTTTGACTGCCATTCACAAGGGTGGTCAAAACACATGTGCCGTAGACCTTAAGAAATATTTTGCTTTGCAGATTATTTTTTTTTCTACCTCACTTGAATGCAGGGTTATATTAAAAAGAACAAGATCCCCTTTGCTCCTTTTCATGTATTAGAGGCAAGTGCTGGGCAAAACACAATGTTCTTCATTCTCAATGTGAAGAGATTTGGTGGGGGAGGGGTCCCAAGGAGCAATATTTATGTATTTAAATGTATAGGAAGCATTTTTATTTATTTATTTATTTATTTTAAGTTATCTTGATGGAAAGTTTGTTGCAGAAGGAAAATGTTAATTGACATATTTTTTTGTCCATATACTGGGATTGTTAGAGCTGTTACTGGTTCTCTGTTTACATTCATGAAGGGCTCAGCTCTAGGCACTTACAGATTGCTTAGAAAAAATCTGAAGGATTCGAAGTTCATGGTTTCAATTCATCTTTCAGTGTGTTAGAAAATGACCCCATCACTGAAATAAACACTTGGTTACTATAAATACACTTGACTGATGGTGTTTAGAATAAGCTTGTAATAAAGGAAGGGAGAATAACAATATATATGTTAATAGGTCAGATGAAGCCTCAAGAGCTTGACAGGCCCCCATTAGAACATGTCATTGGCAAAGCCTTTTTTTTTTTTTCTTAACAAATAAGCAGATACCCCCTCTCCTGTGGTGGAAAGTCAAATTCTGGAATTTAGATCTCTCTAATGTTTCACATGCATTGCTTGTTTCTCTTTATACTTACATTCTATAGAATATGTTTTTAATATTAGTAGATTCAAAATGTATTAGTAAAACAGATACAAATATTTAAGTAATTTCAAATTGCTAGAAATACAAAATCTCAATAGAACTAGTTGTAAAAAACATTTAGTAAGCTTGTATTGCTATAAATCTGTTATCACATTGCCTGTTGGCCTGAATGGGCATACATATTTAGGACACTTGCCTATGTAATTTCTCATTTTAAAGCCAAGGCCTTTTCTGGGAAGGCTTTCCACTAATGGTGGAACATTGCTGGAGGGATTTATGAGGTTGTATATTAATATTTGATGATTGGCGTGATCAGTTCTACTATTCAGTCTAGTGTCAATATTTTTTATATATGTGAAGTGTGGTACCTTCCTTTCCAGCTTATATACATATAAACCTCAGTTGAATGCAGGGTTATAATTAAGAGAACAGGATCCCTTTTGCCCCTTTTCATGCATTATAATGAATGCCAAATATATATGCTGGAAAGGATGGTACCACATTCGCAATAAGCTGGAAAGGAAGGTACCACACTCGCAGGACTTATGTCAAACAAATAGATTTATTCAAACCTTGCAACTAACAATTCGGCTGCGTCCGCAGCCTTTGTCAAAGTGACAATGAGCCAAAGTGAACCCACTGAAAAACCAACAATGGCGCTAAAAAACAACATGATGTCATAGTGAACATGTGAAAAAACCAACTGTGTGTATACAAAGAATAAATTAATAAAGAAAAGGTAAAAATAATAATGAGACTCACAGTGTAATGAAAACATAAAATAAAGAGCAAGGAAGCGAAAGGGACAAGCAAAGGATACGAAATAAGATTACAGGACACCTGTTAGGCTGAACTGAAACTCCCATACACAGAGAAATGTTTGCGCTTTGATAATCATTACCACATTACACTGTGAATCTCATTATTATTTTTACTTTTCTTTATTAATTTATTCTTGGTATATACACAGTTTGTGTTTTCACATATGACATCACTTTGTTTTTCCGTGCTATTGTGGGTTTATCAGTGGGTCACTTTGGCTCATTGTCACTTTAAGAAAGGCTGCAAAGTGCAGCCGAAACGTTAGTTGCATGGTTTGAATGAATCTTTCGAGTGTGGGACCTTGCTTTCCAGCTGTACTATGCTAACAAGATTGCACCAAGGCATATTTAATCAAACTTTAAATGTGAGTGCCTTTTTCCACCTGTGTATATATATATATATATATATATATATATATATATATATATATATTTATTAGTGTGTGTTTATGTATATTTATATTAGTTCTTATTCACTGTATATTTATCTTTCTGTGGCTGTTTTTCCCTCCATTTTGTTAGTGCTTGCTGACAATCTGAAATCCAACCCTGGAATCAAATGGCAATATTTCAGCTCTGAAGAAGGCATTTTCACAGTTTTTCCTGCACACAAGTTCCGATGTAAAAGCAGCTATGAGCATCGCAGCAGGTAGATGGCATATTAGTGCTACTAAAATATTTTGGATTTACTAGTGTTTTTATTTGTTTTCTTACTGTGTAAATCATATGTCTAACTATCTTGAAAGAAATTGTGATGTTTTTTAGCAGGGTAAATTAAAGGAAACTATATTGAAAGGAAATAATAAAGGACTGTGATGCTTGAAAGTTTGTAAACCCTTTAAAATATTCTATATTTTTATATGAATGTGACCTAAAGTCCTAAAAGTAGATGAAGAAAATCTAGATAAACAAATAATACAAAACTTATTATGCTTGGTGATGTATTTATTGATGTGTGTGGCAGTAAAATCAGAGTATAATATAATAAGGTGAAATCAGAGTCTGGTGTTTTCAGTCAATGGGATGACAATCAGGTGTGAGAGACCCTGTTTTATTTAAAGAAAAGGGGATCCAGCACATTTTTGGAAGTGTATCATGGCTTGAACAAAGGAGGTGTCAAAGGACCTCAGAAAAAGAGTTAATGCCCATAAACCTGGAAAAGGTTACAAGACTATCTCTAAAGTGTTTGGACTTCACCAATCAACAGTCGGACAGATTGGGGCTGATTTACTAATCCACGAATCCGAATGGGATTGGATTCGGATTGGAAACGAACATTTTGCGACTTTTTCGTATTTTTTGCGATTTTTTTCGTCACTGCCGCGACTTTTTCGTAGCCGTTAAGACTTTCGTGAATTGTCGCAACTTTTGCATAGCCATTATGACTTTTGTGAATTGTCGTGACTTTTGCATAGCCATTACGACTTTCGCAAATTGTCGCAACTTTTTCGTATTGAGCGCTCGAAAAAGTCGCAAAATACCGATCATTACGAAAAAAACGCGTTTGGACGCTTTTCGGACGTTCGTGGATTAGTAAATGTGCCCCATTGTGTACAAATGGAGGAAATTCAAGTTGTTTCGCCAATTGTAAATATTTATGTGTACACTTTGTGTCCGAGTTACGCCACAACTTTAGTGGTGGAAAACCACTAAACTGATTTTGCAAATTAGGAATTTTTATTCGCAATGTGCAAATCAGTACTATATTCGCACATAATAAACATGTACAGAGGAAACGCTCATGCAAATCGCAATCTCATTTGCAAATTTTTGTGCGCAATTTGCATTTCACTGCTATTCGCAGAAAAAGGGAAGATGGGCTGAGCAGTGCAAAATGTAAGCGTTTAGGGGAAAACACATAAATGGGAAAAAATGTGTGGGTCATATAAGTCGTTCTACCAAAGAATGGTTAAGAAGAATAAAATGAATGTTCTGGAATGGCCAAGTCAAAGTCCTGACCTTAATCCAACTGAAATGTGGAAAGACCGAAAGCGAGCAGTTTATGTGAGGAAACTCACCAACATCCAAAAGTTGAAGTGATGCTGACAGTTACATTTAGTTGCAGTTATTGCTGCACAAGGGGGTCACACCAAATATTAAGAGCACAATCCACTTACTTTTTCCACACGCAGATGTTATTGGATGATGTTTCAGGTCACATTTATATAGAAAATTTTAAAGGGTTTACAAACTTTCAAGCATCACTGTATGAATAAACTTACAGTGCTTTTAATTTAATTTGTAGACTTGTCATTTGAAATCCTAAACCATTCAAGTTAAAGCAACTATATTAATATAGTTTGTTTTTAATGTGCTAAATTTCTACATCACTGCAGTCACTGATAAAAAATATTTTACCTTTTATGAATATTACACTTCACAAAGTAAACTTGCCAGTGACTCTTAGGCTTATAGCAACAGTTCCCAGCATGTCTAAGCAGGTCCATCATCACATATGCTTTAGGATGTTTCCCATAGATTTCTAAGGGAAGCTGTGACATGGGAAAGTTATTATTACCCTTGATATTAAGGCTTTAAAAGTGTTTTCTACTGTCAGAGCCTGATGCTATTCTCTTCAGTGGTGTCTGGATGTCACTAGGGACACTGGATGGATTTTGAGGTGATAAAGCTTGTGTGCATTTCCATTCTGAAAATTTGACCCATGTGTGCAGGTACTGTATCGAGAAGAATGGGCATTTTCCCTGCTGGCTGAGAACATTATACAAAATAGAAAGTGGAACTTTTACATTAAAATGTTATTGCTTGTTAAACCAAGCAACCATTTTACCAGAGTAATGGTGGCCCCTGGGAATTACAGATTGATGTAATCAAACTGGTTAAAGCTACTAATATGAGTAATCATAAAATGTGAATTAGTGCATCAGTAGGTTTTAATGTTGTTGTAATCTGTGCTGATTTAAAGATGTGTGTATGCCTGTATTTCAGGTGTTTGTGTTATGTGTATATATTGATCAGTAGTTGACCCTTCAGTAGACCTCTGGGTATTCCACAGATATGTTACACATTGGCTGGCTCTGGGAACTGTAGTAAATCAATCTCACCCCCACAATTAGAAACATACCAGAGAAACCCAGATGGTATTGCTATTTTCACAGAAAATAAATTGCAACCCACTTCCTTTATCCCTGGTTACTGTCACTGAATGAGAGTGTAGTAGTAGTTACATATGAACATGTTGAGAGATTTTCTGTCTGTTCATTACTTGTTGCTAATTTACCGTATATAAAGAAACATACTGATGATTACTTAATATGTTTGCTTTTCTGTATGTGCAAACAGCACAAGCAATTGTACTACTGACCTGTTACAGCTTGGATCTGATCATTTCCTTAGCTGCTGAATCAGCTCATTTCCAAACCACATGTTGCAGCTCATTTGACAAGATGTTTATGTAGACAAGTATCCAAGATTAGTGTTAGATTACTTTTATCGGCTGACTCTTGAATGCCACATGAGTACGTTATGTATGTATACATATACAGTTTATTATCTGGAGTCTACCCAGTGCTGTCTGGAAGGTCTTAGGACTGAGTGAATATTGAGTTGTTTATATATTGATGATCGGTGTTAAATGTAATATATCTAACAGAATTGCCCCTTCCCCTACTTCGCTTAAAAATGATCCAAGGTTACTTTAACCAACACAACTATTTGTTTGAGTGGTTTCTAGAGCAATATTTTAAATTCTTGCCAGAAGCACTTTAGACATAAGTGGTCAAACAATGTGGATGAAGATGTGTGTCTCCTGTTCTTCTGTGAGGATATCCGCATATGTCCAATTCTATGTAAAGAATTGTTTATCTTGAAATTGGTCAACAATTTCATTGGCTATGAGGGTTACTTTTAAATTATACAAACATTGTGGTGGTTAGTTTCACATTTTGGGCATTTGAGGTTATATATTTTGACCAAATTGTGCTAATTATGCATCAGGTTTTTTTTTTTTTTTGAAGGGGTTTACACAGACTAAACTTGAGTGCTGATAATTATTTTTAACTTTTTTGTGTGTGCAGCTAATGGCTGTATATGGTTTGTAGCACATGGTTTAATCCAGAGTTAGGTTAGCCTGAGTTCTGAAAGTATAGCAACTGCCCAATACTACAATGTGGGTATGACCAAGCATTCACTATTTTATTCTTTGTTTCATGTTACAGAATTAGTATACCTTTTAACTGTCATATCTGGTGGTGTAGCATATCCAGGGGGGTTTTGTTGAAGGCCTAAAGAATATTTATACTGTCATTCTAGGTAATATCTCTTAGCTAGATAGTGTCAGAAAAATGTTGTTTATTTTTAGTTTGATAAATGTCAAGCTGTTATCTGCCCAATATCTGGTACTCCTTTCATAGACAGAAGCTTTTTTTTTTTTTTTTTTGTATTGCTAAAATATAATGTATTGCTCCCATGCCACAGCTAGTGGTAGATATGAGAATGGCACTCAATAGTAAAAAATACAAGTCCGACTCTTGACTCCTCTGGTTACATTGAGTAGGAGAAACAGTAGCTTATATGAAGCAGTTCTATTGTGTATTGCTGAATCAGAATCGGGCACAATGCACTGAGTTGGCTGCCTACACACCAATGTTGCAACTAAAAAAATACATTAATTTAAATGGTAGAATGAATTATTTGCAATGTAAACAGTGTAGTATAGTAATACAAAATATGCCAGATATGCTAAATAATTTAAAAGAGGTACCTGCACTGCCAATGAAATAACTTTTTACAGTGCAAGATAGTAGCTGTGTGCTATATTAAAATCAAAATAACACTTTCCCAACAGACCAGTCTACGTGTCCACTGTTCGCCCTCAGTCAAAACATATTGTTGTTATTATGGACCATGGAGCTTCCATTACAGAGACACAACTCCAGATCGCAAGAGACGCGACACTTGTTATACTGAATTCAATTGATGAACATGACAAAGTGAGCATTTTCCTTTAAAACCTTTCACCCTGTTTTATAGCTGCTTTTTAATTCTTGCCATTACATGCATTCTAACTTTGATTATAGCTATCATAGCAGTGTAAGCATTTAGCTTTACATTATTTAATTTATTTGTTACTTATAATAAGTTAGCATTGACTGAAAATTTGAGAAAAAGTGTGTCCCCTTGTTTCTACCAATAGATGTGTATCACATGGCTAATGTTTATGTAAGTAAAGGACCATTCTGCAATACCTGACTTTTAGCCTTGTCAAATACAAGACTATTCTTTGCAATCTGTTTACATCCAACAGTTACAGTGCTGCATGAAGGCTATATACAGGTATGGGACCCATTAACCAGAATGCTCGGGACCTGGGGTTTTCCGGATAAGGGGTCTTTCTGTAATTTGGATCTCCATACCTTGTCTGCTAAGAAAATTATTTAAACAGTAATTAAACCCAATAGGATTGTTTTGGCTCCAATAAGGATTAATTATATCTTAGTTGGGATAAAGTACAAGGTACTGTTTATTATTAGAGAGAAAAAGGAAACCATTTTTAAAAATGTGAATTATTTGATTAAAATGGAGTCTGTGGGAGATGGCCTTTCCATAATTCGGAACTTTCTGGATAATGGTTTTCCGGATAAGGGGTCCAATACCTGAACTACAAAATCATATTCTGCTAAATCAGAAATGTGGAGTTTTTTTGTACCAAGCAGTGTAATTTAATTGTTTATTAGCAGTTATATATTTGTCTGGCTACAATCTGAAAAGGAACTATAGTGTCAGCAAAGTTAATTTAGTATCTCAGAAGTAGAATCTTCATCTCAGCAAGTATCCTCCAATAGGAGAAGACTGAAAGTGTACATCTCTAGGAGCCAGTCTAGGGATCAGAACATTAGCTAGGCTGTATTCAGTGTGCATGGCCAAATGAGCTTTGAAGCAGGCTACATACATTCATATCTGCCTGTTGAAGCCAGAGGGTAAATTGAGACATTGTTAAGCAGTATTCTTAAGCACACACTGGTATCAAACTTGGCCAGTACATGCCCTGATCTCATCACTCAGCAATTTCAAAACATGTAAGGAACACACCTTCCTGTATTTTAAGGAATTACAATCTAGACAAAAGAAATGTAAAAAAAAACAAACAAAAATCTCTTAGATGACATTGTGTTCCTTTTAAATACATGACAGGACTAATTTGCAGGACTGTAATGCTGTGCTATCCAAATGTGTCACACATTTAAATATGTTCCTATTTGCTGTATATGTGGGGTTGTTAAGCAGGTGATTTACTGTCGTGCAGATCTCCGTTTTAACCGTAGCTGATATTGGGAGAACATGTTCTCTGGATCCGTGCTACAAGACGTTCCTGTCTCCCGCCACCAGTGAAGCCAAGAGAGAGATGGCAAGCTTTGTATCTTCTGTAAAGTCTTCAGACAGCCCCACTCAACATGCCCTTGGATTTCAGAAAGCTTTTCAGCTGATCAGAAATACCAAAAATGGCACAAAAATTCATGCAAGTAAGAATTTTGGTCGCTTATTTCAATTTTTAGATCCAGCTGAACAAGAAAGCTATAGAACAAGACAACAGTAGGCAATTCTTTTTGATTATAAGCATTTGCAACTGTCATAAGGCTATTTTTTATTTAGGTGTACTGTCTACTGCATGGATTAAATTGACAGATGGGTAGGGGAAGCACTTCAGAGGGGGCTGGGAGACTGACGTCACTGGTGGGGTGGACCATGTGTGCAGATAGACCTTCTGAAATTGTAAATCTTCATGTCAAACCCATGGATTTGGGGTTGGCCCATTCACAACCCGAAACCCACGGGTTCTGGGTTGGCCCATTCACAAGTACTTTGTTCATACGTTATGATAATAATGACTGCTGGACAAAATATTTTAATATTCTAGGCATAATATTGCTACAGCTGTGACTAATTTCCTCAAATTCTTTTCTACCGGTGGTAAGTTAAATCACCTGTAGGAAAATATGTTGCTTTGGTTTTCCCAAGTCACCTGAAGTTGCCTTGCGAGAAAACTTCGGATGACTTCGGAAAGCCTAGGCAACCCGTGTTTTCCTACTGTCGATTTACATTACTGCCAATAGGAAAGCATTAAGAGGAGATTAGTCACCACCACTAGAGGAGATTAATTTGCAGGGTGACTAATCTCTTTGTGTGTCAGTAGCCTTAGACCTTTCATTTTATGTTTGCTGTGCAGATATTTTGTGTCTGCATGTATTGCTGTTGACTTCATTTTACAGTGATTACACTACTCAGGTATTAATACCTGTAACACATAAGGGCTGATTCACTAAAGTGCGATAAATTTTATCGCACTTTTTTTGCGTTAAATTAGCCGCGATAATAGTATTATCGCGTGTGTTAAGTCGCCATATCGCATGCGTTATTTTTCGCACGACCGCATGCGGTAGTTTTAACGCATGCGTTAATTAGCGCACAGAAAAGAATACTAATACGCATGATTCACAAACAGTAAGGCGCGCTAAATATCGCATTAGGCTATGTGAAAATTAACTATTGACTATTTATATGTGATGAAATGTTTCGCCAGGCATAGATTCGCAGCGAATTTTTGAACGTGCGGCGAATTTTTTCATGCGTTTCGCAAAAATTCACCGCACGTCCAACTATTTTTTTGCCCGCACAACATTTTTGCCATTTCGTGGATCTTTCAAAAGATTTGCTAATTTTTCACCAAAGATAACCAGAAAACATTTGCTCATCACTAGTGGCTACTATTTATAAGCATCTACTATTTATATGATACCATTTATATGTGGCTACTATTTATATGCTACCATTTATATGTGGCTAATATTTATATACACTATTTATATGCGGCGACAATTTATATACACTATTTATAAGCTACTATTTATATCCGGCGACTATACGCGAGCATGAAAATAGTCAAATACCGCATGAAAATAGTCTTCGCGAGTTAAATAACGCATGCAATATCGCGCGTAAAATAGCGCAAGTATGCTTATAGTGAATCGTGCGAAAAGTCGCGGTAATTTAGACGCGATAAAATTTTTAACACACACTATAGATAGCGCACATTATTTTGCACTTTAGTGAATCAGCCCTATAGTGTCTAAAGGTGGCCACACATGGGCAGATTTTAGCTGCCGATTTGTGTCCTTTAAACCGACAGGCCTACCTGACCAAGATCTAACAGCAAAAAAATCCAGTAGCACACTGAAGTTGCAAGCCGTGAAAAAAATGTGTTTTATTTGCCCAAGTACATATAAACAAGCAAAGAGCAACGTTTCGGGACCCTTTCTCAAGCTATTGCTACCTGACCAAGATCTGGCATAAAACTTGCCAGATTTCAGTCGGGCAGATTTGCTCTCCCGTTGGATTGGGGACCACATTGGCTCGTTGATGCAGCCCCCGATCTGACGGCACCTATGCCCGCAGTGGTAATTCGATCAAATTGAATTAGCCCAATATCGCCCGACTTTATGTGGGCATATTTGGAGAAGATCCGCTTGCTTGGCGACCTTGCCACACGAATGAATCTTCCCATGTATGGCCACCTTATGACCTGTCATTCTGGGATCCTTCTGATAAAGGGGGATATAGTCCTCCTTAACATTGTGCTGCACAGATGTTTGTCTATATCTTCACCAAAATTCAGACTATATTGAGTTCCTATGTGTCTCCTTGTTTTGTGCTGCAAAAGATGTGAAATTTGATGTTAGGGGGGGCTTTTGTACAATCAATCTGCAAATAAAGTAGAAAATAATGTGTCATTTATATAAATAAATACATCCATAACAGTAATATATGAGCTTAAAATACTGAAATGTCAGGTCATTATTAACAAGTGGGCCAATCCAGCTGCTGTAGTATATAGTAATTCATTGCTGGTTTCTCATTAAGTTAAGATGTGAATATTGGTTTCTTTTATGGGTTTTGTCTTATGAAATTAATTTTCCAATAGCTATATATAGAATGTAATTGGTTTTGTTCTTACAGTTTTGTTCCATGTCTGTGTGCATTACTGTTGTAACTGCACGATTTTGGGAGAGCAGAGAATGTTTTATATTAACATGGTGCTTAGCACCATTCCATTCTATTTCTCCAAAGTAAATATGGTATTGTTTTAAATATCCTGCAGTATGAGTGCCTTTAACAGATTATACATGTGACTGGAAAAAACATTTATTTGTTTTTATATATGTTGTTGCTGTTATTATTAACACCAGGAATGTTACTACAGTGGAATCAGACCCTGGTTATTACATACTGTATATACTTGAGTATAAGCCTAGTTTTTCAGCACCCAAAATGTGCTGAAAAAGTCACCCTCGGCTTATACTCGAGTCGGGTGCCATGGGTCCCTCCAGACTAGCACCCTCTGTCCTTTGTGTGCAAATTAGGCCACCCACAACCAGACCCTCCAGTGCCTGTTGTTTTTGTTGACCCTCTTCTCCACTTACAGAGCTAGTTTACTGTTTTTCTTTGAAATACATATTTAAAAACATATACCCCACTGATGCCTCAATTAATGTAATTTTATTGGTATTTATATTTGATTATTGAAACTTAGCAGTAGCGGCTGCATTTCCCACCCTAGGCTTATACTCAAGTCAATACGTTTTTCCAGTTTTCTTAGGT
Organism: Xenopus tropicalis; assembly: GCF_000004195.4. NCBI lineage: Eukaryota > Metazoa > Chordata > Amphibia > Anura > Pipidae > Xenopus > Xenopus tropicalis. The sequence continues at coordinate 84,644,368 of NC_030680.2, read as the reverse complement.
AAAATTAGGTACCTCGGCTTATATTCGGATCGGCTTATACTCGAGTATATAGGTAGTTAAAAAGCACAACAAAAACAAATTCCTTAGCACTGTACAATAAACAGATATGGATGTATACATTAAACATTAGGGATGCAACAAATCCAGTCTTTTGGGTTCGGCTGAACCCCCGAATCCACTGTAAAGGATTCGGCGGAATACCAAACTGAACCCTAACCATGGCCAGGACCATGGATTTGGCAGAAACCGAATCCTGCCGATAAAGGCTGCATCCCTATTACACATACAGATTTACATACAAGAACAACAGATAACTGAAGTTGAGGGCCCAATTACTGACAAAAAAAAATCAGGTAATTTCCAACACTATTCTACAATATTTTAATAAACATTGGTAACCCCCACCCCAGTTGATATGATGAAAGGGTAACCTATATGCTGAAAAATGTCTCAATCAGCGATTTACTGCTTCACAAAGAAAGCACACATGGTGGTCACAAGCTTGAGTGTTCTTAAGCAGCAGTCCACCTGTTACCACTACATGTGCTTTAGGCAGAGTCATGATATTTCTGTGGCCAGTTGGGTTAATAATAGATTGATGTGCTTCAGATTTGGTGAGTAGGCAGGGTTTGGGGGCATAGAGGAGATCTAAGGTTTGCCTGGTGGCGGAACAACTGGGGATTACAAATTTACCAGCAAGTACATAGTCTGTAGATTTGTAATGCCGGCCCTGGCATTGGCTGGTATTTTACTGGCTAAGCTGGTAAAATATTGACTAGGTGGCCACTCTACATAAGTGGTACAAGAGTAATGTATGATACATAGGGTTCCCTAAATTATTAAGCAGTAACAAACACTTATTGTTTGGGTAATTTTAGTAGATTATAGATTTATGTGGAATGTCTTTTTAGCAATTTTAATGGTTTTCCTCTTTTTATTCTTTCCTTTAAGATACAGACATAGTGATTATCTATTTATCAGCTGGCATTACATCTAAAGATTCTTCTGAAGAGGATAAAAAAGCTACTTTACGTGTCATAAGTGAAGAGAACAGTCTGATGAACAATTCTGTAATGATCTTAACCTACGCTATTATGAATGGTGAGCATAAAGGACAGAGTTCTGAAAATAAATTCTTGTGACTTTGAGGATAATGGTTAGAAATGAATCTAGGTCCTATATACAAGCATTGGCAAAATTTAAAGCTTACAGAATATTATTCTGAAACTATGAATAGTTTTTATAAGAGGGGAAAAAAATGCTAAAGGCATCAAAAAAAGAAACTCTGCAAGTAAAAGCTGGTCAGTTTCTTTAAAAGTCAATAGGGATTGACTCAAGCAAATGTATTTATTTATTTTCCCAGTTTATTAAAACATTCAAGATTTTCAGCATCATTGAAAATGAATGGAACAAAGTGATTTTTGCTGGCGTGCAACTTCTCTTCCATGACAATTTGCAAAAGCACTTATTTGGTGTGAGGTTTTTTCTTAAATAAACAAGTGCTTAATGAAAAAAGCCTCTTTTATGATTTTTTTTTTTCCTTTTTAGGAAAACATCTCATTCTTATATCAAGACATTTTTGTAGTTGACGTTTTTATTGACTAATTCAGTATTCATTTGTTCAGAGGAAGTGTACATCTATTAATGTTATTTATGTTTCCTTTTCAGAGGGAGTTACAGGTTTGAAAGAATTAGCATTTCTTCGAGACCTGGCCGAGCAAAACTCTGCTAAGTATGGTGTGTCTGACAAGACGGGGCTTCCTGTTACAAAGGGAAGCATGATGGTGCTAAACCAACTCAGCAACTTGGAGACGACTGTGGGACGATTTTATACTAACCTTCCGAATCGAATGATTGATGAAGCTGTGTTTAGTCTGCCTTTTACTGATGAGATGGGTGATGGTAAGAAAATGTGTCTCTATTCAACATATGAATGATTGATTGTTTTTGGATATCTGTAAAGCATGTATCTCGGTTCCCTCTGTACTTATTGATCATTGATCCACCTTTACTGTAAGTCCCTTAGATAGGGTGTGCTTTTCATTTGACCATATGTGTCAGCAATAGTTTCTGCACTGATGTTGCATTAATAGGTTTGCACAGGTCTTTTTAAAATTCAACTTCTTCAAGATACAGGTTTTAGCAGTAAAGTCAGTTGGCATGCAGCTATTATTAATTTTTTTCTAAAATGAGCCCCTTTGTGCTTGTAATAATAAAAACTAAATTGATGCATTTGGATATATATTTTACATGGTAATCATCTTATAATTATTGTCCTTTTAATTGTAAATGTAGCATTGCCAGTTGTAACTGCATAAATATTTTGGGTTTTGCTTTACTGATTTTCTTTTATGGGGCAAAATTAGTTGGGCATCACCAAATCTGGGATTTGGTCAGCATTTATCTGAATCACACAGCACTCTACAGAATTTGGATTCATCTGCTTCCTAAATGCCTCACTGAACCAAATTCAAACCCTTTAAAGTCACATGACTTTAAAGTACTGAACTGCCATGGTTTTACCATGAAGCCATTAAAAAAATGTTTAGAGTTAAGTAAGCAGCGTAGGGTCATACTGCTTCAGCATTTGGCAAAGCACTTTGGAAGAGACAGTTTTTGGCTAAATGCAAAAAGTAAGGATTCACTGCATCCATAATTCTTGGTCAGAATGTTAACATCTTTTGGTCAAAGATATTTTTTTCAGTGGTAAAAAACCTGTAAAAATGTACTGTGGATTTTTAAAGTTTTCATAGATATAGCATTTCCGCAATTCCATTCCATAACATTGGGTGTTTTGTGCTGTTGTCTGTTTCAGGTTTGATAATGACAGTCAGCAAGCCTTGTTATTTTGGAAACCTGTTGTTGGGAATTGTTGGAGTAGATGTTAACCTTGCATATATCCTTGAAGATGTCACCTACTACCAGGATTCCTTGGCATCATATACCTTTCTGATAGATAACAAGGGTAAGTTTGTGATAAAATGGGGACACCTCTGCCATTTTTGTGTTAAAATATAACTATATGCGCAAGAAAAACATACCTAATTTTTTTTTTTGTGAACATGTACAATTATTTTAATAAAATCACACCTAGCATAATTAGTGCATGTGTTCTCTTTGACAGATGTTCTCTTTTTGGTATGCCACTTTAACTAATTTATTTTAAATCTTTTCTCCTCCAAGGTTACACTCTGATGCATCCTTCACTCACAAGACCCTACTTACTGGTAGAACCTCCACTGCACACAGACATTATACATTATGAAAATATCCCCAAGTTTGCCTTGGTGCGACAGAACATCCTAAGGTATTATACAGCATTAAGTATTTGTATAGTTAAATAAGCAAAAGGGAGATTGACTTTAGTATATTTTTGGTAAGGTAGTCTAACAATAAGGCAAGTTATTGAAGTTAAATTATTAAAGCTCAATATGCATTTTCTAGCTAAGGGGTACCAGTCCATGTGCCATCAGGAATGGGAAACAGCAGGGTATGAATTGGGATCATTTACAGCTGGCTGGTTTTAAATTCAGCCCACTTTCTGCCCCACTTACTTTCTTAATATCTCTGGCACAGCCACCCCCCCTTTTGTGGCAGGGGCACACTTAAAAAAGCCTTATTTAATTGGGGCTCATTTCAGTTACAGATGAAGAGCAAAACAGACACTAATTTTGACATTTCATGAAAAACTGATCTCTTTAGAAAATAGCACACTGCATTTATTGTGCATCAAGTTTATGGATGTGTTACATAGGGTAAATTCTGCATAGATAATATGCTTATTAATTGTATATTTGTGGTTTTTAGGACGTGAAGTTCTCTTATTTTTAGAGAATGTTAACTTTAGCTTAGACATTGTTTCAGTTGACATCCCTATATGTAACAAAGCCTGCAGAGGTACCTGTAGTGTTTCCCAGCATACACACCCGTGTTTCTCTCAGACAAGTATGTCTGGTTTGCCAAAAAGAAATTTGCAGTTTATCATAAAGAATACAAAGGTCCTTTTATTCCCCTGGGTACAATGTTTTGCTTTTTGTCTCTGTTGTTTTGCAATACCAAAACAGCAATTGAAGCTATGTGATGAGTTATGGTGGAACTTGCGCATCATTACTATTGTCTGTGCAATGAGAGTCCTCAGTTAGTTTTCTGTCAGCTTGATTCTAAGATTTCCTTTCATGGAACTTACTGGTGTCTGTTTCCCACATAGCCTCCCTCTGGGCAGCCAGATTATTACAGTGCCTGTAAATTCATCGCTGTCTTGGCACATCAACAAACTACGAGACCCTGGAAAAGATGCATATAATGTCAGCTACGCTTGGAAAATGGTACGAATAAAGATCTAGACTAACAAATATATTCTATACGTTTAAAATAATACATTACCTGAATGGCTGTACAAAGTGAAGTCCGTAATGAGTGTTATACCCTTTAATAAAAGAGTATTATAAAACTTCTTTCACAAATATATAGCCTTCTTAAATAACAAGGATGCATAGAATCCAAGATTTGGTTTGGGATTCTGCCAAGTCCTAGCAATGTTTTGCAGGGTTTATTTTGGCGGAACAATAAAGGTGCTGATTTGGCCCTGCGACAGGCCTGCCCGACCAATATCTGACCGAAAATTTGGCAGATATTTATGGTACCTGTATGAAAATCCCTTCAGGACAAGGACTGCATAGGCTCACTGGTGTGGTCCTTGCCCCAGCTGTCTGCTTCTCATCTTGTGAGAGGGCCAAATGATTGGATCAGCTCGACATTGAGGAAATATCCGATCATTTGGCAACTTCGCCATGTATGACCATAGTTTATATTCTCTTATTTATGCTGTCCTATTCTTGAGGTCATATTTGTTAAATGATATAAAGTATAGTGTTAAAGACACAAAAAAGAATCAGAAACTGGCACACCTAAAGATTTAAAATATAACTTTTACTTTGGAGTAATTAAAAAATTGGAATAAAATTAATAGAAAAGTTAAGAAGGAAAAGATTAAAAATGTATAACACACACTGTTCGGGTACTATGTCTAATGGTTGCACTTGTAACTTATTACAGAGTCTCTGTACTAATACTTAAGTGCTACAATAGGAAGCATTTGTGGCTCCGATAAGTTTAGTTGTATACAGCAATATTATTTTCGATACACTTAGGGATGGTGGCTCAAAATGTGTCGGTATTGTTACATAAGTTTGGAGACTTCGTAACATATGTAGCAAAGACAGGATGAGGGTTTTTTCTCTGATCCCTTATAAGATTTATCAGTTCTAAGAGAAACCGTAGCCGTTCTTTTCCCTTCTTTTGTTTCTAGGGATCAGGTAAGTAAAGTTAAACTTCGCAGGTAAGTATTATCCAACTTGGCCGAGATGCAACGTACCAGTATAATAAACTTTATTGATTTACCATTCATGTGTTGTGTGTGTATTTATTCTCGCGTATTTTCATATAAAGTAAACCTGATCAGTTGTGCTTATAGTTCACCTGATGCAATCCCTTTTGTTACCTACACACCAATATGGTGTGTAGGTAACAAAAGGGATTGCATCAGGTGAACTACATATGTTACGAAGTCTCCAAACTTATGTAACAATACCGACACATTTTGAGCCACCATCCCTAAGTGTATCGAAAATAATATTGCTGTATACAACTAAACTTATCGGAGCCACAAATGCTTCCTATTGTAGCACTTAAGTATTAGTACAGAGACTCTGTAATAAGTTACAAGTGCAACCATTAGACATAGTACCCGAACAGTGTGTGTTATACATTTTTAATCTTTTCCTTCTTAACTTTTCTATTAATTTTATTCCAATTTTTTAATTACTCCAAAGTAAAAGTTATATTTTAAATCTTTAGGTGTGCCAGTTTCTGATTCTTTTTTGTGTCTTTAACACTATACTTTATATCATAAAACTTCAAAATACTGTGCACCCTAAAAACCGTGTGTAGTGCGAGGTTTTCTCTATATATATCAGACATATTTGTTAAATGACACAATGTTGTGTTGTTAGTGACAGTGCTTTGGCAGAATTAATTTGTATATCTGTTTGCACCTTTGCTCTAGGTTCAGGACACATCCTTCATTCTTTGCATCGTAGTAATTCAACCTGAGATACCAGTCAAACAACTGAAAAACCTGAACACTGTCCCCAGTAGCAAATTATTGTATCATCGTCTTGATCTTTTAGGCCAGCCCTCTGCCTGCCTCCATTTTAAGCAACTTGCCACTTTAGGTAAGTAACAATAAATATGTGCAATGGTTGTTATCTGTCATCCCAGAATTTTTATACCACCATTTTACTAAGCTGCTATCATGTCATTTCATCTTTTAGAAAGTCCAACTGTAATGTTAGCTGCTGGAAGTTTTTCTTCGCCTTATGAACACCTTAGTCAGCCTGAAACAAAGCGGATGGTTGAGCACTATACAGCATATCTGAGTGATAATACACGGCTAATTGCAAATCCTGGTCTGAAGGTAATTTTTAGCATTTTGCTATAAACTACACAGGGACAGAAGTCTGTTCTACGCAGGTGGTCAGGTAGTTACTTTATTGTGGCTCTTAGAGAGTCAGAATACAGATCTGTACCTGTAATGTTTTAGTTAAAGCTTTTTTAAGCAGTGGCAATGATTATTATTTGTATTACCTCATGTTTTTTAAGGGGCACGAAGTTTAGAGTTTGCCTGTAGTATAAACAAAATTCTCTACACACGCATTAAAATGTTATATGTAAAAAGTACTAGTTTTGGTTATGCTATAAATTACATAGGGTTGTGGCACATGGGGCTCTCCCCCCCTTTTTTAAAGAAAAAAAAAAAAACCTGAATAGGCTTACTTGCATTTTTTTTCCCTTGGGGAAAATCTCTGGATTGGGATGACCCACTGACTTCCTAATGAAGGGACCAGTAGTGAGTTTCAACTAGTGTTACCACTCCTACAAGTAGCAGCAACCCCAAAGAAATGTATAAATACAGTTTTTGTTGGGTAGAAAGAAAGTGAAAAGTATAAACATGCCATAAATAAATAGTCATAAAGTAATGAACCTCCTTAAACATTTGAGTTCATGGATTGATCCCTAAATGCAAGGCTTTTGAAGCACTGGTGTAGTTCACACTACTACACACAATCATCTTACCATGTCAGATAACCCAGAATTTTTCAGAGTTACACAGATTAAACCCTCAGACACCTGTAGTAACAGCTAGCCATTAATTTGCACCCGGACACTTTGCTTTACTCTGCCATTGCAAAGCATAGGTGTGGCACCTGAAATCTGAAGCAGCCAGAGCAGGAAGCATGGTTGGGCTGTCCAGCCTGAGTTGGAGTGGGCAAGGTCAGATGGCCCCTGATCTCTCTCGTCCTGGTTGGTGTCTTTGCTTGTATCTTTGCAAAGGGGAATAAGCACACCAGTGTGTCGGCAATGCCTTTAAATAATTTATTTGCAGAAATGAACAAACAGCACAAGCAATCACCTGAAGAAGGGGTCACCCCCGAAAGCTTGTGCTGTTTGTTCATTTCTGCAAATAAATGATTTAAAGGCATTGCCGACACACTGGCGTGCTTCTTCCCCTTTGCAAAGATACATGGAAAAAAGGCTTGGGAGCGGCCATGGAAGTCAAGCACCCTTTGAGAACATGTATGTAAGTGGTGTGCTGAAGATTTTTCTTTATGGTGTCTTTGCTTACCTGTTGGAGGTAAAAATGGATAAAAAGTAGATAAATTATAAAAAAAAAAAAATGTAAAAGACTAATGTCCCCAACACATTCTTTTAATAACCATTTACATTAGCTTTTTGGTTCCTCCTTTTTTTTCTTGTTGTATTTGTTTTTTTATACACTTTAGAATTATATTGCACGTTGTTAGAATGCAGGTTAAAGCAATATAATTTTAGCTGCTGCATGGCAACATATGGTAATTTTTTTTTATCCTAATTGCCATAATATCACATATTTGTACAGTAAATAGCAACTTAGAAATACAAAAGAAGCAAGGCAAAATAACAATACAGAACACAACCTAATTCTCAAATCCCCATCTACCAATATGCATATAAGGGAATGGGAAAAATAGAATTGAACCATATTTCCTTTCTCGGGGTAGGGAGTGCAGTGGCTGGTTTATACACTGGAAATGCAGAATAAATGTGTATTGCTATGCAAGTGAGATATATGTCTTTGGAAACAATTTTCCTCTATGCTACTGAAAACATAAACATTCAGTGTAGACATAAAAGGTAATTGGGATTAGATTATCTTTCCAAGTCTTTTTAGGAATCCCCAGGAGCAGATTAATGCTCTTTCATGTGAGTCTTAAGGGAACCCCTGCTATGTGGGTCTTTGTCTTTCAGTTTTCTGTCAGAAATGAAGTCATGGCTACCAGTCACGTCACAGATGAATGGATGACCCAAATGGAAATGAGCAGCTTGAACAGTTACATTGTGCGCCGTTACATAGCAACGCCCAATGGGGTGCTCAGAATTTACCCTGGCTCTCTTATGGACAAAGCATTTGATCCCACTAGGAGACAATGGTAAGTTTTAGATTCATAATATTTAACATGTGTCAGAGAATATGATGCCGTTTCTTGCTCGTCAGTCATGATCCTATTTAGCTTATGTTAAATATAGTTTTGTCTGCTTAAAATTATTCTAGTTTTCTTTCAATGTACATATATGAGATCCATAATGAAGCATTTTACATATGAAACAGTTGGGTTTTTGTTTAGCTTTTAATAAAAAATTCCTTGTATGCTAGGTATTTGCATGCGTTGGCGAACCCTGGGTTGATCACTTTTACTGGTCCGTATTTGGATGTTGGAGGTGCTGGTTATGTTGTCACCATAAGCCACACTATACATTCTTCCAGGTAAGGATCAAATGTATTAATAGATAACAGAATCTGTGGATCCATCTTTTGGTCAAAAACGGACTATAGAAAAAAAAATATATATTTATTTATACATGTGACTGTGGTTTAATGGAACACAATAGCTTTTCTTACTATTTGTTGTTTTTTTTTTTTTTCTTTAATTAAATATTTCAGTTCATTTGTAAACTCTGCATTCTGCCACTAGGTGGAGCATGCAGTGAACAGTACTTTGCTAAGCTGAAGCTATAAGTGCTTATTTATGAGCAAAGTGCTACACACAGACACAATGCATCCATATGTTGCACTTTGCACACATGCTTATATCCCTCTCAGAATTGCTGCAGGTCTCTGCAGTCCATTTCAGAGGGTGAACCCCCCTCTGCCTTATATCCATCCCCTTACTTTGGTGTCATTTAGATGCTTGCACCCCATAGCCCTATAATGTCCAGACTTCTTAAAGCTATGGGTGATAGGGTTATTTTGGGCTTTTTGCTCACCATGAATTTTTAGCAACCCAGAGAGCATGCCATGTTTTCAAGCAACAAATGCCTGATAGGCGATCTAAATAATCATGAGAATGCCAGGCATACCTAATAGTAGCTCTTGGTACTCTGCTATTAGAAACTCACAAATTTCCATTGATTCTATTGATCTATTAAGAGATATACTCACTAGGCACCACATACACAGATATTTCATTAAACAATTGACCAAGCACTGTCATCATGTGTGTACATAGCGTAAACACTACATTTATTCTGTGGCTTAATACAGGAATGTACATCCTTATGCAATCCAGCTGTTTCTAATGTACAGCACTCACCATTTTTAGTTGGGGGGGGATGCTGGAGTATGTCAGCAACAGCTAGGTGGCTGCAAGTTCTCTTGCAGGATACAAAGAATGTGAGCTTTACTGTAAACTGGTTCTGCAATTGTTCTTTTCTGATTATTCTTTTCTGTGTTCTGTTTAGTTCCCAGATCTCTCCTGGAAACACAGTGGCAGTGATGGGAATAGATTTTACTCTAAGGTACTTTTACAAAGTGCTTATGGAGCTGCTTCCAGTTTGCAATCAAGATGGAGGCAACAAAATAAGGTAATAACTAAAGAAATGTACTGTATAACTTCTTAAGCAAGAGGTTTCATGCAGCTGTCTATATGTGCATTCACTCCAGAGTGAATGAGGTTGTAAATAAGAACAGTGTTGTAAAAGTCACCCCAGTATAGTTCCAATAGCATGTGGAACAGCAAAAAGTCATCACCTGCCCATTTTACCATAATTGTCTAGGGCACTGTTTTGTGTTATCAAGGTCACTTAACTATATCAATTTGTCTTTATTATATATATATATATATATATATATATATATATATATATATATATATATATATATATATATATATAATGTTGTTGTGTTGCAACCTGTTGTTGTCTGTCACCGTTAACGTTTGCAGTAAGATATTAATGTTAGATTGAGGATGCACTAATGAACCATTAATAATTAACAAAATGTTTGTGGGAAAAAAAGTAAGCAACAGGTACATTTTGTTTGCATGTTAATAGCAATAACACTTCACAGTTCACATGTAAGCATTGCTTTGGTGCTACATGCAACAGTTTCACACGTACATTATTAATCCTGTGTGACAAACTATTTTTCTTTGTCAGGTGCTTTATCATGGAAGACCGAGGCTATCTTGTTGCTCACCCAACTTTAATTGATCCCAAAGGCCACGCTCCTGTAGAACAGCAGCATATTACACACAAGGTGCCAGTGCATTTTAATTTAAGAGCACATGTAAGGAATACACTGCACGTTTACTGATCATCTTATCTTTTCATTTTGTATCACAGGAACCTTTAGTGGCAAACGACATCCTAAACCACCCCAACTTTGTTAAGAAGAATCTGTGCAACAGTTTCAGTGACAGAACTGTACAGAGATTTTATAAATTCAATACTAGTCTGGTGGTAAGCTTACTTTTGTAAATGTTTCAATTTGTAAGTGTCTCTTATCGTTATTTCCAGAAAGTAAGAATGAAAGTGCCAAGAGCTGTAGTAAATGTAGTGTTCTGTTGCTGCATCTTGCCCAAAGATGTATTACAGGAAAAAACTCTCATTTATGATCTTCTAGCAAAGCTAGTATGAAACTTGCACAAGTACATATTGTATTGGCAAATTTGGGCACCCGTTTTTTAAGGGAATCCCTCTATTACCCTGTACTTCAGTCACCTGGAAGGGTTTGTTTTCCCATTTCTTCTCACCTGAAAATCACCAGGCAAGAACTTGAATAAGCAAGGTGATTTTTATATAGGGCAATGGAGTATGACTGTTTGGCTTCACATATTTGAGCTATTGAAAAATGTGGCATGCAAAACAACGTATATGTAATTAATGTGCAAAATGTAATTAAAGGTGCAAAATTTGCTACTTGTCTAATTCACTATAGCAACCAATCAGCAGGAAATATTTACTAATCACCAATTTAAAAGCAAACATCTTTTGGTTACTGCACCTGGGGTACCTTAATACGTTTTATTACCTAATGTGAACACTTAATCTTGTGTGTATGGCTATAAAATATACTGTATTAATACAAACTGTCTAGTTGATGAATATGCCAACAATAACATTTTTAACAATGCCAAAGCTCAGGCACTGCAGCAGTAATATTGCTCATTTTTTGTTTTCTGATTTTCCTTTTGGGAATTGTTTTACAAATATACTTTACATCCACTAGGGGGACCTTACAAACCTCGTTCACGGAAGTCACTGCTCCAAATACCGACTGACTAGAGTACCAGGGACAAATGCTTTTGTGGGAATAGTAAATGAAACATGTGATTCTCTTGCTTTTTGTGCCTGCAGCATGGTAGATCGTCTGTGCCTTAACTGTCACAGGTAAATAAATCAACAAGGAGTTACATGAAAGATAATGAATATCCTAAATACTAGAGTAGAGATTGCACAAACTGGCAGCTGTAAAAACACTGGAAAAAAATATGAATATTAAATAAGATTAATAGTATTACTTTTATTTTGAGACCTCCCTTATTACACTAGTGTTAAATATTGTGGCAAAAGATACTGTTGGCATGGCAGTGGTGCATTTGGATTCTATAATGGACTGTTCATGCATTACTAAGAAGCAACCAAGTTGTTATTGGTAAAATTGTCCACCCTGGTCATATAGGGTTAATACCCAGCATTGCTACAGATATTTATATTAGGAGACTATGAACAAAGGACAGAGATATCAGTTATACAGCTTTATACAAGATAAGATGTTTGTCACAGTGCAGTGGAACTGTCTGGGAAATCGTGGTCCAGTTTAAGTTCGAAGCCTGCCTCCAAACCTAAAGTCCAGTGTTTTATTACTACCCCACACAAAAAATCTTCAGTGGACTGCTTTCAGACTGCATTTGACGGGAGCAGGGAACAAGTCAAGGGAACCCTCACTCCCATGATCTTTGTACTAGCTACAGAGCTACTGGCCATACAAATAAGCGCCCCTCTCTGGCCAAACAAATCAGGGGATCGTATCCAGAGCAGTTATAGAAAAAGTATCTGAATGCAAATTATATCCTGTTTTACCTGGTGGACCTGGCAGGTGCTCTTTCTGCAGCTTATTTGTATGTAATCTGTATGCTCAATGTCAACACCCATTTGTTAATTTATTACCACTTATTGTACAACGTTGTGGAATATGTTGGTATTATAAATATATGTGTACGCTTATTAAACAATTGTGTGCATCCCAGATCCAGCTCTCTCAAACATCCACCCCTATTGAATGCTGACTGGGCATCACAACAATTTGTGATTAAATTATGAATCTAAAAAGGCTGTTAAATCTCTTTTTATTAACTTTTGGGAAAAGAACAAAGAAGCTCACTGGTGGATGCCAATCTGTTTGGTATCCCCCAGTGAATAGAATTGCTAATTTTACCCAGGCCAGTGTTACTTTTTAGGGCAGTGGCACACAGGGACATTACTTGGCCGCGATAAATCTTGACTGTTGCGGGCAACTACTTTCCCCATGTGCCACTGCCCTTAGGATGAAGACAGACAGGGCGATTAGTCACCACAACTTTTATGAAAATCCAGTCGCAATGACACAAAACCCAGTTGAGGTAACTAATCACACTGACTATTTGCCCCTTCTGTCTCCGCTCTTACTTAAAATAAAAGTGTGTGGGGGGGGGGGGGGGGGGGTTCCAGGACCCTGCCTGTGCACCCAATTTAGTTTTTATGGTTTTACTGTACTATTTCTATATACTGTGTTTTCAGATTTTTTAAGTGTATTAGTATTTTGCTCACTTAAGTTTACACACTGTGAGCAATATTATGTACTGATATGGACTAATTTTTGCCTGTTAGGATGGAGCAGAATGAGTGTGAATGCCCATGTGAGTGCCCTCTAGAGGTGAACGAGTGCACTGGGAATCTTACAAACGCAGAAAGCAGGTAAATATTGGTATAAAATAAATATATTAATTGCAAGTAGTGCCTTTTATTTTTATATTAACTTATTTAGTGATGGGATTTAGTTTTAGTAGATATGGGGTTCACCTCATTGTCTCTTTAAGCACCAACCATAGAAAAACAATAGTAGCATCCAAAGATTTACTTAGCACAAGTAAAAAAGACCCAAGGTATATTTTCCATTTAAATGTTTCCAAACTATTATTTGGTTTATTATAAAAAAAATATTTACTCATATGTAGGTCCCAAATTGAAAGGTGTGTCAGATTAAATATCAATTTCATTTTGTGAGACTGGTTAATAATATATGAGCTGTTGTATTTTACCCTGCAGGAATCCAAGTTGTGAAGTTCATCAGGAACCTATGACCTTCACCATGCTTGATCCCAGCCTACAGGATGCACTTTTTCAATGTGTCAATACTGGATGCACACAAAGAATGGAAAGCAGGTGAATTTAGCAGTTCTTATATTTATCCTAGAATAAAATGTAGCACTTGATTGCATTATTTTATGGACTATTACTGTTTGGAGGGGGTATTCTGAGATCCCCCACCTCGTGTGAAAAACATGGTAAAGGAGTGCAGGCCTGTTTTCTAGAAGTGCATTTGAAATTCTAATATATTTGTTAGGAATATGACATTTATTATAATTTTATAATATATAAGAAATGTTAACTACCTCTTAAAATAATATTTTTCATATTTACTTGGTCACTCAATAATTGTAACTAAACTTTTAAGCTTTCAGAAAGAAGTTACATTTCTTCTGTTCCTGAATACCTTATTCATCCAATACTTTATTATTTATTATCTTTTTAATATTGGCTATTTTTTTCCAACAGTTATTGCTTTGGAGTTCTGGATTGTGAATGGTGCATGGTGGACAGTGATGGGAAAACCCATCTAGACAAACCTTATTGTGCACTCCAGAAGGAATGCTTTGGAGGCATTGTTGGAGCTAAAAGTCCGTATGCAGATGATATGAGTTCCATAGGTAATTTACATTTTAGCGACTGCTACTACAACCCTTCTGATGTTAAAGGACATATAAACCATCAAAACAAATTGCACAGAGTGCTTATCTAAAAGTCATTCTCTGGTCTTCCTAAGCAGAGCAATACCAGAAGAATTTACTCTCTGCTTGTAAAATAGAGCTTCTCCAGCAGGATCCTGCATTGAAATCCATTTTTATTTTTTTTATAAAGTGCAAACAGATTTTTTTATATTTAATTTTGAAATTTCATATGGGGCTAGCCACGGAGAGAAAGGAAGCTATACAGGTATAAACAAAACAATGGTTTTAGTGAGGATACCTTGTTAACCTTAGGGCTAATGGCAGACACAAGCCCTCTCAGTCAGTCTGCTTAAAAGCAGCACACTGTGTACTCAGCTATTTGCATTCAAAATGCCTAAAACCAATGGTACAGGTAATTTCATTCCAAAAATGCTGGATTTAAAAATTGCCCACACCATAGCAAACCTTTCAAAATTAGTGTGATTTTTTTTTTCATATAAGTAGCAATATTTCCTGATTGATAGGCTGTGGAAATCTCTCTTTATGGCCGTCTCACTTTAATATACAGCATTGATTTTGTATAAAAAGAATTTTCTTTACAAGTTTATGCTCACTTGCATCCTTAGCTTCTGATTTGGAGTTCTAATCTAGTTGTGATGTTTACTTTCTTACAGGGGATGAAGTGATCACACTGAACATGATTAAAAGTGCTCCTGTTGGGCCTGTAGCTGGAGGAATAATGGGTTGTATAATGGTGCTTGTCCTGGCTGTGTATGCTTATCGTCACCAGATCCACAGAAGGAGCCATCAGCATATGTCACCACTTGCAGCCCAAGGTAATTCTTTTAATTTTTAAACTAAAAAAAAAAACTAAAACTTGGTAATAAACATGCTTTTACCTATCATTACCGTGTGCATGTTCCTTACCAACTGCAATGTGCCAGATCCATATGGACAATTTTTTTTCCCTGCATAACTATATCTGGAAAAGCTATTTTTGCTGCAGAGCTGCCATCATGTTCAGTGGTTGACCCCAGGAATGTGCATGGTACTGACAGTAGATAAGTTTGGACTGCTTTTGACTCTTTAGTGTGATGTGGTACTTCCGGGTCATTGTTTTTATCAAAAGTTAGAAATTGAACCTAGACAAGGATTTTTACAAGGTGTTTATACCTTTCAGCACTTTGTGAGCAAAATCTTTGCTGTTTTGGCTGCAACGCACATAAGACTAGCTTTGAACCCTTTGTGCAGATGTTCTTTAATGCAATGATAAGAATAAAACTGCAATTTAGGCCTTTGTGGGACTGACCTATAATGTCAGTTTCCCTTACATAGCCTTCATTTGAGCCTTTAGGGAAAACACTTAACTAATAACTTTAAAAGTAGAACAAGTTAATGCACTAGAGTACACTAGAGTGAGGTTAGCAGATCATCTAAAAACACCTGAGACGCTTCTAATAAATGTAAGCTGCTGAGCCATAGTATTTGCAAAATTGATTAAGCGTATCCTTTCTTTCTACCAGTAAGTATTTTTTATTATTATTAGGACCTGTTGAGTGCACAATCTTTACAATACTGAAGATAAACAACATTATTTTTAATAATGTATTTAGTGGGTCTTTTTGCATTTATCTTTTGTGTATGATGTATAGAAATGTCTGTACGAATGTCCAACCTGGAAAATGACCGAGATGAACGGGATGAAGACAGCCATGAGGATCGGGGAATCAGTGAGTGCTTTTATTTCTGCTATATGTAAAAATATACTCTGGAAGCAGCACAGTGCCATGCTAACTATATATTTGTTTCACAGTAAGTAACACAAGATTCATAGCAGCAGTAATTGAAAGGCATGCCCACAGTCCAGAACGCAGACGGCGTTACTGGGGAAGGTCTGGTACAGAGAGTGACCATGGTAAGATAGTGCTTGTGCATCTTTTCATATTGCATTAACATACACAGTTTGAGGATTATGTGTCTTTAAAACATGTAGGCAAGCTACTAGTGCTGGCCCTGTCAATACAATGACTTATTTATTGCTCTGAATGCTTTTAATGTTTTGAATAATGCAGTAAAGATTTTTACCATTGCTTTTATTCATTTTTAATAAGTAAAGAGGAGTACTTGCTGATTGCTGAAATTGCTGATTAAAGCAATAAAGTTGTGAAAACGATGTAGATAACAGGGCCTAGGCCATCACCTATTTGTTTGCAGTAGTTACTGCAGATTGTTTAAAACAAGTTTCATCTATATTGAATGTATTCTACAAAGAATCAGGTAAAGCAGAACCGAATGGAATGCTAAATAATTGCTGTTCAGAGAGACAGAGCAGTTAGGAAAGATCTCTCTGGTCTTCTGGTTTATGTTACTTACTCTCCCTGTTTATACAGATACAGTGCTGCCCTTTTATTTCTTGGAAGCTTGGAAACTGTAATACTGTGTGTGTGTGTGTGTGTGTGTGTGTATACATATATATATATATATATATATATATATATATATATATATATATATACACACACACACACAGATAGATAGATAGATAGATAGATAGATATAAATAAATAATATGCTGACCAGGCTTTTAATGAAATACCAGGCAGTTGTTTTGAGCTTTTATAATAAAGTATATTTTGTTACCTCAATACACTGAGCAATTTTTTTGAAGGTCCTGGTAAAAAGTAAAAAATACATTAGTTTGTTTTTCTTAGTATATCTCAGAATTTACTTTTTCTTTTTTTAATTAGGTTATAGCACCATGAGCCCTCAAGAAGATAGTGAAAACCCACCTTGCAATAATGACCCTTTGTCAGCTGGGGTTGATGTTGGCAACCATGATGAAGATCTAGAACCAGACACCCCCCCTCAGACTGCTGCACTTTTGAGCCACAAATTTCATCACCATTACAGACTTCATCATCCAGCTTTACATCACAGTCACCATTTACAGGCAGCTGTGACAGTACATTCTGTAGATGCTGAATGCTGATGGAACTAAAACTGTTGCCAAAAGACCATGGAAAATGGTGACCACTCAGTCCTGCATTCAACATATGCATTTTAAGCAATTGTTTGAGTACGTTTGGCATTTAGAAATGACAATAAAAAAACACTATTCTGCAAATGATTATGCCCTAGTGAACGGACCTCAATACAGAAAATGTGGAGAGAATATTGCATGCAAACAGCTGCACAAAGAGTGGACTTCAGACCCAAGTGAAGGACAGGGCTTTCCTGACTTTTTATCACTTGACCTTGGACAGTTGAACAAATGAAGATACTGGTTTATTAAAAAAAAAGTGTCTAAACAAAAAAAAAAAAACTATACTCATTGTCTTGAGTAGAAATGTTAATAGTTTCTTAACAATGCATCTCAATTTTTAATTAAAGGATTATTTTTCTACTATTTATTGAATATTCAAAACTTGTGGACAGTGGAAACCCTACACCCTTACCTAAGAACATTAAACACTATGTTTACCTGAAGAAGAGAGTGAATGCAATGGAGTGTTCTCTACAAAGAATGGTTAGGATTCTTCCTACAGTACATTATCTACACAGGAAGCAATACATTGATTTCTTTCAGTCTGGTTCTTCTTGGTTTTCTATTGTATGATCACTTGCTAAAGCCACTTGCTGCTGATAACTTTTTATTTTTTTTAGTCTGTAGGTGACTTGTCATATCAGGGTTTGTCATTAATAACCACATTTTAAAACCAGGGCAAATGCACTGTTTCTGTCTTCAAAGCCACTGAAGTACAATCCTTGTGTTTTAAAGAAAAATAGGTGGTATGGCAATATAACTAAATTCATTTTTTCTCAGAAAAAAACCTTGTTCAATGAGCCTACAGGGAAAATGTTCCATGTTTTATCTCGAAGAATCTATGGCAGCTCCAGCCCATATGTTTAAATGCAAATATGCAAGTGATTATTTTGTTTTCTCTACTCCAGTTATTGCTGTCGGTCTGTTAAATTACACTTTAGACATATTTATAAATAGGGTGCAGCTTCAGTTTCATTTTTGCCTCTTAAAGTCCAGTAACCTTAAAAAAGGTTAATTATATTATATGTATGTGCTCTACGTCTGTCTATAATGCAATATATATTTCCTCCAGAATATGCAATTTTTCATAAATACAATTGCTCACTGTAACCATCGGGAGTGATTTCATAAAGCTTGTTGTTCACCTGATATTCAGTTATATTGGATTAGCTGGGCAGACATCATGCAAAGGTCAATCATGTTTTGATGTGTTTTTTATACACACATGATAAAAAATGTTGTTATAAAAATGAGAGCTTTAATGGGAGTAATGCTTGTAGCAGTACTAAATTGTGAGTAAATTGTATTGGAATGCATATAGTGCTGCTTGCATAGTAGTGCTATATAAATAAAATATACATACATACATACATAAAGCTTTAGGTTACTGGCCCTTTTAAGAAACAGGTGTAAAACACTTTTAACCACTGCTGACCGAACTTCAAAATAACCACTATTTTAAGTCCCTTTTCATAAGAAAAATCTATCTCCCTTATACTGCATTCCAGGCCTTTTGAAGCAAAAGGGTTACATGTGACTTAAGCCACTGTGTATTCATTTTCAGGGTTGTACCTGATAGTACTTTAAGTACTTAGACAATGCTGTAAGCAATATGATCAGACAGTATGGCTGATCTTGGCTGAAATGGCAAATTACCTCTCTCTACTGAGGCTCCTTAGTTGAAAAGCTTTGAAATCTACTTGTTCAAGCAGTCTTTACAAAAACTGTAAAAACGCAGCTAGATATGATCCATGGTCAACGCAGCTGGTTAAGGATCTCATTTGGCACGTGTGTGGCCCCATCTGGCCCACATCTGTAAAAGCACTCTTGAACCCAGCACACTAGAATATCTTTTACAAGACTTCACAGCCACCAAGAAATTCACGCTATTCACGTCTGTCTTCTTGGCCATAAGAACAAACGGCAGATGTATAACACATTGGAAAAAAATAGAAATGATAGCTACAACGGGCTCTGGCACTGCAACGTTTACATATAATTCAGACCCTTAAAAAAAGATCTTTTTTTAAAAAAAACAGTCTTCCTTATTTTCAGTTTTGCCATTATTTAGCCACACAGTTCTATGTATGCGCAGGCACGTTTGTATATACATACATAGTTACATATATACACGCGCCTGTGTTGTGGCAAGTTCCAATGCAACTGTATCACTATTTAAAATATGTAGATGTTTTATTTATTTAGCATTGTTTTTTAGGGGTTTTTGCCTTTGTACATTGGATAACAGAAATATTCATTATGCATTATGATTTGTTTAAAGAATGCCAACAAATTGGAAACTATATATGCATTACATTTGTCTTATTAATAATCTTACTGGTAGTCCTTTTGTTTGTGTTTTTCTTGTTCACCAATTGTAGTTTAAGGGTTAAACAATACACATGTATTTTATTCATTGGCAAAACATACTCAGTTTAATCTACTTTAGGGAGATATTTGAATGGATTATTTGGTTAGCAATTTAATTTCTCATTTTTTTCATATTTACATCTGGTTTGTAGTTTAAAAGGTAAATTTGAGAAAAATACAAGATGCTCCTGTGTGATAGATTATTTGTAAAATACAAAACACCTCCAATTTTCAGTGTATAATTTGTTAAATGGACCATTATCTCGTTAGCATTTGGACACCCAATCCTTACAGATATGTATATTTTGGCAATTGTGTGTGCTTTGTAACTGAGGGGTGGGGTTGCCCTAATGGAACATCTCTTATAGGGGTAGTTCACCTTCTACACACATTGCTCAGATGGTTTCAGATAGTACATCAGAAATAATTACTTTTTTAACTTATTCCTATTTTTTAACCATTTTTTATAAAAGCTTTTGATGTTCCTCTGATGCTTCAGTCTGGCATTTTATTAATTTAGGTGCTGACTCTGAACTGTTACAGTTTGCTTCATTAGTTGATACCTTTTATAGCAGCATCTGTGGAATGTTAAGTACTGTTGTATCAGTTATACATTTAATACACTGATATGAATTTAATACAGTGTATGGATAATGCTTAGTAGTGCTGACGATACTAATCCATATGGATCAGAGCGGGCTTAATACATAACATGGACAAAGTGCAAAATTCACCAGATTTTTACCCACAGTGCAACATTTTTGCACCCATTTTAGTGCCTAGCTTCAAACAAACCCTTAGCTTTATTTCTTTAATGGAAATCAGATGTGTGTTTCTCTGTTATTCTGTTCGTGTTCCAGTTTCAAAAAGACATTGCAGTGTGAAATTACAATAATAACCTTTAAATACGAGTTTTTGAAAAACTTGATTATAATAAAAAAAAAAAAATCACGTGTGCATGGAATATTATTTAAGGGCTCTTACACACAGACATTTTTTAAGCATTGAGAAACACAAGAGCACATAACCCTCTGTTCTCTTGTATCTGAGTGTGCATCAAGTTGAAGAAAATACAGCACGTGACAAAAAAAAAAAAAAATAATGCAATGAAATACGAATGCAACTCTGAACACTCATGAGTAAAACCAGTTAGAATATAATGGAATCGGTTAGTTGATGCATTTAGATGCACTCAAGCACATGTTAAACGCATTAAAAACGCCCATGTGTAAGAGCTCTTAAAAAAATGATGTGTCCCTGAATTTTCAAGTGCTCTGATCACCCCAGACTAGGGGGCATATTTACAAAAGCACGAACGCTCGGAGCGTTCATTCGAATGATCCGAGCGTATTTTGGCCAAATTTTTCGGCCATCTGCACGACTTTTTCGTACGCTTGCGCAAAAAAAACGGAAAGGTTTTACCGCTATTTACAATGGTTCGGTACGAAAATTTTGTGACTTTCGGATCGCCAATACGATATTATTGTGACTAATACGATTTTTTCGTAAGCATTTTCGTGATATTTGCGATCTTCAGAAATTTTCGTTTCCAATCTGAATTTTTCCCATTCGGGATTCGAATTCGTGGATTAGTAAATCTGCCCCTTAGTGTCCATCTATCATTGCAGATCAGTGAGAATGTGTATGCTAATTCATGGTAATCTCCATTTGAGGATAAATACCCTGTCCTCATATAAAGTTGTATATTTATGTTACAATAACATTAAATATTAGCAGGGTACATTTCCCTTTAGATGTATAAGTATCATTTTTTTCCTGTGTTTATTAGCAAGCATATCTGCCATGAAAGGCACAGTTGCCAATACATTTTTTGTAGTGATAAATGTTAGATTCCTGGACTTACGGGATGCTTACTTCAAATGCCCCCTTTACTGCCAATAGTAGGATTTCTCTGAAATATGGAGTTTACTTTTCTTTTACTGCACATCTTTCTATTCACAGAGGTTGTTACATTTAAGTGTATGGATGCTATCAAATAGTGCTATGAATGCTATCACAAAGGTTTTGGGCCCATTTATTCACTTAAAATTAAACCCCTGGTAATTCTTTTGTGTTTTGATTAAAAAGTCAACCCACTAAGTGGAGGCTAAAACTAAAATAAAAATCCTCATTGCAAATTTGCTTCTTTTAAATTCCTAAACTTAATGGGTTGAGCCGTTTAATTCATTACCAGTTTACTGTGACAATCGTAAGTCACATGAGGTTTGTGAAAAATGACTGAAAGGAAAAAATATTTTCAAATATTATATATAAGGAAAAGTTACACAGGGTGATTTTGATTGTTGATGCAGGGGTCAGGGAAACATTGCTTCTCTGGTCATTTCTAGGGCAAACACCTAGTTGCAAAGTCCTGGTTGTTAATTGCACTTTCGCTTGCAGACACCTGCCATACAAGTGAACACACAAGGGAAGGCGTTTTAAGCATTTTGTCCCTACTTCCCAAGTTGGCAATTGCTCCCTGTGCCACAGCCCTTAGGCAGAAGTCTTTGAACCACGACTCCCAAAAATCCCCTGGTGTTTTTGTTGAAGGAAACT
Organism: Xenopus tropicalis; assembly: GCF_000004195.4. Taxonomy (NCBI): domain Eukaryota; kingdom Metazoa; phylum Chordata; class Amphibia; order Anura; family Pipidae; genus Xenopus; species Xenopus tropicalis. Next base: position 84,622,033 of record NC_030680.2, on the reverse strand, counting down.
GGAAACACAACTGCAGATTGGAAATTTCTCACCTGGTGGTATAGTCCATTATAAAGTGAAGATTGTTGTAGAGATTGTGGCTTGGAAAATGTAAATGACACACAGACTGTCAGGTTGTACATAAGTGTATTCTTTTTGTAACATTTCATTTGTATCTAAGAAAATCACAGTCAATAAATCTGTTGTATTCCCAGTGTAATTTGTGTAGCTTCAACTGGAAATCTGTACAACGGCAATTAAAATTTTGCTAAATTTATATATATATATATATATATATATATATATATATATATATATATATATATATATATATATATATATATATATATATATTTGTCCTATTGGAGAATTGGAGAGACAGATTTTTCTGTACTGTTATATGAAACTGCATCTAGCATGTATGTATGTATGTATGTTTGTTTAGAAAAAGGAGAAAAGTTGTATAATTGTTGGCTACGAGACTGAGGAAGAGAATGTGGGTGCTGTTTTCTAACTGTAGTGCAACACATAAAGTTTAGAGCACTACTTACTGGTGACAACAAGTGCATTCCATTTGGCTGCTTTCAAATAATTTAGCCCTTCGGTGCTAGTGACAAGTGGGGACTCACTCTAGCACAGTTTATGTGTGTGTACTTGCCCTTCGGTTTTCCAAAGTTGTCTGCAGAAGGAGACTTTATGTGACTTTGGAAAACTGTAATGCATAGGCCTGTGCACTAGCGATTCCCTTTGTTGCCAGTGGAAAGGCATTTTTGTCCATGGTAGCAGAGATCTTTTGCGGGCGACTAATATCTCCGTGGGACATTACTCTAAGGCTGGTGGCACATGGAGAGATTAGTCACCCATGATAAATCTTCACTATTGCAGATAACTAATATCCCTGAAATGCCTTCCCAACAGCAAGAATGTGATTCGCGTGTGCATCGCTTCAGTTTTCCAATGTCGCCTGAAGTTTCATCTTGCACAACTTCAGAAAACTGAAGCAACGCATATGCCATCCCACCAGTGACTCACTTTCTTGGGGGGGGGGGGGGGGGGGAAGAATTATTGCAGGCAACTAATCTTCCCATGTGCCACCAGCCTTAAAGGAACAGTAACACCAAAAATGAAAATTTTTTAAATCAATTAAAATATATTGTACTGTTGCCCTGCACTGGTAAAAGTTGTGTTTTTGCTACAGTAACGCTAATATAGTTTATATAAATAAGCTGGTGTGTGGCCATGGGGGAAAAATGGAGAAAAGGCACAGGTTACATAGCAGATAACCGTTAACCTCTCTAGAATACAATAGTGTTTTATCTGTTATCTGCTATGTGCCTGTGCCTTTTCTCCTTTGAATGGCTGCCCCCATTGCTACAGAGCAGCTTTATTTATATAAGTTTCTGGGGAAAACACCCCAGTTGTACCAGTGCAGGGCAGCAGTACATTATATTCTAATTACTTTCATACACTTTCATTTTTTGGCATTACTGTTCCTTTAAGACAAGAAGAATCTCTGCCTGATCCTTTCTAGGTTAAGATTAACTGCAGGCATGTTTATTTATACGCTCTCTAGCTTTCCTCATGCTTAGAAACTTATGCAGTTTAGCAATTGTAAATCAGCTACAGCAGTGCTGTCCAACTTCTGCGGTGCTGAGGGCCGGAATTTTTCTCGCATACATGGTGGAGGGCCGCTAATGGAAGCCAGTTTTGACCACTCCCCCCTTTAAACCACTCCTATTTGATCACAATGGTGGTAGTGCAGCAAAAACCCAAATGGTTGTCTGCAGAGATATCAACCATCATTCATATGTGAAAGAATTATGTCATATTAAGCCACACCCTTAAATCCACATGCCTCCTCCCCTGTGGATAGCACAGCAACCCCCAGTACATAATTACACACCTTAGGGACCATTTAATGGCTATTTCCAACTGCTAACAAACTCCCAGTACAATCCCAGTACAATTTTGTTTAACTGAGGCTAACCACTTCATATGCATAGGGGTAGGTATAAGGAAACATCACCATTTGATACATTTTGATCATTTAATGGTAAACCCATGATGCCACATGTAGCTTATTCAGTTACACCATAGTAATCATCTTATCTGATTGAAGAGGTTAAAATGTAACCCATGCCCTATTGAATTAACCAGGGTAAAGGTGGCCACATTTTATATCATTGTTAGTGTTTTCATTATTTTACGTTTTGTTCTGCAGCTCTCCATTTTGGAATATTAGCAGTAATCTGATTGCTAGGGTTCAGTTTACCTTAGTAACCAGGGAGTGATTTGAGAGAGTGACTGATATAGGCATAGTAGATGGGCTGAATAGAAATATAAGATAACAATAAATTTGTAGCCTCACAGAGAACAGTTTTTTTTTTGCTGCCGGGGTCAGTAATCCCCATTTGAAAGTTGGAAAGAGACAAATAATTCAAAAACTATAAAAGACCAATTGAAAAATTGCGTAAAACTAGCCATTCTATACCATATTAAATGTTAACTAAAAGGTGAATTACTCCTTTAAGTGGTCCTTTAAACAAATTATTTCCCTTAGGACCATGGGCACATGGAGTATCTGCTCCACTTCTCTCGCCTGCATTTTTTCTGCAGACTGAGAGAAGCATATGTGCTTATCTTCACTGAAAAGTACAGGTTCTGTTCAGTGCAGGTAAATGGAGGGAAGGTAGGCCCAAAATAATATGAAAGCAGGCATTTTCAGGACAACCTCCACTCCGCTCAAATGCACACGGGCAGAAACTGTATTTTTCAGTGCAGGTAGATGGATCTATGTATAGAAATGGATCCATTTCTCTCAGCCTGCAGAAATAACACTGGCCCAAACTACATAGGAGATTTAGACCAGATGTGGGTCAGATTTTAGGCTAATGCCACACCAGGTGTATGGCGTAAAATATGTGCCATACACACCATATGCCCCTACCTGTGCCTGCACTGGAATGGAATATGCTTGGGTGCAGGCACATGTATCCGATATCCACATAAAAACGTGAGAGAATGCAAAGTCTCGCGTTTTATGCGCATTTATGTGCCTGCACCCGAGCGTATTCCATTCATTTGGGAGGAGGTACAGGTAGGAGCATATGGTTCCAGCATCTACTTCCACCAATGTATTTCACTGAGAAGAAAATGTCTTTCAGTCACCATTGGATTTTATGTCATGCAGAGGTAGTGTGCAGCTTTTACATCTGATGCAATTTGTTGATCTGACCCCATCCTACAAAAGCTCTGTTGTAGTTTAGCCCTAAGGCATAGTACTTGAAGTTCAACACCACCACCATGCATTAAAAAGAGAATGTTGCCTGGGCCTGTGGCTTTCTGCATCTTGTTGATATTTTATGCTACTTTGGAGGGCAATGAAGGGACAAGCCAGCAGCTTATTAAACCAGAAATGGGTTCTTCCCTATGGCCAGACCAATATCTTGCTAAACTTCAGACTGATATCTATTAGGCAGTTTAAAAAAAATCCAGTTAAAGGACTGCTTTGGCATTACGATTCGATCCTTTAACCTCCTGCCCAGATGCCCAGTTGTACATACACTTACAGTCTCTGCTGACTGCTTCTAGCACTGCCCATGCCCTTCCGCATAAAGAAAGCAATTCCCTTCAGCTGGCCCCAAATAAAAGGAATTAAAAAACTCCTTTACGTTATCGACCTTTTATCAGACTAAGCAACAATGGGAATACATATGCAGTAACACAGAAAAGCATTTGTCAGGTTAAGGGCCGTGTATGCAGAGTATATGCCTTATAGTGCCCCCCGGGAATCTCATGGAATTAGCGAACAGCAGCCCATACAATTGTTACAGGGAAACCAGCTGCAACTGCCAGGATCCCCCATATCCTCCCTGGGGGGGGGGGGGGGTCATTTAATAGGAGCTTAAGGGTCAGAGGTCGGATAACCTGTCTGTCTGTACAAAACACTAACAGGTAGAAACCCTACACAGAGTTTGCGGTTCAGAAGTTACTGTAAAGGGAGGTTGGACTGGTGGGCGGGGTCAATAACAGTCCCCGCCCCAACATCTCTTTACAACAAGCCAGCCGCAGCAAAATGGCGACACGGGATACCGGGGTTCCCCTGATGTCTCCTGGGCAGGATGAAGCCAACCCGGACCCCTTTGCTGCAGCCTCCCAGGACTCGCAGGAGTGCGGGCTAAAGCAGCCTGTGTGTAGTGAGGGAACAGCTGCAAGTGTGCCTGCGCTGGGCGAGCTAGAGATAGCACAGAGACTGGAGGCAACCCGGTGGGAGCTTGGGAACCGCAGGAAGATCCTCATGAGGAACCTGCCGCAGGACTGCACCAGCCAGGTGGGACAGCGAGAAGGGAAGGGGGGGGGGGGGGGTAGGAATGGGCGATAGCTAGGCTGCGGCCTGGGTTGGAGCAGTGTACAAAGAGAGGGTGCCACTAATATCACCCATGTTACCCCCACTCCAGGCAGATTGTATGGGGCAGTTGGCAGCGATCCATTCTGGGCACTGCCCCGTCATGCCCAGGTGCACTGCTGTTCTACCGAGTTATACACACGTACCCTGCAACTGGCAGCATTCCCTCACACTTCCGAGCATTGCCACCTCATCCCTCATACTGCCCATACAATACAAGCAATTTTATGGCGTGCTGCAGACTGTACCACTTTCTGTGCAGCCATCCACAAAGTTGATAAACGAATTACTAGTTAGCCTTGCAGCCCATGGATTAAAATGTGATTGTCCCTGCCCTGAAAATGAGTTGAAATGACTATATTTGCCTCTTCCTCAGTTCTATTAGAAAGTATGACTCTATACTTGCCTATGAAAGTTGTCCACAGTTTCCCTGCAGTGTGGTTATTAGAATACATTTAGCCAGGATAAACCATCTGCTAGCCATGGGTAGCCTGAGACCTCTTAGATCCTCTTGTGCCCCTACTCCCACCACTCCTGATTGGTGAGGGCACTATGTCATTAATCTGAACAGCATGTTTCTCTAGTGTCCTTCACCTCCCAGATTATCACTGTCACTTTCAGAAGTTGTTTGTGTGCATGTATGTGTGTATATATGCCTGTTGTTGCCCAACATATAAAAAGTTAAGCATGATTATTTTAAGATTTCTTAGTTCCCTTGGCAGGGAAGGAGTTAATATTCCTATACACCGCAGTGGAAATAATGTTAGCTTCTCTTACCTGTGTTTGTTGAGTTTTGTTTGCTCATTTGTAAACTGCCAAATCCTTTCAGACTATGGGGGTTGTTATGTGGTCTAGAGAGAAAGCCAGGATTTGCTTTCATTATTTTAGTGAAATTGTCTTTAGGTGTTTGTTTTGCTCCAAACTGTCATTATTTTATTTTGGTGACTGATGGCTTTCCTAAGCGGGTCACTGGTGCATAGTAATACAGTGTGTGTTTAGCTTTATCCATTGTCACCTAACTGGTAACTCTACTTGTTTCTGTTTCCATTAGTGGAAGTAAAATGTGAAATTGGCCACCCCGTGCCTGTAGTTTATTAGAAGCAAGGAGTCCTGTGACCATATAAAGGCACAAGGCAGATTCCCATACTCCTTTATTTGACTTTACGTTGGCTTCCTGTATATCCTTTTTATGTACATCAGGTTTATGAGTTTAAGCTTGCGCATAGTATATTTTTATTTTAATAACTGGATGTCTCTGGAGCTCTGATTTGTGTTAAAGTACCAAAGGCCTGTGACTTTATATAGGTTATCCGACTTCAAGGTGACTTGTTTTGCTCTTGTGTTTGGGAGGTGGGGGTACATTATCCATAGCTCATAAGTAACGTTCTAGTTTCACCGTGCTATTATCTTGCAAATATGACACCATGTCTTTAAAATTAGACCATTGTAATTTATTGGCATAAAGTATGTTTCCCTTATGTAGCATTACTAATTGTTTGCAACACACTAAATAGTTTTTAAGGCAGAGTCACTTCATCTGTAGTGAGGTATATGTAGCTAAATCTTGTCATTTAATTGTTACATATTATGTGTGACTCATGCTTAAGTTGTTTAAAGTAAATCTTAAATGATAATGGTTATATATTCTAGATAGCAGCTGAGCAGATGAGACATAGCTGTAAATATACTCACATGTTATCCAGCACTAAGCACTAATATAAATAAACACAGTGGTTAATATAATAAGTAGGAGGAAAGTGCCATACATTTTTGTATCCACGCTGATACAAAAATGAATGATGTAAGGGCTTATTTTCTTCACAGGTGCAAACAGCAGAAGCAATCCACTGTTTCCATGTTTTTTTTGTTTTTGTTTGGAAACGTAAAGACTTGCACCTCTGAAATAAATGCAAGATTTTAGTGCTGGAAGGCAAACCACTCAGCAAGGCCCCTATCGCAGGCATTAAGTAGGACGCTTTATTGTGCTGCGCCTTGGATTCAGTGCAAGGCATAGGCGGCATTCTCATGCTACTCTTGCGGCAGGGAATTTCATAAATGACCCATCTTCTCTGTCTTGTATGCACAAGGGCTCCATTACGAATATACATTTTCAGGCCTGGTGGTTTGTGTTCCATCAATAACCGTGTTACAGACCAAAATATATCAGTCCAAGCCAGCCATTTAAAGGGGACATATTGTGCGAAAAACAATATTGTGAATGAATTGTATTCATCTTAATATAGAATGAATATGCTTTAAAATGATGATTTATTAAAAAGTCTTCTTGTTCCACCCATCTGTTTCACTTCTATTCCAGGATGTGCAGTGGGGGCCGGTGGCACTCAGCACACTGCTCTGTAGGATAGAAACCAATCCGCTGCTAGGCTGACCTGATAGAGAGCTGAAACCTGTATTTGCTTGTGTGACTGCAGGGCTGCGATTGGCTACTCCCCTCCTACTGTGCTTTGGCAGGGACCATTAGGACACTCCCAGCCCTCATTTGAAACATGGACAAGGGCCTGAGAGAATCTAAAGGGAGCTCCAATAAAGGGGCCATTTTTAGAGATAGGATTCATTTTTAAAGCAAAGTGAATCCAGCACCATATGTTACTCATAATTGCCTACAAGGTTAGAGGTATTTGCATTCATCCTGGCCATACACTTTAAGATTTGCTTGTTTGGCTAGAGTTCTCAAATGAGTGGGCTTTTGCTTGATTTGGCTACCCATGCATTGGGCCAAATTAGGCTTGTCATACTTGGTTCTATTTTCCTGGAAGTATTCTGTGTGTTACTACATTAAAATAGTAGTAGTATTATTGTTATTATTTATAAAATAATAATTATTATTATTTTTTAAAGCCCTCTCCCTTACAAAATTCTCCAGTGCTATGGAATTGATCATAGCAGTAGTTGCGCCTGAACCCAGCAATGGCTGGTAAACCAATCAGGTTTTCAGGCAAATAGGCCATGCAACCAATCTCAGAACCCTTAGTACATAGTTTTGTTTTGTGAAAATGCACTGCTGAGTAGTTATACAATACTATGAATGGCTGCAGTCTTATTGATGTGATGGTAGGTGCAGGGTTTGGGAGTAAATGGATGGCAGATCGCTTTGCTATTTTGGGGTAAAGGGTTGGCAGCTCAGCCCCTTTCAAGGAGACATATAGGATAAACAAAAAAAACTCTAATCCTGTAGGCAATTATGAGTAATATATGGTGCTGGTTTCACTTTGCTCTAAAAATGAATCCTATCTGTACAAATGGCCCCTTTATTGGAGCTCCCTATAGATTCTCTCAGGTCCCTGTCCCTGTTTCAAATTAGGGGTGGGTGTGTCCTAGCCGTCACTGCCAGAAGTACAGCAGGAGGGGTGTAGCCAATCACAGCCCTAAAGTCACACAAGCAAAGACAGGCTTTAGTCTCCTATCAGGTCAGTCTAGCTGCTGGTTTCTATCCTACAGTGCAGTGTACTGAGTGGTGCCGGTCCCCGCACAGCCTGGGAAAGGAGACAGCAGAAAGTGGGACAGATGGGCAGAACTAGTGGGGGTTTTGCAGACATTTTCAAAAAATCAGACCAAAACTCTACCTTTTTAAAGCACATTCCCTCCAATTCATTGGCACAATATGTCCCCTTTAAATAACCCTAGTTACATGTTATGTCGTATGCAATAATATCCCACTTAGTTGTTCTGCAATGCTATGTAATGGTGTAAACTGATTGGTCAGAGGGGAGGCATAGGATTTTAGGATAAACAGATGGCTATGCCCAAAGGAATGTTAAAATATGATTTGTCAGATAAAATTGGGGGCCATTATGATCCTGGAGGCCAAAGTTTTGTGAAAAAAAAAAATAATTGACCTTTTCTAAAATTAGATATCCTGAAGATAGAAAGGGCCGTTGCAGGAGCCCCATTTTTTTTTCTGGTAAAGATAGTCCTGACCAGACTTGAACATAAAAGTTCTGAAAACACTGACAAAGTTCAGACCTTGGTTACCCCTAAACTCTGCATATGGGACCTATATAGGCTGCATATGGCCACATTTTCTTGAAGGGAAGAGTTACAATAGCCTGTTTTTCCACATTTGGGTTTTATTATGATACATTCTGGTGCTTTGTTTTGTGGGAGATGAGAATGTCTTCAGCCCACTGGGTAGTGTTATGTTTTATTTATGAAACATCTGACAGCATGTGCCTGAGAAATAAAAGAATGTCAGGCTCAGTAACAAGAATAATTCATCAGCTCAAGCCTTGCATATGCTGTACATCTAAAGTTCCTTTGAAGGTAAAGATGCTGAGCAGTTCTTGGGTATTAATCATTTTATTGGTAGTGGGGATACACTGGACAGCTGGCAAGTACTTTAAAGCAGTTCACAAAGAAAAAAAAAAACCCATGATATGGTAGTCGCCTTTTTGGGCTCATATATTTTTTACTGAGACTGACACAAACAAAATACTTTTCGAAACATAAATGTACATTAAAAGTTACCTATAGGTCATGTTGATAATTTTTTGCTGATAGGGCTGCTTTTGTAAGTAATTGTAAATGAAGTTCCTAAGTCTGACTGATTGCCAACCTGACTGTCCTTCTCAGCCTGTCAGTTATAGCTTCTAATGCTAACGGACTCCTGCTGCACAAATATGGCAGCCCCCTCATAGAGGAACATGGGGATCAGATAGGGAATGTAAAAGCACTGGGCAAATACTTTTATGGCAAAATTATGAATATCATACAGAGACAATGTTCTAATGTAAAGTAAGGTTTCAGTTTTGGTGTCAGTATCTCTATTAAAGGGGTCCTCCAACCAAGTCTCTTTTGTGTTTTTTTAAATGTCCAGTACATTCCAGTACATATTAATTTAAACATTTTTCAATGGTTGAAGTTATTTTGTAAATGTATTTGAAATTAGAAGTGTCTCTTTACAGCTGCCACCACTTTCTCCTGAAATATTGTGGCAGAAACCAGCTGATTAAGGGACCTGGAGATGAATTGACTTCTGTTAACCAACAGAAAGGAAAAGTTGACAGAATAACATTTTTTGCATTTTAAGCCAATGCCTAATTATTAAGTAGAATTATTGAAAAATAAGAGTTTGTACAGAACATACAAATACACTATTTTACCTTTTGTTTTTAGCTTTTAAAATCACAAATTAGTTTGGCAATTATTCGTCCCTCTCTGAGGCTTATTGGACAGGCTTCAGATGGTTTTTTTTTTTTGCCATCCTCTACATCAGTGACCCCCAACCAGTGGCTTGTTGCAGAATGTGGCTCTCAGTGCCCCCCAGGTATTTTTGAATTCCTGACTTGGTGGCAAGTTTTGGTTGAATAAAAACAGGATTTACTAGCAAATAAAGCCCCTGTGAGCTGATAGTGTGCATAGAGGCTACCTAATAACCAATCTTAGCCTTTATTTGGCTCCCCCATGAACTGTTATGATGCTTGTGTTGCTCTCCAAGTCTTTTTACATTTGACTGTGGCTCACGAGTAAGAAAGATTGGGGACCCCTGCTCTACATTAACTAGCAAATAGGCAGGTTTCTTTTACATATAAGAGATTTGATGGACATGCTTTTGTTTTTCCACTTAAGTTACTATGTTGCTATGTATTTGTGTATTCATCTATTTAAATTTACTACTTTTGGATGCTGATCTACAACCAACAATGGATTTTATTGATGAATGATATCAAATTGCAGCTGTCTTTCCTTTTATTTGTGAATCTTGGCAGTGGTGATATTTTAGGTGTGTCAGTTAAATGGCTAGCCTTCCAGGAAAGCAGGATAGACTGGTATAAACTACATCTTCTCATCATTGCTCTGGAAATAAAAGAAGCATAAGCATATTTTTCTTGAACCATATGTATACATTTTATAAATAACATTGATTTGTTTAATTTCAATTGTTGGTAGAAATGTATATGTATGCATGCGTATGCAGGAAGCTTGGAGGAGGAGGAGGACCACAATACGTCTCATAAAGCTGGTGGTTGTGGTAATGCACAGTAGCCCTTTGCCGTAAGACTATTAAAAAGTGAGGCCATATTTATTTGGATTGCACTTCTAAGGGAATATTACAATTCCCTTTTTTTTAAGGCTAAAGTTAATATGGTTCCTCTTGTGGCCTCCAGTGTATTTAGGTGTAGAAGGGGGTCACATTAGGCTATTTTGTGCCAAGGTTTGCAAGAACATAAGTCACCTTTTGTTTTGTTTGAATTCTCGCTCTGTTTCCTGACAAAAACTGAATCCGTTTGTTTAACATTTTCATTTTCCGTTTCTGATTCATCTGCAGGATATCCATGACTTGCTGAAAGGCTATGAAATTAAATACTGCTACGTGGACAAAAATAAAAAAACAGGTAATACCATATTTTTTATTTCAGGGAAGTAAAATAATACATTATAAAAACACAATTCTATCTGACAATGTTTAATGTAATTCCAGTCCAAAAAATATTGAGATATGAACAGAGGTTGGTTGGTAAAATAGGACAAGCCATCTAAGATACTTTAAAGGAGAAGGAAAGGCAAAGTCACTTGGGGGTGCCAAAATGTTAGGCACCCCCAAGTGACTTTAATCGCCTACCTTTTACCACGGGCTGGTGCCCCTGTTCGGAGAGAACCGCACCAGCCCAGGGTAGCTGCAGCATTTCCTCCTTCCTGTTCGCTCGCGTGCACATGCGCAGTAGAGTGAGAAAGCTGAACTTTAACAGAGAAGTCGGCTTTACACTCTACATGCGCCTGTCGTGGGGTCCCGGCAAAACGAAGCCAGAAGGAGGAAGCGCTCAATCGCAGGTACTCGGGGCTGGTGCTGTTTTCTCCTAACAGGGGCACCAGCCCGGGGTACAAGGTAAGCGATTAAAGTCACTTGGGGGTGGCTAACATTTTGGCACCCCCAAGTGACTTTGCCTTTCCTTGTCCTTTAATAAAAGTTGCCATGAATGTAATACTTCTTATAAGGCTGCTGTTCATTACAGGTAAAGCAGCTGCTCTCTCCAGGTGTGTCGTCCTGCTTTCTTTCTATGAGTGAACCCACTTGCTGTTTCAGAGAATGTGCATGTGCTCCAGGCTCACTGGATTGGGTCCAGTGCAAATGCATGACTTACAGTCAGAGTCCTCAGCACTACCTGTATGGGCAGCTATTTCAGAGAAGCCAATAGAATGGCCAGCACATGGCAGCAATAACATTTTCAGTTTTGTATGGCAAGATTTATCCACAATTTATTTCAAATGTACTTTTATCCACATATATACTGCATATCTATTTTGCAGCTGCAAAATTCCTGCGTGGCGTACATTGATTTACCACCTTAATGCTGCCCCCCATACAAGTCTCCATCTCTCTAGGTTGCATGGGATAGTGCAGATAGATATTGGGGCGTCTCTCTCTACATATAAGAACAGGTGTCTTTAAAATCAGGATATAAAAAAAAATATTGTCATGCCTTTTATAAAAAAGGAAAATAAATCTTTTACACTATGCCTCGCTCCCCACAGCTCTTACAAAGATATACAGTTTCCTGTTTTGTAGATTGTTGCGGAGCTCCACAGAGTAAAATGTAGGCCCATGCTAATTTTTTATTTTCAGAAAATCATTACTTAGGAACATCAGTTTTGCACTCCTCATGGGACTTGGGTAAGTGTTATGTAAAGTGCAGGAATGTATACATTTAGTTAAGTTAGTAAATGTCTCTGGCAAATGTAGTTACAGCTGTACTTTTACAAAACAGGAATAATGGAATACTAATCCTTTCATATACTTTTGCAGATAAGCTTGTCTCTTTGCATAGGGCTGCTAAAAATGTATCTAGTACTGCAGCCCTGTGCAACTAATTTTATAGCCCCCCGATCTGCACTGTTTATCTTCCAGATGCTCTCTGTTATATCCAGCCCCCAATCCTTAAATCAATGTCCCTGAGATTTCAACTGACTTTGGAGGTGTGCAAGCACTCTGGGCACACGTGGAGTCACAGACCATCACCAGACAGAAGGTAAGTGCTGGGAGATCAGGTTGGGTTCTTGAATTTAGTTGCATAGGTCTGCTGTACATGGTAAAACAGTACAGGAGCCCAATGCAGAGACAAGCTTTTCTGCAAAATTATTTGTAGCACTTAAGTTTCCCTTTGAGCTCTGATCCACTTTGCATATCATTTCACAGATGTGGTTATATGTGTTGATTTATTGATCAGTCTTACATTATAAATCTATTTTTATGTGCAATTAAGACTATTGTTGCCACACCATGAAATATTCCAGACTGAAAGCGTCCCATGTGCCATTACCCTTAAAAACAGAGAGAGATTAAGATTAATACTAACAATGGGTCCTCTGGTTTTTGTTTTTTTTTTTTTACACTTTGCTTTGTTTTGTCTTTAGATCTGGTTTGTTTGTAGCACAACTGAATTAACAGCTTGGTATTACTAAGAACAAAACTAAGAAATTATACATAGCTGCATTTTATGATGTGTATTTGGACATTGTACATATTACCCATTTTGTAAAGGCATCTGTGCTTATCAAAATATCTACATATTCATGTTTAATGTTTGAAATTCTGTGAAATACTGTGCAGCATAGTTTTTTTTATTTTTTCTTGGCTCTTTAATTGCAAACATTCACTTATTCTTTATGGTTCTCTAAAGATTTTGCAGTTTAAATTTTTATTTTTAGTGTTTTTTTGTTTTTCATTTTTAGACTGCTATGAGGCATTTGGCTCAACCAAGAATCCGCAACCCTAGAGTTTATTGAAAATAGGAAGTGGTGTAGAACAGGACATAGTCATTGTCACTGTGAGGGTTGTTGAGCCCACTATTAGTCATCTGCTAATATCCTAGAAACCATTAAACCTTGAAAATCAATGTAAATGCAATATATATTCGGTTAAATTTTAATTATGTTCTATTACTTAAGAGGATCTAAACCCCTAAAGATAAATTATCTTCTTGAACTTGTCATGAGCCCTGTTAATTAAAAGTTAAAATAGTTAAAATAGTTTTGTACAGTTATAGAATCTATTAGCCGGAATGTTTTTTCTGTGATTTGAATTCCATGCCTTATAAAGGAAATATACACCCCATTTTAATATGAGCTCTTTTTTTTTTTTTTTTTTTTTTTACTGATTCCACATATTAAAGAAAGCCATGATGGTTTGCCTGTGCTGCACAGACCTTCTCCACACCCCACCCCTTTAGTTCCACAAAATGATCTGACCCCTGCCTTTCCATGTTCCATTGTGAACTGATGGATTCTGGTACATAAAGTCAATCTGCTTTCTGTAGAATCTGTGCCAAACCCACTATGCAAAGCAGAGAGGCTTCAGGTCTCAGAATCCATTTATTCACAATGGGACAAGGTGTGCAAGGAAGTGCATGACTGCCTAAATGATGTTGTGTTATGGTTCACTTCTGTATTATTGTTTCCTTTTTAACCTGTGGGGGAAAAAAAACTTATATTAATGAGATACTGACACCTGACATTGAACTTATTTTTAAGTATATCATAACATTGTGTTTGTTTATGCTTTAAAATTTTGCCATAAGTTTTTCCTGATGCTTTTACATTACCTATCTAATCCCCCATGTTCTCTATGGGGGGCTGCCATATTTGTGCAGCAGGAGTCCGTTAGCATTAGAAGCTATAACTGACAGGCTGAGAAGGGACAGTCAGGTTGGCAAAACTGTCAAGTTTAGGGATTTCAATAACAATTACTTACAATAATAAATGATCTGCAGCTGTGAGAATTGGGACCTAAGAAGAGACGGGGGACGCAGGCGGACGCGGCGGCCAGGGAGGCAGACAGGCAGGCGAGCAGGAGGGGTGGGGGAGGATATTACGGGGAACGCTGGGGGATGTTGGGGAGGACGCTGAGGTGGGGGAGCTGGAGTACGTTGGGGAGGACGCTGAGTGGAGCTGGAGGATGTTGGGGAGGACGCTGGGTGGGGGGAGCTCATTTTCACTACATTCCACATTTATTAAAGCAACTGTTTTTATTCTTTAATTTGAAATTAAAAATCAAAAGCCAGGCTATATATTACACCCTCTTCTCCACTTACAGAGCTAGTTTACTGTTTTTCTTTGAAATAAATATTTAATAATATATACCCCACTGATGCCTCAATTAATGTCATTTTCTTGGTATAGGCTTATTCTCGAGTCAATAAGTTTTTCCCGTTTCCTTAGGTAAAATTAGGTACCTCGGTTTATATTCGGATCGGCTTATACTTGAGTATATACGGTACATTAATATTTTGAAAAGTTGTGGGTTTTTTTGTGTGTCAGAGTCACTTTAATTTTTGGCAGTCGACTGCACCTTTTCTACAAAAGTCCAACTAAATTTACTCCTTTTTAAAAGAGAAGTTATTTTTTTCATTTACATACGGTTAAACCTGAATTTTGCAAACTCAGATTTAAAGTTTTATAGTTAGATGTTTAGTTTGGGTTAAAATAAAATAAAAGCCCAACAAGTTCAACCCCAGTACACATTAACATGCCGTATCTATACATTTACATATATTAGTTATATGTACCAATACTTAAACTAAGCTAACTGTAAATTTTAAGATCCCAATACTCTTTGATATTATGCTTGTTCATGTTATCCAAGCCACCTATTAAGAGCATTAATAGAATCTGCAATCACTGCATCACCCAGCAGGGCATTCCATAGCCTCACTTCCACCACTGTGAAGAACCACCTACGTTGCTTCAAATAAAATTTATGTTTCTGATGTCTTCAAGTTTCTTATGGGTGACTTACTTTTTTTGTTTTCTTTTCTATGGGAGAAAAGACCATCTGCTATTTTATACAATGTCCTCAAATGTATTTATAAAGTCCCCTTACAAGTGCATTTTCTCCAGAGAAAACAAGCACCAACCTTGATAGCCTTTACTCATTGATCCATTCACTTTACCAGTTTAATTGCACATCTCTGCACTCTCTCCAGTTCATTAATATCCTGCTTAAGTAATTGATCACAGAACAGCACTGCATACTCAAGGTGAGGTCTTACTACGGACCTATAAAGGGGAAAAATTATGTTTTCATCCCTAAGTTAATACCCTTTTGTATGCAAGGAAGTACTTTTTTTCTTTAATAGCCACTGAGTGACACTGCCTAGATTTACACAGCCTTTTATCCACAGAAATCCACAGATCCTTCTTTACATTAGATGTACTAAAACTAGAATTTTTCTGGCCTTGAAACTTGTGCAAACTTGACTTTGTATATTTTTGAATAAAACATGATCACTTTTGCATTTATTAAATGTCACAATAATGCTGGTAGGGTTGAACGAAAATATTGAGTTTATTGTCCAAAATTTTTGAGCTAAAAAATTTGAGAAATTCATGAAATTTTTATGGCCATTCATTTCCATGAATCCTTTTTATTTTTCCCAAACAGGAATTGCTCCAGCAGCCATTTTAGGAACATTTTTTGAAGAGCAGACACTCAATGAGCAAATCTTCAGGCAGAAGTCTTCATTAAAAGTAGTTTTATTGAAGTACCAAGTATCAATTTGGCTTTCCAGCAGTAAAAAAAAAATTCATATATTAAAATCAAAATCAAAAGACCATCAAATGTTGCCTGCAATAGTGAAGATTTGTCATGGGCGACTAATTTCCCTGTGTGTCACTGCCCTTAACCAGGTGATGAGGTCATAACCAGCTATCTTTTTGAGTGAAGGGTAGAAGATATGATGTGACTGGGTTCTATCTGTCGAAAATGCTGATGTTAGTCTACCCTAGCAGAAGGACCCCGAGAGTGTCAAAATCACCTGACAAACCTCCTTTCTGTCACAGTTCCCTTAAAAATATAGGGCTTTTAAATCACACATGATTTGGCCTAAAAGCAGATCACCAGGAAATTGTGCGGCCACCCGTTGTCCAGATACTTATAGAGGATGCTCACTAAAGTGATATGACTTTTGCAAAGAAGCACTTTCAAATACATGAATGTATGAAAAATCCTTTTAATTTTATTAATTATAGTCTACACCTAAAGTGATACTGACACCAAAAATAATGATGTTTTTTAAACCTTTCATTGCTTTATCATTGTATTATCTCTTTAATTTCAACCTATAACCATATAGCTATCACTTTTACAATGCCATTCTGGTCTCATGGGTTTCTCTCTGAGGGGGCTGCCATGTTTGGGCAGTAGCTGTTTGTTGTTGTTTGAAAACACTCCCCTTAATTTTAGTTTAAAAATCCTAGCCAATCGGAATCAGTGCTGCACATACAAACTATTTCTAATGAAATCTTTTAATGCTGAAGTACAACAGTGGACAGTGGTGTTTAGGAACGAGGTATTTGTATTCCTTTCTAAGCATATTTGCTCCGATACCCTTTGAACTGGCCGTCTCTGTCATGTACACTCTATAGCAGACACACGCAGCGTGTATACTTTTTATCTATATGGGAGCGCATTCCTTTCAAATAATAAATCACAGCAGGATTAATTAGTATAGCTCTGGTGCAAAGATTTATTGAGAAGACACTTACAGGCAGCGCTCGCTCCGTGAAAGTATCTTGATGTCTGTGATGTGGGGGAGGCACAGACTGCAAGGAAGTAAGGGGAATAGAACCGCCCAGCTTCAGCTGACGTCAATGAAGTGAAACAGTAATTGACAGTTTGAGAAGTGCCAGTCGGGTTTGCAAAACAGTCGGGTTTTAGACATTCATGTAACTTTACTAAATAAAGCAGACATCTGGGCAAAAAACAATCAGTATAGCCCATAGCTAACTTTTGATGTACACCATTATTTTGAGGACTACATTTTTCATGTCAGTATCACTTAATTCTAAGGTGCCTTTGGGCTTCCACCTCTGGAGAAGGAGGTTGCCAACCCACTCCTCCCCCATGTAAATGCAGAGATTGTCTTTAAAGGAAAACTATACCCCCCAGAATGAATACTTAACCAACAGTTTATATTATGTGACTGTATTTTATTAAAAGTGACCTTTTTAAAGAATGTTTCCAAACTGGAATATGTATATCCGAAAATATTGCTCTTTTACATCCTTTCCTTTGATCCACCATTTAGTGATGGGCTCTGTGCTCCCTCAGAGATCACATGACCAGGAATAATGCAGCTTTAACTGTAACAGGAAGCAGTGTGTAGCAAAGATATTTGTTTCTTCTATAAAGGAAGCTGACATTAGAATAGGCCCATATCAGTGTCATGGATGCTTTATCTCAAATCCTTTGGCTGTGGGCAGGTACAGTAAGCCATGCTGAGCAGCTCTTTAAGTGCCACCTGTTGTACAATCTAATAGTGTCGCCATAAATTGACCACATGGTTCTAGGTTTCTCTTTGATTTATGTTGCAACACAAGACACAGCAAGATAAAAGAGAAGCTGTGTGGAAAATGGTAAAACACTTTTTATACAATTTCAAAACAAGTTGGTTCTTTAAAGGAGATGATATTGCTTACAAATATTTAAATTAATGTTCAAGTTAATGCTATGTCTGAACTTGATTTTTTTTCCCCAGAGTAACTATAATGCTTTTCTGAATGTAATCTTTGGCATGTATCTTTTGATTTTCACATTGATTCCTCTTATTTCAGCCTTCATCACGTTATTAAATGGAGAGCAAGCACAAAATGTCATTCAGAAGTTCCATCAGTACGCACTCCGTGACAGAGACATTTCAGTTCAACTTCAGCCTACGGATGCTGTACTCTGTGTTACCAATTTACCCCCGTTTTTTACATTGCATGACTTTGAAGATTTAGTGAGAGCTTATGGCAATACTGAGAGATGCCTGCTGGTCTACAGTGAATTTACAGGTCATTCCAAAGGATATGGATTTGTGGAATACATGAAAAAAGATTCTGCCTCTAAAGCTAGACTGGAATTAATTGGGAAAACGTTGGCAGAATATACCCTTTTTGCACAATGGATGGATAGCAATCAGCTAACCACAGAACTTATTCACTCAAAGTGCCTGTGTGTTAATAAGCTTCCCAAGGGCTACAATGATTCTAATGAACTAACACAGCTGTTCTCTGCTTTATACAAACCATTGTTCTGCCAGGTAGGATTCAGTCAGTTTATTTTCTCTTTGGTGTTCCTCCAGTAAAATACAAAATAAATATAAATATTTATTTTTTAGGTTTTTTTTTTTTTTTTTAATCTTTTTATAGTTATCCAGTCTCGCCCACCAAAAGCTCTGTATCGCAGAGTCCAATCTAGGTGAAATGTAGGCCCTTTTTTAAAAAAAATATATATCTTTTAATCTTTAAACCTATTATAAGGTAAGGGTGTAGATCATATTTTGGTACACAATGAAAGGTGTCCTGAATCCAAAAGATCTGAAAGTGTTTTGAAAACATCCATGCACATTGAATTTAAAGGAGAAAGAAAGGTAAAAACTAAGTAAGCTTTATCAGAAAGGTCTATGTAAATACAGCCATAAGTACTCACAGAAACGCTGCACTGACTTCTCTGTCAAAAGATTTGTGTCTGTAATTCCTGTGCCAGAGACACGCAGCTCTTTTCTTTCTCCCCTCTCTTGCTCCCCCCTCCCTCAAGAATGCTAAGAATTCACTCCCCCCCTTAGGAATGTGGATCTGAGCCAATCAGCAGGAAGCTGACTCATAGTCTGTCTAACTGAGCATGTTCACTTGGTCTCGGTGCAGGAGTGAGGCATTATGGGAACTTTCTTTACACAGCTCAGCGTTTTTTCTTCCTGTTTGGCTTCTGATCATCTGAACAGGAGAAATATAGGGAGACTTAAGGGCACTATTGAGACAACTGAATGTATGCCTGCTGCTTGAGATTAACTCTATATTAAATCATTAGGGGGTGGCAAGTGTTACCCGAAACCCCGGCTGGTGCTCCTGTTAGGAGAAAACGGCATCGGCCATGGGGTAAATACAGACAAGCAATCCCCTTCCTTCTCCTTTCGTACCACCTGGCCGATGCAGTTTTCCCTAACAGGAGCACTGGCTGAGGGTTTCAGGTAAGTGATTACAATCACTGAGGGGGTGCCTAAAATTTTGTTCGTAACTTTCCTTCTCCTTTAACTGTTATCTACACTATATTGTCCAGTTTGGCCATCCAGGCTCGATCAAAAAGTATTTGATCTGTTTATTCAGCCAATGGCCTAAACAGCAAATTTGAACTAAAACTGGCCCCTTCTTATTTCTAAATGGGCAAATTCTTCATTTGCTGTGATCTAGTGGGAACCATGGGCATTTCACTCCCTGTAGCCTGAGGCCAGTAACCCAATGTTACCCACCCTCAAGCTTACCTTTTATCCACTTTGACTATGATGGTAGGGACCTGAATTTCACGACCCCCAGAATGGTGTGTGTGTGTGTGTGTGTATGTATATATATATATATATATATATATATATATATATATATATATATATATATATATATATATATATATATATATATATATATATATACACCATTATCTATACATGTTTTGTTTTTTAAATACCATTATCTATGCATGTGTGTTTGTTGTGGGAGAGATAAATGTTCATGTTTCTCCAGATCAAAAAGTTTTGGTATTCAGTTGGAATGAGGTCACTAAAGAACAATCTTTGAGCCAGAGGAGGCAGAAAGCAACAAAATGGATTCTAGAACAGTGCAAAATAGCAAAAAAAAAAAAAAAAAAATAGGTTTATTCACGGTTTTTTTTGCTTAACAGTACCATAAAGGGGCTATCATTTTTAACATTTGTACATATGCAGAAACATATATACACATAAAATAAATCCCTCTGCTTGATTCAAAGGGGTGGGCTTTCCTATTCAGGAGCCGAGTAGTCTGTAAACACAACAGCAGTATTTGTTTTTGCTTTCACTTGCCACACTCCTGTTCATACCATGATCTTAAAGGATATGTCAACCCCAAAAATATTTTTTTGCTGAATAAAAAAAAAAACATAATTCTAAGCAACTTTCCAAATATGAATGTATTAAACTTATTTAATGCTTTAAAAGTTATTTGTAAATGTAATTACTATTGAACGCAGCATTTTCTGGACTCCTGGTTGTTACTTTTTAAACAATGTTGCAAAAGTCTCCCGCAGCAAAAGACAAACACTGCTTCTAATAGCATTTATATGTAGAAATAATGCAGAAACCATTGCAAATATGTAATGAATGTATATTGCAACGTTACTAAAGGTGGCCATACACGTGGCGATCTGACGATGTTTCGTACGACCATCGGTCGCACGAAACATCGTAAGATCCGCCACACACCATTCAGGGCTGAATCGGCAGGTAAGGAGGTAGAAACAATAGGATTTCTACCTCCTTCTGCCGATTCAGCTCTGAAGGGAGATTTTGATCAGGCGCCTTCTATGGCGCCCGATCAAAATTTTCCAACTGGTCCGATCGGCCGATATCAGCAGCTTCCTGCGATATCGGTCGACTCGCCGACATACCATACACGCACCGAATATCGTACGAAACGAGATTTCGTACGATATTATCGGTGCGTGTATGGCCACCTTAAAACGTGCACACCACAGTATTTTCTTTAATAAGTTTTGTTATTGGACAAGTCAACCCAAAATATAATTTTTTCCTAATAAAAGAAGACACAAATCTAAAGGTGGCCATACACGCACCGATATTATCGTACGAAACCTCGTTTCGTACGATAATCGGTGCGTGTATGGCATGTCGGCGAGTCGCCCGATATCGCAGGAAGCTGCTGATATCGGACGACTCGCCGATCGGACCAGTTTGAAAATTTTGATCGGGCGCCATAGAAGGCGCCTGACCAAAATTCTCCCTTCAGAGCTGAATCGGCAGAAGGCGGTAGAAATCCTATTGTTTCTACCTCCTTACCTGCCGATTCAGCCCTGAATGGTGTGTAGCACATCTGACTATGTTTCGTGCGACCGATGGTCGCACGAAACATCGTCAGATCACCACGTGTATGGCCACCTTTAGGCTGCCATCAGCTGCCACGTTACATATTTAGACAATTGCTTTTTAACATTATGGGAGTGACTGATTTAAAAAAAAAAAAAAAAAAAAAAAAATACACTGAGCAACATGCCAGAAATATGCCTCCTGTTCCCAGGTATTTTTGATTATCGTGAAATAAGTGCAGAAGAAGGGAGTGATATGAATGCTGGAGCTTTTGTAGCAGTACTTTTCATAAATGTTTATAGAAAGTTTTCTTCCTCATTTGCCTTTAGGGGTGTAGCACATGTAGCAGTTAGCTAGCACTAATTCCATTTTAAGCAACTGGGACTCATGTTCAAAATTGGGAAATAATCATGGGTACTTGTAGACCTTTGTGGTGCCCATTCATATACCAAGTTATCTATGGCAGGTAGAGATGTTTTGATAACTGCCACAGGTAGTACAGATTAGTACAAAGTCTTTAGGCTTTTTGTGCATTAAAGGGGACACAAAGGGTAAATACTTGATTTTTTTTTGTGTCAATATTTTTGGTAGTTCCCTGTCACTCAGGTGTAACAAGTGAGGGTGCTCAAGATACATTTAATGTAAATTGCAGAAGTGTTTATAATAGACCTCTAGGCAATTTGATATTGATAGAATTTACCCTTTAAAGGGGAATTTAAATGTGGCTGCTGCTCTTTTATGTATATGGTAAAAAGAAGTATTCAGCATCTTCTAAATTAAATGTCTCATTTGTTTTGCAGTTGGCTGAAGATGAAGTTGGTTGTTTTGTTGGTTTTGCAGTGGTGGAGTATGAGACAGCTGAGCAGGCTGAGGAGGTAAGAAAGTCAATGGATGGTACCACTGTCAAAGGAAGCAGAATCCAGCTGTCCTTCTGTGCCCCGGGCTCTCCAGGCAGAAGCACTTTAGCAGCTCTTATAGCAGCACAAGGAATGGTGAGGAATTTTAACTATTTCTCTCTTTAAGATTTTGCTTATGGAGGCGCAGTGGGTCGATATTTTAAAGGCCTAAAGTTCTAATGTGGCCCACATGTTTGACCAGGTCACTTAAAAATTCAATTAAATAGCACATTTTTGCATGCAAAGATATATTTTTCTTACTAATGGCTAAATGATATATATAAATTATTTTCTACATGTCCATTTACAGCTGCAGAATAATAGGAAAGGATTGCTTCCAGAACCAAACCCAGTACAAATAATGCAAAGTTTTAGTAACCCAGCAATGTTACAGATGCTGTTGCAACCCCAGCAAAGAGGAAGACCGGGAAAGCATGGTAAGCCAATTGTTTAAGGTAATGTCTCTGATCTTCTCAGCAAAGCTTTGCTTATAGCACCAATGCAGCCTTTGTTCTTGGCAAAATTAGTAAAGCTGACACTCTTGTACTCAGTACAGCGTATATCTTCTACAGCAGTGATCCCCAACCAGTGGCTAAGGGGCAACATATTGCTTACCAACCCCTTGGATGTTGCTCTCAGTGCCCCCAAGCCAGATAGTTATTTTTAAATTCCTGACTTGGTGGCAAGTTTTAGTTGAATACAAACAAGATTTACTCCCAAATAAATTCTCCTGTAAGCTGATGTAGTGCATAGAGGCTGCCTAATACCCATATTTGGCACCTCCATGAACTTTTATGATGCTTGCGTTGCTCTCCAAGTCTTTTTACATTTGACTGTGGCTCACGAGTAAGAAAGGTTGGGGACCCCTCTTATACAGCAATACCAATATATCTCTGTGTCTCCACTGTGGTGGGTTTTTTTCTTTAATATTTTTTTTTTGTTTTACATTAGCAACAAGCTATAAAGAAGTTATTTTGGAAAGTATGACTTTTTAACTTGTTCATGAAAAGTTCAATAAACATCTGAATTAAAATATACTGGTTGCTGTCAGAGACTTTACTTAATATGGGGCAAATCTGCATCTTTTCTATATAAGCCCAAAAGATTCAGATACACTCTGTGCAAAGAGAAGCTTAACCCTAAATTTACACATTTTGAGAGATAGAAAAGTATTGCAGCCATGACAGTGAAGATCTCTGCATCAGCCATAGCTTACCATTTGTTAGATCTCTATTGGTGTATAAGGCATTACACATGCCCTGGGTGGCTGTACTTAAAGGAGAAGGAAAGACTAATAAAGAGTTAATCTCAAGCTGCAGGTATATCTTCCGTTGTCTCAGTAGTACCCTTAAGTCTCCCCATATTTCTCCCGTTCAGATGATCTGAAGCCAAACAGGAAGAAAAAACACTGAGCTGTGTAAAGAAAGTTCCCATAATGCTTCACTCCTGCACCGAGACCGAGACCAAGTGTACATGCTCAGTTAGTTAGACTATGAGTCAGCTTTCTGCTGATTGGCTCAGATCCACATTCCTAAGGGGGGGGAGTGAGTTCTTAGCATTCTTGAGGGAGGAGCGAGCAGGAGAGGGGAGAGAACAGAAAGCTGTGTGTCTCTGGCACATGAATTACAGACACAACAAATCTTTTGACAGAGAAATCAGTGCAGCATTTCTTAGTGCTTATGGCTGTATTTACATAGACCTTTCTGATCAAGCTTACTTTGTTTTTACCTTTTTTTTCTCCTTTAAATACCATTCTGAGCAGAAAGTCATTTTACAATAACAAAGGATTCAGAGCATCCATATTTATATTGAAAATAATATTTTTATTTTATTCTAAGTAAATACTAGCTTTCTCTAATATGCGTCTGAATAATAAACCAAATCCAAACCCTTATTTGCATATTCAGATTAGACTCAAATGTTAGTCTCTAAAGAGAGTTTGAACGTAATTTCGTTTTGTGTAGAAAATTAAATGTAGCAGACACATGTATGTATTCTATATGTTGCATGTTTGCACCCTATTACAGTGCTGAGGAATATATTGGTGCTTCATAAATGATGGTTTACATTATACAATTATGATCTGAAAGAGCTGCATATCACATTTTGCTTCCCTTAACATCCTTAGTTTTGTAATACCCTTATAAAAAGCATAGTTTATTGGGCAGAGGGGTATTCTCTAACATTACTTGTAAAACGAACAAGTACATAGTTTTGCTGATATTAAAAAATACTAATGTAATTATGTCAGTATATGTATCCCCTTGTGTTCAACACATTTTACTGAAAAGACTTAATTGCTTGGTGGCCCTTTAAGTTAGTATTGCTGATGACCACATTAGTACCCTTTACATCATAGCAAATTGCAGTGCTGCAGCCTGATATGTCAGCGATGATGTCTGTGGGTTCTAAATGAATGATGATCATTTTAATTCAAGCAGCAGCAAGTTATGTTGTTCTACTAACAGTTGTAAATATTGCCTTTAAAAGGTTCAACATCAGGACGGCCTCACTTTGTGAATCCGACAGTAAGCCAAGCCTTACTACAACTCAACAAACTGCATCAGGTAACAAACCTTTACATTTTGGTAACCGGTGATACTTAGAAACTCTAACCTGTACATTAATAAACTCTGCTGTGCGTTTGACACGCTAAGCAACCTGATGAAGTTATAGATATCACAGCAGTTCCTTTATATGCAACTAAACTTTTAAAGGAATACATATACCCTCCAACAAGCTAGCCATACACGCTAGATTTGTTCCTATTACCATACTATTTGTATACCAATACGCTTTCTTTGGGTCTTTAACAATGTTCTTTACATTTAACATGCCCTAAAAGATACCAGAAAGCAAAACTATGTATCATTAAATGTGGCAGAAAATTTTAGTCTATAAGTGACATTAAAAAGGACACAATCTCAACAGCATTGTATATTTGGACAGTTGTCTCTAGATCAGAGAAATACTGCGTGGCCAAAATAACTTTTTCTGGGCAAAAGGGCTTCTCACTGCTAATAAAGTACTTTGGACCTTGTTAAAAAATACAGTATGCTTGTTCCTACACAGACACAAGGTATGGGAGGTAATTCCCTGCTTCAAAACTTCTCACATCTACAAATGGCACAGAAGCAACTTTTGCAGCTAAAAAGTGCTCAGTCGAATAATTGTGTAAGTATGTGCATAAGTATGTGTATAATTGCATGTTGTTATATACAAGTAGTTGCAGTCTTTGTACCCTAAAGAAATGTTTCTTTCATAATAGAAACCTGGCCTTCTCGGAGAAGCTCCAGTCTCCGTGTTACAGACAGGAATGGGCCCATCACAGCCAGGATCAGTGGAGGCTTCGCAACAAGATGGGCAGAAAAGTAATTTGTCTTTAAAATTCTATGAGGAATCAGATAATTGCTTTTAATGTTCAACCTGCAGATAGCTAAAAAAAGAAATTCATTGGTTGCTTTGGGTTACTGTGCAAATTTGCCCAGCGTTTATAAATGGCCACCTAAATGTTCAGTATATCTTAAAATATATAAATGGCTTCAGTTTTATGTTCTACATCCACATTCAGATATGCTAAGTTGTAGTTTGTACTCCCTACCAGGTTTTTTAAAAATGTTTAGTAGTACAGGTATGGGACTCGTTATCCAGAATGCTCAAGACCTGGGGGTTTTCAGATAAGCTTAAGTCTACTAAAAAAATGAAACATTCAAATTAAATTTAAATGTTAAATGAACACAGTAAGTTTGTTTTGCCTCCAATAAGGATTCATAATATCTTAGTTAGGATCAAGTACAAGGTACTGTTTTATTAGTACAGGGAAAAAGGAAATAATTTTTTAAAAAATCTGAATTCGATTAAAATCAAGATGGCCTATCCATTTCTGGATAACTGATTCTGTATATCTGTATCTACTTATGGAATATTCAGCATGTCCTTCATTTTAAACAATTTTTATTTTCCTTTTTTCCCCACTGTGTAAACCCTCAGATATATGTGAAATATAGCTTGTTTTGAGTTCACACCAGTTTGCATTTCAGCTTGCCGCCTTCTGTCCTCCCACATCCTCTGAATATAGAGAGCATTGCTGTGCAGCTTGAAAGGCCTAAATTATAAAATCACTACATAGAACAGCTGGCACATGGGATACATGGAGATGGCTAAAGGGCTAGTTGAATAAATTCAGAGGAGGAACTTGAATTTCCCAGGCAGGTTTGTGATGGTTCATTTTACAATCACTTTCTATCTATATTTTGTTCTTCTAGGCATGATGCCTTTCTACCACAATCCGCACATGAGTTCAGTTCTGTCCCGTCTGACACAGGATAAACAGCCGACATCTATAGCTTTGCTGGAAGGGGCAGGATCTCAGCCTTATTTACAGCAGTCTGGATCAGTGCTTACAGGGCCGAATCAGCCACAAAACCAGCCTGCTAGCTCTGGGTCACCACTCTTGGTAAGATGCTTCCCTTGATTTTTTTTTTCTTCATTTTCAGTGTTTCATTAATAATTAATAGTGACACAATCACAACTTGTTTTTTATGAGTATTTTTTCCATATCAATGTTAATAAAAAAAAAAAAAAAGCCACAGGAACCTCTAATTCAGTGATCCCCCCAACCAGTAGCTTGGGAGCAACATGTTGTTCACCAACCCCTTGGATGTTGCTCCCAGTGGCCTCAAAGCAGGTGCTCATTTTTGAATTTCTGGCTTGGAGGCAGGTTTTGGTTGCAACCATGTGTACTGGCAAACAGTTTTCTGTAGGCTTTAATTGTGGCTCAGGGGACATCAAAGGGGACATATATACCCGCCTCTGTACCTTAATGTAAATTGCTTAGAGTGGTCTTTTGACCACTTTAACATTCATTTTCATTTTTGTTTCATATTTCACGACATTAGCAGTTTTTACACTACAAATATCATGAATCTGTAACAGTAGTGTCCCTTGCTTATCTGCCCTGGTAAGGGCAGCTCAGTGTGAAAAAAGTGATAGAATGGAGCAGAGAAGCATCAGGAGACACTGCTGGAGACACTGTGGGCAATTTTACATTGTTATAGGGTACATTATCTGTTTACTCTAACTAAATGATTTTTTACTTGGATTACAGCAGTTGTAATTGCATGGTAGGGTTATCTGCAACTATACGTGATCTTTACTTGATATTGCTCATGTCATAAATTCTTCCATGTCAGGATTGCTAGCTAAAATTATGGATTGTTGACTAACTACAATATGTACACAGTTAAAGAAATTGGCCTATTCTGTGACGCATTATGCACTGTGAAGAATTTTCTTCTGCTTTAACTCCTGTACAAGTATGCACTATATTATCTCTACAGTCATGCTGGCAGGTTAATAAAACTAACTAAATGGCCTAGAAATATTTAGGCCTATGGCACACTTGAGATTTTGTCAATATTAAACTATAAAATATTGTGTTTGCCTAATGTTAGTATTATATTCCTCCTTTCTTTCAATGTATATTGCCAGTTCTCCAACAGGAAGTGGTCATTTGAGTGACAAGCAACTCTCCAGCTCTATGAAGCTGTGGTTAGTGGAGCTACAACTCTCCTCCAAACTGCCTCTTTATCAGCTGTTAGTAGAATATGTGCAAATAAGAGTGCTGGGAATGACATCTAAGTATAGCAGTCTGCAATACAATAGTAACTTTTGTGTACTATGGGATGTCTTTCCTGCTGCCAGAAGCAACAACCTTCAACTTTATGGCAATGGCTAATGGCGAGATTAGTTGCTAGTGGTTAATCTTTGCTTTCACAGGCAGCTAATCTCCCAGAAATGCCTTTCCACTTCAGCGGCGTGTTTCCATTTCAGGCGACTTCAGAAACACGAAGCAATCCACTGGCAATTCATTTTATTGCTGGTAGAAAGGCATTTCTGAAAGATTGGTCGCCCATAGTAGCAGATATTAACCTCAGGCAACTAATATCCCCGTGGAGCATTAGCCTTAGATTGAGCAAATTGTGATTTATTCACAGATGGGCAGCCAACTGCTGATATACTGGTGTAACTAGGTGGCTGTCTAGCTGTCAGAGAACAGTTGGCTACATCCAAGGGCAAATGTTGTTCTTGTCCTGCAACAGCTAGAGGGCCACCATTCACATAGAGGAACTTTTTTTTAATTGTCCAATAGTATATATCAGAAATTGGCACTCCGGCTGTCCCCAGTTACTAAAATACACAATGGTGTGGCCTGCTGCCTGCAACAGCTCCCTCATCCTTAGTTCAAGAACACCTGTAATTTAATCACAGCTACAGGACCACCTCCTGATGTACTATTGTAGGTGGCTTTTAATCTGTCGCAGAATAACTAACTAGCTTTGAATAAATGCTGTTTTTAGCTATGTGCCAGATGTAGAGCCACCTGCTCACTTGTAGGAGCATGCTTTTTATTATTATCCAATAGCATTTATCACAACTGCCTGCACCCTTGTATGGAAGTAGATACGCAAAAGAACCATACAGGTTAGAGAGAGACTGACTCTTCTCAAAGACACTTAGACAGAGAAGGTTTATTTGCATGCCTCATGCTATACACATAGCACTGCATTAAAGGGGAAGGAAAGCTTTAATCACTAGGGGTGCCAAATGCTAGGCACCACCCCCCAGTAATTTTAATATTTTAACCTGATACTCCAGGATGGTGCTCATCTGAGCAGAAGACTGCACCAACCTGGCATACATCTGTGCAAGCAATTGTCTTCCTGCTTCTTCGTTCTTTGCATGAATGCTTATGTGCAATAGAGAAACAAGTGAATTTTAACAAAATGCTGGCCTTTTAAGGGCAGTGGGGAGATTAGTCGTCCGCAATAGTGAAGATTTATCACAGGCGACTAATCTTCCCGACATGCCATCCCACCGGCAAGAATGTAAATCGCCAGTGGGATGGCATAAGTGTTGCCTCAGTTTCCCCGCATATGCCACCCCACCAACGATTTACATTCTTGCCGGTGGAATGGCAAGTAGAAGTAGATCGCTCCATTGCTGCTCACACGGAAATACCCCAGCTTGTGCAGTTTTGTGCTAACAGGAGAACCAGCCCAGGGTATCAGGTAAGTGCTTACAATTACTGGGGGGTGTCTAACATTTGCCCATGTATCCAAACTTGCAGACAGCCTGTTTCACTCTCCTTAAATTTTATTAGTGCAGAAGTCCCCAACCTTTTTTTACCTGTGAGCCACATTCAAATGTAAAATAAAAAAGGGTTCGTGGTGGTGCCAAAAATAGGTTGTGATTGGCTATTTGGTAGACTTTATGTGGACTGGCAGCCTCCAGGAGGTTCTGTTTTTCAGTACACCTGATTTTTATGCAACCAGCAACTGAGAGCAACATCTAAGCCAGGGGTCAGGAACCTTTTTGGCTGAGAGAGCCATAAACACCACATATTTTAAAATTAATTCTGTGAGAGCCAAACAATATGTTTGGCCGCGGATGCTTCGGGGCAAGGTAGGGTGGGTCCCAAGGATGCCAGATGCGATTGCGATGCAGAGGAGGGCGTAGAACACGTCTTCTATCTGCCGAGCGCAGGACACGCCCCCGTTATTTTTTTTTATTAAAGATTTGGCAGCAAGCCAGATGCAGCCATCAAAAGAGCCACATCTGGCTCCCGAGCCTGATCTAAGCGGTTGGTAAGCAACATGTTGCTCCGGAGCCACTGGTTGGGGATCACTGCATCACTTGAAATTGGAACATGGCTTCCTACAGGGTAGGACAGGTGAAGCAAAAAATCCATATTAGTTAGGCAGGGATAGGCTAAAAGAAGCCAAAGAATCCTTCTCAAAGGCAAGACCTACACCGAGAGCCTACTCAGAGACAGCTGTACTATTGAATTACATGGACCAAAAATATATAATGGTACACACATTCACTTCCATCTATTCCAACAAAGTTAATTTTTAGTTTATGTTATAGAATGCCCAATTCTAAGCAACTTTTAAAATTGGTCTTCATTATTTACTTGTTATAGTTTTTGAATTATTTGCCGCCTTCTTCCTGCTCTTTGCAGCTTTCAAATGGGGGTCACTGACCCTGGCAGTCAAAAACTATTGCTCTGTGAGGCTACAGTTTTAATGTTATTGTTACTTTTTGTAACTTTCTTTTCTATTCAGACCCTCACCTATTCATACACCAGTCTCTCATCCAAACCACTCCCTGGTTGCTAAGGTAACTTGGACCCTAGCAACCAAATAACTGCTGAAACTCAAAACTGAAGAGCTGCTGAATTGAAAGTAAAATAACTAAACATACTACTGTACAAATAATAAAAAATGAAGACCAATTGCAAATTGTCTCCGAATATTACTCTCTACATCATACTAAAAGTTAATTTAAAGGTGAACAACCCCTTTAATATAACTGAATCTCTAAACAAGTGAATTAGCACCTAACTTGTAACTATGTAAAAATCTGTCCTTCTCTTGTGAAAAATCTGTAAAACTGTAATTGGTCTAAGATCAGTAATTCTGTAACTGCTAGACTGGCTTTTAGCTCAACAGCATTTTTAAGTCCCTGAGTGTCAGTGACCCTATGTGCTTTCTATGCACTTCCTGCATTCAGTTAACACTAGGGTTGCTGACTCTCAGTTGAGCCAAAAGCCTTCTATTAGCTGTCTTAAAAATGTATATACTCCAGAAACTGTTTAGAATATAACCATTAAAGTGATAAGCACATTGAAATACTACCCTTCAAAATATGAATGTACATTAAAAGTTACCTACAGGTCATGTTGATCATTTTTCTCTGATAGGGCTGCTTTTGTAAGTAATTGTAAAGTGAAGTTCCTGAACCTGACTGATTTGCCAATCTGACTGTCCCTTCTCAAACTGTCAGTTATAGCTTCTAATGCTAACGCTAATATGCTAACTGACTCCTGCTGCACAAATATGGCAGCCTCCTCATAGAGCAACATAGGGGATCAGATAGGGAATGTAAAAGCATCAGGAAATACTTTTAAGGGAAAATTATAAATAGCATGCAAAGACAGTGTTATGATGGATGTGCATGGAGATGGCTAGGGTTACATTTGACCAGGAGTAATAACAAAGTTCTAGCCTAAAGAGGCCATAAAGAATAAATCATTACTTTTCCTTTGCTGTTTCCTTCTGTTATTGCCAGATAAATGTGCTATAGCAAAAAAAAAACAAACCAAAAACATCCTAAATCATCCAAATCCTTTTGTGCTTATATTAATTGGATGCAACATATTTATCCTTATCAATTGGTTTCAGAATAAATCCAGTAATCAGACCTCACTTCTGGGTGAGCCTCCAAGAGATATCAGACTGAGTACAAATCCATATCTAAATCTGGCAAGTGTGTTGGCTGGTTCCTCAATAGCAGGTGAGAAAAATAACAATGTGGTTTCTTTATCATAAGTATCATTTGGTATAGCTCAGTGTTTCATGGAATTTTGTCCAAGTGTTACCTATGTGCATCCCCGGCTGCTTCTGAAGCATCTACCAGATGGCTGGAAATAGAACAGTTCTACTGCACCTGCACCAAAAAGCATCTAGGGGTTACATAAAACAGACCACAGTGTGCTTTCCTGTTCTGACTTCACACAGGAATAGATGGTGATTGGTATAATAAACAGTTTTTAATACTAAACTCTGTGAAACTGAGGCAATTACATTCACTGAAACCAAAGTAAGTGCACACGCACACCTGGCCTCTCAAACCTGGTGCTAAATGATTATGGGGGGGGCCCCCAATTAAATAGCCATGCAAGGAACACTTGCAATTACATTCA
The DNA here is from genome assembly GCF_000004195.4 of Xenopus tropicalis. Classification (NCBI taxonomy): domain Eukaryota; kingdom Metazoa; phylum Chordata; class Amphibia; order Anura; family Pipidae; genus Xenopus; species Xenopus tropicalis. The sequence continues at coordinate 84,590,140 of NC_030680.2, read as the reverse complement.
CAGCATTATTAGAAAACAATTTAAGTTTTGGGTAAGATGCCACTGAAATTTTTATTATAACACATAAGGGCTCACTTGTGAAACAAGGCGCAGCATGCAAAGTGCAAAAAAGGCCACCATTAGCCTTTGGGCAAACACCCAGGTGCAGTGTGCAGATAGCTGCAGGCCTCTGTACTCCTGTAGCCTGCACCTAGACTCCTTTGTGGCCTGTGTTCGGCAACTCTCGATTCTAAAGGGACGGGCAAGGGGAAGCACATAGGTGGCCCCCTCCCCTCCCAGTAGGGAACTGGTGCCTGTGTACAGAGAGCCTAACTGAATGAGAATATGTCAAACGGGGAGATTTTCCTTCTTAGCCAGCATATAATCTATGGTACTAACATTAAAGTACCATAGTACCTGCGTCATAGAGTCTGCATCTGCAGGTTTTGTTTGATCAGTGCCGCACTGTGTGTTTACTCACAGTAAATAGCATGGCAAGCGTAAAAGTTCCTGTCTTCAGAAATCATGGGAGCCTATGCAATTAAGTAGGAAGGGGTGGACCCCTTGGGGTGGGTCCCTGGCAACTAAGTAAATAAGGTTTTTACTTTTAAAATGGTCTCATAAATAGACAACACTCCCAACCAGCTACATCACATCACACCCAAATAAACCATTGCTCATTCCCCTGGCAGGGCCTGTACAATTCCTCATTTAAGCCATGTGGCATTCTCTGTGCTAATGCCCAAATTCAATGACAGACTGGAGCAATATTCCTGTTCCTGCACTACCCGAGCCTTTCATTTTTTTTAAATTTTGATCACCTTAATTTTGTAGGCAAATATTAGAGCCATGTATAAATAAGTATTCTATAATATGTGTGGGCTTACCATGTAAGAGTGCACAATATTAAGTGCCTGAGGGAACAAGAATAGTACATAAATCAAGAAGACACCATACGTATTATTCATTTATACAGATGCTGGTTGAAAATAACCTCTCATTTGAATATATCAGAACATTTTATATGTCATTTAAGACCTAAAAATCAATTGCTATCAGTGTTCAGTAGTGCTAAATTTAATTACTGGTAATATAGTACAGGTATAGGATCTGTTATCTAGGAACCAGTTATCCAAAAGTCTCCAAATAACGAAAAGGCCGTCCCCCATAGACTCATTTGTATTCAAATAATTCAAATTTTTAAAAATGATTTTCCCTTTCTCTAAAATAATAAAACAGTACCCTGTACTTGATCCTAACTAAGATATAATTAATCCTTATTGGGGGCAAAAGCATCCTTTCTGAAATGATTTTTTTAGTAGTAGTATGGAGACCGAAATTGCAGAAAGACCCCTTTTCTGGGAAAACTCCAGGTCCCAAGCATTCTGGATAACAGGCATTATTGATAATTGTATTGCATTGATACATTGAAAGATAAAAGCACAACTTTGTGGGGCTGCAGCTTGTTTACCAAATGAGAAGATCTTGGAATGCTACCAGCATGATACCTTCCCTGGTGGTTATGCGTTTTTAGGCTGTTTTATTTATAAAGATGTGTATCTTTTATGCCTACAAACAGCATTGGCAACACTGCTGTTAATATCTAATGTTATTTGTGTGTTTTATTGGCCAGGCATGGGCTTACGGAACATTCAGCAACATAATATGAATAGATCAACCACTCAGGAATCGGCATCACAGCCTGGGTTGGAAAGTTATTTTGGCTACAGTCAGCAATATGGAGATTATTCACAGGTATGCTGGTCCTTAGGAGGTCTACATGTTTCATTTCTATGTTAAAAAATGTTTTTTTTTTCCCTCCAAGCTTCTTTGATGTACTAGAGCAGCATTTGCTTGCATTCTAGGAAGCCCTGCAGCAGTGGTACGATCAATATTCTGCTTACAGCAGCAGTCAAGTGGAGCAGTCCCATAGTGAAGAGCAAGCTGTAAGCAATGCCTAATACCATTAACATTTAACTTCTAGTCAGGCCATTGTTTTGTATGAGACTCGTAAGACTATTGTTACGCATGCCATGTTTAGCCCAAAAATGCACAACTGTGAAAGGTCTGAATTCTGCAGTTTTCTGCTTGTTGTTTTTTTTTTTTTTTTTTTTATTGAGGTTTAAATTAAGCAAGCAATTTGCATGACCAAATCCACCATGTGCACATACTGATTGGCATTTGCTGTCAGTGCTGCTGGGATAAGGGTTAGAATGCAGTGGATCAACTTAGGTTGAAGACCCATGCACAGCAGCTACTAGTAGCTTTTTGTCAAGGCTACTAAAACAGACAATGCTGAGCATTTACTGATAATTGTCTCTGGTGTTTTAGCAAAGGGCAGTTCTCCGAATTTTCTATGGCAGGTTATTTTTGGCCATGCAGCCATGAAAAAGTAGATGCTACTAGTAGCTCAGTGTGTCTGCCCTTACTGTACTAAATGCTTACTCAGTAGGTAATGAATGCAAGTTAGAATTGAATTGAATAATATGTCATTAGTGAGAAGTTTATGGTTTTTTCACGTGTCTTACCTGTCATTTGGTGTCTCTCCTATTGGGAAAGTGCTTTCAACATAAACCTTCTATTTGTCAATGATTTAGATCAGTGATGCCCTGCTTTTCACAGTTGTTGGGCCATGTAGTTCTCATAATGCATGTTCAAGGACCGAATTCAATTAAAATGTTGTTCTGCAAAGTAGCCTATGGAGCACCATAAAAAACCATTGTGGGTCCACAGCCAGCCTTTTTTTTTTTTTTTTACAGATATACTCGAGGCTTAATGAGCCTTTGCTTACTGAATAAACACACTTCTAAGTAGGGTTATAAAGCTTGTTTTGGATATCGAATGCTAATAATGTAGTAATAAATTTGTTTCTCCTTTATGTCCTATCAAAAAGACACTCCTTCTTGCTAATATATGTGTAAGATATTGGAGAGTATTGGCAGGTGTCTCGGATACAAACGGTAACACAGAAAGCCATTAGTGTACCCCCGCTGTGTCACATCTTTCTGCCTACAGCTTGCTTTAGATTTAAGGCGCTGTGCTTGCTACACCCTGTAGCATTGCACTCAGTTATTGGCTGGACAGTAGCTCCATTTCTCTGGCCCCTTCTACTTCCGATCAAATTAGATCTTTATTTATTTTCTAAGGAGCAGCAAAACTCATATACAACTGGAGTTGAAGGAGAGAATTACTATTATCAGGTATAGTATATTCAAGTTTTTTTATTGTATACTCTTTGTCATGACAAATTTCAGAATTTTGTTTCTTTCCTAGTCGTCTTCTGGTTTGGCGTATGGAAATTATAGTGCATATGTCCAAGCACCACCAACATACTACTCCAGTGCCCAGATGACCTACCAGGCGGAGAGTACAGCGCCATCTAATAAGGTAAGTAATAGAGGATAGAGAGGAGACCCAGATTTATAGCATGATTGTGAAATAAAGTGTCAATCCTAATCCTGAAACAAGGAATTGGGTGTTTTAAGCAGTGGGGGTTATTTTATCTGAATGAAAATATATAAATGTGTTCAGAATGATGGGATGCAGCTGAGTCTTGAAGAAGCCTTTGAGTTTCAATATATCTTATGATATGTAAAAGCTGTTTGGGTCTAGGGACCAATGGAAACTAAAGGCTATTAGTCATGGATTAGAGAAGCAGTGGGGAAACACCTAGGGGCTGATTTTACTAATCCACGAATCCAAATCCGAATGAGAACAATTCGGATTGGAAAACGAACATTTTGCGACTTTTTTGTATTTTTTGCGTTTTTTTCGTCGCCGTTACGACTTTCCCGTAAATTGTCGCAACTTTTTCGTAGCCATAACAAATTTGGTGAAATGTCGCGACTTTTTCATTGCCATTATGCTTTTGGAGAATTGTCGCGACTTTTTCATTGCCATTATGCCTTTGGAGAATTGTCGCGACTTTTTCATTGCCATTATAACTTTCGTGAATTGTCGCGACTTTTTCATAGCCATTACGACTTTCGCGAATTGTCGCAACTTTCGTATTGAGAGCTCAAAAAAGTCGCGACAATTTGCGAAAAAGTCGCAAAGTACCGATCATTACGAAAAAAACGCATTCGGACGCTTTTCGGACGTTCGTGGATTAGTAAATGTGCCCCCTAGTCTTGAATTATATCATGTCAGGCATTTTCACCTGCACAGTTTTTCCATTCCTGGGTTACCTATAGATCCTTTGTATTAATGGACCTTGATAATGAAAAAAACTCAAGGGGGAACAAGGCTGAAGGAATAAGGTTATACTAGTGTTTATTATGCAAGTGGCTAAATCCCAAATAAGCTTTCAATGAACGAAGCGTAAGACAGAATTGGCTGATTATGTATGTAGGCCTGAAGTCCTCCTTTCCTTAGTCTTGCCCTGACAGGGCCACAATACTCAAAAGCTGCCCTTGCCATTATGGCACTGTGTTACCTGGTAATCGGTAAGGGCTAGGAGAGGACAAATACTTCCTGTTTGTTAGTATGGACTTTTTCAACTTTATCCAAAGAATAAGTTTATAATCTTTTCAGTGGTATTGTTCTTTCACTAAACCTGAATAGCAAGTGGCAGCCCTGTTTTTTTTTTTTCTTTTAGGCATCAACTAAAGAAAAGAGAGCGTATATTTTATCTGCTACAGAGGCCAGCCCAGCAGGATACATGAATCCGTTAACAGAAGGTTCGGGAGAGCACTATGGCGATTCATACTTTAAAAGGAAGAAAGTTTATTAATTGTGTGAACTATACAAGTCCCTTCTGCTTCCATCATCACATACCCAAAGATGCACAATGCAGTTCATCTTCTTCTAAGCCTTTTAGCAGGGAACTAAAGGGTTACATTCAACTTCTCAGGCTGAATTGTTTATTATAAATGGTAAAAATCTTAAGATTTGTAGATATTTTCTACACCGGAATATGTCTTGGTAAATAACATATTTGATAATATAATAATATTGCTATTGCCTGCAAAAAAAAGTTAATTTGTAAATATTAAGCAATAAAGTTAATAGTAAAGATTTACTTTTACAAGTGACTTCAAATGGCCTGTGTTTGCCTACAAGCTGATGCACTGATGGACACCTCTGTATTAGCCACTAGAGCCGGCAACATCTTCCAACTGTGACTGTGTCTCCAATGGCATGCTTTCCAAAAACTTCCTTACCTCCTGTAGTTTTTGAGCAATAAAAAAATAAAACCTTGTTGAAATCTGCATTGTACTGTAGGATATAATCCCTAAAACTAAAAGTATATATAAAGTTGAACTTCGACTTCAGGCCTTTTGTCTCAGACGTACGGTTGGCTGGTAGAATGCATTTGCTCATGTTGGTGAGTTTGGATAATGTCAGGGCATTATCTTGGTGCCTGCCTATGCAGCCATAGCTGGAAGTGCCCCCACCCAGTCCCTATATGAGCACAGGGTGTGGCTCCAGCAACTTCTGAAAGGCAAGGTTTGTGTGATATTTGTCACTTGGCTGACTTTATTTACAGGTTCTCCATCCTTATAGGCTTCACTTCCAGGATCCTGGAGTCTGTTTGTTCATATGGTTCAGTTCCTGGAAAACTAGGAAGTGCGGGTATGGGTTCTATTGCTTAGAATGCTTGGGACCTGGTGTTTTCCATAGTTTGGAGAACTCTGCTTAAAGGAGAAGTAAATCTTTAAAATAAGTTTGTGGAATTGATGAGAGTGCTGTTGTAAGCACTTTGGGATTTTATATTCATTATTTTTTTAATCCCAAGATTAGAGGGTTCAAAGTACTGTTAATATAAAAGCATTTTGTTACAACTGCACCGCCCGTCGGTCATTTCCAAACATGAAGTAGTAGAGGGTGTTGTTGAGGAAGTTGTTAGGAGAAAGAGGCTGATCTGATGTTCTTCTAGTTAGGACAGACATTACAAACCTCCGATTACTTTTCTCTGATCCTCTCTTAACAACTGCCTCGAAAACCTCCTTGATTACTTCATGGTCCGTGAGTGACCAGCAGGTGGCACAGTCGTAACAAAAATCCATTCAGATTAACAGTACTTTAACCCTGAATGTCTTGGGATAATTAAAGAAAATGATTGTAAATGGCAAAATGCTTAGAATAGCACTCTCATCAATTTTACATCAACTTATTTTAAAGGTTTACTTATCCTTTAAAGGCTACTAAAAAAATTACATCTGTATCTGTATGGATTTGTAAGCTTAATTATCACCGACTACAAGGTACTGACTAATTATAGCTGAGAAAAGGCAAATCTGTTAAAGAGAAAAATAATGACTTGCTTGTTAACATAGGGCTCTACAGGAAATGTAACATGAAGCTTTTTGGATAACCTGTTTCTGGTTAATAGATCCCATACGTGTAGCAGCCTGCTTATGCCGTGATTTAGCTTCTTGTATACTGGTTACCTTACTCTCAGAATGACTGGAGTTCAGTTAGAAGCAGCAGTCTGGTTACAGCTGGGAATACTTTAGTCAAAATAAACGTAATTGTACTCTCAGTGCCCTGGAGTATACACGTTTCTAACATGTAGCCAAACTCTGTGTTTCACTCTGCTTTAGAGATTCATAGTACTGGGTAAATTTGCACTTTGGCAGTAACGTGTGAAAGCAATCAGTTGGACTTTGTTTAGGCAACTGCTAAAACCGTGAAAGTTTCCATTTGTCATGGGTTACTGCACTAATACTCATTTCCCTCTTCATTTAATATTTGAGCTCCTTGTCTGCTGTTTGTGCCACAAAAGCACCTTAACTCTAGAATAACCTCACAAAACCATATATTTCTTAAAATTCAAAGCGGCTTTATGTATCTGCAACCTACACAACCACAATTCTACTACAGTTGGTTTGTATAACATGTTATAACAAATATCATAAATATGAATGCCTTGGGTTTTCTAATGCTTTGGTGTTGGGTGCTTTTAACTACCCAATGATTTTATATGGAGAGACCCCAAATTATGAATAGTGACAATGAATATTGCACTTTATAGCATCTTATCGCTTATGCGTTCTTAGGTACAAATGTCTCGTTTCTTTATCACATATGATTATTCATGTTGAAATCCCAGAATATGGAAGGTGCATATTAATGCTCAAAGCTAACGGTTTAGCCAAGAAAATAAAACAGACACACGGCGTGTAGGTCCACACGGGGTACCTCAGATGCACTCAGGCCCATCTCTCAGTATCTGTGCTGCTCACACAGTGAGGCATAGTTGCTATAATTAAGACAATGCACAATCACCTGACCCGTCGCAGTGCAAACACCCAAGAATACCATACAGTTTTGGAAATGCTGAATTCAACATGGGTAAATATTTCTTTCCCCAAACTTACACTTTCATATCCGTCTGTGTACTACCCCCATTTACCCCTTTAACTCCTTAATGTCTTTTAGTATCTTGCAATTTCCTCTCTTTTTAATTTTTACTTACTCTTATAGTATTCTGACTGGCCCCTTTCTTTCAGTTCCTCTCCCTGGTGGCTGTTCCCGCCCATGGTTGCTTTAATCTGTCTCTTGGAGTAAAGAGATGGCAGTTGAGAGGCACAAGCAGCACTGACATTTACCGTAGATTTATCAGGTGTAACTGCCATTCTTCTGTGCTCCTGACTAAGTGATATTTCCAGGTCAGCAGTGAGCTCTGAGTGAATGGACAAATCTGGTACAAACTACAATCATACTTTTACTATCACTGCAGGAACAATGAATGAACAAAATTTTTCACCATTAAGTTCTAAGTATAGAAGTCCCACTGCTCCTGTTCTTCTTTAGCTCCAGAGCCAGCATGGATTAGGGTGAGACTGAGAGTGCACTAAATATAAATAAAATGTGTGTGAAATTAATTTCTACTAACTGTATTCACTACAGGTTTTGGGCACATTTTCATCAGACAGTTCCCTGGATATACTTGAACATGTGACGAAAAATAGTTTTTATGAGCCAATTATTATATCACTCTACTCATTTTTGCCACCATAGCGGATAGCTGATTTTTTTTCACCTGTCCAAATTTTGCCCCTGACATGCTCTGATTTAACTCGTAAGGTTCAGCAGATGGGTTACAACCTGTTTGGGTGAATTAATAAGGCTTTGTGTAGGCTGGGAAAGGAAACGGAGCTGGAGGAGTCATGTATTGCTTTCAAAAAAGGTGAAGGTCCAGAGGCTTTAAAAGAACCCCTAGCAGTTGCCACCTTGTCAGAGGTTGCCCTGGCAATTGTTCAGGAAGTCAGGCTGGAAGGTGCCATTGCAGGGTCGGGCACAGACTCTAGAGACTTGTCTGGTTCATTCCAATGTGCCTGAAGTGATCTACCCCATTTAAGCTTATCAAGCTACCAAGAGAGTAATCCTAAAGACACAGGACATTCTAAAAGGGAAAATGTTCTTTAAAGGAGAAGGAAAGGCTAATAAAGAGTTAATCTCAAGCTGCAGGCATACCTTCTGTTGTATCAATAGTGCCCTTAAGTCTCCCCATATTTCTCCTGTTCAGAAGATCTGAAGCCAAACAGGAAGAAAAAACACTGAGCTGTGTAAAGAAAGTTCCCGTAATGCCTCACTCCTGCACCAAAAGCAAGACCAGTGTACATGCTCTGTTAGTTAGACTATGAGTCAGCTTCCTGCTGATTGGCTCAGATCCACATTCCTAAGGGGGGGGGAGTGATTTCTTAGCATTCTTGAGGGGGGGGGGCAGGAAAGAGCAGAGAACAGAAAGCTGCGTGTCTCTGGCACAGGAATTACAGACACAACTAATCTTTTTTCAGAGAAGTCAGTGCAGCGTTTCTGTGAGTGCTTATGGCTGTATTTACACAGACCTTTCTGATAAAGCTTACTTAGTTTTTACCTTTCTTTCTCCTTTAAGAAGGGAAGTGTTGGCTGAAACAATATGTACTAATACTGGAAACATTAAAGGGGCCAGTACTGACATTTGTCAGCCCAATAACACAAGTACTGACACTTGCACACGTTTCTCATATTAGTAAATAAGATCTGCAAAGCACTTGCATACGTTCATTCAGTCCCTTACAGTGTACTTGCACATTCATAATATTATTCAGTATCTCAGGAAAAAATAATGCAGATTAACAATATAATTCAAACTCTTTATTAAAATATGAACCATGGCACAGTACAGACCTCTTCATGAAGGGAAACTTATATGTAACTAACAGGAGCCTGAGGAAAACAAAAGATAGATTTTGTCTGATACGGGTGCAGTTCTACAGCATTGGGCGGGAGGTGTGTCAGAGTGCTTGTAATTATTGCATTTTGTTGGGCTCCAACATTTGGTATAAAAAGAGAAAGAAACAGGAATTGAGCGGTGCTATTAGGGCCGAAAGCACATTTCACTTTTAAAAAAAACTACATTTTTGATTTGAGTATATTTTCGAAGGTTGTTCTGGGTGATGCAAATGTATCTTATGTGTTACTGATCCTTATTTATACGGAGATCTCTGTGTTACACTGATATAACATACTTTTAGGGACTGTGCCGTTTCCATAAAACAATCACAGCCCTGTGTGATAAAATGGTACATAGGTGCAACTATCTGCAACATCTGGTAATGTAGGCCCCAATCTAGCACTGGGCGTGGTTCAGAATGAATGGTTCCAGTTTGAATTCCTTTCTATGAATCCAACTTGCTGATATGCTTAACATAATGACAATTATTATTGCCTGGAATTGCAGAAAAACTGTTGCTATGTAAGAACAACCAAGTATTATGCACAATAAGCCAATGTATTCCTTTGTCAAAAACTACTGGTTAAGCCAATTTGCCTGCAAAATACAGTATATGTCCTGAAAGTGTTCAGCATCCTGTCCCTGCAATGGGCAAGAATGGTTCCCATGATTTGTGTTTTAGATTTTTATATACATGTATATACACTTATATTTACTTGATACGTTAGAACTGAAACTGTTATAGAATATGTTTTAGGAAAGACAAAGCCTTTCTGTGTGCATCTGGCACGCTGTGCAAGCCTGGGGTGTTTTACAGTTCTGCTACATTGAGTTCATTTCTGGAGGAGCCAGTAAGTTCCTTGACATGTTTCCACCTTTTCTTTGTGAAGCCCCAAAAGGAATAATGCATAGGAGAAAGTTTTGTCCTATCTAGTAGTAGAAATGTAGAAGACAGGTATCACAAATAGAAGTGCGAATAAAAACAAAAATATGCATCCACAGGAGCAGCATCGAGAGTTAGAAAGTCTAAATATCGTCCTTTCGCCAGTGTGTAGCAATATGGCTACAAAGTATTTATAATAGCTTCAAAGCCTTTAATTAGGTCCTGAAAAGTGGTGCGGTGGCTTGGATTTTGTTCCCAGCATTTGAGCATGAGCTGGTACACCTGTCACACAGACAAAACACAGTCAGAGAACATGAATGAGAAGTACCAGAATAAGCAGCACTAACATGGGACAGGGAGATTATGCCTGGTAGTCATACTGTAGCGGCCTGGTTATGAGGAATCTAACTAGTTTGTTAAGATGCGCGGACTGACATAATGTCCATAACTATATATATACAATTCTGCTACTGGGCACTCTTCTGTCTGCATTATGCTGTACAGTTCAGTGTTATGTTATAATGGTGAGGAGGCAGCTTTAGATGCCCTACATGTAATAAAAGGCACAAATTTTCCTAGGTGCAGTAACCCATAGCAACCAATGACAATTAAATTCTACTTGCTGATTCGTTGCTATAGGCGATAAGAACTGTAGCAAACTTTGCACCTTATATCACATAACCCGTATTTTCTGTACAGGATTCCATGAACATGCTGCGTTCAGCAATACCTCTATTTTCTTAATCCTGCTACTAAAAGAAAGTATTTTGTAAGGTTCATCAGTACTTTATTATGACAAAGTGCTCTGAGAATGCAATGTGTTCTGGGTTGGCATTTAACATGATGCTGGCTCTACATTTATATTGCTATGTGTTTTGGGGCTATTAAATGGGAAACCGACACAGCATATATACTGGTCCGGGGGCATTAAACATGAAGCTGGCGCTGAAATTTTATTGCTATAAAATTTGGCCACAAATCAACACAGATCCCACTCTACCTCTGACGCACTAAACCTAAACATGGAGGGGCCAGGGGGTGGCATTCCTTAGTCCCAAACACCCCATACCTGCTTTGGGCAGTTTGCTGGTATTGGCAAACGCTTGTCCTCTTCCAACACGCGTACAAGTCTCGTAACCGTCATTTGTCCTTGTGTTGGGCCAATCATTTTCAAAAACATCTGTTAAAATAAATCAGTGGATTAGCAGTAAAAGGGATCTATGTGCTGGTTATGTGTAAATACTTAGCACATCAGTGTTTCTATAAAATGAAATGAAGAAGGGTATTACTGCTAATAATCAGAATTTACAGGGTTGACTACACTGTTCCATGGATGGGAAAATGCAGCCAGTTAGAATTAAGTTATAGAGCTGGCTTAGCTTTTTACCTGTGTGGTTATCTAAAGATATCATGGAGGTACTCATATATATATTAATATGCATGTGGAAATATATATATATATATATATATATATATATATATATATATATATATATATATATATATATATATATATATATATAATTATTACTCACAACCATTCCAAGACAGACAGCCTAGTACCAGCAATTGCCCTGAATTATTTGTAAAAATGTTTTCTGCATTCAGAAATAACATTACCGTCATAGGACTGTATTCTGAATTGCAGTATGTGAGCAGTTCATACAAGGTTACTCCAAATGACCAGACATCAGAGGCAATGTAAAACTTGCAGTGCAGCAAACATTCTGGAGCATACCTGCAAGAAATGAATTAACACAGTTGCACAAATAGAAGGCATTTAAATTTTGTATATGGCATGCACTATAATAAATTATAGCAATTCTAAAGAAAGATAAGGCCGACATATGAAAATGTGATTATTTTCTATTTGCTTTACCCAGTAACGGTAAAATAAATATTACATTTCCCTTTTCTCTGTAATTATAAAACAGTACCTTGTGCTTTATCCCAACTATAATTAATCCTTACTGGATAAAAAGCAATCCTTTTGGGTTTAATTAAGGTTTAAATGATTTTTTAGTAGACTTAATAAGTATAGTGATACAATTACAGAGAGATCCCTTATCCAGAAAACCCCAGTCCCCGAGCACTCTAGATCAGGGGTCCCCAACCGCGGGGCCGCGGACCAGTTCCGGGCCGCATCAGTTCCCGCAGCGCAGAAAAACCATGGGACGCACACCTAAAGGAGCTATCAAGCCCACCGCGTTGCATGTATAATGCGCAACCAACCCCCCCATCGCAGCGCATGTATAACGCGCCTGAAGTTTGTGCCTCGCAGCGCCGTGCCCCCCTTTCCGCCTGGTCCTACCGGGCCTTGGTGCAAAAAAGGTTGGGGACCCCTGCTCTAGATAATAGGTCCCACACCCGTAGTAAATATATTAAAATATAGGAAGAGAATCATAGTAGGCAATCTGCTAGAAGATTGAGCACCTTTTTATGTTCCTAATCTGCAACAAAGGAACAGCTTCCATACACTGCTCAGCTAACTCATTTCTTACAATGTGCTTAAAAGGAAGGAATTCACTACCAGAAAACAGGACTATCCAGGTCATCTTTGACAGTATAATATTCCTTATCAGTTTCAATAGCCTTGGTCAATCCAAAATCTCCAATCTTTATTATTTGTTCATTTTCAACAAGAACATTCCTTGCAGCCAAGTCTCGATGGACATACTGACGTGAACCCAAATAGTCCATTCCCTAGGTGAGAAGAGGGTGAACAGGTTGGTTACAGCTGCTTTACAACATCTAAGCAAATAGTTTAGCAAAGGAAATGCATTGCATATTGTGTAATGTTCCCTGATTTGTAAGCCCATAAGTTTCACAATGTATTATTTTACTAATAATTGTAATTGTATGTATCCATCTATAGGCAGTGTTTAAAAGATTTGTGTAAACAAATAAGTAGAGCAATGAGTTTGGTTGCCCTTTAAGGTTAAGAAAGAAGAGCTTTATTTCTTTATAAAATATTTCTACTATACCTGTAATTTCTGCAACAAAAAAATAAATACAAGCTAACTAATAACGTTCTCTGGTTAGTTGCAATAATTAATGAACTTTTAGATGGCCAGATTATTACAAAAATAACTTTTTTCTCTTGGGACCCATATTTTTGGGGGGAATCAGCCTGGTGACCCACAAATCAGAGTAAACCCATTTATCTTATTGTAAATACTAATGTCTATTGTAGGAGGTGCATTTACTGTATTTAGAGAGATCATTAAGAAACTCATTTGTTGAGAGTGATTTAGTGAAATGGCATATTAGACTTCACCTTGCATATTTGTGTTGCATATTTCAACTGCTGTTTCAGATTGATTTTGTTCACATTTCTTGGAAGGTACTCCTTTAGACTCCCTGATGGGAGATATTCCATGATCAATTTTATTCCACTGCCTCCTAAAAAATAAAAGCAATTTAGTTGTACAGTATAAGTACATCTCATAGACATATTTGTACAGAAAATCATTAATACAAAAACTGTAACTGAGGTTGTGGGATGCAAATGTTTAGTAAAAGCCTGGAACGGCCCGTATCACATAAAATCAAGCTATAGCTTGTATCTAGCTCTGTGCTTCAAAACCCAGTGAATATTATTCAGCTTATATTGGCTTCCAGACAAATAGAAAACCATGCCTGCTTTCTGATGAAGTTTTCTATGACAGAGAAATGTGACAGGTGATGTGACCTGCAGGAGAAATCATCTTTCTTAAAGGTGATTTATCTCCCAATTTTAAAGGACAAGGCAACGCAAAATATCATTTTTTGCCTAATAAAAGACAACAAAATTCTAAGCAGCTTTGCAATATACATTTATTACAAATTTGTGATGATTTTTTAGTTATTTGTATATATTATTGCTATTAAAAGCAGTGTTTACCTGTCCTTTTCTATTCTCTGCCCTGGTGGCTGTGACTGTTGAAACAATGTAACACAGGGCAGCAGACTGACAGACCTGACTTGCTGGAAGAGACTGAGAGCTGTAACATTGTTTAAGAAGTAACAACCAGGAGTTCAGCAAATGCTGCTTTCAATAGCAATTCCATTTACAAATAACTTTTAACGCGCTACAAATTTTTAATTATTTCATATTGGAAAATTGCTTAGAATTATGTTTTCTTTTATTATGCAAAATATTTTTGGTGTTGACTTGCCCTTTAATGCTTTAATAATTTGTGTATTCCCTTTTGGCATGAATGGCATCAATGAAATACTCCCATGTTTGCAATTTTAAAGTGAAAGCTACAGCATAACACAATAATATATTTTGATATGTTTGTAATCTTCAATCAGCCGTAAATGATCAAGATATCCAACACTGTTAGGGCACAAGAAACGAATAGTGACGAGCGAATCTGTCCCATTTCGTTTCGCCATAAAATCTGCGAAACAGCAAAAAAAGTGTGAAATGCATTTGTTGTGCTTTTTTTTTTTTTTTTTTTTTGTGTCGCCCATGTCTTTTTTTTTTGTCGCCTGCGTTTTGGCTCAACCTTTTTTTGACCCCCCAGTGCCCTTTTTTGCTGTGACCGCACCCTTTTTTGCCGCACCTGCGTCCAAATTGACGCATGGCGAAAATTTTTTAGGCACGGTGAAATGCGGAAATTCTCTGCAAATCCATGCCTGCCGAAAAAATTTGCTCATCACTAGAAATGAACCCATATGATAACCCGACAGCAAGGCTGGATCAACATACATTTGTTCAGAAAGATCAGTACGTTATATACTTAGTGTGCTTATACAAAAGATATAATTGCTCCAAAAGCAAATATATGATTATACAAAGAAGAGTATCAAGTACCATCTTCACAAATTCCTTTGTATTTTACAATGTTCTCATGATACAGATTTCTCAGGATTTCAATCTCCTTTTTCAGATCAGCAATGTGACTGCCCGCTGTGCCAGGCTTTAGTGATTTCACAGCAACCAGTTCCCCGGTGTTGTCGCCTTCTGGGTCATACCTACACAACTCAACTTTTCCAAAGTGGCCCTGTAAAATAATGAATATAAAAGGGTTGGTTTCAAAGTCATTTATTTGAGACTATGCTACAGAACATGTTAAACACACAGAGAGCATTCAGCTAGAGCGCTGTCCCTTTCATTTAAACGCAATGAGTTTCCAATCAGTCAACTCAGCAACTTTCTTTATTTTTTTAGAATCTTCCTTGATTTTTTAAGTAACCTATCAACCCTAATTTGTGTCCAAATATAGCAATTTGCCCAAAGCAGGAAAGCTGATCAGTTTCTAGCACCCCGCTCACTGTTATGCAGCAACCAGTATTTTTTTAGCACACTGCTCCATACAACCATCAGTAAATGTTTATGGATTTTCTTTAATATTGTTGCTTAGCTTAAAGGACAAGGCAACGCAAAACATAATGTTTTGCCTAATAAAAGAAACCAAAACTCTAAGCAGCTTTGCAATATACATTTATTACAAGTTTGTAATGGTTTTTGAGTTATTTGTATTTATAATTGCTATTAGAAAAGCAGTGTTTGCCTGTCCTTTTCTATTCTCTGCCCTGGTGGTTCAGACTGTTGAAACAATGTAACACAAGGCAGCAGACTGACAGACCTGTATTGCTGGAGGAGCAAGACCTTTGAAACATTGTTTAAAATGTAACAACCAGGAGTTCAGCAAATCCTGCTTTCAATAGCAATTACAAATATTTCATTATTTCATATTGGAAAGTTGCTTAGAATTATGTTTTCTTTCATTATGCAAAAAATTATTTTGGGGGTTGACATGCCCTTTAAAGTGGATATATATACCCTATGGGGGAAATTTATTAAGACTCGAACGCTCCGAGCGTATTCTCTCCGTTTTTTCCACGCTTGCGCGACTTTTTCACATACACGCACAACTTTTTCGGACGCTTGCGCGAAACATTCGGAAAGGTTCTGCCACTGTTTACAATCATTCGGTACGAAAATGTTGTGACTTTCGGATCGCCAATACGATATTATCGTGACTAATACAATCTTTTCGTAAGCATTTTCGTGATATTTGCGATCTTCAGAAATTATTGTATCCAATCAGAATTTTTCCCATTCGGGATTCGAACTTGTGTTTTAATGAATCGGCCCCTATGTGTATGTAAAATTGCTCAGATTAATCTTCTCAACAGAGTAATTTGACCAACTTGCATAAGAAGGGAAGATGGAGAAATAAGGAGCTATTACTGATGTAGAGGTGGAGGACAGAGGCTATTGTTTCTAAACTGGCATGGAATTATAATCACTGGATATACAATAAAACAAACACAATTGTGAAATAGAAAAGTTTGCACAAGGAGATGAATGCTTTAGAACAACCTACCTCTCCTAGATCTCTTACTCTCTTCAAGAATCTTTTCTCAAATAAAGTAGGGTCCACTTCTGCAGATGGGGTCTTTTCAGAGACAATGTCTGGATCTAATATTAAAAGAGGAATAAGAACAATACAATTTTTATGTCCGCTTTTATCTGGCACAAAATCACTAAGATATCTGTCGAGCAGGTTTAAAAATCCAGTCAGGTAAAGGCAACATCTTAGAATTGATGTGGTTCTCCTTACAGATTGCCATAGGCCTCCTTATGATCTGATCGTTAGCCTGGGGATCAAATGTATGGACCTAATCTGCTTATTGGTGACCTCTCTAAGCCAATCTATCAGTGTATGTGTTCTACAATATACATAAGTATTTTTGAGTTGGTTTTGATTTTTTTTTGCCCTGTTTTTATAACCTATGGTTGGAAAGAGCAGATATACAACCCTGTCAATGACCTTTTCAGGCTGTCAGTGTGCATGCACTTCATCAACTCATTCACTTTCTTTTCAGGGAAGATGTATTAGCTAAACTGGGGGCCCCCAACCTTTTTTGGGCCCAGTAAGGATTGGTTATTTGGTAGAGCCACATGGACTAGAAGACTATAGGAGGCTATGAGCAGCATGTTGCTTGTGAGCCACTGGTTGGGGATTACTGAGCTAAACTGTTCTGAAGAAAACTAAATGCAAACGTATCCGGTTAGGTCAGGGTGGGCGAAAAAAAAAGTAAGTCTGTTGCGGCGACTAATCGCAGTGACTTTTCTTCCATAGGCTATAATAGAATCGCCATGTGTGTCCTTACTCTTAAAAGACGCTTCTACTACTGCAAAGATGCCATTTTATGACACTGACATGTCATTTTACAAGGTTGGAAACCTACCTCTCACAAAAGGTGGGAACAACTGACAGGCTTTAAAAACATTATAACAACAGAGCCAAAAAAAATATCACCTTTAAGTTACATCAAAGCAATGTTCCAACTGGTCATCTTATAAATATATCTTTTTTTACTATGTTTTTCTCTTCTGCCTCTTTCAGTTTCAAATAGTTCATTATCATATTGATATGTAAGGCTACTATGTTATTGTTACATTTAATCACTTATTATTCTATTCAGGTCCATTTCTCTTCATATTCCAGTCTCTCACTCAACAACTAGATATCTGCAGAAATTTCAAATTGTAGAGCTACGCAATTGACAAAAGCACAAAAACTAAAGACAAACTAAAAACAGTCTCAGAAAACTGTCTACATCATACTGACTTAATTTAATGTTAAACCATCATTCAATATTTCAGATGAAATCTTGACAACATGTGTTATCAGATATATACATTCTGTAAATAGAATCTCCCACCAGCAATGGTTCATTTTAGTTCTTTTATATACCATATATTCCCAGAGTCAGTGATTGCAATGTATGTGCATCTCAGCATACTAATACTTCATTTTCTATATTTAACAAAGTAGGCCCAATATTCTGTTCAGCCCTAGCTCTTAGCCTTAACATGAATATCTGCACAGAATATCAGCCATACAATTGAAAGTAGTACTTGCAACAATAGTCTTGTACGAATAGAAAGTTTGGACAATCTAAACAAGCAATCAAGTTATTCACAAAAAATGAGAGTATGTGTTGGCAGAAAGAAAGATTCTTACTTTGCTCTTCCAGCTTGTTGATTTCTCTCATAATTGCCCTAAAAAATGGTCTTCTGAGGGGGTCATAATTCATGCATTGATTAATTAGATCTGCTAAC
Source organism: Xenopus tropicalis (assembly GCF_000004195.4). Taxonomy (NCBI): domain Eukaryota; kingdom Metazoa; phylum Chordata; class Amphibia; order Anura; family Pipidae; genus Xenopus; species Xenopus tropicalis. The sequence goes on along the minus strand of NC_030680.2, from coordinate 84,572,050 downwards.
TCTTTGCATGAAGGGGCGACTAACATAAAGCAGCCTCCATAAAATCTTTCTTTCTGTAAAAAAATAAAAAATAGAGATATTACCATTACATTCTGAAGATTGGGATTCCTGACTGGATTCATAATGTCAGGATCATCATATTTTGGCAGTGACATTACCTCTGCTAGCGTCCGGTCTTTAAGAGGCACTTCTCCATTGAAACAGATTTCCCATAAAGTGGTTCCAAAGCTCCACTTGTCAGCAGCAACACTTAATACTCTGGAATCCTCAACACATTCAGGAGCAATCCATGGAATCCGCTCTACACGCTCTAAAGGAAACATAAACTATCACATAAATACACATACCACAGTTGGGCATACATGTAGATATGAACGTTTGGCAAGATTGCCAAATACGCAGATCCTTCCTCAATTTTATGGTAGAGATAATTGTCATTGGGAGGTGCTTAACAAACTGCCCCCCCCCCCCCCTTTTAGTGTTTCAGTCTTTTTCGGTCCTTTAAAACCACTGACAATATAAATTCATATACTTTGAGAAGTTGCTTAAAATTACAATTTCTTTCATTATGTTAAATGGACCTAAATTTAGGTAGAATACAATAAAACTAGTAAATGTACTAAGTTTGGATATTAGTCATCCAGAGTTGATAAGCTCCCAGAACTTGTTTTTTTCCAACAAAATCTCTTGAAACAGCCTTGGAACTCTTATCTTATCACTTGTGCAATGCTTGGAACATCTTGTTTTTTCCCTATTTCTTGCAACCAAAAGTCTGCAAGTATTTAGGATTTGAAAAGTTAAAATTTCCAGATTCCAAATAAAAATGTAATAGTATTGTTTCCAGTGCCAAAATTGTAGTATTTTTCCACAAGACCCAGACCTCCCTTTTTAAATGAATCATTGTGCCAAAACTGGAAAAAAAACATTTCCCCAATTGTTGCCAATGAGTGAAAAGCGCAGAAGTGACAAGAATATCATTGTATACTGTAGCCTTTAGGTTAATTTAGCCCCATCGTATTAGTCCTCTTCTACCAAACTTTTCGTGTATTATGGATTCTAACAGAAAGTGTTCTCCAGGTATTTACCAAACCCAGACTTTTCCACCAGACTGCCAGATAGGGAAATGGCATCAATCACACCAGAGGATGCAAATCCACTACTCCAGAGTCCAATGGAGAAGACCTTTACCCCACTTCAGATGATGCTTGCCATTGCACATGGTAGCAATAGGTTTATTTGAAAGCATTTGCAAACAACTCCAATAAGCATTGGAAAATGATTGCTTAGGACAACACTTCACCAAGTATTTGCTTCTAGTGTACAAGAATACCCTACCTTGCCTTGTTAACACAGTAATCGGGATTCCAGGATCACTAAGCTTTATGAATGGACCACAATCATTGTCAATTCCTTCTCTCGCCAGTAAAATATTTTTAGTACAAACATTTCCATGCACTAAATCTTTATCTTCCTGTTAAAGAAAAAAGGCAAACATAATGCATGTATTAAATCAAATAGCGAAACTCAAGTCATAAACAACCTGTGGCTAAAATAGGAACAAAGCAGATTACTATGATATAAAAATGATACAGTTAAACTATTAAAGGTCTGAGGTGATGATTTTGTTAAAAAATGTTAAGGAATATTCCAGGACAATTATTTTAATCAGTAAATTGCAAGTTGCAAGAAAATTAAGCAAATAAAAAAGGACTTTTGCAGGAGGAAAATATGTTTATAAAATACAATGGTGACTTAATCTCTTTGAATTGATGTTTTTCTATAAAATCAAAGTCAATTTAACTTCAATCTAAATTTTTATAGCAAAGAAGGAAAAAAGCTCCAGTTTAGCTCCTAAAATGTTCATTTTCATTGAGGCAGCAGTCGATTAGATCCCAAACACCAGCTTTGCCTATTGTGGGCTCATGACTTTTTTAATTATGGTTTTTTGTTAAATGTATAACCCTTTAATGTATGTATGTATAACTTTATTTATAAAGCGCCACAAGGTACGCAGCGCTGTACAGTCTTACAGAATACAAAATTACACACAGGGAGGACGAGTGATATAATAAATAAATACAATAAATACATATATATATATATAAGTGCCATGTGGTATGAGACACAGTAGGAAGGAGATCCCTGCCCCGTAGAGCTTACAATCTGAGTGGTTGGGTAACATACAGGCACAAACTTTAATAGGTCAATTACTGATCTTTTGCTAGTGGTTGCAATGAAGAAGCATGTTCTCAGATATGATTCAGTTCTTCAGCATGCCACATAGGGACATTTTTCATTATAAACCACTACTGTAAGAGTAACTAAAGCTTAGATTAAACATCTCCTTGTGTGGACAGGTCAACAAAGAAGCAAATATGCCCACTCCAGCTATTTAGATGGTGCACTAAATAAGGCAGTTTGACTGTTTTCATGGCATCAATCAGATCACACGTGGGGCCTGTGCAATGTGTTCTTCTGCAGATCACATACAAAGGCCCAAAGTCTTCCTCAACCAGTCACATTTTCACACAGCCAGATCAGTATAAGAACAAGCCTGACCAGATGACAATTGGGAAGAGAATTTCCCAGTCGCCACCTTAGTGCCATTTGCCTATGACACACATGCATTCTGACTGCCACTGCTCTCTGACGTTTACAACGTGTAAATGATCAGAGTCAATCTGAGCAAGGCCACACAGTACAATTAAATGTCCTTGGAACAAGACTTAGGCCTTTGGCACAAAAGGCATTTTGACTGTTACTGACATCCAGTAGAAAAGGGTGGCAGTCAAACCATCCCTGTTCACCCTGTTCACCTGTCACTATTGCTGATACTGAATCAGAAGTGCAGTGTGTGAAGCAGGTTGGACCCTTACAAGAATTTTTTTTTAGTGGGCGTCAACTTGTCACTATTGTGACATCAGCAAAGGTGACCGACAGAGAGGGGCAGTTTTCCACCATTGCCTGGACCCTCTGTAATCAGTGTGTCTCGGGAACCACCAGACCTATATACAGCCCTAGCTATATCACCAAGACTTGCTCCAAGGACATGATCTGAAAAGCAAGAGACATGCAACCTTTAGCGTTTCTTCTATCTGTCCAGAGACTGGCAGGTGATGCTGTAAGCATGACCATGACCCATGTTGCTGTTTACACATTAAACCAGGCAGCTCCCTCTATAGCACTCAGGATAATAACAGTAATAAAAAAAAAATGGATGGTCTAGTTAATGAACAGATGCTAATTGAGGCTGCACAATTTCATCTGAAATTTTACAGAGCAATTTGGCATACATGCACAATAACTACTGGATGTCAGCAGCAACACAATGAAAATGAATAGCTGTATCGATTTTCTTTGCCTGATGCCCTAATTGCGTACTATTACTCATGTCTATGAAGAAAGATGTAGTGTAAGCAATTATTAGAACAGTTACCACATTCCACATCAATGCTATAGGGAACCATACTCAAAAAACACCAGGCTTATAGGACTACATTTAATTCCCTATTGCTTGTGAATGTCTGCATTTTTGATTATTTTAGATAAAAATAACAGGTACCAATTCTATAATAAAACAATATATCCTAAAATCATTCTGAAGCTCTACAAATCAAGGTTACAAACAAAATATAGGAGAACCTAACCCTTAACTGTATGTTACCATTATATGCAGAATACTGTTTTATTGAACAAATACATATTTCTTGCTTTAGTCATGCACTGCATTCACAAAAAGAATTGTTAATTCCTTCTCACATCAAGATGCTACATTACCGGTCAGGGCTGAACCTCACTGTATGTGATCTAAACTAATTCTATCCCAACATCAGCACAGACTGTTGGTCAATATGGTCTTTTCTGCCCAATCTAGATCACTACTGATATATGTGCCCTAAGTCAAACCCACTAACCAATCAAATTTCATTTAGAAAAATCTAAATAGTCAATTTAATGTTTAAATAACTGCTGGACTCCTGTAACAATACGTCCTTTTGGTATTAGCTATCTATCCCATTTGTAATCAAACTGGAAACAGTGAGGGTAATTCTATGATTAGATCTTAATATTGGGCAGCATCTTTACACACAACACAGCACTAAATGCTGCCTGCCTGAGGGAAAGTGCCAACAAGAAGGAAGCTAGATATTTGACACTGCCTACTTGGCCCAAATGTTACCTATTCTTTAAATAAGGAAATGTTTGGCATCTTAAAGCTGCGCACGGCTATTTTTTTTTTTTTACCACGCCCATTTTGCGACCATACCACCTAAATACCACTCCCATTTGACTAAATTTGGCAGGTTATTTAAAGTTTGTACACATTTCTGGGGGTTTTGGGGTCTTGTTTTATGTGTTATTACAGTTTTACTAAAAAAGCTGAAATTGCCCTTTAAGATGCAAGTCTCAGTTCCCCCAAGAAATCTGTATAGCTTATTAGTTACAGTTGTATATATGTGCAGGAGAAGCTTGTTAACCTTCTGGGCTCTCTGCCAAAAGCTACTTTTAATTACATTTGTATCTTTTCTAGCTTAGTGCAGGAGATCAAAGGAAAATGAGGGACTTTTCAGTAAGAATCCTGAGCTGTCAAAAGAGGGACTGTCCTACGAAAACTGCGACAGACGCAGGCGTCACTTTTGACGCAGGCGCAGCTTTTTTTATGCGTGCTTCATTCCGGTGACGCGTGCGATAAAAGATGATGCCCGCAAAAGGAAGTGACGTACAGCTAAATAACTTCGCCCATCCCTAATTCTGATATCTACTGGGAGCTGCTATCTTGCTACCTTACCATTGTTCTGCTGATCGGCTACTGGGGGGGAAGGGGGGGGTGATATCACTCCAACGTGCAGTGCAGCAGTAAAACTAAAGTTTATCAGAGCACAGGTCACATGGCTGTGGCACCCTGTGGAAATGGAGAATATGGCTAGCCCCATGTAAAATTTCAAAATTAAATATGAAAAAATAGGTTTGTGTTTTTGAAAAACGGATTTCAATGCAGGATTCTGCTGAAGAAGCTCTATTTACTGATGTGGTTTGAAAAAAACATGTTCTCTCATGATAGTATTCCTTTAAGAAAGCACAGGGAAGGGAAAATACCTTAACTAAAACCTTAACAATGTTTTTTTCCCCAAACCCCAATGAGAGTTGCTTAATTTATGTGGGGTTTCCTTTATGATTGCTGGAACTGAAAAGCCATTAAATATTTACCAAGCCATGTGGAATAATCAGTTGTTTATCAGAGCTAAAATGGGGAAGAATATTTGAAAGGCTCAGTGTGATAAAACTGTATTGTAAATTATTATTCTGCTACTTGCTCATGTGTGCTTTCCACAGGGCTGGCCATTGACTTACAATCTCAGTGTTACTGCTAGCATCTATTATAGGAGGCAGAGTTAAGAATCTCCGGTGTAGCTGGTGCCCCGGGAAACCTACATGTCTAGTCCTAGCATTAAGGCCAAAAAGTTGAGACATACAGAATTCAGTGGCTCTCATTCCAATACAGGTTGCACTTGGTTCCTGCTTCTGCAAATCCATCACAGATCTGGTCTGCTTCATAAAACATGCTTACCAAGTAGCTCAGGGCACTAGCGAGTTGCTTGGCAACTTTAAATTTCCATGGGGTGGTCAGAACCTCACTTTTACGATGCATGAACAGATCAAGCGGGCCAAAGTCCACAAATTCTTCAACCATTATATCTGTAACAATAATAGACTCTCAACATCTAGTATTTAAAAGAAAAGCATTTTCACAAAACAACAACAAAAACCTTTTCTGTGAGCTTGGAATGCAATGTTGGATCATAAGGATGCAGACCAAGTCCACATGTTGCCATTAACTGCCTGACCAAGTCCAACCAACTAAATGTTGTTGTATTATTTATTATGCATTTTGCTTTAACTCACACTTGTAATTTAGATAAACACCATTTTGGCAATTTAATATTACCCCCCCCCCAAGCATTCAGCAGTAATGGGGATATGTTTGAGAACTGGACCTTCTAAGACAGTTATCCTATACCATAATAATTTATTTTCAAATTATGTGTGGATAAACAGTGTAAGATGATGTTAGTTTTGTCCATTTTTTATTTGATTCTTGTATGGGAATTTTGGGTTTATGGACTGGACTGGGCTTCAAAATAGGCCCGGGCATTCTGGGTTTAAGTGCACATTACATTCTTGCATTACAGATTTGTTTCCAGTTAAAAATCATAACAGTAAGAATAAAACATTGTCTTTTTGACTTACTTTCGACATCTCTGACACATACACCGTGAAGCAATACAATGTGCTTGTGTGAAACCTGCCTCATCATACTTGCAGTCTCAAAAAATGCCTAAAAGTAGAAGCAGAGATAAAATGATAAAATAAAAAAGGTAGAATAAAAAAACGACTATTTAGTGGTAACTTTGGTGTCTATTTGGGCATTACATACCAAAGAGATGTCTCTATGACTTGGATCCAGCACTTTTAGTATGACTTTTATCTCCTTTTCTGTAGAATAGCTTTCACTATCATTGTCATCTTTGTAGTTTAGTTTTCCAGCATAGATTTGGGTCCTAGTTCCTCTACCCAAATGTTCCAGCTAAAAAAGACAATGTACCTTTATCAGATTAAGGTGTACAGTAATTCACAGGACATAAACAAGGCAATGTTCTTGATATTGAGATTTCAATATTGCAACTTCAGCTACAAATTGCAGTCCCCCACAAGAGATATATGATTTTCTAATAATTTTGTGTCTTGTGCCTTAATACCAGATGGTTTGTTTTAAATAGCAAAATCAATGTTACTTTATAAAGTTATATAGTATAACAAACACAACTGCAGGCTACAATGTTAAATTATTTTTTTGTTTCCAGAATTACATTTACCAATGGAACATTTCCCATTCTCTCTATTCCAGACTAAAATCCCATGAACCCAGTTTTCTTACATAGGCAGAAATCTGCCCTAATGCATTAACCTACAGGAAGAAATCATTAATTTACATTCATAAGTGTAAAGCTTGTTAAACAGACACTCCTGCAGCCCACTTATGTGGATGGTCTAATTCTAAGTTACAAAATCTGTCCATTTATATGTCTGGTTCTTGGAGAATAAGGAAGCTGTTAAGTTTGCAATCCGATACAAAGGTCAGGTCAATATAAGCACCATACACTATTGTCACCAGGCCCTTCACTCACTATTTAGGCTGGGGTCACATTTTTGGATGGTAGATTCTATTCCATTATGACTGTTTTGTTTCCAAACATGGACAGGCTTGTGGAAATTTTGGTATACATTTTTTAGGCTGGCAACTTATAAACAACTAGTGTGCACAAATGACACTGTGGTTTCACTTTAGTTGCAGGCTTTATAATATAGTGTCTGTATAGTTCATACATTTTTTATATTGTGTGGTGCTGGTTTAGGCATGTGTGAGAACAAGCAGGAAAGTAAGGTGGGGTGCATCCTCATATTCTACCACAAGATCAAGTAGTTTCTATTTCTGCACCTATTATATACAAAAAGGTTTAATTATACACAAACACTCAAGTCTTTCTGCTATTATTTATATTGATTAGAAAATAACTTGTTGGAGTGTTTGCACTCTTAAGCCTTTGTGTGCCATAGACTGTAGACTGCAGTAATTTGGATCTTTCCAGATATTGTCTTCATATACAAAATTATGCATAATAAGTCTGCCCCCTAGTGCTTCTTCATTTTTGAAATGGTTTAACAATAGTCTGTTTTTTTTTCTTCTATTTCTGCTGAAAAGAAATAGGCTTGTGTAATGAGTGATGGTAAATCTAATAAGTCACTTGTAAAATATATAATGAAATTAATAATGAAATGAACTTGCACAAAATGAAATAAGGAAGAACATGACTCACTTGTGTGATTTCTTCTTTCAGTATTCTATGGAAACTCAGTTGACTCAGGTGGTAGACCGGCTGCCACTCTAATGCTTTTTTTGTTGCAACCAACAAGTTTGAAATTTCTAAAAGAAACAAGAAACTAATGTTATAACCAGTCTGATCATAATCTGATTACCAGAATAATGTTAACGACCAGTACAAAGCAGAATAGTATCAAACAGTGATTCTTTTTTTTAATTTTTATGTGTCATCAATAACTATTGCAGTCACAAAGTTTAAGATAGTTGAGTTCCATTTTTTCTTTTGCAAACATCATTACATGCAGTTTTGTTAAATGTAAAATCTCTTTATAAGTGTAGAGATAGTACCTGAGATGATGGATTTGGGGTGATAGTATTCTGTGGATTGGGGTCTTATTAGTTAACAACAGTCTTTTCCAATTTACCTCTGTGAGTCCATAAGGATGAAGACACTCAGAGCTACTAGTAGCAGCTACTTGTCGTGGCTACTAAAATAGACTATGATCAATGATCATGTACTGATATTTGTCTCTACGTGTGTTTTAGCAGAGGCAATTCTCAGTATTATCTATGGCAGGATATTTTTTGGGGTTTAGTAGCCGTGACAAGTAGTTCCTACTAAGTAGCTGTGTGTCTTTGCCCTAAAACTCATGTGTATATTTGTAATCATTATGATGCCGACTAGGTATTGTATTACCACAAAAAGGAACACTGGAAGGTGAGTATATATTACAACTGTACTACTGTCACTTAAATTTGATTCAAGTTTGGGATAAAGGCTTATCTTTACAAGCAGCTGATTCATTAAAAAGCAAAATACTGAATTAAACAATTTGTTTTCAATTTGAAGACAAAAGGATGAAGCAAGGGGTAAAACTAAATGATTGGGGAAATACTAGCATACACTTCATACTCCTAATCCTTTTATATTTAACAAAAACTGTTTAGAAAATCCATAAAAACCTATGAATTGTTGTCTGCATATCCTGCAAAGATATGCAGGATATATAGATGACAAACTTTTGGCAAGACTCTCGTTTGCGACACCATCTGCAGCTTGGACCATTGTAGAGTTTTTGGGTGACCTGCCACCCCAACTAGCTTTCTACCTTTTCATTAAATCAGCACTACACTAATTACTGAGAACATGCAGTTCCACGTTCTCTCCAGTAATCTGTACAGCATAAACATGCTTAGTTATCTGCATAGACATGCGACTGTACATTCACATTTGCAACCAAGAGACCACTGCGATCTACTGTCTGCAAATGAACTGCATGTTTTTGATCGTTAGCCACTGCATTACTGGAAAAGAGAAAATAATAATAGAATAACATGGCTTTCACTGGTTACGTAATTAAGCTGTAAAAAAAGAATCTGCAAGATATCAACTTTCTGAAGCCATAACATTTTCTAGACTATTTTTCAGATACATCAAAGAAATAAAGCAATGGGTGCATAGCTATTTATACCTGACAAACTCATTATCTGTCAAAACTGTTTTAGTTTGGCTTCTGGGAATTTCCAGCACTCAAGGAATCACTATGCTGTGCATTTTACTGGGTAAAAATTGATTTTTTAAATGAATGGGGGCTTCAGGCAGTAACAGGCTAAGAGAATCTACAATAGCTCTGGCAGTAAAATATTGTTAACAAACCATTTAACCACCAAAATAACTTATCTAATTTTGGCAACACTCAGATATGTGTAGGTTTGGGGTTCTCATTAATACCTTACCTCTTGGTTTTGGTGGACAGCATTTTTTTAATGTAAAGCTGACATCATCTGTCTTCAGCACTTGTCCTTTCAAATGCTTCATCAGATCTTTCAGTGAGTCAAAGCCACGATCTGGACCAAGCAAAGAGTATCTACCTTTTTTTACTTCGATCTGAAAGTTTTTGTACTGTTTCACATATTTGGACTCAAACTGTTTGAAAGGAACAAAAAATGCTCTTAAATGTGTAGAATTTTCTAAAAACAAATCTACAGGTAGGTTCACATTTATTGGTTGTTTTGGTGCAGATATGCTAAATTGTTGTAAGATATCGTATTGTTGACATAGTCCCCATCATCAAAATAAAAATGGTTTTACTAACTGCAAACATAGCAATTATCTTTGATTTATCTACTTAGATGAGGTGATTAGTTGCTTGAGTTGCTATAGTTGTGATTATTTTGTTTTTTTAAAACCAACTAATCACGGCAACTAACCCTTGTGCATAAAAATATACCGCTACAGTACAAGACAGCATTACCTTTAGCGGTGGCGATTAATCTCTGTGACTGGATTTTAAAAATCAAGGCAGCTAATTTCGCCATCTATATTTGCCATAATGTTAGAAGATCTTATAATTTGCTATGTGTTTTTGCACCTGTATGGAATATCTTCTGATACTCACTGCTTGAAAAACAACAAAATGCTATGAATTAATCAAAGCAAAAACAAGTCAGCAGAGATTTTTGGAAGTGTTTCCCCTATGAAACTTGCCTGTGACTTGGCAATAAAGCATCATTACTGGGTCTCAAACTACAGGCACACCCAGCTAGGCCGACATCTCTGGAGCCCTGCACTTCATGTGCCTTTGCTGCTTGTGTAACCCTGGCTTAACTAGACAAAATGTCAGATAACCGAGACCATCATGGAGAAAAGTTTAGAACATTTCAGAGGAGAGGAAAAAGTTACCTGTGACATTTTACTGCATGACACCGTCATAAGAATATTGTTAAAATCTGTACAGCTCCATCTCAACACATACATTCCCTCCTCATTTCCTTCTTGCCGTAATTTGTTTATTGCATATTCTGTGCTAATAATATAATTGGAAACAAATGTATATTAATCAAATTAATTACAAATTGGAGATGTGCCAAATACCTAATTTTGTATTCAGTGAAATACCAATTCCTCCACAAAAAAATTGGCTGAACTTTATCTGATCCCCAATTGGAATTTTAATATTTGAGAACATTTTTTAAATTACATACATTTAGAACAAAAAAATGTTGCATTCAGCTGTCTAGGGCTTTAAAGACTTCAAGGGTTTGGATTTAGTTCTGTCCTGGATTTGGTGCATCTTTACTACAAATGCTGATCGACACAGAAGGTTGAAGGCCCTGCTCAATACAGCACAGAGTAAACAATTGCACATGTTTACTCTGTTTATGTAACTTAATAAAATATCTAAAAACAAAGTTGTTTTGTAGATTATGTATACATATTAATGGAATTTTGCTACTTTACAAAAATTTTGAAGTAAACATACTGCTCGATTAATTTTATTAAGCATAAAGACCAGTGGGGTGCCATTAAAGGAACAGTAACACCAAAAAATGAAAGAGCTTTAAAGTAATAAAAATATAATGCACTGTTGCCCTGCACTGGTAAAACTGGTGTGTTTGCTACAGTAACACTACTATAATTTATATAAATAAGCTGCTGTGTAGCCACGGGGGCAGCCATTCAAGCTGGAAAAAAGGAGAAAAGGCACATGTTACATAGCAGATAACAGATAAGTTCTGTAGAATACAATAGTGTTTTATCTGTTAACTGCTATGTGCCTGTGCCTTTTCTCCTTTGAATGGCTGCCTCCATGGCTACATATATATTTATATAAATTATAGTAGACTTTCTGAAGTAAACACACAACTTTTACCAGTGCAGGGCAGAAGCACATTACATTTTAGTTACTTTTATACACTTTCATTTTTTGGTGTTACTGTTCCTTTAAGATGAATATATCACATGGCTAAAAGCAATAATTTAACTTTGCATTGTATACTAAATTGTGACAGAAATTTAAAAAAAAAGGTCAAACCTATAGCAATTAGTAATTTAAAATGTCCTTAGCAAGAGAAATCACATAGAAAATACATAGAAAAAAAAAATCACATGATATATAACATACATAGAAAAAAATTCCAGTTAGCCACTGCAGATAAAATTATGCATCTGCAATGTCCACATATACGCTTTATTTAATCTGTTTTACAAAAATATAATTGATAAGGAAAGTGTGACCCTTTATAAAACAGTACCCTAAAAAGACCATTACTATTTAAAGGAGAAGGGAAGTCATTTTGGCATTTTACTGCCAATAGATTTGCCACATTAGTGCCACATAGAACACTATATTCTGCAGAAAGCATTACCATACCTGAGTATAGAGGCCTAGAAGCTTTCTCCTTTTGCTTAAGACAGCAGCTGCCATTTTAAATAGCTTCCTGCTTGCAGCCTAGCCATTACAGCTCAGATCATACCTTTCTAAGGGAGGGGTTCTTAGCATTCTTGTGGGAGGGGGAGCAGAAGAGGGGAGAGAACTGCACAGTCTCTGGCCACAGGAATTAAGGATTTTTCTGACAGAGGAAGTCAGACACACAAACAACATGTTTACAAAAAAGGAGACAAGAAATCCTGTGTTTCTTTTGATAGAGGACTCGCTGCAGCTATTCTGTAAGTGCTTATGGCTGTATTTACATAGACCTTTCTGATAAAGTTTACTTAGTTTTTACTTTTCCATCTCCGTTAGCAATAATGCTTATTTATGCTTAGGAAAACCTAAAGCATCCCCAAGACTATTACACCAGCTCTATGCCCATGTCCACTTGCAGTGTTGCAAACATATATTACTGGAGAAATTTCAAGTTTAAATTTCTCACCTATGTACAGAAAGTGCACACAGTCAGCTGTGTTACTTTACTGGCTATTAGAGGACAATTATTGGAACATAAACCACTAAAAAAATAGGGAATATTTTATATTTGCTCATTGTGATTTAAATTCACACACTTTCAGCTAGTTGGTGGCCTACCATATTGGTCCATGACATCCATTTTTTATGTTATTTACTATCAAAGGTGGCGCAACATCAGAGCAAAGGTAATGATGTGCATCTGCTGTAAGACGGAAGTATCCATCAATCAGTGCAGCGAAGGAAAGCGCCTCTTCTTGTGAGGAAAGCTTCAGCTCCTAAATATAACAAAGAGAAATACATTTCAATCTGCAATTCATTAGATACTGTAGTTTTATAATTAATTATAATCTTCTCAAATTTTCTCAATTCAAGTCTAGTGTAGATATCAACTACAGTAAAATACACAGTTCGAACAAATGTCTCCAGAAACAAGCAGGAAAGACTGCACTGACATAACAAAGGGGTTCCAGTTCTGCCAGATATACCAAAATTGCAACATGTTACTTTTGCCATTTTTTTAAAACAAATAGCTTGGAGGAATTTAGAGACTACACAAAACCTAAGGTACATAGAGAACTGCCATTGTATACGTATTTAATTATTTAGATAATATTTTTTACATTGTTTAGTGTTTGCTGCTCCCACAATGTAAATATCATTCACAAGTATGATAACAAGGTACATAACCACTTGGCAGGAACTTTTAGGCCAGTCCAAGTTCCTAATGCATCCAAAAGGTACCTGCATATATTGCTCTTGATTACTAGAAAAGGGGCAGTTAAATATTTAAAAAAATATTTCTTAAAATGTTAGTAATAGTGACCAGAATGCCAAACTAATTTATTCTCCCTTAATTGCCTTAGGCACTGATGGCTTTTGTGATCACATCCTCCAGTGACATATGCCTGGACAGACAAATTCCACTGTCTCTATAGGTTTTTTTGCTTCTCTAGGGTACTAGAGGTAGGGTACACGCTCAACACAACACACAAAAAACATACAGGCAGGTTAATTAGTTCCTGCCCATAGTGTGGGTGCATCTGATAGGAACCTTAGGTTAAGTGCCACTGAGGCAGGGACTTAAAGTGGACCTGTCACCCAGATATAAAAAGCTGTATAATAAAAGCCCCTTTCAAATTAAATATAAAACCAAAAGCCATTTTTTTATTAACACATCCATACCCATTATATAAGCATTTAAAAAATCACATCTGTCAATCATATTTTGCTTACCCCGCCTCTATGCCTTAGGCATAGAGGCGGGGCAGACAGTTACTTTCACTTTCAATTCAGAACTTTTTAGATGTTGCTGCACTCCTCACATTCCCCCTCCCTTCTCGCTATCTAATTTCATAACCAGCACATGGACATGGGTATCGGGTCCCCCCCATACAGGCACAGAAACAGGATTTTGGCAGGATGCAAAGCTTGCCTTAATAACAGTGTCCACAAAATGGCACCTGCCTGCTTGCTGCAATTGTGAAAAACATTTCTACAGTGTAGATGCAGTTTATTTTGCTTGACAAACACAATAGAAAACAATTTGGAAATATTTCTTAGGGTGACAGGTCCCCTTTAAGTTAATGATGTATAATCTCTATGTAAACAGATGCACAAATCTGTAGTCGCTAAATAATTATCAGATAATAATAATACCAATGTGCTATGGCAACGTGCATCTTGCACACAGGTTTTACACCTGCCAGTGGTAATAAAAGTGCTTCAGATCTAAACTAAGAAGGGGGAGGGACTTTCATCTATACAACTAGTATACCATTGATGTTTTAAGCAATATATTTGGCTAGGCTTATAGATGGCTATGTAACAAAATAAATATCAGGAATTTACAGTTCAAGTTTACCAATACTGTTGGCACTTACCATGCTCTTGTTATCCTGATTATTAATTATGACGGTATCCTCCTTTATGGCAATATGTGTGATTTCAGGATAATACGAGAAGCAGTTCCATTCATCTTTTAGTTTTCCCTTTTCATCTGAGTTCTTACTTTTGCTTTCTGTTTTTTTCCGTTTTAGTTTCCTGTCTTTTTCTGATGTGGTACACTGAACACAAGTGAAAAAAGGTTTTACAACTGATCTAAATTAGCAAGAAGCTTTAATGTCCAAATGTTAATTTGCCCTACTTAACACACAAAATACAGCAACTACAACTGCTGTAATTAAAGGCATACCGTCAGCAGAATAAAAAGTGTTTACATTTGACGAAAAGGTATTTGCTTGTACTTTCTATTTCATCTCTTGTAATTAGCATTAGTGCTCTTTGGCTTTAAACAGGCATTCTAAATATTCTCTCAGGATCACTGTGCCACAAAAAAAGCAGGATCAATTAATATTTTTTATCTGAAAGGCTCACAGAACGTATTAACTGTTGCTGGAGGTGCCTGTAGCATATTTATAAGACCTCTAATACTAAAAATACAAATGATGTGATTTACGACTCCATTTGTTGTCTAAACAAAGCCCCCAACCCTCAAATGTGTTGGCTTCAACAGGAGCCCTTGCTGCCCTGAGGTGGACTTTCAGGAGCTGGCACTTGTTCCCGGCACTTACTTTTCCAAGTGCTGAAGCAGGGCGAGGGAGGGCCACTTATCAGAGACCAGAAATCTGATTTAGAAACCAGAATTTCAGCTCTTGAAGTTACCAGGAGCAGTTTTTTTGCTTCCCCAGGTAAATTGCAGGCTGCTGCCACCTGAGGCAAATTTCTTAGTCTTAGAAAATACATATTCACAAACTTCTCTCAATAACACTGCCAAAAAAAAACTACATCTTGTACAAATATTTTGTTTTATATTAAAAAGGATAAATACGTCACTTTAAAACATGTGGCTGAAAAATGTGTGAAATTTATGATAAATATAATAAATTATACTGATAGAATAATCGAACCTTCGACAATGTAACAATCATCTTTTTAAAGTGACAGATAGATTCTACATTTGTCAATTTGTACAAATAGGGCTCGTTAGAAAGCCAAATTGAAATTTTCTCTGCTGGCAGAGCAACCAAACAAAATAAGAAATAGAAAATTATGGTTCCTAAAAAATTAAATAATTAATAGACTGCACTATCTGGTTTGCACAATATTATTCAGTGTATTAACTATTTTTCTGAAGTTACTTTATTTCCCCTGTAAACACTTACGGTTGGTTTACGTCTCCACTGTATTCCTGAGTTTCCAGTGACCAAGACTTCATAACGACGCATACTGTCATAGTCACTTATATTGAAGCCATTTTGTTCGTTCTCTGATTTGATAATCAGCGAATTTGTCTCAAAGCTTTCTGCGCCGTAATTCTTGGTTAACGTCTCCATGGTTGATAAGTATTTAACCTTCAGGTCATGTGGAGAAACACTACTGTCACATATGGTTTTATTGTTAAATTCTTTGAGGAAATTCTTAAAAACGTTGTTTATCCGCATCCGGGTTAGGAAATTCCTTTGTTTGATGGTTCTGTTAAGTGTTTCTGGAATATATTTCTTGTAGCTGAAAATTAAGATATCAAATTATAAACTCCTCGTCTCAACTCCTCATTAAAGGGATGTGCAGAATGATTTTTATTCCTGCAGTTAAGGCATATCGCACTTTGGGCCACATACCAAAAAAAGGTTCATTGTCCTTTGTAATTGAACCCCTCTTGGGTTGGTATTGGTTTGTATGTTATCAATGAAATGTAACTCTGAAGCAGAAACATCTTGAGATATTATTACATGGTAATATGGTGAGAACTGAGATCAACTGCATCATCTCCTAGAATCAAGCTTGTGGTGCCACTTACAAGAAAATCAGTAGCGCCCCAGAACTGTAGCAAATGGAGACCCAGCAGGCACAAGCACAATTTTTCCAATGGGTGCACACTCCAAACATTTTGCTTCTGGATTGATGTGAAATAAAGCTTTGTTTCTTATCCAACGCCGCTTGTGTTTGGAGTGCACGCCCATTGGAGAAATTGTACTCAATGAACAGATACAAACTTTAAATGTGAAAATAGAGTTTCACTTTAAGATGCTACTGGTCCTT
The DNA here is from genome assembly GCF_000004195.4 of Xenopus tropicalis. NCBI lineage: Eukaryota > Metazoa > Chordata > Amphibia > Anura > Pipidae > Xenopus > Xenopus tropicalis. Next base: position 84,555,439 of record NC_030680.2, on the reverse strand, counting down.
TAATGGTCGGAAGACAATTAATTTGTGTGTGTGTGCGTGCATAATTTTCCATTAAACATAATAAAAACATCTGCGTTATATAACATAAAAGCTATGAGACCTCTAATTATTTTAATCTACTTCGTTCACCTGATGTCCTTGGGAAGATCCGGAAGCTGTATATTTCTTTTTATGGCATAATGAGAAATTGCCAAAACCGCCATGCCCAGGCACTCATTCTCTATTTCGTGAACCTCTTGATCGTTTTTTGGCTCTCTGACTGGAGCTAGGCATTTCACCAATTCATACTGGCCCTAGAGAAATACAAAAGTCTATGTTAAAAAACAAAAACCTTAGTGATCAATGAACAAAGGCAACAAATTACTAAAAGGGGATTTTCACATAAAGAAGCCAGTTATCCTCCATGTGTCTTAATCCAAAATAAAAATAAGTTCCAGCTCATTAATGAATAATAAATGAGTGCCACATTGTCATAGGAGTCAGAAACAGAGAAAATAAACAGCCAGATGTATTCTGCTTTCAATAAAAAATACATTTACAAATAACTTTAAACCCATCTTTCAATAGAAAAAAAGAAAAGGCAAAGAATCGGAATGTTCTGACCAGGAAAGGCATATATTGTACCTGGGCAAATAGGTAATCCAGTGAGCTGGCATCAAGAAGAGGGGTACCTTCCTGGATTTGTTTTTTATCATAACCATCTCTTTTCTTAGGATAATGTCTCCAAACGGATGGCTCATTTTCATTTGTCCCATGCCAGTTTGTAAAAATGAACCTTATAAAAAGAAAAAAAAATGTCATCCAAATTTAGTCTGTGATAACAGAATTTTAAATTCAAGTACTGTAAATGTCCTATATTAAACAATGTCTGTAAACTGACTTCCTTATTTAGGGGGAAAAAATTGTAAACAATGACAAAACAATTAACTTCTTTTTGCTTAAGGAATATATGTATTTTTCTTATTTGAGAGAGAAGAGATAAAGGTTTAAAGTACTGTACACAAATGTACCCCTTCCCTCTAAAAAAACAATCAGCATTCTCGTCAATACTAGACATCCCAAGCTCATAGCATCAGTTTAAAAAAAAATGACAATTGTAAAAGTAGACAATTGGGTCGCTAAACATCAGATAAATAGAAGCTGAGAAAGAACATAGCAGCAATCTAGAGTTTTTTTGTAGGCAGATATCCTTATACTACAACTTGGCACAAAAAGATATGCTTGGTTAGAGTATTTCCTGCTGTACAACACAGGTAGATCAGGCACAAAAGGGAAGGATACTGAGCTGTGCGGTTAGCACAGAAACAAGGTATGCAAAACACTAAGCACAGACTAGTTAAGGCACTCCCTCTGTGGCCACCCGCAGATTCAGGAACACACAACAAACACAAGCTACATACACCACTTACTGCTCTGGTGGCTGACAGATACAGGTACTAACAAGCTAACTGGGCACTTTATTCTCGGCAGATATACACAGAAAATAAAACAGCATGAGTTGGTCAGTTTATTTAATAGTGACAATATATAAAATAGCGACTTATACTTAATAAGCAATACACCAAAGGAAACCATTAGATATAATATGCAAGGATGCAACCTAGTGCTGGAGTATATTAAGCATATGACATCTAATAAGAATACACTAAAATTGCTTAAAGATTATATGGTTTCTTTAGGGCTGTGACAGATGGGGAGATTAGTTGCCGCGCGACAAATCTCCCTTGTCGCGGGCGACTAATCTTCCCGTAATGCCATCCCACCGGCGAGAATGGAAATCGCCGGTGGGATGGCATACGCGGCGAGGCAATTTGCCGAAATTGCCTCGAGAGGAAACTTCAGCGATTTCGGCGCCGTGTATGCCATCCCACCGGCGATTTACATTCTCACCGGTGGGATGGCATTTCGGGGAGATTAGTTGGCCGCAACAAGGGAGATTTGTTGCGCCGTGACTAATCTCACCCATCTGTCACAGCCCTTAATAGGTATGGTTAACAAGCCAGTGGCAAAGGCACCTGATACCCCTATCATATTATACACAGCACCACAGGATGGAGAGGTCTCAACTGATAAGATACAAAAATCAAAGTTAGACTTTTTCTCTTTGGACCCACTCAAGAACCTGGGGAATAGTTATCTAAATTAGAGCTCACCACAGTTATTTAACCACTCTAAAGTCATTTGGGAATTTTTCAGCAAAGGATTTTTAGCAGCATATTTCTCAAAAGGAGAAAATAGATTTGGTGGTTGTGCATGGCACTAAACGTACTTGCAGGGGAGCTGTAAGGAAGAAAAGCCAAAACTGAACCATGAGAATTTTGAGGGGTATCTAATTTGAAACCTTATGCATCACAGTCATGATTTATTTTTGTAACCATTTATATAGCATCATCACACCATAAATTAACACTTGTTGATTATAAATGATAACGCATGCTCTATTTAAAAAAAAAAACAGCCTGAGAGCTTTTATAAAGGTTACAAACTCTTTAAATACTTCTAGTGGCTTTTTTTTAATTTAATTCACAATTCTGTATAATGACAGACGTCCAACTATAAAAGGTTCTCTTTATCAAGTCAAAAGTTGTGCTTTTGGAGCAGACTTTTAAACGTTTGGCGACACACCCCTTACTGGTTATTAACTCACATGTGCATCCAGTGAACAAATAACTATGATCTAATAACTAGATACTATGTGTATAATCCAATTTATACAAACAATGAACTTGTTTACACCAAGGGGCGTATTTATTATGCTGTGTAAAACTAATTCGCCGAAAAAAAAAGCTGTGTAAAATAAATGGAAAAGATCGCTATCTGAACGCCAGATATTATGCCGTTATTTTCCATAAGTTCTGGTGGAAGAAAAAATGCGTAAAACAATTACGCCGATTTTACGTCATTTTTACATGGCGAAGCTTGGCGATGTGTGGCGAATTTTCTCGCCGTTTTTTACACAGCATAATAAATATGCCCCCAAATCTAAGAAATCAAAATCACTCTTCCTAACCCTACACGCTACAATTATACATACAGACATTTTCTGCATGTTCATGTATTATAGTAAAAGGCAGGCTGTGTGCAGCTGAAAATGTTCTTGCCAGGTCTCTAGGGTCAGCAGTCCTAGCAAGTAATCTCCAGAGATGATGCTGACTGGATTTTCAGTTCAGGTCCCTTCCCCCAGTTCCTGCTCTCTTTTGAACTGCTATTCCGAGCAACTGTCTATTTTCAACAAAGGCAGAGGACACAGCCATTCCCTTGCAGCCTTTATATGCAGCTCCACTTCCAACTCTCATTGTCTCTGCTAGGGGCTGTACACCTTCAGAAACACTAAAATCAGTATGTGCCTGCATGCAGTGGTGTTCATATACATCTCTTCCCTAGGGCAAGGGCGCATGGTGAGAATATCCTCTTCTCTCAGCCCTGTGTTTTTTGTCAGGCTGAGAGAAGTGGATGATGTGCTTACCTATGCTGCCACGTGTTCCTGCACTAAAACCTACAGTAACCGCCTAAGTGTGGGCACACAGAGCGGAGTGGATCAGAGGCAGCCTAAAAAATCCTATAGCAGACATTCTTAGGCTGACTGCCGATCCCCTCTCCTCTGTGTGCCTGCACTCAGGCGGTTCCTGTAGGTTTTAGTGCAGGCACACAGTGCAGTGTAGGCAAGTGGATCCACTTCTCTCAGCCTGACTGAAAAACGCAGGGCTAAAGCTGGCCATACACGTGGCGATCTCACGATGTTTCGTACGACCGTCGGTCGCACGAAACATCGTCAGATCCGCCACACACCATTCAGGGCTGAATCGGCAGGTAAGGAGGTAGAAACAATAGGATTTCTACCTCCTTCTGCCGATTCAGCTCTGAAGGGAGAATTTTGGTCAGGCGCCTTCTATGGCGCCCGATCAAAATTTTCTAACTTGGCCGATCGGCGAGCCGACCGATTTCAGCAGCTTCCTGCGATATCGGTCGGCTCGCTGACATGCCATACACGCACCGATTATCGTACGAAACGAGGTTTCGTACGATAATATCGGTGCGTGTATGGCCACCTTAAGAGAAGTGCCCTTGCCCTTACTGTCCATATGCTAATGAATCTGCTATATTAGGAATGTATTTATAAAGTGCTTTACAATAATTTGTAACAAACATTTAAGAAACAAGTGTAACAGAATAAAGAGAGAAATTGAATCCAGTTGCTCCATAGCAACCAATAAGATGTTTGCTTTTAAACAGGTTGCCAGCTGATTTAATTAGACCGTGCAAACTTTGCACCTTTTATTACATGACCCTGGAGCCTCAACTAGATAAACTTCTCTTTTTAGACATATTTAGCAATTCCTCTTTGTAACCAAAAAGAATTACTTCCCAAAATATGAATACTAAATAGAATATTAAATATTGACTTTGCAGTCAATGTCCCTTGCAAACATATTCTCACCTTACTCTTACAGTTTTAACAACTTTCTGTTTAATAATAAAAGGAGTACTTTACCTTTAAGTTATTTTTATAGTTTATATACTTCCCTCTTCTGTCTGTGAGGCTACAAGTTTACTGTTATTTTATATAACTTATGTTTCTGTTGAGTCCTTCTTCTATTCTAAGCTCTCATTCAAATCATTGTCTGGTTGCTGGATAAACTGGACCTTACCAACCATTCCAAACTGGAATTCCAAACTGAAGAACTGCTACACAAAACTCAAGAAATAAAAAAAATTAAAACCAACTGCCAATTTCTCTTAGAATACCACTATCTATATAATACTAAAAGTTTAAGAGTGAACTACTCTTTTTTTGTAAGTTTTTCTTTATTGGTTTTTACAACATTACACAAAAATAAACTTTGATATAGAATAGAAAAAGAAAGAGAAGATAGATAAAGGTGGTGGTGGGCGCCCATAATTACTCGGTTACCATTTATGCAGGTTAGATACAGGTAATTGTTAGAGCTTTTTATACCATTAAGCTAGCCATTTTGGTCTGCTGTATTGTGCGATCGTGGGTCCGCCAACCAGCGGCTCCAGACTTTCTCAAACTTGGTTGGACACCCTCGAGCGAGATCGGTGAGTTTTTGCCGTGGCAGTATATCGTCTACTAGCTTGGTCCAGAATCTGAGTGTAGGTGGCTCAGTGGCCTTCCAGGTGAGTAGTATGGCTTTTCTGGCGTAGTGCAAAAGTTGTTGCAGACATAGTCTGTCTCCAGGGGGTATGGTGAGGCTTTCAGTGTGGCCTAATAAGCAGAATGTGGCTGTCCGAATATTCGGTACTTCCAGTGTAGAGCTGAGATAGGTAAGTATTTCAGTCCAGAAACGCTGGATTTTGGGACAGTCCCAGAACACGTGCAAATAGTTACCCTGAACTAGATTACATTTCACACACACATCTGGGTAACCCTGGTACATTTGCGCCAGCCTGTGGGGAGTTAAATAGACTCTGTTAAGAAATTTAACGTGAATATAGCGGTCCCTTGTAGCTATATTTATTTCAGAAATTTGCTCAAGTATGTCCTCCCAGGTTTCCCTATCTAGCTGAGGAAGGTCCTGGGCCCATTTAAGTTTAATGTGGTTTACTGAATCAAAGTTATTTTGTAGAAGTATAGCATAGAGCCAGCTAAGTGGTTTGGGGAGGTCAGGTCTATGTAGATACCGTTCCAAAGTACTCTCCGTTATGCTAGGGGGTTCCCTAGAGAATTGGACCTGGTATGCATGTTTCAGCTGGAGGTACCTGAATACCATGTAACTTTGCAAATCGAATTCCTGTTTTAGTTGGGCGAATTGCTTAAGTGCTCTTTGTTCAACCACATCGCTTAAGCGTTTTACCCCTACAGCAGCCCAGAGGTTGGCATCTGGGAAGAACTTAAATTGTGCAAGGGAGTTATTACCCCACAGTGGTGTCCATTTAGACCAGCTGCCTGCTTTTTGGTGGAATTGTCCTACCGTACTGGCAAAGACCTGAGTAACAGTCTTCATTGGGGGAGTTAAGGGGTAGAGTGGTGGTAGTCCTCTGTAAAGTTGGTTAGCCAGTGCCTCGAATGAGGAGATTACCGCAGCTTCTAATACTGTGGCTTGGTTGTTGGGGTCTGGGTTTAGCCACCACCTTGCATATACCAGTTGGCTTGCGTAAAAGTATAATTGACAGTTAGGTAGGGCTAAGCCTCCTTTCTTAACCGGGGATTGAAGCATTGGGAAACTGATTCTTGGTCGTTCCCCCGCCCAAATAAACTCTCTTACACATACATCAATTTCCCTGAACCACTTCTTTGTAGGCGGAGTTGGCGCGTTGTGGAATATGTACAAAAATTTTGGTAACCAGACCATTTTTAGGATGTCGATGCGGCCAGGTAGAGAGAGTGGCAGATTGGCCCAATGGTGTAGCTTGGATCTGAGGGACTTAAGGGCAGGAGTTAGGTTCAGCTCTACAAATTGTGCTAGGTCTCTGTGTATCACTATGCCTAAGTAAGTGAAGGAGGTGACCCATTGAAGTTGGGGGCCGTGCAGTGGATCTCTGACACTTTCCCTGTCAATAGGGAATACCAGGGATTTTGTCCAATTGACCTTGAGACCTGACAGACCACCAAATCTCAAGATCTCGGTGTGAAGTTCCGAGAGGGACTGTTTAGGATTAGCCAGATATATTAACATATCATCTGCATAGAGCGAGATTTTCTCCTCTATTCTCTGCAGCTTAAGACCTTGTATGCCTGGATTATTGCGTATTCTAATGGCCAGGGGCTCTATGGCCAGTGCAAACAGGAATGGCGAGAGTGGGCATCCCTGCCTAGTTCCCCGTGCCAGGGGGAATGTCTGTGATAGTTCCCCGTTAATTAGGATCCTGGCAGCTGGTGAGTCATATAGGGCTTTTACCCATGCAATAAACTGAGGCCCCAGCCCATATCTTGCAAGTAGGGCCCAGAGATACGGCCACTCCACGGTATCAAATGCTTTTTCGGTGTCTAGAGCCACCACTACTCTTTCCCCTCTATTGTCGTGTTTGGCCCAGATATTGATATACAGGCGCCTGATGTTAACATCTGTGGCCCTACCTGGCATAAAGCCAGTTTGGTCAGGGTGTATTAGGAGTTCTATGACCTGCTTGAGCCTGTTAGCTAGAACTTTGGCCAGTATTTTGATGTCAGAATTTAACAATGAGATTGGCCTATAAGATCCGCAGCTTTCCGGGGGTTTCCCTTGCTTTAGGATTAGGGAAATAGTGGCTAGTTTGGCACTCTCTGGTAGACGGGCTCCCTGTGTGATTTTATTGAACATATTACATAGTTGTGGTATTACTGTTTCTGTGTTTGCTTTGTACCATTCAATGGGCAGTCCGTCAGGACCGGGGGACTTCCCATTGGGGAAACTGTCTATGGCCTCCGCGACCTCATCTGGAGTAATTTCTCTATTTAGGGCTTCAGCGTCCCTGTAACTCAGTTGTGGGATTGGTATTTCGCTTAGGTACTGGGTTAGGGTCTCGGGTGTATAGTTTATTTTGGACTGATAGAGGGTAGTGTAGAAGCTAACAAATTCAGCTTGGATTCGGTCTTGAGTAAGCACTTCTTGGCCGTTAGGGATAAGTAATCTTGGAATGGATGTCACTTGCGTAGGCTCCCTAGCAAGAATGGCTAGCAGCTTACCGCATTTGTCACCTTTTTCATACCAGGAGGCAGCCCTTGTGAGTTCCCATTGAGTGTGTTTATGTATATACGCTAAATTAACGTCTCGCTGGGTAATCTCAAGGGTTGCCCCTTTTGTGTCGGATGGGTCGTTAACATATGCCTTTTTGGCTTCCCCTTGAGTTTCCCGTAGGGTTTCTAGTTCAGAGTCTTGTTGGCGTCTGGCCTCTTTAATTAGTGAGATGTATGCACCCCTTGCGTAGGCCTTGCTTGCGTCCCATACCACTTGGTGGGGGGGCTGTTTCTGCGTTTATCTCCCAGAATTCTCTAATTTGGGATTTAAAGCTGCCTTGGACAAAATTGTGTGTGATCCATTTTGGAGGTAATCTCCACTGCCTTGGCCCTTTCCCTTCACTCAGCCGCAATTCTAATTGAAGAGGGGCATGATCTGAGCATATTCTTGGGGCATAGGATGTGCTAGCCACCATCTGCAGAGTAGACGGGGAGGCTAGTGCCAAGTCTATACGGGAAAGAGCAGAGGTTGTTACTGTATAACATGAGTACTGCTGTAGCGTTGGGTGCAGCCATCTCCAAATATCGGTTAAGTTTGTGGCTCTCAACCAATCACCAAATGCACTTGTTTCTCCCTTGAGTGGTTTTAATCTATCTTTTGCAGGGTCAGGGACTGCGTTAAAGTCACCTAGCCAGAAGGTAGAATAATCTCAGCGTGGAATGTGGGGTTTAGCCAACGCTTATTCAGAGCCCTTACCCTTTGACCCACTAGATGCGTTTCTTGGAGTAATATTATGTCAGCCTTGAGCCTTTTAAGGTGATCTAATATTACTGCCCTTTTGATTATATCATTCATACCCCTGACGTTCCAGATTAGCTTGATGTTCGGCCCTGCCATGGTACACATCTTTTACATACAGTTACTAACCCACAGACTGGCGCATTTACTGTAGAAAAACATAGTGTGGACGCCCATCCACCGACATAGATTAAAGTGTTATAAATAAGAAATAACAAAGAAAAAAATAGTACAATTCCCTCCCCAACTGTCCCCCCTCCCGGTATCCCCCCAAAAAACATCTGGGAGATACATTAATCCCTTAACTGGTTTCATGGAGTAGGAGCCTGGAGCTATAGCCAGATAGTCAACCAGGCTGTGAACTGTGTCAACTTAACTTTTAAAGAACTGGTTTCTCTGCAGTCGCTTTCAACTGGCAAAGTGAAATACAAGTTATTGAGGTAATTGAGGGTCTACTCCACTGTTTCCCTCGCTTGGGCCCCCGTTGTGGAGTGTACTTTAAGTGCCTTGGCCCTTCAGTGTACCTGTTTTCCCTGCCCATGGCCTGTACGGTGGTTGCGGTTCCTGTTATACTGGCAGTAAAGTAATGCAGGCTGTCGGTATCCCCAGCAGCGTCTTATGTGTGACTTCTGGGCTCTTAGAGTTAGGCGGCCCAGTTGCCTGGTTACTTACGGCACCATATCGGATTGCTGCTAGGTGTCCTGTTGCCTTGGAGAGTGCGTTGGACTGGGTCGCTGTGGGTTACGCTGTGGTGATGATGCGCGGAATTCGATCCAGTGTTCCGCCCCGGCAGGTTGTTCAAAAATGTGGCCTCCGTCCATGACTCTCAGCTTGGCAGGAAAAATCATACTGTAGTTGATTCCCAGGTCTCCCAGGTCTTTGAGCCACTGCTCTGCAAACTGCTCAGGGTTTTGGCCCTCGCTCCTCTCAGGGAGTCCCACCACTCTGATGTTGGAGCGCCTCTGTCGGTTCTCCATGTCTTCCATGCGCTCAGTGGCCTGCTTTAGTGCTTTGTGTATCTGAGCGAGTTCATTTGGGAGTGGAGTTGTCCTATCCTCTAGGATGCTTACCCGCCCCTCGATTGCACCTGTTCTTTCACGTATATTCTGGACATTGTGTTTTAGTAATGATAGCTCCATCTTCACCTCCTCTATCTTGGTGGTCAGCGTGGCGGTAAGTGTAGCTTGGTAGTTTGCAATTGCCGTTAGGATGTCCTGTGCATTAGGTGTAAGGGCGTTTGGGTTACTTGGCTCCTGTTCCACTTGCGTCTGTCGGGAGATGGAGGAGTGCTGCGGGCGCCATCTTGGATTACAGTGCGCGCATACTGCTCTAGTTTTGCAGTGGTGTCTGAGCGTGTCTTCTGCGTATGTTTCCCCATCTTTCCGGCTCCGTGGCACCAGGAGTTTAGGGGTAACGACTTGAGATAGTTTGGTGTGGATCTCGGGGTCCTAAGTTGTAGTTTCAGGATGACTTTCAGCGGAGCAACCTCACCACGCAGCTTACTAGCTCGGCATGCGGCTCCGCCCCCCTGAACTACTCTTTTTAAACTAAATTGAGACAATACAATTAAAGCCAAAAATAAACATATACATATAATACTTCATAAAATTTTTATTGCAAATGTTTAATATTTTCATTATTGATGTCAAGGAAGTAGCAATGAGGAGACAGTAAAGGCAGGAGTGCCAGTTAGCTGGATAAAGTTTGACATTTCTCCAAAAGTTTTGAATTTGCCTTGATTGACTGATTATGTAATCTGTCACTTATGTATGTACTGCTGACAAGAGCAAAAATAACCCTGCCACTTGACACAAATAGCTAAATGGTTGGTGTATTTGTCTGTACTGAAAAATACTAAATACTATGTAAATACAACACTCTTACATAATATTAAAATAAGATTAGATTATTGTCCTCTTTGCCCCACTCCAGCTATTCTGTGCTCATGCTGTATTGTATTGCTTTCATTTTAATGGTATAGTGGCAGGTACCTAGAAGAATGGGTATTATTTTTACTCTGAACCATGGTTTAATAAGATGCTGGTTCAGGAACAGAGTTCTTATGCCAGATAGTTAAAACATGTGAACTAATTCTGAAACTTGTTAAGTCACAACCCAACATGAAAATTACGGTTTTCATAAAATTGGTGAACATAAAAACAGCATATAACCAAATTCACCTACAGAAACAAAAGAATGATGAAGAGGTGGAAATTAAACAAAAACATTAACGCATTTTTCTAACCGAATGTCTCCCCAAACTTTGCAAGAAAATTAATGAGCAACAGTAGTTCAACTTTAGGAAAAGGTGTCCAAAAATTTGAAAATCTCTGAAACAGAAAATTAAGGTTTCTGGTAATACTTAAAGCTCAGTCAGGTAGACAAAGAAAGATTTTAGACACAATCGGTAGAAAAATTTGTATACATTCCTAAGTCTGGAAGCTGTCCACCTATTAGGCTATGGGCACACAAGGTCTGCATCTAGCAGTATAATCAGAAAAGGGAATAGAAGGAAGCAGATGAGCCTATTTTGAAATTCCTATTAATTATCCTAATTTGCACGCAACATTCTTTCACCATATGATCATTCACAAAAAGGCTTAAGACTCATATCTTCCGACTAGACAACCCACAGTTTTGACCAAAAGGCATGCTATTGCTAGCAAAATCTATAAAAAGAAAATTTCACTCTAGGGTCACTATCTTGTCAATAAAACTGTTGCATGATGCCAAGTACAAAATAAGCTGATAATTTTATATAATATAGTAGATTGTTCAACACTAAATGCTGACTAGTTTCTTCTGGCAACTTGTACAATTTAGCACCTATGCTCATAGGCCTGCCCTGAGTTTAACAAGTCATTTTATTTTCAATAACTTAATGGTGGAACCAGCACTGCTGAATGTTGAATACATAAATAAAACCCCATACCTCATACGATAATGAAGTTTCAGTGAAACATTAGAATCTATCTTGAAGTTATGATTCGGTGAATACCAGCTTTGGCTTCTCTCATTATACAGAGCAAACAGATTGTGGCAAAGGGGAGATATATCTTAAAGAGAAAAACAGAAAAAATATAATTTAAAAATGTTAACATAAAAAAAACATAAATTACAATATGGCAATAGTTTAGAGCGCAAACTGCTTTAGGTAAACTCCCTTCCCTGCCAGCATCCACTTCCTATTTACTTGAAGGCAAGTGGACTCCTGGGCCAAAGATGCCCACCAAGATCAGAACTGATCCATTTGTTTGAAAATGATGTTTTACAACAACAACAACAAACATTTGTAAAGCGCTTTTCTCCCGTAGGACCCAAAGCGCATAGGTCACAGCGTTTTAGGTCACATTCATATAAAAATATAGAACATTTTAAAGGGTTCACAAACTTCCATGCACCTCTGTGTACTGAACTAAATCCTAATAATATTTTGCATATTGAAATTTATGAAAAATAAATATATATCGCATCAACTTAGAACAAGAAATTGTAACACTCATTTGTTCAGAGCACTAAAATTAAATGAATTTATGGGCTTGGGTTCAGTTTAGTTCTGGGCATTACAAGAAAAGATATTTTGTGGTATAGGTGTAGAATTACGTACAATAAAAAGCTATAAATATAGATATGGCCCTTACCTACATGGGAAACCATGCAAGTGAAAATGATTTGAAAAGCACCAGTGCTGGTGCTTTTACCCCATTGCTATAAAAATAATGGGGGTGGCAGTATGCAATTTTGAATAATCAGGGTGACATAGGCATTTAGTTTTGAGCATTAGCTGACTAGGTCACTCCATTTACCAGAACACTTTTACAGAAAGTAAGTGCTTCAGCAGGCAGAACCAACTGCCAAACAAATATGCATTATTATAAGGCAACCCTTGTTGTAAAGCATTGCTTTTGCCCGTGTTTATTGAAGGCAACTTAAGGGGATAATTGCAGCCTGAAAATCTGCCCCTACGCTAATAAAATCTTCTAACTGTGCTTGCACCCAGAAGCACTGAATCCGCCCAGGTGCAGGCACACACAGCCGATATCTGCCAACAAACGCAAGACTTGACTTTTGTTGGCGGATATTGGCAGTGTGTGCCTGCACCTTGGTGCAGCTGAGCTAAAATTAGCTAAGCTATGGGTCAGCCAATACTTGCCACACAACAGTGGTACTTTAACACCAATGCGGGCAGGGTGGGGCTCTGAAGTTTGGGCTGACGCTATCTAGTGCAGGCCCGAACCCGTCTGACTTGTGGGTTCCATGGGCTTTACCTAGCCTGCACAGAATTATTAGAAAGTGATTGCATGGATGCAAAGCATATTTAAGCAGTGGTTCATGAGATACATTTTATTCAAGTGTAATTTTTTAAGTGTATACATTTTTTAATAAACCGTTCAAAGTTTTTATAGCACTTGGAGCAACACTGTTTTTCCTGCTTGTATTGAAATAAGGTAAATTTTCAGTGGCAGTGAAATAACTCAGTTGAAAAACCATGATGCACTAAACCAGGGGTGGGCAAACCACGGACCGCGGGCCACATCCGGCCCCTTGGCCTTTTTAAGCCAAGGGGCCGAGACTTGGTGTCATTGGCGGGCCGGAATTAAACAGACTAAGGGGGCGTAACGCTGGCCTGGCCCTGCCCGCCCTGGCCCGGGGGTAAGTAAATGTGGCCCGTGAGCCAAAAAGTTTGCCCACCCCTGCACTAAACTGACCACAAATTTTGTATCATGACCTTTGAGAATCTGTAATTTAAGATTTACTTAACCTGCCCATTATATATAGAATAATTTCCATTCAGATTGAGCTCCATGTGGAGGCATCAGAATAGTTGTTGCAGACAGTTTTGATATTATCCAATCTGTGACCTGAATGAATGGATTAAAACAATTTGGCAATTTAAGATAATGGGCAAATTGCATATAGAATACTTGTTTGACTTAATTATAGCCTTTATAAATACTGCTTCATCCTAATTACCAAAAGTTAGCATTAGAAAATAGTTCTCTTCATACTTTAACAACACAAATATGTGATGGAATGCGTGGACAAAATAGAAGAAATACTTACTGCAGTGCAAAGCAGACTCAATGCACAAATCCTCAGCAGTAAATTCTCCTTGGAGATGATAGAGAGTTGACTTGTCAGGCAAGTAAAAGCAGATTTCCAGGCCATCTTTTGCAGCTATACCTACTTCTAACTTCTTTGAATTCCTCATTTTTGCACAAAAGGCCATTTTTGTTTTCAAATTTTCCGAAACATTTAGATTCTGAATTAAAATACAAAAATAGGCATTTTTGTAATCTGGGGGAAAATAAAAGCATATTTGACAAACTTCACTTTTTCAGGTATGAATCTTTGTCTTTTGTTTCTGAAACAGAGATACATCAGACAGGCCAGACAGGTGGGTGCAAAGACAAAGAATTGATTTTGATTAAGGACATTTTCTGAAAAATTCTTAAAGACCAACATTTTCGAACCTGTCCAATCGCTACTGTATGATGACATATGCCCAGGTTGTTTTCTCAAAACACAGTTTGAAGGTTATCTGGCAAACACTAGCTGAATCTTCCTCTCCTGTAACAGGCACAGTACATGCTAGTATGTTTCTATGGCATGTCCATAACTTTGTATTGTACTTACTTTTTACATATGATTGATTGACTTACCTTCTATAAAGTCCACCTAGTGAGCTTCATGCTACTTATTTATCTGGGTTCTGTTTGCATATTTTGAACTTCAAATACACGTAACCTTGCATTTATCTACAATAATGATCAAATCGCAAATAGGAAGAAAAGTTGAAAATTTCTGCAACAGCAGCTAACTATGAAACTTGCTTAAATCCTTATAGTGGGTAATAAGCCCATATGTTCAACAAAAACCCAAAATGTAACATTATACATTTGTAATTTAAAAATGAATACATTAAAAATGTAAATATGATTAGTGTCCCGATAATTTTGTTACCATGGTGATCGGTTGTTTTGTCGATTGGACAGGTTAGAAATTTTCAATTTGATGACGATGAAATCTGTGCATGCAGGCCCGGATTTGTGGCAAGGCCACAAAGGCCCAGGCATAGGGTGGCAGGGCTTTAGGGGCGGCATGCCACCAGCTTCTGCTTCTAAGATGGGTCCGAAGTACTGGGGAAGTGCGGGGTTTACATCACACTGGGATCTAGGCTACCCAATACTACACTGCTACAATCCTCAGGTCCACTGACAGGTATTTGTAAAGAGAAGGCAGGGTAAGAATTTACTGTACTTTCTCTTTCTACCACCCAGATTAATAATGCTTCTCTTGCTTACCACCAGGTAAAACATGATTTAACACATGTATTCATATAAGGCCAATAAAATTATATAACTTTTGACCTGTGCTCCAGTCATGTTTTATATCAAAAGGACACAGTATTTTGTATGTGTTTTAGAATGGTACAGAGTGCATACTGTCAGTGGATATAAACAAAGTTAAAACACTTGTGTCTGAACATCAGCCAAAGTGCTGAATAAAACAGGAAATCCTTTACTGGGTAGTTTAGGTGCTTTTGATAACCTGCGAAAAAAAAAGCCTTGGGGTACTACACAATATCCGCTTTCTGTCTGTGTCCTTCTTACAATGCTGGGTTTCATTTCTACATATTGTTTAACCTTTGGCATTAAAGGGGACGCCCACACAAACATAACAGTAAGCAACATCAATATGCTGTACAAATGATTTCATACAACCATTTAAAAATGTCAGTGCTTTAAAGTAGATTTTACATGAAATTGCTATATACAGTGGATGTCCACCCAAGAACACTTTTTCTTCATAATTAAAGCAAATATAACTTTAAGAAACTTTTTAATAATTATCATGATTTTAAGAGTTATTTTTAAACTAAATGGCACTTCAAAGCAGTTTCTATCTGTTCTTTTCTATTGCCTTCTCAGCTTGCTTGACTGCAGAAATAATATATCAAAAATGTAGCTTTCTCATGCCATGACTTCTCAAGCCATTGCCATTGCCATTCAAGCCATTCTCAAGCCATGACTTCTCAAGCCATTCCCACATTGCCCCGAACACTTTTCACTCACTACCACTGTTGATGGATAGTGGAAAAGGAGTGTAAGGAAATGTAAGAGACAGAGAGAACTGATTTAAACATACAAATAACTTAAAAACAAGTGAAAATAATTAATGAATGTATAATGAAATGTAATGTTTTAATTTTGGGTGGACCTTTGCTTTAAAAAGTACACCTGCCGGGTATTGACCACTGTGCTGCTTCTCCTAACTACCTAGTCGAGAGTTGGTTACCATGTCTTCCCTTTCTCATGTCCCACTCCAAATCCCACAATCCTCTGGAAATGCACCACATCCCCTTTATTAAATTTGGATGAAAATCTAATGCTCCACTAAAGATTTGGCTAAATCCAAATCTTCATATGCAAATTAGCAAAAACCTTGAAAAAAATCAACCGTTTCTGATGTCACTCGGTCTAAAGTCAAATCCCAAACCAAACCTGGCGTTTGGTGCATCTCACTATTCCTTTGTGCCTCCCATGTAAACACAGGGGTTTAGTGAACATTTTAGGACATCCTCCCACACCAAAAAATTGTCATGGCAGTCAACCCATGCATTTTCTGTACATTGCTTCTGAGCCCTCCTCCATCCAATTTCCTTTATCTCCCTTCCCGCTTTGACATGAGCTCATTAAGCTCGGCTTTTGAAGAAAAGTTCTGATCTGAATCTATTTATTTATACCCAGATATACTTGATTCCACAGAACACATGATATCTATGTGATTGCTGATGTGCAGTGTAATGCAACCTCCTCCCTCACTTTGTTTCATTGTAAAGTAATGGTCTATATGGGACTTAAAGTCAGTCGGTCTGCTTTCCAAAGAATCTATGCTCCATCCACTGTGGAAATCAGGACTTCAACCCCGCATCTACAGTGCAAGGAGGTAGCCAATGAGGGCCATTTGATGTGAAGAGGACAGGGGGCTATTTGCAGGGATGGCACTTTCAAAAAACTGGAATGGAATGTGGGTTCTCCTTTAAGAAGGGGGTTCACTGCATTAATTCCACACTGAAGGACACTTCAGCTAATTTTAGCCCACCACACCCTAACCTCACTAGTACTTCCGTAATTATTTTATTTTATTTTTTTTTTTTAAAGCTGATCCTTCCTGTATGTATGTTCACTGACAGTTACAAAATCAGTCATTCAGGGAACACAAAAACCTGATTTTGATGTGAAAACCCTAATGTAATCATTTTCACACTGAAGTCCATTTGTACTAGGTGCAAAAGGCATAGGAACAGTAGAGAAAATGACCTGCGTGTCATAAGCCTATAACCACAACTTTGTATTTCATTGTGCAAGTCTAAAACAACTTTATGAAGGTCATATAAGGTTACAATCCAAATTGGACAGATTGTAATTCCAAAAGACACACACGATTAGCTGGGGGTCTTTTTTAGACTTCAGCATCATGGAAGACCAATTCTGATTAATCACACACACAAACAAGCAGTGTTCAAGAGAAGAATTTTTAACTGACCATACATGTTCAGATTTTAGTCTTCTTCCTATAAAAGTCTGGATATTGATCGTACATTTAAATGCAATGATCTAAAAGTAACATTTAGATTGAAACTGTAGGATAACGTACTAAAAATAACAAATTGGGGGATGTTCAAAAGATAAAATAATTGGTAGACAACAATTACACAAAAGTAAATGCATTGTAGGTCACCCAAGGATATCATCAGATACACAATACATTAGATTTTATCATTATCTGACAGAAATTTTCTAACCTGTCTGACAGAATAAATGACTAATTTTGCCATGGTATGAAAATTATCGGTAAAATAATTTGGAGTCCAGACACGGTCTGAAAATCGCACAGAGTATAGTTTTGTATGATTAAGCAGAGCTTGACAAATAAAATATAGTATCTCATACAAATACTGTCATGTCTGACACATGTTTCTAATTTTTGGCTGATTTGTGTTTTCATTGTAATGATAAAACATGTTTCTTCATATTTCCAAAATTAGGAAACCCCAGTTACCAAACATTCCTGATAACAGATCCCATACTTGTATACAGTTTCATTAATGACTCAACCACAAGAGTCACTCTTCTAAACCAAGTAAGAAACAGGACAATTAGGGCATTTTCAACTAAAATATCTGGCTCTTGCCCGTGAGACCTCAAACAAAATTTCTAAACTATTAAAAGCTAGTAAATAGGTTTGATCACCACCATTAGTACAAATGAAAGCTCTACAAGAAACTTAAAATGCTAGAAAACAAGTTATTTTACACTGGCTGTTACCCGTTAACGTTTTTTATGATGTAGGCTGATATTCAAAGACAATTTGCAATTGGATAAATGATTTTACTTTTTGTTTAGCAGCTCTACAGTTTCAGCAGTTATCTGATTGCTTGGGCCCAATTTATTTTAATGGGGTGGTTCACCTTTAAGTTAGCTTGTAGTATGTTGTAAAACAGCCAATTCTAAGCAACTTTTTCAATGATCTTCAATATAATAGCCAAAACAACTATTGCTCTGTGAGGTTACAATTATATTGTTACTGTTACTTTGTATTACTTGTTTTTGTTTCAAGTCATCTCCAATTGAAATACCAGATTCTCCAATACATTTTGAATTAAGTTCTGTAAGTAGAATTGTCACATTACTAATCAGTGTAGCAAACCAGGGCATGTTTTTAAAATAATCTGAGAGGGATTCAGATAACAGAAATAATGAACATCTTATCCTCTGCTACCACATGATCACATAAAAATGCTTCCTTTTGCATTCTCCCTGGAAGAGGTTTAGACATGGATATACCACTGTCCTGAAATGTAAAAGTATGTTTAGGTGCTTTGTCGCCTAGTCTGGAGATAGATTACCCATGGCAAAAAAAAAAAAAGCCTATAAATGAAAACCTCTCATATAACATATGCCATTGTTGTCAAGTTGTTTATTTGCAGTTGTGCATTCAACAGATAGAAACATAATATATATATATATATATATATATATATATATATATACAGTGGCTTGCAAAAGTATTCGGCCCCCTTGAACTTTTCCACATTTTGTCACATTACAGCCACAAACATGAATCAATTTTATTGGAATTCCACGTGAAAGACAAATACAAAATGGTGTACACGTGAGAAGTGGAACGAAAATCATACATGATTCCAAACATTTTTTACAAATACATAACTGCAAAGTGGGGTGTGCGTAATTATTCAGCCCCCTGAGTCAATACTTTGTAGAACCCCCTTTTGCTGCAATTACAGCTGCCAGGCTTTTAGGGTATGTCTTTGCACATCTAGAGACTGAAAACCTTGCCCATTCTTCTTTGCAAAACAGCTCCAGCTCAGTCAGATTAGATGGACAGTGTTTGGGAACAGCAGTTTTCAGATCTTGCCACAGATTCTCGATTGGATTTAGATCTGGACTGTGACTGGGCCATTCTAACACATGGATATGTTTTGTTTTAAACCATTCCATTGTTGCCCTAGCTTTATGTTTAGGGTCGTTGTCCTGCTGGAAGGTGAACCTCCGCCCCAGTCTCAAGTCTTTTGCAGACTCCAAGAGGTTTTCTTCCAAGATTGTCCTGTATTTGGCTCCATCCATCTTCCCATCAACTCTGACCAGCTTCCCTGTCCCTGCTGAAGAGAAGCACCCCCAGAGCATGATGCTGCCACCACCATATTTGACAGTGGGGATGGTGTGTTCAGAGTGATGTGCAGTGTTAGTTTTCCACCACACATAGGGGCACATTTACTAATCCACGAATCCGAATCACGAATGGGAAAAAAATTGTATTTGAAACGAAAATTTCATAATATCGCAAATATCATGAAAATGCTTACGAAAAAATCGTATTAGTCATGATAATATCGTATTGGCGATCTGAAAGTCACTAAATTTTCGTACCGAACAATTGTAAACACCTTTCCGATTTTTTCGTGTAAACGTCCGAAAAAGTTGTGCGCCGTACGAAAAAGTCGGGCGCCGTACGAAAAAGTCGTGCGGACGCCCGAAAAAAACGGCGAAAATACGCTCGGAGCGTTCGCATGAACGCTCGGCCGTTCGTGCTTTTGTAAATGTGCCCCAAAGCGTTTTGCATTTTGGCCAAAAAGTTCCATTTTGGTCTCATCTGACCAGAGCACCTTCTTCCACATGTTTGCTGTGTCCCCCACATGGCTTGTGGCAAACTGCAAACGGGACTTCTTATGCTTTTCTGTTAACAATGGCTTTCTTCTTGCCACTCTTCCATAAAGGCCAACTTTGTGCAGTGCACGACTAATAGTTGTCCTATGGATAGATTCCCCCACCTGAGCTGTAGATCTCTGCAGCTCGTCCAGAGTCACCATGGGCCTCTTGGCTGCATTTCTGATCAGCGCTCTCCTTGTTCGGCCTGTGAGTTTAGGGGGACGGCCTTGTCTTGGTAGGTTTACAGTTGTGCCATACTCCTTCCATTTCTGAATGATCACTTGAACAGTGCTCCGTGGGATGTTCAAGGCTTTGGAAATCTTTTTGTAGCCCAAGCCTGCTTTAAATTTCTCAATAACTTTATCCCTGACCTGTTTGGTGTGTTCTTTGGACTTCATGGTGTTGTTGCTCCCAATATTCTCTTAGACAACCTCTGAGGCCATCACAGAGCAGCTGTATTTGTACTGACATTAGATTACACACAGGTGCACTCTATTTAGTCATTAGCACTCATCAGGCAATGTCTATGGGCAACTGACTGCACTTAGACCAAAGGGGGCTGAATAATTACGCACACCCCACTTTGCAGTTATTTATTTGCAAAAAATGTTTGGAATCATGTATGATTTTCGTTCCACTTCTCACGATACACCACTTTGTATTGGTCTTTCCCGTGGAATTGCAATAAAATTGATTCATGTTTGTGGCTGTAATGTGACAAAATGTGGAAAAGTTCAAGGGGGCCGAATACTTTTGCAAGCCACTGTATATATATATATATATATATATATATATATATATATATATATGATATACACACTTATTTTATGACATTACTGATCAATAATTGTATTCTTAATTTACCATTGCTTTGATGGTAATCAGCGATGGTTAAGCATGTCTATATAATACTACTAAATTGATAAACACTTCAAATTAATATTCACAACTGTTTACTAATTAATTTAACAGCAAATTTTTAACGTGGGCAACAAATCTCCCTATGTTATTGCCATTAGCTAAAGTCAAAACGAAGACCATAGATGTTTTTGTTATTAAAACAATAGGCAAATAATTCAGCACAGGCACTACTCACTGAACTGAATGTTGAACAAGGGGGCTATACTGCCACATTAAACCAAATATGCCTCCAAGGTATCTTTTGTTTGACATCATTATTTTACTGTAATCTGACCAATGAACATGACACATCTAATAATTTGCCCGTGTCTTGGAATAATGTTGGACAGTAATGTAAAATGATATGGCATTTAAGGTGATGTGGCTTGATAATTGACATTATCAGCATATAATTTGACTTAAGAAGCTGACCTTTTCAATTAAAGAGAATTATGATGAAGTAAGATGATTCTGAGTAGCAGATACATAATGCAAGTAACCCTTGAATCTGTAAAAAATACCCTGTTAACCCTAAACAACTGTCTTCAGAAAAGTAACCATAAAGGGTAGCTCCACTACATAATGAAGGAAAATATAATTCTAAGCAGCTTTCCAATATAGATTCATAAATGCTTTTCAATTATTATAAAGTTACATGTAAATGGAATTTCTGTTGTTTATCCCTTTCTGTTTACTGGATCTGACTAATTAAGTCCCCTCTTGGTCTTTTAATCATTTTAATCAACTGGTTGGCAACATTGTTTGGAGTAAGCAGAATGTAACAGTCAGACACATATAGCTTTAACAGGAAATAACATTTTAGAACTAGAAAGGGAAGTTTGAGAACAAACTTCATGTTGGGTTGAAAAACGTTGTCACTGACGGTTTTCACTGAATTAAATCTGATCTGTTGTTGACTCTGCCCACTTTTTCTAACCTTGGATGACAGTTATATAGTAAAAACCACTGTGCAAAGTTTGGGGACCCTGGTTTTAATAGTGTCTGAATGGCAGCAATTTAAATTTCCCCACTGAAAGTCAATGAGTGACATCTGATTGGTGGTTGGTGGCTCCTCCCACTTTCCTAACATGGAACTGCAGTTACCCAGTGACTAACTCTGCAAAGTTTAGGGACACTAGACTAGGATTAATAGTTAAAGAACGGCAGCAGTTTAAATTTAAACCAATAAAAGTCAATAGGTAAATTGTGATTGGTGGTTGCTGGCTCTGCCTACTTTCTCTAACCTTGATTCGAAGTCACCCAGTGACAAACAGTGGGCACCCTGGCATAAATAGTGTGAGAATGACAGCATTTTACATTTAAACCAATAAAATTCAATGTATGAAATTTGATTGGATGAAATTTAATGGGTGGAAATGGATTGGCTGTTGGTGGCTCTGCTTTGCAAAGTTTGGGGACCTTAGTATTAATATTTAAAGAATGGCAGCAGTTTAAATTTAAACATATGAAGTCTATAGGTGAAATCTGATTGGCTGTTGTTGGCCCTGCCCACTTTTCTAAACTTGAACATAGTCACCCAGTGACAAACAAAGTTTGGGGACCCTGACATCAAACCAATAAAATTCAATAGGTGAAATATGATTGGCTGTTGTTGGCTCCACCCACTTTTTTTAAAACTAAACCTGCAGTCCCCTAGTGACCAACTGAGAAAAGTTTGGGGACCCTGGGGTTAATACTGTGAGAATGGCAGCAGTTAAAATTTCCCCACTGAAAACAATGAAAGAAATGTGATTGGCTCTTGGCAATTCAGTTCACTTTTTCTAACCTTGAGTATGTAGTCACCCAGCGACTGACTGTGCAAAGTTTGGGCACTCTGGCATCAAACCAATAAAATTCTATAGGGGATATCTGATTGGCTGTTGGTGGCACCACCCACTTTTTTTAAAACTAAAACTGCAGTCCCCTAGTGACTAACTGTGAAAAGTTTGGGGATCCTGGTGTTAATACTGTGGAGAATCACAGCAGGTTGACTTTTCTCCATTGAAAGTCAATAGGTAAAATCTGATTGGCTGTTGGTGGCTCCACCCACTTTTTCTAACCTTGAATCACAGTTACCTGGTGCCTAACTCTACAAAGTTTGGGGACCCCCAGTGTTATTACTGTGAGAATGGCAGCAGGTTGGATTTCTGCCAAGTCAACAGGTACAATCTGATTGGCTGTTCACAGCTCCGCCCACTTTTGGGCATCCAACAATCATCATATTTTCATTCAGGCTGACCCCATGACTATGGGATTCAAGTTTGGGGAGTGTAGCCTCAAAGCTGTAAGATTGACAGCAGTTTCAATTTCCTCATAAAAGTCAATGGGTGAAATTTGATTGGCTGTTGTTGGGGTCATCCAACAAATGTCGCTGTTTCATTCGGGGTGACCCCATGATTCTGTTATTCAAGTTTGGGGGATGCAGCTTCAAAGCTGTAAGTGTGGCAGCAGTTTGAAAATCTTCCCTGTCAAAGTCAATGGGAAAATTGGGGTGTTCAGAGCAGCACCACAAAAAGACGGGGGGGGGGGGGGCAGGATCACTTAGAAAAGCACAAGCAACCTGCTCTGCTATAGGGTGAAGAAGTGTGGATAGTTTGGGTGTTGTACCCTTAAAACTGTAGGAGGAGTAGCGTTTAGAAAATGGGGGTCGCTAACACAACAAAGAAGAAAAAGAGGAAGAATAAGCTGAAAAACAGTTGAAGAACGGTAGGTCGGTTTTTTCAACACAACATAATGATACGGTTTCATGACAGCCCCTATAACTAAAGATTGGACCTACCATTTTGGTGGACGGGGGGGTTGGACTATACCATTTTATTAGGGGGGGGTCGGACCGTACCATTTTTTTGGAGGGGAGGGGGGGTCGGACCGTACCATTTTGGTGGATGGGGGGGTTGGATTGTACCATTTTCTTGGGGGGGGGGGTCGGCCCGTACCATTTTTTTGGAGGGGGGGTCAGACCATACCAATTTTTTGTACGGGGGGGGGGTTGGACCGTACTATTTTTTGGGGGGGGTCGGAATGTACCATTTTATTGGAGGGGGGGTCGGACCGTACCATTTTTTTGGAGGGGGGGGGGTCGGACCATACCAATTTTTTTGTAGGGGGGGTTGGATCGTACCATTTTTTGGGGGAGGGTCGGAATGTACCATCTGGCATCAAACCAATAAAATTCTATAGGGGATATCTGATTGGCTGTTGGTGGTTCCAACCACTTTTTTAAAACTAAAACTGCAGTCCCCTAGTGACTAACTGTGAAAAGTTTGGGGATCCTGGTGTTAATACTGTGGAGAATCACAGCAGGTTGACTTTTCTCCATTGAAAGTCAATAGGTAAAATCTGATTGGCTGTTGGTGGCTCCACCCACTTTTTCTAACCTTGAATCACAGTTACCTGGTGCCTAACTCTGCAAAGTTTGGGGACCCCAGTGTTATTACTGTGAGAATGGCAGCAGGTTGGATTTCTGCCAAGTCAATAGGTACAATCTGATTGGCTGTTCACAGCTCCGCCCACTTTTGGGCATCCAACAATCATCATATTTTCATTCAGGCTGACCCCATGACTATGTGATTCAAGTTTGGGGAGTGTAGCCTCAAAGCTGTAAGATTAGCAGCAGTTTCAATTATCTGATTGGCTGTTGTTGGCCCCTTCCGCTTTAGGGTCATCCAACAATGTCGCTGTTTCATTCAGGGTGACCCCATTATTATGTTATTCAAGTTTGGGGGCTGTAGCTTCAAAGCTGTAAGAGTGGCAGCAGTTTGAAAATCTTCCCTGTCAAAGTCAATGGGTAAATTGGGGTGTTCAGAGCAGAACCACAAAAAGATGGGGGGGGCAGGATCGCTTAGAAAAGCACAAGCAACCTGCTCAGCTAAAGGGGAAGATGTGTGGAGAGTTTTGGTGTTGTACCCCTAAAACTGTAGGAGGAGTAGCGTTTAGAAAATAGGGGGCACTAAGACAACAAATAAGAAAAAGAGGAAAAATAAGCTAAAGTCGAAGAACAGTAGGTTGGGTTTTTTAACCCAACATAATGATACGGTTTCATGACAGCCCCTATAACTAAAGATCAGACCGTACCATTTTGGTGAACAAACTTCATGTTGGGTTGAAAAGCATGAAGTCACTGAATGAAATCTGATCTGTTGTTGGCTCCGCCCATTTTTTCTAACCTTGGACTACAGTTATATAGTAAAACCACTGAGAAAAGTTTGGGGACCCTGGCTTTAATAGTGTCTGAATGGCAGCAATTTAAATTTCCCCACTGAAAGTCAATGAGTGACATCTGATTGGCGGCTCCACCCCCTTTTTCTAACCTGGAACTGCAGTTACCCAGTGACTAACTCTGCAAAGTTTAGGGACCATAGGATTAATAGTTAAAGAACCGCAGCAGTTTAAATTTAAACCAATAAAAGTCAATTAATTAATTATTTGGAATTAATACTTAAATAATGGCATCAGTTAAATATAAACCAATGAAATTAAATGGGTGGAAATGGGTTGGCTGTTGGTGGCTCCGCCCACTTTTTCCAACTCTGAACCGCAGTTACCTGGTGACTAGCTCTGCAAAGTTTGGAGACCTTAGTATTAATATTTAAAGAATAGCAGCAGTTTAAATTTAAACATATGAAGTCTATAGGTGAAATCTGATTGGCTGTTGTTGGCCCTGCCCACTTTTCCAAACGTGGAACATAGTCACCCAGTGACTGACTGTGCAAAGTTTGGGGACCCTGACATTAAACATGTGAGAATGGCAACAGTTAAAATTTTCCCACTGAAAACAATGAAAGAAATGTGATTGGCTTTTGGTGGCCACGCCCACTTTTTCTAACTTTGAGTATGTAGTCACCCAGTGACTGAATGTGCAAAGTTTGGGAACCCTGGCACTTAACCAATAAAATTCAATAGGTGAAATCTGATTGGCTGTTTGTGGCTCCGCCCACTTTTTCAAACCTAAAACTGCAGTCCCCTAGTGACCAATTGTGAAAAGTTTGGGGACCCAGGTGTTAATTCTGTGAGAATGGCAGCAGGTTGAATTTTCCCATTAAAAGTCAATAGGTAAAATCTGATTGGCTGTTGGTGGCTCCACCCACTTAAAAAAAATACAAAAAACCTTAAATGCGTAGTCACCCAGTGACTGACTATGCAAAGTTTGGGAACCCTGGCAACAAACCAATAAAAATCAATAGGTGAAATCTGATTGGCTGTTGGTGGCTCTGCCCACTTTTCAGAAGTAAAATTGCAGTCCCCTAGTGACCAACTGTGAAAAGTTTGGGGACCCTGGTGTTAATACTGTGAGAATGGCAGCAGGTTGAATTTCCCCATTGAAAGTCAATAGGTAAACTCTGATTGGCTGTTGGTGGCTCCACCCATCTTTTCTTACCTTGAACCACAGTTACCTGGTGCCTAACCCTGCAAAGTTTGGGGACCCCGGTGTTATTACTGTGAGAATGGCAACAGGTTGGATTTCTGCCAAGTCAATAGGTAAAATCTGATTGACTGTTCACATCTCCGCCCACTTTTGGGCATCCAACAATCATCACATTTTCATTCAGGCTGAGCCCATGACGGTGTGATTCAAGTTTGGGGAGAGTAGCCTCAAAACTGTAAGTTTGGCAGCAGTTTCAATTTCCCCATAAAAGTCAATGGGTACAATATGATTGGCTGCTGTTGGCCCCTCCCACTTTGTGGTTTTTTTTTTTTTTAAAAAAAACCTGAATGTGCAAAGTTTGGAAAATCTGGCATCAAACCAATAAAAATCAATAGGTGACATTTGATTGGCTGTTGGTGGCTCCGCCCACTTTTCAAAACTTAAACTGCAGTCCCCTAGTGACCAAGTGTAAAAAGTTTGGGGACCCCGACGTTATTACTGTGAGAATGGCAGCAGGTTGGATTTCCACCAAATCAATAGGTAAAATCTGATTAGCGGTTCACAGCTCCGCCCACTTTTGGGCATCCAATAATCATGCTATTTTCATTCAGGCTGACCCCATGACTATGTGATTAAAGTTTGGGGAGTGTAGCCTCAAAGCTGTAAGATTGGCAGCAGTTTCAATTTCCCCATTAAAGTCAATGATTAAAATTTGATTGGCTGTTGTTGGCCCCTCCCACTTTGGGGTCATCCAACAAATGTTGCTGGTTCATTCGGGGTGACCCCATGATTATGTTATTCAAGTTTGGGGGGTGTAGCTTCAAAGCTGTAAGTGTGGCAGCAGTTTGAAAATCTTCCCTGTCAAAGTCAATGGGAAAATTGGGGGGTTCGGAACGGCGCCACAAAAAGACGGGGGGCCGGATCGCCTAGAAAAGCACAAGCAACCTGCTCTGCTATAGGGCGAAGAAGTGTGGGGAGTTTGGGTGTTGTACCCCTAAAACTGTAGGAGGAGTAGCGTTTAGAAAATAGGGGGCGCTAAGAATAAGAAGAAGAAAAAGAAGAAGAAGCGGAAGAATAAGCTAAAGTCGAAGAACAGTATGTTGGGGTTTTCAACCCAACATAATTACCTTTTTAAAGGTAACTTTTCCTTTTAAGTATTATATGGTGTTATATACAGGTATGAGATCCATAATCTGGAAACCCATTATCCAGAGAGCTCCAAATTATTTCTTCCATAGGCTCAACTTTAATCAAATATTTCAATTTTTACAAATTCATTACTTTTTTCTCTTTAATAATAACACAGTACCTTGTACTTGATCCCGACTAAGATATAATGAATCCTTATTGGAGCCAAAACAATTTTATTGGGTTTATTTAATGTTTACATTATGTTTTAGTTGACTTAATGTATAGAGATCCAAATTACAGCATTCTAGATAACACCTTTATGTGTTGTTTTTTTCCAAATTTTGTTAAAACACACTCAGGGTTCAGACTGGCCCACTGGGATACAGGGAAAAAACCTAGTTGCCCCCCTGACTCCATGTGCCGTGTTGGGCTCTGCTCTACTGGTTGACTGTGGTCACCTGTGATGCCAACTGCCTTTGCCTTGACTCCACACAACATATTTTTAACACAGTAATTACATTGTTACATATATAATATAAACAGGGTCAAAACTTGGGTTTGGAAGAGGATACACAAGCCTCAGGCACCATTGCTAGGGAGTGCACAAAAGGGGGAGCGGTTGGAAGAGGCAAGGAGCAAGTGTAAAGCAGCAGGGGGGCAGCAAGTGGGAAGTAGGGAGCCTATTAGAACCAGGAACGTTTGTGGAAAGAAGACTAAAATTTGAACGTGTATGGCCACCTTAAAGGAAATTTTTTTCAGCATAAGACACAGAGAAGGATCAGTTTGAAAGGTAAGCTGAAGATAATGAAGAAAAATAAACAGAGTTTAAAGTTAGTGGCACAGGAAAATCAGACTCTATTAAAAAGGCAAGATAAACCCACAGTAGCGTTTTTGCGAATAAACTTGAATGCATATTTGATAGATAACATTTCAAGATATGAAGGAAAAATTCTATATATGTTGAAGTACGGTTAGCTGCACAATACCTGTGCCAAAAGTAGGGCATGGGATCAGTAAAGCATGTCATAAATGCAGTGGACAAGCGAGGCTGAAAGACTTTAGAATTGGTCTCAGGAGTCAAAGAATTAAATTTGAAGAATGATAAAAGTGAAGAGCTCTGTGGGGATGATGTAAGATCTGCTGCAGTAAAGACTGCTCTGTGGCAACTTTTTAATCAAAGCCCTTAATTAATTTAATTACTTTTTTCTATGAAATAATATTTTCGACTGTCTATAAGAAGAAAACTATTTTCTTTACCATTTTCATTTAATATTTTATGTTAGATACAATGTAATTGACTGTAAGTTTCTTCATAGAAATTGTAAAGCAACAATATTTCACTTTTTATAATTATTATATTTATACACATCAAGCATTTTCTGCAACACTGTATCAGATAACATGGAGGCTTTAAACTATGCAACAAATTAAAAAACAAGGGCCCTACTCATCTTGTCTTATAAGATTTTTGCCAGCTAGCGTCTGTACCAGTGGGGGGTCCCTCCCGCTAATTTTAACCATCCAGAAAAAAACAGGACACTTATCACAGTAGAAACTAAATATCTATGAATATGATGCTCCCTGTTATGTGCTGACTTGGGGTAATGTAATAAACAGTATAAAGTTTGCTACTTGTCTAGTAACCAATCAGCAGGTAGCAGCTGTTTGAAAACACACCTCTGGTTGCGTGCTACAAGTTATCAGCTGTGGGCAAATCTTAGTCTTTTTTTATTACTCAAATTATGTTTTATAATACTCATATGAAAACACAGATGAGATATCCATTTAAATTAGGACATGGGCTGCAACTTGATTTGTTCACAGTTCCTTCCAGCCTAACCTGTTTTTCAGGAAACATACTGGAATACATTTGCTAAATATATTAATGTTTCTGCCAAACTATTTTCCAAGAAACAAGCCATTTAATGTAAATATGTTTTCTTCATATAACAACAACATTGGTTATAATGAGGTAGGTGTATCACACAAGTAACTTTTGCAACCCAAAGTGGGGATTCACAAAAAGTGGTGATATTGAGACAAAATAAAGTGGAGATTTGTCAGATTTTTCACCTTATTCACAAACCTCTATCTCCACCTTTGTTAATTTGTCTTTTAAACAAACAGTTTTTGGATTTTGTCTTTTAGATGACATTTTTTTATGAATTTTTCTTTAGCTCAGTCCCACATCTACATGAGACCTGTAATAATGATTTTGCATTTCATTTAATGTCATTTCTGCTTAGGGGCATTTTAGATTGCCTAGGAAAACTATACATATTTTTTTTCAGAACATGGTGGGCTTTGTAATTGTTTCTAAATTTTTGTGTAAGTTCCACTTCTGTAACAAGATTTAAGAGTCTAAACACTTAATGTGAAGAAGTGAATCAAGGGCCCAGCCCCTGCACTACTATGCCACTGCACTACTTCTCTACCCCCTACTGATTACCAGTCAACAGCAATCTGGCTCACCCACCAACATGCTCGATGAAAAGGGGCCCAACAAGACCAAGGCCCACCAGGTTTTTCCCCAGTACAACCTTGAATTCACAGTACCCCAATACCCTTGTTTGAGAGCCAGTGTGCACATGCTGCTTGCTGATGACCTAGATGGCTGCTGGAAACAGAAGTGACAGAGCTAAAGGTGGGGAGCAATGTTGTCAAGCATCTCTATAGTTCTGTCATGGGGGCACAAATAAGTCGGGACAAGTGTCAGTAAAGTGATTAAAGAGGGGGACACTGCTGGTAAAATAAAGAATTTACCTGGGAGGCTTTACTTTTCCTTTAAATAAAGATTTATACAATATATATATATATATATATATATATATATATATATATATATATATATATATATATATATATAAACAAAGGATGGCACACCGCTACATAACATACCTCGGGTGCTCGGTAATAGGTTCCAATAGTATAAAAAAGACCAGCAACAGAGGGATTTCTTGTAAAAAAATCAAAACATATATTTAAAGTAGCATAAACAGCTGACATAATGTTTCGGTCCCCATTGGGCTGCTTATGCTACTTTAAATATATGTTTTGATTTTTTCACAAGAAATCCTGGTGTTGCTGGTCTTTTTTATACTATATATATATGTATATATATATATTTATTTATTTTTATTTTTTTTTTAAGTTATCATTGCCTCATAAATTAAGGTGAAAATAGAATATTAATGCAAATGTCAGGTAAAAACTTTTTATATACAAGACTGTATAAATTACACTTTTTTGTTTAATCAGTGTTTACTTGTTTATAAAATGTTAATTGGAACTTTGCACCTATTGTTCTAGGACAGTGATCCCCAACCAGTGGCTCGGGGGCAACATGTTGCTCACCAACTCCTTGGATGTTGCTCTCAGTGCCCCCAAGCCAGGTAATTATTTTTGAATTCCTGACTTAGTGGCAAGTTTTGGTTGAATAAAATAAAGATTTACTACGAAATAAAGCCTCCTGTAAGCTGATAGTGTGCATAGAGGCTGCCTATTAGCAAACTTAGCCCTTATTTGGCACCTCCATGAACTGTTATGATGCTTGTGTTGCTCCAAAAGTCTTTTTACATTTGACTGTGGCTCACGAGTAAAGGTCCCCATACAGGGGCCAATAATCGGCCCGTGTATGGGCACTCCCGACGGGCCTGCCTGACCGGGCAGGTTAGAAAATCTAGTCGGATCGGGGACCGCATCGGCTCGTTGATGCGGTCCCCGGACCGAATTTTCCTATACCTGCCGTTATAATTCGATCTTTTGCCCCCAGGGCCAAACGATCGAATTACCCTGGATTCTCCCAATATCACCCACCCGTAGGTGGGGGATATCGGGAGAAGATCCGCTCGCATGGCAACATCGCCAAACGAGCAGATCTTATGGTGTATTGGGACCTTTAGAAAGGTTGGGTATCCCTGTTCTAGAGTTTGACAGAATCTTGTCCAATGACAATAGGCTGCTAATCCCCATAATTATGCTAATGACCCCAACTGGGCACCTATCAGAGATATGAAATGAAGGCTCGGTGAAACAAAGCAAAACAGAAGAGCTTAGAATTGTTCAGACAAAGTTTTACTCCATTATTTAGGGAAAAATGTCAGGAAAAATTCAGGGAAAATGTTGTTAAAATGTTGTTTTAAAGACAAATTCACAAAAGTGTCCGTAAACTGTCTTTCGTTCTCCACTTTTGTGAATTTCCCCCAAAGAGACACAATAAGCTGTTGTTTGTTCCAAAGAGTACAATAAGCAGACAAAGCCTAAGATACCACCACCCAACCTTATATGACAGAATGCATGCACACTAACTTTCACTAAAACTATTGTTTGTGTGACAACCAGCAAAAACATTTGATGGCGTTTGTTGTTCTAAAGGCTAGAACAGTAAGAGATGCAGCCAGGAGACTCTAGGTGGCTTTCAGATACAAGCTTAAGCCACCCCCTCTTAGAATGAAAGAAGCAAACCACTTAGGGAGTTCTCCAACCAGAACAGCAGACAGAGCTAACTCCAACAAGATAAGCATTTTTTGCAAGTTATAGTGTTTTAATGTATCTATTTGCAGTCAAACATCCAGCTGCAAAAAAGTAGTCCTAGCTTTTTAATTATTTGCCTTCCTCTTCTGACCCTTTCCAGCTTTCAAATGGCGGTCACTGACCCCAGCAGCAAAAAACTATTCCTATGTGAGGCTACAACGCTATTGTTACTTTTAATTACTTATCTTTCTATTTAGGCCCTCCTCTATTCATAATTTTGAATTTCTTTCAAACCATAGGCTGGTTGCTAGAGTAAATCTGGCCCAAGCAACCAGATAGTTGCTAAAACTCCAAACTGGAGAGCTGCAGAACAAAAAGCTAAATAATTGCCTCCCTTTGCATTTTCTCACTGTTAAAGGATATTTATACCCCCCCGGGCTATAAAAGCCCCCTTAAGTAGCACTGCCTTGACCACCCTCACCTCTCCCTTATTGCATAGTTTATAACGTTTAAAACCGTCCCTATCACTAACCCCAACCTAAAACAGCTGAGTAGCACAGCTGCGTACCTGGGCGACATCTTCCCTGCAAGTGAACATTCTTCGGGTCTCTCCGACCGATACAAACCCTGCTTGCACATGCGCAGTTGGAGGTAGCAGGAAATCTGCTTAAACTGCGCATGCGCAAGCAGTGTCCGTGTCAGTGAGACCTGAAGACTGTTCAGTTGTGGGTAAGATGTCAGCCAGGTACGCAGCTGTGCTACTCTGCTCTTTTAGGTTGGGGTTAGTGATAGGGACAGTTTTAAAAGTTAGAAACTATGCGATAAGGGAAAGGTGAGAAGGGTCAAGGCAGTGCTAGTTAAGGGGGATTTTATAGCCCGGGGGGGGGGGGGGTATAGTTCTCCTTTAAGCCAGATCACCATGACTAATATGTTTTACTTGTGCAATAGCAATGTAAGGCAATGGCAAGGCATTTTTAGGAGATTTTTTGCCCAAGGTAGCACACACTTTAGTGTGAGCAAGAAACCTTACTGTGAAAGGCAGAGGCAGGACTTGGGCTGCTGGAGGCACTTAATCCAAAATTTTGATTTGGTAAATACCAAGTCAAATCTAAACCACTGGTCACATATTTAAATTGGTTTGCCAAAATTGCTGTTTTATGAACAACGTAGTATTAGCTCTCCTATATATACTTAAAGAACAAGAGAACACTGATACACTTGGGGTGCCAATTTGGGGTGCCAATTTGGGGTGCACCCATTGAAACTAATTTCTAAGAATTATCCTTGGGGTCAGTGCTCCTTTTAGGAAAAAATGCACTAGGATGTGGAAAAAATAATGACATGCCTAATCTTTCCAGGCATTTGCTTTAGCTTAAGACTTCCACAGACACAGCAGAGTAACATTTTTAGATTTTACTCTATTGCAATATTGTGTGTCACCCCCATGAATCAGGCTTTTCTTGTCCTTTAAATTAAGATGAACATTAAGGAGTAGATTTACCTAGTCAAGTATTTCCCTGCTCAATTTTGAATACAAATGGCCTTTTTTCTGCAGTCCAAATTTTTATACATTTGTGAAAAAATTTTTTATGGTGTTTTTACCAGTAGAAAATTGTTTTTAGATCAAATATTTTTACCCTATCATAATCAATTGATACAATGCCAGAAAATTGTGTAGCACTTTACGTTAGTATTCAAGTATTTACAAATTACAACTTTTTTTTCCGCCAAAATATTTTGCCTGGCCTATGATGGAAAAAAACGCATTTCATTTATGGGCAAAAATGTTGCAAACATAAAACACAGTAAGTAAACCAGATAAACAAAAGTGAAATTTGTTTGTTTTAATTTAACAAAAAATAAATGTTGCTAATAACAGTATATGCCTGAACAATTACAACTTTAAACCAGGCGAGAAAAACTTGATAAATGTTACTTGGCATTGCTCATATATGAGAGCCAAGCAGTAGACTGGACTGTAAGGATGTGCAGGAATGCTGGGACTAGTTAAAGAAGGTGTCAATACAAAAAAAAAAAAAAATTGCCTAGTGAAAGAATTTTTCCTGTCAGCTATACTTACAAATTTGCAACAGTTTTTTGTAAATGTAATGGCTATTGAAATTATTGAAGCAATGTAAATTAATATTTACAGACCTGTATTTGCTAGGGGAGCAAACACTGCTTACAGAAATTTACATACAACTTTAAATTGATATTTTTTTGCTAATTTTAATTAATTTATATTTTAAAGTTCAGTAGAATAAAAGATTCTTTACTATGTAAAATTGTAGTTTTGAGTTGGCATCCCCCTTAACCTCTGGTAAGCTCCAGGCTGGACAATCATGCTTTCCTGTGGTAATGTCAACTGACATTAACATTTACATGCAGTACAAGGATAGGACCCGTTATCCAGAATGCTCGGGACCAAGGGTATTCCGGATAAGGGGTCTTTCCGTAATTTGGATCTCCATACCTTAAGTCTAATAAAGAATCAATAAAACATTAAACCCTATGGGATTGTTTTGCATCCAATAAGGATTATTTATATCTTAGTTGGGACCAATTACAAGGTACTGTTTTATTATTACAGAGAAAAAGGAAATCAGTTTTAAAATTCTGAATTATTTGATTAAAATGGAAGATGGGCATTCCGTAATTCGGAGCTTTCTGGATTCCGGATAAGGGATCCCATACCTGTACTATGTTTTGGGGTTTTTTTTGTTATTTTAAGAGCTATTAGGGAACAGTAGGGTGACAGGTCTTGATGTTTATCTGCTGTACAATAATACTAAGACTAATGGAGCATGGGTCATTTTCTCTGCTGCCTTATGTCTCCTGTCTGTGTGCACTGACAGGAACAATATCAGCCTGTCAGTGCACACACAGAATTGATTTTGGTGGGAAAACACTAAAGTATGCATTTAGTGACAAAATCTGCTCAGTGTGTGCATTAAAAGGCTGTTCCTGTGCCTATCATTGTGCACACTTACGAGGGTGAAATAGGCCAAAATCTACATTACCCAGCAGTGATTGTCTGAAGTATTACATGTTTATAAGCCCCTAGGTATGTCTGGAGCATTACCCACTTACTAATCTATAAATAATGCAATTTGTAAAACATGCTAGTACATAAAATACAATTTGTACATCCATTTTGATACTTTTCTATTACAGGGAGTTTTTTAATATGCTATGGTCTCCTTTTAACCTCATATCATTAGGTCAATATATCTATATATATTAAAAATGTTAGACCACATTATGATAAAATGTCATACAAGGACATCCCAGGCAGTTAAATAGCCACAACCAGACCAGAAGCCTCCAGTCTGAAAAAAACAGCATATATTTTTTTAAATAAATAAAAACAACATGATTGCTGCACCACATTTATATGAAGTTGTTGTACTTGTTCAGATGCAACAAATAATAATTTAATAACTGGCTTCTGTCAACTGAGAACTCCTCCTGCAAAAAACAATAGCTGGATCCTAAACACCATATTAACTTGTTCCTGATCCCCAATATCTCAGCCAAACTTGTGATCTGCATAATAAATTCCCATGATACCAAAGGGCACAGATTCAGCCTGACAAAATCCAAAACTTGTAAAAAAATACTAGCATTCTATGATAAGTAGAATCCTGGATTAAGTACATCTGCAGCATTTGGAAATAATGCATCCTGTTTTAAAACAAGACAACACCAATGATATTGTGAGAAGCCAATGGTCAATTTCATTGAAGCAGAAATTCAAGTAATTAAGTGTCTGCAAACATTGCTGCTACAGTTATGCTTACATTGCCTTTTCAGCAAATACCTTAAAACTGAAGACTGTTTTATCTACAAACAACTGCAAATGGCAGTCTTCACATTCAACTGTTAAGAGCAATAATAATAAATAATATTTTAACAAGAACAATAATAAAAGCACTAGAAAAAAATAACTTTTGGATGTGGTCAAATATAAAATTTTCAATTTTTATGAGATTACACTCATTTGTGCTAGCATATCTGGTTGAAATGTGTTTTCTAATGATCCAGTGACAACAATAGTCTGGAGTTGGTTGAGTGTCTAAGACTGGGCCAAATATCCTCTAATCAAATACATATCAGTTTGAGTCCAATATTCTCAGCTATTTTCTTATACAGGTATGGGAGCTGTTATCCAGAATGCTCGGGACCTGGGGTCTTCCAAATAAGGAGTCTTCGTATAATTTGGATCTCCATACTTTGTCTACTAAAAGATAATTTAAACATTAAATGACCCAATAGGATTGTTATGCCTCCATTAAGGATTACTTATATTTAGTTAGGATCAAGTACAAGATATTGTTTTATTATTACAGAGAAAAGGAAAATATGTTTTAAAACATTTAATTATTTCATTAAAATGGATTCCATAGGGGGTGGCCTTTCCTTAATTAGGAGCTTTCTGGATAACGGATCCCATACACATGAGATCCTCTATTACAATTTAATAGTAATTTTAGGTACACAGTAACATTGCCCAAGAGGTTAGAAAGAAGTGGAAATGGGAAGTCACCACTCACCCACTATAGAATTATGTTTTTTTTTTTACCTCCATCCAAAACGTTTATATTATTTGGTGACCCCATTTCACTTGAGGCATCTTAAGTATTAGCGCTAGAAAAAGTATCCCACTAAATATAAAACTAAGGAAACAATTGGTAAGGGGCTAACACATATATTTGGCCAAGAACTGGGAAATTTCCAAAAGCCTTTCTGTTGGAAGGGATAACATATTAATCCTACTCTGTACAGAAACCCTACCCCGGACAAGCTGTAATCTCTACTCACTTCTGCCACCGTCGCATTTATATATTAGAAATGTTATATATTAAAAAAATCAACACATTTTCTCCGTTTTTTATCCCACTCTACATTTGTGATGAGGAAAATCCCCCATCCTGTGTGTCAGATATAAGCAGTATATGCATTTACTTTCCCCTTGCTCCCTGTATGCACGTACCATTGCAATATCATTCTCACTTGCAAAAATTAAACAGAATATACAGACACATTCTGTGACTGATACCAAATACAGTCTCCAAAATCCCCACATAGTTTCTCAGCATTACGGACGGGGTTTTCCCAGAAATTCTGGTATCCCTCCGATGGCAGTATTACCCAGCAAGCTTGTCCCTTCTCCTAGCAACTTACAGGGACTATAGCCCCCTACCCATATGTGACCTACATTCTGCCCATTGCCCTATGTAACTCCGCGACCAGCTTACTTACTACAGAAGCCTCTTCTGCTCTTTCGTTTCCGCCCGTCGATCCACACTCTGTCACCCCCGTTACTACTCTACTACTACCTAAACCAGCTGCCTAGGAGCTTCCGGAAGATATCGCTTTCCGTCTTACCTCTCCACTCTGCCGGTACGTAGGTTTTCAGAGGACTCTTTAATCCACCCTCCCTTCCTCTGCTGTTTTACGGTAACTTCTCTTTTTTTTCTTCTTCCCCACAGCGCAGCTCTAGCACTCCCCTCCCGCTCCTCCTACTGTGCGCCTGCGCAGCCGCCCCGGTAGGTTCCTTCTTCCAGTCTCTTAGCTCAAGGCAAGAGAAACTATGTGACGTCACGTGACGAGCGGTCACAATTCTTGTCAACACCGTTTTCTGGAAGCCTTCTGCTGCGCATGCGCTGAGCTTTAGCTAACTTTCTTTAAGGTGGAACGGCGAAGTTGTTCGAAAACGGCTAGAGGAACCTTTAGTGCTTCCTTTTCAGTTCTATTAAAGGAGACATATCCTATAAAAATGATGAATGTACCAGTGAATTATACTCCTCTAGATATAGAAGGATTGTGCTTAAAAAAGTTGTGTTTCAAGCTGATTTATTGAGAAATTCCACCAAAACCCCACTAGTCCCGTCCATCTGTTCCACTTCCTGCTGGCTGAATTCTCTGGATGAGCTGGGGAGCCTCGGCCCTCCATACACTGCACTGTAGGATAGGAACCAATCAGCAGCTAGGCTGACCTGATAGGGAACTGAAGCCTGTCTGTGCTTGTGTGACTGCAGGGCTGTGATTGGCTCTCCCCCTCCTACTGTGCTTCTGGCAGGGACCATTAGGACACGCCCACTCTCCATTTCAAACTGGGACAGAGAAGTGAGAGGATCTATAGGGAGCTCCAATAAAGGTGCCATTGTTACAGATAGGGTTAATGTTTAGCCCAAAGGGAAGCCCCCTCTCTCCCCCTCCTACTGTGCTTCTGGCAGGGACCGTTAGGACACGCCCACTCTCCATTTCAAACTCGGACAGAGAAGTGATAGGATCTATAGGGAGCTCCAATAAAGGGGCCATTGTTACAGATAGGGTTAATGTTTAGCCCAAAGGGAATCCAGCACCGTATATTATTCATAATTGCCTACAAAATTAGCGTTTTCCCATTTATCCTATATGTCTCCTTTAACGATGGTGGTAGTCAGTGGGCTAATTGATTATTGGATCGCAAAGCTCTAACTTTGACTTTACTTCCTGCCCCTTACCAGGTTCATCTTCCTTACCTGCGCTTGTCTCCGCAGATGCTGCTTCTGGCAGCGATGTGTTGCCTGTATCTGTGTGGTGATAAGTAATGGTCGTAACGTCTGCCATCTGTCTTACCAACTTGTATTGTCTTACCAATAATATAGTAAAAATGCTCATTAATTAGAGCCGTATATACACGCCTGAGCCATCTTCCTGGGTCTATTTTCTCCCTTCCGCCCCTGAGATTGTAGGGGCATAGCTGGTATAAATAATGTTTAGGGGAAGATTTACTAATACTCTTAATTTTTCTCATTTTTTAAAATAAAAAGAATAAACTCATTTCCACTAGTATCTATCAACAAATCTGAAATCAAAGTTGAAGGAAAATGTCACAGGATAACTGCAACTTTTTTGTATTGTCACGCAAAAGCCAACGTCAAAAATACAAAAAACCTCTAAAAATGCGAAGCAAAGAAAGATGTTAGAGAGAAGGGAAACAACATCTGCCATTGACTTCTACATGATCTCGACAAGTTTTAGATGGAGAATTTTTAGATTCAGAAATTGTCGCAGTTTTGTCGTATATCAATAATTTATTCTACTATTAAAAATGTTATTGGTTTTTAATAAATCAATAAATGTTTTTTTAGCTGAAATATGGGTGTGTAAGCAGCCATTTCAGGTCATTGTGCCTGATCCTGTACTTTCAGAAAGAGCCATACTTCTCAAAACAAGTTATTGTTTCCCCTACTCAGTGTAATGCAGGAGACATAGCCAGACTTGGGTGTTTTGCTATTGAGTGCTATTAAATATTCTGTACCGTTGAAACTAAAGGTCCCCATACACACACTGATATCGTACGAAACAAGGTTTCTTACAGTTCAGTGCATGTATGGTGGTTTGACAAGGTGATGAGATTGGCAAAAGCCTTGGATAATGGTCGTCTTGTCAATTGGCCAGGGTAGAAAACTTTAATTGGGTGCTTTTAAAGGCGCACAAATAGCAGTAGGTTAATGCTGAATCGTCAGATGGGGTAGAATTCTATTTATTCTATTTGCACATCTCACGATTCAGCTCTTAACGCTAGTGGAGTAGATGAATGAACTTTCCTGCAACCATTGGTCTCAGGAAAGATTGTTATTGTAAGGTGTATGACCACCTTTAGAATATGGCTAGCTCTAGTCTGGCTTCTCACATACTCCACCTGATAAACCCAAACATCCCTGATTTATGTTTTACCTGCAGATTACTCAGACATGGTCTGGCAATGCTCAGCCATTAGGAAATTTTGGAAATCAACGACCGAGGAAGTCGGCAGACTTTTGGCACTCATAATTTCCCTTGAACCAGCTTTATTATTCCTAAAACCAAGTGAAGGACACTGCCCCAACCAATTCACAAAGGGCACCACTAAGTTTCCTTTTTATTCAGGCAAAAAGGTTTATAGCACTAAAATGGAAGGCTGCTGAACCACCTCGAAAAAGACAATGCATTGAAATGGTTAATAATTCAATCTTCTTATACCAAATATCATACTTCTGCAGAGGTTCTTCAACATAATTCAAAAAGGTATGATCCCACTGGACTGAGGAACATCTCCCCCTTATAACTTTCCAAAATGTGCTGACCACATCACACACAAACCCCTTGATTTCCCTCCCCTTCCCCAAGAAACAACAGTAGACTGTTAAGGTGGCCATACACGGGCCGACTATAGCTGCCGATATCGGTCCCTTGGACCGATTCGGCAGCTAATCGGCCCGTGTATGGGGAGAGCAGAGCAGCCTGGCCGACCGATATCTGGCCTGAAATTGGCCAGATCTCGATCGGCCAGGTTAGAAAATCTGGTCGGATCGGGGACCGCATCGGCTCGTTGATGCGGTCCCCGATCCGACTGCCCCATTGCCGCTCACATAATCCGATCGTCTGGCCCCAGGGCCAAACGATCGGATTATTATTTTTTTTACCTAAATGATCCCCGATATCGCCCACCCGTAGGTGGGGATATCGGGGGAAGATCCGCTCGCTTGGCGACATCGCCAAGCGAGCGGATCTGCTCGTGTATGGCCACCTTTAGTCTACTTAGGAATGTTTATTGGTTGACTGTTTAGATTAGTTGCCATTGTCTTGAAATATACTTTTTAAGGTAACAACATTGTAAAATGCTGTAACCAAATAATAATGTCCTGTATCACTACAGTTGGTTACTGATTTTTCAAGTTTTGTAGTTGGGTATGATGAAAAAAATAAAGACAAATTGTCTAGCAATAAAGACAATATTTCTAGCACCACATCAAATTTCAAAATATAATTTAAAAAACCTGTTTGCTCTTTTGAAAAATGTTTTTTAATGCAGGATTCTGCTGGAGGAGTGCTATTAAATGACAGAATGCCTCTGTACTGACCATTAAATACTTGCAAGAATCCCTACATAGTTTTGGATTAGCTCACCAGGAAGTCTATGGTGTGTCCTATATTTGTTTAAACACAGTTTACTTATCTTCTCCTTTTTTATACCTGGTGGTGGGATTTATGAGTGTTTGCCAAAACTTTGTTGGAATTAGATAACTCTCCGTGATACCAAGTATTCTTCTTGTGGACCCAGTATTTACCCAGCCTGATCTGTATTCCCTGCCAAGGCTGTAGCCATCCGCCCTTCTCCAGAGAAACAGTTATAGCTTAAGCAAAGAGAAAAGGGAAACAAGAAAATACAAGATAACAAGGGTCAGTCAGTGATTAGGAAGAGAGAAGGTAAATTTCTTGTTAACAAACATTTTGATTTTAAAGTGATTTTCAATCTCCTGGCTGGAAAATAGGAAAGAGTCAAATGATAATGAATTGTATTGAATTATATATATACCTGTATATATATATTTAAATGTGGTGAATGGTTTGTTGAAGGAGTAGAAGTGACTTTTTTCTATTTTTACCATTTTTCTATTTGAAAAATTATTGTGTTTCCTTTTTTTCAGGTTTGCCAGTATCAGCTTAGTAAGAGGGGTTGTTGACTCTCTAAACTGTTACAGGTGGCTACATTAGTTGATGCAGTTGGTGCTATATAAATGAAGGATAATAATAATAACCTCAGAAAGCATTGACTTTAGTTGACTTAGGATAATAATAACCTCAGAAGTTGACTTCAGTAAAGGTCAGGGCGCATGCTTAGTAGGGATGGGAACTGCTGCTATTAAGAAATATATAAAAAGAAAAAAGAACAATAAATGTTAGCAATACTGACTCGTTCCTATAAAAGACAGGTCTTAGTATTATTGGGGGTGTTTAGACATCAGAATTTTTCTTGTTTAAAAATTCACCCAAGTCCCCCTGACCCAACATTACTTACCTCACACAACAATTTGACAAAGGTTGAAGGGGTTCTTCACCT
The DNA here is from genome assembly GCF_000004195.4 of Xenopus tropicalis. NCBI lineage: Eukaryota > Metazoa > Chordata > Amphibia > Anura > Pipidae > Xenopus > Xenopus tropicalis. Next base: position 84,514,045 of record NC_030680.2, on the reverse strand, counting down.
TTAGAATAAATAAAGTTTATAAGTGAATAAAGTTTTTTCTTAACCACCTTCAACTGTGTCTGGAGTGCATACCCATCCAGAAATTGTGCTTGTGACTGCTGGGTCTCCCTTTGGTTCGCGTCTGGAGCACTGCACCCAGACCACTGGATCAGTGGGGTGAGTGTCAGTGAAAACTGTGATTTATGTGATATTTTAATGAAGAAATAGTCGTAAAAAATGTTTTCCCTGAGTGAAGGGTCTGGGGTAAGGAACTGGACCAACTTTGTGAAGGGGTGAGTGAATGCTAATTGAGACTGGCTATTTTAAATTTGGTTTGATGTGGTGGCTGGCTTAGAGAAAGTTTGGAATAATTGTATTTAGTTCTTCACCTTTGTACAACATTCACAAATCTAAGGGGGTGATGTATCAACGGTCGTGCTTGTTTTTTTATTTGGATTCAAGTTTTTTTGAGATTAAAAAACTTGAATTTGAGTTGTGGTTCAAAATTTGAATGTTTGGATGTTTTAAGTGCAAAAAACCCAAAAGCTTGAATTTAGAAATGTGCCATCTAAAAGCTTGTGAGTTTCTATAGAAGTAAATGGGAGTTGTCCTAGGTGAAGTCAAGTCATATTGTCAGTCTGAGTTTATGAGTTTTATTCAAGTTTGTAATTCAAGTTTCAGACTCGAAAATTAAAGCATTAGATTTTTTTTAATTGCCCGAGTTTACCACTTTAATAAGCGAACATACAATATGCGAGTTTAATCGACTTAGAAAAGCAAAATTGAATTAACAAATTCAAAAACTGATAAATAAGCCCCTAACAGTTCACATTAGTAGAACAATCTTTGCCATATACAAAGTTAACAAAAAATGTGCAGCTGAAGAGAAATCCACCTCAGAATCATCCCTCTGCTGATCCTTCAATTCTGCACAGACGCTGTGCTGGGGGATGGGGGTATCAGTGACCCCTATTAACATTACAGTTGCTTTTTTACTTCCTTATAAATAAGTCAAAAAGGGATTCTGGGAACAAATTCCTTAAGGCTCTTAGAAAAGTCCCATTTACACGGGTTTATCCTATAGACTAATGCTTACCCACTGGGTTTTCAATGCAAAAGCCAGGATAATAGCTGATCAGATTCTCAACTACACACCAGTTTCACCCTTCTTGGGGCTCATCAGTGTAGTGCAGGGTTTTCTGATCAGCTTACGTAGAGCCAGGAGTGGGGATTCACGAACAAGCTAAAAGGGTTGAGGAGACCGCCTCATATGTATGCAAATAAGTCAAAAAGGGATTCTGGGAACAAATTCCTTTAGGCTCTTAGAAAAGTCCCATTTACATGGGCTTGTCCCATTTATATAGGTTTATCCTAAAGACTAATGCTTACCCACTGGGTTTTCAATGCAAAAGCCAGGATAATATCCTTATACACACTCATAGTACTGCCAGCAGGCTTAACTCTTATTGGCTGTGTCTCCTGTCAGTCTGACACTGCTTCCTGTGCCTCCAACCCAGCTGAAGAAAACAGCACATTGTCTGCAGCTCTCTTTTCACCTCACGAACTGGGCTGGGGGCAAAATGGAGGCTTTTTCAAACAGAATAATAGTGATGCCTAAACCAGTAATACTATGTAAGTATCACTTTTAAAGTACTGGTAATGTAAAAAAGATAAAAAATATTTTGTACATTTAAAGTCGGTATTTGTTAATCCAGAACCAACAAGTAAGCCATTTCTTGGCAATGCCCTATTTCTTATGAGAGAGGTATTCATTATATTGTCAGGGGTGTATTTAGGTCAAGTGCAGCCCTAGGCACTGGGCCTAAACATGCTCCCACGTTGTGTGTGTGACGTCACTCGCACCGTATGTGTGATGGCTGCATGTGACTTCACTTTCCCAGAGCCCACAACCCCCGGTTGTTTTCCTATGAAAATCTGCGGTGGAGAATGGGGGCTTTTTTTGCTTTTTTTTTAATATATAAAAAAAGAAAATATAGGCACCCAAAGGCCACCCCCCAAAATGTGCCGCCTTAGGCACTGGCCCTCCGGTTCTTTATTATAAATACACCCCTGTATATTGTTAATTAGGGGGCCATAAATGGCATTTGACCCCTGTTTATCTTTCCATGTAGGAACTAAAACCATTGTGTTCTACAGGCCTTTTCAGCTGTCTGACATGTAACCTATGCTTTTTCTCCTCTCTCAGATTGAAAGGCTGCCCCCATAGCTACACAGCATTTATATAAACTATAGTGTTCTGAAGGCAAACTAGCTCTTTAAAAAATATGTTTATATTAGACATTGAACATAAGTATGGAAGTCTCCTACTGTCTTGTATTGATGCCTAAGGATATTGAAAGGTACCTTAATGTTTAGGGATCTATATAAATGCACTCAACCTTCTTCCTTATCAAGGAACTTCTTGATGCGTAATATATTTGTAACAATGGTGAATGCATTATCTCCAGTATTTTACTAATACACTAGCTATCTAAAGTAAAATTTATGACACTTGGATACATATTAGTGCCCTTTCATATATGTATCTATAGAAACACAAAGTTGGTACAATGCTTTCTTTTCACACAATAATTTATATCTATATTTACATATATATATATACATATACAGTACATTTACTGCATTTTAAGAAAGATGCATAAATATCACTTAGAAATATGGTATAATTTCCCTTTAAATAGAAAGTTATGCTCTTATTGAACAAACAACAATACAGTAATATAATAATATTTTATCAACTCCTCCTGGAGCTCCCTTGCTCATGCCTCCCAATACATATTTTTTAAAAAAAATATTTAGAATGTGCTTTCTTGCCTACAAGTCTGGTAAGACTTTGCAAAAGGTGGACATCCCCTTTAATTCTAATAAGTATTCTTAGAATTGCTAATAAATGTTGCATTCTCTCTTATCTTCTTAATACAAACATCTATAAACAGTCTGATTAGAGTAGATCTATTCATATTCTGTTGACATGTGCATTACAGTGTGTAAATAGTTTATTTTGTGTCCCACTAATTAAACTCAATCTGGTTGGATCAATGCACACAACAATCTGTCATATGTATGAGACAGTTGTTCCCTGAAAACAAAAGGATATTGCGCTTCACTTTGTATAAAAACATTCATGTTACACTTATGCTGAACACAGCATTTATTAGCTGCTCTAGAAAACTACAAAACCACTACAGGAAGGATGTTTCTTTGGCTTCAATAACTGCATTTTTGTTGGTTTAGAGAAAAATACACTTAACGGTATAATTTGAAAGTAGAGGTTAATACACAATTCACATTTTTTCTGATATATGTTGTCTCTTTTTTTATGTTTATTGATGTCACCAAGTAGGTTCAGCGGAAAATGACAAATAACAAATTGCTTGTTATGAAACATTGACTAAAATGTATGTATGTATAACTTTATTTATAAAGCGCTACAAGGATATGCAGTGCTGCACAATCTTACAGTTTACACAATTACACGCAGGGAGGACAAGTATCATAATGAATACAATAAATAAGTATAAATACACATTATCATGTTAACATTAAGAGTCAGCTACTCTTTCTAGGAAGTGTATAGGGAGGACCCGGAAGAGCTATAGAATTATAGGGAACAATGTCATCTTTACTGCAGTGATGCGACTGAACAATGAGAGGTTGTATTTCCTCCAGATTAGTATTTCCTCTGCTAGTCCTATGCTGCCTGTGTGTGCCATACTCTGCCTGCCCTACCCTGCCTTTGTGTGCTATACTCTACCTGCCCTATGCTGCCTGTGTGTACCATACTCTGCCTGCCCTTATCTGCCTGTGTGTGCCATGCTCTGCCTGCCCTACCCTGCCTGTGTGTGCCATACACTGCCTGCCCTATGCTGCCTGTGTGTGCCATACCCTCCCTGCCCTATGCTGCCTATGTGCAATACTCTGCCTACCCTATGCTGCCTCTGTGTGCCATACACACAGGCAGCATAGGTCAGGCAGTACATACCCTGTTTTCCCGAAAATAGGACATCCTCCGAAAGTAAGGCACCCCCCCCATTTTTCACCCCCTCGGAAAATAAGGCACCCCCCGAAAATAAGACACCCACCCAAACGATGGAATAAATGTGTACTGTATTCTTCTTCATGGAAAAATAAGACATCCCCTGAAAATAAGTCCTAGTGCATATTTTGGAGCTTAAAAAAATATAAGACAGTGTCTTATTTTCGGGGAAACACGGTACAATGTCTGAGCCTGGGGTGTGAACACTGCAGGGGATGAACAATGCAGGAATTAAAAGGTGTGAACAACACAAGGGATTACATGTTTAAACAATACAGGGGGATTACAGCCTGAATTTTAGGTGAGAACCATGCAGGGGGGCAGTTAATCTCAGTATTGATACCATTTAAACCTTACTCAAAGGTAAGACAGACAGGTGCAGCCAGACAGGTGGAGGGCCGCCAGTTGGACATGAGGTGTGGATGAGGTGTGGTCAGGATGTCTGGGGCAAGCTTAAAGTGAGAAGGATGTTGTCCGTGTACAGTGCAGTTTTGTGCTCCATCTCTCTTATCCTAATGCCCCCTATGTGTGGGTCAAGGCGCACTGCATTCGCTAAGGGTTTTAAGGGAAGGACAAACAAAGGGGGGGAGAGGAGGCAGCCCTGTCTCATTCCACCTTTTATTGTTATATCTGCAGAGAGTAGTCCCATCATAGTGTAAGATTTTTGACTATATATAATAATAATATAATATTAATAATCACCCCTCTTACTAGGGTTCTGGTTCTTTTGAGAAGCAGACAAATAACCCACACCAATAAGTGTATATTAAAATGAATATATTGAGTAGCAAATCAATGGATTGTTTCAATGAAAAGATTAGTTAACACAACAAAATATATTTACATTATTTACAACTACAAATTAATAACGAAGTCTACATCATCATAGCTACCAAAAAACACAGAGCATGGTGGTCTGGTTCCTTTTCTCTAGCTATGGCCTCCTCTGGTCTGTCCCTCACATCCTGCCCGGTCACTTCTGATGCAGTTCTCCCCAGGTTCTCCCCTCAGGTTCCTTTGCCAGGTTGCTCCCTTGACCACTGTCCAGCCCACATTTATACACCTTTCAGCCACTGCCCCCCACATACCAATGGATCAGATTGGGTTGATAAAAACCACACTTTGCCCATTGTTCAGTAACTGTTGAGTTTTATGGCTTCTTGCAGACATACTGTCCCACCATCCAAGAGAAACCCTTTGATATGGAGATTTGGCTTTGGGTGTAACTTGAATAACTGGTTTATATTAATCTTTAGAGCTCCCCTCTACACAGTGTATATTTATAGAGACACACACACATATATCAAAATAAAACAGCCAGCACCAAGGGTCTTTGTGTTTCAAAAAATCTCTCGTGTATTATAATTGCATGTACAACCGACGTTTCGGTCCCTTTTGGGACCTTTTTCAAGGGTCCCAAAAGGGACTGAAACGTCGGTTGTACATGCAATGATAATACACGAGAGATTTTTTGAAACACAAAGACCCTTGGTGCTGGCTGTTTTATTTTGATATTTATATGATATCCCGTGCACAGGGGCAGCTGCAGAGCAGCAGATTTTGGAGTGTGGTGCTGTAAGTGGAGTGGAGGTGGAGTAAGGGCATCCAAGATGAATGATTTCTTACAATAGTTACCTTGGCTGATGGAGAGCTGCTGTATCCCTCGTCTAAAGGGTGGGGGGATTTAAAATTTCAAGCACTGCCTGTACTTTCAATTCAGCCTCTGGAGCACCTTTTGGGCATCTAATGTGAGAAACATGGTGGCTACAGGCAGCTGAGCGCCTAGGTGGATTACATTTATGGCTTTTCTGATGTTGTCTCCTGCCTGTCTACCTGAAACTGAAGCTGACCTAGTCAGAGTGTACCAGTGTGGGCAAGTCTTGTGGGCAGAATTTTCGCAAATAGTTTCATGTCTGTGTTAATAAGGGATATGGGGGGCAATAACTTTTGCAGTTTAGCGGTCCTTCCCTTCTCTATACATTTGTAAAACATTGTCGATATAGGGTTTTCTGCAAATTTAGGCTTTTTTGTCTGAATGTGGAAATGTATATAAATTAAAATAGCTTTGGCTCTATAACAAGGAAAGTTCTGCTGAAATGATTATGATAAAAAGATGGAAACCTTCTTAGGAAGTTCATTTAGAAGCAACTCTCAGTTTTGGGTTTTTCCATGTTTAAAGGGTAACTTGTGAAAATTACAACTTAATATATTATAAATTTAATATGAGCATGAAACTTTCTAAACATAATCAATTACAAATTCCGTTTCCCTTCATTCTCTCTTCATGTCTTATTGGGTGGCCGATTTTGATTGACAGTTAGATCTAATATATCTTTTAGGGTACTGGAACAAGGGGAGAGTAGTTGCCTGCAATAAATATTCACTACTGTGGGCAACTAATGTCCCTGAAATGCTTTCCCACCAGAAATAAAGTGCATCACTGGTGGGAAAACATACGCAGTGCTTCATTTTTCTGAAGTTTAACTTGCCTTGCAAGGAAACTTTGGGCAACTTCAAGAAAAATGAAGCACTGCATATTCTTTCCCACCAACAATTTGCATTATTGGCGGTGGGAAAGCATTTTGGGGAATTCTCTCCCTGAATCAGTCATACTGGCAGATACATTAGATAGCTTCAAGAAGGAGTTGGATGGCTTTTTAGCAAGTGAGGGAATACAGGGTTATGGGAGAAAGATCATAGTAGATCTAGTAGATCATAGTTGATTCAGGGACTGGTCCAATTGCCATCTTGGAGTCAGGAGGGAATTTTTTGCCCCTTTGAGGCAAATTAGAGAGGCTTCAGATGGGTTTTTTTTGCCTTCATTTGGGTCAACATGTGTCTTTTTTTCAACCTAACTTTCTATGTTACAATGTAAATCTCTGTGGCCTCCTGGCAACAACTGCCCCATATTTCTGGTGAAATAGTGACCTTTTTTGTAGCACTTTAGTGTTTATACCTTGTTTCATTTCAGTCTTGTTCCTTTCTCAGCTCTACAGTTGTTGCTTCCTGTGCAACCTAGCTGGTTGTTCTCCCAAATACCTTATTCTAATATGGAAAACACTTTCACCAAATCTTGCCAAATTGTTCCTCTTCCCCTTCTAAAGCTATTTCAGTATACTGCATTTCCATCTAAGCTCCTCCTATAAAGGTTTGGCAGAGACTGTATTTTGCCTGGTTCTTCTATGTCTTGTGTCCCTAACTGTGACCCTTTCTGATCTGCAGTACAACTTTAGTGCCCTAGTCCCTCGGTAGATCCATCAGTTGTTAATATTATTAACATATATTTATAGGTATAAGAGTGCACCTGAAAATAATTTACTGTGGAACCCTGAATTATTTATTCCACTGTTTGTAAGTCAACAAACAGTTAAAGACATGGTTCACTTTAGGTTAAGTTAAAAAAAAAAAAAAAGGTTGTTATGATGTGTAACAAGATGAGCTAGCTGCCCACAGGAAGCCCCTTGCAGTCACTTAACCACCAGTAATCTCCTGAATAAACACTGGATTTTTTAAATTCAGACAGCTATGTAAATTAACTACAGTAGAGAATAATAATAATGGCTCATCACTTATTGGCAGCAGAAGGGTCATAAGTTTTCCCTCTTTTCCTTCTCACCACACTGGCTATAAGAGATGAACAGGACAGCACATAATGTATGCCATAGTTTCTCTTAAGTAAAGCTAGTCATAGCATATGTTGCTATCACATTTTTGTGAAAAACTTGCCATCTAAACATAGACAATGCCTAATGTTGTATCACTCAGCTGTGGTTCAGTAATCAGCCTTGTGCCTATTTCCATGCATCATCAACTTTCCAGAAGAATTATAGTGCACATATTCTTTATGTAGCAAGGAAACAAAGGCAGCTGAAAGCTGAGAGGTCTGAGTTTGAGTCCATCCTGGGCACTACCTGCAATGGTGTAGGTTTTCTCTGTGTACTTCATTTTCCTTCCACATTCCCAAGACATACAGATGGGTTAATTGGCTACTGAGAAAAAAGACTCTAGTGGTAAATATTTCTAATAGAGATGCACCATTTTAGTATTAAAATCATTATAAATTTTTTAGGACTCACTCATAAATGCTTATTGCACATATTCTGTAACACCTCCAGTGTCTCTATACTTCATCCTGCAATCTCTGGTTAAAAAAGATCGAGGCCCAGCTATTTAATTTACTGTACTCAGTAATTAATCCTGCTACCGTATAGGCCTTACAAGTGAGCCCGAGAAAAAATAGTTGCAATGCTGTTTGTGTATTAACTCTATTCAACTGTACTTGTTTCTGCAAATCCATATAGTTGTGATTGGCACTAGTGCATCTATCTCATGGCATCTGTTCACTCAACAGCAAGTGTGTATTGACCCTGGAGCTATTGCCACCTTGGAAGTCATCAGATGCAACTGTGTTAGACCCAACCCTCCACCAGAGGAAGGCCAAGCCGGTGACCAGACCAGACACCTCCCCCCACCACTTCCCCCGTGAGCATGAACGTGCGCAATGGGCAGGGATGCCATGAAGGGTGGGAGCATCAAAAAATCAGTAGCGGGGGTAAGAGATCCCGAACTAGGGGTTGACTAATGAGGCACCTGCCTAGAACCCCCTCACTTCTGTCTGCCTACCCCTACTTCTGGCCCTGTCCTTCACTACAATGAAGTGCAAATTAAGTTGCAATTGTGGTTTTAAAAAACATGGTGATTTGCTTTCAGTTACTTAGAGATTAGAGTGCATCAACTAGTACACCAAGTTGCTGGTATGTGCACAACAGCTATACTGTTGCCAGGGGTCTATAATATCCAGAAATTGTAATTCTTTTTATTTGGCAAAGTGAAAAAAATGTGTGTTTATTAAGGTCAAAATAATGGTTTTAGGCCCTACATCTTGCTTTCTCAAGCCTTATGCCTTAAAGAAAAACTTTATGCACTTCTTAAAAAAGGGTACTGTATCTGTGTTACTATTTCTGCCCATTTAATATAATTTACCTCATCAGTTCCCTGTCAATTTGAAATTTGGCTGTATCAATATCATTATAATTACATGACTCCAAATACTTCTAGTAAGGTTTTTAGGCCAATACATTACCATAACAATTTTGTTTTGCAGACAACAATTCCATAAAATCTCTTTTCATACATTTTATTAGGCTCATAGGGACAATTCCCAAATCATTCTTATGTGTATAAATTAACAAAATGCAACAAAATAAATTAACAATGGTAACTCCCCAAAACCTCTCAAAACACAGGCATTATCCTTACCCATAACAAACATCTCTGTCCTAACCATTTTACATCAGCTTACTGTTTTGGAAAACTAGCTGTTTTCCTTCTTTTTAAACTTCAGTTTTTCATGCCCACAAGAAATAAAAGAATGCCAAAGAAATCATTTATATAAATTAGTGAAATTATAAAACAAAACACTCAAAGAGATGCCTTAAATTAGCACCAAATTGTAATGAACAACAAATTCTATTAGCCTATCTTGATTAGACGATGGAATCATTCAAAACTACATCCTAGCCTGATAATCCATTCTGAGTGTGTCCCATATATTTAAACAAACTGATGGCAGAAGGAATTGATATTGGTTGTACAACATTTAGGAGCACATTCATCAAAGTACTAGTTTGAATCCCGTAGATACGATAATTTCTGATGATCGTAAATATCACGAAAATGCTTACGAAAAAATCGGAATAGTCATGATAATATTGTATTGGTGATCTGAAAGTCACAACATTTTCCTATTAAATGATTGTAAACGGCGGGAAAGCCTTTCCGACTTTGATCCTTCAGTGCACGATTTTGGAAGCCTCCCATAGGACTCAATGGCACTCTGCAGCTCCAACCTGGCCCAAGGAAGTCACAATACCGAAGCTTGAATGAATCCGAAACTTTTGTACTCGGCTCGGCAATACGATTTTTGCCGCACAGTACGAAAAAGTTGCACAAATTAGTGAAAAAATCGGCGAAAATATGTAAGGTACGAAAAAGTCGGATTCGGACTGATTGTACTTTAATAAATCTGCCCCTTAGAGTAGGATGATGTCAGCACATTTTATTTTTCGGCAGAAATCCCTGGCCCTGGGCAAAAGCATGCAGAAGAAGAACAAAGACATATGTGTAGTTTGATGCAGCTCTCAGGGGAAGTGACATCAGAGGCAGCCATAACATACTAGTAGTTCGGGTGTTGACTCCTTGCTTAGGAAGGAACATTTGCAAAAAAAAGTACAGCTTTTTTAGGAGAGGGGGAAAGAACCTTTACATACTATGGAAGTAGTCTGAATACTATACCTTTCCTTCTCCTCTAAACATTTATAACACCTAACTGGACAAGTAATATTACTTTTGGTGCCAGTTTATATGATATTGGTCTGCATATTTTATTATTTGTGGTTTTTTAATAATTTAACTTTTTGTTCACAATTAGCAACTCTACAGCTTGGAATTTCAGCAGTTATATGGATGCTAGGTTTTTAAATTATCTTAACAACCAGGCAGTGGTTTAAATGAGAGACTGACATTTATAGGATTGACCTGAATAGAAAAATAAGTTATAAAACGTAACAATAACAATAAAATTGTAGTCTCACAGAGCACTAGTTGGCTGCTGGGGTCAGTGACCCCCATTTGAGAGTTGGAAAATGTCTGAAGAAGGCGGCAAATAATTCAAAAACTATAGAAAAATTATGAAAAAGTTGAAAAGTTGCTTAGAATTGGCCATACTATAACATACTACAAGTTTACTGAAAGGTGAATAACCCTTTTAACAAACTAGTAAATCATTCCAAGAGGGGACACATAAATAACTAATTGGGGCTCTGCAAATGGATGAGGCATTTTCTTTGTAATTCTTCTTTAGAAACAAGTTTACAGGAGAAACCCACTTATTGTACAGCACTGCAGAATATGTTGGCGCTTAATAAATAAATAAATACAAAAATAATTATTTATAAATAAATAAAAAATAATGTTGATAATAGCCTCTTCCTCAGCCAGCCAGGTAGATGCCTAGCACCCCCCCCCCCCCCCACCTCTGTATACCCTAGACATGTACCTGTTATGTTTACCCCTAGTCTGGCCCTGGGTATGCTAATATGCCACCTAAAATAATTTTTTGGTAGCAAAGTTTCCTCTTTTGTTAGAATAATCTTTTACCATTGTGTCTATGATCCTCCAATTTTGTATTTCCATCCTCTTCCTTCCTTGTTTGATTAAATTATATAACCTGAACAAAAAGTCACTTTACTGATTTACTATTTTTACAAATTAAATCTTTCCAATGGAAAAACAGTAAATATGTCATTACATGGATGAATAGTTGCCCCTACAGACAATCACCTAGCTTTTTGCAATGTCATACACAGGAACGGATGGCTTAATTTACACTCTTTTTTTCTTTTCTGACTGTTTCTTAGCATACTCAACAGAGTGAAGTTACTTCCTTTATCAAATACTCTTTTCCCCTTGCAAAAGGACCTTATAATAATGAACCCTCAACATTACCTGTATCTTGAAGAAGTACCTGCAAGTATGTTCCCAACTCCTCCTTTACACCATATGCCCTTTTATATTATCCTGTTAAATTAGCATGTGCAAAGCTTCTTCCAATCTTCTTTCAAACTACAGAACCGGTGCCTTCACTAAAATGCTCCTTCATACCCAAGACATTATTGGTGAATTGTATGCTGTCTGTTATTACTGTTATTACTTATAGGCTAATTTATAAATTTTAGAGTTTGTGAATTCGAGTTTGTTTTTCTAAATGGAATAAACTCACATACTGAATTTATTAACTCATTTGAATAAAAAACACCAAGTTTTTTGATTTTACATACTCGGAAAACTTGAATTTGAGTTTGCAAATATGGCTTGAACTTTCCTAGGACAACTCCCATTGACTTCTATAGAAACTTGAAGCTTTTTTTTTTTACATTCAAGTTTTTGGAGTTTTTTTGCACTTAATAAATACCAGATATTAGAGGGAAAAAAATCAAACTCAAACATTGATAAATCTCCCCCTTAATATAAAAACCCTGTCAACAATTGATAACAAATTCTCCTCCTGTTCATATATTATTTTTACCAGCCAGGACGATAAAATACTGGCCAGATGCCAACCCTATCTGTGATCAAGTGTTTTGGTCATCTATAAACTCTTTAACATTGGTGTCAGAATAGGGGATGTTTTTTTCTACATTAGGAAAAAATCCTGTTTTCCTGGGGTGGTTGTCCTGAAGTAGACCGAAACCACCCATGTCAGAGAAATGCATTTTTATACTTTACAAAAACAGAAAAACACATACAACAAATCATTCATTCACATATTGGGCCTGATTCACTAAAGGGCGATAAAAATTATCGCACGCTTTTTCGCGTTAAAAAACGCAAAATAATTTGCGCGCGATTCACCATAGTATTATTGCGTGCGAAAAATCGCCATTTTCGCATGGGTTATTTCTCGCACTAGTTTTACCGTTTTGCGTTAATTTCCGCGCTGAAAAGAATACGATCGCATGATTCACTATAACTTTTGCGCGCTAAATATCGCATTCGGCTATGCGAAAATTCACACCTACTACAGGCAGGCGAAAAATTATACAAAAGTACAGTAAATTATTTTTTGCAATAAAATATGGACTTACAGTGTTATTTATTCAAGTCTGTGTTTCCCCTAGAGTGACGCAGCCGCCAGTTTGCAGCGAAATGTTCATTTTTAATACAGTAATTTTCTGCAAGTATTGGCGTGTATGGCTAACATGGCGTGCGTTCATTTGCGCGACTATTTCTATTTGGCTACAAGTGATGAAATGTTTCGCCAGGCATGGATTCGCAGCGAATTTTTGGACTGCGTTGAATTTTTTTTGCGGCAGATTTTTTCATGTGTTTCTCAAAACAATCTGCCAATGGCAAAACGCATGAACAAATTTGGCACGCAAAAATTCACCGCACATCCAAAAATTGATACAAGCGTCAAAAAATAATAGTCACAGCAACAATTTTTTTGCCCGCACAACATTTTTGCCGTTTCGTGGATCTTTCGAAAGATTTGCTAATTTTTCACTAAAGAAACCAGAACACATTTGCTCATCACTAGTGGCTACTATTTATAAGCATCTACTATTTATATGATACCATTTATATGCTACCATTTATATGTGGCTAATATTTATATACACCATTTATATGCGGCGACAACTTTTATACACTATTTCTATGCTACCATTCATTTGCGGCGATTATTCGCGTAATTTAGCGCATGTACCGGCAAATACCGCATTGAAATAGTCTTTCGCGAGTTAAATAACGCATGCAATATCGTGCGTAAAAAAGCGCAAGTATGCTTATAGTGAATCGTGCGAAAAATCGCCAAAATTAAGCCGCGGTAAAAATTTTAGCGCACAATAAAAATAGCGCACGTTTTATCGCCCTTTAGTGAATCAGGCCCATTATCTTGTCACTTGTCAACATTGGTTAGTTGGAGTTACAAGGATGTGGAAATGGAGGGCATGCATGGAAAGTTCCCTGTCACAGAGAGGTTCTCCATACCTGCTAAGTGCAGTGGGTATCTCATTCTTTGATATATTTCTTTCTTTTCTTTAGAGCACTACAATTTCTTAATAACATCTGTGACTCAAACTGCAACCTCACCCCCTTAATGCTTATCAGTTTTAGGAGCACAACCTAAAAATGGAGTGCAACATATACTCAGAAAGTAGGTTGTAAACAATGGCGGATTAACTGACATAAAGTCCCTAGCAGTGCCTTTTCTCTTCCCTGACCTCCACCTCACCCAAGCTCCATCCCTACCCTGCTCTCTCTCCATGCAAGTGGCCCCACCTTTTGTATGTTTTGCTTTTTTTAAAAACATATACTCAACAAGAGGTGTGAAAACCAAGGGCGGATTAACTGCACCCTGGGCAGTGCCTCATCATCCTTTCCCTGATTCTTCACCATTCTGCCCACTTCACCCCTGCCCTATTTTCTCTCCGTGCAGCTGGGCCCCCTGAAACCATAAATCCCACCCAGCTTATTGTAACCTGCCACTGGGTGGGAAAATTTAGCATTTTTCTTGTGTGGATACACTGCACCAGATATAAACTTTTAAGGGGTCATTTACTATTGATCAATTTTTGATTTGGGCTTTTTGTCGTCAAAAACCTAATTTTGTCACAGGAAAAAAAAAACTATGAGACAAATCTGTGACAATTCTGAATGCACAAATACACCAGTTAAAGCTTGTCACGATTGTATAGAAATCAATGGAATATGTTTTTGCTTTGTGGTTTTAGAGGTTTTGGCTTTTGTGTGACAAAACTAAAAAGTTGCAGTTTTTATGCAACAAGTAGAAAAAGTTGTGTTTTTTTCCATGGCTTTTTTTTTTTGTTCATGCATTTTCAGTTCTGTTCTTTTGATAAATGACTGCCATTCATGGAAATAAGTTTATTTGTGGTTTCTAAAAATTATGCATCATATTTTCTATACTTTGTTGCATGCTCTGGTGATTTGTAAGTAGATAGATCAGGTAACTTTGCATCTAAGTGCTTGTAAAATATTGTGGCGCATCATAATATAAACATATAAAGATAATCTTACAAACAAACAAAAAATAAGCACGTAAAAAAAGATATACTGCTTCAGGTTTATTATATATATATCTAAAGCAGCATATTTGATTTTGTATGTGCTTCTTTTGTTTAATTGTATGTAAGCTTTTCTGTAAGATTAAGGAAAAAAAGTTACACTGGTGCTTTCCAACTTTTCTATGCAGTGGATTGATAAGCCACTAAACCACATTTTTGGGCCAGGTTACAGTTCATAAAAGATTGTGATTTCGTTCAAACTCAGTGAATTACTTGGAAAGACTGGGGGCCATAAAAATCTCATGTACAGGTCCAGGTAATTCATTGCAGCAATTCATGTACTTGCTCCTAATTCATCAGAGTAGTAAAGGGGCATATTGGCACTTGCTGCAAGTTTTAAATAGCATGTATGCATGCAAATTGCATAATGAGCCCTGTTTTGTCAATGTGGCTTGACTAATTCACCTATATTGAATACAACAGCCTTTTCTTGAATTTACAAAATAGAAAATCTTAATAAAATATAAAACATAGTAAAATGCAGAGCATGTGGTCAAAACAGATTAGCTATTTCAGACTAACTCTATTACAGGAGATTAGATTACCCAGTGGTTCAAAACAGTTTAGAAACAGTTTAGTACTTGGTGCTTAGAAAGCATACAGATGAAGGAAGTATCCCAGTATGCACTGCAAAATTTAAGGTGGTACTCATTTTTATATGCAGTACATTACATTCTGTAGTTAGAAATAGCACCTAAGCATTGTGTTGTGTACAACACATTCCTTATGACTGCTGGAGGGGAATAAATGTTTACCGAGTGTCCTCAGGGTATGTTGTGAGCTTGTTGTACTGCATATTTTTTTAAAACATAAGTATCCGCCCCTATGCTTTCTACTGTGTAAAGAACAGAGGGGATCCTCTCATCTTATTGTAAGGCCACAAACTGGAATTTAATATTGCACTAAGTATGACCAGCTTTATTCAGAAAGGCTTGAAGCCTCATTTACAATTGCAAGTGCAATTCCACTAAAGCGTGTGCAAGTATGATGCTAAGGAACCCTAAGATTACCACCACCATGAACACTGTGATAAATTAACGCAGGTGTATAACTTTAGACACCCTCCCCGCAAATTCCTTTTAGTCCCCCCTGCATAAATTTGTCAGTGTCTGCAAAAACCCATTATATTGTGTGCAAATATTGAGACCCTGTATCTCTTCTTGTCCCCTGGGTCCTCTATAGTTATGCCACTGATCAAGGGTTACCACAGCTGGTTGGTACACATCAAATCACTGGCTAATGCCATTTTTATAGCTTCATGCCACAAATAACGCAAGCTACATTCTAAAGGTCCCTTGGACTGATTCGGCAGCTTATTTGCCCGTGTAGGGGCAGGAACGAGGGGCATGCCCGACCAATATCTGGCCTGAAATTGGGCAGATATCGATCGGACAGGTTAAACGATTAAGTTGGAACGGGGAACGCATCGGCTCATTGATGCAGTCCCCGAACTGATTGCCCCATTGCCGCCACTATAATTCTATTGTTTGGCCCCAGGGCCAAATGATAGAATTAGCCTACATTTTCCCCGCTATCGCCCACCCATAGATGGGGATATTGGGAGAAGATCTGCTCACTTGGCCAAGCGAGCAGATCTTCACATGTATAGGCACCTTAAGGGGCCTATCTATTATGCTGCGTAAAATGAAATTCTCAGAAAAAACGGTGTAAAAAACTGTGTAAAAAATGGTGAATTTTGCTGTCCAGATTTGATGTCATTATTTTACATAAGTTTCAGTGAACATGTGACAAATTTTGTTGCCGCTTTTTAACACAGCATAATAAATAGGCCCCAAAGAGTTTTGACTGCAAGTTGCAGCCAATTCACAAAAATGTGCACTCGCATTTAGTGCACAGGCAAAATCCACAAAGATGCTGGAATTCTGAGAAAAAATGCTTTTTTAAACTTGCCTGAGTCAGCAGAATTCTTGTTTAAAAATAAATGGCATATAAAAAAAGTAAACGATTATATGTGAAATATAAATCGTATTACAAATTCTAGTTAATTACTAGTTATATATACAATGTTTTTAAGCATTGCTATATTATACAGATACGCCAGTAGAAATACATAATTTATCTCAAGTTAAGGAGTATTCTTTTTAGATGTATAACTAGAAAACAGTGTGTGTTTGTTTGAGAATTATTTTACACCACAAGAATCCAGACCCTGGCCCTGCAGCATTTTTATCTGAGTCACCCCTCAAACCTTGCAGTTGCAGTCAGCTCTCAGATTATATTTGTTAGACATTTTTGGTTGTGAGCCAGTTTGCATACACACACACAGACGTGCGCACTAGGACCATGCAGTAAGAACAAAGTGCAAGAGGTGGAGCCTGGTTTCAGAGAAAAGCTATGTATGAGCAACGTAACTGCCAGAAAATCTGTGTGGGCTGGGAAAAGAGTTATTTACCGAAATAGAATCCTCAAGGCTGCTTTACAATTTAATAGCCTGGAATTCCCATCATGTATTGATTCAGCCAGGATTAATAGATCATATTGCAAATGCAACAACTCCCCATAAAGTCAATAGATTACATTATATTTAAGCAGAGGTCACAAAAATCACTGTAAACTATATTTTTAATATCCAATCATAAGAGGTCCTTCAGTGCTCTGGCCTGACACTTAAATGAACATAACCACATTTAGCTCATGCTGGTTGAATGATTAAAATAACAGTGAAATCCAGGAAGCAGTGTCGGCAGCTAGCCATCTAAAGCTGATGGTAAGCCTCAAGTCATGCACTTCCCAGTTTTCCTAGATTACTAAAACACCAGGGTATGACTGTTCATATTACTTTAGAACAAATGAGCGTCATAAGCAGGAAGGAAAAGCTATTGTTGTAATCTGCTGCTGTAACAGTAAATATTATAAGCATTATTAGTCATTGCTCTGTCTCAGGGAAGCGTGGGATTGATGCTTCTGGTGAAGTGCTTATTACCTTAGGTCAGGGTTCCCCAACATTTTTGTGAGCCATACAAGCATGGAAAAATTTCTTTGGGAATAAAAAAAAAAGGACAGTGATTGGCTATTTGGTAGCCCCATGTGGACTGCTAGCCTGCAGGAGGCTCTGCTTGGAGTAAAACTGTCTCTGTGCTTCCAAAACTTGTCTCCAAGAGCACAAGAAGCCCACAGCCTGAAATGATTGCACAATGATAATCATAGGGTGAAATTTACTTGTGGCTCATTCCATTGAGGTGAGAGACTTGGGGAGTGTTTTGTTTACCAGTTGAGCAGGAGCTTGATGTGCCTAAATTCATTGTACAGAGCATGCATATCATAACAAGTATGCCAGTATTTATAATATAATACACTGGGTGATCTTTCTGTGTTTTTCTGCTAGGTTGCATATTTCAAAGCTATTAAAGTGTCAGTATTTACCTTCAAGATAGTACATTCTACATTCAACACTTATTCTTATGTTAAAGGGTTAAGTTACATCAAGGTAAAAAAACTTAACTTTACATTTACTACATTTAAATATATGTTCTTTGGCAATAATCTCCCCTGGACTGGGGTGTCTTGGGCCCACTAGGGCTGCCACATGGGCCCCCCCACCCCAGTTGGGAGCTGCTACACTGTCATGTACCCCCTCCATTGGGTACTGCACTCCCACCTTGTAGCAGCAATAGGAGGGAGAGCGAGGCACCTGCAGTTACCGGCGTGGGGCAGTGGGCCTGGGTTGGTGGGGGTCATGGGGCCCACAAGGGCTAGGGTTGCCACCTGTCTGGTTTTGACCCAGACAGCCCCGTTTTCGGAAGGGCTGCCCAAGTCAAAACCTCCTACCCGATTTCCCAAATTAGGAAAACCGGGAAGGAGTCCATAACATTGACGTCACCCCCTTCCCCTGCCCAGCTAAGAAAGTTGGCACAGAGGTGGCAACCCTAACGAAGGCTTAGGCCCACCAGGTTTTTTTCACTATGTCCTTCCAGCCCAGTCCGACACTTAATCCTCTGTAAATCAAATGTCTTAATGCTATAAAGGCCACAACAGCCCCCACCCACACCAAATATGCTATAAAAACCCCCATTAAAACTGGACATTTTCCCATAGAAGGCAAATAGGATAACCTATCATGTGCAATTGGTGGGGCCATCCCAGATTATCCCACTGCCCACAAGGGTCTTCTAGGTGTGGGCCCCGCCAACTAGAGGTTTTTTTCTTTTAAAAAAAAAATTTGTTTGTATAGATCACACTTCTGATCCCCCTAACCAGGGCCTCTTATCACCAAAACTGCCTGCTTGGTTTTACAAACTAGGAAAACCAGGAAGGACCTGCGATTGGCCAATTTTTGACCAGCGAAACGGAATCCAGCCCCTGATGTCACTGGTCCCGTCCCTGACATCACACGCCCTTACTAAAGTCTGAAGGTAGCAACCCTAGTGCCACCTGCGTTCGGTATTTCCCTGCTGCAGAATGAGTTTAAACTAATTTTAAAGAATAGGCTGTGTTTCATCATGTGGCTTCTTGCGGTGGAGCACATAATGAAACATCAGTGTTTAAGAGGCCTTGCAAGAGTAAAGTCTCATCCAGGATTGTGTAATCAGCTTTTTTCAGCTGGCTTGCAACATAGTTTCAGGAGTCAGAAGTGCAGAAATTGTATATATATATATATATATTGTGTATATTTTATAGCAATTATGGCCGGAGGACAGCCACCGGGTGTCTATGTATATATATATATAGCATCATATAAAACTGCACTCACAGGTCTTGCAAAGTGAAAGTTTTCACTACGTTAGACCTGCGAGTGCAGTTTTAGAAGATATATATAGTTTTTTGATTTTTGGCACCCAGGCAATTAGTTTATGGGAATGGAATGCAAACTATATGCTGTTATATTTATTAATATAAATCACCCAGGGGTGGCACTGGACAGAAAAACAGCTATGCACTTAAGGGGGACCACTAAACAACTGCCCAGTTCAACCATATCTGCTGGGAAAAAGCAGAGGTGTGCAGCCATTTTCAATCCCAGGCTCCCTCTCATTGTTCACTGACCAGGAACAGGCATACTAAGAAGGTAAAGGGTTAACACCCTAGAAGTGATAAAGTAACTATTAGTGCTATATTGGTTATATGGCAAAGGAACCATTGCATGCATTATGTGTCATCATATTTACATTTTCTTTAGGCCTTTGTAAGCAGTGAGAGTCCCTTGCTTGATGTAGCCGTGCATCCGGAAATGGCTGTTTGAACCATGGTGGGTTGACTCAGACACTTAATTTCTCTTCGATTAATGTTGAGTTTACTATGAACATGAAGTGTGGTGTGATCAAAGCTGTTTAGCAACTAAAGAGTTAAATACATAAAGCACCAGTACTCCAATAGTATACATTTTGTATCTGTACACTTCTGCTTCAGGGAAATAGGATACTGCCTTGGAAGGCTAAAGATTCTTGTAGAGGAACATTTCACATTAGATTTTGGTTCAGGCCAATTCACTTACTTAACTTTTCTTATTTAGTGCCAATTTGGTCAGTTAATATCAGCATATATTGGAATATCCTTTTCAATCCCAATCAAAATTCCTTTGTAGGGAAATATGACTGCAAACACAGATATGTCTACATCCTTTCCAGTATTGTTTTTTCAATCTGCACCATACTACTGTAAGGAGCATTAGGAATATCACCCATTGTTCTAATGTGAACTTTCCACTATAGACAAGTTTTTTAGACCGCCCCAGTTTCCTGCCCAAGTCTTTTACAGGATACTTATAAGTTATTTCCTGGTGTTAAAGACAAACAGATTTATAACGGGAATCATGTAGAAGGTAGGATGTGTGCATGTTACTAGTTAGGGCATGTCTTAAATTCCTTTCATATTTTTTTCTTTGGCTTTTGCAGTTCTTGGAGTTTCCAGCATCTCATTCTTTTTTGGAACACTGTGAAGTTCACAACACAATTACAATGGGTGGGGAATATTTTGCCTAAATGTGTATATTATAGATCAATGCTTTTGCAGAGTGACTGGATATTTTCCTGCAGCATATTGGGAAATCTGTTTAGAAAGAGGAAAGGGCAAATACTGCAATACACTTTAAATTTTATGAGGCAGGTATTAATGTCCCTGCAGATATAATTCTTGATTTTCCACATTTCTTACATATTTAGATCTAAAAAAAAAAATTATAGCGGCAGAACTTGTTTTCAGCATATTTAATGTCTGCAAAGAGACGGGTGTACCTAAAATACAATCTGTGTCTCCCTGCTCTTAAAAAAACAAATTAAAAAAAAATTGATTATTCACTGCATGGTCATGGAAGGGTATATTTTATGTACAGGTATGGGACCTGTTATCCAGAATGATTGGGACCTGGGGTTTTCCTGATAAGAGGTCTTTCTGTAGTTTGGATCTCCATACCTAATGTCCACTAAAAAATAATTTAAACATTAAATAAACCCAATAGGATTTTACTGCATTTAATAAGGATTAATTATATCTTAGTTGGGATCAAGTACAAGCTACTGTTTCATTACTATAGAGAAAAAGCAAACCATTCTTAAAAATCTGAATTATTTATATAAAAATTGAGTCTATGGAAGATGATCTTCCCGTAATTCAGAACTTTCTGGATAACGGATCCCATACCTGTATTAATTAAAACACAAATATTGAAAAAATGGAACTAGAAAACTTAAATTGCTTTAAAAAAAAATGATTAACTGTGAAAAATCTCGCAAAATGTTGAAATTCTGCCAAATATATTGGAGTCAGTGTGTTTTTCTCCACTTTTTTTCTCATGCCAAGTACATTAAAGTCACTGGGCTTTATCTCTGTGATTCTTGCACCAAATGCATTGGAATTAATGGGCATCTTTTTTTTTGAGTTGCAATTTTTATTTGGCAAAACTGGAGAGACTGTGGATAATGCTATTACTGTGAATAAAGCTGCTCCTGTGTTCATGTGCAAGACTATGTGGATGTCCAGTTTGTTCAACAAGTCTCCTCTTTTTTTGTAATGGTGGTGTGTGTGTGCTTTATTTGGCCTTACACAGTGAAGCTATTACAACCCCTTGTGTTACCCCTTTACAAGAAAATTTATCATCCCCTTTCTACCAAATATTTCATTCACAGCCATGACCCCAGTGATCCCAGGTCATCTAATAAGACAGCTTATCTACATTAGAATGGAACCTGGAGCCAAGTTCACGAACATTACTTGCAAGGGAAAAAGATTAACAATAAGTAGGATGAAAGTGCAGTTCCAGGCCCCTTTGTTCAAATAGGTCCATGCCTATAACAGCTGGACTCAACAGAGATTTCAAACTGCAGGATGCAACTGCTGGTGTTTGCAGTAACTTAATCAAATATCCTCTGCCACACATATCTTTGGCAACCCCTTTTGAAAATGCTTGCTTGAAAACAGCAGTATTTTATAGCTATGAGCATTTTTATCTCCACTGCTCTTTGATTTGCCAGTATTATTTATTTAATTCCCCCACCAAACAACCCATATTGTTATGTTCAGTGGGAGATGAAAGCACTCAGAGACAATTATTACTGAGGGTACCAATCAAGTATTTAGAGAAGCCAAGCTGCTAAAGGCAAATGATCTGTTACAGTACATATAAGTTAACAGGAGTGCAACACAATGCAGATCCCCCTCTTGGTCAGCAACTGCAACTGCTAGGGCAGAGGCTCCAAATAAATTAAATCAATGCAGAAAAGATGGAAAGGAAAGAGCAAAAGAGAAGGAGAGGCAAGAGTAAGCTGTACAATTTAATACATAGGAATCAGTGCCATTTAATGCTATTTTTTTTGTAGGATTTGAATAAATCCCTTTTCTCGTGCCTCTTTTATGCTTGCAATTTAAAATGCGGTCTAATGTTGAGGTTCACTGACCCTAGCATTCAAAAACATTGTTATTTTTACTTTCTATTCAGACCCTATCATGTTCATCTTTTTGTTTCCTATTCAAACTGCTGCCTGGTTGAAAAGGTACATTTGAATTTAGCAACCACACACCTGCCAAAATTTGGGAACTGGAGAGCTATTGCTAGTGATAAAAAGGATTGTCTTAGAACTACACCAGCACTTCTGCAAGAGCACCACATTGTGATCTTTTATCGTCTTCTGTTCTCTTCAGCCCCAGGCCAGTGCCTATGTGCAATAGAGTGTAAAGCATTTAAGTTTGGCTTTTCAGGATACTGCACACACACCTTACCAGTTTTCAGCCAGGGCATCAGATAAGCAATTGTAATAAAAAGGGAGTACACCAAACAAATAGCAAATAAAGCACCAGATAATCAAGTTCAACTGCAAACATCTATACTGGATTAAAATCATTTAGCTTTGGATGGCATTTAATTACAGGCTACACCCATTATAAAATGTATAAAAATATATATAACAGCAAAACCATGAGCAACTGATAAATAATAATATACTACTACA
Source organism: Xenopus tropicalis (assembly GCF_000004195.4). Taxonomy (NCBI): domain Eukaryota; kingdom Metazoa; phylum Chordata; class Amphibia; order Anura; family Pipidae; genus Xenopus; species Xenopus tropicalis. Next base: position 84,490,964 of record NC_030680.2, on the reverse strand, counting down.
TACCTCCCAACATTTAGAATTTTTTTTGACCACGCCCATTTTTGCAGCCACACCTCCAAATACCACTCCCATTTGGCTAAATTTGGCAGGTTATTTTAAAGTTTGAACACATTTCTGGGGGTTTCGAGGTATTGTTTTATGTGTTATTACAGTTTGTTAAAAAAGCTAAAATTGTTGTGTAAGCTGCAAGTCCCCCAAGAGACTGGTTTAGCTTATTAGTGACAATTCTATCTAAGTGCAGGTGTGTCTTTTTAAATTTCTGGGCTCTCTGCCAAAAGCAATTTTTTAATTAAATTTTAATCTTTTTTAGCTTTCAGTGCAGGAGATCAAAGGGAAATGAGGGACTTTTCAGTAAGAATCAGGACTGCAGGTTGAGCTGTCAAAAGAGGGACTATCCCACAAAAATCGGGACAGTTGGGAGGTATGCTACTAAGTTTTCTATGACCAACCAGACCAGTGGGCAGGGTCTTCCTGTGGTCTACCCTGGTTAGTAGACCACAGCTTGTCCTCCCCCCCCTCTCAGGATTGCGCACATGTGCATCCTTGTAGCTCAATATGGAGGGGGTACACTGAAGTTTTCTGCGCATTCCCTTCCCCAATTCTCTGAATGTGAGCAAATTTTATGTGCAGTTGGGTGGCATGCCTCGCCACAAATCCAGGTCTCCTGGCCACTGGAAAGCGATAGCCATCCAATAACTCCACATTATGCTGCTGATCCATTTAAACCCGGCCTACTCATTGGCAAACCACTTGGAGATCTGCAAATCTGGAGTGTGATAAATTTTACATTCTAAACTTTACAGAATTGAGAACTTTGATGCCACATATCTGTATTTTTAAACAAACAAGCAGCTAGTGACATATAGTGACAACTAATAATGACAAATAGTTTAAAAAATAATTTAATTCTGTTTTAATTAAAATATATGTACAAGCAGCATTGGTGGGGAGTATTGCTTAAGAGTTATCTCCTAGTTTTAATGTAATATAAAAAACTGTAAAATATAAACACATTAAATAATACTATTTGGATTTACATTATCCTAAGAAAATAATTATTTCAAATGATGCAGTGTTAATGGTTTCTAATATGAGGGAACAGAAACAAATAAAACTGAATTTTAAAATAAACACAGAGTGTAAACCAGGGGTCCCCAACCTTTCTTACTCGTGAGCCACAGTCAAATGAAAAAAGACTTGGAGAGCAACACAAGCATCATAAAAGTTCATGGAGGTGCCAAATAAGGGCTAAGATTGGCTATTAGGCATCCTCTATGCACACTATCATCTTACAGAAGACTTTATTTGGTAGTAAATCTTTATTTTATTCAACCAAAACTTTCCACCAAGTCAGGAATTTAAAAATACCTGTTTGGGGGCACTGAGAGCAAAATTCAAGGGATTGGTGAGCAACATGTTGCCCCCAAGCCAGGATCTCTGGTGCAAACATTGAAGCAAATTCAAATGCAATGAACTATCTAAACAAAATTAAGAATTTTGAATTTGCAATTTGTGCATGTTCTTCTGCACAGAAAATAATCAACACAACTAGGGGTATATTTATCAAAAAGTGAAGTTAGGGCTCATCACAATTCTGCCACCTTTCATTCATTTCTATAGGATTATAGTTCCAGATTCATGAAATCACGAATGGGATAAATTCGGATTGGATACGCTAGTTTCTTAAGATCACAAATATCACAAATATGCTTACAAAAAAACTGTATTAGTCACGATAATATCGTATTGGCGATCCGAAAGTCACACAGTTTTTTTACCGAACGATCGTAAAATGCAGGAAAACCTTTCCGACTTTGATCCTTCTGTGCATGATTTTTGAAGCCTCCCATAGGAATAAATTGCACTGTGCATCTCCAACCTGGCCCAAGGTAAGTCCCGATAACGAAGCTTGAATGAATCCGAAACTTTCGTACTCAGCGCGACAATACGATTTTGTCGCAAAGTACGAAAAAGTTGCCGAAAATACGCTCGGAGCGTTCGTGGATTAGTAAATCTGCCCCCTAGTGTGTGTTTTTGAACAAGTGCTGAAAATGCTTGTGTTGTTTACAAGAATATGCAGTTTAAACTTTACTCCATGGGGCTTATTTACTTACATAAGTGCATTATTGCACCAACACAGTTACCCATAGCAACCAATGTGCAGTTGGTCTTGAGTAGCCATTATTATTTAGAAACTAAATGCCAAGATATGAGTAACTGGGTTTGATATGGGTTGAAGTAGTTTAAAGTGATACCGACACCAAAAATAATGATGTTTTTTAAACCTTTCATTGCTTTATCATTGTATTATCTCTTTAATTTCAACCTATAACCATATAGCTATCACTTTTACAATGCCATTCTGGTCTCATGGGTTTCTCTCTGAGGGGGCTGCCATGTTTGGGCAGTAGCTGTTTGTTGTTGTTTGAAGACACTCCCCTTAATTTTAGTTTAAAAATCCTAGCCAATCGGAATCAGTGCTGCACATACAAACTATTTCTAATTAAATCTTTTAATGCTGAAGTACAACAGTGGACAGTGGTGTTTAGGAACGAGGTATTTGTATTCCTTTCTAAGCATATTTGCTCTGATACCCTTTGAACTGGCCGTCTCTGTCATGTACACTCTATAGCAGACACACGCAGCGTGTATACTTTTTATCTATATGGGAGCGCATTCCTTTCAAATCATAAATCACAGCAGGATTAATTAGTATAGCTCTGGTGCAAAGATTTATTGAGAAGACACTTACAGGCAGCGCTCGCTTGGTGAAAGTATCTTGATGTCTGTGATGTGGGGGAGGCACAGACTGCAAGGAAGTAAGGGGAATAGAACCGCCCAGCTTCAGCTGACGTCAGTGAAGTGAAACAGTAATTGACAGCTTGAGAAGTGCCAGTCGGGTTTGCAAAACAGTCGGGTTTTAGACATTCATGTAACTTTACTAAATAAAGCAGACATCTGGGCAAAAAACAATCAGTATAGCCCATAGCTAACTTTTGATGTACACCATTATTTTGAGGACTACATTTTTCATGTCAGTATCACTTTAAGATATACTAATCATAAACATATTACATATTATGTACCTGTAATATATATATATATATATATATATATATATATATATATATATATATATATATATATATATATATATATATATATATATAACGAACCCAGGGTGGCACTCTGCTTCAGCTCTTAGCTCGGGTGCAAGGTAAATGATTTAAATATCCAAAAAAGAGCAGCAACACTGAGTTATATTCCAAAAACAATCAATTGTGTATTAAAAACGCATGAACAGCCAACGTTACGTTTCGGTCCCCATCGGGACCTTTCTCAAGGCAACCATGCTAACCAACCCCATGTTCTATTTATCCATAGTGAACCAGCAAATAGGAAGTGACATCAGTGCACACATGCCATAAAGTGACTATTGCAGTAAAGCATGTAACCAATGCTGCAAAGTGATCCGTGCCATAGATTATCATTAGATAATTAGTGCTCACATAAAGTGTCTATTGCACACATGCCATAAAGTGACTATTGCAGTAAAGCATGTAGCTAGTGCTGCAAAGTGATCCGTGCCATAAATTGTCATTAAAACATCACATGCCATAAAGTGACCACTGCAGTAAAATGTGCAGCGAATGCTATATAGTGATCGGTGCCATAAATTATCATTAAAATATTCCAAGTGCAAATCTGGTGCTATTAAAATTAATACCCCTTTAAAACAATCATTAAAGTACAGTGAAGTGATTCGGCAAAGCAATCATTAAAAATCCGTGAAACCGTACAATACATCATGTTAAAAATATACACATTACAGTGTCATGATTTTATAGTGTGTACACAAAAAAGTGAATAAATACAATTAAACTTATATCAATATAAGATTAAAAACATCATAACATGTATGTACGCTGCGCCAATCAATTCAAACCAAACACTATCCTAATTAGTGGGGGCCCCCAATCTAATTCAAGATCTGCCTATTATTACATTCACATGCATATGCACATATCAGTTCCACAACAAGATATACCAACTTGAGGATCCCATTTACCTATATCATATAATAAATTGTAATAACAATACCAGCACAATCCCAATGTGAAATTGGACAGAAGAACTCACAGAAAACAGTTCAGCGATAAGGAACTATTTAAGCCCCTAGGAGCCACGCAATCCAGTTCATATGTCCAAAATGCTTCTCTTTGGAGTAAAATACGATCAATGTCGCCACCCCTTTGCACACCTGAAATACAATCAATAGGCATGCATTTAAACGATGAAGCTGGATGCTTAGCATGCAGCCAGTGTTGTGCCACAGGTTGTTTGGATATATCCTGTTTTCCCTCCTTCTTTGCAGGTTTAGGGTCCAGAGCAGCCCTGATAGTAGCACGATGCATATTAATCCTTTCCTTTAATTGTCTACAAGTCTTGCCACAATAGATCAGCCCACATGGACACTTGATAATATATACCACATTACGTGTGGTGCATGTGAGCCTGTGTCTAATGGAGTATGATTTCCCAGTGTGCGGGTGATGAAAGGAGTCCCCTACTATTAAGGTATTACACATTACACAGTTGCCGCATCTGAACACACCCATCTTGCCCATATTTGTTTGTGTGCTATATTTGCTTACCGGATCCGCAGAGGATAATAGCTCCTTTAAATTTTTGTTCCTCGAGAGGTTCCTCGAGAGAGGGTATCCGACGGAACTGATCACAGGAATTACAACATGGGCTAAATCCCTAGACCGGGAGGCAATTTTGAGGGATAAACTGGAACAGGAGGGGGATGTTGAAAATGATGTTGTGTACTACATGACCACTTATGATGCGCACACCCCATTTATTCAAAAATCCATATTGCAGCATTGACCCATTGTGAAAACTGATGCTGAATTGACAGCGATCAATCGAAAACGGGTCCGGTTCGGATATAAAAGGAACAAGAATTTAAAGGAGCTATTATCCTCTGCGGATCCGGTAAGCAAATATAGCACACGAACAAATATGGGCAAGATGGGTGTGTTCAGATGCGGCAACTGTGTAATGTGTAATACCTTAATAGTAGGGGACTCCTTTCATCACCCGCACACTGGGAAATCATACTCCATTAGACACAGGCTCACATGCACCACACGTAATGTGGTATATATTATCAAGTGTCCATGTGGGCTGATCTATTGTGGCAAGACTTGTAGACAGTTAAAGGAAAGGATTAATATGCATCGTGCTACTATCAGGGCTGCTCTGGAACCTAAACCTGCAAAGAAGGAGGGAAAACAGGATATATCCAAACAACCTGTGGCACAACACTGGCTGCATGCTAAGCATCCAGCTTCATCGTTTAAATGCATGCCTATTGATTGTATTTCAGGTGTGCAAAGGGGTGGCGACATTGATCGTATTTTACTCCAAAGAGAAGCATTTTGGACATATGAACTGGATTGCGTGGCTCCTAGGGGCTTAAATAGTTCCTTATCGCTGAACTGTTTTCTGTGAGTTCTTCTGTCCAATTTCACATTGGGATTGTGCTGGTATTGTTATTACAATTTATTATATGATATAGGTAAATGGGATCCTCAAGTTGGTATATCTTGTTGTGGAACTGATATGTGCATATGCATGTGAATGTAATAATAGGCAGATCTTGAATTAGATTGGGGGCCCCCACTAATTAGGATAGTGTTTGGTTTGAATTGATTGGCGCAGCGTACATACAATGTTATGATGTTTTTAATCTTATATTGATATAAGTTTAATTGTATTTATTCACTTTTTTGTGTACACACTATAAAATCATGACACTGTAATGTGTATATTTTTAACATGATGTATTGTACGGTTTCACGGATTTTTAATGATTGCTTTGCCGAATCACTTCACTGTACTTTAATGATTGTTTTAAAGGGGTATTAATTTTAATAGCACCAGATTTGCACTTGGAATATTTTAATGATAATTTATGGCACCGATCACTATATAGCATTCGCTGCACATTTTACTGCAGTGGTCACTTTATGGCATGTGATGTTTTAATGACAATTTATGGCACGGATCACTTTGCAGCACTAGCTACATGCTTTACTGCAATAGTCACTTTATGGCATGTGTGCAATAGACACTTTATGTGAGCACTAATTATCTAATGATAATCTATGGCACGGATCACTTTGCAGCATTGGTTACATGCTTTACCGCAATAGTCACTTTATGGCATGTGTGCACTGATGTCACTTCCTATTTGCTGGTTCACTATGGATAAATAGAACATGGGGTTGGTTAGCATGGTTGCCTTGAGAAAGGGACCGAAACGTAACGTTGGCTGTTCATGCGTTTTTAATACACAATTGATTGTTTTTGGAATATAACTCGGTGTTGCTGGTCTTTTTTGGATATATATATATATATATATATATATATATATAATCTATAATATATATATATCTATAATATATATATATATCCAAAAAAGGACAGAGAGCCGCAGTCCCTGAAGAAGAGTACAGTCAGTACTCGAAATGTTGGATTTTTTTCAATAAATTTTTTCACTAAGTAATAAGTCCTTGTGTGTGCGGCTCTCTGTCCTTATATTTCCTCATTTTTGCCAGCACCCGAGGCAGCTGAACCTCAATAGGGTGTGCTCCACTCTTCATATATACATATATACATATATATATATATATATATATATATATATATGTCATCATTTCAACCAAACCGGTTTTAAGGCTGGGCTTTCAGGAATATTTAGTAAAGATTGAAAGCACACACACCTTTTTCTTCCTAACACATGTTGTGCATGGGCATCCAGAATTATCTAGTATAACAAACAAGCACGTACCACTAATCTCCAACTAGCTGGACTACAGTCTAGGTTTAGGAATACCAGGGATATGAAACAATAATTCACATATAATCCCACCAACTGCCATTCAGGCTAGATTCCCAATAATGAAACAAAACAATTTTTCAGTGTGAATGAAATGTATAACCCACTCCAGATACCTTGTGCTTCGGTTTAAACAAAAAAAAATACTTAACTCTGGAGCGCCCTCCTCTGTCCAGACTTCTCAGATGAGGTCTTATGGGGTAAAGTAAAATAAAAAAAAAAAATAGCGTAATACAGTAATGAGATATTAATAATCACCCCTCTAAAACGTGTTTATATCTAAAACAAATCTAGTGAACACCACTACTAAATTTACTTCACTTTTCTGTGAAAACACATAAATACAATCCACCGCGAAATGTTTAAAGTTCGTGTCTATTTAAATAAGTGAATTTCTGTATTTCACACTCTTCCGTGACTTATTTTTATCCTTAGCCAATTGTGCATATACTTACAGACCAACACTGTGGTCTTGGAGCTTGTAACAAATTCCCTTGTGGTTGAACTATAACTCCCAGCTTCTCTTTTTCCACTTTCTCCTGCTGCTGGACAAATATACAACAGACATGTGTAAAATCCTAAAACTTTATTCTAAAACATATTAAAAGTTTAAACTCACAAACGCCATAAAAATTGCACCCATCGGGAGTCCTTTTGTAAACAGCGTCGGATCCTTGCTTGCTTATCAGTCTCTTTATGCGATCTGCAGTACTCGCTTTGATCCTGGCTTGCAAATCTCTCCGTTCGCGTTCTCCCTTTGGTGTCTCTCTCCACCGCTGACGCGTTTCGCCGACTGGCTTCCTCTGAGCGATCCACCATCATGGATGACAAACAATTCATGGATGATAAAGTGAGAGAAGAAAGCCCTCCATACCGAGTTACTGGAACACTTGCACAGTGATGGATTTTCTAGACATGGCCCCCGGTTCTCTCTGGATAGCACATGTGCAGTACAGTCATTGGTTACAGGGTAACTCCAGCTCTGCTGCCAGATTTAGCCATGATTGTCAATTGGTGGCCAAAGGGGATTTTTACAAAAATCTGCAGGTTTTCTATGTGTTACTCTATGGGTGCCTATATAGGGAATACAGCCCTACATGCATAACATGATCAGGCCCCGTTACAAGTACTGACTATTTCCGAGTGGCTCTTGCCCCCATCTGTCTGGTACATGAGTGCCCAATATAACTTTTTTGTTGCTATGAATTCTCTACAGGAGGAGAGTGCAAATTCTGCAGTGGTTTAGTGAAAATATTAACTGAAATATGGAATTTTGGCGCACATCCATACCTTGGAAAAAATTTCACTCATTACTCATGAGCAATCATTGCTCTGTAGGTGATTAAGTAACACACACACACACAAAAATATATACATCAGTGGATAAAGCCATTCTGCTGACTTCTGCACCTCCTAAGTGTTCACCATCAGGCATTAGCAAACACACATGGACATATTTATCAATTTTCAAATTTGTGAATTTGAGTTTGTTTTTCTAAATCGAATAAACTCACATATCAAATGCTTGCTTATAAGGAGCACTCGAAAAACTCGAGTTTGAAAATATGACTTGACTTTGCCTAGAACAACTCCCATTTACCTCAGAAATGCTCAAGCTTTCAGATGGCAAAGTTTTACATTTGAGTTTTTGTTATTTTTGCATTTAAAAAATACCAGACATTCAAGTTTTTGAACTATAAATGAATAACTTGAATGTTGATACATCACCCCTTTAGAGTGGCTAATGGTGCGAAAATGCATACCTTAGTAGCCAAAAGAATAACAACACACCAACAATGGTGTGTGGTGCTGAAAGCAGACAATTGCCATTGCTTGTTAATATACACTAAAAATCCTCACCTGTGGGGATCCTCCACTTCATACTACACAGCAGAATTTAACCACAGCTAAGAACTTGAGAAGCTATTCAGGGATATTTAAATGTGGAAAGGTACACAGTCACTGCTATTTACAACAGTTCTGTACTGCTTTGTTGCTCTCATTGGTAACTATCCAGTAGCTATTTCTCAAAAGTAAGGTATTCTGCCAGATCCCAATTTGAATCCTAGATTTGTTGAAACCTTCCAAAAAATGAAATGAATACCAATGTCACCGAAAGCAGATAGCACTGCATTCAGAGTGAGGTGCAGCTCTTCGTGCTCCACTATAGAAGTGAAAAGAACTGTGCTTTAGAGTACAAAAAGCTGGGCAACATGTGAAGTGTAGGGTTTGTTTCATTTTTTGTAAATGAAGCTGATAAGAACTGGCATATAGCTATTTTCTAAATCTCAGCATTTAAAACATGATATATTCACTTGGAGACTTCCAAGGTTTTCAAACAAATACTTCACCATTTATTTGTTTTGCTATAGTGCCACCTAGAGGTGTATTTCAGTTACAATAATGAGATGAGCTATTTCTAACCCCAACATTTTCAAACTGGCTGCAAGTTGCCCTTATCTATGGCTGTTAATTAAACAATGACATATGTGGGTTACATCAGTTTTCACAGATGTTTAGCTGAAAATGATATATCTATACACTGCTCAAAAAAATAAAGGGAACACAAAAATAAGACATCCTAGATCTGAATGAATGAAATATTCTTATTAAATACTTCGTTCGTTACATAGTTGAATGTGCTGACAACAAAATCACACAAAAATTATCAATGGAAATCAAATTTATTAACCCATGGAGGTCTGGATTTGGAGTCACACTCAAAATTAAAGTGGAAAAAACCACTACAGGCTGATCCAACTTTGATGTAATGTCCTTAAAACAAGTCAAAATGAGGCTCAGTAGTGTGTGTGGCCACGTGCCTGTATGAACTCTTTACAACACCTGGGCATGCACCCACACAAATGGCTCAGGTAGTGCAGCTAATCCAGGATGGCACATCAATGCAAGCTTGGGTTTGCTGTGTCTGTCAGCGTAGTGTCAAGAGCATTGAGGCGCTACCAGGAGACAGGCCAGTACATCAGGAGGAGGCCGTAGGAGGGCAACAACCCAGCAGCAAGACCACTAACTCCGCTTTTGTGCAAGGAATAACAGGAGCACTGCCAGAGCCCTGCAAAATGACCTCCAGCGGACCACAAATGTGCATGTGTCTGCTCAAACGGTCAGGAACAGACTCCATGAGGGTGGTATGAGGGCCCGACGTCCACAAGTGGGGTTGTGTTTACAGCCCAACACTGTGCAGGACGTTTGGCATTTGCCAGAGATTGGCAAATTGGCAAATTTATTAAATTAGATTTTTCAGAATGCAAGGTATATATGAATGAACAATATTTAAAAACATACCTTGGAAGTGCCAGAATCATTTTATTATTTATAAGGTTGTGGGATATATATTATGAGAGATGCAAGCAGTAAAAACACTGTTTGGTGTATTTTCCACTATTGTTAAAGGTAGGATAAAGATAGCACCAGGTAAAATGCCTGGTTGTGCAGCAGCTAATGGTGTTAATCATGGAAGCGGCTTCGGAAAAGCCAGGTAGGTGATGGCTGGAGTAAATGGAGGGTGAGTAGCTTAGGTCCTCCATTCCGTACTCCAATTTAGTATTTTGATTTGGCCAGCTGTAAGTAGCTCTAGCAAAAATGGAAAAGTTGTGCTCAACCACTAAATTTGAAACTATTAGGCGGGGGTGCAATGAGTTTGTGATCACAAAATACATATAGACAAGATATATAAACAATACATAAACAACATATAAACAAGATCCTCTGCACTTACCCATTATCAATATATATAAGACCTTCTGTGCATTAAGCTTCCAAGAAATGCCTTCCCCTTTAAGCAAAACAGGGATTGTTTGTCCATATATTGCAATAGACTTCAAGCTGGCCAACTACGTCAAAGTCATCCTTTTTGGCCAGTCCTACACTGACTTATGCGATTCATTACGAATTCTACTGCTTCAATATACATTTAGCCAAGGGTCTAATTTTTACCTGCAACTTACTTGCTTTCAAGGTTAAAACCCCCGTATGGTTGCCCTTTTATTGGCTCCACTGGGATCACCTGACTATAGCTGGGAAGGGTGGGAGCTGCAACATGGAGTTGGCCACTGCTCCTGTATAAACTATAGCAAAAAAGGGAAATTTTAAAGGTTCCAGAGTGTGAGAGTTACCCTGGAAGGAGAGAGCCCTGAAGAAGGGAAAAATCATAATTATGTTTGCTGATGAACTGTGAACTGTTATGTTTATGTTGGGAGGAGTTTAACCCAAATAAACTTATGTTTTTGAGAGTAAAAACGTGGTGTCACATGTTGTGTCCCTGTCTCTTATGCTCCTGATCCTCTGCATACCTGCCTACCATAGCTAATTCAACCAAAAATTACATGTACAGGCAGTCAGCATGTCACAGTATATATATAAATACAAGATCCACATGTAAAATTCCCAAAAATATCAAGGAAAATAATTAAAAAATAAAATGTATTCATTAAGGGGCAAATTATTCTTGCCAAAGGAAAAATACCTCAGTACTTAATTAGTCGAGCTGAAGACTGCAAACACTTTCTGGCAATATGTCTCCTCTCTAGAAGCATATTTACAAAGGTGAGTGGAAAAACTTTACTGGTATGTAAAAATAAATGGCATGTTTAGAAACCTGCATTGCTTCATAAATATGAAATCATGCATTGCAATCAAGGAAATAAACTTTATAGAACTGATCATGTGATTTGTGAAAGGTGTGGATTTTTTTTTTTACTTTAGCAGAAATTGGCAGAGCAGACCATATCCAATAAAGGTAAAACCCCTCTGTTTTTATTGCATGAAATGCAATGTTTCAGGAGCACTTCCCTTCATGTTTTGTTTTGTTTTTAATTGGACTAATATCTTATATTATAGCATTATTTTATACCGCCCCAGACCAGATATAATGCTTTTAACTCACAGAGACAAATTCAGGAATCAATAAAAATTTGTATATTTAGTTTAAAATTTGACATTTAAAATTAGACATATTGTTAGTTTCCCAGATGCCCGTAGCCATGTGACTCACATGCTCTGATAAATTTCAGTCATTCTTTAATGCTACGCTGCAAGTTGGAGTAATGTCACACTCCTCCTTTTCCCCCCCCCCAGCAGCCCATCAGCAGAAAAATGGTGCCCTGTGCTCTTCCCAGATGAAAGCAGGTTCACACTGAGCACATGTGAGAACGAGATGCCGTGGAATGTTCTGCAGCCTGCAACATTCTCCAGCATGACCGGTTTGGCAGTGGGTCAGTAATGGTGTGGGGTGGCATTTCTTTGGGGGCCGCACAGCCCTCATGTGCTCACCAGAGGTAGCCTGACTGCCATTAGGTACCGAGATGAGATCCTCAGACCCCTTGTGAGACCATATGCTGATGCGGTTGGCCCTGGGTTCCTCCTAATGCAAGACATTGCTAGACCTCATGTGGCTGGAGTGTGTCAGCAGTTCCTGCAAGATGAAGGCATTGATGCTATGGACTGGCCAGCCCGTTCCCCAGACCTGAATCCAATTGAGCACATCTGGGACATCATGTCTTGCTCCATCCACCAACACCACAGACTGTCCAGGAGTAGGTGGATGCTTTAGTTCAGGTCTGGGAGGAGATCCCTCAGGAGACCATCCGCCACCTCATCAGGAGCATATGCCCAGGGGTTGTAGGGAGGTCATACAGGCACATGGAGGCCACACACACTACTGAGCCTCATTTTTACTTGTTTTAAGGACATTACATAAAAGTTGGATCAGCCCGTAGTGTTTTTTCTCCACTTTAATTTTGAGTGTGACTCCAAATCCAGACCTCCATGGGTTAATAAATTTGATTTCCATTGATAATTTTTGTGTGATTTTGTTGTCAGCACATTCAACTATGTAACGAACGAAGTATTTAATAAGAATATTTCATTCATTCAGATCTAGGATGTCTTATTTTTGTGTTCCCTTTATTTTTTTGAGCAGTGTATATATATATATATATATATATATATATATATATATATAATATCTGGAAAGGTAATTGAGATTAATATGGTGCCAGGCCAAAGGCAAGTACCCCTTGTCCCCACTCCCAGGACACTTTAACTCTTGGATATTATCTGAAAGAAATCCTAGCCATTGTGTTTTACCCAAAGGTTTAAACAAATAAATCTGGCTTGCATCTTATGGGTTACTATTAGATACAAGTACAGGCAAGCTATTCACCCTCATCAGGTTTGCTAGATTTGTTTGCTCAAACTTTTGCTGCTCTGATCAAGACCATTATAAGTAAAATATTTAACCTATTAAGAGAAACATATGGGCACCTGCTTAGATTTACCCCTGTGTCAGTCTTAAGTGCCAGATTTTCCTTAGTAACAACAAGTACTATAACACTCTCAGGGCTACATTTTTTTAAAAAAAAAATACAACTTAGATATACAAAAAAAAGCAGCAGCAATGTCCTTGTCATCGTTTCTTTAAAAGATGGGCATTTTGATCTCAAACTGAAATTCATTTCTTAAATAAATTTCCAAAGGTATTACTACAAAATTTGTAAAACAACCTATAGTATAGTATTACTTTCCATTGCAAGTACTTATCATTTTTGATAAAATTTAAATTTTGGATAGTTTCCTTTTGAGTATGACTGCTGCAATTCTGTAAATTTACAATGCCAAAGCCTTTCTAGAATATTGTGCAATTTAGATTCAGCCATGTAATTTTAATTTTTGCCTTTCTCCTTATGTATCGTATCCCCTTGGTTTTGCCCTGCTTATACCAACACACATTTCAGCATTTTAAGTTCTATCATCCCATACATAAGAATATTACAGAATTAGTAAATATGTAGTGACATCTAGGAAGTGCAGAATGGAAAGTGAAAGTAAATGCCTAGCAAAGTCTGCATGACAGCTGAAATTTATAAATACGTTTATAACAGGTATGTATATTTCAATAACAAAAAAAAGTGGGTTTCATGTTTAATTTGAAAAGGACTTTTATTATACAGCTTTTTATGCCTGCTTGAAAGGTCCCCTTTAAAGGCCAGTTCTATCAAAATTCAAACGTGCTTATAAGAGGACTTCAACCACGTTTACTTTAAAACTTTTATATTATGAGGAGAATCAGTATTCTGATAAAACACCAGCAACTTTCTCCTAGCAGGATCTGTGTAAAGCATTTTGTATTATATTGTTGAATGCCTCTCAACAGACGTATAAATCCAAATATTTAGAAGATTATTATTTTGCATAATTTAATTATTAGCAGAGAATATGTAACCTTTCCCAAAAGCCCATGTACAAGTAGACATTCTGATATTACTTTACCTAAATAACATAAAGATGAACAAGGACCAGCTAATTACAAGTAATCAACATCAAAGTTCGTTTACTGGGGCAGGTGGTTTCCAAGAGCAGTGAGGAAATCCACAAACTCTATGCACATTCTGGCACTTCTTTGTTATGATTTAATTAGACATTTTTATTTTGACTTAAAAACATTCCATTACAGTCTTCTGGTGAAAAGCTGAAGTTAAGATGGCTACCATCCTTCAGTTATCACAGTACTGTACCTTTAGAGTAGACAGCATCAGCACTGTGATAACTGAGCCAGGGCAGCCTGTCAGTCACAATGGCCCTGTAAATTACTATTACATATACAAAAGCAAAAAGATCTGAATGATAACATATCTTCTGCAATCTCTTCAAACATGCTGTTATAGCTGTGGAACACCGGTTGCAAGATTTTCCATAATGAAAGTGGATGTAATTCTGAACTTACCAATATATATTAATTACAGATTTTGATGATTTTTAAATCATTTGTAAATGTAATTACCACTGAAGTGTCTGTCTGCCCTTTTTATTATCTGCACAACTGGCTCTGACTACATATATCAAGTTGCAGTAGTCAACTACCCTCCAGCCAGGGCTCCAACTTCCACAATGCCTTGCATGCTCTGTAATAACCAGACCTGAAAGAAAGATTGCAATACAGACTTAAAGGTAGCATTCTGTTTCACACAAAAGTAATAATCTATGACTCCTAAATATACTTAAAGGACAACAAAACCCCACTCCCATTCACTGGTGGGAGGGTGACAATTGATATAAATATTTAAATGCATTCATAAAAAGTAGGGATGGAAAAAAATGGTTTACGCTCATTTGTTCACATTACTGATTGCATATTTCCTGCTTTTTATAAATTTGGCTATTTCCAGTGCTGTGATTCAACCCTGTTATTTATTGGTATGAAAAAAAAACTATTCCTTAGCAATAATATCTTATTTTTTATGTGCTTTTTTTTAAACCTAAAATCCACCTGTCACTGCTAGTAACAAGCAGCTTCCATACATTCATTCACTATGTGTGTTGTCATACACACACTGCACTTTGTGGTGTTTCTTTGCTAACTGCTAGCTAACTTTGCTATTCAGACTGGAGCTGCAACCTCCTGGCGTCCCACCCTAACTTGTGGCTGTGAATAGGTGGGAGAGCATCCACAGGGTGGCCATCAAGAGAGACTCTTGAAAAATGTAGTAAATTCCACATATTATTTCTTACAGACAAAATCAATATTTGGCAAGTAGTAAAAAGAATTTGCTCCTGAAGGGGGTGGGGAGGCCTCATTGCATAGCCCACACATGGGTCCAGACAGGCTTGGAAACATTGGGACTAGTGGGGTTTTTGGACAAATTTTCAATAAATCAGCCTGAAACACTATGGTTTAAACATTCCTTCTATATTTAAATGAGTACAATTCATTGGCACAATATTGTTTTTCACACAATGTCTCCTTAAATATTTTTTCCAGATAAGGGATCTTTCTATTAGGATATTCATATCTAAGGTCTGTTAAAAATCATTTAAACATTAAATAAACCTAATAGGTTTGTTTTGCCACAAATATGGATTTGTGCAGCTTAGTTAGGATACAAGTACAAGGTATCATTTTATTATTATAGGGGAAAAAGAAAATCATTTTTAAAAGTTTGAGTGCTTAATTTGATTTGCTTGATTTACTTAAAATGGACTCTACGGAAGATAGCCTTTCCATATTTTGGAGTTCTCTGGGCAATAATTTTCCATATAAGGGATCCCATACCTGTACAGACAACGAGGAAAGCATATGGCTGCTTCATCTCCCACGGACACCATTACCAAAAGGATCGGCACATTTTCTTGTCCATCTCATTCCAGATCCTGGGGTAGTTAAACGAGATTTTGGTTTTCCCCTTTGAAGTTATTCCTTTTCTATCTCAGCAAACCAGTTCTCTGTGCATAGGAGCATTATCCTGCTTAAAGTACCTTCCAAAAACCGTTAGGACAAAGTAGTAAGAAAGTCAACAAATTAATTGTACTATACTACTACCTGACCCTAGCCAACACCAAATAAAACCTTTTCAGGTTATTATTGCACACCCCACCAAACTGTACAATTGGCCTAAAACATTTAGGTAGTATTCTCCTGACCTACCTGAAATTCAGAATACTCTGTCACAATGCCAGACGATAAAGAGCAATTCATCACTTTTAATCTTTACATTAATTTGCCCAAACTCTGTCCACTTTCACATAGAGCCCCACCTTTTTTCAGGTCCATGCTGCAAGAATGCCCTGAAAAAACAGGTCCATTAGATGGCACATAGGATGTGTTGCCACTGCTCCAACAGAGGTCTCCTTTAAAGGAACAGTAACATCAAAAAATTAAAGTGTTTTAAAGTAATTCAAATATAATGTGCTGTTGCTCTGCAAAAAACTGGTGTTTTTGCTACAGAAAAGCTACAATATAAATAAGCTGCTGTGTAGCCATGGGGACAGCCATTTAAGCTGGAAAAAGGAGAAAAGGCACATAGCAGATAACTAGTAGATAAGTCCCATATAATGGGGGTTTATCTGTTATCTGCTAACAGATAACCTGTGCCTTTTCTCCTTGGAATGGCTGCCCCCATGGCTACACAGCAGCTAACTTATATAAACTATAGTAGTCTTTCTGAGGCAAACACACCAGTTGTAGCAATGCAGGGCAACAGTACATTATATTGTAATTACTTTTATACACTTTCATTTTTTGGTGTTACTGTTCCTTTAACACCACTTTAGCCAACACTTGGTATTAAATATGGTGATGCTAAACTTGTGTGTGGCTGCTCACCCAGAGATTTGCTGAGTTTGCTGTCAAAGACAGCTTGGAACTTGCCAGTGAGTACTGCAACCAAGGACATGTCATTTTACAAGGAGTGTCTGGATAATTTTGTCCACAGAAAGAATACGTATAAATGTGCATACGTGCAAAAGGAGGCAAGTAAGGGCAACAAATTTTATTCCCGATATACATTCGCTATTTATAAGCCACACCTTAATACACTTAATTAACAGACAAACCCCTCTCAATGCCTCCAATACCAAATTAGATTTGTTAACAGAGCTAATTTCTTAATTAAAGATTCAGTGTTATTTCCTGTCTGCAAGCTGACAAGTCATCACTTGATGATGGTAGATTCTGCTGCAATTGGCTGCAGGCCTGGACTGAGATTCAAAATAGGCCCTATCATTTCAAGTGCACAGAGGCCCAAATAGACCCCCTCTAAATACCGACTGTCTATGGCATCTTACAGCAGCCCCTTTGGCATTTGCCAGAATCCAGAGATAGCCATACTGGGCATAATGGGCTATTTGGGTCATTATTAGCTTTTTATCAAGGAGGCAAATTTAAGGAAATGCTCCATGGAACTGATATATGTGGCCCTCCAACTGCCCCAGCTTTTGGCTGTCAAAGAATGCTGGGAACTGTAGTTTAATAACAGCATGCAAATTTCTAGGTTAAAATTCAATACCACAATCTAGTTTAGTAGTGGAATGATTAATCTCTTGTAAAAAAATATTTAGGGACTACTCAGAGAAATAATGTGGAACAAAGAGAGCCATAGGATCTCTGGCATGACAGCCCTGCAAGGCATGGCAATAACAATAACATGAGCGTGTGTCTTTCAGCTACATACCCATGGAGTAGGGACCTCTGTAAGCTCCTCCTAGTCAGGATTGTTACTGTAGCAGCAGCATTCTGTGTCTAGTCGCAGTCCAGCCTCCCAGGCTCCTCCTGCTGGATCTTTCATGTAAACAACTTTTAGCTATATTTACAATTGGAGGGCAGGAAGGGGGATGAACGCCAGAATTAACCACTTTGCTACCAAGGAACTGCTCCTTGGGAAAACATTATGGACACATAGGTGTGGCTGCTGGAGAACTGAACAGAGATCACTAAAAAAAAATATTAATGGGGAATGAATAACATTCTGTCCAATCTGTGGACAGAATAAACTCAAAAACTGACTGGGTGCTGGGAACTGTAGTTAAGCAGCAGCTTGAGGGATTCTTGTCAAGCATTAGTGGTTTAGTAATACTGACATATACCTTTAGGTAGTACAAAATCATTATGGTTTGCTAAAACCTATATAGCTACAAATTAGGTATGTTTAATAACTGCTTTTGGGTGTTATTATATTGGACAGCAACATCTCTAGTTGGGGAGAACTACATACAGGCATACATCAGTATAAAGCAGCTGCCTCATGAAAGTAGCAAAAAGTGAAGAGAAGGCACGCCCTTCACCTAAACCTGTAAGAAACACACTCTTTCTTTCCCAAATCACACCTTAGTGCTTATTTGCTAATGCTTGAATGCCTGCCTGTCATATGAATGACATATATATATATGTGTGTGTGTGTTATTTCTCAGTAGCACAAAACCCTTCCCAGCTTTACCCTAGGCTGCTGCCGTACCACACTGTGCAATTCCTACTGGCCCCATAAACCCCGTATCCCCCACTGTACCCTTTCCCCCACTACCTGCCAGCATCGCCCCATTTCTTACCGCACATCTGCCCTCTCCGACCATCTAGTGACGCAGCAACACAAGCAACGTGACTGTCGCCATTTTTCTGTTTTTATTAAATCTCTCTGCCATGTGATAGAAATAGAAAAAAAAAACTTCCGGGTCTCATGACCAGCAGGAGAAAAACAAAAGGCACATGAGACGCTTGTCAGTTTGTGCTGGAACCCAGTGTGGGCCGTGGGGTGGCTCTTCCCTCCTACATTGCATGCTAACCTTGACGGTGATTGCGCTGAATGTTGGAGAGTAAGCAGCCTGTCCCAGACCTGAGCAACCTGCTGGAGGCTAGACATTTTCATTCTTTCATATATTTCCCTCTGTTGCAAGGCTTCCTATTGTCAGTGTTCTCCTGCGCACTGATTTACTGGTCTCGTCATACAGCTGGATTATCAAGCAGCAGGCATGAGCTAGTTAACTAAAGAGTGATTGTTTTCCTGACTGACACATCGGTTCTTTTTCACACCTTATAATAATAGCTGCTATTTCACAGCTTATTTTCAACCACTTGAGAGATGTTATTTATCCTTTTGTGAAACGTTATGTCTAGTCAGAGTCCAGTCTCCTCCTGCTGGAGCATTCATATAAACACGTTTTAGCTATTTTTTTATATGTACGTGTGTGTGGAAAGTAGTGCAAACACAAAGGGGGTATATTTATCACATTCCACCACAGGGAAATGTCCCTTTTTTTTTTATTTTTTTTAACTTTTATGGGGTTTAGGGGCATATTTATTAAAGGGTGACATCGCACTTGTAAATTGTACCCATTAATAAATATGTTCCTATAGTTATAAATACCACAGCTGAACACAGTTGTAGGTCAACAGTTGTAGGTTCAAACTGTCTGATTTAGGGTTTTACTTTAGGGTTACCAGATACCTTAAAAATTCTGGGACACTTCTGAAAAATCCACCTAGCAGGGTTGAACTGGTTGCAATTTATTTTGAATGCAATTAGCGCTGCCCTGCAACACATATTTATTACACGTGTCCCTGATTTTCAAGTGATCTGGTCACCCTATACTGACAGATTCCCAAGATGGCAGCAGACCTCGATACAGGGCTCACATAATAACATGCAATATTCCGAAATTGCACTTGCCAGAAACAACCAATCAGCAATTAGTTTTGGCTAAAAGTTGGAAAGTTGCCATTGGCAATAATTTCACCTGACTGAGCTGTTGATTAATTGCTGTGCTGTGCTCTCTTGTGGCTTATTCAGACTTGTATATGGGCACAACAGTAAAATCCTTTGATCAAGCCTAGATTGCTGAAAGGGAGCCTTGGGAAATATTATTAAAAGAAAAAAGGATAGCAGCGTATTATCTTGTTTTAGAGATATTTGAATACTGTTCAGACTGTAAGTTCCAAAATGGCTCTTTAGGGAATTATTTATTTAAAGGACTAAAAAAAGTGTCACCAGGGAAGTGCCAATTTGATATGTGCCCCCTCGCTAGTCATTTACTCCTCTTCTGCGAAAAATACATCGGGCCAGGCTAGGTTTTAGCAGACATTGTTGCCACTATATCCTCCTACCTAACCAGGCACCCACTGCACCACTTGTGACTTGGTGCATTCGTAGAATAAAAGTGGGTAGAACAGTTTTGCACTATGCATGCACCAAGTCTGCATACGCTGCAATGCAGCCTCCCCCTATGTATGCATAAGTCTCCTCAGACCCTGACAGATGGCCTGATTGTTAGGGCCAACAATTGCATTGCTTCAGCTTCCCCCAGCGTCCTCCCCAACATCCTCCAGCTCCCCCCAGCATCCTCCCCAACATCCTCCAGCTCCCCCCAGTGTCCTCCCCAACATCCTTCAGCTCCCCCCAGTGTCCTCCCCAACATCCTTCAGCTTCCCCCAGCATCCACCCAACATCCTCCAGCTCCCCCCAGCGTCCTCCCCAACATCCTTCAGCTGCCCCTTCCCTTCCTCCAGCTCCTCCCAGCGTCCTCCCCAACATCGTTCAGCTCCCCCCAACATCCTTCAGCTCCCCCCAGTGTCCTCCCCAACATCCTCCAGCTCCCCCAGCGTCCTCCCCAACATCCTCCAGCTCCCCCAGCGTCCTCCCCAACATCCTCCAGCATCCTCCCCAACATCCTCCAGCTCCCTCAGCATCCTCCCCAACATCCTTCAGCTCCCCCCAGCGTCCTCCCCAACATCCTCCAGCTCCCCCAGCGCCCTCCCCAACATCCTTCAGCTGCCCCTTACCTTCCTCCAGCTGCCTCCCAGGGTCCTCCAGCTGCCCCTTACCTTCCTCCAGTGTCTTCCCCAGGATCCCCCTGCTTTCTGCAGCTCCCCCTGCTCCTACCACCATCCAGCTGCGCCCCAGGGCTCTTCTTCTCCTCCTCGTGACGTCACACACACCGCTATCGTTAGCGCCGCAGCTTCTGCACTGTGAAGGCCTTTATGTTAGAACTGAACTGAGCAGCGCAGAAGCTGCGGCGCTAAGGAGAGCCGTGCTTGTGATGTCACAGGAGCGGAGTCCTTTAAAAGCGGGACAGATCCGTGTCTCTCCGGGACTGTGGGACGGGGTAGCAAAATCGGGACTGTCCCGCGTAAAGCGGGACAGTTGGGAGGTATGGTACACTGAAATAGAGAGCTGAATCTTTAACCCTGGACAGCAGGATTACCTTCACTGATTGAAATACATATGGCTGCAGCAGGGCTGCCATAAGGACCCAATGAGATGCAAAAATGCAATCTGCAGGTTGCAAAAAGGCATCCCTAATGGGGGGAGTGGGTGGTGTTTGGGTGGATCATGGGCAATGTTTGGTATAATAGGGTGTCACAAGCATGTATTTTTTCATGAAAATCTAGCTGGAATATGCTATTCAGTTAAAGGAACAGCAACACCAAAAACTGAAAGTGTTTTAAAGTAATACAAATATAATGTACAGTCCTGCGCTGGTAAAACTGGTAAGTTTGCAACAGAAATGCTACCATAGTTTATATAAATGAGCTGCTATGTCAACAGGGGGCAGCTATTGAAGCTGGGAGAAAGGAGAAAAGGCACATAGCAGATAACAGATAAGCTTTGTAGAATATAATGGGGTTTTATCTGTTATCTGCTAAGTAACCTGTGCCTTTTCTCCTGTAAATGGCTGCCCCCGTGGCTACACAGAAGCTTTATTATATAAACTATAGTAGTCTTTCTAAGGAAAACACACCAGTTGTACCAGTACAGGGCAGCATTATATTATATAGTAATTACTTGTATACACTTTCATTTTTTGGTGTTACTGTCCCTTTAAACCATTATATATTTTGTTGAAGTTTTGTTTTACATAATTTATTCTGTAAGTAACTTTACACATAACCGGTTTTGTTGTATGGATGCTATACATTTGTGAGATAGAATGCTTGTTAAAATTTACAGGATGAAGTTTGTAATATAATAATATATTTTTGTGCACAAACTTGATTTTTGTTCTCATTCTTCACTAGAAATATATCTTTTATATATTTTTAACTAGTGTACTGTATATGTCCAAACATTAATTCTGTCTACTGGGAATTGTTTTGTATATAGAATGTATTTTTGTAGACAAAATGTGCTTTGGACAAACGGCACCCCATACCAAATATCGTACGAAAACTCATTTTGTATGATAATATCAGTGCAATTATGCCCAGATTTAGTCCCTCCTTGGACTACTAAACCTTGCATGCAGGGTAATGGTTGTGTGTTAACAGAAGACTTGAATAGTTTATAGCAGACATAATGAAGTAATGAGTTATCAAGGAGATGAGAATAGATTAGGGTTTTTTGAGTTCCACTCAAACTTTAATGAAATCCACATATGGTTAACAGAAATCTGTTCTAGCAACAGATAGGGCTGCTATCGGATGCTTCTTGCAGTATAGTCTTTGGCACATCCTTTGCCAGCAAATGGTGCATGGCAGATGGCCACACGATTGCCAGAAGGTTGGTTTGACAGATAACTTAACCCCCTTGAACTCTATCCCATAGTAGTGGCATTAGAATTACAGGCCAAAAATAAAGATAGAACAAAGGTTTGTATCAGACAACAATGAATGCCAATGGCATCAATGCACGGATCAAAGTCAATTTTACTAATCAAGGAAGGGAAATGAAAGAGTTTTACAATTAATTCCTTGGCTGGTATGTCACACCTTAGCTTAGTGACAGGTAAAGAGGATTTGACCCACATACCCAAGATAAGTCATGGAAGGCTGGTCAGAATTAGAGGGAACTACACAAGATCACATGTAGAGCATAGACAAGGACATATTAGAATTTCTCTTGCAAGTATAGGATAAGAAATGGCATGATGCTGGTTAATACGTAGGAAAAGGGAGGCAGTGGGGGATACAGTATGTGGTTGGTGGCTCTAGTAGGAATTGCAGAGTGGGGTAAGGCTGTGGCCTAGGGTAAAGCTGGGAAGATTGTATGCTGCTGGGAAATAGCACACATATGTGTAATGTATATCATTCCTCATTTAAGCATGAGCAAATAAGCACTAAGGTGTGATTTTGGGAAGAAAGAGTGTGTTTCTTACAGGTTTAGATGTGTTCTGCTGTTACAAGCTAATTCCCCTCATCAAAGCAAACAAAAGATTTATTGGCAGTTTGTGGACATGCAGTGGTGCAAATCAGGGGTAAAACAGATCATAGGAAAAATAAATTCTTCTATGGAGCTATAAAACAACTAGGGTGAGGACTGGTTTATATTTGACTTGCTTTTTTTCTCATTTTATCCACAGCTAAACCTGTCCCAGCACATAATTACACACCTTAGGGACCATATATTGATGATTTCTAAATGCTAACAAACGCACAGAACAAACCCCTGCCAAATTCTTCTTCCACAGGCATCATAGGTCAGGCAGAGTATGGCACATACAGGCAGCATAGGTCAGGCAGAGTATAGCACACACAGACAGCAAAGGGCAGGCAGAGTATGGCACACATGGGCAGCATAGGTCAGGCAGAGTATAGCACACAAAGGCAGCATAGGGCAGGCAGAGTATGACACACACAGGCAACATAGGGCAGACAGAGTATGGCACACACAGGCAGCATAGGGCAGGCAGAGTATGGCACACACAGGCAGCAAAGCACAGGCAGAGTATGGCACACACAAGCAGGGTAAGTCAGGCAGAGAATGGCACACAGGCACGGTAGGGTAGACAGAGTATGCACACACAGGCAGGGTATGGCAGGCAGAGAATAGCACACAGGCAGTGTAGGGCAGGCAGGGTAGAGCAGGCAGAGTATGGCACACACAGGCAGAGTAGGGCAGACAGAGTATGGCACACACAGGCAGGGTAGGGCAGACAGAGTATAGCACACACAGGCAGGGTAGGTTTCGAGTTATTGCATCTGGGCAACATTAGTTGTGCTTATTATATACTGTATGTGGGGATAAGCTGAAGTACACTAAAAGAGCCCCCTTACATTTTGATATAAGTTAGTGCCCATGGGTAAACTGCCTTTTATAACATATGGTAGATAGGTGCTAAATTACATAAATGCAGGTTCCGATAGCAACGAATCAGATATTTGCTTTCAAGTTGAAGTACACTGTTCCATGTTGTTTGCTAATTGGTTATTTTTGCAAAGTGCTATTTTGCAATTAAGCACCATTGTTGGCAACAGAGCCAAATACAGCGATTGCATATAACAGGGAGGAGAGAAAACAGAGACTCCTTATGGCTTGGGGGTTATATATGAACATATAGGGGCAGATTTATCAAAATGTGAGTTTAGAGCTTATTAAATACATACATTCTTTTTGTTCCTATGGGATTTTTAGAAGCACCTTTATGAAATGGTGAACTCTAACTGGCACAGAGCCAGGTGTGTACCTGGTATGAGCCAGGTATGCACAGGCTATAATGGGGTTTTAGGAGGATAAAATAAACCAGCAGGTACTGTGGTTCTTTACGAAGCACCCATAAGAGTAGGAAGTACAGCTAGTGACACCCATACATTCCCTTTGCTGTTTTAGTTCACCAGCTTTCTTATACATAATGTATATATGCTAAAAAATTTGTCGGGTCAGTGATCCAAATAGTTTTGGATCACTTAGTTATTTAATATATGAAAGTCCATTCACATTGCTTTTTGTGTGCTTGGGAAGTCACTTACTGTTTTTTGTTTCTGTGGGAGCTGCCATGAGCCCAATATGCAGGTTCACTATTCCCTAATGCACAATCCACAGCCCCATTTCATAAAAATATATTCTGTACAAGTGCATACATTTTCAAAAACAGGTGTTTTCAGTTACAAATGTATAATCAAAATATTGGCAAACCACCATCTTGAGGTAAATCTGCTTGCCATCTTTCTGGGTCACTCTTTCATTTACTGGGCCATCAAACACATAGAAAAAAACATGACTTTTTAAAAGAGGTTTTTCAGTGGGGTTAACAAAAAGGTGTGCTTTTTTTGACTCTTTTGAAAGCTTACATCACTAGCCAGACACAGACTTTTAATTCATAGTTAAGTGTGGCCACAAATGCACAGTTAATGGCAGTGAAAGGGGTGAAGTTTACTTTGCAGAGTGTGGTTTGTATTGCCACAAATGCACAGTGAAAAGCAGTGAGAGGGGTGACATTTATTTTGCTGAGTGTGGTTTGTTAATTTAATAAATCTTGTGGCCTTCACAGATTCTGTCACAGCTGTTGTCTCTGTCATTATTGTAGGAATGTCTTTTCTAAGGCAGGTGTCTTTTGGGAATTAAGTCACCATCATCCCATAGCGCACATCTAATATTCTGAATATCTAGTGATGCAGCAACGCAAGCAATGTGACTGTAGCCATTTTTCTAATCTTTCTGCCATGTGAATACAATGAAAAAAATAATGTGGGTTTAATGACCAGCAAGGGAATATAAAAAGGCACATAAAACATTTCTTGGTTTGTGTTGGATACCAGGAAGGGCACTTGAGGGCTCTTCCTACCTATATTGCATTATAACCTTGACAGTGATGTGTAAGACTCAGTAATACAGAAATGGTAACCTGTTTCAGGGAAAAATAACCTGCTTGAAGGGCAGAAGGCTTGATATCCTACTTACTATAATGCATTTTCATGTAATTCAATTCAAGACACATTGAGCAGCAGTCATGAGATAGATCATTCCAAACCTCCACTAACGTTCAAGGCTGAATCCTCAGATATTGAGGTAGAATTCTACCCGTATCTAAAGATTCAGCCCTAAACGCAGCTTTTGCTCAGGAGCTTTCAATGGCACCCGATTAAAATCTTTTGTCTTGCCCAATCAACAAGACGACCAATATCCAAGGCTTTTGCAATATCGCTTGTCTCGTCGATCTGCCGTACATGCACCAAATATCGTACAAAACATTGTTTCGTACAATAATATTGTTGCATGTATGGCCAGCTTAAGGGCTAAATTCCACCATGTGGATGGTGTCGGATCAACAAAATGCATGTGACAAATTGGATGTAGCCACGCATGGCAAAATATAATAGGACTGATACAAAAATAAGATAAACTATATGTCATTTTTTTCCATCCAGCATGACGCGTCTTTCGGATGTGGAAGCAGTGTACTTTTTTGCATGCGGCATGATATTTCCACATCCAGTTGGAGTGACATTGAAATACATTGACAGTCGTGTGTAGATGCAGGAACAAAACACTCCATCCGACTTTATCTGATTTGACATAACATTGTAGCCTGTGGAGATTACATTTTGCAGGATCCTACAAAATCTTGTGCTGTTGCAAAATCTTGCAAAAACACTTGTGTGTTTATCCTTAACAGATGGAGCCTCCAGGATACACTTGGCATGTAAACCTAAGATTCCCCTTCACCTCATTACATGCACACCATACCCTTTATTCTGAAATGAATCTGAATTGTGCAGTAACATGAGTGGCAAGCATTCAAGAAAAAATCAATAATGAAACAAATATGTAACAATATTTTAATGGCCAAATTGCCAGTTTAGAGAGCCTTCTTAGATTGAGTCTGATTAGGCTGATTAGTATCTTGTGTGACTGCCCAGTGGATGCGAAGGTGCTAAAACCAAATTAAAGTATATAACAAATACGTACTGATCCCACCACTAACAAGGTAGCACACGCGGAAGGGAAACTTATTCCAAACTTTCACAAAAATCTGCATTGCAGCACTTCATAGCTTTTTCCTGTATCTTTAGAAAGGTATTGATATTCTTACAGCTTTAATATAACAATTAATTTAGTTAATTTAACCTAGCATTCAGGCAATCATTTTAAGGAGAGACTGGAATATGAACAGGAGAGGACCCAAATAGAAAGATACAAAGATACAAAAATACAAAGTTACAAAGTAACAATTAAAATGTAGCCTAACAGAACAATAGTTTTGTAGCTGCTGGGTTCAGTGACCCCCATTTAAATGCTGGAAAGAGTCAGAAGAGGAAGGCAAATTCTTTACAAACTATAGACACTAAAAACAATAAAAAAAATTAAGACTAATTAAAAAGTTGCTTAGAAATTGCCACTGTGTAACATATTGAAAGTTAACCTGAAGGTGAACCAACCCTTTAATGTTGAATTATTGGATAGAGGTAGGTTTATTTTATTTCTACCTGCATATCTGATGGTTCAACTCTTAAAGGAATACTGCCACGAGAAGACATGTTTTTTTCAAAGCAAATGAATTGAGATTCTCCAGCAGAATGCTGCACTGAAATACATTTTCTAAAACCACAAACATATTTTTTTTATATCTAATTTTGAACTTTCACATGGGGCTAGCTATATTCTTCATTTTCTAGGGTGCTAGAGCCATGTGACTTGTGCTCTGATAAACTTGAGTCTTTACTGTTGAGCTGAAAGTTGAAGTGATATCATCCCCTCCATTTCGCCCCCAGCAGCCGATCAGCAGAACAATAAGAAGGTACCAAGATAGCAACTCCCAGTAGATATCAGAATAGCAGTCAATAGCAAGTCCAGCTTGGGACTCCTCCAGTTAAATTGGAGTAGGACAAACAATAGGTTACCTGAAATCAGATCTAATGTTTAGCGCTGGCTCCTTCTGAAAAGCTCAGGCACAATACATTGAGATAGCTGCCTAAACACCAATATTAACAACTAAAAAAATAAATTTCTTGGTTCAAGAAACAGGTTTTAAATAGTAAAGTGAATTATTTGCTATATAAACCAATAGCCACTATGTGTTTTTTTGCTACAGTACATTAATATAGTAACATTTAGTATATCCCAAAAATTTAGTAAATGAAACATCATTACCCCTAAATTGTGTTTCTTGAAGAATTACTATGTCACCCTTACTTTTGTATATAAATGTATATATGTCTGATTTACTCATTTTCTAGGGATGTTTAAGCCAGTTAGGAAAAGTGAATTAATACAGTTTTCCATAACTCTAACACAAGTAAGTATTTTTTGTGTCCAGAATAACATACCTTTCTCCCTCCATTCAGTCTTATGTAAACTCTTTATCTCAAGCAGCTCAACTTCAGCTCTCTCAGCTACTTCCTAGTTTAGCATAAAGCTCCATCCCCTTCTCTTTGCTGAGCTCTCTTTCTCTCTTTAACTATGAAAACAATATGTAGGCCTGTGGGAAAACATATTTTGAATATTCTGAATACCATGCTTTCTGAAAGGCAAGAGGCTATTTATGTAGAATGTAGTAGGCCAGGGGAAATCCAGTCAACATGTCTGGAAGAATTAAGTGAGTGAGTCTGGTCATACATGTTGAGAATTGGTCAGATAGTTTGGCTGATTTCCAAGGCTCTGCTGTCATGAGTCAAGCTGAGAATTTTTCCTCAGGCGGTAGCACCCAGTGGGTTACAAGAGGCAGCAAAATCTGCTCCTAGTAACTTTACAAGCTTAATATCTGGGGCCCCAATTCTGAAAAGTTAAACGAGACATTGTAGGCTACCTCAGTGCAGCACACCCCTTAGTTTTGACCATAGTGCCACACCAATTGGACATGTATGGCCAGTCATAGGGTTGGTCAGACTGTTAATCCATGATCCACTAGGATTACAGGATTATTGGTTAAGTGCCAGACTCTAGCAGTATCCTACAGCAATGTTCAATCCATTCATGCACACTCATTGAATTTTACATGTATAAATACAGCATAAAGCTAACAGTGTATCAGAAGCCAGCTGGTTAACCTGGAAGCCCTGGATATTAGCAATTGTGCAAGTTAGACTGGAGTCAAGACTGTGGTTTCTGGGTTGACTGTAGTTTCAGCTCATGTTAATATATATCAGTCTATCAGTCCATAAAAATATTAATTCTTCCTGGTATTGTATTGATTGTTGTGATAACACTATGCTGCAGTTAATTACGATAATAATAATAAAAAGCTGCACTGATATCACAGGGCTTGTTACATGTTATACAGTACAAGCCTACCTCAGTTGCGCTTATTTGTTTCAATGTATTGCAAAGTAATGGTATTGGTTAGATAGTGATTACCTCCTTACCACCTTCTTGAAGAAGTCCTTGAAAATAACTGTAGGAAAATGGCAGGTTAGTACCTTCTTGCCATTATGCTAATATATTAGAGAGCTCATTTAAAACCATGTGAATACAATTGCTTACATTTCTTTTGTGCTTTGTACTTGGCACATGATATGGAAGAATATCCAGACAGTGCAACGCGAACATACTTCCATGGACCTTTGGGAGGACCTGAAGAAAGTGTACTAGAATCTTCCTTTTTGTTGATGAGTGTGAAGAGTTGATGTCCCAGTATTGTCCAGCTCACTGGGCCTGGCACTGTGAAAGACCAGAACATCACAGTATTGTCACCTGTCAGTTCTTGAGGCCAGTGGAGGAGTGTAGGATCAAACAGTGGACTATTTGCTTTAGGTATGTGTCTCTTGAACAATGAGAAGCAGTGAATGAGGGAAATCACCAATCTTTAGTTAGGGAAATAGAAGTAAGTAAAGCCAAACAAAACTGAGGTAAAATTTAATTTATTATGAAGTTTAATATTAAACAAATTTTATGACAAAAAGGTAAAAGTGAATATGAAATGTAATGGTGCAACATGTGCTGCACTAATCTTTAATAAAGGAGTTGCGTAGCTTGGTGCAATAATCTCACCTTCTAACAATCGTGGTTGAAAGTAAACTGGGTGTAGGTGTGACCCTCTCATAACAGATCTTTGTGTTTGTACAAGTTTCTCCGGTCCATAAAGAAACTAATATGGTAAAAATATATGTTTCCATTACATTTCAATCACAACATGTTTTTCAATTTTATTACAATGTCTACTTCTTTTTCACAATCAATATATTATTTTCTAATGCTTGAACCTGGCATTGATCAATTTTGTTTCGGGAGGTTACCAATAGAAGGCTTGCTGCTGAAGAAAATATAATTATATAAAGTAGCTGGTCTCCTTTTGGGGAGGCTAAGCCACCCAACATCTTCATTAGTCTCTGCCCTATGGTGCCAAATGTATTAAATCTGAAGCAACTTACTGGTGCACCATTTTCGCAAATTGGTGCAAGTTGTGGTCACAAGTGGAGATTGTGTCAATTCTGGCTTATTTTTTAGAAAAGGCATTAGGGGTTTGCAAGTCTTTTACACCTGAATGTGTTTTGGCATAAGTAACTTTAATGGTGTCAATATGCACAACATTTTCATCCATTTTAATACATACACACTTGCACATGTGTTTGCAAATGAGGTTTTGTATATCCCATAAGAAAACTGTTTTTTAACACATGATAAAGTATCCTCTGAAATGTCATTGAAATGAAGTGATAAATATTTTGGCTTGAACAATTCATGATTAAATAACTGCATTTGGTATGGGAAACAGCCTAAAAGGGATCCTGTCATGATTTTTTCTAAATTACGCTGTTTACATTGCAAATAATTCACTCTACTATTTAAAATTTTATTTTTGAACCAACATATTTATTTTTTTAGATGCATTGTGACTTATTTCAGAAGAAGCCAGTGTTACACATCTATTTTTGATGCCACTATCTCCTCACTGTATAATATATTAGGACCTGGCGTTATTGTTAATAGAAGTCAGTGTATTGTTGCCCATTGTTCTGCTGACTGGCTGCTGGGGGGCTTTCTGTACACTAGTTTGTCACTGAAATTGAAGTCCCAGTAAAGCCGCATGGTGATCGGATAAGGTGGAGGAGAAGTCCGAACGTCATCTGTTCAATCCCTGTGCAGCTCTATCAGGACTTAAACTTCTGTAACAAGAAAGCTGTGTAGGGGAAAGAACATGCAGGTACCTGACCTCCTGCCCTCCACATTTAAGTCTGCAGCTCCCTGAAAGCAGGGGCTCTGGCTAATTCAAGTAAGTGCAGCACTGCAGGTCTGCCCTAAAGGAACAGTTCAGTGTAAAAATTAAACTGATTAAAACAGATAGGCTGCGCAAAAATAAAATATTTCTAATATAGTTAGGCAAAAATGTAATCTATAAAGGCCGGAGTGAGGAGATTTCTAACATAATAGCCAGAACACTACTTCCTGCTTTTAGTTCTCTAACCTCTTAGTCAGCGACTTTAGGGGGGGGCGCATGGGACCTATCTGTTAAGTTAGTTTGTGGGCATGCAGGTCAGATTCAGAACCAAAGAACTGAACAGAAGTGATGAGCAAATTGTTTCACCAGACACGGATTTGCAGCTACATTTTTGAGAACAATTTGTGACCTTTTTACACATTTTTTGCAGTTTCACAATTTTGTTGGTGAAGCAAAATGGGACAAATTCACTGATCACTACTCAACACTTATATCCCATATGGTCCCCCCCTCAAGTCACTGATTGGTTACTGACTGCTAACAGCTGTGAAAGATGTAAAGGAGGAAGTAGTGTTCTGGCTATTATGTTAGACATCTGTTCACTCCAGCCTTTATAGATTACATTTTTGGCTAACTGTATTGAAAACATTTTTATTTTGTGCAGTCTATTATTTATCAGGTCTATCTAGTTTACCCAGTTTCATTTTTATGTTGAACTGTTCCTTTAAATGATCAGAGTGGCAGTTGCAGTACATTATTTAAAGGGTCTAATGGTCTCAGGTTCTTCATTAAAAAATAAAACTATTTTCAATATACTTTTGTTATAAAAAAATCCCTTGCCTGCAATTCCCCCCTGCACTCCACTAGCTCTGATTGCCCAGTGCAGAAATCCTTAGGTGGCTATGGTGACATGATTGACACTGCAGCACACAAGGTTGTTTCATGCCTTTACATCTCACTAAAGCTAACTTCAAAAACAACCCTGCTCGCTGCTTTCCTGCTGTTCAGAACTTGGGTAGTGCTAATGGTTTCAAAGTAACACAGCCAGCACTGTCTAAAGATTTGTGTGCCGGTGGGGAATTGTAGGCAAGATATTATTTTTTAAAAACAGTACAGATATTTATTGAATGTATATTGGAAATAGCCTTCTTTTTAATGGAGGGCTTTTAACAACTGAGACCTTAAGGGGCCCTGATTATTTTGTTGTATTGGGCCTTTTAATTTCTGATTGCAGGCCTGCGCAGTTCCAGATTTCTTATCTGGGCGCCCCAAGGCCACCCCCCTACAACTCACAACACCTTTACCTAGCTATTGAAATGCATTAACTGCAGTTCAGACAAGCTGTGACATTCCTGCCTTAGTAAAATGCTTTCGAAAAGATACAGTTTAATCAAGTGGGAAATACAATAAAGATGACAGATGCAGACAGAGCATAAACACTAGGGAACAAATGTTCTTACTCTTAGAGCTTACCCGCTAAGAAAACTTTAATAAACCAGCTGTGCCATCTATTTAGCAGAAAATCTCAACTGCTTAGCTGGTGCCTGTAGAAATGTCTAGTAAAGATCTTAAAATACTGCCATGGCTTGTCTGCATTTTGTTCTGTAAACCAACATAATGATCATCATTATTTTTACACTGATATATAAAATGTTAGGGAAACAAAATTCAAAAAATGTATCATCAGAAAAAGAACACAGTGTTAGAGGTCCTGATTATGAGAAGTTACTATTTATATGATTTTTTTCCCAAGACTAGTTTAATTGTCATACGTAATAGCTTTACACTAATGAAGGTACACAAACTGTGTGCACTGTGAGTTCCAGCATTCATAAATGTCACTGTGAGCCATTCACTTCCTGCTTATTATAAATTGGTTGAGATTATTAAGATGTTCTATCATATGTGTTAAACCTGATAATGCTAAACAGGTACTTATATGGACCATCTTCTGGTCAATGTTTTTTGGCACACATGATCAGCATGTAATTATGGAGCTTTATTAATTATTGATAATTGATAATCTTCCAAACATATACACACATATTTGCACACTAGCACATCTAGATAAAGCATACATACACTAGAAGACTGGAGCTCCAGGAGCAGATCCATTTTTTCCCTATGATAGGGTTTTGCTAGCAATGGGCACCTGAGGTACATGTTCAAGGTCCCATTGCAAGTGATCCCAGCAGCTGTTTGCTGTCATAGACTTCTCCTACACAAATGAAGACACTCATATCTAATTAATACTTGGGTGGGGAAGCAAGCAGGATTTCAGCTGCCAAGCTGTTGAGAATGCCTACAGTAGATCATTAGTTAAAGGAAGTGCTAACACAATCAGCTTCCCCTCTAAAGTGCCCAGTGTTGAAGCAGGGGGTGTAAATTTAGTGGAAAAGGATAAAATGCAGGGAGTTACTGTATTATTGAATGCAGAGAGTCATTTCATTTTATTGCTAAGTGACTAGCCATTTGCTGTGGACTGTTGAATCAGTCCAATGTGGACATTTTTGTATTGGGCCATTTTTTAAAATACCTTATCTTGCCCTCCCCCCCTTCTTCAGACATCCATGTGTCTCATGGTGCATCAATGAGTATAATTGGAGTAAGGCTTTCACTATCTTAGTTTTGCAGACAAGGAGTTCAGGCAAATATGATTTATTCTGGTCTGCTGTACAGCAGTGCCATCCCCAGGACCCAGTGCTTTTTGTCAAAGCACCATATCTTCTGGGCTACAGCAGCCAGAAAATGGCTGCAGTCAACCTGAAGCACCTAACATTTAAGTCCTGTTGTTGTTACTGTCCTTCTCTAAGGCAGCAAGCAGTGGAGTAACTAGATGTTACTAGATCCCACATGAAAATTATATTAGGACCCCAAAACATAGGTAATATGCAATATATATAAATATATATTTAAATTGTGCAACAATTAGTGCCTTACTGTAATAGGTAAAATGACCTATTCTATATTTAAATTGCTCAACAATTATTGCTATACTGGCCACCCTGCAACCTCAGGGTCTGCTTCCTCCGTAATTATGCACCTGGTAGCGTGCAGCAAGTCACCTCCCTTAAGAGGTCATTAGGCAGGAAGGCTTGTATTTTTCAGGTTGGTAAAGCCTCCAAAATACAGTTCTTTGAAAAACCAAACTACATTACCCCAGATATTGAGTCTCAGGCATTATTTTAAAATGTTTAAACCTGGTGGTCATGTTCCCTTTTGTTAGCCATAAACAAATTAATTTTTTTTAAAAAAATGATGCCCTTTCCCAACAATATGTGATTGATGCTTAGTCGTACATCAGTTAGAAAAGCTAGAAAATACATTTGATGAATAATACATTGCCATAGATGTAGCCCTCTCCAAATGATACAGTTTTTGGCCTGGATGCCAGACAATTATTTCAGGACTTTACCTCAATTTAGTAACAGTTGAATACTACCAGCTGATTTCTGATTGGTTGCTGTTCAATAATTAAACTAAGGCAGTTTTGTAAATCTTCCTATCCCCATCTGGCAAGACCTGTCAATTGTGCAGGCATTTTTCCATTATTATATCTAAATGATACAAAGTAGTTTTCATGTTTTTTTACAGATAGGAGACAGTTGCTAGGTTACTATATAGAAAAACCTAAAATGTCTACAGCAAGGACATCAAATGCAACTCCAGATATATTAAAACACAGCTCTAAGCACCCTGATTGGATTCTTGGAATTTACCACATCAAGAATGCCACAGGATTAATATTAATATTCCATATCTGCAGAATGCAAATCTCCTATAATAGTACAGTACATGTACTATTAGTTTACCTCCTATTTTTGTATAAAACGTGTAGTTTATAGTTTATTACACCTGAAATTAATAAATACAAATTCTCAGAAATACTGTCAAGTTTTAGACTCATTATGCATTTACTAGCATCTTGCATAGATATGCAAAAGACAGAAATAAATAAATTATTGTTTTGTACCTGTGAATAACTTTGTGTCAAGAGGTTTTGGCTTGTTTATCAATGCTGGCTGGTTATTTTATCCCTTTAAAATGTAAATTGTCAGCTGCTGCCTGAAGACCTAAAGAATAAAAAATTTGAGTTTTATAATTTGTTACCATTACTTCAAAAGTATAGGTATGGGACCTGTTATCCACAGGAGATCCGCTCGAGATCTGGTTTTTTTTCCAGATAAAGGATCTTTCCATAATTTGGATCTCCGTACCTTAAGTCTACTAAAAAATGATTTAAACAATGATTTAAAACCCCAATAGGATTGTTTTACCTCCAATAAGGAGTTAGGATCAAGTACAGGCTACTGTTTTTTTTATTACAGCGAAAAAGGAAATCATTTTAAAAATGTGAATTATTTGATTAAATCATTCTATAGGAGATGACCTCATAATTCAGAGCTTTCTGGGTAATTGGTTTGGAGAATGGATGCCATACGTGTATTATTTTCTCTTGGATTTGCCACCACTGAAGTGAGGGATATGGAATATGGATTTGAACAAGGTCTTCGTTTTTCTTGTGGCTGTTGTTGATAATTCTATTTTAAAGAAAGGTTATGCAGCAGAATAGGCCTGTTATAAACAAGCACAAAAATGCAATTCTTAACAACTCTCTGCAGTAAAACAAGAAGTTATAAATAGTGATATATGTATAAAATAATCTGAATTGTATCGGGTAGGGCTCCAGCTCAGGAGACTGTCTGTCATGCCAAAATGTTACTGCAACCTTAAAGTGATAATGACACTAAAAAACACTCTTTAAAATATTAATCTACATACATATTTACCTACAGGTCATGTTCATAATTTTTCTCTGGGCTGCTTTTGTAAGTAATTGTTACTTAAAGTCCCTAAACCTGATTGTCCCTTCTTAACTTGTCAGTTATAGCTTCCGATACTAATGGACTCCTGCTGCACAAATATGGCAGCCCCCTCATAGAGGAACCTAGGGGATCTTATGAAAGCATCAGGCAAAATTATAAAGCTCATGCAAAGACAATGTTAATATATATTTAAAACAGTTTAATTAGAGATATCTTTAAGGGCTAAACTCCGTGGGAGATTTTGAGGGTCAGATTTTATATGATTTTGTCATGCAACAGCATGCGACACCACTTAACAGCACAAGATATTATAGGATCATACAAAATCTGATCCCCACAGCTGTAATGTAATGTCAGATGGTGTGTTTTGTTCCTGCATTTACATCCAACAATCAATATATTTCAATGAGAAAAAGAAGTCTGCCAGACACCATCGCATTTTATGCTGTTGGATTAAGATGCAACATGCTGCATTCCCTTCTGACAGGTGTGTCGTGCCAGAAGGTAAAGCTTCCATGTAATTTACACATCAGATATTTCTGAGGCTACATCCGACTTGTAGGATTCATTTTGTCGATCTGACAAAAGCTCCATGGAATTTAGCCCTTAGTGTCGGGCCAAGCATGCAAGGGTACCCTAGGCACAGCCAATCTGGTGGTGGGTGGGAAATGGGGTATGCATGATGAGTGATAAATGGGGGGAGGGAGTGACAAGCTTTGTTTATGCCCCCACAGCCCTGCTCATCACCATCATAAGCAAAATTGCCAGTGCTGCCATGGCTACAAACCAGACTTTACATTTCTCTCCTTTAGGGCAAGTACTCAGTGTAGGCAGACAAAAGAGGTATGTTCCTACTGCCCGCCAACCGTTGCGCCCTAGGCACATGCCTCTTCTGCTTACCCTTAGTTTCTGCTTGCCCTGTGTACAGTTAAAGCAGATCCAGACTTGGTTCCAACTGAGCATGTTCTGTGCTGGCTGTCACACAAAAGAGAATCCAAAGTGGTGCGAGATTGTCTGTCAACCTTGCTGTGCAGTTCTACACATAGTCAGGCTAGGTAATACATACGGCACTGCTTTTTGTTACAAGGTGGATGTGCCTCACAAGCATACATCACACGTATGTGCATAATGAGCGAGTTGTGGCACTCACTCAACACTCATTATGTTCATGGATGTGACCCAACATGGCCGCCCCTCTCAGTGCAGATGGCGTAGCACTTGTGGGGGCACTTTTGTTTCCACCAGCTCTATAAGCTGTACCTCTGCTGGGGGAAACAATTTCAGGGTAATAGGTGCCCTTTAAATAATAAGTAATAATAGTTGTTCTCTTTTTCCTTTAAATTCCTCTTTAATTCCCCAGGAAGCTGAACATCTAACAACATACAACAGGGCTGCTCAGTATCACATTTTTTTTGCATTTTATTTACACTTGCAACAAATAGTTCCTGTGGACAGCTACTGCATCTCAAATCTCCCATATATATACTTTAACCTGCTTCAGCATCTATATCCTTATTATGTTAAATGGCAGATTTCACATGCAGGTTTGCAACTTTGTTCCTACTCTCATTTCTCACAGAATGTACAGTAGTCCTTCCTATTATTTCTCACGTTGTAATTTCTAGATATTAATCCTTCGCCAGTTGCTGAGATAAAGCTGGTATGTGGGGGTTAAGTTGAGCAATAACTTGAAAGCAACAAGTTGAACATCCCCTCACGCATCTATTTTTACAGAGCGTTCACGACGCTTTCACACCACCAAACAGCTGTTCATGGAAGCATCTCGTCGGGGCGTCTGGAAGCTGTAGTTTTTTAATCTTAATACAGACGCAAAAAATATCAGGGACAGAACTCCATTTCCCAGCATGCCTTGCTGCTGGGCGGCTAGTAGTTAGAATAATGTAGCATTCTTCCCTGCTGATGTGTGAGGGAGCTGCCTCTGCTCAACGTCGAATCGCGTACTCCCCCTTTCCTTCTGTGCAACAGACACTTTACACTCCCTTAAAGGCGCAGCCCTTTGGAAACACTACACAGTCTCGTCTAGGCTGCATGGGAAGGAACATGCAATCATTTCTTTCCTTCTTTTTTGCCTTTTAAACGCCATATTGCAGAAATTCCGTAAAGCAGAAGAAGGTAAGGCATTTTACTTTTCAAGTCACGGATTTATAGCTAATCTGTACGTGTGCTGCGCTGTACCTTCAGATCTCTAACAGTAAGAGAAGTGTGGAGCAGTCATTATCATTAGGATGTTCTGTTAAAAAGTAAAATATAATAAATTGCATTCACTGGAGATTTTGTATTAATAGTGGCTGTCAGTATGATGTATATTTCTGATACAATGTTGCATTCTGTAAAACAGTCCTTTTAACTCTTTCCTCAGGTAGAGGGGCTTAACCCTCTGATGCCATTAGGATTTTAATGTACTGAACAATATTTAGCTATACAAATGGGATAACAAATCCTTCATGTATAATTTGATTTATATTCTACTTTAACATAGCACAACACAAAACACAAATCAGGCAGGTTTTACAGAAGTAGTACCATTTTAATGTACTACATTTTATCGCAGGAGAAGCCCTAGAAATCAAGCAAATGCTGTATAGCTGAGGAGTATTTAGAGAGCTTTAGCAAACTCATTAATAATTTAGTCTGCCCATCCTATACCTGAAGTAATGCTTCATTCTTAACCTCCCGAGGGTAGTTATTCCATTTTAGATTGATACTGCAAGGCATTACCAGGCTTTGTCACTGTTACTGTAAACAATGAATGCATTTTTTTTTCTTTAAGTAGTAACTATACAAAGAGCTGCACACGTTCTGTAATGCTGCAAACACTGTTTAACACTGTTTGCTCATGCTTGGGAATTGCAAGCTCTATGTTTTAAGGACCCAAATCAGAGGTAATACTTAATAATCGAGTGCTCAATGAGTTAATCTCATTAAGTTTTCGTCTGGCATCTAAGGATGGGCTGGAACATAGTGAGAGGCTGTAACCAAAAGTAACTTCCTATTGGTTACTTTTCAGATCTGTTCAAAAGTTGGATTCCTTAGACTTGAATACACCCAGATGGCGTCCAAACTTTTAAGAGCTGTCATCCTTGGGCCACCAGGATCTGGAAAAGGGACAGTGTGCCAGCGAATAGCAAAGAACTTTGGGCTTCAGCACCTTTCCAGTGGGGACTTCCTCAGGCAAAATATCAGAGCGAGTACTGGTAAGATAAGGTTTTAAAGCAGATTGACTGCCTGCCCTTTTACAGCCTTCTGATACACATCAGAGTATTTGTATGGAGTCAGGTAGAACCCCCAACTGAAGATACTGCCAAGCTTACAGATACTTATTACTGCCCCCCCATGCCTTTGAGCTGGTTTCCATTTTCACATATGGCTTATGTGAGTCTCAGCTAACATTCAGAATGTGATTACTCTAACTTGCACGTTAGGCTGGATTTGAGGTCTTTTTGTTAATTGATTCAGGTACCTTTTCCTATGTATATATTTATATATGGATCGTGCAAGACCTGGGGTTTTCCAGATAAGATATCTTTTCATGATTTGGATATCCATACTATAAGTCTACTAAAAACTATTTTAACATTAAATAAACCCAATACGATTGTTTTGATTCCAATAGGATTTAATTATATCTTAGTGGGGATCAAGTTGAAGGTACTGTTTTATTACTATAGAGAAAAAGGAAATTGTTTTTAAAAACTTGAATGTTTTAATTATAATGAAGTCAATAGGAGATGATGTTCCCATAATTCTGAGCTTTCTGGATAACGGGTTTCTGGTTAATGGATCCTATATCTGTATAAAGTTTCGTGCACAGGTATATCACAATGATCTGGTCAGCTTGATATTTTTAATAATTATCAACTCATAATTTAATGTTAATATTTAAAGAGTATAAGATGAATTAGCTGCAGAGGGAATCTGAGGTGCAGGTTTATGACTACAGATATATTAGTGCAGGTTCTCCTCCCAGATAAACAATGAGCAGAGATAAATCCATCAAATGAATATATTCTTTGTTATTCTGTGCCCCGGAGGGAAACCCATAACCAGAAATGGAATGACTTTATGTACCTTTCATTGAGCTCCAAGTTCATTTTAATCATTTTTAGATTTGTGCTATTTTGCATTTTGAATGCAGCTTTAGACCGCTAAACTTTGTATGAATCTTCAACTTGAGCAAGGAGCTTGCATTAAAACACACATAGAAATAAAATTAATTTTCTAGCCAAACTTTGAGTGTTATGAGTAAAATGAATATATGCCAAACATCTGTTATAATATTATGCTTTGCACAGTTTAATGACTAGTTAGCACACCATGAAAGGGTGTGCTGTTTACAATGAAATGATACTTGGAGACTTCTAGTTGACTACTTGTTGATGGCTGTAAATAGATTTTCTATGGGGATGCTAACTTTGTAGTCCGTGTGACATGCTTAAAGAACCATGTAACCTACTTTGCTACAAGTTGCTTGTATGGCATTGGCTTTAAGGTGATATCACACAGAGAACCATCCTTGTGTATGTTTCTTCTGTTTATGTTTTACTTTGTATAGCATGCAATTTAAAATAGTTAGACCTTGCATAAACATAAAGTCTGAGCAAGGGCTTGCATTAAAAACACTCTTAATTGTTTAATGTTGGTATGTAATGCTTTACACAGCGTCATGACTGCTTCATAGTTTGGAAGCCATGACAAAGTATGTAATAGGGACAGTGAGTAGCCTATGTCATATGCCCCTTAGAAAATGATAAAACCTCTATTCTGCTGTGTGTGGGGTGCTGTGTGAGTGGCACATTTTCAGTGAGGTATTTTATATGCTCAGTTTGTTGTTTGTCGTTCTATTTCAGATTGGATGTACATGTAAATGTCATAAATTATGTCTGTCTTAAATATAGTGTTTCTAAATAAATGAATCTTTTTGTGCATGTTTCCCCATTAGAACAGTGGTTCCCACTCTGTAACACAGTGGAATAGGGGCCCATTATATAGATTCATTCTTGTATGTCTTGTAAAGGAGAACCAGAAAATATAGAGAACGTGATACTTATTTGTCCCATTATGTTAAACTCTTTGGCAAAATTGGAGAAAATTAAACTGGAGAACTTTCTTTCCCCAATATTTAATAAAAGGCACTACTTTTGCTCAGGAGCAGTAACCCATAGCAACCTATAAAATGTTTGCTGTAAAACAGGTGACCCGTAAATGCTGCCTGTTGATTGGTTGCTATGGGTTACTGATCTTGGACAAACTTAGTGCTTTTTATTATATAACCCCCTTTGATTCTATTTAATCCCATGGTATTTATATCTTTATACTCCCAAAATCATATCAGATTAATGTGTAAACTATAGGACTAATTGTAGGCATAACAAGGTTTTTACTGCTATCTTTATTACTAATACATTGTTCATCACTAATAAGCACTGCATAGTAGCCCAAAGTTGCCTTGTGAAAAAACTTGGGGCTATTATGTGAAGTACAGGCAATGCTTATGTTTTCCCACGTCAAATTGCATAAATGCCGCTAGGAAACCATTTCAGTAGATTAGTCACCCGTGGTCTACTGCGGACAATTGAACTTCACCTGTGCCATTACCCTTAATGTTTTGCGTTGAAAGAGAATTTCCATTCATGCACATCCAGACTCCATGCAGATTATGTTTGAAATTAAACCTTGGACCCTAGTAGGATGGACTTTTTAGATCGATCAGCATATTTGGTTTCAGTTACTGAAAAAATATGACCAATAAACTCATGCTACCTAACATAAAGGGTTTTGCACCAACGGATTCTGTTACGCAAAGGAGTTAACTTTTTAAAACAGATAAAAGAGTAAGAGGATTGAATTGATGTGAATTGATGGTTTGCTTGTGACCAGGGATTGGTTGTGCCTTGGCTTCTGAATGCCTGGAGCAGAAAATCTTCATTATAGATTACCTGCTATCAAAATCATCATCCAGCATTATCTGGGGTTTTCTACACTTATTTGTTTTTATATAAATATTTAAATTAGTTTGATATTAAAAGATATAAAAAATGGAGCATTCATACACTTGGTTGAACATGCAGAGGTTGATAAATGGGTAGACAGAGGTGTTAGGCAACTGATATTGGCTGGCAGAAGCGTATGACAAGATTGGAGCTAGAATCAAGTCTTGATCATGGAAGATATCAAAAACCATGTACCCTGTTAATCTGCTGCATGAACATTAACAGGATCAACTTTTAGGTTAAAAAGTTAAGTCAGAATAATAAGCAATGAGGAAAGGGATCTGAAGATAAACTGTTCTTCAACTGAGCAAAATTTGTAAAAAAAGAAAGCTTTAGAGGAATTAATCTGTGGTTAAATAGAATTTGTGGTTCATTAGTGGCAGGTTTGCAGGCCTGTACTATTGTGACCTTATGCCTCCTGCCCCAAGGGTAGGCTTGCTGTGTCCCTTGAAATCTGCTGTGATCCAGCTAGAGAAATAATGAAAAGTAGCTCTTTCTTTAGGCTTAGCACTGCTGACACTTTCTTCAGCACATTAATTCTGTCTATACATCTTGTTATATTTGTGTTGGAAAGTGGTGCAACCTATGCCAATATTTATAAATGTGCTTCCTGGACTATAAGACTATAAATCTTTCCCTGTTCTCCAGGGCTATTCACACTGAATCTTACTGTAGACTTCTGATTTCCATTTTTATCTCTAGTCCTCTGTTCTTTGAAGGTATCGGTTAGATCAGTGAGAACAATCTTCCTTTCTATGTATCCAGCCTAGTATGAGATCTGGTACTTAATACAAGTGAGCAACCTTGATGCTTTGGAAAACTCTCTCCTCCTAGTGGAAAAAAATCCATACATGTATAAAACCTGTTCTTAAAGCCCATAGGAAGGTCTCTGGCACACAGTAGATAGGCATCTTGGGTTTCGACTTATTCTACAGACATTTCTGGATATAAGGAAAATATCTGCTTGTTTGGTAAGGTCAAATTGATCCTATTGTTTGGCCCACACTCCTCGCTGATTTTTAAACCTGCTAAATTAACATTTGCGAATTTTCTGGCTAGATATATGTTGGGCAGGCTGCTTTTATCGGCCCATGTATGGCCACTTTATGACTGATTGCAATGGATAAGCATAAGATAATCTTATGTTACTATATCCTTCTTTTTAATCTGTGGTACACAATTATATATAGAACCTTTTGTGGGTGAAAATTACAAAATGAAAAAGGGGGCGGTACAAACAACATTTTGGGATATTTAAGTAACCGGGACCCAAACCATTCCATTATATATTCATTGATCAGAAATTGTATTCTCTGTTTAAGTAAATTGGTAATGTGGTGAATTTTCATTTTTGGTGAAAATACTCAGGATATACTGGATAAAGTTGTTGAAATGTTTTGGCTGGATTGCCAGCTGATATCTGACATCAACAGTAACGTCCCAGGGGCTTACAACCATGTATACATCCAGGTACAGAAATGTTTTGCATGCCTTGCCTTGTGTAGCCTGATGGGGTTATGCAGGGTTTTTAAGTTGCCCATATGGTCCTTGGCTTATTGGCAACCACTGTTATCTCCTCTGCTGCACTGGGCACATTCAGTGAATGAATAGGTGTCCTTTTCATATATGTTCCATGTTACACTGATTTGATCTCCTTGTACAGGTTTTAATCTAATTGCAGCTGTTAAAAGGGGTGTCTTAGGCCCCAAAATCACCACCAGGTAAACTGTTAAAATGTATTATATGTAATGCATGTATTACATGTATTTGTTTCTGCACAAGGGAGTTGCATCAGTATTATACGGGCATGAGATCCATTACCCGGAAACCTGTTATCCAGAAAGCTCCGAATTACAGGAAGGCCAGCTCCTATAGACTCCACTTTAATCAAACAATTCAGATTTTTAAAAATAATTTCCTTTTTCTTTGTAGTAATAAAACAGTAGCTTGTACTTGATCCATACTAAGATATAATTAATCTTTATTGGAGGCAGAACAGTCCTACTGTTTTATTTTTAATGTTTTAATGATTTTTCGGTAGACCTATGGTATGGAAATTTTAATTACAGAAAGACCCCTAATCTGGAAAACCCCAGGTCCCAAGCACTCTGAATAACAGGTCCCATTTCTTGTATATTGTATATTTCTCTTTGTATTGGACACCTAATATCAAAAGTCATAAAGCGAGTAAAAACCCAGGCTGTAACTGTTACTCTACCCAACCGCTTCCCAACGCTAATGCTATTGATTCTGCGTCAAGCATTAAGATAAATAGCAGCAAGGTGGTAAAAACAGAAGGTGAATGGTTACTTTGTATTTTATAAAACTGTTTCATTGATGCGTTTATAATAATAGGTATGCTGGTCCATTACACTTCAAAGATAAAGAGAGCCTTAATGCTTGCATGGATATATAAATAAATGTATGGATGAATAGATAGATCCAGATTTAAAATAGGATGCCCAAAGAGCTATGTGCTCCAAACAACACCAATGCTTGGAGTACCATCTGTTACTTATACAGAATGACCACACATCTTCTCCTGTCTCAGTGATTTATGTTGTATTGATTACCAGCAGAGGAGCATAATAGCACTGTAAAAAGAACACACATCTACCAGTCAGAGCAGAGCTGTATAAGAGTTCACGACTAGACACCCTTAAGCAAACGCGCTTACCATGAATAATACATGTCCATGCACTTGCTGTTCTGAGCGTGACACTTTTTTGTATATCTTGGCTGAGAGTTACTGTAATGCTTGATCCATGGCAACGACATTCGGATAACTTAATCTCTTATCTGCCACTGACATTTAGGCTCAGATCTGTGAGATGGCAACAAAGGCCTGGGTCTATGTGGAGGCAAATCTTTAAAGGGAATCAGGCTTTCCACATA
Organism: Xenopus tropicalis; assembly: GCF_000004195.4. Lineage (NCBI taxonomy): Eukaryota > Metazoa > Chordata > Amphibia > Anura > Pipidae > Xenopus > Xenopus tropicalis. Next base: position 84,446,232 of record NC_030680.2, on the reverse strand, counting down.
GCAAAAGATAAAGTTTTTTTTAATGTGCTGAAATGATTTGGTTTAAAGGAGAACTCTACCCTTAAAATGAATTTGGATGGAAATTCTATATTTTATATACTGAACCTGTTGGACCAGGCTAAAGAGTTAGTACCTCTCTAGCAGTATTGATCCAGGCCTTTAAAGGAACAGTAACACCAAAAAATGAAAGTGTATAAAAATAATTAATATATAATGTACTGTTGCCCTGCACTGGTAAAAGTTGTGTGTTTGCTTCAGAAAGACTACTGTAGTTAATAGAAATAGCGGTTGTGTAGTCATGGGGGCAGCCATTTAAATTGAAAAAAGGAGAAAAGGCACAGGTTACATAAGAAGATAACAGATAACTGTGTAGAATACAATGGGAATCTATGCTACTTATCTGTTATCTGCTTAGTAACCTGTGCCTTTTCTCCTTTTTTCAATTTAAATGGCTGCCCCCATGGCTACACAGCAGGGTATTTATATAAACTGTAGTAGTGTTTAAGAAGCAAACACACAACTTTTACCAGTGCAGGGCAATAGTACATAATATATTAATTATTTTTATACACTTTCATTTTTTGGTGTTACTGTTCCTTTAAGTTGTCACAGGTGTGTCAGTGACACACACATGCTCTGACCAACTGTTAAGAAGCTAAGCTGAGGGGTTGTCACAAATAACAAGCAGAAAATGAAGCTGGGCTGTCATATAAACTGATGCAGCAGGAGTATTATTAAATTCTGATGCTAATTGCACTGGTTTCTGAGCTGTCATATACTAATTATCTTAATTATTTATTTATCAGCCTTATATTATGACATTTCTATTCTATATATACAGTATATTGTAAGTCGGTCCCTAAGCTCAGGTAACTGACAGCAGCACAGAGCATGTGTAGTGAATAAGCAGAAGAGAAGATTGGAAGCTACTGGGAGAATCTTTAGAGGCACAGATCTTCCCTCCTAAAGGGCTGTGGTTGCCCTGGGCTTGTACATGAGCCCAAAACATAGCATACATTTCTGCCCTACTTCTTAAGTTAAGCTTTAGTTCTCCTTTCATGTAATACTTACAAATAAGTTGGGGATGCTAAGAATGAGGTGGAGCAATAATTTGGCATAAAAAGGGTTTTAGGAACTTTCCAGAACTAAGGATGACCGAGAGTAGGATGAAGATGATTATTTTTTTAGACCATTGTGTTGTGACACTAGGGCCCAGAAGAAATTAAGGTCTTCCATAACTTCATCTTAATTATGCTGATCATTATTATGCCTTAGGTGCCCTCCCATGGTTGTGCCCTAGGCACGTGCCTCTGCTGCCTAGTACTGGCTATGACATCACTGATACCCAACATACTGTGCTCAGCTGTGGCCCTCAAGGTAGCTGCACAAAAGAACATGTTATGGGTGTTTTTTGGTTAAAAGGTATCACCAACATGCCGCCCTAGGCCCGGGCCTTTGTGGCCTCTCCACAAATTCAGGCCTGACTCCACAAGGGAAAATTTCAGGCACTGGTTTGTTCTGATATGTAGAACATGATGATGTAGCAGCCCTTCAAATTCAAGTTATTTATTTTCTGAAAGTGGACAACAGTAGGAAATACCAGGAATGCCAGTAAACTTTTTATGAGGCTGTTTTAGTGCATACTTTTGTCAGTTAGATTTTTTTTCCTGGAGTTCTTTCCACATGGAAGGTGATTTTCTGCTACAAGTTGGTTAAACTGCAGAAACTGTATCTTCTCTGGGGCTTACTTAATTCTTACCTTCACCAACCAACCCCTGCCCTGCTCCTTTTTGTCAGCCATACATGGCAGATTTAAGCAGTTTTTGTGTCCCTGTATTAGCCCACTTTCATCTGCCTCCCTGATAGATAGCATTTGTTTACTGTAAATATAATGTAGTGGAATAATGGTCTATAACTACATTGAAATAACAAATCAGCCTAAATCAATATTTTTGTCCAATTTTTACAAAATTTGGCTGTTTTTTTAAGGTTTGAACACATTTCTGGGGGTTTTGGGGTCGTGTTTTATGTGTTATTACAGTTTTGTTAAAAAAAGGTGAAACTGCCCTTTAAGCTGCAAGTCTCATTTCCCCCAAGAGACCTGTTTAACTTATTAGTTACAATTGTATCTAAGCGCAGGTGTTGCTTATTAAATTTCAAAAAGCTTACTTATCTAATTAAGTTTGAGAAACATTGTATCCTTTTTAGCATTCAGTGCAGGGAAATTTAAAGGGAAATGAGGGACTTTTCTGTAAGAATCCGGGACTGAGGACTGAGCTGTTAAAATTGCGACTGTCACGCGAAAATTAGAACAGTTGAGCCTGAAGCTACAACAAGAGACTTATTCATCAAAATTTGCATTTGTGTAATTTTTAGAGGGTTTTCATCCTCTTCTTTTTATAAAGCACGACTGTTTCCTTATTTATTAAAAACATACATTAAAAAGTGTGAATAACCTGAATCTTACATTACTTTAATAGCTCTTATAGCTCCACAAATTATTTTAAAAAAAATCAAATACGTCGAAGTGAAAGGAATGCAAAAAATTCCTAGGATGCCTCCCATTGACGTCTACATGACATCTCAACCTCTCCAAGCCTTTAGATGGCGTATTTTTACCTAAACATTTTACATGGTATTGATGCCTAATAAATAGCAAAACATTTTGCTTTTTTGAGAAAAAAAAATTGAATTGTGGAAAAAAATGTGTTAATTTATAAGCCCCCAAGTGTTTGCCTTTTCTTTGATCCCTCTGTTTCGAGATATATATGCTAGAATAAATTGGCCTTTTGCAAATATACAGTTGTTCCTGTGTTGACAATGTATGTTTACAGCTTACAAACCACATAACTTTTAAGGGTAGACAGGTCTATAGAAGTTATCTGAGGCTGTTCCTTATAAACTTAAAAAAAACAGCTCAAGAAAATTGTCTTTACCAGGTGACTACTGATTTCAGTTTTATAAACCTTTACCTATTTGTCTTTAGAAGTTGGAGTCATGGCCAAGAAATACTTAGAGCAAGGTCTTCCTGTTCCGGATAGTTTAATCACCCGTGTCATGCTTTTTGAGCTGGAAACAATGAAAACCCAGCCTTGGCTGTTAGACGGTAAGTCTTATAATTCTGTGCAACTGTGCTACAGCACCTATTTGTTTCATATGCCATTACCATGATACATGTCTCCAGTGTAAACATTTTACTTTACCATACTTTTTTTAAAGAACAAGGAAAGGTAAAAACTAAGTAAGCTTTATCAGAAAGATCTATGCAAATACAGCCGTAAACACTAAGAGAAACCTCAAATCTTCTTTCGAGTACACTTTTTCTTCTGTGTCAGACTTCTTCTCAGAAAAATCCTTCAGAACACAGCATGAATCTGCTCAGTTTGCTCCTCTCTCACTCTCCCATCATCTCTCTCCCCTTCCCAACTGTGCTGTAATCTGAGCCACCAGCAGCCAGAGCGGCAGCATGGAATCTACTGAGACCAAGCTAAATTCCAGCTGCTGTCTTAAACAAAAAGAGGAAGATTTTAGGAATGTTAACTCAGGTATGGTAAAGCTGTAATATAGAGTTCCATCTTACACTATTGTGACTAATCTATTGGCAACAAAATGCCAAAATGCCTTTCCTTCTCCTTTAATACTGATATTTTTTGCAAGTGGTAGTGCGTGTAATGTGTGGTCTTATTTGTTTTACACTGGCAGAATTAGCACATCTTCAGCCCCGTATTATTATTGCAGTCATCAAGTATTGATCATCATCATGCAAGTATTTATAATGGGCTGACATTTTGTAGCTTTGTATAATAACAAAAGGGCAAATTCAGTGTGCAAGTACAGATTAATGCTGGATTAAGTTGGATTTTCTTGTCTGTTTTCTCTTTTTAGAAACAACAGAAATAATGTACTCAGATTGTACAGTATATTTACTTGTTATGATTGAATTTTAGTTATTTGTATCTTTCCTAAATGGCCTTCTTTTACATCTTCTGTACATTTAGTAAGTTTATGCTCAGGATCTTATTATTTTCGAGAGATAGGTTTACTTTTATGTTTATGTATATATAGCATAGGTTATGACTTTGTTTAGAAGTGAGGTAATCCAATATACTAATATATAGTGTATATTAGTGTATGTATAGTGTACTATGCCATATGTTTGTAATTTTTACTTTATCTAAACATTCTTTCCTTTTTTTATTTTCTTTTAATGGGCTAATTGTCTTTGTGAAAACTCTTGGAGAAACATTGAATAATAATATGTTACAAATAAAAAGAAAAAGTCATGAGGTAATCCATGCAGGAGAGAATGTATATTATTTTTATAATTTATATATACAGATGTTTTGAGACCAGTCACCAGTGTCTAAAGGAGAACTAAAACTTAACTAAAGACATAGGCTAGAAATGTTGTAAATTGGTGTGCTTCTGTACCAGCCTAAGCAAACCACAGCCCTTAAGCAATGAAAATCTGTGCCCCCAAAGATGCATCAGTAGCTTCCTATTTTCGTTTCTGCTGATTCTCTGCACATGCTCTGTGCTGCTGTCAGTTACTGAGTTTAGGGACCAACTCACAATATACTGTATATATAGGATATAAATGTCACAATATAAGGCTGATTAGTAATTAACACAGATGATTACTGCATGGCAGCTCTGAAACCAGTGCTATTAGCATCAGACTTTAATCATCAGCCTGTTAGGATCAGCTTATATGACACACACTGAAGAAGGAAGCACTGCAGGTACCCCGGGCTGGTGCTGTTCTCTCTTAACAGGGGCGCCAGCCCAGGGTAAAAGGTAAGCGATTAAATTCACTTGGGGGAGCCTAACATTTTGGCACCCCCTAGTGACTTAGGCTTTCCTTCTCCTTTAAAAGGAACACAATAGTTAATGTTCTACAATTACTTAGACAATACCTTGAACTTAATTCAAATTAAAATTTGTAGAATTTGTGGAAATGTAAGGCACACAAATGTTGTTCAACTAATCTAACCAACCTAGAGCTAAGCTGGCTGCAAGAATGGGCTAAAAGCTTAATATTGCATATTTTATTTTTTGTTCTTGTCTTTTTTCCAGCATGAAACCATGTAAGTGAAATGATAAAATTGGTCAAGGGTTTGAAAACTAGTGATGCACAGAATACGGCCAAGATTTAGCTTTTTTCAGCAGGCTTCAAATTTGGCCAATCATGCCCATGGCCGAATCTGAATCTTGTCAAATAAACACGGAAGTTGAAATTTGTGCGTGGTTGTCTTTACCCCTTATTTATCCTGATTTGCGTATGCAAATTAGGATTTAGATTCAGTTTGGTATTTGGTTGAATATTTTGCAAAGAATTTGAGGTTTAGTTGGATCCTAAAATAGTGGATTTGGTGCAAGGGGTGGTTCAACTTTAAGTAAACTTTTAGTATGTTATAGAATTGCCATTTCTGAACAACTTTTAAATTGATCTTAATTATTTATTTGTTATAGTTTTTGAATTATTTGCCTTCTTCCGACTCTTTGCAGTTTTTAAATGGGGGTCACTGATCTCAGCAGCCAAAAACTATTGCTCTGTGAGGCTACAGTTTTGTTATTGTTACTTTTTGTAACTTTTTGTAACTTTCTTCTCTATTCAGCCCCTCACCTATTCTTATACCAGTCTCTGGTCGCTAAGGTAACTTGTACCCTAGCAACCAAATAGCTGCTGAAACTCCAAACTGGAGAGCTGCTGAAATGAAAATGAAATAACTAACAAACTAAAAATAATAATAAAAAATAAAGACCAATTGCAAATTGCCTCAGAATATCACTCTCTACATCATACTAAAAGCTAACTCAAAAGTGAACAACCCCTTTATATACTTTTGTAAGGCACTTCTCATTCACCGGACTCCGGACTGTGAAACATCCCATTAAGTACAAAATATTTAACTACCACAGATGTCACATTAAAGGAAATGAGTGACTCATCTATCATTATAAAAACACAGCCTAGTAGTTGTTACATTTTATTCTCACATGAACACCTTCCTCTGTGAAAGAATGTAGCCTTTGGAAAACAGTTACTCGTTTATTTTACTTTCCACTTTGTTTTTATAAAAAATAATTGAGCAGCTGGACTTCAGATTTTCTGTAATAATGGAAAGAAGGTTGTTTGCATTAAATATGGTTCCAGCTTACTTGTTGCTGGTGTCTTTTCCTGTACATATAGGCATATATGTCTATATAAAAGTGGTTTCAGGTTGCTATTTTGGATGGGCTGTTTGTTGGTCTGTCCAGTGTTTTTAAATATGTCCTGCATCATTTCCCTATCAGGGATATTAGAAACAGGGCAATGTGGTATGTCCACAGACCTTTATGAACATCAAACTTTGGGTGCTGTTTATACCACCTAGACGTAAAACCATACCTCCCATTTTTGCAATCACACCCCCTAAATACCACTCCTATTTGACTAAATTTGGCAGGGTATTTAAAGTTTGAACATATTTCTGGGGGGTTTTGGGGTCCTGTTTTATGTGTTTATTACAGTTTAGCTGAAACTTTAGGTGGACTTGCCCTTTAAGTTCCCCCAAGAGACCTGTTTAGCTTATTAGTTACAATTGTATCTCAGTGCAGGGGGGGATTTTTAACTTTCTATGCTCTCTGCCAACAGCTACTTTTTAATTAAATTTGTATCTTTTTTAGCATTCTTTACAGGAGATCAAAGGGAAATGGGGGACTTTTCAGTAAGAATCCGGGACTGCGGGTTGAGCTGTCAAAAGAGGGAGGGGACAGATGGGAGCTATGGTAAAACCAATATTTATCATGGGGAAAGTTTACATCCGCAACCTGTACTGCAGAGTGGCCTTTCAGTTTAGCACGTGTGAGACAGCACAGTTTACTTTCACTGATAAAAACAGACTGTGGCTATATAGTTTATATATGTTGAAACTGAACGCATCTGCGTGTTCTACACTTTTTTCTTTAAAGGGGTGCTCCACCTTTAAATTACCTTTTAGTATGATGTAGAGACTGCTAATCTGAGACATTTTGCAGCTGCTCTTAATTTTTTATTATTTTCATATTTTTAAATATTTAGCTTTTTGTTAAGCAGCTCTCAAATTTCAGCAGCTATCTGGTTACCAGGTCCAATTTAACCTAGTAACCAGGCAGTGATTTAAAAGAGAGACAGGAATATAAATAGAGGAGGGCCTAAATAGAAAGTTAAGTAATAATAACAATTAAATTGTAGTGTCACAGAGCAATAGTTTGTGGTTGCTGGAGTCAGTGACCCCCATGACCCAATGACCCCTCAGAAGAGGAAGGCAAATTATTCAAAAACTATAAAAAATGAAGACCAATTGAATACTTGCTAATAATAGGCTATTCTATAACATACTAAGTTAACCTGAAGGTGAACCACCCCTTTAAACTTAACCCACAATTGCATTTTTTGTCAAGTAATATCATACTGTGGGAACTGTGTGCGGTGAGGCCATGCTTGGACACCAAACTATACCATTTTCTTTAACTTATTCTTATACACAAGAACATGCTTAAACCTATAATAAGTAAAATAACCTGGGCAAATAGGTTATATGCATTTGTAAATGTAAGGATTTGCATGGTAGATTCTGAATCATATACTTTTATGTTGTAAGAGACTGTATTCATTTTTATAGGTTTTCCACGCACTTTAGCCCAGGCAGAAGCTCTTGATAAAATATGTGATCTTGATCTTGTGATCAGTTTAAATATTCCATTTGAGACACTTAAAGATCGTCTGAATACTCGCTGGATTCATCAACCCAGTGGAAGGGTCTACAATCTGGAATTCAACCCTCCCCATGTGCAGGTAAGGAAACCATGTAAACTAAATTTTGTTTGGTAACATACTACTAGGCAAACTCCATTTATAGGTGTGGGGAAAAATAGTACCTTTCATGTTATTTTTGCTTTTTGGTAAAAGTACCAGCACAAATCTGTTGACTAAATTGGACCTCTGTAAAAACTGTCTCTCTCTCAGTAACTTTAAGGCTGTTTCTTCGCTGTAACTTCCTTTTTACAGTAGTTATGCATCTGTCACAGCAGTACAAATAAACAGCATTGATATTCCTTGGGAAGGAAAAAGATGTACTATCATCATGACTTAACTATAGAGGAAAAAAAATAAATAAATAAAATATATATATATATATATATATATATATATATGTGTGTGTGTGTTTGTGTAAAAACATATGGGATATGTCCAAGCAGTGCCTTAGAATAGATGGGCAATATAAATATCATCATCCTATCTTTAAATGGAAAGTTCTAAACCCCGTAACAGTGTCTTCACAAGCATGAGGTTCCAGTATTCAGGTTGGCACAAGCCTAAAAACATTTCTAAAACATCAATCCAGAAAAACCACTTTTGGTATGTGAGCGATAATTTGAAACTGACAAGCCCATTCTTGTCAGAATACATAACTGACCACGCTGTCTATAAATACTAAAAGGGCCACGTAGCTACAGAAATGTATGACAATATAGCACCAGCCTGGGTTCATAAGTTTGAACATTGCATTTGAACATCTGAACATTGTTCTGCGCATTGAAATGTGGGCATTGTAGGCATTATAGATAGCGGGGGATTTTTTTTGCCATAAAATGATCATCACACCACAGGCCAACCCCTTATTTTAGAGGAACTGAACTTTCAACTGAACATAGGGGGTTCTTCACAGTGTTATATTATGTCCTGCTAAGTGATTTTGTGATGGCAGATTCTATTAAGACCGACTTGGATTATTTCTTGAAGAAGCATAGTATCAAAGGCTTTTGTAATACTAAATTTGTATGTAGTTAGTATAGATATTAGTATTTATTACAGTTTATAGTTTATATTTGTGAGTATATAAATAAGTCGGTAAGAGGTTGTTTACAGTATATATATGCACTGGAGTTCTTTTGGAGAGCATGAGCTTCATGGACTTTTACCTATGTAACTATACACGAAAAAGTTGGGCTTGCATGTGCTTATAGGCACATGCCTCTGCACTTGTTTACAAGACTTTGCAAAGGCTAGAGATGAAGCATAAAGCGCCTGCACAAGCCATCAGTTTATTATGTCTAAAAAAATTTAATACCCAGGCTAGAGAAGACTGTCATCCAAAAACTAAAAAACCCTTGAGTCCAAACAAATATGGCCAAGCCGTAAGTCAACCATATTGACCTGAAGCCTTATTTAGAAACCAGCTGTTACACATGCACACTAACTCTAAGGGGGGAATTCACAAAAGTGCTGATATTGAGACAAAATAAAAGTGGAGACAGATTTGTCGGATTGTCCACCTAATTCACAAACCTCTGTCTCCACTTTTGTGAATTTGTCTTTTCAACAGACAGTTTTCAGATTTTGTCATTTTCCCGACATTTTTTTAATGAATTTTTGTGGCCTCTCCACAAATCCGGGCCTGGTAATTTTAGTTTGCCCAGGGAAACTATACATCATTTTTTTCAGGACAATCTGGGCTTTCTAATGTTTTCTATATTTCTGTGTAATTCCACTTCTGTAACGAGATGTATGGGTCTGATACCTTCTTCTCTAGCCCCTACTCATTACTGGGCAGCAGCGGCCCCCACACCAACATGGCCGGTGATAGGGGCCCAACAGGACTAGGGCCAACTGGGTTTTTATCCAGTGCCCTGTTGGGGCCAGTCCAACCCTGTACCCCAATATCCCAGTTTGGGTTCCAGTGTGTATATGCTGTCAAGCAGCTCTGTAGTTCTGGACATGCTATGGGGGCACAGATAAGTTGGGGCAAATGTCAGTGAAGTGATTAAAGAGGGGGCACTGCTGCTAAAACTAAACATTTTCCTGGAAGGCTTTACTTTTCCTTTTAATAAAAATGTTTACAATATATTCACAAAACATTTTATTATTGCCTCATTGATTAAGCTAAAACTAGCATAATCATGCAAATGTCAGGTAAAAACTTTTTATATATAAGATATTAATTAAACTTTTTTTAATCAGTGTTTTACTTGTTTATAAAATGTTAATGAGGCTTTTTGCTCCTATTGTTCTAGGGTTAGACAGAAACTTGTCCCCTAACAATAGGCTGCTAATCCCCATTAATATGTTAATGATCCCCCAATGGGGCCCCCCAGAGGGGTGAAATGGAGACTGGGGGAAACCAAACAAAACAGAAGAGCGTAGAATTAGCCTGACAGTTACACTGAGGTTCACTCCATTTTGAAAATGTCGGGGAAAAATGTCGGGAAAAAATGTCGTTAAAATGTCGTTTAAAGGACAAATTCACAAAAGTGTCTGTAAACTGTCTTTCTTTCACCAAAAACGGAAAAGTGGCGGTTGAGTCCCCCTTAGGGGGGAATTCACAAAAGTGGAGATAGCCCTTTTTTGGAGTAAAAGTGGTGGAAAAACTGGTGGAAAACACTTTCTCCAGATTCACAAACAGAAATCCTTCTGAATTCCGACTCAACCGTCACTTTTCCGTTTTTGGTGAAAGAAAGACAGTTTACAGACACTTTTATGAATTTGTCGTTTAAACGACATTTATACGACGTTTTAACTACATTTTTTCCCGATATTTTTCCCCGACATTTTCAAAATGGAGTAAAGCTCAGTGTAACTCTGTCAGATCAATTCTAAACTCTTTTGTTTTGTTTCCCCCAGTCTCCATTTCACACCTCTGGTGGGGGCCCATTTGGGGGATCATTAACAAATTAATGGAGATTAGCAGACTTTTGTTAGGGGACAAGTTTCTGTCTAACCCTAGAACAATAGGTGCAAAAAGCCTCATTAACATTTTATAAACAAGTAAAACACTGATTAAAAAAAGTTTAATTTATAATTTATGTATAAAAAGATTTTACCTCACATTTGCATTGTTATGCTAGTTTTAGCTTAATCAGTGAGGCAATAATAACATTTTGTGTGAATATATTGTAAACATTTTTATTAAAAGGAAAAGTAAAGCCTCCCAGGCAAATTTTTAGTTTAAGCAGCAGTGCCCCCTCTTTAATCATTTCACTGACATTTGCCCCAACTTATCTGTGCCCCCATAGCATGTCCAGAACTACAGAGCTGCCTGACAGCATTGGCCCCCACCTGTTCCCATCCACCATCTTGGGGATCAGCAAACAGCACATACACACTGACTCCCAAACTGGGATATTGGGGTACAGGGTTGGACTGACCTCAACAGGGCACTAGATAAAAACCCAGTGGGCCCTAGTCCTGTTGGACCTCTTTTCACCGGGCATGTTGGTGTGTGGGCCAGATTGCTGCTGCCCAGTAATGAGTAGGGGCTAGAGAAGAAGGTATTTAGACCCTTAAATCTTGTTACAGGAGTGGAATTACACAGAAATATAGAAATCATTTGAAAGCCCAGATTGTCCTGAAAAAAATGATATATAGTTTCCCTGGGCAAACTAAAATTACCCCTCAGGAAATGCCCCCAAAGTGAAATGACAAATGGCATATGAAATGCAAAATCCTGCTGGTAAAATCCTTACCCCAAGGCTCCTGTAGCTGAGGGACTGGGTTTGATGGCACCGACAGATTTACTAAGAGCTAAAGGCAAATTCATAAAAAAAAGTCGGGAAAATGACAAAATCTGAAAACTGTCTGTTTAAAAGACAAATTAACAAAAGTGGAGATAGAGGTTTGTGAATTAGGTGGAAAATCTGACAAATCCCCCCTAAGGGGGGAATTCACAAAAGTGGAGATAGCCCTTTTTTGGAGTAAAAGTGGTGGAAAAACTGGTGGAAAACACTTTCTCCAGATTCACAAACAGAAATCCGCCTAAATTCTGACTCAACCGCCACGTTTCCATTTTTGGTGAAAGAAAGACAGTTTACAGACACTTTCGTGAATTTGTCGTTTAAACGACATTTTAACGACGTTTTCCCCGTTTCCCCTCTGTTTTGTTTGGTTTCACCCAGTCTCCATTTCACACCTAAGGTAGGGGCCCCATTGGGGGATCATTAACATATTAATGGGGCTTAGCAGACTATTGTTAGGGGACAAGTTTCTGTCTAACCCTAGAACAATAGGTGGAAAAAGCCACATTAACATTTTATAAACAAGTAAAACACTTATTAAAAAAAGTTTAATTTATATCTTATATATAAAAAGTTTTTACCTCACATTTGCATGATTATGCTAGTTTTAGCTTAATAAATGAGGCAATAATAACATTTTGTGTGAATATATTGTAAATATTTTTATTAAAAGGAAAATTAAAGCCTCCCAGTGCTCCCTCTTTAATCACTTCACTGACATTTGCCCCAACTTATCTGTGCCCCCATAGCATGTCCAGAACTACAGAGCTGCTTGACAGCATTGTCCCACCTGTTCCCAGCAGAAAAAAATCTTAAAGCAAATTGATTACAAGAGGGTCATGCTGTCAGATAGGGTGCCCACATCAAATATTTTAAAATCTTTATGTTGAAGTTTGTTTTGTTCATTACCTCTATATTCGCTTTTCTGCTTTGGATTCAGGGAATTGATGATATATCTGGGGAACCGCTGATCCAACAAGAGCATGATAAGCCGGATGCTGTTATTTCAAGATTACGCCAGTACAAAGATGTGGCTAAACCAGTCATTGAATTATACAAGTGAGTTATTATATAACAGTTTACAGTATTTACAGAATAATGAGAATCAGCAAAATTCATTATTTGTGTTAATATAGTGAATAATGTACCCCCTGTTGTGAAATATAAGGATATTATAAATCATAGAGGAGTAACATGACCATATATAGGCACAGGTATGGGATCCATTATCTGGAAACCCGTTATCCAGAGCTCTGAATTATGGGAAGGCTATCTCCCAAAGGTTCCATTTTAATCAAATAATTAAAATTTTGAAAAATGATTTCCTTTTTCATTGCAATAATAAAACAGTACATTGTACTTGATCCCAACTAAGATATAATGAATCCTTGTTTATGATGAAAAAATCCAGTTGAATCCTTGAATTACTTACATGCAAATGGCATCCCAGGGTTTAAGGGCCATTGTCCTTGTGTGTACTTTTCTAGATTGTAATGTTGTACAGTGTTGCATATCCTAGTAGCACTTTATAAATAAAGCAATAAATACATAGATATATACTTACCAGACCAAGGGTTCGGCACATTACCAAGAACATGAGCTCCAGCCTGTACCAGAATGTTTTTTTAGAATGTCAGTTTTGCATCTTAACTAAAAACTAAGTTTTATACCCTAACTGAAGTCATGGAGCATTCTAGAATGCTTGGGACCTGCACTTACCCACAAATGGTTTAACAAATCTTATCAAAAGGCGAGTTCCGAGTTCAAAACTGGATAAGTTCTAACAGTGCTTTTACTTGACTCATGTACCTTCTCCACTCATACAGTAGTGCTAACAAATTGGTGTTCCCAGTGATTTTGCCTTTCCCTGTCCTTTAAGCAATTCGCACATACAGGCAGCCTCACTCACAATTTAAACATTGCCTCAGGGAAATTAATGATTGTGTGAATACAACCACTATTGGATTTTGCTCCCTGTAGAAAACTGTCTTTAAAAGCATGTGTGGCTTGTGTTGGTGCAGTTAGGCCATCAACATCTATGCCATAGTTTTCCTTTAATATAGATGGTTCAGTACTGTGTCAATGGCACAAACAAATACTCATCACAAATACTCATCTAGTCACTGAATTTTACTTATAGTTTGGAGCACATCGAGCTGCAGACTGCTCTTTCCCCTTAGTTGTTTAGTTGTAACACTTAAAGAAAAAAAAATGTGCCAATATTTTCTTCCAGTCTACCGCCAATACATCCATTGTGCCTATAATATAACTGTTTTTAGGTTAATTAGGTGCAGTTTTGCAGAGTTACCCTGTACTTTCCACATGCTGGTAAGCAGACATTCAGTGGAGAGTTCCCTTTGTGCACCACACATGAACACTCTTTTTTTGCAGTTTTGTAATCTTGTGCAGTTGCATGACATGTTCTGTAATAGAATGTCCCTACTCCACGTACATAATGCCCATAATTATGCAGATGCCACTCAGAGAATGTGTACAGGTGCATGTTTATACCAGTATTAGGATTTGTGCCTAGTGAGCAATGACACTGGAACGATGTGGGAAATCCTGCATTGTGGAGAAAAAAAATAATAATAGCAACACACTGGTGACATGTTGATATAAACAGCCTGTCAGAAATTGTGCAGTTTGACCATTCATATGGATAGCCAAATGCCCACTTGTTAATATGGAAGTGGAAGTGCAGGCCCATGCAGTTCACCTGTTGTCTGTTGACCTGATTTTTCCATTTAGTTGATCAACTGTGCTTTCGGTATCTTCTCTCTTTCTGGGCATTGTTCCAAATGCTAGAACTGTGCAGTGCTTTTGTGATGCTCTCAGAAACCAGCTAGAGTATTCATATTTAATGGCTCCAATTTTAGAAAGGCTTATCATAAATTATTATATGGTAAAATATTAACAGAAAAGAAAGTAAGTTACTGATTGCATATCACTGAAAGGGGAAACACCCAACTAAACTAGCAGAATAATGGCAAAAAATAGAGTGGCAAAGGTTTAAAAACAGCAGTAACTACCTATATTCCAATGAAACCTACAAACCAGTACATTTTTACTACTGAGTACAAGATTAGAATCCCTTAAAAGATAAAATTATTCTAATAATGAACTGTGACATGAGGGTTCTCAACATTTTAAATAGGAAGAGTGAAAACTAAGGTGGCTTTACCTCCCTCTGATGCTTATTTCATTTTTCTAATCTCAACATTTGTTATATGTGTTTGACTCCTGCAGCTGCCTAGAAGTGAATCTCTAGTGGGGTATAAAGGCTCTTCGAAATATAATTGCTACATAAATTTTGTCTCCATGCTTTTTTTGTTTTGTTACATATTGCTGCTGTATATTTTTTGAAAATTACTTAAACGGGAATTCACCTTATTATTATATAGAGTGATGTAGACAGTGATATTCTATTTGAATTTTTTTTGGTGGTTTTTGAATTATTTATAATTTGTTCTGCAGCTCTTCAGTTTGGAATTTCAACATGGCTAGGTTCCACTTTTTCTAGTAACAAAGTGCAGGGGCCCTGATATCCAGAATGCTCGGGACCCAGGGTTTTCCAGATAAGGGATCTTTCCGTAATTTGAATCTCCATAACTTAAGTCTACTAAAAAATAATTTAAACATTAATAAAACCCTATAGGAATTTTTTTATCTCCAGTATGGCTTAATTATATCCTAGTTAGAATCGAACACAAGGTACTGTTTTATAAATGTGAATTATTTGATTAAAATGGGGTCTATGGCAGATGGCCTTCCTGTAATTTGGAGCTTTTTTGGGTAACGGGTTTCTGGATAACAGATCCCATACCTGTATTGGTTTGAATGGCAAAATGGAAAACAAAAAGCAGATGGCAAGCAAAACTAGAAATATAAGTAACAAGTACCCTCACTGTCAGTTCTTTTTTCCATTAATGACTTCCTGAGACAAGTAGTTCAAAAACGATAAATTAAAAAAGTGAAGACCAGTTGAAAAGTTGCTAAGAGTAGGCCTATTTATAATATTCTAGAAGGTAGATCAAAAATGAACTAATTATTTAAGATGGGTTTGCCAAAGAGCTTACATGTTGCCTGCATATAGCTTCATTTTTCCTCTCCGGAGTGTCTGACAGAGCTGAGCCTAGGAGATCTGTATGTGATCTCATGATGTCTGATTGTAATAATACCTAAACTAGAGATATTTTATATTAGAAATCTAATGCTTCTGTTAGTTCTTATCCAGGTATGTGTTTTTTTAAAAATGTGTTACTTATAGGGGCACATTTACTAATCCACGAATTCGAATCTGAATGGGAAAAATTCGGATTGGAAACGAACATTTTGCAACTTTTTTGTATTTTTTGCGATTTTTTTTGTCGCCGTTACTACTTTTTCGTAAATTGTCGCGACTTTTTCCATAGCCGTTACGACTTGCGCGAATTGTCGCAACTTTTTCGTAGCCGTTACGATTTGCTCGTAAATTGTCGCGACTTTTTCGTTTTGAGCGCTCGTAAACGGCGGGCAAAACTTTCAGACTTTGCATGATTTTGGAAGCCTCCCATAGGACTCAATGGCACTCTGCAGCTCCAACCTGGCTCAAGGAAAGTCACAATACTGAAGCTCGAATGAATCCGAAACTTTCGTACTCGGCGCAACGTCTACGAAAAAGTCACGACAATTCGCGCAAGTCGTAAGCTACGAAAAAGTTGTGACAATTTGCGAAAAAGTCGCGCCAATTTACGAAAAAATCACAAAATACCGATCATTACGAAAAAAACGCATTTGGACCCTTTTCGGACGTTCGTGGATTAGTAAATGTGCCCCATAGTGTCAATTGAGAATTTAAAGAACCTCTTTATATTTGATATTTTACCATTTGTGCAAGAGAACTTTTATTATTTCAATTATTATTTACAATTCTTTGGGGAAAGCAATTTATATAGAGAGAAGGTTGAAGTACTGCTTTAATAATGCTTAGGGATCATTTTTATTCATTAACCTGGACTTTTTTTTGTCCTTTTAGGAATAAAGGGATACTCCATACCTTTTCAGGCACTGAAACAAACAGAATTTGGCCATATATTTACACACTGCTGAGTACAAAAATCACACCAGTGCACCCAGAAGATACCAGCCAGACCTTTTGTGCTGAGGAGCATTAGAGCACTTGGTTATTTCTTTGGCTTTTTGTCCAGTATCCATGTGGTGCTATGCTCTTTCCAAATGTAAATGCTGTTAAGTTTAGCCGCTTTTTGCATTCATGTCTTGAAAAGTCTAAGGGTTTTTAAATCAGTATATTGTTGTAGAAATCTCTTTTTGTAAACTGAGGAACTCTCTTAGTCTAATATGGTTGAAGTTTTTTTTTTTTTTAATATATATATATATTTGATGTTATTTTTAAAGGAAATATCTACTTACACTTACAGTTGTGATCTTTATTATATGTGAATTTATGATAAATGTATTTTTGTGAAAATGTAAAAAAAAGTTTAAAAAAACCTGAAAGTCCAAAGAATGTTTGAGATAATGCAGTATTCTTAATGTGATTTGTTAAGTATATATTTTATCTTGGTACTAAATGTATACACTGTCTGTTTCTGTGCTACAGAGATGCCTAATGGTGAAACCCAAAGGCAAAGGGTAATTCATTCAGTGTCATTCAATGTCAAGTCATTCAGTGCTGGAATTAGAAATGATAAGACCAATGCATGCAGGGTGGTGGCTGTTTATACCAAAGACATTTGGTGGAATCCCAGTGTTAATGTTCTTGGTCTTCTGCACCTAACTGCAGAGACTATACTAGGATGGCCACCCTGTAAACATATTTTTGTATGTGCACACTTAATTTAGTATTGAATCAGACCTAATTACCACTGTGCATGCAAAGGACCCTTTTTGCTTACATGGACTTCAATAAATTAGAGAAAATGCTGTGTTAAACTACAACTTCCAGAATCCCAACTGCTATTAGAGGATGCTGGGAGCTGTGGGTCAACAACTTTTAGATGACTGAAGACTGACCCTTCTTGCCTTAAAATGTAATATTAAAATATTAAGGAGAAATATAGGTCATGCAGCCAGTGGCATGGAGTGAGTTACAATTATAGCTGAAACTTATGAGGGATAAATTAAGTGTACAGGGGTAAGTTATCACTCGCATTGCAGGATACAATACACAAAGAACAGATACAAGCAACCATGTTTTTTGTACTTTGCACCCTACCCTGTGGCCTGCCCCTTGCATTATATGCACCCTACCCTGTGCACATAATGGAGCACAAAGACCTGTGCTTTCTGCATGAATACAGACTTGTCTGCATTTGGAAGTTCTGTACTCATGAATGGTGGGCAGGGAGAGTCATTTAGGTGTCCCTCTACCCTCCATCTACTCATTCCCTAATTTTAGATTTGCCATGATGTGCATAGTGCAGCAAGACCCCAGGAAAAAGCACTTTTTAAATAAGTAGTAAGGGGCAAGATTTTCACCCCTTAATACTCTAGCACTTACATCTGGGGTCGTGGTTAAATTACACCTCGTATATGGCTGTACATATCAGTAATGCCAAGTGTTGCTTGGTTCCATGGCAAAATCATTTTAGGTATTTATGTTTTTAAAAACCTTGGGAAGGTGATCAGTTTTTTGCTTGTGTATTATAATAATGCATCAGTCAGGATTGGTAGTATTGGGCCCCCAGCAGTTGCTGTGTCTGCTGACTCTGTTGTCAGGGCTCTGGCTAGATGGTTGATAATTGTAGTTTTGAAGTTGATGAAACACCAAAGGTTGCCTAATATACTTGACAATACCAATAGATTTATTATTTTTTCAAAAATTCTGATTGCAACATATTTGTAAATTAGAATATGCTGATAAGTAGCTAAACAGTTTTTATGGTAGTAGTCATATATTACTTTTGGTATTAATCAGCTTACTCATGCATCTGCTCTAGAGACTCATCTATGTGTTGTGTGTCTGTATATCTACCTGCATATGTCTACCTGCTTATTCATGTAATCTGGAAATTGATGTGGCCTGTAGAATCTGTTCACCTTCCATTTATATCCATATTTCTATCTTCCTCTCTATTTTTTAGCAAGAAACAAGGATTGTCACTTCTAGATATGTGTTCAAAGACTGTGTTTTAGATTGCTTGTACCTGGAAGCAGCTGCAGAATTTTTAATACATGTACATTACAACATTGGTTTTTTTTTTTTGCATTTGGATTGTAAAAATCTGACTGTAAATCCCATTTAAAGCAGTTCATATAAACTATATTTCAACCATAGAGGCTGGTATGTAAGGCCTGCTAGGGCTATAGGGCCCTATTGAAGATAAAAAGGAATCAGATGTAATTAAATTGAGTATATGATTAACAAGTATTCTTTTTAAATGTAACTATAATACTCTCCTCTTTGGTAATAGTGGTTATTTAAAGGGGTCGTATGGCTAATTCTCAAATTATATACTGTAACTGCCTTGATTAAAATGTTGGGCTGGGGCTGTTATGTACATAGGGTTGCAAGAAATTAATACCAAAGGCTGGTTGTGCTACTGTTCTGGTTGCTTGAAACAAAATCACTTTTGAAAAATTATCTCCCAAAAATGGTGATTATTGGTTTTATGTGGCTAGAAGAGCTTTACAGTATATCATTAATTGTGAATAAGGTGATGCAACCTTAATCAGAATGTGCTAATTTAATTCCAATTGCTCTGTTATCTTAAGAATGTGCTAAAAAATAATGGCCAGTGGCTAGAAGTGATATTAAGGTAGTATAGAAACCTACTTGCTGAATTTTGGTCATGAAATAACCCAGTGGTAAAAACCGTGGCAATTATATAATTAATAATATATAAACATCAGCTTAGTACTGGCAAGATATACACCAAAGCCCTGAAAAAGGTGATTTCCACAGTCTCCCTTAATCTTTCCTTTCAAAATTGCAAATAATCTCAACAGAAAAAAGGCTATAATTCTACTTAACAATAATCTCACCTCAGGCTAACTGATAATTCTGAAGATAAACCTAAAAACAATTTCTGTATAGAAATATACTATGCAAGACTAAGGAAACCAAATAACCTGGTAACGTCTATATTTTTTTCTGGAAAATTAATTTAAGAGCAAATGAAACTGCAACATTTGTAAATAGTTGACATTAGAATGACAAAAGTGCCATCTTCCACAAAATTAACCTGTAGTAATAATTGTATGTATGTGAACATAATAGCAGAAGGCAAATTTAATAAAATATTTTGATACCTATATATGTGACATTTATACCAAAAAATATTAATTGTACTAATGAACTTTATCTAGCTAGCTGTGAATGAGCTTAATTAAGGAACATTTAGGGCAGCTTTAGAACTGTAAGATAGTAACAGTAACTGTGCAGGTGCCTGTTTTGATAAATCAGAAGTTTTTATACCATGAAATCCCTGTACTATTTTGCCTGTACTTTACTCCTTTTAGCTTAACTATCTTCAGTTTCTGCTGTCATTATTCATTTATAGTTCAATAATAGGGTATACATAGTAGCCAGTGGTTCCTTATTTTAGGGACAGTCTTTGGCATTTAAACTGCCCAACTGCCCAGAAGTAATATAATCTAATTAAAAAAATCTATTCTCAGTGTTTTAATGTTATTACTTTTTTTAAATGTGTTGCTATCACTAAACTGTATTATTATAATACCTGACAAAATGGATGGTGGCCACATTGTCCATTTTCAGTGTTGTTTTCATAAGCCACAAAGGTAGAAAAACAATCTGTCACTGAATATTGTTTTCAGTTTCCAACTATGTAAATGCTATTACACTTTAAAAAGATACAGCTTCTGTAGCCATTCCCCTATACTATAACAGTCTATGCAAATGCACTACAGAATATTGTCAGCAGCACTAATTTTTGAATGCCTAAACTGGCACCTTCATATTAATTATGCCCTGAATGGCGAGAAAATCTGAGGTGGTAGCAAGAAGAAAGCTTGGATGGGGGGGGGGTCCAAATATCAGCAGTTCAGGATGGAATGGGGCTAAGAAATAAATGGGCAAGATGGTTAAAATGTACTTCCCTTCTCTATTATACTTCATTATACACTTGTGTGAGCAAAATACTTGTCTTTCTGTCTATATATACTTGTTAATAAGCTATGTTCTCATATTGTACTTGTTTATCATACAGCAAACAAAAATTAAACAAAACAACTTCATCTCTGCATATTTAACCACAGGCTAAATTACTGTAGAAGTGCTTGCTGTCTTAAAGAGTTGTCCTGCCAGCTTTCTGGTCTGGAGCGATACAAGCACTTCAGTAG
This sequence comes from Xenopus tropicalis, assembly GCF_000004195.4. Classification (NCBI taxonomy): domain Eukaryota; kingdom Metazoa; phylum Chordata; class Amphibia; order Anura; family Pipidae; genus Xenopus; species Xenopus tropicalis. The sequence goes on along the minus strand of NC_030680.2, from coordinate 84,425,391 downwards.
CTATACAGCTGAAAGTGGTCACCCTTGCTTTCCATAATAAACTTGAATCCCTATTTTTATACAATATTAATGATGCTACTGTTTTTTTTTTTTTTTGTAAATGCTTTGTGTAGAAATGTCAACTGCAGGATTATAAAAGCTTATATGAATCTTTTTGCCTTAATGTGCAGAATGTCATTGTACATAGTGCCACTCTTTTTGTATAAAGTGATTGTTTTTCTGTGCCAGAAAATTCCAACTAAAGTGATGTGCCTTTATAAGGCTATGTACCCACTAGCATTTCTCAGCTGCTTTTCTATTTTTTTTTTTACTTAGGCGTTACAGATCACTACTGAAATTTCACTTTTAGTTAAAGTTAGTTGCAAATACTAATGTTGTACTGATGTTGCATAACGCTTTACATTTCGTGAATTGCTTTTGTGCTCACATTTCTGTACAAAAGAGAAGGCAACTTTAGAATCCATGAAGAAGTATCAGCAGCTATTGCCATGTGTATGGAAACACTAAGGGGTATATATATTATAGTGTGTAAGCCAACATCACCGGTGATGTTGTCCATAGCAACCAACTAGATCTTTGCTTTTGTTCTCTACCTTGTAAATGACTACATTGCTGACTGCTTGCTTTGGGCAACATCACTGGTGATGCTGGCTTACACATTGTAATAAATATGCACTTAAAGGACAACGAAAGGTTAATAAACATTAGTGGCTGAAAAGAAAGGCATTCTGTATAAAACCTGCTGTGCAGAGTGGATCCTGTGTCCCTTCTTTCTTTGAGATGTAAACGCACTGCTTGTACAACCAAAGTCACAGGGCTGGGTAATGTAGTCAAAATCTCGCATATTCCCACACCGCTGCCGCTGGCACAGGAGAGTCGCATTCCAGCGGTATCACTGCTACTGCGCATGCTTTATTTGAATACCCCTTTCCTTTTCTTTGCAGCCGCGTCACCCTGATTACAGTTAGCCCGCCCCCCAGCCAATAGGAATCAAAGCATCTTGTTGCTATGACAACGCTCGATTCCTTTACATTTACACGGAGCTGCGGGCAGAATTTGCGCATGCGTACTATCGAGCTGTGAGCGAACAGGAGAAGCAATACCTCTTTCAACATGGCGACGCCGATGGGTTAAACGAGCTGAAACTTTAAAATTTGAATAACTACTTAGATCTTCTCTTTGGTGAGCCCTAACTATAGCGATCTACCTTTACTCAAAGAGAACTAATAAGTGGTATAGCCTGTTAATTTTGACTTTCATTTTCCTTTAAGTCCACATAGGCCTCACCATATTTCAAAGTGAGACCTATAAATGATGTTCAGAAATTCTGCTTTATGCAGTTGTCTCGTGGTGCACTCCAGAGTGAAGTGCCACATGAGTTACTTTATTACAACCTTCCCTCTTGGTCTGTACCCACAGGGACAGATCTCAGTCAAAATGAAAAAATAGGTCTTGATCTGCTTTTTCTGTGTTTAGTGTTTGGTCTCCCTTTCCATCAGCACAGACCCACAGGGAAGAATTAAACCAATTAATTGATGAGATGCTGGAGAGAAGAAGGCATTGGGATGTACTGCAGCTGCACAGTGAAAACCTAGTGGGTATGTAACCTAATAAAGGTTAGTAGATTGAATAATCATGAAAACATCTCTTTAAATTTTGCTCTGCAGTTTATGGATCACAAGAAACATGATAGATTGGCACAATTGTTAAATTTAGTTGTGCTCTACAGTGTTTTCACTAGATGTCTTTAGTAACATATTTTAGGATAAGTATATTTAAAGGGGTGGTTCACCTTAAAGTTAACTTTTAGTAGAATGTCCAATTCTAAGCAACTTTTTAATAGGTCTTCGGTATTTTATATTTTTAATATTTTTTTTTAATTATTTGCCTTCTACTTTCCAACTTTTAAATGGAGGACACTGACCCCAGCAGCCAAACAACTATTGCTTTGTGAGGCTAAAATGTTATTATTATTTATACTTTTAATTACTTAGTTTTCTATTCAGGCCCTCTCCTTGAACCCTAGCAACCAGATAACTGCTGTAATTCCAAACTGGAGAGTTGTCAAACAAAAAGTGAAATAATTAAAAAAACACAAATAATAAAAAATGAAGACCAATTGAAAATTGTCTCCAATTACTCTCCACATCATATTAAAAGTTAACTCAAAGGTGAACAAAAAGTAACTCAAAGGTTTAAATGGTAGTTCACCTTTAACTTAACTCTCAGGGGCACATTTACTAACCCACGAACGGGCCGAATGCGTCCGATTGCGTTTTTTTCGCAATGATCGGTAATTTTGCGATTTTTTTCGTATCTTTTGCGATTTTTTCAGCGTCTTTACGATTTTTGCGTAAAAACGCGAGTTTTTCGTAGCCATTACGAAAGTTGCGCAAAGTCGCGATTTTTTCGTAGCGTTAAAACTTGCACCTTTTAAGTGTTAATGCTACGAAAAAATCGTGACTTTGCGCAACTTTCGTAATGGCTACGAAAAACTCGCGTTTTTACTCAAAAATTGTAAAGACGCCGAAAAAATCGCAAAAAATACGAAAAAATCGCAAAATTACCGAAAAAGTCGCAAAATGTTCGTTTCCAATCGGAATTTTTCCAATTCGGATTCGAAATCGTGTCTTATTAAATCAGCCCCTTAGTTTGACACAAACAGTGGTATTTTAAGGCAATTAGCAATTGTTTTTCATATTTTATTTTTTTGAATTAATTAGCTTTTTCTACCGCAGCTCTCCAGATTGAAATTTCAGTCCAAATTATATGGTCCACTTTACCCCAGCAATCAGGCAGTGGCTTGAATGAGAGACTGGAATATAAAGTGTAGGGGGATTTAAAAGAAAGTAATAAATAGTAAAAAGTAGCAATAGAAATACAACTGCAGGCTCAGAGTGCAATTATTTTTGGCTGCTGGGGTTAGTGATCCCCATTTGAAAGCTGGAAAGAGGTAGAAAAGGAAGTCAAATAATAAAAACTTCTAAAAAATAAAAATGAAGACCACTTGACAACATGCTAAGAATAGGCAATTTTATAACATACTAAAAGTTAACCTAAAAGTGAGCAACCCCTTTAGTAAGAGTGTTTAGCACTTAAACTGGTAAAATGTCACAGTGTATTAAAATACATTTATCAGCTGAAAAAAGTCATTATATTTATAGCACTTTATACCATAAAAATAGTGGCACCCCATCTGTTGGAGACCTATGATTCCTAGCATCCCCTGAAATGCACTGGCTGTCATGGCGGAGTTAACACTTGTATCCAAGGAGTAGCTAAATATCCACTGGATACTGAATAAAACAGCTGATCCCTCCACATCTATTTTAAAAATATTCAGACAAGCTTGATTAGGTATTTTTTTTCCAAATTAAGGGTGATTGGGCATTTTTCATGCCTATACAGTAGTAAAACGGAAAAGCTCTTGTTAAATTGTAAAATGAATTACAAAATATACTCAGTATCTTGTTGCTAAAAATAAAATTGCAAATTTACATCTCACGTATATGTGTTTGATTTTTTTCAGTGGGGACATTTTTATTTGACTGTTATATAATGGTTTTATTGAGTTCCTCAATGGTCACAATGTATAAAATCCATCTCTAGGGACTAATACAAAATACAAGAAAAAAATCCCCCCTCCCAAGCTGCACTTGGCAGAAGGGAAGTGTGGAGACAGGCGGGGGGTGGGTGGGACATGGGCAGTGGGCGGGCAAAATAAAGGTTTCTTGCAATGAGCAGCTGTTCTCCTGGCCCCTTTGAGGGCCCTTACAGGGGGCACCGGCACTAACTTACGCTGTTGGAATATATATATCTAGTGTCTGCTCTCCAATGCTAATAAATTCCATGTAGCGGGGTGCTCAGTCAAATTAATTTGTATAGTAAATACATTTTCAGACTGGCACACCCTAATTAAAATTCCATATATTGTCAGCACATCACACAAAATTCAGATATTTCGGTCCTTATTAGGACCTCAAGGATAGTGCAATCAACCAAACTTAAATACATATCAACAATGCAAAACAGAACAGTGAGTGCCCAATCCAAATCTTTTGAATTTGAATTAATTATATATGCACTAACATAAGATTATATAGATAACACAATTGTATTCACGAATACACAAAATGATTGGTCGATTGTTCAATTGTTTTAAAAACACTTGCTTTGTGGATAGAAAACCACATACAAATTTTATTATGAATATCATATACAAATTTTATTATGACGGTAAACCACCCCCTTAACCGGATTTTAGCTGATTACTAAAAATCAATAGTCCAATAAAATCTTAAAATCAGAGTTTGTCATAATTTTTTGTGGTTCCTGTTATCTGTTGTGGTTCCTGTTATCTGTTGTGGTCCTCCTTCACTGTAAGGTACTAACAAGCTAACAACAGCTATTTTTGCTGACAAGGATGATTTTTACATATTCTCTAATAATATAAGTTCAGTTTATTTTTTACAGTAGAAAAAATAGCCTCCCATGAGCTTCCTTTGTTTCCAAATCTGTCATGCATTCTCTCGAGCCATATGGCATACTCTCTTTTCCAGCTACACATGGCTTCCATATGTTTGTGATGAATAAAACTCAGTTAAAAAGTCAGAAATATGTGCAAGTCATACCATTCAGCATAGATGGATGGTGATTTTTTTGTTTGGGAAGGCTAAAAATATTAAGTATCTATATGCAATAACAGTAACCACACTCATACAGACTAGCATTTTTTACATGCGTTTTCCTGCGCTGGATCTTGCATGTGTTTCAGCGCTGGGGAACACAAAAAGAAACGCAGCCCTGTATTTCCTATATGACTGTAGTCATTGTGGCACAGGCAAGTGTGGAATGCAGGTGGAATACAACTTGCTGTGTTAGGAGCTTACCTGTGCCACATAGAGTACAGCCTAATAGGATATATAGGCCTGCATTTCTTCCTGTGCTGAAACACATGAAAGATCCAGCACAGGGAAACGCAGGGAAAAACACCTTCAATTTTTTAAAAATGTTGTCACACACATACATTGACAACTTTAAAGGGGACCTGTCACCCTAAGAAATAATTACAGATTGCTTTCTATTGTGTTTGTCAAGCAAAGTAAACTTCAATTACACTATATAAATTATTTTAAACTTGTTTCCTTCAGCACTGGAATTCACAATTGCAGAAAACAGACAGGCTCCATTTTGTGGACACTGTTATTAAGGCAAGCTGTGCATCCTGCTAAAATCTTGTTTCTGTGCCAGTATGGGGGGACCTAATACCCATATCCATGCACTGGTAACACAATTAGATGGTGAGGAGGGAGGGGGAATTTGAGGAGTGCAGTGACATCTAAGAAGTTCTGAATAGAAAGTGAAAGTAACTATCTGGTCCACCCCTATGCTTAAGGCATAGAAGCGGGTCAGGCAATATATAATTGACAGCTGGGACTTTTAAATGCTTATATAATGGGTATAAATCTGATGTAAAAATTCAGTTTGGAGCAGTTAGGGTAACAGGAAAAAAAATCATTAATTTTTTGGTGGCATTGGTCCTTTACAGCTGAAATTTTTCTTTAACTCTGTTCAGTTACATAACGCTGTCTCTCTTAGAACACTTAATATGAGATTAATTCTAAATCAACAACTGCCTTACAATCAACTCGCAGCATCCATTTTTAAGTTCCACAGATTGTCTCTTGCATTTTTCTGTCAATTACCAGCCAGTCCAGCTCAGCTTAATATCTGCAGTTCCAAAACTTAAGCCCCCCACAATAACCAATTCCAGCTGAACATTTCTTCCATAAGCCTTAAAAGAGTACATATTTCTAGCACCCCAAATCCTTTATCACTCCCTCTCATTTCCTAGAAAAATTAATCTAGATAGCCCCAAAAGAATCAGTTTTCACCTCAGACTTAACTCTTGGGTGTACTTCTAATTTATATGAGTTCAACATTGAATCTATTACAACTATGTAAAACTTTACCGGCACTCCTACAGTTCTGATATAGTACAAGCCTATAAAAATAGATGATATATAAAGGAATATATGTGTGCTTATCTTACTAATAAGGTAAAGCACCTTCTCCAGCTCTCTGCATTGCTTTCCCTTAGTAATTTCAGCTCCATGTAGCACTCCCTCTGCTGGGCGGGCTAATGTTACACTGGGAAGGAAGGCAGGGAAGTGTAGCAGACTATGACCAGAAACTAAGGAAGATTGTACTTAGCCTGAAAGGTGGCATACATTAAAGGAAAAGTAACACTAAAAATTTTTAAGTAAAAAATCTATTCTACCCTGCCCCAATAATTGCCCTATCCTGCAAACCATTTAGTATTTTGAATGCTTTATTAGAAAATATCTGTTAAAACTTTGCGTCCGGTCATTTGAAAAAAGGCGAAACGGCGATGCAGGGGAAGCATCCACTATGCGGCGATCGATTGATCGATAATAGCCTTCCTTCTGTATAGGAAGAAGTCAGACTAGGATCGATCAAACGATCGCCGCATAGTGTTACTTTTCCTTTAAAGGAGAAGGAAAGGCTAAGTCACTTGGGGGTGCCAAAATGTTAGGCACCCCCAAGTGACTTAAATCGCCTTTTACCCTGGGCTGGTGCCCCCAAAATCCCAACTTTACTTTACTTTAAAAAATCGGGTGTAAACATCACTTGCATGTCAGACACCAGAAATTACACTAGGTGGATCTCCACGTAATTGTATCCACTTTGCTACAAAGTGTGCATGCAGTTGTGGTAATTTTGCCAAAGTGGACACAACTGAGGCAGATGCAGTGCGACTGTGTCAGGCGAAACTCCTGCATGCAGCACAAATGACACTTTCATTCTGTGAAAAAACGCAGCATTGTGGGAAAAAAACATGGCTCAAAATTGCTCTTTGCTCACTGCCTCTGCAGATGTAAATGAGCCCTTTATTTTGTTCCAGGGCAATCATTTAGTTTCCTTCATGTTCAACAAATGGGGATTTCGGTAAAGAAGAACCTGTTGGCCTTTCTAAACACAGCAGATTCCTGTTGAATTGCAAGTGGACAAAATGTAGCACTGATTTTTTTCTTTTTGTTGCATAAATATCTAATATTGGATTCTAAGAAATCTGTTCATAAAACACATAGCAGGAGGGGGAAACGGCTTCATCACACTATAATATATAAAAGTTTAACCCTCGATAGTTGCAGTACAACTGGATTGTCCCAAGTTACTCCATCCTATGACAGCAGGGCAAATAACAAATTGTGGAGGGCACAAAAATGTTATATTCAAGCGGGTAACTCAGCCCCTGCTATCACACCCCCATAGCTATGTGTACAGTGTGCAGATCATTTTTGAGACCAGCCAACAGGGATTTAGTAGGTTATAAATTCATTTACATCCTTAAACAAGCAAAGTGCAATTTTGAGTTCAATCTCCATGTTTTTCCTCAGGCTTCCAGTGTCATTGCAGGCACAAAGGGGTGATGCACCTGATTCACTACAAAGGCAACTGCACACACATTTCAATGCAAATTAGATGCAATAGTGTGAAAGTCTGTCTGACATCATTTGTGGTGTTGGGTGTGTAGAGTGATGTCGAAACCCGATTCTTTAGGTGCGAGTGCACTGCACCTAAGCACACAGGAAAGCCTGTAAATACCACCTGGTAGCTCCAGGGATCCCTTGTATCAGTAGGAACAGCAGTGATTTGGAACGGAAGGCAGGAAGGAATGAGCGGCGCAGTGTGTGACTATGTGCAACTGCAATTTGATGCAAGTACCTTCAATGAAAGCAGTTTTATATGACACTGACTTTAGGGAAATTTGCACATGCAGTTAAAAATGACCACTAATGGGCTGGGGCACATTCAGGTGAGTAAAGGAGGATACCCGGAATTTTGCTTGCACATGAAGCACATTAATGTTTTGTGTGTGTGATGCAGGTACCCTCACCCTGCAGGTGGACGTCGCCGTGGTTTGCTTGTAATTCTTTTATTTTTTATACATTGTATAGTCAGGCCTGGATTTGTGGCAAGGCCACAAAGGCCCGGGCCTAGGGCGGCACAAAGTCCGGCGCTGTGTATAGTCCTGCAGAATATAATAAAAATAATAATAAATAACACACAGAACACTGTATAGGTTGCATATTATCCATTGGTGATTTGAACTGATCCTGGGTTCCAAACTGCAGTAAATGAGTGGAATATGTGGCATTGCTGCACTCTATCCATTGGTTGGTCTGGCCATGAAAGTTCAGGTGCCCTTAGCAAGGATGTTTGTGTAGATAGAGCAGTACTGGAATAACACACAATATCCATGCTTAACCAGAAAAATATATCCTCATTAACAGTGCCTAGTGATGCAAATCGTTACTACCAGAACATGTTATTGCTAATTGTCTAAAACTATTTAAATAAACTAGTATTGAAACTTTTGTACATTCAGTCTTAAGATGTTATTATTGTTATCTTATGGTGCTCCTGTTCCAGTAGGTAGTAAAATGGTATTCTATTACTCATATTCTATGCTGCTTCTACCGGGTTGTGTTTAATCATGTGCATGTTTAAGTATATATTATAATAATTTGTAAATATGTGGTCTAATGGAGGTTTTAAGTCACTTGCACTTTAGGAGAAGGGCTTGTAGTGTATCAACCCATTGCAATCAAAGGCCCTGATATGGGCACTGTTTTTTTATTAAGACTATGCCTGAGTGCACCTTTTTTTAACTGGGTCTGTTGTCTTGCTGGTAGTGAGTAAAACTTTAGTTCCCAGACCATCTCACTCATCCTTTACATTTTACACCAGTCATTAATACTAATTCTCCTTACCTTATTTTTCAGATGTTTTTTCCATCATTGCTAGGGTTTTGTATACCATAAGATGACTCTTAAATTAATGAGTATTAATTATAACCCATCGGCAATCCCAATTTTATCTTGAAAAAAGCACAAACTCGAATTTTGTTAAATCTGCCCCTTAGACTTCAAGCTTTTTTTTCGTCTGCTGCTAATTCCAGCCAGGTTCCAGACTCAGTCTTTAATTAATAAAAAACATATATGGAAATCACTCCCCTAGGCAAAAGAATAGGGCTATGAGCACAGATAAAGAGTAAAAAGTATCTCCAAAATACCATTTGATAAATGGAAAGCAGAATTTCAGTTGAGTGGAACAACTCATAATTAAATTACATTGATTTTGCTTGATCAGTTTACTTTCTTGAAATGCTGAAAAAGTTTACCTCCTGAGATCAGCTGATCATTAAGCTGACAAAAATGTACTATTTTCTTTGAATACAATGTTTTGCTTGGTTGGTGAGTCATTTTCATAGAACTTACATTTTGATCATTTATCCTCAAAAAACGTACATGCACATATGGAACATTTTGGAACCAAATTTTGCAGGGCCCTAAATAAATTATTTACTGCTGTGTGGGCATGTAGCTTTCTAGACATAAAATATTAAACAACTGATTGTCTTTGTATATATCCTGATCATAAAAATGTAAAATATTCAATATTTTTGGGCATGAATATAATTTACCTGTCATATACAGACATATATATGTTGCAGTTTTCTGTCTAGCAATTATATTGCAGTTTTCTGTCTTTCTGCCTTGCTTTTAATGCTGATACTGACAGCTAACTTAATGGAGGAGCTTTTTGGTAATCTGTTCTGCAGACAGCAATAAAACAAAGGGGATCTGGCATGCCTGATCATAAAAATGTAAAATATTCAATATTTTTGGGCATGAATATAATTTACCTGTCATATACAGACATATATATGTTGCAGTTTTCTGTCTAGCAATTATATTGCAGTTTTCTGTCTTTCTGCCTTGCTTTTAATGCTGATACTGACAGCTAACTTAATGGAGGAGCTTTTTGGTAATCTGTTCTGCAGACAGCAATAAAACAAAGGGGATCTGGCATGCCTGATCATAAAAATGTAAAATATTCAATATTTTTGGGCATGAATATAATTTACCTGTCATATACAGACATATATATGTTGCAGTTTTCTGTCTAGCAATTATATTGCAGTTTTCTGTCTTTCTGCCTTGCTTTTAATGCTGATACTGACAGCTAACTTAATGGAGGAGCTTTTTGGTAATCTGTTCTGCAGACAGCAATAAAACAAAGGGGATCTGGCATGCCACTTTCTGGGGATTGAGTGCCTTCAGTTACACATTAAAAACAATCCAGGGATCACGAGAGGATATGTTCACAGGTCTAGTAGTGGTGAATTGCTGACCACTCAGATTGTAAGCTCTACGGGGCAGGGACCTCCTTTCTACTGTGTCTCTTACCACATGGCACTTACAATAAATACATATATGTATATATATATATATTTATTTATTTATTATATCACTCGTCCTCCCTGTGTGTAATTTTGTATTCTGTAAGACTGTACAGCGCTGCGTACCCTTGTGGCGCTTTATAAATAAAGTTATACATACATACATACATACACTCAAAATAGGCAGAAGGTATTGCTAAGTTAGTGATTGGCTCAGGAGTTTCTGTTAGGGGAAGATGAACAAAACCATAATTTATAAGATATAGCAAAATTAGCATGTTGCCTCTTGAGAAAGAATATTTTTTTAATGTGAAAATGTCAGAGAGTCAAAGCTTTTTGTTCATAAAAAGGATTGGGACCCCCACCTTCTGTATACCCTCCCAGTCTCTCCCTTCAGAACAGGGTTTTATTTCCCAAGTGCAGGACTAGAGAGGCTGGTGATTGCACAAGTGAATAATAATACGGTCAGTAAATTATCTGGCATCATTGTTTAGCAGATTTAAAGTTGATGGGTTGACTTGAAGGATAGTGTTTAAAATACAAGATGATAAAAGAAAGAATTTTGAGCAGAAGGAATGCTGCTAAATGGCCTATGCCTCATAAATAAGTCAATGGACTGCATGCAGAGTTTATTGATTGTGCAATTTTTATCACATGCCGGGGCTCCCTGTGATATACAATTATGTCTTGATTGCTTTAGAAAATATATTATTAATGTGCATCTATAATATTTCCTTCTAAACTTGCAAGATTTACAGTTTACTGTTTCTCAAAGAATACATTTCTCAATACACTGACTTAATAAATGAACCTAGCTGTAAGCAGGGGCATCTAATTATCTACAATTATATTTAATCATGTACTATTCAATCATATATTCTCTGAAGTAAATGAATATTGCCACCTGTACTTTCATGATGTATTTCAATATTAAATTTTTGCATGCAGTCCATTGACTTATTTATGAGGCATAGGCCATTTATAAATACAAGGTTTACTAGGCTTAAAACAAACCTGAATTGGATCCGAAGCCTTCAAGTCATGTGACTTCAAAACTCTTGATAACTGAATGTGACAATATTTTGTTTACAACTCAACATTTTTTAATCCTCTCTGAATATACAAATTATGGTTTAGCTGAAATGGGGGGCTCACCTTTAAGTTAACTTTTAGTATGTTATAGAATGTCCAATTCTTAGCAATTTTTAAATTGATCTTCATTAAATATTTTTTTTTATAATTTTTGAATTATTTGCCTTCTTCTTCTCTTTCCAACTCTCAAATGGGGGTCACTCACCCCAGAGCCAAAAAAGTTGGCTACAATTTTATTGTTATTGTTACTTTTTATTACTTATTTTTCTATTCAGGTCCCTCATTATTCACATTTCAGTCTCTCATTCAAACCACTCCCTGGTTGCTAAGGAAATTGATCCCTAGTAATCAGATAGCTGCTGGACTCCAAACTGGAGAACTGCTGAACAAAAAGTAAAATAATGAAAAAACTACTAATAAAAAAAAAATTGCAAATTGTCTCAGAATATTACTCTCTACAGCAGTGATCTCCAACCAGTGGCTTAGGAGAAACCTGTTGCTCACCTACCCCTTGGATGTTGCTCTCAGTGCCCCCAAACCAGTTAGTAACGTTTGAATTCCTGACTTGGTGGCACATTTTGATTGAATAAAAACAAGATTTACTACCAAATAAAGCCCCTGTAAGCTGATAGTGTGCATAGAGGCTACCTAATAGTCAATCTTAGCCCTAATTTAGCACCTCCGTGAACTTTTATGATGCCTTTCTTGCTCCCCAAGCCTTTTTACATTTGACTGTGGCTCACAAGTAAGAGAGGTTAGGGACCCCTGCTCTACATCATACAAAATGTTAACTCAAAGGTGAACAACCTCTTTAATCCAAAATGAAGAAAGTAACCCCAATTCTAAAACAATTACTTACAATTAGTTTTTATTTTTATTGCTTGGTTAAGTGACTGTGAAAACCAAACAATTTTTTTTATTGAACAAACCATTCATTAAGGTTAGGTTGAGATTGTCCAAAGGAGCATTTTACATTTCTCATGTTACATATATAGCACTACCTAAAAAATAGAAATGAGAGATCTTAACCCAACTTCAAGAGTTACAGATAGAGACATGCAAATTACTCTTTTATGTCCCTGTGGCCAACTAAGCATCCAGATCTCCTTGTTTAATAGCAAAGAAGCAGTCTAACAATTCAGAGACATTAAAGGAGAACTACACCCCCAGCTATAAAAGCCCCCTTTACTGGCCTGCCTCAATCCCCCTCCGCTCTCCCTCATCGCATCCTCTGTAACTTAAAAAACTGCCCCTGTAGCAAACCCCAACCTAAAAATGCAGAGCAGCGCAGCTGAGTACCTGGGCGCCATTTTCTGTTCAATTGTAGAAGCTTCGGGTCTTACCGCCGACACGGACCCTGCTTGAGCATGCGCAGTTAGGGCAATAAGGAAATCAGCTTCAGCTGTGCATGCTCAAGCAGGGTACAGAGTACAGGGAGAAGTGTGGGGGGTCATGGCAGGCCAGTTAAGGGGGCTTTTATAGCTGGGGGGGAATGTAGTTCTCCATTAATCCAACTTTCAGACAGCATTTATCGAATTTATAAGTGCAAGATATTGGAACATGGCTTCTGAGAGGGCAGAGCAACCAAGCAAACCAGCCATTAAGGTAAGGGTATGATGAGCCAAAGGGAACTGAAATGCAAAGAGAAAGTATCCACATGAACATAGCACTGTCTAAAAAATGAGAAATAAGAAGCCTTGACCTATGGGCAGAGGTACTATATGATTGTACTTGTAACTAGTTATACATCAATAATAGCTCCCACAACACAGTTTGCCTTAACTGGTCAATAATATACTTGATGTCTTTGTTTGAATCCTGGAGAATTTCAAAATCCTCTAATAACCTTTAGGGCTCTGGCACATGGGGAGATTAGTCGCCCGCGACAAAACTCCCTGTTCGCGGGCAACTAATCTCCCCGGATTGCCATCCCACCGGCGAAAATGTAAATCGCCGGTGGGGAGACTAATCTTCCCGTGTGCCAGAGCCCTTACAGTTTCTACTGCCAACAAGATGGCCTAATCTGTACAGGACTGTTAATCTGAAAAGGCACAGGTTACATAGCAGTTAACAGATAAGATCTGTAGAATATAATGAGGCTTTATCTGTTATCTGCTAAGTAACCTGTGCTTTTTCTTCTTTGAATGGCTGCCCCCATAGCTTGTTTGTTAGGGCTCTGGCACACGGGGAAATTAGTCGCCTCGCGAGTCTTTTTCAGCGATTTCCCGAAATCGCGCCGCCGCGTGTGCCATCCCACCGGCCACTTACATTGTCGCCGGTGGGATGGCAGGTGAAGGCAACTCGGGGAGATTAGTCGCCTGCGAACAGGGAGTTTTGTCGCGGGCGACTAATCTCCCCATGTGCCAGAGCCCTTATAGTTTGTACTATAAACTATAGTAGTCTTTCTGAGGCAAAGGCACCAGTTGTACCAGTGCAGGGCAACAGTGCATTATAATGTAATTACATTCATTTGCTTTCATTTTTTGGTGTTACTGTTAAATATAAATAGCTTCACATTAAGTTGATTTATATGTAAAGGTTTACTAAAACTTGTTGACATAGCCTTATTTAAACGCATATTTGTATTTACTAGAATTATAGAAAGAACTGTCATACACTAAAACATGCCCTCATATGGTCAAAGATATCATAATTTCTTCTGTTTTTCAGAATATATAGCTTGTGTTAATTAAGCATCTGGAAAGAGTCTATAAGTAGTGCTAAAAAAAGGCTACCTAGTAAAGGTTAATTTTTAAGATTTACTGCAAACAATGTGTAATGAAAAAAAGAACCAGTCACACTCATTGTAAGTACTGTATGTTTAAGAAAATGGTTAATGCTTGGAAACAATGCATGAGCCTAGCATGCAAAAGTTAAATTCAGACAGGTTAATCAGATCCTAATAAAATTTTTATAGTGTGTGTGTATATTTGTGTGTATATGTAATAAGGACCATAGATTGCAAGCTCCACTGGGGCAGGGACAGATGGGACTGATGTATAATCTCTGTAAAGCATTGCAGGCATTATATAAATAAAAGATTATAATAATATGCTTGCATGTCTTGCATGTAACGATACCATGACAATGGTATGTGCAATAACTTAACCATATCTATAGATTGTGTATATATATTGTATATATACAGAAATTTCTTTCTGTATTACCTGTTTCTTGCCCTTGCCAGTTGGAAAGAAGCTGTCTTAATGAAACCTGTATTTGTACTGTACTTTTGGCTGATAAACCTGGCAGTTTCTCTCGCAGCACAGGATTTCCCAGTGTAGCTGGCAGAAGAGCAACAAGTATCACGCTATACCCTGTCATTAAAACTGATGATAAAAGCATGTACTGTACTTGTCTAAAATCTCATACCCATAAACCAACTCCAGATCAAGTTGTTGCTATAGGTCTTAGATGCTCTTTTCTCTTGCCCATTGTTTATAGGAGTTATTCAATTATGTCCTCAAACTTCTGGACTGCAAAGAAGTAAGCATAAAGTTAGTTAATATTTCTCAAGGTGTAGATGGAGGAGCACCTGTGGCTCAAGAGCAATATTTTATATATATAACACAGTTCTAAAGTAGTGGTTACCTATACAGGATTCACTAAAAAAATTGCCTTATGTGTTGCTCACTTAAACACAAATTTGAACTGAAAAAAATGTAAAGGAATGTGCCTTCCTGGTGAAACAAATATGGACCAGTTATATGGGGTTGAATTGCTTAAAAAATCTCTAATTGATAACATGGGATACTTTAGCATTTACCCATGTAAAGTTTTTCCCTAAACTGGCAAACTTCTGGCGACTTTAAAAAATCAAGCATCACATATGCTTTTCCACCAGCAATTTACTTTATTGCTGGTGGGAAAGCATTTTGGGGAGATTTGTTTCCCGTGGTAGCCCAGATTTATCTACAGGCAACAAACCTCCCCATGTGTCATTAGGGCAACACATGGTGCTATTTATAGCCTGCGTATTGTTGTGGCTACATAATGCCATAAAATCCCCTGCCATAGACAATACTGGGAATTGTATGTGATATAACATTGAAATCATATGATCATTCAAAAATGCATATGAAGGCATTTTTGAATGATAACGCAATTTTAGTGTTTTAACAGAGACAATTTCCAGTATTGTCTATGGCAGGGGATTTTCTGGCATTTTGTAGCCATAACAAAACGTGGGCTACAAATAGCACCACGTCATTGCACATAGCTTAATCTCATTCTGTGTTGATTCAATGCTCTTGCTTTTGGGACCCCTTCACCACCATAAGCCACTTTTTTAAAAACTATTTAAAACCCCTCTCCACTGGTAAGAAAACATCAGAATCAGATAAGGCAATTTCCATCAGGCTATTGGGTGGCTTACCCTGTTCAGGAGCTGAAGATTGTGCCTGATTTCCCTACTGTGTCTGCAAAATAGTAAAAAGGATTCGTTTTTTTTCTGTATTTCCTGCCTGTACCAGTCAAACAGAAGCTGATTGCTATGCACTGATTAGCATTCTAAAGGCTGTGGCTTATAAACATGACAGTCTCTCCTGCAGCACAGGATTTGCCTTCAGGCAAGGGTCAGCCTCCACCATGTAGCAGGGAGAGGAGCCATAGATGTCTCACTATGCACAGTCTGTGTGACAAGATGCTAAAAGCAAGAAGAGAAAAATCAAGGAAAACGTGGAAATGTGGAAAGAGGGGGGTGGGGGTGGTGTGAGGGAATCCATGCCATGTTTTAGTATGTGTTTATCTGCCAGTTTGCTAAGCCTTCCCTTAAATCCTCACAGTCCAACCAGAGCACAAAACGCAAGAGCTGTCAGTAGCCCCCCATCAGCAGCCTACGGTACATTCATGGCCAGGGACCCTGTGACCTTTGACAGGTTTTGAAAGGCAAATGAAATGACAACAATTCGCTAAGCAGCTGGATTCCTACTGATTCCTACTGAACGAGAGGATGACACATTTCGCAGATCCAGGTAAGAGAGGCTTATCCTCTTAATATGGTTCATTGACTCCTTTTTCCTCTTGCACTGGGCATTAGGGTTCAGAAGCAATGTTAATGCAAAAGCAGCCGTCTGGGGATCACTACCTGGTACAGATAAATACAGATTTCAGCAGGCAGTGGTGCTTGTGGGTTGACTGCAGGATGAAAGCAAAAACATCAGGCACTGTAAATATGCTGAATGCTAGATCAGACAGTAAGAGCCTCTGTCACACTCCTCTAGAGGAAATTCCATGTACCGTGTTTACGGGGTTAACAACATTGCAAATGGCAAGAAGGCTTGGAATACCCACTCTCTATAGTCAGTGATTGCAGATCTTGTGTATAAGTAGGTACACTGTTTGCCAACATTACAACAGAGCACAATTACCAAAAGAAAACCATTTCCATGATTAATTCATCGTCATCCCTGTATCTGTTAGAAAATCACTCCTTGTGTTTCTCCCCTACTGAGCCAGCAGCTTAATATTTAGCCCAGAATGTATTTTGTGATCATTGCCCTAATGACGGATGAGTGGAATCTGCATAGCCGGTTCAGTGATTTGCTTATCTCAAAGACATCTGGCCTTTCAGTCCTGTAATTGTCAAGGGATGCTGGGACTTGTATTTTTACAAAAGCTGTAGGGTACAGAATGGATTTCCCTGATGAGCCAGTTCCTGCTGAAGTTGCATTTGAATGGTGCCATTTTTTACGTCGCAGTATTCACACGTATGTACATCAGTGCCCTTGAAGTCTGCATTAACTGTGTAATGTTATTGGAAGCTGTAATGTATATGCGCTGACAGAATCCTATGGATCTGTTTACTTCACGTGCTGCTTTTAAATGTCTAGGATTAAACCTCACATTAGCCAGATATTAATAATTACATACTCCAGTTTCTGTAACTATAACTGAGGTATAGGCCTATGTGGGAAAGCCCTGGTTTGCAGTCTGGGTTGTTAATACTCTTAAAGGGGAACTATTATAAAATGAAATGAAATGTAATTTTAGCTTTATTGATTATTATGATTTTAACTGATTATATTTAGAAAGTATTTATTAAAGGAGAATTATGTATGTATGTATGTATGTACATACATACTATTACTCTATTTGTAAGCATAGGGCCCCTATGCAGCCCCCTCTTTCTCAACTGCACCAACCAGACACCCCCCCAGTTGTGCTCACCACTAAATTATTGGGTGGGAGTGCAATAAAGCTGTGACCACAAAATTCATACAGACAGACACACACAGACACACACAGAAGGGCCTCTGCACTCACCCACTATAAACTTATATAGGACATTAAGACATTCTGCGAGTTAAGTTACCAAGGTATGTCCTCCCCTTTCAGCAAAACAGGGATTATTTGTCCATATATTGCAGTATACTTCAAGCTGGCCAGCTATGTGGTCATCCCCGGCCCGTATTGGCAGATACATTAGATAGCTTCAAAAAGGGTTTGGATGGCTTTTTAGAAGTAAGGAAATGCAGGGTTCTTGAAAATAGCTCTGCTTACATTTGGAGTTGGAGTCAAAAATGAATTTTTACCCATATAAGGCAAATTGGAGAGTCTTCAGAAGTGTTTATTTGCCTTCCTCTGGATCAACTAGCAGTTAGGCAGGTTTTATATAGACATCAAAGGTTGAACTTGATAGATGTGTGTCTTTTTTTCAATCTAACTTACTATGTTATTTGCAACTTTCTTTCAAGGTTAAAACTCCCAAATGGGCTAGGAATAATGGGAGCTACAAAGTGGAGCTGGCCACTGCTCTTGTATAAGCTAAAACAAAAAAAAGAAAGTTGTACTCACCACTAAATTTTAAACCATCAGGCTGGGGTGCAATGATGATGCTGTTACCACAAAGTACATATAGAAAGAAACAAGAGGGTCTTTGTACTCACTCATTATCAATATATATATGACATTAAGACATTCCTGTGCATTAAGTTGCTAAAAAGCCCTCCCCTATAAGTAAATGTCCTTGCTCCCCTTTACCTAACTAGAAGAAAGCAGAGCTTGCTGGTTGGCATGGCCATCTGCAGGAAATTTTCCAAAGGGGGGTGGGGCAAAGCCATCAATGAAAAGCAAGCATTTTTTCTAGACTAATCCCTAGGAAAGCAGCAGCACTTGTCATTGGTGGAACAGGCATCAGAGAAACAAGTTCTACAGGTTTCAATCTATTTTTTGTGCAGGAAAAAAAAAGAGCAGGGAGGCACCGAATCCGCTGTTTTGGAATTCAGCCAGACCCCAAATCCTTTGTCAAAGATTCAGCCAAATACCAAATCAAATCCTAAGTTGCATATGCCAGTTAGGATAAAGAAGGGTTAAAGAGAAAAATTTTCAACTTACATATTTATGTGACAAAAGAATTGCTTGATTTTAAGGATTCGGTTTGGCCAGAATCCGATTTTGCTGAAAAAGGCCACGTCTTGGCTGAATCTCGAACCAAATCCTGGATTCGGTGCATCCCTAAAAAAAGTTTCCATCACATCCCAAGTGCAATGCATTGGAAACTGTCATAAAACAGGGACAAAACACACTTTATTAACAGGGTGCAAACAGGGAATTTATTGCACTCCAGGGTAGAAAGGTTTTGGAGGGGGGCTGGACAGAAGTTGTAATCCACAAGGAGAAAGGCGCACACCCATCAAGCAATCAATTGGTACAGCGAACAGTCTTCTAACTTATGTCCCGAGTTAACTGTACAGAGTTTACAGATCATCAGTGCAGAGCTCCTTTTAAACATAGCCACAGGTTAAAAGCTCAGAGTTCTCTTCGTAAAATCCACAGATCAGCAGAGTTCCCCTTCAAACCATCCGCAGATTAACAGTACCTGAGAATATCCTTGCAGGCTTCCGGCAGTATGTAGCCCTCATTGGGGATAGAGCATCCAATAAGCTATTGGTGACAGTCTTCATACTACAGCTAGGGTACACTGAAAGGTGCTGAAGAGACGTGTTCTGCCACTGCCAGGGTATACCCTAAAAGTCTCTGGAAAAAATACTCCTAGTCAGGAGCTGCACATGTCGCGTACTCAGCCTCTGCTGCAACAACAGCCCCCGCTTCCCAGACCATCAGACTTTGTTTCAGTAGAGGGAGGGATTCCTGTCAAGCCCCCTGGGGTAAACTGGGTTGCCTACTATGTAGCTCCAGTGGGGGTTGGGGATGCTGCAGCAGTCATTCTTATGAAAATATTCCTTTCGCCACAGCTAACCTTTGCGTAACCTTTTGGTGGACAGTTTAAAGATAATTGTAAGTATTTATTTAAGTACCTAAAATTCCCAGATCCAGAGAAAGCAGAATTAATCAAATTACATTTCCTGCACCTCAGTTGTACTCAATAAAGTACCCAGCATAGTTAGAGGGCCCCCAAATCAGCAAATACTCTGTGCCTCAAAAAAAGGTTCCCATCCCTCAAAACTCTTTTTAGCAAAAGACAAAGCTTCTTAACATAACACATAATTGGGGGGGTAAATTTCCCTCTTTCAAATCTTAACACCTGATATACCTAATGGAAACAATCACTTGTATGGCTATCCCAACTGAAAAGAATATAAAGTTCAAAAAGTGCACCCCAGACTCAGACTGCCATACTCTGTCTGCTCTACCCTGCTTGTGTGTGCCATACTCTGCCTGTGTATGCCATACTCTGCCTCCCCTACCCTGCCTGCGTGTGTCATATTCTGCCTGCCCAATGCTGCCTGTGTACCATACTCTCCCTGCCCTATGCTGCCTGCATGTGCCATACTTTGCCTGCCATACACTGCCTGCCCTACTCTGCCTGCGTGTGCCATACTCTGCCTGGCCTACTCTGCCTGTGTGTGCCATACTCTGCCTGCCATATGCTTCCTGTGTTTGCTAAACTCTACATGCATGCCCTGCCTGTGTGTGCGCCATGCGCTGCCTGACCCATGCTACATGTGTGTGCCATACTCTGCCTGCCTTTGAGGTGAACCTGGTGGCAGTTTGTTCTAAGAGTTTGTTAGCTCTTGGAAATAGTTGTTAGGGGGTCAATAAGGTGTTTAATAATGGGCTGAGGGTTACTGTGCTATCCACAGGGGAGGAGGAGGCATATGGATTTAAGGGTGTGACTTAATATGACATAATAAACTTCTTTCACATATTCTTGAAGTGAGCACCAAATATTTGTTTTTTTGGTGTGCCAATAAATGTAGGTATGGTATTATTTTATATGGTTTTTTTACAACATGGGTGTGGTTTAAAAAAAGGGAGTGGTCAAAACTGGCTTCCATTATCAGCCCTCCACCACGTAGGCTAGAATATTTCTGACCCTTAGTACCACAGAAGTTGGACAGCACTGGTCTTCATAGGGTTTGGAACTGTGATGGGGGGGGGGGGGGGTTGAGGTGGGCTGTGACTCTCTAAGAATCTAACAGAATTTTTAGGCGGGCAAGTGGGCTGATCTTCTGCAGCACTTGGTATGAAAAAGTGTATATAAAAAGCTGGCTAGCCACTAGTAGGTTCAGCAGCCACAGGTAGCCATGCCACCACAACAATGCACACTTATACACATACAAACAGTCACTGACAGTCTCTCTCACATACACAGACTTACACAAACACAAGCAGATTCAGATCCTTCTTCCGAACACTGAAGCAGAGCCATATTCCCCTTCAACAAAAATCATGTGACCAGGTTGAGTCAGGTCAGGATAAAAAGATACAATATAACATGCTTCTTCCAAAGAGACCTGCACTGTTATTATGAGAAAGGCAGAGTCCCAGCGCACTGCGATCTTAACACCATTATGAGGACGTAAGGCACTTGCTTTTGAATTATTTGTACATACAAATACTGTAGATATGAGTGTTGAATTGGATGTAATATGCCCAGTGAAATGCGATTCCTGATCAATTATTTAATAAATTGTTTCTGTAAGACCCTTGTTATAAGCAGTCCATGCTGATCAGCATGCAGCAGTCATTAGTTACCCTGTAAGTTTGCCAGTAAGTTTTTCAGTCACAATCCTCTGAAGTACTGCTTATAAAAAAGCATGAAATGTGACTTGTATATGCCTGTGCATGCTAAAACAGATTATATATCGTTTTTGTTTGATATAGTATTGAAAAATTATGAAGCACCAAATGTAACAATCCATTTCTAGTTAAGATTGAAAAAGAAAATGTATTTGGTCTTCCAGACACCTTTAGTATGCAGCTAAAAACACCTTTGCTAAAGATGAACATAATAAATAGGATTTTTTAGGAAGTTTAAAGTTGGGTTATTTTCACTGCTTTCCCCTACCCAGGGCAGTTTGTTCAGAGATGCCAATCTACCTTTGAACAAACCCCTCCCTTCTCTAAGCAGCAGCCATTGAGCAGCTCATTATCAGGGGTTTCTCAGTGGATAGGTAATAAGTTTTATCAGCTCCTCTAAAGTTCCGCAGGATCAGGAAGTGGCAGGAAGTTTGTAATTAAAACAATAGGCAAAAGCATGTTCAGCCCTATCGATTGAGCTTATTATGGGGTATACTGTCTCTTTATGTACGGCAGCACAATGCAGCCATCAGCTGTCAGGAATGCTGTTGTGAGACTACAGTGACAATGCTAGTTATGCTAAGGATGATGGGAGTTGCAATTCAACAGCAGTTTTCATCCTACAGTAGAAAATGATAATTATAAGAAGGTACAAGACTGGTTCTATACCAATGTTTAGGTTGCAAATACGTTAGGTCCCCTCAGAACTAATAGAGCTAATAGAGCCCACACTTCTATTGGGGGAAACAGTAGTTTAAAAAACAAAACAAAAAAAAAAACAGTCCCCGCCGGCATTAGGCTCCCCACATGGGGAGGGAGCTCCCTGTATGGGCAGCCTTGTTATTTAGCATGCATGCACATAATGAGCAAGACTCCCCACTCGCTCTTTATGCGCATGTGTATAGGAGCGGTAGAAGCATTTTAGGGTGATAGGCACCCATTACAATTTAAGTTTACACTGGGCAATGAGTGGAGAGCTTCTGCTAGTTATCCATTATTTATATTGTACAACCATATAATGCTGCACTTTACAGAGAGAATGTTTAACTTTGCACATCAGTCCCAGCCCTAGTAATGCTTACAGTGTAACTTCTATCACAGATACATTAGGCTAACTTTAATCAGGGGACAGTTAAGTTAAAGGACAATAAAGCCTTGAATTACTGGGGGCTGCTAGTTTATTAGCCACCCCCAGACAGCATAATTATATATGCCATTTTCTTACATCTGCTAGAGATAACTAGTGCACTACTATTGTAAGTCATACAGCACATGTGCCTAGCCCAAGCCCCATCACTGAGGGTTGGAAATAGTTGGGCTCATCCCCCTACCTGGGCCAGTTTGTTTTTAAAAAAAGCGGGCACAGGACAGGACTGGGGAATAAGATTAATGTTTATTCTTATTGAGGCAGCCAAAAATTTGGCACCCCCAATAATATATGTTGTAGGACAACATAGTAAGAATGGGGTATACACACAGAAAAATCTCCAGCACGGTGAGGCACACTGCTAACCACTGTGTTATTACATAATGGATTGATTCATTTTAAGTAGTTTTGCCAAAGGCACGTGATGTAATAACACACTCTGTATTCCAACAAGAGAAAAAGAGAATGGGGTAACTTATATACCTGTAATTATTTTTATATATTTACTTTTGTTAATTTATGTGCTTTACACCAGCAAATAAGGTATAAATATTAATGATGATTAGTAGATTTTGCATTCTGCCACCAGGTGGCACACGTAATGAGAAACAACAGAACTAAAAATTTCTGGCAAATGGCTTCTGCAAAGGCTTCAGACATTAGGCTTTGAAGTTATGACACACAAGTAGTGCTGTGTTTTAGAGCAATAAATGAATGAGGTCCCGCTATAAAATAAAGGGAAGGATTTATATAAAACTCCTAAAGGGCAATGCCATAATGGTGCTGTTTGCATTCATTTGTGCTTGTGGGTGGGTGACAGAACACCTGGAAATGGCTTCACCCTGAATAACACTGTAACCATTGTATCCTTGCTGGTGCACTTACGTTATTGCCTGAAAATGTAGCAGAGAGTTGTTTCCCCCTGAATTTTCACTCAGGCATAAAAAAAACATGGGCCTATTTAATATGCTGTGTAAAATGAAATTTCCTGAAAAAAAACAGTGTAAAAAGCTGTGTAAAATAAATGGAGATAAAAGTCGATTTACTTTTTACTTCTAGACATTTTCGAGATTTAAAAATGGGTTTTTGCCAGCACTT
Source organism: Xenopus tropicalis (assembly GCF_000004195.4). NCBI lineage: Eukaryota > Metazoa > Chordata > Amphibia > Anura > Pipidae > Xenopus > Xenopus tropicalis. The sequence continues at coordinate 84,401,800 of NC_030680.2, read as the reverse complement.
GATTTTTCCCATATTATGTCTCAAAACATTCAAGTTTTTTATGATTTATTAATGTTAATGAATAGTAGAGCAATAGAATAGTCAGTGACAGCCTGTCCTTGACACATTTTCAAGGGGAAATTAATAACCTTGTTGTTTTATTTCACCCAGTTTCATGGGGAAATGAATCCCATCATTGTTTTTTATTTCCCACATTTTCAAGGGGAAGTTAATCCCATCATTAGTGATGGATGAGATAATTCGGAAGGCATTGATTCGCGGCAACAAAATTCACAGCGAAAAAATTCACCACACGACAAAAAATTATCATCAACATAAAAAAAATGTTGTGCATGTTAAAAAAATGACACGCAGCAAAAAATTGTCGCTGCCCCATAAGTAATAAATGGCACCTAGTTTGCCACAGTTCAATAACCCTTAGTAACTTATAAGATATTTGCTTTTAAACGGGGGATCACTAAATGTTCTCTGTTGATTGGTTGTCCTAGATGACCAGTAGCACACTTTGACCATTTTATTTACATTTCCCAATAGTGCTCTGCTGCTTTGTGGGGATTTCTTAAGTGATGGACATTTATAGTAGAAATCCATCTATATATTTGTGTTTAAATGTATGGACTTCCTTGCACCCTGCACATGGCATTAGCTACTTCATACTGCCCGTCAACTTTTTCTGTGCCAAAATCCAAAAAATTTCTGATTAGGGATACTGGGGGTTTGTGATAACCCCTCTTCCATTCCTATAGACCTTTGGCAAGTCAACTAATCAGCTTGTCTCCTAGGGCCCAAACTAAAGGTTGCCATACATGGGCAGATTTCAGCTGCCGATTCGGGTCCTTCAGACTGATTTGACAGCTTATCTGCCATGTATGGGCACCACCAACTGGTCTACCTGACCGACATCTGACCTTAGGTGGGCATATCCGGAGAAGATCCGCTTGTTAAGCGACCTTGCCAATTAAGCGGATCGCAATGTGTATGGCCATCTTTAGACTGTGAGGGGTGTGTGAATGTCCATATATATTATGCCATAAGGAACAATGACTTTATTTAATGTTGACTGAAAATTTAAAACATACACATACCATAAAGTGACCACAAGTGTAGGAAATTGACTGTGCAGGTTTCTGCTTCCTTGCTCTGCATGCAAGATGAATTTTACATGACCTGTTAGCAGGAAGTAGTTAGCTTGTATTATATGAATAATGATTTGGCATAATCTCATTTTCCCCATAATCTTTTGTAACGCATACCAATGACTTCCTTTGTGTGGGTAATCATAACGAATCACTACACATTTTAGACTATTATAGCTTTACCGCCAACCATCTACATATTCACTCATAGTGATTTATAAATTACAGTCTTGGGAAATGTATTAACATTTTTTTTTTAAAACAATCAAACATAATCACCATTTCTAGAATTTGATTTGTAGGCTGAATCTTGATGTACTGCCTGTGCCATTTCTACTTCTCTTGTAATAGGATCTTTGTGAAAACAAACACTTAGAGACTCTATGAACTGCAATCCTCTTGAGTGATTTTTTGGAGATTTCATTTACATTATGGATTAAATATGACAGCACATTTCATCACTTATAGAAGGCAAATCCTGCACAAACGTACAGGGAAGTTATCTGGAAACAATGTTCTTCTCCAGTAAATTTCCTTTCAGAATATTTATCAAATGTTGTAGGTTCTGTTTAAAAGGGACCAACAGAACAGCCACATACAGTAGCTACTGACCAACAATAATAGCAAAGATTCTAATGATTGTACTGCTGGCGGCACTTTGTCGGTATGTAAAGTATGAACTCTTTTTCTGTTTTTTTTTTTTTTATTTTCACAGTTCCTACTGCAGCTGACAGTTCATCATTTCAACTGTAAATGCTGCCACTGGCTACAGGCAGGTCTACCACTGTAATCAGGCCTGGACTGGGATTCTCAATAAGCCCTGACATTTCAGGACACAGAGGCCCAAACAGGCCTCTTAACTTCCCACTAAATAGTGACTGTCTGTGGCATCTTACAGCAGCCCCTCTGGCATTTGCCATAATCCACAGATCGCCAGTCCAAGCCTGTAATCATTTTACTGCTCTGCACTGGTTGTTTCAGCAGAGTGGCAATAAGTACTTACAACCCAGTAAGCAAGCCAAATACTTTATATTACATAGAATAGCTATGCATATTCACATGCATTAAAATGACTCCGTAATGTGCCAACAAGGATTTAAATTTTTACTGATCCAATCTTTTTTTTCTAAAATGCTCAGAAACCTGCATTTTGCTTCCACTTGGCTGGGCTGTGTGGGATCTTCTTCAGTCAATCTGAAAATCATTTGCTCCTGCCTGAGCTATTAGAGCTACTGATACATAACCAAAAAGGATTCTGTGAATCACATTCTAATAGTAAATTTAACTCACCAGTATATTGGGGTGGGTGCAAGTGCACTGCCATGAGCCAAAGCCGAGGGATTGGTTAAACTGTGTGCAGAAATGTTGCAGTCACTCCAAGAGATCATTTCAGACCAGGCTTGTAAAAGCAATGAATTATAGTAGATAATACAGAGCTCAGCCATATGCATTTTGTGCTGTACCTAGGACGTACTTATAGACCCTGCAAGAGATCACCCCAAATCAGGCTTGTAAACACAATGAAGACTTATTATAAATAATACAGCATAAGCTCAGCCTTACATATTTTATGCTGTACCTTGCAATTGTATATGTCTGTCAGGATACGGGGGAGGGGGGGGACATCACTGCTAGGGTCCTAGAAAAAATGTAAGAATTTGTATTATACATTATTTATTTTTTAGTGCGGAAAACTAACATTGTTTCTGGGATTTGGAACAATCCATAACATCAAACATTTTATGCCAACTCTGGCCCTTTGTCAAGCTAAGGTACCAGGGTTCCCAGAAGTAAAAGTGGATTTCTGGTAGTGGCCCTGCCATTTGAAAGGCTCACATTGGCAAGGTCTTGTGTATATTTTACAGCAATCCTAAAATCCTACTACCTAAAAAATAGTCACGTGAGTAGGTTACGACTGGTGCTGAGGATCCAGCCTCTAAGTATTATTGAAGATATGTTTGAGTAACACTATAATTGGACAATTCTGAGGATTTTTGGTTATAGGTAAACTAAAATCATAGACAAAGAAAACTAATTTTGAGGGTTGGAATAGGCAACAAGAGGGAGAGGAATTTCTTTAGAGATCTCTTTATCAGTATCATGGTTTGGCTAATTGGTTCAGTACAATCTGACCATGTCCATGTCTGGCTGCATTACATGCAATATCATTGATTGTTGACCAATGGGGCTGAGTGAGAGGATGACCCAAGTGTAGTCTGTAAGTGGATAACTTTATTTGTATCATGCAGGGTGCATATATTTCTTTCTACTTTGCAATGTTATTTTTTGTGTTTGCCTTCCTTAACAGGCTCATCGGTGACATGTAAAATAAGGAGGTAAGCAGAGATTTTGCAGCAAACCCAGAGAATAAAGACAGCAAAATGTACTAATTAAGTAGTATTCCCCTAGTCCTTATTGCTTTGAACCATTGCAGACAATAAAAAAATGTGCTGGGATATCTATAAAGTGTTCATTTAGTTAAATAGTTCAAGAGATAAAAAAGAGGTTTTGAAAGCAAGCCTCGTCAGCACAATTACATAAAGGTCCCATCGCACACACCATTGTACATTGTTCCCTGGTCAGTCAAAGTGCAGACATTTCTGAATTGTTAATGCGGATGTCCAACCCCTAGTCCTGCAGCCATGTTTAAAAAGTAACTTCTAGCATCCCATAAAGGAGAAGGAAAACTACTGACACTGTTTACTCCCAATATATTAGCCACAATAGTGCAAGCTAGAACACTATATTTAATCTGTAGGATGCTTTACCAAGCTCTCTCTGTTTGTTTCAGATAGCAGCTATCATATTAGCTTGGTGTGACATTACTTCCCTGCCTGCATCTCTCCTGCTGCCTTGTCTCTCATTGCTGGCTTGTAGCTCTGGGCTTAAGGTGGCCATACACTATACAATAACCATCTTTCCTGCGACCATTGGTTGCAGAAAGGGTTGTTCGTCCACTGCACAAGCTGAATCGTCAGATATGCAGGTAGAAACAATAGAATTCTACCCTTATTTGATTAACAAGCCAAACGTGACCTACTGCCAATGTTTGAGGGCCTTCAAAGTTACCAAATCAAAATTTTCCATCCTGGCCGATTGTTGAGACAACTGATATCCAAGGCTATTGCTGATACCACCTACCTTGTCAACCCACCATACATGGACCAAATATTGTACAAAACCTCATTTTATACGATAGTATCAGTGTGTGAATGGCCAGCTTTAGATGACAGCAGGAAGGGAGAGGGGAGGGGGAGACAGGAGCAAGATGTGCAGTCTCTTGCCTGGAGCTGGATGGTTTGTGCTGAGATAGTAAATTTAATACAGAACCCCATGTGTGAACAACAGAAGCAAAGGAATGGTATGTTTCTTTTTACGGAGGACTCAGAGCAGCAATACTGTGAGTGTAACTGGGTGTATTTACATAGACCTTTCTGATACATCTTACATTGTTTTAACCTTTTCTTCTTCTTTAAAAGCCTTTGGCTGAAAGTTGGGCATCCTTTTTTCTTATATATGTATATATATTTATAAATGGTGCTTAGTAATGTCATTGGTTACGCTCTGATGCTTAGTGATGTCACTTGTGCTCTTGCCTACTGTATTAAATGCTCAAGGAACTCACAGACAGCTTCTAATTTCCTTATATGTTAAGGTTACCAGATTTTCAAAGTGAAATTCAGGGACAGGAAGGGGGTGCATATGCCACACTCACTTCTGGGCATGCCCCCATTGATGTACACCCCTTTAACATCACAGCCACATATGTGAATCTTAATATATTTCCCTAGAAAAGCTCCAAAATAATTTTATACATATTCTTTCCTTCAGTAACGGAAATGCTAGTGCAGGAAGTTTGTAGGATGTGGGAGAGGGAAGGGGGTCAGCTGACAGAAGATCACTCCTTCCTTCCCTGGAATAGCAACTATTGGCTGGGGTTGGCTCTACTGCCAAGGGGACAGCTGGGGACAACTGCTGCAGTCAGTGTTCCATGGAGACAGGAATGCTGAAACTGGGACTGATGGTAACTTTATTATATGTGGTACATAAATCCTTGTATAATGCACAACAGCCAAAAATAACCTTAAAATATGTCTACATAAATAGTGCTTAGTGGTATCGCTTGGCTTATGGAAACTTGTATATCTTTAAACAATGAACTAGCACTTTCTGTTATAGGTTTAGAAACAACCTACTTTCTAAAATGATACACAAGGAAATGATGCAGTACTAGTATGGTCCTCTGGTTTTAAAGATCCTCATGTGGCCGGATTTTGGCCCCTATGTAGATATACTGTGCAGTTATTAGGTAAGCACAGGTGTATGTACTGTATATACAGACTGGCAGTTGCTTCCAATTTGCAATATGATCCAGTGAGAGTAGTGTGTGAGGAGCTTGGGGTGTAATGGTTTGGAGAGCCAGGGGGAGGGCCACTGCTGCATTGTGTGCGATCACAGGCAGGCAAGACAAAGGCACTTTTCCCACACTGACTCCAGCAGGAGGCCTTCATACAGCCCCGCTAGGACCCGGTGTTTCCTGCAGGATGGCTGTACAGCCCTGCCCAGTGTAATCCCACAAGCCAGGGGAGAGGGAGGGAACTCGCAGGCCCATAATAAGGTCACGAACCCCTCGGATTCCTCCTCCCGGCAGTGGAATGCTCCTTGCACACTGACCCATGAGCCTGCTCGGGAGCTACCGGAAAAAGACCAATAACGATGGCTATGAATCTTTACAGCTGGTGGACAGCAACGGGGATACGAGTAACAAGGAGCGGCCGGGGAGCAGGCAAGGAGTGAGCGGGGCGGCGGCGGCAGTGACAGCCCAATCCGGAGCAGCGGCAGCAGCCAGAAGCCCGGCCAGGCAGGCAGACTGCGGCAGCAGCAGCACCATGGACAGCTCAGGTACTGACTCCGCTTCTCCTTCCCTGCTCCCTGCCTGGGACTCTGCCCGGCCATTATCCCTTATCCTACTCACTACTCAGCCTCAGCACCGTGCCTAAGCCAAAGGGCCTGGCTACTTGCACAGCCCGTATTTATACAACATACCCGCAGTCTCTCTGCTCATACCCTATTCTCATGCCATTTATCTCTTAATGATCTGTATTGGGTTTGGCCCCTATTCCCCAGGAGTTCATACAATAATAATAATAGTAATAGTTGGAGATAAAGGTGCCCTGGGCCATCACTTTAATGGCTTTTTGTTTAAAATATTTAGACATTATGCTTAGTCTTACACTTATAACAGTGTCAACATGTTAAAGCATTACTGGGATTCTGCCATGTAGGCCTGGTGAAGTTAAGGTGCCTAATGAAGGCCTCATTAAATGTGTTTTCTCCTCCCATTGGGCACCTTTTAAGCAAGTACATTACTCAAACATGTCTAAATAATAATCTAAATAATACACTTTGAGCAATATATTCATTTCAAGTTGTATAACTAGACTAGAGAATACCATGCTTTAAAAGGATCATCCAAACTATGTTTTTTATTTGTGCCTGAAAACAATCTGTTACCTGTAGTAAAGCTGAGTCATTTTGGGGGGAAAAAAAACTTTTCTTAACTTTTGAAAAAGTTAAAGGCCCCTTTGTACTAAGAATATGTAACCAAACTGTAGTCTCAAGCCTTCACAAAGCAGCAGTTTAGATGCTGAATCAGTTCTCTATGAGTTCCTCAACCAAATGTTTCCTCTGACTGCAAACAACTTGCTGGGAGTCCCAGGCAGATTGCACCTGCTCTGCATGAGTCAGCACTTTGCAGCATGCTTGGTTGTTTGAAGCAGGAAAATAAATGTTGGATCCAGGAAGGAAAGAAAAATACATTTATACCAGAAATTACAGTTTTTAAAGTTTGGGATGGTTTCATGGCTTTTTAAGAATCCTGCAAACATTTTTAGAGCTTTGTGTCAAATTGTTCTCCTTGCTATATAATGTTAAATACTGCAGTACAAAGTAACTATGTTACAGGTATGGGGACCTGGGGTATCTCAATACTTTAAGTCTACTTAATCATTAAACATTAAATAAACCTAATGGGATGTTTTTACTTCAAATAATGAATAATTGTATCTTTGTTGGGATCAAATACAAAGTACTGTCTTATTATTACAGAGCAAAAGGAAATGTGGATTATTTGCTTATAATGGAGTCTATGGGAGATGACCTTCCCATAATTTGGAGCTTTCAGGATAACAGGTTTCCAAATAAAAGATCCTATACATGTACTATAAATTTTAGGTATTTTTAAAAAAATGACACTTTTGAGCTTACAAAGGGAAGTGTAATGAAATGGTTAATTTTCATTGCTTCCTTCAAATCAGCAGTTCTGTCCTGATTTATTGCCTGGATGCTAGCTACAGTATATTTATAACAAAGTATTCAGGGCAATACTGATCCAAGATCCTATCATAAAAGCCATTGCTCAATCACTGCAAGATTTTGAGGCCATAGTATCATAAAACACAGAAACTGAAGTAATGAGAAAAACCTTATCAGGAGAGATGAATTTATATTTGTCACTCTCTGATGTTGGGTTATAGTTCTATCATTATACAGTCTTGCTCCATATCTTCAGTCGCACTGTATCTGACGCGAGACACACTTTAAGGATGTTAAGGGAAGCAATACAGGTATGGGCTTCATTATTCAGAAACCCGTTATCAAGAAAGCTCTGAATTACGGGAGGCTTGATAAATGTCCTGGTAAGGCCCAACCGTTGCCTTTCTCTTGTCTACGTTTTTGAGCCAATAAAACCAAGTTGTACCAAAAATATACAGATTAACAGTGTGCTGTGGTTACTTGGACCTGAATTACGGGAGGGGCGTCTCCCATAGACTCCATTTTAATCAAATAATTCAAATTTTTTTAAATTAATATATTTTCTCTCTATAATAATAGAACAGTACCTTGTATTTGATCCAAACTAAGATATAATTAATCCTATTTGGAGGCAAAACAATCCTATTTGGTGCAATTTATGTTTAAATCTTTTTTTCAATAGACTTAAGGTATGGAGTTTCAAATTATGGAAAGATCCCTTATTTGTAAATCCCTAGGTCCCGAACATTCTGGATAACAGGACCCATAGCAGAAAAAATGTTACAAGTTGCAGAAATGTAACCAAAGAGCTGATGTATAAATTCAACAGTCCAAAAGTTCAACCTCTGTATATGCAGAAGGTTATAGTAACACCTTTGGTTGTTACAGGGAAATGCCAATATCACATTCAAGGCAATGACACACAGGAGGCTTTGTGGCCCACAGGAAATTGTTTATGCAGGTAGCAGACCCCACTAGCCACAAGCTCTCTGTTTGCCAATCTAAAAGTTATTCTGCTTTGTGCAGACTACCACCCTGCAGTGTTACCTGCCTCCTCATATCTACTTGGTAGTGACCTTTGCCTTAGGGAAGCAACTATTGCAAGGACAGAGTCTGCTGCAGGCATGTCTGGGATTGGCCATGATGCTAGACAAATAGGAACTGAGGTCATTGTAGGGCTCCTTTCTAAATGGGCAAATTTGAATGTGGGCAGTAACCCATAGCAACCTGTGATGAGCTATGTTCCAGCCAGCTGCAGGTACAACAATGAAAGCTAACTTCTGATTGGTTGCCATGGGTTACTGGCCAGGTACAAATTTGCCTAGTGTTTATAAATGACCCACAGTGTGTTTTAAAATGTTGACTGAGAATGCATACTGCTGGAGGTGGAAGAACATACATTTTTCTACTTCTGGAGGCAGTACTTAAGGTACATGCCTGAGAGACAAACATACTGTAGATGTGGGACATATATACTGATGGAGAGATATATCTGGGGAGAGATGTACAGCAGGATGGACAGAGTAGGTAGTGTACTCGCAAATAAGCAAGCCGACAGAATGCATTACTATACTTTACATCATTATGTTTTAAACAGATGTTGTTTCATTTATAGTCCCTGTTTATAAAGGGAAAAAATCAGATAGCCTGCAAACCTATTAAGAAAGCCGTTTAGGTATTTCTTTCTACTCTGTGGTGTTCATGCCAATTGTGGTTACATTTAAAGCAGTTGGAAAAGTTATTTAAAATCTGGCTGGTGAATTACACTCTCTTTTACTGATAGACTAAAGGTCCCCATACACGGGCCGACTATAGCTGCCGATATCGGCAGCTAATCGGCCCGTGTATGGGGAGAGCAGAGCGGCCTGGCCGACCGATATCTGGCCTGAATTTGGCCAGATATTGATCGGCCAGGTTAGAAAATCCGGTCGGATCGGGGACCGCATCGGCTCATTGATGCGGTCCCCGAGCCGACTGCCCCATTGCTGCCCACATAATCCGATCGTTTGGCCCCAGGGCCAAATGATCGGATTATTTTTTTTTTTACCTAAATCCTCCCTGATATCGCCCACCCGTAGGTGGGGATATTGGGTGAAGATCCGCTCGCTTGGCGACATCGCCAAGCGAGCTGATCTGCTCGTGTATGGCCACCTTTAGGTTTAATACCAAAATGGCCTGACATGTACACTGTATGCAAAGGATTTCCATTTAGCCAAGTGAATGGAAGGATAAGTGCTGGCGCAATTATAGGACCTATTATCCAGAAAGCTGTAAAATGCAGCAATTCATTTTCCTGTAGTGGGGCTGATTCACTAAAGGTCGATAAGTGTTATCGCACTTTTTTTGTGCTAAAATTGATGCGAAAAAAATTGCACGATTCACATGCGTTAAATTTTGCGCTACTGCGTGCATTATTTTTACCACATTGCGTTAATTTTACTGCATTGCGTTAATTAGTGCACAGAAATAATACAAACACATGATTCACAAACACTTAAACGCATTAATATCGCATTTGTCTGTGCGAAAATTAACACCTACTTGAGGCAGGCGGTAATTATAGAAAAGTACAGTTCATGAGCTTTTGGCAACACAATAAGGACTTTGCAGTGTGACTTATTCAAGTATGTGTTGCCCCTAGATTGATGCAGCCTCCAGTTTGCAGGGAAATGGTCATTTTCTTAAAAGTAGTTTTACGAAAGTAATGCCATATATGGCTAATATGGTGTTTTTTCGCACGCGGCGACTATTTGTGCGCAATGCATTGATTAGCGTGTGTTCCGTCAAATACCGCACAAAAATAGTCTTCGCAACTAAATTAATGCAAGTATACTTTTAGTGAATCATGCGTTAAAACGTGAAAAATTAGACGCGATAAAATTTTTAACGCATGCTATAAATAGCGCTCGAAATATCGATCTTTAGTGAATCAACCCTAGTGTGTTTTAAACCAACCTCTTCATTTGTTTCTCTTTATACAGAGGACATTACTATGTTAGGTAACCAGGTCAATTTTATAAAAATATTTGAATGTTTTATTAGACTTAATGCTTTGTGCTTCATATCACGGAAGGACCAATTATCAAGAAAGTTTTCTGTATAAGAGATAAAGAAAACCTTAGTTACAAAGTATTCTATATAATAGATAATCTACCTGTAGCCTGTTAAACACAGGACCTATTTACAAAATAGGGTACATATTTCTCACTTACTACAGGGCCAATTTCAAGGTAGAGCAGAGCAGGCATTTCACCTGACCCCCCCCCAGCATTTAAGGAGTCCCTTGGGATGATAAAGTACAAAGGACACATCCAATTATATAATTGTTGTCAGATAAATTATTTGAATGTTTTAGTAGGCTGGTTACATTGTGCTTCATATTACAGAAGAACCTGTTATCAGGAAAACCTGAATATTTTGGATAACAGATAATCTACCTGTACCCTGTTAAACATAGGGCCTGTTACAACAAAAGGTACATATTTCTTTCGGGAAAGATTTTTAAATTCTGATGCTAATTGCACTGATTTCAGAGCTGTGAATCAGCAGAAAACAAAATGGGGAGCTACTGGGGTATCTTTGGGGGCACAGATCTTCCCTGCTAAAGGGCTGTGGTTGGCTTGGGCTGGTACAGAAGCACAAACATAATGTACAACTGCCCTACTTCTTTAGTTTGGCTTTAGTTCTCCTTTAAGTCACTTGTGACATAGACTTTTTTACTTTTGTTTTGTGATTGGGCAAACTAGGGGTATCATTGGAAGGGATGTACACTTAAGGTGGCCATACACGCACCGATATTATCGTACGAAACCTCGTTTCGTACGATAATCGGTGCGTGTATGGCATGTCAGCGAGCCGACCGATATCGCAGGAAGCTGCTGAAATCGGTCGGCTCGCCGATCGGCCAAGTTAGAAAATTTTGATCGGGCGCCATAGAAGGCGCCTGACCAAAATTCTCCCTTCAGAGCTGAATCGGCAGAAGGAGGTAGAAATCCTATTGTTTCTACCTCCTTACCTGCCGATTCAGCCCTGAATGGTGTGTGGCGGATCTGACGATGTTTCGTGCGACCGACGGTCGTACGAAACATCGTGAGATCGCCACGTGTATGGCCAGCTTTATGCAGATCACTTTATATTAGGCTTGCTGCCACAGCTTCATAGAAGAGAGTATAAAAATGTAACTGAGCAGCACAAAACCTTTTAATTAATGTATTCAGTACAAATTCAGTGTCATTATTTTTGTTGTAATATGCCCCTTCCCCAGGTCGGTGCTATTCCTTCTGTTGTCCAGAGCCTGTATCAGTTAATGTGTTGTCTCGTGCAACAGTGTAACTGCAGGTTAACCTTAACAGATGGGCTTCTTTGTGTTGTTGGTCATTTGCATTTTCTAGAAGAAAGGGAGATTTGTATTCTCAAGTTTCTAAACATTGATTGATACCTTAGGCTTAGGTTGTACAGCTTGCCAGCTATGCACAGGACAGCCTATGGAAATTTGTGCTGCACAAAACAACGTTTGCTATATGAAATGTCAATATAGATTTACACTTCAACCCGTAGTAGTTGCTGATGCTTCTCCTGCTCTTTATTCAAATGTGTTTTTGCTGACCGCTGATTAAAGGCAGATCTGTGCAGAGATGCAATATGGTGCTAACGGAATAGGACTTACTGTATTAGAATTTCAAATAATGCATTGTAACCATCATTAGAGTTAGGAAAATACTGTAGGCAGACAGGCTGTCAGAATGCACCATGTGAAGTTCTGAGCAGCAAGTCAGAATTTGCTCCAGAAGGGCAGGGAAGGATATCTAAGTTATAGCCTTCAACTAACAACTGATAATGAACCCTTTGGCTGCTTGTAAAATGAGTAGCTGGGGGGCACTAACAAATTCAACTGGGTTGACGCCAGAAGCATTACCACAACTAATCAGGTAATAGTTTTTTTCAGTCAGCTGCAGGTAGAACAATGTAAGCAAACATTTGATTGGTAGCTATTGGTTACTGTCCAGGTGTTAATTTGCTCACTGTTATATAAATACTGGTATAAATAAGCCCTGTAACAAAATAAATCTCATAGCTGATCTTCTCCTATGTAAGCGATTGTGTGCCTTTTGCTTATAGTGCAATGTCTGTTGCATCTGTGATCTGTGTGTAAGTTTGTGCTGAAAAGCGTTTATTTGGTTCTTCTTATACTAACTTCACCCATGTTGGCTGTTAAAGGCGAGGATTGTTGCCAGATGTGTAATAGCTGCCCTCAGTGGGACAACCCATAGGCATAAATAATCTGGAATGCAGATTAGAAGTAGATTAGTATGTTATAGTAACTCTGATAACCATGGCATGCCTAGGAAAATTAGCACCAATTACAGGATCTGTTATGGGGTGTTTCATATAAGAGGTATTTCTATAATTTGGATCTCCATACCCTAGAGGTATATTTTTCATGCTATGTAAAAAGTGGAGTGAAGCATTACCAGTGATATTGCCCAGGGCAACCAATTGGCAATTAGATTTCAAAAGTTAGAAAACCAAAGCAAAGCATCTGATTGGCCGCTATGAGCAACATCACTGGTAATGTTTTACGCCACTTTTTACACAGCATGATAAATATACCCCCTAAGTCTACTAAAAATAATTTAAACATTAATTAAACCCAATAGGATTGTTTTACCTCCAATAAGGATTGATTGTATCTTAGTTACCATCAAGAGATGGAGACCCTGACCCCCCAAGAATTAATTAGGGAATATGGTCTGCAAGCTATTTTTCAAATGTAATTGTTTTTATCTGGTTTTAAATTTTGTGTTTTAACAGGTATTATGGACTGGGTAATACAGGATAGACTGTAAAGAAGTAACAGTTTTTTGTATACAAATGTGGCAATGTAACAAGTTTTGTATCTAATGAGATGTTGTAAAGTGCCTATGAATAATGACCAGTAGATGGCGTGATAATGTTATGTATAAAAGGCTTTTTTCAGTGGTTGGTAAGCTTGAGAAAAGGCCAGGTTTGGGCCTGAAACGTCGCTTTATCCAAAAGCCATGTGTATTAAATAAAGGCTTTTTTAATGGAGACAAGAAGGTGCTGTTTGCTATTTTTCTACATGGTGTTTTGGATGGATGGTGGCCATTGAACAGACGTGCACCTGCCCCTGATTAAGAGAGAGACACAGGAGCTGAAGATTTAACACATTTCTCTTAGTTACCATTAAGTACAATGTACTGTTTTATTTTTACAGAGAAAAAGGAAATAACTTTTAAAAATTTGAATTATTTGATTTAAAATTGAGTCTATGGTGAGAGAAGGCCTTCCCATAATGTGAAGCTTTCTGGATAATCAATCCCATAGGGCTTCCTTTACTTGAATAGATTCAGTGTATGTGCTTTATAGTTATATAAGACACTTCACTGATACAGTGTTCCTCTAAAATGTTACAATACTAAGTTCATACATGTTTGTTTTAAGAGAGTACTGGCATTAAAATTATGGGTTTCCAGATAAAAGATCCTATACTTGTACTTGTTGTAGTGTGACAGTTAAATTAGTAATCATGTTAGGCTGTATTTTATGTAATAATTAAAGATACAGTATGCCAGTTAATTTACTATAGTTACCTAGTTACGTTGGGTTGAAAAAAGTCCATCAAGTTCATCAAGATTAATCCTTCCAAGCAAACCAAAAGGCACACCGCTATGTGCACAAAAGATTCTGTCTATGGATATTTGCATTTTCACGTGAGAACTGCAATACCGAAAGAGACATTCCCCGTCGATATACACACACCAATGCAGTATATAACTGGGGTGCCTCAAGTCTTGGAGATTACCTTAGCAGAGTGCAAAAGTTTGGCAGACCCACTAATATATACAGTAATGCAATTATCTGTCATAAGATATTACAGGAGCAGCTAACCGTTTTTATCTGAAGTGATGTAATTATGCTATATCGGTATACCTAAAGCACACTGTGTTATACATACAGTAATGCAACTGTGAATTGGTTGTGTTATTGACTTTATATACGTTTTGGAATTAACAGTTTGTGTTAAAATGTTATACAACAAATAATACTACAGAATAGGGAATATGTTCTAGGCAGACCATGGAAGTAGTTTAGATCCAGAGCATACTACAGAGACACAGAAGTAGATCTATGTGTTGGCAAATTAAAAGCAAAATATGTAAAACTGCAGGGTGGTTGGTGGCCTTTGAACAGTTCTGAACTTAGCAGCATATAAACAATATTTAAATCTGCTGAGAAATCTCCACACAACAGGGCTTTGAACCACATAGCCGAGCCTGTTCATTGGGTATGTACCATGCAGCATTGCTGTTGATCTCATTCCTATATTTTCTTATTGTAAGAATGTCTTCCTTGTCCCCATTTACTGTATCTTTCTGCCTATGTACTAGATATTTTGTCACCCTATACATTTCTGTACATTATGAACTTTTAAGAACGAACCTGAAACTCCATAGCAATATTTTCTTTGTGAATTGGTATGCACCAAGTCCAGGACTTGGTTTGGGATTTGGCCAAGATTCAGCCTTTTTCAGCAGGATTTGGATTCGGCTGAATCCATGCCTCTGGCTGAATCAAACCCTTAAATTCATGTGACTTTTTGTCACATAAACATGAAAGTAGAAAATCTTTCACTGCACGCCCGTCCTAGATTTTGCAAATTAGGGTTCAGTTCAGTATTCTGCCTAATCTTTCACAAAGGATTTGGGGTTCATCCTAAAATAGTGGCTTGGGTGCATCAATTTGTTATATTGCTTGTTGATGCATAATGCCTTATTTCATAAGCAATTTGCCATTTGTTTTTGTGCTTTTCTGTCATCTTTAAGGGCAGCGTTTTTCAACCACTGTTCCGCGGCACACTAGTGTGCCGCGAGATGTTGCCTGGTGTGCCGTAGGCAGGGCCGCAATTTTTACTTTCAAAGGGGGCCCGGCGATGCTACAGTTTTTCTTAGTAGCTCGGGCCCCCTTTAATAAAATACGGGCCCTGTCATTGGTTGCGCCCCGTGTGTACGGGTGACGTCAGTACGCATGGGGCGCAACGTTATAAAAGGGCCTGTGTGCGGTCGCGTGTAGGCAGAAGTGCAGAGGCGGCGCGCGTGAGGGGAAGATGCTGCTGAAGCCGCCGAAGAGCAGAAGTAAAATGCTGCTGGGCACCAATGTATTAGGGGGGGCCACGGGGCACACTGACTTATGGGGGCGCTGCTGCTGGGCACCAATGTACTAGGGGGGCTGGCTCTTGGCACCAATGTACTGGGGGGCACTGCTGCTGGGCACCAATGTACTAGGGGGGCACTGCTGCTGGGCACCAATGTACTAGGGGAGCACTGCTCTTGGCACCAGTGTACTAGGGGAGCACTGCTCTTGGCACCAATGTACTAGGGGAGCACTGCTCTTGGCACCAGTGTACTAGGGGGGCACTGCTCTTGGCACCAATGTACTAGGGGAGCACTGCTCTTGGCACCAGTGTACTAGGGAGGCACTGCTCTTGGCACCAGTGTACTAGGGGGGCACTGCTCTTGGCACCAATGTACTAGGGGGGCACTGCTGCTGGGCACCAATGTACTAGGGGGGCACTGCTCTTGGCACCAATGTACTAGGGGGGCACTGCTGCTGGGCACAGAGTTAAATTTTTTAACATTTTCTAATGGTGGTGTGCCTCGTGATTTTTTTCATGAAACAAGTGTGCCTTTGCCCAAAAAAGGTTGAAAAACACTGTTTTAGGGTTTCATTTTCTGTTGTAGATGATGGCTTTTTTGTGAAAGCACAGGGTGCGAATGTAATAGGTACTGACAGAGGTAAAATCTGATTTATTTAAAGAAGTGGGATAGCGCAGGCCATACCCATGATTGGTAATTTTTCCACAAAATTTAAAGAGATAGATGAGAGCATTATAGATTAAACACAATGTTAACCATCTGAAATGTAACCAGCATATTGTAATGCATTAGTTGTAAATGAACAAACAGAAATGAAGGGGAGCTGTGGAACCTTCAGACTTGGGGCATCTGACAGGAGCTAACATAAAATGCCCCGACAGTCAGGCAATTTGATCAAGATTACCCATTCTGTCAGACCAGGGCTTGGAACCTATGGTTAATTGAAGTGTGTCACCTTGCAGCCAGCCTAACAAGAGACATGCAGTACATGCATAGATTTGGTGGACAGGTGAGCTGATTTTGACATGCAGTTATGACCATGTTGGGGAGTGGCCCCATCAGATTGCAGTCTGTGTTTCCAGATCCACAGGTCTCATTTATATCTTTTAGTTTGCTATAAAGCGAGATCACTTGATTTCCCAGAAAATGGATATCCTAACAGGGGCACCAGCCCGGGGTAAAAGGTCGGCGATTTAAGTCACTTGGGGGTGCCTAACATTTTTGCACCCCCAAGTGACTTAGGCTTTCCTTCTCCTTTTAAGCCTCTTTTTTCTAGTGACCAATTTTTCATCAGTAAAGCTTATTCCCTAAAAAATATATTACTATACACAGTATTATACATTGTTATTAGGCAAAAGGTAAATAAGTTGTATTCTGATAACCACTTATCTGGCAGGAATCATAAATTCTTTGGAACAGGCTAGATTTGGCAGGGAATGGTTTAAGGCAATTTGTGCATTCATAATAAGTGCCTTATTAAGCTATAGGCTAATGATTAATAGCTGTGACTAAACAGATTTATTTGGCCATTACATTGCGGTGGATTAAGTCAATTCATGAATATTATGGTGGAAGATATTCCTTTATGGTATGGTTATATACTTAAAGGACAAGGAAAAGCTAAGTCACTTGGGGGTGCCAAAATTTTAGGCACCCCCAAGTGACATTAATCGCTTACCTTGTACCCCGGGCTGGTGCCCCTGTTAGGAGAAAACAGCACCAGCCCGGGGTACCTGGAGCGAGCGCTTCCTACTTCCTGCTTCATTTTGCCGGGACCCCACGACAGGCGCATGTGAAAAGCCGACTTCTCTGTTAAAGTTCGACTTTTCACTCTACTGCGCATGCGCGCGCGAGCAAAGACGGAAAGAGGAAGCGCTGCAGCTACCCCGGGCTGGTGCTGTTCTCTCCTAACAGGGGCACCAGCCCGGGGTACAAGGTAAGCGATTTAAGTCACTTGGGGGTGGCTAACATTTTGGCACCCCAAGTGACTTTGCTTTTCCTTCTCCTTTAAGCCTATTTTTTTTCTAGTTGTTCTATGACAAAGATCAAAAATATTATTATACTGGTATGGGATCCCTTATCCGGAAACCTGTTATCCAGAAAGTTCCGAATTATGGAAAGGCCATCTCCCATAGACTCCATTATAAGTAAATAATTCTAATTTTAAAAAATGATTTCCTTTTTCACTATAATATTAAAACAGAACCTTGTACTTGATCCCAACTAAGTAATAATTAATCCTTATTGGAGGTAAAACAAGCCTATTGGGTTTATTCAATACTTAAATGATTTTTAGCAGACTTAAGTTATGGCAATCCAAATTGCAGAAAGATCCCTTATCCAGAAAACCCCAGGTCCCGAGCATTCTGGATAACAGATTCCATACCTGTATATTTTTTTTATATATATTTTTGTTAATTAGTTACAAACACAAACAAACACAAATCAATGAGACTTACATGGAATGTCACTGTTGACTAGAAATTATGGATATGGACTGAAGTAGGTCGGGGATCATATTAATATTGAATGTGGTTCTGTATTTCTGTGCACCTCATATGTAGGAGACTGGGGGCATATTGCTACGAAAAGAAGAATTTTATATGTTGATGGGAATCAACATATAAATGGGAATGTAATAGAACATAATATTATAATATATTTGTATTCTAGGTGCATCGTCTCCAGATCTGGAATCCAACTATGGAGGTGGGCTCTTGGATATTGTTAAAGGCGGAGCAGGTCGTCTTTTCAGCAACTTGAAAGATAACCTTAAGGACACACTGAAGGATACTTCTTCTAAAGTGATGCAATCAGTTGCAAGGTAACAGTCTTTTATTTAAATAAATTTATATTTATTATGATATAAGGGTTGATTCACTAAAGTGCGATAAAACGAGCGCTATTTATAGCATGCGGTAAAAATTTTATTGCATCTTATTTTTCGCGACTTAACGCACGATTCACTAAAAGGATACTTGCGTATTACTACTCGCGTAGTTATAAAACAGTACCATGTAGTTGATCCGAAATAAGATATAAATAATCCTTATTGGATGCAAAACAATCCTATTGGGTTTAATTAAAGTTTTATTGCCTTTTCAGTAGACTTAAGGTATGGAGATCCAAATTATGGAAAGGCCCCTTATCTGGAATACCCTTGGTCCCAAGCATTCTGGATAATGGGTCCTATACCTGTATTCAGGTTGTTGATTTGTTGGTTAAGCACACTAGATTCCTAGTATTTTCCATATCACAGCTCCAATAATATTTAACAGGAATCATAGCAAATACTTGAGTTCACCTATTCTGTGATTTTTTGCTGAGCTTTGACTCTTAATTTGTTTCTGCAGCTACACAAAAGGAGAGCTGGACATTTCCTATATTACCTCAAGGATTATTGGTAAGCATTTATTTAGGAGTGTAGTATATATATATATAGCATCTTCATATGTTATGTGGGTGGGCAAAGTAACAGAAACACAAAATATATATATTAATATGAATGGTCGTCTAAGCAGTAGAGACTTTTCAGAATAGCATTAGCCCTCTTTGGAATGCTGCCATACAAAGTGTGTGTAGTGCAAATGCACGAAGTAGGTTATTAGAAGAAGAGATTCCAATTAATTGAACACTCCAGTTCACTTATAAAGTGATTATTGGATGGTAACTGGTGACATGATACAGTCATTTCACCTGACTTTGTTTATCACTATGTATGGGGTCATTATTCTTTTTTAATATAGAAACATCATGATGGAACACTATTTGAAACTATGGTAAATATGGACCTAGAACAAGGCCTTATATTCCTTTGCTGGGATAACTGGGTATTGTGGGGGTGACAAGCCTGACCCATTTAATTTGGTAGAGAGTATAGATTCATATGTGGCCAAAGGCAGTGTGTAGAGATAAGATGCAATGAGTGTAAAGAGAGGGAATTGGACAGATACATGTAACTCAGCAGGAATGTATCTGGCTACAGATGTGTGGTATGCACATATAAAATACTTGAGATAAAATTGTCAGGTTACTGAATTTGTTTTGTGATGTTTGACCTGAAAAAGAAACATACTTATTTTACTTTTTTTATTTCAATAATATACTTTTATCTACATTATTGGTTTCAGTGATGTCGTTCCCAGCAGAAGGAGTGGAACTGGGTTTCAGAAACCACATTGAAGATGTGCGTTCATTCTTAGATTCAAGGCATCTGGAGCATTACACAGTGTTCAATTTGTCTCAAAAATCTTACCGTAGTGCCAAGTTTCACAACAGGGTATGTTTTTTGGCATTCTATGTGAAAAGCAAAAACTGCTAAAAATCACTGCATTCCTCAAATGTCAGACAGTGCCCCATTATGTACACATTTGTTTAAAAAAAATGATATTGCTGACAGTTTATCCTGTTACTTTCTGTACTCTAGTACACAAACTGCTGGCTATAGAACAGTTATCAGGCAATCAGAAAACTCCACAGGGGTCATACATTTTAAAAGAAAAGGCCCTGCGTGTTTATGTCTTGCAAACCTAGCAAAAGTCTGAAATTGAATTATTTTGACCACCAGCTAAATGTTAATTTTTGAATAATAGTTCTATGGAACATTTTGTCATATTCTTGCCATGCCTGTTAAGAGATGTTCTATTGCACCCATCTTCCTGAATTTAAAAACACTTAATATGGGTATTAGTGAGAAAGCCAGCAAAATTGTGGGCCTAATTTAAGAACACACATGTTAAAGTTCACTAGTGCAGCTTCCATTTGGCACATGTTAGTAAATGAGACTTTCTGTACTTGAGACATATAATTATAGGTATGTTTATGTATCCCACTTAGGTCTCTGAATGCAGCTGGCCTGTAAGACAAGCTCCAAGTCTGCATAATTTATTTGCAGTTTGTAAGAACATGCACAACTGGTTACAGCAGAACCCCAAAAATGTCTGTGTAATACACTGCATGGTAAGTCAAGTCTTATTTTATTTACTTTGTAAAGAATCTTGCACATGTGCAACTGTAAAATTATGCATCAGCTATTATTGTACTTGACCCTATGGCAGTTGCAAATTGACTTGTTTGTGATTGTGGGTAGTACTGCACACTTAAAATAACTGTACCAAAGGTGAGTTTATTTTCCCAGTGAAAAAAGGAGGGGAGCACTCCCAACACTAATTTGTAATTACATTGGTGGTGGGACTCCCACTCATATGGCCAAATGAATAAGTGCAGAAAACTGGGGCCCAGCACACACCAAAAATGCAATGCTGTGTTAGTGTTTTATTGTGACCTTCCAGAGAACACAGCATTGCATTATTTGTGAGTGCTGGGCCTCTTTTTTCTACAGTTGTGTTTTTTTTCTATGAAATCATATTTTCATATTGAATTTTATATGTTCTAAAATATATTCAATACTGTCTAACTCAAAGACTGACTTAGAATTACAGTAAGTTCTATACTGCTCAATGTTAGATTGTAAGCTCTACGGAGCAGGGACCTCCTTCCTATTGTGTCTCATACCACATGGCACTTATATATATATATATATTTATTGTATTTATTTATTATATCACTTGTCCTCCCTGTGTGTAATTGTGTATATTGTAAGACTGTACAGCGCTGCGTACCCTTGTAGCGCTTTATAAATAAAGTTATACATACATACATACAAATATAGCTGGCACTCAGTGGATGCCTTGCTTCTCACTACATGGTAGCTGCTCCTGATGCGTAAAAATATGCAAAATATGTTTCTGTTTTTCTGATTAAAAGTGTACCTTTATATCTGTTATGTTCTCAAGCTCCAGCAATTCTAATTCTAGTTTCAGATCAGATGGTTCAGAAGGTGTCGACCCAAGTTGTCCTTGGTAAAAAAAAAATCCACCCACCCTTTTTTTGTGCTGCTGTGGAAAATATAGTACTTAAAGGAACAGTAACGCCAAAAATGAAAGTGTATTAAAGTATTTAAAATATAATGTACTGTTACCCTGCACAGGTAAAGTTGTGTATTTGCTAAAGTAACAGTACTATAGCTTATATAAATAAGCTGCTGTGTAGCCATGGGGGCAGCCATTCAACCTGGAAAAAAGGCACAGTTACATAGCAGATAACAGATTAGCTCTGTAGAATATAATGGGGCTTTATCTGTTATCTGCTATGTGCCTGTGCCTTTTCTCCTTTGAATGGCTGCCCCCATGACTACTCAGCAGCTTTGTTTATATAAACTATAGTAGTCTTTCTGAGGCAAACACACCAGCTGTACCAGCACAGAGCAACAGTACATAATATCGTAATTATTTTTATACACTTTCATTTTTTGGTGTTACTGTTCCTTTAAGTAAATATTTGGTGCAACAGCCCTGTAAGGACAATGTTGTCATGCAGATGGGTGAACTGTATTGTTCTGTCAGCCAAAACATGTAATAAGATAAAAGTGATCTACAGCTTCACTCGCTTCTGCATCTGCTGCTGCCCTATCCATACAAAAAGACTGGGCGGAGATAGCTGAAATTTTCAATTTAGACAAACTGATATGATAGAATCACAGGATGATATGTTGAACCCCCCAGGGTTCTATTCCAGATAGTTCAATATGACCCCCTTAAAAAGATACTGACACCTAAAATGAAACTGTTTTTTGAAATATAACATTGTCTTTGTATAAGCTTTATAATTTTGCCATAAAATGATTTGCCTAAAGCTTTTACATTACCTATCTCATAGAGGTATAGGATCTGTTATCTGGAAAGCTTAAAGTATGAATATTCAAATTATGGAAAGACCCCTTATCTGAAAACCTCCAGGTCCCAGGCATTCTGGATAACAGGCCCTATTCCTGTACCTCACTGATGCCATATTCGTGCAGCAGGAGGCCATTAGCATTAGAAGCTATAACTGACAGGTTGAGATGGGACAGTCAGTTTGGCAAAACTGTCAGGTTTAGGAACTTCAAGTAACAATTACTTACAAAAGCAAACCTATTAGCAAAAAACAATCAAAATGACCTATAGGTAACTTTTATGGGCTTAATTAAAATGTCAATTAATTGTCAATTAGAGTTTGTTTTACTTGAAATCCTTAAACCTGACTGATTTGCCAACCTGACTGTCCCACCTCAGCCTGTCAGTTATAGCTTCTAATGCTAAATAGAATAAACTTGCATATGGATTGCTTAAATAAAAAACTTGAATACCTTGAATTTTTAGAGTTTACAAACTTGAAAAACTCGATAAACTCGAGTTTGAAAATATGGCTTGACTTTGCCTTGGACAACTTCCATTGACTTCTATAGAAACGCGCAAGCTTTTAGATTTGCACTTAATAAATACCAGACAAGATATTCTTGCTGTACCCCAAACAGGTCCATAAAATACTATACCATAGCAGTACAAAAACACAAGTCATTTAGTGATACATTTGGTATATAGGGGTCAATGCACAACAGTTAGTTGTTTACTTAGCAGGTTGTGGTGTTTTTTTAGATCTACTGTATCTGACATCTACAGTATAAAAGGTCTGCTAATCTATGAAAAATATTATTTCAAATGCAGATTTGTTGGCCATAAAATGTAGATCTTCATTCAGAGATGCTTGTTTTGCTTAACCACCATCTGGGCCATAAGCAGATTGTTTCCATTTTGCTAAATAAAGCCCATCATATGTTTTTTTTTCATTCCTATACAGGATGGTCGTGCAGCCTCAGCAGTCTTGGTCAGTGCTATGTTTTGTTTCTGCCATCTCTTTTCGAACCCCATCTCTGCAATTCAGTTACTTAATGCTAAACGCCCAGGAATAGGACTATGGCCGTCACATAGGAGGTTTGGATCTTTTATTTGTCACTGTTGTGTATTCACTGTAATGCTCTAAACAAGTACAGTATCGGCTATTACATAGCTGGTGTATAGCTCTACAGCTACTACTGAAATGTAGTATATCGAAAGCTCCTTAACTACACTCTGGGCTAAGCGCGGCTATTTAAGGCTGTAAGATCCCAATATGCATGTTGTACACATGTCATCGTCAGAATATATTTTTGATAAAGTAAATATCGTGCCATGTTACACTTTAGTGAACAAACTGCCTGATGTATTTTACTATACAGTATACACCAATAAGTAACTAGCTTTAATCCATCCAGTACAGTTCAAATTGTGCAACGATAGATATGAAAATGTTACAGCAAAACCCAGATACATTTGAAAATGCTGCGGTACCTGTGAAATAAACTTACCCTTGTACTTTTGCAGGTATATTGGCTATATATGTGACCTGGTATCTGACAAGCCTCCGCAGCTCCACCGCAAACCTATTATTATTAAATCTGCCACCATCAGCCCGGTACCATGTTTCAACAAGCAAAGAAATGGCTGCCGGCCATTCTGTGAAATTCTTATTGGAGAAACTAAAATTTTCAGCACAATGCAGGACTATGAAAGGATGAAGTAAGTCTTTTGTTGCTGGCTTTCCCTTATGAGTTTTTGAATTATTTACTTTCATCTTCTGCCTCTTTTCAGCTTTTAAATGGGGTCACTGACCTTGGCAGCCAAAAACTATTGCTCTGTGAAGCTACAATTGTATTGTTATTTTCTATTATTAAAGTCCTATTTAGGAACTCTTCTATTAATATAGCAACCAGTTATCTGAAAAGTTGTTAATCAAAAAGCTAAATGACTGAAAACCACAAAAAGAAAAAAAAAGTCCAACTACAAATTTTCTTAGATTAACAATGTCTACATTATACTAAAAGTTAATTTAAAGGTGAACTACCCTTTTAACTTGGAGAGTTCAAACTTGCAAGGGTCAATAGGCTTTTGTGTCATATAAAATGGTTCTAGGTAAGAAATAACAATATTAGAGATGCACCGAATCCTGGATCCGGTTCGGGATTCAGTCGAATCCCGAGGTTTTTTTAAGGATTTGGTTTTGGCCGGATCTGTGGTCCTGGCCGAACTAAATCCAAATTAGCAGAAATTAGCGTATGCTAATTAGAATTCTGAAAGGGTTAAATGGGCATTAAAAACAATTTTCGCCGCGCGATCCTAATCGTGCTAATTAGGATTCGGATTTGGCTGAATCCTGCTAGGTGGGTTTGGGGGTTTCAAAAACTACTGCATATAGGTAGACCAGACACAGCAGGGACACAGAAACACTGGAATTAATCAATTTTTCAATACTTGAGGTGTTTCCTGGGGACACATGTTCAAAAACAGTATTGTCAATATTTATTAACGAGGAGTAACTGTTATCATCAAGTTTCTAGTGTATTTATTAAATGGGATCGCACCCAAAGACTCTTTTTTGTATAATGGAAAAAATGTAGTGAAGCAACTGACCAATATAATCAGGGCCGGATTTCTCTCCGGTGCGCCCCAAGGCCGCCCCTGTGGGAGTCCCCCATGTGCATGCGCGAACGCGCACCCCGGTGCGCATGCGCGAACGCGCCCCCACTGCGCATGCGCAAAGCGCCAGCTCCCCATTGCTCATGCGCGAACGCTCTTTTTAACTCCCATACGGAGCAGTGGGGAGAGGTCCCGATTGCTCCGTATGGTAGCAAAATTAAAAAATGTTCTTGCGGCGGGGCGGCATGCCGCCCCTAAACTTCTGCCGCCCTAGGCCCGGGCCTTTGTGGCCTCTCCACAAATCCGGGCCTGAATATAATAATTCAATATGTTTAGTGGTTGCAAAGTTATTTGTAAATATAATATCAACTTGAAGCAGGGTTTGCTGTTTCTGACTCTTGAAACAAGGTAGCAGTAGTCCCAGTCACCTGGCTTGTACTATGTTTTTTCAGAAGTCCGCACCAGTAGAGTTGAATATAAACAGCCACACAGATTAACTATTAACTATTTAAACTATTGAAAATGTGCAATCGATTTATAATACAAAATTACTTGGAATTATATCATTATTCTTAAACTGTTTTTGGGTAAACAGTACCTTGAGGAAATGAAATAACTGGCAAAGGCACAACTAATACTGTACAGGTATGGGATCTTTCTGTAATTTGGATCTCCATACATTTAGGGGTCTATTCATTAAAGTACGAGTTCAAATCCCAAAATGGGAAAAAATTCGGATTAAATATGATAATTTCTGATGATCGCAAATATCACAAAAATGCTTACGAAATTAGTCACGAAGTTTTCTTATCCATACGATCATAAACCGCGGGAAAACCTTTCTGACTTTGATCCTTCTGTGCATGATTTTGGAAGCCTCCCATAGGGCTCAATGGCACTCTGCAGCTCCAACCTGGCCCAAGGAAAGTCTCCCATAGGGCTCAATGGCACTCTGCAGCTCCAACCTGGCCCAAGGAAAGTCTCCCATAGGGCTCAATGGCACTCTGCAGCTCCAACCTGGCCCAAGGAAAGTCTCCCATAGGGCTCAATGGCACTCTGCAGCTCCAACCTGGCCCAAGGAAAGTCTCCCATAGGGCTCAATGGCACTCTGCAGCTCCAACCTGGCCCAAGGAAAGTCTCCCATAGGACTCAATGGCACTCTGCAGCTCCAACCTGGCCCAAGGAAAGCCTCCCATAGGGCTCAATGGCACTCTGCAGCCCCAACCTGGCCCAAGGAAAGCCTCCCATAGGGCTCAATGGCACTCTGCAGCTCCAACCTGGCCCAAGGAAAGTCTCCCATAGGGCTCAATGGCACTCTGCAGCTCCAACCTGGCCCAAGGAAAGTCTCCCATAGGACTCAATGGCACTCTGCAGCTCCAACCTGGCCCAAGGAAAGTCTCCCATAGGACTCAATGGCACTCTGCAGCTCCAACCCGGCCCAAGGAAAGTCTCCCATAGGGCTCAATGGCACTCTGCAGCTCCAACCTGGCCCAAGGAAAGTCTCCCATAGGACTCAATGGCACTCTGCAGCTCCAACCCGGCCCAAGGAAAGTCTCCCATAGGGCTCAATGGCACTCTGCAGCTCCAACCCGGCCCAAGGAAAGTCTCCCATAGGGCTCAATGGCACTCTGCAGCTCCAACCTGGCCCAAGGAAAGTCTCCCATAGGGCTCAATGGCACTCTGCAACTCCAACCTGGCCCAAGGAAAGTCTCCCATAGGGCTCAATGGCACTCTGCAGCTCCAACCTGGCCCAAGGAAAGTCTCCCATAGGACTCAATGGCACTCTGCAGCTCCAACCTGGCCCAAGGAAAGTCTCCCATAGGGCTCAATGGCACTCTGCAGCTCCAACCTGGCCCAAGGAAAGCCTCCCATAGGGCTCAATGGCACTCTGCAGCTCCAACCTGGCCCAAGGAAAGTCTCCCATAGGGCTCAATGGCACTCTGCAGCTCCAACCTGGCCCAAGGAAAGTCTCCCATAGGGCTCAATGGCACTCTGCAGCTCCAACCTGGCCCAAGGAAAGTCACGATACCGAAGCTTGAATGAATCCGAAACTTTCGTACTCGGCGCGACAATGCAATCGTATTGTCGCACAAATTTTGTCGCAAAGTACGAAAAAGTTGCGAAAAATAAAAAAAAACTATATGAAAAAGTTGCAGAAAATACGCATTTCATACCTGTCGTACTTTAATGAATAGACCCCTTAGTCTACTAAGATTATTTAAACATTAAATAAACCCAATAGGAGTTTTTTGCTTCCAATAAGGATTAATTGTATCTTAGTTGTGATCAAGTACAACCTCCTGTTTTATTATTACAGAGAAAAAGGAAATCATTTAAAAAAATTATAATTATTTGCTTATAATGGAGTTTATGGGAGATGGCCTTTGGAACTTTCTGGATGATGGGTTTCCGGATAACTCTACAATAATAGTCCCAAATATGAAGACTTCATGGGTGCTTTTAATCTACCCATGGTTTTGCGATGTACAGTATATGTTTAAACATATTAAGCATATAATATTTAGCAATCATACAGAACTTCCAAAATGATTCAGATTCTATATAGATAAATTTGATTTTAGGTCTGCAGCCCAAACAGAGTAAATTGGGTAAGTAATAAATAATTGGCCCAGTACATAAAAAATTGACAGATCTCCTATAAAGTTATTGCTTTAATGACATTTCTCGTTCTAAACTGTAGATACCTCATAAGTACTATACTATGTATAATAGAATTAAAGGGTGGTATTAGAATTTATTCAAATGGACTTTTGTTTTCAAAGGGAATATCGTGTTCAGGAAGGCAAGGTTGCGTTCCCATTGGGGGTGACAGTTTATGGCGATATAGTTGTCTCTGTGTTTCACATGAGGTCTACAATTGGGGGAAGGCTTCAAGCAAAGGTAAGTGTTTGATTATATAACCAAGGTGCCAAATCGTAATTATATAGAGAAAAAATGTACCCGTGTTGTAAAATAAAAGGTCAGTGTTGTGATTTTGATGGCATAGTTTTTGAGCTTTATTACACTGAATATTTTGCTAATAATTCAGATTATTTTTTTAGTTATAATAACTGTGAGTTGATGGCCATCTCAGTTTTAGAAATAGCCAGCACAGCACAATGCAAGTCCTGCCAGGCAGCTGTTGCATCAGCTACTCAGTCTTTATCTCCCTGTCGTTCAAGTATGGGATCTCTTACCAGAAATACAATATTCAGAAAGCTCCAAATTACAGGAAGGCCATCACTCATAAAGTCATTTTAAAGTAAATAATGAGTAATTTTTAGTAATTTCCCTTTTGTATGTTATAATAAATCAGTACCTTGTACGTGATGGTATGTGAGCTGCATGCATCCATATGGAAGGCAAAACAATCCTACTGGGTTTATTGAATGTTAAAATGTAGTTCTAGCAGACTTCAGATATGGTGATCCAAATGATGAGAAAACCACTTATCTATAAAATCCCAAGCCCCAAGAATTCCACATAATACCTTACCCATACCTGTGTGTGACTGGGCTCCTCTTATTCTCCTTCTGGAAGCTATTTCAAGCCTGCCACTAGGTGGCAGAAGGATGCATATTCAGCAATGCAGGCAATTATTTTTCATCTCCTGGATGCAGAAACCTACTATAGGCTTCAGATAATCAGCTTTTTGTAAGGGGATTTCTAATGTGGCAGGCCCTATGACCTCTTATTAAATATAATCTATTTTGTGCTAAATATGCAACTGTGGGCAGGGGTTTTTCCACCTGGGCACCTTCAGGTGGCCTTTCCTATGCCACCCCCCAACACTCGAGCACATTTACACATACATAAACTTCTAGTTTTTTTATATTTTAGAATTCGACTAAACTCATTTTCCTGAATGTCTATTACTTACTAAGAAAAGTTGCAAAGTCATTTTGAGGAAAGTCGCAAAAAAATAGACTTTTTAAAAAAAAAAATAGACTTTAAAAAAAAAAAAAAAAAAAAAATTACAAAACAAGTTGAGTTTTCTGGTGTAAAACACAGCAAAATCTCTAAAGTTTGGAGACAAAAGAAATAACTTAAAGGAAAACCTTTGCCATTGATTCTGCATGAACTCGGCAAGTTTAATCTGACAAATAGTCGAATTTGGAAGGGGTGCCAAGCAGGCTGGTTGGTTTGACTACCACTGGTTTTCCCTGGACATCAGGACCAGTCAAACCCCCCCCATATGTTGTAGCCCCTGTAGTGAATGGGATGCAACATTGGCAGTTTTGGTAATGTCACTACAATACAGGACCAGTTTCTCCTCAGGCAAGGGGTTCTGATAGGTGTAATACCCCATATCATCCTGAGGAAGAACTAAGGTTCATGTATATTCAGGGAAGTTAAGAGTTTGCTGTGCCTATGGCTATTTAATATCGTGCGAATTCATTTCAAGAGTTGTTTCTTTTTATACTATTACATCTTTTATTCTTTAAGCACAAAAACATGAACACTGAAATCGGTTTAGGCACCTGAATGCTTTAGGCCATGGGCCAGCATAACCAGCTGATGTGAATAGAACCATGTCTGTTTAATTGCTCTTCTGGGGCAGACTGGTGGTTGGCCCAAAAATGCCTGCATTTAGGTGGAAGCTGTACTTTTCAATGCAAATTAATAGACAGGTTTGGAATGGGGTGTGCAAGGCCCACCGGAGCCACCCACCCACTCAACCACTGCCAGCCCACCCCTCCCCCCGTGTGCACAACTTTTACTTAATTTTGCTGCAATAGGGGAAAGATGGGGGTGGCAGGCTGGATTAGGTCTGGGTCGACCCTGGGCCCACCTGATTTTTCCTGGTGTCCTGCTGGCCCTGTCAGACTCTATAAAGAGAGCTGTGAAAAAGAACAGATTTGCTTCTCTCATCCTGAAAAAAAAACTGTAGGCTGAGCAGAGCCAATGCTCCGTGTGCCTTTGGCCCTATGAGCGGTGTCAGGGAGAGCAGTTATCTTGTTAGCTGTCCATTGTTTTGTGGCAACACTAAAAACAGACAAGGTTCTGTTCGCATCAGCTACAGTAGTTACTGACACCAAATTACAGGGCAGCAGTAAAGAAAGACTGCAGCTTAATAAACCACAACTCAGGAGGGTGAAGGAATCCTGGGAAATGACTAGAACAGCTTGTGTGATGCCTCCATTTTAGAGTTAAATAGGGAAAAATTGATCTGGTCTTTCAAAAAACAGACAAGACAGGATTATGTGTGAGGGGCAATATTAATGATATACTTAAAAGACAGCATGTTTCCTCTTGACAATAGCTCCTGTTCCTGCAGAGTTCTATGAGAATAAAAAGCACAGGGCCATAGACTGTGTTTTTGTATCAGTTAAAGTTATACCTAAAGCCTCTGTGTTTTATAGCACATATACATTATTTCTTATGATTCAGAAGCTTCTCACTGCACCAACTAGTGATTATATCTAAAATCATCATATATAAGAAATAACGTATTTCTGCTTTAAAATTTAAGAAAATTAAATTCGCAGAAGAGGCCCAAGATAAATATCAGGTGACCCCTTATATTTTACAACAGGGGGTGCATTACTTTGCTAATTTACACTGTAAATTAATAAAATAATGCATTGGGAACCCCAACCTTCTTTACTTGTGAGCCACACTCAGATGTAAAAAGTGTTGAAAAAGTTATTTGGGGATGCCAAGTAAGGGCTGTGATTGGCTCTGCTTGGAGTAAAACTGTGTCTCTGTGTTTCCAAGACTTGCCTTCAAGCCAGAAATTTAAAAATGGGCACCTGCTTTGAGGCCACTGGGAACAACATCATAGGGGGCGGTGAGCAACATGTTACTCATGAGCTACTGGTTGGGGATCACTGATTTGCAGTGTTTTATTACCCAATAAAAGAACATATTCTAATCAACTTTCCAATTTACAATTAATATAAATGTTAAATTGCATTAAAGTTATTTGTATATGTATTTACTTTTTAAAAAAGTATATTTTGAAAGCAATATGACCATTGATATTCTGTGCACTGTTGGTTCTGATTCTCCAAACCATGTAGCAGAAGCCAACTGACCTATGAAGAAACATACAAAATATTATGGGAAATGGAGTTTTGACTAGAGAAGAATTCTTCTACCTTGTTTCAACAGTCAGAATAGCAGCAGTAGAGAAACTGACAAAGAAATACTGCTTTCTATTGCAATTACATTTACAAATAGCTATAAAGCAAACATGCTTTAAATATTATTGAACATAAATACAAATACATGCATATTCAGTCATTTCATTGTATCCATTTTAAAGCCTGTATAGTGTTAATTAGATATATAATAAAGATATAGAATAATAGCGATATTAAACATTTCTTGTATAATATGACTACAGTTAAAGTCTAAAACCCCATCAGGGTACTCACTGTAATGTTTGTTTATCTTGAAGATTGAAACACAGATGCACCTTTCATAATTATACTTATAATATAGTACAATTGGATGCTGTATTGGAGATAAATACTAAAGGTATTGCTTGTTACTAAGGTTAAGCTTTATTTATATATAACATGACATGACAAAGCTTGAAATACTGCACCCTCCATTTGTATTTAACTGGCGGACAAGTATATTCCTTGTTGTTCATTACATTTACATAATCATGTCACTTGCTGCTGTCTTTCTTGTCATTATAGATGACGAATACGCAAATATTACAGATCCAATTTCACACTGGATTTATTCCACTTGGAACAACAGTATTAAAGTTTTCTAAGTAAGTGTATTGATTAAAACAATGTGACCTGTCTAGATTTACAAAATTGTAAGACACGCATGTGGTGTTCTTTTTTGCTCAGAATATTTATAATGTTGTACATAGAAGTATTAGTGGAGAAAATGATGTACTTTAGCTTTGTGTAAGACATAAACTGTTTTTGTGCTTTCACACTAAGAACATATTTTCTGGTACTAATGTGCCTTTGTTGTCTTTCCTCCTTTGTACTTTACTACTAGTGACTAGTGATTTCCACCCTTCACAGGTTTATGTGTTTACAGGCAGAAAATTATACGTTTGAGCTAGCCTTTATGCATCTGTAATATATCCCTGTACTTATTAAGTCCAGGTGAAAGCTTAGCATAAGCATCAAGATAAGGAAACTCAAGTGGGTGGGACTTCCCTGAAAACAGTCACTGTTGGAGAGAAATTCCGCTGTTTATAATGAAAATGTCAGTTTAACTATTGCTATTCTATATAAATAGATTCTATTAATAAAACAGTTGGTAGCAACTTTACTTCATAGTTGTAATAATACATTATCATGTAGAACTGAAGAAACCAGAACCTTCATTTTTTAATGTTTTTAATTCTCAGGCCAGAATTGGATGCTTGCGACTCCCCAGAAAAATATCCTCAGCTGTTTCATGTGCTGCTGGATATAGATATTGAAGGCACAGACAGGCAGGTGGACCTAACACCTCCTTGGGAAAACTTCTCATCAAAAGATGTTAATCCGAGCATCCTGTTCTCTTCTCAACAGGAACAGCAAGATGCACATGCAATCGGTGGTATGAGTTGGAATACTTTTATGCCAGGGGATAAAGCTTTGTTAGCTTAGAGAGAGCCATGAAATTGCATTAATATTTTTCTTCCTCTGATTTACAGCCAGAGCTCCAGCTGAACCACATCAGGATAACATAAGAAACGCTGGCCAGGGAGCATTTTTTTCGTCTTTAAGTTGGCAAGGTATCAGTCAGAAACATCTCATTGTTACTGTCTATATATTTATTATACAATAACCAAACAACATATATCAGCTCCTTGTATAACAGTAACTAGTGTTTTAGTCCCTGGTTGACCCTTGTTCAATAAAAGCTAGAACTGTGCTGTTAAAATGCTGGTCTCCAAAGTGGTAATGTTATACATCTACTAGTGTAAAAGGTATTAAGTAAAACCCTTTTTAACCCATCACTTTTGTTTAGTGCTGTTAGTCTAAGCAATAATAGGCATATGTATTCAGCACTTTCCAAGAATTTATGACAAACAGGGGTCTTATAATATTTTACCAGACAAGAGTTACAGAATACAAATAGTCCTTTACTAGGACCTTTACTAGCGCAAGGCTTACTCTTAAATGGGCATTTACACTGGTGGTAGCACTCCACATTAGAAATGATTTAAGCAAGATTGTGTGTGCAAACCCCACACACAAAAATTTAGTCAGTGAACAGGCTCTTTGAAATCTTTCAATACCTACCACACTGGTTGTCCAGAGGTTAATAGTAAGGCTGCAACATCTCCTTAATGATTTAGATTTTCTTCTCCTCCTGTAACCCACTTGGCCCCTCCCTCAGGACCTAACCTGTAATAGTTTGAATACCTTGCCACATCTGCAGTGTTCTATTGAAACCTTTGTATGTGTACCCTCCAGCTCACACACTCACTGCCATTAGAGTATAACCAAAATGGTACAGGGATGCTAAACCTAGGAATCTTGATTGTATAATCCTTGTTTTGATACATTGTCATAAAAAATAAATTATTATTTACAAAGACCTTTAAGAATAAAAGCACTTTTCTAAATGCATTTATTTTCATTTCATAGATCAAAAGTCTGACAAGGCAAGTTCTCATCCAGTCTCAGAGGATCGAGCCGCCTTGGTACATGAAGAAAGCGAACCATCTGATGATGAACTTTTGTCCCTCTCCAGCCAGCACAGTAACACCAGTGGCGAAAAACAACATGGCACTCCAAAGCACAAAAAACTGGAGCCACTGGCCCCTCCCATGCCACCCCAGGATGCTGATCTTTTGGGGCTGGATGTAAATTTAGAGAAAAGTGCCCCTGCTTCCCAGCCAAAAGCACCTCCTACAAATTCTGATTTATTAAATGATCTTTTTGGTGCTGTGACTCCAGGAGCTAAGCCTTCTTCTGAGGCTCTGTTTCACTCAGGAGGAATCAGCTCTGCAAACTCAACTCCAAGACGATCTACAGCGTCTCCATCCCAGTCTCCAAAAATAGGAGAAGGTAACCCTCATTTTTCCACACCCTAATATTTTATTAAACATATATTGTGTGATTTAAAGTAGTTTACGTACTAAGGCACCTTGTTACAGAAATGTGATCTTCTTCATATTGCCTGTCTAACATTAATTTTATGTTTACAGCTGCTGCCTTTGATCCTTTCGGATCTAGTCCTAAGCAGCCAGCTCAGGACTTACTTGGTTCTTTTCTCAATACTTCAAATGCCACAGGCAGTGATCCTTTTGTCCACACTACAAGAAGTCCATCACCAACACCAACAGTTCATATTGATCCATTCAACATGGGTAAGAAGCTTTATGATGTGCAGTGCATCTTTAAGGAATAAGAAGCTAAGAAAATACACACATTATACACAGTGAATATTCTTAAGGAACATTATTATTGGTTGATTTGTGCAGTAATTCAGTCAGCTCATTACTAGTAAATTAATTTACACTGCCTGTCTGTATGTAGTAGTTTTATATACTAATGTATTCTAGGGCAGGGTTACTTAACTACCATTAATTATAAAAAAAAAGACATATTGTAGGACTGTGTACATTCTCAACACACATTTGTTGTCTTAAAATATATGCTAAAAACCTTAGTGTGTCTCATCATTGTTTTAGCTCCTCCTTCAGTGTCTATCCAGCCTGAAGCATCTTCGCCTTGGGATTGGAATACTACATCACAAGGTAAAATGTTCTAAAATTCCCCTTCACTGGCATATAAGGCAGTTTCTAGAGGCCATTTTTTTGTCTTTTTTTAAACAAAAAAAAAACAAGGTTTTGTGATTAAAGTCTAGGTCTACTACTTTATAACAACCAATTAGCTTTTATTGTAATGGTTAGAATAATGAAAGCAGGTGTCTGATTTTGGGTGTATTAAGACCCACAAAATATAAGGTAAAACAGAATGTGTTGTTTAGTGTTGACATCAAACTAAAGTTTTATTTTATTCGCAGGTGGTTTGAATGTAGGAAGTCGATCAGCAGCTACAAGCCCCACTGCATCTCCACACGGTACCCCTCTTCATCAACCCAAACCACAAAGCCTTGATCCATTTGCTGACATTGGGGCACTGGGTGCAAATCTAGCTGGTAGAGTATTTGAATTCAAATAACAATATATTGGTGTGCTATAATGCTATTATGTTACTGAAATGCAACATGCATATGCAGCCTGTTGGAATTTGTAGTTTATAACCACTAGATTGCCAAGTCTTCTATCTTATACCCTATCACTTATATTTCACTTACATGTCTTTTCTCTCACTCTGCCTGTAGGTGGGTCATCCTTTGCCAGTAAGCCAACGACACCAACTGGTTGTGGTGGAGGCTTTCCACCATCACCGCAGCACACTGGAGGGGGGTCCTGGCAGTCCGGTACTGGATATTCTTGGCAACAGACACAGTCTAAATCACAACAAAATATCCCACACTCTTCACCACAAAGCAAACCCAACTATAACATTAGTTTCTCAGGCACAGGCAGTGGCCAGAATGACAGAGGAAAAAATGCATGTAATGTTGGTAAGTTTCGTAGTCAAATTTAAAGGGAATTTAATTTATCAAGATTAAAATAACTGCTCCTTGATGATAAATATAGATAGAATGTTGTGTTTCTATACGTACTATACATGTATTACATCAGTACTATCCAACTGGGGGCACCTGGCCCGGCCTGGTTGTGAGTCCTTCAAATAAATTTTTTAGGCCCTCAGCCTGCCCAAGAGTGACATAATACTTTAATAATACCCATAGTCAGGTTGGGTGAACTATTAACCTGCCGCATAAAAAAAGTTCATAATGAAATCATGCATTGCTGTTTACCTTGCGGTAAGGAAGACATTATTTACATGAGTGGTTAAAATATAGAGTGTCACAGAGGAGCACTGAGAAAGCAAAAGTGCTCTTTAGGGCTTGACACCTATACATTGTGAGTTACAGTAGCTAGTACTTGTTGATTGTTTCCTACGCTGCATTTAACTTTGTTAAGGACTTAATGCTATTGTAAGTGTGGAGTACTTATTGACAAGGCTTACAGGGATCCTGTCACTCAAACATATAATAAAAGTCCCTTTCAAGTTAAACATGAAAACCATTTTTTTTAATTAATACCTGTTATAAAGGTATTTAAAAATCCCAACTGTAAAATATTTCCTGCCTCACCTCTATTCCTCAGCATCACAGGCAGGCCAGGCCATTGGTTTCACTTTCCATTCTGCACTTTCTAGATGTCATTGCTCCACATTCTTCCTTATTGTCTATAATTGTATATATAATGGACAACATGTCACTTCTGGCACATACACAAGATTTAGGATTGATATAAAATTGGCATTATCCAAGATTTATATGATGTATATTGGGTAAGTAAAGTTTATTTTGGCTGACTAGCATGTTAGAAAAGAATTTGGAATTGTTTTTGGGTGACAGGTCCCCTTTAATAATAATTGGAGAAGTCCCCTCAGAGTAGCTACACACAAGCTGGCCCAATGCCTGTCTGTGGAGGTGTGGATGAACACGTGTTGAG
Source organism: Xenopus tropicalis (assembly GCF_000004195.4). Lineage (NCBI taxonomy): Eukaryota > Metazoa > Chordata > Amphibia > Anura > Pipidae > Xenopus > Xenopus tropicalis. The sequence continues at coordinate 84,365,331 of NC_030680.2, read as the reverse complement.
AAAAGTGGATCATCTGCCACGTGTGACTGTGCCCTTACAGTGGCCGGGTTGTTGGCACATACAGTGGTAGATCATCCTCTACAAATATCAGTCTTCACATGCAGGCAATGTCATCAAGGACAAGCTATCCAAACCTTTGCAGAGAGTGATAGTCTGGTTGGAGTTTAGATCATTAAATTCTCTAGCTGGTGTTTCATTTATCTTGTCCTGTATTTTAAGTGAGTTGTTTGTGTCATTTAAATTACTTGTACCTATAATATTTACTGTTTACGTTTTGTATGAAAATAAACTGATTTTTTTTGCAAAAAGAAAAACCCAGGCTTTTGTAGTAAGGTTGAAAAAAGGAGTAGGCATGTCATTTTTCTCTCCATTCTGCATAACCTGGTACTTTGTTTTTTTAAAGACACAAAACAGAAGTTCTGCGCTGACAATTTTGAAGACTTGCTGTCTAGTCAAGGTTTTAATGCGCATAAAGAAAGAAAAGGGCCAAGGACTATAGCAGAAATGAGGAAAGAGGAAATGTCAAAGGAAATGGACCCAGAGAAATTAAAGGTGAGATGAATTTAAATTAAAGGGTGTCTTTTGAGTTAACTGTGTATGAGAAGTCCTACAAAGACACCTGTATTCCTCTGTGACACCTAAGTAGTTTCAAAAGCAAGGCAGGGTGTAGGAGTCAGCTCTGAACTGAAAAGCTGGCTCAGCCCTCACAAGTGCATTATATCAGCAGTAATCCCTCTTTTCTTTTTCCTCTGTAAGGTTACTGCAATTTATTATGGGGCTAATGGCAAGATGAAATGTGTGTAAGCTAACTTGTACACCAGCATGGCTTGCAAACATTTTCTCTGAAAAACCACATTTAGGTATATGGCCCTTGTAGCATTTTGACTGCTACTTGGCAGCTATAAAAACCTTGCTGTTTTTATGAACATGTATGCCATAACCCCTTTTTTGCTATAACCCTTAAGCAACATGTATCTTTAATGTACAATGCAGTAGTAGTACAAACATGGAGGACAAACATTGTAATACATAAATATTGCAATAAATAAATAAATACAGTTACAATGAGGTAATGCCACATGCTAGGATACAGAGGAGGGAGGTAGAGCATGCAATCTAAGACCTGTGTTATGGCAGCTTTTCCAGGGATGGCATTTAAGAATAATGTGTGGGAATCTCTGATCCAGTCCAACAAAAAATGAGGCCAGTGCAATTGTAAAATGTTTTTTTTCAGTTTATTAGTACATATTGCATTCAATTTTCTTCCAGCTATTGGACTGGATTGAAGGCAAAGAAAGAAATATCAGAGCTTTGCTCTCTACGATGCACACAGTGCTATGGGCAGGAGAAACTAAATGGAAACCTGTTAGTATGGCTGACCTGGTAACTCCAGAACAAGTTAAAAAGGTGTATCGTAAAGCTGTGCTAGTGGTCCATCCAGATAAAGTAAGTGAAATGTTTATGTTAAGATCATATCCTGTATATGAGAAAAGGGGGAAAAGTAAAAAGCATCATTACAAATAATTTTACAAATGGGGTAACATGAATAAAAATGGAAGCATATGAATATATTTCTCCTGTTTATTGCCCATATAAAACAAAAAATAGCAGGTGCAAAATAAGGGAAAAATATCTGCTCCGCTTTTGTTTGTATTTTCCTATTTTTCCCCTTTTTCCCCTTTATACACCACAGTGTTGGTATAACATTAAAAACAGGTAATTTGTACTTGTCAGAATATTTTGCAGATTGTCTGGTGCCAGTTTAAAATTATTAATTGATATGTCTGCTGTCCTGCCTTATTATGAATCTGGAAGTTAAAAAAAGATATTTTAACACACTTATTTATTTTACAGGCAACTGGGCAGCCATATGAGCAATATGCAAAAATGATTTTCATGGAGCTAAATGATGCCTGGTCAGAATTTGAAAATCAAGGCCAGAAACCACTTTATTAGTCTTCTACATACTCTTGGTCTTCTGCAGATCCATTTTCAAAGCACCAACACCCTTATGTTATGTTTGGGTTCAGTCAGAGGAAAAGTGACTTCATATTTCTTTCAAATCCACAAGTGCAAATTCCTAATCTGCTCAACACAAAAAAATATCCATTCTGCTTTCTATTCCTCACCTCTATTTTTGTGTTATTTACTTTTTTTTTTTTTGTAAAGACTTTAAACAAAGGTTTTATCAGAAGTAACTGAATGAAACCCCTGAATATTCCAAGTGTAATGTCTATACATGAGAAAGGGACTAGTGCATCTATGAGCTCTGTGGGCTGCTAGTAAGCTGCAATATTGTTGGTTGTAGCTAATACCCAAATTGTCAGTAAAATATTTATGAGTAGGACCTTTTGGCATTTACAGAAATGTGAATATGCCAAGTATGGTGAAATACTGCATGACACAATTTAACCAGCCTTCATTATTGCATTCAGATCAATTACAGTAAACTTTAACTTTTTTTTAAAAACAAAACTTTATATTTCATGGAGCTGCTTCTAATTTGGGATTAAATAGGATTCAAGGGCATTTACAAAGGTGTTTTGTTTGTGAGGGCTTGTCTTAGTTGGCTGGTTTATAAATACACATCTCATTAGGAGATAACTGAATATCTACATGGATGCTATTGTGTGAAATTTGGTTTTTACCCCCAAAGGATTTTTATTTTTGCACAATGTTTGGCAACCACAAAAGTTTTCCATACATTAAATATGGAGACGTATTCCAAAAAAACAACACTGTTCGCTGACTTGGCAATGAGGAAATCAGAAGGGGGATAATGGAAGATATTCTATGAGTAAAACCCTGTCATGTAAGTTGTAAGGTTTACATAAGCACGTAAGACATTTTCTTCTCATTAAGGCTGCTAACGTCAGCAAGCACTTTCAGGCATAGTGAATTCTTTCCATACATATCTTAGAAGATATTTTATGGTGCCTGATTCAGGGTAATTAAACAGCTTGCCCAAAGATATAGGTTTCTGTCACTAAACCCAAGATTCTCATGTCTTGACGTACCTACTGAACAATGACAAAACACTGGCAAGAAAAGCCAGGCATTGTGTATAATGACATATCACTTTTTTGTGAGACAGGTTTCGTTATCATGCTATTTTAGTTGGTTTGTGTTTCCAATTCTAAGCTGCTATATTGTTTTTATATTTTTTTTCATGTGCATGACACAAAGTTTTTTATTTTTATTCTTGACCAAGAGGTATGGAAACTGTATATTTGTGTTTATTTATTTATTTACACCACAAAATGTGGGGCTAAACATTATTTCAGCAGAAAAAATGCTTATTGCATACCAGGTTATTTTTGTCATATTGAATTGGCTGTAAGGGTAAAGAAAAAACTTAGCCCCTCTCGGGGAGAACCAAAGAAGTCTAACTTGGGATGCACCAAATCCACTATTTTAGGATCTGGCCGAACCCTGAATCCTTTGAGAAAGATTCGGCCGAATACTGCATATGCAAATTATGGTAAGGAAGTGGTAACAAGAACTGCATGCACAAAGTGTGCGGCAATAACTTTTCAACTTCCATGTTTATCTGACAAAAAGTCATATGATTTTAAAGGAATATTGTCATGGGAAAACATGTTTTTTTCAAAACACATCAGTTAATAGAGCTTCTCCAGCAGAATCCTGTGTTGAAATCCATTTTTTAAAAACACAGAATTTTTTTAATTTTTAAATTTCACATGGGACTAGCCATATTCTTCATTTCCTAGGCCATGTGATAAGCTTTGATAAGCTGATAAACAGTAGCCGATCAGTAGAACAATGAGAAGGTAGCAAGATAGCAGCTCAGAATAGCACTCAATGGTAACAAATCCAAGTCCAGTTTGGGACTCCTCCAGTTACATGGGAGTAGGAGAAACAATAGGTTGCCTGAAAGCAGTTCTAATGTGTAGCGCTGGCTCCTTGTAAAAGCTCAGACTTAGGCACAATGCACTGAGATGGCTGCCTACACACCAATATTACAGCTAAAAAATATACATTTGTTGGTTCAAGAATAAAATTTTAAGTGGTAGAGTGAATTATTTGCTATGTAAACAGTGTAATTTAGAAATAAAAAATATACCATAAAAATCATGACAGTATCCCTTTATGGATTCAGATTTGGTTTGGCCAGAAGCATGGATTCGGCTGAATTCGAATCTTGCTGAGAAGAATCTTGGCTGAATCCCGAACTGAATCCTGTATTCGGTGCATCCCTAAAGGGTAGATTTATCAAAATGTGAGTTTAGAGCTTAATACAAAAAAACTCACCTACGTTCTATTCATTCCTATGGGACTTTTAGAAGTGTATTTATCAATGGGTGAAAGTTAGATACCATATTAATAAATATGCTTCTAAAAATCTCATAAGAATAAATAGAACATGGGTGAGTTTTTTTGTATTAAGCTCTAAACTCACATTTTGATACATCTGCCCCTAAATCTAACCTTGCTCTTTGCCCACAGATTTCCCATTCATTTGGAAGTTAAATATGCTTCCTATAGGCAGCACATCTTAAATCCAAGTGATCCAGAAATAGCTGTGCAATCAGAATGGCCCTGATTGCATGACAATCATGGATCCTCATTAACACAAGACACAATTCCTGATGTTTTGTCTCAGCCATTTTACTATGGAAAAATCTGCAATGACAGCCTAGGTGCCACTGTGTATAAACAAATGGTTTGTTATTGTTTCCAGGATGATAACAGCTGTATTTGCCTGCCTAGACTAAGGGGCTGATTTACTAATCCACGAATCCGAATGAGAAAAATTTGCATTGGAAACGAACATTTTGCGACTTTTTCGTGTTTTTTGCGATTTTGCCGTTACGATTTGCTCGTATATTGTCGCAACTTTTTCGTATTGAGCGCTTGTAAACGGCGGGCAAAACTTTCAGACTTGGCATGATTTTGGAAGCCTCCCATAGGACTCAATGGCACTCTGCAGCTCCAACCTGGCCCAAGAAAAGTCACAATACTGAAGCTTGAATGAATCCGAAACTTTCGTACTTGGCGCGATGGCTACGAAAAAGTCGCAACAATTCGCGCAAGTCGTAACGCTACGAAAAAGCCATAATGGCTACGAAAAAGTTGCAACAATTTACGAAAAAATCGCAAAATACCGATCATTACGAAAAAACGCATTCGGACGCTTTTCGGACGTTCGTGGATTAGTAAATGTGCCCCTAAGGATGTCCACCAAGCAATCCTCAGTGAATTGTGCTGGGAATTACACATTAAAACATATGTAGAGCCATGGGTTGCCTCTACCTGGCCTAAACCAAAAATGATACTTTAACAAATGATGAGAATGAATTTCTGCTGCACTTCCCAATATCAACTGCTACTAGCCACCTTTGGTACCTTTATAACAATGGTTTCAGATTCAACAAGTTATTTGTTTGTGAACTGTATATTCTATACAGAAAAAAACCCAAATCCATAATGTTTGTTTGCAGTTTGCACATGCATCTTTATTGTTAAATGTTTGTTTTAGTAAAACTGTATGGACATTTAGCAAAGTGTTGATAAATGAAAAAAATATCAAACTGGGAAATAATGCAATTTATTGTTTTTTTAATGCTTTATAGAGTACCTAAACCATCCCTTCTCTGCATGTTGGCATTTCAGCAGTACAGGTATGGGACCTGTTATCCAGAATGCTCGGGGCCTTGGGTTTTCTGGATAAGGGATCTTTCCGTAATTTAGGTCTCCATAGCTTAAGTCTGTTAAAAATCATTTAAACATTGAATAAACCCCACAGGATTGTTTTGCCTCCAATAAGGATTCATTATATTTTAGTTGGGATCAAGTGCAAGGTACTGTTTTATTATTACAGAGAAAAAGGGAATAACATTTAAAAATTAGAATTATTTTCTTATAATGGAGTCTATGGGAGATGGCCTTTCCGTAATTTGTAACTTTCTGGATAACGGGTTTCCGGATAAGGGATCCCATACCCGTACATGGGTGAAAGCTTATTGCTTGTCATAACAAATGAATACTTCACATGCACCAATAGCTATAGTACAGTCAGTGGTCATAAACAGATGGCGCTTTCACCAATAACCGTCTATGGAGAATATCTGGCCCCCGGCAAGAAATTCAGTGCTTCCACTTTAAAGTCTAAATAAAAATGCACATACAAACCTTTATTTTAATATAAATTGAGAAGTAATCAAACAACTTTGCAGTTGGCAACTGTATGGAGACAGTTGTCCTTATGGCATCCTGTAGCACGCATCTCCAACCCATGGCACTTCACTTGTTGCCAAACTACAACTATAGAGCTGCAGTTTGGACATTCCTGCTCTAGAGTTACATACAGAATATTTCCATAGTTTCCACGTTTATTTACATAACTATAATTCTAATCGGGATACTTTTTTTTAATAATTACATGCAATATTTTTTTTATGTGTCAGTCTTTTATTTGATTTTGCTTTTGTTTAAATGTCCCACAAAAGTTGTACTACCTGCACAGATATTCTGTTAACCTTTTATATGCAACTCCCCTGAGAAGAAAAGAGCAATTAACAGAAGAGGTGATGAGAGTGTATGCATTAATGAAACTGAGCTTTTGAACAAACATTTGCTTGTCATATTTAAATTTTTTCTTGGAATGTGAATAATGTTTCTGTGATTTGTTAATTGTTTATCTTTTATGTTTGTAGATATTATTGTGATCTACATCTTAAATAATAATAATAAAAATAAACAAATTCATGTTTTTTCTTTATTCTCTTCGTTCCATTGGCGCATTACTGTTATGCTGGACAGCCTAAGAATTGATTGGGATCTAACTGTAGATCTTGAGCTAGTTCCTCACACCACCCTAGCATTGTCACCAACTACACCATTATATCACCCTTAACAAAATTGAGATTTCAAATGACTTAATAAACAAGTGGTGTTGTTTAAATACTGCACTAGTACTGCTCATTTCAAGAACTAGCAGCAAGTGCAAGATGCTGTACATAATATATTCAGGGTGCCAGCAAATAAGAGTAATCCCCAAATCTCACCTAAACTTCTAAGAGTATCCAGGGCAGCATGGCCTTCTAGCTGAGCCCACATGACCACTGGCCTGACACACCTGCAGGGCAACCCCAGAGTTTGGGAACAACTTAGGAAAGAATAGTTTATTACTCATGGGTAATGTTTGTTGTCCTTGGGCATAAAATGTTTTCTTTATGGTCATATTTTACATGGTTGTGCACAAATATGAATGGTTATGTGTTCTGCAAATATATTTTTGTGTTTCAGGGACTGTCCTCTCATCTGGGAGGAGGTCACCTACTACTTGTTTAAAACATTGGTCAGTCTACATCACCCTGTCATTCTATTAAAGCAATTAGATCGAGGCATCAGAATGGGCATTGAGCTGAACATTATATTAGCTAAATATTAGTCAAAGCAGCCAGGCTTCATTCTGCCATAATTTTACCCCAAAATCACAGTATCGGAACTATTAAACTGCAGTCAGTGACATAATTACTGGGGGTGCAGTGGTGCAATCACCCCTTGGGGCCCATGATAAAGCAATATTGCTGGCAGAATACTGTTTTGAGATACTGAGCTTGGTTATGCAATCTGTGGCAATTCAAGGTAGTGGGATCATGGCATTCTGGGGTGTAGACCTTTGCACAATGTTGCAGACAACCAAATCAGAGGCCGAATCATTTTTTTTCCACACTTATAAGACTATAGGATCACTTAAAAATGGCAGCTTCTGCTTTTTCTTGTTCAATTAGCTTCATTTCCTTTAATCAGATTTTTCCCAACCCATGGAAAATTATGACCAGTGAGCCACTAAGGCATATGTGTCAAACTGGCGGCCCGCGGGCCACATCCGGCCCGGCATGTAATGGCATAGGTACAAACTGGGGCCAAATTGGGTAATATACAGTGTTGGCTGCTGCTGCCACAGGGACAGATGGGGGGCAATATGATGGCTGCTAGCACAGGTACACGGGGGAATATGGCTGCTGGCACAGGTACACAGGGGAATATGGCTGCTGGCACAGGTACATTGGGGAATATGGCTGCTGGCACAGGTACACGGGGCAATAATATAGCTGCTGGCACAGGTACATGGGGCAATAATATAGCTGCTGGCACAGGTACACGGGGCAATATGGCTGCTGGCACAGTTACATGGGGCAATAATATGGCTGCTGGCACAGGTACATGGGGCAATAATATGGCTGCTGGCTCAGGTACATGGGGCAATAATATGGCTGCTGGCACATGTACATGGGGAAATAATATGGCTGCTGGCTCAGGTACATGGGGCAATAATATGGCTGCTGGCACAGGTACATGGGGCAATAATACGGCTGCTGGCACAGGTACATGGGGCAATAATATGGCTGTTGGCACAGGTACACGGGGCAATAATATGGCTGCTGGCATAGGTACATGGGGCAATAATATGGCTGCTGGCACAGGTACACGGGGCAATATGGCTGCTGGCACAGGTACAGGGGGCAATAATATGGCTCCTGGCACAGGTACACGGGGCAATAATATGGCTGCTGGCACAGGTACATGGGGCAATAATATGGCTCCTGGCACAGGTACACGGGGCAATATGGCTGCTGGCACAGGTACATGGGGCAATAATATGGCTCCTGGCACAGGTACACGGGGCAATAATATGGCTGCTGGCACAGGTACACTGAGAAATAATATGGCTGCTGGCACAGGTACACGGGGCAATAATATGGCTGCTGGCACAGGTACATGGGGCAATAATATGGCTGCTGGCACAGGTACATGGGGCAATAATATGGCTGCTGGCACAGGTACACTGAGAAATAATATGGCTGCTGGCACAGGTACACGGGGCAATAATATGGCTGCTGGCACAGGTACATGGGGCAATAATATGGCTGCTGGCACAGGTACATGGGGCAATAATATGGCTGCTGGCACAGGTACATGGGGCAATAATATGGCTGCTGGCACAGGTACATGGGAAAATAATATAGCTACTGGCACAGGTACATGGGGCAATAATATGACTGCTGGCACAGGTACATGGGGCAATAATATGGCTGCTGGCACAGGTACATGGGGCAATAATATGGCTGCTGGCACAGGTACATGGGACAATTATATGGCTGCTGGCACAGGTACATGAGGCAATTATATGGCTGCTGGTACAGGTACATGTGGCAATTAGATGGCTGCTGGCACAGGTACATGGGGCAATAATATGGCTGCTGGCACAGGTACATGGGGCAATAATATAGCTGTTGGCACAGGTGCATGGGACAATAATATGGCTGCTGGCACAGGTACATGGGGCAATAATATAGCTGTTGGCACAGGTGCATGGGACAATAATATGGCTGCTGGCACAGGTACATGGGGCAATAATATGGCTGCTGGCACAGGTACATGGGGCAATAATATGGCTGCTGGCACAGGTAAATGGGGCAATAATATGGCTGCTGTCACAGATACATGGGGAAATAACATAGCTGCTGGCACAGGTACATAAACAAAATTGTTACAAAAAAAAAAGATGCCAGGTGTCCAGCTCTGATAAAATGATATAAGAGCAAAGAAAACTGAATTTTAGTGTGTTCAATAAATGTCTATCCTGTTCGGCCCGCGACCTAAAGTGTGTTTTGAATTTTGCCCCCTCAGCAATTGAGTTTGACACCCCTGCACTAAGGGGTCTCCCCTTAGGATTTGCCATTGGTGTTAGATGCCCTGATAGAAGCACCCTTTTCAGGCCTTTGGAGGGTGCTCCTCTTAGAATTCTTTGTTTGAGAACTACATTTTCTTATAGCTGTTACATCTGCCCTTTAAGGCTTCAAAGATTTCTTTTTCCCATGACATGGTAGTTCTTAGATCTCCCAATTCTTTCAAACCAAAAGTCATTTCCAAATCTCAAGAGTTAATTTTACCAACCTTCTTCCCTGATCCTAAAAACAAACAGGACAAAAACCTCCTACCCTGGATGTAGTGATCTGGAGTTAATGTTCACAGAAGTCAATGTACCATTATAAGTGCATAGTGTGTGATTATCTATATATTCTTTACTGTACATGCTAATTGAGGCGAATGACACGTGGGGCATTTTTTTCACACTGTAATTTAGAGAGAAATGCCTGTTTACTACTGGCTAAAATTCAAGCAGTTCAATTAGCCCATGAGGCTCCTGACAGTTCAGGCAGCTGAATCCCTCAGTAGAGGTGTCAGGGAGCTGTTATCTTGTTACCTGCCCAATGCTCTGTTGAGCTAGGGGTGATATCACTTCAACTTGTGTAGCAGCAACTTCAACAGTGTAGCAGTTAAGAGCCACTGGAGTTCATCCAGTTGGAGGACAAGTCACATGGCTATGGGCACCTGGGAATGTAAAATAGCAGTCAGGTGGGTTAGGTTTGAAATTGTGTGACCATTGTGTGTTGAGTTGGGTGCAGGTCAGACTGGGGAAGTACACTTTTACTCTGCTCCTGAAGTTTCCCTGTCTTGGTACCTAAGGTGAATGCAGAAGTAGCATATATAGTGGAAAGATGCGGGTACAGGTTCGGTGTAGATCCTACAATGGCAACATATTGCAGGTTAGGGTCAGGTGTGGGTTATGGTATTGCAGTTTAAAGGAGAATGCAAGCCAAAATTTAAAAAGCATACTGCCCAATAGTCCTCCTATTGTTTAGTAAAAACGCCACACTTTTGGCTCACCTAATCAAATATTTACTCAGTCACACTTACTTCACATTTTCTAGAACAGGCAGCCATCTCTAAAAAGGTATTCTCCCTTCCTTTCCCTCCTTGCTTCATACTGCACATGTGTTTCATTCCCTCCCCCCCCTCCCCTATGCCAGATCCGCTTCTGATTGGCTGGTGGGCATGTGTAGCTCAGAACAGGAGACAGGATCAAGTTACACACATGCTCAGAGAATAGGAAGTCTGCCGCTGGCACCTACAGGAAGGACAGAGAGATTTCAGTGATGCCAGCACCATATCTCAGAGAAGCAAGCAGGGATCTGGGAATTTAGATATGCAGTAAGTACTTAAAAAGAATGCCTTTAGACTTACTTTTAATTTATATTAACCTTTCCTTGTCCTTTAAGGTAGGGTGCGGGTTGAGTTTATCCTGACCCACACAACACTACTTCCCGACCCTAGAGTACTGTCTACAGTCAGATTAGATGGACACTATTGGGATGGGGATGTCCTTTTAAAACTTGCCATTTCCTGTATCTTCCTCATTGTATGGGCATTAACCCCTTTAATGCCCCCTGCTATATTTCATTCCAGGCAATGACATGATGCGAGTTTTCATTTTCTCAGAAGAATATATGGCGCGCATGGACGTGGCTTGCGGGGTTTTCCCAGTGACATGATCATCACTGCACATGATAATGTATATTATCAATAGTGAGAAAACAGTTAAATCCAACATTTACCAGCTAGGCACCTCATTATAGCGCCACAATTAGAACAGTACCATAACCCAGACTAACAGGAAACAAGTAATGTCTATTAAAAAAATCATGTATTTAATACGTGTACATATTAAAAAGGTTTTTTTCTGAGAAGTTCAGAGAAGAGCCAGTTCTAAACCATGAGGGAACTTTAGTATTAATTAATATAGAGGGGGGAGTACCTTGGTCTCAGTGATTCCATTACATGTGAGGAAGACAAGCTACTTGGCATACAAGGCTATCAGCACACACAGGGGGGTATAATGGATGAAATCATGCATTTTCGCACGGAAGTCTAATTCCCCTCCCCAGGATTGAGTTCTCCTGAGCTCTGGGGACATATTATTGCCTAGCAACTGTACATTTCCTTACGTGCTCCGGAATACCAAACCATAAGCAGGAAAATGCGTACCCTGCTGCGTTAGGCATTGTAGCCGCTGTCAGCCTCCGTCCCTACACAGCTATAGCACTTATCCCACTGATATCCCATTGCTAAAGACTTGAGCCTAGAACCCATGCTCCTAGTCTCTGCGGCCCCCCTGCAAGTCCGCCCATCACCTCACTGAACAGGTTGCAGGTGCACTGGAAACAGTTAAGATACAGTGCGACAACAACCACACCCTTCAGCGACAGCCATCTAAACAAGCTAACGTCACACAGGAACCGAACGTCACTCTTTCAGATCTGCCCAAATTCTGCTAGTTCTCATAGCAACAGAGTAAATAAAGCAGCTGACTGGAGTGGACCGCGTTATCCAATCACGGGCACGTTGGGGCTAAAGTGACAGGCCAAGTGAGCAATGAGAAGGAAGCGAAATAGTCCGGCCACGGCAACAGCAGCCTCATGACCACTAAGGATCGGCCTTATAAGCCTGCCTTCCAGCGCAACACTTAGGACTTCCTGCTTCCCCTCACTGCCTGTGTGTCAGGAAACAGGAACAATAAACAAAATACACTACACCAAAGAGCTCGGCTCCTGCCCTAACATGGCGGGGATTAAAGGTACTGCTTTATTTCTTACTCACACACATCTCCCGGAGCTTTTCCAAGGCCGGGCTGTATGTCTCACTAATATCCTATTGGTTTGCTTATACTAACATAACAAGAAGCAGTACGTTGTAGTTGAGGTTGTGTCAGAAGCCCTAAGTGTACCTTTACAAAAGACTAGTTCGGCCATAGTTCGCAGCACTTAGCCGGGTATTTTGATCTAGAACTTTAGAACGTTTGTAGATTACTGTTCTAACCTCATTTTGCCATTATTTGTCCTACCGCCCAGCAGCTGGCAAGGCAGACCATGGTCGTTGTGGCGTTAGATTAACACGTGTTATGTAGGGGTTTATTCCAATATATTTGCCCCCTGCGAAACTATTTTTAAACATTTGGATTATTCAGGGAGTTGTCGTGATACCTACGGTGTCAAAATACTTCAGCAGATATACATTGTCTTATTGTTTCAATTATCGTAAAAGAGCAGGAAGTCAAAAATGGCAATTGTGTTGGGGTCACTTAAAATGTGACAATGATCTACTTTACCCTTATTATCATAGTCAACATGTAATTATATTTTACTTACTAGTTGCACTACTTGTACAATGAACTCCTCCTTATCTGTAATTATGAGAACCAGACAGCTGTGAGGGGATTGGCTAAAGGGTTGTTGGGGGAGTGTTTGGAGGGAGAAGGAGTTGTGATAGGTCATGGTGGGGAATTCTAGGCTCAGGCATGTGCTCCATAGAAGTATTGCAATCTAGAGTGTGATGCAGTTAGAATCAGAGGAGATAAGGTTGGGGGCACAGCATAGGGGACATATATAAGTATATCTGTCAGGGGGTTTACTGTTAAGGGTGAAGACACACGGAGCTACTAGTAGCAGCTACTTTTTTTTAAGGCTACTAAACTCCAGAAGATACCCTGCCGTAGACAATACTGAGAATTGCTTCTGCTAAAACACACATAGAGACAATTATTAGTAAATGATCTGCATTGTCTATCTTAGTAGCCACAACCAGTAGCTGCTACTAGTAGCTCCGTGTGTCTTCACCCCAAAGGGGACTTGGAAATAATTCCAAATTATTATACAGTCTGGGTGTTAGGTTTATTTTCTAAAAGTATTTATCTAAAAGTGTTTGGTTTTAATCCAAGTAGCATTATAGAGCCATTGCATGGTTTAACATAGGGGGGTAGCAGATAATGGATGAGTCTAGCAGAAGCAGGTAGAACAGACTGAACTGGAGAAAGACAGTATGGTGGAATACCAGTGTGCTGTAAGTTGTAGTATTGTAGGTGCAAAAATTAAAGGATAGTGAATAGGTGTTTTGGCTTTTCGAAGACAAATTTAGATGTGGGGTGTAAAAGAGAGGTGATCATCAAAAATGTCTCAAACAACGAGCCTGTGTGGATGAATGAAAGGTGAAATCTGAGAGACAGGAGAAGATAGTAATGGAAATGAAATAATAATAATAATAATAATTTTCTCCTTTACACATACCAGTGACTTCAACACCCTCCCTATGTGTAAAATATAATATCATTATAGGGTCACTGACTCCTGCCTCCACTTCTTGGCATTGTGTAATAGAAAGGAGCCTGAGTGGAGCTAGTACTGTGCATGCTCTGCCCCTTCCTTCTTCATTTGCATAGCATGAATCTAACCCCAGCCAATACCTCAAGTTGGGTGCCATGGGTCCCTCCAGACTAGCACCCTCTCTCCTTTGTGTGCAAATTAGGCCACCCGCAACCACACATGCTATGCTAATGAGTGAAGAGGTGGCGCTGCTCACTCTGCACTAAGCCTTTGAAAGGTACCGTATATACTCGAGTATAAGCCGATCCGAATATAAGCCGAGGTACCTAATTTTACCTAAGAAAACTGGAAAAACTTATTGACTCGAGTATAAGCCTAGGGTGGGAAATGCAGCAGCTACTGCTAGGTTTCATTAAAATAAATACCAATAAACTGACATTAAATGAGGCATCAGTGGGGTATATGTTTTTAAATATTTATTTCAAATAAAAACTGTAAACTAGCTCTGTAAGTGGAGGGTCAACAAAAACAATTGTTTTATCAACAATGATACCTTAAGAGTACTCAGCAACCAAGCTAAAACACAAAGAGTTAAAAGCCTTCAAAACTATATATAGTTTATAGAACTATATAGAATATAAAGTGAAATGTCTAGTGCAGAATGGGACAGGTGAGGATGGTAGATGAAGATAAATTTGGGAGCGGGCCAGGGCACTGGAGGGTCTGGTTGCGGGTGGCCTAATTTGCACACAAAGGAGAGAGGGTGCTAGTCTGGAGGGACCCATGGCACCCAACTTGAGTATAAGCCAAGGGTGACTTTTTGAGCACATTTTGGGTGCTGAAAAACTAGGCTTATACTCGAGTATATACAGTAACTGCGAAATAAGTGACAAACCTGCTGGTAAAGGCTGACTTCTTTATAAAGCATAAAGTAAACTAAACAAGTCCCTGCTTTGAGAATACTTATTTTGGCAATAGGGCTTTGTTGAAAACTTGTTAACAAAATAGTGCACATCGCATTTAAGATCCATCATGCCCTAATCTGCTCTAGTCCTTTTTATCCTTAACTTCACCTCTACTGGGCAATTAAACCATCTTTATATCCCAGTGAAGTTATTGATTCTATGCAATAGCAACACATGTGTGCACTCACTCACTCACTGTTACTAACATACTTACATTTAATACAGGGGATCCTTAGTGCCATGGGTCTTGTTTCATATATATAAATAGGATACCACTGTCACAAGAAGGCACATTTGTAATGGCAGGTGCAAAGGCTGTTTGACTGTGTTTATTCAAGTCTGCAAACCCATAATATTTCAGGGTGGTGCCTTCCCTTAGGCGTGGTAGTGAGATGTCACCAAGTCATTATTAGGTCTAAATACCCTAACACCCTACCCCACTTCTGAAAACAAGATATTAATGCTGCAGTGAATCTGGGGTTAGATTAGCAAATAGCCAGGTGAATACAAGATGTTTCATATAGTTTTGTGTCATTTCCTCAATTGTATCATTAAATGTTTAATATCTACCTTAAAGAAGTTAATCTTATTTTGTGTAATATTGTATACAATCTCTTTCCAGCACTTGTTGCATTATCCTTTAGTGGAGCTATTGGATTAACCTTCCTTATGTTGGGATGTGCCTTGGAGAGCTACAAGTAAGTACCTCAGTAAAAGTCATTTTATACAATTACAGCAGTTCACTTAAATTATGGGTTTGCAAAACCTACATTTTTGTGTTTACAGTAGAACCCCCATTTTACTCTGTAGGGATAATTGAAAAAAACAATGTAAAAACTGTAAAAAATTAAAACCAGGGAAATGTGTTAAAGCACCTTTTTCTTTAAGTACTTAAAGGACATAAGCACAGGGATCAGTTTCATTTTGAAATACAATATTTAGTGTGTTACTAACAAGGGTTAAGCAGTGCAGCATTAATGTTACACTATGGGACAGCATTTGCAAGACCTCCCTGCCAGTCACATGCAAAACCTAAAGCAAAAAGTAATGTGCATGACTGTATGAGCTGCAGCCTTACTGGAGGAAACGTGGCAAAGTATGCATCTCAATAGTTATTTAAACCTCTTTATTTCACTAATAATAACATTCACTGAGGACAACAGTCATTTTCGGAACATTAAAACAAATGTTTGTTGTAAAAATCAGGGAAAAGGTAACAGCTGAAATGCAATATAAATTGGTGGGACCACAAAAATTGGTGTAACTTGTGAAAAGTTAAAGGAGACATATCCTATAAAAATTATGAATGTACCAGTGAATTATTCTCCTCTAGATATAGAAGGATTGTGCTTAAAAAAGTTGTATTTCAGACTGATTTATTGAGAAATTCCACCAAAACTCCACTAGCCCCGCCCATCAGTTCCACTTCCTGCTGGTTGAATTCTCTGGATGAGCTGGGGAGCCGGCGGCTCTCCATACACTTCACTGTAGGATAGGAACCAATCAGCAGCTAGGCTGACCTGATAGGGAACTGAAGCCTGTCTGTGCTTGTGTGATTGCAGGGCTGTGATTGGCTCTCCCCCTACTGTGCTTCTGGCAGGGACCGTTAGGACACGGCCACTCTTCATTTCAAACTCTGACAGATCTATAGGGAGCTCCAATAAAGGGGCCATTTTTACAGAGAGGATTAATTTTCAGCACAAAGTGAATCCAGCACCGTATATTACTCATAATTGCCTACAAAATTAGGGTTTTCCCCTTTATCCTATATGTCCCCTTTAAAATTAGGGTACGTAACGTATTCACTGTATTAAAAGAGAAGGAAAGGTAAAAACTAAGTAAGCTTTATCAGAAAGGTCTATGTAAATACAGCCATAAGCACTCACAGAAACACTGCACTGAGTCCTCTGGCAAACAAAACAGGATTTCTAGTCCCTTTGTTTTCCTGTGGCAGAGACCCTCGCAGCTCTCTCCTCTCTCCCCTCCCTCAAGAATGCTAAGAACTCCCCCCTCTTAGGAATGTGTGATCTGAGCTAATTATCAGGAAGCTTCCTCATAGTCTTACTAACTGCACATGCACAGCAGTCTTGGGGGCTGATTTACTAATCCACAAATCCGAATGAGAAAAATTCGGATTGGAAAACGAACATTTTGCGACTTTTTTGTATTTTTTTGCGTTTTTTTCGTTGCCGCTATGACTTTTTCATAACTGTTACGACCTGCGTGAATTGTCGCGACTTTTTCATAGCCATTATGACGTTCGTGAATTGTTGCGACTTTTTCATAGCCATTATGACGTTCGTGAATTGTTGCGACTTTTTCATAGCTATCATGACTTTCGTGAATTTTCGCGACTTTTTCGTATTGAGCGCTCGAAAAATTCGCGACAATTCGCAAAATACCGATCATTACGAAAAAGAACGGATTCGGACGCTTTTCGGACATTTGTGGATTAGTAAATGTGCCCCTTGGTCTTGGTGCAGGAGCAAGGCATTATGGGAACTTTCTTTACAGAGCTCAACAGTTTTTTTTCCTATGAGGCTTCTGATCATCTGAACGGAAGAAATATGACACTTTTGAGAGAACTGAAGGTATGCCTGCAGCTTGAGATTAACTCTTTATTAGCCTTTCCTTCTCCTTTAAGATTTTTTAGTGTGATTGCAGTCTGACTAGTTATTCAAGACCACTTATGCATTGCTTTGGGGCCACCTAGGTAGACTGCATGGTTCAATTGTCAGGGTGTAGCAGTTGGAAGCTAAAAGCTAATGTGCATGAGGCCTAATAGTGATGTTGAATGTCACCGCCATTAGAATCGTCAAGCTTAGAAAAGCATTGATTTTAATGTTCAAAAGATCTACCCTGTGGGATGTTACTGTAACTTTCATAAGCTTTTTTTTATGTGCAGCAGATATCAACATGCTTTAATTACAGGGCCAGTTAAATATATTGTGAGCATACTGCTGGTGTGGCTCCCATGATGTGCAGAGAATTAATACTTGTCCTTGTGCACGTATGTCTTTCATGCCTTGCCAGCAATGTTTACATGATGCGTATAAAAAAAAAAATTAAAGCCTAAAATGAATGACTAAAAATGCTGTATTTTAAATATTGACCTTACTGCACAAGCTCAAAGTTCCAGCAGCCCTGTCACAGCTTGCCATTTCTTTAATGCCAGTGACACTGCACATGCTCAGTGCATTTTGGGCTAATGTTAAGAAGCTAAGGTTAGGGGTTGTCGAGATCAAAACATTAACGGTAAGTGAGTATACAGCTATCTGTCATAGATACTAGTAGACAAAAACAACAGCAGGCAGGCACTTCTGGAACTCCTTTTCAGTATCAAAAAATGTTGTCAAGAAGCAGCTCGAAGTATAGATAAAAAAGTATAAAATTTTATTTAATCCATAAAAAAACAGCAATAGCCTTACGCGTTTCGTACCTAGAGGGGTACTTAATCATAGGCTATGATTAAGTACCCCTCTAGGTACGAAACGCGTAAGCTATTGCTGTTTTTTTATGGATTAAATAAAATGTGATACTTTTTTATCTATACTTCGAGCTGCTTCTTGACAACATTTTTTGATACTGAAAAGGAGTTCCAGAAGTGCCTGCCTGTTGTTGTTTTTGTATATTATGTATGACTCCCCAAGCTGAAGGTCTGGGGCATGAGCACCTGGACCCATCTGTACAGGGGGTAAGATTTCATTTATTACAGCAAGATGTTAGTCTGTGTTATCTTTGAAAGAGTTTATTCATGGATACTAGTAGAGCTAATTACTAAATGATTATGATGCAAACTTCTCTGGTTTTTATGCCGTTACATAAAGCTGAATTAATTATTGATAACCTTTCTGTTACCTCTTTACTGCTAAAGAGCTCAAAAGGAAGCTGAATCATTTAGGAATACTGCCATAAGTGTGGACATGCTAAGATGGATGCAGATATTGCTTATTGATGCCATTGCTTCCAGACACATTGCTTGCACTTTGACATAGTTGCGACAAGCAACTATAATAAATAAATCAGTGAACAATGAGTAACCTCCTATCCAAATATCTTTTCCTTTTCATACCATGTCATGTAATGATGCTGTTTACTTGCATAGACACTGTGTAAAAAAGACTAAATGGGCAGAATCGCAATTGATAGTTACAATAAGGGAACATCTGTTTGGCATAACTAACCAAAAACACTATTGAATGTAGACTTATATAATTCCACAATAGAATTCTTTAAGCCTCTCAAGTCACATTAAGAAGAAATCAAGAACTTCAAACTTGAAGTTTAGTATCCTGGGGGTTGTAGTTTACATTTAGGATGATGGGATATTGATTTAATTGTAAATTATATTATTGCCTATTAAAAGTTGCAAGGTATATCATCCTTACAAAGAGAGAGATTTCATCTAAATACCATAAACATGCATTTCTTTTTTTGCCAACAGGGTGTATTGGCCTTTGTTTGTTTTGATATTTTATGCCATCAGTCCAATTCCTTATTTTATTGCCATACGAATCAGTGACGATACCGATGCTGCCAGCAGTGCTTGCAGGGAATTGGCATTTTTCTTCACTACTGGAATCGTTGTCTCTGCCTTTGGCTTGCCTATAGTTCTAGCCAGAGTTGGTGTGGTGAGTGTTCCTATAAGGCATAATTGAAACATGTTTGTTGTGACTGTGTTATAATCTAATACTGTGAAACTGTAGGTGCTGCTCTACTGTAGCTAATTAAGACAATGAATTTTGTGTATTTATTTAAAATATGAGCAGTCCTCTAGATGGTGCTCTAACCACAACAGGATACATATCCATTTAAGTAGGACAGCTCTCCTAAAAATGTAGCAACTTCATGCTTTCTAGATCTTACATTAACTCCCTGTCTACCACCAGTTTCATACAGGGGAAATATATACTGATATGTTTTTGATTGAAGGGTTACAAAGCTTCCTTTTATTTTCAGCTACATCTTACATATTTACATCTTGTAGCATCACCTGTATTTTAAGGTGTCAAAATGTGTCAATCAGGTCTTGTATTATATTACTACCTGTACTTATATTATATAATATTAAATAGCTCTTATTTGTATTTTTCCTTACAGATTCTGTGGGGTGCGTGTGGACTGGTGCTTGCAGGGAATGCTGTTATTTTCCTTACAATACTGGGCTTCTTCATTGTGTTTGGAAGATCAGATGACTTTAGCTGGGAGCAGTGGTAAAGACTGACACTCTTCATTGCCGTATGCACTGGCCACATGCCTCCTGCTCTTATATATGTAAATACATTGTGTATATGTAATCATGACATAAATTCAGATTATAGTCTTTATTAGTTTATAGTTTGTATTCCTGAATATAAAAAGGTTTGTACACGCTCTCTCTGTCCCTCTGTGTATGTGAGGGAGGTACATTGCACTTTTAGCAGTATTCAGAAACATGACAAGTCTGAAAAATGGGGGGCATTTTCCCCTGGCTTATTGGAAAGAGTGGTGATTTCATTTACCTAGTATTAGAGAGATACCTGCACCTCATTGTTTAATAAGCCAGTCAGTGAACAGGTCCCTATTTTTCAAACATTGCTATCTGTTTGAATGCTGATAGAATGCAGCACAGCTTGGATAAACATAGGACATCCTTGCATTCAGATTGTAGTTTTCTGGGAGCCAGTTTATATATATATAACTTGCCGAAACAATTTTCAGTGCAATAGTCATTTTAATGTAACTTTTTCTCCCTTTTGTAAATTATATTTTTCTATAGTAATTAAAAAAAATGCTTTATAACACAAAAGTCAAAATGTGTCTTGCAGTTGATCATTTTTGTGTTAAGTCTGGGGGGAAGTGAAGTGATGTCATTATTAAACATGAACACTAAATATCCTTTTAGTATCCTTTCGTAAGTTAATGCTGAATACATATGAAACAGGGCCATCTATCGCTTTTAGTTAACATTTGGTGCTGGGAGGAACTTAAAACCCCCAAAACATTTAAATGTAATATTGCTTTTTAAACTGTTTTGTAATGTACATTTTTTCTTTCATGATAAATATGTCACGTCTCACAAGGAGGGATATTGTGGAGAGGGAGGGCAGTTGAGAGCCTAAAGGCTGGGTAATCCGAGTGTATACATAAACAGCAGAACTGAGGTCAGAAGCCATGATAAAGTGAATGTGGAATATAATAACAAGATGTGATAACACAATAGCTTACGGTGCACTGAAGGAACAAAACAAATATATACCGTATATATGGCAGGCAGAGACAGAGTCAAGTAAATTGGCCAGTAGTCAGGACAGGCAGTAGTTAGGCAAAGTCTAGTAATTGGGCAAGTAGTTGGGACAGGCAGCTGGCAAGTGAAGTCAGGAACAGGCCAAAGGTCCAACCTGGAGATCCACAAGAACAGGTCAAGGACAGGCACTAGAGCTCAGAAACTAGGCAAACAGACACAGAACAAGCCAGGGACTCAGGAAAAGGAATCGGATAGGGTAACAAGGAATCACTAAAACAAGCTTAAACAGAGTAATGACTAAGCACTGAGCAAAGGTCAGGGGCAGGCTTATAAAGGGACTTAATAGAATAATTAGCGGCACATGGGGCTAATGAGGTGGGTAGAGGAAAGGGAGCAAATGGCAGGAATACAAAAAGTACAGAGAAAACCAAACAGGACCAGTACTAACAGCCCCTAGTGGCTCAGTTGGGTAATGTACCAGCAGTCCGAAGAACAGTAGAGGGACAGATCCTGATAATATACAGTTTTATACTGCAATATCATGAATTTGCAATAGAAGTTTCCCCTTCTGTTCTGGTCAGCAGTTTGGCACTCTAAAGGTTAAGTTACTGATGTAGGAAGCATGCCTGTTTCTTCAGTGCTTATTTCTTTTGTTCATTGTCAGAGTTGAAAGGAGCCATATAACTGAGTAAAGGAGATGCTTTTGGCATCAGCAACTTAACCTTCACATGGCCAACAGGCCTGACAGAACAGCAGAGGGTGCTTCTGTTACACATTTTTAATATTATTTATGAATTAGGTAGTTACTGTTAATATAATGAAAATATTTTGCAAATTATAAAGCTGCCCAGAATTAGTTTGGGGTTTTTTAGTTCTCCTTATTAGCACAACTAAACAGTTATTATTGGCCAGTTGTTTATTAAATAAGGAAGCGATTGGCATTTAGGTTTAGATTGTGATTTAGCACAACGCAACATATTCATTTTGTTCTCTTCTGTGCTCCCTTACTTGCTTTTATCCCTTTTGAGATTTCTGTGGGAGCGTATTTGTGGAGTGTAAATCTATTAAATGCCTGCGACCTATGGACTTATTAATCAATTTTCGAGTTTGTAAATTCAAGTTTATTTTAATATATCAAATTTTTCGAGTTTAAGAGTTCGGCTTGACTTTGTCTATGAGAACTCCCATTAACTTCTATAGAAGCTTGCATGCTTTTAGATGGCGATTTTTACATTCAGGTTTTTTGCACTTAATAAATACCAGACATTGAAGTTTTTGAACCATAGCTCAAATATGAGTTTTTAAGTGCAAAAAAACTTGAATCAAGAAAAAAAAAATGAACTCGACCATTGATAAATCAACCCCTTAGAGTTCACAGAAGTTCCATGAATCCCCCTATAGTCACTTCAATAGATTTATATTAATATAATTATATCAAAAGTATTTATAAAACACTAATGTATTCAGAAGTGCTGTCAATAGAGGAGTGTATGTATTAAACATACAAATAGTAGCTTATGCAGAAGGGCCCTGCTCATTACAGCTAACAATCTAAAAGAAGAAGGGACTGTCAGAGGTCTAATGCAGGCAGTAAGCATCACTTGGATAGTCCTTTGCTTCTGGATTTAACCCTTTCACTGTCAACAACGTACGGTGTACGTCGTTGCAGTAAAAGGCTTTATCTGCCAACAACATGCGCCGTACGTTGTTTGGCAGATAAAGGTAAGAGAGTTTTTAGCGATGACAGCCCCCTGGGCAACGAGCCAGGGGGGCTGTCATGTTGGCCCTGCGACGCGATAAACCTGTAATTTTCTGGGATAAACCTTCTGTTAGTGGATTATTTGGCCTTGAAATCTAAAGTATGCAGCTTTCTGAATTTGCTTTGGAATTTGGTAGTGTACTGCTGGGAGTTTTTGACCTATACAAGTGAGAAATCTTCATAAAACTATATATATTTGGTATTGGAACGTTTAGAAGACATGGGACTTTCCAAATCAGTTGTATTTTTGTGCATAAAATAATTTTTGTTTCTGGTATGTGTATTTATATTATGGAAGATGTGATTTTTTAAAAAAAATTTTTTAGGCATTTAGAAGCCTATATCTTGTTACAAAATTCTACCATATTTTTAAAGCTTAGGTTGTCCTGAAAAAAACAATATATTGTTTTCCTGGGTAAACTTAAAGTCCCCCCGAGGAAAGACCACTAAAGTGAAACAGTGCAAAATGTTCAAAAACTGTCTGGCAGTAGAAGTTCCGCTTTGACCAAAACAGCTGGCAGTGAAAGGGTTAAATATTGAGCTAACAGAGCTTCTGTGAATAAATGACAAGTGTATTGCGTTTGTTTCATTTATTCAGTGATTCTTTACAGGTACTACTGGCTCTACTTGCAGTTTTACCTTTGCCTAAGCCTCCATTGCCTGCACCATGGCCACAAGTTTCCCACAGGGCTTCAGCTGTCTAAAGTATAGATATTCCAGTAAAAAATTCTGCTAAAAAAGTTTAAGGTACAGTGTCCCTCTAAACAGCAGAAATGCCAATGACATCATTTATAGCTATAAAGTTAGATATATATTGTTTATTCAACAGAATAGTATCCACAAGGGGACTAAAATGTAAGAAAATGGATACTACTATGTTAACTGGATAATCAACACATTTTTTGTATTTTAAAGATAATTCTATTTGATCATGCACCTCACACAGAATGGGCTGGCTATTTGTGCTATAATAAACATTTATCAGCTATTTTTTCACTTTAACTTGGTGTGCTGGTGTGCACACTAACACACATATAATTTCAAAGTAGGTGTACATTTTGCATCTGTGCAGGTATTTCAACTGCTGCTAGTAAACATCAGCAACAGTCAAAACACTTATGTACCATAGTACCACAGACCTTACAACCGGTCAGCAATTCTTATCCTGAGATTAAACCACTGAAGCAATCCTGTTGCCATGACTAAAAATGCTTTCTGTGTTAGTTACATTTAGAAAAAATCCATTGGCAATATGCTGTCCTATAACAGAGGAGCGGTGAATCAGGCTACTAGGTGTGGGTGTGAAAGACACAGCCATATTTGGGGCATTTTGTATATAACATCGCTTTAAACATAGTTCGCTTATTATATTTAATAAGCCAATGGGACTATTAAAAACAAAGGCAATATATAATTGTACTTCTGATTTTTCCAACAATGCTTCCTGTTTCTTAACAGTGCTCAAGTTTGCGTGTAGCTTTTGCAGAAATACACTTAAACACATTGGGAAATACTTAAAAATAGGCGCTAAGCAACAGGTATCTCTGCAACAGAGATACACCTAAAGCTGGCCATACACGCACCGATACTATCGTACGAAACCTCGTTTCGTACGATATTTGGTGCGTGTATGGCATGTCGGCGAGTCGACTGATATCGCAGGAAGCTGCTGATATCGGACGACTCGCCGATCGGCCAGGTTAGAAAATTTTGATCGGGCGCCATAGAAGGCGCCTGACCAAAATCTGCCGTCAGGGCTGAATCGGCAGAAGGAGGTAGAAATCCTATTGTTTCTACCTCCTTATCTGCTGTTTCAGCCCTGACTGTGTGTGGCGGATCTGACAATGTTTCGTGCGACCGATGGTCGCACAAAACATCGTCAGATCGCCACGTGTATGGCCAGCTTTAGTCTGATACCAAATCCTGTTTATCAGGCTCCTGTCTAATTAATACAGTCTGAGCATAAAACCACAGAGTATATCTAGCCATGCCAGCGTGTTAGTTATATAACATATTTCTAATTGTTCCTTAATCATTATTTTCTGTACAAATTTGGTTTAACACATCAATAGCAGTTAACATCCTTCTACAGTATTTTGTATTGTATATGAAAGCATTAACTCATAATTCTATGCTGTATCTATTTAAATTTATCAAAACAGATATTTACATTTTATTTAACGTAGCTAAGACACAGTCATGCAAAGCAGTGCTGAGGAACCTGAGGTCTTCTAGCATATTGTGAGTTGTAATTTGACATCATCTAAAGGGCCACTGGTTGTCTTCTAAAGAACTTTTATAGGTGAAAAAAAAACATATAAAGCAGTAGGGTGGGATTTCTTCTGTCAGATTATGTGTTTGCTCAGGGATTCTCAGCTTGCAGGTCTCTGCTGTTTTTTCATAGCATCGTTTGTCCAGACTACCATCTTAGATTGCCTTTAGCCCAACCATGACAAAAATTGGTGGGGGGAGCTTCCTCTCTGCTGTCTGTTTCGCATGAATACTTAAAAGCACAATACACGGTAGACTCATTTGCAGTGAGATGGTATCCATGCAGGACGTCATTGTGCTGGCTTGTGTTCTCAGCAGATGTTCTTATTGAAAGGGAGAAGTAAAATGTGTTTTCTGTATTTTTGTCTTTGCTCTTCACAGGCCAAGTTCTACTGCCTTCTTTATTCTGAACCAAAGAAAGTGTACCTGTAGTGCTAGAGAAGCTATTTGAATGCTGGGTTGATATTACAAATTTATTTACAGGTAGTTTGTTTTATTTGGTCCCTAGCATTGCTTCAATAACATGAAAAGCTTTAATGTAAAATGGGCATTTTTGCCCCAGAAACTATAAACTTTTGGATGGCTTTCTGGAGTTTGTTTTGAACAGCTGAATGGTTGCGGCTTGATGGTTATGACCTTAACCTACTTAAGGCTCACAGCACACTTCTAGTAAATCTCCTAGAGTGCTGCGGGCAACTAATCTCCTGCAAATGCTTTGCCACTGGCTAACATTGAAATTGCTAGTGGGAAAACATACGCGGCATGTTAGCTTTGCAAGGAAACTTGTGCTTCACTGCCACTTATTTCAATATTAGCCAGTGGGAAGGAAACAATAGACGTCCCATGGGCCATCACCCTAAAACACACATAGACTTATCAAGGCACGTTTATCCTAACATCCATCATCTAATCTTATGATTCAGAAGCCAGTAACACCAGCAAATGATAATGTGCCCCCCCAAGTGACTTGAATCGCTTATCTTTTACCCCAGGCTGGTGCCCCTGTTAGGGCCGTGGTAGACGGTGAGATTAGTCGCCTGCGACAGATCTCCCTTGTTGCGGGCAACTAATCTCCCCGATATGCCATCCTACCGGCTTGAATGTAAATTGCCGGTGGGATGGCATATGCGCCATTTTTCCTCTCAAGGTAAAGTGTGACTGAAGTGTGACAGGTCACGTGGCTGTGGCACCCTGGGAAATGAAGAATATGGCTTGCCCCATGTGAAATGTCAAAATTAAATATAAAAAAAATCTGTTTTTGAAAAATGGATTGCAGGATTCTGTTGGAGAAGCTCTATTAACTGATGCGTTTTGATAAAAACATGTTTTCCCATGACAGTATTCCTTTAAGGTTTAAGTGTGATTAAATAATCTAAAGTCATAGTAGTTTTAACACATAATAGTTTTAACACAAAGGAAAAAGATTCTAGCAAGGATGTTCTTTTGATCCAAATCATCTCCACTAATAATAAAAGTATCTGCAGTGTTACTCAAAATGCATTAAAAAAATGCTGAATCCACCTTCTGTGGGGCTGCGGTATAAAATATACTAAACAAATTTGACTGTTGCTCCACCTTATTCACATTCATCCAGTATTATGTTTAAACCTTAATTGTTGGTAGCCATAGAGGTTATACTGTTAATCATGGTTTAATGTTATAAAAAGTTATAAAATAGTTCTCTATGATTTCTAACAGGAATCTACACTTGTTTATGTGCCTTATATTTTTATAGTGAGCTCCAAATTCTTGCTTAGCAATGACAGGTTCCGCTTACTCTTTCACTTTCATCTTGTTCATACTGCGCAAATTGTCATATTTTCAAATCTCTTGGTTTTTTTATATACATTTATTGGACCTTTGTACTTTTAAATACGGTAAATAAACAATAAATATTGACATGTTTCAGTCCTTGTGTATGTTCTGTTATAAGAAGTGAGCTAAACTGATAAGTGACTCATATATACTATGCTTTTTCTGTGTTTTTTTTTATGCGTTTTGTATCAGGCCAGTATTCATCCTGTATAGTACTGTATCAAAAGCTTTAGAAAAATATAAGTAGATAATTGTCATGCACAGTATCCCACAACCCAGAACAAATGCCAAGATTCCAGTCTGAGCTCACTCTTTTGTCCATATCGGGCACCTTTCACTTCAGGAGGAGCCCTCCACTACACATGTGCCGCCAAGACTTAATGTGGAAGAACTGAGGCAGGAGTTCTGGGCAAGCAAGGGAACCAGAGCATGTCACAGGAGATGCTGCATCAAGTTTGCATCAAAATAAAAAAAGCACGCGCCACAAAGTCATAGAACGCACGTGCCGGAAGATCCAGAAGAGAGAAGCGGCCATTCCTGCTGGTAAGGAAGGCGGTTATCCCTGTCCCCTCACCGTGTCAATAACATCCACTTCCACCCCAATGTCTGGGATTCTGCATACTGCCTCAAACATTACATTTGTAAGATCTACTGCACATAAAACCATGCAGGCACATGGTTAGTATTGAGATTTGGAATGTATTCAAGTGTCATATCTTATTAGCCCCTCCAAAAGCTTTCCTACTACTCATGACAAACTATTGGGCCTATGGATTTATAGAGTGGGCTATCTTTTAGAGTAATGGAAATGCATTAGCAATATGCCTATCTCTTGGTACCATGCCAGTTCTTAAAAAAACAATGAGGAAAGTGGTTTAGCAATCGCAGAGCTGAGCTCTTTTAGTAACCTGGGATAAATACCATACTGTCCTGAACCTTTGTTTACTTTCACATGTTCTAGTCACTTTTGAACTTCCTTCAGTCAACCAGCCATTAGAGATTACATTTTTTTGAATATGGTCTATTAAAAAGGAAGCCTGCAATTGTTGGTTTATCAGTTGTATAAACAAATGAAAAATAGCAGTTTATAAACTCTGCTTTTTCCCTGTTCTCATCAACCAATTTACCTCTCTCTGATACTAAGGGTCCCACCCCATGTTGCAGTAATGATCAATGGCTTTGAAAGAAAGCAATGATGTCATTGAGAGGTTGCTTATTCATCAATAGTTAGGGTTTAGCATTAGAAGTATCAATCCCCTATGCTGCTTATAGCCAGTAGAGAAATACACTATATGGCCAAAAGTATCTTGACACATGCCTGTGAAATATTTAATTCTCAGACCAAGGGTATAAATAGGGAATTGGTCTTCTCTTTGCTGCTAAAACAGTTTTAACCTAGGAGGCCATTGACATCAACGAGGTTGAGCAGTGATGTTGAACCTAGACCTCACTGTGCACATTCGACATTATTGTGCTGAAATGGAAAAGAGCCTTCTCCAAACTGTTGGCACAATTTCGGAAGCACTGAATTACCAAGAATGTCATACTCTGTAGCCTTAAAAAAACAGGCCCTGATCATTATTCTTTTTTCACCAAACTGTGGCATTATTCATTCGGGCATGTAGTGCTTTCCTTCCTTCTCACTAATCCAGAATTCCTGATGGTGAAATGCCATTTATAAGTCCAGATGATGCATTCCATTGCTTTTAGAGTTTAGTGTTTACGTGTGGTTGCCCATAAAATCCCCACTGTATCTGTGAATATAGGTCTAGCACTGACATTGCTTCCAGAGACAATTTAGAAAACAGGAGTGATGTTCCAGCTGAAGACAAGTCCTTTAAGGAGCAGTGTCGCGATATGTTTAACTAAAAATATAAATGGATATTTTTTGAGATATAGCATAAATGATAAAACTGTGACACAACCTTGTCATTACTTTACTGAACATGTCTGCTGGAAAGGACAGCTAAACTGTTCTTTAAACATTGCCATTCATACACATTCAGTATTTTGTATTCCTGTTCACTTTATATGAGCTTGTCAACAATTTTAGAAATTATGGGTCAGAATTCTTATTGTATTATATATTTTAATGAGCGCTAAAGATCAATATTTTAAAAATCCCAGCAAAGAGAGTGGTTAGGAAACCTGCAGGATTTTCAGCTGATCTGAGATAAATGTGTCCCAAGTAATCTATATTTTGAAATGTAAAGTTATAAATCAATCAATGGATCACTACACAAATATTTTACAGGTATTTTTATTATATGCTGCACTAGTTTTCTAATGCAGGAATTCTCATCTTTTCAGTTTGAAACCAAACATATAGGGCAGTGCTGCACACCTGGCGGCCCGTGGTTCCCATTAAGGTCTGGCTGCTGTGACTGCTTGCCTTGTGTAAGTTTTAAAATGTATCAGTACTGAGATTAACTGGCCCCTGCATTGTTCACACCTCAGATTAAGTCTCTAAGATCCTGCATTTTCACACCTGTAAGCCCCTACATTGTCTGCACATATAAGACCCTGTATTGTTCACATGTGTAAGGTCCTGCATTGTTCACTACTGTAAGTGCCTGAATTTTTATATATCAGATGGACAGTAGGAGCAGTGCCAGCATTGTGTCATCGTATGTGGCACAATACAAACTGTTTGTCTTGAAATGGTCATGATCAGTTACTTACGATGTCATGATAGGTTTCTCTGTCTCCTTCTCTACACTGCCTGCCCGTCTGCCTGCCTGTATGTGCCATACTGTATGTGTCCTATGTTTCCTGTGTGCCCTCCTCTGCCTGTCCTATGCTGCCTGTGTGCCATACTTTGCCTGCCCTATGCTGCCTGTGTGTGCCATACTTTGCCTGCCCTATGATGCCTGTGTGCCATACTTTGCCTGCCCTATGATGCCTGTGTGCCATACTTTGCCTGCCCTATGATGCATGTGTGTCATACTTTGCCTGCCCTATGCTGCCTGTGTGTGCCATACTTTGCCTGCCCTTTGATGCCTGTGTGTGCCATACTTTGCCTGCCCTACCCTTCCTGTGTGTCATACTTTGCCTGCCCTATGCTGCCTGTGTGTGCCATACTTTGCCTGCCCTATGATGCCTGTGTGCCATACTTTGCCTGCCCTATGATGCCTGTGTGCCATACTTTGCCTGCCCTATGATGCATGTGTGTCATACTTTGCCTGCCCTATGATGCCTGTGTGCCATACTTTGCCTGCCCTATGATGCCTGTGTGCCATACTTTTCCTGCCCTATGATGCATGTGTGTTATACTTTGCCTGCCCTATGTTGCCTGTGTGTCATACTTTGCCTGCCCTATGATGCCTGTGTATCATACTTTGCCTGCCCTATGTTGCCTGTGTGCCATACTTTGCCTGCCCTATGATGCCTGTGTGTCATACTTTGCCTGCCCTATGCTGCCTGTGTGTATCATACTTTTGCCTGCCCTATTAATATAGGACCATACAAATGTTGTTGCTGAGTACTAACAAACTGTGACAACAATTTCCATAAATCTCATTTCATCCCCACACCATCCCTTTTTCATTCAACAGTTTTTCCCTCATTGCTCAAAAATCCTTCCTAACATGCTACTTAACCAAGAAATTCAGATATTTCAACACATTTAAAGATAATTTACATTTGCTCACCACAATCAAAAAGGAGTGGTGCCAAGAAACTATTAAATAACCCTTTAAAATTATTTGATGGCCTTCCTATAATAGCATTACTGAATGAGGCAGAATGAAACAGCAAAATTTACTTCGATAAAATTGCATTACTTTGAGTAGTTGAATTACAAGAGATAATCAGACTAAATGCCAGACACCCCAGAAGGCATTTTAAAATTTGAATTACTAAGGTGAATGCAATTTAATGGGACACGTTCAGTATGTCAGTACAAACAAATCACTGCATCTAAACCTGGCCACACAAACAGGAAACATTTTTGAAATATCAAACTGTAAACAACTTGGAATGGTTTCATTAGCTATCCTAATTTTGTATGTTTTGGGCCCCTATATATGTTCAAATGGCAGCAGTCCTTCCACTTTTGGCTGCTTTATGCTATGTGACAGCGGAACACTGCATAGTTTTAATTAAGTTGGGTTAAAAAAAGACCAAGGTCCATCAAGTTCCACCCTTCCAAATAAACCCTGGAACCCAGTTATCCAAAAAGCTCTGAATTAGGGAGGCCATCTGCCAGAGAGTCCATTTTAATTAAACATTTTAATTTTTTAACAATGATTTCATTTTACTCTGTAATAAGACAGTATTTGATCCCCAGTCAGATATAATTAAGCCTTATAGGAGCCAAAACAGGCCTATTGGGTAATTTATGATTTCTCAAGCCTTTTGACTCAAGTCATCATAAAAGAAACCCCAAAAACCTTGAGCCCTGATTGGGCTTTATAAAAAGAAAAAGTTCAACACCTTAAAACTGCCAAACTTTTTATTATTTAAGAAACCCTGTGTGAGTTCTTTAACTTAAGCAGGGTTTTCTTTATGATTGCTCTGCTTTATGATTGTTCTGCCCCTTAATGTTTAAATGATTTTTTTCAGTAAACAAAGTATTGTGCTCCAAATAATGAAAACACCCGTTATCAGGAAAACTCCCTTATCCGAAATATCCAAAAAATTGTTTAAGGTGAAGACTGCTTGCTCCTAAGATCCCCATTTAGGAGGCTCGGCTTAAGGAGACTTTTTTTTACTAGTGGTTACTGCAGAATTTGTTCTAAAGGCTTTGTTTGTTTGGATACATGATAATTACACAGCAATTTAGCTTCCAGATTTTTTTTTACACAATAACATTTTTACTTTATTTATTTGTTGTCTTGCATTTAACACTAGAAGAATAATCTTAGTGACTATATAGGAAGGTATACACGGCAGCTATGCACAAAAGGCATTTAGGAAATATAGAAGAATATAAATGGCAGAATAGGGAAGACTTTGAAAAATATAAGGTCGTGCCGTTTGAGAAAAGTAAAAGCATGCACTTAATGGTTAAGATTATGGTAAATGAGACAAATTCTGTTTAATAGCAGTATTAGTATTAGCTTTTTAAAGTCAATTAGTATAATGGGTAGAATTATGTTTTCTCCACTCAGATTATGTTTTATCTCTATAAAGTAAGAAGCATCCCATGCGAGTAGGACACTGTGTAGCTAGCCATCAGGGACCATGAGGCAAAATGGCCTCAGTTGGACAGTTGAAATTACAGAAATCTTTTTTAACATAGCCAGACACAGAGATATTTGCTTGGTTGACCCCTGTGGTGGGTTAAAATGGTTTGAGCCTTTACACAGTCAAAAGAGTCTGAGGGGTATATTTATCATGCTGTGTAAAAAGTGACATGAGTTATTACTGGTGATGTTGCCCAGGGTAACCAATCAGCACTAAGATTGCAACAATTAGAAAGCCAAAGCAAAGCATCTGATTGGCCGCTATGAGCAACATCAGTAATGTTTTACTCCACTTTTTACACAGCATGATAAATATACCCCCAAGTCAGCAGCTGAAGTCTGCTTTTGTATGAGCACCTTTAAGGAAAATGAAAGACTGATAATATATTAAAAAAAAGATTTTATATACAAAAAAATAAATAGATAGAAGATGGTGTAAAGGGGGCTGGGAACAGAGTTGAAGCAAAAAGGAATTAAGATTTTAAGGACTATCTGTAGACACTCCTAGGCAATATAAGCATGCAACTACTACTTCCTTACAGTTGCTGCTTTATAGTGACTTTGCAGTACATAAACTACTAATATCATAGTAAACATCACATTCCCTTCCCTTCTCAACCCGGTGGTGATGGTTCAGACATTTGAACTAATGAATCTATATAGCAGGCAATGTCATCTCTCCTCTTGTTCGACTTGTGTTTTGTTTTTTTTATATTTCTTAATAATGATTTTATATTTTTTAATAATTGAATAAATATTTAATTACTTATTAATTCTTCTCACTCTCACATCCTGGAGTTCTTACATGCTGCACCCATCCTCTGGAACTCTCTGCCATGACCCATCAGACACTCCCAGAGCCTCCAGGCTTTCAAACCACCCAACTAACCCTCTACTAGTTTCCCATCTTTTACTGGCACTTAACATTACTTTACAACTACACTGGTTACTCTCACTGAATGCATCACTTTCTCACCCTCCTAGATTGTAAGCTCTTGTGAGCAGGTCCCCTCCCCCTATTATATCCTAACTATCCAGTTATAACTGTGCATCTATTATGGTAAAATGTTTGTCTTAATAATTAAAGAATGGCAGCAGTTTAAATTTAAACCAATAAAAGTCAATAGGTAAATTGTGATTGGAGGTTGGTGGGTGCGCCCACTTTTTTTAACCTTGAGTCGAAGTCACCCAGTGACAAACAGTGGGCACCCTGGCATAAATAGTGTGAGAATGACAGCATTTTAAATTTAAACCAAAAAAAATTCAATGGATGAAATCTGATTGGTTGTTAGTGGCCCAACCCACTTTTCCTATTTTTTAACTGCAGTCCCCCAGTGACCAACTTTGCAAAGTTTGGGGACTCAGGCATGAAAATTTTACACTTCACCATTGAAAGGAAATAGGTGAAATGTGATTGGCTGTTGGTGGCTCCACCCATTTTTTCTAACTTTGAAAGGCAAATACCCAGTGACTAACTTTGGAATGTTTAACAACCCTGGAATTAATACTTAAATAATGGCGTCAGTTTAAATATAAACCAATGAAATTTAATGGGTGGAAATGGATTGGTTTTTTCTAACCCTGAATATGTAGTCAGCCAGTGAGTGACTGTGCAAAGTTTGGGAACCCTGACATAAATAGTGTGAGAAAGGCAGCATTTTAAATTTAAACAAAAATAATTCACTAATTGAAGTCTGATTGGCTGTTGGTGGCTCCACCCACTCTTTAAAACCTAGAAATGCAGTCCCCTAGTGACCCTGGTGTTAATACTGTGAGAATGCCAGCAGGCTGAATTTCCCCATTGAACATCAATAGTTAAAATCTGATTGGCTGTTGGTGGCTCCACCCACTTTTTCTAACTCTAAACTGCAGTTACTTGGTGACTAGCTCTGCAAAGTTTGGGGACCTTAGTATTAATATTTAAACAATGGCAGCAGTTTAAATTTAAATGTATGAAGTCTATAGGTGTTGTTGGCCCCACCCACTTTTCTAACCTTGACTACATAGTCACCCAGTGACAAACTTTCAAACCAATAAAATGCAATAGGTGAAATCTGATTGGCTGTTGTTGTCTCTGCCCACTTTTTCCAAATGAAAACTGCAGTCTCCTAGCGACCAACTAAAAGTTTAGTGACCCTGGGGTTAGTACTGTGAGAATGGCAGCAGGTTGAATTTCCCATTGAAAGTCAATAGGTAAAATCTGATTGGCTGTTCACAGCTCCGCCCACTTTTGTGCATCCAACAATCATCATATTTTCATTCAGGCTGACCCCATGACTATGTGATTCAAGTTTGGGGGTGCAGCCTCAAAGCTTGGCAGCAGTTTCAATTTCCCCATTAAAGTCATTGGATGAAATTTGATTGGCTGTTGTTGGCTCCTCCTACATGGGGGTTATCCACAAAAAGACAGAAAAGCACAAGCAACCTTCTCCCCTATAGGCCGAAGAAGTGTGTAGAGTTTGGGTGTTGTACCCCCTGTTGTGCCCACTTTCTCTAACCTTGGAGCACAGTTATACAGTAAAAACCACTGTGCAAAGTTTGGGGACCCTGGTTTTAATAGTGTCTGAATGGCAGCAACTTAAATTTCCCCACTGAAAGTCAATGACATCTGATTGGCGGTTGGTGGCTCCACCCCCTTTTTCTAACCTGGAACTGCAGTTACCCAGTGACTAACTCTGCGAAGTTTAGGGGCCCTAGGATTAATAGTTACAGAACGGCAGCAATTAAAATTTAAACCAATAAAAGTCAATAGGTGAATTGTGATTGGTGGTTCCACCCACTTTTTCTAACCTTGAGTCGAAGTCACCCAGTGACAAACAGTGGGTACCCTGGCATAAATAGTTTGAGAATGACAGCATTTTAAATGTAAACCAATAAAATTCAATGGATGAAATCTGATTGGCTGTTAGTGGCCCAACCTACTTTTCCTATTTTTGAACTGCAGTCCCCCAGTGACCAACTTTGCAAATTTTGGGGACTCAGACATTCATTGTCAGGCTGACAGCATTGTACACTTCACCATTGAAAGTAAATAGGTGAAATGTTATTGGCTGTTGGTGGCTCTGCCCACTTTTTTCTAACTTTGAATGGCAAATACTCAGTGACTAACTCTGGAAACTTTAACAACCCTGGAATTAATATTTAAATAATGGCAACAGTTTAAAAATAAACCAATGAAATCTAATGGGTGGAAATGGATTGGCTGTTGGTGGCTCCTCCCACTTGTTTGGGAACCCTGATATAAATAGCAAAGCAACATTTTAAATATAAACCAAAAAAATTCAATAGGTGAAGTCTGATTGGCTGTTGGTGGTTCCACCCACTTTTTAAAACCTAAAAATGCAGTTCCCTAGTGACCCTGGTGTTAATACTGTGAGAATGGCAGCAGGTTGAATTTCCCATTGAAAATCAATAGTAAAATCTGATTGGCTGTTGGTGGCTCCACCCACTTTTTCTAACTCTGAACTGCAGTTACCAGGTGACTAGCTCTGCAAAGTTTGGAGACCTTAGTATTCATATTTAAAGAATGGCCACAGTTTAAATTTAAACATATGAAGTCTATAGGTGAAATCTAATTGGTTGTTTTTGGCCCCACCCACTTTTCTAAACTTGGAACATAGTCACCTAGTGACAAACTGTGCAAAGTTTGGGGACCCTGACATTAAACATGTGAGAATGGCAGCAGTTAAAATTTTCCCACTGAAAACAATGAAAGAAATGTGATTGGCTTTTGGCGGCCCCGCCCACTTTTTCTAACCTTGAGTACAGTGACTGACTGTGCAAAGTTTGCGAACTCTGGCATCAAACCAATAAAATTCAATAGGGGAAATCTGATTGGCTGTTGGTGGCCCCGCCCACTTTTTCAAAACTAAAATTGCAGTCCCCTAGTAACCAACTGTGAAAAGTTTGGGGACCCTGGTGTTAATTCTGTGAGAATGGCAGCAGGTTGGATTTCCCCATTGAAAGTCAATAGGTAAACTCTGATTGGCTGTTGGTGGCTCCACCCACTTTTTCTTACCTTGAACCACAGTTACCTGGTGCCTAACCCTGCAAAGTTTGGGGACCCCTGTGTTATTACTGTGAGACTGGCAGCAGGTTGGATTTCTGCCAAGTCAATCGGTAAAATCTGATTGGCTGTTCACAGCTCCGCCCACTTTTGGGCATCCAACAATCATCATATTTTCATTCAGGCTGAACCCATGACTGTGTGATTCAAGTTTGGGGAGTGTAGCCTCAAAGCTGTAAGTTTGGCAGCAGTTTCAATTTCCCCATAAAAGTCAATGCGTACAATATGATTGGCTGCTGTTGGCCCCTCCCACTTTGCAGGTTTTAAAAAACAAAACAAAACCTGAATGCATAGTCACCCAGTGACTGACTGTGCAAAGTTTGGAAAATCTGGCATCCAACCAATAAAAATCAATAGGTGAAATTTGATTGGCTGTTGGTGGCTCCGCCCACTTTTCAAAACTTAAACTGCAGTCCCCTAGTGACCAAGTGTAAAAAGTTTGGGTACCCTGGTGTTATTACTGTCAGACTGGCAGCAGGTTGAATTTCCGCCAAATCAATAGGTAAAATCTGATTGGCTGTTCACAGCTCCGCCCACTTTTGGGCATCCAATAATCATCCTATTTTCATTCAGGCTGAACCCATGACTGTGTGATTCAGGTTTGGGGAGTGTAGCCTCAAAGCTGTAAGATTGGCAGCAGTTTCAATTTCCCCATTAAAGTCAATGATTAAAATTTGATTGGCTGTTGCTGGCCCCTCCCACTTTGGGTTCATCCAACAAATGTTGCTGCTTCATTCGTGGTGACCCCATTATTATGTTATTCAAGTTTGGGGGATGCAGCTTCAAAGCTGTAAGTGTGGCAGCAGTTTGAAAATCTTCCCTGTCAAAGTCAATGGGAAAATTGGGGGGTTCGGAGCGGCGCCACAAAAAGACGGGGGGCGGGATCACTTAGAAAAGCACAAGCAACCTGCTCCGCTATAGGGCGAAGATGTGCGGGGAGTTTGGGTGTTGTACCCCTAAAACTGTAGGAGGAGTAGCGTTTAGAAAATGGGGGGCGCTAAGAATAAGAAGAAGAAGCGGAAGAATAAGCTGAAGTCGAAGAACAGTATGTTGGGGTTTTCAACCCAACATAATAATAATATCAATATCAATCTATGCCATGTTATCTATCAATGATGCTACTCGAAAGGCTGTCTAAATACATCTAATTAAGGAAAAATATTGTTTTTTGACCTTTGATTTAAGCAGCCAGATTTGATACCTGCCCAGCTAAAGTTCAAACTCTTCATTAAAGAACAACTAGATGATTACTGTTAATCTATTTACTGAGCATGTGCAAGCAGTGTGAAGACAGGCTATAAAGCAGTGATCCCCAACCAGGGGCTCGTGAGCAACATGTTCCTCGCCAACCCTTTGTATGTTGCTCCCAGTGGCCTCAAAGCAGGGGCTTATTTTTTAATTTCTGGTTAGGAGGCAAGTTTTGATTGCATAAAACCAGGTGTAATTGCCAAACAGAACCTTCTGTAGGCTTCCAGTCAACATAGGGGCTATCAAATAGGGACTCTCATTGGCACCTCCAGGAACTTTTTTGATGCTTGTGTTGCTCCCCAAAACTTTTTCCATTTGAATGTGGCTCACAGGTATTAAAGGTTGGGGGATCCCTGGTATAAAGGATCACAGCTACATCTGGGCTGGTACGGTTTTCTCCACCAGCTTGGGTTATAAGCTAAGCGATTACAATCGGGGGGGGGGGGGATGCCTAACCTTTTGGCATCCCCAGTGATTTACCTTTCCTTCTCCTTTAACATAGTTTAGAATTTTTTTGTATCAAAATGCAGTTTTAGGTTGCTGCAGGTTGCTTTACTACAGGGTCAGACTGAGGCACTGGGGAGAAACCTGGTGAGCTCCAGGCCCCGTGAGCCCACCAACCGAGACCCGATCCCCATAGGTGCTTCTCTGCTGATCTACCTCCCCTGATCGCACCTAAGATAAGTATAATGCACTGGGGGACGGGAGATGTGTGGGCAGCAGGGGCCCCTGGGGTGGTGTTGGAGCCACAACGGGGGCCCTACTGGGGTGGCCTTCTTTACTATAATTCCTAATCTTTATTTTCATTTCAAATCTCAGCTATTTAAAGAACATCTTCATATTTTATCATACTACATCTTCTAATGCATGTTCCCAGTAATCCCAAATGTGTAATAAATCACAACAATAAACATAATAATATAATTGCCATCATCTCTGCTCCGTGATTATAAAGTTTTATATTTAACTAAGATACCAGGAGAACCATGTGAAACAAACTGTGTTCTTTTCTCATGTTTGTCATTTTTCAGAAGAGAAGGTACACATTTTAAAATGCAAAGAGTATGTTGGTACAGGCAGGTAATCTGATATTCTGTTTCAGCACATTTTAACATGTATGATGAACAAGATGAATAAAAACAAAGCTTACCAAACAGCTTAAAAGACATTGAAAAAACAGCATTACTAATACTGATGGCTTATGTCTCTTAATGGCCTAATTAGTGTCTGAGCTTTTACAAATTGTACATATGTAATTCATGTCAGACACAATACAGAAAAAATGCAACAATTAAAAAGTTTATAATGTAGTAATTTCAAAGGCCTTTTGATCTTACCCTATTAAACGCCTGCACAACATGTTCAATTTCACATTAGCACAACTCCATTTTTAGGTCAATATATAAGAGTAATTGACAAACACATTAAAGTATTGTTTTCACCTATAAGTAGAGACGCACCAAATCCACTATTTATAAGTTTGGCCAGGGACATGGATTCGGACAAATCTGAATGCTGCTAAAAAAGGCTGAATCTTGGCTGAATCCTACATTTGCCGCATCCCTACCTATAAGTAATAATTAGTGTGAGATTGTAAAAGAGACACAGGGGTTATTTAATAAAAGGCACTGGGTTTTCCCAGCAGCAGCAACCAAAGAGCAGGTAGAATTTACTGGTCACCTGGTGCTTTCCAGAGTTTTCAAATTTTTCTTTAATTTGGATCACTGTACCTTAAGTCTACTGAAAACATTTAAACTTTAAACTAAGCCAATACAATCATTCTGCTGAATGGATCTATCTATCTATCTATCTATCTATCTATCTATCTATTTATCCATCAATAAAATATCATAAACACTGGACTCTTAGGTATTGTGGGAAAAAAAATATTAATCTCCCAGGCAAACAATAGTTTTAGTCAAGTGTAATACAGATGTTGACTGGATGCACAGTACTATCTACTTAGGAGCAAGGCACAGGTGGTAGACGTGATGTAGTATGTCAATATGTAGTTAGAATTCAGGCTGAAATTCAGATGCAGTATCTTTGGTGAATCTTGTAGTTAGGGAAGCTGGCTCACTAAAGGTATGAGGTCACTGACCCTCAGTAATCAAACTGGAAGTTTTCCAGCAGTGGCCTTGATAATTTGAGGTTACATAGGATTGATAAAAGACCAGAGTCCATCAAGTTCAACCCTTCCAAGTAAACCCAGCACATGCAACCTATACTTTCCAATATATACACTCACATACATAAACTATATATACAACTACTAATACTAACTGTAGATATTAGTATCACAATAGCCTTGGATACTATGCTTGTTCAAGAACTTATCCAGGCCCCTCTTAAAGGCATTAACAGAATCTGCCATTACCACATCTCTAGGAAGGGCATTCCCCAACCTCACTGCCCTCACCGTGAAAAACCACCTACGCTGCTTCAAATGGAACCTCCATTCCTCTAATCTAATTTACTTGTACAGAGTAATCATGTCCCCTCGCAAGCACCTCTTTTCCAGAGAAAACAACCCCAACCTCGACAGTCTAACCTCATAGCTTAAATCTTCCATCCCCTTTACCAGTTTAGTTGCACGTCTCTGCACTCTCTCCAGCTCATTAATATCCTTCTTAAGGACTGGAGCCCAAAACTGCACTGCATACTCAAGGTGAGGCCTTACCAGGGACCTATAAAGGGGCAAAATTATGTTCTCATCCCTTGAGTCAATGCCCTTTTTATACAAAACAGCACTTTATTTGCTTTAGTAGCCACAGAATGACACTGCCTGGAATTAGACAACTTGTTATCTACAAAAACCCCTAGATCCTTCTCCATTAAGGATACCCCCAACACACTACCATTCAGTAGATAGTTGCCATTTATAACTGATCTCATCTAACAAGTATTATGTCTGTCCAAGTTGACATTCCTTATGTTATATAAAAAGTGAGATAACTTGTTCTTTCTGGGACTTTGTGTTTCTTGAATGTGAAAGAGCAAAAACAATCTACCCAACTCGGGAGGATGGTTTGAAAAGATACTCCCTCATATGAGTCACAGTATCCTTTTCCAACCTTTACCAAGTGCAGTTCACTTGGTTCACACATTATAATTGGAACAATATGGGTCTTTCTTGCCTGTGGTAGGTGAAAGAAGAGGTACCTGCCAATTTTACGAACTCTCTTGATTTCCAAAAATGATGGTAAGCTCAATTTTTAATTTTATTTCTGTAGGAACTTTTACAGAGGTAAAGTAAACTACCCCACCCCAAAAAAAACCCCACATTCTTTTGCACGATATTACATTGTTTCCTGCAAAAACAAACCCTTTTTATGCTGTCCAGACAGCGACAAAAAAAATATGGTACTTTCCTCATTCCCTATTACCCATACTGCTCTGTTCCTGCTAACATCTATTAAAGCAAGCCCATGCTTAAAATATGTACTGAAAATGAGTAATCTTGTAAATCTTGTAAATCAAGTGACTATTTCCTTCTTATAGCAAACCTGGTCTTTATGAGAGAATAATTAAATAATTTCCTGTTAATTGCTGATCAGGGAATTCCCCAGATAAGAAGCTTATTTTGAGGTTTTCTCAGAATATTTTCACATTGCACTGACACAGATGTGCGCAATAAAAAGAAAACTAAGCCTTTTCTTCCTCATTATAATAGCCACATTCATTTGTTACTAAGGGCTGTGAAACATTAACTCCCTGTCTGAAATATCCTATATTCTAATCTAGATTACAATCTGACTCTGATTTGTCCATTCATGTCTTCTGTGGAGCAGCCTTTTTTAACATTTTCATTAATAATGTGTATTCATCATAATTCAAACAACGTACCACTACCATAAATTATTATTATGACTTATAAAGACATTTGCTTTTTCAATGCAGGTGCATCTGGACTTATAATTTATATGGAACAGGTATGGAGAAGGAGTCTTCCTTATAGATTATATTCAGTTTGTACCATAATCTTATAACACTCATGCAAGCAAGCTGAAAGTAATTCTGGCCTCTTTAAAATGGCCCAGGATTCCCAGATTTGGTAAGGACATCTTTACAATTTGACCATATTGCCTGACCATCTGGACATATATGGGTAGGTAGCTGGGGGCCTTTCAGACCAATAATTCTGTGATCAATGTGGATTTAGAATTATGAGACCTATTGAAAAATTTCAAATAACTGACAAAAGCAAAGTGAACAATTATTCTGGCGGTCAGAACTGAACACTGTATGAGTAAGGTGTATGGCCACATTTTCTCTGGAGTGATGATTCAAGAAGTCTTCTGCAAGCATACAAGCCAAAGGATACCAAACAATATGTACTATGTTTTCATGCTACTTTTTCACTTATACAGAGGGCAGATTACTAACCTGTTGTGGAGTTTGGAAACTAAAACTCTGTTGTTTTGAAATGTATGAGCTGAAATGCTATTGACTGACTACATTGATTTAATATTTTTTTGTTTGCTATCTTTCTAAATAATAGAAGTTCTCCCTTCTAGTCAAGATTTCATTTCTTCCATGATCTGAGTTTTTTTCAAAAAGAGCTTCTCCAGCAGAATCCTGCATTGAAATTCGTTTGTCAAAAACACAAACTGATTTTTTTATATTTAATTTTGAAATTTCACATGGGGCTAGCCGTATTCTTCATTTCCCCAGGGTGCCAAAACCATGTGACCTGTGCCCTAATAAACTTCATTCACACTTTACTCCTGAGCTGCAAGTTGGAGTGATATCACCCCCCCTTCCCCCCCAGCAGCCGATCAGCAGAACAATGGGAAGGTAGCAAAATTGCAGCTCAGAATAGCAGATATCAGAATAGCACTCAATAGTAAGAAATCCAAGTCCGGATTGGGACGCCTTCAGTAACATGGGAGTAGGAGAAACAATAGGTTACCTGAAAGCAGTTCTGATGTGTAGCGTTGGCTCTTTCTGAAAGCTCAGACTCAGGTACAATGCACTAAGATGGCTGCCTACACACCAATATTACAACAAAAAAAAAATATTTTTTTGGTTCATGAATAACGTCTTAAATGGTAGAGTGAATTACTTGCTATGTAAACAGTTTAATTTAGAAATAAAAAGTATACCATAAAAATCATAAAAATTCCTTAAATAGACTTTTAGAGGTGGAGAATCATAGAAGCATGCATGGCATTGTAGAAAGTGGCTTGCTGACTGCAGCATTCTTTCAATGTATGGTTTTAAAGTTTGTAGAATTAAAGCTTCTTTCATTATGCATTATATTGTAGTGGAATTCAGTTGTAACACATGCACTCTTCTCTCTAATGTCAGTAGCCACTTGATAACCTTTTGCACGTGATAAGCTGTGATGTACGGAAAAATAATATACATTATTTTTCAATGCTTCATTTTTATGCACAGAAACATAGAATATTCATGGTTGGATTGAAAGGACACTAGGAAACCTTTGACTGGGTCTATTTAACAAATCACTGTTTTTTCTCTCAAAGCATCTTCTCCATTATCCTTTTTTTCTAATTTCTTTCTTTTCTTTCTAATTTACTCTTCTTCACTCATTTTGTTCCCTCATTCTATGGAAGAGAACAAAACCAAAGGGAAGTATGTCTGACAGAGGGGATTGATATGCACAGTGGTTCCTGAGCTTGAACAGTGTCAGTATATCAGTGAATCTGATCTACTTTATCTAGCAGTTAGGCAAAAATGATGCAACCTTTGTCCACCCCAAACAGTTATCTTTTCTGTTTGCCCAAATGGATTAACTATATTACAATAATTGATTATATTTTTTTTTTTTAAAGTCATAAATGTACTAAAACCCCATTTCAAACAAGAATGAAACATAACATATTTTCCAGTTAGGGACATTTTATAAAAGGAACGTCGCATCTCCTCCTTCTACAATTTGTATAGCACAGCTCTCATTGACTTCTATATGACCTCCATAGCTTTTAGATAGCAAAGTTTTGTATGTATGGTTTTCGTGGTTTAAACTTAATAAATCACAAAAAAATGTTGTCATCAGTGACCCCACAGACCCACCTCCCAACCAATCGGGATCAAAATGTTGGATGTCCCGGATGACGCTTGATTCCTTCTCTGCAGTCACTCCCAAATAAACCTGCAGGTAGCAGAGGAAAGCAAGCATTGTGCACTTCACAACATAGGGGCAAATGGCTGAATTTTTTGCACATGTGCAGCAAGGCTTTTGAGTCAAAAGAAGCTATGGCACTTATACAAAGATGTTAGCAGCATTAAGAGAGCAGCCAGACAATTTTTAGAGAGGGAATTACTTCTGAAGAAAAGCACATTACTACAAAAAACAGCAACTTGATAGACCATTATCAGAACTATTATAGGAGTAACCCATTTAATGTTACCTTTCATTCTTCTTTAACTTCATTCTGAATGCTTTCTTCCCGCACATCTATTGCAAACAGGACCTTACTGGAATTAGACTGTATAAAGGCACAGTTACATAGTTACATAGTTACATAGTTACATAGGGTTGAAAAAAGACCTGTGTCCATCAAGTTCAACCCATCCAAGTAAACCCAGCACACCTAACCCACACCTACCAATCTATACTCACATACATAAACTATAAATACAACCACTAGTACTAACTGTAGATATTAGTATCACAATAGCCTTGGATATTCTGATTGATCAAGAACTCATCCAGGCCCCTCTTAAAGGCATTAACAGAATCTGCCATTACCACATCACTAGGAAGGGCATTCCATAACCTCACTGCCCTCACCGTGAAAAACCACCTACGCTGCTTCAAATGGAAGCTCCGTTCCTCTAATCTAAAGGGGTGACCTCTGGTGCGTTGATTGTTTTTATGGGAAAAAAGAACATCCCCCAACTGCCTATAATCCCCTCTAATGTACTTGTACAGAGTAATCATGTCCCCTCGCAAGCGCCTCTTTTCCAGAGAAAACAACCCCAACCTCGACAGTCTAACCTCATAGTTTAAATCTTCCATCCCCTTAACCAGTTTAGTTGCACGTCTCTGCACTCTCTCCAGCTCATTAATATCCTTCTTAAGGACTGGAGCCCAAAACTGCACTGCATAC
The DNA here is from genome assembly GCF_000004195.4 of Xenopus tropicalis. NCBI lineage: Eukaryota > Metazoa > Chordata > Amphibia > Anura > Pipidae > Xenopus > Xenopus tropicalis. The sequence continues at coordinate 84,320,746 of NC_030680.2, read as the reverse complement.
TCAAGGTGAGGCCTTACCAGGGACCTATAAAGGGGCAAAATTATGTTCTCATCCCTTGAGTCAATGCCCTTTTTTATACAAGACAGCACTTTATTTGCTTTAGTAGCCACAGAATGACACTGCCTGGAATTAGACAACTTGTTATCAACAAAAACCCCTAGATCCTTCTCCATTAAGGAAACCCCCAACACACTACCATTCAGTAGATAGTTTGCGTTTATATTATTTCTACCAAAGTGCATAACTTTGCACTTATCAACATTGAACCTCATTTTCCAGTTTGCTGCCCAGTTATCTAATTTTGTCAAATCGCTCTGCAAAGCGGCAGCATCCTGCATGGAACTTATAGTTTTGCACAATTTTGTGTCATCAGCAAAAATAGAAACAATACTGTCTATGCCCACCTCCAGGTCATTAATAAACAAGTTAAACAGCAAAGGCCCAAGGACTGACCCCTGCGGTACTCCACTAACCACACTGGTCCAATTAGAAAATGTTCCATTTACAACCACTCTTTGTACTCTATCCTTCAGCCAGTTCTCTATCCAATTACAAATATTATGTTCTAGGCCAATATTCCTTAATTTGATCATTAACCTTCTGTGAGGTACTGTATCAAACGCTTTAGCAAAGTCCAAGTAGATGACATCAACTGCCATTCCAGCATCAAGGTTCCTACTCACCTCCTCATAAAAGGCAACTAAATTAGTCTGGCAAGATCTGTTACGCATAAAACCATGCTGGCACAAACTAATAGTATTGTGAACTGCAATGTATTCAAGTACCCTATCCCTTATTACCCCTTCCAAAAGTTTTCCTACTACTGATGTCAGACTAACAGGCCTATAGTTTTCAGGCTGAGAACGGGATCCCTTTTTAAATAACGGCACCACATTAGCAATCCGCCAGTCTCTTGGCACCATGCCAGACCTCAATGAATCCTGAAAAATTAAGTGAAGAGGTTTGGCAATCACAGCGCTCAGCTCATTTAATACCCTGGGATGAATCCCATCCGGCCCTGGACCTTTGTTTACCTTTACATGTTCAAGTCTCTTTTGAATTTCCTCCCGAGTGACCCATGCGTCAGTAGCTAAATTACTAGAACTGGGCATATTACAAGGGAAGCCTTCATTATCTGGCTCCTCAGATGTATAGACAGATGAAAAATAAGAGTTCAAAATTTCAGCTTTTTCCCCGTTTTCATCAACCAACGTACCCCCCCGTGATAATAAAGTTCCCACCCCTTCTTGCTTCATTTTTTTACTATTCACATAATTAAAAAATAATTTTGGATTCTTTTTACTCCTAGCAGCAATATCCCTTTCCATCTCTATTTTAGCTTGCCTGATAGCTTTTTTGCATGCTTTATTTGCTTCCTTGTACCTGATGAAAGTTTCTGCTGTCCCAGCTAACTTGAATGCCCTAAAAGCACGTTTTTTCTTACCAACCTCGACAATAACACTTTTATTCAGCCATAAAGGTTTTGCTTTGCGATGCCTCTCCTTGCTTACTAGGGGGATATACTGTTGCGTATACCTACAAAGCAATGTTTTAAAGATGTTCCATTTTCCTTCTGTGTCTAACCCCATGAAAAGCCTTTCCCAGTTGACACATTGCAGAGATGCCCTTATACTGGCAAAGTCTGCACGTCTAAAATTGAGTGTTTTAGTTACTCCCTTATAGCGCTGTCTCTGCAGCATTATCTCAAAGGAGACCATGTTGTGATCACTGTTCCCCAAATGCTCACCCACACAAATGTTAGAGATAAGTTCATTATTATTAGAAATCACCAGGTCCAAAATAGCGTCATTCCTAGTGGGTTCTTGAACTGCCTGAAATAAAAAGTTGTCATTTAGCATATTTACAAACCTACTAGCTTTTTCTGACTTAGCCACCCCATTACTCCAGTCAATGTCCGGATAATTAAAGTCCCCCATAACAACAACTTGACCCAGTTTTGAAGCCTCCTCCATTTGCAACAATAGCTGGGCCTCATCCCCCTCATCTATACGGGGTGGTTTATAACATACACCAATGATCATTTTCTTTGTGACCTTCAGCCCTACTGAAATTTCTACCCAAAGAGATTCGACGTTTTCATTGGTAATGTCTTTATTACATGGCTTTAAGTCTGACTTTACGTAAAGACAAACCCCTCCACCCTTTTTAATCTCTCTGTCCCTCCTAAAAAGTGTATACCCATTTAAATTCACAGCCCAGTCGCATTTATCATCCCACCAGGTCTCAGTGATACCTATTAAATCATAATTTTCAATACATGCAATAGCTTGCAGCTCCCCTAATTTACCCGACAAGCTACGCGCATTAGCCAGCATGCAGCGGAGATTATTACTTCTCCCTCTGATGTTTACATTAGCTAAGGGAGAATTAGAGCTAAGGCAATTATGAGACTGCTTTCCTTGTAACGGAAGCTCCTTATCTGATAAACTATATGCCCCCCTCACTCCTCCCCCACAATCCTTTGCTAGTCCCCCTACCCCGTCTACACTAATTTTCCCATGGAATTCTAGCTCACCCACCCCCCCCTTGTCTAGTTTAAACACTCCTCCAACCTCTTAACCATTCTCTCCCCTAGCACAGCAGACCCCCTTCCATTGAGGTGCAATCCGTCAGGGCTGTATAGATTGTACCCCAAGGAAAAGTCAGCCCAGTGCTCTAGGAACCCAAACCCTTCCTTCCTACACCAAGACTTTAGCCACGCATTTAGCTCCCTAAGCTCCCGCTGTCTCCCTAAACTTGCACGCGGCACCGGCAAAATTTCCGAAAAAATGACATTGGAGGACCTTTGCCTAATCTTAGAGCCTAGATCCCTGAACTCACTCTTTAAAGTCCCCCACCTACCGTTCATTTTGTCGTTAGTACCGATATGTACCAAGACAGCCGGGTCTTGCCCAGCCCCTCCCAATAATGTGTCAACCCGATCAACCACATGCCGAACCCTGGCACCAGGAAGACAGCAAACTGTCCGGTTGAAGCGATCCGCTTGACAGATTACCCTGTCCACTTTCCTAATGATCGAATCCCCTATAACCACCATCTGTTTAGGCCTAGCTCTGCTCTCCTCCCCACCACTACTAGTGAAACTGGTCTCCCGGCTGTTAGAGAGATCAGCCTCACCTAGAACCGCCAATCCAGAGTTCACACTCCCATCTTCTTCACACAATCTGGCAAATCTGTTGGGATGCGCAAACCCTGGAGCAGCCTCCCTTTTCCTTTTCCCCACACTAGATTTTCTAACTGTCACCCAGCTTACTGCCCTATCATCCTTTTGCTGCTCCCCTCCCCCCCTACTATCTGACCCCACTAGTTCTTGTTCAGTTAACAAGAGACCCCTCTCAAGATTGTTGATTGAACGCAGTGTTGCGACGTGTTCCTCTAGGACTCTAACGCGAGCCTCTAAAGTGGCAATTCGCTCACATCCACAACAGAGGTATGCACTTTGGAACTGTTGTTCCACAACTGCATACATGTGGCAGGCTGTGCACTGTGTCAGACCTTCAATGTTGCTACCACTCATTCTCCCAGTTACAAGAACAGTTAAACAAAAATAGGTGTAAGGACTTGTAGTAAATACCTTGTTTTACCTTGTTTTTAACTCCCTTAGTGTTTAACTCCCTGAGTTTATAACTCCACTTACAGAGTCCCACTTAAAGAGCAAACACTTACAGAGCACCTACCACCAGAGCAAGCTCCACTGGACTGCCTGTGGTTCTATTTATGCAGTCTGTAAAGGTGAACTAATCAAACCCCACCCTCCTCAAGCTGAGGGTAATTACAAGGGAATGTAACCTGCTGTAAGCCTATGGATCCCACAAACTTTGTAAATTAGCTCCAAAAACAACAATTACTTATGAAAAAAATAAATAAAACCCAACAGTAAAAAAACACAATGGTTTTGATAAAGTTAGTAAAGAATACTTATCCCTTTTTAGTTGAAATGAAAGCAAGTTGATTCAACCAGCCACCAGCCTGTTAGTAAGCCAATGAGTGAATGAGTTTGTCTTATTGTTGAATATCATTGAAGGATCCCCTAAATTAATATGCTTATAACTAAAGGCTTAAATTCTATTAAGTCACTCAACAAATTACTGTAACCAGAATCACAACGAAATATGCCTTACTACCTTGCACTCTGTAGTGCTCATTTACATCTGCAAGTGCAGCTGCTTTCCCACACTTTTCCCGGCAGTGAGTAAAACCCATTTCATTAAAGCTACTTGCATCAAAATGCACTCCTTGCACTTCCATATAGTCTTTTCTCACTTCCATTTCAAATCAAGTGCTGCTGCACCCATTTACACAGGGGACCCCTGGAGGTACTGCTACTTCCTGATGAGGTGATGCCTCCAGGGTCCTTTTGTGCCCATTTGCAATAGGTGCAGCACACTTGCAGCTAACGAATAGGCGCATATGTCATTTGCACACCGAACACTGGAAATTATGCCAGACAGACTTCTGTGCAATTTGTGTCTGATAAGCAGTTGCATTGATTTTGGCAGAACAGAATATTTGTGGCAAGTGACCTTGTGACCACAATGACAATGGAATCCAAGAAAAAAAAAACACAGCATTGTGGGAAAAAACATGGTGATTGCACGTGAAATTGCAATTTGCTAACTGCACTTGCATACATAAGTCCCTCATGTCTTAGGATGTGCTCCCAGAGCGAAAACAAAAATTGGTCTTTGTTTTTGATGTTAATTCACTCATACAGTTCCCTTCTACGTTGTCTAGGGCCTAGTCTGTCACTCCAGCTACTTATACACTCTTCCATCTCCTCCCTTGAGAACTAAACCAGTGCATAGTTTATTTCATACCCAATATACTCTGGGGGACCAACAGAAGAGGGAACCTTCTCTGTCTAATCCCTATCACTCCCAGAGAATGCAAGGATTGTAGCCCAACAAGATCTACAATTCCCTTATTTCCTGTCTGCTAAATTAATTTATTTCTTTTATTTTGAATTAATATTTCCACGTCATTATTATATATAAGAGAATCAATTTGCCATATAAGCATGTTTTTTTTAAATAGAAAAATTATATGTCTTCGGAACCATACTTGAATGCACTTATGCACTGCACTAGCTTGGGAAACAAATGTAGTTTTTTTCTACTGCACCCTTAATTACAACAGATTAAAAGGTATTGTCAACAATTTCGTTCAGAGAGATAAATAAAAAAACCTGAAGTGTTCTACAAATTGATGTCAATTATCTTATTAATAAACGTCCTGCTCCTGTAAGGTGAATGCATTGTTAAAATGCTATTTGTGCGCCGTTGTGTCTTAGCCCATTTCCAAGGCCAGACTTTTGTTTCAAATTTCTAATTAAACAGAAATTTCTGCTTGTTAATGAACTCTCATGCCTGGAAAACAACAATAACTTTAATATCAAAATGTGATAAACTTGAAAAGTCACATAAAGGAAAGGAAGTAATGTTGAAATGTCAGAAACTAGTGGGCGTTGGAAAACTAAAGGGCCATAAATGTTAAAAACATGTAAGTTATGAATATAACTCTGTTATGTATTTTGGGTCCATATTTACTAAAGTGATTTTTTAAATTAACAATGTGTATAAATTTTGAAAATTATGCCATAAAGGTTATTACTGTGAAGTATATAAAATAAGGTACAATTAGATATTTACAATAGTACAAAAATTGATCTGGAGAGAATGAACTGCTAGTAGTAAAGTAATGTCAACTAAAAGCTACAATAATTTCTAGCTAATAACATAAAATTGCATAGATTGAATATGTTATAAATGTCTGTTTATTATTTGTGTATTTATCTTAACAAACATTGATTTCTCCCTGGGTGTTTATGACTAGGCTAATGCCCTAGGGTAAAGGAAAATCAAGATAGTGTATAACATTCCAAAAGCCAAAGTGTAAACCATCACTGCCTAATTTCTTTCTGTTGAAATAAACTATATATATATATATATATATATATATATATATATATATAATGTATTGGTGTGTATGTGTTTTCAATTAAAGAAAGATTAAAGAATTAAATCAGTCAAGGCCTGGGTCTGGGTACGTCGGTGTGTGTGAACATTTGATGTTGGCGTTGTTTTTATTATAACAGACCTACTTGACCACTCAGAGGTTAAACTAAACTGCACCTATGCCTTGCTGTTCTTTACCTAACACCTTATACTAACTAACTAACTAACTATGAACCAAATATTTGAAAAGTGCAAGGAATGAGAGACAAGTGTAAAGAGTTACCCTATGGATACTCCTTGGAAATTCTAGGGGACACTGCAAAAATATGGCATTTTACTGATCTAGAAAAAGCACTAGGATTTAATATTCAACAAAATCAACTTGATGAAACTGCACATGTAAATTATGTGCAAATATTCATTTGAATAGAATATAACCTCTCAATTGGAATCCTCTGTATTGCTAATATTTGAGCTGAATAAGAACCTTGAGGGTTAAATGTAAAATCCTGTTCTGGGAATTCATCTGCTGAACAGTTCCTGTTTTTAGAACATTTAGTTACTGTCATTAAATCCACTACAAAAGTCAATCACTTTGTCTTCAAGTGGAAAATGCACAGAAGCTCAATCTTTGATGGAAAAGGGCTAACCAAGTACTGCTTTTTACCGATTTCCATACAGTTGGGTACAAGCTATTACACTATTCATTGGTAAACAAAGAGCAGAGAACATTTGTAGTTAAACTTTTGTGCAGCTTACTGTTATACATGCAATTACCATCTTAAGAACATAATAGTCACTGAGTTTGGTTGTGTTTCTTTTTTGTTTTTAAGGTATCTGTCTATATTCACCATGTATTTTGCTTTTAATGTTGATCATATATTTTTCTTAAAGGTAGTCATTATGTCCCTGTTTTCTTTTGCTGACTTGCCATTGAGCAAGAGTTGTATTCTGCAATTAAATACCCAGGGACATTTAACAAAATATCATAGCAATTGTTTACAAGTGAAAGTTGATCTATTCAGTTCCTTCCAAGCTGGAATTTCTTAAATTCTCTCTGGATTTTGGTAAGCAACATAATAACCAAAAAAATGCAAGATCTAGTATCACAGCAATTTAGAAGGAATGTCTTGTGGTGGTGGACTCATTTTTAAAATCTGTCTTGTATTGTTTATTGACATATACATTTCTTACATAACTTTGCAACCAATTACCTTTAGATACAAATGTGATGGTTAAAGAGCAGCTTAACTGAAGAAAAAATAGTCCAGAAATGCTGAACCTTTCAGTCCAGCCATTATAAAAGATTGGGCGCTTACTTACTTGGCAGTAAGTAACTTAAATATTTTCTTTTGATCTATGGCGTTTTGCATCCAATTGTCCAATTGCAATCCTGGCATCAGAGCTAGTAATAAATGAAAATGCCCCATTTTGCTTCAGCAGATTTGTAAAACACCAAATGCACTGAAGTCAAGGGAAGTTTTTTCTTGTGCCAAATGCATTGTAATTAATGGGAGTTCTTTCTCACTTCAAATGCATTGAAGTCAGTTGGCATTTTTTCTTACTCCAAATGCAATCCATGTGCAGTTTTTCTTTTTTGTATCATTTTTATTGCATAATTTTTGGAGTAAATAACAACACAAGCATAATCATTTGGTAGTAACATATTCCAGATTTTTGTTATTGTACAGACATAAAAAGTGAGTACAAACAAGACTTGATGAAAGCTCAGGTTCATAGTTAACCAACATGTACCAATGATCATTTTACCTCCAATAGTGGACCCTTTATCCCAGATATGAAATTTATGTTATGCCTTTGAGTCAAGAATTCAGAAGATAAAGATTTTCCATTATTTGTGTTAGTGAGATCAATATGGGCTACCTCTTTGGTTTCTGAAGTGTATTCTGGAAATAACTTCTGATATTGTGGGGGCCGTTTGTGACTTTTGTTTAGCTGTAACCACTAGGCAGGTGACTGTTATTATGTGGTTTACCAATTTCTGGGCACAATGTTTCAGTTTTGGTAAAGGTGGTCCTAAAAAGAGGTGTGGCATCTTAATATCAAGCGATAATGCTAGCATTGCTCTTATGAGGTCACACGCTTCTTTTCAAAATGTTGTTATTTTGGGACAGGACCAGAGAATATGTGATAAGGTCTCCACCTGAGAGCATCCTCTCCAGCATAGAGGGGAGGCCTCCGGGAAGAATTTAGCTATACTATCAGGTGTTAGGTATCATTTCATCATGACTTTGTATACACACAAATTTGCACTTATTCCAAATTAACTCTTTTACTGCCAAGCACGTATGGCATACGTGCTGGCAGTAAAAGGGCTTAAACGCCAACGACGTGTCTCATACGTCGTTGGCGTTTAAGCGCTGCCCTCTGCAGCGGCGGCATGTGCCGCCGCTGCAGAGGGCTTCTAAAAATGACAGCCCCCCTGGGCAATGTGCCAGGGGGGCTGTCATCAGGGTCCTGCGAGCCGATCGCTCGCAGGACCCTCCAGGAAGCAGCAGATGCGATCGCATCGCATCTGCTGCTTCCTGCTTCCTCCCTCTCCCCCAGCGCCGGCCCAAATGAGGAAGGAGGCGATCGGTCTTCAGGAACAGGTAAGGACTTTTTTTTTTATTGCATTTACACACTTTTACACACTTATACACACATTTACATACATTTATACACACTTACATACATTTACACACACTTACAGCACACATTTTAGCATTTTTTTTTTTTTTTTTTCATTTTTCACACTTTTATACACTTATTTACACTCATATACACACTTACACACTATCACACAACTTTTACACATGTACACACATGTATACACAAACACTTTGGTTTTTTTTTTGTTTTGCTTTTTTTTTTTTTTTTTTTTCATTTTACCACTTTTTTTTATTTTCTTTTACCTAAAAACTGTTTATTTTGACAGCGTAACTATTGGATCAGATATTCTGGCCACTAATTACACTGTCATGTAACTTATTTTGTTGTTTCACTGATTTGCACAATTTTTGTGGTTTTATCACATTTTATCCCTATATAAGTGTTCCTGATCTGTTTTTAGCGTAGCTTTGCCAGGTGTAACTTTGGTGTACAAAAATAACTTTACCTATTTTGAATTCATCAGAATGTGTACTTTCCAAAAATATATGGTTTTCTGGGGGTCACTGTATAGTTAGGGGGGGGTTACTGCACATAATACACTGACAGGGGGCTGTGTGCAAAAGCTGAGCTGGCAGGCGAGAAATCCTTATGCGCTATTTTCATTTTGGGTTCAGTACATACCGCAGACTTTGGTATATCTATGCATATTGGGCATCAATCTGTTCAGTAGGCCTCTGGTGTTCCTATTTGGGGTGACTTGCCTTTGTACGCAAGAAATTGTGTGAGATAAATGCGGCAAATTGCAACATTTTTAGGCGATTTTCTGAAATCTCATAAAAACCGATAACTTTAGGAAAGCTTTGCGGCTTGGTACTTTGGTGTAGAAAGGACTCTTTACCCTTGTTGGATTTGTCAGAATGTGTACTTTCCAAAAATATATGGTTTTGTGGGGGTCTCTGTATAGTTAGGGGAAGTTTTGGCACATAATACACTGACAGGGGGCTCTGTGTGCAAAAGCTGAGCTGGCAGGCAAGAAATCCTTATGCGCTATTTTCATTTAGGGTTCAGTACATACTGCAGACTTTGGTATATCTATGCATATTGGGCATCAAACTGTTCAGTAGGCCTCTGGTGTTCCTATTTGGGGTGACTTGCCTTTGTACACAAGAAATTGTGTGAGATAAATGCGACAAATTGCAACATTTTTAGGCAATTTTCTGAAATGTCATAAAAACCAATAACTTTAGGAAAGCTCTGCAGATTGGTACTTTGGTGTAGAAAGGACTCTTTACCCTTGTTGGATTTGTCAGAATGTGTACTTTCCAAAAATATATGGTTTTGTGGGGGATCTGTATAGTTAGGGGAAGTTTTGGCACATAATACACTGACAGGGGGCTCTGTGTGCAAAAGCTGAGCTGGCAGGCGAGAAATCCTTATGCGCTATTTTCATTTAGGGTTCAGTACATACCGCAGACTTTGGTATATCTATGCATATTGGGCATCAAACTGTTCAGTAGGCCTCTGGTGTTCCTATTTGGGGTGATTTGCCTTTGTACGCAAGAAATTGTGTGAGATAAATGTGACAAATTGCAACATTTTTAGGCAATTTTCTGAAATGTCATAAAAACCAATAACTTTAGGAAAGCTCTGCAGATTGGTACTTTGGTGTAGAAAGGACTCTTTACCCTTGTTGGATTTGTCAGAATGTGCACTTTCCAAAAATATATGGTTTTGTGGGGGATCTGTATAGTTAGGGGAAGTTTTGGCACATAATACACTGACAGGGGGCTCTGTGTGCAAAAGCTGAGTTGGCAGGCGAGAAATCCTTATGCGCTATTTTCATTTAGGGTTCAGTACATACCGCAGACTTTGGTATATCTATGCATATTGGGCATCAAACTGTTCAGTAGGCCTCTGGTGTTCCTATTTGGGGTGACTTGCCTTTGTACGCAAGAAATTGTGTGAGATAAATGCGGCAAATTGCAACATTTTTAGGCGATTTTCTGAAATGTCATAAAAACCGATAACTTTAGGAAAGCTTTGCGGCTTGGTACTTTGGTGTAGAAAGGACTCTTTACCTTTGTTGGATTTGTCAGAATGTGTACTTTCCAAAAATATATGGTTTTGTGGGGGTCTCTGTATAGTTAGGGGAAGTTTTGGCACATAATACACTGACAGGGGGCTCTGTGTGCAAAAGCTGAGCTGGCAGGCGAGAAATCCTTATGCGCTATTTTCATTTAGGGTTCAGTACATACTGCAGACTTTGGTATATCTATGCATATTGGGCATCAAACTGTTCAGTAGGCCTCTGGTGTTCCTATTTGGGGTGACTTGCCTTTGTACGCAAGAAATTGTGTGAGATAAATGCGACAAATTGCAACATTTTTAGGCGATTTTCTGAAATGTCATAAAAACCAATAACTTTAGGAAAGCTCTGCAGATTGGTACTTTGGTGTAGAAAGGACTCTTTACCCTTGTTGGATTTGTCAGAATGTGTACTTTCCAAAAATATATGGTTTTGTGGGGGATCTGTATAGTTAGGGGAAGTTTTGGCACATAATACACTGACAGGGGGCTCTGTGTGCAAAAGCTGAGCTGGCAGGCGAGAAATCCTTATGCGCTATTTTCATTTAGGGTTCAGTACATACCGCAGACTTTGGTATATCTATGCATATTGGGCATCAAACTGTTCAGTAGGCCTCTGGTGTTCCTATTTGGGGTGACTTGCCTTTGTACGCAAGAAATTGTGTGAGATAAATGCGACAAATTGCAACATTTTTAGGCAATTTTCTGAAATGTCATAAAAACCAATAACTTTAGGAAAGCTCTGCAGATTGGTACTTTGGTGTAGAAAGGACTCTTTACCCTTGTTGGATTTGTCAGAATGTGTACTTTCCAAAAATATATGGTTTTGTGGGGGTCACTGTATGGTTAGGGGAAGTTTTGGCACATAATACACTGACAGGGGGCTCTGTGTGCAAAAGCTGAGCTGGCAGGCGAGAAATCCTTATGCGCTATTTTCATTTTGGGTTCAGTACATACCGCAGACTTTGGTATATCTATGCATATTGGGCATCAAACTGTTCAGTAGACCTCTGGTGTTCCTTTTTGGGGTGATTTGTCTTTATCTGATCTTTATCAAGAAATTGTGAGAGATAAATGCGGCAAATTGCAACATTTTTATGCGATTTTCGAAAATGTCATATAAATCTGCAAACTTAGGAAGCTTTACAGCTTGGTACTTTGTAGCAATAAGAAATATTTACCCATTATAGATTCGGGGGGATGTGTATTTTCCAAAAATATATGGCTTTCTGGGGTGAATGTACTTTTTTTGTAGCATTATCCCACATAAAGGATGTAAATGTGTTGATTTTGCAGGAGCTGAAATGATAGATCATATGGGGGTATGTTCCCATTGGGGCCCCTACATGCCACATACTTAGGTAAACCTATACATATTGGGCATCAAACTGTTCAGTGGACCCCTGGCGTTCAAATTTAGGGTGTTTTATCTTGGTACCTAACACTATGTGGGAGATAAGATGCTGCAAAGTGGAAGCTTTGAGGGGATTTTTGGAAATGTCATCAAAATTGCTAACTTTAGAAAAGCTGTGCGGCTTGGTACTTTGGAGTAGAAAGACATGGGTACCCATTTTAGATTCGGGGGAATGTGTACTTTCCAAAAATATATGACTTTCTGGGGTGAGCGTACTTTTTTGTAGCTTTATCCCACATATAATGATGTAAATGTGTTGATTTTGCATGAGCTGAAATGACAGAAATGACAGTATATATGGGGGTATGTTCACATTGGGGCCCCTACATGCCACATACTTAGGTAAACCTATACATATTGGGCATCAAACTGTTCAGTGGACCCCTGGCGTTCAAATTCAGGGTGTTTTATCTTGGTACCTAATGCTATGTGGGAGATAAGATGCTTCAAAATGGAAGCTTTGAGGGGATTTTTGGAAATGTCATCAAAATTGCTAACTTTAGAAAAGCTGTGCGGCTTGGTACTTTGGAGTAGAAAGACATGGGTACCCATTTTAGATTCGGGGGAATGTGTACTTTCCAAAAATATATGGCTTTCTGGGGTGAGCGTACTTTTTTGTAGCTTTATCTCACATATAATGATGTAAATGTGTTGATTTTGCAGGAGCTGAAATGACAGAAATGACAGTATATATGGGGGTATGTTCACATTCGGGCCCCTACATGCCACATACTTGGGTAAACCTATACATATTGGGCATCAAACTGTTCAGTGGACCCCTGGTGTTCAAATTCAGGGTGTTTTATCTTGGTACCTAATGCTATGTGGGAGATAAGATGCTGCAAAGTGGAAGCTTTGAGGGGATTTTTGGAAATGTCATCAAAATTGCTAACTTTAGAAAAGCTGTGCGGCTTGGTACTTTGGAGTAGAAAGACATGGGTACCCATTTTAGATTCGGGGGAATGTGTACTTTCCAAAAATATATGACTTTCTGGGGTGAGCATACTTTTTTGTAGCTTTATCCCACATATAATGATGTAAATGTGTTGATTTTGCAGGAGCTGAAATGACAGAAATGACAGTATATATGGGGGTATGTTCACATTGGGGCCCCTACATGCCACATACTTAGGTAAACCTATACATATTGGGCATCAAACTGTTCAGTGGACCCCTGGCGTTCAAATTCAGGGTGTTTTATCTTGGTACCTAATGCTATGTGGGAGATAAGATGCTTCAAAATGGAAGCTTTGAGGGGATTTTTGGAAATGTCATCAAAATTGCTAACTTTAGAAAAGCTGTGCGGCTTGGTACTTTGGAGTAGAAAGACATGGGTACCCATTTTAGATTCGGGGGAATGTGTACTTTCCAAAAATATATGGCTTTCTGGGGTGAGCGTACTTTTTTGTAGCTTTATCCCACATATAATAATGTAAATGTGTTGATTTTGCAGGAGCTGAAATGACAGAAATGACAGTTCATATGGGGGTATGTTCACATTGGGGCCCCTACATGCCACATACTTGGGTAAACCTATACATATTGGGCATCAAACTGTTCAGTGGACCCCTGGCGTTCAAATTCAGGGTGTTTTATCTTGGTACCTAATGCTATGTGGGAGATAAGATGCTTCAAAGTGGAAGCTTTGAGGGGATTTTTGGAAATGTCATCAAAATTGCTAACTTTAGAAAAGCTGTGCGGCTTGGTACTTTGGAGTAGAAAGACATGGGTACCCATTTTAGATTCGGGAGAATGTGTACTTTCCAAAAATATATGACTTTCTGGGGTGAGCGTACTTTTTACTAGCTTCATCCCACATATAATGATGTAAATGTGTTGATTTTGCAGAAGCTGAAATGACAGAAATGACAGTTCATATGGGGTATGTTCACATTGGGGCCCCTACATGCCACATACTTAGGTAAACCTATACATATTGGGCATCAAACTGTTCAGTGGACCCCAGGCATTCATATTTAGGGTGTTTTATTTGGTTACTTTATGACCTGTAGGAGATAAGATACTATAGACTAGAAGCTTTGAAGCGATTTTTAAAAAAAATCACAAATTTTGATAAAAACCAATAACTTTAGGAAAGCATTGCGACTTGATAGTTTGGAGTAGACAGACAGTTGTGCCTATTCTGTATTCCCCAGAATCTGTTCTTTCCAAAAATGTACAATTTTCTGGGATAAACCTTCTGTTAGTGGAATTTTGGCCTTGAAATCCAAAGTATGCAGTTTTTTTGGAGCAGTGCTTTGGGAATTTGGTAGTGTACTGCTGGGAGTTTTTGACCTATACAAGTGAGAAATCTCCATAAAACTATATATATTTGGTATTGGCACGTTCAGGAGACATGGGACTTTCCAAATCAGTTGTATATTCGTGCATAAAATAATTTTTGTTTCTAGTATGTGTGATTATATTATGGAAAATTTGATTTTTTTTGCATTTTTAGACATTTAGAAGCCTATATCTTGTTACAGAATTGGAATTACACAAAAATTCTACCATATTTTGAAAGCTTAGGTTGTTCTGAAAAAAACGATATATTGTTTTCCTTGGTAAACTAAAAGTCCCCCCGAGGAAAGGCCCCTAAAGTGAAACAGTGCAAAATGTTCAAAAACTGTCTGGCAATACAAGTTCCGCTTTGACCAAAATGGCTGGCAGTAAAAGGGTTAAGCAATTCATTTTTCTACCCCTTTAATGCTTCTCGCAATTCTATTCAGATGTTAATATGGAGATATATACAGGTCCTTTTAAAAAAATTAGCATATTGTGATAAAGTTCATTATTTTCTGTAATGTACTGATAAACATTAGACTTTCATATATTTTAGATTCATTACACACAACTGAAGTAGTTCAAGCCTTTTCTTGTTTTAATATTGATGATTGTGGCATACAGCTCATGAAAACCCAAAATTCCTATCTCAAAAAATTAGCATATCATGAAAAGGTTCTCTAAACGAGCTATTAACCTAATCATCTGAATCAACAAATTAACTCTAAAAACCTGCAAAAGATTCCTGAGGCTTTTAAAAACTCCCAGCCTGGTTCATTACTCAAAACCGCAATCATGGGTAAGACTGCCGACCTGACTGCTGTCCAGAAGGCCATCATTGACACCCTCAAGCAAGAGGGTAAGACACAAAAAGAAATTTCTGAACAAATAGGCTGTTCCCAGAGTGCTGTATCAAGGCACCTCAGTGGGAAGTCTGTGGGAAGGAAAAAGTGTGGCAGAAAACGCTGCACAATGAGAAGAGGTGACTGGGCCCTGAGGAAGATTGTGGAGAAGGACCGATTCCTGACCTTGGGGGACCTGCGGAAGCAGTGGACTGAGTCTGGAGTAGAAACATCCAGAGCCACCGTGTACAGGCGCGTGCAGGAAATGGGCTACAGGTGCTGCATTCCCCAGGTCAAGCCACTTTTGAACCAGAAACAGCGGCAGAAGCGCCTGACCTGGGCTACAGAGAAGCAGCACAGGGACTGTTGCTCAGTGGTCCAAAGTATGTCATTCGGAAATCAAGGTGCCAGAGTCTGGAGGAAGACTGGGGAGAGGGAAATGCCAAAATGCCTGAAGTCCAGTGTCAAGTACCCACAGTCAGTGATGGTCTGGGGTGCCATGTCAGCTGCTGGTGTTGGTCCACTGTGTTTTATCAAGGGCAGGGTCAATGCAGCTAGCTATCAGGAGATTTTGGAGCACTTCATGCTTCCATCTGCTGAAAAGCTTTATGGAGATGAAGATTTCATTTTTCAGCACGACCTGGCACCTGCTCACAGTGCCAAAACCACTGGTAAATGGTTTACTTACCATGGTATTACTGTGCTCAATTGGCCTGCCAACTCTCCTGACCTGAACCCCATAGAGAATCTGTGGGATATTGTGAAGAGAAAGTTGAGAGACACAAGACCCAACACTCTGGATGAGCTTAAGGCCGCTATTGAAGCATCCTGGGCCTCCATAACACCTGAGCAGTGCCACAGGCTGATTGCCTCCATGCCACGCCACATTGAAGCAGTCATTTCTGCAAAAGGATTCCCGACCAAGTATTGAGTGCATAAGTGAACATAATTATTTGAAGGTTGACTTTTTTTGTATTAAAAACACTTTTCTTTTATTGGGCGGATGAAATATGCTAATTTTTTGAGATAGGAATTTTGGGTTTTCATGAGCTGTATGCCACAATCATCAATATTAAAACAAGAAAAGGCTTGAACTACTTCAGTTGTGTGTAATGAATCTAAAATATATGAAAGTCTAATGTTTATCAGTACATTACAGAAAATAATGAACTTTATCACAATATGCTAATTTTTTGAAAAGGACCTGTATATATATATACCACAGGAAAGATAACGCACTCACAGGTCTTAGTAGAGGAAAACGATGATTTATTTTCACAGCATACAATTAGTTGTATGCTGTGAAAATAAATCATCGTTTTCCTCTACTAAGACCTGTGAGTGCGGTATCTTTCCTGTGACATGTTTCCTGAATTTGTTAATACTGCACCCAGGCTTCCAGTGATTTTTTAAACGTGAGTGCCAGCTCCCAACAGACTATACATATATACCGGTATATATATATATATATGTCATTTATTGCAAACACATAATAAGCAGCAGGAGTAACAGAATGGAAGAAGAAAACATTAGCTTGGAAGAGAGCCATAATCCACCTTTGCAGCCATGTAAAACTTATAAATCTGCAACTGTGGCGATAATTTAATAAATACAAGGGTATAAATATAGAACTGAGATGATGAGTGTTCTCTCTCTAATGTTTATAGAACCTTGGTCATACAGTTTTCATTATTATCAAAATCAAATTTGTATAGATTTTTTTCCTCATACGTTGTGTAAATTGGTTTATTGTTCTTGTGACCTGGGAAAGTTCTTTCAGCAGGTAAAGAAATGAAGGACTTTAATGCATAGTGATTTTTTTTGTTGTTAATATTTTGTGTTCTCCACATGTTTATAAACCTTTCCTGGCTTTAGTTATGAAACTCTGCATCTTTGAAACAGTGACCAAGGTTATTTAATAATAAAGCTGGGGGCCACAAAAAAACAAGGTTCCACTGCGTAAATAATATAATAGACTTCCAAAACCTCCTGTAGCACAAAGGAATATGCCAGGAATTTGTGAATAGTATAAAGTCGTCCCCTAAACTTTCTATGATCATAACCAAGTTGTGAATTAGGGTCAGCCAGAGCAACAAGACAGAAAAACAGCAGCAGCAGAGTCAGAAATTGCAAGCATGACAATTTCTGACAATTTCTGACAATTTCCATTGAGTACCATCATCAGGCCCGGATTTGTGGAGAGGCCACAAAGGCCCGGGCCTAGGGCGGCAGAAATGTAGGGGCGGCATGCCGCCCTGCCGCAATGGAATTTTTTAAGTTTTTTTCAATACGGAGCAGTGGGAACTTCTCCCCACTGCTCCGTATGGGGCTTTAAATGTATGCGCATGCGCACTCGCGGGCGCGCAGGGGGGGCGGGGTAGGGAGGCGAGCGGTTGTTCGCTCATTCACGCATGCGCATTGGGGGGGGGCCTAGGGGCGCGCCGAAAACAAATCCGGCCCTGACCATCATTATAATTTGGTGATAGAATGTGGCTAGCTACATTATGCAGTAGAGCCATTTACATCAGTTTAGGTGGATGGTATTTGTCATCATGTGTACCCGTGGATGGTCTATATTATATGGTATGGTACTTTGTTTTTTCCCTCATTTGCAATGGTTAAATGGCAAAAACACAGATGCATTGAAATAATAGGTAGCAGGTTTCTTAACCTGATCACAACCAATAAACAATAAGGTTGATAGATAAACTGCAGTTAGAACGCTAAAATCGAAGATATTATTTTATCAGTGACAATTGGTTTTACACAATTCTGTTTTCTGTTTTACCTGCTTGACTAGCCAACCCCCAACTGTGTGGTCCATGGTAACGTCTACTGAGCTCAGTTCTAAAGAATATCACTAAAGCAGCTGCACTGTTATTGTGTGTGTGATTAATATTTCTATACAGTTCTAATACATTTATCTTCTCCCACACATCCTCACCCCTGGCTGAAGCTTTTGTGGCTTGCACCTTGAACCCAGCATGCAGGTTGCAGGTAAACAGCAAATTATACTAATCCCAGGAGTTTAAAGGTCTGTGCAGGCAATGATGTTTATCCTAGAATGTTAATTAATGCAATGTTTAAAAACAACACTATGCTACTGTGTATCATTTTTTTACTCTGTTCTTTGCATTTTCTATTACATTTGATCATAACATTATCTGCGACAGCTGCACCAGTACCGGTTTATTCTAAATTATTTTAACTACTAGTGTGTACACTTGACAACATCTAATGGCTACAACATGAGTAATATATAGTTTATCCTCTTCTTCTCTATAAACAATTACCCAAACCATTTCTCCAGAGAGACCTGTTGGACTGATAAAATATTCATGCCATCTTTCCCTGAATTAAATCACTGTATCAAATTGCCTCATTTTCATGCACATCTTTTGGTTAATAAAATAAAAATATCCTTCTCTTGTTTCAGTCTATCTGTGAGAAATAATATGATGTTAACTCCCTGCTGACTGATGTCTAGAGAAGCCATTCAGACATTAAACAGGTACACATAAAGTCAATGTAGATAAATATAATTAGAACATTTTTTTTGGGCTTTCATCGTGCCCTGCAATTTTTACATGTCTCTGGTTAACTCTTTATATACTATTGATATTTGTCATTGTTAATTGTTGAACAAGAAAACGAACAACTTGTTCACTGACACATCAAAATGAACCAGTGATGTGTAAGTACCCCAGTATTCCTTTGTATATCTGATAATGCATGTGGGGGATTTATTGAGAGAATAAATAGGTGGAACTGTGCATTCTAGCCATCAAGATCTTGTTACGTGAAATGATAAGTACTGTCAATTCTCCAAGACCCTTTTTAGTTGAGTGTTTGGTGAATCTCAGCACAATAGGCATAGTCTAAATGAATAGCATTCAGAGAATATATTAAATGATACAATAATTTAATAACACCCTCAATGTATGTGCTCTGCATTTATTGCCAAGCTGTTCATTTATTTGGGATACAATTCATGAAGGAGAATGACTCAAGAGT
This sequence comes from Xenopus tropicalis, assembly GCF_000004195.4. Lineage (NCBI taxonomy): Eukaryota > Metazoa > Chordata > Amphibia > Anura > Pipidae > Xenopus > Xenopus tropicalis. Next base: position 84,301,520 of record NC_030680.2, on the reverse strand, counting down.
TTGAAAGACATCCTCGATCTCCCTCGCCAGTTTCAGATTGTGAGTCATTCTTTAGTGACCATGGGTGACTCACTGCAATGCAAACCTAGGCAGCCAACTGCCTCACCCCCTCACAGATAAAAGATAAACACATACCATATATGAATGTACTGTATGGCCTTTTTGTTACTTGGTATCAAGTATGCAAATAATGACATTAAGGTTCATTTTGTTTAATTTATATATAAGTTTTTTAAAAACGCAATCTACAATTCCATTTCTGCATGACAAAGTACATGAGATGTTAAGGTATAAGTACAGAGATTCTAGTATATAACTGAAAAACAAGATAACCAGATACTAAAGAGATTACATCCTGCTAAAAGACAGCTCAGGCCCATGAAAGATACCTCTTAGGGCAGTGACACACGGGGAGATTAGTCACCGCGCAACAAATCTTCGTTGTTGCGGGCGACTAATCTCCCACCAGCTAGAATGTAAATCGCCAGTGGGATGGCATACGTGGCGCCGCGATGTTCCAGTCGCCCGAAGTTTCTCTCAAGGCTCTTGTGCTGTCTTGTATAAAAAAGGGCATTGACTCAAGGGATGAAAACATAATTTTGCCTCTTTATAGGTCCCTGGTAAGGCCGCACATTTAATATGCAGTGCAGTTTCGGGCTCCAGTCCTTAAGAAGGATATTAATGAGCTGGAGAGAGTGCAGAGACGTGCAACTAAACTGGTAAAGGGGATGGAAGATTTAAACTATGAGGTTAGACTGTCGAGGTTGGGGTTGTTTTCTCTGGAAAAAAAAAAAGGCACTCGCGAGGGGACATGATTTCTCTGTACAAGTACATTACAGGCATTATAGGCAGATGGGGGATGTTCTTTTTTCCCATAAAAACGATCAATGCACCAGAGGCCACCCCTTTTAGTTTGGAGGAACGGAGCTTCCATTTGAAGCAGCGCAGGTGGTTTTTCTCGGTGAGGGCAGTGAGGTTGGGGAATGTCCTTCCTAGTGATGTTTTGATGGCAGATTCTGTTAATGCCTTTAAGAGGGGCCTGGATGAGTTCTTGAACAAGCATAGTATCCAAGGCTATTGTGATACTAATATCTACAGTTAGTATTAATGTTTGTATATCTAGTTTATGTATGTGAGTGTATAGATAGGCCAGTATAGGTTGTGTGTGCTGGGTTTACTTGGAAGGGTTGAACTTGATGGACTCTGGTCTTTTTTCAACCCTATGTAATTATGTCAGGTGTATGTGAAACAAAATGTAAAATCCATTGGGAACAGAGCTTTATATATTAATATGATACTTTAGGTTAATTTAATTAGGACTGGAAAGAAAGTGCTGGAAGATTTAGTTTACCTATTTAAAAGTAACATGGTTTAACCACTTAATTTGAAACATAAATGTATATCTACAAGTACATGTACAAAAAGTGTTTGATGATAAGACACCAAAGGTCTCATTTACATTCACAAATGCAGATGCTGTCCCTGCAATTTTCCCACAGTCAGTTGCACAGAAAACCACTTTCATTAAAGTTACTTGCATCAAAATATGCTTCTTGCACTTCTGTATAGTTGTGCTCAAGGCCACTCAGTCTCTCTTGCCTTCTGTTCTGAATCAAGTGCTGTTGCACCTATTGACACCGGGGAACCTGGAGCTACTCCACCTTTTAACTGGGCGGTAGCTCCAGGATTCCCTTCATGCTCTGCGACAATAGACACAGCACACGTGAGCCTAAAGAGTTGGGCGCACATATCACTCACACACTGAGCACTGGAAATGATGCCAGCTGGATTTCCTCACAAGTGTGCCCAATTTGTGACAAAATTAACACACAGTTGCACATATTTGTCCCAAGCACATCACCCCCTTGCTACTGAAGTCACTTGAATTCTGGGGAAAATGCGCACTGTGTAAAAAACATGGCGATTGCAGCCAAAATTGCACTTTGTAACTACATAAAAGAAAAATAAAAAATATTTTAAAAAAAGGCAGAACAAGTTAAAAAAAGACACCAAGGGAATGACTCAAAACTTCTCTTTGTGCTTGAACCACAATTTGAGCACATTGATACAGTAATACAGTTTAAAAATATGTGTATTGGGTTCAATATTCCCTCTAATTTATTCCCTAATTTCTTTTTTCTACAAATAAATTCTCAGGCTCAGGTCAGAATAAATTAAAACATTCTTTGTGCACTACATAGATTGGAAATGACTTTTATAAATACTGGTTATTCCAACTACACCCCATTTATAGTTTTACCCTTTCAGTGAACTAGTCATACATACAGACTGGGTTGAATTCCAGGTCTGCCAATGGTGACTTCAGAGAAGTACCCCATGATAGTGTCACTATTTTATAAACTTGTATGTATCTGTATATTATTATGTTTGTGGGTTTCATATATATCAGTCAAAGGATGTATTCTGCCATTTTCTGCCTTTTTCAGGTAAAGCAAAATAACCCAAGTCTATGCAGCCAGTGCACAGTGCCAGGACACAAGCACCCTCACACACTCAGACAGCCCATTGTTTTTTTATTTTAAAAAATACTGTTTACTCCCTTGTATTTGCAGTGCAACCTTTTGACATCTCCATCTGAGCCAGCCTGTGCTTCCCACCTGCAGATAGCAGCTTTAGAGGACAGCGTCCTCCAGATGGGGCCTTGCACTATTTCTGCACAGTGGCCCTATTCTGGTTCCACCACTGTGCTTTATTCTTCATTTAAGATTGCTTTATTGTCAATACAAACATATACAATAATACAGCACATCAAAATTACCTTTCTTCAGGCCCCATGGTGCATTACCATGAGAATAAAAACAATAACATAATAAAAACACATTGTAGCAGGACAAGGACAGGTATAAAGTCACAGGTGCAATTGATATTTTACATGTGTAAGTGGTATTTGTGAACGTTCAAATGTAGCAATGGACTGAACTTCGACAGGCACTCTTTATGATAGTATAGTATAGTAGAGTTAAGAACTCTATTTGCTTGGGGGAAGAAGCTTTTGCAGTGTCTAGCAGTTCTAGTTTGAATGCTACAGAACCTTATTCCAGACGGCAAGATGGAGAGCAGAGAATGAGATGGATGAGAAATGTCCTTTGCTATACTGTTTACACAGTGGATAGTGTGTTTCCGGTAGAGTTGGGAGATGGGTGGGAGAGGGTCTCCTATGTTCCTTTCTGCTGCTTTCACTATTCGCTTGTAAGGACTTTTGTTCTGAACAGTGCAGTTTCCAAACCAGACCGAGATGGAGCTACAGAGAACACTCTCAATGGTACCTCAATAGAGTGATGTGAGAATGGGAGAAGAAAGGCAGGCTTTCTTTAACTTACATTGAAAGTGCAGGCATTGTTGAGCTTTCTTGGTGATAGAGTTGGTGTTTAGGGTCCAGGAGAGGTTGTCTTCATGTCATGTTTATCGCTGGTGGAAGTAGAAAATTCACAAGCGTAGGTCCTTTTAAGTCAGATGAACTCAGTGTGATCTTCTTATACAGAGAAAAATATATTCCCATCTTTGAAATGCAAAGCATATACGCTGTTAAGTTTGCCACTACTAGTAATGATAGTTAAAACAATACTGCCCAAAGATTATGAAGATAACTCCAAGTAAAGTATTACTTCCTACCTACCTTATCTCAATTGACTCAAATGCCCATTACATAATGCACAGTTATGATCAATATTAAACCATAAAGGGTCTCCGTCATCCAGATGCCAGGCTACCAGGTGGCTAAATTGGGCAGCTATGTAATATGGGTGGACATGGGGAGAATTCTAAATAGGTATAGTAGCTATGGAAGGGCAGACATTTTTAAAGAGTTTGTTCTACTGAGACAGGACAGCTGAAGCTTACTTCTAAGGATCTTTTGTGTGAGTAATTACCAAGGGAATAAATTGATCTCTAAGTATTTAATACTCTTGGGTTGCCATTTAAATGGAAAATTGATTTCTAAAAGTTTCCATTTGGAGGGGTTGGTCTTTAATCTGAAAGGAAAGAGAATCTGTCCAAAGTCTCATATAGGTAAGGGAAGGGTTAACAGAATATCATCAGCATGTAATGTACAACGGTAATCAATCTGCCCATTAGAGATTACACAAATTTTATCATACTGTTTAATAGCCCTGGCAAGAGGTTCTATGGCCAAGGCAAACAGCAGGGGGGACAAAGGGCCTGCCATATTATTGCCATAATTACTGTATACTGATTAAACTGTCTTTTTCAAAGCATTTAAAGGAGAATGCAAGTCAAAATTTAAAAAGCATACTGCCCAATAGTCCTCCTATTGTTTAGTAAAAACGCCACACTTTTGGCTCACCTAATCAAATATTTACTCAGTCACACTCACTTCACATTTTCTAGAACAGGCAGCCATCTCTAAAAAGGTATTCTCCCTTCCTTTCCCTCCTTGCTTCATACTGCACATGTGTTTCATTCTCTCCCCCCCCTCCCCTCTGCCAGATCCGCTTCTGATTGGCTGGTGGGTATGTGTAGCTCAGAACAGCAGACAGGATCAAGTTACACACATGCTCAGAGAATAGGAAGGCTGCCGCTGGCACCTAGAGGAAGGGGAGAGAGAGATTTCAGTGATGTCACTGGAGTCTTCACACTGCTGTAGGCTGCCAGCACCATATCTCAGAGAAGCAAGCAGGGATCTGGGAATTTAGATATGCAGTAAGTACTTAAAAAGAATGCCTTTAGACTTACTTTTAATTTATATTAACCTTTCCTTGTCCTTTAAGATGGCCAACCCTATTGGCCTCCCTAAGCAAAATGGAAAATATAGCCTGTTTGTCTTGGCTAGGGTGGTCTTCTATTATTCCAAGCAGTTATTCATATGTTAGAAGGAAAACCCTTAAATAGTCCCAGCATCCCACCAGCAGTCTGTGTTCAAAATTTACACCAGTTAGAATAATGTAAGCTAACATATAATTGGGAAATATTGTTGCCCTTTTTCTTGCCTTGGTAAATGAGTTTCTCAAGAGCAAAATGTCATTAGTTTTCAAGGTACTGCCTGCCAACTATCCTATTGGCCCAACAACTGATCATTAAGTTTCTAGGATTATAAGGTTATAGCCGGGGGTCATTTATAAAAACTGAACAAATTTTCACCTGGGCAATAACTCCAATGACTACCAATCAAATGTTTGCTTTTGTTGTTCTACCTGCACCTGGCTAAGAAAAGATATTAACTTACTGGTTGCTCTGGGTAAATTCCCAAGTGCAAATTTGCCCAGTGTTTATAAATGAGTCCTGGTGAAAACTATAAAGCTAAATATTCCCAAGTTGTCTTTGTTCCACCTCCCCCGCACACCCTGCAGTGCAACACAAATGTTAACATAATACATTTTCAAAGCAATATTCTTGCATGTTGTGCCTTAGCATGTATTTGTATTGCAATTGATTTACTGTATTACATCCCAACATTTATTGACATGTAGGAGTAATATACTGGTCCTGCATTTTAAACGAATTGGTAAAATCATTTTTGAGAATATCATTGGTATCAGCAATATATTACCTGTTGCAGTGGACAATATGAGGCTAAAGGCTTTACAGAGAAGGGACTGCAACAGAGCACAAATCACTATCAACTTGTTTTTCACTGTTATTGGAATTCTGTCCGTTGAAAACAGACCAGATGAAATTCATGTAGTCACCATCAAATTTCAATACACTGAACACAAAGCCTGGAATATGAATTATTTTGTTTCCCTTTTATGGTTCAGAGTTTCTCCATTAATGTCACTGTATTATTATATTTATTGTGTTTCACCCTCCTATTGTCAGGTAGGAAAAAAGAAAGGTTTTAAACTCCTACTAAAGTATTTGCCTGCTCCTCCATATAAAATACGTAATGCCCCTTTCTTCTACCTGCTGCTGACCTGGTTTGCTCTGCTCTTATATCTATTCATTATGCTGATTTGCCTTGATATAGCTTGTATGCTGAGCCTTAATAGGGTCATCAACTCTTCCCTGTGTGCAGATGGGTAATGCTCTACTATTGCATCTTATGCCTGAGGAACATGGAAATATAGCCTGGGGGACTAGTAATGCCTTTGTCCCTTCTCTCAACTTTGCTACCATCCTTAGTGATGTGGGAGGAACTTATACTTTTGCTAAAACTACGGTGGGATAATAAAATAGGACATTTACCCAATAACTATAACTCTCCAGAGTCCTATTTAAGCAACAAATTCTTATTTGACTGATTTCATTTTTCTCTGTAATAATAAAACTGTGCCTTGTACTTGATCCCAACAAAGCTGCATTAATCCAAATTGGTTACAAAACAATTAATATGTAAATATTCCTGGTAGCCTTGGTGATCCAAAATATGAGATTTCCATATCCAGAAAACCCCAGGTCCCAAAGCATTCCTCTACATAGATACCAATCTGTATAGCAATAATGGATTGGCAATTTTCTTTTACCTACATGAGACACTTCTGTGCAGTCAAGCAAAGCCAGAAAGCACAATTTAATACAATATATCAAAAAGGTTATTAAACATATTAAGGAGAAGGAAAGCCTAAGTCACTTGGGGGTGCCAAAATGTTAGGCAGCCCCAAGTGACTTTAATCGCTTACCTTGTACCCCGGGCTGGTGCCCCTGTTAAGAGAGAACAGCACCAGCCCGGGGTACCTGCGAGTGAGTGCTTCCTCCTTCCGCGTTGGCGTGCTTGCACATGTGCAGTAGAGTGAAAAGCCGAGCTTAAACACGGAAGAGGAAACGCTCAGGTACAGGTACCCCGGGCTGTTGCTGTTTTCTCCTAACAGGGGCACCAGCCCGGGATACAAGGTAAGCAATTTAAGTCACTTGGGGGTGCCTAACATTTTGGCACCCCCAAGTGACTTAGCCTTTCCTTCTCCTTTAAATAACAATAAACCCCAGATCAATATTACCTATAAACAAATAATCATACGTAAAACAAATCCATCAATAAACATTACCAGAAAAGGCAAAGGACAGCATTCATGGCACTAAAGAAAAAAGAAAGAAGTTTGTGGTTGATACACATGTATATACACATGTTTTCATAGAGATGTGTTGTTAACAGGTAATTGCTATATTACAGAGAATAAGTTTACTGTGGTAATTGTGTTCTTTGAAGCTGCCATATAAGTCCCAGTAGTACTGAATATTGATGTATTTACAGAGTTCTCTAATGCCCTCTTATTGTCAGCTATGCATACTTAGTTTACCCCTGGATGAACATCACATTATGATTCACCACTGCAGCCATTATAAGTCAGCTCGTGTGCCCTCCCCTGTGAGCGAGTGGAAGCAGCAGTGGATATACATGGGGCTGTGACACACACTCGCAGGCTCACACACAGCAGGCACGGCTGCAGCAGCTCCGACTGACAGAAGGCAGCAACTTCTCACACTCTCCGGCTATTGCTGAGGGGTCCAGAAGATGGTAAAATGCATGTTATCTCCATGGTTACACCCCAGAATGAATGGGTTTGGAGCTGTATCTGTTTTACAATGTGTGTATTACAAAATACAGAGAGAATGCTTTTAAATTTAGAAAAGTAGGTGCCAAGTGTGAATATTACTGTGCTGAGTACCAAGTCTTTAATCTGTACAAACTGCATGGATTTCACATGATCCTGTTAATGCTTTTGGAATCTCCTTCTGTATTTTGAAGCCTAAAACCAAACTTTCTAAGCAGTATCAAGTTTCTGTGTATGTTTTGAAGAGCTCTGTTGTTTGGCAGTGTGATAGTTGTTCACATGTGAGCTGTGATGATCAGCGTGTTCAGAAACATATCCCATCTCTGTATTGCTGCATGTGGATAGTTATGTCATTTTTTAGTAATAACCTGTTTGCCTGTTGACACAAGGGGGGCTCATTTATAACATTCGCACCGCATAGAATGGTTTGCACAGCCAACATATTTACTCTTCTTGTGTTTATATTTATAAAGCTGGACAAGATTGGTTCATTTAATGTACAAACATAATTGCAAACATAATTTTTTTTATTTGCAGTGCCATTGTCCATAAGATTTTTTTTTAAATGTGGCACTGTATCCAAATTACGCCACAACTTTGGTGGCATAAAAATATTCCATAAATAGATTAACCAAATTGTGAATTTATATTAGCAGTAAACATTTGTGAATTTTTATGCAAAATGCGCGTTTCACAGCAATTTGCAAAAAAAGGAAAGCTGTGTAAAATTGTACTGAAAACATGCACAAAACAACCATATGAAAATAAAATATGTGCTGCACAAACTTTGTAATTGACCCCCAAGGAGTAAGCATTCTGCTGTTCAGTGTAATTAGATATTATATCTGTTCTCTGATACTTATTTTATTAATTATTGTCGCTTTTTACATATTTAACATTGCACCTTTTGCAGTTTCCATAGATTCCCCATTAAAATGAAACCAAAAACTGATATCAATTAGATTAACAGATTGTTTTTCATACATTTTAATATATGGCAAACTAGTAAGAAATAACAGAAGGTGTGGATTCTGCGCATGTGCAATATGAAAAAACATATTGTTTGTAGAGACCAACATCATTCTTATGCAAATCAGAAGGAATTCTGGGATGGAAGGCCATTCTCCTAAAAATTCCCATTTACCTGTGCCTAGTAACATACCTTTTTAGTCTTACATACTGTAGCAGTGTGATATCAATAACCATGCAGCAGTCTAGAGTAGCACACTAAGCTTTGCAGCTAGCTTTTTTTTTTTTTCAATGTTTTTCTATTCTGGAGATGGATTATGGGTAATCCTGCTTATAAAATGTAATATCATTGACACAAGACTGGTGTAAAGTCCATAGCTCCTAAGCTCAGACAGATAGGTGTACTCTGTTAGATAAGTACAGTAACAGTCTCTTTTATCTTGGACATTATCTACCCCAGTGATCCCCAACCAGTGGCTCAGGGGCAACATGTTACTCACTAACCCCTTGGATGTTGCTCCCAGTGGCCTCATAGCAGGTACTTATTTTTTACTTCCTGACTTGGTTGCATGAAAACCAGGTGTACTGCTAAACAGGACCTCTTGTAGGCTGCCAGTCCATATAGGGGCTACCAAATAGCCAATCACTGCCATTATTTGGTACCCCTGGGTATGTTTTTTATACTTGTGTTGCTCCTAAACTCTTTTTACATTTGAATGTGGCTCACAGGTAAAAAAGGCTGGGGACCCATGACCTACACAGTGGAAGAGACTACACTTATGGCATATAAACACTCTATGACACTTTATGACAAATAAAATAAAATCTGTGCTTTTCTGGACACAATTTATTATGACTTTTCCCTTACAATGCAGTGTTTTTTCACAGAATTCCAGCATAATTGTATCCTTTGTAAATTACAGATGGGGAGCTAAAATAGATACAGTTTTGGTAAACCATTAGCAATTTAGAGTGCCCCTTCTACTAGTGGGGCTTGTGTCTTTTAGTACATTATATAGTTGAAAAAAGGGCAAAAGTCCATAAAATTCAACCCCTCTAAATAATTATAAAACTTATACAGACCTATCAATATATTCGCATATATAAAATATGTATACTTTCAATATATTTAAAAATATATATACATCATGCATTATTAATGGTATTAGCATCCAGTCTAATAGGCGCCAGTTACTTGGATCTATGGATGCATCCCTATAGTCTAGGGCAGTGCTGTCCAACTTCTGTGGTACCGAGGGCCGGAATTTTTCCGACCTACGTGGTGGAGGGCCGATAATGGAAGCCAGTTTTGACTACTCCCCTTTTTGAAACCGCACCCACTTGAACACACCCATGTTATCACATGACCATACCCATATTAATGGTTGTAGTACAGCAAAAACTTTCCATACTCTGCCTGCCCTACCCTGCCTGTGTGTGCCATACTCTGCCTTCCCTACCCTGGCTGTGTGTGCCATACTCTGCCTTCCCTACCCTGCCTGTGTGTGCCATACTCTGCCTTCCCTACCCTGCCTGTGTGTGCCATACTCTGCCTTCCCTACCCTGCCTGTGTGTGCCATACTCTGCTTGCCCTATGATGCCTGTGTGTATGGCACACACATGCAGCCTACAGTGACACAATGCTGGCATTGCTCCTACAGTCTGCACAATAACTACTGTATATATTAAAAAACTTTTTAATTGCAGTACCACCTCAGTATATGTTCTTTTTGTAGTGTGCAGGGATTATTTGTGGGTTTCTACTGCTCCTGAGGTGTGAACAGGGGAACAATGGGGGTGATTACAGCCTGAGCCTGAGGTGTGAACACTGCAGGGGGGAACAATGCAGAGATTAAAAGGTGTGAACAACACAGGGGATTACATATTTAAACAATACAGCCTGATTACAGCCTGAATCTGAGGTGAGAACCATGCAGGGGGCCCAGTTAATCACAGTACTGATACCATTTAAAGCTTACACAAGAGTAAGCCATCAAAGCAGCCAGACAGGTGGGGGGCCACACAGAGGGGGGTCGCGGGCCGCATGCGGCCCGCGGGCCGCCAGTTGGACAGCACTGGTCTAGGGGAATCTTCAGGCCTGGATTTCTGGCAAGGCCACAAATGCCAGGGCCTAAGGCAGCACAAATTAAGAGGCGGCATGCCAGTCACACCTAAAGTTTACTTACATATGGGGCACTGAGGTTTAGGTGTGCGGGAGATCTCCATGCCCTCTGTCCCCTGTGCTCTGGGTGTAGGAGCATGCAAGCTGTGGAAGGGGCAGGGGGCATCTGAGGATGCCGGCCTCTGGGCATCCTAAAGAGAAATCCAGCCCAGGGAATCCTAAAATATAAAGAGTAGTGATAATACCAGGGTTCACTAGCACCTACTTGCACAATTTATCACCACACCTAAAGTTGTCAGGAGCATGTATGGGCATGGGTACTTTTATAAGTAGCCTCGATGCACTCTCCAGAGTATAGTAGATACTGTATACTGCCAAAACTGTAGCTTCATTGACATGGGATCCTATCAACATGCTAGTACAATACTTCAATATCAACATGCTTTTATATATTTACTTGATCAGATCAATAACAGAGAAATCACAGAGCTTGAGCTCAATTGCACTTCATACTAAGATCTAAAAGAATATGGTTAAGGCTAAACAAACTCTCAAAAGAAAGATCCTACGGGACAGTTGTAATTTTGTGATTGCCATAAATCGTTAATCTTGTTTTCTAAACATGCATTTGTGGAGGATAAAGAAGAAAGTGGGCTACAAAATTTTAAAAAGCTATTATTTCTCAGTAAAACATTTTATACTCTGCGGGAACCTTGTAGCAAGGGCGCCTTGGAGACTTTCCTTCATTATAGAGAAAAACACTCAAGCAGGGCTGTCTACAAAAGCAGTTCAGTCTGTTCCATACACATTCTATTATCATCCTGCAATGGTCTGATCAATATAACTCGGATATATTATGAAGGAGAAACGTATGTTGTAGATTTATGGTTAAACAGCAAACCTCTAGAAAACACAGCAGTTCATGATTACGTCCATAAAATTTTTTAATAATGGTTTAATATCAGATAAAGTCTAGTGAAGTCTAGTTAAGATGCTTGATCGTAGGTATTACTAGTTAGTACTATTATTAATTTACTACTAAGGACAAGCTATCATTCCTATGCCAGTTACTTAAAAATGTGCACAGTCATTTAAATCTATACCAAAATTCCCATGTGTGTGGAACATAACAGTCTCCAACATCTTTGTTAATACTAAAACACTTGTTAGTTAGAGCTGCTGACCGATTTTGATTAATTACAAGAAAACCAAAGGTAAACCAAAACAAAACCATGTCCAGGCAATGAGCCTCAAAAGTACAAAAATAAATATGCTGAATTATATCCATGTGTGTTTCTAGCATTTCTCATTATTGTTTATACTTATGCTATCCAGGGACCATAAAATCACATCTGTGTTTAGGAATACAATATTGATACATTTCTTTGGGCATTGTGGTATTTTCCCTGAATTTACTAACCCTTAGAGCAGTGATCCCCAGGATCTCATGAGCAACATGTTGCTCCCCAACCCTTTGGATGTTGCTCTCAGTGGCCTTAAAGAGGTGCTTGTTTTTGAATTCTGGGCTTGGTGTCACTTTTTGTTTGTATAAAAACCAGGTGTATAACAAAATAGCCAATTGCAGCCCTTATTTGGCACCCCCAGGAACTTTTTAAATGCTTGCATTGTCCCCAAGTCTTTTTACATGTAAATGTGGCTCACGGGTCAAAAAGGTTGGGGATCCCTGCCTTAGATGCTCTAGGGCCAAACAATCGAATTAAACAGGTCTCCAGTAAATGCTACCTGCTGATTTGTTGATATAGTTTACTGCTCCTGGACAAACTTAGTGCCTTTTATTACATCACCCCCTTGGTATCTAATCTTTGCTCATTGTTATAAAACATTCATGTATTGTTCTAAAATATGTATGTTAAGTAATCCATCATTTTTGTTGGTTCATCTAGTGCTTTTTTTCTAAGTATTAGATTCTGTAACAATATAAAATTTATAATATAATGAAATGTTGCATCCCTGTTGTTAAGCTATTCACCATTACCAGCATCAGCCCTGCATATTGCATATGTAATAAACACCTGTGAATAAGGCTAAGACTGATGTCACATTAACTTGAGTCTGCTTTGGACATATTTCCTAGCAGAGAAATGCCTAAACCCGCATGTGCTGCCATCCGTAGAATATGGAAACCAGACTATTTTAGGTGTCTGTTTGACAGTGGATATTTCCTGGTAGTAATTAGGCCACAAACATTGGCAGTGCTTCACATAAAGACCTATAGAATTCCTGCTGCCTAAATCACATATAGCGGATGTCAGAAACATTGATACAGACAATATAAAAAATGATTGAAAGGTGCATGGTTGCAAAATAAATAAAGAATGGTATGTTGTACAAAAGAGGAGGCAGATTAAAAGTATATGACAATGCAACAATATAAAACCCACTTTGTCATTCAATCCCTGTCTTGTTTAACTAAGTATTCATTTTTATGAGCCCAAACATAAGAATGATCAATTCAGTTGTACCCTGTCTACCTCTTATGGTGTAGGAAACATGGGTAATGAGACCATTTGGGGAAGGTGTGTCAAAATAAGTTCCTACTTTTATTGGCAGTTAGGGATAAAAAGAAAAGGCAGGTAGTCTGGAAATCCCACATCCCATGTAAGATTTCAGTAAAAAATATCAATTTATTGGGCTCTGATCAAGGAAAACTGTACATTCCGGTCAAATAGAGTTCTCTTTACTGTTTTGCTGGGGGTGCTTATTCCACTAGCATCTGTTTAGGTTACCAATAGTGGGGAGGTCTGCAATTAAATCCTATGTCAATGTTTAACTGCACAGGCTTGAACCAGAATAACTAACTCGGCATGTAGGATGACAATGATACCAGAAGCAATATTATACCCCGCCTCTTGCGAGTATGGAAGTGAAATCAAATGAAAAAGGCAGGGACATGTTTTTTAGTTCATCAAATTTACTTAGGAATGTAGCTACATTCCATAGCTACAGTTACATCATACATTGCATTACCAATATTGCTTTTCCCAGAGAATGATTCAGAAACTGTTACATCAGGGCAGCCTTACTCATATCTGATGCAACTGCGCATGGGAGCACATCTTTGTATATGATACAATTGTTTCTTTTAACTACTTGTGGGTACAGCAAATGCCCTCAACATAACATTTCTCATAGTGTCTGAATATATACAGATATGTGTCTCAATATATAAGTGTTATGCATACATAACATATATTGTGTGTGTGGCAAAAAACCCCATTAGGTTTATTTAATGTTTAAATGATTTTGGGCAGACTGAAGATATGGATATATGTGTTAAGCGAAATTTTTTTGCGTAAAAAACAAGCTTGACTTAGAAAATTGACACACACATCAGAAAAAATTGTTGTGCATGTGATTTTGCAAATTTTTCGGCATTTCACAAATCTTTTACAAGTTTTGCAAATTTTCCATACAGAAAGATCCCATATGGAAAAAAAAACTTTTTATACATACTGATATGCATAGGTCAAAAGTACTGTATGTTTGAACTTATATTTATATACAGTATATCAGTGCTGTCCAACTTTTGTGGTGCCAAGGGCCGGAATTTCTCTAGCATATATGGTGGAGGGCCGCTAATGGAAGCCAGTTTTGACCACTCCCCTTTTTTAAACCGCACCCACTTCAAGTCACACCCATGTTATCACAAGATCATGCCCAAATTAATGGTGGCAATGCAGCAAAAACCCAAATGGTTGGTGCTCACTGCGGGAAAATCAACCATCATTCATATGTGAAAGAATTATATTATGTCATAGTAAGACACACCCTTAAATCCATATGCATCCTCCTCCCCTGTGGATAGCACAGCAACTGCCAGCTCAATAATAAACACACCTTAGGGACCATTTAATGGCTATTTCCAACTACTAACAAACTCCCAGAACAAACCCCTGCCAGGTACCCTTTCTACGGGCAGCATAGGGCAGGCAGAGTATGGCACACACAGGCAGCTAAGTGGGCCATACTCTGCCTGCCCTATGCTGCCTGTGTGCGCCATGCTCTGTCTGCCCTATGCTGCCTGTGTGTGCCATACACAGTACATACAGTGACACAATGCTGGCATGCTCCTACAGTCTGGGGTGTGAAGAAGTGAACAATGTGGGTAATTACAACATGAGCCTGAGATGTGAACAATGCAGGGGGTGAACAATGCAGAAACTAAAAGGTGTGAACAACAAAGAGGATTATATGTTTAAACAATACAGGGGAATTTCAGCCTAAATCTAAATTGAGAACCATGTAGGGGGCCAGTTAATCTCAGTAGTGATACCATTTAAAGCTTACACAAAGGTAAGCCATCAAAGCAGCCAGACAGGTGGGGGGCCACACAGAGGGGGGGTCACGGGCCGCATACGGCTGCCAGTTGGACAGCACTGATATATATATATGTATATATAAATTTCAGCATATATTAAAACTGCTTATAACTCAGTGCTCATCTGGGCCACTATACCATCTGGCCCCACCAGCAGTCCTAACAAGCTTAACAAGATGAGCACTAATGGGGGCCATTTTGCACCTTATAGTGCTCCAGTAGTTGCATACTGGTTTATGGCAAATAACCACTACTCTTTCATTATTTTAATTGCACTAGACTAATCAAGGAAACTTATTGGTCGCTATAGGTTTACTGCTAATGACACAGATTTGTTCTTTTGCAGTAATTGTAACTAATTAGATGTTAACAAATTAACAATTAGCCTTTCATCAGTCTTGTGCAGTCTTTAGGCCAGTCACTTATTGTTATGGATTACTATGGCAGGTTTGCTAGCAAATAGGGAAATAGTTTGGGTGTCACAACAATTAAGTGACTGTGTAAATTAGATGTGCATAACCCTCAGTGGCACATTACTACTTTTAAAAAATATCTGGCACCCAACTGTGTAAGTGAAACACAGACTGAAATAAAACACCTCCCTTGATAGATTGTACAGACTTGTACAGAATTCAAGGGGTCTGCGGTTACAACAGTTGCACTACAAAGAGTAGCACAGATAGCTTTCCATACATACAGTACATTGCATTATTAACTGCTCTTGCAAATAATAAAAATAATAAAGTTATATTTCCCTTATGCAGAAAGGAAAATACAGTTTTTAAATGTGTTTTAACTTTGAAATTGTCCATTGTCCAACATGTATTTATCACACTGTTTAATGGAATCAGTAAGGATTAAACCTAGATTTCCAGATAACTGGAAGAAGCTTACCTATGCTGGTGGTTTTTCAACTGCACTTTCTATCATTTCATTTTAATGGCCCACCATATGCATTTTTGTGTTCTTACGTTGCCCATTTATAGTGTGTCCAAAACAGCACAATGGCAGCATTTCGGAAGGAAATTGTAGGCCAGTTTAACATTAATGATTATCTGGTTTCACCGTAAAATGACCCATTGCTGTTTCCTGAATCATTCAAGCATGAAAATGTATCATTTTATCCTTCACTTATAAAGTATAAACATATTTAGGGCACATTTAGACAATTCAAATAACATTTGTATCTTGACCTTCTTTGCTGTCAAGGAACCAGCAGCTCATTAAAAGGCAGTGCATGAGTTACACAGGTTTTTTGTTTGCTCCTCGAATAGCCCTTCTGCAGTTAAAAGCATGAAGCTTTAAATCAATAAGAGAGGAATGATAATCTCATCCATGAAAAAAGAGGAAAATAAACGTTTGTCAGTTGTGTTTTAAAATAGTTAACGTTCTGGTTTTGTGTTTCCTTCCAGGTAAACTACCCAAAGCAAGATATGTTTTGGCACTGGATATTGCCATTCTTTCTACTCTTAAGTAAGTTTACCATATTGCTTTGGCATTATGTTTATTAATTAAAAATATATATATTTTACCTGATTGTGAAATAGGATATGAATTGCTGATAACTCTGTCTCCAGCCCACAGAAGCAGTTTTACTGCTAAATCCACAAGGAAAACATCAATTAAAAACCAACAATTACAGAGAGAAATACACTGCTTTTAGTGAAAACTACGTATACCTCTATTGATCCTGTTCATAATAAAAGATAACATTTGTTATAGAATGTACATGGCTTCTTTTACTCTTCTTTATGTTTCCGTAAAGGTCAATGTATACATTTTATATGCTTTCCTGAATGAACAAGTTAATTGCTTCCATTATTCACTCAGCCTCCAGATATTTCATTCTAGAAGATACTACTGCACCAGTACCATTAGTAGGTTATTTAGACAAATCGTCAAGTTGCTACGTCAATGAAATGTACTTATTTAGAGCCATTTGCTACTTGAATTTTAATGACAATTTTATTCACCCGGCTGCATCCTCCATATGGTCTTTGCCAGGCCTTTTAAGATATAGTCTCCCTGTAAAATGTAAAAAAAAAAGTGATGCTATATGCTGTATTTAAATACTGTATATGGATCTTTAAATGGGTTGTTGAATCAGTTTATTATAATAATCCATTGCAGACTAATTTGTCAGGATTCTCTCTATTAATTGAAGCAGATTGCACTTGATGACCCATGGTGTAAATGGTTCACCTCCATAGTGGTTTGCACGTAGTTCACCCATGTGAATAAAGCTTACTCAGTCCCTGGCATTATGGAGTATATTTTCATTGTATTGGCCAGCATATCATTATTTTAGACCTCATTTATTAGAGCTAAGGCAAGATGCAAAGTTCAGAAAATGGATGCAATTTTTTTATTTTTGTCTTGATCTTTTTATAAACCTGGCTAAACCAGTTGGAACTGGTAAAAACAGCAAAGAGTCATGTTATTTTCTAGGACAAGCCTTCACGTAAATCCATATGGGTTGGGAAGTAACCATACTCATGAAATTAAAAGGGAGCAGCATGCAAATACAATCAGGACCCTTGGGGCCCATTATTTGCACTTTGCAATTGCCTCATGTTTGGTCAAGGAGACCTACTGTCTTTAACTTGAGGGACCTCTGTTTTAACAAGGACAGAGGTCATGCAAGGTGATTATCAGACAGCAACCCACCCCGAAATAGAAGGAGTTACTGGGAATGACACATGCAATAAGGGAGTTGTGTGGTTTTGAGATGTTCTTAATATGTAATTCATGGTACCAGCCAATTAAGCAATTACATTTTTATTTTTATATTGTGGTTTATATATCAGTTAAACATCCCTAAAAAAAAAAAAAGAAATATTCAGGTCATCTGAATCATGTGTTTCAATTCACCTCATTGTTCAAAAAATGTGTTATTCATGAAACAAACAAAAAATATTTTGTAATAATATAATGTTATAACAACAAATATTTTTTCTTTCCCCTGTCTACGTATGGGGGTGTCCTGGCTCATACTGCAGATTTTCTGTTTAATAAATACCTTGATATTGTGTAGGCTACGAATGAAACCTTATTCTGTACTGTTATACACAAATTTTTGTTACAACAAATATTTAGCAGTATGATAAAACAAATAGAGACTTGTAATTGTCACACAATCAAACCCCCAATATGTTGGCCAAATCAAGGTGATTGGATTGTTTAGCCGTGCCCTCAGCCCATTATGGAATAAAATATAGGGGCCTGTGCAGGCCTGTCAGTTATGGATAATGTTTACAGCCCAGCATGATAAGTGGGCAATAAGATTTTCCAGTTTGCCCAATAAATATCTGAACTAAATGTGAATAGATTAATATCTGAACTAAATCTGAATAGAAATTTCCTCAGGGAAAAGCATGGTTTTTGATCCATACATGGGCCAGTAACACTATTGGATTAAATGGAATAGAATTGTGGCTGTACTGGTTGTACTGGATACAGCAGGACACTGTTTCTCATTTTACTCTGTTACTCTGAAATAAACATAAAACGTCCCTTCCTGGTACCTTGTCTTTTATGTCAAGATGTTAGACATTATAAACATTGTTTGCTTATTTTCAAATTGGCAAGGAATAACCTGCTGCAACAATTCCGCCATTAAACCTTAGGTAGCCTTCGATCATTTACAACGTTGAATTTAAAAAGCCTGGACCACTTGCATGCTAGGTTGTACAGCATACAGCATAATCCTAGCTGAGTTTTGTCCACTAATTTCCCCAATGTATTACTGTGTTCCTGTAACAACAGCGCATGTTCTTTCTAGCATGCTGTGCTTTTTCCATTATTAGGTAAAATGGATTATTCCTTCCTCCACTTGCTTGTCTGCATCTGCATCTGAAGCTAGAACATTGCAGCTGTTCCTTAAATGGGCCCTTTAGACCACTCCGAAAGATGGTTTTCTCCATAAATAGTAAAAAATCCAGGCAATTTGGAGACTTTTATACAACTTTGAATAGAGTAATACCATCCCAAATTGTTGATTAGCAACCATGAATCTTGGGGAAAGCGGATATTGCGATTTTGTTTCAGTTATTAAAACTTATAGCAATGTTTATGTGCTGTATATAGTTATAAACCTGACACAGGCACTCCTGTGACACCTGACAAAAAGATTTTCTAAATATTATGCATTCTGGATACCTGAATACTGAGGAAGGGTGAATTTTGTTTTTAATATCTATATCCTTGTTTTGATATAAGCCAATGTAGGCTTGCATGTACAGTATACATCCATAAAGCAGTTAAGATATCATTTATTAGATCAGTTTCACAAGAAAGTAATGTAAGTTCTTCTACTGTCACCAACCCGGGGATAAGTCTGTTGGCCATATTGCACTGAAGGTTCATATTATCAGCTATTTTCCTTTATTTATTATTACTGGAAGTAATTTCTTTAGTGAAACTGCAAGATTTCTTGTGAAAACAAGACTTTCCAGGACCACTGCTTTTAATCTTTTTCCATGCGTATTATACTGTATGTGGAGCCCTTGAGCAGACTGGGAGCCATAAATATCCCATGGAGGGCCAGGTCTGGCCCCCATGACTACAGTCTGACAGCCCTGTCATAATCTTATTTCTATGCATGTAACCTTGTAGCTTGATGCATGTTGAGAATAATTACTAAACAAAGCATGACTGCAGCTGTTATTGTTAGAAAGCATGACATTAATAAGATACATCAGCTCAACAGTCACAGCCATTAGACAGGTTTTGTGTAGGTGAAGATTAACACAAAATGTTGTTTTTGGTGATTTTAAATCCTGAAACATATTTTATTTATATATATACTATCTCATTGTTTTTTTTAGGATATATGCAAATAACAGCAGCTTATTCAGAGATGTACTGGACTCCGCCTTCCGATTTCTTTCTGACTTGCATTTTGACCAACAAGTCAGTAAATTATCCACTACTGGCTGGAATTTTACAGAATAAGTCAGATATCTCAGGGAAGTATGATACTTTAGAGGGCAGGTCGGATTTTAGATGTACCCATTTAGCTGATTTAAAATCACAAGGACGTGTTTCATGTTGCCTATGGGATCATTTAAATACAAACTTTTCAAGTCAGAACGGAGTTGCAGAGTTAAAGGAAATGCTTTTTGCAAGCTTTGCATCAGATATCCAACTAGAAGGTAAGTATTTTATCGGCATTCTGTTTAATTGTATGGGGAAACAGATATACATCATGGTGATGCTCCTTATTATTGTGCCGAGTAATAAAACATTGGGAGTTTGTTTGTTATGCCAGAAACTTGAAAAAGACAATGGTGAATCAAGAAACATCAGTACTTTCTTATGCTTTGAATGATTCTGTAACAGCTACACTTTAAAGGAAACAGAGATTATTGAATATAAGCCTGCAAACCTTTCTGCCAACAGAAAATACTTTAAAACAATCCCTTACAAAAAGCATGAGCTAAATTGCAGTCTATATTAATTGAGTGCCTAACATTAAACTTAGTGCTTGGTCTTTTAGTTGCATCGCACTCTTAGGGCTCTTACACACTGGCATTTGTTTTTGTGTGTTAAAGACACAGGTTTGAGTGCACTTAACACATCAGCTTGTCTTTAAAATAAATGATAAAGGTATGGGATGGGATCTGTTGTGTGTAATGTTTGGGGTTTTCTGGACAAAGGATAGATTTAAAATATGGATCAGCACACCTTCATAATAACATTTTTAAAACTCCAATAGGATTGATTCATGCAGCTTTGTTACCATCAACGCAAGCTACTGTTTTATTATTAGAAAGAAAAAGGAAATAATTAAAGAAAGAAGTATTTGCTTAATATGGACTCCATGGGAGGTGATATTCCTGTATTTTAGATCTTTCTAAATAATGGGTTTCCAGATAACAGATCAAATACCTGTACTGCAATGCTTGTTTCTCTTGATAAGGGGTCTTTACATAGGCCTACTAAAAACATGTAAACATTAAAAAGGCATTCTTTTTTATTACAGAGAGAAAAATAGAAATTAGTTGAAAAATGAAATTTGTTTGCTTTAATAGTACTATACTCATATATTGGAGTTTCCCGGATAATAGGTTTTCAGGTAATAGTTCCCATACCTCTATCAGCAAACAGGGTTGCACCAATTTAATTTAATTAGAGTCGGTAATATTTAAATATATAAAATGTTCATCTTGTTATAATACACAAGAGCCATGAATGGTCTGTAAAGTATATTCTTATAAATGGTGGTTATTAATGTAATCAGTTATAATTGGTGCTTAGCCATGTAATTTCTGTAACATGACTTACTTCAACCTGTGTATTATAAGAAATAATGTACCCCCTGTTGAAAAATATGAGGATATTCAAAGTCACCTTTAAGTCCATGAGCTGTACAAAAGCACTCAGCCTTTGGCCTTGTGTTTTTATGTAGTCATGGAACTCCTTGGTGACTCATTCACCATAAAACACTTTTTCATATAATGCGTTTCTTTCTGCAAGCTCTGTTCTAGACTTACTCTTCTGCTGTGCTACTCTGTTGTCCCTACACTGGCTCATGGATTGCAGAGTAAAACACTGAAACATATGGCAAAATCATTTACAGTTCCACTTCTATAATTTAAATGTAATGTTGTGATTTGGGAAGGATGAAGACTTTCAATGTCTCTGATTTTTTGCAGATTTCAGCTGGAAAGTACAGTGCTCATTTGAGGAAAAAGCAAATACACTTATTTGTGACCTGCAGTTATTACCAGAAACAAAGCACATTGTAACAGATTATCAAATTAGTCTTCATTATTCTTTGTAAGTGTGCCGATTCCATTAAATCTTTCAAAGAAAGGCCTATAATGAATGATTTTAAGTGCATCATTTTTTTCTTATAACTAAGGCTTTATGTACAAAGTCAAGTAAGTGAGAATTGTCTCAGTACGAAATGTATATTCTTTGAACACAATATTTAAAATGTGTTTTTGCAACTGTAGTTCTGTAGTACTCTGATTAATATAAGAAATTTCTTGTTTAAACAAAAGAGAGCACCTGAGAGATGATCACAATCTCAGAGTTGACCCAATTTCCTGTTTACTTCTGAGGTGTAAAATACAACCCAGTATTGGATCCTCTTTACCTTCCCCTCTTTGTACTCACAGAATGGAGGCTAAGGTGCACTTGATGGTGCAGGAAACCACTCTATTGTGCTGAGCAATGCACTTTGGACCTTGGGATGGATTTATAATCCAGGTGCATATGGCCTGGGTACAGGTACTTTAGTACTTGTTTAAATAATAAATGAGCTATGTAGTGGTTCCAGTGCTGTAAAATGGCTAATAATAAAAAGAAGCTCTGTGGTTTCTTGCTGCTGTTTGGCAAACCTTCATAACTTTGGTTATATTAATTATGGGAGGCTTCTTCATTGCAAATCAATGTTCTAACACAAAGCAAGCCAATAATATCCCCAGTTTGTTAGAGATTTTTACATCTGAGCCATGAGCAGAATTGTTTCAATATGTCAAACTCATAAATACCAAGCAGGAGAGGTGAGCCAAATGGAACATTGTGTTTCCACGGACTGAGGAAAATTTAAAACAGAGCACAGGATTTGACATTGTAAATTCTATGTACCGTGCAACTAAATGAGCATAGCAGACATGCAAGATCATACCAATGTTCTTTTTCAAGACAAAAAACTTTCTAAATAGTGTTGGCCAGGACCTTATGTACAGAGTTCTTTTCTTGGAGCTGCATGATAAATATCCTGAAAAGATGAAAGAGGCGCAGAACACTTATTTCATTATAATGTACAATACTTTAAATTACTCTGATGCATCAAGGTACTCTGTGCTCAAAACTAGTCATGGAAGGTTTTTAGCAAATTGTATCCTTTCTGTTTAGAGCTTTAAAAGTGTGGCTCTGATTATGAGTAGTGAGCTGTAAAAAAGTGCAATGCAAAAGGTGATCCATTATACATTATGGTGTTAAAATGGTCATACTTACCATCAGCTAGTTTGGACATTTCCTATGATACGGTGAAATTAGCAGATGATTTTAGTTAATCATTCCTTGTATATTCAGCACCATCACATTACTGATTAGATTGCTTTATCTAGGGTTGCAAAGAGTGAGCTGAAAGGCACAGCTGAATGCAGATGCTTTGGATATGAGAAATGTGAATGCATTGTACCGTCTGTAAAATTCAATGATACCTACATCCTATGGATTGAAATCCTGAATATCACAGCACTTCTTCACTCCCCACCTATGTCTGTTGTACCTTACCATATAGGTAAGTGGCCTTCTAGTCATGCCTTCGTTGGTGATCTTATTGTCTCACCTTCCTGTAAGGGAACATACTGTAACACCAGTACATACAGGTAAAGGATCCTTCTTTTTAAGTACATAATATTACATATATATAATAAGTAATGCATACATAAAATTTTGCCTCAGCTTCAACTCTTTACGTAAATTATTCTTTTTATTTTTCCTGCTGAAATCTGAAAGATTCCAAGGGGTTACAGTAGTAATCAGTAAAAAGGGGCAATGTGCACAAAATGGAGAGACAATATTTATTCCTCTCAGCAATAATTTTCCCTCTCAGCAATCTGTTTCTTTACATGCAGGAGTTGGAGTCAGATTTTGATCTTTGTCTACATGATGTATGAGAGCTAGCTCTAATCTGGTTCCAGCACAAAGATGCATGTAGAGAGACAAATTGAGGTACAGAATATTTAATTGATTATATGTAGAACATGTCTTATTTTTTTTACTATTTTTATAAGAATGAAAACACCAATATAGATATTCAGAAAAGCTATAGATTACTAGCACATAACCTATTGTATAGTTTTCTTGCATGTAGAGAGACAAATTTAGGTACAGAATTTTTAATTGATTATATGTAGAACATGTCTTATTTTTTTTACTATTTTTATAAGAATGAAAACACCAATATAGATATTCAGAAAAGCTATAGATTATTAGCACATAACCTATTGTATAGTTTTCTTGAACTATATCCCTTGCATGATTACCATGATTACTGGAGGTTTACATTGTATGTTAGCCAATCTGACTGACACCTGTTAAGGAAATTCTGCTATTATGATTTCACTCCAGAACTATATGTAGTCATTATCCCTTTAACCTTTGCTACAATTCTATTCCATGTCGTTTAACCTCAGTACTTCTTGTGACGCAAGAGCGCCCATCTCACATTTCATGTCCCTGCAAAGAGACAGTGATTGATATCCCCACTGGTATTAATTGCCATAGCTGCCTGGTCAAATGTTAACTAGTATCTTAAATTGATTCCATTCAGTGACTTAATACCTGGTGCTACGTAAGGGGAATATTTCTATTTATGAGAGCAGCACTGTAGGAGAGGTCGATGAGCATTTCATTATAATCATGCATGCAAGGTGACACCATTAGTGCTCTGAATCTTAATCTCATACAATTTGACTGTAAGGGACCTAAACAGATTTTAATTTACCTGCAGTCAAGCCTGATCCTCCTGATGACTTGCGAGCGGAAATAATGGAACAAGGCACATTAAAGGTGTTTTGGTTGAAACCCATCTCTGCTGCTTATGAGCTCCAGTATCAAGTAAGATATACAGTGAAAGCAGCAGAGACAAACTCACAGGTAATATGCTATGGTCGGATGCTAAATTCCTTTTTATCATGTAATTAAAAAAACTTGCACTCGCTTGCTAATCAGCAGGCTCATTTGCAGACAGCTTTGCAATGTGTGATAAAACCTCCTCTTGCATATTTTACAGGGAGTTGCAATTAAATGATGCTCATGATTTAAATGGACAGTAATGAATGTGCTCATGGGATTCCCATGCAGCTTCTTTTAACAGCATTCATTGTTTAGTGTCTTAATATATGGGGCATTGTACATAATATTCAAACTGCAAGGCCAGTTCACAGATTGGACTGCATCTGGCACACTGAGATGTCTCTTGAGTCTGTAGCTAAAGTCTGGCTAAAGTTAATTGACATTTTTTGATTGTGACTATTGAAATAATGTAGCAAAATTAAGCCCTCCTTCAGCCAGATCCTGGCTTTTCCTGCTTCTTCAAATGTCTTTTAATCAGCTGACTTTGGAGACTTCGTTTAAATAGCCAAATCTAGCAGTGCAGAGAAAAGCAAGGGGTGGACAGATACTGCTTTAAATAGAAAAAATGCCCATGAAAGCCTTAGAATCATTGAAAATGTAAAATTTCTTTCATTACAATTTCTTTGATAACCTACATATGGCATTAAAGTACACTTTATTTTACAGTGTGCTGTATTTTCCATGTGGAGCAGTCTCTATAATCAACAGTAAATGCTAGACAAATGTCAGTGTTCATTGTGATCTTCATTCCTGTCCACACAGATAATTGGGAAACATGAAATCTCATTTCTTGCTGTACAATGAGTGCAATTCATTTTAAATAATTATACTTGGGATTTTCTGTGTGTGTCTAGGTTTATCTGCTGGTCAATGAAACATCAGTGATCATCAGTGATATCCAGCCTTGTACAGAAATGGTAATAGAAGTCAGATGTATAAACTTACACAAATCAGGACTCTGGAGTGACTGGAGTAAAACCTGGGTTTTAAATTCACAAGGTTTGTACAAGCTCATTTTGCAATTATAAATAAATAATTATAAATAATACCATCTGAAGTCTGGTGGATGAAGTGGAACTTTAAAGGGATCCTGTCTTGATTTTTATGGTATAGTTTTTATTACTAAATAACGCTGTTCACATTGCAACTAATTTATTCTGCCATTAAAATCAAACCAACAAATGTCATTTTTTAGCAGTAATATTGGTGTGTAGCCAGCCATCTCAGTGCATTGTGCCTGAGTCTGAGCTTTCAGAAGGAGCCAGCACTACACATTAGAACTGCTTTCAGATAACCTATTGTTTCTCCTACTTAATGTAAGGATAATTCCCCAAGGAAAGATTAGTCGCCAACAATAAATCGCTGCTACTCGCAGCTAATCTCTCTGTGGGGCATTAGCCTAGTTGAAGGTGTTATGACTTGGCTGAACCAGACTTGGATTTTTACTATTGGGTGCTATTCCGATCTACCGCTGGGGGGCATTAGAAATACAGGTTTCTGGTAGTCGCTATCTTGCTACCTTCCCATTGTTCTGCTGATTGGCTGCTGAGGGGAAAGGGAGAGGGGAGTGGAATCATTCCATTGTGCAGCACAGCAGTAAAGAGTGACTGAAGTTTATCAGAGCGCAAGTCACATGGCCATGTGCACCTGGGAAAGTAAGAATATGTTCATCTACACGTCAGATTTCAAAATGAAATATAAAAAAACCTGTTTGAATCTGATTTCATTGCAGGATTCTGTTAGAGGAGCACTATAACTGATACATTTTGATAAGAACATTTTTCCATGACAGAATCCGTTGGCAGTTTTTTTTTTAATGGAACCTTTCCATCAGATATACTGTAGATTAGTTAAATCTAATTAGAAAACGTGTTCAACTTATCGTATTATTTTTATTTTATATTATGACATCAAAGGAGGGCAAACAACATACGTGTTTTACCTGTTTTGCTCCTGTTCACCTTATTTACTAATAGTCAGTAATATTAAATTGCACCTGTAACGTTGTATTCATATTTTGCTTTACAGATGTATTCTACTTCCCCCAAAAAGTATTGGTTAGTAGTGGCTCCAGCACTTCTGTCTCCTGCTTGTTTTGTGACAATGGCAAGAAAGTTCCATCCAGTAATATCACATGGTGGCTAAATTTTGGGGAGAAGATACCAAAGCATCAGTACAGAATGACCAGTGATTATTTTAGCAAAGTGTTCCTGACTCACCTCAATACAACCAAACCAAAGGGAAAGTTCCGATATGATGCCTTACATTGCTGTATTAACCATAATGAATGTCATCATCGGTATGCAGAAATTTATGTTTTAGGTACCACTTTATTGATTTATTCTAATAATGCTTTTGTGCAATTTTATAAACACAAACGTATACAGAACGCTCTGATTACAAAAATGGGCATAGGTCAATAAGCTGAAACGGTCTCCGATCCGGCGGGAAAATCAAATCAGCCCAGTTGACTCCTGGCTGATCTTCATCCAGATATCGGTCGGGGAGGCCCATCGGGCAGGCAGATAAGCTGTTGAATTGGACTGAAAGACTTGAAGCTAAATCTGCCTGTGTATAGTCACCTTAAGTGCAGTTGCCAATAGCAACCTGTAAGTTATTTATTTTTAACAGCCTCAGTGGGCTGGCGAAGGACTGGGATTGGAATACCCACCACTCAGCCACACTCAATGCTAGTTATGGCACACTGAACAAATGAAAAATGAAAAGAACACCTCATTGGTTGCTATTGTCAGCTGCACTTGTGCAATTTAGCGCCTATCTACCTCTGTTTATAGACCCACGCCAACCTGTACCATCTCTGATGTCATAAAGGGGGTGGGGTAGGGCTGGTGAAGAGGCTGCTGAAAACCCATGGGTCCCAAGGGTTTCAAGCTGGCCTGCACATCACTAAAATACTAAAAGACAAACTGAAACTTTGTTCATTTTCTTTAATAATGAATTTATTTTTTGTGTTTAAGATGTCAACATCAGTATTTCATGTGAAACTGATGGGAATCAAAAAATGATGACGTGCAGATGGAGTTCCCAAAATATGACACTACCTGAAGGAAGTGTCTTACAGTTCAAGTATTATAGGTGAGTAAAAAAATATGTAATAGGGGTGTACTCAAATTTTACACACATGTGGGCAGTGTAGTAACTATACTGGGGGCATACCACATGACTTTGTGGGGTCGGGGTAACAGGGGGTCCATGATTGGTGCTGCAAATGAAATTACAATTCTGATTTCTTGGTTTCTATTAGTTTCTTTTCAGCAGTAAAATTCAATTCAGTTTAAGATCGCTTTAGGGCCTTTGTTGTTTAGGGTATTGGTTTGTTTTCTGCACTTCCCTACAGGATGGTTGGCTTTACTTGGATGATCTTTAGGGAGCTGCAATCAAGTTATTACACCACAATATAGTGCTGAATGAACTTTTGCTCTTTTGCTCCTTTGGACAGTTTCCAGTATATTTTGTTTTTATTTTGGATATATTTTTGTTCACCTTTACTGAATGCAATTCCATGTGTTCATATTCTCGGGTAACCTGTTGCTTTTTATATGAAAATGCACCATAATCATAAACTGTGCAGTCTAAAATCCAATAATGTTTATTCTCTCTTTTGAAGAAACAAACTTTATTGCTTAGATAAAGATTTAAAAGGCAATGTGCCGATTTCAAAAGATTGCCAGTTACAAATGGATGGATTCTATGAATGCACATTTGAGCCTGTTCACCTTGTCTCTGGCTATATTATGTGGATTGAGATACAACACCATTTAGGAGCACTTAATTCGCCACCTGTTTGCATCCTTCCCATAAATACAGGTAAGTGTATATTAGGATGCAGGAAGTATAGAATATTAGGAATATTAGGTTCTTAAAACACAGATAGTGAGAGGTAGTATAGCAAGTTAGGGAGTGCTGGAGGGTGAAGGGTTGTAATGTGTCCTGCCCTGAGTGTCTATGGGGCGAGTAAAGTAAAGACACGACTGCCTTATGCCCAACAGAGCGGCACTGTGTACTCTCATGCAGTATTGTGTATCCAGGGCATTTGGAAATACCCCTAAGATTGTTGAAGTCGAAAAATATTCTTTCAAGTAGGAATATACTGTGGATCATGCATAACCCATAATACTTAATTTGGTAACCCACCCCATTACACAATTACATTTACCTGCAATTGATAATTGCTGAGTGCTTGAGATACACAGTCCTACATTGGTTGCACCAAGCTACCAAATTTGTCATTATTTATTATGCGTGAAAAAAATACGGCAGCTAAGACTTGTTAAGATCATTTAGAAGTCAACTGGAAGGTCTTTCTTTACTTTTTGGTTTTAGAGGTTTTTTGACACTGCAACAATACAAAAAGTTTTTGTGTGAAATTCTAAAAGTTTCATGTTTTTTCTGCGACTTTTTTTCATTCGTGCTTTTTCAATTCAGATTTTTTAGTAAATGACTGCCATTCATGGAAATGAGTTTAGTTGTGATTTTAAAAAATATAAAACCACAAAAATCCAAATGTTAATCATAACACTAAAGATATACATTAGTTGTACTTATATGCCTGACTAGACAATATATTATACCATTATAAGAGGTCAAGCAAGCAATGCATTTTTTTTCATTCTAAGCCTGCCTAGATTATATATTATGATATTATATAAGGCAGTGCAAACAGTGGCACAATTTGCGAGCCTCTGCTCTAGACACAGAAGTAAAGTAATGCATGCTTGGTTAATTTAATCATATGACCATGTGTAGAAATTGAGTGGCTGGTCAGCTAAATCTGTTTTCATTCAAGAGCCTTGGTACTTTCATATATATTAAAATTAATTAAATCAAGGACAAACAGTTGAGTGTGGTGTGTTCACACAGGACAATCTCAGAAAGATCACGCTACTACATAATGAGTAATATATGAGTACATTTCTGACTGACTATAAGGTATGCTGCATTTTAACAGGCTGCCGTACATTATCTAAGCACACCTAGTAGAACTCTGTGTAGCATTTACTACTTTGAGACTAGTTTATTCATTTGTGTAAGGTCTGACTGCAAACGTAAGTAAAGCAGTAGTGTATATAAATATGTTAATATAATCTGTGATTTGTTGTTACTTTTATAATCACAGAGATAAAAGCGTGTATTAAAGTAAATGAGATTCTGTTTGCAGTAGTAAATATTTTTCATACTGACTAATAATAAAAATTTTTATTTTAGCGCTATAATTCTTCACTTAAAACACTAGTTATATTTTATTGGCACCATGTGCCTTGAAAATACAAGGGTCCTCAACCTCAACCATAATCCCACTGAGTCCAAGCCAGGCAAGCAGGTAGCAAATAACCTAAACTCACTGTACTGTAGAATTAGCCATTATAAGGGTTGCTGCATATATCTGGCATTGATACTTCCTACCAGATATTTCAAGCATAACTGTAAAATGGGTTATTTCTAATATGCAGCTAAATTCTGAATGATAACGGAATGACCAAATACCCTTAGGGGCAGATTTATGAAAATGTTAGTTAAGAGCTTAATACATAAAAAGTCACCCATGTTCTATTCATTCTTATGGGATTTTAAGAAGAATATTTAGCAATTGGTGAGTTTTACCTTTAACCCATTGATAAATACACTTCTAAAAATCCCATAGGAATGAATAAAAGATGGGTGAGTTAAGATCTATTTATCACATTTTAATAAATTTGCCCCTTAAACATGAGAAAGAGGGTGGATGCAGGACATACTTATTTATAATTATCTATGCCAAATAGAAGACACCAGCAGAATGAAAGACTAAATGCAAAGGCAACTTCTGATTTGAACTTTATAATGAATGCTGAAGTGTAGAGCGCTACATATAAATGCTAACTATAATTTATTTAGTGTAAATCTGTATCCCTGTGATATAAACCTTAAATGCCCCATAAATGCTACATATTAATTATCATACAAGGTGCATGGCCTATCCTGTTATTGTTTAGATGCAGAAAAAGTAACGGGCATACATCTTATACTTTGTTATAAAGGTTATCATTTGCGATTATCCAATGGGTTCCAATTGTCTCCAATGACAAATATATGACTAATTTCTGGAATATCTGAGACTGAGAACAATTGTTTTAATTGGTTTCATACACAATGGTTTAGATTTAGATTATCTGAAATCATTTCTATTGTGTAGCACAGGCTCCTTCCCAAAGCTCAGACTCAGGTGCAATACACTGAGATGGCTGCCTACACACCAATATTACAACAAAAAAAATACATTTGTTGGTTCAAGTATAACATTTTAAATGGTAGAGTGAATTATTTGCTATGTAAACAGTGTAATTAAGAAATAAAAAGTATGCCATAAAATCATGACAGAATCCCTTAAAGTAATAAATGTTCTCTCCTGGCTGAATTCCTGACAGAATGGCAATATGTAGCCAAAAAGCAGCCAGATATCCAATGGGATTTTACAATGCACCAGAAAGATGAGGACCACATTGGAGTTTTGATTTGGGTCCTCTTGATGGGTCTGCCTAGGCCTCCAGAATAATCCAAACCAACAGATCATCCTGATTTGACCCAGATCATTGAAAATCAGCAGATTTGGTGACCTTGCCAAACAAACAGACCTTGCCAAATATGCCCAGCGTAGTTCAGACCAAGCTGTCAAAATTTAAGAATAACAATTTTTTGGCAGGCATGGATTTGCGGCAAATTTCTGCGTTTCGTGAAACAGACGCAAAAACAAAAAAAGTAAAAAAATGACTCGCAACAAAGATAATTGTCACACATGTCATTTTTTTGATGCATGCATCATTTTTTTTGGACACACAAGTCATTTTTTTAAGTTTTTTACGGCAAAGCAAAAAGTGACAGATTGGCTTATCAATAGTAATATGTCAGCTGTGGGCTTGGTTGGAATAGCAAGTGTGTTGTGTATACATTTGTATTCTGTTTAGGATGATTATAGTTTATAATATAACATTACTAAATGAAATATATATTTATGTTTGAACTGAACTACTTACCATCTAACCATCTAATATTTCAATATATAGAGACAGAGATATCTCTATCTATATAATACATTTACTTTTTTCATGTTTTGTGTACATTCAGTAAAACCACTTGCTCCATCAAGAGTGAGAGCTGAAATGACTAAGGGTTCAGGACATTTATATGTGAGTTGGAAAAGGCCTGCTCTTCCATCTACTGATCTTCAGTTCCAGGTCCGTTACTGTTTGCAAGGGCAAGGAATAATATGGAAGGTGAGCTGTCTGTTGGCTCTGCTGTTGTGGTCACCAGGTCAGGATGTTCTAGATCGCAAGCTACATTTTGGACACTAGTGAGCTAAGGCAATGTCATCCAGTTTTTACAAGGACTTTTTTAAAATAAGTTAATGTAAAATTGATGAGAGTGCTATTCTAAACACTTTACATTCATTATTTTTGTTTTTTATTCCAAGATATTAAGGGTTAAGTACTGTTAATATAAATGCATTGGGCTACAACACTTTTCGAACATAAAGTAGTCAAGGACAGTGTTGAAAAAGTTGTCATGAAAAACTTTAGAGCCCTCAGATATGTTTTCTTATGCCTTTTCTAACCAGAAGAACATCAGAGCCCTCATTTGGGTGTTTATTTGAAGTACTTACTTAGATACCCAGTCTTTTTAGATACCCATAGTCTCTACAGTTACATTTTTTTTGTAAGACAGGTATAATACAAGTGGAGTGTTTTGCTGACTGGTTTGTTTTTTCAAGTTCTCCACCCAAAATCTATAAAGAAAATGTTATCCTAAGCAACATTTCATTATACAAAATTTAAAACATTTCATTGGTTTTAAAGTTATCTTTAAATGTAATTACAATTGAAAACACCAGCATTTGTTTATCCCTTTCTGTTCTAACTCTTCAGTGCTGCAGGTCTGCAGGTCCATTACATTGTGTCTTCTGCCACCCTGTTTCAGGGGTCAGAACCAGCAGTGGAGAGAATATTAACTGCACATGCAATTACATTATAAATAAACTTTTAAACCAATAAAAATGTTTAATGCATGTATATTGGAATGTTGCTTAATTAGAATGACATTTTCTTTTATTATGCATAAAATTGGTTTTGAGTGGAAGGCCCCTTAAAACTCTATCTTGCCCTGTCTGTATTATAGCTTCCCTTTCAGGGGTCTTTATAAATGTTGTATTGATTGTTGCAGTTAGCAATGTCGTTTTGTCACCTTATAACACACTTAAAATGTGTTACTATGAATTATTCCATTTTCCAGGTGCTGGATATTTTTGAAGAAGAATTTGTCAGTATACAGGTTCCAGATGTCTGTGCCTCATACACTGTCCAAGTACGTTCTAGAAGAACTGATGGAGTTGGATACTGGAGTGATTGGAGCCAACCTGTGCACACTGTTGTAAGAGACATTAGAGGTTTGAATCCCTTTGTATCAGTACTGTATGTGACCTAAGAAATATATATATATACATTTGCATAAATTGTAATCCAATTGTTTTCCAGTTCCTTTGCAAGGACCAACTTTCTGGAGAACTACTCACAATAATCCCATGCAGAAAGGGGACAATATTTCCATTATTTGGCAGGTACATTGCTTAGTTTATAATTTTTTCCCTTTTAATTGCTATAGTATATACTATAGGAGTATAGGAGCACAGGATTTACCTATTACAGGATATGGGAAATAGCTGGCAGTAGCCTCTGTTAAGAATGCCAAACATGTGAGACCAGGGTAGGAAAAGACTGAGATCCCAGATATACACCATTTCAATAGCTTTGTCAATTATTGGGGGCAAATCAAAGAAATAGGCAATACAAGTTGAATACAGGTTGTATTGCACAATGGCCTTTTTGCCTCTAGATGGTTGGCTAAAAGTGAAAATAAACTTGAAATTTTTTCATGGGACAGTGCAGTGCTTTCTTCCTATTCCTACATGTTTGCTATGAGTTCTCCAACAATATGGGCAGATTTATTAACATTCAAAATGTAACTTTTTACCATGATTTAAGTTTCTTTACCAAAAATTGTAAATTTGAGTTTCTAAAACTTGAACTTTCAAGATCAAAAAACCCAGAAAGATCAAATACAAGAGTTGGGCATCTAAGAGCTAGAGCTAGAATAAGTTAACCTTTTATTTTAAAATCCCTAAAATGACTCTGAACAGCCCCAAAAATGACATACTGTACCTCTCTCCCTACATTTGAGTCTGATGTCCTTTCTAAAGCTGGCCATACACGTACCAACAACGATCTTTCCACTGATCGCAGGAACGATTGTTCGTTCTGCCCACTGACGTTCAGAAATGAATCATCAGATGGAGGTACAGTAAAAACAAAAGAGATTCTATCTTCACCTGATAATTCAGCCCTAAACGCAGATTTTACTCTGGTGCTTTTGACTCGCCCGATAAGCGAGACAACCGTTAGGCGAAGCTTTTGCGATGTCAGTTGTCTCTGAGATTTGCCATACACACACCAAATATCGAAACTACGTTTTGTGCAATACTATCAGTGCGTGTATGGCCAGCTTAAGATAGATGCTGAAAGATGTTGCAGAAGCCAGTCATTTCCTTATCTAGCATAAAGCTCCGCCCCCTTTGGTATACAGATCCTCCTTTAAATAGTAAGCCAGTCAAGGAGCTGTCTACCGCACATGCCAGATTTCCATTGGAGTAGGAGGCATTAAGTATTTGCAATAGACAGATTTTTTTCACTATGCCTTAAAATGTCTTGAGCATTTTCATGATAAATATGGATTTAATTAGAATGTGTTACATCTTTATAATGACACTTCTAACTTACTTGTGTATTTTAGCCCCTACCATCAGAGCACTCACTGTGTTCTATTCAAGGATATGAAGTCATTCATCTGAATTCTAAAAATGTCACCTGGTCGAAATATGTAGGAAACACAACAAAGCATACTTTCACTTTATCGGATAACGCTGTAACAGTTACACTTCTAGCTGTCAACTCCCTTGGATACTCTCTGACAAACAGCAAGTTAACATTTTCCTGTGAAATGAGTACAGGTAATAAACATGAGCTACCCACCATCTATACACATCAACTATTCTTTAACAGATTATTATTACTCATCAGTAGAGCAATATGTTAGACCATTTCATTAGAATGTGAGCACCCTAATTTTTGTTTATTTTATTTTGCCTTGCCTTCGTGAGCAACATTTTGCTCCCCAAACCCCTTGGATGTTGCTCCCAGTGGCCTAAAAGCAGGTGCTTATTTTTAAATTTCTGGCTTGGAGGCAAGTGTTGATGGCATAAAACCAATTGTAAAGCCAAACAGAGCCTTCTATAGGCTGTCAGTCCACACAGAGGCTACCAAATAGCCAATTATAGCTCTTATTTGCCGCCCTAGGAACTGTTTTCATGCTTGTGTTGCTCCCCAACACTTTTTCCGTTTGACTGTGCCTCATAGGTATAAAAAGTTGGGGATCCCTGCCTTAAGGAGTCTTTAGGTGGGGTTAGAAACAACTTGTAGTCCCTCACTGCATTGCACTACATCTGCAAGGCAAGATCAGACTGTAGCATATCAGTGAATTAGAATGTTCCAAAGTAAATAAACAAATATTGGTGGCAGCATAGATTACCATCTATATGTACAATCCCATGTATCAAAACCCTCCCCCCAAATACTTTCACATAATTCCCCCATGCTAATTTATCAGGTTCTTAGAAGTCTTCTGTGGCCACATAAATGTCATGGAACTCGGTGCAAGGCCAAACCCTGGAGGCTCCCAAGCAGCACTGGCTTGCTGTGTCATGTGTTACGTCTAGAAATGCTAACAAACAGATGTTATATATTAGAAGACATTGTGATATTTATGACTAATTAATACAGTGTTCATAGCTGAAGGTATTTCTTTATGTACCAGTGTTCCAATTTTAGAAAACGTTTTACAATGTGTTCCCTGTAAGTAAGTGAATATAACATTCACATTTCACATTTCACATTTAACATCTTAGTTATGCATTCTAGGAAAAATTGTACCATTCACAGCCAGAGGTGTTATGGCTCGAAGATAAGCATTTTGATACCCCGTGGTTAATAACAAAGAGGCTACAAGGCATTTCTTTAGGACATTGTTAGCCTGAGCTGCAGGAATCTGTTCATACTGCTTTCCATGCCTAGACAAACACAATGAACATTGTTATATAGCTGTGTCACTTTATTTCCTTTCTACCAATATATGTTTACTATAGTCATCATGCAAATATGCTACTGGAATAAATACTTCCAAATATCAGCACTCACCACTCTATAAATACCAGCCAGGTGCTGACCAGCAAATCATATCAAGTACATAGAAGACAGTCACAGCATCAGATCTGCAAAAGTAGTCCTTTATTCAGTAACCATATCTACGTGTTTCGATAACCACAGGATTGTCATCTGGATATATATATATATACAGGCATGGAATCAGTTATCTGAAAACCCATTATCCAGAAAGTTCTGAATTATGGGAAGGCCATCTCCCATAGGCTCCATTAAAAGCAAATCAAGGAGTACTGTCATAGGAAAACGTTTTTTTTTTTCCAAATGCATCAGTTAATAGAGCTTCTCCAGCAGAATCCTGCAGAATTCCATTTTTCAAAAACACAAACAGATTTTTTGAAATTAAATTATGAAATTTCACATGGAGCTAGCCATATTCTTCATTTCCCAGGGTGCCACAGCCTCGTGACCTGTGCTCTGATAAACTTCAGTCACACTTTATTGCTGAGCTGCAATTTGGAGTGGTATCACCCCCCCTTCCAGCAGCCGATCAGCAGAACAATGGGAAGGGAGCAAGGTAGCAGCTACCAGTAGACATTAGAATAGCACTCAATAGTAAGAAATCCAAGTATTTCTTTGGACTCCTCCAGTTACATGGGAATAGGAGAAAAAATAGGTTACATGAAAGCAGTTTTAATGTGTAGCACTGGCTCTTTCTGAAAGCTCAGACTCAGGCAAAATGCACTGAGATGGCTGCCTACACACCAATATTACAACTAAAAAAAATACATTTGTTGGTTCAAGATTAAAATATTAAATGTTAGAGTGAATTATTTGCTATTTAAACAGTGTAATTTAGAAATAAAATGTATACCATAAAAATCATGACAGTATCCCTTTAAAAGGATTTTTAGAAATGATTTCTGTTTTTCTTTGAAATAATAAAACAATACCTTGTACTTGATCCCAACTAAGATGTAATTAATCCTTACTGAATGTAAAAGAATTCTGTTGAGTTTAATAAATGTTTAAGTGATTTTTAGTTGACTTGAAGTATGGTGATCCCATAGGTCCCATAGGTCCCATACCTATATATATATATATACATATATATGTTATATATACATACCCACCCAACAAATAAGACACATTTAAGCTTTTGGAATATTGATATTTCTCATGATATATTTACAGATTGGTTACAAATATACTATGCATGTAAAAAATTTTTAGTGCCACCTCAATCTCCATACATTGCATTACAGCTCTGAATATGAATACAACCCTTTAAGGCTGATGTCCAATGGAGCGGTTCAGTCACCCATGATAGATCTCTGCTATAGCGGGCGACTAACCACTCTGAAATGCCTTTCCACCAGCAACAATAGGAGTCGCCAGTGGAAAGGCCATCAAGTTGCTTTAGTATTCTTAGTTCATGCAAAGTTTGTAAGGTGATACAAGGGTTTGCAAAGTGATGCAAAGGGTTTTTACACCGGCAACTCTTATTGTTACCAGTGGAAAGTCATTTTGGAGCAGAGATCTACTGAGGAGGCCTCAACCGCTCAGACCTCAGCCTATAAGAGACATAGCATAGAAGAAAGTACTCCTAATTTTGAAGGTAATAATGAATAATATATGGTGCTGTTTTTACTCTGGGTTAAAAATTTGCATTATTCAAAACAACAATACAAAACCAAACACATTTTTACTGGAGCTCCCCATAGATCTGCTATGGTCCTTGTCCATGTTTCAAATAAGGGGCATGGTCACTGCCAGAAGCACAGTAGGTGGGGGATAGCCAATCACAACCCTGCAGTCACTCAAGCTTCAGTTCCCTATCAAGTCAGCAGAAAAACTGGATTACTTGGAGGAAGCCCACACATTAATAGGGAGAACATAGAGAGACATAC
Organism: Xenopus tropicalis; assembly: GCF_000004195.4. Classification (NCBI taxonomy): domain Eukaryota; kingdom Metazoa; phylum Chordata; class Amphibia; order Anura; family Pipidae; genus Xenopus; species Xenopus tropicalis. The sequence continues at coordinate 84,263,856 of NC_030680.2, read as the reverse complement.
ATAATCAACAAATAAGACGCATTTAAGCTTTTGAAAGACACATTTAAGCTCTCGATATATTTACAGATTGGTTCCAAGTATACTATTCATGTAAATCCTATTTTGTGCCAACTATAATTTAGTGTGTTCTCTAGAGGAATGCAATCTCCATACATTGCATTGCAGCACTAAATATAAATACAACCCTTTAAAGAAGAGATATAGCATAACTAAAAATATCCCTAATCTTGTAGGCAATAATAAATAATATATGGTGCTGGTTTCAATCTGGGCCAAACATTACCATTATTTTAAAATAAAACAAAAAAAAAAAAACACTTTTTATTGGAGCACCCCATATATTTGCTATGGTCCCTGTCTATGTTTCAAATGAGTGGTGGCCATGTTCTAACGGTCCCTGTCCTGTCAGGTACCACCGGCTCCCCTACACACCCAGGGAAAGGAGGCAGCAGGAAGTGGAAAAGTAAATCAGTCTGAAACAAACCTTTTTTAAGCACATTCCTTCTAAATTTAAAAGAGTATAATGCACTGGCACATTATTGTTATAAAAACAGGGATATTCCTTACCCTCTTTCTATCAAATATCTGTATAATGAATAAATGTTGCTCATAGAGTATAACAACAGAAGAATTTAACATTATTAACTGTTATTGACATTTGTGCTAAACCCAACAACTTCAAGTGAACTACAGTGTTCTTCTCTGAGCAAGACAAAGGATGCTAGTTATTGATGGACCAGCATCATAGCTTTGCTTACAGCGTCTTGCCTTCATTTATTAATCCACAATATGTCATGTCTTCATGTTGTCTCTTCCTTCTTGTCTGTTTTTTTTTGTCACTTATTGACCTTTATTTCTGTTATTCACTATTTTATTTTTGCATGTTGTAACCAGAAGTCGTAGCTTAGTAAACATGAATTATTTTCTCTTAAGTTACATCTGTGGAGTCCTTCAGAGTTTACCATATGAACAACACTTGTGCAGTGGCTGTGTGGACTATGTTGCCCAAAAGTGACATGCCATTGGAATTTATTGTTGAATGGAAGAATCTTGGGAATGAAGAAAAGGTACAGTGGATGAATATCCCTCGAAACATGAGCAGGTGTTATATTGAAGGTAAGCAGTATACTTATTCATATTAACTGTCAGCACTTACATTTATTATACCTTAATAACTATATATTGACTAACAAGTTAATCCGTTAATTTCTAATATCTATGTGAACTATGGAAAATGCAAGGCCACTGCCTGCAGAAAAGATCCCAGTTTCACAAAAGCTTGATGTTTTCATGTATTAGTCGTCATATGAAGCCTATTTCCTTTAGGTAACACTGTTTCTTGGCTTTAATTTTTGTTCCCTGTTCCTACACAGATGTTTAGCAAGACATTTGTGCCTTTTATCCATATAGGTTGACGACCAAATTTAAACTAAGACAGCAGATTGAATAATTTACTGTGGCTACAGCCTTAGAAGTACTAAACCAACATATGGCCCAACACTTGCCCTGTCCATTTTGGCCAAATGGCTTTGGTGCAGTTACACCAGATGTTGATCTGCTTGATTAATCATTTTGAAGGGTTAAAGATCATACACTTCAGTGACAATTTGCCTGACTTTGTGGCCAACTTTGGTGGAATTCATGGCTGCTGTCAACCATCCAGGCTTCACTAGGATTAACAGTTAAAGGCTTTTATATGACAACACTTGTATATATGTTTGGAGACCAGTGTGTTTAGTTACTGTCAACTGCCACTGTTAAAAGACATATTTTGCCTTGGTTTTGAGTCTATACTGGCACTGCATGAGTCTACTGGATCTATACTGACACCACAAGCTGTTTGTTTTTTACAGACTATGACAGATGTTTGCTTAGTATAAATTACCTAAATTACCTTGATAACCTACCAAGTATTCACAAGAATTCTCTGGCAAATAGCTCACATCTAAATACAATTTCAAGTAATATTGTACACTCATGTGTAGATATATACTCTAAAGCAGAGTATGTAGAAATGTGACGAAACTGTAGGTTTGCGTACTATTCATTGTTGTTATTATTATTATCATCATTAATATACATGTGTCTATTTTGCAGACAATTTTTTTGCAATTGAGAAATACGTTTTTAGTCTGTACCCAGTATTTCCAGAAGGAGTTGGTCGTTCCAAAGTTGTAAATGGCTTTTCTACAGGTACTTATATGCCTTTCAAACTTCTGTGTTTATTTGAAAATATGGTTAGTACTTTGTTATGTGTTGTGCAACATAAATAGTAAAAAAGTTGCAGCATTTGTATTTTTAGTTCAGCCCATCTGCTTGCGTCTCTGACTTCATGACTACAGATTTCAATTAATACACCTCAGATAAATGTGCACTGCCATGTTATCACAAGTGTCACTTTGATGATTAACTCTGGCAGCTGACAAATTCATGGGCATGCCATTTATGTGTATATAAATAAGATGTCATGGAGTCACATGCAGTGGACTGAATGGAAAAATCTCTGGTCGCAACTTATGGGATAAGATGTATGTGTTTAAAAAGAATGTAAGGGCACAGTAACAGATATCCTTTCCTTTTATGGAATATTAAAAAAATCCCAGTGTAAAGGTTTGGCACAAAAAAAACTTAAAAACAGTTTATCAAGACTAAATAAGAGCTAAAAGTCATCAAAGTACAAAGCAGTGCATAGAGCTTCTATTGAAAAGTTTATCACTAGTGTTTGCAAATTTTGCAATTATAGGACCATCAATAAAGCCAAATGGGGAGGCTCAAAAAAATCCACAGCACTCAGATGAATAGGTGTAGGGAAAAAAAAAGGTTTGAAAGCTTGACATCAGGAAGAATCTCTGGCAGTACATATAAGGGTGTTTTTACGACTGCAATTGTATGCAGCACTCAAAATTACACCAATTGGATATAGATATTTTTTAGGTTTTTGCATCCAATTTTCATTAAAGTGCAGCCACATTAATTTTGATGCATCAGCTGTAATTGTGCCAGGCTCATCTCCCTCTTGCCACAACAGTTACAAAGGAATCATGGGGGAAAACACTGCATTGATGGGAAAACATGCCAATTGGGTCTGAAATTGCACTTTTTACATTGCAATGTGGTGAGTGAATGACCTCTATATTGAAACAGCACACACAATCGCTGGGCCTGGCATACACAAATATGTTATTATAATATATATTTATACCAATGATAGTGGCAATTTATAATGGGGAACCCCCTCTGCCTCCCTCACATACCAACTTATTATATGTCAATATTCCCCTTAATGATCAGTTATCACCCATTAAGCGGCTCCTCTAAGCTAGGATACAGACTAAGATGGCATCTTCTGATACATGTCTTGCTATTATTCATTTCACATCTGTTAATGCACAGGTTAGAAGATACATACCATATACTATTATATATATATTATATAACTTATATACTATATATATATATATATAGAGGTAGAAAGTGTCGGCACTCACAGGATTCTCACAATAATTTTAAAGGACAAAGAGTCATATTGGAATGCAAAAGGTGAGATTTATTGTCCTACGTTTCAGTTCCCTACTGGAACCTTCGTCAGGTTCCCTGACATTTTCTACCTCTATTCCATTTTTGCTGCTCTGGCACCCAGGTAGTGTAAAATATTTTTGGTGTGCTCTCCACTCTGTATCTTATATATATATATATATATATATATGGTTGGTTAGAGGCATGTTGCCTTGATAAAGGTCCCAATGGGGGCCAAAACATCATGCTATAATAAACATTTATTAGCTATTTTTTTACTTTAATTTGGTGTGCTAGTCCTCTCTTCAATACTTGGATATTTTACTGTGCAAACGAATTTATGATATTGAAAGGTGTGCAACCAGTAAGGAACAAAAATTACATACTATATATTTATATACTATTATAATATATTAAGGGCTATGTCACACAAGCTATTTTCTTCACTTCCGTATCTACTCTGGGGGAAAAACGCAGATCTGGTTTCTTTTTCCTAAAAATCATTGTTCTTTGGCTGGCACTGCATCAGTCAGAGTTTAGTGCGGAAACACTAAGGTATGCATTTTCACACCAAAATTTACCCTGTCCATGCACTAATAGGCCTATGCCATGCCTATCAATGCACTGTAATTTTGGGGCAGGTGGAAGTGGATCAGAGTTTTATCCCCTGGTATGGGATCTGTTATCCAGAAAGCTTCATATTAGGGGAAGCCTTCTCCCATACTCTGCATTTCAAGCACAAAATTCTGTTTTTTTCTCTATAATAATAAAACAGTACCCTGTACTTGATGGTAACTAAACTGCATAAATACATAGCAAATAAGTAGCAAACTTTTTTTTAACATTTTAGGGAAGTTAAAGGAGAAGTAAAAGTAAAAATTAAGCAATCATTATCACAAAGGTCTATGTAAATACAACCATAAGCACTCACATAAATGCTGAGTTCTCTTTTAAAAGAAACAAAGGATTTCTTGTTTTCTTTGATGTAAACATGTTCTACGGCATCAGACTTCCTCTCCATTAGGGCTCCTTCAGTTTTGGGGCACGAGTCTGCACAGCTCTCTCTTCTCTCCCTCTTCCTCTCTCTTCTTCTGTTTCACCCTCCCATAAGAATTCATAAGAATTCACCCCCCCCTTCCATCAGAATGTAGGATCTGATCTACCAACGGCTAGAGCTGCAGCAGGAACCTACCAAGACTGAGTTAAAATGGCAACTGTTATCATAAACAAATGGAGGGAACTCCTAGGGCTGTTTACTCAGGTATTGTAAAGCTTTCTGCAGAATACATAGTGTTCTAGGTGGCACTAATGTGGCAAATCTATTGGCAGTAAAATGCCAAAATGCCTTTCCTTCTCCTTTAAGGTATTGAGAGCCAAATTACAGAAATATTCCTTATCTGAAAACCCTAGGTCTCAAGCATTCTGTATAATAGTTTGTATACATGTACATTTACCTATATGCAGATCCTGGAGCATCTCTACTTTAACTGAAGAGTGAAATGTAGAAGGACTTAATAGGGTAGAGCAGCATCAGTGCAGTTCTAAACAATGTCACATGGGGCATTCCGATTTTTGTTGCGTACTAACCATTGATAAAAGTGGGTCTGGAGTAGCCTGTTTGTTTCCCATAAATTTCAGTGGCAGATGACCGTGGCTAATATAAATTTTGACTGCTGTAATTAACAGCAATCAGGATTCCTGATATGGTATTGTCTTTAATGGATAGTTCACCTTTAAATTATATTTTAGTAGACAGTAACAATTTGATTTGTTCTTTTATGTGTGTAGCCCTCTTTTACTACTGCATGAGATCTAGCACGCATTCACCTGCGTGTGGCGCTACAGGAGCCCTGAGCCTCCGCTATATGGAAGGGCAGGTACACTGATAACTGGCGTACCTCCACCCAGGGCCGGGACAGGTTGGACTGCGGTACCCCTCCCTGGGAAACTTCTCTGATCCACAACACACAAACACAGGAAAGGTTGATGGATTTATTGGCAGGACGCTATACCTTTAAATTAGCAGAGATAGATACAGCCTGCCAGCCAGGGGCAACCTCACTCACATAACATACAGTAGGTGGTACTTTCTGAACTGCTGAGGGGAATCCCCCACTTATGTGGCAAGTGCTTCAGAGTCTTAGAACTCCCTTTGGCTTTCCGTGCCCTGAGAAGAGCACGCTTTGTTCTTCAGAGCCCTGTACAGGACCCCCTTTCCTTCCGCACCCTAAGAGAGCGCGCTTTCTGCCACTGGGGGGTTCCCAATTACTTTATTATACAGAGCACTGTGTGAGCTACCAACACCTTGCTTGTCTATCTGCTTCCTCGTTCCCAGCAGCACCCTCTTCTCTCCTTCCTTCCTGTCAGCTCACACAGGGGGTGGGGGCTCCTCCTCCTTACACAGTAACAGCACAGAGGGGAGACAAGTATACACAGCTCCCCTACATTCTCCCCCTGCTTAAAAACTGTCACCTCCTGGCTGACAAACAATAAAAAAACATAACCAAGTAATGCAATAACATGAAGCATACAAAATCTTCTGGCCTGCTTTAGCTCACAGTGCCTACTTACATAACCACTAGCTGAAAAGGAACTGCATGCAACATACTCAACCTTATACTTACCAAGGCACATTTCATAAACTGAATCAATAATAGTATAGTCCTGGTGGTGCAAACACCGGCAGCATATTTACCAGATTGGACACCGCCCCTACCCAGGCATGGTAAAGTCCAGCATGTGGTACATAAGAAGGATTTCCCAGTGTATCATAAGTCAGTACAGGTGGGGGCTGCCGAACTCGTGCACCCCGTCTCACCTCTCTCGGGGGGAGTCCTCTAGCTGAATCCTCATTAGAAGGGTTTCCATCACTCAGCAACAACCTCTGGTTTGTCTCAGACCTTGGTACAAACTCCGGGGATGCAGGATTCAAATTATCCCTGACAGGAATAGGCCAGTCCTCAGAAGGAAGAGAGTCACTCTGAGTTACATCATTGCCACCCTCATCAGGTTCAGGCATTTGAGCATCCATTGGGGTCTGTTGAACCGTAGGTGGGATTTCCGTGGCGTTGGGGAAGTCAGAAGTACCCTCCATTTGACCTTCCTCAATGTCAATACCCGTAGAAACATCACTTGCTTGAGATACAGGGAGTAAGTGATTTCTATGCCAGGCTTTTACTCGACCCTCTGGTCCCTTTATCTTGTACACCGGAATCCCAGGCAGCTTGCTCACCACATCGAATAGTTCATTTCTCCAACGGTCAGCCAGCTTATGCTTCCCAGGCACTCCTAAATTCCTTAGTAACACTTTGTCACCTGGAAGTAACTCTCTGTACTTGACTTTATGATCATACCTCCTTTTGTTATTGGCATTCAACTTGCTAACATTCTCTTCAGCCAAACGATAGGCAGTAGTCAAGCCTTCCCTCAATCGGGAAACGTACTGAAAGTGGTCCCGATGACTCACTCCATCTGTAGATACACCCAGCTGGACATCAAGGGGCAACCTTGGCTCCCTCCCAAACATCAAGAAGTATGGAGAGAAACCAGTGCTATCATGCCGAGTACTGTTATAAGCATGCACCATAGCCTCCACATGCTTGCTCCAGCTCTTTTTATCCTCCACTGGCAGGGTACCTAGCATGTCCAACAATGTCCGGTTAAATCTCTCAGGAAGGGCATCTCCCTGGGGGTGATAGGGAGTAGTTCGGCTCTTTTCAATATGTAACAGTTGCAAAAGCTCTTTAATAAGACGGCTCTCAAAGTCTCTGCCTTGATCAGAATGTAATCTACTTGGCAACCCGTAGTGAATGAAAAACTTCTCCCATAGTACTTTAGCGACTGTGGAGGCTTTTTGGTCCTTGGTGGGGAAAGCTTGGGTGTACCTGGTATAGTGATCGGTGACTACCAGAACATTACCGATGCCCCTCGAATCATTCTCAATACAAAGAAAGTCCATGCACACCAAGTCCATGGGCTCTGAACTTTTAAGGTGACCCATGGGGGCAGCGAGGACCGGAAGTGTCTTCCTTTGCAGACACCTTAGGCACTTCCTGCAGTAACTTGTAACTGCATCTCTCATTTTTGGCCAGAAAAAGCGGTCTTGGACCAGCCCGTAAGTCTTCTCCATTCCAAGATGTCCATGGTGATCATGCAGACTCCTTAACACCATGTTCCTGAATTTAAGGGGCAACACTAATTGCCGCCTCCCAGGGTGATTATGATATGGTATCAACCGGTATAACAGTCCTTGTTCCACACAGAACCTCCCCCAGTCACGTTGGAAAAATTCATACCCTCCTGGCAAACTCTTCTTGAGCAAAGCAGGATTTCTGCTGTTAACCGCTCTCCACAGGGGCCCTATCACAGGATCAGTTTTCTGGCTTTGAACCATGTCCTTGTGACTGATTAACTTGGATTCTCCCCCTACTAGAGCAATGGGACAGCAGTACATAGGTGGTACTTTCTGAACTGCTGAGGGGAATCCCCCACTTATGTGGCAAGTGCTTCAGAGTCTTAGAACTCCCTTTGGCTTTCCGTGCCCTGAGAAGAGCACGCTTTGTTCTTCAGAGCCCTGTACAGGACCCCCTTTCCTTCCGCACCCTAAGAGAGCGCGCTTTCTGCCACTGGGGGGTTCCCAATTACTTTATTATACAGAGCACTGTGTGAGCTACCAACACCTTGCTTGTCTATCTGCTTCCTCGTTCCCAGCAGCACCCTCTTCTCTCCTTCCTTCCTGTCAGCTCACACAGGGGGTGGGGGCTCCTCCTCCTTACACAGTAACAGCACAGAGGGGAGACAAGTATACACAGCTCCCCTACATGTGTTTTTTAAATTATGTTGTTTTTGGAATTTTAGCAGGTATTTGGTTGCTAGGGTCTGGTTTAACCAGGCTGTATTTTAACTGTGAGACTATAAGAGGAATAGGAGGGTGCCTGAACACTACTACAAAGTAATAATAACATTGTAGCCACATAAAGCAATCGTTTTTTGGCTGCCAGCTTCAGTGACCCTTATTCGTAAGCTGGAAAGAGGCAAAAGGCTGCAAATACTTTAAAGGAGACATATCATATAAAAATTAAGAATGTACCAGTGAATTATACTCCTCTATATATAGAAGGATTGTGCTTAAAAAAGTTTTGGACTGATTTATTGAGAAATTCTACCAAAAACCCACTAGTCCCGCCCATCTGTTCCACTTCCTGCTGGATGAATTCTCTGGATGTGCAGGGGAGCCGGTGACCCTGCACTGTAGGATATGAACCAATCAGCAGTTAGGCTGACCTGATAGGGAACTGAAGCCTGTCTTTGCTTGTGTGAGTGCAAGGCTGTGATTGGCTCTCCCCTTCCTACTGTGCTTCTTGCAGGGATTGTTAGGACACGCCCACCGTTCATTTGAAACACAGACAGAGAACTGATAGGATCTATAGGGAGCTCCAATAAAGGGGCAATTTTTACAGATAAGATTAATTTTTAGCCCAAAGTGAAACCAGCACCATATATTAATTATAACTGCCTACAAAATTAGTTTTTTTCAATTTATCCTTTTAGCTTAATGGAAGACTAAAAGTTTTGAAGAATAGGATATTGGTAAAAGTTAACTTAGTAACAGAGGACATAGTAATAGTGTGTAAAGCTGTGGTAAAGTATGGGAGAGTGTTTAACAGATGCAATATAATATGTTAATCATGTAGGAAAACAAACAGCATCTCAGCAATACGTAACACTGATTCATGGGTTTACTACACTAACAAACTTACAGTTTTATTCTTTGCTGATATCTTACATAATTCCTATTAATCTTCAGTCTTCTAATTGACTTGAGCACTCAAATGACTACATTAGTCTACTTGCTGTTTTTTCTGAAATAAAGTAATGATTTTGCTGCCTAGTGACAAAATACTTAATAATAGCATTTCTAAAAGAGAACAGAAGACAGAGAGAAAAATATACTGATGATTCCGCTTGCCTGTACATGCCATATTTTACACATGCTGTGTCTGCAGGGGGTTGGCAACGTGTCATCCACTTCCTTTCACTGTTCCGGGAAAAACAAAAAAGCTACAAGGGCACTGAGTTATCAGTCTGTCCCTTCTTTTTTATCTAATGGTTTTATTTCAATAAACCACGTTTATTAATAGTGATGAGAGAAATGTTTCGGCAGGCATGGATTCGTGGCGAATTTCCGCGTTTTGCGAAATGGATGAAAAAATTTGCCACGGAAAAATTCGCAGAGCATCCAAAAGTTGTCGCCCACGACAAAAGAATAGCCGCGGGCGACAAAAGAATGACCACGCGACAAAAAAATAGCCACGGGTGACAAGAGAATAGTCTAGCGACAAAAAAATAGCCGTGGGCGACAATTTTTTTTGACGTGCAACATTTTCGCCGTTACGCGAATCTTTTGAAAGATTTGCAAATTTTTCGGCGAAGCGAAACGGGACAGATTCGCTCATCATTATTTATTAATTCTTTAACCTAGCTGTTGCTTAATTAGAATTTCCATTGCCTGTCAGGGTGTGCAAAGAGCTGTAGTTCAGCATAACCTGATTTAATACTCCTTTTTCTCTACAGTGGAATTGACTGAAGCACCAAAGGATGCCGGCTTGTATGTTATACTGCCAGTTATTAGTTTTTCAGTCTTCTTGCTTATGGGAACAATACTAATATCTCACCAAAGGTATTTTACTACATTTTATACATAGTTCTCTGTTGTGTTGTTAGTTCTACTAGGTATGTACTACATATTGTGCTCTGTGCTCCCTCCACCATGTCTATCTCTCTGGCCCTCCAGCTGTCAGCAACTACTTCCTTCCTTAGAGCAAGCAAACTGTAATTTAATTCAAGCTAGAAAGCCAACGCCTGTACTGGTGTAACTAGGTGGCCCTCTATCTGCCACAGAACCACAATTAGCTACCTCCAAGGGCACTTAGAGTTCTGAGGACATGCACAGCCTTCATTTTAGCCTATACACAGCGGAAAGGATCTCTCTGGTGCTCTGATATAATGAAAATTTTAAGAACATTATAAATATAATGTGAGGAGATGAGGCTAGGGTTGCCACCTGTCAGGTTTTAACATGGAACAGCCCGGTTTTTAAAGGGCTGTTCAGGTCAACATTGCCTCCCCTGTTTTCCAAACTAGGAGTATCTAGGAGTACTCTCCTAGACTGATGCATCAATCGTCCAATAGCCAATCACCACATCATAGTCCCACCCCGTGATGTAAACACCCACAATGTCACTGCCCCACCTAGTGACATCACTGTCCATCCCTCCTGCCCGGAGGTAATGGCAGGAACAGTGGCAACATTATATGTGTCCATTAAAAGAAATGTAAATATGCAAAACAAATTACTGTAAAATTGCTCAGAGTACCAATTTAAGCACTTTTGCAATATAAACATATGATGACTGTTCACTGCTCTTTTCTAAGCAAAGCAATATCAGATGACTTTCTTATGAAATTTTCTCCTGCCTGTCAAGCTGGTCAGCAGAACTAACCAGTAGGTGGCACTGTTGATTCAATTCAATATTATTAGCATTGTAAAAACTTTTAATAATTTGAAAATGAAAACTGAAAAAAATATGGCTAATTGTAAATATTAAACTTAAAGGAGAAGGAAAGGCTAAGTCACTTGGGGGTGCCAAAATGTTTGGCACCCCCAAGTGACTTTAAGCGCTTACCTTGTACCCCTGTTAGGAGAAAACTGCACCAGCCCCGGGGTACCTGTAGCGAGCGCTTCCTTCTTCCGTGTTTCTTCTGCGGTGAAATCCGTGGGCCGGCGCATGCGCATTAGAGTGAAAAGCCGACTTTCTTGTTTAAGTTCGGGTTTTCACTCTACTGCACATGCGCAATGCGCCAACATGGAAGAAGAAGCTCATAGCTACCCCGGGCTGGTGGCTCAGTAGGTTAATGTAGACGCAGTTCAAAGTCCAAAGTTTGATTCCTCACAGATCCTGACACTCCTGAAATCTCCCCTGATTTCATTACCCTCTAAATACCAGGGCCACAGAGTCATTTACCCTGAGATAGTTGGGAATTATTGCAATCACACTTAGCCGTATTCATTTATCCCCATGTTTAAAGTAAGCACCCTGGTATGTGAACATCTTCTGTCTTAGGCTAATGCCATATGAGGCGTAGGGTGGATATTTTCGGCAAGCGGAAAAGCCCTTGCTGAAAATTCCGCCCTACGCCTCCTACATGTGCCTTCACCCGAATGAATGAGATACGCTCGGGTGCAGGCACATGTAGCTGATATACGCATAAAAACGTGAGATAATGCAAAGTCTCGCGTTTTTATGTGTATATCGGCTACATGTGCCTGCACCCGAGCGTATCTCATTCATTCGGGTGAAGGCACATGTAGGAGGTGTAGGGCGGTATTTTCGGCAATCGCTTTTCCGCTTGCCGAAAATATTAGCCCTACGCCTCATCTGACATTAGCCTTACATCTACATGACAGTTTTATAAGTACCTTTTAACATTTGTAAACAAAACTGATATCCAACCCCAAAAGTTACCAATGTCACCTCAATCTCCAGTCACTAATGCTAAGTACAGGACAGCAGTAGGTAGCATAACAGAGAGTCTATTCTCTTTAATACAAAACATGTCATCTGATGCTTTTTAACATGTATTACCTGTTTCCAACAATTCCATTTAGTTCTTATGTCACAATAAAAAGGAATGCACCCATAAGTTTTTCTTCTGTATGCAACCTAGTTATTCTGGCATCAGAGCGCAGACATGAGGATAGTAGGAAGATCAGTAAGCAGAGTCTTACAGCACAGTGTGGTGTAATAGTGGAACTGTGTGCAAAACAATGTTGAGCAATGACCGAAGCAGACAGGTGCCATATTTTATCTTCTCTGTTGTCATTAACTTAATGTAATTTCTCTGAACTTATCCGGACAATTTGGATTTTATTCCAACATGTTGTACTTGAAGGAAATATTTAACTGGGTTTGGTGCTCCTAATTTAAAGTGCTAACTGTGCCATAGCTTTTCTCCCATTACTTGACATCAAAGTAACAGTTTACATTAATATTCACAAAAATATGCTTGTAGAAAATATAGCCCCACATGCATGCTAATGACAGAACAGTGTTTGCATTACCATGTGTTGAACATTACAAAAAAATTCTAGAAAGAATTTAGTGATTACCTGAAAACTGGTATAGGCTGTTGTAGTCTGAAATTTTCCTTAAAGTGATGTTAGTAATGGGGAAGGGGGCTTAGATTCTTCAGTACATTCTCACATAAGGAAGAACCTCAGCCACCCATGGTGCAAACTGGGACTGACAGTCACTAGCCCTTTCATCATTCACTCCATCCTTTGGCACTATCTTATTAGTTCTGACTGTTCAGAGGCAGCTCCAGTGGCTTACATTAGGTTTCAGGCAGCTAAATACCAGCATGCTTAAATGCCTCCGACGATGATGAGAAAGAGAGCAGCTGTGGATCAGAAGTTAATTAATATAGGTTACCATACCTACCCTTCAAAGCCTAATTATGCAAGCTAAATTAGCTCTAAAGGTAGCAATGTTAGTTTATAAATGATGTGTACACACTCATGTTCATACAAACATATACAGAAAATGCGTCAATCATAAACTCTGAAGGTATGTATCACCTATAGATTGTGCTTGTTCTCATGTTGAATGACTGCAGTCTTTGTGCAGGATCATAAATATTTTTAAGTAACCTTAAATACATAATAAAAATATTAGGAACCTTTTCCAGTATTGACAGAAATCTCTGACAGTAACTGTTTCGGAACTTAGATACATTTGTTATACATGGCCAGGAGTGTTAGAGAAGTATAAGTACCCGAATGACCTGAAAGGCTTGTTTTTTTTTTGTAAAATATAGTACATAGAAATGCATGGCATTAGGACAAACTGCAATTCCTGGTATAGTGTGGTTCCATAAAATATGTTTATGCTTTTTGCAGGATGAAAAAATTATTTTGGAAAGATGTGCCAAATCCAAAGCACTGCTCTTGGGCTCAGGGTGTCAATTTTGAAAAGGTTGGTTTCCACTTATAATATAGTGTATGTTTGCCTGTTATAGAGTAGTAAACTCCCAACCCAGCTGCTGTCAGACATACATTAATCAGGCCACCCTGGTATCCTTATAGAAGTGCTTATGTTTGATGCATAATACAGATACATTTCATTGTGAGTTGAAAAAGTAAAATATAACTGTATATGCCCTGCAAGATTATAGAATAGAAAACAAACTGATAAATACAAGTCTTATGGAAATATATCTGCTTAATGCATAACAGGATAATACACATTGTCTTAAACTATATAGCCTATATAAGGATCTCAAATATACATCTACATGACAAACTTACATTAAGTCAAATGGCAAGTGGACAGAACGTGCAGGCTTTATATCCTTTCCAGTATACACATCTGAATACCATCCAAATACATTACTGGGACTTGTATAAATATTTTCTTTGCAAAATATTTAAAGATGTATCTTAAGCATGCTAGTTTAATTCTGCCCTCCTCTTCTTTCCTCTCCTCTCCTAAAATTACTTTTATGTACTAAAATTTTAATTAAGAATAAGTAATTACTTTTTGTCCAGCCAGATACATTAGAAAACCTTTTCATGAAACATCACAAACACCCGGCAAATGGTTCTCCATTCCTCTTTGAGCCTGAAGCAGTTTTTGAAGACCTGAGTATTGACAAGCAAGTACCACATGAAATTATTGATAATATTCCAGCAGTTACCAGTTTATTTACCGTATCCGAAGAACCTGACCATGACTCTGCTTGTGAGTCAAGTAATTTTAGCAGCGGTTGTGCATTTGAAACTGACCACCAGGAAATGGTATACAGCAGCATCTGCCAATCCAGTATTGAATATGCAACAATAATGAATAATACCCAGCAGTGCAGAAAATATAGCAGTGAACGGAAAACCAGCCTTAGCTCTTTTGATGGTTGCCTTTTAGGAAATAGTTCTATGGTGATTGGGAACCATGATGTTGATAAGCAGACATTGGTCTTCCTAGCTGGACTTCACACAAAACAGCCAGACAAAATGTCTTGCAATTCTACTGTGTCTTCCGAAGGGTTCTCTGAGCCATTGGATCATGAAGATAGCTTCTTGGAAGCTGATGGCCTGGAAAGAAACTTGTACTACCTGGAATTTGGTTCAATCCAGCAATGTGGACAACAAGACTGTTATTCAGAGAAACCTTTAGGGACATTTCCCTTCCAAGAAAATATCTCATATAAAGAGATTGATTTCAAAAAAGACAAAGCATCAGAATTTATAGATAACTATGATATCAAAAATTCATTTAAGAAGGCCTTCTTGTGTTACATGCCACAGTTTCAGACGCATTCTATTAAACTACCTGGGGAAATGGAATCGGAAACACTTAATTAATGCACATGAAATATTGTTACCAGAAATACTTTATGCATGCAAAAGAAACTGCTATTTTAAATCTTTCCCAAAACTGTACAGCACATGACTGGAAAGCCACCAGTAAAAAATGTTGGTCATTAAAACCCTTGAAAAAGGATATTTCTTATTGAGAAACAACACCTCAGAAGAGGTTTCATTCCTGTATCTGTTTGCATGCTGTGGTCACAAGCAGAATAGTTATTTTTAGATCTAATTTATGTAGAGTTTCACAACTTGCCTTACAGAGATTCATCTTGACATATATTCTCAGTCTGGTGCTCCAGCACTGTGTTCTGTTTAGGAATACCTGCAGATGTTGAATTCAATTAGTGTTTATTATGAGAAAGAGTATTGACCTAGCTGCTGATTGGTCCCTATTCTACAATTCAGTGTGCTGAATGCCACAGGCTCCCCTGCACAGCCTGGGAAAGGAGGCAGCAGGAAGTGGAACAGATGTGCAAGAGTAGTGTTTTTGGAGAAGTATTCAATAAACTAGCCCAAAACACAACTTTTTAAACCATGGTCCTTCTATATTTAGAGGAGTATAATGTACTAGCGCATCCTTGTTTTTTGCACAATGTGTCTCTATTAATAGAGAGCATTGGAATCTAATTCTGGCAGACTAGCATGCTCTAATTTCACTCTCTAATAAATATGTCCCTATACGTGAAATATTACAGTGGGGCTTCTTGGCAATTGGAAACTTATTGTAAAATCCATCTTATCTATCTGACTATCTACCTACCCTTACCTTTGTGTGTATCTGGGTTATGTTTAATATTATCCAGTGTGGTCTAAGTGATCCAAAACTATATTCAGACTCATGAGAGTGAACACTCTAAAGCACAGCATTAACCTTGTATTGTGACAAGTGGGATAGGCATCAGTTTACTAAAGTACAACAGACATTGGGGCTGATTCACTAAAGGCAGAAAAAACGAGTGTTATTTTTAACATGCATTAAAAATATTTTTACTTCTTATATTTGGAGAATTAATGATCGATTCACAAAAAAAGACACTTGTCTGAATTAAGAAGCGATGTTATTGTTGTTATTTATGTTGCGATGACATATTTTTAAGCGATATTTTAAACCATGCAATATATTTATGTGTTATTTTGTAGCACCCAATATTACGCACGTAACCATTACTTCCTGAAAACTATCGTTCTGAAAATTACCATTTCCCTGAAAACTGGAGGATTCATCACTGTAGGGCAATCACATACTTGATTCTCTTCTTCAGATTCCAGAAAAAATCAGACTGCAAACTCCATCTTGTCACCACAGATAATCACCAGCTGCAATTTTGTTTAGTAACCCCTACTCCTGGGAGGTGTAGAGTTTTACAGTAATTATCGCCACATTTTATGCTTTTAATGCTTCAAATATGTCTGTGAATTATGCATTAGTATTATTTCTATTAGATAATTACCGCAATGCAATGGAAATAACGCTTTGCGATAATTGGGGTTATTGTGCATCCAATATGAGTAGCAATGAATGCAAAATTACTTTGATGAATCGGTACTTAATTAACTAACACTTTTTAACACATAAAACTATGCATTATGCGTTAACACCATTTAGTGAATCGGCCCCATTGATAATAACTTGCTATAGAAATCAAGGCCAGATAAATGCAAGAGCAGGTTTACTAAACTGCAAACACATTTGTCATTGTGAATATTTTAGAGCGCTTGCTGTTATGTGGAAAAATGACAGAAATTGCATAGTGGGAGAGTTGTAATATCAGGTTTAACATAAGCAGCAAAAAAAAGAACCCACTGGGGAACAGAATTGTTAGTGAATTAATTTATAATAATTTATATTAAGTGATAACAATTAATTACTGATATAACTTCACTGGCCTTAATTACATTTAATATTACAGTCACAAATAGCTTATAAATGCTATTTTATAGAATCTATTGATTTGTGTAGTCATTTGCTGAGGTGCCAAAAAACCCCACAAGGTTTATAGCAGATTACTCAGTGGCCTAAACAACCACCAAAATATAAGCCATTGGCAAGAAATAATGATAAACTTAACTTCAACCCTTATGTAAATAATAATGTATTCATAATAGATGCAGTATGTCTAGATATTGTTATATTTACCATCTTGATCATTTACAGGTACTACTGAGCTCTTTTGACTATTTTAGTATGACCTGGTTGAGGAAGCAAGGGCATATGCTACTTGAGTTTCTTACTTCTATTGTACAACTATTTGCTTACAAACATTTTTCCTTGTTCTATTTTTACTAATACATTTTTTACTCCCTAATTAGTGACTAATATAAACACAGCCAGAAGGTTTTTTCCCCCACGTATGATTTCTTAAAGGAGTGATTCACCTTCAGGTTACATTTAGTATATTATAGAAAGGCCTATTTTAAGCAACTTTTCAATTGGTCTTCATTTTTCATGCTATCTTCACCTATTGGCAAATAACCACAAATCTCTCTACTCTAAAACAGCCTTTGGATCAACAAAGCATTTGGATCCAGAGCAGGATTCAAGAATGGTGAGATAGGGGAGGCATGCAGGCAAGGTAGGAAGAGGCAGGATGTGCAGTCCATATTGGGGCCCTGCCCTCACCGCCTGCCCTAAGGCTGAACTCCACATCGTGATGCTGCTGTCTGCGCTAAGTGCAAGAGTTTTCATCCAGTGCTCAGTGCAGTGCTAAACAAGACCTTCAGAAAAAAAGGCATTTTAAGTTGTACACACCATCTTATACCCCAGTAAATTATAGTTTTTTCACACACAAGTACGCTCTAAAAGGATATCAGAACATTTCTGATGTCTGGGTCTTATATGGATCACTAACCACACTGTCAAGTGGGCAAGTGCAGGAGGGTTAAGGCAGCAAAATCAGCCAGTATACTTCCATGCAAATCAGTTGCCCATAACCCCCTATTTTGTTTGTGTTTACTCAGTCTTGATTTATTAATTTATTATTTACTCATCAAGCAGCTCTACTAGAATAAGGGGGAGATTTACTAATCCACGAACGGTCCGAAGGCCCGTCGCGAAGGCCGTCGCAACTTTTTCGTATATTTTCCACCACTTTTTCGTCGCTGTCATGAAAAAATCGGATTGGTTTTTCCGCCGTTTACAATCGATCAATAATAAAAAATTGCAATGGCGACAAAATAGTAGTGCAAAATACGATAAAGTGACAGCAGTGACGAAAAAGTCGCGACAAATACGAAAAAATCGCGACGGCGACAAAAAAGTCGCAAAATTTTGGTTTCCAATCCGATTTTTTCCCTTTCGGGATTTGGATTTGTGGATTAGTAAATCTCCCCCTTAGTGTCTTTTATCACAACATGATTTGAATATTGCCATAAGCAGGTGGTAAGTATGAGGCTGCCTACTTCCCTATGTCACTCACTGTGGCTTGCCCATTCAAAAATGATATTTCTCTTTAGAAATTGGATATAAATCATATTGCATAAAATTTGTCTTGGCTCATGCTGCAAACTATTACAACAAAGTTGAGTATGCAATTTGCAGTGGGACAGTTGTAGTAGATGAAGATGAGAGCTACTGTACATTTGGGGGCCAATTTACTAAACAATTTTGAGATCAATTTGTATTTTTTCTAAATTATAGAACATTTGGAGTGTATGTAAAAATTTTGTTAAAATTCCATGAGTTTTTTGTGGTTTTCAGAATTCGTTAACGCTTTGGTTACACTTTCATTGGGACTATATTTTCACCCGGTTTGATCTGTCAAGTACCATTAAGTCCTATGGAAGGCTTCCAAAGCCAGACATGGAAGGCATCAAAGCCAGAAAGGTTTTTGTGGCATAACGAACTTTTCGGCACAAAAATATTGTGATTTTCGGAACGCAATTGCATTTTTGAGACATTTTAGAGCGTCAGAAATTATCGTGGTTACTCCGAATTTATACCATATCGTGTTTTTAGCCCAGATTTTAGTAAATGGGCCCATAGTTGTATTAATACTGTGAATTTCATAATAATTTACAGCAGTAGTGCTTACAAGAAGAAAAGAAACCATCATATGGATACTGAGACCTTGCAATGTGTTTTATTGCTAGCTGTAAATATGTCACAAGTGTTTATGGATATTTTTCAGAGAATATGACCTCCAAACTTTGAATAGCAATGAGTCCATATGCAGGAATGGTGAGGAGCTTTATTCAAACTGCAGCCATGTTTGAGACCATAGTTTGTTGTTTACGTATTAGTTTATCATTATACAAAGCCAAATGTAATCTTCCAGTGTGGGTCACAAAACCTAACTCATATAGTCTATACACAAGCAAAATTCTATCTATATATAAATAATTAGTTAGGTTATATCTTGAATAAAAAAAAACTTCTGGCCAGTCATCTACAAAAATCTTCATGTGTGCCTGCAAATAATTTTGAACTCCTGCCCCAACATAAATAAACTAAGATTGCAGAGCCTAGGACGTGAAGCAAAGACATAAGGGGAAGGGGGACAGGCGCACAAGAACAGTGCTCTCCTGGGATAAGATGTCATGGAGTGCACTAATGTTTTTCCCTAATTCCTTATACAAGATATTCTTTAAAATAGAAAAAGTACAAAAACGACAACATTGAAAATTCCTATGTAACATTCGTGGTGCGTTTTGTACTGTTACTTTTAATTGTATTTATTTGTTAATTATCCTAGAATATGGAAAATAATTGGTTTTAGGGCATTTTAACAGTAAGGCTAGAATTGTGTTTGTTTATGTTACTTTGATAATCCTCCTTCATTCACCTTCCACTAAGTTATACAAAATAGCTCCTGCTTGCTAGGTGTGTGACTTCAGTAATCAGATAGCAGTGCCTTTGGTTATTGTGGTATAATATCTAATTTTTACCTACCAACCCCTACACTGCATTTTTTTATATGTAATTGTTTAATTTACTGTTTTCGTTCTAGTGTAGTGATAAGTGTGTATCTGTCCCGTTTTTATTAACCAAAAACTTTATGAAACCTCTGCAAAACTGGAAAAATTGTCGAAAAGCATTCAGAGTCAACAGACGTTTGTTTTTTTTGCAGCAACTTTTTGCACCAATTTGTACCATGCAAAATACACCGGGGTCTATGCCAATTTTATGCTGTGATTTTTTTGCAGAGTTATGCAGCAAATCCATACCTGGCAAAAAAATTTACTCACCAATATTGTATTGTAAAAAAATACAGAGTTAAATAAAATAGGTTTCACTTGAAAAGATATTTTTTTGCATGAGGGTTTTTAAAACTACAGTTATGCCCTTGTGTTTTAGGCTATCATTTACAATATGTCAACCCTTTCATTTTCTGGCCTCCTGCTTTAATACAGCAAGATTTATTTGTCATTGTAATCATTACAGGTATGTGCTAAATTACTGTCTCAAAGATGAAAAATTAGTCATTCTGATCACTTTGATTTTCCGCCTACAAACCTGACAACTGAAACGTTTTTATTAACACTATCTTTTGCCTGCAATAGAAACGGCAAATAAGCAATATCTTTAAAGATAAAATAACCTATATATATGTGTGTGTGTGTACATCCAAAATGGTCACTAAAAATAAAGGGCATATAGAATTGTTAAAAATAAGAATGACTTAGATCTATAGAAATATATAAAAAAAAAAGATTTCTCTAAGTGGATGGGTATGGTGTAATGTGGTGTTATATATTTTTATATGGATATGTGAATTTGTATATGCTGTTGTGCAGGGCCAGAACTAGGGGTAGGCAGAAGAGGCAGCTGCCTAGGGCGCAACGATTGGGGGGCGCCTACCCCTAGTCCGCGCTACTTTGTCATTGTCCCCGCCCGCTTGTCATTACGCAGTGGAGGCAATGACCCATTGCATCGCACCCCTCCCCCACAAAAAAAAACTACATGGGCACATTTTACTTTTATCAAGTAATTGGACCAAAAATCCCATGAACATATTCAATGCAATTTAGCTACCCACTTGTGTGACCAAAATGCACTAATACCAACCAAACAAATAATCTATTGGATATACATCTATATTTACACTGTACATTATATTATCATCTTTCCAGAGGCTAAAAGGGAAAGCTTTGGTCACAAAGGTGGGCTTGAAGGGCCTGACTGCAGCTGCATAATTATATATAGGCACCCGAGGGTCTGAGCCTAGGGCAGCAGCTTTAGGGGTAGCCCTTGTGTGCCTATATAGATAAATAAATAAAATAAAAAAACATCCCAGCTGCCAGATGAAACCTATGTAAATCAGGCGGCAGAGCTGGGGGGTGAGGGTGAAGAGGATGAGTGCAGGCAAGAAGTGACGTCACTTCTAGCGGAAGTGACATCACATGTAGAGGGACTGACGTCATGCACAGCGTGTGCAGGGTCACTTCCACAACCTGAGGGATGCATTTAAGTCCGGTGCCTTGGGTGGCACTAGACCTAATTATAGCCCTGCTTGGCTGTGTCTGGAACAGCACAACAGGACAACAGCCCACAGACTAAACAAAGACTTCCATGACTGTAAGCACATGGCTAAAGGGACAAATCTATCCCCTCTGGCATGGAACACATTACATTACTAAGTGCCAATTATAACTGATGACATTGCTCAGCACCATATATAAAAATATATTTAACAGAATATTCATGGCTCTTATGTATTGTAGATATATACATTCTTTATTCTAGATCCATCATAGTGCCATGTGTATCATTAGCTCATAAACCTAAAATACACACAAACACACTTACATTTCTGTACTGTATGTAACAACAATGGGATGAAAGGAATTGCAATTTTTTTTTTGTCACATTGTTGAATCATAAATGAATCATACTACTAATGTAATTACACATTGCTGCTTTTACAAAGAGGGTCAGTGTGAGAAGGAATAACTGAAGAATTGATTCTTAAAACAGTCCCTGATAACAGGATCAATTCATTGAAGCAGGTGCCTGTGACAAAATGAGCAAAAAACATTTTTCATAAATTTTTATTACCTACAGTTTACAGACCAGTATAGTTCAAAAACCATGCAACACCAGAATTCCACGTAAATAGTGCATAGTTAAAAAATGCATATACTGTCCGACAAAGAAAAAAAATAAAGCAGAAACTTAGAAATAGCTCCACCTTCAATTCCAAAAACCGAAGTGGAGTAACGAAATAAGATCACCAATAGGTGACACAAGTGCAGCAAGTCTGATATCACATCAGGTGGATATGCAGTTTTCTTGGTACCCATGACCATACTGTATAAGGTCAATAATACAGTAGATTGCACTTAATATACAGAACTACCTATGAATGTACTGGGGTCCATTTTTATTATGTAGTAAAATGATTCTGGAGATGTAGGTGCCTGTCTCTTTCTATTTGCAGGCTGGGTACTTTCACTATAAAATTGTGTGAAATTGTTTTCTTTGCGGATTTAAAAAAAAGAACTGGCATCAATTTTTTTATTACCTGTTGATGATCTATGATGGAAGGTCAGATTGTTGAGTCACTGATTGATTTCTCCAACATAGATCAACCCACACAGACAATTCAGCAAGTGCATTTCATATTTATTGCATATGTGACATCCATAGACATTAAAGTAAATCGAGTTAATTATTGAACTGTCCACATTTTAGTTAAGTGACTTTATAGTACAAACAAGGTTATGGGGCAGATTTATTAAACTGTAATATTAAATCTCACCACAGAAAAATTCACCCACTCTCTATTTATTCCTGTGGGATTTTTAGAAGTGTCTTCATCAATGGGTGAAAGTTAGAATTCACCATTCGATAACTACATTTCTAGGAATGCATTGGGTGCTTCCATTTTCTGTGGTGAGCTCTAACTTCACACTTGATAAATCTGACCCTGTGGTGGGTTTTATTCTACAAAATGTTTCTTTTGTTAGTGGGATATAAGGTTACAGCTCTTACTTTTTGTTGTAAATTTGTTGTGAGTTCAGTGCTTCCTGCCACCTATAGGTGGCCTAATCCCATACGATAATTATTGATAAATAATAACCAATGCTTGTATAAAACTGATATGGGGAAAAATGTTTACTCAGGAGTGGTACCCTGTGAAAAAAAATCAGCAAAAAGTTCTAATTTGTCAACTGCAGAAAGATTAGTGAAACCATTCTCTTGTGACATCACATCCCTTTCCTTCTCCACCCCAGTCCAGCTTTCCCCCTCCTTAACTTATTGCTTCTCACCCAATCACAGCTGCATCTGATTCTGCCAATCTTTAAACATAAACCAGTGTAATCTGGCTGCTGGTCATTCGGACCCCTTGTCATGCAGCCCCTGCGCTTATAGCTTCAGGGCTTCCTGTACAAAAAGAGATGCAAATTTGGGATGCAATTGTACACACCCTCGTGGAGGAACTCCTACTGAAGTCTACACAAACTTGCCAGCTTTAAGATGGGCATGTTCTACATTCAAGTTTTTAGAGCTTAATAAAATCAAACATTTGAGTTTTGTGAGTTTTATTGCAAAGTTTAAATGACACTAAAAACGCTGATAACTTAGCTCCTTAGTGTCTTTGTTGATTACATTGTGTCAGTTATGTCATGTTAGTTGTGGCAAGCAATCAAGTAGTTGTATTTATTGTTCTACTTGCAGCTAGCTGAGAAAAACCCAATCACAGATTGATTTGTATGGGTTACTGCCAACAGCCAAATTTGCCCAGGATTGATAAATGAGCCCCAGTGCTATTATGTCTCTGTTACTGTAGAGCAAATAGAACTCAGCAAATAAATTGCACTGTACATCTACCTTTAAAGGACAAGGAAAGTTAAAATCTATTAAGCACACTATTAAATAGTACTACTATGGCTGCGTAAAAACACTCTATTTCTGGCTTGCCTAATGAAAGATTTACAGAGATTCACATACAAACTACATACTTGTTTCAGTGAACGGTGCCGCCATCTTGTCCAGCATATCTGTATGGGGTATTGCTGAAAAGCACAAGCGTGTCCCCCCCCCAGCTCCGGCTGCGTCTCTTCTGCGTCGCCATAGCAACCAGATGCTCCTGATGTGTGCGCATGTGCAAGCTAAGGATCTGGTCATAGTGTCTGTGCAGCAGCATTGCATTATGGGAATCTTCTCTACCCAGCTCAGAGTTTTTTTTTTCCTGTTTGGCTTCTGATCTTCTGAACAGGTGAAATATGGGGAGACTTAAGGGCACTATTGAGACAACTGAAGGTATGCCTGCAGCTTGAGATTAACTCTTTACTAGCCTTTCCTTCTCCTTTAACATGAGCCTATTTAATTGCCTGTATTAAAAAAGTGTTTCAAAAAGTGTTCAAGTTTTTGAACCTTAAGGGCAATGGTACATGTGGTGATTCTGTCATTATCATTAACTACCACCCAGGGGTTTAATTTTGGAGTGTTCCTTATTACACCAGGCCACTGGCCTAAGATGGGGGCTGAAACCTGGGTTGGCACCTTTTTATTTCAATGATAAAGTAAAAGTAATGCTTTAATGTTTCCCTGGTGCAATAATTTTTAAAGGAGAATTGTAAGTATGCCGTTCACCAAGCGGGTCAGTATTTAGATCAGACAGATACATTAATTTATGTGTGTGCATATGTGTATTCTTAACATTTTAAGCTACAGAACAATACGAATGTGGGCAGTCATTATGTTACTAATAATTCCTGAATAAATATGAAATGCAATGAAATATGAAATGGTTGTAGACAAGTTTGTTTCATAGCGTAGCGAGATTTGGCTTGCAGCTGTTGTACAGGTGACAAGTCTAATTTCAGCAGTATTATTATAATTAATGCACATGAATCAGCTCCCACAAGGTTTTTCAGTCCCACATTCCTGGAATAAGAAGCAGGAACTAGAAATGCATAAAATAAATCCTTGCATGTTTCCTTGCCATATGAGTGGGAGCTATTGTTCTGAAAGATTGCTGTTCCTTTAGCCAAAAAAAAATAAAGTCACCTTTAAAGGGAAAATTCACCCTTTTTACAATTTTTGATAGTGGAAAGATCAGATTTTTAGCCTATTTGCACATAGATTCAAATGCTTCTGTAGTCATTAGCATATGTGGACATTTTATTTTAAAGGAGAAGAAAAGTCATTTTGGCATTTTACTGCCAATAGATTTGCCATATTAGTGCCACCTAGAACACTATATTTATTCTGCAGAAGCATTACCATACCTGAGTAAATTTAGCTTGGTCTTCATAGCTTCCTGCTTGCAGTCTAGCCATTATAGCTCAGATGACATATTCCTAAGGTTGGAGGGGAGTGTGTTTTATGAAACTGCTCAGACTCTGGCCCCAGAAATGAAGGATTTTTCTGAGAAAGGAAGTCAGATACCCTAAAAACATGTTTACACAAAAGGAGACAAGAAATCTTGTGTTTCTTTTGACAGAGGACTCAGTGCAGCTTTTCTGTGAGTGCTTATGGCTGTATTTACATAGACCTTTCTGATAAAGCTTACTTAGTTTTTACCTTTCCTTCTGCTTTAAGGCCTGCTTTATTCCATTTTGGGCAAAGCTCTCTGGTACCTTCCTGGTGACTGGTGTTAAAAGTATGATTCCTAAGCAAATGTGAGTTTCCCCATGCATATGATGCTGGAGTGAAGTGTGATTAAATACTTGAAACAGACAGAACTCTCAGATAATATACAGGCAATTGAGGTCTTCCACAATCCAAAAGTCTTGGTCCATGACCAGGAACATTTATTCAATCATTTTAGTCTGTAACCAACAATGTCATAGGAAGTACATTATCAGCAGAGAAAGTCACATCTTGCCAACAATGTAGTCCCTATGTTTTTTGTTAAGGAATAGCTTTCCCCATATTGCATGTAAATAATCTGGGGTGCAAGTGTTTGATAAGTGAGCACTAAAGTGCTTTGCATTTAAAGGAATTAAAAAGGACCCCTCATGTAATAAGGCATAAAGTATACCCTAATTAAAACAAATAAGAATGTTCAGTAAAGAACAGAAAGGCAATTTCACCCAACAAAACTCCTCAGTGACTTTTAATATTCTTAGATTTAAAAGATTCATTATCCCTCAGATATTTATACATCTGTGTACGGCCAATACTGTTATATGTCCAACCTCACTCTTAACAAAGACATAAGGAATGGAAAAAAATAACTCCTGTGCTTGCTAACAAATAGCAGATATTAGATAGTTTAGAAATCTACAGTCATTTTATGGGTTTGGGGTAGTTTTAGTCATGATTTCATTTGGAAGCTCTCTCCATAGTACAATACAATAAAGATCTAAGAAATATTTTCCACCTGAGCCTCTGGTGTTTTAAATCCATATGTATGAGACAGATCGCATACCTACCGATTGTGAAATGTAATATGTTTGGTAACATGAAAGAAAAAATATAAGAGAACATGGATGTTTTCAGATTAAATTCAGCATGATTTTCTTTTTTTAATTCTTGTTCTTTACTTCACAGTTTACACACACAGTATTAATTTAAGCTACAGCTCAAAGGTCACTATCCCACTGTGAGTGCTACCCTCTCCCTATGTGTTACATGCTGGCAGAAAGATGAAAACGGAAAACATGCTGCTTTGAAATCCCATGGAGCTTTCTATCTCTAGAAGCTTTAAAAGCTGATGGCCTGGATCAGAAGTAGGCTGTTTATAGGCTGTTAATATTTTCTTTTATTATCCTGGACTCTAAATGATAATGCTACCTGTGCATTTAGAAAGCATGCACCATGCAGCAACAAAGTTCAACTAATTGATTCTCTTGGAAGGCTATGCTTAGCGGTTACTGCTACTTTTTATGAACTAAAATGGCTGTTACTTTTTAATGAATAAGATGCCTTTTAGCTTTATATAAAGACTCCAGTCTTGTTCCTGTGTTATCTTTTCTTAACATTCTACCAGTCCATTTATCTCCCCATGGATCAGGCATCAAGTTAAACTCTACAGAGCAGGGAGTTCAGGGTGAATGATTGTTATATTTTTATGAACTTATTACCATCCATAGCTGTAATCATATTCTAGAGTTCTCACATTTTTAATACTACAGAAGATGGCAAATTTATATGGAAATGCAAATATATTTAAAATTCATAATTAACTCCTGACTAACCTACCTAATAAATATTTTTTTCTGTTAAAGGGGAATTCTAGTTTCCAAAAGAAAATGTGTTAAAGAGCCTCCCACAACAAAGAATATACATATCACTATAATTTGTTTCTTCAAGAACTATGAATAAACACCATTTTTATATGCTGAAATCCAGCTGCATCATTTGAAATGAGGAGGGACTAAAACACTGATGTTGCAACATATGTTACTACATAACTCACAATGCATTGCACTATGATGTACCATTCCTTATTGACATCACATGTGCAGTCAACTGCTGTTAAATTTTTTTTTTGAGTCTCAAAGTAGTCAGCCAGATCAGCAGGAGAACAGATGGTTAGGCTTAGGTAACTGTTCCAAACCATATTATTACATTAAAAATCATAAAAGGCTGCATATGTTTTAAATGGTGCATATTGCAAAGTTGCTTGATATTATGTTTTCTTTTTAAAAAGTTGTGTTTGATTGAAGTTCTCCTTTAACCTGTTGTGAAGACTAATCATGTGGTCACTTTTCCTACCATCCTAGTCCTTGAGGCAGGACTTTCTAATAACTGATTTTACTGAGTAAAACTGATTTGCCCCTAATTTACCCTAATTAACTGCCTGGCTGCACCTAGGCAAGGTCCATAGGTCAAGCAAATATCAAGAACAGATAATGGATATATTTTAGTCCCAGTTATATCTCCCTTCACTTTCTCCTAAACTGTTTTAACTGTTCTCTCCACAACCCTTTCCATATTTTTTACAGTTCATCCTCCAGTACATATGTAACTGTGCAATGATATATCTGAGCACATTCAAGGGGACATAAACATAAAAATACAATTTGTAAATATAATTGCAACTGAAAGTAGCATTTGCCTATTCCTTGCTGCTCTGTTGGTTCTGACTAATGAAACAATGTAGCACTAGTCAGCTCTCTTCAAGCTAATAATTTATTTCCCACAATGCCTTGCATGCTTCTTCAAATCTGGCTTCTGCTACACTGGTTTACTCATCAGAACCAGCAGTACAAAGAAAAGCAAGGAAATTACAGATTTCAATGGCAATTAAACATTGTTAGCAAAGATGTAATACCTAGAAAGCCCATCATTATTCTTACCATGTTCACAGGCATGGAGATCATAAAGTGAAACCCCCACTAATTCAGCAGATGGTTTAGACTCTGGGGAACTGTGCACAAAAAGGACCCTCTTTGAACTTTGTCTGTATCTAACAAAAAGGACAAATGATCATTTGGTCTAGTGAACCAGACTAGAGCTGAAAGAGCCAATAGCTTTGCAGCCCTTAACACAAACTGATACTATTTATCCATTAAGTACACAATGACTATAAGTCAAAACTAAGACAATAAGTGGTGACTTATTAAGTGGATATTTGGTTATAACAGACTTTGGCCACCAAAATCTCAGGTATATATAGTGTATCCTGGTCCAGAGCGTGCATTGTACAGAGGGGCACTGCAAAGCAGAACAGCATGGGATTCTGACATCAATATAAGTTGACTGAAAATGAGTGATACAATTTGCTTTAAGATCATTAGATGCTGGACATTAGTTATTTATTTTTAATTTCCACCATATTGGTTTCAGTTTTCCTGTCATTATGGTCATTTTGTGTCTCCTGAGAAGATACACTTCAAAATAATGCACAAATATAAAATTGTCTAATACTCATAACAACTGTAACTTACTGTATTTTGACGTAACCCAAGGGAGGGCTGCTGTCAGCGTCAGTTGCAAGAGGGCCTGGCAGCTATTAATTGAGATAGGAGAGGGATTGACTAACAGCCCCGCTGTGACACTCACCTGACTTTTAATGAATCATATTAACAATGGTTCCTATAAAAGGAAACACTTGAGTAAGGCAGGCGTTATGGAAGTTAAGGAAACGCTCCTTTGTTATTTGCTTGTTAATCAGAACCCATAGCAGCAGAGCTGAAAGGAAAGCCTGCTGCACGGGAGTGACATAGTCTCATCTGATGGCAGATGGGGAGAGGGAGTGACAGTTTGGGGTGGGATTGGAATCTGCGGGTGTGTGACTGGACGATTCCTGTGTGTTATGAATGGGGCTTCTATACTGCTCGCCATTCTCTGTTCCCTCAGCACTGCTGGCTGGGCTGTAACCTTGCCATCCTTCCATGTTGTGTCCTGGAAAAGCGGGAGCGGAAGAGCAGCCTCAGGTGCACTTTTGTGACAGGACAATGAGAGGAGAGCGGCTGCCAGGGACCGCACCATCGTACTGAGAGCATTCAGTTCCACATAGCACAGGTGCCGAACGGGTGAGTGGACACGCTGCTAGCACTCTAACGTGACCCAGCTCTTATATGATTGGGGGGGGGGGGGGGGGCACTTTTGTCGTGTGTAACTGCTATCGTTCTGCAAAAAAGTAAACTATAAAGTATGAAATGTCTATGGTAATTCCACTGTATCTGCCCATATCTTGCACCATGAATGTGATAAGAATAACATTATCTGTGTGTGTGTATGAATACATTAATGTACACTAATGGAAAGTGATATAACCATTTGCAATCTATGGGTATACACTGTTTTAACTTGTTTTTATAAAGAGCAAAGTACTATGTTATGTTAACATATAAATAAATTATTTTGTAGAAATGGCATAAAAGCAGATATAATGAAAGACAGGGCAGTAATGAGACATCTACAGCTAGTTGTGCTCTAGTCACACTGTATATGAGGAAAGACTATCTGTTACAGCCCATAATTTCACCAACTTCACTTATGATCTCTGGCAGAATGTGTGTACCCTGGCCTGTATAGTTACAGGGAATTTTCCTCACTCATTGCATATGTCTGTCTGCCTTGGGGAGAGACTACTCAAAGTAAAATCAAGGATTTATATCAAAAGGGTCATAAGGAACATCCTTTATTCAAACTTTTTACTATGCCAGCAAAGATATCACGTGATTAATAACATGACAATACCTGGACAGTACAATGAACAGGAACACAAGGGCTACTGCATATAATATATAAACTTGACCCCTAATGGGCTCAGTAGGGAATTTAAACTTTGTTTTTTTTTGCTGTTGGTGAGCACTTCTACACTGGTCCACATTCAGAAAAATACTGAAGATATTGCTTCAACTTTTTCTTTTGCATTCCTTCTGTTATGTACTATATTCCACTTTTGTTGCCTTCTCTATATTTTTAAATATTCTTATGTGCAACACAAGGGCATCCACTCTGTTTAGAAGAAGGAAGGTTCCGTTTAAATATTCGGAAAGGTTTTTTTACTGTGAGAGCTGTGAGGTTGTGGAATTCCCTTCCCGAATCAGTTATACTGGCTGATACATTATATAACTGTAAGAAGGGGCTGGATGGCTTCTTAGCAAGTAAGGGAATAGAGGGTTATGGGAGATAGCTCTTAGTACAAGTTGATCCAGGGACTGGTCTGATTGCCATCTCGGAGTCAGGAAGGAATTTTTTACCCTCTGTGGTAAATCAGAGAAGCTTCAAATCGAGTTTTTTGCCTTCCTCTGGATCAACTAGAAGTTAGGCAGGTTATTTATAGGCATTATAGTTGAACATGATGGACCTCTTTATAGGTCCCTGGTAATGCCTCACCTTGAGTATGCAGTGCAGTTTTGGGCTCCAGTCCTTAAGAAGGATATTAATGAGCTGGAGAGAGTGCAGAGACGTGCAACTAAACTGGTAAAGGGGATGGAAGATTTAAGCTATGAGGTTAGACTGTCGAGGTTGGGGTTGTTTTCTCTGGAAAAGAGGCGCTTGAGAGGGGACATGATTACTCTGTACAAGTACATTAGAGGAGATTATAGGCAGATGGGGGATGTTCTTTTTTCCCATAAAAACGATCAACGCACCAGAGGCCACCCCTTTAGATTGGAGGAACGGAGCTTCCATTTGAAGCAGCGTAGGTGGTTTTTCACGGTGAGGGCAGTGAGGTTGGGGAATGTCCTTCCTAGTGATGTGGTAATGGCAGATTCTGTTAATGCCTTTAAGAGGGGCCTGGATGAGTTCTTGAACAATCAGAATATCCAAGACTATTGTGATACTAATATCTACAGTTAGTATTAGTGGTTGTATATATAGTTTATGTGAGTGTATAGATTGGTAAGTGTGGGTTGTGTGTGCTAGGTTTACTTGGATGGGTTGAACTTGATGGACTTGTAGTTCAACCCTATGTAATTATGTAACCTACGTCTTTTTTCAACCTAACTTACTATGTTACTATGTAGTGCATATATTACAGTGACCTGTCTTACAGTCACCAAAAGTTAGCTTTATACACTTCACCGTGTTTTCAAATCAGAAGTTCAACTAAAGCTCCCATGATACCTAGAATGGAGTAAACTGAACATGGTTGCGGTTGTAATCAGAGTGTCAAGCTTAGATAACATAAATTTTAATTATGTTCGTGATTCTATGATGGGATTGTGATTAATGGTGACAAGCAAATTGTTTTAGCAGGCATGGATTCGCAGCGAAATTTGCCAAACTTATGTGAAGATAAGCAGCAAAAAATTTAGGGTCACGTGAAAAAAGTAAAGGTCATACCAAAAACATTGTGTGACACCCAAGTTTTTTGTTGTTTTGCAAATTTGTCACTCATCACTAGTGAAAAAGACCAGTGGGAAAAAAATAACTTTTGAAAATAGGATGCAATTATTTTGTAATGTTTATTTCAAGAATTTTTGCTTCTAAGTCAGAATAACAGTTCAGGTTTAAAGGAGCTCTCAATACATGCTCTTTTTTTTACTGCATTGTTCCCAAAGCCATGTGTGCTAGGGAAGTGACAAAATTACACTTGCCCCCAAGTGTAATCAAATGCTCTAAGATTTCCTAGGTGTAGTAAACTATAGTAAGCTATAAGATGTTTGCTTTTAAACAGGTGACCAGTAAATGCTACCTTTTGATTTGATGCCACGGGTTACTGTGCCTGGGCAAATTTATTTGTCTTTTATTACACGTAACCCTTTTTGGCTGTAATACAGGCAAATCCAGCTAGTGATAGGTTAGAGAGGCCCTTTTTCCTATCGGGTCTGGCAGCACTTGTCAGCCAAATTTAAAGACAGAAATGTAACCCCTTTTTGGCTGTGATACAGGCTAGTCTACCTAGTTATAGGTTAGAGAAGTGATCCCTAACCAGTGGTTCGTGAGCAACATGTTGTTCGCCAACCCCTTGGATGTTGCTCCCAGTGGCCTCAATGCAGGTGCTCATTTTTGAATTTCTGGCTTGAAGGCAAGTGTTGATTGCATAAAAACCCAGTGTAAAGCCAAACAGAGCCTTCTATAGGCTACCAGTCCACATAGGGGCTACCAAATAGTCAATTATAACTCTTATTTGCACCCCCAGGAACTTTTTCCATGCTTTTGTTACTCCCCAACACTTTTTCCATTTGAATGTGGCTCACGGGTATAAAAGGTTGGGGATCCATGGGTTAGAGCATGGGGTACATTGGACTCTTTTTTAAAGGATGGGCCTTCACTATGGTGAAGGATTGTTACTGAGGGCATTGTACACCTCCCACTGCCAGATGTAATAAAGTAAAGCACTTTATGCAGTAAAGTAGAACAGACCTGGGTTTATTGTCCAAGACAAATGATCCAAGTGCAGGGTTATCAATAGTCACAAAGCAGATGTAATCAAAGAATGGTAGGTTCAAATTATGGTAATGGCAGAGCACTGGTGCAGCAATGTAGAGAGTTAGTAAGCAATTCTTTATCCTTAGGGTTTCCACCTTAATGGACCGGATCCCCTACAAACGTGAATCAAGGAGAAGACTATGCCTGATACCCTTGTCAGTACTGTGGTCCCTTCACTAAGGGAGTATAGCCTGTAAAGGAGAATACTCGCAGCTATTTCTCCTGGTTGGAGCCAGAAAGCTGCTCTTTCTAACTAAAACTGACTATCACTTTTCTATAAACTGCTATAACAAAATACTATCTTGCCCTTACTAGTCCTCATTCACAGGGTCCCTGTTCCCCGACTTTACAAGAGATAGATGGCTTCTCTAGGGCAGATGGCTTTACTGGGGCCTGTGAGCCAATAATGTAGAACATGTAAATAGCAAAATAGATACATGGGCTTTTGCCCAGTCACAGTGAAATTAGGAAATGGTAGGGGTTAAAGCTATAGGGATTGTTAACCTACATACATAAACTCTTACATGAACTTTAAATGAGGCAATAAATAAAATATACGTATATATGTTTGGGGACAAAACAGTTGTTAGATGCTAAAATTTGTCTCACAAAAATGTTGTCATTGTGAGTAAAAAAAATATTGTTCTCCTTCTACATGTATACTATTTTAACATTCCCTAGTAATATTCAAACGTAAGACAAGTTGTACAATTTGTGACCAGGCGGTCCCTTTAAATTAAGAAGGAGGACAAAGAGTTATCATTACTTCATGGAAACCTCTGACTGGACCTTTAGGGCAAGAAACATGAAGCGAGTTACTCGCCCACAATAAATCTCTGCTATCGTGGGCGAGTAACTGCTCTGAAAAGGCTTTCCACCGGCAACAGTAGAAGTTGCCAGTGTAAAACCCTTCGCATCGCTTTGGTTTCCGAAGTCGTGCGAAGTTGCCTCCAGGAGGAAATTTCAGGAGGACGCGTATGCCATCCCACCGACGATTTACATTCTTGCTAGTAGGCAACTAATCTCCCCATGTGCGACTGCTCTTACTGAGTTCTTTGTGCTTCAATTAACCAGCCACTACAAAGCAGTTTGTTAGTCGTAAGGGCTGTGGCACACGGGGAGATTAGTCGCCCGCAACAAATCTCCCATGTCGCGGGCGACTGATCTCCCCGAAATGCCATCCCATCGGCGAGAATGTAAATCGCCGGTTTGATGGCATACGCGGCGCCGCGATTTCCCCCGAAATTGTGGAAGTTTGCTCTCAAGGCAACATTCTCGTCGGTGGGATGGCATTTCGGGGAGATTAGTCGCCACAGGAGATTTGTTGCGGGCGACTAATCTCCCCGTGTGCCACAGCCCTAAGGCAGGCTAGAAACCTTAACAAGATTAGTGGGGTATTTCCAATTACATTTACTTACCTTAGCTAATGACCTGTTCTTACACTTAAATAATTGCATAATATAATTAATAATACATAAACAAAGTTAAAGATATAGATTTTTGTCAGATTGTTACAGGGCCTGCCCTGTACTGCCTATGTGCCTTACTCTGCCTGCAGTATGCTGCCTGTGGGTGGTGAACCTGGCAGGGGTTTGTTCTGGGAGTTTGATAGCATTTGGAAATAATTATTATATGGTCCCTAAGGTGTATAATTATGTGCTGGGGGTTGCTGTGCTATCCACAGTGGAGGAGAAGGCGGCATATGGATTTAAGGGTATGTCTTAATAAGACATAATATTCTTTCACTTGTGAATGAAGGGAAATATCCCTACAGTGAGCACCAACCATTTGGGTTTTTGCTGCACTACCACCATTAATGTGGGTATGGTCTTAAAAGCTCTGGTGATAACATGGATATGGTTTAAAAAGGGGAGTGGTCAAAATTGGTTTCCATTATCGGCCCTCCACCATGTAGGGCAGAAAAATTTTGGCCCTCAGTACCACAAAAGTTGGACAGCACTACACTAAGATTTAACAGATAAGCTATTGGAATCTGAAAGCATGCTTTAAGCAAAATATTTAACTAAATGCTTTGAGAAAATATTTGATCCTATGGATTATTGTTAGAGGGGAAAAAACTATTCTTGTGTTACTTTTCTGAAATATGTTATGCATAAGAAATTCTATGTAATTAAATTGAATGGATTTAAACATAACACAGACATGTTGACCTGTAAGACCTTCATGTGTTCTACCT
The DNA here is from genome assembly GCF_000004195.4 of Xenopus tropicalis. Classification (NCBI taxonomy): domain Eukaryota; kingdom Metazoa; phylum Chordata; class Amphibia; order Anura; family Pipidae; genus Xenopus; species Xenopus tropicalis. The sequence goes on along the minus strand of NC_030680.2, from coordinate 84,228,996 downwards.
CAGGGTAAGTTGTTTTGATTAAAAGCAAGATCAATATTAATATACATTACATTGCCCCAAGGGATATAAAGCATCAGTCATTACAGCTACTAAAACTTCTTTGCTTGAGCATACAATTCTAGAATACAAATTATATTCAGCTTTACATAATGTATGCATATTACAGCTATTCTCAACAGAAAATGTACTGTTAGGTTTTTGTACTCACCCATTCAGTTTTCTTTAGCAGTTTCTAGGATTCTTATGAATTAAAATAATATTTATATTATATTTCCTGTTGTTAGGCTAAAATGGTTTTAAAGGAATTGACTGACCGTGGGTCCCCAGCAGACCAGCATCTATTAAAACTAAGTCAGTTGGTTGGGACTGGTAAATCTCTCAAAGGGACAGTAACACCAAAAAATTAAATTGTATTGAAGTAATTAATATATAATATACTATTCCCCTGCACTGGTAAAACCTGCATGTTTGCTTCAGAAACACTACTATTCTTTACAGCAGGGGTGGGCAATACGTTGATCGCGGTCCACCAGTCGATCCCCCGTGGATTCCTGGTGGACCGCGATCAAGCCGGGGATGCGGAAGTGCTGCGTGAATGCGTACGTACGCTGCATCGCGTACGCACGTATTCATGCCGCACTCCCGGCCGCCGGTTGATCGCAACTAAAAAAATCTGGCCACCCCAGTATGTAAACAAAGATGCTGTGTAGCCATGGGAGTAGTTATTCCAATTGAAATAGGACTAAATGGCACAAGTTACATAGCAGAACTTATTTGTTAATCTGATATGTAACCTGTGCCTTTCCTCCTTTTTTTCCAGCTTGAATGGCTGCTCCCATGGCTACACAGCAGCTTATTTATATAAACTATAATAGCAAACAGACCAGTTTTACCAGTGCATGACAGCAGAATATTATATTTTACTTTAAAACACATTTATTTCTTGGTGTTACTGTTCCTTTAATTTAATATTTTGTAAAATAATTGTAAAAGATGTGTTAGAACTTTACAGTTGGTGTGCTGAAGTTGCTTAGACAAAAACTAATTTATTAAATAGTGGAAAAGCATTTCTAGTAGGTCTTTGCTGTTTCCCATAGAGTTAAATGTAAAACACCTAAAAGTTCAAGCTTTACAGCATGAAAACTGCTGGTGCTTTCAGGCATTTTAGTTGTAACTCTAGAGGAGGCATCAGGGGGTGATTTTGGGCACTTTTGTGGTGCATTAAGAACACACCAGAAAAGTGGATCTGCTCCTATACACCACTCCATCTGCACAGCATCCGCTAGCTTTCAGGCTTCATATTTTTTGCAGGTAGTAGGGTAAACTTTTAGGGTCTCACTACTTTTGCAAAAAAATATGGAAGATGCTTACCAAAAAGGGTAGTGCCCATCGGGCAATAGCGGGCATATATGAATATTTCTATACATCTATATCAGTAGTATGTTCCAGTGACATTTCAGATCAAAACACACAATGGTGGGTTATTGCACATGCATATTGACTCACAGATCTGAAACACATTACAACAACATTTAATGGTGAGTTATTGCATAAATCTGCTGTTATTTTGTGAATGTGTTTTGACTATTTTTATATATGTAAACATATTAAACACTACAAAAACTCATTTATATGCACTTAGCCTATAGTTGTCACCAGAGCATTCAAGTTTCCTCTGTTCATACCTCAGTTAATCACATAATTTGAGATAGAGAAATGCACTGATAGGGTCATTTACAATCAGAATTAAAAGTTGTGAACTACTGACTGAACTACTGAGGGCTGTACTTTCATAATTAAGAACAATGTCTGCATTTTTTTTTTTGCTCAGGACAGTGACATATATTTATTTAATATATTTTATTCTTTGTATATAAATGGGGTGAAGTACTGTAGGTACACACATAGCCCTCAGTGTACTTCTTTTCTAATTGACACATGTTACCATCATTATTTCATTATTGTGCTGCAACTCTGTAGACAGAAAATTTCAGTCAATAAATCACTGTCCCTCAAAGCATACAGCACTCGTATAGGATCTATTATTCTGAATGCTCAGGGCCTGGGGTTTTATGGGTAAGGGTATTCGTCTGCTAAAATCATTTAAACATTAAGTAGACCCAATAGGATTTTTTGCCACCAATATGGATTTATACAGCTTAGTTAGGTTCAAGTACAAGGTATTGTTTTAATATTACTGATAAAAAGGAAAACATTTTTTAAAATTAGAATTATTTATTTAATATGGACCCTATGGGAAATGGCCTTCTTGTAATTTGGAGTTTTCTGAATAATGGGTTGCTCGATAAGGGATACCACACCTGTACAAAGAAATTGCCTATTTTACAGTAGCCACAGACACCACTGAGAAAATCTTTGTATAACTTCCTAGATTGGTTATGATGTATATTATGAGGACAAAGATACTTCCAGTATGGTATTTATGCTGCAGCACATTCTGATGATATTTCAGCATGTGCATTAGTGTCAGAGTGTTTCTCAGAATCCAATATGTGTTGATGTGCATGCGGATATCAATCTGCACATTGTATATATAAATATAGTTTATGTTATGTGTGTCCTGAATATTTTAATTGCATTGAAATAATATGACAGCAAGAAAAGAGACAAGATCTTTTTCTCTAAAACAGATAAATATTATTACAAGTCATGTGTGCAGTCTACCAAAAGTGACAGATTGCCATGTTTATAAAGTGCTAAAGACCAAAAATGTTAAAAAGACAAAATCAGAAAACTGTCTTTTTAAAAGACAAATAGAACATGCTGGAAAATGTGATGTATATCTGGGAAAGGTCCCAATGTGGACCGTAATGTAACGTTGGCTGTTCATGCTGTTTTAAATAAATGTTTTGTTTTTTCACAATAAATCTCGGTGACGCTTGTCTTTTTTGTAGTATTGGAACCCTTTACCAGGCACCTGAGGCATGGTATGTAGCGGTGTGCCATCCTTTGTGTGTGTAAATATATAAATTATTTACACACACAAAGGATGGCACACTGCTACATACCATTCCTTAGATATATTTTTGAGAGGGAGCTTCAGCCAATGCACTGCCTTATTTGCCACTGCACCGGGAAAAAATCCCAATGGGCCTCAGTCCTTGTGGGCCGCAGCTTCCTTCATTATCGTCACAGTAAAAGGAACTTGAAGAACAATCATTTAGAACTGCACGCTTCTCTAATTAAGCCACGTGCTGACTATGAAATCCGATCACTCTGTGCTGTTAAAAGATATTATTAAGAGAAGCATGTAGTTGGAAGCATTTGTTCTGCAAGTTTTATGAAGGTAACAATGACTTTAGTGAAGGTCCAGAGAGAGAGCAGTAATATGCAGCAGGGGGAGGTGGGATCAAAAGGTGCTGCAGATAAGGAGTGGCGGCAGAAAAAGAAATGCCTTAGGGAACCTGCATAGAAGGTTAATAGAAAGAAAAATGGGAGAAGAAAGGTTTCAATAATAGAAAAAAACAGAAGATGTTAAATTTGTGATGGAAAAAGAATTTCAACATCTAAGGAGAGAAGAAAGGGGGAGCAAAAGTACTGAAGTAAAGGGGGAGGCAAGAAAATGGATAAGGTAGACAGAGAAAACGGGGAAGTGAAGGCAGTGCAGACAGTGGGAGTTTTGCTGAAATCTGTGGGATCTTAAAATCTATCAGCACTCATATGTGTGGCAGTGACCTTTTATTGAGCACTGATCATTAACAGTGTACTAACTTTTGCAGGTATTACTTGGATTTCATTTATACTTACCTGCATTCCTCATTTTTTTCCTAAAGGAAAAAGTTTTTGAAAAAGTATATGTTTTAAAATTAAAATCTGAAACAAGGAAATTTAAAAGAAAATTGTGTGAGACAGAAAGGAAAGAGTCACTTTAAGACTAAATGATAGGCTCAGCGAAAAGACAAAAAGCCAAAGGTATTGCCACATATAAGGAGAATCAAGAGAGGCCGCTAATTATACAGGGGGAGTGTCTCAGGAAAAATTTGCGCTCTAAATGGGAAAGGGAGAGTTAACTATTTAAATTGGAATGTAAACCGCACTTGGATAAAGAGGGTTTGACCTGTTTTGTGAACACAACATGCCCATTTGTCTGTGTGTTTCCACTTCATTGCTTTGTACTCTTAGAAAGTTTGTATTAGCAACTGGAGCACAATCCAACAAACAGCATTAGTCTTGATCTGTCACACTGGTTGTGTTGATATATATCGGTAAAAAATATTTTCTGTAGGTCTCAGTGAAATAGTTTTTTAGTTTAGAAAACAGATTGCTTTTAAAGCCGGCATTTACTGTACTATATTAAGTAGTAAACAGTAGACACTAAACACTCATGCACACACTCAGTAAGATAAAAATGTTTTAAAGGGTCGCTAATAGGGATGCACCAAATCTAGTAATTCAGTATTTGGGCTAATCCCCAAATCCTTCGGTATGGATTTGGATGAATACCAAACTCGGAAGCAGGACTTCCCAAAGATGCAGTGAGAAGTACCAATGTGCGAAGTGCGCTGCAAATTTTTTTGAATACATAGGGTTCAGATTTGGTTCAGCAGGCTCTTAAATTTGGCTAAATCCTGCTAAAAATGGCTTTGATTTAGCTAAATTCTGAACCAAACCTGGGATTTGGTGCTTCCCTAATCACTGAATTGGCCCATCATATCAGGTTCTCTGGTGGGCCCATGGTAACCCAGTTCGTCACTGGCATTGAGGTATTTAGGTTAGCGGAAACTTTTATTTGGTGCAAAGGAGGCCAACGAAAAATGCAAAAAAAGCAATCAGTTTAGCAAAAATGAAAAGGTCATTGGTAAAAATTATTTTTTTAGTAAATATAGAACATTGAGAAAGCAGAGGTCTTAAACTGCTTCTTTTTTCTTTTCAAATCACGGAGAAACCATTAATGTAAGGCTTGCTTTTTAATAGTTGCCATTCAATAAATGTAAGTATATGTTACTGGTTAATGCACCAGGAAGTTCAAAAATAACTAGAACATGTGACAGTAAAAAAAAAATCCATGACCTGAATATGGTTTTAAACCTGGAACCAGGGTATTTAAAGGGGTTGTTCACCTTTGAGTTAACTTTTAGTATGATGTAGAGCAGGGATCCCCAACCTTTTATACCCATGAGCCACATTTAAATTGGAAAAAGTGTTGGGGAGCAACACAAGCATAAAAATGGTTCCTGGGGGTGCCAATAAGGGCTATAATTGGCTACTTAATAGCCCCTATGTGGACTGACAGCCTACAGGAGGCTCCGTTTGGCATTACACTTTTTTTTATGCAATGAAAACTTGCCTCCTTACCAGAAATTCAAAAATGAGCACCTGCTTTGAGGCCACTGGGAGAAACACCCAAGGGTTTATGGAGCAACATGTTGCTCACAAGCCACTGGTTGGGGAACACTGATGTAGAGAGTGATACAATTTACAATTGGTCTTCATTTTTTATTATTTTTGTTATTTGTTATTTTACTTTTTGTTGAGCAGATCTCCAGTTTAACCTTTCAGCAGGTATCTGGTTGCTAAGGTACCTTAGCAACCAGGGAATTGCTAAGGTAGAGTTGCAAAGTAATAAAAAGTATAAAAAATAAAAATAACAATAAAATTGTAGCCTCACAGAGCAATTGTTTTTTTGGTTGCTGGGGTCAGTGACCCCCTTTGAAAGCTGGAAAGAGTCAGAAGAAGAAGAATGCAAATAATACAAAAACTATACAAAATAAATAATAAAGACCAATTGAAAAGTTGTTTATAATTGGTCATTCTATAACATACTAAAAGTTAACTTAAAATGTGAACCACCCCGTTAAAGATTTTAGCTCTATGCCACTTCACTTAAAGGAAAACTATACTCCCAGAAAGAATACTTAACCAACAGATATTATTATTAACATTTATTTATAAAGCGCCAACATATTCCGCAGCGCTGTACAATAAGTTAGTTTATATTATGTTAAGTGACCTATTAAAGAATCTCTCCAAACTGGAATATATTTATATACCATAAAATATTGTCCTTTTACATCCTTTCCCTTGATTCACCATTTAGTGATGGGCTGTGTGCTCCCTCAGAGATCACCTGACCAGAAATAATGCAGCTCTAACTGTAACAGGAAGTAGTGTGGAAGCAAATGACAGAACTCTGTCCATTAATTGGCTGATGTGGCCTAGCATGTATTTGTGCCTTGGCTTGTTTGTGTGCACTGTGAATCCTATGATCCCAGGAGGCGGCCCTTAATTCTTAAAATGGCAGTTTTCTATTTAGGATTACCCAATAGCACATATTACTAAGAAAGTATATTTTTATAAAAATGGTTTATTTAGATGAAGCAGGGTTTTACATATGGGCTGGTTTATGCAGTATATTTTTAAAGAAATGTAAATGTGGTGCTGTTATTTAAAAAGGGATCCTGTTCTCAGCCTGATGACTATAGGTTTGTTTGACTTATGTGGTAGGAATACATTTGCAATCATAGTAATGTATAAGGGATATTGGAATACATTTTCAAATCATAAGACATAACAATGGATGTGATCTACTTAGATTTTCTAAAGCCTTTAGTACAGTACCACATAGAAGGTTTTTGATTAGTTTAAGGTATATTGGCCTTGAACATAATTGTTGAACTTAGATAGAGAACTGACTGGACCATTGTCTTGAGGGGTGAAAGCACAATTTAACCTCTTTAAAGATCCCTGGTAAGGCCTCATCTTGAGTACGCAGTAAAGTTTTTGGGCACCACTCCTTAGGAAGGATATTAAAGGGGATGTCCAATACAACAAAAAAAACTTCAGGGAAAGGCTTTCAAAGTTCAAGTTGTTTTTGGAGATATAATTTGTCTTTACAAATAAAAAACATAGACTATAAACTAGAATTTTTCAGGAAGGCAGGAAAAGGTCAAATCTTTTTTCCAAAAGTGCTCACAATAAGCATATGTAAAAATCTTGTTATTATATACTTGTGTTCATGGGTGGGGGCCCAGACAAAATTTGTACTTCAAAGTTTCTGATAGCAGCCCTGAGTTTAATCAATCCTTTAATCTAGTAGTTAGCATCCCTAGCAAAATAAAGGACCCTGACTGAACTATTTAGGCTGCCTGTCTTAGCTCACCCCTGCACCACTACTGGCGCTTCCAGCACCACTACTCTGCAAAGATTCAAATGAATGTCTCTGTAAAATATGGCGGAGACACACACACTGTTTCTCAGCCTGTATAGCAGACAATTTTGGGGTAGCTAAATGAGGCCTTATATGCATGTGACATTTTGTTTGCTATCTTATGACTGACTTATCTTAACTGATGTATCTCCTCAATGGAGTATGGCTCCAGTGTGGAGAATGATAACATAAAAGAAGATAATGGGCAGTCAACAGAGACTGGGTTATAGTTTTTTTTTTTTGCATGTAAAGGGAAAAATAACGCTGTTTCAGATAAATGCACTCTTGTTAGAATTATTGTGGAATTCAACCGAGACACTACTGGTGATATAAGAGGGAAAAGGAAGAAATAGTTTTGGGTTGGTTTTCATGCCATATGTCTAAATTGAACTTATTTAAAACACAGGTTCTAGTAAAAATATACTTTTATGGTGCTGGGTACAATAACATTCTATCATACTTACTAGTCTGTAGGATGGGTTTAGGGAAGGCTTCTTTCAATTTATGCACCATAATTCCACAAGTAAGGTCCGTACAGAGAGATGAGGGACTTTACTGTTGATTCTATAAAGTTCTTTAAAGGAGAATGCAAGTCAAAATTTAAAAAGCATACTGCCCAATAGTCCTCCTATTGTTTAGTAAAAACGCCACACTTTTGGCTCACCTAATCAAATATTTACTCAGTCACACTTACTTCACATTTTCACATCTGTTTTCTTGAACAGGCAGCCATCTCTAAAAAGGTATTCTCCCTTCCTTTCCCTCCTTGCTTCATACTGCACATGTGTTTCATTCTCTCCCCCCCCTCCCCTCTGGCAGATCCGCTTCTGATTGGCTGGTGGGCATGTGTAGCTCAGAACAGCAGACAGGATCAAGTTACACACATGCTCAGAGAATAGGAAGGCTGCCGCTGGCAAGCAGGGATCTGGGAATTTAGATATGCAGTAAGTACTTAAAAAGAATGCCTTTAGACTTACTTTTAATTTATATTAACCTTTCATTGTCCTTTAAATATATTTGGAAGACTCAATGACTTAACCAACCTTATCTTTATTCAATGGTACAGATTGTAATATGCCAAAAATCTTTTTTGACAGACTCTACTTTTCATGGGCCCACATTTCTGTCCCAAGGCATTCTGTCCCACATTTCTGTCCCTCACTAAGTGCTGTTATCCCTGTCTATCACAGTGCTCCTTCTTGCCTTTCCCTTTGTATTACTAATTTCAATTAACATCTTAGAAAAACAAAATTCACCTCCTTATATGCCTTTAAAAAAGATGTAATATATGCCAGGACTGAGTGCGCAAGCTTATTAAGCTCTTGTTGTTGCATAGACGAAAATACTACCAATGATATTCTAGCTTCTATTGAAAAGTCTTTCCATAAGAGAAGAAGCTGTTTTAGCAAGAAAGGAAGGATCAACTTTATATTAAAACTCTTGATTTCAGTTTGAGATATTGGACAGACATATCTGCACACACAATTAACAGGGAATAGTGATTCTCAAATAATGGTGTATTAATAGAAACATGTATGGTATATGTGCCTTAGCAGGATCAATTTCATTCTTACTTACTTAACTACAACCTACTCATGCTAACACAGTTTGGGCCTTAGGGTTAAAAACAAATAAATTAGGTTGAGGAGACTGTCTCATACAGACAAAAGCAAACAAAAGGAATTCTGGGAGTGAATTCCAAACTCTTAAAAAAATCCCATTTACATGGGTTTATCCTATAGGCTACAGCTCACCCACTGGGTTTGAAGCTGAAGCCAGGACAATAGCTGATCAGATTCCCAACTACAGACCGGTTTCGCCCTTCTTGGGGGCTCATCAGTGTAGTGTAGGGTTTTCTGATCAGCTTAGGTAGAGTCACCATGTGGTTCTACAAACAAATAAATTAGGTTGAGGAGACTGCCTCATACAGACAAAAACAAACAAAAGGAATTCTGGGAGTGAATTCCAAACTCTTAAAAAAATCCCATTTACATGGGTTTATCCTATATGGCCTTAGGGTTAAAAACACTGGATTGTCAGGAATCAAAGGACATAGAAAAAGACTAAACTATTCTTCCCTAAAAAAAGTAAGTAATGATTTTGTTCTAGAATGATTGAAAATCAGGTACCCCTGAGTAGAAATGCCAAGTAAACATCTAGGGATAAATGAAACAGTAAACATCTTTTGAAAACAATATTATTAGTAAAATAAATAAATAAATCATCATCTATGAGACAAGCAAACTCGGCCCAAGGCAGCAACTGTACACCATTGTGTGTGTCATGGAGGCAACGTATAAGATGAATAGCAGCAAAGAACATTCATCTAGATCATTGCTTGTAGGCTAATAGCCTAAGGAAAATTGTAACCTGTAACAATTTATTTCATTAAGTCACTTAGATGGAACATAATGTACAGAATAAATTGGGTGCCATGAGCTGCCATTATATCAAAGCTTGTGCTATGAAGACAAGGAGACTTTTAAATCAAATTTGAGTAGCTTCACATTTAAATGCATTTAAATGTAGCTCTATTGCCCTGATTGGTGAAACTGCTTGTCTTAGAAATAGGTTAAATAAGGCTAAAAGATTGAAGATAAATGTTGCTGCTAAATAATGGCTGGTATAATAATTACGTACCATAAATGACAAAAAAATACTCTTTCTTTTGTTGTACTTGAATAGTATTGGGGAAAAGTATGTGCCATTTTTGCATGCTTCCCGATTTTTGTAGCTTTTGACATTAAATTTGGCTACTTCTTGTCACGGTCTCCCTGTGGAGACGCTGTGGAGTACCAGGAAGGTGGGAGCCTGAAGACTGGGTAACCCGGAGTGTAACCATAAGTCACAGAACTGGTGCCAGAGGCCATGTTGAAAATGCAGAACTTTAATAAACTGAGTGATGTAACCGAACACACAAAGAATATACAGACTGAATGTAGAACGGCAGGCAGAGGCAAAATCCAAAAACAGGCAAAAGGTCAGGGCAAGCGGCAGTCAAACGAAGTAAAGGACAGGCCAAGGTCAAAACCGGGAAATCAAGGCAGAACTAGGAAGGGCTCAGGAACAAGGCAGAAGGCAGAATCAGGACACGGAACTGGAGCTTGGAACCAGCGAGAACAAGGACACAGACACAGGAACAGGGAACACGAAGGCAGGGTCACGGGAGACAATTAATGACCAAGCAAGGGGCAATGGTCAGGGAAAGGCTTATAAAGGGTGAAGATTAGGAGATGGGAAACACATGAGGTTAATGAGGTGGGCGGAGGAAAGAGAGCAGACAGAAAGTAGGAGACAAGGGAAGAAACAGACAGAGCCCAAATGCCTCCAGTGGCTACAGAGGCTAATGCATGCCGCCAGGAACACCACAAGTGGTGTTCGAATCCCGCTGATCCTGACATTACCCCCCCCTTGAGGATCGACCACTGGGCGATCCCAGGATCGGGTGGACATATTTTAAACATTTTCCTACCAAAAATGTCCTTAAGGCTTGCAGTCCAAAAAATGTCCAAAAGTTTCAAGTCCAGAGAGACCAAAAACAAAAGAACTGCAAAAAATTGAAAATAACCAGGATCAGAAGCCAAAGCCAGAGGGTCGTCAGGGACAGAAGCCGGAATCAGAGGGTCATCAGAAGTCGAAGCCAAAGGGTCGCCAGGAACAGAAGCCGAAGCCAAAGGGTCACCAGGAACAGAAGCCGAAGCCAAAGGGTCGTCAGGAACAGAAGCCGAAGCCAAAGGGTCGTCAGGAACAGAAGCCGAAGCCAAAGGGTCGTCAGGAACAGAAGCCGAAGCCAGAGGGTCGTCAGGAACAGAAGCCGAAGCCAAAGGGTCGCCAAAGCCAGGAGCCAGAACAGGAGTGTCGCCAGAGTCAGGAGCCGAAGCCAGAGGATCATTAACACAAGGTAGGCCACCAAGGTCAGGATTTAGAACAGAGAAGTTGCCAGAATCGAGAGCCACAGCGGATGAGACGCCAGGGTCAGGAGCCACAGCGGATGAGACGCCAGGGTCAGGAGCCACAGCGGATGAGACGCCAGGGTCAGGAGCCACAGCGGATGAGACGCCAGGGTCAGGAGCCACAGCGGATGAGACGCCAGGGTCAGGAGCCACAGCGGATGAGACGCCACACAAAACACCCATTACAGGTGAAGCACCATCAAACACACCCATTACAGGTGGAGGACCATCATAGACACCCATTACAGGTGAAGCACCATCATACACACCCACTACAGGTGGAAGAGAGATGCCCAGGGAAGCAACAAGACCACCACTCACTGCAACAGAACTGGCAGTGCCTGTGACAACAGAACCACCAGATCTAATAGCAGGGAAGGTAGGCCCGGAAGCAATTTTGTCCTCAGAGGCAGGTGGCAGAAGCATAGGCACTGAAGCGAAAACAGGCACGACCGCTGGCACAGAGGCTGGAGCAGCCACAACTGCTGGCATGGGAGCTGGCAGGACCACTGGCACAGGAGCTATCACAGGCAGGACCACTGACACAGGAGCTGAAACTGATGGCTGGAGAACCGGCACGGAGGTTGGAGCTGGTACCGACCTTACTGCTGGCACAGGAGGAGGCAGCCGTCGGGGTGCAGGCACAGGCTGAGTAGCAGACACCGGAGCGGGCACTGGCTGGATGGCAGACACCGGAGCGGGCACTGGCTGGATGGCAGACACCGGAGCGGGCACTGGCTGGATGGCAGACACCGGAGCGGGCACTGGCTGGATGGCAGACACCGGAGCGGGCACTGGCTGGATGGCAGACACCGGAGCGGGCACTGGCTGGATGGCAGACACCGGAGCGGGCACTGGCTGGATGGCAGACACTGGAGCGGGCACTGGCTGGATGGCAGACACCGGAGCGGGCACTGGCTGGATGGCAGACACCGGAGCGGGCACTGGCTGGATGGCAGACACCGGAGACTGGACTGCGGATGCAGGAACCGGAGACTGGACTGCGGATGCAGGAACCGGAGACTGGACTGCGGATGCAGGAACCGGAGACTGGACTGCGGATGCAGGAACCGGCAGGTTAACAGCAGGTGCTAGAGCAGACAGCAGCAGCAGCTTTCGGGGAGCCGGCACAGGAGCAGACAGCTTTCGGGGAGCCGGCACAGGAGCAGACAGCTTTCGGGGAGCCGGCACAGGAGCAGACAGCTTTCGGGGAGCCGGCACAGGAGCGGAGACTGGCACAGGAGCGGAGACTGGCACAGGAGCGGAGACTGGCACAGGAGCGGGCAGGGAGTCAGCTGACACTGGAGTAGTCAGCTTTCGGGGAGCCGGCACAGGAGCTGAGGGTTGCAGTTCAGGCACAGAAGCTGAGGGTTGCAGTTCAGGCACAGAAGCTGAGGGTTGCAGTTCAGGCACAGAAGCTGATGAATGTTCAGAGCTGGACTGCCCGAGGACTGGTAGGGACCCAATCCGTGGGAAAGCTGGCAAGGGACCAAGCCGCCTGAGAGCAGGAACCAGAAAAATTGACAAATATGCAGGTGCTGAAGGCTGGGCAGCCGGCCCTGGAGCAGGTAGCATGGAGATAGCCAGCATTGGAGCAGACACTGGAAGCTGGGCAGCCGGCACCGGAACAGACAGGGGGATAGCTGGCACTGGAGCAGACAGGGAGATAGCTGGCACTGGAGCAGACACTGGAAGCTTGGCTGCAGGAACTTGAGCAAGAGACTGGTTTTTAATAGACAGACTCACAAACTGGGGTTCAGGTCTGAGAGACTTGAAAATGGTCACAGGTTTGATGTCAGACTGCCGAACAGCCAAAGCTGACAGAGGAGCAGTTACAGACTGAACTGAAGGTAAATGAACAGACATGGGTTTAATGGCAGTTTGAATCTCATCCTCATCAGTATCCACATCTTCCCAATCTTCATAATCAGAAAAATCAGTATAGTCATCTTCACAGTCTAGTTCCTCATCATAAAAATCATAATAGGAAGGAACAGTAGGCTGGTGGATATTCAATATATTTAACTCAACAAGCTGTGAATATCTTGGGACTGAAGGGGTAAACGGGAAAGGCTTTACAGAACCGGCAGTCCCAGTGGCACTTGAAGAGAACGAGTCAGAGGTAACTGGGAATAAATCCCCAGTAAAAGTAGCTTTCAGATAGGACAAAAAAGCACAGGGATCCTCCAAAAAACTGGCCTTTTCAGCAATGCACCATTCCGCCCATACACGAGCATCTCCCTCTAGGAGATAATGAGCTATAAGTCTACTCCTTAAAGGATTAGTGGCTTGTACAAAAAATGGAGCAGAACTTAAGGCTTTACATGATAGCAGAAAGGCAGAAAAAGAATCTTCCTCACCTTTGTACTTCTTGAGGGTAGAGAGCCAAGGAGCGGTAGAGAGTTGTAGTTCAACATCACAGGACATGGAGGAGTTACCGGCAGGCTCCATTTTGTATGGCTTGGTCATTCTGTCACGGTCTCCCTGTGGAGACGCTGTGGAGTACCAGGAAGGTGGGAGCCTGAAGACTGGGTAACCCGGAGTGTAACCATAAGTCACAGAACTGGTGCCAGAGGCCATGTTGAAAATGCAGAACTTTAATAAACTGAGTGATGTAACCGAACACACAAAGAATATACAGACTGAATGTAGAACGGCAGGCAGAGGCAAAATCCAAAAACAGGCAAAAGGTCAGGGCAAGCGGCAGTCAAACGAAGTAAAGGACAGGCCAAGGTCAAAACCGGGAAATCAAGGCAGAACTAGGAAGGGCTCAGGAACAAGGCAGAAGGCAGAATCAGGACACGGAACTGGAGCTTGGAACCAGCGAGAACAAGGACACAGACACAGGAACAGGGAACACGAAGGCAGGGTCACGGGAGACAATTAATGACCAAGCAAGGGGCAATGGTCAGGGAAAGGCTTATAAAGGGTGAAGATTAGGAGATGGGAAACACATGAGGTTAATGAGGTGGGCGGAGGAAAGAGAGCAGACAGAAAGTAGGAGACAAGGGAAGAAACAGACAGAGCCCAAATGCCTCCAGTGGCTACAGAGGCTAATGCATGCCGCCAGGAACACCACAAGTGGTGTTCGAATCCCGCTGATCCTGACACTTCTTTTCTCAGTTTTAGTAGTACTAGATATTAATGAAGCCAACTCCCAAGCAGTTGCCTTTTTTATTGGCTATCACTTGGATCACCTGACTGTAGCAGGGAATGATGGGTGAGTTTAGAGGACCTCTTGTGCAGGGGAATTTCGGTCCCTAGTGCTGCTCTGAGGTGGCCAAGGGGATGCCGCATCACTATTGCAATAGCGCTCTCTGCACTACAGGAGCCGAAATTTCAGTTTAGAAATGTTCTATGACATTTAATTTACCAGGAGCATTTTTTTTTGCCACCCCTGGTAACTTCAGGGGCTCTGCTGCCCCTGCTCTTGCCTAAGGGTTTAAAATTAAGCGGTGGACACAACTTTCCCTTATGTAATAGTCTTTTTTTTTAATAGTTATATATTAATTTATGTAACTTGCTACATCACTGAGGTACTATAACTGATTAAATGACTAAGCACAGCTTTAAAAGGATTTATTTTCCAGGTTATTATGTCTCTTCATTATTTGAATACAGTCTTACAATTTTCATTTTTATTCTTATATCAAACTTGTTTATCAAACTTCAAAATACAATTGTAAAATTGTTGTACTCTAAAAGCGAGAACTGGTGACTTTGGGATTGGTGTTCTTTATAGACAATTTTATGGAAATTGTCTTTTCACTCTAAAACTGAGCTAAAGGCTTTCCTTGAGTACTTTTGCAGTACTTCAAATAAGCCTTTGTTTGTTCAAAATGGCTGTTAAAGCATATTTTGCCCAGACAGGGCTGTTAAAATTATAATGGCACTGTTGTAAAGCTCAGCTCTCTACCATGACAGTAGGAGGATGAAATATATTCTCTGCTGTAGGCTTCTAAATTTAGAGCACTTTCTACACAATTATTTTTGGGAGCTTTGTAAACCCTTTAATGTACATGCATTTGACCAGGGATTGTTTTAGAGCTAAAAGGGTTATTTTGAAATTGCTTATGGACAACTGTAAATGGATAGTCTAATGAAATGTTCTATGACATTTAATCATTCTAAAAATCACCCCTTGTTTCAAGCTATTCATTATTTAAGGGCATCTGTAAATATAGGGGTAGATTTATAAAAGATCCCCAGCGGGTTTTTTCAGATCAAAACGTCAGCAGATTTTTTCAGCATGGCGTATAACATGGGTTTCTTTATGCTGGATAAACCTGGATAAAAGTAAAGTAGAAGCATCATTTTATCAGATGTGTAATACTTTATTTGACACCTGAAATGATAAAATGTTAAAGATGATAGTTTACATTTGTTGTCAATTTAATCTGATGCTATTTTAATTGCCTCCTAATGCATGTCAGAAATACCCCATATAATAAAACTAAAGCTATTCAGCATGTCCTTAGTGCATCCTCACACAAAGATCACCCTGCAGCACTTACATTTGCAAAAGATGAGAAGAGCGTTTATTAAAGTCAAAGACCAGGTGAAATTTTGGGTCTTCTCTTGCCCTTTTTTTAAGCCTTGGTGCATCCTCAGTATACCTTTTCTCCTTGTTTTCAAGCGTGGTATTCTGTAAGCGTTTGTTTCTGTCTATGTCAGTGCTTATATATATTGCCCCCATTTGTACAGCTCCGCTGTAAAGGTGCTTCATAAATAAAAATATAATGAACACTCATAGCTCAGCAAGGCAGGAAATTAATCCCAATAGAGCTAAAGAATGGCTAAAAATAGAAGTTGCACTTGCTTGGATTTGTCAGGTCTACATATTGTACTTTATAGTTCATGTTTTTATATAATGGATTCTTCCCACCAGAGTTTATTATCTGTTTAAGACCTTTGTTCCCACAGTGTTGTGTGCTTGAAAGTGATAGCCTGTTTCTCTGCAGATAGGCGAGATAACAGTTGTATCATTTAGTCAGCCACCAGGGTTGCCACCTGACCACATATAAACTTGCATCCTTTATTGATATCAGTAATATCAGTATCAGAGCAGTCCAGCAGAACCTTATGGCACTGAATATGCTGCAGTCATTTTTATTGTGTTATTTCTAGATTTCATTAGATGTGTAGAGGGTTTTCCTAAAGGGCATTTTTTCTTCTCTCAAGATACAGTAAATGCATTTTTGCATCTTTCTAAATTATATATTTTCACTAGAAAACTTTGCATTCTCTTTTACAGCAGAGTGTTAATAGGTTATTTGAAATAAGACAGTGCTTTTTGTTGTTGCTCATACATACTTTTTGCAAACTTCACAGCCTTGTTTAATTTGCATCTCTATGTTGGAACTCAGCCACAAGGTCTACTATGTAGAAGCCATTGGTTCAATTCTAGATGGCAGTAATCTTGCACTGTATCTCCTGTCTCATTCATATACTGCATAATACACCTTTAATAGAAAAACTTTGGATAGAAAGGCAGCATGATTTTACCGTTCATTAAGTACATTAGAAGGGTTTGTAGTTTTTCATAGTGGGGCAGTGGAATTGGTGAATGCCCTTTTGAATGTGTAGGTCTCTATAAAAATATATTACATAAACAAGCTCATATGTTAAACCCTGCTTCATCTTTATAAACCATTTTCATGGGAGCACCCTGCCCATCACTAAATGGTGGATCAAGGGAAAGGATGTTAAAGGGAAATATTTACTGATATATATATTCCAGTTTGGCAAGATTCTTTAATAGGTCAACATAATATAAACTTCTGTTGGTTAAGTATTAATTCTGGGGGTATAGTTTTCCTT
Source organism: Xenopus tropicalis (assembly GCF_000004195.4). Classification (NCBI taxonomy): domain Eukaryota; kingdom Metazoa; phylum Chordata; class Amphibia; order Anura; family Pipidae; genus Xenopus; species Xenopus tropicalis. Next base: position 84,212,055 of record NC_030680.2, on the reverse strand, counting down.
TAATGCCTTTAAGAGTTGTATGATTTAAAAAAAAAAAAAAAAAAAAAATATCAGAGCCTATTGTCATACTAAAATTTACACCTAGTATTAATATATACCGTTTATATATGTGAGTATATTGAGTGTATGTATATATATATATATATATATATATATACAGGTATGGGATCCCTTATCCGGAAACCTGTTATCCAGAAATTTCCGAATTACGGAAAGGCCATCTCCCATAGACTCCATTATAAGCAAATAATTCTAATTTTTAAAAATGATTTCCTTTCTCTCTCTAACAATAAAACAGTACCTTGTACTTGATCCCAACTAAGATATAGTTAATCCTTATTTGAGGCAAAACAAGCCTATTTGGTTTATTCGATATTTAAATGATTTTTAGCAGACTTAAGTTATGGAGATCCAAATAACAGAAAGATCCCTTATCCGGAAAACCCCAGGTCCCGAGTATTCTGGATAACAGGTCCCATACCTGTGTGTGTATATATATATATATATATATATAGTATAAAAAAGACCAGCAACTCCGGGATTTCTTGTGAAAAATCAAAACATATATTCAAAGTAGCATAAACAGCCCGCGTAATGTTTTTGTCCCCATCAGGACCGTTATATATATATATATATATATATATATATGTGCATAGGGGTTCGTTTTGGAGGGGTTGAACCTGGTGCACTTTGGTCTTTTTTCAAGATAATTTAACTATGTATCTTTGTAACTATATAATATTTTATTCCTTTAGTGATAGTACACTTCAAAAGGCAAGCAGCCTCCAGTGGACTACTCTGATTTTTTGGTGTTTGAAAAATTTGTAACAAATTCAGAACATATTGCACAAAATGCCATGTTACCGCATAGGATATTAAGTCATTATCCCATTTTTGCATGGCTAATTTCCATAATTTTGTGAATTTATTCAGCATTGCTAGAAACGACATATCAGGTGGCAAGTGACACTATAGACAATTCTGTCTTTGTTCATGCTGAGTTATAAGTAGCTGTATGGCCAACAATGGATTGTACTTGCTGGGTCAAGCACAGCTGAGCTGTTTGCATGCATAAGTGCCTTCTCTGTTTAAGACCTCAGTTTCTGTTACATTACTTCCAATAATCATCCAGGAACAAATGGCAAATAGTTACCATAGCAACCATGAACTTTATCTCACATTATAGTGATTAGTAATGCATTGTAAGGCTATATTCTCCTAGCACTCAAAAAACGAACACTGAAAACGCTATTATACCAACTGATGTTCAAAAGAAGCTGGCACTGTTTTTTTCTTTAAAAGTGACCTAACCACATTCATTTGCACAGTAAATTAGCATTTGTTCAAATAACGCAATTGTTTTGATTGTTTGTGAGCACAGAGAAGCTGATACTGGTGAAAACATTATTATATAGAAAATATGAATAAATATGAGGTCTTGTTTGTACACTGCAATCAGTAATGTGATAACATGTACCATAGATAACCAGTCTTTCTCTGTCATGTATTTCAGTGGTTTTAAACCGTATTCCTTTGCTTTTGCCAGCCACTAATTTCAAGGTCAGAATGCCACAGGAGGGAGATGCGCCTCTGATAGGTCAGAATGCCACAAGAGGGAGATATGGCCTCTGATAGGTCAGAATGCCACAAGAGGGAGATGCGTCTCTAATAGGTCAGAAAGCCATAAGAGGGAGATGCACCTAATAGGTCAGAATGCCACAAGAGTGAGATGTGCCTCTGATAGGTCAAAATGCCACAAGAGGGAGAAATGCCTCTGATAGGTCAGAATGCCACAAGATTGAGATGTGCCTCTAATAGGTCGGAATGCCACAAGAGGGAGATGCGCCTCTGATACTTTAAAATGCATGCACATGTACTTCCATTTCAACACAGATCAGCACAGCAATTGTGCTGATTGGGTCATTTCCACCACTTGCTGTCAAAATTACATCTGCATCACTCTGAACAAATACGAAACTCTTACCTTAACTGTTCACTCAAGACTATTATCTCCAAAATGCTGCCTGAGAATTTTAGAAGTATAAAAAAAAGTGAAAAATCTATCAAGGTTTTATCACATTCAATTGCATAAAAACATATATACATTATATGCAGTTCTGTACCAACATTCTAAATCATTCAAATTAGTCTCTGCCCCAGTAGAGCTTAGAATCTCTATTAAATTTACACACAAACAATGTGGACAGTTTTTATCAGGATCCATACAATTTGCCTATATGGCTTTGGTTTATGGGGGGAAACCACGCAGACAAAGAGAGGACAACTTGAAAACAGTGCTCAGGCCAAAGTGAAAAAAATTAGCATAAAAAGGTATTCAAAATTTTTGTTTGCAGGGAATAACCTAGCCTTAATTAAACCTGCCCCCTAGTGTATACCTAAGCAGACTGACACCATAGTCTTCTAAAACTGCGCAACTAATGGCTGTATTGAAACCATATGATTCTGTTTATATCCATGGAAAAGGTCTTTTAAGACAGGCAATATGGAAATTTCTGCCATGTACAGTTCTCACAGTGCCAGTATAATTACTGTCAATCTGCCTATGTAAAATGCATGAACTGGATCATTTGTGGAGCAATGCTTGTTTGAGAATGTAACCTTTAGGTGGTATGTCCTTGGTATGTCCTTTCTGTTTTAAATTAATTACTGATTTGATGTAAATGAACTGTTATATATCTTGTGTGCATGCTTCCTATGTTATGTTATAGTAAGACTTGAAGAAAATATATGCCTTCACAGTGGCTACAAATCTCATAAACCTTTGTTCTTTATGAGCTGCATTTCCTCTATTAGGCTGCCATCTGTAGACGTTAGGCTGTTACTGCATTTATATAATTCTGATCAATAAAAATGTGATCACAATCAAGACTGTTACAACACTCGGGCATTTTAATAATGTTTTTGATCTTGGCCACAGTGAGAATATTATTCTTTCTCTCTCTGCATTCTGGTTCATGCACTACAGTGCCTAATAAAACAGAACTGAAACCCTTCTTAAGTAAGTTCCCATTTAGTCTCTTTATCTTAGAACCATTTTTCAGATATTGAGGCCCTATGCAAATCTAGTTCTGCTTTCAGAGGTAGTGGCTGAGGTGTATCATCCTGAAGACAGCTTGTTTACTCTCCTAGAAAACTGTCAGGATTACAATTAAGGTTAAAGTATAATTTTGTTTTAAAACAGACCTTGTCTAGATATTTTAGGCCTACCATTTTATATTATAGCTGATATTTTTGAGCTATAAATAGTGAGCAGTTACTCTTCTTTATAAGATATCTATATTGTGCAACTGTAATCTATTTCCACCTTTTGTTGTGTAATACAATTATTGCCATTCCTTTTTATATTTTTAATTTCCATTCAGCTGGTGACATAATATTTGATTTACTATTAATCTGAAAAATCATATAATAATTGCCCAATGTGATTAATGTTTATGAAGCTGGTTTATTTTGAAACTCTTTCTCATTCCCCCTCTGCAAGGTTTCTGAATATTCTCCCAGGAGCATGCTGGAATCGATAGGAGAATGAGTAATCTGACAGACCCGCTTGTGCCACTGACTAGCACAAGCGGGCTATGAGACACATTGATTAGTGTTACCAGAGCATGGTTGGGGAGCCTTCTTGACATGCTTGTGGTAAATAAATTACAAATAATATGCTGTAATTGTACTTTTTTTAAATGTCAGACTTTCAGGGTCCACCCATTTTGAGTTATTTTTTTTATAGTTTGTACTTGTTCTAACATGGCAGATATTCAATTATGTTGTCTGTATGTAGTCTGTTTGACTGAGCTTTTATCTACCAAATGTTATAGTTGGAAATGTAAATCATCTAGCTTCTTAATATGGCGGTGTTAAAATTCCTTTGCACCCTGGGTAGTCTATCAGTCAATCATGATGTCACATTCCTCATCTGATAAAAGCATGTATATATAAGATCATTTAAGTGGTTCCTCAGAATGAATACAGTTCGTAAACAGAGGCATGCACATAGCACCTTGCCATTCCCTTCATAAATGAGGCCCCATTCTTTTAAACATTCTAACTGTACAAGTTGAAAGTAAGTTTATGATTTGTATCCCATACTGAGAAAAACCATGTTCTTGCAGTTGTATTGAGTAATAAAAAGGCTTGTTTCAAATATAAAATATATTTAATGTTGATAAACCATATCATTTTAATTCTATTCATTCTGTGTTTAAGAACAACTCTATTTCTGTTTTGCAGAGAGGTAAATGGTTTAACTCTAATTGACCAAGCCTTATTATTTTTATTTATGCATAAAAGTTTTTTGGCAAAGCTAGAATAGTATATATTAAGACAATGACATCATTCAGTGGGCATTTGGACATATTATTACAGGTCGCACAACTAGAATGAAAAACAAACAGTTTTTATAACAAAGGGTATGTTATATTATTAAGATTTATATCCCTTGCATTGATGTTACATTGTTTATGTAGTTTGTTCTCAGAGGGAGATCTATTGCTCACCTTTTCCGTACCGGTCAGATTTACATATTCTGACATGTACATCAGGCAAGAGCATGCCATATAATTTTTTCTGCTGCATTGTAATTGCTTATATTTTTGCCCCTATTTTTACTAGGCACAATTCTGTAGGCAAAATGGTTTAAAAATAAGTATAAAAAGTGACAAATGCAACATAGGGCTTGTTTCGTTTATATATTGCTGCCAGTGTTCATCTGTTCCATCTGCAGTGCTGGCCTATATTTCAGCCACTAAAAGCCCAAACAAGATTCTAGAGTAGCCCAACTGGACTTCACAAGTAAGCTATAACTGAAATAGATTTTTAGATGTATTTTTGTACATTTAAAGCCTATCTAATTTATAGAAAGTTGCAAAACTGTAAGTAGTAGCTGGACCTTGTACACCTGAACTGGCAGTCTGTATGTCCTGGAAAATGCCAGAAGGGCTGCTGTAAGATACACTAGACCGGTGCTGTCTAGTTCTGGCCTAAATGGTGGGCGATAATGGAAGCCGGTTTTGACCACTACCCTTGTTTTAAACTGCACCCACTTCAAACAACACCCATATTATCACAAGAGCTTTTAAGACCATATCCACACTAATGGTGGTAGTGCAGCAAAAACCTAAATGGTTGGTGCTCACTGTAGGAATATTATCCTTCTTTCATAATTAAAAGAATTATGTCAGCACTGCAACCCCCAGTATATAATTTCCAAATGCTAACAAACTCCCAGAACAAACCCCTGCCAGGTTCACCTCCCACAGGCAGCATAGGGCAGGGAGAGTATGGCACACACACAACATAGGGCAGGGAGCAGGCAGAGTATGGCAAACACAGACAGGGTAGGGCAGGCAGAGTACTGCCTATTTGTGCCATACTATGCCTGCCCTACCCTGCCTATGTGTGCCATACTATGCCTGCCCTACTCTGCATGTGTGTTCCATACCTCAGGGCAGGCAGTACATACAGTGACACACCTGTCTGAGGTGTGAATAGGTAAACAATGTGGGGGCTTTCAGTCTGAGGTGTGAAAAATGCAGGTGTTTTTTTGGGCATTTCTTGATGTGTGCATCTAAAAAATGGTAATGATTTTCAAACCTGTCCTCAGGAGGCAAACAGAACTTGGGCTTAACTAAGCACAGGAAAAATAGGTCCCAAATTGGGTACTGACTTTGTCTACTTATCACTAATCTGCTACATCTTGATCTTTCTGGTTCTTTTAGGTGTAAGGACAATATTTCTGCCTGCCTAAATATCACACAGAATAATGAAGAAGAGCAGAAGTGTAATGACAGTAACGGCAGAAGATGTAAGTTTACATTATTACATTATTTGTTGATTCTTGCTCATTTCTAGTGGTGGCTAGTATGACGGCAACGACAAAACATTTGTAAATCGCTTTTTCTCCCGTGGGACCCAAAGCGCATAAGCTTGTCTCAGATCAGTACATATCTATGTGTGCAGAGGAAAAGTTATGTGGACATAAATGCCAGGCTAAACAGGTGGCTTTTCAGTTTTGATCCCATTTGGCAAGGCATTCCACAGGGTAGGGGCAGCATGACAGAAAGCTCTGGATCCAAAGGTTTTCAGTTGAACTCTGGGGGTGGTCAGATTATTGGATCCATTTGATCTAAGATTGTGGGAGGTGTGACGTAGTTGCAACAAGTCCTTCAGGTATCCGGGGCCAAGGCCATGTAGGAATTTGAATGTTAGCATGCCAATTTTGAAAAGGATTCTCCATTTTATGGGTAGCCAGTGTAGTGAGCAAAGAATTGGTGTTATGTGGCAATGGCGGGGTTGGCTTGTTAGCAATCTTGCAGCAGCATTCTGTACTAGCTGCAGGCGGTGTAGGTCTTTATTTGGAAGGCCTGCATAGAGGGCATTGTATGAATCTGTATAACCAGAGTTGCTTAGGATAGATAGAATCTGTAAAGGGGCAATCTAACCATAGCTCCAAATAAATGCTTTTTTAGCATCCCAATAAAACGAGGGATCTGGTCAAAGTATACTTAAACCATGATAATTCTGTCGTAGGATTATTATGTTTAAACTTCAATTTTAGTCTGTCTTGCACAGCCTATAATCGGTGGAGCACACCATTTCAATATTGGTTTGTAGCAGTGCTACATGCTAATGTCCATCATTATTTCTTTTTATCAGAATGTCCAGAATTTCACTGAGGTTTGTCTGAGCAAGTCCTATAGCTCCTATGGGTACAACATGGGGATAGACCTTTGGAAAGGAAAAAGATTCTGCTCAGGGACATTGCAGTTACCCCCATTACATCACAGGCAAATGAGAAGGGCAAAGACACCAGACTACATCCACAGGCCTACAACTTTGCCACTGCTTCTTCCTCCGAAGATTGCTGTCACTCCTGTAGAGAAAGACAGGTAAGTTATAAATGCAATAATTTATAGAGTATTGCTTAATGGAGTATTTGTTGACCTTCAAAATGATATAGAGATTAATGTACACGGTTTTGTAAAATATAAGCATATTAGAAGATACATGCAAGTAAAACACAGTCTAGTGTTCACCTAACCTTATTAAAATGTAAAACTACCAAGGACACGTGCTTGGTGCATTGAAAATATTTATGAACAGTTGGATAGGGGGCAATGCTGGGATAATGGGATTTATACTGGTGCAGGTAACAGTGGAGTAATGTCTTAGCAGTAATGATGCAATTTATTTCTGTACTCATTCTAGTCCAGCCCGTCCTAAAGCATACAGCTGCCCCATATACTGCTTCTAGTGGTACAATTGTCCCATTCTGCTATCGAATATGTATTGCTAAAATAACCTGTTATATCTTAATATAAGAAAGAAGAAATTGCAGTGTGTTCTTTTTGAAATGCACATTTCAGTAGTTTGCTCCACTTCATTCTAATGACTCTTGCCAGTTCCCCATAAAGTGGCTATAATGCAATTTAACATTTTAGCTATTGTCTTGGCCACTCCATTAATTCTCAGTATAAACAGCACCTGATCCATTGCAAATCCCCACCTGCATTAGGTAAGCCATGCTTTTTTAAGGCCTAAGGCTGATGCCACACGTGGCGTTTTTACGCGGCGTTTTTTCTCAGCCTAAAAACGCTGCACAAGCCACACATGGCGTTTTTCAGCCTAGAACTGGTGACGTAAGCAAATCCCGTTGCCATGGTGCTAATAGTGCGAAATAGCAAAAAACGCCGCGTATTTCCGCTAGGTCTGGCAGCTGCCTTTGCGTATCCATAGGAATAGCTTGCTTTGCAAGTACTGGCGTATTTCAGCCAACGCTTGAAAAATCCGTGCTTAGGCGTTTTCTAGCGTATTTCTGCTTTGTGTGGTTTGCTGCGCGTCTTTTCAAGCTATTTCTATGGATGATGATATCAGGCGTTTTTCAGCCGCCGAGAGAATTAGAAAATACGCAGCGTAAAAACGCTACGTGTGGCATCAGCCTAAAAGCAGGAAGGTATTTTCAAGAAGATTAACTTCTAAAAACCGAGATGAAAAACATGTTTTCCAGGAATACAAATGAATTAGATTTAACTGTGTTACAATTACCAATTAAATTAATTTACTGATAAATGTATGCTTTGTGAAGTCATTCTAAAAGTAGGCACACATGGAAGAAATAACGCAATTTACCCAGATGTGGCATCACTGCCTAAATATTCCTGTATGAATAGGTTTCTAAGAATGCTATTTTGACCTAAAACGTGGTTTGCTTATGTCCCCCATCAATAATTGGGGTTAACCTCTAGCTCTAGAGAGACATGGGAAAGGCACCCCCATGAGAGTGGGTCAATGGGCAGTGTGCTGAAGCAGCTGACCATTTCACATGTGGGCCTAGGTGTCATCTTGGAGAGCTAGCCTATTTATTATCACCTGAACATAGTCTTTGCTGATGTAGCTTACAACCAGCAATTAACTTTAAAAGGAACTGATATCAAGAATTTAATAGTGCAGTAGAGTTAATGGAAAGACTAGAAACTAATTTTTAATTGATATTAAATATAGGATATATATTATTAATATTTTATAGAGAATAATGTGTGCTTCACCCAACAGACATGAAAGAACATTAGAAGACACTATAGATATTAAAGCAAAAAGCTGTGACTATAAAAGTCAGCAAATTCTAAGTTCGGTTCTCAAGCCTATTCTTGGTCCATATGCTCAGTCCATATTTTGTGAAAATCCTGAAAGCAGCACTGGTAGATCAATAAAAGACTGAAACATCCTGACATATCCACGTATCATTGTGACTTACACACAGTATTCACTTCAGTTTATTTCACTATACTTTTTGATAAACATCTGCCATTTTGTACATACAGTGTAAAACAGTTTATGCCATAAAAATAGTTTACAAAGATGTTTAAAATCAATGGCAGATTTTTCAAGGTGACTGTTTTATTTTATGCTGCCCATGCGCCAGATTTAGTAACATTGTAAGTTAGGTTGAAAAAGACATACATCCATCACGTTCAACCATAATGCCTATATATATAACCGGCCTGCTCAACTGCTAGTTGATCTAGAGCAGTGCTGTCCAACTTCTGTTGTACCGAGGGCCGGAATTTTTCCGACCTACGTGGTGGAGGGCCAATAATGGAAGCCAGTTTTGACCACTCCCCTTTTTGAAACCGCACCCACTTGAAACCACACCCATGTTATCACATGACCATACCCATATTAATGGTTGTAGTACAGCAAAAACCTGCCATACTCTGCCTGTCCTACTCTGCCTGTGTGTGCCATACTCTGCCCTACTCTGCCTGTGTGTGCCATACTCTGCCTTCCCTACCCAGCCTGTGTGCCATACTCTGCCTTCCCTACCCTGCCTGTGTGCCATTCTTGGCTGGTTTGTGCCATACTTGGCCTGTGTGTGCCATACTCTGCCTGCCCTACCCTGCCTGTGTGTGCCATACTCTGCCTTCCCTACCCTGCCTGTGTGTGCCATACTCTGCCTTCCCTACCCTGCCTGCGTGTGCCATACTTTCACTGTGTTTGCCATTCTTGGCTGGTTTGTGCCATACTCTCCCTGTGTGTGCCATACTCTGCCTTCCCTACCCTGCCTGTGTGTGCCATACTCTGCTTGCCCTATGATGCCTGTGTGTATGGCACACACAGGCAGCCTACAGTGACACAATGCTGGCACTGCTTCTACAGTCTGCACAATAACTATATATTAAAAAACTTTTTAATTGAAGTACCACCACAGTATATGTTCTTTTTGTAGTGTGCAGGGATTATTTGTGGGTTTCTACTGCTCCTGAGGTGTGAACAGGGGAACAATATGGGTGATTACAGCCTGAGCCTGAGGTGTGAACACTGCAGGGGGTGAACAATGCAGAGATTAAAAGGTGTGAACAACACAGGGGATTACATATTTAAACAATACAGCCTGAATCTGAGGTGAGAACCATGCAGGGGGGCAGTTAATCACAGTACTGATACCATTTAAAGCTTACACAAGAGTAAGCCATCAAAGCAGCCAGACAGGTGGGGGGCCACACAGAGGGGGGTCGCGGGCCGCCAGTTGGACAGCACTGATCTAGAGGAAGGCAAAAAACCACATCTGAAGCCTCTCTAATTTGCCCCAGAGGGGGAAAAATTCCTTCCTGACTTCACGATGGCAATCGGACCAGTCCCTGGATCAATTTATAGTAAGGCTGATGCCACATGTGGCGTTTTTATGCTGCGTATTTTCTAATTCTCTCAGCGGCTGAAAAATGCCTGATATCATCATCCATAGAAATAACTTGAAAAGACTCGAAGCAAACCACACAATGCGGAAATACGCTAGAAAACGCCTTAGCACGGATTTTTCAAGTGTTGGCTGAAATACGCCAGTATTTGCAAAGCAAGCTATTCCTATGTATACACAAAGGCAGCTGCCAGACCTAGCTGAAATACGCAGCGTTTTTTACTATTTTGCACTATTAGCACCATGGAAACGGGATTTGCTACGTCACCAGTACTAGGCTGAAAAACGCCATAGTCAGGGGCTGTGTGGCTTGTGCGGCGTTTTTAAGCTGAGAAAAAACGCAGAGTAAAAACGCCACGTGTGGCATCAGCCTAAGAGCTATCTCCCATAACCCTGTATTCCCTCACTTGCCAAAAAGCCATCCAGCCCTTCTTAAAGCTATATACACCATTATTTTCACCAGTTAAGACCATGCGTGTATATAAAAAGCGTCAAGTGCAGAGGTCGCTTTGGAAGAAAAGCGTAAAAAAACCTTGATAGAATAATGCTGGATTTTTACATAAAGGTAAAAGGTCACTGACAATTATTGCTCATGTGTATATGGACAAATCATTAATTGTAATTCTTGATTGTAATTATACCTCAACTACAGAACAGGTTTTAAATGAGCTGTTTAGGAAAACTTCAACAGTAATGTAGATTGTAACTACTGATTATGTTTGGCATTAAGAGTGATATTTTATTGATGGTTTGTATTAAAATAGGCTTGTTTTCCTTTGCTTTTCTCTTTTCTGTAGGGTTTTTATGCGTTTCATAGGAAATCAGTAAATACCATTGCAAATACTGCTTTAATGTAAATTTCTTTTTCAAGTGCTGTCATTTGCCTTTTCAGTTGTCTTTTGATATCAAGTCAGCACAGTTTATTTTCTCATATATGACAGAAAAGGGTGTTTTGTGTCATTTGTACCATTGTGTCTCACTCTTCTTACAGTGACAGTCAATGCTATATCATGGTTGTCAATGCTTGTTATTTGTAGAAAGAAGTGCTGCACACCAGTAAATTAAGCAAGGATTCTTTGGCCTCAAATACGTTTACATTTTTTAAAAGAAACACTAGGAGGCGTTGCTCTACTTTCATATCTTCTGTTTTTTTATTCCTATTCTTCCCCCAGAAAACATAATCAGTTTATGTAAAAAAAAGGATACAAACTGCCAGATCATTTTCAAAACCTTGTCTATTGTTTTTATGACAGTAGGAAACATATTTCTTAAAATTGGAATGAGTCACATTTTAGGAATATTAAGGAAATGACAAATAGCGCAAAAATAAACAATTGTTATTGTTATTCTTGTTTATTTCCAGCTCAGCAAGGCTCTCACTATACATTGTAATAAATCTGTTTTATCATATATTTCTTTCCGTAGCCCTCTATATACATAGGATTAATATCGAATCAGTCACTAAACTAGGGTTGCTACCTTTTCTTCCTATACTTTTTATCCCTACTAATCACAGTGGCATCAAGCATCATTTCTACCATCCAGCTGCTAAAATACAACCAGGAAGGCACACTTACCTCTAATGTACTTCTGCCTTTACTTGTACACTAGTAGATAGATAGATGATAGACAGATGGATGCAGATTGTTCATCATCGATTTGCTACAGTGGAACTTACAGTTCCTAGAATAATCTCACACACACACAATAAAGTCAGTTTCACCATAAGGCAATTCATTGGCCTGTATGTTTGCGGAGTATCAGATGCAAGTCCCAACTGCAGGAGCGTGGGGGAGGCATGTAGGCATCCCCACCCTTGCCACCTACCTGTCCTAACATGTTTAACATTCAGACATGTAAGTTAGGGCATGTCAGTGGGTGCCCTGTACTTATGTTCTCATAAATGACCCCTCCGGCACTATTTGCCCCATGCAGCACAGATTATTGAAGGGGTATCACATGGAACAGATATGGACATCTCCTGTTGCATGCATTGGAAGTTGTGCAAGGCACAAGGTTCTCCTTATCACTTGCCAACACTCTACTCTGCTCTATGTACTGCATTTTAAATGTCCTGCAAGGCCCACAGTGCAGCAGCATGAACCATGAACACAGGGGCAATTGCTAAGTGTAACATTGTGCCCATTAGCGCTCCAGCACTCATGTCTCTGCCCATAATAAATATACCTTTTTTAATTAAAGAGTTTGCAAGTCCTCCCACAGTGTATGGTTACCTGATGTCATTTTCACTTGGCTATCCCTGAATTTCCCTTGCTCACCATTTTTGTACCATATATAATTTAGCATGAGTGTTTTTCAATTTCCTTGTTTTAACCATGTGTATTGTTCTATACAGATTTCCTGTGTGAGTCTGTTTTTAACTTAGCTTTCTCCCTGATACCTGTGCCCAACAATAACACTTTTTTTATTATTTTATTTATTGTTCATCAATGACTGAATTAGAAAGAGTCTATAGAAGGGTAAATAAGTTGGTTTAGGTTATGGAAGTTTCAGTTATGAAGACAGGCTGGCTAAGTTGGGAATGTGTATACAATGAAGAGGAGGCGCTTAAGGGGAGATAAGATAACTATGTATACCATATAATAAAGTCTCTAATGCTTTATTAACCAGTAGGCATGAGGATATTTATAGAGATTAAAAGAAAGGAGGTTCCATACTAATAGAAAGGAGATTACATCCTAATATTTTGAAAAAGGCTTCTTACAGTGAGAGCTGTAAAAATTGCGGAATTCTCTAAATGAAGTGAATCTACTGGTAGATTCATTAGATAGTTACAAGAAAGGGATAACTTTTAGAAAATGAGTTACTAAAATAGCTATTAGCAGAAAGTTGATTCAGTGACTGCTCTGTTAGCCATCTTGGCATGAGGAGTAAATCTTGTGCCCTCTGAGAAAAATTGAAGAGGCTTCAGACAGGGTTTTTCACCAAATGGTGACCAAATGGATGATATCTGTGGATGTGTATATTTTTTAATCTAAATTACTTTGTGCAAAATTTACCACTGCCTAATCACTGATTCGTAGTTCGTTCTTAACAGCATCTATACCAATTCACATAATTAATACATTTTTTTAAGATGAAATCCATATTAACATTGGCAAATTACATAGAGGTTCCTGGACCTATTCCCAAAATGTCCACCTTGCTCTTTAATCCAACTTTTCTTACCCTGGGCCTGGTGGAAATGTTGTTATTAAAAAGCAAACTGAGTAGGCGTCCCCACATGCCCCATAATAAATAGTGGGGGATTGTGCTTTTCTTACCTATTTCACCTTCACTATGTGCTATGGCATAAGAGCTAAAACAAATATATAGCTGTTATCGGCTTTCCCTAATTTTTAAAGTTATTCCAATCACAATCCAATCATATTTACTTGATGACATGTGTGTTTATACATTGGATTCAATTTATGGGGGCTTGGCCTAGATATTTAAAGCTCAGACTTGTTGAAATGCCCCTAGGGAGAATGATCCATGTGCTGTGCTTTGCAGCAGCTGCAATCTGCCATCCCTAAGGCTCAGGTGAACTGTCTCCTTTGCAAAAACATTTGTGATTTTTCAACCATTTGTTTAGCACAGACTCATTTCTAGATGTAATAAAAACCCATTTCTCACTTTACTGACAAACCTATTGCCAGCACATAGATTGCTGAACAAGGTGACATTACATATTAAATTCAGGGGCATCTGGTAAGATCAGTGTTGGAAATCAAAACCAATAAGTTTCTTTAGAAGTACTATTGTTAGGTTAGTGAATGTGTGTATTTATAATCCTATTCCACCCCCCTGGTTAATTTCATATGCCGATAAACTAATCTTTGTCTGATTTTATTAATGGATTTAGAAATACTAAACATGAAGAACCTAATTATATTCATCAAGGTGAACAGCATTTAGCACACTTCAGATCAGCATCAATGTCTTTTTTATTTGACAGGCCTTGATGAAGGCCTTATTTACTATTAGAAGGGGTAGCTAATAGGCACAATTGTGAAAGCAAGTGCACTGTGCAAAGTACAGTTTTAAATACAAATAGCCATATTTTTTACCCATAATGGAGTATTTTCCCGATATAATTTCAGCATAATTACAGCTGTGCTGAGCTGTGACCACCACAGTTTAAACCAGTGCATAGTAGTGGTCACATTTGTTCTTGTGTTGTAATGTAAATAAGGTGCAAGCTATGTTTAGCATTTTCAGAATAAGGCTTGGGTCACTTCTGAAGTTCCCATACAAAACTGAGAATCCATGCGATTTATAAATATATCACAGTGTTAACTACATCTATAGTATTGATTTGAATGAAATAGTTGCCTGTGGAACCAGCGTCTGCCAATTTTTTGGGACATTTAGGCTGTCCTATTAAGCAGATTGGCCCATTATGAGAATCTGAATGCAGAAAAATCAGCTGATGGTTCAACTTGACCACCCATTAGGTGCTGTATTATAGAGCTGGGCGGTATGACCAAAAATTTATATCACGGTATTTTTCAAAATTATATCAGTGTCACAGTATTTGATGGTATTTTTTTTTTCCATGCATGATTAGGTGTTAACCCCATTTCCTAATAAATTAGAGAATAATTACTGCAGTATTGAAAATCAGAGTCAGGCAAGCGAAGGATCGGCAACAGAAAGTCGTAAGGCAGGCAGGCTTAGTTTCCCAGGCAAGGCCACAGACAACATAGCACAGGAGGAGGCGTTTGATAGCTTTAAATACCCCGCACGCATGCGCAGAACCGGCGCCGTCAGCGTGCCGCGGACGTGCACGCTTTGACATGTACGTGCGTTTTGAAGCACGCGCACCGGGACACGCGCGCGCAACGTCCCGCGGACAACGGGACGCGCAAGGAGTGCGCGAGACCGGCCCGCACGCGGTATTGCGGTATCTGAAAAATGAATATAGTTTTACAAAAAAAACACCGGTATTCGGTATTAAACGGTATATCGTCCAGCCCTACTGTATTATACCTTTTTTTCAACTCTTCGGTTTTTTTTATTTATTCCATACATCTTTGAGTTCCTTTATCAAGTTAGTCTGTACAACATCTGCAGGAAGGCTATTCCATTTTGTTTATAACCCTTTCCATAAAGATTGAATTGAAGAATTTAAGTTTTCCTCCCTTCAGCTTCATGTTGTGTCCCAAGGTTGTAGCCAGGTTCTGCTGCTGGAAAATTCTTCCATAAACATGACCTCATCTATCATTATAGAAAACCTGCACCAGGGGTAAAGTACGCAAGTAAACCTTTTTTTTTTTTCTATTAATAAAATTACTCTAAACAGCTTCCCAGAATTGCCTACCTTTGTCCCTCTGTTCTTTCTGGCCTGGTTCCTGAGTTACAAGCTGCTCGATTCCTCTCCTTGTTCACAGTGAAGCTCTGCCCCCACTTCCTGTTCAGGTCTCTCATTACATCGACTACCTGCAGTCGTAGTGGAGAGCCTTCTGCACATCCCTGGAGGCAGCAGGAGCCAGTCTGTGCATTAGCAGGGTTTTTTTTCTTGATGAGAGACCTGAACAGGAAGTGGGAGCGGGGCTTCACTCTGAACAAGGAAGAAGAGGAATCGAGCAGCTTGTAACTGAGGAACCAGGTCAGAAAGAACAGTGTGACAAAGGTAGGCAATTCTGGAGGCTGTTTAGAATAAATTTACTGATAAAAAAAGGTTTACTTATTCTTTAAGGTGGCCTTACATGCACTGATATTATCATACAAAACTTTGTACGATAATCGGTGCATGTATGGTGGGAGATGAGCCGACCAATATCGGTAAAAGCCTTGGATATCTCATTGATAGGACAGGACTGAAAATTTTGATTGGGTGCCTTTGAAGGTGCCCAAACATTGGGCAAACATCGCGCAAATTGCCGAAAAAGACTCGCAAGTCTTTTTCGGCGATTTCCTGAAATCGCCCGCCGCGTCTGCCATCCCGCCGGCGACTTACATGTTCGCCGGTGGGATGGCAGGGGTAGGCAACTCGGGGAGATTAGTCGCCCGCGAACAGGGAGTTTTGCCGCGGGCGACTAATCTCCCCGTGTGCCAGAGCCCTAAGAGCTCATGATGCTTTTTTGGGGGGGGCGTAATCTTTGCACTGTTAATTTAATTATCTACCTCACAACGACTCAATGAACCAGATATTTCATGATTAAAACAAAAAGCAAATATTGATTTCAGCACAAGCTGTATTTAATGCACTTATGTAAATATTTCTGTCCTTTCTCTGTTCTAAGTGGTACATATTATGATAATTACAGAGCTTTCACTTTATTATATAGACCACAAATTAGTTAAAAAATCTAGTGCAGATAAAAGGTTTAAAACAAGCAACTCACCAATAGCTTCAGGAGGGCATGGACATGGTGTTTCAAGGTCAGGTTCATTGAGTAGAAGTATTGATATGCATACCCCACAGAATGAAGCAACAAGTAACAGATGTGAATGTCAGGACCTGCCTGTACTGGAACTCTGGACTGTATGTTAGGCAGGTTCTGCATTACCTCACTGAGCCACTGGAGACCTTGGGCATCCAGCCCAAAACATTCTGTTAACCCCTCTTCACTTCTGTGTTTATGCTCACCTTCTCCTCCCTTAATTAGCCCAGGTGGTTGCAATCAGACAATTAACGGGCTTTATAAACCTGTTACAAGCAACCCCTGGTTGCTTGATCATTAAGCCCTTTTTTGTGATCCAGTGACCTTACCTGCTTGATTCCTGCTTGTTCCTGCCTGACTCCTGACCGTGTACCTGCCTGATTCCTGCCTGGTTACGTTCACCTTATCCTGTTCTTCAACTCCTGTTCCTGACCTCTGTTGGATCTCCCGGTATTGACCTCGGCCTGTTTATTGGACTTTCCCTGTCTTCAGCCTGCCCATGACCACTGCCTGTTATTCCGGACCCTCCTTGTTTGCTGCCAGTCCAGACCCTCTGCCTGCTTTACCGATTTGTATTGTCTTCTGCCTGCCTCTGACCACTGGCCTGTTGTAAGGACATCCATATTTCTTATCACTCATTCTCATTGCTTTACTTAATAAATCATGTTTCAGCATCATAACTTGTTTCCTTCCTATCAACAAGCGCAGTACCCCCTTTATCCATATTACACGGCATATAAGCTCCTACCTGCCAGCCACCCACCTGTGGCTGCTCCTGACAGTGAAGCTCTATCAAAACTGAAGGTGTAAGGAGAAGGGGGTCCCATGGTGAACATAAATATTTTCACTTATATCCAATGCCAAGAGTTATAAAGACTGCCTCCCATCTTTAACCTTTCTGGCAAAATCCTCTTGATGAGTGAAGTTTCTTTGTCAAATAAGGGGTAATATTTGCATCTTTTTGAGGGCCAAATAAATCTGATACGATTTACAGACATTTATACAAAAGTTAACAACAAAGATTTATCAATTAATGTGAATGTGAAGAGAAGACTTTAAAACAAGATGATTTAATTAATAATACATCAAGTACTGGTATGAGGTTCACAGGTGATAAAAAAGTGGATATGCTAGATATAGCTAAAACAGGGTGTATTTTTCAAGACACAGAATATAACATTGGTGTATTCTTGTGATACACCAACTAAAGGGGGTAGAATTAAAGGGAGCTACAATTGAGTTATATGGAGATTAATACACTTTAGAGAGCTGATTTGATTTTCTGTTTTTATTGCATAAGTTTTTTTCTTTTTACTCTTTATACAATATCTGTTTTATGATTTCTTTCTGTAGACTTGGCCTTCAAAAAAGAATGCACTAATAAAGGTAAAGGTTTACCAATGACTTGGAATCAGTATGGCCCAACTGATTAGTACAGGGGTGGGCAAACTTTTTGGCGCACATGCCACATTTACTTACCCCCGGGCCAGGGCGGCAGGGCCAGGCCAGTGTTACGCCCCCTTCGTCTCTTTAATTCCGGCCCGCCAATGACACCAAGTCTTGCGTGATGAGACTTGGCGTCGTCGGCGGACCGGATTAAAAAGGCCAAGGGGCCGGATGTGGCCCGCGGGCCGTAGTTTGCCCACCCCTGGATTAGTAGGACATCTAAATCTGCTGTCTGTGTCAGCCAACCTCCACAAAGTCATTAATCTAAGATCAGTTCATAAATTATACTTAACTTCTAGAGCAAATGTTTGTTTTAGGCCTAAACCAATCCTGACACTTAGTGGACAAACACAGCAAACAAAAAGACATCTGAACAAAAAGCACTTCATTCTGCTCTTATATAAATATTAGGTTTAAAAAAAAAGGCTTTATAGAATATGGCTGGTTACTGGTCCCTTATAAAGTAAACAATATAATATATGGGACAGGTGGGAAAAGCACCCTATATGTTACTTTTTCAATTCAGGCAGAATTTATTACTAGAAACACGAATTCAAATCCCGAATGGGAAAAATTCTGATTGGAAATGAAAATATTGTGACTTTTTCATCGGCGTCGCAACGTTTTGTATTTTTCGCGACTTTTTTGTATTGAACAATCGTAAACGGCGGGAAAACATTTCCGACTTTGCATGATTTTGGAAGCCTCCCATAGCAATAAATGGCACTCTGCAGCTTCAACCTGGCCCGAGGAGAGTCACGATACCGAAGCTTGAATGAATCCGAAACTTTTGGTGCAACAATACCATTTTTTCGCGATGGCGACGAAAAAGTCGTGAAAAATACGTGCAAGATACGAAAAAGTTGCAACGGCAACGGAAAAGTCGCAAAAACACCGATCATTACAAGAAAACGCATTTGGACGCATTCGGAGCGTTTGTGGATTAGTAAATGTGCCCCTATATGTTACATTTTCAATTCAGGTAGAATTTATCAGATGAATAATAAAAATTACATTTATTAGATTAATAATAAAAATTACATCAGTTGAGTAATACAGCAGAAATAAAAAAACATACACCATCATAAAGAACTTTTGAAGAAATCAAAGGGGGTACAGTTTTTTACTCATGGATATATGCCTAATATACATACAGAAATACTACAATGAAATTTATGCTACTAAGTGGGACGTTTGGTAGGAAGAGGAAGTTTATCCAGAACTGATACCTGTGTCTTAACCGTGGTCCCTACTCTAAGGCAATAGTGCCTGTAGGGAAGAGTACGTCCAGCTAAGCTTTCCTGGAGCTTTTCCTTGGAGCCAGCAACTGCTATATCAATCTAATCTCACTTTCTTAGAAAGTGCTCTTATAAATTATCCTGATACTTACTACTCCTCATTCACGGGGTCCCTGTTCCCCAACTTCACTAGAGTTAGACGTAGCCTCTAGGGTAGACAGCTTTACTGGGGTCCTGTTGATCCCAGGCTCAGTGGAACTTCCACCTGGGTCAACAGATACAGTCAAAGAGAAAGACCCACCAAACACTATATTAGTGTGCAAAGGGAGTGGTCTACCTATAAACCAATAAGGCGCAACATAGTAATATCAGCTAGATACATGAGCCTCTCCCCAGTAACAGGATGCTATAGGAAATGATAGGGCTTAAAGGAACAGTAACACCAAAAAATGAAAGTGTATAAAAGTAACTAAAATATAATGTGCTGCTGCCCTGCACTGGTAAAAGTTGTGTGTTTACTTCAGAAAGTCTACTATAATTTATATAAATAAGCTGCTGTGTAGCCATGGAGGCAGCCATTCAAAGGAGAAAAGGCACAGGCACATAGCAGATAACAGATAAAACACTATTGTATTCTACAGAGCTTATTAGTTATCTGCTATGTAACCTGTGCCTTTTCTCCTTTTTTCCAGCTTGAATGGCTGCCCCCGTGGCTACACAGCAGCTTATTATATAAATTATAGTAGTGTTTCTGTAGCAAACACACCAGTTTTACCAGTGCAGGGCAACAGTGTATTGTATTTTCATTACATTAAAGCTCTTTCATTTTTTGGTGTTACTGTTCCTTTAAAGCCATAGGGATGTATTAACCCTATGGGTCCCTACAGAAGCTTACAGTTTAAGATTCCAAAAACACAAATGCTATGGCCAGTTTTATGAGGAGACAATCAACCTGTATGTTGTTAGAGTGTGGGGAGAACTGGAGTACCTGGAATTATTCAATTTTATTTACATATATATTATTATATTTTATTTATATAGTGCTGACCTATCCTGCAGCTCTTTACAGAGATTATACATCATTCTCATCTGCCCCTGCCCCATTGAAGCTTACATTCTAAGGTCCCTATCACACATGCACCATGATGAATTTATCAGGATTCAGTTAACTTTACTGTATGTTTGGACCTGATCAATTGTTGGTTTTAAGTACCCTCAGTTTATTTGTTGCATCCATGTATATACAGTGTACATTTATCTTCTTTATCTCACAAATGGAAATCATTAACTTTTAGAACTACAAATGCAGCAAAACTAAATTTCTTTAATTCATATCACCATTAGTGATATTGCAATGTAGCAATTCACAGCAGTCCTATAATGCTGGGAGGGGGTCATAAACATATAGTGGATGTTCACCCAAATGTGCAAAATGATGACTGTGACTCACTAGCAAGGGGTTAAATCTTTTGCAGGATTTTAGATTTGGCCTATAGATTGTCCTTAAGTGGATACATTTTGTGCCATTTGCAGGAATAAATCGCTTGCAATAGATGCAAACAGCTTTCTGGTATGAACAGTATTTATACAATCCTTGTTTACTTCTAGCATCTCTTCCACTTCTGGTATCTATTTATGGACTATAGTGAATATGTTGCTCATCACATCTTCACACCAAGCCAAGAATAGCAAAAAAAGCCCTCTTCAGCACACAATACCCTTTTAAATATGATGTTATCCTTGATTTCTAGTATCATAAAATGCCTCATTTTCTATGCACTAACTGACCCCTGCTACTTGGAGAAAGTAAAATAGGTTTCTGTGGTAACCATTGACTTGACAGAAATAATAATACAGCAATAACTGTAAGGAGTTAGAAGAAGGAGTTTATAAGGCTTTTTTTTAAATAAACAAGCTTTGTTTTTATATGCATAATGCAAGATAATTTGCACAGAGTTTAGCAAAATAGAAATAGAAATCAGTGCAATTTATATTTATCAGTGGAAACTCATTATTATTGTATTTATTGTTGTTTATTTATTTATTTATTTACTGTTATGTATATAGCGCTACACATTTCTGCATCACTTTACAAAGATTAAGCATCATTCTCCTCAGAGAAGCTTATAATCTAAGGTCCCTATCACATTCACGCATACTATGGTCAATTTAGTCGGAAGCCAGTTAACCTGTATGTATGTTTTTGGAGTGCGTGAGGAAACCCACACTGAAGAACATACAACATTTTTATACACAGTGCTCTGGCTGGAATTGATCCCAAGACCCCAGCACTGGGGGCGGGTGTCTGGACCTCTAGCTACCATTGGAGCAAGATCTGGACCTCTAGATGCCATGCTGAAAACTGTGCCATTAATTAGTTTCCTTAAATGGGGGGGGGCTGGACCTTTATATGCCATGGAGGTGGAATCTAGACCTCTGAAAACTGTGCCTTTCAAGAGTGTGGACCTCTTAAAGCCATGCTGAAAACTATGCCTTAAATGGGTCTCCAAATCAAAATGTCAATTACTGTGATTTTAATATCCATTCTTGCATAGGCCATGTTGCAGAGGGTCATTTTATTCTTTCACCTTCCGTAACTGAAGGTTACAGCTAAACCTAAAACTAAAGATTTCTAACAGAACAAGCCATTCTACCAGTCCTATGCAAATGAAATATCAGTGTTCGCTTTATGCACAGTTACTGTCTCACTTAATGACTGCTATTGTGTGGATATTTTTAAACTGAAATCCCTGTTTAATTTACAGTGTCTCTTGTGCTTAGCTTCTTTGCCAGAAATTTACTGTCAGAGAGTTTTCTCATGGGAAGCAGCATGAGATTTTTCATTTTTAGGATTTGAAGCTAATTGTTTTTTCCAATAATTGAAACTCTTTCTTCATCCTCCCAAGTAAGTTATCTTCCTTGCTAATTTGACCCATCCACATTTGGTATATAAGATATGTTTCCTATTATGTGGGAGTGCACTGTGTTTCATGTGTATACACGCACAGAATTTGTTACTCCAATAGAAAGGAAGCATGGTACCTAACATTTGCCTTAATAGGCAATAAATATAGGCTTTCTTAGCATGTTGTGTCTAGAGCTGCTAGATATTGGTACCAGATTAACTGAATATAGTTGTAGGGTGTATGAAAATATGTCCAGACCATCACCATGCTCTAGTTAATTTTTGCTTGTTGCCCCAATTTAGATATAAAATGATCTACTCTATTCTACTTTTTCTATCTTGCAGGTCACCCTTAAAGAGAAGCACTCTCCCAGAAACAGGGCTTGTATGGGACATGAACAAGGCTTTTATGTCACTGGGGCAGGTTTAATTGTCTTATGAAGCTAAAATTCCATTAAGAAATGAACATGCATACCTGTGCTTTCCATAATAAACGCAGGTAGAAGTGATCAGCTTTTAGATTATTACATCTGAAATAACTTTTATATATCCATTAGGTTTGGTCACACACCTCATTACAGCAGTGATTTAAGGGGTCATTTACCATTACAAGTGCAATGTGCAAAGCTTAACTTCAGATGTGCACTCAATAATGAGCTTTCATGCATCTGTAGCAAAGTTTCCTTGTATTGCTATTTAAACCATACATACTGTATAACATAATTGTAAATGACTTGTAATACAGGCCTGACATTTCAGTTTTTAAAGCTGCACAGTTTTTATAGTCTAATTTTATCTTGGAAATTGCATTGGATTTTAGTGATCTTCATAATATTTAGGTTAAATAATAAAATGTAATTCACTGTATGGGCAAATAGCTTTTAATTATAATGGTCTGTTTATGGACAGTATAAATGATAGCTTGTTTGGAAAACAGAATTATAGTGATTATTGGGAATCTCCTTGACAACGAACTAGAAAATAAGAATGCTTGATTGTTTCACAGCTGAAGAGTCTTCTGGGTTTTATCTCAAAACATAAATATCTAGATACTGATTTATTTGGGTAGGTCAGGGATTTACAGACTAAAAAATAAAATGTTTTATTATTGATGTTACAACTTGCAGGACCAATAAGGTGAGCATACTACACAAAATTTAAATACAGTATTTATTCCTATTTACAATATTTATTCAGTATTAAATAATTGGCCAGCAATGAGGGCTGCAGTAGGTGAGATGAGAAACAATTAGGCTTTGACAGAAATATCATTGAGGTTAGATGCTTGGAGATTAGGTGTCTAACATGAGATAGGGTTTTGGGAAATATTAAGGAACGGATGTGGATGTGACATACTCCACAAATGATTTTCATACATGCTGTGTGGAATGATTGGGGTCATGTCTAATGCAGAATTTGATTAAGCTAATAAAAAGGGATCTATCAAAACTAATGGGCATGATTTGGTGGGATGTGGTAGTGTGATAAGAAGTCTCAAGGTTTTGCAGTGGGCTATCTGGGAAGTCAGGTTAAATGGCAAAAATTGGGGGGGATAGAGGAATTCAGGCCTTTAGGGTTTGGATCAGAATGCACATCTAAGGCACTGGCATGCATGCTTTTGGCAGGTGGGTCTTTGACAATGTAGGTGATTGCTATAGCAAACGGTTTTGTGGAAGTAGATTGTGTTACTTCGAAAACATTTTTTACTGTTAACATTTCAAAAAAGTTGTGGCCAGTTCCATAGCCAAAGGCAACTCTGGTTATGTGTTGTTGGCCATATTGGGTTTTGATGGGGGGAGAATTTATATAAAGCACAGTACTTGGGTAGCCATTGCCTGATCATGATGTACAACTCTTCACAAGAGTATATAGCATAAACAGGCTAGGAATAAGGGTACGCAGAAGAGGTAACTGCCTAGGGCGCAACAATGAGGGGGTGACAGACAAGTACCTCTCCTGCCTACCCCCAGTCTACGCTCCCTTGTTAATGCCCCAGCCACTTGTCATTACACAGCGGTGGCAATGACCCCCCCGAGATGGTATTGCGCATAAACGTAGGGGGGGAGGGGAGTTGCAGGGGTGAGGTGGCCGACCAGGTTGCCTAGGATGCCTGGTCAGCTTGGCCCACACATGCATAAATGTATACATTTTCACATTAACCTTAGACTAAAGAGATGACCTTCCTGTTACAAAATCAGGAAGTTAAGGTCTTAAATTTATCTGGGGGTAGCATTTAGCCACCCCTTATAAACGCTGCCTGAGAAGAGGCTCTCATCTTGCCTCCTGGCAGAAGTTCCCCTATCTGTGGTGTCCCAAATATCTCCATTCTTGGAGGGAAACTGCTCACTTAAGCCAGTTGTTCCTTCTGTGTAAGTTTTTGCGGTCAGCCTAGGGTATTCATTGTGTTCTTTTAATAAACTAGAAAGATGAAATGCTTCAATCAAAAACACTCGCAAATAATAAAGTGTTTGAAGTGATAGTACTATATATAGCCACAAAGAAATTCTTGCTTGATAAAAGTTTTGTCCTTTATTTTCACTGCAAATTAAAAGCATTCCTCTTTTGTAGTTAATGTGGTTTGCTATATGTTTACTTTAACCTTCTCTTACTCACCCAAAGAAACCTTGAGACTCTGACAGCCTTTCTGTATTTGAGTATTGCGCTGCATGTTTCATTGCCCAATAAGAAATCTCCGCAACTGGCGAAGCACTGGCAATAGCTGCCCCTAAACTTGCCTTTCAGTTGCCACATGTAAAACAAATTACATGCGGCAACTGCCCGAAAATGTGGATGGGAGCATTTTTGAGTGATTACTGGGGATCAGAGGCAACCATACCTACACAAATACAGTACCTGTCATTGATAAGAATGTACAAAAAGGGGGGTTGTTAGAGAACTCCAAGGCTAAGTAAAAAGATATAAGTACAATGGAAGTGAAACCGATTTGGCCAAATTAGCTACAAGCATACAAATAAGAGGGGATTGCACATTGTCTGGTTCCCTGTTTTACTAGTAATTTAGTATCTGTACAAGTGCATATATTTTGAAAAATGGGGGTTTTTAGTTACAAAATAATGTTAATAAAATTGACCAGCCACCATACTACGTCAAGGTCAACCTCATATGGCATTGACCACCGGTTATATTTTTCAAAGACTGGCACCTCTCGGAATGGTAGCTATTGTTGGGAAAAGTGTCTCCTGATCAGGGTATTAGTTTCATTATCTTTTATAGGAGAGAGATTGCTTTGGTTTCACAGGCTTAAACTTTTCCTGCATTCCCAGAAAGCTTCTTCAAAGAAAGAAAAAAAGGTTTACTTCTTCTTTAAGGAGATGGGAATGTGTTAGGACAATACACAGCAGTTATAGAGGGGTGCAGCTCCTCATTACAGGAGAGCAGATGATGTACGGTATATATATTGTTTAGTAGTATGTGACACTGGGGTCTCCCCGGTGCCAGAGCCCTAAGGGAGCACAGAAACCATCACAAAATGGTGGCTTATATTGGGATCGGCTTATACTCAAGTATATACGTTATGTATTCAGTTATCTGCTACAGATTACATATAATTTTAAAGGAAGCTAAAACCCTAAGAAGATTTATTTCCAGTGCAGCTGACATATATGTGGAGCTATTGTACTACTTCAGTCGACTCACTGAGAGAGCAGTAGCAGGCACTCATGTAAATACAGCCTGCTAGCATCTGGGTGAAGATGGAATTAGGTATGCAGGTACAGGACCTATTATTCAGAATGCTTGAGATCTTGTGTTTTCTGGATAAGGGGTCTTACTGTAATTTGGATCTCCATACCTTAAGTCTACCTAAAAACAATTTAAGCATGAATTAAATCCAATAGGATTATTTTGCTTCCAATAAAGATTGTCAAGGCCTGTCATTGCCATGGCTATAAAAACACAGTATTTAGTATGACTGGTCCAAAGGGGCCACAAACACTTGTAGCCATCCGTGTGAGAGAATAAGGTTTATCATAGCAGTACTGGTATAATTCATGCTGCAAAACTGGAGTTTCCATTTGCACAACAGGTTCAACTCAACCTTGCTCCACCGGGTAGGAGCTACCTATTAAATATCTTTCCAATGTATGAAACCCACGTCCAATGTATGAAACCCACTTATTGTACAGCGCTGCGGAATATGTTGGCGCTTTATAAATAAATGTTAATGTAATGTAATCTTTGGTGCATTGATATTAATCTAAAAATAATCAGAAAACATATTTTACGGAATGCAAATGCAATTAGACTGCATGGCAGGGTAGCATTATTCCTGACCATGGTACATAAAAAGAATGGTTTGCCACAGCAGGAACATACTGCATTACTTTGCAGAAATTCTCTATTTTAATTGCCTTTCCCCCTTTCCTCGGTTTAATAGAGCTGTGCCATATTATGTCCCTCAAGTGTCTTATTGGTTTTCGGTTTTAGAAACCTGAGCACAGTGTACAATGTCCTACATAAACTCTGAGAGGAACTCTATTCAATTTTACAAGCTTAACAATAGTGTATAAAATGTAGAGAGATTTGTGCACCTGCTATCTTCTGGACAAAGACAAGATAGTTGAAGATTTCTAAGAAATATCGTGTTCCACATATTCAGATAAGAGGCTGTGGACAAGTATATTGGTATGGGGTTCACATAATTTTTACACTTGTTCCATATAAAACCAATTATACTTCACCATGGGGTGAGGACTGTCACAAAAATGACTCACCTTATTAGAAATGTTCTCTCCCAGTAAGGGAACAAGTGGACTTTAAAAAGTGCAACATATAAACGGCAGTCGCAATATTCACCATAAGAAGCAAGCACTTAAGCCTGTAGGCATCTTTTGCAATCTATCATACTTTCATACAATCACTTATATGGTACAAAAGAGTAGTTACACCAGCCACCCTGCTTAACCCTTTCACTGCCAGCCGATTTGTCCCAAAAGTGAACATCTACTGCCAAGCTGTTTTTAGACATTTTGCACTCATTACATTTGCTTCGGTTTCTTGACAGGAAAACCTACATGAAATAAAGCATGTTATATATCGTTTTTTCCGGAACGAATTGGGCTTGAACATTGTAATAAAATTTTGTACTTTTTCTGGAGATTTAACACATTTTTTGAGTGAAATATGTTAAAAAAAAGTGAAATAAAGAAAAAAGTATTTTTATTTTGTGTTTTTTTTCCAAGAACGATTACATTAACTTACAAAAAATTTACTGTTTCTAAAAGCCCCGATTCTACTGAATCCAACAATACCAAATATGTATTGGTAACCCACTTTTCTTGCCCAGAAGACACCACAATAATAAAACAGCATTTTGCACAATTTTACATAGAAATAAAAGTGAAAAGGCCATCTCTATTTTAACATGGCATATCTTATGACAGAAATGGAAGACCCCCATAAGTCACACATTTTTAGAAACCGCACACCTCTATATTTTTAGTTGTGGTGTAGTTTTTGCTCTAAATGTAGCTCCTGTCGTACAGATAGCGTAAAAACATATGCCATATTTTTAAATTTTTTTTTTTTTTCTGAAACACTATCACAGTAACGAAGTCCAAAGTAAATTTGAGAATAAAACACTAATGAAAATTTTCAAATGAAGGCAGGTTGTAAAAGAAAAAGTTATCCCGAGTAAAACGATACCCCACATTCATGGGTGCACCTAAAGCCACGGCCTCCAAACAGCCCAAAACAGGGGCAATACATAAGAGCAATTTCAGCTCAAAAGTTTGGAGCTGCGCTCTAAGTGCACACCATGCAGCTTTTCAGTCTAAACACGCCATTACCTGTGAAATACCCCCACAAACTATATGTTTTCTGAAAGTGCACACCTGTGGCTATTCAGCAGCGCCATTCTTGCTTTCCTGCATGCAGAATTGTGGACGCAGTTCTCCGTAGAAGTTTGCGATTTGGCCTGAAATAAAGAAAAAAAATGATCCAAAGTTAGATTTCTCCCCGAAATTGCCATAACAACGAAATAAAACCACTAAAACATCAATCTGCAACTTGTCCTGAACAAAATGATACCCCACATGCATGGGTGCACCTAAAGCCACGGCCTCCAAACAGCCCAAAACAGGGGCAATACATAAGAGCAATTTCAGCTCGAAAGTTTGGAGCTGCGCTCTAAGTGCACACCATGCAGCTTTTCAGTCTAAACACCCCCTTACCTGTGAAATACCCCCACAAACTATATGTTTTCTGAAAGTGCACACCTGTGGCTATTCAGCAGCGCCATTCGTGCTTTCCTGCATGCAGAATTGTGGACGCAGTTCTCCGTAGAAGTTTGCGATTTGGCCTGAAATAAAGAAAAAAAATGATCCAAAGTTAGATTTCTCCCCGAAATTGCCATAACAACGAAATAAAACCACTAAAACATCAATCTGCAACTTGTCCTGAACAAAACGATACCCCACATGCATGGGTGCACCTAAAGCCACGGCCTCCAAACAGCCCAAAACAGGGGCAATACATAAGAGCAATTTCAGCTCGAAAGTTTGGAGCTGCGCTCTAAGTGCACACCATGCAGCTTTTCAGTCTAAACACCCCCTTACCTGTGAAATACCCCCACAAACTATATGTTTTCTGAAAGTGCACACCTGTGGCTATTCAGCAGCGCCATTCTTGCTTTCCTGCATGCAGAATTGTGGACGCAGTTCTCCGTAGAAGTTTGCGATTTGGCCTGAAATAAAGAAAAAAAATGATCCAAAGTTAGATTTCTCCCCGAAATTGCCATAACAACGAAATAAAACCACTAAAACATCAATCTGCATCTTGTCCTGAACAAAACGATATCCCACATGCATGGGTGCACCTAAAGCCACGGCCTCCAAACAGCCCAAAACAGGGGCAATACATAAGAGCAATTTCAGCTCGAAAGTTTGGAGCTGCGCTCTAAGTGCACACCATGCAGCTTTTCAGTCTAAACACCCCCTTACCTGTGAAATACCCCCACAAACTATATGTTTTCTGAAAGTGCACACCTGTGGCTATTCAGCAGCGCCATTCGTGCTTTCCTGCATGCAGAATTGTGGACGCAGTTCTCCGTAGAAGTTTGCGATTTGGCCTGAAATAAAGAAAAAAAATGATCCAAAGTTAGATTTCTCCCCGAAATTGCCATAACAACGAAATAAAACCACTAAAACATCAATCTGCAACTTGTCCTGAACAAAACGATACCCCACATGCATGGGTGCACCTAAAGCCACGGCCTCCAAACAGCCCAAAACAGGGGCAATACATAAGAGCAATTTCAGCTCGAAAGTTTGGAGCTGCGCTCTAAGTGCACACCATGCAGCTTTTCAGTCTAAACACCCCCTTACCTGTGAAATACCCCCACAAACTATATGTTTTCTGAAAGTGCACACCTGTGGCTATTCAGCAGCGCCATTCTTGCTTTCCTGCATGCAGAATTGTGGACGCAGTTCTCCGTAGAAGTTTGCGATTTGGCCTGAAATAAAGAAAAAAAATGATCCAAAGTTAGATTTCTCCCCGAAATTGCCATAACAACGAAATAAAACCACTAAAACATCAATCTGCAACTTGTCCTGAACAAAACGATACCCCACATGCATGGGTGCACCTAAAGCCACGGCCTCCAAACAGCCCAAAACAGGGGCAATACATAAGAGCAATTTCAGCTCGAAAGTTTGGAGCTGCGCTCTAAGTGCACACCATGCAGCTTTTCAGTCTAAATACCCCCTTACCTATGAAATACCCCCACAAACTATATGTTTTCTGAAAGTGCACACCTGTGGCTATTCAGCAGCGCCATTCTTGCTTTCCTGCATGCAGAATTGTGGACGCAGTTCTCCGTAGAAGTTTGCGATTTGGCCTGAAATAAAGAAAAAAAATGATCCAAAGTTAGATTTCTCCCCGAAATTGCCATAACAACGAAATAAAACCACTAAAACATCAATCTGCATCTTGTCCTGAACAAAACGATATCCCACATGCATGGGTGCACCTAAAGCCACGGCCTCCAAACAGCCCAAAACAGGGGCAATACATAAGAGCAATTTCAGCTCGAAAGTTTGGAGCTGCGCTCTAAGTGCACACCATGCAGCTTTTCAGTCTAAACACCCCCTTACCTGTGAAATACCCCCACAAACTATATGTTTTCTGAAAGTGCACACCTGTGGCTATTCAGCAGCACCATTCGTGCTTTCCTGCATGCAGAATTGTGGACGCAGTTCTCCGTAGAAGTTTGCGATTTGGCCTGAAATAAAGAAAAAAAATGATCCAAAGTTAGATTTCTCCCCGAAATTGCCATAACAACGAAATAAAACCACTAAAACATCAATCTGCAACTTGTCCTGAACAAAACGATACCCCACATGCATGGGTGCACCTAAAGCCACGGCCTCCAAACAGCCCAAAACAGGGGCAATACATAAGAGCAATTTCAGCTCGAAAGTTTGGAGCTGCGCTCTAAGTGCACACCATGCAGCTTTTCAGTCTAAACACCCCCTTACCTGTGAAATACCCCCACAAACTATATGTTTTCTGAAAGTGCACACCTGTGGCTATTCAGCAGCGCCATTCTTGCTTTCCTGCATGCAGAATTGTGGACGCAGTTCTCCGTAGAAGTTTGCGATTTGGCCTGAAATAAAGAAAAAAAATGATCCAAAGTTAGATTTCTCCCCGAAATTGCCATAACAACGAAATAAAACCACTAAAACATCAATCTGCAACTTGTCCTGAACAAAACGATACCCCACATGCATGGGTGCACCTAAAGCCACGGCCTCCAAACAGCCCAAAACAGGGGCAATACATAAGAGCAATTTCAGCTCGAAAGTTTGGAGCTGCGCTCTAAGTGCACACCATGCAGCTTTTCAGTCTAAATACCCCCTTACCTGTGAAATACCCCCACAAACTATATGTTTTCTGAAAGTGCACACCTGTGGCTATTCAGCAGCGCCATTCGTGCTTTCCTGCATGCAGAATTGTGGACGCAGTTCTCCGTAGAAGTTTGCGATTTGGCCTGAAATAAAGAAAAAAAATGATCCAAAGTTAGATTTCTTCCCGAAATTGCCATAACAACGAAATAAAACCACTAAAACATCAATCTGCAACTTGTCCTGAACAAAACGATACCCCACATGCATGGGTGCACCTAAAGCCACGGCCTCCAAACAGCCCAAAACAGGGGCAATACATAAGAGCAATTTCAGCTCGAAAGTTTGGAGCTGCGCTCTAAGTGCACACCATGCAGCTTTTCAGTCTAAACACCCCCTTACCTGTGAAATACCCCCACAAACTATATGTTTTCTGAAAGTGCACACCTGTGGCTATTCAGCAGCGCCATTCTTGCTTTCCTGCATGCAGAATTGTGGACGCAGTTCTCCGTAGAAGTTTGCGATTTGGCCTGAAATAAAGAAAAAAAATGATCCAAAGTTAGATTTCTTCCCAAAATTGCCATAACAACGAAATAAAACCACTAAAACATCAATCTGCAACTTGTCCTGAACAAAACGATACCCCGCATGCATGGGTGCACCTAAAGCCACGGCCTCCAAACAGCCCAAAACAGGGGCAATACATAAGAGCAATTTCAGCTCGAAAGTTTGGAGCTGCGCTCTAAGTGCACACACCATGCAGCTTTTCAGTCTAAACACCCCCTTACCTGTGAAATACCCCCAGAAACTATATGTTTTCTGAAAGTGCACACCTGTGGCTATTCAGCAGCGCCATTCTTGCTTTCCTGCATGCAGAATTGTGGACGCAGTTCTCCGTAGAAGTTTGCAATTTGGCCTGAAATAAAGAAAAAAAAGATCCAAAGTTAGATTTCTCCCCGAAATTGCAATAACAACTAAAAAAACCTGCCCAATTTAGCCCCAAAATATATTCTATTTACCTTTATCTGTTTAGTTGAACATCTTTTGACTGTATAGCTTCATCTGTATTCCTGCGAATCTTCGGTTGATGCGGGGAGGTGGTGAAAGGGAGTCATTGCCCCCACCGAGTAATGACAACCGGCGGGGGCAAGTGAAGGGAGCGCGGGCTAGGGTTAGGCAGGAGAGGTTTCTGCCTGGCTACCCCCAATTGTTGCACCCTAGGCAGGTGCCTCTTCTGCCTACCCCTAGTTCAGCCCTGGCATTAGCTAAAGCATACCTCTCAACATTTGAAAAAAGCGCGGCAATTTTTTGTGTGTGCCCACTTTTGTGGCCCCAATTTCCACACCCCATTTTTGAAAAAAGAAAAAATACTCCTTATATATAGTTGAAATGGCGGGATCAGACACAAATGTGCTATACCCTCATACTGTACTATCTAATAAAAATAAGATAAGGCAGTCAGTTATAAGTGAGTTATAACTATGTACCAGTTTTGCCCCCCCATACACAATGCACCCATAGACAGTACCCCCCATACACATTGCCCCCATAGTCAATACCCCCATACACAGTACCCCCATACACAGTGCCCCCAATTGCCCCCATACACAGTACCCCCAATTTCCCCCATACACAGTGCCTTCAATTGCCCCCATACACAGTGCCCCCCATTACACAGTGCCCCCCATTACACAGTGCCCCCCATTACACAGTGCCGTAATCTATTACATAAATTGCATAGCACCCCAATTCTGAAAAAAGCTGAATGCCTGCACCAAGAACAAAATATATATTGCCCAAAATAAAGGCCTAAATATCTGCATTGAAAGCTGAGCTAATGAGTTGTGAATTCGCCAGTTTCTCTCCAACCAAAAGAGCTATGCCATCAGAACAGTACTATTACTCATAATAGGGAGAAAGACTACAATTAGCATAAGTGTTGAAATGTTAACTCCCATCTACCAACAAACTAGAACTTTCTTTTCACTACTGCAAACAAAGACCCTAACTGTGCAAAAATAATAAAAAAAATATTCCATGGAGACCTAATACTGTACACTAGTAAAACCTAAAATGTCACCCAGAAATACATATAGCTTTAGCAACTGCCCTGAAACACTAGTACTGCCCTGTACACTAGTAAAACCTAAAATGTCACCCAGAAATACATATAGCCGTAGCAACTGCCCTGAAAGGGTAGCTTATGAGGTGTCAGTAAAAAAAAAACCTTGTGGCATCAGCAGGGGAGATGAAATCATCCGCAGGCAAGATGAAACATCATGATCATCACGCACCACAAATTTTTAGGGGCCCAGTCCGTCACGCAACACCTCAGTTGGCTATACATAACCTAACATAACATTTTAGGTAAGGAAACACCCAAACTAACCACGACATAAAACCTAAAAAAAAAATCTGACCTGAATACATAAACCAAAAGGCTATTATATTAATTTTGCACAAAGCGGGATGCCAATTATAATAAATTCTATCAGTGCACAACAATTTATTACCCTTTCAATAGTGCAGCCGAGTATGGTATATCTCAAAACATTGTTTGAGACATAACCCAGGGTTGCGAGGGCACTTAGGGCAGTAGTACCGTGTATCTCGTCTTATACCCCTTTTACGGCACACTCTGCAAGCTTTTTGGGCAAACACTTTTCCAGGTGTGGGTGGAAGCGTATCAATAAAGTGCTTCCCAATCAATCGGGCCACATTGTCACTGGGGGGCATCTCAGGCTCTGTCTCCTCTACGCCACTAAACAACAGGGCAGGGATTATCTGCAGCTGGTATTTATAGTAGGATAATTTGGGACCTGGTACTGCTGCCTTATATACAACGTATGAATTTCGAAGGGCCATTTGAATTAAGTATATACCAACTTTTTTGTACCAGGCCTTAGTTTTTCGAGTGGCGTTGTAGTAATGTTGGAGTTGATCAGTTCTGTCAACGCCACCCATGTACCTGCTGTATTCCCTGCAACAGAGAGGTTTTGTTTTAGGGGGCCTACCAACTCTCTGTACCACAGTTACTGACTCATCGTGGATTGTCGTCAGCATGAATACATTTTTTGTGTCATAATAATTTATGGCAAGGAGCTCATCATTTCTGAGGGCATAAACTTCTCCACGATTAAGTTTTTTGCTGACCAGATCCCTGGGCAGTCCCTTTCGGGTACGATTTATAGTGCCACAGGCTGGGGTATCTAAGCAATATAGGGCAGTGAACAGGGGGATACTAGTGTAAAAGTTATCCACATATAAGTGGTAACCTTGGCCCAAAAGTGGAGAGATGAGCTCCCATACAATTTTGCCACTGACAGTCAAATCAAGGGGACAACCAGGGGGGTCTAATTTGGAGTCCTTGCCTTCATAAATCATGAAATAGCTGGTGTACCCCGTAATGCTTTCGCACAGTTTGTAAAATTTGATCCCATAGCGGGCACGCTTGCTTGGGATGTACTGCCGAAATGCGATGCGCCCTTTGAAGAGGAGAAGTGACTCATCTATACAAATGTTTTGGGAAGGGGTATACACTTCTCCACACCGCTCAGACAGGCTATTTATAAGGGGCCTCAATTTATGCAGCCTGTCATGGCCGGGCACATCATAGTTACATATAGTTACATAGTTACATAGGGTTGAAAAAAGACCATTGTCCATCAAGTTCAACCCATCCGAGTAAACCCAGCACACAACCTATACTAACCAATCTATACACTCACATACATAAACTATATATATACAACCAGTAATACTAACTGTAGATATTAGTATCACAATAGCCTTGGATATTCTGCTTGTTCAAAAACTCATCCAGGCCCCTCTTAAAGGCATTAACAGAGTCTGCCATTACCACATCACTAGGAAGGGCATTCCACAGCCTCACTGCCCTCACCGTGAAAAACCACCTACGCTGCTTCAAATGGAAGCTCTGTTCCTCTAATCTATAGGGGTGACCTCTGGTGCGCTGATTGTTTTTATGGGAAAAAAGAACATCCCCCAACTGCCTATAATCCCCTCTAATGTACTTGTACAGAGTAATCATGTCCCCTCGCAAGCGCCTCTTTTCCAGAGAAAACAACCCCAACCTCGACAGTCTAACCTCATAGCATCAGGGGGTACAGCCGTTGCATTGTTATTGAAATGCAGAAACCGGAGCAGTAGCTGATACCGGTTTCTCGGCATGGTGGCAGAAAAAACAGGGATAGACAACACAGTAGTGGTATCCCAGTAGGACTCCAAGGAATTTGCTTTTATGAGACCCATAGCTAAAGTGAGTCCCAAGAACTTTTTCATTTCGGCAATGTCAGTGGGATGCCATGCCTGCGCTCGAGCATACCTAGGTAGGGGATTACGGGCAAGGTATTGCTCGGCGTATAAATTTGTGTAGAGGACCATATCCTGTAGGATGGCCTCAGTAATATATAATTGAAAAAAATCAACTGGTTCAAAATTCCTGGTGTCCACCTTAACACCAGCGACTGCAGTAAATGGGGGAATCTCAGGGGGAAAATTACAAGGAGGCCTCCACGCAGGCTCTCCTCCAGCTGCAGCATCAGCCCTATCACCCTCTCCCTCATTTGGAACACGCTCCTCTACCTCCACCTCCATGGGCTCCTCAAGAGCACTAACCGTGCTACTACTACACCATGACTCCTCAGTAGAGGAGTCACTCTCTGAATCAGGGGGCACATACTCGGAATCAGAGTCACTGAACTCCTCCGAGCTAGAGGCCATGCACAGTGCAGCAGCCTCTTCAACAGAGTACAACCTTCTAGCCATGTTGCCAACAAAATATTTTCAAAACTAATATAACACCCTAGTCTAAATGCCCTCAATCAGTCACACCAAAAATCGAGTAAATCACAATATGATCAGAAGCCAGACAAACTACAGCAACACAGGCAAGGCAGAGTAGAAGAAAAAAAAAACGGATAAGATAAACAAATCTGGCAAAGAAACCCCACCCCTCCCTTGAACTCTAGACCTCCCTAAAAAAAACCACCAAGGACAATGTAGAGCAAGAACAATCCGGAACAAGCAAAGAAAAAAAAAAAAAAAGCAAAAGCCAGTAGACCAACAGCAACACAAATAAAAATGATTATGACCTAATAACTATTGAAATAAAAGTAATACAAGCAAAGTTCTGTAAATACAACCAAGAACAATCAATAAGCAAGAACAGTAAATGAACAGCAACACAAATCTACAAATGCAATGGAACCACTGACATGCAATAAAAGGCAAGAAAAGAAATGCAAAATCAAGGTAATACGCAGAACTGGAAACTCAGAAAATCACAAGAAACACAAGAAAAATGAGATTATGCCGTGTGACTTGCGGTCAGGCTACCTGATCACTTGTCACACTGCAAAATCAAGCTAACACAAGCAATATAACTAATCAAAAGTACAACGCAGAACTGGAAACTCAGAAAATCACTAAGAAACCCAAGAAAAATGAGATTATGCTGTGTGACTTGCGTTCAGGCAACCTGATCACTTGTCACACTGCAAAATCAAGCTAACACAAGCAATATAACTGTAATAAAAGTACAACGCAGAACTTAGAAATCAGAAAATCAATGAAAAATGAGATTATGCCGTGTGACTTGCGTTCAGGCTACCTGATCACTTGTCACACTGCAAAATCAAGCTAACACAAGCAATATAACAGTAATAAAAGTACAACGCAGAACTTAGAAATCAGAAAATCAATGAAAAATGAGATTATGCCGTGTGACTTGCGTTCAGGCTACCTGATCACTTGTCACACTGCAAAATCAAGCTAACACAAGCAATATAACTAATCAAAAGTACAACGCAGAACTGGAAACTCAGAAAATCACTAAGAAACCCAAGAAAAATGAGATTATGCTGTGTGACTTGCGTTCAGGCAACCTGATCACTTGTCACACTGCAAAATCAAGCTAACACAAGCAATATAACTGTAATAAAAGTACAACGCAGAACTTAGAAATCAGAAAATCAATGAAAAATGAGATTATGCCGTGTGACTTGCGTTCAGGCTACCTGATCACTTGTCACACTGCAAAATCAAGCTAACACAAGCAATATAACTGTAATAAAAGTACAACGCAGAACTTAGAAATCAGAAAATCAATGAAAAATGAGATTATGCTGTGTGACTTGCGTTCAGGCAACCTGATCACTTGTCACACTGCAAAATCAAGCTAACACAAGCAATATAACTGTAATAAAAGTACAACGCAGAACTTAGAAATCAGAAAATCAATGAAAAATGAGATTATGCCGTGTGACTTGCGTTCAGGCTACCTGATCACTTGTCACACTGCAAAATCAAGCTAACACAAGCAATATAACAGTAATAAAAGTACAACGCAGAACTTAGAAATCAGAAAATCAATGAAAAATGAGATTATGCCGTGTGACTTGCGTTCAGGCTACCTGATCACTTGTCACACTGCAAAATCAAGGTAACAAGCAATATAACAGTAATAAAAGTATAAAGCAGAACTTAGAAATCAGAGTAATACAGTAAAACAAGTAAAACAGAAAATAAAGTACAATGCAGAACTGAAAAAGCAATGAAACACAAAAGCAATGAACAAATGAAATCAATAATATAAAATAAAACTGATCAAACAGTGATAAGTGTGTAAAGGCTAAAAAATAAAGGCAAAGTAAAAAATATGTATGTGTGCACACTTGCAAAAGAAGTGAGTGTGTGTACAGGTGTGTATATGTGTGTGTAAGTGTAAAAAAAGTAAAAAAAAAAAAAAAAGTGGAAACTGCAAAAAAAAAAATCAGCAAAAAAAAATTACAATGGTGAAAATGGTGTAAAGTGTGTAAATGGTGCAAAAAAATGTACCTGGGGCAGATCTCAAAGGCAGGCTGGCAGATCTCTGTGCTGGAGGGTCGCAGGGGGCTGCAGGCAGGTCCACGAGGCTCCAAGAGTGAGAGGGCGGCGCCAGGGGCAGGATTTAAATACCCCAAGCAGCAGGCACGTCTTGATGACATCGCTGCGACTTGGGGTCAGTCTGGGGGCGATCGGAGGCGGCAGAGGACGTCCAGGACCGGTGAGCTCGTTGCCTAGGGGGTTGTGGGGCTGGCAGCGCGTCTCTGCACTCGCATCGATCGGCGAGTGCAGAGAACGCGCTGACTTAGTGTAAAACGTAGCTCCTACGTGCTGGGCACTTAGCAACTTTTTTTGCCAGCACGTAGGAGCTACGGCTTTGGCAGCCAAAGGGTTAAAACAGAAGGTGGAATTTTTTTGTATTAGAAGTGCATTAATATGTTATGCATGGTTTAAGAGAGAATATTTGATTCTTCCTATCCAGTGGCACTTTAGTTTCATACTACAGACATGTACGCACATAGATTAGAGTCTGTTTTATACACATAAGGCTGTTGTTAATATGAATGGATAAAAAAACAGGGCTTATTCCTCTCAGTTTTGTGTGGCGTTATGCAAAACAGCCCTTATACCTGCCTTCAGCTGACTGTCTATATACAACTTAAACCAGATATTAAAAGTAATCTGGTTGTATGAATGCCAATATTGCATCCAAGGCACAACAATAATATTTAATTATATTATTGATTGTTAACCCAAAAGAACTTGAGAGTTTCAAAAATCAATAACACTTGTTCAAGGACAAGTTCTATTGTGAATGGAAAATATACACGTGCCTCCTAGAGATAACTTTGCAGAACAATTTTATCTACTGACATATGTTGGAAAGCAGTGGGCTTTAAAGGTTTCATTCAAATGGCTGGATAGAAGTGTTTACAAATACACAAAAGAAGTACCAACAAAAACTGAAAGTTGTTTTAGGCAAGGTCCTCTTTACCTGGCTTCTTTGTATGTAAATGTTTATGTTCAATGTATATACGTACCCATGTATTATACAGTCCTGCAGAATATTGGAGCTTTATAAAAATGTAATAATAATAAACACATTCACTAGAACATTTCAGTACCTCTTGGCATAGATTCTTCTACATTCAGTTAAACAGTCCCTGTGACCTGACACTGTTTTTCCATTAGATTTTTCATTATTTGTTGTTTTGCTTATGGTGTTGTCTCCATTACCTCTAGAACCTTCCCTAAATGTTAGAGTCAGTTTGTTTGTGATGGCTTTATTATAGTGTTCACACCATTTTTACAATTGTGCCTTATAATACCATTTTTACTTCACTATGGGGTGAAGTCACAAAAATGACTCTTAAAGGAAAACTATACCTTCAGAAGCAATACAACAGATTGTATCATATTGCATGTGCAAAAGATCATTTTAAGTGGCCTATTAAAGAATCTGACCAAACTAGAATATGTATATAATTAATTATTGCTCTTCTCTTTTATAGCTCTTTCCTTGAACCACCATTTTGTGATGGTTTCTGTGCTCCCTTAGGGCTCTGTCACTGGGGAGACCCCAGTGTCACATACTACTAAACAATATATATACAGTATATTTTCATGAAAATGGTTTATTTAGAAGAAGCAGGTTTTTATACAGTATAATTTTATAAAGATCTACATTGTTTGGGGGTAGAGTCTTCCTTAAACTTGTTGGAAATTGTCTTTTCTTTGAATGGAACAAGTGGAATTTAAAAAGTGGCACACACACTTTGCACTATAAGGGCTCTGGCACACGGGGGAGATTAGTCGCCCGCGATTAACTCCCTGTTCGCGGGCGACTAATCTCCCCGAGTTGCCTACCCCTGCCATCCCACCGGCGAACATGTAAGTCGCCGGCGGGATGGCAGACGCGGCGGGGCGATTTCGCGCAAATCGCCGAAAAAGACTCGCGAGTCTTTTTCGGTGATTTTCGGAAATCGCCCCGCCGCGTCTGCCATCCCGCCGGCGACTTACATGTTCGCCGGTGGGATGGCAGGGGTAGGCATCTCGGGGAGATTAGTCGCCCGCGAACAGGGAGTTTTATCGCGGGCGACTAATCTCCCCCGTGTGCCAGAGCCCTAATGCAGCCACTTTTGGACTCTATCATACACGCATGCATTCATTTTAAAATGGGGGCTATTTGTATTATTTTAATCTAATCGCTTGATTTATGATATTTCACAGTGATAACCATGCATGAACAGCGAGGCAAGGAAGGAGATATGTGGGGCAGAACTATTAATGTGGATTTAGATCATTACTCTGAAACATAATTTTTTGTTATCAAGTATAAAAACCATGAAAAACTGAGTACAAAACTTTACAAACTAAAAGCTGGCGAGGTCATGTAGAAGTCAAATGGAGCTGTTCTTATTAAACTGTAAAATCTTTATTTAGTTCAAGGTTTTCAATGTTTTGGGGTTTTTTTAGTTTGTAATTGCACAAAAAAATCTTACAAAAATGAGGATTTCAGGGTTTTTGTATTCTTATCTGTATTTTTTTTTGTGTTTTTATCTGTTCGTGCTTTTTATATTCAGATTTTTAAATAAACGAGTAGACATTCGTGCATATAATAAAAACTGAGTTTAGTCATGCTAGAAAAACCACAAAAATTACACAAATGCAAATTTTAACAAATCTTCCCCATAGAGTCAAGAGAAGAAGTGAGGGAAAAATGGCAGTACTAAGAAAGCAGAATTTAAAAAAAACCCACATATTTGGAGAACCTGACTAAAGCTTGTAAGGTCAAATATAATTGTTGCTGAACTTTTTTTAGTTTTCACAAAAATATACAAAGCTAAGGGGCACATTTACAAAAGCATGAACGCACGAGTGTTCATGCGAACGCTCCGAGCGTATTTTCACAGATTTTTTCGGGCGTCCGCACGACTTTTTCGTAAGGGGCACATTTACTAACCCACGAACGGGCCGAATGTGTCCGATTGCGTTTTTTTCGTAATGATCGGTAATTTTGCGATTTTTTTCGGCGTCTTTACGACTTTTTCGTATTTTTTGCGATTTTTTCGGCGTCTTTACGATTTTTGCGTAAAAACGCGAGTTTTTCGGCGTCTTTACGATTTTTGCGTAAAAACGCGAGTTTTTCGTAGCCATTACTAAAGTTGCGCAAAGTCGCGATTTTTTCGTAGCGTTAACACTTGCGCGCAAAGTCGCGCCTTTTCCGTAGCGTTAAAACTTAAAAGGTGCGACGTTTCGCGCAAGTTTTAACGCTACGAAAAAATCGCGACTTTGCGCAACTTTAGTAATGGCTACGAAAAACTCGCGTTTTTACGCAAAAATCGTAAAGACGCCGAAAAACTCGCGTTTTTTTACGCAAAAATCGTAAAGACGCCGAAAAAAATCGCAAAAAATACGAAAAAGTCGCAAAATGTTCGTTTCCAATCGGAATTTTTCCAATTCGGATTCGAAATCGTGTCTTAGTAAATCAGCCCCTAAGTGTTTAAAAGTGCTCATTCTTAGTAAAGAAGCCGTAACAACACCACACTTCCAAAAAGACAAATACATTTAATTTGAAACAGATTACATCTAAATTCTACTTAAGCTGCTACTCTACACAAACGGCTACAAATTGATACTAACAATGCTAAAAAGGCATGACCTGATGCAACTGAACACTGCTCCAGCTATCTCCAATTGTTACATCAAAGGTCATAGGGAGATGCAAGAACTACCATCTGCCCTGTTTTCTGTAAAGTCAGTTCTCAAATGGCTAGATAGAAAGTGGCTGCAAGCCATCCATGCATCATGCCATACTAGCTTTGCCCAAACCAACAGGAAACCCTTCAGAGTTAATTTTCTTGCTATAAGTGTGTGCCAAAATCTGCAACTAGTATTATAAAAAAATGTAAATGCATAAAGCAAAGTTGTTCAAGTCATCTTGTCTTTTGCTCTACTGTTATATAGGTATGTTCTTTTTGTGCTTACTAATGGCTATAGTTACTAATGGCTATTGATTCAGCCAGGTAAGGGAACCCTGGACTCCCCTCTAGACCCAGGCTGATTTAAGTTTTCCCTTGAGTCTATTTGTGTGTAATTTATGAGAGCATGCTGAATTGGCACCACAAGTTGCAAAGGAGCATATATGCGTGCAAAAAACTAAAAATAACTAAAATCCTGCCCATTTAACCAATGGTTTAATATACTGTACCAGCAATTATCCACAAATGTTAATTACAGTTACCTCTTACTTGACAGTTTATAGGCATAAGGCCTACATCAGAAGGGTCCTGAAAGTAGATACAGGGTGTGCAAATTGTTGTTGTTAAAGAAGTGAATGATTTTTGTCAAGGCACTGTTATTTTAGATATTTGGAGGCAAATAAATTACAATTTGGCAAAACCGTATATTTTTACTTTGACTTTTAATCTGGACTAATATTAGTTGAGCTGAAAATAGGTTATGTGTTTCAAATCAAGCTTTGTTTTTCCTGTAGTGGCATGTTTTGATGTGGTCCAACACTAGTAACATGCCAAATGTACCTTCTCATTAATATAAATGGCACAAGTCCCCAGTAACAGTGGTTTAGATAACTAGAATAACACCAACCTAAGGGTAAGATCAGGCTGCCAATCTGCCCATACTCTTGAAAAATGATCTTGTTGTGCCTGCACCCAGAAGCACTGAATCCACCTGGGTGCATGCACACGAGGGTTGCCACATGTCCGATTTTGACCCGAACAGCCCGGTTTTCGGTAGGGCTGTCCAGGCCAAAACTGCCTTCCCGGTTTTCCCAGTTTGGAAAACTGGGCAGGATTTTTGAAGACTGGCCAATTGTCCTGTCATAGCCCCACCCCAGTGACAATGCAGCCCGTCACATCACTGCTCCACCCAGTGTCACATATCCACCAACTAATGCAAGACTTGGCATTTGTTGGAGGATATTGGTTAAGTGTGCCTGCACCTGGGCAGATTCGGTGCTTCTGGGTGCAAGCGCAATTAGAAGATTTTTCAAGTATACAGGCAGATTCACCTCGTGGGGCCATACCCTAATGGTAGGGTCAGTGGAAAGATAAAAGCAAAGTTTGTTAGGAACCCAGAGCATCCAATTAGATGTTAACAAAGGCATAAGTTTGCTAGTAATCCAAAGCATCCAACACTTACATACTGTTAGGGGTTAAGGTATGAAAGATGGATTCTTAGAGCAACACTTCTTAATAATACATTTCTCCCAGTCTACAACTGCCTTCTTAATTCAAGAAAATCCTCATGATACAATGCAGGCTTCTTGGGCGGGTCCCAAATCGGAATTCTGCATCCGCTGTATACAAAAAAACCCAGTTTACACATTTCTCTTACAACATACTCCTAAAAGGCATTAAAGCCACACTTCTAATGTTGTTTCTGCAAGTCTTAACTCCGCAGTAATCTCACTATGTTGGATATCAGCACGATGGTTGATATAGTAGTGGTAGGACTGGAATATTCCCATACCAGTCAGTTGAACTGAAGAAGCTGCTCGGATGAGTAGTGAAATGTCTTCAATGATTACTTAGCATGTCCAGTTGCTTTAGATTTACTTATACTAGATATAAGATATTTGGATATCCATACCTTAAGACTACTAAATAATCATTTAAACATTAAATCAACCCAGTGGGACAGTTTTGCCTCCAATAAGGATTAATTATATCTTAGTGGGGATGAAGTGGAAGGCACTTTATTATTACAGAGAAAAAGGAAATCATTTTTTAAAATTTGAATTATTTGACTAAAATAGAGGATATGGGAGTTGGCCTACACATAATTTGTAGCTTTCTGGATAACAGGTTTCCAGATAACAGATCCCATAACTATATTTCTCAGCTCAGAAACCCCACAAAAGTGCTGTATTTTAGACATATCTCACTTCTCTATTCCATTAGTGATGAGCAACTGTAGTTTGGTTTACTGGGTTGTCACATCCATAAAAAGCAATTCCTCCCCATGTTCAGGGAGTGCTTGGTATGTATGCAAACTTGATCAAAAGTACAGATTATGTCCACAGTTGACCTCTATACTAGTGGAGAGCTCCCTGTCACTGCAGTCTCCACATATATAGATGGTGAACATTGGATTGGACAAAAAATCCTTTTATATTAAGGATCAGCATATACATACATATAGGCAGGAAGCAGTAATTCAGCTTCTCCCTTTATGTTAACAGCATCATTGGTAACTGGTCCACACTTAGCTGACTTTGTTTCCCTTATTAACATCGCACTTAACAAGGCCCCATGCATGGAAAAGGTTTTGCCCTTCTTCTTATGTGCTGTGTAACAATCACCCCTCAGATGTTTACTTTAAAACAGGTAAAACTGTTATCCACTGCTATGGTTTAGCAGACCTGGTGAAAACTTTGTTTATTTCAGCTGCATCTCTCTCTCTCAAAGCAGTCCTCATAGCAGATTTCTATAGATAAAACCATGTGTGACAGATATGGCCAAGACGTTTTTGCATGAAAGTCACAATCCCTATGCCACTAACAGAGGAGGAGCAAAATGTATTCACAGGACAAAGTATAGCAATATTTTGACCAATAAAAAAATTGCTAATTTAAACAAAAAGGTGACAGATCACTTTTAACCAGATTTCCCTATGTCTGGCATCTCCTGGTGTTCCTATTCTCCCACCTTTGTCCTGAATGACAAGCAGGATAGGAGCGAGCTATGGGGCACTTATATCCCAACCATATAGTATGAGGCACTGGCAAAAATGTCAAAATAACACCAGAAATTACACACTCTGTACTCTGATAATAGTCCCCATCTAGTCTATCCTGATGAATTACATGCAAATATGAAATGGCAATATGCATACTGCATGTGTGTTCTTAAATAGCCTGTAACCCTAAAGTCTTCTGTAGGCTTTTTATTTCCACACAGACTTTTTGCAACAGCTTCTGCAGCCTTTGTTCCAACTTATGGCCCCCTTCCACTCAGTTACCCACCCCTGCCTTGCCTAAGAGTAAGATTGTGGAGACACCCTAAACAGATTTTTTCACTAGCTCTGATATTCTGTAAG
Organism: Xenopus tropicalis; assembly: GCF_000004195.4. Taxonomy (NCBI): domain Eukaryota; kingdom Metazoa; phylum Chordata; class Amphibia; order Anura; family Pipidae; genus Xenopus; species Xenopus tropicalis. The sequence continues at coordinate 84,167,098 of NC_030680.2, read as the reverse complement.
GTGCATATTAGCCAGTGACTTTTAACATGTACAAACCACAAAAGTGCTGGTGAATCATCTCCTATACTTTTTACTGAGAGAGTCACCCCCCCTTCATAATTACCCTGCATATGCCTGCACAGCTTTAAGAGAATGCACAAACGGATAATATTAATATCAAGGAATCTGCACTGCTGCTAGAAAAAGCCCATTTATATTCTTAGCATTGGCAGCATATTGGAGACATATGTAGGGTGCTCAGAACCATTGAAAAGCTCACTAATTAGGTCAGCGAAGAGGATGCTAGCCAAGGAGAATAGCTCTATTATTTGTGCCTGCTAATTCTGTAATAGTTCATCTGCTTTTTCTGTGAAATAAACTGATTTTCTTTGAACTACACATGAATGAATGAGAAATAATGTAACCTTTTTATCCTCTTGGGTATTTATAGTATGTATTTTACCTGTGTGGCAAGATACCATGTTTCCTTGCTTTAAGTCACCTGCAAGAGCTTTTCCTTAACTGTGGTTATTTCTGCTGAGGGCATGAGAGGCCAGCACCACAGAGGTCTCAGATGACATTCTCTGTTACCACGGCAATCATTATAACACCCCATATATCATATATACTAAGTTGACAGAAGTTGCTGCTAAACAGGGCTTAACCATGTCAGTGCTATACATCTAAACTACAAATTTTGCAATTCTAATGTATCTAAAGTATCCATTTTTTAAGGCACTATAGAATGTGATAGTAACTTGCACCAAGAAAAAAATTCCAGAGCCCATTTACTGAACCAAGATAACTATTTGTATTGCATTGTATTTATTCATGTAGCCCTACAAGTGTACGTAGTTCTTAAGTGTAAACATCAACTTGAAGGACAAGTTGGGCACATCTCCCACACCCAAATGGCATCATTTGTACTGTATATATTCCCTCCAATCACCAGCACCATCACATTTTCCTAAAACAAATAGCAGCTTTTACCCGGTGGTCATTTTCCCACTTGTAAACATGTGCACAAAAACTCTTATTTAGTGTAAAGTTCATGCAATGAAGAATGCAGGCTTACATAGGCTAAAAAGCCCTTCTTGAAATGAGCACTGTAATGGTTAAACTGAGATTAGGACAGAAGGTTAGAAGAAAAAATAGGAGCAGGCAGCTAAAGCAGAGTTTCTATGGGAACCTATGGGAACCAGCAATTCCATCTCTTCATTTGTGGCTGGACTGGAGGGGGGTGTGCTTAGTAATCTGAGCTAACGTGAGCATGCTCAGTAGCCAATAGCCAAAATAAATTCCCAAAGGAAGGGGCTGAGTGGGTTAGAGTAGAAGGAATCCCAAGTGATTAAGGGGATGCTGCACCCTTACTATTAACCTTTTAATAACTGGAGTGGCAGGTATTTAGAGATTTCAAAGAGGCTGTTCGCTGATTACATTTTTTGTGGAGGGTTTGCATGTCCTTTAATATGTATCACACAGTAGGATTTAATGCATGTTTAAATACACGACTGATATGTGGTCACCTGTTCTGAAGAAGTTAAGTCTGTGATGGGTGATGTGGGTAGAGCTGGAAAAATAGAGGGTACACTTTGTCATTACCACTCCATTACACATAACACCAGACATGAAGTTGGTTTCCTATGCATTTCACCAAATGATAGAGGATTTTATTTTTTCCCATAAAAATGACCAGCGCACCAGAGGACACCCCTTTAGATTGGAGGAACGGAGCTTCCATTTGAAGCAGCATAGGTGGTTTTTCACGGTGAGGGCAGTGAGGTTGGGGAATGCCCTTCCTAGTAATGTGATGGCAGATTCTGTTAATGTTTTTAAGAGGGGCTTGGATGTGTTCTTGAACAAGCATAGTATCCGAGGCTATTGTGATACTAAAATCTACAGTTAGGGGGACATTTACTAATCCACGAACGCTCCGAGCGTATTTTTGGCGACTTTTTCGTACCTTGCGCAACTTTTTAGTATTTTTGCATTTTTCGCAACTTTTTCCGTACTTTGCGACAAAATTTGTGTGACGAAATCGTATTGTTGTCCCGAGTACGAAAGTTTCGGATTCATTCAAGCTTCGTTATCGTGACTTTCCTTGGGCCAGGTTGGAGCTGCACAGTGCCATTGATTCCTATGGGAGGCTTCCAAATTCATGCACAGAAGGATTAAAGTCGGAAAGGTTTTCCTGCATTTTATAATCGTTCAGTACGAAAATTTCGTGACTTTCAGATCGCCAATACAATATTATCGTGACTAATACAATTTTTGGGTAAGCATATTAGTGATATTTGCAATCTTAAGAAATTATCACATCCAATCCGAATTTATCCCATTCGGGATTTGAACTCGTGTTTTCATGAATGTGTCCCTTAGTATTGATGTTGGTATATATGGTTTATGTATGTGAGTGTATAAATAGGTCAGTATAGGTTTGTGTGTGCTGGGTTTACTTGGAAGGGTTGAACTTGATGGACTTTTTTCAACCCTATGTAACATCACTATGAGGTGAACGTTTTAGAAAATAAGGGGAAAAAACACAAATTGTAGAAAAATGTGATCTTGCTAATTATTAAATCAGCCCTTTTGTCTGTATTACCACTTTATTATACCTGACATGTACAGTAGTTGATGTCCTGTGCACCACAGTGACTCAGTGGGTAGTGCATTTGCCTTGCAGTGCTGCAGTCCTGATTGCCTGTATATTTTTCCCATTTCTTTGTAGGTTTCCTTAGGGTTCTCCTGCTTTTTCCCTCATGCAAAAGCATACTGGCAGGTTATTTCTCTATTATTAAAATTGGCCTTAGTGTGTCATTGTGATAGGGACCATAGATTGTAAGCTCCCTGGGCAGGAACTAATGTGAACAATGTATAATCTCCATCAAGTCCATCAAGTTTTTAGTATCACAATAGCCTTGGATACAAGGCTTGTCCAAGAACTCATCCAAGCCCCTCTTAAAGGCATTAACAAAATCTACCATCACTAGGAAGGGCATTTCACAACCTCACTTCCCCCATGTTGTGAAGATGCGCCGTACTATATAAAAACCAGAAAGTAAATAAAATAAATATGCATTTCAACAGATGTACAACACAATGCTAGGACAGGGTATGGTAGAGGGATTATAGTTTTTTTTATCCCCTAACACAGCACACGCTGGTTAAGGGAAAGGATGAATGACTTGGTAAATATATGGTAAAAGTCTTGTTAGAACTAACTAGTCACATAAATAGGTAATATATCTGCAAAGCGGGGATCATATGCCTAAAGTACTGTAAACATATCCATCTCTCAGTAAACTTCCTCTTTATATTCTCAATAATTGAGTTATTGTTTACAACATTACTTTTGGGCTTATGGTATTCACGGACAGTTACATTTTTTTAAATGTTTAAAATGTAGGATGAAGAATATACACTAAGGGGTCTATTCATTAAAGTACAAGTTTGAATCCCGAAATGGGAAAAATTCAGATTAAATGCGATAATTTCTAATGATCGCAAATATCACGAAAATGCTTCCGAAAAAATCGTATTAGTCACTATACTATCATATTGGCAAACCGAAAGTCATGAAATTTTCGAATCCGAACGATCGTAAACAGCGGAAAAAACCTTTCTGACTTTGATCCTTCTGTGCATGTTTTTGGAAGCCTCCCACAGAAATCAATGGCACTGTGCAGCTCCAACCTGGCCCAAGGAAAGTCACGATACGCGGCGCGACAATACGATTTTGTTAAAAAATTTGTTGCAAAGTACGCAAAAGTTGTGCAAAATACGAAAAGGTCGCACAAAATACACACAGTACGATCAAGTACCTGTCATACTTTAATAAATAGGCCCCTAGCTGTTTTACTGGTATTATTTTATCTTCACTCCAAACCAGTATATAAAAAGGAAAACAGTTCTTATATAGAAATAATTCTATATGTGCTAAAACTGCAATAAATTGCACTGCAATCTGACCAGATGTTCTTTTTTTTCCAGAAATGTCTGTTTTAATATTTGCTGCGCGTGTGTATTGACATTTACATGCTGTCTCATAAAAGACAGATTTAGATTATAAAGGTTATCCATTAAGTCCTAGTTCAGCAATGAGTCTCACCATGGAAACTAACTTGGGAGTTCATTGGGTTTTCCATGCAACACTGTCCTTATATGTACTATCAGCAAATGTCTGCCAGCTGTAAGCTAAGGAATTTTATTACAACTTGATTGTTTATCTTTAAGATTTGTCATTTACCATATTACTAATTGTCCTGTAAACTCAATACCATTAGACAAACAAAGTCTGTGAAACTGGCCAAGGGTTCAACCAGGAGATCAGTAGTAACAATGGTAGAACAGTGCAGGAATAGACTAAAGGTGGCCATACACGAGGCGATTTCGCTCGTTGTGCGATGAACGATTATATCGACAAACGATCGTATGGCGATCGAGTTCCCATACGATATGCCATCCACGGGCAACGATAATTCGGGAAAGATTTTGTCGCATCATTATCGTAAAATACCTACGATCGTACATCTACGTACGATCGATGTCGTTGACTTCCGCTGCTGGCAATCGTGACATGCGCAGAGAACAATCGTTGAAAGACAAATGTCTGACACTCACACCAACTGGCAGATTTTATCGTTAAACGACCAAAATTTTTAAACCTGGCCGATCGATTTTGGGGACGATAATGTCGGCTCGTTTAGTGGGCCGACGATCGTTCGAACACCACCAACTATACGATAACTTAACGATAGCATCGGATCGTTCGGGAATCGGTCGTTTGTAAGTAAAAAATCGGTCCGTGTATGGCCACCTTAACTCATAGGAGCAGGATGCTCTCAGGATACTGTTGGCTTGATCAAAATAACTGAATGATCTAGCTCAAAGAGGAGAAAGAGAAATGCTTAAAAAGCCCCTTACTTGGGAAATAACCTGCTACTGGAGCTGATAATTTACAGGTGTGAGCCAAGAAAATACAACACCAATTTTTACAATTTTGAACTCACATGGCCTCCTGTGGCACCAGGAGGAACAATGACTATGAATTGAAGGCTCCCAGTTCTAGACAGGGCAAATCTTAACAGACAGTCGGTTCATTTGATGTCATCTGTAGAGAGGAAATATGTTAGAAAGTGCTTACATTTAAGCTCTGCTACGTAAATGTATTTCCCTTTATATGCTAAGATGAGATCTAGCCAATTGTAAATGTATTTTCCTTCATAAACTAAGATGTTAATCCCTCAGCATCCAAGCATCTAGTTGCCTAGCGAGTGAAAATACATTTTCTTTAATCTTAAAATGCATTTGAAGAGTTGCTGTTATCAATACTGGCTGGCTCTACAGTAAAAAACAAACATCTCTATGCTGATAATTAAACCACAATTTCAGTCTAATGACCTGTCTCCTACTCAATGCATTTTGTTCTTCACTGGCTCCCTCAAAAATAACTTCTGTCATGGGTCATGAAGACTTTTCTTTATTTAGCTATAGAAAATATACCCAGTGTGTTCATAGTAGTGGCTTTATAAGTGGTATATATATATATATTGTGGCATTCTATTCTGTATGTGTGGCTTGAAGAGACCATAGCCAAAGTTTATTTTTTCAGTTCTCTAGTATGCAGGTTCATTTATGAGCAAAAGAAAACAGCAGCTGTAAAAATATTGTATCAAAATAAAATATAGAATAATGTGATCATATTTTTTGCTTGAGGAATTGCATTTTTTGATATGCTGAAATGCAATATTTCTTTGTAACCAAGTCTGTACTATAACTTGGCCTTGACTATACAAACCTTGTAGGGAAATACAGATCATCTACAAAAGTTCAGCTTTAAAAGCAGCATGCATGCCATCGAAAATATCAACTCAAAGACAAGCAAATCTTTTAGAGAACTAATGGAGAACAGGAAGCAGATGTCCAAAGTTGCATGAAAGGTCAGCCTATAAAAGCCATGGCACTGGGAATTGTAAGGAGACAATTTGACTGTACTGTTTGTTTACACTATAGTTCAGTGTGGGGTGTCTTTACTAATTTTACTGCTGCTTATATGAACAACTAAAAGGTAACTTTATTTATTTAACAATTGTAACAATGCATCAGAAAATTTAATTTTAAATATGTTTAAAGGTGGGATATCACAATCTGTAAGTTTTCTTGCTAAATCCCCAGTGTAGAATTGTATGCTATTGTTATATATATATTTATAATAACCCCTTCTCCCCCCCACCACACACACACACTGTACATAATCCCAGGATTTCTAAAGGTCACTACACTCCAGGGTGACTTTCAATATATATATTATGAGTGAGGGAGGTTTTTATATCTGATATGCACTGGAGAGATATTGACTGAATCTTTACTGTTCTGTGCAAGACCCTGTCAGCTTGTGGACACAATGTTAAGAGGGGGAGTGAAACACCACCATCAAATTGCTTCCTCTGTTTGCTCTAAAAAAGCAATTTCAGATATGTAGTTATTTTGTTTTTCTAGTTTGTACCTTACCATCTTCTTGTTACAGACAGATGCCTTGAGGTAAATGCCTCTTCCCCACACCTAAGAAACCCAAGAAGAGGTTGCCATTGCGCCTTTGCCTTCCCCAATAATACTGGAGATTTGTACATACTAGGTCTGTCTGTCAGACAATGTAGGTGTTTATACAGTAGTTAGTTTTGCTGCCTCACATTGCTGGGAACTTGATTTTGACCATGGCACGTGTGAGTAGAGCTTGTAATGTCTCCCTGTTTGTCTGGGGTTTTACTGTACATAAAGCTTTCCTTCCAAATGCCTTCTGTTAAATGACTTACAGTGAATTTGCTAGGTAATGTGTCCCGGCTTTAGAAATAAAGCATAATAGGGCTAACAATGGTTTGCAGTAGATTTAAGTGCAAAGGAAATAAGATTCCAGCTTTGTCAAGGCTTCTTGTTGACAATGAGGAAGAACAGTAGTTAGACGTATTCCCCACTGCAACTTATTAGAATGAGGAGAGGATTTGAATCTTCTGGAAGAAGTTTCAAACATTCTTTCTTTAGCAATTGGCACCGGTAATTACTGGTTCCCGATTTATTCGGCAGGTGCACTAATCCCAAAAGAAGAGAGCATGAACTCCAAATTGTTATTATGAGATGCTCTTCCAAAGTTCTTAGGCAAATAATAAACAGTATTGCAAGTGAAATATCTGGTAGACTCCTAGAGCTGACTGTGTACTCACTGTGCAGATTGGGGGAAGAGAGAGTCTCTTGTTCTATAATTGGCTATCAGAGTACCCAGTGGTCAGGATGCCGAAGGCTACAGTGCCTTTGCCCCTCTCTCTTGTCTACAGGTGTATACTATCATTTAACATTCTGCTGAAAAGTCACTGTCTGCATCCCTAGGTGACCTGAACATTTTTTGGCAGGTACAGTACAATATGAAAAGTGCCTGAATGCTTTTCTTTTGCCTGGAGGAGTGTGGTTAGGCCGCAGGAGGCCAGAGTCTCAAAGTTGCTGGTTCCTCGTGCCAATGCAGCCATGTGCATCAATTAAGCCGAATGAACTGCAGTTCTGAGAGGTACAAGGAAGCCATTTAACAGTGTATAGGAACTACAAGAAGCAGAGAATATATAGCATAGTATGTATAAAATCATAATCCTCTTAATTTGAAGCAGAGGTGAGAAGATGAAGGGAACTAATAGGAGCACCAGGTAAGTGATTTTAATCACGGGGGGGGGGGGGGTGCCTAACATTTGGAACCCCCCAGGGATTTTGACCTTCCTTCTCCCTTTAATGAGCCCCAGTGTCCGCCTTACATCTATTTGCAAGAGCAAGTCTTCAGTGGGAAAGTTACTAGCAAATTTCTTCTTTTGTAGCTGGTTTCACACTTTCCGGAAAATCTAAATATACCCTGAGGCTACAGAGAGTGCACAATCTTAAATGATAAAAGATTGATAAAAAAGTGCCTGTAAACATCAAAGTTAATAATGTTGAGGTTTTATGGATTGCACAATATTTTAAAGAGTGCTAAGATTTCTCTTTTATTTATGTTTGTCTTCTATAATGAAAGCAAGTTTGTGTGTGTGTGTGTGAGTATTGCAGGTACATAAGATACAATAGATTCTGTAGAATGCCATAGATACTGGTTTCAGTATTTACTAGCAACAGAGTGGCAAGATCAAAGCGAATTAGAACTAAAGTCGACACTAAAAGGGTTAATATAGCCATAACCACTGGCTTGCATATCAAATAAGAATACTACACAACGCTGTATAATGTGACTGAGAGCTAAAGTAATGTTCGACTTTCTTTTGGTAGTTCATTAGTTAATGTAGCTACATTTTAAATAAAAATACACAGGTATAGTTTGTTTTTTAATTTGTATTGGTTTTATAAGTCATATAAGATCACCTAATTCACTGGTTTTCTGTCAAGCATACAAACAGATCATTAAAACGTTTGGATTTCAGAGGCATTGTGATCCAATAAACATTCAGTAGGTGGAGCCACTGTTGTTTGGATTGGGTGTCTAACTAAGGAATTCTGAATGAAGAGGATTTTCTATCCAAGGAGGCTGACCAGTCAAGCATGTTGTTCTGAAGGGCATCGTTAAAAAAGGCATTTAAGATTTTTTTCCCTTCTTCTGGATGCATGTGCTCATTATTCCTTGAATTCTTTTTTTGGCATTTCTGAGCAAAAATACATGGATGAGGAATTCCTATGAATATTGCATGAGCTGGTGCATTCAGCTGAATGAATTCAGTGACAGTTTGTAGCTTGCAGACAAACCACATTCACAACAGACTACCCTGGTACGGAAAGGACTTTGGTGCAGTATCAGAGAAACCGTCAGGCTCATGAAGCCCTCCCTCACAGCCGTGGTTAGTAAGTCATTATGTGCCGTGATGGCACATTAAGCAGGTTCACAATCTGCATTTAGTTGCCTCATCAGCAAGCACACTTCATCCTACAGAATTACCTTAAGGTGATATGTTTTTTGTGCCAAGCATCTGAAGCATCATCTGAGATGACAGCAAAAGATTCTTCCAATGAACTTGCTACACCAGATTCAGATATATACATAAGGACTTTTAAAGAACATATGCACTTAGAACTGGAACTTCCCAGACTTTCTGGGAAAAGGACCACAACATCCCCAAAAATCTCTCCCAGAAGCTCTCCAAGGAATTCACCGTGCTTTTTCAGAAAGTTGCTCGTTAATAAAAGCATTCGTCAGCGGCGGCGTTTTACAGTTGCACATACATGGTAAGATCATTATCAATATGTGTACTTGTTGTTAAGTGGCTGCGTTACATACTGTTTTGCTCCTGGATGCAACTGATATTGGTGTTAAATATATTATGGCAAAAAAGTTTATATTTTGTCACTTGTAATTTCTGTTCTAATGTTGGCATTTTGATTTTTATACATTGTGTTTAACAAGTGAATGTTTTTTCTAAATATATTTTTTATGCATGTTTAATTTTGTTGGCATTCTGGTAAATTATATACCATTTTTATGATGTTCCCGACCCTTGTTACAAGTGGAACAGTTTGCCATAGGTTAATATTTGATTGTAATTAAAACTGACATGCCACAAATTAATAGACTTGTTAAATGTTACACTAGCCTTGTGCCTTAATGCAATGTAAGTCAAATGTAAAACTGTAAATGCAACAAAAGAATGTTTTGTGACATACAAATTTACTTTTCCGCATTTACTTTATGTGTAATTTTTTTTAACGTACATTTATGCCAAATAATAAAGAAATCCAAAGCGGCAGAAAATTCTTTATAACATGATGTAGAATGATGGTTCTTTTAATCAAGTAGGAAGAGATGTCAGTTCACCTAATGTCAACATTTTTGTCCTGCAGTTATCTGCCTGAACCAGATATTAGGTACTGAGAAGTAAATGTGTCTGTGTGCTGCTGATAACGTATTTGTTGACTGATATATAGTTAGGTGTTTACTGTACAAGGAACTGGTTTATACTGTAGTTAAGAATAAATGGACAGAAGCTTCAAGATAGGGACAACTAGGTATCTGCCACCTTTGTTGGCTGGCAAACACCTCATGACCTTATGTCAAGGTTAAAGTGGTTCCCATAAACACAGAAACAGATAATGATGATTTTTTTTAAATTAAACATTAAAATACATTTACTGGACATTTGATTCCGAAATTATTAGTATAAACCTTGCTCAGGGAGAAAGCGTAAACAATGCACCTACGTCATATGCACTGTTGTCAGGGATGCACCAACCAGAATTTGATTTGGCAATTGCCCTTATTCCAGCACTTTTTGCAAGGTTCGGATTTGGCTGTATCCTCTGCTTCTAGGCAAACTGAACCCTTAGGGCTGTGTTACACAGATAAAACTGTACTGAAACACCCCTTGTCTGTTAGGATTGACTTAAATGACATCTGCCTCTCACATGGCTCATGGGGTAAATTTTAGGCTTAAAACACTAATGGACACTTTTTATCCAAAATCTGCCCTATGTGTGCAGTGACAGACAAATGCCACATGTGACATAGCTCAGCACAAAACAACTGAAGGTGACAATTTCTTGTCAGATAACGTGTTCAGATGTGAATGAATATAATTGCACATAATTGTGGGGCACTGTCGCAGGGTATTTGTTTGGTTAAGGTTTAAATAAGGTTAAGGTATAGATGCTTATGCTAGTATGGTAGGTGAACATAGGAATATTTTGCTTCTGAGTAAAGACAAGTCTTGAACAATGTAATTTGACAAATGCCACTTTTATGCTAATCAGTTATTTGCATTTTGCACATGTATGTTATTAGTTATCACAGACATAGAATTCTGATAAAGATTTATAAGATGTACCTGTGCCACAAAACAGCAGCCAATGGAAATAAATATATGTTGCATCCAGAAAACAAAGCTTGGTATTTGTGGAGAGTTATATGATTCGTCTGAGCCAGTATCCTATAGCAACCAATCAGATGTTTTATTTAATTATTCTTCCGACTGCATGCAGAACAGGAAAACTTGACCATTTCATTACAATAATGTTTACGTAAGGATAGAATGTAAAGCTCCTGACATACTTTGTTGGCAGTAGTTTTTTCTGTTTTAGTATTCCATTGTCTAAGCAAATTGTGTCCATAGTGTAAAATTGTAAACAGATGCTAGTTGCAAGTTGCAGTTCAGCAGTGGTGTAAAAGCTGTGTAATTACAAATCCTGCTGGTCTGGAATCGTACACTTCTTATATATCTTCTAAATGATGTGGTGGCTTAGTAGAAAATAGAGATGTCCTATTCCCTTCTAATGGATCTGCAGTGATTCACTTAATTCAGTTAAGATTTGATTTCCTTTTCAAATCATTAGTAGGTGGGCTATAGTGGCTTTGAAGTAAATTCCACCAGTGTCCTGAGAATGGTCATCTATTTATTCTTTAAGTAAATGAACCAAATCACTTCATTGCTCTAATTTGGTCTAACTTCATATTCTACATTACAGACTTCATATTCTACATGACAGCAGACGTCCTGATTGCTGGAGTCTGCTGTAGATTTTTAAAGCACACCCATATGCTTTTAATGTTTACCTTTGGCATGACTTTTAGGGCTCTGGCGCACGGGGAGATTAGTCGCCCGCGACAAATCTCCCTGTTCGCGGGCGACTAATCTCCCCGAAATGCAATCCCACCAGCGAAAATGTAAATCGCCGGTGGGATGGCATACGCGGCGGCACGATTTCCTCTCAAGGAAACTTCCGTGATTTCACTGAAATTGCGCCGCCGCGTATGCCATCCCACCGGATGGCATACGTGTGATAACCTCACTGAACTAATGTTTGCTGTGCTCAGCTACTGCTAGAGAAGACCAATGTAGCATTATTAAATAGTGAGAACCTAGAAGCTGGGTTGAAGACAGCTGTGCCACGTCATTGGTCCATCTGCTTACATCTCTCTGCTCCTAGTTAGTGCACCAACTGGAGGAATCTATATTGTATTAGGCTAATAAAGATTACTCAATGTATGTATATTTTTATTTTCAAAATTAATAGAACAAAGTGGGGATCATTGCAATAGAAAATATGTATAAATTACACTTGCATTAAAGATTAGGAGTAAAGTGTCAAAGGGCCAAAAGGAAGGTGGACCCTGCCCTGTATAGGTTATAATCTAAGTGCAAGGGTAACCTACAGACACAAAAAGGATATTGTGTGCTGTTGGTTACAGTGGTTTACACTGCAATATAAGTGTCAATTCCCAGTTCAGGTGCTGTGTGAGTGATCCAAGAGGCAGTCTTCGAGTATAGTCCTGAAAGGACTAAGTGAGGATTCTCATTGAAGGAATTTAGAGATGGCATTCAAAATATAAGGCAAGGTAGAAAGGCGTATGGTGGGAAACAGCAGTGGGGGGTCCAACCAAGCTGGTGGTCTGAGAGGAGTGGAGGAGTTGGCCAGGAAAAAATTGACCTAAGAGAAGAGATGTAGTGAGGTGCAGAAGATTAAAGGGCTTTGAAGGGTATGAGTATGAGTTTTTTGTTTTATGGAAAGTTCTGATAAGTATTTCAGCAGGGGAGGGGCCTGTACCGACTTGGATGGGAGGAGGAGAATTCTGTCAGCAATATTTTATACAGATTGTAGATGGGGGAGAGAAGGGAGGCCAGTTAGTAGCAAGTTGCAGTAGTCTAGTCAGTATTTGTCAGATGAGACAAATCAGTATTGTACATACCTTCCCTGAAACCTTTAGCAAAAGCATTAGAAAAAGCATAGCTGTAATGATTCATTTTCTCAGAGGTTTCTCAAGTCAAAAAAGTTTACTTTGACCAAAATGTGAAAGTTTTGTGGCTCTGGCAGATGTTTCTTTACGTTGTAGTAATTAGTTGTCATTGTATACAAATTTCTGATGTATTTCTGTTTTGATTAAAACAGGGCTTTTAAACCAGAGGCCAGCAGGCCACATGTACCCCTTCAAAGAATTGATATGGCCCCCAGTCTGGTTAAAGGCTTTGTAGACTTCACTTTTTGAGATCTTCATTTAAATTTTATCTAGCTCTGGAACATGACTTAAAGGATCTGTAGATTTCACTTTTTGACACCTTCATTTTTAATCAAACCCTGGAACATGTTGTATGAGAAATAATCAGTCCACTATATGTAATACTGTACATTGGACAACAGTGTTTTGAAACATGGCTAATAATTGCTCTTGTTTAAATATTAGCCATGTTTCATGCTCTTGTGCATATTTGCATATCTGACTTTTCCTCTTTGTTATATCCAGCTAAATAGAAGGAAGATTCTAAAATAACTAGAAAATATAGAGTTTCTTACTGACCTCTATAAAAACAGTACTATATAATAGCATTATAAAATGCACTGCATTCACTAGATTTTGCATAGTGCATCAGAACATGTATTCCCAGTGAGCTGACGTAAATGCACATAAAACACCAAGGCTGAAGTCATCAAAATCAATCTGAAAGAAACTTATTTCTTTAATACATATTGTACTCAGGGGATTATTGTTGTTTGTTTGTGAGCTTGTAAAAATAGCCTTTAGACATGATTTTATTGCAAGATGCACACAGTTTCCTCTATAAATACATACTTGCCCTTTTTATCATATCTGAATTGTTTCATTTAAATGGTTGGGCAGTGTTAGAAAACATTATATTGTGAATTGTGCCTATTGTGCTTTAACCTAATAGAGTATCTTTGCACCCTTTGCTTCATGATTAAGTTGGCTTACTAGCAGGTATAAATGTATAAAGGAACTTTGAATCTCTACACAGTGGCAGGAATTTGTTAAAGCCCATCAGTGTTCATTATATTACCGGCTTGTAGTCAATAAATTAAAATGTGCTAAGCAGGGGATATCAAGAGATTACCATCACCTATGAAGTGCATTGTGCAGCCAATTTCTCCTTAGAGATAAAATTAATAAAAATAGATTTCTAGTTCTTTCTGTGCCCATCAAGATATGAACCACTGAAGAGTGCTGCCTTAAAAAAGTATTGATTGCAGTTGAATTGAACATCCAAATCTGGGTACAAAGTTTCCCTGAAAATAGCACATAATAACACCCTGAAGATTAACTTATCCTGGCAATAGGATAGAATAAGGAGCTTTAAAGTTGTCATAAAAGAACATCCAGCAGGGGATGTATTTTAAAACTTTAGTCAACTGCGCTGTGTAATATCAGCCGAAGCAAAAAATACAGTATGTAAAAAGCAAAGTGTTCAGTAAGTCTCCTTTATTTCTTTTCCCCAAAGATAACTACATTTGTCAAATATTAATTCATCTATGCCTTTATTGATATACTGTATGGAAAATATCTTCTGATGATGAACAGCTTAGCCAATCATTTAAGTATTGTTTACGGTAGAGATCTGCCTTTAAATGACCACTAGAAGTACAGTATTTGCCATAAAATTCAATAAAGGGCATTTTTTTGATGTATAATAATTATGTACTGTTTTTATGTTAATCAAGAAAATCATTTTAAGTCCTGACACAATCGTGTTAAACTCAGGCAGGCCCTGGTATGCATGCAAATAGGTGCATTATCTGAAATGTATAATCTTATTTCTAGGGTAACCAAACCAAATGTTTGTTCAAGTCCAAGATATCATTCCACTGATGCCATTATCATTTGGCATACTTATAAAGTTCTGTTGGAGATACTTATATAGAACTAATCTACCAGCTCTGACAAGCACCAGTCTGTTAAATGAAAATGGGCAGCTGAAATTACTGTAATGTTAATGCTACTTGATGTCTACATTCCATGCTCTTGTAGTCATCATTTCCATCTAGAGATAGCAGTTTCCTGTGGCACACACACTAGTCTGCCAAAGTGGAACTCCGCTGTATAAGGATGTTCTGTTCCCTCAGTAGTGTAGATTTAGGATTTAGTATTTTGGATGGAAATAATTGTTTAATCTTTTCTATCAGTCCAACTTGTGAGATACTTTAAATCACCTCAGCGGGAAAATGTGACACTATTTTGTAAAATATGTTGTAATGTAGTTGCCAGTTTAGATATGTTTTGTCAAAGCATGAACCAAATGCTCAATCACTGTCTTTCTGATTAAGATATTTGTTTGATAAAGAGGTACTTTTTAAAAATATAGGGTTGATTCGCTAAAGTGCGATAACACATATCGCATGCTTTTTTGCGTTAAAATTGATGCGAAAAAAACGCGCGATTCACTAAAGTATTATCGCATCAGTTAAGTCGCATATCGCATGCGTTAATTAGCGTGCAACCGCATGCGTTAATTTTACCACATTGCATTAATTAGCGTGCAGAAATAATACTAACGCATGATTCACAAACACTTAGACGAGCTAAATATCGCATTAGTCTATGCAAAAATGAACACCTACTTGAAGCAGGAGGTAAAAAGTACAGTTCATGAGCTTTTGGCAACACAATATGGACTTAGCAGTGTGATTTATTCAAGTATGTGTTGGCCCTAGATTGATGCATCCTCCAGTTTGCAGGGAAATGGCCATTTTAAAAAAAAGTAGTTTTTTTTGTAATGCTGTGTATGGCTAATATGGTGTGCACGCGATAAGTAGCGCACATGCGTTAATTTGCGCGCGCAACAAGTAGAATGCTGTGTTAATTAGCACGTGTTGCGCCGAATGCTGTACGAAAATAGTCTTCGAGACTTAAATAACGCAAACAGCATCGCGTCTAAATTAACGCAAATCTACATTTAGTGAATCGTGCGTTAAGACGCGAAAAATTAGACGCGATAAAATTTTTAACGCATGCTATAAATAGCGCTCGTTTTAACCCACTTTAGTTAATCAGCCCTCATGTCTTTTATTTGTCTTTGCATATGAAAGCATTTTTCTGCAATTATGCAACGTGAGTGTTTTAGTAAAGACAGTTCCCAGTATTGTCTAAAGCAAGATATTTTCTGGCATTTTGTAGCCATGACAAAATACTGGCTAAAATAGCACAGTGTGTCATTGCCCTTATTCTCTAGTGATATCTCTGATTTACCTAATTCTGTTTAAACATGCCAGGGGAAAGCAAGATATCTCCATACCATAAAACAAAGAATACCTAAGACATGCTAAATGTTTGTACAGCCCCTGTTCCATAACAAGGAATTCCTTTTATTTGCCAGTTATTAGAGATATGCCAAATCTTGGATTTGGCCAAATGCCATCACTTTTTAAATTTGGACTAGGACAAATCCTCAACCAAATAAGAATTCATAATAACATGCAACCTTGAAGCACCGGGCGATAGTGATGTGTGGGTTGGCCTGAAATCCAAACAAGGGGGTGGGGAGGGTTTAGATTGCCATACACATGAGATTTGCAGTTGGGTTCAAGTTGAGCTCCTTCTTCCACTCTCCCTGCCTGCTACTTTACTAAGCCCTGCTTCCTCCTTTGGCCCCCTTTATTTATAGGTATGTGCCTGCTCTGTCCCCTATGTGACATCAGCGATGGGGTGGGGCATGTGCAGGCTTTTATATTGAAATAGATTGGGCGTGGGTTGGAAGCAATTGGATTAGGGTCAGGTACGTGTTGACTTTCTGTCAACCCGCACATCATTATTGGGCATCAGAAGGTAAAAACAGTATGTTCACCGATTATGCAAATTTGTTGACTCATGTTTGAATATATACGTTTGATGCTTGCCATAAAGATAAGCAAATAGTGCCCAAACAAATAATATCTTTGCAACACATTATTATTCTTGTGTGTGTGTGTTGCAGTATTCATTGTGAGAAACAAGCATTGTGAATACAATAACTATAAACTATCTGTGCTTTTACTAAAAGCATTTAAAAGCACTGCCTTTTTCACTTAATATTTGGCTAAAGCTTCTTCTAAAGTGTCTTCATTAGATTGTGAAACTTGATTTTAAATAGGAGTCATAAATAAATAGTGACTGCTTAATAAGATAATATCATGTTTACATTTCGGCAATAAAGTAGAATGATACTTATTATAAAGCACACAGCAGGACTAGAAGTACAAGTGGATAAAATGGAAATCTGTATATAACACCAGTTATTAGGCAACCTGTGTTTAATTGGAAGGCATTTTCAGCAACAGAAACATAATTTTGGGCTTATCAATTTGTTTGTGAATTTGAGAGTGTTTTTTTCTAATTCGAATAAGCTTGCTTTTAAAAAAAATGGAATGCTTGCTAAATTATTAATATGGAAAACTCATTTGAATAAAAAAACTTAAACACTTCAAATTTGTGAGTTTACAAACCCCCACAAATCTTGAAAAACTTGTAAATCACAAATTGAAAATAAGGCTTGACTCAGCCTAGGCCAACTCTCATTGACTTCTATAGAAAGTCACAAGTTTTTAGATGCCTACATTTTACATTTGAGTTTTTGGATTTTTTTATCTTAACAAATATCATTTGAGTTTATAACAGACAACTGTCTGTTTATAAAGCACCTCACCTATTAGCTTCTATTTACAATACAGCTGAATCCCCACGTATTTCAGGGTCCAAAATAAAATGTTATAAAACCCAAAAATCTGTATAAATTTAAATCAGGGTCAAATATTCAAAGTTTGCAAGCACAGGATTCAGTTTTTCTTTGAAATGCAGTACAGGTACTGTGTTAATGACCAGGTTTAAGCAGTGTAGCATTCATATTACACTGTGGGGCAGCATTAGCAAGGCCAGAAAACCTAACATACGGTAATGTAAAATCAAGGTTTGACTTTATATGTACAGGTTAATACTAACATCTACAGTTTAGCAGATTAGTGTCTTTAACATAAGACTTAGTGAAACAGTCTTATTGGCAAATAAGATGCATGTAGGAACAGTAAGTAAACATGTTTGCATGTTATTGTTATTTGATGTTGCTTCTCCTTTATCTATATTTTCTGTGACTGCAATGTTTTATACAGAATGGTTTAACTGTTGTGTTGTGTATACCCCCAAACAATGTAGGTCTCTATAAAAATATATTGCATAAACTCATATGTAAAATTTATGTCTAAATAAACCATTTTATAAAAATATACTTTTTTAGTAGTATGTGCTGTTGGGTAATCCTAAATAAAAAATTGCCATTTTAAGAATTAAGGGCCGCCTCCTGGGATCATAGGATTCACGGTGTACACAAACAAGCCAAGGCACACATACATGCTAGGCCACTTCAGCCAATTAAAGAAAAGAGTTCTATCTTTTGCTTCCACACTTCTTACTGTTACAAATAAAGTTGCATTATTTCTGGTCATGTGATCTCTAAGGGAGCACACAGCCCATCACAAAATGGTGGATCAAGGCAAAGGATGTAAAAAAGCAATATTTACTGATTTGTCTATTCCAGTTTTGCAGGATTCTTATATAGGTCACTTAACATAATATAAACTATCTGTTGGTTAAGTAATCATTCTGGGTATAGTTTTCCTTTAAGAAAATACAAGTTCTATACTAATAACAGCCTTTTATTGAAGATATCCCCTAAACCCCTAAAATGGTATTAGTTATAATTTTCCCCTGGTTGGTTGCTTTATAGAACTTGGAATACACACTTCAGCATTACATGTCTGTAACAGAAACTTTTCATAGAGAGAACACACAGGAAGAGGAAGAAGAAAGCACATAGGGTTACAGGTCAAATATAAGATCATATTGTTAAGAAACAATAAACCCTCCCTTGCAGGAAGTAACATTTATATGCACTAGAACAATCTCTGTCTGTTTTCCAACACTCTGTTTATACCATCTGTGAACATTTCACTCAAAAGGGCAACCACATATTATTTTAAGGAAAAATTAACTGATTATTTATGAATTGTGTCTTAGATCAATCAGCATTTCATAGTTTTACTAACTCAGTCTTCCTTATGTCCTTATCCTCAGGGAGTGACAGAAGGTCTTTCTTTTTTACATACAAATAACACAGACTGGCTGACCAGTTACCTAAATGTTATTTGCCATTAGTAACAGTGGAGATATACTAGGATAAAACAATTTACAGATTTTTGTTTTGCCCCATTAATGTACAGGCTATCCTTTCTGTTTAGAATTGTCTTTTGAAAAACTAAAGTAGTTGTTTATCAGTGCAGTAATTGTTTTATGTCAGAATATGGGGTAACAAGCAGAAAACAGGTTCTGATGAAATGTGCCTGCTTATGGCCCAGGCAACCTTCATAAGAGATTCTAGATTCATACTTTACCCAGTTGGGCTGCTCAAGTCTGAACAAGTAAAGAGCCCAAGAAGCTTTCTTTGTTTGCTTAAGATTGCAGCTGCCATTTTAGCTTGGTCTTCATAGCTTCCTGCTGTATATCTCCCTAAGGGAGGGGGGAGGGAGTTCTTAACATTCTTTTGGGAGGGGGAGCAGGAGAGGGGAGAGAGTAGAAAAATGTACAGACTCTGGCCCCAGGAATGACGTATTTTTCTGAGAGAGGAAGTCAAACCTGAAGAACATTTTTACAAAAAAGGAGACAAGAAATCATGTTTCTTTTGATAGAGGACTTAGTGCAGCTTTTCTGTTCTTATGGCTGTATTTACATAGACCTTTCTGATAAAGCTTTCCTTCTCTTTTAAGGCAGCCAAACTGGCTAGGTTGTCCTCATAAAAGCCACAGGATGCAGAAAATGTATAAATTATTTTTTACTGAGCCAGCACAGCATTCACAACAAGACTTCTGTCTCTGTGACACACATTGGGCTTCTGCCCATGCAATACAACCACATTATTGGGGTTGCCACCTGTCCGGTTTTGTCCCAGGCAGCCCTTCTGAAAACTGGGCTGTCCAGGTCAAAACCGGATAGGTGGCAACCCTAATTATGTGGTCATATTGCATAGGCAGAAGCCCAATGTGTGTCACTGAGACAGCAGTTGTGAATGCTGTGCTGGCTCAGTAAATCAGTCAAAACTACCTGCCCAGTTTTCCCAATTTAAAAAAAACGAACAAATTTGACGAGGCGATCGGGCAATCGCCGATCGACACATCATAGCCCCGCCCAGATCTACAGCCACTTTGCAACCCTACACATAATGCTCAGATGAAACTGCACCCTGAGGTGGCATATATGCTTTGAAATTTTGGTAGTATGGTTGAAATTAACTAACCAAATCTGAGCATGTATAGCCTTGTATTCAGGCTACCAATATTTCCAGTATGGTCACATCAGCTTATGAAGTTAAAGTACCCCTTGGATCCACTTGGCTTTTCTATATTGCTGATGCATTTTCTCGGTCTCACAATGAGGGTTTATTTAGGGTTGGTTAATATCAATTACAAGCATTATCTTGTTATTAAGGAAGACGAAAATAATTTATTAAAATCAAATATTTATTTATTTAGCCCTTTGACTTTGTATAAAGTTTAGGTTTAACAGTACCGGACGTGGCATGAATATTTTTGGAATCTACTGTATATTTCTGGATATAGCTCTGATACCATTTATAATAATAATTTTATACAAATGATTATGTTTTAACAGCAAAGCTTTGCAGTTAAGTCTTTAGTTTGTAATATGTACATTTTTAAAAGTTATATATAAAAATATGAAATTGCTACTTTATGATGCAGATCAGCAGATTAAAAAAAGCTGTGAAAACTAAAATAATTATTTGGTTAGTATTTTAAACCAGCCATGAAAAGTATGCCATATAAGCATTACTTTAATTGGTCATAAGTGTCTTCATTTTGTTTTCCATAGTACTGTATATGCTTATTATGTGCAGTTAAGGCAAAACTGAGGAGATTCATGTCGCAGCTGTATGAAAAAAAAATAGTTCATATACTGGAGGACACATCACCAGTTGTGACAGGCAGTTCATATTCTCTCCCTACAAACCTATGAAATGTATTTAAAAAGCAAAGAGTACTTGGCTTATTACTAGGATTTAAAAAACATCCCTTATTAAACAAATGATACAAATTAGTATATTTGCATAATTTTTAGTAAAAATTTATGTATAAAATATGAATGTCTTTTTACTGTATTTGTGCGTGTAAATTCAATTAAATAATGCTTTAATATAATGTTTTTAGTAATGGATTATTATAGCATATAGCAATGCCTGGATTTGAAACTGGCCAGTGCTGGAGGTAAAGACCCATACTATGATTGTGGTGTTGAAAATTTTGATTTTGCCACCAGGTTATTAATACAATCATAGTATGGACAACATAAAAAGCAAGAGGAAATGGAACAGTGCAGATTGCATGGTCAGATGCTCTCATTAATATGCTGCAACAGTATGGTGCCAGTGTGTCATGAAATGGTGGGCCAACAGTATCGTAAAATACTGGGACCGTTGTGCCTTAAAATGACAGAGTGACACAAAATTCTGGGTCACCAGTGTCATGAAACATTTTACAGCTGAATGATGAAATGCTGGAGCCACACTCCATCAATAAATGCAGGGGGTCTTATTTTTAAAATTATCTGAACTGATGAGAGATGTCAAGGCAGGGAGAGGCCCACAAAGCTTAGTACAGACAGCCCTGAAGAAAAAGCAATGGTTTGTGCTGAGTTACTGGAGTACCTGGTTACCACCAATAATCACTCTAATTATCGGATTCATTTACAGCTAATTGGAGCTAATTGTGGAAGTACCAAGCACTCCAGGAAGCAAAAAAAACAGCGTGCAGACTTCCTTCAAATATTTCCACTGATCATGGACCACCCGTTGAGACTGTTTGGAATTGTTTTCCAAAGACTCCTGTAAGCTTACAATAGGGTATATAAATGAGCCCCCAAAGCATGTTCAGTGCTTTATTCTTTATATAGTTTGCTATAATATAATCACAATTGTGTTATGTGTGTCACCATGGTGCTCACCTTGTATGTGTGTCATCTGTGTGGGATGTTATTCTACATCTTAATACTCCTTAACATTGACTAGGATCAGATGAAGGCATTTGTTCAGGAAGGAAAACAAAGGAAAACTCCTACAATTCTATATTAAAAGACTGCTGCAATATTATGAGTTGTTTTTTTACATGAGATAGACAGGCAAGGTTTTGGTAGCAGTAGTTTTTTTCTGAGTTAAATTGAGGCCCCATAATATTCCTGTACTGGGCCTCACTTGTGGTGCCTTTGGTTTGTACCCCAGCCATTGTGCATTCTCCAGTGTCTCCTATACCTACACCTGCTATACCTGCACCCTAACTGTAATGTCCTTTTTTATACTATATGATAAGAATGTGTTTTTAAGAATTATGTGATTGAATAGATTTTCTTTAAACATCCTAAATATTTTACATTTAGAAATACAAAGTAGAATTATATTCAAAAGACTAGCCTTTGATTTTCTTTTTCTTTTTTACTCAGTGTCCAGATTTATTGTGTTATTTGGCTAAATCTTTTGTGGAGGATTCATTAGTCAACCATTTATAGATTTCATCCATCTGTAATATTTTATTACCCTTGTATGTGACACTATGATGCCAGATGCACTGGGACATTACATGATGTAATAGATTGCATGCTAAGCCTGTTATAAGTAGTACTTGGGGGGTATGGGGTGACTAGAATAGCTAGAGCACAGTCTAGACCAGAGCTCAGAGCATATGGAATTCTTCAAATAATATAAATAAAAACTATGTGAAATCCCTTTTAAAAAGTGTTTGATGTCTGACAAAGCAAAAAGAAAATTTTCTTTCATATCTACCTCTCAGCAATTCTTTATGTAGGCTTGGTATAGGACTTGGGGTTGTTTACTAACATTGGTGATAAATATCACTGGTGATGTTTCCCATAGCAACCAATAAGCAGGTAGCAATTTGAACAGCCACCTGCAGGTTAGAAAACAAAAGCAAAGATCCTATTAACTGCTGTGGGCAGTATCACTGGTGATATTTATCACCAACATTAGTAAACATGCCCCTTGTATAATTGGTGTGTGCTTCCTTTGCCTAGATCAGTGCTGTCTAACTTATTACATGCAGTGGGCCAATTATTTCTCATATAGAATGTTCGAGGACCAGAATAAATTAAAATGATGGCATACAATAAACTCTTTGAGCCTTGAGCCTTTGAGCAGACATGGGGCCATACAAATCTACTGGAGGGCCACGTCGGGCCAACAGGCCTCCAGTTAGACAGCTCTAGTCTAGATGATGTATAAGGGCTAATTGTCTTTCAAAACAACCAACTGCAAAACAAAAACAAGATTGCTGAGAGGAAAGATAGTGACAACCAAATTAATTATTTGAAAAGTGGGGCAACATTTTTCATGTCCTGTTATCAATAAACTGCTTAAAGTGCTTAAAGTAATAAACAGGTATCAGCACCTTCCTATACGGGACAAGAAAGACCACCATACAATTTTACATAGGCTATAATTCTTGTGTAGTCAGGGTATACAGGTGGGAGGGTGGGAAATAATTATATACTTTTTTTTTCCTGAAGTCCTGAAGCAAAGTGGGAGCTATACCTTCTCCCTGAATCTTAAGATACAAGCAAGAGAAATCACCCAAAAATGTAATTAATTATTTGTAATATCCATATTTGAAGGTGGCACATTTTCACTCCATGGATACAGTTTCTGTTCTAAAAGTGCCCCTGAATTTAACAGCATGGCCGCTTTCATCTTCTGTGCAGCTGCTTTATAAAACACAAATATTAATCTGGGAACAGTCGGTGAATCTGGCCTGCTGAGCAAAAAGAGCTTTGTGAACATAAAGAAGGTTTTACATCTATGAGTGGCAGTACAAACTGTTTGCTTTTTAAGGTTTTTATTTTTCTATATTTATCAGTACATAAACATCCACACAGTTTCATAAATACAGTATATCAACAGATAACACAACTGAGCTAAAATAAAACTTACCATTTTCCCATGGATATCACTGAACTCTGAAAACTATCAAATAAATACACAAATTGGCTCAGTAGTAAATATTCTGTTATGGGCTATATTGGCAATATAGGCTCTGTTTAATTATAATGGGTTATCCTTTCCTTTTTTATTCTATGTCAGTTAGTGAGTAAAAAATGATTAAGGGAAAAACGTACAAGTAAAGGTTTCTATGCTGGATACATGCAGGCCAATAAAATAAAAGATCAGAGTTGATAAGTAGGGAGGAGAAAATGAGTGTAGCCCTTTGATGCTGAGAAGCTTTTATGTTTGAAAGAGAAGAGACGGGTTTGAAAGAGAACAGCCACAGATTGAATATGTTACCCTTTCTACAGAGTTTAGGACAAATTATGCAGGTGAACAAGGAGACACAGGAAGACCAGGTAAAACATAGCAGCTGTCCAGTTGAGATTAGATGTGAATTTCACCTTTACAGTAAAATTGAATATGTTATAGATGGATGCATTCTAAGGGTGTCTATTTTATACATTTTTTTGAATTGTTAGTGTTCCTTTTATGGCTCTACACTGGCAACTAAAATGGACTGACCAAGGCTTCAGTTACTGTTACTGTTACTGCGGTGCTTGAAAGTTTGTGAACCCTTTAAAATGTTCTATATTTTTATATGAATGTGTATGTTTGGCCAATAACATATCTGTGTTTGGCAAAAGTAAGTGGATTGTGCTCTCAGTATTTGGTGTGACCCCCTTGTGTAGCAATAACTGCATCTAAATGTTTGCAGTAAAAAACTTCAATAACATCACGGACAGATGCCTTGACATTTTCCTTTAAAATTCTCTGGTATAGTTAAGAATTATTTATTATTATTGCAGTTGGAGCTACCTTTCATGGTCGACCACTTGCTGGAGTCCAAACTCTTTAGAGAGAGTCTTGTAACCTTTTCCAGTTTTATGGGCATCAACAACTCATTTTCTGAGGTCCTCGGGCACCCCCTTTGTTTGAGCTAGGGATGCACCGAATCAAGCATTCGGTTCGGGTTTTAGCCAAGTTTTAGCCTTTTTCAATTGGGTTCGGATTCAGACGAATCCATGCCTCTGGCCGAACCAAATCCGAATCCTTAAAGTCATGTGACTTTTTGTCACATAAACGCGGAAGTTGAAAATCACCGCATGTGAAGCAAAAAAGAATTTGGTTTAGTAAAATCTTTTCCAAAGGATTCAGGGTTCAGCTGGATCCTAAAATAGTGTATTCAGTGCATTCCTAATTTAAGCCATAATACACATTTACAAATGTGTTGTTTTTGTGATCAGACTTTGCTGAATCCCCATTCTTTAAAGGAGAACAACACCCTCCCCCGGCTATAAAAGCCCCCTTAACTGGTCTGCCTCGACCCCCCGTCCTCTCCCTTATCGCACCTCTTCAATGATACGAACCCTGCTTGCTCATGGGCAGTTGGTGGTAGCAGGAAATCTGTTTAAACTGTGCATGGGCAAGCAGTGTCCGTATCAGTGGAGAGACCTGAAGAATGGTTACTTGCAGGGAAGATTTCCACCAGGTACGCAGCTGCGCTACTCTGCTCTTTAAGGTTGGGGTTAGCGATAGGGACAGTGCTATAAGGGAGAGGTGAGGGGGGTTGAGGCAGGCCAGTTAAGGGGGCTTTTATAGCCGGAGAGGTGTAGTTCTATAAATAAAACAGGGTCTCTCACTCACATCTGATTGTCATCCCATTGACTGAAAACACCAGACTGATTTGATTTCACCTTCAAAATGATATCATAATCCTAAGCATCCACTTACTTTTGCCACACGCAGATATGTTATTGGATAATTTAATTTCAATAAATACATAACCAAATATAATAATTTTTGTTGTATTTGTTTAACTAGGTTTTCTTCATCTACTTTTAGGACTTGTTTGAAAATCAGAAGATGTTTTAGGTCACATTCATATAAAAATATAAAACATTTTCGAGAATCACTGTATTTTGTTGCTGCAGAACAAATAATATAATTAACCTAAAGCCACAGAAATCGAGGTCATTTGGAAATCTTTTTAGCACGTTACTGTCTACATCATACTAAAAGTTACAATCACTTAAAAATATATATTATTTGTATGTATAGTGTGGGTCAGCCTCAGAGTTTTCAAACATTTCTTTGATAAAGGTAAATTAATTCAATTAGAAAAAATAAGTGATATTTTGTTTGTCAAGAGACCTTACACATTCCAAAATAAGGTTAATATTAATTAATTATAACATCAAAGGTTCAATAAAATCAATTCTGATCATCAATGTGGGAGAGATTAAAAACCCACCAAAAAGTCAACATATGTATGGAGATCATTCTTACTGTTAGAAGAATATAGGGAGTGGCCAAGGTGCTATTCGTGAGAATCGGGCTGGTGACTGCTGCTGCATGAAGGCATGGCTATAGTGGAAATGGAGTTTTGGTTAGTGTGATGGCATGTGTTAACAGAACTCTAATCCCATATACCAAAAATCCTAATTTGTAGTGCATAGAGAAAGGAGGTATTATAGCATTATATACACTGAAGCTTCTGGGAATTGTATATGTAAGAAGAGGATATTGATCATGTTTTTTTCCTCAAGTAGATAAGAACAGATGGAGGGTGCAGTTTTGTGGATGGAGTTGGTCAATAACGAATTCTCTAAAACAGCATTTAGTTCTATAATTTGCTGTACAGATGCTACCTGTGATATTCACATATGGATGCATGATTTCTTTCTGCTTAGTTTTTAGACAGATTGAGCAGACTTACTAAATCATCTTAAACAATATGACATTGGAAGGATCTGGTTTTTCTATTCTGGGTTTGCAGTGTTGTGCTAGATTCTGTCAAAATCCGAATATCTAAAATACTGTAATTTTGTTTAAAGGACTTCAAAATGATATCCTATATGTCATCAATGGAGCTACTGTTTTTTTTTTTGACAGAGAAGGCATCCATCTTCAGGACAGTTGTCTCCATCTGCAAGATACAGTACTACCAATTATTGTTGATATGTTACCTAGAAAGAACAATCAAAATTGCTTACAAGACATGTTATGTGCGGTCCTGTAGCTGAAAGCAGTGCTTATTATGATATTTATCTTTAGAGTTGCATTCACAGCTGATTTTTCCTGCTTACTCAGCCAATTCAGGAGCCCTGTGGCATCCCAAACCCACACAATCTTTACATTATGTCCTAGAGCCTTCACTAAGACCATCACTCCTTGGAAGTAATGTGTTATTTTTGCCTGCTCTCAACAGGAAGCTTCTGCTCTCCTAAAAGCATAATACTAAAATGTTCTGGCAGCTGTATTAATTGGGACTGTAATGGGCCTGAAAAGAGCACATTCCATGATCATAAAGGACCTAGATAAAAAAAAGAAAACAGTTGCAATTATATATGTGGAATAAATGTACAGTTAAGCTTTATGACTGCCAGAGGCATAAAACAAGGGCTAATGCTTTTTAAGAAAAACATGTGAGCTAGAATAATGCAAAATATAGACCCACAAATAAAAGACTTGCAAAGATTGAAAAGAGGTGCAAATCTATAGGAGTAACATCAGCGCCCGATTTCACAATTGGGCGCCCATAGGCCGGCCCCCTTCTGGCAATGACAGCTAATAAGGATAATTGCACAGTTAAAGCCAATCTGATACAGACTTCAACTGGGTCCAGCACCCATAATGGCGCAGTGGCTGTTGGTAGAACAGTGGACGATTCCCTTGCTTGTATAGTAGGACAAGATAGCAACATTATACAAGTACAATGGAAGTCTAGCTGAATTAGCTACAAACATACAAAAGAAAGGAGACTGATCAATGCATATTCCCTGGTCCAATTTTATTATTAATTTACTATCTATGCAAGTACATATATTTTAAAGTTTTTAGTTACAAACTTATCATCATAAAATTACTTATCATCATAAAAACCACCATACCATGTAAAGGTAAACTCCATATGTTGGTCCTATCTATACAAATGTGGTCATATTTTTCACAGGCTGCCACCTCCCTGCATTGTAGCATTTCTTAGGAAAAGTGAGCATTTGTCACAGGACTTAGTCCTCCCCAGACATTAGCTTTAATAAGGCAAGAGAATGCTCAACCCCCCCCCCCCCCACTGTTTTTTTAAAATACATGCATTTGCATAGATACTAAATTACTTATAAAACAGGACCAGGGAATGTGCATTAATCAATTCTCTCTTTTTTTGTATAAAGATAGCAACTGTATCACTTTATATTAGTATTGCCTAACATACACTCTTTTACTTGATAATGTTGCAGAGGGGCCCTAAAATGGTTTATTTAAGGGTAGATTATTTCAAATGTACTTTTGCTTTTTTACTCGGTCTTCTTTTGTGGGTTATTGTTTGATACGGCACATCTATAGATGAAAATTATAGAACCATCCCCCCATTCTAATAGTTAAAGTGTTTTTTCAGCACTTTTTTGCTTGTTTTAATCCCTTCGGACAACATTCCACAATTCCACTAAAGGACGTCATTGCATTTGCCAGTACAAACAGTAAGTTGTCTTTGTGCTTCTGTCAAGTTATGCCTATGGGTTTTACGTCTTTGTCATGTTTCATTTGTAAAATGTAAGGCAAATATTTGCATAGTTAGCTTGCAGAAACCCTAGTTGGTTTGGCACAATATTACGCAAATCGTGTCAGTGTTCTGTCAACACCATTATCTCAGGCTGGGAATTTATTTGTAGATAACCAGACATTTTTCTTAATAAAAATAAATGTATTTAAAATAAATGTAACAACTGCAAAAGTATTTTAGATATATCAATTGAGGTGTTTTGTTTTATTTTTATTTACAAAATAAGGTCTGTTTTTAAATTTATCTGTTTACAAAAATGATTTAAACTTTCTTATAATTGGAATGGATGGAGGGAGGAATGAATAAATAGATGATAGATAGATAGATAGATAGATAGATGTTGTGGATAGATAATAGAAATGACATTTAAAACCATTGATGAGTTCAGTGATTGGAAAAGCACATTTTAACAACAAGTATTTATAATTGTTTTCTTCATTAATGAAGCATTTACAGAAATTGTTCATCATTCACAGCATTTCATACCACGTTACAGCTTATAAGGTCCCTATCACAGAATCAAACTCAAAACCCAGTGATGCAAGCACTGCTACCCACTGAGAAGCCATTGTCCCCATTTATTCGATTCAACATAAAATCAGCAAATACATTTCACCAGATATAATTAAACTTTTTTACGTTTATCAAAACATTGTCTTTTCATGCTATTAGTGATGAGCGAATCTGTCTTGTTCCGCTTCGATGAAACATTTGCAAAACTTTTCAAGCAACCACTACATTTTTTTACGTGACCGTGACTTTTTTTGTCACAACTGCAAATTTTCTGTGGCTAACATTTGCACCTGTTTCACGCAAAAAAATTGCCAATGGCAAAATGTGGAATTTCGCTGCAAATTCATGCCTGGTGAAACTACATGCTATTTATAATTTTGCCTTGAAAGTATTTGCCTAATGCTTTTACATTGCCTATCTGATCCACTATGTTCCTCTATCAGGGGGCTGCCATATTTGTGCTGTTGGAGTCCGTTAGCATTAGAAGCTATAATTTATAGGTTGAGAAGGGACAGTCAGGTTGGCAAAACAGTCAGGTTTAGGGACTTTAAGTAACAATTACTTACAAATGCAGCCTTATCAGCAAAAAATGATCAACATGACCTAAAGGTAACTTTTAATGTAAATTAATAATTTAAATAGTAGTTTTTTTAGTGTCAGTATCACTTTAATATTTTTTTTTGTATTCAAGGTTTTTATTTTGTGGTACAAAGTGTATACAATTTCTTTACAAATAAAGCATATGCATTTACGGTTAGTTATTTGTGTCACGTCTTTATACACATCGAAATAGTAAAGTATTAAACATAGTATATAAAGGAAGGAAAGAAGAAAGAAAAGAATAAAATACAAACAAAAACAAAGTATTGCCCTTTTCATTTATTTTTCAAGTATCGCTTTAATATTTTAACTATAATGCTGTAGCACGCTGAGTGGTTTAGGGTGTTTTTCTCAGCATAATTTTATATGGTTTCAATTTCAGTCTTCAAATGGCTGAAATCACCTCCTCCCCTAGTGCATTTGCATCTTATGGGAATCATTTCAAAATCCCTGCAGTGGTGGGTCATTTTTATACAAAAGAAAAAAACCTTGCAAAATACCTGAGGCTTTTATCACTGTGGCCCATATGTATTTATAAAAGGAATAATTATGCTCTCAAGATATTGTTTCTGTCAATTGTTTATTAGCCTTAACCCTATATTTCTATTACCCCATGCAAACATGACCCAATGCCACTTTGATATTAGCTATGAATGATTTTAAATGATTCAAATAAATAAAATGCCAATAACATTCTGATTGTAGTCTGTAAAGCAAACAATTTTTTGATCTCTGTATACCAAAAAGCAGATTTAGATTATTTCTAATTTTAGCAATTATAAATTAACTGAAAAAAGACAGATGACTTTGAATGTTTATTACTCATTTTGCATATCAAAAACATTAAGCACATGAAGGGCATCTGATTTGTCCACAACGGAAATTAGAAATTTGGGTGACTGGCTGAGTTTGGTTCTGGTTGTTAGGGGCAACAAGCAGTGATACTGTGAAAATGTCAAATGCCCATAGCAACCTGGGATATTGATGTATGCATGAAAGGAAACAGTGGTTAACTGTGTTAAGGCATCAGAATCAGAAAACAAATCTCTATACACTGCCCTCCAGGGATTAAATGATCACTTTTGTGTTTCAGGGCACAGTTTATTACATGAATTCAAAGTAAGGCTAAAGAATGTTGATGTAAATAAAAGAGCATTAAAAAAACCCTTAGAGGTAACATTTTCTCTTGTGGTCTCTTATAAAAATCCAACGAGGAACAGTATTTGTTTGGTTTGGTTTATGTAAGGTGGATGTAATAATGGCTTTTCTGTGCATTCATCCTGTGCTTGTCTGTTTACATCGATTGCAGATTTTAATTATACTCTCCTTTTCATAATAAGGACTCTAAAACATTTGTAATGCAATAAAGCTGTTAATACAAATAGGTTCTCTGGTTTTATGAACCCATTATTTTAACTCAATATAAAGACAAATATTGGTTCTAATTTCCAACACACTTATAAAATTGTTTTTCCTACGCAAGCAAATGACATTGGGTAGGATCAATTAAAGTGGATTTTAATGGTACTTTTGTCTACATTCATAAATAATTATTTTCTAGAAGCATTTTGCAGAATCCATTTATTTTAGAAATTTAGGACAAAATAGACTTTGTAAAATGAAGGCATTATATTAGATTTTCTGAACTAGTTTGCCAAGTCATGATAATATCTAATTAAATACAGACTAAAATTATAATTGTCAGGCCATCACTTTAGGTTTTTTTACCACAGGTACATTTAACACAAATGAATATATAATAATATTCATAATGGCAGTCTAGGAGTTGATGTCAAATGGACCTCTGTAACGGGCTCCAGTCTGCCCAGCAGCCTCTTCTAATAGCAGGGGGTTGAACATGCCAAAGCATCCCCCAGGAATTGACTGGTTTGCACCAAACTTTATTATTATTACATATATTCCTAACAAAGGCAGCTGCCTTTCATTCCGCCTTACGGTTCATGTCTTTTTTTTTTATTGAACAGCCTAAAGCGTTTTGTGACCTATGTGGCACGTACTCTTAGGCTAATGGTCACACCCCTTACAAACTATTTATAGGGGTCATACAGAAGGCCAATCAAAAATGTGCTTACAAGAAGTACAATAAAGTGAATAAGTAAAAGAAATGTTTATAAAGACCTGGATAGAAGAAACTAACACCAATTATATAGTAGTGGGTTATTTTTAGTACAGGTAAAGGACCCGTTATCCTGAATGCTTGGGATCTTGGGTTTTCTGAACAAGGGGTCTTTCCATAATTCGGATCTCCTACCTTAAGTCTGCTAATAAAATTATTTAAACAGTAATTAAACCCAATAGGATTGTTTTGGCTCCAACAAGGATTAATTATATCTTAGTTTGAATCAAGTACATGGTACTGTTTTATTACTAGAGAGAAAAAGGCAACCATTTTTAAAATTGTGAATTATTTGATCAAAATGGAGTCTATCTGAGATGGCCTTTCCGTAATTCTGAATTTTCTGGATAATGGGTTTCCGGATAAGGGGTCCGATACCTGTATAAGTAGTGCATATCACAAATACAGTTGAAAAAAATTTATAAAGGAATTAATAATAACAAAAATAATTGATATAGAATTAAAACTGCATTTTAAAATGTGAAGTTCTGTGACCCAATAACATCTATGTTTATGCCACTTTTTTGGAAATTATTGTTACTATTATTAATTGTGATTGTGATATGCACTTATCATACTAACCCCCCCGAGGGTTGGATTCATTCAAGAATTTGGAGCATACTTGCTTTGCACTGACATGGTTTTGATATGTTTTTTACTCACTTGGCACCAGAGTACTTGATCATACTTTTTAGTTCCTATACATAATGCAGCTTCCCATATCTCTTATGAGCCACTAGGAATTACATCAGTGCACTTTTGGGGCATCAGTAAAACCACTTTGCAAATATAACGGTGATTATTGCTTAAAAACTCTCCATATCGGCAATGAAACTGCAGCTCTTTTATTTATATCAATGTGTTTCTGTGCTTCAGTGGTGCTTGAGTGCTATTTCTTCTTTGCCGTCACTTGCCAATTTGTGCTGTTATTGACTGGGAATATAAACATTTCTGGGCAGCCCTCACTGAGGGAGCACTGTAATTGTTTTATCATAGCGTGAGTTATTATTAGATTCTGATCCTACGCACTGCTAAATCTAGGTGGGCGGTGTGGATCTGCTGCATTTCAACTGAGGTTTTTAGCACAATGCCATTTATAAAACTAATAACTGATAAGTAAACAGCAAATGATGCATGGGAAGGTATGAATAGAAGGAAGGGGATAAGAGGATATACAATACACAAATCTGCACAAAACTGTGGTTTTACCTGATATACCACAATAAAAGTTATTGTAACATGAGATTACAGTAAACTGATTATTGGGAGGGGAAATGTCTGGTTTATTCAGCCAAGTAGGCAACTTTTCTGCATAAATCTTTTGATAAAACTCTCAGATGAGGCAGTTTGTGCAATATAATTTTAATATGTGGTGTTTTTTTGCCAGAGCATTGGTGGTTGGACAATATGAAATTCAGGCATTATATAGAATGTGTGGGTGGCTTAATGATGAATGTGCTTTAGGGACATACTACAGTTCATTTGAGGGATAACAAGCATCTCTTATAGACTTATACTATTCAGTCAGGCAGGAGCAGAAATTGATTCCATATGTCCCTAGAGCTAGGGATCTCCCCTTCTTATCATGTTCCTTTGCCAAATATGTGAGTGCTGTACTTTGATATTTTTCCCCTGTCTGTGACATCAATTAATTTTAATAGGGCTTTTTTAATACATTAATTAAAGGCTACTTTTATATTTATTTGGGCTTACTCATCTTTCTAATTAACATAAGTGGTGGTGCAAGTAGTATGTAGGGGTACTATATTGGAATTCCTTTATTCCTTTATAAGCCCTTTGCACATCACAATCATATCACAAGGTTTCTGTCTTCTCTGATTAAATCAGTTGTGGAAGGTGCAGAGAGAATTCTATTTTTCCGAGCTGATGGAACTTAATGACTGATCAGAGCTTTTCAGACCTTTAGGGTTGGGATCTCCGGAGACATCCACTTAAAGGCTTCTAACATTCTTATAAAGAAATGGATAGTCTGTATCCCTGATACAGACTATATAAGTGTTAGGGTTAAGACACACAAAGCTACTAGTAGCAGCTACTTGTTGTGGCTACTAAAATAGACAATGCTGATTATTTACTGATAATTGTCTCTACGTGTGTTTTAGCAGAGGCAATACTTGTCAATGTACTTGTCAGTACTGTCAATGGCAAGGTATTTTCTGGCGTTTAGTAGCCATGAAAAAGTTGCTGCTACTAGTAGCTCATTGAGTTTGTTCATAAGATCTTTAGTCAACCCAAAACAAAATCTCTTGGGTACCAGGTATAATGATCAAGGGCCATTTTTTCAAAAGGCTCCAAACTGGACAGACGTGGGGGGGGGGGTGCGTTACATCTGCACAGCGAGCCAGCACATCCATATATGTGTATATATATATGTGGGGGTGCGCAACGAGCGCGTTACATCTGTAATCCCAAATCACTTCCCACAGAAGCATGCGAAAAAGTCTCACAAGGGAAAAAAAATAGTCGAAAATACGCTCTGAGCGTTCATTCGAATGTGTCTTAATAAATCTCCCCCCTAGAGTACTAACCATTCCTCTCTTTTCAGTGGAGCTTCTTGCTGTTTTTACTGTTATTACAGTGGCTATTCCTCACACAAGCTAGGTTTATCTAGCTTTAAGTCTTCTTCTCCTGCCTCATGCTCTTTAGCACCAGCCAAACCAGGCTGAACACTGAAATTCCCATCCCTTAATGAACTGACTGGGTAATGAATCTGAAATCCGTAGGCAACAGGAAATTCTAAGCTTCCCAAGGTCATGCGTGGAAAGAGAACACCTACCCCTTCTGCAGACCTAGCTGGAGTCAACCCTTAAGGGGATTTTTCTAATAGTGGAAGGATTAAATCCTTACTCCCCTACATTTGTTAATCATAATGTTACTTTTTCATAACTGATCTGGGCAGGAATAAGTAACATGCTGTATGGAATAAGGTAACTGCTGTCAGTTATCAGGTTATAAGAAGAATTATAGGTATTATTCAGTACTGCTTGAATCATATTATGTATCATAATAGAGAACTGATATTTTATTTGCTTTGTTAAAAACATCTCTAGGGAACAAACTGTTTTTTTGCATAATGATAGAAAATAAAATTATAGAACTTTCCGTGATAACGATATTTTGTTCATATTTTTGTATTGTTGTTTGCTAGTAATGGGAAACCAAAAATATAAACAGCAAATGTTTAGATTCTACTAAAAAGGAATTCAGATGCGTTACAAATCAATGTATTACATACAGTCTATGGCAAGCTGCCACAGTAATTTTACTGTAATGTTATAGTAACAAAGATTTTAATAGTTCTGTAGTCGACCAAGGCCAGCTTTTACCACTGGCTTGTTCACCCAAGGGAATAATTCTAAATGTGTGATTCTAAAATACAATACCTATTCCCTTCAATAACCTTAACCCTTAAAACACTCTGTAATATTTCTGCAAATATTATTCAACCCTTTTTTGGTTGTTAACATGAATGTTTGATCTTTCAGCTTGTTGTGTTTGTAAAAAAATATTTACATGCGTTGTTCTTTTACATTAATGGAAGCTCTGGCCATCACTTTCTAACATCATTCTTACGAGATTGACAGATTATGCATGGATAAATATTATGTGTTTTCATTTCTCCTTTTCCTTCTTCCTGTCTGCTACACTGGTAGAGAAAAAAGAATAACTTGTCATCGTTTTAAAAATGTTTTTTTTATGCCAAAACAAATCATCTTTTCTGCGAATCTTCTCATGCGTGATATGATAGAGCACAATCCTGGTAATGCATCTGCTCTGTGTAAAACAAGTTAATACAAGGAAAGAATAGTGTCAGTTTACAGTATCTGGATAGTGTTTATCTCCCCAAGATTTACTCATGGGTAGGAAGTAGACAAAGCTAGACTACTCTAGATAACAATAATTACCACAAAAATTTAGTTGAGAAGTTGTAAAAAAAGGACCCAATGCCTCCCTGATTAAAAGTCTACATATGACAGATAAACGCAGGCTAAGAATTAACCCCTATGCTGGCATCAGACTTTTCCTGTGCCTGCACCCAGACCGATGGGATTGCTCCAGGTGCAGACACAGGGGGAAAAAAAAGCAGATTTTGACTTTGAAATACATACTTTGAGGTCAGTAGTCCCCACCCTTTATACAATGCAAACCAAACTGATTGCAAATTATATTACATTTTCGTATTGCAATCTGTATGGAATAGGTTGGCACATTAAAAAGAAACACATTTGTTATTAATAATATAATATTATAAAGTAATAATAATTTAGTTCTCTTTAAAGGGGCAGTGTACCCCCTTGTTCAACATGAGGTCATTGGATAGGGCTTATGCTGAACATACTTTTTGCCTATTGTTTCAATCACAAAAATCTATGCTTATTGTTATTTCTTGAGCTTAACAGGGCAAACTGTGAAAATTAAGTTAAGGGGGGACATTAAAAGAAGGGTTAGGTGTTCTGCAGAAGGGGTAGGTGTTCTCTTTCCAGGCATGACTTTGGGAAGCTTTGAATTTCCTGTTGCCTACGGATTTCAGATTCGTTACCCAGTCAGTTCATAAAGGGATGGGAATTTCCGTGTTCAGCCTGTTTGGTGAGGTCACCAAACAAGTAGATCTTTCGACCGATATGCCCACCTAGGGTGTGCGATATCGGAGTAATCTGACCATTTGGCCTGAAGGTCAAATGATCGAATTACAGCCACAGAAATAGGACCCGTCAGAGCTAGGACTGCATCAGTGAGCCAATGAGGCCCCTGATCCGACGGGAAAATCAAACATACCTGATTGACATCTGGCCATTTTGACGACACCTATATTTTGTTTTAATACCACCCTGATATAGACCTGTTGGGGGTTCTCATACATGGGCAGATAAGCTGTCAAATCAGTCTGAAGGACCCGAATAGGCAGCTTAAATCTGCCCATGTATGGGTACCTTTACTTTATGTTTGGTCCTTGTGAGGCAGATAATTTAAAATTACCAGTGCACAGATTATCCCCCTGAATAATAGACCCCTGCTAACAAAACAGTGAATGATGGTTTGTTTTGATTGGCCACAATTCGACTGATAGGGAGAGGAGTAAAGGTGGGGAAGTGAACGGATCTTCTCCCGATATGTCCACCTAAAGGTGGGCAATATCAGGCTAATTCGATCATTTGACCCTAGGGCCGATGAAGTCCCTGATTCGATGGAAAATCAAACCTGCCCAATCGAGATCTGGCCAATTTTAGGGCAGACCCCAGTTGGGTAGGACCGTCGGAGGTGCCCATACACGGCCGGCAGATAAGAGGTCGAATCGGTCTAAAGGGCCCAAATCAGCAGCTTTAGATTAGTAAGCTCTATTGGGTGAGATTCTCTTCACTTCGATATATATTAATTATTGTATGTAATTGTATGTTTAATGTATAAATTCACCTTTTGTACAGCACTGTAGAATATGTTGGGGCTTTATAAATTTGTATTAATAATAACATATGAATACAATAACATATAGCCTTTAGATATTCCTCTTCCTCGTCCAAAAAATGTGTTTGATTTTTGTCTAAACTTGGGAAATGGTTAAACAGAAGGTTTATATGTTCATATAATATTTGTGTTCTCTTTTAATCTCGATATGAGTGTCGGCCAATTTGCTCCAACTCAGTGATCAACAATGTTAATTATACCCCAAAATCAGTACTAAATGTAAATCACAAGCATTTTACGCCAACTAATTGCATACTGCATTGCCAGCAGATTCTGAAGTAAATTATATGATACTTTAATACGCTGGAACAGATGTAACAAACCTCCCTAGAGAACAGAAATAGGTGGGCAATTATATTTTAGTCAAATGCTGGCAAAGGAAGTCAAGAGTATTTTTTCTCATATGTAGCACTTTTTAAAGTGCTAAAATGTCAAGAACCCAGGACCATGTTTACAATCATTCTGATAGTTACTGCTGGGTAAGAAAATAGCTTTATATATATATATATATATATATATATATATAAAATAATTTTCTTTTGAGCTGATCCAGAGCAGAAAAGGTTTAGACTTGTAAATTTGCACTTGCAAGGAGTGAACTCTTACCTGAATTGACTACTAAAACCAGGAGACCATGTTCTGATGTATCTTCATTGATAAATGAGTCAATTTGTTTTGATTATCAGGAATATTTTTGGACAAGGAAAGGGTTAATTGCTGGTTGGGTTTGTTAGGCACTACCACAGTGAATATAATCACTAAGCTCAGACCCCAGGAACTTTACATCAATTAATTTTTGGAGGTTTAAATCCTATGTATTAAGTACATACCTAAAAAAGAGTTTACATACAGTATCAACAATTGCAGTAAGTATAGAAGACCCTGTTTAATAGAGGTTACACCTAAAGGTTTGAGATCAATTACACATATATCAGGGATGCATATTCCATAGTAGGCCAGCACATGCATCAAAAATCCATTATACTGAATTAATCACAGGTACATCAGATATGCATATCATATATGGCTTATTTAATATCTGTATTGCTGTGATACATACATACATAGAACACATACATTCGAAATACATGCTATTGGTTTGCACCCAGAATATAAGTAAGCATGTTATATATCATATCACCTGTTTACTTGTCAAGTGTAATAAATGTTGGCGCCCAATACATGTACATTAGGCATTTGTAGTACATTTTGCTACCCAATTATTTTTAGCACCCATTTAATTATGATGGGTGGGCCAGTCAGGAAAGCTGATACCCGCTTTAATGATATAATTTCTTAGTAAAAGCAACGTACAAATAATCCAAATGCCTAATCATTAAAAGGACATTAGCCTTTATGCACCATCTGTGTTTGAAAATAATAAATCCATCCTGTAATCAAAATGATTAAAGTGCAGAAAAACACTTCTTGGACATTAAGGCAAAACTAGGATAATTCAATTGATCATTTTTACTCTGCAAATATAGTTTCCATTGATTAACAGAAAAAGAGACAAAGCAGTCTGAACTGCAGCTGCTTACATCATCCGTAATATGTGTGTGTGTGCATTTTTATTTATAGTACTGTCAGTGCTCATAGCCCTTTAAAGATTGAATGAACATAGGTTATAGAGGTTACAGTTTACAAAGGAATGTCAATTAAAGGAAAATTATCATGAAAATAACTTTAATGTATTACTGGCTGCTACAGCTTTCACAAGATATTGACCAATACAAATAATGAGTGTACGAGGAAGCACAAAAAAAACACAGCATGTTTTTGCAAAATGGGATAGAAACAGTGACAATCAAAAGTGACAGTAAAACACCAGAGAGACACCATAATGCTCATTTACAAAGCAAGTGCAGCACAGTGCATCTTGATTGGTGTAGCCAGAGTAAATTAAGGACATGGCCAAAAAACTCCTTATTTTCTCTCATTTAGTCGCAGTTTTTCACAAAGTTTACAAACGTGCCTATTTTATTGTTTTTATTCCTTCTGATATCTACTGTATATTTATTCATTTTTTTTGCAGAACCTTTTATACTCATGAACCACACTCAGATATAAAAAGTGTCAGTGAGGCACACAAACATGAAAAGTTCTTTGGGGCTGCCAAGTAAGGGCTGTGATTGGCTATTTGGTAGCCGCATGTGGACAGCTAGCCTGCAGAAGGCTCTGAGTAAAACTGTGTCTCTGTGCTTCCAAAACTTGCCTTCAAGCCAGAAATTTGGCACCTACCTTGAGGCCACTGGGAGCAACATCAAAGGGGTGGTGATTAACATTTTGCGGCTGAGCCACTGGTTGGGGATCACTGGTATAGCTGAAGCAGGTTTAATCAATGTATTTTGCACATGCATTTACACCCTTTTTCCTATTGAAATGAATGTGCTGCAGTGGGCTTTGTGTTTAAGCTGCAAATAGCACAAATATGTAATTGACAGACCTATTTTTCCCCAGAATGATCCAGAATCCTTTGGTACAGTAGTAGTTACATAGTTACATAGTTACATAGGGTTGAAAAAAGACCATTGTCCATCAAGTTCAACCCATCCGAGTAAACCCAGCACACAACCTATACTAACCAATCTATACACTCACATACATAAACTATATATATACAACCAGTAATACTAACTGTAGATATTAGTATCACAATAGCCTTGGATATTCTGCTTGTTCAAAAACTCATCCAGGCCCCTCTTAAAGGCATAAGAGTCTGCCATTACCACATCACTAGGAAGGGCATTCCACAGCCTCACTGCCCTCACCGTGAAAAACCACCTACGCTGCTTCAAATGGAAGCTCTGTTCCTCTAATCTATAGGGGTGACCTCTGGTGCGCTGATTGTTTTTATGGGAAAAAAGAACATCCCCCAACTGCCTATAATCCCCTCTAATGCACTTGTACAGAGTAATCATGTCCCCTCGCAAGCGCCTCTTTTCCAGAGAAAACAACCCCAACCTCGACAGTCTAACCTCATAGCTTAAATCTTCCATCCCCTTTACCAGTTTAGTTGCACGTCTCTGCACTCTCTCCAGCTCATTAATATCCTTCTTAAGGACTGGAGCCCAAAACTGCACTGCATACTCAAGGTGAGGCCTTACCAGGGACCTATAAAGC
Organism: Xenopus tropicalis; assembly: GCF_000004195.4. Lineage (NCBI taxonomy): Eukaryota > Metazoa > Chordata > Amphibia > Anura > Pipidae > Xenopus > Xenopus tropicalis. The sequence continues at coordinate 84,126,882 of NC_030680.2, read as the reverse complement.
GGCAAAAATATGTTCTCATCCCTTGAGTCAATGCCCTTTTTTATACAAGACAGCACTTTATTTGCTGTAGTAGCCACAGAATGTCACTGCCTGGAATTGGACAACTTGTTATCTACAAAAACCCCTAGATCCTTCTCCATTAAGGATACCCCCAACACACTACCATTCAGTAGATAGTTCGCATTTATATTATTCCTACCAAAGTGCATAACTTTGCACTTGTCAACATTGAACCTCATTTTCCAGTTTGCTGCCCAGTTTTCCAATTTTGTCAAATCGCTCTGCAAAGCGGCAGCATCCTGCATGGAACTTATAGTTTTGCACAATTTAGTGTCATCAGCAAAAATAGAAACAGTACTCTCTATGCCCACCTCCAGGTCATTAATAAACAAGTTAAAAAGCAAAGGACCAAGGACTGACCCCTGCGGTACTCCACTAACCACACTGGCCCAATTTGAAAATGTTCCATTTACCACCACTCTTTGTACTCTATCCTTCAGCCAGTTTTCTATCCAATTACAAATATTATGTTCTAGGCCAATATTCCTCAATTTGATCATTAACCTTCTGTGAGGTACTGTATCAAACGCTTTAGCAAAATCTAAGTAGATGACATCAACTGCCATTCCAGCATCAAGGTTCCTGCTCACCTCCTCATAAAAGGCAACTAAATTAGTCTGGCAAGTAGTGATGGATACTGTTTTGTATCCTAAGTTGATGCAGAAGCAATTAAAATTGTTCTGTCTACAGCTTTTTAATGACATTAAATTAGACATGTAGTTACCCTCTATTCATCAGAAATGTTTTCTATCATTTATGATTGTTATCAAGGAAAACATGCAGTTTGGGAAGAAATGATACAAATATATGGCCTCCCAGCTTGGCAATGGCATACTTTCACTACCTTTTTTTTCCCTCACATAAATTTGGTACCCAGATGTTTTGCTTTGGAGACCGTATGACAGGCTCTCAGTGCTAATCGTACTTTCATATGACACTTATTATACTTTCAGCTAAGACAGGCTGTATTCAAGTAATTCACACGTCTTTTTCTGAAAATGTTTTCCACTGTCATCTGCTTTTTATGTATCCCCTGTGGATGAGTGGGTTGGCCCAATTATTTTCACTTCCACTAAGGGAATGCAGGAAAGGCAATAAAAAACGCAGCGTCTTGTCATAGAAAACACAAACAAACATATTTTTATTTCTGTTCTACACTTACTGTGTTCTGACAGTGACAGAGCTGCTGGCAGGCAAAAGCCAATGGCTTTCACATTTTGGCATATTATCATTAACATAAATAATACCATTGGTGTTATATCTGTGAGCTAGGAAACTGTTCTGGCCAACATGGCTAATTATCTTAACCTATCAAACTATAAACAGTGGCAGCCAGTGTAATTTGGTTAGCTTGTGAGGCAGAATACCCATACCAAGTTGCAATTATTAGCCTGCCCTTGAATGGATTATTAGTAACATAGTAAGTTAGGTTGAAAAAAGAAGTATATCCATCACGTTCAACCATAATATATATAACCTGCCTAACTTCTAGTTGATCCAGAGGAAGGCAAAAAACCCCATCTGAAGCCTCTCAAATTTGCTGCAAAGGGGAAAAAAATTCCTTCCTGACTCCAAGATGGCAAACGGACCAGTCCCTGGATCAACTTGTACTAAGAGCTATCTCCCATAACCCTCTATTCCCTCACTTGCTAAGAAGCCATCCAGCCCCTTCTTAAAGCTACTGTATATAATGTATCAGCCAGCACAACTGATTCGGGGAAGGGAATTCCACAACTTCACAGCTCTCACAGTAAAAAATCCTTTCTGAATATTTAAACGGAACCTCCCTTTTTCTAAACGGAGTGGGTACCCTCGTGTCCGTTGGAAGGACCTACTGGTAAATAAGGCATTAGAGAGGTTATTATATGATCCCCTTATATATTTATACATAGTTATCATGTCACCTCTTAAGCACCTCTTCTCCAGTGTAAACATACCCAACTTGGCCAGTCTTTCTTCATAACTGAGACTTTCCATACCCTTTACCAGCTTAGTTGCCCTTCTCTGGACCCTCTCTAATTCAATAATGTCCCGTTTGAGCACTGGACACCAAAACTGAACAACATATTCTATATGGGGCCTTACCAGCATTCTGTAAAGGGGAAGAATAACACCATCCCCCCATGAATCTATACCCCTTTTAATACAGCTCAAAACCTTGTTTGCCCTTGCAGCTGCTGCCTGGCATTGCTTGCTACAGCCAAGTTTATTATCTACAAGGACTCCAAGGTCCTTCTCCATTATGGGTTTGCCTAGTGCAGTCCCATTTAGGGTATAAGTGTCTTGCATATTTTTACATCCCAGGTGCATGACCTTACATTTATCCACATTAAATCTCATCTGCCACTTAGCTGCCCAGATTGCCAGTTGGTCAAGATCCTGCTGCAAGGATGCCACATCCTGGATAGAATTGACTGGTCTGCAGAGTTTTGTGTCATCTGCAAACACTGATACATTGCTTATAATACCCTCTCCTAAGTAATTTATGAACAAGTTAAACAAAAGTGGACCCAGTACAAAACCCTGAGGGACCTCACTGAGAACTTTACTCCAAGTAGAGAATGTACCATTAACACCACCCTCTGTACCCGATCCTGTAGCCAGTTTTCTATCCATGTGCGAATGACTTCACTAAGACCAATAGACCTTAGTTTAGAAAGCAGTCGTTTGTGGGGAACGGTATCAAATGCTTTGGCAAAATCCAAATAGATTATATCTACTGCACCCGCACTGTCCAGCTTCTTACTCACCTCATCATAAAAAGCAATTAAATTGGTCTGACATGACCTGTCCTTCATAAAGCAATTACTGCTCATTATGCCATTCTCCAGTACATAATTTTGTATGTGATCCCTTAACAAGCCTTCAAATAACTTGCCCACCACGGATGTCAAACTCCAGTCAATATCAGGATAATTAAAATCCCCCATTATTATCACTTGCCCCAAACAGCCTTTTCTATTTGCAACAGGAGCTGAGCCTCCTCCTCTTCGCTTACATTAGGGGGTCTATAGCATACCCCTACCATTAATTTGGTAGATTGTTTACAATCTGTGAGAAGCTCAACCTATAAGGATTCAGCTCCCTCTGTTACCCCCATCACTTCCTCCTTTGCTTTTAATTCCTGCTTAACAAACAGTAACACTCCTCCTCCTTTTCTATTGCCCCTGTCCCTCCAAAACAATGTGCAACCCCCAATATTAACTGCCCAGTCATGCGACTCATTCAACCAAGTTTCAGCAATGCCAATCACATCATATTTTCACTCCAACACTAGTACCCCCAGCTCTCCCATCCATTATACCAGTCACTCCTTGCATTGGTAAACATACATTTAATACTGGTACCAGCGTGAGAATGACGTGTTAACAACTTATGGTCCTCCCTGCCATTATCAGTACCCCGAAGCAAGTCTCCTCCCCCATTTTCCCTTACTATGCCCACTACCTCATCTATCCTGTCTACCACAGAATTACCCACTGCACCCCCCCCCCCCCCCCCACTTCTAGTTTAAAATCTTCTAACCCAAAGCAGCTGCACCATTATCATTGAGGTGCAGCCCATCCCTGGCAAAGAGCCTGTAGCCGATTGAGAAATCAGCCCAGTTCTCCAGAAACCCAAAGCCCTCCTCCCTGCACCAATCTCTCAGCCACACATTAATCTCACTAAGCTCCCGCTGCCTTCTTAACGTTGCTCGTGGCACAGGTAATATCTCTGACAAAATTACCTTGGAAGTCCTCGCCCTCAACATTGCGCCTAGTTTTTCTAAAATCGTTCTTGAGGACTTTCCCCCACCTCTAACTTTGTCATTGGTACCTATGTGTACCAAGACCGCCTGGTCTTCCTCAGCCACTCCCAGCAATTTGTCCACTCGTTCCACCACATGCTGAACCCTAACAGCAGGCAAGCAACACACAGTTCGGCATGTAGGGTCTTTGCAACAAATTACCCTATCCACCTTTCTAATAATTGAATCCCCTACAACTATAGCCTGCCTTCCCTTCCTAGCACTACTCCCCCCACATGTATTAGAGGTGCCGGCTCCTAGGGTGCTCTGAGAGTCAGGCTGCTCCTACATGCCAGCACAGAGCTGTCTTCCCCAGCATCTTATAAATAATTATAAACTGTGTGTATTAAACTTTCTCTAAATTGCCTGCATTTCTGAGGATGGTGTCTGTTGTAGTTTAGTTACAGCTATGGAGTTTTGCTTAACCTATCTTTTGATCTTGAGCAATATTTTTATCTGTCTGTCAAATATTTCTAGGGTCTCTAGAGTATTGCTATTTAGTACACTGTTATCCAGAAGCTTGTTTTCTTCACAAAAACCTTAGCAGATTGAAATGTTCTTATTTGGCCAACTTTAGTTATTTAAAATGATTATAGATAGTTCCTTGTATAAAATCATAGCATGTTCTACAGCGTGTGCCTTGGGTAACTTGGTTATTACATATATAGTGGTGATACTTGGATGCTGAAAAATTTTACAGAGTGATCCTAGCTAATTGATTTTATTTTATTAACATTTAGATGGTACATGGCCCTAATACTGTATGTAATATATTGCACTAAGTTTGGCCAGGTGAAGTAACCCATAGCAATCAATAATATGTCTGCTTTTAAACAGGTTAATTCTACCTGCTGATTAGTTGCTATAGGTTATTAGAACTTTAGCAACTATTATTGTAGATTTTCTCTGATCTCATCATGGGAAATGTTGACATCACATGTGGAACTTTTTGACCACCTTACTGACTTAACAAAGTAATCATTTTTGCCCTGTGGTTGCCACTTCACAGTAGCTGAGGAACCTTATCTAACACTCGGCCAGATTTGGTTCAGTGAGAAAAAGTTATCTCATAGTTCATGACATGAAAACTCATGGACATGATTCAATTCAAGGAGAAAAAATGTTTCTTCTAATAAAGCTCCAGTTTTTCCCATAGACTTCAATAAAGTTTTTATGTGATAAACAGTGAGATAAGTTTTTCTGAATTGAATTGCAGCTGAAATTAAATCGTGTCCATGAGTTTTCACATTATAAACCTTTTTGGGCCACTGTATTAAAGGATGCAAGAACTTTAGTCATAAAACTTTCAGAGCCAATGTTGTTGAGGGTAAGGATGAGATCAAGATCATCTGGCCCTGAAATGTTATACACACACTGCCTTATATAAATGTAGCTTCATACCTTTTACCCTTCAGTACTTTGTTGCCTGAAGTCCTGAGCTTTTGTGATGTGACAATATGGAGTGAATCCAGACACTGTGAGAATAGTTTAAATAGGACAGTTCTATCCCCCCCTGGCTACAGAAACATGCTTATTCTCTTAAGGGAAAATAGATACTGAGTGGAACTGTCACCATATAAGTAATGTAGTCATACAATCTTTGAAATTCTAAAACAGGTGTTTTCTATAACTGCATCAAAACCATAATAGATAATAATAGGCACAAATTTATTAAAAATCAGAAATGTCTCTGTGCATCAACAAGTGTATTAGATTGGCTTTTTCTAGACACCTTTTTGGCACCAGTGTTTGTGCCTTCATATGAGGTGGAATACATACAAACAACTTGGTACTTAAAGGGGATGAAAACCCCAAAATACATTTTAGCCTACTAAAAAAATGATATTCTAAGCAACTTTCTAAAATACAATAATTACAAATTTTCTGTGTTTTTAACAATACTTGTAACTGTAATTGGCACCAAATGCAGCGCTTTTCTGTTCCTTTCCTGGCTACCAAATAAAACAGTGTTGCAGAAGACAGTCTTGCATGATTTTTACAGGTCTGTTAATCATCTGGATTCTGATACATTGTTTTAGTCAGAATCACCAAGGTAGAGAATAGGCAAGGCAAATACTGCTTACAATAGCAGTAAAAAATTGTAATGAATGAGTGTTAGAATTTTGCTTAAAATAAAATTGTTTCATTGATTAGGATGTTAATTTTTGGTTTACAACCCCCATTAATGTTATTATATAATTTAGGGAGATGATCTGTAGTGTTCATAACAAGACTGCTTATACATGTTAATTTAATTCTCCTCCCCTCTGCTCCTTGCACAGTACTGCTGTTTCATTTGCAAAATACCAGATTTAATTGGCACCATCCAATCCATGCTTGATTCCTGATTACTGACTTGCAGATTTATCCAATCAAAAAAACAGCTTGGTTTGTAAAACTCTGCAAGGACAGATAAAACTGAAGCCATCTGAGAGCACATTCTAATTTTCTGTAAGAGCCGTGGCTGTACCGTGTATAAATATAGACAGGATTTAACTTTATAATTCACACAGCGGTTGTCATTGAAATTCAGATGCTGAGTCTGTGTCAGCTGGATTTTTCAATCTTGTATGTAGGCAGTTTCTAGGCATGTGGTAGCAAAATGACTACTATATTATCAGTTTATAAAGTACAATTTTAATGGCTCAGTTATTATGCCCTTGTATTGTTATACTGCCATCTTAGCAGACTATTAATATTTGTTCAGTTCAAAGTTCCCCTTTTGGGTCCCAACATTTGATTAGGGCACCTAACAAGGTAACAGAAATGGTAACACTACTGTATAAGTAATTCAGCTATGGTTCAAAAAATGTTGAGGGCAGCAAATAAATGTTGCAGTCACAGTCTGTGCTTCCAGGTGAATTTAGGAGAAAATATGCTTTTTCTCCAAAATCATGTCCTAAGTGGCCTTGAGGCTGAGTCCTCCCAGTCACTTTTCTGGGCTTCCTTCCCAGGTTGGTCAGTCCCTTAGCTGGAAAGCATAGAAGGAAACTTATGAAATGCTGAAAGCACAACTCACAAGCAGATTCTGCTTCTGCATTCAATATTTTTGATTATTGCAGAGGCAGAATCTGCTGGTGAGTCTTGACTCATAAATTTACTGACATAGTGCTTTGATGGTAGCATTCTGAACAAAAAAACACTACCTCAAAATACAACAATGGGTTTTAGCATTCACATAACAGGATATTTTCCCACTATAAACTGATGCAACCTGGTACATAGGACTAGAGGTCATCTACCCCAGGGGTCGGGAACCTTTTTGGCTGAGAGAGCCATAAACACCACATATTTTAAAATCTAATTCCGTGAGAGCCATACAATATGTTTGGCCGTGGATGCTGTGGGGCAAGGTAGGGTGGGTCCCAAGGATACTGGATGTGATGCAGAGGAGGGTGTGGCCTGCGCTCGGCGGATAGAAGACATGTTCTAAGGCTGAGAACACGTCTTCTATCCAACGAGCGCAGGGGCATGGTAGGATGGGTCCCAAGGATGCCGGATGTGGATGCGATGCAGAGGAGGGTGTGGCCTGCGCTCGGCAGATAGAAGACGTGTTCTAAGGCTTAGAACACATCTTCTATCCGCTGAGTGCAGGCCACGCCCCCATTATTTTTTTTATCAAAGATTTGGCAGCGAGCCAGATGCAGCCATCAAAAGAGCCACATCTGGCTCCTGAGCCATAGGTTCCCTACCCTGACAGTACTACAATCATTCTTTACCTGTCCAGGCTAATGGCTGTCCTCAGAAGTGCAGTTTATTTGTGTCTTAGGTTACCTTTACCTTTACTGGCAGCATTCAAGGAACTTTTCTTTACCAGCAAAATGCTCCCTTTAATTAGATTCTGCTTTCTGTTATCTTGCTGTATCCCCATCCCACAGAGTCTTTTGTATGACGGTTAGCGGAGGATCGATAAACTCAATGTTATGCCACGGAGGGTTTATGATAAGCTATCTTTCAAATGTACGAGTGTTTAAACACTATTGATTACAGTCACCGCATTGCAAGCACATATTACATTCTTCATTTGTCCTCTGGGTAAGTAACAGGAATAGGGCAAGAATGGTGGCATTCAGCTGACCTAATTTTCTTTGCTGTTACAGGCAACTGGATTTCTATAAAGGTTGTCCTAGTGCAATTGATAACCTCATTAACAAAGTAAAAACAAAGAGAAGTAGGAGGATGAGATTATTTCTCTTGCTTTTCTTCTTCTTTGTTTTTTTGGCAGTTATGGTTGGACCTTCATTGACAGCCCTAGAAAAATCTGTTAAATTTGGTCAGATTCTCTATGCTTTCTGATTCCTTTTTCATACATATAAAATACCAAAGTAAGTGTTTTAGTTTCAACACATTTTTGTTTTAACAATCCTATTTAAAAAAAGGATTTTGATATCTTTTTGGAGAAAATAAGTCTTCCGTTGAATGGAAACTATTTCACAATACTTCGATTTCAGCGGAAACCTTTTCTATGCTTAATAAATAAGTAATTTTATTTCCAGCAGAAATAGAATTCAGTTCTGTAGTGATGTTTTATAAACAGAGTCCTCAGGACATTGTCTCAGTGATATGACAAATAAGGGGTCATTTTACTACATGCCAGGCTGGGTACAAAAAATTAGCACAACTGACCATGGGTTTTTTTTGTACTTTGCACCCAGTCGTATAAAATTGCTGCAGGTCACTGCACTTAAAAACAGTAAAGAGACTTGTGTTCACCATGTAAATATAGCCCTGTCTGTGTTTGACAGCACTGTATTTATGAGGGGAGTCACATAAGTTCCCTTCTTCCCATACTGTGAATGACGTGCAAGTGTCAAAAAGTAATAAGGGCGGCGTTGTCTTGTGTTGCCAGTGCTCTGCACCTCGCACCAGATTTTTTATTTGGCACATGGTGCAGAGTGCAGCTGGACTTTGGGCAGAATGATCACTAAGTGACATGCTTTTGCATTACTAAGGGCAAAAAAGCAATTTCCTCTCAAGGCAACTTCAGCGATTTCGGCGCCGCGTATGCCATCCCACCGGCGATTTACATTCTTGCTGGTGGGATGGCATACTGGGGAGATTAAAAGCAAATTGGCACTCAGGGCTAACGGGAAATAATTCCTTGTTAGAAAGTCTTTATTTGCGAAAAAGATGCAACGTTTCGAGGCCAATCAGCCCCTTTATCAAGCATACAGATCAGTGCAGACAGAGTGAATATATACAAATTTAATAACCACACCCCCAAGTTAATTGGCAGCTTACGTGTATCTTTACCTCAACAACAGTGGTGTTAAATTACATAAAAAGTATAGGAACAGCAGTTTGTGTAATCATATATACATGTTACAATCAGTAAATTCCATATAAAAATATCATATATATGGAATTTACTGATTGTAACATGTATATATGATTACACAAACTGCTGTTCCTATACTTTTTATGTAATTTAACACCACTGTTGTTGAGGTAAAGATACACGTAAGCTGCCAATTAACTTGGGGGTGTGGTTATTAAATTTGTATATATTCACTCTGTCTGCACTGATCTGTATGCTTGATAAAGGGGCTGATTGGCCTCGAAACGTTGCATCTTTTTCGCAAATAAAGACTTTCTAACAAGGAATTATTTCCCGTTAGCCCTGAGTGCCAATTTGCTTTTTGTTTTCCTGTCGGTTTGTGTGAGGGTGCCGATCCCTCTGGCAATGTGCACCGGGCGGTCAAATTTGGAGAACTAGGGTGTGCGGTAAGGCCTCTGTTGTAACTATCATACTGGGGAGATTAGCCCGCAACAAGGGAGATTTGTCACAGGTGACTAATCTGCCCATCTGTCATGGCCCTTAGGGGTGGTGTAATAAAAAGGCACTAATTTGGCAAGTTGTATTAATCTATACCAACCAATCAGCAGGAAGCATTAACTTACACCTGCGCAAACTTAGTGCCTTTTATTACATATGGGGGTATGTGCTTTCACTTTTGACAGGGTATAATTAAATGACTCCCTAGAGTGATTTGGCAAGTTCCTAAAGCTTCAGCATAAGCACTGGATTGGAAACAGCAGGGACATTGAATATGTACAGGTATCTGTGCTTCTGTGTACTGAAAATATAATAGTTATGATAAATATTTTGACTAATTACATCCACTTGATGTATTACATTTACTACAGGTGGAAATAAAATTGATTGTTTACATCTATATTTACTCCAATGTCTTGAAGACTATTTGACCAGAAGCTTTCTGTTGTACTTGAATTTAATACAGTGTGTATGCAAAGAAGCGCACACATCCAACCAAGTACTGATTTCTATGAGACCACTGGACATTTTCTGCTTCATGAATCTTTTTGTGGACTGGTAATATGAATTGTGTGCACATGCACAGCTCTCAGAGGCAGCATCTGTATAGATATTCCTGCTTAATCAAAACTGATTAGCAGCTCATCCATTTAGACTTACCCACAACATCCTTACATCCTCATGAGTTTCGTCTGCTCTGCATTTTGTATTTCCCACTTTGTGCATTTAGAGTAAATTACTTAATTCACGGACACATTGGCAGGTTATGACAATCTATTAGATATCTTGTAATACCAAACTAATTCCTATTAACTTGTTTTCCCAAACATAATTAAATGAAAGTGACATTTGTAAAATGTTCTTTACTATAATAAAATACTAGTGTATAGTGTTTGCTAGCTTGCAATCTGATTAGATTAGGATAATATATAAAGACCGGTTTTCTTTTCATATTCAGTGTCTCATATACTGCCTCCTGTCACTCCATAATTATCTCATGTTGCAAATAAAATTGAATTGGGTTGACTTGTATGTGGATTTCCTTTTAAATAAGCTTAAATTAAGGTGAAGAGATAGGAATTTTGACAAAGTGAATTCATTTGTGGGACTGACAGAGCAATGGCAGCGCTTCATCTAGCCAACAAATGGAAGACATTTTCATGTAGTGAGTTGGGCAGTATCTAGAGACTTTCAGCTGCTCACAGCTGGTCACTGACAGGATGTTATGTATAGATATATAAAGGAGGGAACTAAACAAGGACTGTTTTCATTCAATATGATGAATCTGTTTACATATAACCGAGGTCATTACTAGAAATTTTCATAAACCTTTTATTCCCTGGACCATTCAAGTGACAAGAGACAATCTTGTGCTTGGAGGAAAGGTGGCTTAATTACCAGCTAAACAAGAAGTTCATGACAAAGCTATTGAAGAGGTTCTACTGATTCTGCAGCTATACGTAAAGAGATAATGTCCTTGACAACAATGGCTTTATTTGTGGCTGAAAGTAATGTCATGTTGTGTACAGTGTTGTAGTGCTTTCGTAAATGATTAGCTTTGCTTCTGTTTAAACCTAAGCATCAATAGGTCTTCACAGATTCAAGTTAAAGAGTGGCAGGTACAAATAATAGCTAAAAATAGCACAGAACCGCTGTCATTTTGAAAATTGTATAGGGGCACAAGGTTATTACGAATTACAATAGGGTAAACAATTATCTGACTGGGATCAAGATGTAGTTGTTTTTTCTCCTTCTGATTAATTACAGGCCTTTTTACACACTCAGCATGCATTTTAAACACAAAATATGCCAGTTATTAAGAGTCTTTGGTCAACAAATAGTCTTTTTTCTGTTTCTGAAATGTTTATTTTTTTGTTAAGCCTTTAATTTTAAACTGGTATTTGGTTGTTAGGAATTAAGTTCCTAGCAAGCAGGCGGCAATTTGAAGGCCACTGTAAGAGATGAATGGGAAAGGATTTGAAAAAAAAGATAAGCAATATAAAATAAGAATAACAATAAAATTGAAGCCTTACTGTTTTACTTCTTTTTAGTTGTTTGACTTAATAGCGCTGTCAACCAGATAGCATTTTAAGCTGCAGGCTGGAAATAAGAAAAATAGAAAGGCTTATAACTCAAAAACTATACACATAAATAAGACCAACTAAAAAGTTTCTTAGATCAAGTCCATCTATAATGTACTATAAGACAAACTTTACCTTTAAATACAAAGCTAAAATCCCACCAGCATTTGGAGGGTGTTTCATTGAAAAATGCTAAGTAATATAAAAGAAAAATGAAATATATATACAGCAAATAAATTTATCTAGCTGTCCAACACTTTACAAAGACCTGAACGCTTCATGCGAACGCTCCGAGCGTATTCTCGCTGATTTTTTCGCGCTCGTGCGAAATATTCGGAAAGGCTCTGCCGGCTGTTTGCAATGGTTTGGTATGAAAATTCCGTGACTTTCGGATCGCCAATACGATATTATCGTGACTAATACGTTTTTTTCGTAAGCATTTTTGTTGGTAAAAATACATTGCAATTTCAGTCCAAACATTGAACTTTGCATACTGCATGGCATTTATAAATCTCCTTGTTTACAGTCGCATGCCCCCCACTTCCCATTTAAATGAACCCTTCTTTAGTAAATAACAGGAATGGAACACTCAGAACATACTTACATAGTTCAGAACATTGTGGTGGTATGGCCAAGTGTGTAAAAGGGCATAGCCAGGGAAGTGATTGAATGTACCCAACAGCCTCCCAGAAATACGCACAGGCTAAAATATCTGTGTTCACTCTATACAAGCACATTGCATCCATAGAATATGTTCAAGATACTTGTGGGGCTTTCCTAAACTTGATGACTGCATTAGAGTTTGCATTAAGGACAGAAAAGGGTTATAATTTATGGACTGGAAGCAATTAAAATGTCCCTTATAACACTATACAGTATTGCTTTCATCTTTTCTTCCTGTCTGTAGGGTTTTAAAAAGCTGTGAGGTGAAAGGATAACAAAAATGCCTCAAATACAAGTCCTAGTGGTGAATTAAAGGAAGTTAGCTAATTTCTCCCTGTATGTATAGTCTTCCACATCTGCAGGGTTCCAGCAAGATATACAATATGTAATTGAATCCCTTTGGTGCTAGAGATTCTTGCAAAACCTTGCAAACCAAAGGTCAAGTAGTTTGTTCTAGTCTCTAAGCCATGACAGCTATTCTCTGTGCAATACTGATACACAGTACAGACACACAATTTTGGAGCAATAATAACATTTTATTACAATTTCATCCCTTTAGAAACATCTGTCATCTGAGGTATATGTATTATCTATACTCCTTCAAAGGGGTAGTAACCCCCTTGTTCAACATTAGCTCAATGAATAGGACTTGTGCTAAACATACTTTTTGCCTATTGTTTTCGTCACAAACAATTCTATATTTTGTTAAACTGAAATATTAATGCTACCGTGTGTTTGGTTATTGCCAAGATAATAATAATAATGAGATTACTATACAACCCCACTCCATTTTCCCTTTGTTGTGACTGTTTTGTTAACAGGAGTACATTATGCAGAGGGGTAATTTGTACACTTGTAATCTAATTATCTACCTAACAAGTACCAAACATGGGGTAGCTCCAATTTCTGTTTGTTCAAAAAGTATGAATAAAAACCATTATTATATGCTGAAATCCAGCTGCAAAACAGTTCTTTTCTTTCTGCATCTTTTGAAATTCTGGCAGGGGAGAAGGGACTAAAACATTAATGTTACAAATTGTAACAATTTCTCCACAACTTAAAGACAGCATGCAGGAATTACATAACTCACTGTGCATTGCACAGTTACTTTCCTCATTGGCATCAGGTGTGCAGAGAATTTTGAGATTTGGAGTAATGCAGGCTAAAGGCAGGTTGAGGACAGTCGACTACAGTTACATTTTATTTCAAATAGTTTTAGTCTCAAAGTAGATCAGCAGGAGCATTGGGGGCCAGGCTTGGGTAACTGTTCCAAACCATACTATTACATGAAAAGACTGCATATTGTTTAATTGATGTATATTGAAAAGTTGTTTAAAAATTGTGTTTACTTTTCAAAAAGCTTAGGCTGATGTCAGATGTAGCGTAGGGCGTATTTTTTCGGCAAGCGAAAAAACACTTGCCAAAAATACGCTCTTCTACTGTAAAAATCACCTACCTTGTGCCTGCACCTGAATGAATGAAATACGTTAGGGTGCACATGTAGCGTAATGTAGCGTAATACGCATAAAAACACGAGAGAATGCAAAGTGCAGACACAAGGTAGGCGATTTTTACAGTAGTGGGGCGTATTTTTTTCCAGTACACTAGCTTTAAGCTTAATGACTCGCAGGGTGTTATATTCTCCTATTGCTGCTAGTAATCTGATGTAATGAAAAACACCCTGGGTGATGCACAACAGCAGTTAGGTCTGTTCCACCTCAGACTGCCAGGGTGCTTTCCATTACATCACATTATGAAAACGCCTCATGTGTAGTGATGAGCAAAATTTTTCGCCAGGCATGGATTCACGACAAATTTACGCATTTCGCCATTGGTGGATTGTTTTGAGAAACACATAATCAAAAAAATTAGTGTGTCAAGAAAAATGGTAGCACATACCATTTTTCAATTTTAAACGTGCATCATTTTTCTTGCTTTGCAAATTTTTCGTTGTTTCGCAAATCTTTTTAAAGTTTTGTAAATATTTCGGCAAAGTGAAATGGGTCAGATAGTTCATCACTACTCATGTGTCTCTGTGCATGAAGGCTTAAAGGATGACAGTGGTTCATATCCATGTGGTAGAGCAGTGATCCTCAACCAGTGGCTTGTGAGCAACATGCTGCTCTTGTTTTGCTCCCCAACTCTTTTTACATTTGAATGTGGCTCACAGGTGAAAAAGGTTGGGAACCCCTGCGGTAGAAGGTAGGGTGGATTGTTAAGAGATATGCCTGTCACCATTAACTGCACATTAGAATATACCAGAAATCTTCTTTGTTGAGGAGCTAAGACTGAATATTATTCAGTGGATTTTAATAATCATAAAGCTGCCAGGCCAGTAATATGTGGTACTTCGCTTTAACTCATATTTCCTGCTGCAGTATTTCTCAACTTCCCCTGTGTTTACCAGGTCCCTAAAGACCAAATATATTGGATTCATTTGTCATTTCTGTGTTCTTCTCTTTTTATCTGCCTTGTACTGACACCTTTAAAAGATGTCCGGTAGGCTCTGCTTGCACACAAGGATCACTGCTGCGTGGGAGAAGGAAGACTTTGTTTGGTATTTATTTTACCTAAGCAGTGTGAACTACCTTATGACATGTCATCAGAACTTAAATAAACATCTATAGTTTATAAGATATTGTATCTCTCAATGTTCAACAACATAAAAATATAAGAAGATAACAGCAAAGTTAGCTATCTCATTTATATTAGTGTCCTTGCGTCAGTCCTAACCTAGCAAAAAAGAGAATACATTTTCTTTGGGGGGAGAACGACCATACCTGCTTTTCTATTTACATGGCATGACCTATTCCAAAGAAACCATTCAGTAATTAAGCTAATAAATACCTTCTTAGCTGCAAGACTATCCTTAAAGGGGCGGGGTTGGGAGAGCAAGTATTCAGTTAGGGAATAGCCACTTCCCCTTACCATACAAATATAAAGAGAAAAGCAGGTATGGTCTTTCTCCCCCCAAAGAAAATATATTCTCTCTTTTCGCTAGGTTAGGACTGACGCAAGGACACTGCCTTGACGGGGCATGTCAGCTTATGTATAGTTTGTACAAACCGTGTAACTAAACGTGTCTCTTTTCACTAAAATGCAGACATTTTCCTTCAGTGTGTGCAAAATTGGTTTTTAATTTTCTCTTGAAGCTATATAATGGAGTGCTGGGGTAATGTGTATAGTATATAATACAAGCCACTCACCTACGTGCACCCAATTAGTTTTGATTCATGGAATGAGATGTATTTTTTGGATATATTTATATGTATATATATATATATATATATACACGTTTATAGAACTTAAAACTCCATTATATTCTTTAAAGGAGAACTAAACCCCCCTAGGTAAAAAAGCCCCTCTTAACTTCCCTCCATTGGCACCCCTCACCTCTCCTACCCCACACAGTCTATTATGTAGAAAGGTGCCCCTATTTGAAAACCTGAGCTAAAATAGCTGAGTAGCCCAGCACAGCGAAATATCCATTCCACTCTTCGGGTCTCACCACCGACACAGACCCTGCAGTAGCATGCGCAGATGGGGCTATTCAGGAATCAGCTTCAACTGTGCATGCTCCTGCAGGGTCCTTGTCCCTGCTCTGCTTTTTTAACTCAAGTTTTCAAATAACTGCATTTTTTAACATAAAAGACTGTGGGGGAAGGGGAAGGTGAGGGGGGGGGTCAATGGATGGCATTTGAGGGGGATTTGGTTCTCCTTTAATATAATTTAGATACGTGTAAATCTGTAGGTGTATAATAACAGGGTTAATTCAAATAAATGTAGTGGCATTTAACTGGATTAAGGAATATGAAATGGAAATGTTATCATGTTTTGTTGAATGCTAAATGTATTATCTGATACACAAGTGTTAATACCCCTGTATAAAAGCACTCTAATGTTCTAATAAGTAAAATAAAAAGAAATGAAACTTTAGGGGTAGAAGTAAAGTGGAAAGCCCAACAGAGAGACCATCTGGCATAATAGAAATATATATATTGTTCTGTAACCCCCAGCTAGTTAAAGTATTACTGGACCTGGCGTTTCAGTGCTGAAACCTTTAGGCTGATGCCACACCAGGCGTAGGGCTGATTTTTTCGGCAAGCGGAAAAACGCTTGCCGAAAAATCAGCCCTACACCTGCTACTTGTGCCTGCACCCGAATGAATGGAATACGCTCGGGTGCAGGCACATGTAGCCGATATACGCATGAAAACGCGAGACTTTGCATTCTCACGCGTTTTCGTGCGTATATCGGCTACATGTGCCTGCACCCGAGCGTATCCCATTCATTCGGGTGCAGGCACAAGTAGCAGGCGTAGGGCTGATTTTTCGGCAAGCGTTTTTCCGCTTGCCGAAAAAATCAGCCCTACGCCTGGTGTGGCATCAGCCTTAGGTGTTGCTGTTCTGAGTCTGACTGCTGTGCAGTACAATGCATTCCTAAGTATATAATCTGGGTTCTGCCAATTTCACGCACTGCATATAAGAAAAATCAGGCATTGCCCCTGGTCAAGGGGACCCACCAGAAATGTCAAAATATTAACATTTTATCTAGTTAATTGCAGCTCAGCATGAAGCTGGTCTATTATTCAAAAAAACACTTTTTAAGTCTTTTAGATTGTAAGCAGTGTTGATATTTGTATGTATTGGTATGTTAATTGTATGCAACATCCATTGTACAGCACTCCAGAATGTGTAGCTACTTTATAAATACATGTTAATTGGAATAATATATGTCACTACATTCTTAATATGTCTCTCAAGGGATTAAAAAGACAAATGGCCTGGCATTTTGATATATACACAGGTTTGGGATTCGTTATCTGGAAAGCTGTTATCCACAAAGTTCTGAATTATGGGTCAGCCATCTCCCATAGATTCCATTTTAATTAAATAATTCAATTTTTTTTTTCAATTATTTTCTTTTTTTCTGTATTAATAATACAGTACCTTGTCCCAACTAAGATCCTTAAATAATTCTATTGGGTTTATTTAATGTTTACATGCTTTTTAAGTAGACTTAGGGGCCCATTTACTTACTCACGAACAGGCCGAATGCGTCCGATTGCGTTTTTTTCGTAATGATCGGTATTTTGCGATTTTTTCGGAAAATTATCGCGACTTTTTCGTTACCAATACGATTTTTGCGGAAAAACGCAAGTTTTTCGTAGCCATTCCGAAAGTTGCGATTTTTTCGTAGCGTTAAAACTTGCGCAAAAAGTTGCGATTTTTTTCGTAGTGTTAAAACTTGCGCAAAACGTCGCGCCTTTTAAGTTTTAACGCTACGAAAAAAGCGCAACTTTTCGCGCAAGTTTTAACGCTACGAAAAAATCGCAACTTTCGGAATGGCTACGAAAAACTCGCGTTTTTTCGCGCAAATCGTATTGGTAACGAAAAAGTCGCGATAATTTCCGAAAAGTCGTAAAGGCGCCGAAAAAATCGCAAAAAATACGAAAAAATCGCAAAACGTTCGTTTCCAATCCGAATTTTTTCCATTCGGACTCGGATTCGACCCATAGTAAATGTGCCCCTTAAAGTATGGTGATCCCAAATAAAGAAATTGCCTTATCTGGAAAACCCCAGGTCCCAAGCATCCAGGATAATAGGTCCCATACCTGTATCAGCCAATTTAGAAACTAAAATACAAAGAAACTAAATTACATGTTTTGTTAAGCCTATGGCTCATGGAGCATATATATCACTTGTGTTTTTTTAGCCTAAAGAACAACTGGTCTTGGAGACTGATCCACATATTACATACTAGTGATGCCAGCTAAAGAACAACTGGTCTTGGAGACTGATCCACATATTACATACTAGTGATGCCAGCTAAAGAACAACTGGTCTTGGAGACTGATCCACATATTACATACTAGTGATGCCCAGCTAAAGAACAACTGGTCTTGGAGACTGATCCACCTGTTACATACTAGTGATATCCCAGTTTTGGCCAGAGAATGCATATTGTACCCGATTCCTAATGTGCTTCCATTTTAATTAACAATGTTATGTTGCACTGTGAGGTTACTGGCAACAAGTGAAGCATCAAAGCGCCCTAGCAGCTAAGTCGTTAATGCACACTGTAATTTGCTCAAATTAACATGCGTTAGAAATTTTCTGCAATGAAAACCGAGTTGAAAGGTTTTTAGCAGATTAAAGTCTAACCAAGGTATTCTAACCAAAATGTCACCCAGTACTGACTATTATCTGTACTATATTAGCTTTTTGTCAAAATAAAGTTCAGGCCACACCCTAAAAATCATGTCAAGTTTTCGGTCTCGAGATCAGAACCAGCAGTGTAGCAAATAAAAAGAGACAGTCAAGCAATGCTTTTAATAATTATTACATTTACAAATAAATCTTAAACCACTGAAAAATGAAGCATGTTTCCCTTTAATTTCTATAGACACTCATTATTATAGTCCAAGTACTGTTTTATTAAGCATTTACTTAATACTTTATAAGTGGTGAGGAAGTACAATTTGTGAAATATATTTGATTCTCTATAAACATTAATAGCATTCATAATTTAGTGATCTCAAATGAGCTTACAATACATTTTCACTATCATCTGGCTCTTAGAAGAAAATTGATTACTGCTTTGTGGGACCATGCATTAGTCATGTGGGGTCCATCTATCACATCCTTCTTTAGTGACTGCATTGTGAATTTATGGCTGTAGTAATTACGGCCTTTCTCCATATTAAGGGAAGACAAAGAAGGAATATTGATCCAACACAAGTCATGTCTGCAACATTAAAGCAAAAAACAAGTTCACAGAGGAGAAGATAATCCAAATCCCATTTCCTTTCCAGTTATTTACCAACCTCCTTTGTGCCCTCTAATTTTGCCTGTATAACAAAGTCTGTGAGACCAGTGCATGCAAGAACCTGTGGAGTACACAGAAAATATTGTATATGCATTTGCAAAAATTCACACAAACACAGTGAAAAGGTCAGTACAATGTGCTACCCATTGCCAAGCACTTTGGAATTCTGTCATGATTTTTATGGTATACTTTTTATTTCTAAATTTTACTGTTCAACCAACACATTTTTTTTTTGCTGTAATATTAATGTGTAGGCAGCCATTGTGCCTGATTATGATAATCAGATAATCTATTGTTTCTCCTGCTCACATGTAACTGGAGGAGTCCCAAGCCAGACTTGTATTTCTTACTATTGAGTGCTATTCTGATATCTACTGGGAACTGCTGTCTTGCTCCCTTCCCATTGTTCTGCTGATCGGCTGTTGGGGGAGAAAGGGAGGGGATGATATCACTAATAACATGCAGCTCAGTAGTAAAGTGTGACTGAAGTTTATCAGAGCACAAGTCACATGACTATGGCATCCTGGGAAATGAGGAATATGGCTAGCCCCATGTGAAATTTAAAAACTGAATATAAAAAAAATCCACGCTTTCAAAAAAATGGATTTCAATACAGCATTCTGCTGGAGAAGTTCTATTAACTGATGTGTTTTTAAAAAAAAACATGTTTTCCCATGGGAAACACCTTGGTTAAAATTGGCACTCTGTCCAAAGTCTGAGACAGACGGGGCAACTTTGTCCTGTTTTCCATTGTCACAATACTGCACTTTGGTCAGGCTGCATGTGTAGTCAGCATTTGGCATCCTTTCATATTGGGGTTTAATGAAAATTGTCTGTACCATTCAGCAAAAATCAGCTGCCTGGTAATTTTGCTTTAGGCATTGTGTGTCGTGGTTTTATAGAAAGTCCCCAGGCATTGTCTAATCCTGGAATTTAAAGGGGTTCTCTTCCTGTCTCTTCCTGAACTACCTGCTACGGATGGAGTTACGGATTAATTTAGCAACACAGTAGTTTAACTTTAAAAATGGGCCCCTATGGCAATGCAGAAATGCTGGGACCCTCATCTAAGGGTGGAAAATTTAGAGAAGTGAAGGGTTAACAACCTGGTAACCCCCACATGTTGTTGAACTCCAACTCTTACATCACCCAAGAGCTTTCGGGTAGTATTGGGATGTGGGGAATTCCAGTTTAACAAGTTGGATATCCCTAATGAATATGCCAGAAATAGCAACAGCATTATAATTTTCTACTTTTTCCATAGAGAGCACATGGCTTGGACCTAGGAGCGCCCTAAAACTTGTCCATCTTATAGCTACATCATAAAAAAGTCCAGTGAAAAATGCAATATATATATAAAGGTTGTCATAGAGATGCATAGAACTACAATTTTCAGATTTAAATATTTACTTTTCCATGATGTTTACTGACAGTGAAGGTGGTGACTGTAACTCATTGTGAGATCAAATTTGACTCATCTGCACCAACTAGAGGACATAGTGAACCTGACTATTGCTATAATACTGTATTCATAAATCATGAGGGGTATGCTCATTGCATTATTGATAAAGACAACCATATATAGGCCTAAATAATAGATATTGTAAACAACTCAAGGCCCAAGAAATAATTATTCTTTTACCAGGTTTTTAAAAAAAAAACAGTATTAAATTTTCCATTTACATTGAATCGGGCAACCAAAATACACTGGCCCCCAGTTAAACTTCAGCTGACCTGTATTATTGCTTCCATGATTTAATAGGATTTGAAGCTAAATATACTAAACATGCATATTTTTTAAATAGTTTAAAAAACATAATTTAGCTTTGTTAAATATACTTTCCTTTGCCTAAAGCGTTTGATGTGAGCACAGTTCCAGGCAGAAGGGTGTGGCTATTATTGGTTGGAGCCAGAAGAGGGCAGACTGTGCACATTTTTATATTATTGCAAATTTATGTGTTGAAAATGATGATGAAGATTCTAAAGGCAGAATCCAACTCATTTTGAGAAACACCTTGTCCTTGTTTAATTAAACTAATATAAAACATTATGCTGCCCATTGGGATTGGAAAAAGTCAAATGTAAAGCTGGCCCTCTCTTGGATAAAAACAAGTATTGGCATCCACCTATTCACCCTTCCATTTGAACATGGCCCCTACAATAGGCAGAGGTCCATATGGAACTTAATGATGCAATTTAATTTTTTCCATTCCCCAGCACACATGGGATAAGGTCTGCAGGCGCTCTTCGGCATAACAGTTGGCCTAATTGACCTACACAAATTTATTTAAATCTGAGGTGATTCATTTTTTTGTGTTATTGTTTTTGTGAATGTAAACAGTGTTTGTGAAACAGAATTTTTTCAGCATGCTACATAACCCAAAGGGTATTGCCTATAGGGGTTATTAATTTGAGAAATAGAAATGAAATAGAAAATGAAATTGTGCACTGCAGGTCATTACTAGCTAGCAATATATTGCAAACAGAAGTGGGTTAAAAGGCAATACTGGTAATAGCTTTATAGTAGTTGGGTATATTTTGTCTCTCTGGGGCATATTTATCAAAATGTGATAAATAGATCTTAATACATAAAACTCACCCGTGTTATATTCATTCCTATGGGATTTTTAGAAGTGTATTTATCAATTGGTGAAAGTTACACTAAAAATCCCATAGGAATGAATAGAATGTGGGTGAGTTTTATGTATTAAGATCTAAATTCACATTTTGATAAATCTGCCCCTCTGTCTCTCTCTCTTGCACTTCCAACTACGGAAGCTTGATAAAAGGCCACACATGGCCTGAAACGTTGCTGTATGCCCCTAAAATTTGCAATAAAGGCATTTTAATTTAAAATATAAGAGGTGCTGTTCCGGATCGTTTGTACTTCCACCTACAGAAGCCAGAAAAGGAATTTGTGGGTTTTCCATTGTCCAGTGGCAATCACAGGATTAACATGGCTATGCCTACCTTCAATGCCTTATTTTTTTTTTTAACACTTTTAATTTTTATGACATTACAGGTAGCTTTATATGGTTTTTGACCTTGCATTAAGAAAAGAATAATATGAATGATTATACCAATAAATGAAATGATCATGTACAGGTATGGGATCCCTTATCCGGAAATCCGAATTACGGAAAGCCCGTCTCCCATAGACTCCATTTTAATCAAATAATTCATAATTTTAATACTGATTTGCTTTTTCTCTGTAATAATAAAACAGTACCTTGTACTTGATCCCAACTAAGATATAAATAATCCTTATTGGATGCAAAACAAACCTATTGGGTTTAATTAATGTTTTATACATTTTTTAGTAGACCTAAGGTATGGAGATTCAAATTACGAAAAGACCCCTCATCCGGAATACCCTTGGTCCCGAGCATTCTGGATAATGGGTCCTATACCTGTAATAAATCAAAGCCAGAACACTGAAGAATGGAGAAGACTGATGTTATCTAATGCTAAATTTCAAAACTAGGGAGGGAATTTGAAGTAAAGAAAAGGGACATCCCAAGATATTGTCAGCAAAATAATATTTACAAAAATTACTATTTACATTAATACATTTTACATGTGGCACACATGACTATTAATCCTTCTTTTTTAGGGTGCACTGCTAAAGTGTGTTAAGGAAGAATAACAGGATTACCCCCGTCGGGTATGACTGGATTATGCAGGGCAATTTATTTAGCTATTAAACAGTCCAAAATTTTCAGCGTATGTTGCAGTAATGGGAATATTTGGGACACGAATTCAGAGTAATCAGTGGCAGTGCAGTATCCTGGTAGGGACTAGTAAAGCACTTTCAGTTTGTACCCACGAAAAGATATAGCTGTACTATTGATGCTAGTAAAGCTGCTTAATAGTAATCTTTACTTTTAGGGAAGATTAAGACCCTACAGATTGCAGCCTTAAAAAGTAGCTTTAGACACACTCAGGGATAAACATAATACAAGACAAACTCAATCAAGGTTCTTTGCATGGCCCCAGATATTTATCAGGTATAGGAATGTGCAAAGTTCAGATTTTGGGTAGGATAGCCAGGAGACCTGTCATAAAGCAAGGTAACAACCTTGCCTCAGGCAGCAGTGCTTTGCAGAATGCCAAAGACAGCAAAAAGCCACCAGTGGTAAACTGAAGTCCCAAACGTCCAATTTTTTTTTTTTTAAATTAGAAATTTGGCTTTTCTAGTACAGAAAATGCTCTCTGCAATAGTGATTTGGCACCTACTTGCCCCTGCAGAAGTGCATAAAAGGTAAGTGGGGATGGCATTGGGAGGCCCCCTTAGGGCAGCATAGATGGCAGAGTTGCCCCTGAATATGTTCATTTTTGCAACATCAACAAGGCCAAGCAATACAGTATATGAATTAGGACCATTGTTAGAGCATATTGGTATCCACTGCCCTTATCTAGAAAGCTTCAACTGATAGAAAAGGGTAATAATCTGTACTCCCAAATGTGGGATTAATGCCACATACTGTAAAAATGTAATTAAACAGACAATGTGATGTAATAAATTGATATTTAAAATGTGGAAAGACTGCTCCAACAGGTTGGGTAAAATATGAGTGTGCAGATTATACTGTGTATCAGAGTTATTTCATCTGGTAAAGTGTTCTATGGTGAGGACATAGAGAATCTAAGATTAAAGACACCCTTTACATGAGGCAGAGGAAACAGTTGGAATGGCCCCTACTTGATAAAAGTGCAAAGCTGAGAGTATAATGATGCGATAATTTGTCTAAAATGGGGGTTAAACCCAATTTACGTATGATGCAAGGCTTTGGATAATCCCAAAACTGGTGTGTTTATTAAATGGATTAGCTGGAGCATCCCGTTTATGTACAATATATTGTACTGGTAAAAAACAAGTGGATCTTCTCCTGATATGCCCACCTAAGGTTGGTGATAGTAGGCTAAACAATTGAATTCTAATGATGTGAGTGGGAGCTGTCGGATTGAGGACCGCATCAATGAGCCGATGTGGTACGCGATCGGACGGGAAAGTCAAACCTGCCCAATTGACACTTGCCCGATATTAAGACAAATGTTGATTGGGAAGGCCCGTCGTGGGGCCCCTTACACGGGCATATAAGATGCTGAATTGGTCTAAAGGACTCGAATCAGCAACTTAAATATGCCCATGCCACCTTTGGATGCTTCCCTTTTAGTTTCTTAGGAAGAATATTTCAACATTGTTACATTTAACTTCTATCTCAAAACCTTATCTGCTTTGGGTTTATGTAAAGGTTTGAGCTCAGTAGTGAGAGTTGAATTGGGATTGTTTATTGTTTAATTGCACTAATTGAGAGAGCTTTGTGATCTTATGTGATTTAGTTTTTTTTCCTTTAGAAAACTAGTTCAATGATGATGACTTGCATTTCTGTTTTATGAATTTCCCAACAAGTTATAGTAAGTGAAAAGAACAGACTTGGTTTGTTTAATGAAATGCTCTCTACGCATCCACTTCTTTTCAGTTGTCTAATAAAACCTACTAAAAAGGCAGGCTTTCATAAAGGCAAAAAAGGGGAAATAAGGGGGCAGTTCGAATGAAATGGGTCTCTGTGAAGATATATCTGTGGAGCTTGTGGTATTGTATGAAGTAATTTGTGTGTGTGTGTTAATTAGGGTATCAAACCCTGGGTGTAATGAGATATTATTTTCAGGAGGGAGCCCATGCAGAAAAATACAATGAAAGTATTATATTCTGAATTGCAATAACAAATCTATAATAATATGATACTCATACTCAACACCAAGGTGAAATATTAGTTGGCCAACCATGGGATAAACAATTAATCTAACGGCAGTTCATCTAGGAAGCCAGAAAATGCCATTGAAACTTTTAGTAATCTGATCACCTCTGTTCAGTGACTTAATGCTGTAACAGGAGTCTGGGAGTTGCAACTACGAAGCAATATTTGAGTTATCTGGACTAAGTGACTTACTGATTTACAGTCCCTAGCATCTTCTATCAGACTTGGTTATTATTGGCTTAAAAACTCACTGGTGTTTAAAATAGAAAGAGAATGAAGCCTGTTGTGCAATGTGAAGTATACTGCTGGTATAAAAAGAAAACCAAAGACTTAACATAAACTCTTTCAAGTAGGCTTATACAAAATAGGTACTTACATTTTGGGTAACTTAATGCCTTTTATTAATGCCAGATCCATTTTGCCCCAGATTTACTATTGTAAGGGGTTGATTGGATAATTCAAACAGGCACCTTCAAAATGTCATTAAGAGCTTGAAAAGTACTTTGTCTGAAAGCTTGTTCTCATATTGTACACTAATGTCCTGTTTTAGGGCAATAATGTTTTTTACAGAGACAATCTAAAAGATCTGTTTGTCAAGGGATAAAAGAGAATGATTACATTCCCAGCAATAGTCATGCTTACTCACGTGTGATGCGAGTGACCCGGATACAAACAGGATGCATTAGACCTATGAATGCACACAAGCATTTGATTTAATGTGTCATTTTATCTCATGTAGAAACATCACTAGGTGTTTGAACATCTAAATCTGCTCATACAGAAACACTAATCTGGTTTTTAAGAATACGTTGTATAGTTGACAAGACAAAAAGGTCAAAACATTTAATACAATGGTAAATTTCTCTTACGGTTCAACATACAACATATAGATTGCCTAAATATATGCCCAAGATCTGTAGTCATGTCCCAGTCGAAAAACCCAGGTGCGGAAAACCCACAAAAAACAAATAATTGTGCTGTTGTGATTTGCTCTTGATGGTCAGGAGATGATGCTGTGAAACTAAAATTAATTTCATACACTCAGCTATTCTAAGTATGTTTAATAACCCACATAACACTGCATAGGGTGCAGTGTTTTCCTGGCCGGTTACAGTTTAGTTGCTTTCATTCACACTTCATACCCCTTGAGTTCTAAAAATAAAAATAATTCTAAAAATAAAAAGAAAGTGAAATGGCGGTACAAAGTTCTAACGACACTTGTCTTCTGTGGATAAGTGGTTAATATAGATTATTGCTAAACTTTTATTTTCAGGCCAACTTGGCCCTTTAGGAAATTATTATGGTCTCTGATCAGAGACTTCTTAGGTTTCTTTGTAAGACTTCACATTTATACCATAAACCAGCCCTCAGACCATTTATATGTCATATTATTAACCCACTCCACTGAATGACTTGGATAGGAATGATGTCAGCACTGGTAATTTTTGCTAGTTAGAGTGGGTGGACAAATATCTTGATGTCACAACTTAGGTTTCATGAATGTTCACTATAATAAATTGTACCACAAAGTGTCTTTCTTGCTTTATCTGGATCTCAAACAGGTAATCCAGACAGATTATCATTCTCCATATTCAAGCATTGGTCTGCAAATTATTACCACTGAGTTTCTCTGTTAATGACCACTTTTGTGACTGCAATCTATAGCAAGGCTCTAACAGCACTGGATATACATCTGGACCTTCCCTAGGCACCGCCTAAGGGGCTGATTTACTTACCCACGAACGGGTCGAATGGAGTCCGATTGCGTTTTTTTCGTAATGATCGGTACTTTGCGATTTTTTCGTATGTTTTGCGATTTTTTCGGATTCTTTACGAATTTTTCGGATCCAATACGATTTTTGCGTAAAAACGCGAGTTTTCCTATCCATTACGAAAGTTGCGTAAAAAGTTGCGCATTTTGCGTAGCGTTAAAACTTACGCGAAAAATGCGCAACTTTTCGCGTAAGTTTTAACGCTACGAAAAATGCGCAACTTTTTACGCAACTTTCGTAATGGATACGAAAAACTCGCGTTTTTACGCAAAAATCTTTTCGGATTCTTTACGAATTTTTCGGATCCAATACGATTTTTGCGTAAAAACGCGAGTTTTCCTATCCATTACGAAAGTTGCGTAAAAAGTTGCGCATTTTGCGTAGCGTTAAAACTTACGCGAAAAGTTGCGCATTTTTCGTAGCGTTAAGTTTTAAAAAAAAAAATCGTATTGGTAACGAAAAATTTGTGCAGAATGCGAAAAAATCGCAAAACATACGAAAAAGTCGCAAAATGTTCGTTTTCAAGTCGGAACTTTTCCAATTCGGGTCGGATTCGTGGGTTAGTAAATCAGCCCCTAATTGTTGGAATTCTCATCTGAATAAAGAGTAATAGGAACATCACTGCTTTTTATTTAAGTCATGGACTGACTAGAGCAGAAAATTCAGGAGCACAAACCTGATGATGTTGGTTTGTCCCCAAGAAAGTTGGGTTTACTGCACAAGTCAGTTTGGGGCTTAAATAAAAGGCAAAGTGCTCCAGTTTTATTGTTCCCCCCAGACATTTGACAAGCTTCATACTCAAATCCAAGCACTTAGACAGTACATCACTGACAATCTTCCTATTTCTACTAAGTACACCAGACACCCACCTGCCTTCCATTTAGTGTAATGGAAACCACTTGTGACTACAAGCAAAGGGGGGGGGGGGGTTAACAGGAACATGCGCAGTGCAGAGACACACAAATGCGGATATATGCAGAGGGGCTGTTTCTCCACATACACTTATACACAGGCCTAGGAACAGTCCGGTGTTACACTAGCCTTACATATTAAAAGGGAACTAAGTTTGCCCTGGTGCAGTAACCCATAGCAACTACTAAAATGTTTGCTTGTCTAGAGAGTTATGGCCTTTTCTGATGTTAGTGGTTCAGCACAGCAGAAAATGGATTTGAATGTGGTTAGAAGAGAACAATAGAGGAGAGACTTGTGTTTGTGCTTTGCTGTTGCATACAGGATTTTTACAGGATTAAATTTTTTTTGAAGCATTATATCCATGTGTACCTCCCCCCAACAGGTGCATTTTTTTTCAAAATTACCTCCTTCCCCAATGTTTTATTTTACTGATCTGTAAATATGTGCGTCAGACAAATGGTAATTGTCATTTTGCTTGGCAACAGCCGTCATGTTGGGAGAATACATTTCCAGTGTGTACACAAATTCAGACATTATGTGTGCTTAAATACTGGTTTAACAGCCCCAAGAAAGTCACTTAGAGAAACATAAAAGGAACAGTGCTGTTTAGGTGAAGTGAAGGAAGAGTAAATAATGCAATGACAAACAGACAAAGAGAGTTCAAGAGACACTACTATCTGCACTTACAATGCTAAACTATTATCCCTTGGCACTGTGTGTGTATATATATATATATATATATATACCCTAACAACCTTTACTTATGTTTTTTTCACATTACTGGCTTACTTTGGAATTAGGTGCAGTTTTTAAATTTTTCATTAATTTAAAAAATACCCTAGTGATCCAGGTTTCTAAATATTTAGTGCAAGTGTAGGCATAGTTGGAAATGCTGCAGATGGCACAGAATGGTGGGTTTTTGTATATCAGCAATAGATTTTGACTAATGATATATTATTCCACAGAAGTGCCACAATTTTAACAGAATAGTGCTTTTAGTATATTTGATAATGGAAAGAGAATTATTTTAAAAAATGTAACTAATGGAAAAATTAGCCAATGTAGATCTATTATATCTTCCACAGAGACACACTAAAACTACTGTTGATAACAATTTGATTTATACTAAGACACACCCAGAAACAACTTCTCCATATTCCAGGCCTAAACCAGTATTTACCAATACTGTTAAGTTGTTTGATTAAAGGGGACATATTGTGTAATAATAAGAATGTTCTAAAGCTGTGCAACAACTAGGCGGACCTGATTTGGAACTGCATTCTATCTTTGCCTGTGCGAATTCAGGGCTGTGATTGGCTGCCCACCTCATACTGTGCTTCTGCGACCAATAGGACAAATCCACTCGTTTGAATCATTTACTTATTTGAAACACAGACAGGGTCCAGAGAGGATATATGAGCTCCAATAATGATGACATTTTAAAAAGATGATTATCACAAACAATTGAAACAGATATACATTTATCATAAAATGTGACCGATTAAAAAAATCTTACCAAATTGGCACACACATAGCCTTAAATATTGCCACAACTTCATTTGGATGCAATTTTGTAATGAATTGTTTGTCACTCACTTATAACCAGACAGGAAATAATGCAGTTTTAACTGAAAAAGGAAGAAGTTTAAAGAAAAGCTATTTCAATTCAACGTGGCATGTATGGTCCCTTGGGTTTTATGTGGTCTCGTGTAAACCAGAAGTGGACTTTAGTAATTAAAATAGGATTATCCAGTGTAACATGCTACAGGTATGGAATCCATTACACAGAAAGCTACAAATTATGGGAAAGCCATCTCCTATAGAATCAATTTTTAAAAATTTTAATTATTTGATTAAAATTATTTCCTTTTTCCAATAAAACAGTACCCGGTACTTGATCCCAACTA
This sequence comes from Xenopus tropicalis, assembly GCF_000004195.4. Taxonomy (NCBI): domain Eukaryota; kingdom Metazoa; phylum Chordata; class Amphibia; order Anura; family Pipidae; genus Xenopus; species Xenopus tropicalis. Next base: position 84,097,337 of record NC_030680.2, on the reverse strand, counting down.
AGATATAATTAATCCTTATTGTAGGCAAAACAATCATATTGGGTTTATTTAATGTCATAACACTTTATTAGTAGACTTTAAAGGAGAAGAAAAGTAATTTTGGCATTTTACTGCTAATAGATTCCACCACATTAGTCCCACCTAGAACACTATATTTATTCTGCAGAAAGCATTGCCATACCTGAGTAAAGAGCCCTAGAAGCTTTCTCGGTTTGCTTAAGATTGTAGCTGCCATTTTGAATAGCTTCCTGTTTGCAGTCTAGCCCTACAGCTCAAATCACGCATTGCTAAGGGATGGGGTTCTTAGCATTCTTGTGGAAGAGGGGAGAGAATTGCAGACTCTGGCCATAGGAATGAGGGATTTTTCTGAGAGAGGAAGTCAGACACCCAACCAACATGTTTACAAAAAAGTAGACAAGAAATCCAGTGTTTCTTTTGATAGAGGACTCAGCATTTCTGTGAGTGCTTATGGCTGTATTTACATTGACCTTTCTGATAAAGCTTACTTAGTTTTTACCTTTCCTTCTCCTTTAAGTTAATATTTTTGCATATTATAGAATGGCCATTTCCAGCTTACTCTTTCCAGCTTTCAAATGGGGGCCACTGATCCCAGCAGCCAGAAAACTATTGCTCTATGGGGCTACAATTAAATTGTCATGATTACTTTTTATTACTTATTTCTTTTCAGGCCCTCTCCTAATCATATACCATTCTCTAATTCAAACTACTCCATGATTGCTGCAGTAATTTAAACCCTAGCAACCATATAACTGCTAAAATTCCAAACTGAAAATTTAAAAAACACAAATAATGAAAAGCCCCATTGCAATTTGTATTAAATATTACTCTATGCATCATACTAAAAGTAAACTCTAGGTGAACAACCCATTTAAAGTAGAAGGAAAGGCTAATAAAGAGTTAATCTCAAGCTGCAGTCATACCTTTAGTTGTCTCAATAGTGCCCTTAAGTCTCCCCATATTTCTCCGTTCAGATGATCAGAAGCCAAAGAGGAAGAAAAAACGATGAGCTGTGTAACGAAAGTTCCCATAATGCCTCACTCCTGCACAGCACAGACACCCAGACCAAGTGAACATGCTCAGTTAGTTAGACTATGAGTCAGCTTCCTGCTGATTGGCTCAGATCCACATTCCTAAGGGGGGGAGTGAGTTCTTAGCATTCTTGAGGGAGGGGGGAGGAGGAAAGAGCAGAAAGCAAAGAGCTGCGTGTCTCTGGCAGAGGAAAACAGACACAACTAATCTTTTGACAGAGAACTCAGTGCAGCATTTCTGTGAGTGCTTATGGCTGTATTTACACAGACCTTTCTGATAAAGCTTACTTAGTTTTTACCTTTCCTTCTCCTTTAAGCATGATGATTCAAATTAAGGAAAGACTTCTTTTTCATAAAACATCAAACCCAAGCATTCTGGATAACCTGTAAAGGTATGGGACCCATTATCCAGAATGCTTGGGACCTGGGTGTCATGCCAGGGTTAAACCCTATCAACATCTGGTCGCAGGCTCCCACAGAGACCCTTAATTAAATATGCAACAGGGACTGTGGGAAGGTGACAAATTCAGCAAACTCATCAGACCATCCGAAGCCAGCCATTTGTGGGCGGGAAACCTGAGGCTATTGGTTTCTTTGATCTGTGATCAAAGAAAGTCAGTTGTGGACCTAGAACAGAGGGGGAGGGGGGGGTGCAGCTATGAGAACATATGGATTATAGAAAGGGATCCATATCTCCTTGGCTTTAGGGTTCACATCCTCATAAATCATATCTTGGTTATGAGGAGGCCCCATGCTTCCCAATGATACCAAACAGGGACTGCCTATACCCGCCAGTTAGGAGGGATAGTTTCTGGGGGACTGGGACATGAGAAACCCCTCATGTTTGGTATCATTTTGATCACCCACATATGGGTCGAAACAAGCCCCTACATGTGACAAGTTCATGTCATGTGACAAGTTCCTGGCCACTCCCTCCTCATGCATACAGTAATGAGGGAGGGACCCAGCGGGACCTAAAAAGCACACAGGCCCAGGTATTCTCTAGCTCATATTTTGAGGTTCCAAGTTCTGTTGGGTTGTGGGCTTAATTTTCTAAACTCTTATCTCAGGAGGACACAAAAGATAACTTGGTAACGTACATAGGGTTTTCTCTGTGTTTTATTCCCTTTTATTTTATTTACTGTTTGTATGTATATGTCTCTTTTTGTAAAACCTTTTTTGCACTGTTTACCTTTGTAATATTAAATATAAAATTTAATAAGTTTTGCCCTTTGGTTCTATAAAGATCCCCATGTACAGGTATCGGACCCCTTATCAGGAAACCCGTTATCCAGAAAGCTCCGAATTACGGAAAGCCCGTCTCCCATAGACTCCATTTTAATCAAATAATTCAGAATTTTAAAACTGATTTCCTTTTTCTCTGTAATAATAAAACAGGACCTTGTAATTGATCCCAACTAAGATATAAATAATCCTTATTGGCTGCAAAACAATCCTATTGGGGTTAATTAATGTTTTATTGATTTTTTAGCAGACTTAAGGTATGGAGATCCAAATTACGGAAAGACCCCTTATCCGGAATACCCTTGGTCCCGTGCATTCTGGATAACGGGTCCTATACCTGTACCTTGTTTACAGGTGAATATATTAACTGCTTGGCTGTATGTGTGTTGAGTAGGGGGGCAGATTCTGTGTACAGGCTAATTAACTAGTGGACTGCTAGCAGGAGATTGTGTTTGACTGTAATTAACCATTTGGCTGCTAGTGTGCTTGTGGAATTAGTTTAAAGCTAACCCTACTTAAAGTGAGAGGAAGTGTGTGACAAAGTTTGTGTATTGGGAAATAATACCTGTTGTAGAGTGCAGGGAGATATTTAGATTAGGTTTCTATCACCTGTTAATGATAGATGGTGGCAGCGAATAGTTGTATTTGGGGTGGTGGTGTGTTTGGGGGTGCTTGATGTTAGTCTAACCTGTGTGAAAGGTGACTGAGTGTAACCCCTTGTGTCACGTGTCATACGCGTCTGAGAGTGGCGTGTTCATGACACTGGGGTTTTCCTGATAAGGGGTCTTTCCGTAATTTGAACCTGCTTAAAAAATTATTTTAAGAGTAATTAAACCCAATAGGATTGTTTTGGCTCCAATAAGGATTAATTATATCTTAGTTGGGATCAAGTACAAGGTACTTTTTATTATTACAGAGAAAAAGGAAATCATTTATAAAAATGTGAATTATTTTATTAAAATGGAGTCTATGGGAAATAACCTTTCTGTAATTCGGAACTTTCTGGATAATGGGTTTCCGGATAAGGGGTCTGATACCTATACTAGAAAAGTATATTTTTCTTGAAAAGGCTTTATTTATATCAGTGTTTTACACTGGTTATGTTATTCATTTTACATACACCTGCAATGTTTAGAGGTGAAGTTTCCCTTTAACTTGCTTACATTATAGGGAGCAGGGTTTGTTTGTCATTACTACATTTATCACGTTTAAATAAATGTGTTATAAGTTTTGATTCACTGACCCCATGAAAATCTCATTTAATGTGCTTCTTGGTGTTCCCTCACCACAGTCCTTATAGTTACCATAGATACATTATCACCCTGCGCAGCCTTCTGTCAAACTGGAACATGCTAATGAAGAACTCTTACTTGCCAGTTATCTTATGACTGTATTTCAAAGGTCTTCCATGTGAAGGTTGTATTGTTTAGCTTTAAAAAAAAAAACAAAACATGTTTACTGCCAAGCCTAGTCCTTTCCTTTGCACAAGATGTTTGCCTTTCCTTAATGAACCTGAAACAATACAAAATGATGAATTCAGAGTTCTGATGTCCATATGGGGTGATAGGTTTTGGACTCAGCGACTCTTTCTATATAAATCTGTAGCACTGTGCAACAGATCATTTGAACGCTCCGAGCATATTTTTGTCGACTTTTTCGACGCTTGCACAACTTTTTCATATGCTTGTGCATCTTTTTTGTATGGTTGCGCTAGTACTTTTTAAAAGTAGTAGAATTACGTACTTGTTATGGAGTCTATGGGAGATGGCCTTCCCTTAATTGTGAACTTTCTGGATAATGGATCTTATACTGGTACACTAAGGGGGCCATTTACTAACATCATATTTTTTTTCAGATTCAGATTTTTTAGTGCTAAGAGTCGAAATCATGATTTACTATGTGACAAAACACCTAAAAATGCAAATCCAACAATTCAGCAGTTAAAACTTGTCAAAATCATGTCAAAGTCAGTGGTAGATGTCTCTTTCTTTTCCTGGAGAATTCTTCTTTGCTTCGAAACTTAAGAGATGTTCGTATTTTTTTGTGCCCTTAGGGGCAGATTTATCAAAAGAGCTTAATATGTAAAAACTCACCCACATTCTATTTATTCCTATGGGATTTTTAGAAGCATATTTACCAAATGGTGAACTCTAAATTTGACCCATTGATAAATACGCATCTAAAAATCCAGTAGTACTGCAAATAATGAGTTTTTATGTGTTAATCTCTAAACTCATATTTTGATAAATCTGCCCCTAAATACGATTTAGATTTAGGTTAATGAAAGACAAAGGAGAATTACTAATCAAGAAGTTAAGCAGGGCAAAATCATTGGAGCAATCAGGAGAAGAAGTAAAGCAGCATAAGTATTTTGCTCCCATAAATAAAACCAGAGTGGATAAAAACAGTAGGGTCAGAGAAACTGATATAGTCTCATAAATATCTTTACAAGTATTGGCATTTACATTACCCCATAAAAAGAAGAATGGTCCTCCGTATATGTCCTCCGAATGTATATATATCCCACACTTTTCAGAACTTTTTCACCACTGATAAAAATTATTCTGGTCTGTAGGCTCCATTCAGTTATGCCACTCATTTACTACTGTGCTAGCTAAAACTGAGAGGTTTTCTCCTGTGTAACAGGGCATTGGAGCCTGCCATTGTTGGCAACAGCCCATCATCAAAAAAGGACACCACATAATATAGACCTGCTATAGATCTAAGCACAGGACTGTAGTGAGCATCTTAGGCTGGGAACACAAAGGTGAGTGTATTCCAGAAAAGCCAAGAAACATCTAAACTGTGGGATAAAATGTGAAAATGTATCATTAGCTGGGTAACATCATTATACATAACCAATTCATTCTTACCATATGATCAAGCTATGGCCTAGGGAGTAGGTCTCCACTTATATTATAAGGCAGACTAAAATAATGCAGCAGATCATAATACCATAGAAAAAAACATGCTTTATTACTTCTGTAATATTTTATTTCAAGTACATTTATCAAGCACATGAAAATAATTATGGAGTGAATGGAGAGGATCTAAGTATTTATACAATACTTTTGAGCTAGAATTAACTATACCCCCTGCTAGTTGGCTTGTTTGTTTGCTACAGAAAATAACTTACTAGAAATCTAAAAAATAACAAATAATAGCCCACAGTAACCTTAGAACAAATAAATGCTGTAGAATGATAGAAGGGATGTGCTGATACAGCAACTGGCAACTGACTGATTATTCCTGACAATTAGCCTGAGGTTAGCCAGGTAGCAAGTATTTATATGATGGGACAGTGGTGCTGTAAGAGAAAAATACGCTAATGTAGCATACAGAAATGTAGTGTATAGAAATATATAGAAATCCACTTTAACACTATTATATCACATTTGCAGGTTCACCAGGCTTGAAGGTGGAGGTTCATCAGTTTGTATTGTAACCCTTTCTTGGCACACTCACTTCTGTTGGGCTGTTTACTTGCTTTAACAGGAGATTTTGTTCTCTTTGAATTATAAAAATACTGGGAACTGGGATTTTAGTGCAGTGCCTCCACCTAGTGGACACCGAGGAACACACCTCAAGCGGATTCCACTAGGAATAATCACACACAGTTGCAGCAATATCAACTTTATATAACTGTTGAAATAATATGTAAAACAACTTTATGGATAACTGATTTTCTTGCCCTGAGGAACCCGTGCAGTCTATCCACTGCTGGCACAGTCTCTGTAGGTGCCCAGTCCCAACTTGGATCCGGATAGACCTTTATTCAGTTCAGTCCCTTCCCCAAGAGCTCTTAAGTCTCCCCAGGTAGCGCTACCTGCCCCAGAGTACCTTCCCTTTTGGAAAGGTGGCTGCTCCCATGTAGCAGGCAAACGAGCAATACCTGTTCTCACCAGGGGACACACACGGACATTCCACAGAGGACTTTGTAATCACTGGCAACCCAGCAGACTCTTCTCTCTTCTGAACTCACAACAAGTGATAATGGCTGCTCACTGTATCTCTCTTACAAAAGTTGGCAACAACAGGGGCTCCCTTTATCAATTGCTGGGCCCTCCCCTGATTTTTGGCTCCAAACCTAGGCACACCTCCTCCCAGAAGTGCACTGGGACATCCAGCCAATCGGGTCCCTCCCCAGTCTGTAGCTAGGCTGGATGATGTCACTGACAGAGAAACAGGGGACAGAGTTCTCTGATCCCCTACAGTATTTTTAGGTAGCATCTGGAGATCAAATTCCCTTTTTTTAATACATGCCTGCTATGTAACTGATTATTTTATCCTGCCCAGCCCTCTTAAGAAAAATTGTGCTTTTTTTTAATTATGGGAGTAAATTACTTTGACACAGTGTTTGCACCCTGCTAGTCAAGAACAAAAACACAGTACTTGTATATGAAAAAGAGGGAAGGACCAAAAGGTGATGGTGGGTCCAAGATGGCAATTGCATAGGGCCAATATATCCTTCCCACTATTGGGATGTAGCTCCAGAAGATTTCTAATCTAAACAAAATGCAATGATAATATAGAGCAAGCAGTGGCAATACAAGGAAGGTGAATAGATGGTCTAGCTGGAGAAACATTGAGTATAGAGGTTTTATGAGGGGCCCCTACAGAGAAGATGATTTTCTAATGAGCCACCCTTAACTTTCTTGCAGATGTAAAAATGTTATTTTCTCAGTTTTGGAAAACATGAATATGTAATGAGATTAATTACAGACAGTTTAAATAACAAATATTTAAATGTGTAAGAAAAGATATTCCATGGCTATCAGGTGTTTAAATGTGCCATTGCTTAGCTTCATTTACATGTATAATTGACAGTTCCCCTACATCTACTTATTCTTTCCCTTTTGTTTAGATGTTATTTTGTCTAGTTAAAACCAAAATTTGCTGCACAATTTATGTTCTAAAAATAGACAATTCATAGTCCAAACTACAGATTTCCTTGTGTTTAAGAATTTGTTCAATGAAGGTGAAAGGGGTTTGTTTCCAAGGAAACAAATGCATTCCACTTGCATTGCACAAAATACTAAGCTTTAAGAAAATTCCATAAACCAGCCCCAAATGGGTGAATGTGCAACACAAGGGATTATCTTTCATCCAATATTAATATAGTTATTTTCTATTTCTGTAGCAGCAATCTGTTGTTGATCTTGTAACCAGTTGTAATATTTTTATAGATTGTTTTATAAATGCATTAGCATTTATTTTAACAGTGGACTGTTGGCATAGCATTGAAACTTAATATGCAAGTCAATTTCGAGTAATTTTTTGCTAAGCACAAACTAAATGTATACATGCGGATAAACAGATTCAAAGGATTCTCTCCAGTGTCTTACAATGGACTAATTACAATTATATACAATAAAATGTATACATATATATATATATATATATATATATATACTGGAACAAGGACATCACTCCTAGGATTTCAAGAATTGTGAGCAAAATGTAAATGCAAATGCCCTGGACTGCTCTGTTTCGGCATTACCTGATTTTAACCTGGACTCACTTAGGTGATTTCATATGTTATATTCACTGTATTTGTTTACATGTGGGAGTCAGCCTCTGGTTGCCTAGTGACTTGTTTTGGCGCCAAAACTCCTCTAGAGTGTTTAAATAGATGTGGGGGGAGGGAGTGCAGTGTTTGTTTTTCATTCCAGATGAAGGTTTCTGTGTGAGACCGAAACGTTGAGTAATAAACCTTTCTATTTTTGCATTTACATTTTGCTCACAATTCTTTAAATCCTAGCAGTGCTGTCCTTGTTCCAGTGCATTTTTTTGTACTAGCACCCAGGTTTTGTTGCTGCAAATGGTGTGCACCCTATGGACTATTTTATATATTTATCCATTATCTGGAACCACGTTATCCAGAAAGCTCTGAATTGGGGGAATGCCATTTCCCATAGAGTTCATTTTATTTAAATCAAACTACTTTGTATTAAAAATGATTTCCTTTTTCTCCATAATAACAGAACAGTACCTTGTACTTGACCCAAACAAAGATATAATTAAATATATTGGGGGCAAAACTTGGGTTTATTTAATGTTTCTGAAAGCTCCAGAATCGTGATATAGTATGAGTATAGAAAATCGAAAGGGCAAAACACCCATAGACTAGTTTCAATTATTTTAGGTTGGTGAATAGTACAGTAAATAGTTTCTTATTGATCTTGTAATCTACCCTCCTGTCCTCTTATTAATTACTTTGAAATGTATGTTATGCAAAGTAAAGTCAAAAACTTATTTAAGTAGTAGTATACTTTATCCCAAGATAGCCTTATTTACCACAAATGCGAAATGACTGATGGGCAAAGTGGCAGGAGGAAAATACCCCAGATGTTCAAATATATAGGGGCAGATTAATTAATTTGTACATTTGTGGGTTTTTTTGCAATTCTCATATTCCAATTGTGAACAAACATGTTCTCTGAAAGAATCATGATTTTAGCTAGGATTTAAAAGAATTGTGGCAGTACAGGAATGCTAAAATGACTAAATCTGGCCCCTAGTGTAATGAGTCTCAAACTGTAGGGATGACCCCACCCTCAAAGTGGATAATCATGCCCACCTGGCAAGTAAAAATGACATTTGACTGCCAATGTAATTAATAGGCAAGAAAGATTGCATTGATAGAAAAAGTTGCAAACAACCTCACAGTATATTAAGGGGGTACCCCAGTCTAAAGGCCAGTTATGGTAAGATAACTCTGGAACTATAGGCCATGGATTACTAAAACCATGTTTTTTTATAGCTGTATGTTAGCTATGAGCAAATTATGAACAAATGTTGGACCACAAATGGGATCCTAAAGCCAAAAAGTCTTACTAAGGCTTAGATTTCTAGTATTTAAACCTTTCTCCAAAGTTCTTTGCCATAGAACTGATATAAAATTATCAATTAAATAAGTTTCATTTCCCAATCATTTATAAGTTGTCAGTTTCACGTTTGTTTAAGCCATGTGTTCATATACATTCATTTAACAATTCAACTTTCCATTTCAAGCCAGTCCTTTAGGAAACATAAACTGCTACATCATCAAAAGCTACGGGTGTTTTGTGTTTTGCAGGTTAACAACTGTAGTTTTATTGTGATAAATCAGTATGACTTTTATGGCTATTATCTCTTTACCTTTCGTGTAGTGTTCCTTAAATATCTGTGATTTCTTTACATCTTTGCAATAATTTGTATGTTTTAGAACATATTGTATTCTTGTTATGTTGTGGGATAAAACCTGTGATTCACCAGTCATATTTTCCTTCTATACAACAAAAATCTTTATCTGAGTAAGGGTTTCTGAAATGTGCGAATCAAATGGAGTCATCTATGTTTAAAATTGGACCCTACAAAATCATGGTGTGCCAAGGACCAGTTCCTGTCTCCTAACATCCATTATATAGAGTATAGAAACTGGGCCTTTTAGAAATGTAACCCACATGACTTTGCTCAGTAAAAGGTGTTTTATCTCTAAATGGCAAATTAATTGATGGACCAGGTGAAGACCTTCGAGAAATTGTCATGACACCCTAGCCAGCCAGGTTCCACAGACTTCTGTATATTAAATAACATTTTAAAATGATCCAGCCCATAGTGCATGTGATATATCAAATTAGTGTCCTGCTATGCAAAAAAAGTTGGGACTGTGGAGACTTATTCCCTCCCCGCCTAACTATATCCCCTTTGAATGTAGCACCTAGCCAAGGAAAACACCATGACACCATAGCTTTTGTGGGTGGAGTTCGCCCACAGCTTTATTACAGAAATCCAACATCAGAGAAAATAGTCCTTGCCATGTATTACAAACTTTACCAAACATATAATTTTATAACTGTTTATAACGAATGCCGGCCACTGCAAACGCAGTGGGCATGTGAAAACCATCAAACACCACCAGAGATTAAATGGCCAAGGACTATCCCCCGCCATTTGCTGTGACAAACCGAGATGTAATGTATATATATATATGCTTATAAGACTTTGAAAAACTTTTTTTTTTTTTTTTTTTTTGCAAAAGAGAGCCTGTAAGGAACATAATTAGAACATGCAAGTGGGGTAACTTACAGCCCTATGGGTACAGGTTATTAGCTATTAAACAGGGAGGGGGGGAGGGAGATGCTGCTCCTTATCTGCCGAGTGACCCTGCAGGGACGAGCTGAGGCAAAAAAGGGGAGGGGGTGAGTATACGCTGCTTTCCTTCCCGCCCAACCTGATCTCTTTTTTAACTCCCTGCTTGCTGGAGGGAATTGAATGCTGACCGGCTCCCCAGTCCCTCTGCGCTTTCTTTATGCATTTCAGCGCCCTCCAACAGAATTGTCTATAACATTTTCACCTTATTTCAAGAACTATAAAAGTTTGCATATATACAGAAAGATAGCAATGATGAGCCATACCATTTGTCATACTTTATGCCTTTTTAATATGCTTATTTGTAAATACTGTACACAAACTGCAGAAACCCATCAGAGTTAATTTATTTATTTTTGGGATTGTGTTTTGCCGTGATAAGTTTAAGTTATGGCAAAAAAATGCAATTGCACTTTTGACGAGATCTAAAGAACATTATAAAAAATTAAAATCTTACCACCTAAAACTTGCCAAGATGCAGATTTTAGGGAATTGAGGAAGAATAAGTAGATTTTAAAATAATCCTAAAGATAATTAGAGGTCTTGGCATGTTTGATGAAATTTTGGTCACTAAAGGCCAATTAGCTCATAAGTGAAACACAAAATATTGTGTATAATTACTGTCTAATTACTTTCATGTGCTTCACATGGAATTATGCAAAGCTAAGCCCAGGTATGAATATCCCACTTGTATTGTTTATTCCTGATTAACACAATTATTTTCTTTCAGCTAATAAAGGAAATCTGACTCTCCAAACTTACTTTTTAATAGCAACATTAAAAAGCATAAAATGTGTGAGCACATCGATAAATATGTTTGTAGAAATGGAAAATGATCCAAGCACTTTCATATAAAATTGAAATTGAAATAAATGATACAGCATTTACAGTAATCCCATATCATATAAAGAGTTATGATGTCAATCAAACTGTATCAGTATAACACAGATGGAGCAAGGGCATCACAATAATTAATTTATCTTTTAGAACTATGCCTTGTAATAAATTGTCTGTACTTTCCGAGCATGCTCCATCAGTAAGTTTGACACAACCAAATGTCTTTTGGAGCATCTTTATAATATTAAAATATACAAATATAAAATATGAAATACTAATTATCAGTCTGTTATGCAACGGTCATGCTTTGCTGCTTTACACGCCATTATGGCAATAATGTTGTTGGGTTTCAATAAAGAATTAATAGACTGACACTGGATTATTACTTCACTGCCAGTACGATTGGTACAGTATACTGTTATTATCTGTCTTATTGGGGAGATTTCAGGTAAGGGAATACAAATTGGGTCACGGTGTAAGAAGGACAAACATAAAACCAGTAGTGCACTCCGCTCAGCTCTCTTTGTTAACTGGCACTTATGCATGGTTAAAATATGGAAGCTGATATTCTGCACAGTTTTTGTTGCTGTAGACACCTTGAAGCTCTTGGATTTTTTTTGCTGCACCACGATTCAAAAACAGGTGTATTTACATGGACATAGTAACTGCAATAAGGTGCTTGTCCTCCATTTATACATAGAGCATATTACGCGGGGTCCTTAGGACACACGTGTGTATGGCCAAGACTGAATGCTATAGGCAGAAAGAATGCTAAAGGTTTTTCATAAAAAGTGTTTTTTGAATATTTAATTTTCCTTGCAGGTTTAGAGCACACATCAATTCAGGATGGGTAAGCTGAGATTTTTTTTATTTGAATAATTGCAAATTATTGTTATTTATTTAATAATAATTTGTACTTATTTTATAATATTTAGAAAAAATGATCCAGTCTGTGGTTATCTAGCTGATGGTAAAATTTGCCTTTATCTATGTCAAGCTGTATTTCTGTGAAGATTTAATAAATAAATCTACAGCACCAGGTGGGATGCACTGACCCTAGAAATGTTAAAGCGGCTTATATGGGCAGTGCTGTACAAGACATTTTAATGCAGACAGGTGGAACAAACATTGAAATAAATATATCAAATTACAGATGAATAAGTATCATGTAGTGACAGAGGAGGCAAGAGGTCCCTGTCCCATAAAGATTATTATCTAAAAATGTTCGGTACTCCTGCTTAAAATTAATATTACTAAAAAATAGCTCATCAAAGCTGTACACACTGAGAAAAAAGGAATTAAAATAAAGGCTTCATAAATAGAAAAAATGTTAGCGTTAGCCATTTTTTCAGGCTTAGTGCCCTGTGTTTCTTTGTTGGGCAAGCTGTATCATGTTTTGTGGGGCTTGACAGCTTTTAGAGAAGGCTTAATGAATTGATTATTTGCCAGGCTGACAAAGTAAATTTACTGTAGTGAAGTCTGTTTTCATTGGATTACTCAGATCCTCTTCAGGGCTCTTTTGGGTTAATAATATTGTGCAAAGTTTGCTCAGGTTTAGTTGCTCATAGACACCAATAAGATGTTTGTTTATTTTTAAACGACTAACCAGCAAAAATTACCTGCTGGTTAGTTGTTATAGGTTACTAGAACAGCAGCAAACCTTGCAATTTTTATTACATTTACTCTAAGTACTAAGTACTGTATTATGCATTTTGAGATCCTTTAGTCATGTTGCAATCCTTGAAAAGGCCACTGATTTTTGCAGAATAAATCTTTTAGAACTTGACAAGGGAAGCGTAGTGCTGGTTATTTAATGTACTATTGTGAGCTTATTTACTTGCTCTAGTGATGTGCTGGTTGACCCGCAACCTGCAGCACCCTTAGGTGCTTACCCTTACCATTAGGTCAGACGAGTTAGGGTTGAAATTTGGGCAACCAGTGCTGGTTAGGGTTGGGTGCAGGTCAGACTGGGAAAGTACACTCTCTGCTCCTGATGTTCTCCTGACTTGGAATCCAAGGTGTGCAGAAAAGTAGTGTACAGAGTAGAAAGACACAGGTACAGGTTGGGTGCGTGTCCTACAGTGGAAACATTTTGTGGGTTACGATTGGATGTGGGTTAAAGTTTGCGGATTTAGGTTTTTTTTTTTACTTTTCATTACTAACTTACACCCAGATTTTTGATTTGTGTGGAAATTAGGAGTGCACTTCTGCACATGTTAGTACAAGGTTGTACACCATATGGAACAACAAGTCCGGTATGCTAGTACAAAAAAATACACAGGAACAAGGGCATGGTGCAAGGAAAAAAGGAAAGCACAAATTAAAAGCAAAATAGTTCTGTACTCTACGGGTCTTTGACAAATGAATAGGAATGTTTATTTAATCACATGCAGAGCCTTTAAAAATTAAATGTTATTTGCATGTAAATAAATAATCTTTTTTATGCATTTGTCAAAGACCCTTTAGAGTGCAGAATATATTTATATATCCATTCTATCATATAAATATATATATTAAAAAATATAAGCAGTTAAAAAACTGTGGGTTAACAGCGTGGCTCCATTAAAAATGACCATATTTTAATATATAACAATAATTATATGAAAATGTAAAACTACTTCATATATTTTTCTCAGTATTTTTCAGTATTACACAAATTAGTGTTATAAGACTCACACTGTAGTAGAGAAGGCTTAGCCCATACAAATTGCTAGAGACTCCAGAGCTGGCTTAGTTTAGTTTTTCTGAGTTTCTCTGACTCCCTTTGTATAATACTAGTAAATGGAGGAAAGCTGACATAATTCCTAGATTTAAACAAGATTTATGGTTTCAACCTGGTAATTATAGATCTACAAGTTTGACATAAGAGTTGTTCGTTCACAGTTCACATTCAAGATTATGCCATGGACTGTGGCAACCAATTTATTTACATTTTAAACTAGGAAGTTGGACAGAAGAGTAGATATGGTTTGCTGTGCCATGAAAACATTTGCTATCTAAACTATTGTCACTTGGTCTTGTGCTATTTGTGCATTGACAGAAAACTAGTTGAAGAATTGTATATTCAGTGCAGGGGCGTTTTCGGCCCCTCCGATGTCGCCCCCTGGCACTTACCTTTACAGCACCAGAGGGGGTCCTGATAGTGTAGAGCCAAACTTCCATATAAAACCCAGAAATTCGGCTCTTAAAGGGGAAGGAAAGGGGAAGCTGCAGGCATACCTTCAGTTGTCTCAGTAGTGCCCTTAAGTCTCCCCATATTTCGCCTGTGTAGATGATCAGAAGCCAAACAGGAAGAAAAAATGCTGAGCTGTGTAAAGAAGACTCCCAGAATGCATCGCTCCTGAACAGACACTACGACCAGCTACCGAGTAAGCGCATGTGCATTGAACATACCCTGTGAGCGCACTTTCCACAAGCAGGAGTGGCTCGGGCAGAGTAGGTCGCTCCTGCGTCTAGGGGGAGGGAGAAGGTTCGTGCATGCGCGTTTCCTTACGTGGCACCCTGTTGGATATCCAATATGATGGCCGCAATAGAACAACTACAGCGATTTTGAAAATCAAGAAGTGCAGGCAATATTCTGGCTTTTCAGGAAAAAAAAGGTAGCGATCAGCTACAGGGACATGAGGCCTTTCCAGTTATGGTGTTGCTTTATTAACCCTTTCCTTCTCCTTTAAAGTTACCAACAGCGGCTCCCCTGATTCAGAGTCATTTTAAAAACTGTCACCCCCCCCCCCCCCCCGTGTGTAAACAACACTGGTGAATCCCTGGAAAAGGTAAGTAAAATGGCATTAAGGTCTGTTAATTTTTTCGTAAAAAGGGCACCATCTTCCGGAAAACTTGATTGGATTGACTAAAATGCACAAGTGGCACCCTCCAGTGAATATGTCTTTCTTGGCCTGCTCTTTATTGTATTCATTTTCTCATTCTTGGTCTAGTTCATTGTCTTATCATTTCCTTATTTGTTTGTGAATATTTGAATGTCTGTACTGTAATTTTGATGTCTGTATTTTGTCCCTTTACTTGCGTGAGCTTTCTGACCTCTATGTACACCTGTACCTGCATTCTGCATCAATTCTTATCTTATACTACTCTTAAACGTACTGTGCTGGCCACAGTCTAGCCTGGAAGCAGAATCTGGATCTCAATATGTGATGATTGCCACATAGGGTTGCCCCGCGTTTTCTGAAAAAATAAATAAAAATAATAATAAGCCTTACTATATTTTTAATCTTATTCTCTATTAATAACATGGAAAAAAAGCCACTATGAAAAAAATTGTCACAAAAACAGGACCTATTGGCTTATAACTGCATGCAGCTGCATGTTGAGAAACACCAAACTGAGAATAAAATATGTGATTTTGCACAGTGCTGTGAGCAGAAAGCTCCATGCAATGTGCCATTGTAAAATAATCTTAAAATGCATTTTTTGGCACTTTGTGCACTGTGTTTTGCTGTTTAGGAAATGCTGTTTTGGTGCATGGACACCTTTTAGTTCCCCAATGAACATAGGTGGAAGGTGATTTTTTTGTTTGGGGGCTAAAGTTGGCCATACATGGGCTGACTTAAAGCCAATGTTAGTTGTAATGGATATGGACACTAAATCGTGGGGACAGTTCATATGTGCAGGTATGAATGATTTTTCAAAAATATCTTCTGATTTATCAGGACTGGAATAACTGTAGCTCTGGTAAGTACTCACTGACAAGTAGACAGCTAGAAATGAATTTATGAAATTATGGGCCTGATTCACTAAAGGGCGATAAAACGTGCGCTATTTTTATTGTGCGCTAAAATTTTTACCGCGTCTTAATTTTGGCGATTTTTCGCACGATTCACTATAAGCATACTTGTGCTTTTTTACGCGCGATATTGCATGCGTTATTTAACTCGCGAAGACTATTTCAATGCGGTATTTGCTGGTACATGTGCTAAATTACGCCCGCGAATAGTTGCCGCATATGAATGGTAGCTTAGAAATAGTGTATAAAAATTGTCGCCGCATATAAATGGTGTATATAAATATTAGCCACATATAAATGGTAGCATATAAATAGTAGATGCTTATAAATAGTAGCCACTAGTGATGAGCAAATGTGTTCTGGTTATCTTTAGTGAAAAATTAGCAAATCTTTCGAAAGATCCACGAAAATTCAACGCACGTCAAAAAATTTGCTGCGAATCCATGCCTGGCGAAGCATTTCATCACTTGTAGCCAAATATAAATAGTCGCGCAAATGAACGCACGCCATGTTAGCCATACACACCAATACTTGCAGAAAATTACTGTATTAAAAATGAACATTTCGCTGCAAACTGGCGGCTGCGTCACTCTAGGGGAAACACATACTTGAATAAATAACACTGTCCATATTTTATTGCAAAAAATCATTTACTGTACTTTTGTATAATTTTTCGCCTGCCTGTAGTAGGTGTTAATTTTTGCATAGCCGAATGCGATATTTAGCGCGCAAAAGTTATAGTGAATCATGCGATCGTATTCTTTTCAGCGCAGAAATTAACGCATGCGGTAAAACTAGTGCGAGAAATAACCCATGCGAAAATGGCGATTTTTCGCACGCGATAATACTATGGTGAATCGCGCGCAAATTATTTTGCGTTTTTTAACGCAAAAAAGCGTGAGATAATTTTTATCGCCCTTTAGTGAATCAGGCCCTATGAGCTCTAATTTCCACCTATTGATAAATACGCTTCCCATAGGAATGAATAGAAAGTGGGTGAACTTTTCTGTGGTAAGCTCTAATTACATACTTTGATAAATCTAGCTTTTAGTGTACTCTGTCAGTACTGTGTGGGTCAGCAGCAGTCTGTCTATTAATTTTACAGGAATTACATTCCATCCTCCAGACTTTTATGCACTGCTGGCTCAGCCCCCAAAGTTGAAATCCCAGTATAGCCTTTCCGGAATGAAATTGGCGGGAGAGAGGTTTACAGTTCACTCTCTAGCCACTCGAATTTTAGCTATTCCAGGACTTAAACTAAAAAGGAGAAAAGTAGCAGCAGGGACATTTGCAGGCATGATGGCAGTGAAGCAGGGTTTTTTTTCCCTATTTTGGCTTTTAAGCATCAAATAGGTTTGGGGAAGCTTAGCCGCCCCTATACTTAATGAAAATCTGCCCTTGCCTATAAATACAGCACTAACTGCTTTAGCAGGAGGGAGGAGGAACGTAGGTCTCCCCCTACTCCAGAACTTGCACGTCATTCAAGGCAAAACAGAAAAGCATCTTTCTAAAGTTTTCAACATAATCATACTGTATATTATACCCAGATCTCCCTCCAATTTTTAAAAGGTTCTCCTCAGATTCCAGATGCACATGCACAGTAAGCATTCAGTGAAGTCATAGGGTAGCATATCCACATGTGCGTGACATCACTTCTGGCAACATTTTCAGTGTTGTGTCCAGATTGACAGCTCTGTAGTGAAACTATGACAGATGGTAAAGACAGGGCTGGCCTGCACTCCCCGATGCTGCACTCTGCACCAAGCTCCAACTTGCTTGTTATGTGAGTGAAAAGGGGCGCATTTTTGTGCCCCTTAATGCTCTAGTACTTGCACCCCTGGATCAGTTAATAGGTTAATTTATCAAAGACCTCTATATATTTATTAGCAATATTTCTAGTTAAGATTAATATATGAAATCAAAACTTATGAAAATTATGTTTCAATACAAAATACCAGATTACTGTGTTAGAAGTGCATGTCAGTTTGGACTTGCATGACCTAGTATATTAATGGATTTTCTCAGGAAGAGGTGATTTTCTCCCACAATTAACTTGCACAATTTATTTTAAAATATTACTTTTAAAATCTTTATTGAAGTCTCCTGTGGTCCTCTGCATGCATTTATTATTTTTTTTAACCAAACTGTTTGAAATTACAGTATTTTTCCTAAATTACAAGTAGCACAATGGAATGTTCTTTTCAACAGGCTGCCTGGTCTTTTAGTAATTGTTTTGCTTGTTAAGAGTTTAACCCTAACCAATCAATATATTATCATAGGGCTTCGGGAATACCAGAAACACAACAAACTTAACGTGTTTTACAAATTTGTGCCCATTATTACAGTGCCTCTTTATACCTTGCTCATGCAATTCTGGTTTTTCTTGTAGCAAATTTTTGAAAAAATGTTGTATTATATATTGCCAGCAACTGTTCCTGCTGTACTTGTTTTTTTTCTGTCCTCGCAAACACATATTTTAGCACTGCTGCTGGCATTCTGTATCATTTACTTATCCTGTTTTGTTTTTTATTGATGAAATGTAGTTCTCTATGTATCTGAGCCAACTTGACTTACCTTTGATTATGTTGTCCAAGAAACTGCCACACACTGTAATGCTTGTTATAGTGCCTCAAAGTGAATTTATTAACTTATTGCAAGTAGACATCAAAACAAGGCAACATTTTGGGCCTCACTGGGCCTCAAGAACCCAACACTACTTTGTGTTAAATAGTGCTAGAAGGGTGAGGGAAGGGGAGGGGAAAAGGGAGGGGTAAACCATTTAAAAAAAAATCACATAATATCATTGGTCTATACAAGAAGTGATAAGTGTACGATCATCCAAATATAATATTGTTAATATCCATAATTGAGTCCCATAGTCCATTTTAAGTGGTGTGACTGTTTCAAAATAAAATGTCCATAGATAGAAATTGTGATAAAAATACTCCCATGAGTTTCATACGGTCATTTCAATATAGTTTGAGGACTTAAAGACAAAAAGTCAGAGAAATATGAGACGCATATGAATTACTTCTCTCATCCTTTGCACCGGGTATAGCTCCAAGCCTCCAGTGCAAGTAGAGGGAAGTACCAGCAATCAGAAAATTCCAACATGGTATTCAATAACCTTAAAATAGAAAGACAGTATTAATGATTTATTAAGAACAAAAACATTCCAATAGAAACAGTGTCCTAACAAAATGTCTACATACCTACTGGCAAATGAACAAGGCCGGGGTATATTCTTTATTTAGACCTCTGGGCCATATTGTGTCTGATTGGTGAATCCACTGCATTTCCAATTTTTCAGTAAAGTAAGTCTCTAAGTAAGCCTCCATCTGTTCTTCTTTTTTGCATCATTTGAAATCCTGTGAGGGAAGAAGGGACTAAAACATTGATGTTACAAATTCTTAACAGCCTACAGACAGCATACAGGAACTACATAACCCACAATGCATTGCACTGTGTTGTTACTTGTGGGATTTGAAGGATGCAGGCTGAAGGCTGGCTGAGGACTTTTTTTTTTTTTGAGTCTCAAAGTCTCAAAGTAGCCAGCCAGATCAGCAGGAAAACAGGGGGGCAGGCTTAGGTAACTGTTCCAAACCATATTATTACATAAAAAATCATGAAAAGGCTGCATATTATTTAACTTATGTATATTGCAATGTTGCTTGATATTATGTTTACTTTTCAAAAGCCTAAGTTGTGTTTTGGGTGGAGTTCCCCTAAAGCATTTCCCAGCAAAATTTTACTAGACAATACTTCTTTTTTGTTGTTTCTAGGCAGAATATGTGTTAGGATTCTACCAGAACTGAAGTTATACAAAGAGGGGCTGTAAATCAGATGTTTGAATTATCTGCAGGCTGCATTTACATGCACAGAATCTTGTCTGTTGTTTGCTTTGCATAGCAGTCACTTTGCATGGTCTGTGGATTTAATAACACAATATTTAACATTTTAGGAGAAACAAATATATACACAACTGCTAGAACGCTAATATGATTAAAGACTATTGCATGGGGGGAGGAATCATACAGTTAATGCATGCTGCAAAGTTTACAATTTATTTAGTAGCTAAAGACTTAAAATGTACATCAGAGTGAGATGTTCAGTTCTTGCAGTTGATTTATGGCAAATATGCCCTGTTTTTGGCAGTAAAAAGTAGCTTAGTATAGCATACAGTAGCACAGCATCAATTACTGGGATAGAGAACAAATAATGTACAGGTCACAGGTGTCCATTCTGTCATTCATATTCTTGGGGGTTGCGTAAACCTAAGACAGTATAATTTAACTGACTCTACAGAAATAAGCTGTCCCGATTGACATCAGTGTTCGCGGGGGCTTTAGGCTCAGAGGAGACAAATTAGACCCCAGGGTAATTGCAACAGGTAAGACACCAAATTGCATATAAGATTAAGTGAGGAGTATGTGGGATCAAACATGATAACCTAAATCCACTCTGCCTTATCTGACTAATTGCTTGATGGCTGATTGATTAGATCACTATATGCAACAAAGGCCCTGTGTATAATTTGCAGTACAGCACACAGAAATTGTTCTAGAATACCAACATTTTATAAGAAAGGTGTACCTGAAGAGGTGCTTTAATAATAAATGGTGAAAAAGGGGCATTTTCCCAGAGCCAACCAGGACAGGGGAACCCACGATCAGGCAGTTCATCTGCAATAACATTTAACAAAAGCATCCACCAAAAATCAGACCCCCTTATTTTAGCCAGATTGAAAAACCCTATTAAATAACCATTCTTTTCTTTAACTTTATTGTGGAAAAAAGTTCCTGAGGCCTGGAGCCCCTACCTTATTCCTCCTTGAGAGCGAAGTCCCTGTAGGCCAGGTAGAGCTAACACATTCTTATGCACAGACAGGTCCAGATCAAGTATTTTTTAAACTTTACCTTTACTTTATTTTGGGTGCTCTTCTCTCTATAACAAACCTATATGTTAATTATGGATGTGTTTTATTATTAACAATAAAAAAGTACTGAAAATAGTACTGCTTCTGAAGGATATTTTGAATGTTCCATTTAGCCAGGATATAGGTTTTCTAGGAGAAAGCCCTAATACTTTAAATGTGTCTATCAAGTGTGGTTATGGTAGTACTGCCAAAACAAAGACAGTGTGTAGCACAAGGGTCTCATGTATTTACTGATATTTATGGGTGCTTGCACTTACAAAATGACTCGCTGGTATAAGGTCTCCAAGGGGACACCCACTTACCATCTCTGTGGCTTTATTTACTCTTGCACCTTCCAACATTCACAGGAAAAAATGTCTACCTTTCCACGAAGATTTGCACTTGACACTGGTAATACAGCAGGGGCAATCTCCATTGTGGGCAAACCAACATAACTCTTTTATGCACCTTGCACTCTGTTCTTAAATGAACCCTATTGTGTCTAAAATTGTTTGTTGCCTGAGGAGTTAAATACCAGGGGAGACATTCTTTTGAATGATCCTAAATGTCCTTAACAGAAATCTTTAAGTTAGAGGCTATTATGCTGTCTAGATATTTAGCAAACGGTAACACATTGTTGTGTTCCTGGCCTAGAGGCATGAATGTGTGAAAAATGTAATTATGGCTTCATTCTGGATCTACATTGTGTCTTTTTGGCTCTCTCCCTTATTCTGCACATAACTCATGTCTCGTTAATAGAAGCTCGAAGTGGCGACATTCTAAATAATGTTTGGCTTGGAATTCAGTGTAATAATTATTTTGTTTGGTGTATTGTGTTCCCCAGAAAATTAAGTATTAAACAACCACTTGGCAAACAACTACTGAAGGCAGAGCAATAGAGAAACTTTTTATATATCCAGGAATAAAGTTTAGTTTTGTGTATTAATACCCACAGGTGATGGGCAACCTGCAGCTGCAGGCTCCATTAACCAAGAAATAATTTATGTTACTTTAAAGTACCTAACTCTAATTAGGACTAGAAATACATCTTGGGAAGTGACAATATAACTGTACGGGAATAGCCTCATAAATCAGTTTTGAATTCATTTTCATTGTCAGTATGATTCTGTGATTTGTAGTTCAGCCATAAGGGTTAAATGTATTATGTTCCTCCTACAGAATAAAAACACAATCTAATAAGAAATATAACTATGGCTTTCTTTACACAGTATTACTTTGTCATGTCTTTATCTGGAAATACACACCATCTGGCAAGCAGAATTTCTCATATAAACCTAATGGAAGGTTAGGAACAAACTTGTTAGTAACAAATACCAGTCCAGTTCTGGTATTTTTAAGACCTTCGCTAAAAAGCCTTGTCTGGATCAGTACATCATTTGTGACTTGGTTCTAGTTGACGTCTTTGCTCAAGCAAATACTATTAACTTTTGCCAAGTCAATAAATACAAACACTGGATGTTTTAAAAATTAGAAAATTCTTTTCCACAGAAAGGTAGAGATCTCTTCAGTTAAGGAAAAATGGAAGTAATGGTGTCACTTTGCAGACTTCCATTATTTAATTAAAGCAACATATCACCACATAAAGCATTAAATATTTCTATTACCTGTATCCGAAAAGAGAACTAATACATCTGTGGTTTAAATGTTACTTTAACATTCAGTTTAGACAAGGTTAAACTGCAAGCTGGGCCAGTTAAAACTTCCTAGTTGCTAGAGGTAAAAGCAAATAGAAATAATCAACATCTTCTGGTGTGAAGGCATTATGGCCCTTTAAGTCTTGGTATCTTGGCAGAAACTGATACTCCTACTTTTATTGCTTTTTTGAACCTAGTATCTTCCCTATATAACTTTAGTATGCTTTTGAATGCACCCATTTTACATTTTGTTATTATTTGTCAACAAAAATTGTGCAGATACTGTATGTCAAAGAGCAAGTTGGAAAATGGATACACTGGTAAAATATCTAGAAATACAAAATCAGTGATGGTACATTCAAATATGCAGTTAAGTTGTGCATGATCCAGCTAGGGCAGGTATTATATAAAATTTAATCAAATCCAAGTCAATTATACCTAAGCAGTAAGACCCAGGCATGTAGGATAAGTGTATTTTACAAAGAATGTAGATTGAAAGAGCTTTGAGGCTGAAAATGCAGCTTGTAGCAAACTGACAAAACAGGTTATACAAAAACCTGTAAAATAAAAAACAGGGTCATAAGGATGCCTGATGGCTCCACCTATATCCTGTTCTATGTGGTAAAAGGATTTTTTTAAAAAATTAGGTTTTGGAGAATAGGTGAAAGTGATACAAATATGGAATTTGTGGTAATTCACCACTCCCCTTTGTCTGCATGAAAGGCTAAGGGTCTAGAGACATCTTGCTTGCATGCTTTTCTACATTAAAGGTAAAAAGGGGGGGTTTGTATGTAATTTGCAGTTTCATTTATGACCTCATATGTTCCACAGTACTGTGGAATATGCTGCAGCTATATAAATATATAATAACAAAAACAAATCAATACTTCTAATAGGTTTCTTACCTCCACCCTGTGAAGAGTGGTGGTGGTGCATTACTTTTGGACATCAATACCAGGTGGCTGGGGAAAAGAAATTTGACATAATAATAATGATGTGTAATTCTTGCATTATCAGAGGAAACACTAATCCCCATATGTAATAAAAGGCACTAAGTTTGCCCAGGAGCAGTAACCTATAGCAACCATTAAGCTGATTGCTTTTAAACAGGTAACCAGTAAATGCTTCCTGCTGATTGGTTGCTATGAGTTACTGCTCCTGGGCAAACTTAATGTCTTTTCTTATGTAACCCTATTAATTTCTTATTTCAGCCCATATCAATGGGCAGGAGTCTAAAATATTGTGAGAGGAAAGAAGACATAGGGGGCTTAGTGCCCTTCAATGACAAGCCACCCCCCAGATATTCACACTCTTTAACGGAACCAGGGGCACCAGCCTGATTTACTGTGTAGTCTGCTATTATTAAGTGTGAATATGATGCTGAAATCATGACTTTATTGGGTTCCTGTTCATATGATGGGAATTACAGATTAACAACTAGATGGCCACTAGCTAAACATACCTGTTTTATATATATATATAAATGTTAAGACCACTTTTTTTAAATAGTCCTGGTTGAATATGATTTCTGTTCTGCTCTATGTCCCTGTTAATAGGCGGCCATTGCATAATTACTGCAATTAGCAGTCACAATGTGATATCCATCCGCATTGCTGAGTTTTTAAATATTTACTTATTGGTTTTTCTCCACATTAATCAGCTGCAACTGATTTCTGTAGCACTTAAATACTGATGAATTCCAATGCATAATCAGCACAAGAATGACAGCACACCGTATAATGTTCTGATTCTGTAAATTAACCAGAGCATTCCTTAATTGCCGAGCACCTTTAAAAAAATTATAAAAAAGGAGGGAATAGGAATCACCTTTACAATGAACTTCAGCATATTAGTAACCCTAGTGTACATGGAGTATAACTGACACTACATACTGAGTTTGGGAATTGGGAGGGTTCACTTTACTGGACTTAGCAAGTTTAAATATGCATGCATTGCCAGCTGTTAAGGAGTTAAATAAAAGCGCTCTAGAATAAAGCTGTTTTGTAGTACGATATAACCATGGAGTTTATTTTTGTTGTGCTGCATACATTTGTCATTGGGGAAATTTGATCCCATGTTGTAAGGTGTTCCCGAGCTTTCATTCAATAGGTTAAACAATGTAGAACAAGTCAAACAGGAGCCACTACAGCTAGAAACATGAAGTGAAACGGAGACATGGAATTTAGCTTGATTAACCTTAGTGATGTGGACTTTGGCAGATGATCGCAAAATATATCTGTACTCTACTCTCAAGGCTTGTACCTGGAAAAAGAAAGACACAAAAGCTCTGCTTGAAAACACAGACAGAGTACTTTTTAAACTTCTTAGTAGGAAAGGATTTGTGCTGGACAGATTACAGTCGTGCCTGGGAAAAGTTTTCTGCTGCAGCTAAGCAGGAATTTCAATTTACGTTCGTATATACTGGGTGTGAAACACAACAGCTTCAATGTAGATTTTAAAATGTGAAAGGTCATGAGCTTTGCATTGGAAAATAATCACAAACTCTGAAGAGAGAAAAAGAAATGTATCAGCTACCCATGGGACCAAAAGCCTTAAGCAAGCTAAGCCACTGGTGAGAGACAAGCATTGCAGTCATGCTGAGCATTAAAGAATTTCCAAGCCGACGTCACTCTTGGATATGGTATGTTTAGGGGCAATTTGTGCTTGAAAATTTTTGCGATGTCTATAAATGGTGTTATATAGAGAATAGTATTCCAATCTGTATGGGTTGTAAGGAATGGGACTTCAATCTGCAGTTTAATACTTGGCAGAATTTTCTCAAGGTACATGGAAAGTACTGTATACCATCTGTTTTGACTACTGAATTGAATTTATTATGGTAGATTTTGTTTCTTTTACACTGAGTAATTCTGCAGTGACTCGGCAAACACTGGATCTAGATAACTATCTTTAGTTTGCATTAGGTTCATCATCCTATGCTACTAATTTGTTGTTTTTCCAAAAAGGTTATAAATTATATCTATGGCAATATTTTAGAGCAGGGTCAAACAGACACAAAATTAGTATTTGATCTCAGTGTAATGCTGTTACATGTGGTGTATTTTCCTTCCTACATATGGTATAATGGATCTTTGAATAGAGAAGAACATTGAATACTGTACAGTGCAAATTATTACATATTGCCTTAGTTTTAACCCAAACTCTCCCACGTAATTCCTTTGGATGTTAGTTCTCCTATTGCCAGTGGTGCTCCCCTCCATGTCGGTGGCTTCAGATAAGCTTCCATTGCTCTGGGCTAGTTTTAATATGCATGTAAGGGAACCAATAAAGGCTTACTACATATTCATATGGTAGATGGAGTGACAAAATGGAGATGGAGATTTAATGCTCTTAGTTTCACATGACTGCTGTGTACTGTATCGCCTGGCAGACTGGAAAAAACATTTGGGCAAACAACCCTGGCTCCTAAATGCCCAACTTTATTAATTTAAAGCAAATATCCTGTTGACTATAGTGGTTTAATTAGGGTTCCACAATTATTTTAAGGTGCATTAGCATTTATATTAATGTTCTCAAAGTGCAAGTCATATTAACAGTATGATCCCTAGAACACCACCCGGATATACTGTACATGATGATAAGTTTATCTTTCTGCAGAGAGATCTGGCTGCTATGCAAAACCTATTGAGGCTTAGCAGTTAATCTTGCTATTATGCTATTAACTCATGACAAATCTGTAGCCTATAAATAACTAATACATTGCCTCTTAAGGGGAAATTAATTAACTTTAATTAACTATAATGTCGACAATGGTATCCTAAGACTAGAGGTATTTGCAGTTTGCTATCATTTTTTATTTTCTGCGTTTTAATTATTTAACTTTTATTCTGGAATTCTCCAGTTTGGTGTTTTTAGCTATTTTATTCCTAGGGTACAACTTACCATTTTAACACCTAGTCAGACAATGAGAGCGAGTTCAATTTCAGGCATTGATTACTTTTTGCCTTAATTAGGTTTTTTTTTTTTAAAAAAATAAAACTTTCACAAGGTTGTAGGTGACAACTTTTAAAAAAAAAATCGCTGACAAAGACGAGAAAAGCAGTCAATGGCAGAAAACATGAGCAAGTTAAAGAATTTATCAATTCTGACTTTGTTTTACCCAAACCTAAGGATCAAATGTTTTTAAATCAGCCCTATATGTTATTATAGAAGAAGATCATTAGCAGAAGGTCTGACTAAAAGATAAGCAATAAAAATTGTAGCTTTACAGATCTATTCTTTTAGTCCTTTGGCAGGTTGGGCACTTGCCACATACATGTAGGTAGAACTGAGAATATAATTGTTGTCTTGAATCAGCAAGTCTGCAGATTGTGGGTCGAGTATTGGGTTTCACAGTAGGCTTCTCTGCCTAAATTGGCACTTTTTTGGACTGATTGTCTGGTATTATGATGGCCTGTGGGTTGTGGGTCAGGTTTCTGAAAAAGCAGTTGTGGGTTAGATCAGTTGCAGAATCTAAGTGGGTAAATATACAAGTTCCAGATCCAAATGCATGTCACACAAAAATTCCATTAGATTGCATGACTTGGTTATATAATTGATTGACTGCTGCATAATAAAACCATCATGCTGTGCAAGCTTCCTTTCTGCTTTCCTCTTTGAGGTAAGAAAGCTGTAAAATGGTATATATAATTGACAATCCTACTTTATTGAGTTCTTTGAGACTGCCATTCAGTTATAAATCTTCTCACTATTTGAATTCACTACATTTCTGTCAACATCAGGTTTTCTTTTTCTGTATAAGAGCTATTCATATCTTTAAAGAGTGACAGATACAGTATGACACTAATGGTTGTGAAACCAAATAGCCTTGGCATTATGTGCAATTTGTATCGCTAGTTTCAAGTTCTAAAGTTACTATTGTGAAAGTAGTCCATTCCCACTCAACCTGTGCTGCAAGATACTCATTTTAATCATACACGCAGCACAGCTATTATTTTCTCCTGAGGGATTGTTTTTTCAGGTGTAAGAGACCTGAACTGCCCAGCTTTTAGAAGTCCTGGGGAGTTCTCTTCGGGATGTCTAACATGTAGAATCCTGTCTGGTTTTGCCATTTGCTGGTCTGCTGTTCTGCTTCTCTGATCTCAGTGGATTGAAGATAATCACTTTCTTTGGGAATATGAGAGAAGAAATTTTTATTAACCGCCTCCTTAAAATGTCTCCAAATCTCTGTGAACTATCAACCCCTAAAATGGAACATTTGAATATAAGCATGGGAAGTAGCAGGGATCAGACAATGCTAGAAACAAAATCCTACTTTTTAACTGTGATTTTATAGAAATCTAAGGCTAAAATAACATTCCTGTCTGGGTCTATTAATGGCTTTGTGACCAGTGACATAACTACAGTGTAGTGGTACACGGGCCAACCTGAAACCCACGTGACCCCAAAGATTATTATAAGTTGGGTGGGTTTGGGCCGGCTTTTTGAGCTGATTCTGTACAGTATAATTGGATTTATTAAACAGAATATGGAATTGGATCGATTAGATTAATTCAGAATAATCTCATTCAGATCCAAGAAAAACATAATCACTGCCAATAGCTTTTTGTGGGGTTTGGCATGCCAGACTGGTTGTAAATGATGAATATCAATATTGGTCAGTTGATCAATGCCAAATCGATTGGTCATTGAGATTCAATCCATCAGACTTTGATAAATCATTATCTTTATGAAAATATAGTCCTAAATTTGAAAACTTTTCTGCCCCTAAATACACAGAGGGTCATTATCAGATCAGACTGTCAGTATCATAACATTTTCCCCTCTCAACTTTCCCTTGTATGAAAATATGCCATTCTGTTGATTTTAAAGATAATAAAGTCTCTCTGTTACGATAGGGTTAAATTATTGAATAAGAACCATAGATAGTTTGTGTACAGTAGGTATTTTCGTAAGAGTTATGCTCTTAAGCCAAGAGTTTTTCCGCCACTTGACATGCCTTGGCTAATGAATGGCTTGTTGTGGTACAGCATTAACATAAAGTATCTTCACAAACAACAGAGGCAATCAACATGTAAGCCAGAGTAATAAAGGGAATTCATTAAGCGTGTTATTTGCATTAAATTAAGTAATTTTGTTTTAAAGCAAATGAAGTACCAATATTTTTCGGTTTCACTGACTTATTATACCTGCTGTGGAAAAGCAAAGTCAAATACTACAGATAAAGCATTAGCAGTATAGGAAAGCTTTTCCTCTTAACAAATCAGTTTGCCTTCCCGTAAAACTGGGTTTATTGGGGGCTGAGGACTGGGAGGACAGCAAGCAAGGACTGGCACGCTCCATATCCAATTTATTTTTTATTCAGCCCAAAAAATATATGTCTGAGCCCCAACCAGATATAAGAACATGTGGCAAAAAGTTGAATATTTAGGAGAGGCCTGATATCAGCCCATGTATGGCTACCTTAACTTTACTTTTTACAAACAATGGGGCCTGGCAGCAAGGTCTTATATAGTTGCTTTACTTACTTTAGAACAGGGGTCCTTAAACTTTTTAAACATAGGGCCAGTTTCATGGTCCCTCAGACTGTTGGGGTCCTCAAACTATAGCCCTGCTGCATCCTCAAACTATGGCCGATCCCCTGCTCCCCCTCTCCCCGATGAGTCCTCCCACAACCTGCTCCCTGCTGTGTCCTCCTGCTCTGCTGCATCCATGCTATACTAATATAAATATAAATAGTGAAAACCCTGACCGCTTTAGTTATTTCTATGGGACTAGAAAAAGAAAGTGTTTCACTGTGCATAGTGTATTGGCCTGTTACTGTGAGAAGAAAAGCTAGAGGTGGTATATGACTGGGCAGTATATGACTTGGTTCCCGAAAAATTACTTGTTTCTGAGAACAAAATTTTAGTAGGTTCACTGATCAATAACAAAGGCACTAACAATTGTAGTTGCTAAAAATGTAGTTTTTTTTGAGGGCACAAGAGACACAAGCAAAGTAGGGAAGTGGTTATGGTGGGAAGTTGGTCCCTAGATCAGTATATAATGTTTACGCTTTGCTTGACAGAGACTTGGCCCTGGGATCACTTCATATAGCTGCATTTAAACATTCAGTGTTAACAGCTACATCAAATAATAACGAAGGATAGTAATTTATCATATATCATCTGAGTATATGTGTAAAAAAGCGGGAAAGCAATGAAAAGTGGAACAAGATGAAGGACCGCAGAAAACAGGGATGGAGGAAAGAAAGCAAGTAAGCAGCAGGGATGAACGCCAATAAAAAGTAATACAAAAAAAGCAACAGAACAGCACTATGGACACTATGATAGAAGGAAAGCAGGAGACCACTGAGGGGAGAGTGAATAGCAATGGAGAAATGATAACATGGATTAGCAAAGAAGCTTGAGCAAAAGAGAGGAAGGCAAATATAAGTACAGAATATTAAAATGCTTTCTATGCTACCTTTTTTCTAAACGAATATGACACATATCATGTATTTTTCTATGCTTTACTTAGATAGAACATATTAGAAAAATGTCAGCAAACATTGCTGTTAATTTAGTAAGCCATTGTGCTGCACTGATCACTGTAGGGTTTATAGAGACATAGCAATCAGCAGCCCTTTGTGAATGACCTTTTCAATTGATTTTATGAAATGACATTGCTATGGATGAGGAAAAGTGTGCTTAACTCTCTCAGTTCTGAAGAAGTTACTTAAGGCACAAAATAAAAAAACAAAACAGTAAAGCCTTTGGGGCATGTTTCATGAGAACCTGAAAAATCACACAATATGACACTTCCTCTGTTTAGTAGACTTGAAATGCCGTGTTTTATTCACATTTGTCATCGACCACTGGGAACTCTCATCTGCTTTTGCCATTCTGACACAATGGGCTAACCCATGGTTTAGCATTTGAAAAAAAAATGAAATCCATCAGAATTTTGTCAAAAAGTATCTTTTTATATCATGCAATATTTTAGAATGTCTTATATTTGTTACTTGCATGTGAAACCTTCAAATAGATGATTCACAGGCAGGAAATGTTGCGTCTCCTGTATTATATAAATGTTACATGGAAAAACTGGGTGA
Organism: Xenopus tropicalis; assembly: GCF_000004195.4. NCBI lineage: Eukaryota > Metazoa > Chordata > Amphibia > Anura > Pipidae > Xenopus > Xenopus tropicalis. The sequence goes on along the minus strand of NC_030680.2, from coordinate 84,066,709 downwards.
AAAGGATGTTATGTCTAGGTTCTTTTTTTCTCAAATGTACCTTGAAACTGAGCTTTTGCTCAGAACATGGGATTTATATTAGACCTTTTACACTAAAGAAGATCCCTCAGCCCTGCTCACGTGCATTACCCCTATATCTGTCCTCTCAAAAAATCTATGACTACTCTCCCACCTATATAATACCAGGACTGGGGTCACTTGATATTATTATTATTATTATTTTGACAAAAGTTACATCACTAAATATCGAGTATAACCTATGTCATTACTAAGAGAGGTTTATAAGGGTACATTATGGATTATTTGTTGCTCTTGTGCATTATATAGTAATATAAAACAGGTACACTACGTGCAACTTACAGCTAATATTTAACAAGCATGACTGAGAGTTGTTTCAGCATGCCTTGGGCTACCAAAAGATAAGTAAATGTTACTTTATGTGTTACATACAACTGTATGTCTAAAAGGATGTGTTTTTAGACATGGATGTGGTATTTGGGGTCATGGTTTAAAAAATGGGTGTGGTCAAAAATGTTTAGCTCTTTCTGTTTTTGAAATATTATTGACCTATAGAATAGTTATAAACACTGGGCAAATTTGCACCTGGCAACCCATGACAACCAATCAGAGGTTTGCTTTCATTATTCTCCCTGTAGCTGGTTTAAAAAAAAATCTAATCACAGATTGGTTGCTACGGGTTACTGTGCATGTGCAAATTTGCCCAGTAAGATCCAGTATGTTTGTTTGTCCAAACAGATCTCTCATATATTGTATCCCTGTGTACATTTTCAGATATATTTTGCCTGGTGTGCTATCATTTCTAATGTGCAAATTTTTAATTTTTCCCTACTTTAGAGTTCCTATCTACTAATACTTAATACAAAATGTACTGTTCAGGTCTATTACATGAAGTAAACCCTGCACAGGCCTGGAGGTGTATATTATGGCAGAGTGACAGAAATTAGAAAAGTTGCTAGCTAGAAAACTAGTTCCTCTGCATTCATCCATATCAATATATTAAGTGGCATTATGACTTTTTGTGCCAAAAGCTACTAAGTAAAAGCCCCTTAAAACAAAACGGTTTGGCTGAGCAGGCTTACTATTGATCATTACAGAACAATCTATTCCAATTGACCCATAACAATCAATAGTACTTAAAAGTAGTTGTCACTGCTAATTTTTTTTAAAATTACAAAGTAGGGATGCACAAAATGACAGTTATAATGTTGATTACGAAGGACCTGTTTATCTTATGCTATCAACAGGCTAGAGTCTAATTAAATAATTACCAAGCCAACTGGAACTGTATTAGATACTACCTGAAAGTAAAATGGTAGGTGCAGGGTCAGTTTTAATCATTACCAACAGCTACTGGCTATGTGCAAATGTAAAAGTTGTAGACACCCAAGATTTGCGCACAAGCTGAAGTGTTTTGGGGTGCATCATCAGTAGCAGTATAGGGGGTTACAAACTGTGGTCCTTCTTGAACCCAGGGATATTGTTTTTTTATGTATGGTTTATTAACTTCCATCACTTTGAGGATGCAACCTCATCCTTTTATACAGCACCTCCTGGTTGACAAATTATCATGAAACTGGTAGAATACTGGCAGTGGCCTGTTTTACCATATAATTGCATTTTAACAAAATAAATCTCATGCTTCGGATATAATATTTACAGTGAGACAGTCAGTATATTGCCCTGTTGTTGCTTTTTTGGTTAGGAACATATGTTCGTTCTTTTGTACAGTGCTGCTCAGAAGGAAATAAATCCTATGGAAAAAAATGAATTTCTTTATAAAACTATAGGGATAAAGAGTTAAATTAAGTAAAAAAAAACCAAAGAATAAACATATTGAAGCACATCCCCATTTAGGAGATTGTGCCCTGGTTCTTTTCATAAAGGCAGTAATTAAATCCCTAAGAACACAGGTACAGTATATAGAAAATATTTGTATTAGGTGGGGCGCTTGTTTTTACAAGATGTTGCAACCTGTGCCCCTTAAGATACTCTTCAACAGTATCTTGCAGTATTAAGGATAATGTAGAGTTGTAGTTCAGCAACTGCCTAAGCACTCCAGATCAATATTTTATCATCTATAACAGTCAAACCCAGTTGTGCCCAGATAACACAGGAAGAAGCTGTAAAGGCTAGAAAACTGTGTTCTTTCTGCAAGCAATTTTTGTGTGGCAGTGAGAGAGTTAAAGCCTTTTTTCAATATTATAGGGAGCCACAATCCTTTTGACGACAGAGTAACGGTAGAAAAAAATATGCTTTGTCTAATGCCTTTCCCTAGAGCACATTTACATAATATTTTTATTGTATTTAAGGTGCTTCTCAGAGAGACCAGTGGAACAAAGTGCCTAATTGCAGCGTTACCGTAGCCCTGCTCTGGTTCTGTGCCAGAACAGCTTGATTGATAGTATCTGTCTCGGATGTCACCCTGAGAGTAAAGAATAAAAACCTCAGTAGACTGGGTGCATTGCAGCTGTCTCACTCAGTTCTAATTTCTCTGCCCTATTGACGTCATTGTGAGGTTTCAAATCAGGCCAGTGTGTCTAGTAAACTTGCACAGAGATGAAATGAAGGGAAAAAAGAGAGACTCTGATTCACCAGCCAGGGTTCAGCAAGAGTTGGAGGGTGGTGATTTTTTTCCTCCTATATAATAGATGCATTCTTTTTAGCCCCTGATCCTTTAAATATATTAAATGCCATTGTGCCTGCAAATGACGGCTGGCTGCTTTTTTGGATGTACTGCACCGAGAAGCAATTATCAAGTTGTCACACAGACAATCAAGGATTATTCTGTTTTACATTCTGAAGCATTTCCTGAGGAGTTCAGCCAATTAAAGGTTTCCCATAGGTGTCACAGACCAGTCAGGTACTGTAATTCTAACTGAATTCTGCAGCCCTATTAGAAGAACCCACAGTGATACATCATTTCCAGTTTTCATTTATGAGGTCTCTCCCTTAATATCTCAAGTTCCAAATATATACAAGTTAGAAAGTATTTAACTTTTGGCTAATGATGTCTATGGGTATTTGTCCCATTGTCTTGTAAAAAAAAAAATAAGTACAGCCAAAAGATTCTTTCCATATCACAAGTGAATGAAAACGGGCAATTTAGGAAATCATATTGTAAGCAAGTATTTCTGTGAAATTTAGACAGGGGGCTATGCAGTAGCTTGGGTACAGATTGTCCCAGGCCAGTAACCCATAGCAACCATTAGACTGCACCAGAAGACTTAAAGTGCTTTTCATTCAGTATAATCCCCATTACTTGGGGGAAGCAGGGTGTGTGGCTTTGTTACCTCCTCTGATGAAGCACCTATTGGTGCAAAAAGCATTAGGAGAGTGTGTACCATGAGGCACTAGGATGCACCTTTCCATTGTTTGGTATAGTATGGTTTGCTTTATTTGAACTTTTTGTTTGATTTTGAGCCATTAAATTTATTTTATCTCACTGAAATGCTTGTGGTTTGTTCATGTATTGATTCAGGGCCTATCAGTGGGATATAATTTATAGATTCCCTTTCCTAATCTAATCTATTGTATCTAAATTGTGTGGCTATGTTAGGATCCCCCTGGGTGTGATATGCAATATCAGTGGGGTCCCTCAGGGTTCTGTACTGGGTCCAATTTTGTTTAACTTGTTCATAAATGACTTAGGGGAGGGTATTATAAGCAATGTATCAGTGTTTGCAGATGACACAAAACTCTGCAGACCAGTCAATTCTATCCAGGATGTGGCATCCTTGCAGCATCTTGACCAACTGGCAATCTGGGCGGCTAAGTGGCAGATGAGATTTAATGTGGATAAATGTAAGGTCATGCACCTGGGAGGATGTAAAAATATACAAGCCACTTATACCCTAAATGGGACTGCACTAGGCAAACCCATAATGGAGAAGGACCTTGGAGTCCTTGTAGATAATAAACTTGGCTGTAGCAAGCAATGCCAGGCAGCAGCTGCAAGGGCAAACAAGGTTTTGAGCTGCATTAAAAGGGGTATAGATTCACGGGAGGAGGGGGTTATTCTTCCCCATTACAGAGCGCTGGTAAGGCCCCATCTAGAATATGCTGTTCAGTTTTGGTCTCCAGCTGCTGTAAAATGCCATAGACAGTCACTATTTATTGGGCCTGTGGGGGACTGTTTGGGCCTTGGAATGCCAGGAATGTGCTTGGAATGCCAGGGCCTATTGTGAGTCCCCGCAGAGTCAGACTGGGGTACCAGGGACCCACAATTTACCCAAGTCAAGGGTCAACCATCCAGCCACCATTGCCCCCTGCCTGACCCTGCTCCCCACCCTCAGGCTTCTTCCCTTGGCCCCGCACCAGCTCCACTACTTACTTTGCTCTCAGGCTGCAACACCAGGGCAGACAATTAAAGTTGGCAGTGCATTCCACTGTGGAACACATGGCCATCATTAATTTTCTTTAAATCTTAACTTGGCTCTAGTGACTGTCTTGCAAGCAGGTGGCAGGGCCCAACAGGATTGGGGGCCCGAGGGGGTTTTTCCCGGTATCCAGGTGGGCCAGTCTGGTCTCGAATCTCTCACCATGCAGCTCTGCTGAATTTGAAAGGCAGTGCCCTGTGATCCAACTTACTGCTATTAAGCAAGAAGGTTACTTGCTAAAAGCCACCATAGCATGCTGGCAGATAGCCAAAGGGAAGGACATTTGATCTTGAAATTATTTCCTTACAAGATGGCAACAATCACAAATATCAAGCTACCAGTAATACTAAACAGTAAGTATTGATCATACTCATTGTAATGCTGGTAAAAACTTTGCATTGTGTTGTACAAAAAATCCACTGTTTTGTTTTGAGTTATAAGGCTATAGCATTTTCATTGACGCCACTTGCACGAGTGATCAAAATGCAGGTACTAGGCCTACACTGATTCCCATTCACTTCAATAGAAATTGCCGTAGGTCAGCAGCCACCACCCATAATTACCACTAAGATATATTCATGTTTTCAACCACTATTGACAGGTGCTAGTAGACCTGCAGTTCTTGCCATTCAGGTACAGATTTAAGTCGAATAGCAGAAAATGATAAAAATGCAGCGTGTATAATAGACCTTAGGTAAGATTTCAGAGTTCATTTACTATAGGTGTGGTGCAACGGGTGCCATTTTTTTGTACGTTGCACGGGATGCATGGAATCCACTATTTTGTGATTTGGCTGAACCCCTAATCCTTTGTAAAAGATTTCGCCAAATGCTGAATAAAATCCTAATTTGCATACGCAAATGAAGTTATGTAGAAGAAGCGTAGAAAGAACTTCCACTTTTATGTGATAAAAAGTCGCATGATTTTAAGGATTTGGATTTGGTTTGGCAGGACCGTGGTTTCGGCCGAATCCTGCTGAAAAAGGTAGAATCTTGGCTGAATCCTGAACCGAATCCTGGATTCCGTGCATCCCCAGATGCACCATGCCCAGGCCCGGATTTGTGGAAAGGCCACAAATGCCCGGGCCTAGGGCGGCACAAATTTGGGGGCGGCATGCCGCCCCGCCGCATCAGAATGCTAAACTTTTTCTCCCATACGGAGCAATGGGGACCTCTCACCCACTGCTCCGTATGCTAGCGTAAAGCCCCGCACATGCGCAATAGCGATTTTGCACATGTGCGGAGGGGGGCGGGGGCGGCGACGGAGAGAAGGCGGCCTCGGGGAGCTGACCATGACTTGCTAATAGCACCCACAGTTGGTTCAAAATGGAGCACATTTGGCAGCGCTGTATTCATGAGGGGAGTTTGGTGGGGAAGGTGCATAGCCATACATATCCTTACCCATTCCCTAATGTGTGTGTAATTTACACAGGCATATTATAAATACAAATATTTTAATTTTTAAAAGTGATTGGGAATTATTTTTTTTGTACTTTTGTGTCCTTGTTTATGCATTTCTCCTAGAGAGAAGAGAAAGAGGAGGTTCCTTGATTTTATGTATAGGTGTGCCACCTTGCTGGTATTTTACCAGCCTAGCTGGTAGATATGATGCTTGCTGTCAATGTTATTAATATGGAATTAACATAAAAATATAGAAAAGCCGTTTTTTCAGAAAAGGTTGCAACCCCAATTATGCATTTATACCAACACAACAATATATAGTGTGTCGGGGTTTGTGCATAGCATAGATTGCTAAGCAGATGATTTAAGGCAACTGCACACCCCATATTTATAGTAGCCTGTGGGGCAATGTCAAATGTATTATATTCTACATGCCTAATATAACAATCATTTAAATGATTTCATGCAATCACTTCTTTGGCAATTACTTGGATGTTTTACATGCCAGGGATTGACTGGTTTCAGTTCATTCTCATAGCGGGCAATTGATAGCAATTTTAAGTTATTTGGCACCAACCCACAAGCTAGTAAAGAACACAGGAGCCAGAGTACCCAAAATTGCCCTGTATGCTCTTTAAACCGCACAGTTAATAGTGCACTAAAAGGTTAACCTCTCCAGTATGGAAAGACTCATTGGCTTTAAACAGAGATGACTCATTAGAAAATAAACACAAAATAAATGTTAAAAACACAGCAGAAATGTAGGAAGAGAAGCTAATTATTTGCAGTCATTTATCAAAATAAAGTCTCACAGACACAAATGAAATCATTTAGACCAAAGGAAGAAATACTTTCCTGCCGTTGGTTTATTAAACTGCAGCATTTAGAACATTTCACCCATTAAAATTATATATTATTGTATTGAACAGGGATTATAAAGTAAGAACTGTTGATTTACCTTCTAATGAATTTGTATGAAAAATTTTACAGGATATTTTAATTGAAAAAACCATTCAGTGTCTTTATAATGAAGCAAAGCAGCATTCTTTAAAGCAACAAATGCAAACATTAGTATATTAAGCTCATTTATTATGTCAGTTTATATTGCACTAGCAGTATACACCGTATTGTACATATTTACTGTGCAGTAAAAATAGAAACCGGCAAAAGAAACATAAATGCAAATATACAGTTAGAAAGATTAATTGCCATGTGTATGCATATGAGACATACAAGGAAGAAGATCCATGTCCCAGAGAGTTTCAGTTTAAGTGGGTGGATAACAGACAGGCATGAAAATGGTAAAAGAGGTTAAATTGTCTGGAGCATCAGCCCAAGGCTGGACAAGTTATTCTGATGATCCAAAAGTTAAGATCTGAGTTTCTTTTTAGGAGAGGCTGAAAAAGCAGTAAAGTGATCTCCACCCGAAGCCAGTGGTTACTGTTATAGGTGGAGGAACATGCAACAGAGCACTGAACTGAAAGGTTATTTGCCATACGTATATGTAAAAAACATAGGGAGTAAAGTGGGAAATATACAGAGGTTTAAAATGAGCAACATATAACAGCTGGAACTAACAGATAAGTGAGGAAATGCAAGAAAGGTTAGTAAGAGATTAAAATAGATGGGTCTGGGGATGACTACTACTGAGGGGGACGAAATAAAGAAGAAACTTAAGAACATACTGGGGGTGGCGGAAGGGAAATGGATTGTTTTAAATGGACAATAAAGTAATTTTTGGCACAGGAAAGGATTACAAAATAAATTGGATGTTGAAAAAATGTTGTTGTTAAAAAATGTTTTTTTTAACAATCCAGTGGGTATAGTATAAAATAAGGGTATAAAAAAATATGTTATAGAATATAAAGGAGTCCTAATATATCTAAAGCTTTCCTCCTCTGCTTTGCCCATCACTTTAAGCATCATTAATACCTGCCCTCCCTTAAAGCATTAATAAAATATCTTATTTAAAGAAGTTTTATATATTCATTACTATTAAGATCCACCTAACTCAATGGCACTGATTTTGTGTTGTATAATATTATGAGTTTGGTTACACCGGGGGTAGGGAACCTACTGTATGGCTCGGGAGCCAGATCTGGCTCTTTTGATGGCTGCATCTGGCTCGCTGCCAAATCTTTAATAAAAAAATAATAGGGGCGTGGCCTGCGCTCGGCAGATAGAAGACGTGTTATATGCCTTAGAACACGCCTTCTATCCGCCGAGCGCAGGCCACACCCTCCTCCGTATCACATCCACATCCGGCATCCTTGGCACCCACCCTACCTTGCCCCTGCACTCGGCAGATAGAAGACGTGTTATAAGCCTTAGAACCCGTCTTCTATCCACCGAGCGCAGGCCACGCCCTCCCAATCGCATCCGGCATCCTTGGGACCCACCCTACCTTGCCCCTGCGCTCGGTGGATAGAAGACGTGTTATAAGCCCTAGAACACGTCTTCTATAAGCCGAGCGCAGGACATGCCCTCCTCTGCATCGCATCCAGCATTCGGCATCCTTGGGACCCACCCTACCTTGCCCCGCAGCATCCGCGGCCAAACATATTGTATGGCTCTCACGGAATTACATTTTAAAATATGTGGTGTTTATGGCTCTCTCAGCCAAAAAGGTTCCCGACCCCTGGGTTACACCTATAGCCCCAATTTGCTTACAGAAGCATATCTAACTGATTACTGCCTGTGGGAATCCACACAGCTGCAGACTACAGAAAGGCTTTGGTGGAGTCCAAGTATACTGCCATACTAGCATTCATGTTTTGGAGCCTATAAAAAATGTAAAAGGGTAAAAATAAAAGGGTTTTAATGTGTTTTCAGTTCATTGTGCACTTCTTCTGATTTAGTCGTGCCTAAGGTAACTTGAGGCCAAATAATATCTGCAGCATTGACTGGCACAGTACCCCTTGTGGCAAACATTTTATCTTTTGGCAAGTAGAACATTTTTGAATTGAAACAAAACCCACACAATATTATGCATTTTAAGCAAAAAGTTGCTTTCAATTTATGCTAAATTGGCCTCTGGGATTACATTTCACTTTTTTTCCAGTTATACCCATGCTCATAAGTAAAATACTCAGATTAAAGGAAAAACATCACTTACTGAGTGCAAGCACTGTGCATGGCTAATTATGACAGAGTTCCTATGGTAAGTCTAGATGACGGTGACATTTAAGTCAGAGAATAACCTACTTATCATTCTAAATGTCGGGTGTAAAAATAACAGTTCAATATAATGCCTAATAGTTTGAGAATTTAGAAAATGCCAGAAAAATACCAGACTAAGATCAATGATAGCGAAATATGCAGAGCCTTATACGGATTATAACTTTGAGGCACACATTTTTACTGTTAGCTAATAAGAAAAACATGCAAATGCAAGGACATTCTTGTCTAGCTAAAAGACATCAAAGGGTAGCTATACACTGTAAGATAAACTAGTTTGGGGAGGTTGCCAATGAGCGAATCTTCTCCCGATATGCCCACCTACAAGTGGGCAATATTGGGCTTATTCAATGGTTTGGCCCAAGTGCCAAATGATTGAATTAAAACAGCGGGCATAAGCGCCATCAAATCAGGGGCTGAATCATCAAGCCAATGCGGTCCCCGATCCGACAGAAAAATCAAACCTGCCTGATCAAGATCTGAGCAATTTGAGGCCAGAAGTTGGGTAGGCCCATCGGGGGTGCCCATACACAGGCAGATAAGCTGCTGAATCAGCTTGCATCTTGATGCTGTTAACTTGAGATATTAGCTCATTTATGTCCGCAAGTGGACAACTTTTCCACGCAGTTAATTGTATGCAAACCACTTGAAAGGTATTTGAATCAGAGAGCGCTCTTCAAACTTCCATATAGTTGTACTCAATGCTGCTCGGTCCTTTCTGCCTTCTGTCCTGAATAAGGTGCTGCTGTGGCTATTGACACAAGGGGAACTACCCCAATTTCGCACTGGGTGCAGAGGGAAGCCTGGAGCTACCGCCTGGTAATGAGTAGCCGTAGCTTTAGGGTTCCCTCTGCACCCAGCGTCAATAGGCGCAGCACACATATCTCACTAGCACGCTAAATACTGGGAATGATGCCAGGCAGACTTTGTTTTGCACCTGATTTGCAATGAAGTGTGTGCACTTTTTGCCGACCTGGATGCTATTGTGGTAGACTCAACATTATTGCTTTAAGAGAATGAACCATTTGCATCCAAAGTGAACAGAAAAAAATATCGCCATTGCACTCAAAATTGCACTTTAACTGTACTTGCGGACTTAAATAAGCTTTATTGCTTTCCTGGCCTGCTGATACCAGGGAATTTTTTCTTGTGCTGTTGGTACGCTAGTATTGGTTTTGCAGTTAACTTTTACTGACCTTTAAATGCATTCTGTAGTCGTATTGTTTGTGTTTTAGAGTCACTTGTTATTAATCAGGCAAAGTAGTTTCATACTGTACCATATGACGTACTATCAAGCTATGACCCCACAAATGTGGCGTAAATATCATTTGACTTGAGCTAACCAATAAGCATTTACTTTCATCATACCATAGAAATGTTTATTCAGACTCAAATATGCAGTAAAGTTTTACCAGTTTTAATAATTAGCCAAAGGGATCTGCTGCGTGTGTGTTTATGCAATGTGAATGTGATTTTGTAAGTTATGCTCTAAATAAAGTATACAGTGTAGTTATTTTAATATAGGTCTTTTATTTACCATGTAATTGTACACTCTCTCTAATTTAACTGCAGCCTCAAAGTATCCCCTAAGGGCTTTGGCACACGGGGAGATTAGTCGCCCGCGGCAAAACTCCCTGTTCGCGGGCGACTAATCTCCCCGAGTTGCCCTCCCCTGCCATCCCACCGGCGAACATGTAAGTCGCCGGTGGGATGGCAGACGCAGCGGGGGGGTTTTGGGGAATCGCGCCGCCGCGTGTGCCATCCCGCCGGCGACTTACATGTTCGCCGGTGGGATGGCAGGGGAAGGCAACTCGGGGAGATTAGTTGCCCACGAACAGGGAGTTTTGCCGCGGGCGACTAATCTCCCCGTGTGCCAGAGCCCTAACTGTAAAGTGTTCTATCTATTACTACTCTATTATTAACAAAGATTGTAGTAGTAGATAGAGCATGTTACAATTAGGGGATTTGCAAACAATTGCTCTTACCAAGATGTCTTAGTTCCCAATAATATTTTGAGCCAGTGTTATACAAGGTCACCTGAAGTGCAATAACTTTTAAAAATGTATTGTTTGCTTAAGTGATGACAGCCATTATTACATTTTATATTAACACATTGTGTTTGCTAAGTCTGCTGCCATTTCAGGCTCAGTCAAGCCTAAGGAAGTCAGACTTCCATGGTGACTCCATGCATTTTACATTCATCTCCACCACGAAAACCAGTGTATTGTGTTTTTTTTTCTTTAACCACAGATGCACATTTTCAAATGAAACTGTTTGGGCAACTGTTTGATCTTTTAATTTTTTTTTGTATTATTACAAATTATATTGATCCGACTGATTGCAACACAAATCCTTGTAAGTCTCCAGTGTTCCATCCAAAGAAGCATATGTTTGTTTGATTTGTGCGTGAGTCCAGGTTTTGTGATATTTTATTTCATAAGAGCCGATGATGCATTTGGCCACTAGCCAGTTTTCAACAATGAGTCATGGAAAAGATTAATGAAATGAAGTTCATTCTTTGTCTTCTCCTTTTCTCACTTCTGTTATAACTTTAATACTTGCTAGAGTTTGCTTGTACAAAAAAGACAGCTTCTCCTGGGAGGTGGATATATGGTGTGTTCTGTGCATTATGTGCACCAGATGCATCACTAAAGTCTGGTCCATCTGTATGTAATAAGGAGATGCGCCATATTTCCTTATGTAACTTGCACGTTCCTGGAAACATAAACTTCCCTTGAGAACTCAGTATAATGTCCTTGTATGCCTCTTTTGTTATTGAAAACACATTTTATTTTCCGTAGTTAAAATGCATCTTATAGAGTTAGCAGTTTGTCAAATCTAAGTTCAAGTATCACCAGAAATGGACATGTTGTATACGCAGTTATACATAATGTTTCATTTGTAATCCTGTGTAATTTCTAAAAAGCTTGGTATTTTGTATTCAAAATACATATGATTTCATTTACCTGTGCATTTTGGAGCAGGTTATAAATCTGTATTTCATTTAAACAACACTATAGGCCCCTGCATAAATGTTGAATGCTCATTTGATGTTCCCTAACTCTGTCAGCAGGTATAGCAGTACACTGTATTTATTCTGACAAGGAAATAATGTTGTCCTGATAATTAGGAAGAATGGATTTGTTTTGTATATTTTATTAAATATAAAAATCTATTTTATCGCTTCTATTAAGAATCAATGGTATCACTGGCCTACAGGCTGAGGGACTCAGGTATTTAGTTTAGTTAGTTAGTCTTTATATCTCTATATCCAACAATTCACCAGCTAAAACCTGCTGAAATGCTGTAGAAGTCAATGGCAGATGTCCCTTCCCTGAAGGATCCTTCTTTTGCGTCAAAATTTTAAAGGTTTCAGATTTTTGACGCTGGTTTTTTGAGATAAAATTTAGACTTTTAATAATGTGCTAGTGAAACTTGAGCTACAATGCAAATTAGTGGGCTTATTTATTAGTTTTCAAGCTTGTGAATTCGAGATTGATTTTCTAATTCGAATAAACTCACATTTCGAATTCTTGCTTATTTATCAATAAGGAAAACTCGTTTGAACAAGTTTGTAAGTTTACAAACTTGAAAATAACTTGAAAATACCAGACATTTGAGTTTCTGAACACTAATTCCGAATGTGCAAATTTTATCGATAAAAAACTTGAATTGTGAGAACTGAGACATTGATGATCACCCCCTAGATATTGTATACTAGGTTTTACCTGCTCCCAAATGATTGGCATTATTTTGGACACAAAACTCAAGTCTGGTTTTTTATTTTAAATCCAACAAGATGCAGGGCATGTTCACTCACAGTTTTAGATAAAGAGGGGTGCTTAATGGGGATGACAATAAGTTATTTTCTGTAGGTTAAGCCCCATTTTTTATAACATTTAAGGTAAATGAGATATATTTCGCAGTCTGTATAGCATATAGGAAATCTGACAAAAGGCTACCCATCTACAGGGAGAACATTTCACCTACAGGGCAGAGTTACACGTAACATGGAACAACTACTAAAGCTAGACTCCTTTACAAAATACAAACAGACACACATACTATATTTATCATTTTGGCTTTAGAAGATGTACCTGCCTTTGATTTGTTTTTAAGAAAACTAACAATGGCAATAGTAAGCAGTCAATATTTGTTATTTTGGCTCAAATTAAAGTCTCTTGTGGAGGTATACAAAAAAGAAAACAGAAAAGTGGAAAAAAAAGAGAAGAAAGAAAGTTGAGACTTATCTGAGTAATTGGTCTATAGAGACCAAGTTAATGCCAATAGTATATCTTCCAAGTGAGTAGTCATTCTCTGTACAGGGCAAGTTCATTTTACATTCTGTCACCAGCTAAGAGTTTAACATACAGTATATGTTGCACACAAGTCATGGTAAAACTATGACCCATTTAGCTGTAGAAAAGACTGTGTATGCAGTCTGCCTTTCTTATTGATCATTATATATAATAAAGCATGGAATAAATGCAAGTACTTTTGGAGTAAAAAAGAAACCAGTATGGTGTGTGATTGTTTTGGGACAGTTGTCATACTAGACTGTGTAGGGCTATTAGTAAATAGAAATAGAACAATGATATGTATTTTCATATGTAGCTCTGTCAAGGCACGCTATATGACTACCTGTAGAAATGCACTGAAAATCAGCAGGTAAATGAGATGCTAGTGATTATTCAGTAAGACACCTTTTCATATCAGACTCGCATAACCAGCTCTTTAACCATGTGTGCCCATTGGTAAGTCTAAAAGTATACTGTAATATTTCCCTTTGTTTTTCCCTGGTTCGGTCCTAACTAGCCATTGGCAAAGCACCATAGAGCCAATGCTTGTTCTTTACCTCATTCTCTCATAATGTAAGCTTATATCTCAGAGTATTCCCAGATGTTGAGAGTGAGCTTCATAACCCCACTGGTAGTCATTCCAAGACTGAAAATAATATGATACCTTGGAGAATCCAAAAACAAGTATAAATAATTGTGTCCTGACGTATTTGGGGCACTAGATGCTTGTGATATTGTAATAATTTCAATAATGTAGGTGCATATCATTTGAAACCAGTATACACAGAGCCTTGCCTGCTCCACTTTTCTCTACCATATGATTCCTACATTCTCTGTTATCACTACAAGTAGTTCTTCATTTCAAGTTTGGATCGCCTATACATTTATACAGCAGGCCTTTCAAAATAGTTCCCCTTGCCCCACTAGCCACCCAACTTCCTGATAATGATGCACTTTTAAATGATCTGCATCTCTCTTTTTAATAGGATCAACCCTATGGGAATAAATATATTTAGATAAAAAGCTTGCGTGCTTCATGGTGAACTGGAATGCAATTAAGATGAGAATTTCAAAGGTCATGTGAAATGAGCTCTTGAGCTGCCCTCATATCTTGGTTGGTCACTTTTATTATTAAAGAACCTGATCAAGGCTGTACAAGGACACCGTAAACATTTTTATTATTAAATCTGAGGGGCTGGTCAGCTTTTCATATAACATCAGATTAAAGTAACACAGATAATTTTTTATTCTAGTGTTATTTATACTTTATTCTGTGTGCAAAACATCCTGGCACATATTATTTTCATGAAAAAACCTACATTCTTAGCAATGTAATATGACTACAGATACAATAATACGTTTATATTGGTCTAGAGTATAGGATATTGCTGCAAATTAATATTTATCTATGGTGCAGAAATAATAAGTATTTTTTATTCTGTGGTGCCCTCTACTGGTGTTACCATGTAATTTACTTCTGAACATCATTTGAAATCTGAATGTTACCATGAATTTAATTTCCTGTGTATAAATCTCTGTTATCTTTACAACTGCTATATAGTTTTCTAAATTGTAATTGAATAAACCTATCACATATTTGTCTGTGCTTTCAGTTTAGCCACCCCATGTTTTCCCTTTCATTAATTCTAAGCCCTTGTTTAGATATTGAATTCTCCTTCAGCATATATAAAGGGGCACACAGAGAATGATAAAGGCTGACCCCTATGTATAATAAAGCTGATTTTATTTATATATATAGTGAGCGCGTGGTCAGTAATATTAATGGAAATGACAAAAATAAACCCTGAGTACTTACATGTTTAAATACCAGCTAAATAATAACATCACAGATGAAAATGTATTAGAATTGTAAAATTATTTTGGGTCCATTACTTGGAATGCTTAGGAACTGGGCTTCCCATGTTAAAGAGGAACTCCACCCCAACTTAAGCTTTTTGAAAAGTAAAAATAATTTCAAGCAGCTTTGCAATATACATCAATTGAAAAATATGCAGTGTTTTTATGATTTTTAATGTAATATATGGGTTGTAACAGTTACCTAAGCCTTGGCCTCCTGTTCTACCGCTGATCTGGCTGACTACTTTGAGACCCAAAAAAATGTCACTGTCGACTATCTGTCGACTATCCTCAGCCTGCCTTCAGCCTGTATCCTCCAAATCCCACAGTCTGCTGCCAATAAGGAAAGGAACATCACAGTGCAATGCATTGTGGGTTATATAGTCTCTGTATGCTGTCTGTAAGCTGTGGAGAAGTTGTTACAATTTGTAACATCAATGTTTTAGTGCCTCCTTCCCTGCCAGAATTTCATATGATGCATAAAGAGAAGAATTATTTTGTAGCTGGATTTCAGTATATAAAAATTATATTTATTCATACTTTTGTAATGAACAGATTAGATTGATAGGTATATTTGGGGTTTTTGTGTTATGTGAGGCGTTTTAACATATTTTGGTTCAGAAGCCGGAGTTCCCCTTTAAGGGATGTTTTTGTAGTGTGGATCACCATGCCTTAAGGTTATGGAAAACATTTAGAGTAATGGCACACATGGGGGTAATTTGGGACATGGGAAGTGTTTTCCCCCTTCTAAGGAGCTTCAAAACACCCAGACAGCATAACGCTCAAAATCACTTTGTGCCATTACTATGAAGCACTAAAAACTTAACACCATTTTTTTACCACCAGTGGATTCATGCAGCTTGATTAAGGTCAAGTACAAGGTGCTGCTTTATAATTACAGAGACAATATAAGAAATTACACTAAACTGTTCAGAGTTTTCTGGATAATGGTTTTCAAGATAAAAGTACTGGGTCGGTCTGGGGTGTGAAGGGCCCACCGGGGCTCCTGTCCCAGGGGCCCTGCAGGTGCACTAAGCCGGGCGCATCCTCTAACCACCCCCCCCAACTCTCCTCGCAGGGCCCCCACCCAATGTCCTCCCCCAAGTGCATAAATTTGACGCATCAGGGAAGGAGCGTTCGGGAGGGGGACCGCCGGTAAGGGTCGGGTCTGCGCCGCCGGGGCCCACCGAGATTTGTCCCGGTGTCCCGGCGGCCCAGTCCAACCCTGTAAAAGTACAATAGCTGTAAAATGCAAACATTGCAGACACAATGGCATTCTATTTAAAGGATAAACCCAAACAAAGGAGACGGGCTGATAGCATCTGAGGTGGAGCAGTGATGCTGGGGGTTAGAGCTTGATGACAGGGGTGGGCACGAAGATGTCGGGTGGGTTTATGATACTGGAACAGGGTTATTGCTTCTCTTAGATGAAATTGGCTTTGTTTCTTTCCAGTTTTTTCAATGTTTTTAACTGGACAGAAAGTTATAATAGGACAGCCCTTTGAAAAACTGTGATGTCTGGTTCAAAATCAGATGGGTGGTCAGGGCCGCTTTCAGTTACCAGCAGGCCCTGGGCAAAATGTAATTAACGGGCCCCCACTGCCCCAAGGAATTTGTGATAGAATAACCCTCAAGCACAATTTTCAAGCAAGTTCAATATAGTAAGTCAGGCAGTAATGAAATGGTCTGTTGAAGCAGACTTAATCCCTAGGTGTGCCGCCCTGGACTAACAGGAAAATCACAACATAGTGATGCAACAAGAAAAAAAGCAAATAAATTAAAATTAAACCATACTTTACCAAACCATACTGTATACTTAATTCCAGATGATGAAAATGAGGATTCTGCCATCTGTGCAGGATGCTTCTGCCAAAAGTTATCCCAGATGATAGATGCGCTAGCAGGCCCCTTATCCTGGTGGGCCATGAGCAAATGCCCTCTCTGTCCATTTATTTAAAACGGCCCTGCTGGTGGCAACCCTAACTCTATTTAAACTCTGTCTGATGGGTAAGTCCAATCCTTTCATTGGAAGTATTGGATCTATTAAACAGAAACCAGTTATCCAGAAACAATTTCTCATTTTTGACTGATTTGCTTTTTCTTTCTGTAATAAAAATAAATTACTGTACTTGATAACTTAGCCATGTTGATAGAAAAAAATCACAGTGAGTATCTTAATATCTAAGTGTTTCTTATTAATTGGCCAGATTATTGTTTGGGTTTCACAAGGATGAAAACCAAACAGACTGTTGAGACCTGAACAGGCCTAAGAAAAACTGAACCATTTGGGTCAAAACCAAACAGGTGGTCACGCTAAGTGACAACACTAAATTCCCATTCTCCATTCTAGAACTTTAAGAGAAAATTTATGTGGGGGCAAGATGAGGAGATGAAAAATTGCATCTGTAATTAAGACTGCCAAGCCAGTTTTGCTAAGTGCATCTACAGCTGTAAAGCGTCAAGATGGAAATTTTATGGAGTTAATCCTGGAGATAACCAGTGTTGTGCTTCAAAGATATGAAAGTAACACTTATATGCTCTTGTATGTATATCTTTTACATCAAATAACCCATAGCAACCACTAAGCAGTTAGTTTGACTGGTCTAGCCCAGGTTGGTAAAGGAGAGCGAACATCTGATTGACTTCTATACCTTACCGTAGGAAAGGAAACTTTAGTTATGCTTGGGTATAACATAAATGTTCCAAGTGTCACTCTTATCCAGAATGCTTTAGCTATGAAAAATACTCTGCTGAAAACTATAGTTACATTTAATGTCCTTAGATATTCTTAAAATGTCCCTTCTGATTAGTATTTTGTTTTCTGTCTGACAGCTTTGATGTTGAAAATGGCCCCACCCCTGGACGTAGCCCTCTGGACCACCAAGCCAGCCCTGGCTCTGGACTGGTGCTGCACACCAACTTCACAAGTCATAACCAGCGCAGAGAGTCCTTTCTCTATCGATCGGATAGTGACTATGATTTATCACCAAAGACTATGTCCAGGAATTCCTCTGCTGCCAGTGAGCAGTAAGTGAACAACATTTATATATTTCTGATGGAAAGCACAAAAACAAAATGGAATCTCCCTAGAACAATATAGTTATTGTATAGTCTAGACCAGGGGTGTCAAACCCAATCACATAAGGGAGCTGAAATCTAAAACACAGGCTAAGTCGTGGGACAAATTTTTTATTAATATGCTTAGTAAGATACTAAGGGGTAAATTTATCACAATGTGTAAAAAGTGGAGTAAGATGTTGCTCATAGCAGCCAATAGATGCTTTGCTACTGTTGAAATCTGATTACTGATTGGATGCCTTGTGTTTGACATATATGGTCTAGACAAAAACCTAAGTTTCATTGAGTGAAATGATGAAAAATAGATCACAAAATACCAATTATAACTGATGACACCGCTAAGCACTATTTATAAAGATATAATTTACTAGGTATTTTGTGGCTTGTGTATTAAAGTTATATGTATATGTATTTCTATGGGTGGCTGTGGGGAAACCAACAATGATATATTTGCCCTGGGTCCAACAGTACCTTAAAATGACCCTGAGAATATAATCTTGTCTACTAACCTGAACAAAGGGAACGTGAAGGCTTGCTGGACAACTTTATTGGTATAGTAAGTTCAGTAAATGATATACAACTGAAATACAACATTTATAACCATATGCTTTTTTCAGTTTTAAAGGGAAAATCTACTCCCCTTTATGACATACAGTCATTCATTTATTTTTTTACACAGACGTACCCCTGATTGAAAGGAAATTATGATAGTGCAAATATGTTTGCAGGGATGGACTCCCACACCTATGCAGCCTGTGGCATTACTAGCATTCCATAGCCTGGATGCAGGATATGCACCAGGTTCCCCTGCCACCCTCTGGAGGGACACCCTCCAATGCCCCCCTTCTACATGGGCACCACTACACACTCCTTTACATTCCATCCTCCATCTGTCCTCTTCCTCATGTCAAACACACTTGTTAAAGCTGCACACCTGTTAATGTTATACTCACTGTACTAGTGGTGCAAGCCTTCCTTAGGACTGGCAGGTCCTTATCCTCAATCGAACTGTTTTTGCAACGGAGCGCACACAAACAAATGCAGTCGGGGAGCTTACCCATTTGCTGACGAAGGGAGGGTGTATCAAGGTGGTCACAATAAATGGGGTAAGCTCCCCGACTGCATATGCTCTTCCTCCTGCCACCATGCCATGCACACTACTGAATGCAACCCCTCCCTCACATTGTTCCATTGTGAACTAATGGATTCTTGGACTTGAAGTCTCTCTGCTTTCCAGAAAATCTGTCAGAGACACTTGAATTTTTAGAATCCATTATTTCGCAATGGGACAAGGTGAGCAAGGGGTTGTATTACCCTAGGAACCTAAGGGATGTTGGGAAACGGTTTGTCAGAGTCCTTTTAAGTCTGTGGAATTAGGTAGATTTATGCAAAAAAAAAATACATTTATTGCACCTTTATGCACCTTTTTTACATAACCCTAACTGAATGAGTTCATGTCAAAAAGAGGAAAATATTTAATGATTAGTGTGGCAAAAGAACACAGGCAGACTTTGGTACATTAATATGTGTGTTCTATTTTTTGTGTCCAAGTACAAAATCAATCAATGACAAAGAAAACAGAGATGAGGGAGGTCATCATGTGCTAATATAAAATACTGAAAGTGACAACATCCTTTTGGCTCATATAGTTATCACATGATTAAGTGCTTTCTTTTTGTCTGTTTTAGGCATGGAGATGACTTGATAGTCACACCTTTTGCTCAGGTATGATACCTTTGCCTTTGCTTTTAGATCAACCCTTTGTTATTTGTGTGCTGGTGTTACTGCATTCTCACCATTACAGCCTGGCTGTCAGATAAATGTCTCTTATTTTTTTCACTAGGTGCTGGCGAGTTTGCGCAGTGTAAGAAATAATTTTACAGTGTTGACCAATGTACATGGAGCACCAAATAAGTAAGTTTTTGTAATTAACTTTCTTTAATATAAGTCATTAATGTTTGGGGTTTTATTCACATCTTAACTTTCTGCTCTTGCCATGCCCTGAAGGATTTTACGCAGGGATAAAAATAGGTGCAATGTGTCATTTCCTCCCTCTAAATTAAAACCTTCTATTAGGCACTAAAAATGCCCTATTCCTGAATATGCTTATTAATCTCATACCAGTGACATTCATTCCAGGGCTGTTTTAATAAATGGCCAAAAGGGGTATTTGTCCAGCATCCACCAAGACTGGAGGCCCACTATCACTTCAGTGAGCAAAGACCATAGGGCTCATTTACAAGCACAAGTGCAGAGTGCGAAGTAGAATTTTGGGCACAGATTGTCATGTTTTTTTACCCACAAAGCAGCCAGGCCCAGATTTAAACATTGGGCACCCGTAGGCCTGCACCACTCTTTGCTCCCGCCCTCCCCTTTGTGTTGACTGTGAGCGCCCACGCATGTGCAGGTGTTTCCTTGTTGGGTCCTGAGCACTGGGGATTGGCACACAGAAGCTATTATATCTCCCGCCCGTCCCCAATGCTTTGGAACATATTCAGATGTGACTAGGTGACATGCTGCCCCTAAAATCCTTTCTTTGTGGCCTTCCCACAAAACTGGGTCTTAAAGCAGCAGTCTTCCCACAATTCCAGTATAATAGCAGCCACAAGGTGGTGATACATCTGACACAACTGTGGCCAGTACCTGATGCAATTGCAGGCAGTTTGCTAACTCTTCCACAAAATCACAATATTTATAGCAGAAAATGGAGTTGCAACACATCAAAATTAACACTTTGGGGCAGTCAAAAATCCTGCTAATGGGGAAAGAAGCTGTTTTTTTTTTTTATAAAACCCATTCAGCAGCAAACCAAAGCAGTTGTGGGCACGAAACTCAGGAGCTCATGGTTTCTGCTTTTGCCTAAACTTGTCTGATAAAGCTTTAATAATTTGACCCCTAGATTAATTCTTGCACTTTTTTGTGAAAATAATGGCATCTATCACAATAGGTGAGTGCTGCATTTATTTTGATACTAAAAAAATGTGCAGCATTAATCGGCAATAAGTTATAGGCAACTTCATTCCACAAGATGTGGCCTTAGTCAGTAGTTGCAAAGACATAGCTATATTGACTAGAAATGCTACATATGATATGGCAAGACACAAGTGCAAATTTGAACCTGTTTTGCTCCTAGGTATTCTTTTGTTACAATAGACAAAATATATTAAGGGTGCAGTTATGTTATTAACCAGTAGATGGTGCTCAGCACTCCATTAGAGAAATCAGGGAATCATGTATTACTAGAATCGAATTTTTTTTCATATATAATGATGAAGAAACATGTTTCTTTTTGGCTGTTTGTTCAAAACTCTTCTTTCATATGGACTTCACATTCATACTGTATACAGTGAGAGGCAATAAGTTCAGACAGAATTTTGAACCACTGAGCTTAGAGTGCTCTATCAAGCTGTGTGTCCGCACTCTAAACCTATTTATTCATTCACCGTTCCGTTCATATCAAAGACATATATACTTGTATAAGGTGACATATATGGTAAATTCAAACTTTATGTAAAAATACTTATTTTGCTGTTATAAGTACTTTTGCAATTTACATTTTTATTTCATTTTAAGATATCCTATTTTTTTCCTTATTCTGCTAATATCATATAATGTATCCTGAGAGCCCTCTGCTGCTCTGTCTGGATTCTAAGCCTGGTTTTTGATGTTTAAGGTAGGAAACTGACCTTCAGAAGAGAGGGGTGTGTTGACGTGGCAATGCAAGGTGGTGTATAACATGAGATCGACTTAATGGGTTCAGCTTTATATGCTAATTTCATGGCATTTTTTTGTTTTCATTGAGATTTACAAGTCCTGTGTTTTTCTTGGTTTTCTTGCTTGTTGGATACAGGTATAACAGCAATGCAAATAGTGGCCTGACATTGAAAATGTCAAACATTACTGTAAACAGAAATGCAAAGAATTTAATTGTCTTGAACTTCTGTTTCATGTCTGGGATTTGTGTAGTAAATAACAGCAACCTTGTACTTTGTGACACCATAGAAGCACAGAGATGTTATTGTAAAGAGCAAAGTCTTGTATTATGTTGAAATGTTTGGGGAGGGATGTTTGTGTATTGTCCTGTAATAAAGTAAGGTACAGCTGCAATCTGCTTGTCTGTGGTGAGGTACAGCCCTGTATTATGCTGCTTTATGCAGAGGCAAATCCCTGTATTGTGTTGTTACATTGTGAGGCACAACCCTGTATTAAGCTCTTATGTGGTAAGGATTTGTCTGTGTGGTAACACATACTGAGTCTATATGGTGCATCATCAAAGGAATACTTGCAGCTGAAGGTCTTGCAGACTCATCTGTTGTCCAGTGATAGACATACAAGCATCAATAGGTTACAGTCTAAATTGGGCAAGCCTTTGCATAGAAGAAACCTTTAAATTAGAAGCTGGGCTTCCCCAGAACCACCAGGCAAAGAATACAAGAAAATTGAAGGTTGTTGTCTTTCTTTTTGGTTTGGGAAATTGTAACCGCCAGCAGACACTAGTCATGTAGCATTTCTCACATCAGATCTGACTCATGATCACATTTATAATATCATGCAGCTGTCTAATTTTTTCCAATCTGCCTTCTTTGCTGCAAACATCTGACAGACTGTGCTGTTTTATAGAATCCCTTCCTTTAGTCTCAATACTAATACTTGTCTTAAAGGGACTCAGTATATTTATAGTTTTCTTTTGTCACTGGAATATTTTGTTATAGCTGTATTTGTAGTAGTGAGTAGTAAGTTCATTCCTCTACTTTCTAGCATACACGATCACCCAGAATACCCCAAAACAGTCTAGTATGGAATTCACATAGACCTTTGTTTTGGCATCAGAGGGACTGTAGATGGTTTGCGAAATTACAAAATCTGTTCATCTCTATGTCCAAACCATGTCTGGTTTGTGCAGTGCCAATACCTGCTTCTCAAATGGATCCATAAGATACTAGTACAGAGTGGGTATAACAGCTTATCAGGCAAAGCTCTCTAAGATGTAGCAACAATTTTGTCAACTGTGGATTGTTGCACTCAAGACATGACACAGATGGATAACATTGATTTTACATGCTGATTACCTATTTGGCTTGTAATCATTTTCTAAAACATAATAATTGTATGTGATTGATTACTTATTTCAAGCCAAAACGTTTATTTGAAGTTATACAGTAACTACTGATTTCTACTACTTATGAGGGTGAACATAAATTCTTATTCAATCCTAATAATATATCATTATATATATATCATATATCAAGCCAGTGGTGTAAC
Source organism: Xenopus tropicalis (assembly GCF_000004195.4). NCBI lineage: Eukaryota > Metazoa > Chordata > Amphibia > Anura > Pipidae > Xenopus > Xenopus tropicalis. The sequence goes on along the minus strand of NC_030680.2, from coordinate 84,043,240 downwards.
TATAGAGGAAGCAGACCCCATGGCCGCGGGGGGCTAAAGAAGCCAAGGGGGCCCAGACCAAAGGGTTGCTTCCTCTATAGCCATTCTAATCTGTGAAGTTGTGCACGTCCACTGCAAATGTTCAGCAGAGAGAGCACTTGCATGTTAGTACAAGCAGGGAGGGGGGCAGCGGTAGGAATGTGTGTGCACACCGGACCCCTCTGAAGATTTTTTTGCACAGGGGCCCGGCGTGCTCTTGATACATTGCTATATCAAACTGATACAACTGATCTTGTACTCGAGTACTGATATAAAGACCAAAGAAAATCAGTTTATTTGTGCTAACCTTAGAAAAAATAAACCAAATAGAATCCATAGAAAAAGTGGTTTAGTTTTCCATTAGTATGAAGTTCGGGTGTGAACAAGAAGGCTTCTAAGATATCACTGTTAGGCTGAGCTGCCACTGGGTGGAGCTGTAAGTCTGCAATTGTGTAGCATTGGTATAAGTCTTTGTAGGTGTACTGGATTGTGTGATGTTGCATCATACAATTACGGTATTTCATTTGGCATTAAAGGCTTGACTAACCATGAAAAGTGACATCATTCTGCATTTGTTAGAGAATAAAAATACGTATTTTATGACTGATTTTTCTCATTCGTGTAACTAATCATTGTGAGTGTGCTGCTTAATGTAACATATACATTTAGTCAATGTGGCAGTACCTGATGCCAACTATGACTGTTTATTTTACAGAGTCTTATTCAAGCGCTTCTCTGGTTTATTCTGAAACCTATGTTATGCAGAATTATGCCACTAGTATTTTTGGCACCAGAAATTACTGTGTACATTACTGTTTGTATATTGCAGTCCTGTTCTGTTTATTGTTATGTCCACTTGTTGCTTTGGTCATTGAATGGCTTATTTACCTCTGGAGCAGGTGCAAGGGTTGGAGTGCCCAGGGGCACAAAATTGTACTCCTTAGGGCCCATACAGTACTTGGAGCCCTTGCACCTGTTCCATTGGGAGGAGCAAGCTGCCAGGGCCATTTTAAGCCATTGGTGGACCCTAGGCAAAGATCAAATTAGTGCCCCCCCCTACATCATGCAAAGACAACTTGCCCCCCCCCCCCCCCCCCCCCAATACACTCACCATATAATTACAGTTACACAAACACACAATATGACTGCAGATTGGAAATAAGCATATCTTGAGTAAAAGGAAAAAAACTGCACAATGTGTCCATTACAAGCAGGGCAGAAATAATGTAACTTTTCAGCGGCACCCCCCTTCATCAGATATAGCAAATCTGTGAAGCAGTAACAAATCACTTAATTAATTAACATAATCACCTGCAAAGTTTTCACCAAGTTAACGTCCATAACGTCCATATTATCCATTGCTTTACATAATTCAATGCACAGTACTAAGTGATTCTTTGTTTGCAGTTTATGTTGCCAAGTACTGTGGTTACCCAAGTTGTTATTTAACACTTCAAATCTGTAACAATTAGCAGGGAAGGTAGCGCTGTCCCTTGTATAGTGAATTTCTGTTACAAAGCTATAGCTATAGACATAATTGACAAATATACAAATGTAGGTGCCAAGGTTATATGTAGCATGCTATATTAAATTCTTCATTGAAGCCCCATGGGTATTTGATCGGTAATGCCCATATCCAATAGCATTTGCACTGTAATAAAAATGTCTTTTTGTCTAATTCTGTCTTTTCCTCAATTTTTTCTAGCACCTGTCACCAGAATTGTAACAATTTATGGCCATGGTCAAAGAAATGTTTAGCTTATGCAGCTAAATATTTCTTTGTAATATTCTCCGGTCCTACCTTTCTATCGTCCACTTTTGGGGACTGATAATTATGGATGGTAGATTTGTGTTCATTTAGGTGGGTTTTGGCAGCCCTACTGGTCTGTCCTACATAGACCAACCCACAGGGGCACTTGATACAGTAAATTACCCCCCCCCTTTGAATCACAAGTGAAATGATAATTCACATTCAGTTGGGAACCTTTTTGCAGATAAGTAATATATTCTCCTGGGATAATGCCATTACATTGCTCGATATTGTAACATGAATGTGTCCCCTTAATATAACAAAGTGCCCAATGTTCTGGTCTTTTGTATCCACTTTTATCAGGTTACCCGCTGTTAATATGTTTCAAAATTGTTATAGTTTTAAAGTGTTAAATAATGAGTAGGTTTACCACAACTCTTGACAACATAAACTGCAATCAAGAAATCACTTTGGACTGTGCTCTGCATTATGTAAAGCACCAGATAATATTGACTTTAATTTGGTGAATACCTTGCAGGTCATTATGTTAATAGTGATATGACTATTTTGTTGCTATAAATGCTTTACTGCTTCAAAGATTTGCTCTGTCTGACGATGGGGAGAGTCCCTGATATGTTAAATCCATCCTGCAAAAAAAATGCAAGGGGCATATGCCCTGCTTTCAGTTGCCATGCTGTGCTGTTTTTTTCCTTTTGCTCAGGTGTCTGGTGAGGGTGCCAATTTACCCGTAATTACTGAGCACTGGTTGGAATTGAGAGGAGACGCCTGGCTGTTTAGGTGAGAGACTTTCCTAACAGTAAGCCTATCTCCTGACAAAGAGGAGAAAAGAGGGATAAAGCTAACAATTTTGACCACTCCCACCTTTTAGCCACACCATTCAGATACCATGACCATAACAACCAGACATGCTAGTAAGATCACCACAGAAACAGCTAATAAGAACTCCATTAACCCCAGTCCCAGTCTAAACCTGGTTCACTCCCATGGTCGGAATGTGGGTGCAGGGCTGCCGCTAAAGGGGCCCTCTCGCCCCCAAGGGGCCTCTGCCGTTTCCCCCTCCCACAGGCCCCCACCACCTGCCAAAATCAGTGGGCCTCAAAATCAATGGGCCCTGGGCAGATGCCCTCTTATTAAAGAAGCCCTGCAAAGCACAGGTGCACGGGAGCCCTCTACCTAAAGCCTGCCAAAGTCGTTATCCTTATTTTGCACCTATTTTACCTTATATGGACAACAAATAGCCACAAAAATATTCCTAAACTTTCCATCTTTGTTTCACAAGTTCATTAGTTTGTATATGATATAAATAAAAATATGCGCAACTACCCAAACCCTTATTAATTTGTATGGCAGACTGTCTACTGAGATCCTCTTCTTTTTATTTTTATTGCAGGAGGTCACCAATGACCACCCAACCTCAGATCTCCAGAGTTAATCTTCAAGGTCAGTAACAATTTGCATTTGGTACCATGCTAGTGCTGTTTTGTGGTCAGTCTGGGGTCTGGCTCTTGCAGCTTTTCACCTCATTCATCATAAAGGTGGTTCCCCTGTAAGTTAACTTTTAATATGTTATAGAATGGTCAGTTCTGAGCACCTTTGCAATTGGCCTTCATTATTTATGTTTTTCTAACTTTTGCCTTTTTTTTACTCCAGCAGCCTAAAAACTATTGCTCTCTGAGGCTATATTTTGTTGTTACTTTTTATTACTTATTTTTCTATTCAGGTCCTCTACTATTTACATATCAGTCCCTCATTCAAACCACTCCCTGGTTGTTAAGGTAATTTGAAAATGAACCCTAGCAACCAAATAACTACAGAAATTCCAAAATGGAGAGTTGGTAAACAAAAATTGAAATAATTAAAAAAAAACACAAAGAAAATTTAATAAAATTAATACCAATTGCAAATTGGCTTACAATGTTACTCTCTACATTGTACTAAAAGGTAAACAACCCCTTTAAAGGAGACATATCATATAAAAATTAAGAATGTTCCAGTGAATTATACTCCTCTAAATATGAAGGATTGTGCTTAAAAAAGTTGTGTTACGGACTGATTTATTGAGAAATTCCACCAATACCCCACTAGTCCCGCCAATTCTCTGGATGTGCAGGGAAGCTGGTGGCTCTCAGTACACTGCACTGTAGGATAGGAATCAGCAGCTAGGCTGACCTGATAGGGAACTGAAGCCTGTCCTTGCTTGTGTGAGTGCAAGGCTGTGATTGGCTCTCCCCCTCCTACTGTGCTTCTGGCAGGGACCGTAAGGACATGCCCAATCTTCATTTGAAACATGGACAGAGAACTGATAGGATCTATAAAAGGGGCCATTTTTACAGATAGGATTAATTTTTAGCCCAAAGTGAATCCAGCACAATATATTATTCATAATTGCCTACAAAATTAGGGTTTTTACTATTTATCCAGTATGTCACCTAACTATACGGTTTGGGACAAGCCTGCCAGATTAGCAGAGGATCTTCAGGTTGGCCAGGCACAGTCTGGAATGGTTCAACCCTTTCTTATATTTACAATAAGCCTATAAACCTCTGTACCATTTGTGACTGTCTCCATCTAACGGTTGTGAAAGTGGACCCTGGATGTCAGGTTCTCTGGTGGGGGCTTCATAGGGTCAGTATACATGAACATGCATTATAGGGATTTTCAGGTCTTGGTTTAAAATGAGAAGTCCAACAAGTTATGGGGTGCCACATTGCTAGTGCAGAGAGCGCAATTTAACAATCGGAATTTCGGCTCTTTAAGTTACCAGGGGTGGCTTTTTGCCGCCCCTGGTAGCTTGCATGGCACTGCCGCATGAGGAGACTTTCTCAACTCGCCTCATGGCAGCAGTGCACCTGGTGAAAAGCTTAAACAAATTGTTCTGTACCACTTCAATAGATGGAAAATGCATGAATTTATTCTTTATATAAAATGTTGGAGGACTTGTATTTAAAGAGAACGATGTTTGTGTGAATCCACAATTCTGGGGTCACAGTTATCTCACAAACCCAGAAGAAACTGCAACAGTTAACAACTGTGCCATAGTTCCAAAGAAACGCTCTGACGCACTTACACTGACAAATGACTGACTGGGGGAATCTCCCTTTTCTTCACCATATTCCCAGAGCTAATATATGTTATAATTAATCTTCTGAATTATGTGTTATTCTTGGAATTTACAGTGGTGGCAAAATACTGCCACAGGGCACAAAATCAAGGAAGCAGCAAGCTGACACAGTTCAGCACAGTCATAGTTTAAGTATGGAGAGAGGTAATTAAAGTCAGATACTGAAAAAATCTGTGAAATTAAGAAGAAAACTTTGCACTTTGGGATATAGTATTCTGTATTTAGCAGTTATTGCAATGGGAATTATAATCCCTTATGGTGTATACTGTAAACCCTGCTTAAAAAAGATGCATGCAAGAAATGTTATCACCTATACTGTGAGCTGGTGTAAACTCCTCACTAAAACTTGAGGGGTAATATGTTTGTAAAACTTACATTACATAAACACAAAGGAAAAACTGCATTATTTTTAATTGCCCTAGCACTGTTAGAGTCTGTCACCAGATGATCATGCTCTACCTTGGGATTTTCCAGATGTAGGTCTCAAGTGGCACTTCTAACTGATTTATTTGCTAGGGCGCATGTGACTCAGTTTACTGTCTCTAAAGGATCCACTGACTGGTTACAGTCTTCTCACCGCTGCATGCTGTAATATTTGTATTAGGGGAGCCTACCTGCTGTGAGTGTTGGAATCCAGTAATCTCCACAGTTTTATATTACATTACCCTAAAATACACATATGAGGTGATAGCCAGGGAAATTTCCCTTCTCTGGCTTTCTTTCACTAAGGAGCATATTTATTATGCTGTGTAAAAAATGGCGAGAAAATTCGCCACACATCGCCAGGCTTCGCTGTGTAAAAATGGCGTAAAATCTGCGTAATTTTTTACGCGTTTTTTCTTCCACCGGAACTTATGGAAAATAACGGCGTAATATCCGGTGTAATATCCAGCATTCAGACGGCGATCTTTTCCATTTATTTTACACAGCTTTTTACTCCGTTTTTTCGGCAAATTAGTTTTGGACAGCATAATAAATATGCCCCTTAGTGTTCCAATAAAGATTTTTATCCTTTGTGCTGTATATTTTATAAGAAAGTGTAGTTTCGTTGTTGTTTGTTTGTCCCAGGAGCATAATTAAAAGAGAGAGAAGAGAAAATGCTATCGTGGCTCTTGTTGCAGGAGAGCAGAGGTGCCCCCTTAAGAACATTTTTCTAGCTAAGGGATGCTGGGGGCTCATGGCGCAGGTAAGACTGCCTATTCTGTAGTATAGGTGGTTTATCATGCATACCAGTCCTATTTCTCAACTATTGTGCTTTTGTAGACTTTTCTTTCTATCATTGTACTCAAACAGCTGTTCTCTAATACATAAAAGGAAATTATTTTGGCAAGGGCTTTAGATGTGTCTATGTCAGATATAAATGGACTTGGGGAGACGGGTTAATATGTTTTTTGGTGTAAAACCTCATCTTTATTTTTTCAGTGATAACTATTTTAATTTCAGTTACCAAATTTCCAAATTGAAATCCAGGGACAGGAAGATTTGTATATGCCATGCTCACTTTCTGAGCACTCTTCCATTGCCATACCCCCACTCAGCATCACAGCCACATATTTTAATCTTATTATATTTCCCTAGAATGGTCTCAGAATAGTTTTACACATATTCCTTTCTTCAGTAACAGAAAAGCTGGCGCAGGATGTTTAAAGCATGTAGGAAGAGTGAAGGGGGTCCTGTGACAGAAAATCACTTCTTCCTTCTACCTGTCCTGCACAGCAACAATTAGCTAGGGGTGGCTCTGTTGCCACACGGACAGACAGGAACAGCTCTCAGAGGTAGGGGTATTTGCCAGAGTCAGTTTTTCACAGGGACAATGAATCTGAAATGGGGTTAGTCCCCTTAAAACGAAGACTGATATTAACCTTAATTTTAGCAATTCCATTTATAGAGGATAGAGATTTGGTCACTGTAGATATGCTGTGTCTGATTATAGCAGGGGTGGGCAATACGTCGATCGCGGTCCCCCAGTCGATCCCCCGTGGATTTCTGGTGGACTGCAATGAAGCCAGGGATGTGGAAGTGCTGCGTGAATGCGTATATATGCTGCCTTGTGTACCTACGCATTCATGCCGCACCCCGGATTCCTCGGTCATCAGTCGATCGCAGATAAAAAAGGTCTGGCCACCCCTGATTTATAGTATACAGTGAATCCAAATTTCAGTTCATGTAAACTAGAATAAACCAATATCCCAGCCTCTTTGCAAGGCCAAAACTGCTCCGTGTGCTGCTCAGGAATTGAATCTGCTATTGCAAATTCTCAATTTTTTTTTTTACATTATAAGTTACCCTCATATGTAATTAAAGGCCAATGTTTTCCTGGTGCAGTAACCCATAGCAACCAGTAAGATGTTTGTTTGCCCAGGCGCAGGTACCTGTGGCAACCAATAAGATGTTTACTTTTAAACTTCAGTAATTTCTACCTGGTGATTGGTTGCTATAGGTGACTAGACCTGTAGCAAATGTTGCACCTTTTTTATTATTTTACCGCATTGTGTTTCAAGTTATGTTTAAGTTGGGGTGATATGATAAATATGTATTAATATATAAGGGGATCATATAATAATCTCTCTAATGCTTTACTAGCCAGTAGGTCCTTCCAACTGACACAAGGCCACCCATTCTGATTATAAGAAAGGATGTTCCATATAAATATTTGGAAAGGATTTTTTACTGTAAAAGCTGCAAAGTTGTGGAATTCCCTCCCCGAATCAGTCGTACTGGCTTCAAGAAGAGGTTGGATGACTTTTTAGCAAGTGAGGAAATACTGGGTTATGGGCAATAGCTCACAGTACAAGTTGATCCAGAGACTGGCCAGATTGCCAACTTGGAATCAGGAAGGAATTTTTTCCCCTCTGCAGCAAATTAGTGAGGCATCAGATGGGGTTTTTTGCCTTCCTCTGGATCAACTAGCAGTTAGGCAGGTTATATATAGGCATTAAGGTTGAACGTGATGGACGTATGTCTTTTTTCAACCTATAGTTACTATGTTACTGTGTCTTGGGTAGGGCAAGAAGATCACTTGAAAATTCAGGGGCACGTCTAAAAAAATAAAAATGTATTGGTTGTGGGGACCGCCTCTGCATACTGGGATAATATAGTGATTGTGAGGTGGTGAACTGGGTGGAATTTGGGTGGAATTGTTGTTGAATCTGGCAGAACGACTTATTAGGAGCTATCTAATGACCAATAATAGATTTGACCATTAAGTGAATTTTGGGCAGACTCACCATTGATGTGAGAACTACACACACTCAGATCTCATACACATAGGCCGAGTCACCCCACTATATCACTAAGACCCTGGATAGTATGATTTTTCTGATAAGACGACTTTGGTTGGCCAATATCAGTTTGGTTTTTGATGCCAGTATTAATCTAGTACTCAGATGAGTAATTTTTTAGTGTGTGACTGTTATGTCATTAACAATTTTATTAGAAAAAGATTACCTTAGTGTTGGTTTAGTGTGTGTTTGTTTTATTTTTTTCTTATAACAATAATAAAAATAATAATATAATAATAATAAATAAAAAGTTATGTTTTCAACAAGGAACTTTAGTAGGAAATCATCCTGATGGTGGGGGGGTGCAGTTTTTGGGTCATACTTTTTTTTCTTTTGAATCTGCACATCTCAAAAATCCACCTAGCAAGGCTGAACTGATAGCAATTTATTTTAAATGCAATCAGTCCTGCCCTGCAACATGTATTTATTAAATGTGTCCCTGAATTTCCAAGTGATATGCTCACCCTGGTCATGCAGCAATGTAGTTTATAACTGCACTGACCACACAGTACTAACAGTATGTATTGTCCTGCATTGGCTAAGGTTGCTGAAGACCCACAGACCACAAACAGTGAACTATCTGTCCACCCATTAAATTAGCAGCCTCTTTGCATTGACAAGTGTGCAGAATGCAGGGGATTGATCAAAACAGTTCAAGGACACAAAAAAATGTTTTTGCTGGTAAAAGTCACCTTTTTGTCTGACCCAAGGGAAAAAAAACATTATTTCAACTAGGGATGCACCAAATCTTGGATTCGGTTCAGGATTCAGCTAAATCCCAGCGTTTTTTTAAGGATTCCGTTTCGGCCGGATCTGCGGTCCCGACCGAACCTAATCTGAATTAGTATAAATTAGCATATGCTAGTTAGACTTCGGAAAGGGTTAAATGGGCAGTGCTGCGCACATTATTTTTTTTTTTTTGAAACTTACAATTTTTATTTTTTCCATTTGTAAACAAGAGAAAATTAACCTCACATATTAAAGGGTTTTATGAGATTGTTTGTAAAGTTGTCATCAATAACAGGTTTACATTAAAGAAAAGGGAGGGTTGGGGGGGAGGAAATACATAAATCAAAAGAAAGAAGTAGGGGTGGTATGGGATGGGGGAGGTAGTGGTTAAGCAAGGGCAAGAAGGGGGTATGGAGGGGCTGCCTAGTTATGGTGGTACACAGGTTTATTCTTGCGTTGGGTGGGCAAGTATGTCCCAGGGAGACCATATTTTTAGACATTGGGGAGTTTTATTCTGTAGCCGGGCCAGGCTATATTCAAATTGCTTAATATTGTTTACTTTCCGTTTTACTTCTGAGGGGGACGGAATGGTGGACGTCTTCCATTTGGCCGCAATAGAGGTACGGGCAACCGAGAGCACCTGATTAGCCAGCTTCTGCATATGTTTTGACAGTTGTTTAATAGGCTTGCCCAAGAGTAGGGTGACAATATCTTTCTCTAAGGTTGTCAGTGTGATCTGGGATAGCAGCGCCAAGATCTCGTCCCAGAATGGTTGTATTAAAGGGCAATGCCAAAATATGTGGGGTAGGTCTGCTGGCTGCCCGCATCCCCTCCAGCAGTCCTGTGTTGTTTCCGGAAATAATGTGTGTAACTGGTGTATGATACCAGAACATAATCATTTTATAGATATTTTCCTGCTGTCTCACACAGGTGATACCTTGTTTCGTAATATCCCATATGGCTTCCCATTCACTTTCCTCAATTACTCTACCTACATGGGTATCCCATTTTTGCATATAACTGTGTTTGTAGTTCTCCTCTAAAAACAAATAAATTAGGTTGAGGAGACTGCCTCATACAGACAAAAGCAAACAAATGGAATTCTGGGAATGAATTCCAAACTCTTAAACAAATCCCATTTACATGGGTTTATCCTATAGGCTACAGCTCACCCACTGGGTTTAAAGCAGAAGCCAGGATAATAGATTCCCAACTACAGACCAGTTTTGCCTTTTTGAGACTCATCAGTGTAGTGCAGGGGTTTTCTGATCAGCTTAGGTAGAGTCACCATGTGGTTCTCCAAACAAATAAATTAAGTTGAGGAGACTGCCTCATACAGACAAAAGCAAACAAAAGGAATTCTGGGAGTGAATTCCAAACTCTTAAAAAATTCCCATTTACATGGGTTTATCCTAAAGAGCTGTAGCCTATAGGATAAACCCATGTAAATGGGATTTTTTTAAGAGTTTGGAATTCACTCCCAGAATTCCTTTTGTTTAGTTCTCCTCTAGGGAGGGATTGGCAAGTATCTTGTTGATAGAGGAAATTAAGCCTTTTTGTGGGAGGCCTTGGGCCGCTAGACGTTCAAAGGGTGTGGGGGGATCACCTCTTGCAGTTGATAAAATAGGCATAAAGAAATGTTTTAACTGGAGGTATTCGTACCATAATAGGGAGAGGCCTGGGGTTTTATCATTCAGAGTGTCTTGTGGGAGAAGCTCTCTACCCGCTCAGTCTGTTATGTCTCACAGAGTAAAAAAGGAGTGTGTATCCATCTTTGCAGGTATTGTGGGGGTAAGGCTGGTTGAAACCTTGGATTGCCCAGGTGTGAGATTAGTGGGGATGCAGCTGATGCCAGCTTGAGTTTATATCTGAGCTTCCACCAGAGTTTTAGGGTGTGCTCTGTTGAGTTAAGCATTGGTATTTTAGGTCTTTCCCTTGCGCACATGATTTTTAGCCCCTTCTGATCCTAATCAGCATATGCTAATTAGTATTCGGATTCAGTTCGGGATTCGCCCGAATCCTGCTGAGTGGGTTCAGAGGATCGGCCGAACCCAAAAAAGTGGGTCGGTGCATCTTTAATTTCAACTGTCCTTCTAAAAACTTTGTTTTATTCCCATGATTTCACATATAAGCAGAAACATTCCCCAAGCTCTTCCACTGTGTAAATAAACTGGAAAATTCTGGAGCCGTGCATACTGCTCTGTTATTAAACCCATTTGCCTGTTTGGAAATCCCCAAGGCAGGAGCAGAGACATTTAAAGTTGGAAAAGTTTTTGCACTTCTGTAGCTGTGACTAAAGCAAATGATAATTCCAGTGAACTGTAGGGGGGGGGGTCTTACGTCAGTTAAAGGAAAATGAAAATCATATTCCTTCTTTGGAAAAACATTTATCCAGAGTGACTAAAACCAAGCACATAACAGTACTTACTCTGTACAGTACTATTTCTTTAACTTTTATTAATCTTGCTTATTCCTCCCTTTTTGGGGGATCTTTTACTGCTGCATCCTGAAGTGTAACCAGGGGTGGATTTTAGAAAAGGGCACCCTGAGGCTGTCCCCTTTCGCCGCCCGCCCACCTCGACCGACTGATCCCCCCCCAAACCCCCTCCCATTTGTGTCACTTAACTCATACGGAGCAGTGGGGAGAGGACACACTAACGGTTCTGTGAATCCAGGCCTCATTGCTCCGTATGAGAGAAAAATTCCAGTATGGCAGCATGGCGCACCTAAATTTCTGCCGCCTTAGGACTGGGCCACAAATCCGTTCCTGGGTGTAACTACGAGTATACCGAATTCATCAGCAATTAGGTTAATATTTTTATATTGGCCTAGGGCAGTGACTTCAGGTGGGCTGCCCCTGGGTGCCTAAATTTTTTTTTTTCAATTCCCCCCAGCCTGCACTGTACACTTGTTACTAAATTCAGTGGGAAGGCTTTAGGGGTGATGGGAAGGTAGCCCCTTTCATCATGACAGCACATGTGCAGATACTGTCCTGCTTGATGCCAATGTTACTAAAAATTGAAAATATTGGAAAGTCTGTATTTTCTTCCAAAAAAGATGACAACACTAGCATCATCGGATATAAATCCAGTGCTAGCAGCACTGCATACAGGAGTACGGCAAAATGTCATGCTCAAATGGGAACCGTTGGCCACAAACAAAGGTTTGGCCATTACAAAATGTTCAGTTCCCCTCTGTGCAGACTGTCATTTAGATGAATGAAAACCACCTGTCACCATGGTAAAATATGACAGCAGAGAAAATGCTAGGCCTTATTTATGAAATGCAGAGGTAGGGTGCAATTGGCACTAACCTACAGGTGTTTTACACTTTGAACCCTATTCTGCCCTAGGCATAGGTCTTTGCCCATAAATACAGGGGTGCCTGTGTTCAGCTGAGGGTTGTATATGGGTATCCCCATTGATGCTTCCTAGCATATCATTTAGACACAATGCCAATGGGCAAAAGACAGTGCATAATAAGGAGCACTGTTGCCATGAGGATAGCTGAGAAACTTGCCTCAGACTGCAGCCCCCCACAAGTTAATAGAAGTGGAAAAGAGCTTCTCCTGGGGCAGAAAGCACTCCAATGCTTAAAAAGTAAGCGCAGAGGGGCAAGTGAAGCCTGCTCTTGAAATATTACATTGGAAAATTATTTCATACAAGAATAACTTGGATATATTCCAAATTCTTACTTTAAATGATACAATCACAGCACTGAGTGAAAAATTTCCCATTGTTATAGAAATTACCCATTGGATGTGCCCTTTCCAGCAAAGAGGTTTGTGTGGATAAGGACTATAAATTCATAATAGTTCCTGGCATTACAATAAGTGTAAGCATCAAATATTTAGATGTAAACAAATAAAAGATGTAACACTCCCCATCAGCTCATTCCACATGCGTACGTGAGTACAAGCATGAGAAATTTTTTACTTTGGAAATAAAATTAGGCATGAAGAGGAGCTGTGATTCTTAGGAACATTTTTTTTAGTGTCTGGTAGGACTGGGAGGAGTATTGTTTCCTCTAGTCACACATCAATTTTTCTTTTCTGGTAAAGCAATTATTGCAGTTTGGTTCTGTGATAGTACACCATTCTGCATGCACAATTTGCTCAGTTAAAGGAGAAGGAAAGGCTAAGTCACTTGGGGGTGCTAAAATGTTAGGCACCCCCAAGTGACTTAAATCGCTTACCTCGTACCCCGGGCTGGTGCCCCTGTTAGGAGAAAACAGCACCAGCCCGGGGTACCTGGAGCGATGCGCTTCCTCCTTCCGCCTGCGTTTTGCTAAGACATACACATAGGCGCACAGTAGAGTGAAAAGCCGACTTCTTTGTTAAAGTTCGGCTTTTCACTTTACTGCGCATGCGCGCGCAGCGCTACAGGAAGAAGGAAGCGATCGCTGCTACCCCGGGCTGGTGCTGTTCTCTCTGAACAGGGGCACCAGCCCGGGGTAAAAGGTAGGCTATTGAAGTCACTTGGGGGTGCCTAACATTTTGGCACCCCCAAGTGACTTTGCCTTTCCTTCTCCTTTAAAGGAGAAGGAAAGGCTAATAAAGAGTTAATCTCAAGCTGCAGGCATACCTTCAGTTGTATCAAGAGTGCCCTTAAGTCTCCCCATATTTCACCTGTTCAGATGATCAGAAGCCAAACAGGAGAAAAAACGCTGAGCTGTGTAAAGAAAGTTCCCATAATGCCCCACTCCTGCTCCGAGACTCAGACCAAGTGTACATGCTCAGTTTGTAAGACTATGGGGCAGATTTACTAATCCACGAAGATTTACTAATCCACCTAAAGCGTCCGAGCTCGTTTTTTCGTAATGATCTGTATTTTTTGTGACTTTTCCGTTGCTGTCGCGACTTTTTCATATGTCCCACGATTTTTCCGTCGCCGTTACGACTTTATTGTATATTTTCCTCGACTTTTTCATCGCCGTTGTGAAAAAATCTGATTGGTTTTGCCACCGTTTACAATTGCTCAATACGAAAAAATAAAAGAAAAAGTCGCGCAAAATACGATAAAGTTGTGACGGCGACTAAAAAATTTCGCAATATACGAAAAAAGCGCAACAGCGACAAAAAAGTCGCAATATTTTTGTTTCCAATCCGATTTTTTCCCATTCGGGATTCGGATTTGTGGATTAGTAAATGTGCCCCTATGAGTAAGCTTCCTGCTGATTGGCTCAGATCAACATTTCCTAAGGGGGGGAGTGTGTTCTTAGCATTCTTGAGGGAGGGGGGAGCAGGAGAGGGGAGAGAGCTGCGTGTCTCTTGCAGAGGAAAACAGACACAAGAAATCTTTTGACAGAGAAGTCAGTGCAGCGTTTCTGTGAGTGCTTATGGCTGTATTTACATAGACCTTTCTGATAAAGCTTACTTAGTTTTTACCTTTCTTTCTCCTTTAAGAGCAGGACAGAAAAGGCATTTGCACTGGAGCTAGAGGGTACTGCCACATAAGAATTGATTATTTACAGTGTGCCAGTCTAAAAGTCTTTTTTTTATGTAAATGTTTTTGAAGGCCTGAGTTTATAAGAAATCTGATTAGGTAAAAAACATCTTTATGGAGGGCAAACCCTGGTTTATACAGGGCCACTGCATACAAAGAAAAGGGGAGCACTCACCAGGATAGCCTACTGTAAGTACTTCTCCGTGCTACCACGCTTCATGCCGCCCCCGACTAGGCCAGAATATCCAAAACTAATTGATGAAGAAGCGGAGCACAGGATAGCTCATATATAAAAACACATGTTTATTTCCATCAGTTAAAAACAGAGCAAAGCATCCTCACCTCATGGCTTAACGCGTTTCGTGGTCAAAGCACCACTTCATCAGAAGCCCAGCTAGTGACCCCCCCTTCAGAAGTTTAAATAGGCTCAACACACCCCCTCCACCAATTGACAATTAGCCATTAACCCCTAAGTGGAAGGAATAGTGTGTATATATGGGTTTTACAATATGCCCATATGGGGGATAGCTGTGCAGCTTTAGGGACATTGTATGTATAAGGTGCATGTTAATGACAGTAAATTTTAAAATCTTACCAAAAGTTAGAGCCTTTATCTGTCCTTTCAAGATTTGTCTAAGCATCTCATGAACCTGTTTATGAGAAGGCATTAACCTGGGGATGAAGCTACCAATGGATGTTTTTCCTTGGGAGAGTTTATATTTGTATTCTTTGGTTTCTTTTTGGGAAAGCTAAGCCTTCATTAGTTTTTGCCTATGATATTAACCATTCCCTTGCTGAGTATAGTTAATCTAGCAAAAGGCCTTGTATGCTGTTACCTTGATTAAAGAAAATACAGTAGACACTGATGGTTCCAGGGTCAGTTTCACTTTCACTGCCACATTAGCACATTCATGTATTAAATATAGCAGGTAGAGAGGCACTTGGCTGATAACACTGATTCTGCTTTCTGCTGTTATTAACAGAGGCTACGGCTTTTATAAAACACAAATTTAGAATGAGCAAGCTGTAGGTAATATTTTAGGCCACCAACAAAGTCAGTTTGGGTTACTCTGGGTTCTCCAGTATTACTGCAGAAAACATAGGTTTGTTTAATCGGCGACATGCAGGAAAGCGACATGCTGAGAGGTGGCGGCACATATGTTTACCTAGTTGGAAGCTGCATCTACCTTTCCTCTTTGCTATGCACAGAACTTACATTTCCTGCATAGACTGTCTGTCTCCCCCTTATCCCCTCTCCTATCGCCAATAGGATATACCACCTTAGCTACAAACATTACAGAATTTTATAGCCTAACAATTTTCCATCACTGTAACTCTTAAATAGCATTGGACAACATCAATCCATGTCTTACAGAACAATATTTTCCCTGCTGCTTTACTGCAAAAAGGGCCTGCATTGCATTGAAAAGCTTTCATTATGGATGCTTCTGGCAGACCTGGGTGTATTCTCTCAGTGTTCTTTTAGTCGTGTATAGAAATTTGACCTAAGTTTCTACTATTTTCATAAAGAAAATGTGCCAAAAATATATATAGTTATATAATTTATGAATGTAACTATAAATCTTATACTAAATATGTACTAAACCATAAACATATGTGTGATTCCTGCAGCATTAGGGCAGCCAGACTAACCCCTTAAATCCTGCCTATATCACTCTTTCTAGCTTTGTCCTGGTATCTAAGGGGTGCTGTGTTCAGCAGTGCAGAAGTCCACTCTTTGGCTGCATGTACTCCTTGAATCAGGGTCATTTTGATAAATAGGCATGTAATAAACAGCAGTAATTGCCCAAGTCCACCAGGGACTAGGGGCCCACTGCCCAGTGTAAAATCTCCCCTAGAAATGGCAGACCTTTCATTTTCACTTTCAACATGACCATTTACTTTTATTTAACTTTACTTCTCTGTAAGAACACATGATCCTAAAGGATAATTTGAATAAAAAGCTGGTATTTGGGTTATGGTTTATCTGCTCCCATCATGTCTACTTTAGTATACACAGATTTATTTTCTTTATTTCCTGCCTTATTATATTCAGGTTCTCCTGCTTACAAATTTTTGGGGCAGTTGTGGAAGCCCATGACCCCCTGGCCCCCCTATACATATGTGTGTATATGCGCATTATTAAGGATGGGCATATCAACAAATATTGCCTCTGCCAACCCTGTAGACAGAGAATACATATATAGAAAAAGGAAAAAATATAGGGGCTCGCTGGCATTTTCCCTGGTATCCAGCAGGCCAAACCAACCATGGCTATAAGAGGTGAAAAGGAACGCTGTGCCCAGAGAGTCTTTTGCAGACTTAAAGCAATGGCACACAAGGAAATCTGTGCTTCTCATGGGTGACTGAAAAGACCTATCCTTTGGAACACGTTGCCCATTTCATTATACATCTTCAAAGCCTCCTTGCTTTCCAATGGTCGCTTAAAACCCACCTTTTCATTTTAGCCTATAACTCTCAGCAACCTGACTGCCCATGGAGCCCCCCCTAGTCTTTGCTCACACACTAACTACTGGTATTTATCTCTAGTTACCATCACCGTATGTCTCACCCTTTCTTTTATAATCTAAGCTCTTGCCAAAAGTGCCTTCTCTATATTGTGTCTCAAAAATATACAATTGTAAGGGTGAATTGATTTTAGGGAAATGTATGTCTGTATATGTAAACCTGATTTTGTATTTGTATCCCTTTGCTGTCTAAAGTCCTGCGAGGGAACAATGAAAATAAGAAATAATGATAAAAACAATAAAATACTTTTGTTCCCTTAATTAACACGGGAATCATTGATTGTAATACACTTTTCATGTGGCAATCCAGCATAATTGCGCAAAATTGTAGAGGCAGGCATTGCTGCATGTAAAGTGTCTTAAATGCTGGAATCCCTTAAGCAAAAAAGTATTTCCAGGGGACCTCATGTGCTATTGCTCTAGCTGACGTAGCACTGTTCTATTTAATCTGGCTGGTAGCCTGATTAAATCCAATAGCTTTATAGAATGTATATTATATTATGGATGTTTTGGTGTTTTTGCTGTGTTTTTTGTGTGGATTCAACTAGTATAAGAGAATTCTCAGCAACCTTTCATACATACTCAGAGGGTGAGGTAGTATGGTCAAAATTAGCGGAGCTGCTGAGCAAACCTTTACATGTATGGCCACCTTGAAAGTGAAAACTGAACCACAAGGTCATATTTAATTTACGCACAGCTTGGTCTGGTAAAACAGATCCCTCTTAGGCCTATATTGTCAAAAGAATTTCATTAGCAGATACAGTTCAAGATTCTTGTAAAGTTTTAATATGGAATATCATTAAAATAGTGTTTAATGTTTTAGATAATTGTACCCTCATAATAAATCCCATGATATGGCATGATATGCAGATGGAGGATATTTAGTGGTGGCGTAGAAATTCTTAAAGTTTCCTATACACGAGGAGATCTGCTCATCTGGACAACTGGTACACCAAGTTGGTCTGATGTGATCAACTGATCCCCTTTTCCCAGCCGAATGGCCCAGTCTGTATTAGCTGTTGTCAGCATCTGTCATAATATTATCAGCATCTGTCATAATATTGTCAGCACCTGAATAGTTACAGCTACACAAATCTCATCTATATCCATGTACTGATCTAACTGCCCAGTTGTGGACACTGCAAGCCATGCTGGCATGTAGTCAGAGAGGTTATTTATTTATATTTTGAAGATTCAACTGCTTAACATATAACATAGAGTGCAAAACAAATCTCTACAGAACTGAAGAAACACATCTAGGATAGAGGGGGTTAGTTCTCACAGGAAGCGCTGCCAAGAGATTGTGTTGGTTGCAGGCCCATTTATTATAAATACATACTACATGGCTTTATTAATATAAGTGTGTTTTTCATAGCTGAACATATTGGTGACCCTAATACTGGAAACACATTACCTGCTTACCTGTTAGCAAAATTCCAGCCAAACCATTAACTTCTAGAATGTTTATTGTATTTGCTAAAGCATTAGATGTTTAAAAGTAGGCACAGCCTTGACCTAGGGAAAGGTTATATTGATTTCATATTTTTCTTTCTCAACCTCTTAATTAAAGCTCTAAATCCACTCCACCTTAGTGATGCTCCCTTATTTTTATAATTACACAGCCTGCTGACAATCACATTAACATATCCTAAACTACTCTGTACTTGTCAGTGTATCAGAGGTTTAGAAGCAGTATTTAAGACTGAGTACATTTTAAACAAACCAGCTTTTCAAATGTCCCAATGTGGTGTATTTTCTCATTTTACTTTACAGTTTCCTTCCTCTCCTCACTCTTCTGTTATTTTTGTTCCACCCATACTGTCATTTGAAAAACACACTAAGTACTGTCGTCATTGCCATGCCAGAATCACTAAGTGACTTTTTAAAGTCACATTTTTATACAAGGTAAAACACAATACCAGTGTTTGAACTAATCTGCAGGTCACATTTGCTTTTAGTTGTGACCTTTCCTTTGAGCAGTGAGTCATGGGGCCAGGTGCAACTGCGCTCCCACGCCACACAGAACCTTTACAATGTTAGCTGGGGTGAGATATGGGAGAATATTTAAATTGTTGGGTGGGGTAGAAATTTTTGGCAGTGTTTTTATAGTTTCCCTTTTCTAGCTGAAATTTAGAGAGTTATGCTGGCCATACACGTGGCGATCTGACGAAACATTGTCAGATGTGCCACACACCATTCAGGGCTGAATCGGCAGGTAAGGAGGTAGAAACAATAGGATTTCTACCTCCTTCTGCCGATTCAGCGCTGAAGGGAGATTTTGATCAGGCTCCTTCTATGGCGCCCGATCAAAATTTTCCAACTGGTCCGATCGGCGAGTCGGCCGATATCAGCAGCTTCCTGTGATATCGGTCGACTCGCCGACATACCATACACGCACCGAATATCGTACGAAATGAGGTTTCGTACGATATTATCGGTGCGTGTATGGCCACCTTTATGGTAAGATGCACAGTATCCCTGCTGAGATAACCAAACCCACATAAAGTGCTTTTTAGACGGCACACATGACCGACACACTGACACATAACAAATTATAAAAAGAATTGGGTGGGTGTGTAACACTAGCCTTTTGCTTTGATCTGTAATTGCAATTACCATTGCAATTATGTGCCATAAAGCAGAACAGAACAGAGTTTTAGGGTTCAACTCCCTCTTCCCAGGGTCACATTGGCAATTGGTGGATTCTGACAAATGCCAGAGGGGCAGTCCAACATTTTGCAGGCCCTTTCCCTAAGTAAATAACAGTGTTATGAGTTTTTGATTGTTGCAGTTACCCTGGTTTTGTACAGGTATGGGACCTGTTATCCAGAATGCTTGGGACCTGGGGTTTTCCAGTTAAGGATCTTTCCATAATTTGGATCTCCATAACTTAAGTCTAATAAAAAAATAATTTCAACATTAATAAAACCTATTAGTATGGTTTTGCCACTAATAAAGATTCATTATATTTTAGTTGGGATTAAGTAAAAGGTACTGTTTTATTTTTACAGAGAAAAAGCTCTACATAAAGGAGAAGGAAAGGTAAGTCACTTGGGGGTGCCAAAATGTTAATCGCATACCTTGTACCCCGGGCTGGTGCCCCTTTTCAGAGAAAACAGCACCAGCCCAGGGTACCTGCAGCGAGCGCTTCCTCCTTCCATGTTCGCTCAGCCGGCGAAATCCCTGGGCCGGCGCATGCACAAGTAGAGTGAAAAGCCGACTATTTTTGTTAAAGTTCGGCTTTTCACTCTACTGCGCGAACACGGAAAAGGAAGTGCTCGCTGCAGCTACCCTGGGCTGGTGTGGTTTTCTCTGAACAGGGGCAGCAGCCTGGGGTACAAGGTATGCGATTAACATTTTGGCACCCCCAAGTGACTTAGCCTTTCCTTCTCCTTTAAAAATCATTAGAATATGTTTCATGAAAATGGTATTATATAAAATTATATAAAAATGGAGGTCATCTTTTGCTGCTGGGAAGCAGAGAATATTTGTGCATGTTTAGGAATAACAGAGGTTATTTATGAATAGACATTGGTGTTCTGAGATTTTATAATGCCTGCCTTGGTCAAGTGAAAAAAGCAAACTATTGTTTAATAAACTCTTATTATATTAGATTTTGCATTAATTTCTTGGTGGCCTTTTATAACACATAGTTGATAGGTTCCAGGTGATTTTAGGAAATATAGTTTTTCTCAGTAATGTGTTAAATTTAAGGTATAGCACTTGAAAATAGATGGCAACTGGATATACAAGCAAAGTGTCAAATTGATTCAATCAGCTCCGATATCTCCCTTTTTAACAATAACAGGTGCACGTACCCTTAAAGGCTACAATCCTTTCCAGTAGTCAAGAGAAGAACAGCATACAGCATCTTTATATCATAAAAATGCCTTTATTGGATACACATGGCTAGACCTTGGATAAAGCAACATTTCAGGCCCCACTTGGCCTTTTCTCAAGCTTACCTTGAGAAAAGGCTAAGTGGGGCCTGAATAAAGGCATTTTTTTTATTATATAAAGGTGCTGTATTCTGTTCTTCTCTTGATATACAATCAAAGAACAGTAAATACTTCCTCAGAAAGCCATATGGCTATAATGCAAATATATTGGATGAGGAAACTGAATAAATGGCACAGTCATTGTTGGATCTGATGTCTAGGTCTTATGGGCCCATATCTCACTTTTCCTGTTCCATGTGACTTTTTTGCTCTTTTATGTTTAATAGCGGATATCTGTATTTCCAAGTACACTGTGCACCATAAGATGTCACTATCTAGCAACTACAGTGTAGCCTAATCTTTTATGATGGGTCAGATTATAAATGCTCGGTTTATTGGTTTGGGTCTTCTAGGGACACTGGCAATTACCCTGTTCTACAGGGAGATAGGAAACTAGACATGGCAATGTTTTCCTATATCAATGAATAGAATAATTTCATAGAATAATTAGTAAAAATACTTTTAGTGCTAAGCAGGCCAGTTAACATGACAAGGTAGATGTATAAGGAAGCAATTTCACAGGTATATTACTCTTTTTCTATTTCAGTTGGCAGTAAGCTCTGTTAACGTTAGGTTGCAAAAATTGCCCTTCTGTAATAAGCCAGCTTGCTTCTAGGGGTAGAATGTGTCAACATTGTAATAGAATGGTACACTGGTACATCTGTAGATTTTGTCATTGCTACCAATAAAAAGAGACCGTCTAAAAAGCTATTAGTATTTGTATTTATAAAGTTTACAACTGGACAAAAAAACACTACTAATGCTAATATAGAAAACTCTTTTTGGGACTGCTGGGAAACATTTTTTTTAAATTTGTGATGTCCTGGTTGTTTATAAAAGGAGAACATTTCACTTGTCAAAAATTACCTTTTTATGTAGAGAACAGGTGTTGGTTTACCTTTATTTTTATAATCAGTTGTTAAACATAACCACATGCCTGGGCTACTCTGGAATATGTGTATGGATCTGACATGAAATTATATTCCAAGAGGCTGCAAACACCTGCAAATAATGTATTTGCTGAAAGGTTTTTGGCATAAAATACAATACTCGTGTGTTTACCTATTTTTTTTAGTTTTAGCTGAAAAAAAAAAAACAAACAAAATGAAAAAAATTCTGGCTGGCAGGTTTAATTCCCAGAAAGATTACAGTGTAGGTGTTTTTCATATGTTGCAATGCTTTACAGCATAATGAATATAATTGTTTACAAGGCTGTTGGGTTGTTTTCATTTAAACAGTTTTGCTCAAAGCAAAGAATCACAGTTCCTTGTTGAGCGTTATTCCTGGATGCAAGAACATATTTATTAAGACTGAAGTTATGATTTTCTGGAAATAATTATATTTCCATCACACAAGTATATCCGGAAAAAGCACACTGCCCCATTGTGAATGCCCAATGTGAAAGATGTTGGAGGCAGGGTGAGAAGATGACAGCTTCTGGCTTGTATGTGATCAGCTGGTAGCTGTGCTGTGTGACATTCACTCACACAATACTGTAGTGCTTCAGTAAATGTCACAAAGCCCAGCTGCTAATATACAAAGTTGATCAACCCATATTAACAAGACATGGATCAGATAAAATACAGTTTACTAATTATTAGAGAATCTTGGGATTTTGCATGGCATGCCCAGCTGACCACATGAAACCCTCTGCTCGAAAAGCCCCAGAGAAGGAATGTAGAGGGAGACCTTTGACTAAAAAAGCATAATATTAAGGGAAATGAAGACCAACAGTCTTGTTTATTCTGTCCAATAGCTCCTCTCTTTTACTCTCTCAATGTACAATGTACATATGTTTGTTCTAATAAGCATTTCTTTTATTCCAGCCAGCCAGTGATTTCCCTAAAAACACTAATATTGACCTCTCGTACATGCTCCCTATGTGGACTGTTGTCAGGACAATGTGGTGATGCACCAGGGACCAATCATTAGCAAAGCCTACAACTTACCAGGGGGGTGCAAGGGAATAGGTGCCGGACATGTATTTTCCAGAGAGCTAAGTGTAAAAGTACACTGAGAATATTAACTGAGAACTTTAGCTGTGACTTATTTTGGGTATAATCATTGGCAGCACCTAAAAAATCTGACATATTTACTTGCCTAGCCTTTTTGCCACAGCAGCAATTACATGTCCATAAAAAATATTTTTGTAAATATTTAAAAAAACAGGTATTTATGGTGCCAAGGGTAAATTTGCCAAAAACCTAAGCAATGATTTCAGTTTAACTGGGTGCAATTTTTTTGCCAAGTTTGTTGGCAATTTTTCTGCACAGAAACTGCTTAAAAACATACTGAGAAAATACTCTAAAACAGATATACATATCACATAAACTTTTGTGATTAAAACAAGCATAAAGTATGTTCAGCACAAGCCCCGCTTGTTGTAAAAAGTAGGGATGCTGCCCCTTAAGGAGTGTGCTTATTTATATTGCTACATAGCTAAAATCCTAAGAATAATTCAGGTTGTAATTTTTTTTTTAATCCTTAAAGATTATGCAAAAACAGAAAACCAATACGGTTATTGATTATTGCTAAGCCATTAGCAATAATAAGGCACGCAAATGACCAATGCTTAACTACACCAATGCTTAATATAATGTCATTAGCAAAAGGGAGCAAGTTCATTGTAACATACAAAAATAGAGAAATAATCTGCTGAATCAGATAAGATTATTTAGAGCATGTGCCTGGGTGTGCAGGGATACCTGGAGCTGTAGTAAAACAGCAGTTAGACAGAAGGGTGGAACCTGACACCTGGGTTTAAACCCACAAGCTGTATATACAGTTAGGAATCTGTATAATTTTCATGTATTAAATTCCTCAGTGGTCTTCCCTGCAGGGTACAAAGTACATAGTTACCTGAACCTTTGACACAGGCAAGGCATTTATAGTTGCATTTAGGCAGTCAGAATAGCAGTTACTGCCAAAAGCACCTGTAATATTTGTCTGCAAGAATTTATCAGCTTGTATTGACGTCATGCTGTCAGGAAACAATACGGACAACTTGGTTCATTTGTCATTGGTGCAATGACTTATATCCTGTTGTGAAAACTGTGAAATCTGTCGGCTACACCTAACAAGGCCAAATAATCTTCCTATACTAAAGCAGAGACAGCTGTTGTGTGCAAGTGTGAATATTTTATACCTTTTTTCTATTTACCCCTCCACAAGAAATCAGAATGGAGTAGACACTATTTGCTAGAGATGAGATTAGCAGTATAGTACATGTACATAAATAAATAAACAAATACTCTGATAAGGTCACAGTAACATGAACGAAACATTGTACTTTTAAATGGATCTTAAATTCATTTATATGTATTTAAAAAAAAAAAAACCTGTGCAGTGCCTGTGTCCATATATTTTCCATTTTATTGGCGCCAAGGCAGTCATATGTATGTATATGGAGTTCACCAACTGGGCCAAAGCACAAATGATTGGATTATCTCCCACCTTGGGCATATTGGTGGATCAGCTTGTTTGGCAGCCTCACCAAAGAATGAATTATACTATGTATAGCCAGCTTTAGACTTCTTTTAACAGCTCTGTAGGAAGGTGACAAAATGTAGATTAGCAATACCTTGGAATTATGGGTGCACTTGAACGTCATCCAATCCTTCCTCAGTAATGACGACTTTGTTTCTGAGAGACAATTGTGTGGCATGCAGATACACACGCAATTCCGGGAGGTTACTGGTCAAATTAGTAGGGAGCAATTACCAGCTAATTGTAATAACTTACTACAAGTCATGCAGGCAACCAAACGATTTCAGTAACCCTATGTGCCAGTGCACTTAATCCAATGCGAGACCTGAGGAAATGCGGGAAAATTCATATAAAAGAGACCTATTTACTGACAGTTTGGGTACTGCCTTGATAACCCTACCCTGCTTTAAACAGAAATTGGAAACAGAACTAGTGATGAGCAAATATGTCCTGGTTTGCTTTGCTGAAAAATTCACTGAACAGCAAAAAATTAGTGAAATGTGTGTGCAACTTTTCTTTCAACTTTTCTTTTACACGCGCAACTTTTTTTTTAGCACTCCAAATGCATTAAAGGCAACGGGCAAATTTTTTGCCACAGTTTCAAGAAAAATTCACCAATGGTGAAATGCGGAATTTTGCAGCCAATCCATGCATGGTGAAAACATTGTTGCTGATCACTAAACAAAACTCAAAATAGGGCTGTGACCCAATGGCAAAAAGGGTAGGAATTGATGTCATTGTGGATAGGGTTATTAGGGATTGGGTGTTGCAAAAAAGTTTAGGAGTGAAAATGTACATATATGTCATTCAATTTATATAAAACCCTTAACAGAAATGACAGATTTGTCCTAAATTCAGCTTTGCCTTAATAGAAATAAAAATATTTGAGCTTATAGAAAACTTTCCAAATTTCCACAGGCAAAATCCTTATGTTTCATGTTTTTTTGGTGGTCAAAAACCTGCATTTTGCATAATTAAAGAAAATATAATTCCAATGTACATTGATTTAAAATTGTCAGTTGTTTGGAGTTTATTTGTATTTGCAGTTGAAAGCAGTACTGGTTTATATGTTTCTGTTTTCTGTAGTATCATTTATGTTCATTTAATCAGAATAACAGTTTTGGGCTGAGGACTCTTTTAATGGAAAATATACAAAAATTCCTAGGTAACATTAAGTTAATTTGTGACTAAAAGAAGAATCCGTAAATACTAAATTACAGTATAACCTGGGTCATTTACCTTCCTTCATATTATGTCTCGGAATCTGCACCCATCTGTAAGTCATTTTCTTATTAGTAAGGGCTAGACAGTTGTACTTGGAAAATAAATCTCACTGCAGTGTTCTTAACCTTTTATCTCAACGTGCTTAGGGTAGCCAATATTTTATCTTAAAATCATCTGCAAATGAAAATCAGCCTGTAACTGGTACTACATAGAAGGACTCTCACTGCATTAGGCAATACCTCAGTTTTGAACAGGCAGAGTTGTACAGGCACATTGTGGTTAAAGGGGTTGTTCACCATAAAAAGTAAGTTTTAGTATGATGTAGAGAGTGATATTCTAAAATAATTTGCAGTTAGCCTTCCTTTTCATTATCTGTGGTTTTTTAATTATTTAGCTTCTTGTTCAACTAACCAGTTTGACATTTCAGCCTCTATCTGTTTGCTAAGGTCTGCATTACCCTAGCAACCAGGCAGTGGTTTCAATGAGAGACTGGAATATGATTAGAAGAGGGCCTGAACAGAAAGAAAAGTAATACAAAGTAACAATAAAAATAGTTTTTTTGCTGCCGCAGACAGTCCCCCCCCCTTTCACCCATTTGAAAGCTTTAAAGAGTCAAAAATAGAAGGCAAATAACTCAAAAACTATACAAAATAAAACATGAAGACCAACTGAAAAGGTTGCTAAGAATTGGGAATTTTATAACATATTAAAAGTTTACTTTTAAACTGGTCCCCCAAAGATTGGTCATTGGGACAACTGTCCCCACATGTCTGAGGTACCTTCTTCAAGAGGCATTGGACTTTTTAAAAAGTGAGAATATTAAAAGAAACAAAATTGATCTTTGGTATAAAGTTCATCAAGGGACTGATCCAATTAGAGCCAGAAATGGCTTTTCTCCCCCTTTGTGGCAAATTGAAGAGGATGCAGCAGTTAGGCAAGATTCACTTGTAAAAAAAAGTTTGAACTTAATGAACCTGTGTCTTAATCTACTATGTTAAGGTTTAAGTAAACCTAAAATAAGTTTATGTAGATGAGAGTTCTGTTCTATTCACTTTTGTAATTTACATTCATTGTTTGTTTGTTTTTCCAAGATATTAAAAGTACTGTTAATATGAAAGCATTTTGTTACAACATAGCCGTCATAGAGAAACAGGGCTGATCTGATGTTCTTCTGGTTAGGAAAGACATTAGAAACCTCAGATAACCCTTCTCTACTGAAAGTTATACTTGAAATGCTATTTAGCAAATACTTTTTCTAGAACACTGGTTGTTTATCCCTTTAACCTAACAAGGCCTTGCAATATACTTTTCATTAGCTTTTATAGATCTTTCAGGACTAAACACAATATATTCACCACAGAATATTTTCTGGACATAGGCAGGGTAGTTACAGATAATAGTAGCAGGGTGTCACACAGTGGGGCTTTCCTTGGCAACTCTCTTGAATGTTTGTGCTTCAGTACCCAAATATATGTGCTTCAGTGCTTACAATAGCAATTATACCAAGGCTAATAACCCCTTCTGCTCTCCTTAGTGGAAGCTATAGCTTCTCTACTAAATAGCCTAAACCTTTACCTCCTCCTGCAGGTTGAGTATACATTGACTGGACCTTGGGGTCTCCTCTTATTTACAATACAGGGAACCTTCCAGGTGCCTTGACCTATTGATGATTAATATTGTTCACCAGTTCCCAACTAATACATGGGGACCTCCCTTACTCCTAAATTCTAAAACTCATGGCTGATTAACTCCTAAGGACAGGAATAAGCCCACTTATCTATAATATACAAAGGTGAAAGTTTTACCACTGAAATGTAGATATGAGATTAATTAACTCAATCTGAGATTAACCAGATATCCTGGCACAAAAATAACTATGTTCTCAAGCAAATCTACAGTGCAGACATTTGTACAAACCCTGTTTATAATATAAATTTGAGTGTGTTACGCCATTCTTGAGATTCTCAGCACATATCTGTGTACTCAAAACACAGCCATAGCATAAACACAGCCATGGCAAAGGAACTGAATTCAAATATGTCATTTTCTAAAAAAAGTATTAAATAAATAACACATTTATTGTATTTCATGCCCAGATGAATTAATCAGTAAGAGTCTCTTTAATTCACTTTAATCATCTGCTCACGAGAATTAGTCACATGGATGTTAGGTCATCACCCAACAGCACCAGGAAGGGTGTTTTATAAGGATGTAGCCCAAGCATGACTAAAACCTAAATTCTGTGTCATGCCCACGCACGTTATTCACCTGCGCCCAAAACAAGAAGCACTACCAAAATCCTCTGCTACATACTACCGTTTGTTCACATTATACACATTAAAGCATGTCCCCTGATATAGCCAATTGTTACTGATTAAGGGAAATAGAAGCCTTACAGGAGGCAACAGAAAACAATACTTTGTTTGTGTAAACTTTGGGAAGTCTCTATGGGAATAGCTTTCATAACAGGACTCAAAATGCAAATAAAGAATAGAGCAGATGCATTCTTTATGAAATATTATGGCTGTGTGAGAAATGAGCACTGAAGTAACCCATCACTGCACTGGACTGCTAATACTTTGAAACAACACCGGTCAGTATTGGCAAAACAGTGTTTTTTGTAATACATGAAGTAATTCATAATTTACTTAAATTTTATGTACATAAGAAATTGTTAATGGTCATCCTTAGATGCTTCTGTGTTGTCATAAAGGACAGCGAAGTAATTATAATAGAGCAGAGAAGGCATTTGTCCTGGAAATCCAGGAACTTGTACATTACTTCTTTATCTTCCTATGGCCAACTATGCAGATGTTCACTTTGTATATCAAAATCATGGTAACAAAGTAATATGGTTACATATTGGAATGAAAAAAAGACCAAGTCCAAGACCAAGACCAAGTTCAGCATCTCCAAACGAACCCCAGTACAAGGTGTTATTAGAATCTGCCATCACAACACCACACAACCTCACTACCCTCAGCGTGTTCTTCATGTCTAAAGGGATGGTCTCTGGATCGTTGATCTTTTCTGTGGAAAAAAAGATCCCCCACTATCTGTCTATAATCCCCTCGAATGTACTTGTAAAGAGTAATCGTGTCCCCTCACAAACGCCCTTTCTCCAGAGAAAACAACATAAAGATTAACAGTCTGCGTTTAGTTGCACGTCTCTGCACTGACTTCCAGGTCATTAATTAACATGTTAAAAACCAAAGGGCCAAGGACAAACCCCACAGCATCCATTTCAGTACTAAAAATGTCCATGTATAACATCACAGGCCAAAATATACCCCACAAATATTTCTATCTGCTTAATTAGCAAACCTTCCATCCATTTACCCACACTTTGTCCTGACTGGGCCATCCCTCCTATGCATTTTGATACTGACAGTCCTTTGGGTCATTTTAGTAAATTATGTAATTGGTGCCAAAATTATGGGAACACTAATGTCACTTGTGCCTATGATACATTTACTTCTATTACATTAGGAATCTAAAAAAAATGGTGCTACAGTATTGTTAGCACTGTCAGCACTGTCTCCATATTATAATTAGCTGCATGGCTGTTTTCCAAGTTTTGTTCTTTAAAAATCCTCTTTAAATTACAGCAATTCTGACCCCCCAGTATAAAAAAACACATGGCTTACTGGCCTTAACATGGCAATCAGATACTGCTCTGGATCTGTTGCTAATGATTTTGTTAAATAATTATATCTACATCAGCCTTTTCTTTCTAAAAAGGCAGCCAAATTCTCTGTGAGCCCTTTTAATTGTGAGACATATTAATGAATCCTACATTACCACCTTTCCCAGCAAGGAATTCCATTACATGACTAATACATAAAGTCTGACACAGAAAGGTGAGGCGCACCTGATGCTAGCTAGAGAAAGATTCTGCAGCAGCACCATTCCATACTTGCAGTTTTTAAAAAAGGGTTCCCAAAAGGGTTTAGGGTTTATTGAAAGGTGGACAGTTTTGTTGCAAATTGGGGGGTATAAATAGTGCCTTGAGCAGGTTGGAAGACTTGGCTAAAAACCTTCAATAAGAACTTCAATCCAATTATTTTGTGAGGTCAGATTACAGAAAACAACAAATACTGCTATGAGTGTACAAAATATTTGGTTTATCTTTAATTCAAAGCAATGGTTTTCAGACCTTTTTAAATCAAGCCCCTCTTTGAGGTCCAGCATGTGATCAGGCCCCTCATTAGGTCTTAACAAGGTTAATAATATAGGACATATTGTCCAATTTTCTACATAAATTTCAGACAATTACTTGTCATTCCAAGTACATGGGTCAGATTATATTAAACCAACAATGCCTTTTAGCAAGGTGTCCAGTTAGACAGCCCTTATCTAGGATAACAAATATATTTTATCCCAAATCTCTTGCTAAATGACCATCAGACCAATCTGCCAGAAGTATCTTGTACAAGAACGTATATTTATACCACTGTATATATTTTGTAAGTTTCTTATTGTCATTTAAATTTGAGAATGTAAAATTACACAATTAGCTCATTTTAATTCATACCATTTGGACCTAGACTGGATTAGACTGACTCAGGTCAGAATCAGACTGAATAATGCACTCTGTGACTCAGTCAGTCTGACTGTTGTTTACCCAAACGTAATCCAACTACAAAGAAAATTTAATAAACATTATTAGGTTTCGATGTGATCCGAGTCATTTGGGTCCAAGTCAGGGCATGCTCCCCAGACTGGAATCCCCAAAAATATGCTCAGGTATACTAAATTATTTTTAATTCTGGCAGAAATGATCAGATGTGTGGGAACAAGCATGAAAGCAGATCAGTTCTTAATAATTATTTTCCACATGCTAGAAGTGTGGTGGTATTTAAGGTACAAAACCTCAACAATGAACTACGCTTGGAAACATATTTGAAATATAAATATTTATTATAATTTGTAGCCAGCTTTTCTTAGTAATATTCTGATGTAAGACACTTTACCAGTTACACAAACACAGTAGTACCATTTAAGGAGCTGGCATGTTCCAGGATATACAGTATAATGCCTACTGGATATATTTAAATTGGTGGCAGTTCTTGCTGTGAAACGTCAATAAAGCTATTGACAAAAGACTGACCTTGGTGTACTGGAGTTTACCCACAGTAACATGCTTGAGAGCATATGCAGGCCATAAAGGTGGTCAACACTAAACTCTTGACAAGAAGTCCACAGTCTGTTTTCTTCTAAGCACATATAGGGGTATATTTATCATGCTGTGTAAAACGTGGAGTAAAACATCACCAGTGATATTGGTTATAGCAACCAATCAGATGCTTTGCTTAGATTTTCTAACTGTTGAAATCTAATTGCTGATTGGTTGCCCTGGGCAACATCACCGGTAACACTTCACTCCAGCATAATAAACCCCATAGATACTCACTAAATATATTTAAAGTGCTGAAGTAAAAGAGGCCACCTTTGTAAATAAGCTATAAAGTATCTTTAAAAACCATAATCATATAAATATTAACAGACTAGGAGCAATCAGTTGTGTTCATTTAAGGTTCAGGGCTGGAGCTGTTCTGGGCGGCACAAATTGGAATTTCTACAGGTGTGTCCGGGGCAGATTGCATTGAGCTGGGCACTGCCCACATAGGGAGCTATGTAATTACAACTAGACAGGAAGAACTTAAAAGGTGTTGAGGTTTAGCAGTTAGTGCACTATACTACCAAACCTGTTTCTCTGTCAGTCACGTTTTAAAATAGGTGACAGTGGCATTGCAGTTATGAATGGTGGTCCTCTGATAATGCCTCCATATGTTCATTTCGCCAACTTGTCTATATTAGTTATAAAGTATATCACAATGTAGTGTTGTTTCTGTATTTGCTGCACCGGTTTTATAAGACGTAAGTTTATTTGGGCAAACTGTGGAAGTTATGCCAAGACAATTAACCTCAGGTGCATAACTGGAGGGCAGCAGGTTGGATACTTTGTGTATATACTAAAATTATTTTAAAGTATGTTCGGAATACATTTATCTATATAGCTATTTGGTTCTGTTCATTTACCGTGTCCATTGCTAATACAAAAAAAATGGAGCTAACCTGTATGGCAAGGCTAGAGTCTTTGTTATATTGAAGCACAAAGGCTAATTATATACAGTATAGATATAGTATATGCAAAGCTAATCATCAAAATTACTGTGTTTAGAAGGAAGCACAGTAAGGCCATAGACTGTTCAGTCACAATGAGAGAGAAGGAGAGTAAAGGAGAAAAGAATTATTTCACATGAATTGTAACAAGTCCAGGCAGGAACAGATTCTTTCTGTATAACTGAAAGTAAGTGTCATTAAACAGGCTTTGCTCAAGACGGAAATCTACAGAAAGAAACGCGTTCTTTCATTTATATGAATAATTTTCTATGGAACTGCTCACATTATGGGCCCTAGTCATAAACCTTCAAAATTGAACTGAAATGTGTCTTGAAGGAAAGTTGGACAGTTATTGGCATCAGAATAGAAATTCCATTTGAATTGTTATTACATTCCTATGAGTTTAATATAAACTGTGGGTATTTGCTAAAATTGTCAAGGAGTAAGATTTTTTCTTTAACAAGGCCATTCTTAGAAACGAATAGGTGAAATGGAAATGTATTAAAAATTTGTTTGTTAAAAAATAGTGAAAATAGGCTCTGTAAATATTAACAAAATGGTACCATATTCCTGCCAAACTTAAATCCTTCTCCCCCATGCATCTGATGCTGGAGATGCTCACAGGATCACAGACTGAGGTGCTTAGCTCCAGCTACACACCTCACCGTGTGATTAAGTTCTTGTTACCCTCAACTCAAGTACATTAGTCTCTCCCCAAATTTCACATCATATTGTAAAGAAAGTGCCATTCCCTTATGCACATTGAGAGCTAGGGAGGATTTCCCACTATGCATCTAAATAGCAACCAGGTAACGTACCCTCTGTGATATGCTAAACCAAAATTTTCAGTTAATTGGTTGCACAATTAGATAACTATCTCACACACCTCTCTCCCCACTGTTGGACTCATTTCTCCATGGGAATGAGACTGCACTTGTTACTTTATATATCATAGGTTCAGATGTCATATACTTGTTCTTCAACAACTACCACCTATTAGGGTGAAGACACACGGAGCTAATAGTAGCAGCTGCTTGTCATGGATACAAAAATAGACAATGCTGATCATTATTACACTTCAAACCAATCAAACCAAAAAGCTCCCCCCACCCCCCCTTTATTTTCTTCCGGGGGGAGGCACCCACCTTCCCCCCTTTTATCTTCTGCTAAAACTTCTACCCTTGCTGCATTATACTGCATTGACCTAAGATGGACATTCTAATACTTGCTGTTTACTAAGGACTTCTTAATTAGAAATATGATTTGGTTTGGTATGCAGATGCACAAATATATTCATTTTCCCTGGCCAAATATATCAGGAGCAGGTTTAGGGTGCAGCATTCGAATACTTTATAAATATGGTTAGGGCCACCATCAAAAACTTTGGGGCCCCATACAAGTTATTTATATGCCCCACCCCCCATGAAAACACCACACCCTTTTTGTGTGCATTATAAACAGATCCTGCAAATCTATAATAAGCAGTTCATATAAGGAGTTCCATTGATTAATGTGCTAATTAACAGTTTATTGGGGTCAATGGAGTTTGTTGGCAAAAAGCTTCTCTGCGTTGTCTTTTGCTTGATACACAAGTTATGTACATTTCTAGGCAATTTACTTAGGTTTTTAAGCTGTTTCTGAGGAAGTTATGTAAATTGTGTAAGTGTTGATGTCTCTTTATAAGTAAGGCAACATGGCCGGCCCTTGTTGCGGAAGAATTTCTGCACAACACTCTCCCCCGATGGCGGCCCTGGGAAGTGACGCCAATAAGGGCACTGGGCAGTGATTGTGGCAGCAAGTGACACATGGGGAATGGCACATGGGTGAAAAGCCTGTTATGACCAGCATTACATGAGGGAAGGAGACAGGCTCTGGCATATGGACAGAAACAGAAAAACGCATATGGACAGAAACAAAAAAACGCAGTAATACATAATGCATTCTGTGTGCACACTACACGGAATGAGCGAAACCGGTTTATTTTTTAACAAATTAATTTCAACCAATCAAAAAATGTATATTAAATATACAAAATAAGTTCAGAGAAACACATTTCCCCATTTCCAGATTGTGTCTAAGGCCATATCACCATGCTATAGAATGTTCATTTCTGTGTTTGGCAGAGCCAAGATTCATATTGTACTTTATCAACAATTAAACCTCATCCAATAGTTACACAAGTTTAAAAATCCTTTCAATAAGAACATTTCTAAGATTGGATTTTGCCATATACTGTAAGTGCTTTAAACCCTTCCCACAAGGCCAAGCAGGCTGAGTTGGCTCTATGTGATCCCTCATAGACTTCATTGCCTGGTCACATTACTTATGGGTTCTCACTAAATGTCAGGTTGGTAAGCAGCTGGAAAAGTGATTTCAAATGACTTATGCTACAGGGAAACTAAAAATTAAGGTTAATGATATACAGTATTTGCGGCTGAATTGTATTGATCAGCAAAAAAAGTATCAAAGTTATATTTTATGTATGTTTGTTAAATTTTTCATGAGACATATTCCTTCTTCCTCTGAAAGGATACAGCTAAAACAAAATGCTGTTTTGTTCACTTTTGGACAGTTGTGCAGCATTGCATAGAAACTAAAATACTGTATGTTTACTGTCCCATAGGATGCCTTCATTTTTTTTTAATGACTGGTAATTAATTCATATTATTTAGTGGAATTCTATTACATAAAATTCAGTAGCCCTTACTATTAGAGCTAATCTCCACAGTCTTTTGATCAGATCTTGTGGGTCAGATTTTATCTGGTCTTGACATGCAACAACATACAACAGTGTGCAATAGCACAAGATTTTGTAAGATCCTACAAAATCTGATCTCCACAGTCTGTAATGTAAAGTTGGCTCAGATAAAGTTGGATAATGCCTTTTGTTCATGCATCTACATCCAGGGCCGGAACTAGGGGTAGGCAGAAAAGGCACCTGCCTAGGGCACAATGATGGGGAGGCGTCAGGCAGGTACCTATTATTTCACCTACCCCTAGTTCCAGGCACTGTCCCCCTCACTGCAGTCCCCCCGCCAGCAGCCCCGGCAACCCTGCCGCCCTGCGTGTGCGCATTGTGTGCTCGTTTGCCCATGCCTGCGTGGGGGGGGAGGCAGGCCAAGCCAAAAAGTCTTTCGGACACCAACAGATTTTATCTCATTAGATGTGGAAGTAGCATGCAGTGTTCCCTTCCCACAGATGTATCATGTTGGATGGCAATCCTTTCATGTAGTTTACACATCAGATTTTTCTATCAGCCCCATTATATTTCGATCCATGCAGCTACATCCATTCCGTAGATTGCGTCTTGTCGATCTGACTTCCATCCAACAAAAGCCACTGTAGAGTTTAGCCCTTATAATGTAAGGGTGTCCAGGTGTCCTCAAAAATGGACAATGGATCTTGACACTATGTTGGTTTTATGATATTATTTTATTATTGATTAATAAGCAGACAGAAAGGACAAGAACGTTTCCTGAGTTTATTGTAACTCTTATACACGGAAGGCATATTCAAAGGGAAAACAGGAAACCACATCATGTTTTCAAAACAGCCATTCTGTAGAGGCAGGTGGCTATTACCGCTAATGTTTTATCATGTCTCAATAGAAACCAGAAGTGATTCATTCTTGAAAGACAGAGAATAATAGAGCCTCAAGAGTTGGGCTGACAAAGGTTTATGTTTTTGGAGAACACGAAGGAATATCCAAACAGGAAAACATGACACGGGTGTCCATGTTTATTGTGTTCTTTAGATCCCTTGGATGGCACAGGAAGGATACCGTATTAGGCTCGGTCACATTCTCCTGCAAGCGTCCAACATGCAGTCAGATGTTATTTAACAGCGCATTGAACATGCACAAAGGAAGTCATGTTATTTAAAAAGGAAAATGATTAAAATATATGTTCATGTTCTAAAATGATATGAATATGTGTAAGATATTCATAAAGATTTTATGCAAAAAATGTATCAGTAGACACTGGTACTCCAAGCTCACTACAGAAGCACATAAGGAAGAGGGCTGTTGCCAAAAGCTTGTGGCTTAGTTTTCTTCTTCAGAATAAATGATTTAGGGAAACAACCCACAGAAACTCCATATGCCCTCTTACAAAATGTATGCAAAACACTTCATTAAGGAAATAAAAAATGGCATTTATGTGGCAGCTTCATTGTAGATCAGGTTATTTTTCAGATCACAGGATGTTCTTAGGTGGTAGACATAAATATATCCTGAGCTTCTTCTGAAATTGTCTTTTGTGTTCTTGTGTGGTGTGTAAATATGATAAGAAACATGTAGTGTAATAAAATTTGCAAAGTTTCCATAAGGCATAGTAACCAATAGCAACTGTATTTTTTCACCTGTGTATAAACATGGAGAAACAGCCAATCCGCTCCCATTCACTCTATGCTGTAGCTGCACTGGCAGGCACAGTTTCAGCCTGTGTGCAAACACATAGCATATCTTTCGGCACAAAAATGCATACTTTCTCTGAAATATAATCTGGGCATCTGCACACAGGCCATGCCATGCCTGTAAGTGTAGATACACGGAGGTGGGAGACGATTGCCTGTATACTGTACATTTATACACAGGTGGTGAAACAGCCTCATGTGGCATTAACTTTAGATTGTAGGGCAGGGACAGTTGTGAATGATGAATGATTTCTGTAAAGGGTTGCATAATACGTCAGTGCTATATAAATAAAAGATAATAATAATAATAATTATCATGTGTGGGATACTCCTAGCATTGACTGGTCTGGAGCAGGAAACAAAACGTCTGGTCTTTTGTGCGCAGCAGGGGAACTACACTATAGAGAAATCCATTGGTTCTTAATCTATTAAATTTTGAACCAGCTGCAAATTAGTAGTTGAGAACCATAACACAGTACTTCTTTTAGAAGAAAGAAGAAATTATTCACAAACAGGTGAAGCAATGAGTGCAATTCTAAGTACCTTCTTTGCATCCCATGCCTGTACCTGTTGAGAATTGCTCTGAATACATATAAAGTACTGTAGTTTAAACAAAAAGAGCATTCATTTTCTTTTTAAGTGATTTGTAAATGTTTTGAAAACAGCATCTATCTGTTTGACTCCTGAAACAATGTAGCAGACATGGAAGAGAACTGAATTCTGCTATATTATGGGCCTCATTTGCAAAGTGCAAAAAAAAAGGCATGTATAAGAACTTTGCACGCTGTGTTGGGCAGTGTGCAAATAGCCGTGGCCCTCTGTGTTCTGTTTCAGAGTGCAGAGACCTGCAACATGGCCCATGGATCCAACAATGACTGAATTTGTCAGACAAGGATCCAAGAGAGGCAGGTAGTGGTAGGCATTCCCTCGCCTCCCCTATCTTGTGCATCATTTGAACATGCAAGTTAGGGACTGGGAGGAGGCACAGCCTGTATATTGGTCTGCGGTAGGGACAGGGCTGAGATATGCCTTCTGATGATGTTTTCTGCACTGGGGGGACCGGCACTCAGTACAGAAAGCAGCAGACCCTTGGGCAAAAGTGCTGCTTAAATGAGCACTAAGGGCCATGCTTTTGTGCTTTGCACCCAGGGGTCTTGTATAGGAGGCCTAATGTCAAGAGCCAGAAACCTGAAATTGAAAGGGATAAACAAATACTGCTTGCAAATAACTTTGAAATCAATTTCTTTATGAAAAAAACAGGTTTCAAACATATATCATCTTTACGGTCTAACCTAGTATTAGAGTGCTTACTTTTGATGGTCTTTTATATATAAAGCTTTACAGGAGGATTATAGAATCCTTGGGCACCAAAGGGTTAATCTGACTTTCCCTGCCAGAGCTTCATCAACACATTGCAGGATGTTAGAGGCCTGCCTGCCATCAGAAGAGCCTAGACTGCAATAACTGACGTTAGCAAGTTAGAATTTCGTTTTTTTCTTTGTAAATATATTTTGTAAGGTGTCAATTCATTGCTGCTTGCTTTCCGGGTTGGCTGGCAGAGACCAGTGCTAGTAATGGGAAGTAGATTAGACTACAAATTTCCTCTTTTCTGTGAAATGCCTTTGGAACTGCCCAACAGCAAATAAATATAAGTTGCGTCATTTACTTGCACACCCTTATTTTGAAAAACTTGAGATTTCACTCACTGGGCTGTTTATAAGGAATGAGTGTTGTTTGTTATTTCTTAGCACTGTACGAAGCATCCATTCAGTTCCTACAGAGAGAAACTTTTGCAGCAAATTTTTTATTGGTAATTTTTTATTTGCTATAAAGGTACGGGACCTGGAGTTTTCTGCATAAAGGGTCTTTCCATAATTTGGATTTCAATACCATAAGTCTACTAAAAAAACATTTAAAGATCAAATAAACTGCATTAGGTGGTTTTGCCTCAAATAAAGATCAGTTATATCTTAGTTGAGATCAAGTACAAAGTACTGTGTTATTAGAGAAAAAGGAAATCATTTTTAAAAATTAGATTTATTTGCTTATAACGGAGTCTATGGAAGATGGCCTTCCCTTAATTCAGAACTTTCTGGATAATAGGTTTCTGGATAACGGATCTCATACCTGTACCTGAAATACCCACATTTTTTAAAAAATGCCTCAAAGTAAAATGGCC
Organism: Xenopus tropicalis; assembly: GCF_000004195.4. Classification (NCBI taxonomy): domain Eukaryota; kingdom Metazoa; phylum Chordata; class Amphibia; order Anura; family Pipidae; genus Xenopus; species Xenopus tropicalis. The sequence continues at coordinate 84,004,922 of NC_030680.2, read as the reverse complement.
CCTTTCTCTTTACAATGAAAATTTGTAGTTACCCCTTCTACACATTCTCTGCATATGCATCAGTAGAGCCATGTGCAACCATAGGTCTCATTATATTGCTGTTAAGTGTTCCAGTTCAAATATATAGTTACATAGGGTTGAAAAAAGACCAGAGCCCATTAAGTTCAACCCTTTCAAGGATCGCTCTGTGGTGCTCGCTGAGAAGTACCCCAGGGAATCAGGAAAGTAAATACAATCACTGGGGGGTGCCTAAATTTGGAACACCAGTGATTTTACCTTTCCTTCTCCTTTAAGGGCATCAATCCATTAACTTATGTATGCTCTATTACATATTGAAACCCCATGGGAACATTATGGGAACTCTGAAAAGGCTGCTGCAACTTGCACCTGATTTGCAAAACCACACGTAACACATGCCACTGTGTTTATTTTGACACATATGGCGCAATAGCAACAGGCATAACTTCCTAAAAGGCCACAATTATGCTGGAATTCTGTGGGAAAACACGTTATTGTAGATTAAAAACATGTCAATTTGCATCCTAAAGTTGCACTTTCTGCACAGTGCCTGATGAGGTAAGTGCACCTTTTCATCAGGGCCTCCCTTAAGGTCCCCATACACGGGCCGATTATAGCTGCCGATATCAGTCCCTTGGACCGACTCGGCAGCTTATCGGCCCGTGCAGGGACAGAAGCGAGGGGCCTGGCCGACCGATATCTGGCCTGAAATTGGCCTGAAATTGGCCAGATGTCGATCGGCCAGGTTAGAAAATCCAGTCGGATCGGGGACCGCATCGGCTCGTTGATGTGGTCCCCAAACCGACTGCCCCATTGCCGCGTGCAGAGTGGCCCCAGGGCCAAATGATCGAATTCGCCTACATGCCTCCCCGATATCGCCTACCCGTAGGTGGGGATATCGGGTGAAGATCCGCTCGCTTGGCGACATCGCCAAGCGAGCGGATCTGCCCGTGTATGGCCAGCTTTAGCTGTCAGCAAGGTGACTGATTTGTAAAAACATTGTTGTATTAAGTATTCTTCTTCCACCGTAACTGACCTACAGCTATACTGCTAAGAGTATGTTGGAGTGTAAAGAGCAGGCTTATGTATCAGGCTTCCACTCCTTTTTTTCCCCAAGGGTGGTCAGCTTTACAGTCTACAGTCTAGGAACAACTGGCCTATGGGGAAAAGGTTGCAGATTTTATAAATAGAGGTAACACTAGTTAGGCCAGAAATAAAAAAAAATAATAATTAATAATAAATATTATATTACATTGACCTCCAGCTTCCTTACTAAACATTTAGATGTGGGTGTTGGGGGCTGTGAAGAGCCACTGGTCTAATAACCTGAATGTATTTTTTTTTTAAATATAGGGTTAGGGTTAGGATATAAACAGTATTTATTTGAGGGATTACTGAATCTACTGCTCACCAGCTGTTCTGAACACAGTGGATTCTGGGACACGCAACTGGAAAATCAGCTGATGGAACACAGATTGAATATCCCTGTTCAAACAGTTTTTTCTTAGGTGTCTAATAGTAAATACTGGGTTTAAAAAGTCTCTTTGCATTGTAAGATGACAATTTCTACTTGAAAATAAAATGTTTTGCTTGCTCTTTTGGCAGCAGGGCAAGCCAATATTTTGAGAGTTGTGAAAACGAATCCTACACATGGAACTCCTCCCTTGATCACACATACTGTTGTGCTTCACTCAGGAGCTTTATTGTGCTTCACATTTTTATGCTTGTTTAAAACACACATCCCACAGAGCCGGATTCATGCTGGCCAGTAAGTATTTCAGTTATGCCATTGACGTCAATTGTCATAAAAAAATGAAGCTCCAGTCCCACCCCTTTTATCACTGCTGCCAAGGTGCTGCAGGCAGGCCAATTTTCACGAATTAAAACCAGATTGTAGACTGGTAAGTTAACTTAAGGAAGTCCTAGCCGCAGCACTCAAACTGCAACTCCCAGCATCCCTTCAACAGAATTCTGGGAGTTTCTGTTGTTAAAGAAGAACTGTAATGTTGAGGTGATTTTTCCAGAGATGGAAATCTTAAATTTTATTATCAGATTTCCTTGAAAGTTACTATGGGCAGCATTTACCGATGTTCGTTTTTTTTTTCAGTTCAAGGTTTTTTGATGCCAAAACCTGATTTTGTTGCAGAAAATAAATGTGATTTTGTTACAATTTATTATGTGACAACACTGCAACAAGTCTGAAAGCAAACATATGCCATCTAGAACCTGTCGAGATCATGTAGAAGTCAGTTGCATATGTCCCTTTCACAAGTGGAAGATCTTTCTTTGCTTCATAGTTTTTAGACGTTTTCAGGTTTTTATTTACCTGACTTTTGTACGAGAATACGAAAAAGTTGTTGTTTTCATGCAACAAGACGTATCTTTCTCATTTCTTCTGCACCTCTTTTTCGTTTGTGCTCTTTCAATTTGGGTCGTTTGATAAATGATTGACATTCGTGGAAATTAGTTTGGTTATGGTTAAAAAAAGCTATAAAACCACAAAAATCTGAAAGTTGATATATGGGGCTGTAACTTTAGCAATGCTAAAATAAAAACCCTTTATTTCCTATATGTTATGAACTATATCTCTCAACATGCTACGCATGTCACTGACAGGATGTCAGAGTTTATATTTGTTTTACTGTCTCATTTTTTAACACTACATCTTTAAAGTGTGTTTGTGTGTAGGGGACTAAAGCCTTTAATTCCCATATAATACAGAACACAAATAACATATTGTATGACTAATTAGCAAAGGTGTTTAAAAATCTCAGTGCCCCCACTGGGACTGCAGGCTGACATGAGTGATCTAATGGGGCAGATCCTATGGATTTTACACCTGTCCTGATAAAGGGTTGGCCAAACTATATATAGAAGAAGTCAGCATGGGCATTGTGGGACTTGATTCTGACTAGACCTCAGCATGGGCATTGTGGGACTTGATTCAGACTAGACCTCAGCATGGGCATTGTGGGACTTGATTCTGACTAGACCTCAGCATGGGCATTGTGGGACTTGATTCAGACTAGACCTCAGCATGGGCATTGTGGGACTTGATTCTGACTAGACCTCAGCATGGGCATTGTGGGACTTGATTCTGACTAGACCTCAGCATGGGCATTGTGGGACTTGATTCTGACTAGACCTCAGCATGGGCATTGTGGGACTTGATTCAGACTAGACCTCAGCATGGGCATTGTGGGACTTGATTCTGACTAGACCTCAGCATGGGCATTGTGGGACTTGATTCTGACTAGACCTCAGCATGGGCATTGTGGGACTTCATTCAGACTAGACCTCAGCATGGGCATTGTGGGACTTGATTCTGACTAGACATGGTTGTCATACATGGGAAATACAGCTTTATGCAACACATTTCCAGCTTTTTTGAGAATTAACTTGGAAAGTTTTGCATGATGCCAGAGCATAATCATTTATAAGCTTGTCTATATTCTGGACCATTTACATCATAGAATATGTTATATGTCTTCTACAATGTTGTAATAAAGGGGGGGAAACCTTTATTAATATTAATAATTGTATTACTTGACATTAATTACAAATATTAATACATATGCAGGATAAATGATTAAACCTTCTGATAGACTGTTAGTGAGCAATAACTTACACGCACACAAGTAATAATAGAATAAAATAGATTTACTTAGGGGCTGATTTACTAACCCACGAATCCGACCCGAATTGGAAAAGTTCCGACTTGAAAACGAACATTTTGCGACTTTTTCGTATGTTTTGCGATTTTTTCGGATTCTTTACGAATTTTTCGTTACCAATACGATTTTTGCGTAAAAACGCGAGTTTTTCGTATCCATTACGAAAGTTGCGTAAAAAGTTGCGCATTTTTCGTAGCGTTAAAACTTACGCGAAAAGTTGCGCATTTTTCGCGTAAGTTTTAACGCTACGAAAAATGCGCAACTTTCGTAATGGATACGAAAAACTCGCGTTTTTACGCAAAAATCGTATTGGTAACGAAAAATTCGTAAAGAATCCGGAAAAATCGCAAAACATACGAAAAAATCGCAAAATACCGATCATTACGAAAAAAACGCAATCGGACTCATTTCGACCCGTTCGTGGGTAAGTAAATCAGCCCCTTAGTATGATTATAGTTACAAACATAGCCAGTTCTGCATCAATTCAGCACAATCGGGGAGCCCCACAACCTTTGGTGCAAGACCTTCAGGTTCCTGATAACCAAGCGATGATCCAAATGTCCCGGCACTCGTTCAGGAGTCCTAGGCAAAGCTACTGACCCATGGTGAAGGCTCCCTTTTATACCAGAGTTCTTAGCAAACCCCCCTAACACCAAGTGCTTACTTGTGCAATATTATGTGCAAACTTTTGTCATGAACAAAAGATCTAACTATACAATTTTTTAGCTTTGTAGCAGGCCTTATTTGTTTCTCAAATGAGTTGTACATAGAGTGTGTTGTCTATATGCTGTCTGTTAGTTTATTCCAAGGATTATTATTTGCTGGGTAACAATACCTGTGTTTACTGTTTAGGGCTCTGGCACACGGGGAGATTAGTCGCCCGCGGCAAAACTCCCTGTTCGCGGGCGACTAATCTCCCCGAGTTGCCTACCCCTGCCATCCCACCGGCGAACATGTAATACTCGCGAGTCTTTTTCGGCGATTTCCTGAAATCGCCCCGCCGCGTCTGCCTTCCCGCCGGCGACTTACATGTTCGCCGGTGGATGGCAGGGGTAGGCCGCGGGCGACTAATCTCCCCGTGTGCCAGAGCCCTTGTACCTTGAACACTGGACAATAGCTGTCCCAAAATCTCCTGCTTTTACTGGACTCAAACCTAAGATTTGATTCATACTGTATGTCAAAGCAGATGTATATATTGTAAATCATTATAAAATCAATAGAAAATCCACCGTGCTACAAATGTATATCAACTTGTGGAACATTTACAAATAAGAGCACTTTGTCTTTAAGCATAATTGTTCCTTTAAACAATTCCACCATGTCTTTTCGCCTTCAGATTGTGTAAATCAAGATGTTCTGAGCTACAGTGCAGCTTTTCTTCTATATAGCAGTGACCTTTCTATGCTGTAGGTGGACTAGTTTGTGAGAAAATTCTCACTTAAAGATCATAGGCTGAGGAACACAGTTGATTTCATGAACCTTTTACTGAAAAATGGCAGATACTGGCCAGGCTAACAGTGTGTTTACAGACAGAATACCTCTGTGTCAGACTGACGCCTCATATGTCATACTAATATTACAGGCATGTTATGACAATCCAATACAATATCCTGCCTCCAGCCAAATGCCTAACAGGTCACTGCTCTTACTGTTAATGTTGCTGACAATATTTTAACTATTACTGAAGAGTTTTTCAATAAAATAACTTAGATATATTAGATATACTTTTTACAGATTTGTTTTTCACACTGCTATACTTATATAACTGTGCTATACATAATTATATGAGCAGAGTTAATTTGAGGCCTATGGATTATGCTTTTATTAAGGTTACTAGATAATCTGAAAGATCAGTTTATTAATGTCATTATGGGCACCTAAACTTCCTCTCTAGGAGGAGGTTCAAAGGCTATATGGAACTCCCTCTCTGAACTCCTTATAACTGTTTCTTGCCTTCACCATGCCACTAGGAAGGAAAACAAATCTTCAGCTATAGATAAATTATCCGTAGTGCCATTGGAAATCATGTGCAAAACAACCATATAAGCTGCTCAAACTTTATAAATGAACCCCGGTATTATTAATAATAATTCCAAATGTATGAGTATATAAGATTCTGTCAGCAAAGTATATACAGTGGAGGAAATAATTATTTGACCCCTCACTGATTTTGTAAGTTTGTCCAATGACAAAGAAATGAAAAGTCTCAGAACAGTATCATTTCAATGGTAGGTTTATTTTAACAGTGGCAGATAGCACATCAAAAGGAAAATCGAAAAAATAACTTTAAATAAAAGATAGCAACTGATTTGCATTTCATTGAGTGAAATAAGTTTTTGAACCCCTACCAACCATTAAGAGTTCTGGCTCCCACAGAGTGGTTAGACACTTCTACTCAATTAGTCAACCTCATTAAGGACACCTGTCTTAACTAGTCACCTGTATAAAAGACACCTGTCCACAGAATCAATCAATCAAGCAGACTCCAAACTCTCCAACATGGGAAAGACCAAAGAGCTGTCCAAGGATGTCAGAGACAAAATTGTAGACCTGCACAAGGCTGGAATGGGCTACAAAACCATTAGCAAGAAGCTGGGAGAGAAGGTGACAACTGTTGGTGCGATTGTTCGAAAATGGAAGGAGCACAAAATGACCATCAATCGACCTCGCTCTGGGGCTCCACGCAAGATCTCACCTCGTGGGGTGTCAATGATTCTGAGAAAGGTGAAAAAGCATCCTAGAACTACACGGGAGGAGTTAGTTAATGACCTCAAATTAGCAGGGACCACAGTCACCAAGAAAACCATTGGAAACACATTACACCGCAATGGATTAAAATCCTGCAGGGCTCGCAAGGTCCCCCTGCACAAGAAGGCACATGTGCAGGCCCGTCTGAAGTTTGTCAATGAACACCTGAATGATTCTGTGAGTGACTGGGAGAAGGTGCTGTGGTCTGATGAGACCAAAATAGAACTCTTTGGCATTAACTCAACTCGCTGTGTTTGGAGGAAGAAAAATGCTGCCTATGACCCCCAAAACACCGTCCCCACCGTCAAGCATGGGGGTGGAAACATTTTGCTTTGGGGGTGTTTTTCTGCTAAGGGCACAGGACAACTTATTCGCATTAACGGGAAAATGGACGGAGCCATGTATCGTGAAATCCTGAACGACAACCTCCTTCCCTCTGCCAGGAAACTGAAAATGGGTCGTGGATGGGTGTTCCAGCACGACAATGACCCAAAACATACAACCAAGGCAACAAAGGAGTGGCTCAAGAAGAAGCACATTAAGGTCATGGAGTGGCCTAGTCAGTCTCCGGACCTTAATCCAATAGAAAACCTATGGAGGGAGCTCAAGCTCAGAGTTGCACAGAGACAGCCTCGAAACCTTAGGGATTTAGAGATGATCTGCAAAGAGGAGTGGACCAACATTCCTCCTAAAATGTGCGCAAACTTGGTCATCAATTACAAGAAACGTTTGACCTCTGTGCTTGCAAACAAGGGTTTTTCCACTAAGTATTAAGTCTTTTTTTGTTAGAGGGTTCAAAAACTTATTTCACTCAATGAAATGCAAATCAGTTGCTATCTTTTATTTAAAGTTATTTTTTCGATTTTCCTTTTGATGTGCTATCTGCCACTGTTAAAATAAACCTACCATTGAAATGATACTGTTCTGAGACTTTTCATTTCTTTGTCATTGGACAAACTTACAAAATCAGTGAGGGGTCAAATAATTATTTCCTCCACTGTACCTATATGATTTTCTGAGCTTTAACATAAACATGATGTAAAAGCAAATCTTACTTATAATATAGTTATATTTTTTATATATTTTTCTTTCTGCTGTATGGGTTACTAAATGTTTTCATAGCTTACTGAAGGGACGGCATGATTACTTAGCCTAAGCTGTTGGTTCAGAAGGTAAGGAAGGCTTGTGGAAATTTCCTGTCAAGCATGTAACATTTGTTAGAAATAACAGAAGAAAATAGTCAGTGCTACTGAGCCACTATAACCTTCTTTTGTGCTCAGAGTTTATAAACTTTTTTAGAACTATGTCTTACTCTATTACACTATTATTTCTGATTTGTGTTAAGTTATATTCAAGAATGTGAAGTGCAGCTCAAAAATCAATACATTGCTACCTGCTTTAAAAAACAGAAGAGTCAACCCAATTGTTGTATTAATAGTTGTACTGCAATCCAGACTTCTGCATCACAATAGGCATTTGGGGTCTGGGGAAGCCAAATCTGCTTTGGTAGGGTATGCATTAAAATTGAGAAGCCCTTTCTGTAAACAACCCCACCTTCCATAATAGAAAATTGCCATTTTAAGAATTAAGGGTGGCCTCCTCTCTTCTAATCAGAATGGGTGCCCTTGTGTCTGCTGTAAGCACCTACTGGTTCTGTTCTGTTTTTTGTTTCCACACTTCCTGTTACAGTTAGAGCTGCATTATTCCTGGTCATGTGGTCTCTGAGGGAACACACAGCCTATCACAAAATGGTGGATCAAGGCAAAGGATGTAAAAGGGCAATATTTACAGAGTAAGTACCCTCTGAAGGTCCAACATTTGGTCAGGGCACCCTTAGCACAAAACAAGGCTCCAGGTATAGAAATATTGTGGTCATTCAGCCATAGTCCCAAAAATATCTAGAACAGCAAGTCACTGACATTCATCCTGAGCTTTCTGGTTTATCTAGCACAGCAAATAGGCATCCAACCCCAAATCTCATCCTAACCAACCTTCAGGCTGAGCATCCATCCAACCACTGCTTTAGGCTCCCCCCGAAAGCCACTTTGGAACCAATGCCCTATAGCCTGATAATGGGTTGTTATTATTCCAAAGAAGGTTTAAACTAGGACACCACAGAGAGTTACAGAGAGTAACAGCCTGTTTTAGACCAGTCTCTAGTTCAGATTTTTTCAGATTTGCTTTCATCTGCCATGGTATGGTACTTATAAATAGGTTTACGATCTCAGCCTGGCAATTATAGGCCAGTATGTTTGATGCTCGTGGTGGGCAAGTTACTGGAGGCTTGTTAAGGGACAACAGCCAAAATGTTCTGGAGAATTGCATTATGAGCAGTATTTAGCATGGGTTTATGAAGGACAGGTCATGTCAGACAAATTTCATTGATTTTTATGATGAGGTAAGTAAGAAGCTGGACAGTGCGGGTGCAGTAGATATAATCTATTTGAATTTTGCCAAAGTATTTGATACCGTTCCCCACAAACGACTGCTTTCTAAACTAAGGTCTATTGGTCTTAGTGAAGTCGTTTACACATGAATAGGAAACTGGCTACAGGATCGGGTACAGAGGGTTCACTTTTATTTAACTTGTTTATAAACGACTTAGGGGAGGATAATTGTAATCAGTGTTTGCAGATGACACAAAACTATGCAGCCCAGTCGATTCTATCCGGAATGTGGCATCCTTGCAGCAGGATCTTGACCAACTGGAAATCTGGGCAGCTAAGTGGCAGATGAGATTTAATGTGGATAAATGTAAGGTCATGCACCTGGGATGTAAAAATATACAAGCCACTTATACCCTTAATGGGACTGCACTAGGCAAATCCATAATGGAGAAGGACCTTGTAGATAAACTTGGCTGTAGCAAGGAATGCCAGACAGCAGCTCTGAGGGCTAACAAAGTAAACTGTATTAAAAGGGGCATAGATTTGCGGGAGGAGGGTGGCAGTTTTGGTCTCCAGTGATCAAACAGGATGTTTGAATTAGAGAGGGTTCAGAAAAGGGCAACTAAGATGGTAAAAGGTATGGAATATCTCAAGTTTGAAGAAAGACTGGCCAAGTTGGGGTTATTTACACTGGAGAAGAGGTGCTTAAGGGGTGATATGATAAGTATTTATAAATATACAAGGGGATCAAATAATAACCTCTCTAATGCGTTAATTACCAGTAGGTTCTTAGAGCAGACACAAGGGCACCCATTCTGATTAGAAGAGAGGAGGTTCTGTATAAATATTCAGAGAGGGTTTTTTTACAGTGAGGTGTGAAGTTGTTGCATTCTCTCCTTGCATCAGTTGTACTAGCAGATACATTAGATAGCTTCAAGATGGGGTTTGATGGCAAGTGTGGAAATTCAGAGTTTTGATCCAGGGTCCATTGGTCAGATTGACATCTTGGAGTCCCCCTCTGCTGCAAATTAGAGAGGCTTCAGATGGGGCTTTTTTGCCTTCCTCTGGATCAACTAGTAGTTAGGCTATATATAGACATAAAAGGTTGAATTGACGGACCATTTCCAGTTTAGCAGCAGGGTAACTTGTACACTGCAATGTGTGTGTGCCACAGTGTTCCCCCGTGGGTGGAAGCTCACTTGGTTTCAAAAGCTGCTAGCCTAGCAGAATTGTCATCTGCCCATCAATTGGCATAAATGCTTTATACTCGTTAAATTGCTAGTTTTCTGAAGTTACAACCACATTAAAGTTTTGTATTTGTTCTGTTATTACAAAGTGGAAAGGCGCTTCACTGAAAATCTCCTTTTCAATAGCAGGGAGGCACCGTAATACTGCTACAGCTGGCTGCTTGCCTTTTAAAGTCACTAAACAAATTAGGTTGCAGCTGTACCTGTACAAAGAGAGCGTGCAAGCCTTGCCACCAGGTCTGTCCAGTGTAAATGATGCACAAGATGTAGTTTTAACTGCATGTGAAATGATTTTCAGGGTAGTAGTATTACATGTAGGAGGTATAAAAGTGGAGGGACAGTGCGCAAGTGTCAAACTTAAATTATATTTTTTCTTTTGTAGTGAGGGACCTTTAAATCTGTGTAAAAAAAACAAAGTGGGGGGATAAATACAATTGTCTGCTTTTTAGACCCACTTCTGTGCAAAACACACAATATGTAGTTTTATGGCTATAAAGCTACATGTATAACATTGCATAATAAGCCAAGCAAGTTTGGTAAAAATGCATAGAAATTGGTGTCATCAGTAACATATGTAAAATGTATAAGTTATTAAAGGACTGTGCATGCCTGAAGTTAAGAGGCAGGGTAGGGGCCATTTACTTGCCTTCCCCCAGCCTGCCCTTCATAAACACAACATTAACAACAATTCAAACTAGTGTGTCATGGTCCTGGAATGATTGCAACTAGTGATAGGGCTCTAAATTCTCTTTCCTCAAATCAACTGATCAATCTTACCAGTACCACATTAAAGTACCACATAAGCCTTTCCTTGGCTATGCAATAGACATCCAGTGGTTTAACATATATGTTCATTGAGGATCATGGGTCAGGTAACAGCAGCCTTCATTCCCTATCATTTGAGACTCATGGGAAATAAATTTGCAGATTGTTAAATGCGTTCTACTAGTGAAATCAGCAACCCAGAAAAAAGAGCAGCTCTTAATCAATTGCATACAATTTTTTATTTATTTGGTTAATTTGCAAAGTGGAAAAATGTACAGATCTTTGGGGGTACTGCCACATGTTATCTTTATGGAACATTATTCTCTGTAAAGATCATCAACATTTTAATTTTACAGTCTGCATAATTGGACATCATGATGCCTGACAATAAAAGATAATACCTGGTGTGTACAAGATTCCCCTTATAGTCATTCCCCCATATATCCTCAGTGTAATGCTGTTATGTTAATCACACAGATACATTTGGCAAATCTCTTCGGAACATGTGGTTCCCCGAATCCCACAGTGCAGTGAGTCATCTCTGGAGATCTCTTGTTTCCAGTCATGCTAAGAATAAGAACCTTCTCAATTTATTTATAAGAGCTCTTGGTCCTACTAAACTTGTGATATTCTCATAAATCACTTGAACTTTATTGCAAGTGTGCCTTGGCCTTTTAAGACTGAAAAAGGATACATATTAGATGGCACTTCCAAGATGTTTTAGCTCTCCTTAAGGTATATCTAACATGTAGAAGGAGCTTCATGGAGTGCAATGGGGCCATTGTGTAATAAACTGGAATATTTTAAAATTACAGCATAAAGTGTTCCGTTATTTTATGTACTTTATTGGTTTCCATTTTAAATTGAAAGATTATATAAAGTTAAAAGTACATATGTTAACTAGTCAATCAAACTGGAGAATATATTTTGTTCATACAATCCTAAATTGTGTCCCAGGATTTGCTGTACTGTGGTGCTCATTTATTTAGTAGCAGTCACTGTAAATCTTCCTAGCATCTAGGATCAGGGGTTAACTGTGGGACTAAGTTCTATATAATCTAGTTATCATTGGTTGAAAACATGCAGATTCCTTAGAGGTTAGCCAATGAAACTCCCAGGACTGTAAAGTCACCCAGAAGTCTGCTCATACTAGACACAGAAAGGATTTGCAGAGACTATCAATGTATAACGCAGTACAGCGCAATCTTGCATGATAAATAGGGGTTTAACCAAAAAAGACTAAGTGCAATCTTGTACATTTAATAATTTAAAGGCTGCTACACTGGGATTCTGCACACATATTTGTATTTTACAGATATAGTGTAAGGTTTTTGTTAAGGTTTTTTTTTAATTGGATTATGTTCTCTGGATATTAGTTCAGCAAATAGGATATATACAGTATATACTGTATGGTTGAAATTCTCTTTATCATTTTTTTAATTCTGGGAATAATGTGACTAGAGTACTTCTAAGTCAATGCTAAGTGACATTTGTGATCCATCTTTGTTGCAGAGCATAGCGAGAGCATGTTAGACACCTATGTGCCTTCCCTCACCCTCCCTCATGAATAAAGTTCTACTAAACTAAGTTTGCAGGCTAAACAACAGAAACCAATAGAAACCATAGAAACCAATCAGATGCTTGCTGATTTATTTGTGACATTCATGATACTGGTGTTTGCTTTAATTTGTCTCTAATTGGTGTGATGTGTTTTACCATATTAATATCTAATATGTTTACTGCTCTTGGTTAGGTCTGTACTTTTACAGCTAAAGATTGCTAAATGCCTGTTTAAGATAGGGGCCCCTGGGAAGCAAACCTAACAGGTGGAGTGACAGGGACATGACCAGGTTGGCACCCCTGGTAGGTTTGTACAGTAGGTAGGGCAATATAGTTAACTAACAGGTGATGAAGCAAAAGTTGAGCAGCCATTTACCTGGCTATCAGAGGGAACGAACAGCTTTCCTCAGTGCTGTCACTGGGCTTGGGGATAGCACTAGCAAGTAGGTTACTAAGTGGTGGGTATAGGATTTCTTGTCCCAGCTATGGGGCTTAGTTAAGCTGCCCTGGGGTAGCTGGTAATCGTGAGGGGACACTGAAGTGAAGTCATAGGTCAAGTGTGAGAGATTATGCCCGGAGCTGGGTTTGAGTTAGAAGTCACAGTATGGTGGTGGGAAAATTAGGTCAAGTTATACTATGTGCTCATGTGCAGCTTATGTGCATAATTCTGACTCATTCAAAGTTGTAGTAGTATCATTCTGGGAGGTTAATAATATGTATGTTTATGGTTGTTGTTATTTACAGTATGTATATTTAGTAATCAAGTTGCAGCCTTTCGACCCACAATACTTGATGTCAGTGTGAGTTAATGGACGGGAATTTTCATATTGAGTCTCCACAAATCTTAAATAATAACACAGACCCTACATTAGAGACCCACACAGCACTGAAAGTGCAGTAGTGAAGGGAAGCATGCTGTTACAGAGACTCAGAATATATGCTGAGAGGGCAGAATGGATTTGGAATGTGAAGGGCTGCTGTAGGTGCAGGTGAAACAAATCATGCTGTAGGGCCATGTTAAAACCTCAGCACATAATTAATAAAATACCATCTCAGTTCAATCACAGGTGAAGCTGCATCTGCACATACAAGAACAGGTTTTTCTAGCAATGTGGTTTGCAGAGAAATGTAAAATGAAAAGCAAACTGTAAGACAAAACTGCATAAAATGAAATTTTTTTAAAAATGGCATTATACCATTACCTTGTCTAATTAAAGCATAAATATGACCTTTTTATAAGCAGACTGTGCCATATACAAACATACTGTTTTATTGTGTGAACAGTACATCGATTTTCTCTATATTTTCAAGTATAAATCTAATAGCTGCAAGTGAGTATTTACTTCTGTATTGACAGAGGTAAATACTCACTTACAGCAGTTTCTCTTTGTGCCCTTGTGTCCGCCTGTATCAACCAGTCAGCTATTAGCATTGTTTAGTCGAGTTAGAATAATGAAAGTAAATCTCTGACTGGTTGTTATAGTTTACTGTACAGCAGTGTTCCCCAACCAGTGGCACGGGAGCAATATGTTGATCACTAACCCTTTGGATGTTGCTCCCAGTGGCCTCAAAGCAGGTGCTCATTTTTTAATTTCTGGTAAGGAGGCAAGTTTCGGTTGCATAAAAAACGAGGATAATGCCACACACAGCCTCCTGTAGGCTGCAAGGCCACATGGGGGCTATTAAGTAGCCAATTATAGCTCTTATTGCTACCCCCAAGAACCTTTTTCATGCTTGTGTTGCTCCCCAACACTTTTTCAATTTAAATGTGGCTCGCGGGTATAAAAGGTTAGGGATCCCTGCTGTACAGGAAAAATTTTGTATTAGCAAATGAGACACACAGACTATGCGCTTGGATTTCTCCATCACTACTGAGTTTGATATTGGACATCATATTCATCAGCGAGAGTTATCATTTAAAATGTGTCACTTCACTTGCAGTAGAATAGAAAATGAGTGCAGAGAATTCTGAGTCTTTCAATGCTGAATTTATAATGATCTTCTATGTTGACTTCTATACTCCAGCTAAATATAATGAAAGGGTCCTGTTTGCACTGCCTGTCTAGCAGGACTGTTTCATTATCCACTACAGTCTGAAAAGTGCCGCTGTTAAGAGTGTTAACATCTGCTACCCATGTGTCCTCATGATACACTTCCTGTAGTGATTAGGTCAGTTACGATTTTACTATGCCCTAGGGCAGGGATCTTCAACCTGTGCTCCCCAGCTGTTGCTGCACTCCAACTCCCATGACAAGCAACAGCTGGGAAGCCACAGGTTGAAGGTCCTGATCCGTGGGAGAAATTGACACAGGCCACAGGATAAGATTCAAGTTACACTTAAAGGCATTACAGAGCAGCATGTAGTTGATGTCTAAGAACTAGTAAAGTTTTAGCAGTTTCTCATCTGATGGATCACCTGAACAAAGCGGGGTAGAATAAACTCTTGGCTAATTTTTGATCCTGGCCATTAGAAAGTAAGCTAAGGAACTGACTGGCATCATTTTTTATTATTCTTTATAGTACAGGTATAGGATCAGTTATCCGGAAATTACGGAAAGGTCATCTCCCATAGACTCCATTATAAGCAAAAAATTCTAATTTTTAAAACTGATTTCCTTTTTCTCTGTAGTAATAAAACAGTGCCTTGTACTAGATCCCAACTAAGATATAATTAGTTCTTATTGGAGGTAAAACAAGACTATTTGGTTTATTCAATATTTAAATGATTTTTAGTAGACTTAAGTTATGAAGATCCAAATTACAGGTCCCCAGGTCCCAAGCATTCTGGATAACAGGTTACATACCTTTACCAACACATTTAACATATATTGTTCATCTTTTACATTAGCCCTTGCCCCAGTGGACCTTATAGTACAGGTATGGGATCCCTTATTTGGAAACCCATTATACAGAAAGCTGTGAATTACGGAAAGCCCAGCCCATCTCCCATAGACTCCATTTTAATAATTCAGAATTTTAAAACTGATTTCCTTTTTCTCTGTAATAATAAAACAGTACCTTGTACTTGAGCCCAACTAAGATATAATTAATCCTTAGTGGGTTTAATTAATGTTTTATTGATTTTTTAGTAGACTTAAGGTATGGAGATCTAAATTATGGAAAGACCCCTCCGGAATACCCTTGGTCCCAAACATTCTGGATAACAGGTCCTATACCTGAACTGACTAGAAAAAGGAAAGTATTTTTTTGAATTCCAAGAACCAAGATGCCTTATAAGAGTGTAGTTGAACTACAGGTATGGGATCTGTTATCCAGAAACCCATTATCCAGAAAGCTCCAAATTACAGGGAAGCCATCTTCCATAGACTCCATTATAAGCAAATAATTCACTTTTTTTTTCAGTACCTTGTAATTGTTCTATACGAAAAATATAAAAACAATCCTTTCAGGTCTGCTCAATTTCCTTCTTAAAAAAAATTGCTGGTGCAAATTGTGAAGGCAGATTTACTGAAATTTGAATTGTCCTCACTTTTATTTTTTTAAACTTTGAATAAACTAATTTCCATGTCAGACATTTATAAAAAAAATCTCAATTCAAAAAGCACATGCAGGAAAAAGTCACAAAAAGTTGCAGAAAAGGTGCGAGAATTGCAACTTTTATGACTTGTCGCACGATAACCGTAACTTTTTCATAATGTCACGCAAAAGTCAGAGTCAAAAATCCAAAATCTAAAATTGCCAATCACAGTCCTTATTTTGTATCCACAAAGAACTTTTTTCATCCTTGTATGGCTTACCAACACTTTTTGAGTGTGGCTCACGAGTAAAAAAAGGTTGGGGATATCTGCCCTCGGGGATAGTTATTAATAAACTTAGACAGTGTTTTTCTCGGGGATATCTACACCCTTCTATTGTGTCAAACAATTCTTTTTGAGAATGCAAAAATTTAGGTAGTGAGGAAAAAGACACAGTTGCATCAAAAAAGTTGCGGATGAGTCAAAAACAACAAGGTCATGTCAAAAATCTGCGGTTGCATGAAAAAAGTCACGCGCATTAGAAAAGTCATGTGGTAGCTGTGTTATTCTGTCCAATACACTTACATTTTTTAATGAATACACCACAACTACCTCCACAGATGGTGCCATCTAGGCCTGATGTTGATGGGATGCAACATGTACATGCATCACAGTGTAAGAGATACAGCTGAAGTGTTTGCTTTCAGAAGCTGCCCTTTCCCTTCAGATCAGTCAGTGATGACAGGTGAAGTAATATATAATACACATGAGTCAGTGCATCCCTGTCATGATTCATGTTGGCAGAATATGGGATAGAGCAAAGCAAGTTTCACAAAACAAATATGCTATATGGTCTCTACTGTCTGGAGTTTAACCAAAGTAGGGACAATGTTCTTCAGAGTATCCCTTCCATAACAGTCATTTTTGCAGAGCACAAAGGTGTGTCACATGACTATGGCCCCTTATAACACCCTTATTAATTAAAACACATGAGTTCATCATTTGAATGATATGGCCACAGCGGTATTGTTTACAACTGTAATATGATAATATAAAAAGTCTATAAAAATGTCAGGTTCCTGTGCTGTACAAAAATGAGACAAAGATAAATCATTTCAGAACATTTTCCACCTTTAATGTGACCTATAAACTGTACCACTCAATTGAAAAACAAACTGAAATCTTTTAGGTGGAGGGAAGAAAACAAAAAAAAACTAAAATAATGTGGTGGCATAAGTGTGCACACCCTCTTCTAACTGGGGATGTAGCCGTGTCCAGAATTAAGCAATCACATTCAAAATCATGTTCAATAGGAGTCAGCATACACCTGCCATCATTTAAAGTGCCTCTGATTAACCCCAAATAAAGTTCAGCTGTTCTAGTTGGTCTTTCCTGACATTTTTTTAGTCGCATCCCACAGCAAAAGCCATGGTCCCCAGAGAGCTTCCAAAGCATCAGAGGGATCTCATTGTTAAAAGATATCAGTCAGGAGAAGGGTACAAAAGAATTTCCAAGGCATTAGATATACCATGGAACACAGTGAAGACAGTCATTGTCAAGTGGAGAAAATAGGCACAACAGTGACATTACCAAGAACTGGACGTCCCTCCAAAATTGATGAAAAGACGAGAAGAAAACTGGTCAGGGAGGCTACCAAGAGACCTACAGCAACATTAAAGGAGCTGCAGGAATATCTGGCAAGTACTGGCTGTGTGGTACATGTGACAACAATCTCCTGTATTCTTCATATGTCTGGGCTATGGGGTAGAGTGGCAAGACGAAAGCCTTTTCTTACAAAGAAAAACATCCAAGCCAGGCTACATTTTGCAAAAACACATCTGAAATCTCCCAAAAGCATGTGGGAAAAGATGTTATGGTCTGATGAAACCAAGGTTGAACTTCTTGGCCATAATTCCAAAAAATATGTTTGGCGCAAAAACAATACCACACATCACCAAAAGAACACCATACCCACAGTGAAGCATGGTGGTGGCTTTGCACAGGAGATGCCCTCGCATTCTGACAGATTTGGAGTGTTTCTGCAAAGAAGAGTGGGCAAATCTTGCAAAGTCAAAATGTGCCATGCTGATAGACTCATACCCAAAAAGACTAAGTGCTGTAATAAAATCAAAAGAGGCTTCAACAAAGTATTAGTTTAAGGGTGTGCACACTTATGCAACCACATTATTTTAGTTTTTTTGGTTTTCTTCCCTCCACCTAAAAGATTTCAGTTTGTTTTTCAATTGAGTGGTACAGTTTATAGGTCACATTAAAGTGGAAAAAGTTCTGAAATAATTTATCTTTGTCTCATTTTTGTACAGCACAGGAACCTGACATTTTATCAGGGGTGTGTACACTTTTTATATCCACTGTAGTAAACAATTAGATATAAACATTCACAATATTTAAATGCCATTATTTAACATTTTTCATCATATTACAACATTTTAACAGAATGTTGAGGCCCTTTGTCAGTCTGCCCTTCCAGGTGCAATTTGATGCCCACTAGCCACTTTCACCTAGATCAGCAGGCATGCTTGGCCTATCCATTTCACAACACTGCTCTCTAGCCACCCATTTCTGATCAATAAAAAAATCTCCAAAACTTTGTACCCTTTCTCCAAGGTAAACCCAGTAAGAGACCTGAAGTTAACTAGTACAATCTAACATCCGTGATAACTATGGAGAGTGTGTGGGGGTTCTTTAAAATGCTTCTGCTCTCTAAAATGGTGGATGGGTTCCCTACACTTAGCTATAAACCCTCCCATTACCTGATTAACCCTAAACAACCCACGTTAATCTACCCTCTGAGGGCCCAGCTCCATCATGTAGGCCAGTGATCCCCAATTAATAGCTCATGAGCAACATATTACTAAACAACCCCTTGGATGTTGCTCTCCCAAACCAGGTAGTTATTTTTGAATTCCTGACTTGGTGGCAAGTTTTGGTGGAATAAAAACAAGATTTACTTCCAAATAAAGCCTCCTGTAAGCTGATAGTGTGCATAGAGGCTGCCTAATAGCCAATCTTAGTCCTTATTTGGCACCTCCATGAACTTTTATGATGCTTGTGTTGCTCTCCAAGTTTTTTTACATTTGACAAATAATTGAACAAATAATTCACATACATTTAATCCTGCAAAGAATTTACACATTGCTTATTACACTAAGGAGAAAAACCATAACAGTTGAACGTCTGTAGTATACGTCATTTGCTTGGTTATGGCTATTGTTGACAGGAGCCTTTCTCCTCATTCAGCATTGTCATGCTTGGCTGCTGAGTATACACGCGTCACTTTAGGTGCCTTTTCTAAACAAGTGATTGATATAAAAGAAGTACAAACTCTCAGCATACTCGCCATGATGACGATGATATCACAAATACAATGAGGTCACTACACAATGGCCAGGAAGAACTAAAGAACTGTTTGTTGATTTCAAAAGGAAGCCTCCCACCAAAAAGAAACATGTTGTACAAAATACAAAAAAACAGATAAATATAAAATGTTTTTCTGACTCCAACTAATAAAGTGGATCTGCAAAACACAAAGCAATACAATTCCATTATTGCATAGGGGCTTATTTAGGAACACAAGCACTATTTGCAAAGTACTCAAAAATAAAGAAATTTTTGGACTAGGGCTGGCTAGGCACCAGGAGAAAACCCAGCGGGTCCTGGCCCTTAAGGGCCTCTGACAGAGGACCGCTAATTTTTAAATTTCTGGTTAGGAGGCAAGTGTTGATTGCATAACAACCCAGTATAATTGCCAAACAGAGCCTTCTGTAGGCTTCCAGTCAACATAGGGGCTATCAAATAGCCAGTTATAGCTCTCATTGGCATCTCCAGGAACTATTTGTAATGCTTGTGTTGCTCTCCAAATCTCCAACATTGTTGTTCCTATAATTCATTGGTTTTGTGCCTAAACTTGATACAAAAGTAGAAAACACAAAGTAAAAAAAGTAAAAAAAAAACAATACATGGGAAGTGGTTTAACCAAAAATAATCAGTACAAATAGGCAGGTTCTGGAGGGCTATGCATGGTCATGCTATCTATGGTACTAGTAAATCTAAGTAATGACAGACTGATGTGGGGCTTCCTTGCACTAAGCAAGGGGTCAGAAAGGAAGTGCTGTAAGCAAAAGAAAGAAATGAAACTGTTCAGATCATATTATACTAGCTAAAGGCAGTACCCTGTGTTACATCTCTTACCTTGCTTACCTCTGACCTTGCCTATTCCCACACCTCTTTGTAAGACTGTAAGCTCTTTTGGGCAGGACCCTCTTTACCTTCTGTATTGGTTATTGGTTGCTTTGTATGTAATTCTGTATGTTGAATGTATAATCCTATTTATTGTACAGCGCTGTGGTCTATGTATTTAGAAAAACATGTTAATATTAATAATAATAATATTGGAAATCAATGCTAGATCTTAAAGTTATCTGACTTTATATATGTAGATAGGCTGGTCTGTGTAAACATGGGTGGAAATACAGGACTACAATCCCCCACCCCGACAAACTTTTATAAGAACAATTGATTTTTTTACCAGCTCTCTATAGACGTTCAACCTGAATGCAACTTTTACAGATTCAGAGGTGAAGTAGCACTTATTGCACAACAAAGCACCTTAAAGAATAAAACCTCACAAAAAAGGAAGAGAGAGAACAAATCTATGGTGTCAGATATAGTGTAGAGCAGAAACAAACTTGCAGAATGATCCCAGAAGTGTTCAGCGCTTCCTTCCTCATTCTTATTAAGTGCTTTGTGATTATGCATAATCAGCTCTTATAAAACACCAAATAAATGACTTCTAGACATTTCACAGAACCATTAACCTACTTGCGTGAAACTTTCTCAGTTCCAGGATCATAAAGTCATTACATGGTGCACTTTTACATTTTTTGTGGTGTTAATGGATAGTTTTTTTTGTTGTCATTTGTGGTTTGTTTTATTTGGTTCTTTCCATCTGTTACTTTTTTTAATGTTCAGTAATGTACAGTTTTTTACAATACACAGATTAGGCGTTGCCAGTATACACAGGCATCAGAACACTGCAAAGAAGGCTTGTTAAGTACCCATAATAAGCACACAGAACTGGAAAGTGAAATGTATTTTTCTTTTTTGCTCCCTTTTTGGAGCGGGGGCAGCCCCATAGCATTTACTGCACTGCCTGCTCACCTGATACTTACAGCTTTTTGTCACTGTAGGAGTCTCTCAGAGGTCAATAAATTTGCCTGAAATCAGACTTGGTGACTAGCTTGTTAATTCTGGAATTTGGCTTATTGATGTATACACTAGTTTAGTTGTGAACACTTTTAACATTTCTGAGAGCAGGGTTAAGCACTAGACGTATTAAAATATTTGCAGTATCCCTTTTGTTGTATTTCTCTGGAAAATGCTCTCTCTTTTTCTATAAAATTTTACAATAACCCCAGGGGTACTTTATGGCTGCATTGATGTAAGAGTTCCTTATTTAAACAGATAAACTGAAACTTAGGAAAGCTTCTTGTTGCTCAACCCCTGATTCTGTGCAAAACCAACAGTGATTAACACTTATGAGAAAGAAGCAAGAGTCAGGGAAATCGCACGGGTTAGCTCCAGGCTGGTGTATGTAGATTAGCCTGTCAGACAGCGATCCTCCCACAGGCCAGAGGCAGGAGGAAGTTCCTACACTGACATCACGCTGGGGCTGACAGAAAACAGGCTATGACTGTACAAAGTAGAGAAGTGTGCTGATGTGTGTAGCCAGAGAGAGAGGGGGGAAGGCAAGGACAGAAAGCCCATGATGAAGGAACACTGTACAGCTTACAATACTGTGTGCCTCAGCTGTGGTGGGACTGAATCCACCATGCAGACCCTAGAGGAGCTGGAGCCTGATTACATGTCAATGTGCTTATTTGCAGAGGATTCCTATCAAAAAATTGCAATGGACACTTTAGAAGAACTTGACTGGTGCTTGGATCAACTGGAGACTATCCAGACCTACAGATCGGTCAGTGAGATGGCATCTAACAAGGTAAGGTACCAGCTACCTGGGGATGTGCTTTTCTGTGTGTAACAAGTTACTCAAAGAGGAATGTTACTCGTTTATATTACAAGTGTTTAAATTTGGCTGAGTTTATAATGAGCGTGTGGCTGACTTTTATGCTACAGGTATAGGATCCATTATCTGGAAACCTGTTATCCATAAAGTTCTGAATCACGGGAACACCATCTCCCATAGACTCCATTATAAGCAAATAATTCTGATTTTTAAAAGTGATTCCCTTTTTCAGTAGTAGATTTCCTTTTTCAATACTTTCTACTTGATGGTACAAGTATCCGGATGATAATCCTATACCTGTATATATATATATATCACATTGGAATATCAGACATCTTTATTACGTATGATACACTGAAATTAATACAGAAACATATGATTGATGTTCATTTTTGAAAGTCTGACAGCAATCCATCAGTTGTATGTAATCTCTGTTTAGATTTGATTGAAGTTTGCGTATAAGGCTTTGGTGTTTGACTAAAGATTATTTACAGATTTCAGCCTGCCATGTCAAGGGAGAAGAATCATGGATTGTACAGATTGCAATTGCAAACAAATTCACTTGGATTACAAAAAAAAGTTTTGAATAGTGTAACTACTTCCCAGTTTTCCCAGGACTTTCCTGGTTTCAGCCACTAGGAATTGAATTGATACATCTGAAGCACATACCATTAATTAATCAGTGGGAATAGTTTCCTATTTCTGTTTGGCAGTATTTGCCATTTAAAGAGGCGCAAGTAGTGACTTTTGTGCTCTAGAACACATCGTGTCCCGGTTGTTTGCTTCAGAATTATAGGATTCCTAGATTTAAAGTATTCTAGGATGTAATTAAGTAGTTAATGTAATTTCTGATATTTTGCGTTTCAGTAATTATTATATAGAAAGAGTTTTACAAACGTTGAAAGTAATGTTCTAGCAGTCGGTTGAATGAATACTTTTTTCTTCTTTATTATTTGCTTTCTCAAAATTCTAAACAAGAACTATCCAATAAGACATTGTTGCTGGTTCATGTAATTAAATTTTGCACCATAGTTTACCCATAGCAATGAGTTTGCACACACAGGTTACCAATAAATGCTACCTTCAAATGTGTTGCTGTGAGTCGAATTTTTGTGACTTTTATTACATTACCTCAAAATTTGCCAAGATGTTATATAGTAAACAGTTTATTAGAATATAATTTGACTTTGGGAATTATTAATCAATCCCAAATCCATACTTTATCATTTGATAATCTTTATTTTAATGCATGGAAGTGAGTGACTGAATAACTGCATTGTGACCTAGTATGGAATTTCCTTAGAACTATAATCAACAGGTTCTGTAAATTCGCCTAATCCACAAAAAAGTAACTTGCTGTGTCCATTCTGCAAAGCAAGCATAGGCAGATTGATAAATTGATTCCATACGGTATGTACCATCCAGGCACCTACCACGTGCATGTACTGTTCCTTATTTGGCCCTAAGATAAAGGGTACTTAAAGGGTACTTCAAAAGATTTGTATGGGCTTACTCACTTCTAGCAATGTTTCTAGAAAGAATTCAATTTCTTTTTAGTAATATCTTGTAATACTAGAAGATACTTTCTGCACACACAGAACAAAAATCTTGAAAACCTTTAGTTCATTTTGAACTAAGTATAAGTGAATTATATGTAATTGTGTGTGTTTTGTCTATCAATCTATCTATATACTATATATGTATTTTATATGTAATTGTGCGTGTTTATAATTTTGATAAAAAGTACAGCAGTCTTGGGACTAAAATCAGAGTAGAACTTTTCTTTTAGTGAGAACAATGTTGCAGGAATTTTTCTTGACAACTGAACAAATGATACCACTTACAGAAATAATTTTCGCCGATTTTTTTAAAACTTAAGAGGGAGATAATTATGTGCGTTTATGTATATGGGTTTTTTTTTGTAAAGTGTAATGAAGAATACCAAAGTTGAAGCATGCGGTGTATATAGATTATACATACAACTACAAACATGCAGTGAACAAATGGTTCACGTGCACAATGAGAGAAATCTTCTATACTGCATGATTCAGCTTAGATATTGAGCAAAAACCGTGCCATTTATATTAGGGATGCACCGAATCCCGGATTTGGTTCTGGATTCAGGCCAAATCCAGCCTTTTTTTGATGGATTCGGTCCCGTCCGAACGGAATCCGAATCCTAATTAGCATAAATTAGCATATGCTAATTAGCATTCAGAAAGGGTTAACTTTTAGGGGGGGAAATTGCGCCGTGCATTCCCTTCCCGATCCTAATTAGCATATGCTAATTCGGATTTGGTTTGGGATTTGGCAGAATCCGGCAGGATGGGTTTAGGATTCGGCTAAACCAAAAAAAGTGGGTTCGGTGCATCCCAAATTTATATCTGTCCCGATGGAGTGCTTGTGGTAGTAGTTTCTTTAGAAGATGCCATAACTGAGACATGCTATCTGGCAGCTCTCACTTGTACAGTATGTATAAAAGTTCAAAATTCTTATTGGAAAGTTACTGTGTTCCTGAAGACAGGGCCTTGTATGTTTGTAGTAGGAAAAACAGATATTCAGCTCTTATGGCTCAGACACTGACGAGAACAACATTCTATCTGCAGAATATGGTGGTGCTCTATAAAGTATATATATTTTTAAATCCAGTACTGTTCTGTAGAAAAGTCACCTTTCTACTTTTCTATCTAAGTAAACATTAATGGCAGACATGCCCTACTTTCTCCTTACTAGACATCTTATAAAGATCTGCAGCGCAGTAAGTCTGCCACAGTATTTTGCAGTAGCTACTGATAAGCTCCTAGGCTGTGTGCCATGCTTTGCGCAGGAGATAAAGGAACAGGAATGCCTTAACTTTGATAAGGGTGCGATAGAAACACTCTTCTTATTCAAATAAAACCGACGTTTGTTTTGAAAACAGGATGTTTTGGAATAAGAGGAAGGGAGAGAGAAAAAGCTTAGAAAGGAAGAAACAGGCAAAGGCAGCAGGATCCATGCAGCAATCACACTGTAAAACGTGACCCATCTTCCTGACCTTGTGCTCTCCTAGTTCCTGGCCCTGCATTACCCCAGCCAAAGTACGTCATGTCAGTGTGTTAGTGGGCATGGTACAGCTGTTAGAAGTGTGACTCCAATTTCCTGGCTCCTTCCTGACTTGGCCAAAAACTACAGAATTGCACCAACAAAGGAGCCAGACTCTATTCAGGCTGAGAGAGATTTGTAAAATCGATTCAAGATGTTACACAAGTTTAATTCAGGCATGTTTGGGAGGAATCGTACCAGCAGAAGTAAATTGTTTAAGAAAATGAGCGTTTATATACACTGTGCAGCTTGATATTTCTTTAATAATTATTCATTCTTTTATAATAAGTCATATTTTTATATAGATATCTCAAACAGATGTGTGTTTTAGGGTGTTTATATGTGTGTCTGTATGCTTATGTGTGTATTTGTATGTGTCTGTTTTTTTTATATGTGAGTGTGTGTATGAATGCTTGTGTGTGTTTGTTAACATACTAAATAGAGCTTTATTTTAGTAGAAACCCACTGCCAGATTTTCAGATAAAACATGTTCTAGTCTACTGCAATAACATAATAGGGGGTACATGTAACACAAGCAGCATATTCATATGTTTTTATTATGTAAGTACGTTTTAGATAAGGTATTTTTCTTTATCTAGACAGAGTAAAATGCACCCAGGGTGAATATATCTTTTGACTTTTATCATTGTTTGCAGCAATTATAAGCATGTTTGTTTTTAAGAAAGACTTAAATTCAGGCTATTAGTGCCAGCTCAAAAAATCCTTAGCTGTGAAGTTGGCCATACACTGAAAGATGCACTTGTTTGGAGGTTGCAAAACAAGAGGATCTTTCCTCAATATGTCCACCTTGAGTTAGGCAATATTGGATTGATCCAATCCTTTGGCCCTCGGGCAAAACAGTCGACTCACTCATTGAGGGATGCAGGCCGTCTCCAAGAGCATGCAACCTAAATACTAATACTGTGAAATGACATAGATACCAAAGTTTCTCTAATGAATATATATATATAGTGATTGCAGGTTCATTTTGTAACCTAATAAATGTGGGTGTATATAGTTGTTTGTGTTCCATGTTCCATACAGGACTCTTACGCAAAGTTACTTTGTTGTATTTGCTGTATTTGAGATGTCATTGTCTAGAGATAGACTACCAAAAATCTGTACAGAGGCTAACAAGACAATAGGTTATTGGAACTTCCTCTGCAGCCCTTTTCCAACAAAAACATTCTGATGACTTCATAGGTGCATTGCTCTGGAGCCTGATATACAGGCTTTTTAGTCCTGAGAGCAGTGCAGAACTAATAAGACCTTGATATATAAACGGACCATTAACAAAAAAGAGCATACCAATACGCACAATAAACATATAATTATATTCTTAAGAACTTGACCAGTCTCAAAAGAAAAAGAAATATCTGAATTTTTCTTAGTTCAAATGGTCTATGCTGCAACCTGGAAGCAAAAATCTGCAGCCTTCTTAATAGTTCATTCTTACTACATATCAAAAGCCATTTATGCAGAGACCTTTTATCTCTTTTATGTAGTATGGGAACATCTGATCTTTAAAAGTAAGTTTGTGGTCTTATGCAATTAAAGTGCTGTGCGTGGGCATACTGTCAAATGACAGTATTGTAGGTCATGTATTTCTGCTGATCGTGAGATCTCCAATTTTTTTTGTAGTAGTAAATCTAGAAAAGATTTTAATGCTGTTTTCACACAGGAGTCGACCTCAGTTAAAGGTTAAAGGAGCCAGTCAACAGAACAGAAGTTGGTTTGAGGTTCATTTTACTGGAGATTCTTGAAGTGGTCGCATGCAGGTCGTTACAGGAAACTCCAACCCAGTATAAGCTTTTTGGCTGATCAACATACAGAATTATTTCATAAGCATTAACTGGCCCTTATTTTATGTGTCTTTTTTTGTCAGTAGAGCTAGTCGTGTCCGAATGTATTTTTTTTTAGTTACGCTTTTATTATGAACACAAACTGAATATTATTTACAACAGAGAAGCTATCTGGAATATCACTATAAAACTGAATAATATACCAGTTATTGCAATGTATTCTCAAAATAATTCTCAACACAGGGTCAGAGAAAAACTTAAGAGATGTAACTCCATCAAGTTAGTGCAGGGATATTAAAATGCATTCAAAATACAATTATGTATTATTTATGTAGATTTTTGCTTTAGAATCTATTGATAGGGCTACTTATACTTGTAGACTGACACGTAAACAAAGATTTTGGAGTGATATAAGTCATATGCCCTGACTACGTGCAGAATCCAGAATCTACACAGACTCACCAGAAGAAGGAAGTTATGTCCTCAACAATAGGAAAGGGCATTTCTGTCAACAAGATGGGCAAAACTACGTATTGTGCTTATTAACATGGTCATAATCCATGCAAGGGTCTTTTAGAGCCCCAAGAATGTCCTCTGCCAATGACTATTGACGCTTTGTTGGGCAAAGAGCCAAATGCCTATGTGCCTCCCTGCACAGCTCACCAGCATCATTTGTTTTGTTTGACTGCCAGTTTAGATATTGTGCCCACTTGTACGTGATGTTTTCTTTTACTGCTGCCAAGTTGTTTAGTCTTTCCTTTAGTGTAGCTTCCTTCACATGACGGTCCTTAGGATAATAGAACTTCCCAGAATCATTCCTTGATAATTTATTTAACACTTTTCAAGTTTGTTTTTTTGCTTTCTCTTTCAAGTAATTGTACATCCTTTCTAAGAACAAATGAAATGAAATGTACACACACACTTGAATAGAGAGAATCAGGTAAAATAAAAAAGGCCAATGCACTCCAAAGTTTTTCTTTGAAGAATGCAAAGACAGTAAGGAATAAATAAGCTGACCTCTTGCACCAACTGAAAAAAATAGTAAAAAATAGATATAAAGGAAAAATTTGGAAAAGCAAAATCCTTACCACTGCCATTATCTCATCACTATATTTTTAAAATATTATTTTTAAATAATAATATTTATCAACATACTTGTTTGTATATGGTCCCCTTGCCATACCTATATACTAACTAATCACTGTGTAGAGAGTACTTTGTAAAAATAATCCTAAAACAATCACGCTTTTACATCAACTTGACTTGACTATACAGTACCATATATTAATGTAAGTTTGTACTAGAGAAGCCAGTGAGAAGATTATTTGTATTAAATGTAAACTCTCAGGTTTGTAGATATTAGTCAGCACGGCAACTTGAATTTGTTTTAGAGCAGTGCAGGTTCTCCAATGGCCACTTCTCATTGGTATATAGTTACATAGT
The DNA here is from genome assembly GCF_000004195.4 of Xenopus tropicalis. Lineage (NCBI taxonomy): Eukaryota > Metazoa > Chordata > Amphibia > Anura > Pipidae > Xenopus > Xenopus tropicalis. The sequence continues at coordinate 83,976,678 of NC_030680.2, read as the reverse complement.
TACATAGTTACATAGTTACATAGGGTTGAAAAAAGACCATTGTCCATCAAGTTCAACCCATCCGAGTAAACCCAGCACACAACCTATACTAACCAATCTATACACTCAAATACATAAACTATATATATACAACCAGTAATACTAACTGTAGATATTAGTATCACAATAGCCTTGGATATTCTGCTTGTTCAAAAACTCATCCAGGCCCCTCTTAAAGGCATTAACAGAGTCTGCCATTACCACATCACTAGGAAGGGCATTCCACAGCCTCACTGCTCTCACCGTGAAAAACCACCTACGCTGCTTCAAATGGAAGCTCTGTTCCTCTAATCTATAGGGGTGACCTCTGGTGCGCTGATTGTTTTTATGGGAAAAAAGAACATCCCCCAACTGCCTATAATCCCCTCTAATGTACTTGTACAGAGTAATCATGTCCCCTCGCAAGCGCCTCTTTTCCAGAGAAAACAACCCCAACCTCGACAGTCTAACCTCATAGCTTAAATCTTCCATCCCCTTTACCAGTTTAGTTGCACGTCTCTGCACTCTCTCCAGCTCATTAATATCCTTCTTAAGGACTGGAGCCCAAAACTGAACCGCATACTCAAGGTGAGGCCTTACCAGGGACCTATAAAGCGGCAAAAATATGTCCTCATCCCTTGAGTCAATGCCCTTTTTTATACAAGACAGCACTTTATTTGCTGTAGTAGCTACAGAATGACACTGCCTGGAATTAGACAACTTATGATCTACAAAAACCCCTAGATCCTTCTCCATTAAGGATGCCCCCAACACACTACCATTCAGTAGATAGTTTGCGTTTATATTATTCCTACCAAAGTGCATAACTTTGCACTTGTCAACATTGAACCTCATTTTCCAGTTTGCTGCCCAGTTTTCCAATTTTGTCAAATCGCTCTGCAAAGCGGCAGCATCCTGCATGGAACTTATAGTTTTGCACAATTTAGTGTCATCAGCAAAAATAGAAACAGTACTCTCTATGCCCACCTCCAGGTCATTAATAAACAAGTTAAAAAGCAAAGGACCAAGGACTGACCCCTGCGGTACTCCACTAACCACACTGGCCCAATTAGAAAATGTTCCATTTACCACCACTCTTTATCTAACCAAAAACAATCTGGAACAGCACCGCTTTTGTTCTTTTTAAAATGCACAATTCTTTGGGTATTACAGCAACGTTTCAGGCCATGTGTGGCCTTTTATCAAGCTTGACGTAAATGTAAACTTTCAGGTATCATAGATTACTTTACTATATTTTTCAGAGCTTGCAGAACTGTTGTTTCCCGTGCACCACATCTGCGAAACTATTGACGTCACTGCCTAGCCACAATAATGATAAAAAATGGGTTCTCAGAACCACTTCCTATGACACATGCTTTCAGTTGTGTGGTTTATATGTGTGGATTTAAAGCCCTAATTTGCTACCCAAGTCTATATAAAAGAGCAATGAAATATATTGTTTTTTTTCTGGTACTTGTGGAAGATGTTATGAATGTTGTTCATTTTGTTTGAAACACACACATCCCAAAAAGTCTGTTCTTCCTTTTTTCTTTATAAAACCCTCAATATTGTACATATATATGTTTTTGCTTTCAAGAATGATATTTGTCAGTTTATAAAGGAAGGGGACAGACTCCGTTTACAATTAGAGTATTTCTTTTGTTCATGGTTAAATGCTGATCCATAGCCTTCAGAGCAACCGTGCTGTCTTTTGACACACACATTAAAGGGAAAAGGAAGTCTGGAGAGAATGCATCATCAAGTAATGTCTCTTGAAGGAGAAATAAATGGAAAAAAAACATAACTTAGGTACTGTATGACACATTGAAGCTTTTGGTGGTGCACCAGAGAGCAACAGTTGTATATAAGAAAAGTCAGGTCTTGTGTGCATTCTTATTTATATTACAACTGTCACAAATACAATCAGATGCTAATGCACATAGGGGCACAGAGCACTTATATCTATAGACATGCACTGAAATTACAGTATTTTAACTGTACAATGGGGTACAAAGTGGGTACCAAATTTTGTTCAGACTCACCCAGTCACACAGTTAATATACACTTGCATCTGATTTTATATGTATGCAGTCAGGATGACTTTTTATATATCATGGATGCAGGGCCGCCATCAGAAATCACGGGGCCCCTCACAACAAAATTTTCAGGGCCCTCCTCCTCCTCCCACGCCCTGCCCCCTAATGGCCCCTCCCCCAGTGACCCCTCCCATCAGTATAAGGGACACACAAACATTGGTAGCCAGGGCCCACCTAATACATTGGTGCCCAGCAACAGTGCCCCCCTAGTACATTGGTGCCCAGCAGCCCCCCCTAGTACATTGGTGCCCAGCAGCAGTGCCCCCCTAGTACACTGGTGCCCAGCAGCAGTGCCCCCCTAGTACACTGGTGCCCAGCAGCAGTGCCCCCCTAGTACACTGGTGCCCAGCAGCAGTGCCCCCCTAGTACACTGGTGCCCAGCAGCAGTGCCCCCCTAGTACACTGGTGCCCAGCAGCAGTGCCCCCCTAGTACATTGGTGCCCAGCAGCAGTGCCCCCCTAGTACATTGGTGCCCAGCAGCAGTGCCCCCTAGTACATTGGTGCCCAGCAGCAGTGCCCCCCTAGTACACTGGTGCCCAGCAGCAGTGCCCCCCTAGTACATTGGTGCCAAGAGCAGTGCCCCCCTAGTACATTGGTGCCAAGAGCAGTGCCCCCTAGTACATTGGTGCCAAGAGCAGTGCCCCCCTAGTACATTGGTGCCAAGAGCAGTGCCCCCCTAGTACATTGGTGCCCAGCAGCAGTGCCCCCCTAGTACATTGGTGCCAAGAGCAGTGCCCCCTAGTACATTGGTGCCAAGAGCAGTGCCCCCCTAGTACATTGGTGCCAAGAGCAGTGCCCCCCTAGTACATTGGTGCCCAGCAGCAGTGCCCCCCTAGTACATTGGTGCCAAGAGCAGTGCCCCCTAGTACATTGGTGCCAAGAGCAGTGCCCCCTAGTACATTGGTGCCAAGAGCAGTGCCCCCTAGTACATTGGTGCCAAGAGCAGTGCCCCCCTAGTACATTGGTGCCAAGAGCAGTGCCCCCCTAGTACATTGGTGCCAAGAGCAGTGCCCCCCTAGTACATTGGTGCCAAGAGCAGTGCCCCCCTAGTACATTGGTGCCAAGAGCAGTGCCCCCCAGTACATTGGTGCCAAGAGCCAGCCCCCCTAGTACATTGGTGCCCAGCAGCAGTGCCCCCATAATTCAGTGTGCCCCGTGGCCCCCCCTAATACATTGGTGCCCAGTAGCATTTTACTTCTGCTCTTCGGCGGCTTCAGCAGCATCTTCCCCTCACGCGCGCCGCCTCTGCACTTCTGCCTACACGCGACCGCACACAGGCCCTTTTATAACGTTGCGCCCCGTGCGTACTGACGTCACCCGTACACACGGTGTGCAACCAATGACAGGGCCCGGATTTTATTAAAGGGGGCCCGAGCTACTAAGAAAAACTGTAGCATCGCCGGGCCCCCTTTGAAAGTAAAAATTGCCCGGGCCCGGGACAGTTGTACCCGCTGTGCCCCCCTGATGGCGGCCCTGCATGGATGTACATGATGCTTGAGGCATAGTAGATAATGTATGTATATAGTCAGTAAGACAGAATGGCAACAGTAATAGATTAGATCTGTGTTGCCCATCCGATCCGCTCATCAATTATCTAGAAGTAGAACTCCCAACTACCACTGATTGCTGAAGGGCCACAGAGCAGACCTTTCAACTATATCCAACTGTGTCCAACATTGCTGGTTTTTGTATTTAGGAAGAGCTGAAGGGCCACAGAACAGACCTGCTGCTTTTTATAAATAATGGGTCCCCCTAAAATCTGTTTTGCTTTGGGCTTAGACAGTCCTTCTACCCCTAATACAAAAATGCAGTGCAAATGTTTAATATTTTGGCAGAGATGCAGAAATGTAGCAGAGATGGCTTTGATGAGGAAAACAGTGAGGCAGCTGGCCTGGATCTGAGCATCTTTTCTATGCATGTGTGTTTGTTCAGGGATTTTTTCTGCTTTTACTGTCAGACTAAGTTAGGCAAGAATTCATTAAATGGATATTCACACAACATTGCTCACTGATCTGTGCAAACAGCACAATGTGAGTTTCCCCTGAAGGTATTTCCAGCAAAAGGCAGCAGGACTCAGGAAAGAGAAGCATTAAGGGGAATCTTTACCATTCTTTTAGCTCTGCATCTATACACACAAGCTTGTACTTGTAAGGTTGTTTGTGGGTATGCATTTCTTTGAGCACATATGTAGTGTATATTATATTTTTGCCTCTTGTTGCTGAATATGTGCCCTTGGTCCAGTATAGTGTTACAGAAAATCTATCAGTTGTATCATATGATCTAATAGCGGTATCGGATCCCTTATCCGGAAACCCGTTATCCAGAAAGCTCCGAATTACAGAAAGCCCGTCTCTCATAGACTCCATTTTAATCAAATAATTCAGAATTTTAAAACTGATTTCCTTTTTCTCTGTAGTAATAAAACAGTACCTTGTAATTGATCCCAACTAAGATATAAATAATCCTTATTGGATGCAAAATAAGCCAATTGGGGCTAATTAACCTTTTATTGATTTTTTAGCAGACTTAAGGTATGGAGATTAAAATTACGGAAAGACCCCTTATCCGGAATACCCTTGGTCCCGAGCATTCTGGATAACGGGTCCTATACCTGTACCATGATACACAGCTTTTACTACAATGATATCTATGTAAAGTATTACAGCAGGGGCAATCGGGAGACACAAACTCACTTAATATGTCTGTAGACTCTTTGCAGCATTGACTCTACACTAGTATAGGTTTGTGCACATAAGAATTCTATGGTTCTGTAACTCAGCTGGTTTGCTTTATAGAAGATGCCACAAACTGTGACCTTGTTGCAGATATAGTAGGGCATCATGTCTATAGCAAGACTTACTGTTAGTTTTGTTTCTTTATTTTTTCTGAAAATCGAGGTTTTAATATGGGTTCTTCTGCAAAGAGCTGGTTAAGTGTGGTTTCTCCAATACAATTTCTGCTACAGGATAGCTTTCAAATTAACAATGGTGCACACCTGAACTGAAACAAGAATGAGATCCTTAGTCAATTGTATACTGAATTAGGTCAGGAGGAAGCACCCTAGCAAGTTATTTTACTACTGATAAATATAAACCCAAAATAAAACAGTTCCCAGGGTTTCCACATTATAGTACAATGTATATCCCATTCATGAAAGGAATTGGACCATTCTAGCAATTATCTCTATATATTCTGTCCCCCCACAAATAAATAATACACTGTGCATTCATTTTATTGTGCATGCATAAACAAATATTGCAAGGGTTAATGAGCAAGGGAATGCCTTGGAATTCCAGAGTCAGAATTCTTTCAGGAACACCATTTTAATGAATGATTTAATCTAACAGAAGCCTTACAGTAGAAGCTGACTGTCACATGATGCAGTTGCTATGGCAACAGAACAGAAATTGTCTGTTTGAACTCCCTCCTGTAGGATCTCTGGGATTTTACACTGCAGATCTAGGTTCCCACTAAACGCCTCTTGTTTTTTTTGTAGACCAGATTGGAAAGAGGTGATGTCATCTCCAGCCATCTGAGATGAATTATTTAACACTTCCCTAAAAAACACAACGGATGCAACCATTCCATATGGGTGGGAGGGGGGAGTTTATTGCATCAAAAACTGCCCAAAATCTATTGAATATCTTAAAATACCAAATATACATAAGCTGCCATCCTAAGTTTGCATAACCATACAGACATTCACCACAAGTTAATATATTCATTAAAAAATCTTTTACAAATTGTTATATGTGCATTTCTGTGTGAATTGTTGGCATTTATTAAATGCTCTCTAAGATATAAAATTATTAATTATTCATAGCATATTTCATTATTCCGTTGTATAGAAAAACAAAAACAAAAATACAGGCACACAGATGAGTCAGTAATATGCAGGGTTTCCCTGTGTGTTTGCTATTATATTCTGGATGCTAGGAAAATCCTAAGGGTTAAAATACCCAGGATGAGAAGTGCCACCTACAGGGTAGCTTTGCTCTATTCAATTATGCAAGGGCTTCCACCATCTTAATCTTCTATTTCTGAGAGATGGTTGCACTGCTAAGCATGACTTCCCCTCCACTCCAAATAATCATTATTTTGCTGCAGAGCTCATCTAAGCGCGATTAATCTGAAGTGGGATCCCCCCTCAAGGCAACTCAGAAGCCAGAATTGCTCATGGGCAATGCATTCTTTCACTCGGCTAGCTCCATACACTTGGCTTGGCTGGGGCTCTTTTGTGCTAGCCTTCATCTCATTTTTTGTTCTGCCAGCAATAATGAGAGGGTGCATGTAGACCGAGTGCTAGGATGGAATTCAGGATTTCTCTTTGCCTTGGATGGGTGAATTTTGCTCTTATTGGGATTATTTGTAACTCCTGCTAATATGTGGATGGTTGCAATCTTGGGATTATCTTCTTTGTTTGGAATTCCACTGTATGGACTCTGAATTTTTAGCAAGTGATTTGTTGGTCATTTTGTTGAGTGTTCCAAGATGCCTGAAGCAAATTATTTGCTTTCTGTGTCCTGGGGCTACATCAAGGTAGGTTTTAATATTCGAAATCCTTCAATAATATAGTGTCGCATGTGTGCACCTCTCTGTATTGATAGAGAAACAAATGATACATTTAGTGCTATACAGAAAGAGAGAGAGATAATTGGTAGACAGGTAGAGATGGATAGATATATAGATGATGATATGGTGATGATATGGCACCCACAAACTGTATGTCTGTGTGTGTGTATACATATAAATATACATATAAATATGTATGTGTAAAGAGGCTGACTTATGCAATATATGTATATATAATTATATATTCATGTATATATTATAAATGCACATACATAAACATGTGTGTATATATATATATATATATATATATATAAAACACTGCACAGAAACTGTTTATATATATCTGCCCCATTCTATGTCCTGATAACCTTCTTTTGAATGTATTGTTTATTATTCTTTATAGTTTGCCTTTATTGCGGATCTTGAGTATACATTATGTAATTAAACCTCATCTTTCTCCAAGCTGTCCACTTAAACAAGAACTGTATGTGATTCTTGTCTCAGTCTATCTATGCCATCTGTGAGCTGACATTCAGGCAGACAGTTCTATTGTGGGAATATGAATAGCACAGCAGTACAGCACTCAGAAAACTGTCCCTGCACGAACAGTGCTTTAACCACTTCAATACCTGAAGGACATACAGCCCACCATACTTGTCCCACACAATCCCATTATGCTTAGCTGATATGTTTGCTAGCTGTCATCCTTTCCAGTTTTGCTAGAAAATAGGCTTGATTCAAAGCTAATATGTTGAATTAAATAAATCTTTCTCCGACCCATTCAGTTAAATCAGTACAGGTATGAGATCCCTTATCTGGCAACGTGTTATGCAGAATTACAGAAAGCCCATCTCCCATAGACTCCATTATAAGCAAATAATTCTAATTTTAAAAATGATTTCTTTTTTCTCTGTAATAATAACACAGTACCTTGTACTTGATCCCAACTAAGATATCATTATTCCTTTTTGGAAGCAAAACAAGCCTATTGGGTTTATTCAACATTTAAATGATTCTTTTACCAGACTTAAGTTATGGAGATCCAAATTACAGAAAGATCCCTTATCCAGAAAACCCCAGGTCCTGAGCATTCTGGAAAACAGGTCCCATACCTGTACTGTATATGACCCCCCCCCCCTCCAAATCCTAAGGATGAAGGGTCAATGTATAGAAGAAGAGAGCCACAAAGATGAGATACTAGATTTAAATGTTTTCAAACATGAAGGCCAGGCACTGTGGCTCTTTTAGTGACCTGTGGCTCAGGGAGGCCTACGTTCCATTTCAGCAATGACTCCAGCAAGTTACCTAATAATTGTGGGGTGCCTTTCATAGATTATTAGCTTTACAGGGCTTGCTATTCCTGAAAAAAAATCTGTGAATAATTGGTAGTACTGTATTTCTATTAATTTAAATAATAAACCCAAGGTAAAGGATGTAGCATTTACAATATATGTTCTTTGACTCATCTGAAATGTTTAACTATGCAAATAAGATAACTACAAATACCGCATGGCAGATTTTATGCACGTATTTATGCAAATAACCTTATTTTTTTATTTTATACAGTTCAAAAGGATGTTGAACCGGGAGCTGACCCACCTTTCAGAAATGAGCCGGTCAGGGAACCAAGTGTCTGAGTACATCTCAAGCACATTTCTCGGTAAGAAAACAGATCTTCCACAATGTTTTGGTTTCTTTTACCCAGCAGCCTTTGCTGAGTTACTAAATGGCCTGTATGAGGCAGATAAAGAGAACCTGTGTAACAGATTTCAGTGGGTATTCCCTCATGTTGTCTACAAAATTCTACAAATTAATTTTGGATTTAGATTTTTCATGGTTTTATTATTCAAAAATTAATATTTGTCACATGGTTGGAACATAAATGCAGACTGAAGAAGTACCTTTATGTGGTGATAAGCTGGGCTTCTCATAGAGATATTAAGTGGGCCAAAGGGCAAAAGCACTTGACAGTGTTAGAGATACGGCACAGCCGTTAGATTCAAATCTAAAATCAGAGGTCACTGGATATTTCCTGCAACTCATGATCAAGGTTAAAAAAATTTTATTAGTATTCAGCAGTCTAATCAATTACTAAAGAGGAATAAAATAGCATCTTTTAAAATATGAGCATCACAGTACAGATAAATATTTTCATACAGATATATTATACTTTTTATTTTATATTTAAGTTTAATGGCTTTGCCATATCTTTAATACTGCCAAGTGTGTGTTGCCCTTTGCCCCACTTCTGAGTGCACTACTGGATACAATATGCAGAGGGAATAATGAAACCCTGCCATGATATAATAAAGGCTGAAAAGAAGTATGTTGAAAAAACTTTTATACATCATAAACAAAGATGGGTAGTACAATTTTTTTTTACCTTCCCTTTACACAGAACTTGTTTGATGGTTCTATCTAAAGATACCAATTGAGTATACATGATAATGTTTAGATAGAACACTTGGTATACTTTTTAGCTGAGAAGGCACATAACCATACTGTTTTATCAGATATACAGATTTTGCTTTTGAAAACCATGCAGTCAGACAGAAGTATATTCAGCCAGCTGAATAAAAACCTTCCTCTAAAATGCATTTTTGGTGCAGTTGGCAATGACTGACCTCAGGGAATCAGACGCACACAGTACGCTGCCTTTCCCAGGGATTGCCTTCTGTGCAGTCAGATGACTGGAAATTTCATGCAGAGTCAAGGAGATTCCATGTAGGGGGAGCACATCAATTGTTTCTCAGATAGCTGCAGCCCACAGGGAAACACCTTTTAGTGTCAAACTGATGGCGTTTGTGAATAATAGTTTCTTTTTTACCTGCACAACACCAGGCGCAGTGGTGCAAAACTATGTATTGCATTGGCCTTTAATTTAGCAAAGAAAAATAGCCTTTATCTCTGAGACCTACTAAAGTCGAACACATACAGGATCAAGTGTATATGAGACCTACTAAAGTAGGACACATACAGGATCAAGTGTATGCTTATTGTACAGCGCTGCAGAATATGTTGGCGCTTTATAAATAAATGCTAATAATAATAATAATATATGATAACCTACATTACCAGTTCCCAGTCTGCCTATACTTGCTAATATACAAGTGCTGTGCCCAAGTACAGTTCTTTAACTTCATTCAGAGAGTTGCTTAAATATTATTTGTTCTTTATCAAGGCCAACATAATTTTTTAACCATAAACATAATGTTCAAGTGCAACCCATAAGTTTGACAGTATTTATCACTTATTCAGCTTTGCAGGGTAGTTTGACTGATCTGGTTTCCTGTGCTTTCACTTTGCTTTTTTTTTACCCTTAATGTAGTCCAGTGTTCACAACCTTGTATAATTTACTCTAATTGTATTTACTGCACGAAGCTTGCCTTGTTTGGGAAAGAGGATGTTCGTGTTTCCCATCATTTCCATAAATGTCAGGAACAGAGCTCCATTTTAGGTTTATACAAAATTAGGATTCAAGCTTTTCATTTTTCTGTTTACAGACAAACAAAACGATGTGGAGATCCCATCCCCAACACAGAAAGACAGGGAAAAGAAGAAAAAACAGCAGCTTATGACGCAGATTAGTGGAGTGAAAAAGTTAATGCACAGTTCCAGCCTGAACAATACTAGCATGTCACGGTTCGGAGTAAAAACTGAATATGAAGACATGCTCTCCAAGGTATGTGCTGGGTCTTTTGCTCTTAGGTCAGTACTTTCAGTTAGGAAATGTGTAGCCAATCCTTTTCTTACAAAGTATTATATTATTTCATTTCAGGAACTTGAAGACCTTAATAAATGGGGATTGAATATCTTCAAGGTTGCATCATACTCATGCAATAGGCCCTTAACGTGCATCATGTATGCCATATTTCAGGTTGGTACTCCTTACTGATATTTTCATACTTAGCAGCCTGTAGATACCTTTACTTTTCTCCAGCCAAAAGTTTTTTAAAAACATAGTAAAAATAATAACTGCTACAATGATCAACACCAGCCCTTTTACCGATCTCCAGATCATCGCTTTAAAGAAAGGAAATTGCCCATATAGAAACCACTTATTGTATGACCCCAATGCGGGGGGAAATTCAGGGGTTCTCGCTGTGCCTAATATTATTCTTTTTTTCTACACAGGAAAGAGACTTATTAAAGACATTTAAAATACCAGCGGATACTTTGATAACCTACACAATGACCTTGGAAGACCATTATCATTCAGATGTAGCATATCACAACAGCCTGCATGCTGCTGATGTCACTCAGTCCACTCATGTTCTTCTCTCCACTCCAGCACTGGATGTAAGTATTAATAAAATAAGGACTAGCAAAAGCTTTACATGAAGAAGGGCTAATCCAGTTTTTAGGTCACAGGAAGTCCATATATAAATTGCTAGCTCCATGGCACAAGTGGTGCTTAAAACTATTCTGCTTATAGAAGAGTTAAGATCCACAACAGCTGGGCTACCATAGGTTGGACATCAAATTCTCATTTACAGCTTCATAATGTAAGAAAGCTGACTAGGCATTTATACCAGAATGCTCTCATAAGAATTCAATCTGAAAATAATATTGTAGATTTATTTGTAATTTAAATCAGAGCAAAGCAGTGAAGTGCTGTCTTGGCACGTTTGGCTTGCTATCAGCTTGTATTGCAAAAGCTGGTTACAGATTGAGTATTACACAATTAAATGCATAGTCTCACATCAAAGCAGCCCATGGGTAAAGAACAAAAAGCCAGAAAATGTAGATACTGTGAACCAGATGAGCTTCAGTCTGTGTTGCCATGGGAGGTGGCTAATTTTATTTGATCTACTTTCAGGCTGTCTTTACTGATTTGGAAATCCTTGCTGCAATATTTGCAGCTGCTATTCATGACGTGGATCATCCGGGTGTCTCCAACCAGTTCCTTATCAACACAAGTATGTTTGCTTTTCTGTTACTCATGAAGCATTACAGACTGTCTCACTGAGTGCATTCCAATTGTTGCCATGTTTATCAGCCATACAGAAAGTTTGCTTTTTTATGTTGTAGAACTGTATCTCACATAATTCTTAGTAATTTGTTGGCATGTCTCTTGTAGTGAAAAGCTTCAATAATACTGAACACCAATAAAGTTGTATTATTATAGTAATTTTATTTCTATAGTTTTGGTTTTATGTTGATATTATGATGCTCTGTGATTGATATGAAGGACACAGAGTAAACTTCTTTTGATATTTATGGCACAGTTTACTTTTTTGTGCCTATTATATATACCCCCCTCACCCAAAAGCATAGCAGCAACAGCAAGGAACCATAATAGCATTACAGGTACTTTACAGGTTACAATAAGCAGCATATAAGTTGTTCTAAAATCTGAAAATCTATCTGAATACTGTACATTTTCTGTAAACTCATTATCTTTCTTCTTTCCCTTGTAGATTCTGAGCTTGCTCTGATGTACAATGATGAGTCCGTATTAGAAAATCATCATCTTGCTGTGGGGTTTAAATTATTACAAGAAGAGCATTGTGATATCTTTCAAAATCTTACCAAGAAGCAAAGGCAGTCTCTTAGGAAAATGGTGATTGACATGGTAGGATTTGTTTTGATGATTCCAATTAAGGTTTACATTCAAACCTCTGTTAATTAACAGTTCTGTAACAAACTAATGATGTCATTCATTCACAATAGGTACTTGCTACTGATATGTCTAAACACATGAGTCTGTTGGCTGACCTCAAGACTATGGTGGAAACCAAGAAAGTGACAAGCTCCGGTGTTCTCCTTCTGGATAATTACACTGACAGAATACAGGTATTAATCATTTTATCAGTCTGGTATTAAAAGGCAGCAGCCAGTTGGATGGAAAGTTGATTTCTTGGAGATTCTTGATGTAATAGTTGCACCTTCAGTTCATAATTCAAAATTATCTTAAAAGTGTGTTTGCCTATATGATTGCCTTAAGTGGGATAAACATTAGGTACTTAATGCTAATGCTTTATAGTTTATTTACAATGCCCCGTGCAGTATGCAAAGTGCGAAAAAAGACTGTGTAGGAGACCTGCAGACTGTATTAGGCCACAATCGATTTAAAAGGGGTGGCCTGGGGAGTGTCAGGAAGTGCAACACACATCAGGGCCCCATCCTTACCACCTGTGCTAAAGCAGGGAAGGCAGTAAGGAAAATGTGCTGTTTTGTTATTACAGAGACAATTTTTGAAAATTAGAATTATTTGCTTAAAATTGACTTTATGGGAGATGACCATTCTGTAATTTGGAGCTTTGTTTCTGGGTAAAGACTGTACTGTATGGCAGCAGTGCCATTAACTGTAGAAACAAACAAGATCTTTTATCTGTTTTTAATATTTAAAATTTTAGTAGACTGAGCAAAACTAATTGCTGATTGGTGTCCACACCACCTATGTTTATAAATCATCCCAATTACTTCTAACTACAGAAAACAATAGCTTTTGCTAAAATAATTAAACAGTCTGTTCTCTGTCTTTAATCTTCTTAAACGTGCCATTTTATTTCCAGGTTCTCAGGAATATGGTACACTGCGCAGATCTAAGCAATCCAACTAAGTCACTGGAGTTGTACAGACAATGGACAGACCGAATTATGGAGGAGTTCTTTCAGCAAGGAGATAAAGAGAGAGAAAGAGGGATGGAAATAAGCCCAATGTGTGACAAACATACTGCTTCAGTGGAAAAGTCACAGGTATAGTCCAACCTATATTTTTCTTCATGTGCTTTCTGTCTTTGCAGTGCCTTATTTAGTATTTATGAACTGACAAGCCAGTTTGCAGACTTTTTCTTACAATCATATAGCCAATAATATAGCTTCAGTGTCTATAATAGGAACTTTATTATTTTACTTTTTTTGGAGTAAAACAAATGTTATTTTTTTGAAAGATGCCCCTCCCCCCCATTTGCAACACAACAATATGACCCAAACTAATATATTTTGCATGAAAATAATTTGGTCTTCTTATATTATTCTTTTTAGGTTGGATTCATTGACTACATTGTTCATCCTTTATGGGAAACATGGGCAGATTTAGTTCAGCCAGATGCTCAAGATATTCTGGATACATTAGAGGATAATAGGAACTGGTACCAAAGTATGATACCTCAGAGTCCTTCTCCTCTTTTGGATGAACATGATAAAGACTGCCAAGGGCTTTCAGAAAAGTTCCATTTTGAGCTAACCCTTGAGGAAGAAGATTCAGACGGGCATGACAAAGATGGAGATTGCCTCAGTTTTTATAGCAGTACAAAAACACTTCATATAGTTGATCAGGGGATGGAGGATTCACCAGATGCTGACACAGAATTCCTAACAGATGATACATCACCTTTAGACACCTAGAGCCTAGCAGAAAGAGGACTTATAACCGGGAATTACCCATGCAAGCTGTCTGTTATGACAAGCCTGTAATCTGGATCTTAGGCCTCTGTGTGGTATTGGCCAACAGATCTTTCCTGCTACTTGACGCCGGAGTCATGGTCTGAGATGTTGAAGTGAATGATTGCTCAGGAAACCAAGAGATGATGTTACTTTCCAACTTTGTTTCCAGGAGAAAAAAAACTGCAACACATTGTTGTGTTCCTGGAACTGCTTGAATTGTCAGTGGACAGTTTGTTTGAAATAGTGACACAAAACTGAGAGATTTTATACAGCAAGAAACTTCTGAAACTAAACTAAAGCTAGAAACTAGAAATTATTATTTGGTTGGTATATGTTGAAATCCTGTCCACCTGTTTGAGGACGTGTGTGCCTTTTTTGTATAATTCCATGTCTTTTAAAATGCCTATTAATTACACAATATTTCGTGTAAACAGAACAAAAAATTATTACTGTGTACAATTTGATTCTTTCTGAAAAGAACAGTCTTCCTTTTACTTGGGCAATATATGTAACTTTATTGAGTAATTCAGAAACAGAATCAAAAAGGAGACAATATATTTGTGTCTCCTCATATTTATAATATTATTATGGTTCATTCGTTTCAGGTCACTCCATACAAAGGATAATGTGTTGCCATTTGTTTGGTTTGCCCACAATATGTTTCTTTCCTGCACAATATAAAACAATGTTGACTATACACTACATTCAAAATTAGGAAGGCAGTATGTGACGTGATGTGTGTACCAACCGCAGATTTACTTTCTCTCTGTTTTTCTGTTTTCATACACTTTACCCTTCGATCACCACCAGTTTTCTTGCACTGCCTTGAGCCCTTACACGTGCTTTACTGTTTATAACAGTGTATTTATTATCTGATGTAAATAATGTAATGTTTTGTAAGTTATTAATTTATATAAACAGACATTGCCTGTCTTTGGTGGTGTTAATTGTGTAGAAAACTCTAGGTAAGAGTTGAAAATTTCTTGTAACTTTTTTTATTGGACAAACAGAATTGCCTAAACAGTGGGTCAGAAAAAGGCATAATCTACCCATGGAGAACAAATGGAAGAATTGTTCAAAGAGGACTTGATTCCAGAGTTTGGGTTATGTTTAACTAATAGTGCTAAACAGGGTTTTACAGCTGTGATCCTCCAACTGTTGTTGAACTGGGGTGGAAGCTCTAGTTTAACAGGAGTTTGGGGAGAGCAGGATAGACATTCCTAAAAGAAATTGAGAATCAGCCCCTTGGAGAGTCTTTCATTCTTCAGACTTCCAGTTAGCCTCAAATCGGGTGCAATTTTCTTATACAATAACAAGATGTGATGTTGTTTTTTTTAGTGTGCACCTTTTTTCTAATAATTAAAATTAGTGCTCTTCCTGAAAGTTTTTAGTCTCAGCTTGTAGAAAATTCCAAAGCTTTGGTCCAGAATGTGACTAAACCATTTGTTAAGGTAGCACTTTTGTGCATGACCAATGGATTTGTATGTCTTGTTAGACACTGCGGTGTTTCAGGTGTTTCATTTATTTGGAGAAGTTTCCCACAATGTTCTGGTATTGTATATTGTGCTGATATGCATTCTTTTTATAATAAGTGAATAAACAAGACAAGCATGAGAATTTAATGGCTGGACTGGCAATGATTTTTTAATGTCTTTGAATTGCTATATATGTTTGTATAATTAAAGGCAAGAACACCCAATATACAAATATAGCTATAGGATCTATTAACCAGAGCTGGGGTTTTGCAGATAAAGGATCATTCTGTAATTTGCATTACCAGACCTTCTGCTAAAAATCATGTACATTATTTTGTTTTGCCATCAATATAGATTCATGCAGTTTAGTTACCATCAAGTACAAAGTACTGTTTTATTATTACAGAGAAAAAGAAATCACTTTTAAAAATTAGAATTATTTGCTTTAAATGGAGTCTATGGGAGATGGCCTTTTTGTAATTTGGAACTTTCTGGATAATGGATCCCATACCTAGACAGTGCTACTATATTGTAAATCGATGATGTTCAAATTTTTCCACAGTGGGACAAATATCCAGTATACCACATTTTAGGGTCTAGTGAATCACATAGCAAGTTAGGATGAAAAAAAAACACACGTCCATCATTTCAACCTTCTATGTCTATATATAACCTGCCTAACTGCCAGAGGAAGGCAAACCCCATCTGAAGCCTCTCTAATTTGCTGCAGAGGGGAAAAAATTCCTTCCTGACTCCAAGATGGCAAAAACCAGTCCCTGGATCAGCTTGTACTAAGAACTATCTCCCAAAACCCTGTATTCCCTCACTTGCTAAGAAGCCATCCAACCCCTTCTTAAAGCTATATAATGTAACAGCCAGCACGACTGATTCGGGAAGGGAATTCCACAACTTCACAGCTCTCATTTTAAAAACCCTTTCCAAATATTTAGATGGAACCTCCTTTCTTCTAATCGGAGTGGGTGCCCTCATGTCTGCTGGAAGGGCCTCCTGGTAAATAAAGCATTAGAGGGATTAATATATGATCCCCTTATGTATTTTTAACAACCACTCTCTGTACCAGATCCTGCAGTCAGTTTCCTATCCATGTGCAAACGACTTTACTTAGACCAACAGATCTTAGTTTAGAAAACAGTCATTTATGGAGCACTGTCAAACGCATTGGCAAAATCCAAATATACCACATCTCAACATAAAGCAATCCAATTTTGATAAATCAGCCCCCAAGTGTTTGGCCAAAAGGTTGGATTTTCATTCTCAATATCTTACAGAGGTAATTTTTCCATTCTTCCCCACTGATTCTCTGTAATTTAACTGTGTCTGACTTTTCAAAAAGACATCATCAGTGCCTTTAGCATTAGTTACAGACAAAAAGAAGTACTAGGGCTATGCAGAAGATATCGCACCTTCTGTTTTATATATAAGGAAGGGTGACCAGATCACATGAAAATTCAGGGACACGTCTAAAAAAACAGCTAGCATGGCTGAACTGATTTCAGTTTATTTAAAAAGCACACATTGACGCCCTGCAACATGTATTTACAGTGGCTTGCAAAAGTATTCGGCCCCCTTGAACTTTTCCACATTTTGTCACATTACAGCCACAAACAGGAATCAATTTTATTGGAATTCCACGTGAAAGACCAATACAAAGTGGTATACACGTGAGAAGTGGAACGAAAATCATACATGATTCCAAACATTTTTTACAAATAAATAACTGCAAAGTGGGGTGTGCATAATTATTCAGCCCCCTGAGTCAATACTTTGTAGAACCACCTTTTGCTGCAATTACAGCTGCCAGTCTTTTAGGGTATGTCTCTACCAGCTTTGCACATCTACAGACTGAAATCCTTGCCCCTTTTTTTTTTTGCAAACCAGCTCCAGCTCAGTCAGATTAGATGGACAGTGTTTGTGAACAGCAGTTTTCAGATCTTGCCACAGATTCTCGATTGGATTTAGATCTGGACTTTGACTGGGCCATTCTAACACATGGATATGTTTTTTTTAAACCATTCCATTGTTGCCCTGGCTTTATGTTTAGGGTCGTTGTCCTGCTGGAAGGTGAACCTCCGCCCCAGTCTCAAGTCTTTTGCAGACTCCAAGAGGTTTTCTTCCAAGATTGCCCTGTATTTGGCTCCATCCATCTTCCCATCAACTCCCAGCTCCCCTGTCCCTGCTGAAGAGAAGCACCCCCAGAGCATGATGCTGCCACCACCATATTTGACAGTGGGGATGGTGTGTTCAGAGTGATGTGCAGTGTTAGTTTTCCGCCACACATAGCGTTTTGCATTTTGGCCAAAAAGTTCCATTTTGGTCTCATCTGACCAGAGCACCTTCTTCCACATGTTTGCTGTGTCCCCCACATGGCTTGTGGCAAACTGCAAACGGGACTTCTTATGGTTTTCTGTTAACAATGGCTTTCTTCTTGCCACTCTTCCATAAAGGCCAACTTTGTGCAGTGCCCGACTAATAGTTGTCCTATGGACAGATTCCCCCACCTGAGCTGTAGATCTCTGCAGCTCGTCCAGAGTCACCATGGGCCTCTTGGCTGCATTTCTGATCAGCGCTCTCCTTGTTCGGCCTGTGAGTTTAGGGGGACGGCCTTGTCTTGGTAGGTTTACAGTTGTGCCATACTCCTTCCATTTCTGAATGATCACTTGAACAGTGCTCCGTGGGATGTTCAAGGCTTTGGAAATCTTTTTGTAGCCTAAGCCTGCTTTAAATTTCTCAATAACTTTATCCCTGACCTGTTTGGTGTGTTCTTTGGACTTTATGGTGTTGTTGCTCCCAATATTCTCTTAGACAACCTCTGAGGCCGTCACAGAGCAGCTGTATTTGTACTGACATTAGATTACACACAGGTGCACTCTATTTAGTCATTAGCACTCATCAGGCAATGTCTATGGGCAACTGACTGCACTCAGACCAAAGGGGGCTGAATAATTACGCACACCCCACTTTGCAGTTATTTATTTGTAAAAAATGTTTGGAATCATGTATGAATTTCGTTCCACTTCTCACGTGTACACCACTTTGTATTGGTCTTTCACGTGGAATTCCAATAAAATTGATTCATGTTTGTGGCTGTAATGTGATAAAATGTGGAAAAGTTCAAGGGGGTCGAATACTTTTGCAAGCCACTGTATTAGACATGTCCCTGTATTTTCAAGTGATATGGTTACCATAACCTATTGCTTTTTGCAGCTTTCCATTTCAGCCCTAATAGCCAACAGAAAAAATGCAGGAATTGTGTCTCCCTATTTCTAAATCATCACTATGAGATTCCAGTTCATTCACATAATACAAACTGTGGGTAATTGTCATTGCTGTCACTCATGTGTGCAACCATTTCTAGGTTACAAGAATAACAGAGTTTCACACCAACATATAGAGAGAAAAATATCCCAGTATCCTTGTATCCTTTAGTAATCTATAGCAACACTTAGGGCCACATTTACTAAGATCCGATGGTTTTTTGGGCTAAAATCACGATATGGTAAACTTTCATAGTAACCACGATCATTTCTGATGTTCTCAAATTCTTTTCTCAGTCGTATGAAAATATTGCAATTGCATTTCGAAAATCACAAAATTTTTGTGCCAAAAGGTTTGTTAAGCCAAAAAAACCTTTCTTGCTTTGATGCCTTCCATGTCTAGCTTTGGAAGGCTTCCATAGGACTCACTGGTTCTTGAAAGATCAAACCTGGCGAAAGATAATCCAGAGAAAAGTTTAACCAAAGCTTTAAAGAATTCCACTTTTCATAGTTTTTACGCAAAATATGATTTTTTCATGGTTTTCTAATGAAAACCACAAAAAGTAGTGGAATTTTAACGAATTTATCACATACATTCCAAAATGTTCTGTAAGTTAAAAAAAAGTTGGAAAAAATATGAAATTACCTCAAAAAAGTTTAGTAAATGGATCCCTTATTGTGTTTCACGGAACGGCATCATAGTTAATACCCTATTCTTGATATGTACATGCAGAGGAGTGTTTTTTTTTTTACATTATTGTTTATGCATATTCCAGAGTGAAAATGCTTGGCAATAAAAATGATGGGACGGTTTGTATGGCTGTATGATTACAAATACAAATGGCATTTCAAAGTCATTTCTGTCATGAGACCAGTAGATACCTAGGGTTATCATAAGTCTGCTACACCAAGTTCAGGAAAGGGTAAACAGTGAATTCCTGTAAAATGCTATAAATATGTTAACTGCAGAATCCCACCCCAATGATACTGCTTTGATCTATTCTGCAAATCACAATCCAACAAACTCAATCTACTGGTGGTTCACATCTTTTGTGATGCATGTTTTTGCAAATAATAGAAAGTATAACACTTTGTGGAAAAATGTTGTATGGTTTAGCAAATCTAACTGCTATAACTATTATATTATATTTTTGGATACTGGCAGTGGTATTTCCCCTTGGGACACTTTCCTCACATGTGCAGTCAAGATTTCCAGGGTTGGAATGGGGTGTCTATGGCCCATTTGGACTGCAACTTTTAGGGCCCTCCTCCCAGGTCTGGCTGAACCCCGCCCCCTCGCCCCCACCCATGTGCCTCCCTTCTCCTTAACTTTGTGGCTGTGATTAGGGGAGAAGAGATATTTTGTCACTGAAGATTCCAGATAGTGGAAACTTATATAAACTTGGGATAAGTATAAGGCTCCTACCCACTTTATTGCATCTCTCATTTGGTAAGAGTTTTAGTGTTAAAATGTAGGTAGCAATAATTTGGCTGGACCTATAAGGACATTGCTTTTCCTTTGCATTTGTTTAATGGCAATATTAAATCAATATTAAATCAGCTTTCCACCAATCCATAGGTACCATACCAGATGAAAGCAAGTCTGAGAATATCAGAAACACAGGCCACTGTAAAACTGAACCTATCTCTCTCAGTATCTGAGGGTGTTTCCCATCTGGCCCTGCTGCCTTGTTCACATTAATTCTGAGTAAACCTTTAAGCATCATATCCTGCGTCAACCACTGATTAGAATGAGCTGAGCCAACATTGCAGCTATTGGGTGGGTCATAGCACTCTGGCTCCTCTACTGTATAAACTAAAGAAAAGAACTGGTTTAGCACATTTGCCTTTTCTGTATCAGTTGTAACTATGTTGTTACCATAATTCAATGGGGCCACAGTCTCAACCTGCATCTTTTTACTATTTACCGTATTTTTCGCCGTATAAGACGCATTTTTTCTTCCCCAAAACTGGGGGGGAAAAGTTGGTGCGTCTTATACGGCAAACTGCATCTTCCTCTATGTGCCGCGGCTCTCTGCCGCATCCTCGCTTTTATAAGGTTGCGCCCGTGCGTACTGACGTCACACGCACAGGGCGCAACCTTATAAAAGCACAGAAGCAGCTGGGAGCCGCGGCAGAGAGAGGAAGACATCAAGGGAGCCGGAGGCCGCTGGGGGTAGGTTAGGGGGGAAATGGAAGGTGCTAGGGGGCCCTGGGGGAAGCTGAAGAATGTTGGGGGTGCCGTGGGGGAGCTGGAGGATGCTTGGAGGCCCTGGGGGACGCTGAAGGATACTTGGGGGGGGCCCTGGGGGAAGCTGAAGGATACTTGGGGGGGCCCTGGGGGAAGCTGAAGGATACTTGGAGGGGCCCTGGGGGAAGCTGAAGGATACTTGGGGGGGGGGCCTGGGGGAAGCTGAAGGATACTTGGGGGGGCCCTGGGGGAAGCTGAAGGATACTTGGGGGGGCCCTGGGGGAAGCTGAAGGATACTTGGAGGGGCCCTGGGGGAAGCTGAAGGATATTTGGGGGGGGGCCTGGGGGAAGCTGAAGGATACTTGGGGGGGCCCTGGGGGAAGCTGAAGGATACTTGGGGGGGGGCCTGGGGGAAGCTGAAGGATACTTGGGGGGGCCCTGGGGGAAGCTGAAGGATGCTTGGGGGGGGCCCTGGGGGAAGCTGAAGGATGCTTGGGGGGGGCCCTGGGGGAAGCTGAAGGATGCTTGGGGGGGGCCCTGGGGGAAGCTGAAGGATGCTTGGGGGGGGCCCTGGGTGAAGCCTCATTATGTGCGAGCCCAGAGACAATTAACTTTATACAGTTGATATAAAATATTTTACTACAGTATTTGATTCAGAATCTTTTTTTTCTAGATTTTCCTCCTTTAAAATTGGGTGCGTCTTATATTCCGGAGCGTCTTATAGGGCGAAAAATACGGCATGTACTTTAAAAACTTTTGGGGGTTAGTTTTAGCTTCTGCTGCAATACGCTCCTCATTTTCTTTGTCTTTCAGAGAGAACAGTAATGATTTAATATAATTTTAAATGACAACCATTTCTGTTCTGTATTTTTGGCAGAAAACATAATGCCCCAATCTATGCTCTGAAGCGCTGCCCTTAAGGAGCTAAAACTTGCTTTTCTAAAATTCAGAGTCTTAGTTGCCCCAGTGTATATTTGTTTTTGGCACCAAACATCAAATGAAATAACATTATGGTCACTATTACCCAGGGGTTCAACCAGCTGCACATTTGATATACGTGTTGGGTAGTGATGAGCAAATTTTTTCACTAGGCATGGATTTGCAGCGCATTTCCGTATCTCTCTATTATCGAATTGTTTTGCAAAACTTCAGCGAAAATTTGCAGTGTGGTTGTGTCGAAATAGGCGTGGTTGTGCCAAAAAAAGTCATGTGACACCTGCGTTTCATGAATTTTGAATCATTTTGCTAATTCTTCGACAAACCGAAATGGGACAGATTCACTCATCACTAGTTTTGGATCGTTAGAGATCACTAGATCCAGTATAACATGGTTTCTGGTTGGCTCCTCAACAATCTGTTTCATAAAGTTGCCATGCAGCAAGTTTATAAACTTCTTCCCATTTACTGTCCTGGCAGTACTATTGCCACAGTCAATATCAGGGTAATTAAAGTCCCCCATTATTATCACTTGCCCCAAACTAGCAGCCTTTTCTGTTAGCAACAACAGCTTCACTTACTTTATGGCGTCTATAGCATACCCCTACCATAAATTTGGTGGACTCTTTACTGACTTACTCACTGCACCCTCCCCTAGCCATCTTCTCCCCTAAAGCAGTTGCACCAGCATCATTAAGGTTCAGCCCTGACAAAGAGCCTGTAGCCAATTGAAAAATAAGCCCAGTTCTCCAGAAACCCAAAGCCCTCCTCCCTACGCCAATCTCTCAGCCACGCATTAATCTCCCTAATCTCCCGCTGCCTTCTTAGTGTTGCTCATGGCACAGATAATATCTCTGAGAAAATTACCTTGAAAGTCCTCGCCCTCAACTTTTCACCTAATAATTTAAAGTCATACTTGAGGACCTCCCCCCCTCCTCTAACGTTGTTCTTGGTACCTATGTGTACCAAGACTGCAGGGTCTTCCCCAGCCCTTACCATTAATCTACTTGTTCCACCACATGCCGAACCCTAGCACCAGGCAAGCAACATACAGTTTGGCATGTAGCGTCCTTGCCACAAATTACCCTATCCACCTTTCTAATAATTGAATCCCCTATAACTTTAGCCTGCCTTCCCTTCCTAGCACTACTCCCCTCACCCCTAGTAGAGGTGCTTCCCCCCTAGGGTGCTCTGAGAGTCTGCCTGCTCCATAAATGCCAGTTTAGAGCTGGCCTCCCCCGCATCTTCACCTAAAATGGCAAATATGTAAGTTTGGACAAGCTGAGAACCAGCCCCCCTACCTTTCCTTCCGCTACTTCCCCCCTTGACTGTCACAAACTTGTCTCCCTCATTAACCTCCACTGTCCCTTTTCCACCCCCTCTCTATACAGTCATGGCAACTAATACATTTTGCACGTGGCGACTTGTATGTTTGTGCATGGAGTTTAGTCGTGGCCATTAGTCTACGTGGTTGTGTTTTTGTTGCCACAATAGAAATAAATTGTAGCGACAAATAACCCTGTCTGTCTTTGCTCTTAACATTCTCTCTTTTAGCTACTCTTGGCCATCCGCAATGAACTAAATGTGACAGGAACAGGCATCTGCATGATATTTATAATTTTGCCAAAGTAAAAGCACAGTATTTGCCCAGTGCTTTTACATTACCTCTCTGATCCGCCATGTTCCTCTATGAGGGGGCTGCCATATTTGTGCAGCAGGAGGCCGTTGGCATTACTATAACTGACAGTTTGAGAAGGGACAGTCAGGTTGGCAAAACAGTCAGGTTTAGGAACTTCAAGTAACAATTACTTACAAAAGCAGCCCTATCAGGGAAAAATGATCAACATGACCTGTAGGTAACTTTTAATGTACATTTATATTTTGAAGAGTAGTTTTTTAGCGTCAGTATCACTTTAAAGTTTGCAGTAACATGAAGCTTTCTTCCTGTTTGGCAGCTGGCTGTAGTATGCTGGCAAGTATGAATTCATTAAATGGGTACCAGCAAGTTTTTGATGATTCTGTTTCAATGCCACCAGATTTTGCAAATATTTATAAAGCTTCCTTTTATTAAGTGGTGAAGAAATTATTATTCAGAGTCTTTCTCCTTAATTTTGTAGAAACACATTACTCAACTTCCGTACCCTTTTGCCAGGTAGAATAAGTCACTCTTTTCTACAGCTTAGAAACAGTTATGCAAGAAAGGGATTCTGGGTCTTGCAATGCTACTCACTAGCAACATTTACCTAGATTTTCTTGCACAATATAATCATTATTAGATTTCTGTATATAAATAGAGATTTATCAAAGTGTGAAAAGAGAACATTCCCCAGAAGGCAAATTTCCCAGCTTTCTAGTCACTTCTATGATCATTTTAGGGACATAATTATGAAAAGATATGATTAGAATAAACTCTGTTTTTAACTTTGATGAATATGAACCTAAAATCCAATGCAACAGAGATCTGGGGAGTTCCTGTGGTGAGCTCTGTTTTCATCCTTTAATAAATATGCTGAGGTCTATGACTGGATTGTAGGTACGGGACCTGTTATCCAGAACACTCAGGACCTGGGATTTTCTGGATAAGGGATTTTTCCGTAATTCGGATCTCCTACCTTAAAGGAGACATATCCTATAAAAATTAAGAATGTACCAGTGAATTATTCTCCTCTAGATATAGAAGGATTGTGCTTAAAAAGTTGTGTTTCTGACTGATTTATTGAGAAATTCCACAAAAACCCCACTAGCCCCGCCCATCTGTTCCACTTCCTGCTGGCTGAATTCTCTGAATGTGCAGGGGAGCCGGCGGCCCTCAGCCCACTGCACTGTAGGATAGGAACCAATCAGCAGCTAGGCTGACCTGATAGGGAACTGAAGCCTGTCTGTGCTTGTGTGACTGCAGGGCTGTGATTGACTCTCCCCTGCCTACTGTGCTTCTGGCAGGGACCGTTAGGACACGCCCACTCTTCATTTCACACTGGATGGTGAAGTGATAGGATCTATAGGGAGCTCCAATAAAGGGGCCATTTTTACAGAGAGGATTAATTTTTAGCCCAAAGTGAAACCAGCACCGTATATTATTCATAATTGCCTACAAAATTAGGGTTTTCCCATTTATCCAATATGTCTCCTTTAAGTCTGCTAATAAAATTATTTAAACAGTAATTAAACCCAATAGGGTTGTTTTGGCTCCAATAACGATTAATTATATCTTAGTTGGGATCAAGTACAAGCTGCTGTTTTATTACTACAGAGAAAAAGAAAACCATATTTAAAAATGTGAATTATTTGATTAAAATGGAGTCTATGGGAGATGGCCTTCCCATAATTCGGAACTTTCTGAATAATAGGTTTCTGGATAAGGGGTCCAATACGTGTACACACAATATAAATGAAACTTAAATTAACTACCAATGGATTAAATCTTTAATCCTTAAGTTAAAATGTGTGGGCAAATATTTGCCGTGTGTTAAAAAGCAGTTGTTTGTGGAATTGCTCCTAAAGTCCAGCAGTTTATTAGCTAGTTTATACCAATCAATCCAATAGCAGTTCTTTGGTTATACTAAAGTTATTTGACTACAATTGAGTGCAGCTAAAATCCCTCATAACTATCCCTGCAGTCTTTAGGTAAGCATTGAAACCTACATAGGAAAATCTCAGGGAAGGCTGTCTCTTCAATTCTAGTGCACCTCAGTAAGGCGCTATGTGAAGTGCAATTACAAGCTTCTATAAATATGCTAAATAGTTTTTTGAAAACCAAAATTGATTAACTGAGGGATTTTAGCTGCAATG
The DNA here is from genome assembly GCF_000004195.4 of Xenopus tropicalis. NCBI lineage: Eukaryota > Metazoa > Chordata > Amphibia > Anura > Pipidae > Xenopus > Xenopus tropicalis. The sequence continues at coordinate 83,950,935 of NC_030680.2, read as the reverse complement.
AGCGATTAAAGCATTATCAATACATTTTAGAACATCAGAAATTATTGTGGTTTTTCCCAGAAAAAAATCGGATTTAGTCAATGTGTCCCTTAGAGTTCAGCATCAGTACTGACCTATAATTCCCTACTAATTCAGTAATTGATGGAAAAAGATTGAGGATTATTATTGTTAACCCAGTATGTGTCTATGGGGGACTTAATGAATTGGTACAAATCTTTCTCTGTGTTTCTTCTTATTTTTTTTCAAAAGAGACAAACTATCATCAGAAATAAATAATAAGAGCAGTAATAAATGTGCCCCCCAAATCTGAAGTTCCTTAGCTGACATAGCTGGTACAGGTATGGTACGTATGACTCTGGAAAGCTCCAAATATGTCATGTTTTTTTACCTATAATGCAAAATTTTTACCCCAGAATCTCAGTATAATTGTGGACAGCCTCTAAGTTGCACCCAACTTGCACTCAGCACACCAATATGGATGCAAATTAGAGTCTTTTTAGTAAATTGCAATTTTTTCCCTTGCTTTTGCATTCAAATTCCAAGACTTCCTGCTCACAGCATTAATAATTGCATTAGCATCCAACTGACTTGGTCAGTCAAAGCTATTGATGCAACTACGTAAGGGAATCCTGGAATTCCTGCCTGGTAGAAGCTGATGGTAATTCCAGGGTTCCCCAGCATCAATATGTGCAGTGTGCGTAATACATCAAATCACGTGTATGGACGCACATACCATTCTAAACAATGTCAATCTGCTCTCAATTTTGGGTTCATTTTAGCACTCCATTTTGCAATCCTATTTTTTTAACATTTAAATGTTTGTTAGTATCTTTCAGCCTTAATTCATAATGGAAATGCACTGTACACCTCTTTTTCCATTAAAGTGATATTGACATGAAAAAACTACTTTTAAAACCATGAAAAAAAATGTTACCTAGAGGTCATGTTGATCATTTGTTGCTGATAGGTTTGCCTATGTAAGTAATTGTTACTTGAAGTTCCTAAACCTGTTTTGCCAACCTGACTGTCCCTTCACAGCCTGTCAGTTATAGCTTCTAACGTTAATGGACTCCTGCTGCACAAATATGGCAGCCCTCTGATAGAGGAACATTGGGGATCAGAAATGTAATGTAAAAGTTTTGGACAAATACTTTTATGGAAAAATTATAAATATCATGGAAATACAATGTTATGATAGATGTAAAAAAGGTTTCATTACTGGTGTCAGTATCTCTTTAAAGCATCACTGCTACTAGCTAGTGCCGTGCAGCCTTGTATGCGAGGCACATTTTGTTCTCTTTTTCCTGATACCCTATAAAGAACATTTAAAAAACAGATGTACTGTCTTATCAGGTACAATAATAAAGTGTTTCATGAATGTGTATTGTTGAGGTCTCATAGAAAGCAATATATAGAGGTACATGTTTGAAACTCAAAATTATCCCTTGAGGAAAAAGTGGAGGAAGACCAATGGCTATATGACCTCAACGTAGCAATAAACTACTTGGTAGTAATTCCTTCTGAGGTGTTGGATAGTCAGCGAGATGACTCACGGTTACATCATCCTGGCACCAGCGCAGCAATAGAAGAGCAAAGTCTTGCAAGCAAGTAATATATCAACTCCCCGTTAAAACTCCTTGTACCTATATAAATCAGATGATTGCAGCTGAACACATCAAAAGGATTACTGACTGGAAAAATTAAGGGATTTTTTCTGAGCATGAATCAAAATGGATGGAAGTAAGGTTTATGTTTTATCTTTTTCCAATAAATAGACAATAATTGCAAAATAATCTTATTTTCATGCATGTATTGTTTGAATTTATGTGACTTAGACCCTGTGACTGCAGGGGCCCGAGTGTATGTTAATTTCAACAAACATTGGTTAAATGTGTAAAAAAGAACTTCTGGAAATTTTGGGGAGGATAAAATGAATATACTCTGGGGCCTGTAACATTATACCACTCCATAGAAAACTGCATTAGATGTCAGTTACTCCAGCAGTGGTAGTAGTGTATATACCACCAAATTTAAAGAACACCTACTGTATTTACATAATAATTAAATAATTATTTTACATATCTACAGCATTCTGTATATAAATGTGCCCATGATTAGGCTAAAGTGGATGTTTAACTTAACCAAAATTACCAATAGCACAAGCCCACAGTAACCCAGATCTAGGGGTGACGTCAGTTTTGTCCCTTACTGTTATTGTCATAGCATCAGAGATCTTAATCAAGAGATTTTATTGTATTGCTTACCCCTTTGCTACTGGTAACTTCCAAAAAACACGTACTAAACTTATACATCTTCTTGGCCATGCAGATGTCCCTCACTAGCTTCTACCTCAACTCTACAATAAGGCCACTTCATGGAAAGTGCTCCATACAACAATAAACTTTATTTGTAGGGTGCAATGCAAACAATCTCCTACAAGGGGTTAATATTTTTTTCTTTATTGTGCTGCAGTCATACCCCATTGATCTAAAAAATCTAATACAAAGTCATTAATGCACCTGCCTGTCTGATTATAGATAAAAACAATCATTTGGGGCCAAGACTGAAGCAGGATATCTGTGTCTGACTATTTAAAAAATAGCACAAGCTGAGCGCCCATTCAGCTATTGATAATTAACAAATGTGTTGAAATATGATAGCATTCTTATTCCTTCTTTTTTTTAAAAAAAATATACCTTTACATTTTGGGCTCATATTTTACTAGTACATTTTGCTTTCTTTCTCTCTTTACAGAACACAATGTTTTGTATCAAAATATGCCCAAGCTGCATTAAAGACTATTAAATCCTGTACTGCTATGATTCTGTAAAAACTGCACACTGACAGCTGCTGTTGTATTTTTAGATAATGTTAGAAATCCCAACTGTAGATGTAGTAGTAACAGTTGAAGCAATACAGTCATTGCAGGTTAATGCAGCCCTGACTCTCCAGCCCGGGGAACTGCTGTGTCAGGAACCACCATATGGGTAATGGGGGCCCATGTAATTAAGGTATTGGGGGCCAAGGCAAGCTAATTACATAGTGGCTGGCACTGTCATAAAAAAATACAAGCACTGGTGTTCAGTGGTGGCCAACCCCATGTTGACCCCATCTCAGTTGAGCAAAGTAAATAACCCAGTAGAAGAAGAGCAGGCCAGTGACTGATGTGAAGGCTAAACTTCATTGTGGATGATGTCAGTGAGATAGTGACTGGCACAAGTTTTAAAACTGTCCCTTAGTAAATTTTTTGGTTGAGTTGAATTTTTTTTTCTTGATTTTAGTTTTTTGCTGGTAAAAAACTCGAATTCAAGTTATGTTTCAAATGTCTAGTATTTATTAAATTCAAAAATACCTGAAAACTCGAATGTAAAAATTCGCCATCTAAAAGCTTGCAAATTTATATAGAAGTCAATGGGAGTTGTCATAGGCAAAGTCAAGTTTTTTGGTTTTTTAGAGTTCATAAACTCAAAAAAATTGAGATATTCAAGTTTTTTATTCAAAGCCATTTTCCTTATTACTAAATAAGTGATCATTTTATATGAAGGTTTATTCGATTTAAAAAAACAAACTTGAATTCACAAACTCGAAAACTGATAAATAAGCCCATTAGTGTCCATACTGGTAAAACCTACACAAGCTGTGAAGCACTCTGCTTCACTGGACACCCATAATTATGCTTATTTTCAGTGCTTTTAAAGTCAGGTGATCCTAGTGGTGGCCAAAAAAAAAAAGAGTAACCATTTGGGAATTTTAACTTTGAAGGCATGTTGCAGGTAATACTTAGTCCCTGTGGCGTCCTAATGAATCATATGAAAGTAAGTGTAGGACTGGCCAGACCAGGGATGACTTTAACATAGTTTGCCAACTTGAATATACTGCAATAAACGGACATATAGTCACTTCCAGAGTTCCCTAGTGTCTGGGTTGATTCAGTTGCTCCCTGCATGTACTTGCAAGTACACAAAGCTACTTTTATGAAGAGTATAAATGCATGCTCAGTTTTTTGTCCACTTTAAAGCGTCACAATTGCAGATATTTTTATTCAATTTTGCTAATTTATAGCAACATCTTGTGGACAGATTGAGAACCATCCTTTCCACCAGGAACAGACTCAGTCAACATAGGGGCCCTGTGGATAAAACAGTTTAAGTGCCCCTTAGCCATTTGTGAATTTCCTAAAGCTGTCATATATAGTTAGGGACTATATAACTGCTATATTAGACAGCATTGAAGAGCAAACAGTATTTTTTAAAATAAAAAAATTAATAGGCAGTCTGTATGGGTCAGGTCCCCTATAAAGTCGCAATGGCTACACAGGCTATATCAGGGGGCTCAAACTCAATTTACCTGGGGGCCGCAGGAGGCAGAGTCAGGATGAGGCTGGGCCGCATAAGGGATTTGACAAAAAATTGGCTTTCAAGGGATAATGCAAGGCACGGCGGGCGGGAGCTGCTGATTGCGGAAATGACGTTATGCCATCATAACAGTTATTATGGGAAGACGTTCTTTGTGCACAATTAGCTCCTTAGCAGCTAATTGTGCACACAGAACGTCTTCCCATAATAACTGTTATGATGGCATAACGTCATTTCCGCAATCAGCAGCTCCCGCCCGCCGTGCCTTGCATTATCCCTTGAATCGCAATTCAAATTGCGATCCATTCATTGCTTTTGAGAAGGCGTTGGTGTGGGCCACAAAATACTGTACCAAGGGCCGCAAATGGCCCGCGGGCCGCGAGTTTGAGACCCCTGGGCTATATATTGAGCCCTGTACAATGCTGTAATGATAGAAATGTAACTAAGTGAAGGTTTTGCAACATTCTATATTGATTTTTAAACAGCTGACCTTTGTAGCTTCTGTATGACACAATGCTTACGTAAATCTAGGAATTTATACTATGTGTACTTTTAGAGGTCACTATTTTAAGTTCTTCAATAGAAAAAAATGGTGGTTGGAGGTTACTGCACCTTAGGTAGAGGAAATGTCTCTGGATCAACATATTTCCCTTCAGATGTTTTGCTGAAAGAAAAACCATATTATAAGTCATATTTAAAAATGTGTTATAGTCTTTAAGATGTGTGAACTTTGGAGTGGAATACATATATGTCAAATATATATCAATATATATATCAATACATATATATCAAATCTTACACACTATATATATATATATATATCTGAATGTAAGGTTTAATACTGTTGAACTGCTGTACATGACAAAAATTACAGCAGTTCAAATGCAACCTTGAATAAGTTTCCTTATCCCAAATTCCTAAATCCTATGGACACAGTGTGGTGGTAAGGTGCAGAATGTAATAATAAGAAATAAAAAGTAGGAGTGTTTACCTTAGGAATATGCAGGGGTGAGGTTGAATTTGACTACATGATTATTTCAGTTCTATATTCCTCCATTTGCTTCGGACATCCCCGGGAAAAGTTTTGGAAGTCTAACAGTGACTTTATATCAATGAAGTTAAGTCAATGAAGCCAGGCTATCATTGCAGTATGTTGAGAATACAGTTTGGCTTCAGTTTACATCATTTGGGGCCTGGAAAACTAGTTTAAAAAGTTCTACCTGGTAGATAACTATAACAAAGTTGGGCTTGCATTTTCCAGTGTGGCTGAAGATTTTGTACAAGAGAGATCTATCACAAATCAGTGAATCCCTTCAAAGAGACATGTGGCAATTCATAGAGAAAGGAAGGCAGTGTGCAAAAAAGTCCTTTTTTTTTTTTTTAAATTGGTTAAACATAGTGCCATTTCATTACATTTCAGACTAGTTCACATTTATGAATGGTAATGGTGCCATCTAGTGTCACAAAAGGGAACAACTACATATGGGCTTATCTGCCCTGTTCCCCTCTGGTGGAAAGAAGCTTGAAGGAAGGGGCTGCAGGGGATCGCAGGCAAAAATGCCATTGTAAGACCCTTACTCATGAAATAATTTTACTTACTTTAGACTAGAGGGCTAATTTACCCTCAAGTGCAGTTGTGGTCTCTGTCATTTCCCCACAATCAGTTGCACATAAAAAAATAGAAGTACTTTCTTCAAAATCCACTCCTTATATTTCCATATGGTTTTGCTCAGTCCTTCCTGTCTTCCATTGCAAATCAAGCACTACTGCACCTATTAACGCAGGAGAACCCTAGAGCTACCACCACTACTTGACCTGGCGGTAGCTTTAGGATTCAGGTAATGCATCCTTATGAAAATATGGTGCTTCCCAGTGCAATGCTACCCTGCTACAGATGGGAGGAATAGAATTTATTTGGTGGGAGGTTAGATTAGGAATATAGGGTTTAAAAAAGGGTTAAATCTGTTTTATATACAACCCAGAGGCAGCCTTTTGGAACCCGATCTCCACCCTAACTCCCCCTGGAGAGCTGTGGAAGGGGTTCAAAACGAGTCAATCAATAGAAAGGGATGAACCAGGACAAGGCTTGTTAGGAAACCTGAGCAGAACTGAAATTAATTTTATGTTTTCTTGCAATGAACATAATCACTAAACATTCTTTAAATAGTCATACTTCCAGTGATTTTATCTTCAGAATAAATTCTGTTTTAATACATTGAGAAGGACTTCTGACATTTCACAAGCACAGACAATGCCTGCTAGCAATCAGTGCTTTTAATATACAGGCAGCTAACATTTTGTTACCAGCACCTGTAGCAGTGAAAAGAAAAACCTGACAGATAAATAGCATTTTATTTTCCATCATCATCATAATGTATCAGGCTATCAGTGCCCTCCCTTGTGAGTCACAGCATCTCAGGCGTCAGTAACCTAGCAACATATTGGATTCAGCTCTTCTCTAAGGAATCCAGAAACCTCACTAGAATGGCTTGAATGACAGATATGAAAACAATAGGCTTGACCCTGGGCTGATAATGCCTCAAACAGGCCACTAAATACTTTTGTAATCTTTGCATTGTCAGATACTTATATTTTGGGTCTCTAAGTAACAAGAAAACCAAAGTGAGTGAGAAGATGACAAGCAAGTTATTGCTTCACATATAAAACACTGGCAGAATCTGGAGACTGCAGCAATATGTATAAGTGAGAATAATGTATAACAGAGCAGCTATGCTTAAATGACTTCAGCTGATTTACTAAAACTCCATAATTTTATTTTTTCATTTTTTTTTATTTTCAAATTAAACTAATTTCTTTTCCTGAATGTCTGATATTTACTAAAAAAAAGTTGCAGTACAGGTATGGGACCTGTTATATAGAATGCTGGGACCTGGGGTTTTCTGGATAAGAGATCTTTCCATAATTTGGATCTCCATACCTTAAGTCTACTACAAAATCATTTAAACATTAAAAATCCCCAATAGATTTGTTTTGCCTCTAATACGGGTTAATTGCATCTTAGTTGGGATCTAGGACAAGGTGCTATTTATTATTACAGAAAAAAGAAAATAGTTAAAAAAAAATTAGAATTACCTGTATTAGCTTATAATAGAGTCAATGGAAATGGGCTTTCCGTATTTCCGAACTTTCTTACTAGGGGTAGGCAGAAGAGGCATGTGCAAGGGACATGGCCCATCTGTAACGTTGGCAGCAGGCTAATGGAATTTTGAGGACACTTTTGATTATTGTGCTACATTGTTGACGAGTGAGGGAAAGGGAACTGATGTCACCCACCCCTTTTGTCCTTCTGTGCCACATATTTTTAGCACTGCTTACTTCACTTCTAACTTTCAGTCTTATATATTACCTGTGCACTTCAACACCACCCCCCCCCTTCAACTTTCCAATTCCCCTGCCTCAATGCTCAGTTCTTCGTCTGGTGCTGCCATCCATATTCAGTATTTACGCCTTGTTCTTCCACCTTTAACAATGTGACTATCCCTTCAAGCACATTTCTTTTCAGCCTTCTATTTTCTCACTGCCCTGGCCCCGCCCCGTGGCAGGGGTTGTGGGTTATGAAGTTCCTTCTTCAAGCGGCTCTTTGTGCATGCGCAGTGATGTCACAATTAAATTGCACAAAGAAGTCAAAGTGTGACTTCACTGCCTCAAAAATAATAGATGAATATGACCAGATATTTTATAACTTACCACAATATAAAATAAAAGGCACAATGTTTGCCCAGATGCAGAAGCCCACACCAACCAATAAAATGTTTGCTTTTGAACAGGTGAATGTAGCAAATTTTGCACCTTATATTATATAACCCCTAAATTTCAACCCCCACCTCAACTATTTAAAAGTAATACGTAATAAAAAACCTGCAACTGTGTTCCAAGTGTATCCACAACAGCAAATTAGCATTCAACCTAAATTTTTTCATGACTGATGGTGAGACTGGGAATTTCCATCCTTTGCTTTTGGCCCACTATGGAAGAGGGGCATCTGCACAATGTGTGAACTTCTGCCCTATGTCAGCTACATTAAAAACACACACTTAGGGGCTGACTTATCAAAAAAAACTATTTTCACGATGTGGCCAGAAACACAGATACAAATTTACTCTGAATATTCTTCAGAACCTCAAACAGTCAAGACTTTTCAAAGAAAAAAGATGCAAAAAGTTGCCAATATGGCAATAACACATGGAGTTCCACATATCCATCTACCCCAGACTCCTAAAAGATGCTGAGTTTCTAGAGAAGTCATTGGGAATGTTTCTCAAGCAACTTTATTTTATTTATTTATTTCCTATTTTATATTGCCTTACGGTTTATTTTTTATTCCACTTAAAACCCCTGTTTAATCCCTCTAGAATAGACTATTACCTATGATGGAAAAGTATTGTTGCTTTTTAAATGTTACTAAATGCTTTTTAAAGAACTGCAGTCAGATGTTTGTTATCTTTTATTAAAATAAAATATTTTGACTTGTAGTGTGCCTGTACCATAGGACTTTATAACTCCCTTGTGGAAAATAAAAACAACAAAGGTTGCAAGTTAAATTAAACTTCTATTTATTCCTTATCACAAATTAAGTTATACTGAGGAGAAAATACACAAAATAAGATATAACTTACACATCTCAAAGTGCTGGTAAGAATATTCTATTACCAGTAGTCTTATAATGTAAGCTGTGAATTAATATAAATAAAACGCCATGGCAAGTTTTGGAAAAAACAGGCTACATGGATATTTTGTTCTACACACAGTAAAAGTAGCCCTACTAAAATATTAAATATATTACATATTTATATAGGAATGTAGAAAATCTTAAATTAACACATGTTTATTATAAGGAGAAAAATGAAGACCTGAGAGCTCTAAATATGGTTATACACTTCAATCACCCAGTAGCCCTAAGTAAATGACTGGTTCCAACACAAAGCCAATAAGAAATGGGCACTCGACAAGCATTAAATGTGATATCATACCCTACAAAAAAAGGGCATCTTGGTCAGTTTTTTACAATTTTTACTTTCATCACAAGCAACCCTCATATATATACCTTAAAGGAACAGTAACACCAAAAAATGAATGTGTATAAAAATAATTAATATATTATGTACTGTTGGCCTGCACTGGTAAAAGTTGTGTGTTTGCTTCATAAACACTACTATAGTTATATAAATACCCTGCTGTGTAGCCATGGGGGCAGCCATTTAAATTGAAAAAAGGAGAAAAGGCACAGGTTACATAAGAAGATAACAGATAAACTGAGTAGAATACAATGAGAATCTATGCTACTTATCTGTTATCTGCTTAGTAACCTGTGCCTTTTCTCCTTTTTTCAATTTAAATGGCTGCCCCCATGGCTACACAGCAGGGTATTTATATAAACTGTAGTAGTGTTTATGAAGCAAACAAACAACTTTTACCAGTGCAGGGCAACAGTACATAATATATTAATTATTTTTATACACTTTAATTTTTTGGTGTTACTGTTCCTTTAACCCATATAGAGGAATGGAGGCATAAGAATGCCCAATCAGAATTTTCATGCACTTTAAAGTGCAGATGATAATTGGCTATAATAACCCATTTCTTTTCTTTGCAGCACACATGTAAATATTAAATAATCTGAATCTTATAGGCAGTTGGGAAATGTAACAATTTAAAAACACAGTATGAATAGCATGCACAACAAACACAACTAGAACAAACTGAAGAGTTTCTTCTTCTTTAAAAAAAATGGGATGGCAAACTACATAAAACATACCATGAGGACACATGGAAAGATACTAAGCTCCTCTAGACCAAAATCCCTTTCTGGTATAAGTAGTCACTTTAACAATATTTTTGTTATCTAACTAATTATGTCTAATTTTCAATGTGTTTAAGATACTTTGAGACTAAAGGTGCCCATACACTATAAGATCCGCTCGCTTGGCGATCTTCACCCGATATCCCCACCTACAGGTGGGCGATATCGGGTAGCAAGAAACTTAAAAAAAAAATAATCCGATCGTTTGGCCCTGTAGTTATGGGGCAGTCGGTTCGGGGACCGCATCAACGAGCCCATGCGGTCCCCGATCCAACTGGATTTTCTTACCTGGCCGATCGAGATCTGGCCAATTTCAGGCCAGATATCGGTCGGCCAGGCTGCTCTGTTCTGCCCATACACGGGCCGATTAGCTGCCGAATCGGTCCAAGGGACCGATATCGGCAGCTATAGTCGGCCCGTGTATGGGGACCTTAAGAGAAGTTGAAAAGTAGAAGTTATTGCTGGGATGGCATAAAGGGATCAATCTCTGAGTTAATTTAAGGGAGCAGAGCAACTGGAGAATTAACCTCCACATTCATTTAACCCATGTACTTTTGGGGAAGCATAAATTAAAAAAAATCAGTTGCTGTGCACAAAATAGAATAGAGGTTAAATATGAAATTTCTGAAAATCTACAGGAAAACATTAAATAGGAAAATTCCCAGAAGGGTAGAGCACATTTACGTTACTTTGTTTCCACCAATTATATCCCCTTTTAATCCTTATAGAACACATCAAGATGGAACACCGGTAATGGTTCATAGAAGGAAGATGTCAAATAGGTACAATGTAAGAGACAGACCATGAACTGAACATGATCATTTGTTCACTTATATAAGTGGTAACAAATGTTTTTGTTTGAAATGTAGATATTAATATTAATTATACACAGCCTCACATAGCACAGAACTGCATGTAACCTAATTTTTTAGGTTTTCATGTCTTGGTAATAATGTTGACCTCTCAATTGCTACACTTAGGGGCTGATTTACTAACCCACGAATCCGACCCGAATTGGAAAAGTTCCGACTTGAAAACGGACATTTTGCGACTTTTTCGTATGTTTTGCGATTTTTTCGGATTCTTTACGAATTTTTCGTTACCAATACGATTTTTGCGTAAAAACGCGAGTTTTTCGTATCCATTAAGAAAGTTGCGCATTTTTCGTAGCGTTAAAACTTACGCGAAAAGTTGCGCATTTTTCGCGTAAGTTTTAACGCTACGAAAAATGCGCAACTTTTTACGCAACTTTCGTAATGGATACGAAAAACTCGCGTTTTTACGCAAAAATCGTATTGGTAACGAAAAATTCGTAAAGAATCCGAAAAAATCGCAAAACTTACGAAAAAATCGCAAAATACCGATCATTACGAAAAAAACGCAATCGGACTCATTTCGACCCGTTCGTGGGTAAGTAAATCAGCCCCTTATGCTACCCCTCAATTAAACATTTATCTTACTTCTTCTGAGTTAGGGCACAGCCCAGAAATAAGCTTTGAAATAAATTGTTGCTTTTTCCCTTCAATCAGTATATTTTTTAGAAGCTATAATACAAATCTAGCAACAACATTTACAGTAACTAGGTTTAGATAATAACTAGTGTTAAGTTTCTAAAAATCAATTGTTCTGTATTTGTTTGTTCAGTAACAATGAATGCCAACATCCCATCATATTATCTTCTATAATAAGCTCATTTTTATTCAGGGATTTGCAGCAACCAAGCTCTGGTGGCAGGGCTCTAATGCAATTACCTTTAATATCCAGGTGTGACAAAAACTCCAAATTCCCAATGTTTGGCGAAAGACAATGTAACTTATTTTTCCCAAGATTCAAAGTCTCGAGCCTCCTGCAGAGAAACAGTTCATTGGGAATGATTTCCACTTTATTGCATTTAATTGAAAAATACTTTAAAGACTGAAGCATCCAAATATAAGGTTGAATAATGCAAATGTCATTGTAGGACAAATCTAGGTACCTGAGTTTTGAGCACAAAAACAAGCTATGTGGAATCTCTCTTATATTATTGTGGCTAAGATTCAGCTGTTCCAAGTTTGTCAGTTTGTTTATATGATCTGGAATCTTTGCAATTTTGTTGTGCCAAAGCTTTAAGATGGTTAGGTTGTGTAGATGTTGAAAGCTAGCTAATTCTTGAATAGACCTAAGGTTATTTCCCTCTAGATTCAGCTCTTTCAGTGCACGTAGACTAAAAATAGAATTAGGTACATGCCCTAAGTTACATTGTATGAGCTCCAGAACTGTAAGGTTGACCATTTTCTTTAAACTGTTGGGTATAACCAGCTTTATTCCCTCATTATGGATGGAAAATCTCTGAAGTTGAAGAGAAATATCAGTAACATTTTGAGGGATACCAGACAACTGGCTCTTTATAAACAGGTGTTTAAGGTTATTTAGGTTTTTGAATGACTCAAATGTGATGTTTTTGGCTACATCAGGGCTTTGTGAACAAATCAGATGCAGTTCCTCCAAGCAGCTTAAGCCATATATCCACAGTGGGATTTGTTGAATGTTATCAAATTTAACTGTCAACGTTTGAAGGTGTTCCATTAGGAAAGCGAAGGCAGCAGTGTGAAGCTTTATAGTACTCTGAAGCAAAAATAATGCATGCAAATTATTAAGCTGAGCAATGGTTGCTGGTATCATAATATTATTCATTTTTTCCAGTCTTAATGACTGTAGCTCTGTTATTTCAAATACAGCATCTGGAAGGCCAGGGATCATGTGCAGTTTTAACTCCAAAAGATTGCATGCATTTGTTTCAAGTTTCTCCCTCAGTTTTTCTGCATTCCATTCTTTATTTAAGTTCAGCTGCCTTAGTCTGTTCTCACTTGTTTCAGAGAGGAAAATAGCCATTCGTTTGGAAAACAAAGAATCATAGTGATCTACTATGTGGAACATGAAGGCCAAATCATTTTTGACATCAGGGATATCATTGATGCCAGCTTCCTGACGAACACATTCAAAAGAATATTCTTTTAAGTGGCCATAGAATAACCAGTATATGGTAAAAAAGCATGTGAAGCCATAAACACCAACAACACAGAGGTAGAAGAAAGAGAGCTTAGAAAAGAGATAAGCCATTGGACGATTGCAATAGAAATATGTATAGCCAGTTATGCCTTGTAAGTCAGCATTACAAAGCACAGTAAACTCTACTTCAAAAGTTAGAGCACTGTTGTATCCAATAACAAACAGAAAATTGGTCACTTTAAGTATTGTTTGACATGTATACATGGAATAAAGCAGAACGCCTCCTTCCACATGATGTCGAAAATTCTTTACCTTCTCAAATAAGGCTTTGGCTTGCTCCCTTTCCTTTTTATCTAACGCTCCAACAGGAGCCTTATCTGTGGTAGGACTCTCAAATAATGACATCTCCAAGGCATTCTGATTTGTTGGCTGGTTTACAGAAGTTTTGTCCTCATTGTTTTTTGTAGTAATTTTATCTTCTGAACCCTCATCAGACACATTGCATAAGGCACTGGTTGTCCAGGGAGAGTCAAAACATTTCCATAGTATTGATATAAAATGCTCAATTTTTGAACATGAGCCTGGAAATTTAAACCAAAAATTACTACAAAGCATAAAAACTAAAGTATGAAAAAGAACCAGATAAGGAAAATATTTAGTGTACCAATGAATGGCAACCTCATAGCACATTTGATTTACATAGCTGTACTGCTGAAAGTCTAAGTTTGTTTTTAGACCCTTCATTTCCAATATTCCAGGTGCCGCTGACTTATTAGTTACGAGAGAATTGGATTCACTACTAGATATAGAGTTGTGAAGATTCTGTATTCCTTTTGGAAGGCATACTATCTTTATCTGCATGATCTGAATGAGAAAAAATTACAGCATGTAAAATACATAGTAGTGATATTCTTTATAATACGTACAGTGTTAATAAAAGAATAAAACTGGAAATGGAAGTCCTAGGTTTTTTTTAGTAGAAATTCTAATATTTCATTGCTTTTACTTTGTAAAATGTTACATCATTAGATCATTATTCTAGGTCTCCAAATGGTAGGCCACACAGAACCATTGCTAGTGCTGGTAACTAGCCAACACAGAGTTTAGATTCTTTGCTGCATTCACAATTTCACATTTCAGCAACTTCTTTTAGAAATGCAATCAAAAGTCCATTCTAATCAATGGCAAATTAAAGGATAAAGAAAGGCTTTTCCCATTCCAATGCTTCTTTTGCTACTATTGCTACTACTACTGGTGCTACTAGTATTTCCCAAGGCTCCCTTTTTGTTTTCAGAGCATATGCCTATAGTAAACTAGTAATACAAATAAATTAATGGTCCAGTGCATATACAGTGGCTTGCAAAAGTATTCGGTCCCCTTGAACTTTTCCACAGTTATCGTGTCTTGCAAACTTAAAGGTTGTTACAGTAGCAACAACTTCTACGTCTAGCCCATTTAAGTGAGATGTAATTTTATTTTCCCCTTTTCCCTCTTTTTTTCTATGAGGTTTTAAAAATAATAATTTTAAATGGTTAAAATAAAGGTAAAATTTTTATGGTAAAACACAGGTGTGCCAGTAGAACGGTTGTATGTCTTCTCCACTTAGGTTTTTTTACTTTTCCACATTTTGTCACATTACAGCCACAAACATGAATCAATTTTATTGGAATTCCACGTGAAAGACCAATACAAAGTGGTGTACATGTGAGAAGTGGAACGAAAATCATACATGATTCCAAACATTTTTTACAAATAAATAACTGCAAAGTGGGGTGTGCGTAATTATTCAGCCCCCTTTGGTCTGAGTGCAGTCAGTTGCCCATAGACATTGCCTGATGAGTGCTAATGACTAAATAGAGTGCACCTGTGTGTAATCTAATGTCAGTACAAATACAGCTGCTCTGTAATGGCCTCAGAGGTTGTCTAAGAGAATATTGGGAGCAACAACACCATGAAGTCCAAATAACACACCAGACAGGTCAGGGATAAAGTTATTGAGAAATTTAAAGCAGGCTTAGGCTACAAAAAGATTTCCAAAGCCTTGAACATCCCACGGAGCACTGTTCAAGCGATCATTCAGAAATGGAAGGAATATGGCACAACTGTAAGCCTACCAAGACAAGGCCATCCACCTAAACTCACAGGACGAACAAGGAGAGCGCTGATCAGAAATGCAGCCAAGAGGCCCATGGTGACTCTGGATGAGCTGCAGAGATCTACAGCTCAGGTGGGGGAATCTGTCCATAGGACAACTATTAGTTGTGCACTGCACAAAGTTGACCCTTATGGAAGAGTGGCAAGAAGAAAGCCATTGTTAACTGAAAACCATAAGAAGTCCCGTTTGCAGTTTGCCACAAGTCATGTGGGGGACACAGCAAACATGTGGAAGAAGGTGCTCTGGTCAGATGAGACCAAAATGGAACTTTTTGGCCAAAATGCAAAACGCTATGTGTGGTGGAAAACTAACACTGCACATCACTCTGAACACACCATCCCCACTGTCAAATATGGTGGTGGCAGCATCATGCTCTGGGGGTGCTTCTCTTCAGCAGGGACAGGGAAGCTGGTCAGAGTTGATGGGAAGATGGATGGAGCCAAATACAGGACAATCTTGGAAGAAAACCTCTTGGAGTCTGCAAAAGACTTGAGACTGGGGCGGAGGTTCACCTTCCAGCAGGACAACGACCCTAAACATAAAGCCAGGGCAACAATGGAATGGTTTAAAACAAAACATATCCATGTGTTAGAATGGCCCAGTCAAAGTCCAGATCTAAATCCAATGGATAATCTGTGGCAAGATCTGAAAACTGCTGTTCACAAACGATGTCCATCTAATTTGACTGAGCTGGAGCTGTTTTGCAAAGAAGAATGGGCAAGGATTTCAGTCTCTAGATGTGCAAAGCTGGTAGAGACATACCCTAAAAGCCTGGCAGCTGTAATTGCAGCAAAAGGTGGTTCTACAAAGTATTGACTCAGGGGGCTGAATAATTACGCACACCCCACTTTGCAGTTATTTATTTGTAAAAAATGTTTGGAATCATGTATGATTTTCCTTCCACTTCTCACATGTACACCACTTTGTATTGGTCTTTCACGTGGAATTCCTATAAAATTGATTCATGTTTGTGGCTGTAATGTGACAAAATGTGGAAAAGTTCAAGGGGGCCGAATACTTTTGCAAGCCACTGTAAATAGTGCAAACAGGAGCTCTAGATATCATAGTGACTACACCAATAACTTCTGAATAAAGTAGGGGATTTTTTTAAACAGCAATAATATCCAGTGGCACAGCTAGCAGAGCTTTTTGTTACTTGGCTTTAGACAAAGTAATTGTATAGCTCCCCAAAATGAAGCCTCCCTTGCCCAATGTTCCCTTTAATTCCTTCTTGACTATGTGCGCAAAGAAATGTTTTGTTCGCATATTTCAAGCATGTGTGCACATCTTTAAAAATTGTTTGCCCAATTAAAAATAAATGCAAAATTTTGTGTCTTCATAAGAATCTCTTTGTGTATGCTGTCCTCAAAACTTGTGTTCACACACACATGCACACAGCTTAGAGGAACATTGCCTGTGTTCCCCCCCCCCCCCCCCCCCATTGTTCCCTAGGCACTTGCCTCTTCTACCAACCCCTAGTTTCAGTCCTGTGCATTTGATTGTAAGCGTGCAAACTAAAAATTTGTTGCACTGATTTAAGTTGTGGTGCTCCTCTTAAGGGCTCTGGCACATGGGGAGATTAGTCGCCCGCGACAAATCTCCCTTGTCACAACCGACTAATCTCCCTGTGTGCCAGAGCCCTTAAGGGCTCTGGTACACGGGGAGATTAGTCGCCCGCGGCAAAACTCCCTGCTCGCGGGCGACTAATCTCCCCGAGTTGCCTTCCCCCTGCCATCCCACCGGCGAACATGTAAGTCGCCGGCGGGATGGCAGACGCGGCGGGGCGATTTCGGGAAATCGCCGAAAAAGCCTCGCAAGTCTTTTTCGGCGATTTGCGCGAAATCGCGCCGCCGCGTCTGCCATCCCGCCGGCGACTTACATGTTCGCCGGTGGGATGGCAGGGGGAAGGCAACTCGGGGAGATTAGTCGCCCGCGAGCAGGGAGTTTTGCCGCGGGCGACTAATCTCCCCGTGTACCAGAGCCCTAAATGTGGGACAGATTTAATTATGTGAGGAGCAGATTTAATTTGTGAGGATGTAGCAGAGCATTCTTCCCTACTTCTCAAAGTGCAGATCTTCCTTCTTTTGTTGGTTTGTACACAAAAAGAAGATATCTGGCTGAGTCTAACTGACAGGTCCCAACTTAACCTGCAACTGTTACGTTACATGCATTAAGACCTGCATTATTATAAAACAGAAAAACATGACGTAATATCAAGTCAGTGTTTCTGGTCATGTTTTTCTGTGTTTTCACCTCACTGGGCCCTTTATCAAGCAATGGCAGAACAAGTGAGTTTTGAAGCCCAATAAAATCAATAACATACGCCTAAAAGGCAAACAACACCTAGAGAACCACAGGTTGAAGGCCACAGGCTAAAGGCTTGGGTCACATGAGTGAATTTCAAGTCTCTATTTTTGTAGAAATACACATTATATATGATAAAGCCTGGTGGTTTTAAAATGCTAAATGAAATGGCACAAATTCTATAGGTGAGCAGCTTTAGCACAAGATTTTCACAGATATTTACCTGCAATGTGCAACCAAACACTCCAATCATCAGCATAGCCACAGAGAGGTAGTCCATTAAGACATCCCACCAGGGTTTGAGAACACGGTAGGCTGGCTGCAGCTCAGAAAACTGGCGAAATTCTCCGATTGGAATCATGTTTCTGCAAAAATACTTTATTATATTACCCAAAAATACTACTTACAAAAACTAGAAGACAGACATCTATTGAGAAAACCTATAAATCTTCACATCACAAATTCCATATCAGCAATTTTCTAACTACAGATTTTATTTGGTAAAAAGACTGATAAGCTGTTAAATTGGTCTAAAGGACTCGTATCGGCAGCTTATATGTGCCCATTTATGGTCACTTTTACTCAGGTCAGAGTAAAGGCTAATGGTTAATGTCCCGTGGAGCGATTTAGTTGCTCGTACCAGATCTCTGTGGGTCACTCTGAAATGCCGTCCCCTGGCAACCAGGGAATAGCTGGTGGAAAGGCCTACGCATCGCTTCAGTTTTCCCAAGTTGCACAATCTTGCCTGCAGGAGGAAACTTTGCGTGACTTTGGAAAACTGAAGCAAGGTGTAGGCCTTTTCATCAGCGATTCCCTTTAAGGTCCTCTAGGGATCTAGGCTTATGGTGCTTGGGGCTTATTTGCCAATAGTGTATTTTAGTCTCTAAAATAGCCACTGTCACCTCTCATTTACTTGAACTGGAAACAATAGCACTGATACTGAGTGTTTAACTGATAATATTCTCTAAGGCATTGGAATATTAGATTGTAAAATCATTTGGTCAGGTCATCGTTACCTCTTGTATAAGTTGTTGGTTGATTTTGTATGTAAATCTATATGAATTGTTAATTTATACACCCGCTTATTGTACAACGCTGCAGAGCATGTCTCCACTTTATAAATACTCAAAGGACACCCATCACCCCAATATTGTTTCCCCCCCCCAAAGGTGCAGGCTAATAGAGTCTGCACTCCAGTTGGAGGAAACAATAGTTTTTCTGCCAGTGCTAGGCTAATCATAGTCTCTATGATTAAGCACAGTGGAAGCATGAAATGTGTAAGGCTGTGAACCTTACCTAAGTGGCAAAAAAAGTACTGATATTATTGCCAATACAAATTCCTTCTTTTTTATGGTATGCCTAACTACATGGGAATAAGAGTACCTGCTTGTTTTTCTTTGTTACATGGACCATAGACTACAAGCTCCACTGGGACATAAAGTTAATGATAAACAATCTTTAAAGTGCAGTAAATTATGCCAGTTCTGTATAAATAGCAAAACTTTTAACTACTTTTATACCCAATATATTATGTAACAACTAGTAATGCAAATGATTTCAATATAGTTACAAGCAATGTTCTTTTAATCTGTATTTTCAAATATGTTTTAAAAGCATTACTTTTTTAAATGACAAGTAGCTTTAAAGCAGCTTTTGTAATCTGGCCGAAAATATCACTATGTAGATATCCTCATAAAACATATGAAATGTTTTTATAATTTTGGACAATTCAGGATAATTTATGACTACATACAGGTAGTCTTCTAATAGCCATATATTTTATAATAAGGGGTTTTTCATATAACACAAGGAATGAACATGTCTGGGATATTACATGAACAGCTGTGTTTTGTTTTTTTATTAGTTATTATTATTGTCTTCTGCTTTTGGGTTAAATTACTTTGTTTTGTGTATTTATTTCATTATCTGGGCAGACAGCAATTAGCAGGAGATGAGTGTTTCACAAGCAGGGTTTTCAGGCAGAATGTTCAGGGAGATGAGTTTTCTAGGAGATGGTACTGGGGGTACATGGTTGTCTGGGATATTACAAGAATGGATGTGTTTTTGGTCCTCTAAGTTTTTCATTAATTTTAATATTATTGTCTTCTGGTCAGACAGCAATTAACAGAAGATGAGAGTACAGGAAGAAGGGTTTTCAGATAGAATGTTCAAGGAAATGGGTTTTCGAAAAGATGGTACTTGGGGAACATGGCTGTCTGGAAAGAGCTTGCTGTTAGAAAATGCCATTTAAAAAGCATGTCTTTATCATCACAAAGAGAGTGAAGAGCTGAAACTTGTATCTGTCACACTGAGAGAGTGAGTGTAATGTATAGGGAATATTGTACCGCTGTTTTAAAATGCAGTCACAATGGAGTTCCTTGACTGTACAAAGACATAAGACTTAAAGCGATTCTGACACCAGAAATGAAACCTTATTTTTACATCTATCATAACATAGTCTTTGCATGTTATTTATATTTTTGCCTTAAATGTATTTGCCTGATGCTTTACATTACCTATCTGATCCCCTATGTTCCTCTTTGAGGGGCCTGCCATATTTGTTCAGCAGGAGGCCATTAGCATTAGAAGCTATAACTGACAGGTTGAGACGGGACAGTCAGTTTGGCAAAACAGTCAGGTTTAGGAACTTCAAGTAACAATTACTTACAAAAGCAGTCCTATCAGTGAAAAACTATCAACGAGTAATTTTTTAGTGTCAGTGTCACTTTAAGACGGGGTGCTCTTATACAGGTCATGAAACTCTTAGATGACTTCTAATATTCTTATATTTTACAACACAAGTTTCAGTAAGTCATGTGACTTGTTTTATGTAGTAGCAAACATGTGATCATCATTGCAGATGTATGAAAGTGAAAGGGGCATAAAATAATGGGCTCCCACTAATCAAAAGGTAGGAATGTTAGATTTCATGTTAATCATAGCATAACAAAAAAAAAACTTCAACAGAAAACATAACTAAATTTTCATTTGTGCAACTAACACAATGGCAGCAGCAGCTGCATGCAGCCACAGAACTGTCTGTTGGACATCATGTAGCAGCTCTAAAATTACAAAATTTCTTCCCCACACCTTTTAACAATTTCAAATGAGAAACAAACAACTAGCCACAAACACAATCCTAAACCCAACCCATGCTCTTCTTCCAAGTCCATTAATCAGGATTGTTCCATCTAAATAGGCACAAATTAAAGGTGTTCCCAATTCACATATACATGTTTTCTCTACAGTGCTAAGATATTCCACATAATTGGCTAATGATCAGGTATTTCACAATATTGAGGGCCAGATTTTTCTAAAATAATGTTATACAAAAAGACATATAGAGGTCTTGGGCATGCTAAGGGCCCTAAAAATCTTTTGGAGAGCCTCATCTGTTCCATGGCTGTGTTCCACAGCTATGGGATTACTAATATACTTGTCTCATATCTGATCAGCCTAAATACTACATTTTTGCTTATTCAAACCTAGTATTCTGGATATTAAAGTAGGGAACTGCTCAGTCTGTGTCCTTTTAGGTATAGGATGTTATGATATGCTTTCAGGGTTGTTCACTACTCACTGTAACACATACCCGTTGATTTTCCAGCACAGCAGATGCTGTCCTTGACAATGTTGCCTTGTCTCTGTTGAAGATTATACCAGCAGTGTTGTGACTTATTTCTAGTTATTTATGATGTTGGACTTCCAACAAAATAACTGCCATCCAGCTGTGCTCCAACACATGGAACCTACCGTGGCCTTCCTGCAGTGCATCAAAACTTATAGACGCAGCCATGGCAACAGCACAAAGGGACCTTTGAAAACGATGTAGTTTTTAGTGTAAGATACCTGGTAGAGGTAACATTACAAAACTGCAAAGTGTTAATCAGTTTTGATGTCTTATAGCAGCCAATCAGAAAGTAAAAATTACTGGTCAAAATCAATTGAAAAGCAATCATCTGATTGGTTGGTATGGTGTATTGGAGTTGGTGAAAACTTTGTGGCTTTTATTTTATTACACTGTTTTGTTAATAACCCTTAAACATACTACTGAACCAATGTTTCCTCTAATTTCTTTTTGGCTATGTGTGGAACAATCTTCTTTTGTGCGCACTTGTGCACGTGAACCATGTGCACTTATTTAAAAAAATACTGGTGTGCGCATTTCAGAATAAGTACAAAATTGTGAATTTATACAAAATTCTGAGTGCACCACAAATTATTGTATGCGCCGGTTTAAAATTTTGTGTGCACGCGCACAAGCACACAGCTTAGTATACCAAACTAACAACTAGACGCATCCAAACCCCATAGCATCATACCAATATTTGTTATTATGCCTAATGCAGGGCAATATACCTTTTACAGGGAGGCACAGGCCTGTTCACTTATATATGAATTCACATTCTTGTGTAAATTACAAATAATAATGTATTATATGGCACTTTAAAACTTATTAAAATGAGTACATTGACCTGTATAAAAGCATGGCCTTTATATATCTATGGGACTCCCCAGTGACTTCTAATATACAATAGAGAATACATTGTGCCTGATATCAGTGACACACATTTAGTAGGGATGTTTTACATAAAGTTTTAGCATACTTGTCTTGACTTTTTTTTAATGTTTTTTACATTGTTAGCCCCTTTTGCCTAGCTTACAAATTAACCAGCCAATATTTGACCAAAAAGTGTTATTTTATGCATTTATTTTCTGTTTTATATATTGTTTTTTACTTGGATCCACTGGGGCCTGGGATAAAATTTTCTAGTATGGATTTTCTACAGTTCATAAATATGTATTATCAAATGTTTTATTGAACACAAAATGACTTAGTGAGGTTTTGTGTAGACAACAGATACAAGCTGAACAGAACAGTGCTTTTAACAACTGTATTGTAATAAAGAGGATTGAACTTAATAGTATGATGGCAGGTCCTTCAAGACAAGGACCTTCCGTCTGTGTAAACACGTTTTTGAGGTAATAGTGTATTTTCTATTTATTACATGTTTTCCAGGCACGTTTATGTGAACAGAGCCGACTATACTAATAGTACTATATATTGTAGAATAAGAAAAATAATTTCTGGGATCTAATATGTTGATGTCCGAACTGCATCACGTGGGAGCGCGCAAGACGGCAGAAATCCAGTGGATGTGAAACGACATGTAACGCCAGGTTAGCGCAAGAGGATTAGGTGGAGGGGAAGTGCGTCACTGGCTGCCTGGGGGTAGGAGTGAGGGGGCAGGAGAGCACAAGATAACGGTGGCTCTTCGGGTGTATTGTGTCAGGAGATGAGAAGTGCGCTCCACGTGACTCGGCCGAGGGCTGCAGGGATTGGCTGGCCTCCTGGCAGGCTGCGTGAGCCTCCCCACCTCCTTTTTTCTTCCCTCTGTATCTCAGCATGGTAATGTCTAGAGCTCAGCATCCTTATGGGATCCGCTAGGTGAGAGCTGCAGCCTGGCCTGTACCTTTAGCTGCAGCGGGGGGAAACTCGCATCTCTCCTGCCATTGAGATATCTGCTTACCACTCTCCGAATAGGGGGTCAACAGTGTGTGGAACTGGACTCTAGCATTTGGTGCATTTTGTTCACAGCCTTCCGTGGAGATAGAGGAATGATATTCTGCCACCATGATGGAAGGTAGGATCATTTTCTGCTCTGCAGTTTTTTTTTCCGCCGGCACCTATCCTTGGAGTGAAATTCCTCACGATGCCCTTTGTAACCAAATTCCATTCCGCGTCCATATTGCGAACTTGTGTATAATGCAGGGGATGGCATTTAGTTTTCCCCGGTGTCACCGTGACAGAGTGCTGCCTAATTACACTGCCTCAGTGCTAGCAACCATGATTCGTGTGGGTCCCTCCATCAGTTAAACTACAGCTCTTATCCTCACC
The DNA here is from genome assembly GCF_000004195.4 of Xenopus tropicalis. Classification (NCBI taxonomy): domain Eukaryota; kingdom Metazoa; phylum Chordata; class Amphibia; order Anura; family Pipidae; genus Xenopus; species Xenopus tropicalis. The sequence continues at coordinate 83,927,413 of NC_030680.2, read as the reverse complement.
CTATAATACAGAAAACTGCACATATGTAGGTACCACAATATGTCTCAGTGTAAGAGGTCAGTGAAATCCGTCAGGCCTAGAGGGCACTGTATAATTTGCCAAACAGCCTCAACCCACCGAAAAATAAATAAGAAAATCCTTAGCCATTTATTGGGGGGGGGGGGGGGTGTTCCCTGTGATTGTTTTAAGAAAATAATTTTTTAAGGAAAGGTTTAATCATTTCACTGGCCAGATGCTCTCTCTTCCTTGATTGATTCTATGAATAAATGACTTTGAATGGCAGGAATTAAAGGGGCTGGGTGTGTTTTGTTAGTAACCTCCCCCATTCCTCTGTATTCAGTCAGTGGCTAGTCTCATACCGGAATTGGCTCAAGCATTTAATGGTATTTTCCTCAATTGATATATTTTGGGTTCATTATTTAAGTAAAAAGTTTCAAATGATAAAGCGTTTAACTTTACCCTGCTAAAACGCAACTAGATTTAACCTTTACCAAAATGTCTGTGCTGTAAAGGCATTTACAAATGTTTTCCATTACTTAATGTTGAGTTATACCTAGGTTTGTATATTATTTTTCTCACAGCATTGATCAGTAGGTTGACCCTAATTAATCTTGTTTATTAGGCGGTTAAAAAATGCCTTGGCAACAAACTGATGTTGTCCAGATGTCCTCAATCACTTGTTACCTTGATAAACATTGCACTTAGGCTATTCCCATAGCAGCGCAATATCACTTAGTAAAGCCTCTTGACGTAGAAATGGGAAATATCAACCTGTGCTACTTCAAGCACCTGTGAGATGAACAAGTTTAGCTTTAGATTCAGTATAGGAATCATACAGTTTAGTATGATTTATCCCTATGTATTTAAGAGGCTGTCATACTAGAAAGCTGTGAACCCCACTTATTTCAGAGGCTATCAAACTAAAGAGCTGTATGAATTCTTAATAAATACAATAAATCTTTCAAATCATTGACTTGCTTTTCAAATATGTTAAAAGGTAACACTTTAAGTGTAGAATAAACAATTTTATATATACTGACCATACTACATTACTTATTTGAGTGTGAACTCTTATTTAGGGCTCCAGCTGGATGCCTGTGGGCCAGATATAGCCCTCCAAGCATGCCTAAGGTCTCTGTAGGCATATTTATTCAAATAACTTTTTTTAATAATTGCATTGCTGATCAAACTGGACCAAATGGTTGTGTTTGACATTTTTTTTATAAACTTGACACTTGCTTAATGATCTTACAGTTTTCTGCAAGCTAAGTTTGGACATTTGAAAATATGTACAAAAAAAGTAAACTGAGCTGAATGAGGACACATTAATTCCATTATTTCCAATGCTGACAGCCTGTGTTGTAATTTGTGGTCCCAATGGCATGCTCAATAGAAAACCTATTTTTTTGCCTGCTTCATCAAAAGTTCATCAAATGTCATAGACGCAGTTTGGCAATAAAATTGAATTCAAATATGTTTTGTCAATATTGCTAAGAAGAGAACTGTGCTATATTCAGAGTCTCTCTTAGTTAATAACATTTTACAAGTGTTTTTCAACTGACATTATTACCTTGAAGACTTTATCCAGGTTGAAGTAACATATTTACTGCAGGCTATGCTTTTAATATCTAGCAAAGTTGCCTATTTTGGAATGGATCGATAGTTAGGCCTGGTACATTCCTTACCTGCACTGAAACGTTGTTTCCAACTAAAGGTGGCCATACACCAAGTACATCTAAATTGGAATGATTGAATCATTTAGCTCCTTGGACCAGTATGTGGGCCATATCTATTACCTGCCTAATGCAGCCCTGACAGATGGGATTGTCCAGCCTTGCAAGTAAACATCTGACTAAGCTCAGGCCATCATTTTTACCCTGTGCATGGCCTGTTAAGTTGCCAGTTTATGAACAGTCTTATGATTGTTATTGTTATGGCCAAAAACTGTATAGACATATGATTATACAACCCTGCAAATGTCAATTGCTTTATGACCACTCCTGTGAGAAATGTCCATTTCTTATTTGGTTTTTTTTTCGTTAATTTCTATTTTTGATTAATATACATGAGGTCAAATGAACTAACCACACTTAGGGAATTAATGACTGTGCTTCTCTCACTCATATGGAGAAGGGAATGCTCATAGGGAATTATGTAATATAAGGCCCTAAGTTTAACCAATAGCAACCAATCAGCAGACGGCATTTACTGGTCACCTGTTTCAAAACAAACATCTTATTGGTTGCTATAGGTTACTGCTCCTGGGCAAATTTAGTGTCTTTTATTACATATGGGGAATAGTCATGTATGCATGTGCCTGAGCTAGTAAGACTAGCAAGCACTGCTAGTTGCCATGTATACACTTATAATAACTTAGTTGCGTTTAGAGAAACACATTATCCGTATGAGTGAGAAAGGGCAGGTATGGCTAGCTGTGACAACCCTACTGTATTTTCCTGCTTTAACTTTGCTGTGGAGCTGCCCCATTCTTAAAGTTTTGGCTTCCTGATTTACCCACAATTCTGTGTAACAAATTAATGCTGACATCAGGAGAAAGAGTTGATGCAATTTAAAAAAAAATCAGAAATAGGGTTCTTGTGCTGAATATTGCACTGACAAGAAACCGATACCACTGAACAGCAACATCCCGAGACTCCAACCAGACTTGAGTTGCCCCTAGTGCAGACAGCCAGTTTTGGCACTCAGGCTGGGCTAGGAGCAGAGTAATCCATCAGTATGCTGGTTACATTTGTAGACCAGCCTATGGAAGGATTGCACCACTCCAAGCTCTGGCAAATGGTGGAAATAACTTTCCCTCCTTCTGGCTGCCTTAGAGTTGGTATGTGGCTGTGTCTTTGCAGACATGTAGATTGTACTTTAAGGATAATAGTCAGAATTTGAACAGCCCGTATCATCTTTATTATTTTAAATATTTTAGGGTTGAGGCTACAGACCATACAAGCTGTGGATCAGAGCTGATAAGACTCTCTCTGCTCTCTGAAGGTTATCATCCCCTTTAAGGGCCATCGCAGATTTGTGGTTTGTGTTAAATCTGCTGTACTGCAGGCGACAAATCTCTTGAAAATACTATCCCTTTTTCTAACATTTAAATCACCATAAGTAAATCACTTTATTTTGGCAATCCAACTTAACTGTCTGAAAATGCCTTCTTTTGCATTTTCCAACAATAAAGCTGAATCGTCTTCAGTTTTATTTACAGCCATTTACTTCAGAGAAATCATTGGTATTTTTTTTTTTTATATCTCTTTATTTATCAATTTTATTTTTACATGTTGATTAATAACAGTATCGGTGACATGGGTTACAATGTGTCTTGATAAATGAGGTTGAGTAGTGGCGATGGCCGTAGATAGTATTTAATGTCCTGAGAGAAAGTGTCTCGGTGAGGGTCAAGGAGGGTCATTTGTGTCGTTCATAAGTTGGTGATTAAGTTCTTGAGATTTGAAGGTTGTCCAGGGTTCCCAGATTTCTTGATGTTGATCCAGTGAGTCTGATGGCTGCAAGGTAATGCATAGTCTGTATATATTCCATGTGGGATTTTAGTTGGGAGATGGTGACTCCCGGAGGGTTAAGACAAAGGGAGTCTTGGCAAAAACGGCTAGGAGACAGCCCATTGGTGGATTGCGGTGTGGCGGGGGTTTCCAAGGTAACCAAGGAAGCGGCGGGAAGAAGAGGATCCACGGAACTGGCACCCTGAGGAGACAGCGGGATATACGGGGTGAAGGAAAACTCCCACCCACCCTCCCTGTGCAGTAAGTATAAAGGAAAGTTGAGTGCGGGGTGATCCAATGGATCGATTGGCACGGCGTGGAGCAAAAGGCGATGGCTCATGAGAACAGCAGGTACTATTTGCGGAATTCCCATAGGGTTGGGAATTTCAGTGGATATTTGGAGGTCCCTCCTGGGATGGGGTCCTGGGTAGGGCTCGGGTCGAGAGAGAGAGCTTTGGGGGTAGCACTCATCGAGCTGGTGTGGTAGCGGCTGGTGAGTTGCTTAGAGACATTTGGAAAAAGGGGGAAGGCCTGAGTTAGGCCAAGGAAAATTGGGGTGATGTTTTACATGGGCCATCTGCCAAGGACGAAGGTTTTAGTTCACTGTTAGTTTATTTAAATATGTATTTGTTACCAACATGTTCAGCTTAATAAACGCTGTGGCCTTTTTTGATCCATAGTCACGTGTACTGTGGTAATTGTGTGTGAATGGGCGGAGGTGACGGTAAGTGAAGGTGCTGACGTGCTTAACAGTTTTGTTGCCAAGACAGGTGTGGGGCTAGCCAGTTCAGAGCAATAACCCAGCGTGCTGCGGCTATGAGTTGTAGGATCAGGTTTTTTTGGGTTTTTAGTAGGTAATGAGAATAGTGCTAGATCTTGGTCCACAGTAACTTCTGTTAGCAGTACCTGAGAAATGAGTTTAAATGTTTGGGACCAGAATCTTTCCACTGTTGGGCAGGACCACCAAGACTGGAAGTAGTTTCCTTGCATGTTACAACCCCTAAAGCATAATCGTAAAAAGGCAGAATTAAACTTGTTTTTTAAAGTTGGCGTGACATACCATCTGGAAAGAAGTTTGTATGTTGTTTCTTTGATACTTATATTTGGGGAGATCTTTTTTGCAGAATGCCATATTCTTACCCATTTTTGGTAAGGAAGTGAGGAGTGTAGATCTGTATCCCATTCTCTCATGTATTTGCATAGGTTATCTGGGGGCTCTGCCCTTAAGTGACAATATATCTGGGTTATTGACCCTGAGAGACGTGTGGGAGACTTGCACTGGAGTTTAAAGCTAGATATCTTTGTTGTTGGGGTGTTTTTGTGAAATCATTGGTATTTTTGGGAGATTTGTCACCCCTGTGTTTTTACTATGGGCAACAAATGTCCTTGTCTACCCTGGCCTTAAGGTGTAATTTGCCTGTCTGCGAAGACACAGCCACTGTGTCAGTTCCTTAAAGAGACAGTATATTCTGCTATTTAGCTTGAGCTCAGTGGATAGAGCTTATACTGAACATACTTTTTACCTATTGTTTAAATTAAGAAAATATATGGTTTGTTATCTCTTGCAGTAGAAAAGAATTGAAGCCATTTTTCCTTTAATACTTGCTGTCACTTCTTGATGCCGCAGAGCACAAGAGAAGCTGATTAACTAATTACCAGTTCACTGAGAAGCCTCTGATAATGAGCTGCTAAAAGGCTGCTGCTTAGAGAAGGAAGGGGTTTGTTCAAACTACATAGGGAGCTCCAAACAAATTGTCCTATTTAGAAAGGGAGGGGGGCATGAAGCGCATGAATACCTCTATAGTTTTAAGAAAGCTTTCACTGTGGAGGAATCGAGCGTGAAACAGGTTATCTTTAAGTTTGGATAAATGGCATTGAATTATGAGGCTGTATCTGTGCTGTTTAAACCAGCAGTTTTGGATGCATAGTTAGCTACATAGACATGGAGTCATTTGTGCATCTCTGCTGCCAATAATTTGTGTCATGTTTAGTTATAAGGCAGTGCTCTGTGTGAATACTATTTTGGAAGGCATTTACTTGATCTCTTCTATTGAGAAGGGATTAGGGACAGTTTTGTAAATAAAATAGAAACTTTTGTTGAAGGTATTTCCTAGTTTGCATTTTTGTGCCTTATCAACCAATGTAATTGCAGTTCTTCAGAATAAGAGTATAATACCCCTCCAACAATCTATCAACCTTTTTGGTTTTTCTGCCTTTGCTACCCCTATTGGCCTTTGGCACTGTCTACCACTGTTGATTACTGGGATACCACTCATAGCATGCGTCTATGATTATACTGGATTGTAAGGATGCTTTGTTATTACAGTAGCTCAAAAGTTTAGTACACTGTTATTTGCTAAAATACAGTACTTGAGATTTTTATGCTTTGACTTTATACTGCACAACCCTTATAATAACATGTTGCTTATCTCATTTTTTATGTAGTGTCAGTAATCAATCATTATGGGGCTTTTATAGCATATTTTTTTGTAGTCGTAATTAGGTTTTTTTTCCTCATTTTCTGAGTGCCCTAGATGAGCTATTCTTTACATTACATTACATTAACATTTATTTATAAAGCGCCAACATATTCCGCAGCGCTGTACAATAAGTGGGTTACATACATTGGACATACAGAGTAACATATAAAGCAATCAATAACTGATACAAGAGGTGAAGAGGGCCCTGCCCAAAAGAGCTTACAATCTACAAGAGAGCTTACTTGGAATTTAAATCTTTTAAAGTTGTCTATAGGAATAGGTTTGCTCAGAGTATCACATTACATAGGCCGTGTGGACACTGTATATTAAAAGCCTAGAGCATTATACATTCAATTACATTTTCAAGTCATGTCACTGTTGAGTCCAGTTTTTCTGCTCTGCCACAGGTTCCATTGCTGAGTTTGCAGGTATTCCTGTTCAGATGAGAGTCTGAGGGCATTACATGTGTTCCATGCAGGATGTGCAGGTAAAGAGCACCCTGCTCATTAGTGCTTACAGTCTTCAAGCAGAATTGTTAATAAAATGCAAGATGTGTTGTTGGCTAGGATCAGGAGTCAACAAATAAGAAATGTGGCATTGAGTATTTCACTTAGTAGTTGGCAGTAGCTTCAGCTTTTCAAAGGAAATGTGTTTTAAGAGATTGTTAAATAGCTGAAATATTGCATTGCACTGGCAAAGTCTTGAAAGTGTGTATGTGAACAGATTATGACTGTATATTGTGGAGCAGGTTGTTAAGTGTATTTAGTTTTGTGAACGCCTAGAGAAAGGTTCAAACATATGGTGTGGGGTAGAGTTGGTAATTCCAGTAGTCCGTATGATGTGAACAGAGAGAAAATGAAAATGTTGTTGGTATCTGCCTGGGCAGAGGGTGGGGGAAAGGTGGTGAAATGATGATTAGTGGGTTAATCTGATACCAGGGGGCGGGGCTATGCCTTGGCAATTGGCTGATCACTGTGTCATTCAGTGCATTTTTTCTAATTTGGAAATCCAGAATTTTGACCCCGACAGCCCCTGTGAAAACCTGAGTTAAAAAATGGACAAGTAGCAACCTTATCTGTAGGTAAAAGTGACATGATTTAGTTATTAATTAAATATCCGGTAAAAAGGAGATGACGGCATTAGTGAAAACCCTAAGGCACCTGTCCTGTTTTTGTGTGTTTGTTGCGGGGTTGATAGTCAAGATATTAACTGTATAGATTTCTGTCATGTTGTAAATTTAGGAGAGATAAATTTGAGAATAATGAATAGAGATTTGGTATTGGAAATTGTATGAATTAAATAGTTGGCTTCTGAATAAAGTAGGAAACCCTAAAAAAAAACGGTAACATAGGAAGACGGCACTCTATCATCGTAGGCACTAAAATCAGTGAATTGAGAAGATAACTAGCTGCTGAGAAATTAGCTATTCGTATGCAGTACTTTAATGGTTTCTAATTCAATTCTTGCTTTGAAAAGCACATTCCCCAAATTAATGTGGGTCATGTGAGAAAAAGTTAAAAAGAAACACTGTGTCTGTTGCTTCCTGAGTTTTGTGAGCTATGGAACATTAGTGGGACATAGTGTTTTTGTTTTGACAGTTTTGTTGTTATGGCAGTGGATTGTGATTAGGGACTATTGCCAGGATGTCTGTTGACCCTGCCTCTATACATTGCAAGTTCTCTCAAACTGCATCTCAAGAGTTAATAAAGTGACTAGATAGAAAGGTCATACTGAAGACTGATGTTTTGCACACACTAACTAGCTTGCAACATGTTCTATTATCTTTACACTAAAACAGTAAAATCCATTATATCTACTTTAATTTTTTAAATACATGTGGTAATATTAGTGTCAATACATTTCATAGTCACAAATAGCTTCTAAACTTGCTTAGTAAATTCCGTTTTTGTGTGTTATTCTATATAAGTCAAGAATGAAACCTATTGCAAGTCAGTACTGGTATTGGACCTGTTATCCAAAATGCTAAGGGGTCTTTTCATAATTTTGGTCTTCCTGTCTTAAGTCAATTAAAAAAAACATTTCAACATTAAACAACCCAATAGGATTGTTCTGCCTCCAATAAGGATTCATTTTATTTTAGTTGGAATCAAGTTCAAGGTGCCGTTTTATTATTCTAGTATTATTTTATTTATTTTTTTACCTTTTTTTCTGCACATTTAAACTTTACACTATTCTATAGGGTAGTAATCTGTGGGTAGGTACAAGGAAGCTATTACTCAAAGGGGCATATACATGGAAAGGCAAAGGCAGGTTACATTTAAGAGAATGCATTAAAAGGTACAAATTAGAAAGCTCCGAATTACGGAAAGCCCATCTCCCATAGACTCCATTTTAATCAAATAATTCAGAATTTTAAAACTGAGAACTTATTTCTCTGTAATAATAAAACAGTACCTTGTAATTGATCCCAACTAAGATATAATTAATCCTTATTGGATGCAGAACAATCCTATTTAATAAATATTTTATTGATTTTTTTTTTAATAGACTTAAGGTATGGAGATCCAAATTACAGAAAGACCCCTTATCCAGAATAACCTTGGTCCCGAGCAGTCTGGATAACAGGTCCTATACCTGTACATAAAACTTAAGGGATAGTGTGGTGGGGGAAACATACTGTTTTCAAAAATAGAGCAAAAATGTTTTTTTTTTTCATTTTACTTTAACATCAACTTTCTAATCAACATTAGACAAGTCATACTAATTATTTAACTGCATTCCTTCAGTCTCCTATTTGCAGAGCTGTCACATTAATAATAAGGCTTAATAATAAAAAAAAAAAAAGTGCCAGTGTATTATGACATGTGGAGCAGATAATTATTGTTTTGCTTGTTTGGTAGCACAGTGACTGATGTTGCAGACAGATTTTTGGAAGCACTGTGTTTTTTAGTTGTGTATTTCAGTATAGGATCTAGTTATCTGGATTGTTTGGGACTGGAGCACAATTATAAAAGGCTTCCAAAAACCCTTTTACACTAAAGTGTTTAACACAAGCAGCCTGTTTAATGCAAGTCTTCTGCAAAGCTGAAGATGGAATGCCTACAGATCACTTAATGACTTCATATTCTTAGAAACCTTTTAAGATTATCCTTAGGGGGTTTTTAAGCATGCTTTCATAAGTAATACCACCTCAGGAACGTTGCTTTACAAAGCAGTGTGCAGTTCCCATTCTCTTGAATGGAACCCAGAATCACAATCTACACTTCTGACACAAGCCTTCTTTCCAGGGATGTAGACTCTACATCATTGTCAGTAAAGGGGTTAATAATACAAAAAACTGTCTGGAATCAAGTATTTTCTTTTTCACTTTTTTTAAAAAATTCTCAAGTGATCTGTTTACTGAATGGGAGAGGAGGTTGCCTCCTTGCGTGCGCGTGTCCCGTTGTCCGTGGGACGTTGTACGCGTGCGTCAAAGCGTGCACGTCCGTGACGCGCTGACGGCGGCGGTTCTGTGCATGCGTGGGGGGTATTTAAAGCTATCAAACGCCTCCTCCTGTGCTATGTTGTCTGCGGCCTTGCCTGGGAAACTAAGCCTGCCTGATTTACCTTACGGCTTTCTGTTGCCGATCCTTCGCTTGCCTGACTCTGATTTTCAATACTGCAGTAATTATTCTCTAATTTATTAGGAAATGGGGTTAACACCTAATCATGCATGGAAAAAAAAAATACCGTCAAATACCGTGACACCGATATAATTTTGAAAAATACCGTGATATAAATTTTTGGTCATACCGCCCAGCTCTACATTTCACTATAATCGCTAACCTGGCACTCCAAAAAATGCCCAGGGTACTTACCACTACCATGTTGCAGTCATCTTCCATTGTGACCAGGTTTTGATGTCTTTTAACTAGGTCCTTCCTCTAATTTATTTTCCTTTTATCTGTTTTCTCCATTCTTCCCTCAATTTAAGTTGTCTACTTCATGTTGCCTCCTGCTTTTTTTTCGCTTTGTGTTTGGTTGCTCTTTTATCACGTTTTTTTCCTTCCCAGCAACTTTAAGAAATAGCGTGCACTTAAAAATCCTATGCGAGTTCAGAATGGTGAATTTGTCTTCCAGTGAATGGTGGAAAATTAAAGATTTTTTTTCTTTGATAAATAAGCCCAAGGACACCCAAAGAAATAATTGTCAGAGGAAGTGCAGAACAGGATATCAGCCTCACCTAGAGTAACTTGTGTGTATAATAAAAAGAAAATTGGCAGTCCCCACCAAAAATGTGGATTGTACTTGTACAATGCATGTTAAGGCCTAAAACCAATGTAAGCAAAATTTCATCCATCCAAACTTCCCGCTACTTTCAAAAAGATAGCGAGGTGTATTGCAAAATTTGCAGGTTCCTCTCTCTGGAGTTTCAGTCATTAATCCAAGACTGTTACAGTTTGTTACATTAGTTGATAAATTTCTAAATCGCATCTGTGGAATGTTAGCAACTGTTGTATCAAATAACAGCTGTCTTTAATTAAATTTAGGGATTATGCTCAACTGGTCTAAAGATAACAATTGTATCAACTAATATCAAATTTGAGCAGTTTACAGAGTTGAGGATACCCCTCCGAAAGCTACTCCAGAGAGACATGAGAAGGTGCAAAATACATTTTTAAACTTAAATATTTGAAAAGTCAAAAGTAGAAATAGAAAACAATATAAAAAGGCATTATTTCTGGTGTTCTGAAACTAGCTTTACTGTTTTGAAAGCGAACAACCCTTTAAGATTCATATGAAACTAAGCCTAATACTAGCCCTTTTGGCAATCTTGAAACAAATCCTGGATCCCTACCTAACATGGCAATGGATGAAAATAAGGGTTCTTCCATCTTTCTGGTTCTTATGTGCTTATGAGCCCTCTGTATAAACAAACCCCTTCCTCCCCTAGCTTAAGTGCAAGCAATAACTGAAACAGCAGATACTATCAGATTAAAAATATTAGTATTTTTCATTGTAGCATCTAGAGGTGCATGGATATCTGCTTAGAATTACTCCCTTCTGTTTGCGATCCACAGTTTGTTGTATGTAATTAGATGCCTTTTCTTTATTTAGCATTGCTTGAATAAAACAGATCTAGGGCATTATTACTGGAGCATGGTGCCTTCCATTACTATGTTAATGTGATAATAAGGTGGCAATACCCAATTTCTAACAAATGCAGGTGCTGGGGATAGAACTTCATTTTGTCAGTCAGAGCTAGAGAACCCTAAAATGTTGTACATCCAACTGCTCAAACAGCCCCAGATGTTGTTGCACCCAGGCGGGTACAGGGGGTTGCTGTAACCATACTGCCTAAACTGTATTTTCAGACTGCTCTTCTTCTAGAAATACAGCAATTGTGATAAAACTCCATCCCAAGGACGTCGGGTTCTGGGAATGTCACTTCTGTGGTCGCTAAAAACAGGAATTATCTATATTTCATTTTTAGTGATATTTAGTTTAGAATGAATATATGTGTGATGACAGGTTACTGTGACATCCTTTACTTTACAGAATACTTTATTACTTCAGTTGTTAGGGGCAAGTCACCTTAAAGAGATATAGGTTACAATTACTTAAACGGATAATTTATATATGTTTATTATAACTAATTATGTTCCCTGGGCTTCTAGTCAAGCTAAATTTTAAAGGGGATGTAAAGTCAAAATCTTAAATCAGTGTGTGTGTGTATATATATATATATATATATATCAATCCAAATGGTGTCCGCACTCCAAGGCTCAATATTCTGCGGAGTGCTAGCCAAAATTATGTCTGTATAGAAAATAATCATCTGTGGCCAGCACACCCTTCAATGTTTCATCAAAAAATTTTTATTTTAAATATATTGTTAAAACCAACGTTTCGGTCCTTATTAGGACCTTTCTCAAGGATAAAAAAATATATATATAATATACCCCTAAAATAGCACTATTACAGATGTACTAAATAAATCGGATGGTAAAGCAGTTAAAACAACTAACTGTATGAATGAGGAGTGGGCATGTTTTACTTTCTGCTATTGTTTCACTTCATAATCTGTGGCAGACTTTCTCTTATCAGCAACTGACCAATGACAGGGGAAAACCAAAAGATGCAAAATTCAAAGGCTTCTAACTGGTAGACAATGTTTAATGGGTTTATACAGGTATAGGACCCCTTATCCAGAATGCTCGGGACCAAGAATATTCCGGATAAGGGGTCTTTCTGTAATTTGGATCTCCATACCATAAGTCTACTAAAAAATCAATAAAACATTAATTAAACCCAATAGGATTGTTTTGCATCCAATAAGGATTAATTATATCTTAGTTAGGATAAATTACAAGGTACTGTTTTATTATTACAGAGAAAAAGGAAATCCGTTTTAAAATTCTGAATTATTTGATTAAAATGGAGTCTATGGGAGATGGGCTTTCCATAATTCGGAGCTTTCTGGATAACGGGTTCCGGATAAGGGATCCCATACCTGTATTGCAAATTTATTTCATTTGGTTTAAAGGATTATGATTTTGTCTATACATCCCCTTTAACCCTTTTACTGCCAGCCGTTTTGGTCAAAGCGGAACATTTTGCACTGTTTCACTTTAGGGGCCTTTCCTCGGGGGGACTTTTAGTTTACCCAGGAAAACAATACATCGTTTTTTTCAGAACAACCTAAGCTTTCAAAATATGGTAGAATTTTTGTGTAATTCCAATTTTGTAACAAGATATAGGCTTCTAAATGTCTAAAAATGCAAAAAAAAACAAATTTTCCATAATATAAACACACATACTAGAAACAAAAATTATTTTATGCACGAATATACAACTGATTTGGAAAGTCCCATGTCTCCTGAATGTGCCAATACCAAATATATATAGTTTTATGGAGATTTCTTACTTGTATAGGTCAAAAACTCCCAGCAGTACACTACCAAATTTCCAAAGCACTGCTCCACAAAGCTGCATACTTTAGATTTCAAGGACAAAAATTCCACTAACAGAAGGTTTATCCCAGAAAATTGTACATTTTTGAAAAAAACAGATTCTTGGGAATACAGAATAGGCACAACTGTCTGTCTACTGCAAACTATCAAGTCGCAATGCTTTCCTAAAGTTATTGGTTTTTATCAAAATTTGTGATTTTTTTTTAAAAATCGCTTCAAAGCTTCCAGTCTATAGTATCTTATCTCCTACAGGTCATAAAGTAACCAAATAAAACACCCTAAATATGAACGCCAGGGGTCCACTGAACAGTTTGATGTCCAATATGTATAGGTTTACCTAAGTATGGGTACCCCCATATGATCTATCATTTCAGCTCCTGCAAAATCAACACATTTACATCCTTTATGTGGGATAATGCTACAGAAAAAGTACACTCACCCCAGAAAGGCATATATTTTTGGAAAGTACACATCCCCCCGAATCTATAATGGGTAAACATTTCTTTTTGCTCCAAAGTACCAAGCTGTAAAGCTTTCCTAAGTTTGCAGATTTATATGACATTTAGAAAATCAGATAAAGGCAAATCACCCCAAATAGGAAGACCTAAGGTCTACTGAACAGTTTGATGCCCAATATGCATAGATATACCAAAGTCTGCGGTATGTACTGACCCCAAAATGAAAATAGCGCATATGGATTTCTCGCCTGCCAACTCAGCTTTTGCACACAGAGCCCCCTGACAACGTATTATGTGCAGTAACCCCCCCTAACTATACAGAGACCCCCAGAAAACCATATATTTTTGGAAAGTACACATTCTGCTGAATTCAAAATAGGTAAAGTTATTTTTGTAAACCAAAGTTACACATGGCAAAGCTACGCTAAAAACAGATTAGGAACACTTATACAGGGATAAAATGCGATAAAACCACAAAAATTGTGCAAATCAGTGAAACAACAAAATAAGTCACATGACAGTGTAATTAGTGGTCAGAATATCTGATCCAATAGTCACGCTGTCATAATAAACAGTTTTTAGGTAAAAGAAATCAGAAACAAAGTGGTAAAATGAAAAAAAAAACAAAAACAAAGTGTTTGTGTATACATGTGTGTACATGTGTAAAAGTTGTGTGAGTGTAAGTATGTATATGAGTGTAAATAAGTGTATAAAAGTGTGTAAAATTTAAAACAAAGAACAAAAAAAAAACTGCTAAATTGTGTGCTGTAAGTGTGTGTAAATGTATGTAAGTGTGTATAAATGTATGTAAGTGCAAAAAAAAAAAAAACCTTACCTGTCCTGAAGCACCTGATCGCCTCCTCCTCCAGGCTGCAGTGGGCGGCGGCATTGGGGGGAAGCAGGAAGCAGCAGACGTGATGCGATTGCGTCTGCTGCTTCCAGGAGGGTCCTGCGACGATCGCGCTGCAGGACCCACATGACAGCCCCCCTGGCTCGTGGCCCAGGGGGGCTGTCATCTCTAGAAACTCTCTGCAGCGGCGGCACATGCGGGACACGTCATTGGCATTTAAGCCCTTTTACTGCCACAACGTATCCCATACGTCGTTGGCAGTAAAAAGGTTAAACAAAGGCACTTGACCTTTGTGCAGTGTATAAAATTCTTCCTGAAGGCACTTCTCTTGCACTCAATTTTAAGCACTTGTCCTGCATGCTCCTGATGGGATGCCTGTGTCTTCTGCTAAAAATTGTACAGCTTTGCATATTTTATTTTTCATAATAGTTCTCACTTAATTTTGAGGCGTGAGGCCCCTTTTATTAAATTTTTGTAAAATGTTTCTGTTGTATTCAGATACTTTGTTAGAGATTAAGAGAATTTTCCAAGCTGCCAGTAATTCATTGGTAGATGTTAAGTACGCTAGGGCACCAAGATATACAGGAGCATATTTAATAGAGTATGTTGTTCTTTTTAATACAAAAACATTGTTGTATAATTTATTGTGTAGGCAAAATTTGAAAACTAATGTAGAGCTTCCCTTGCTACATTCTTTTCAAAAACTCCCTTTCTTCTTTTAATTGTGTACACATTTAACACTCTAAACTTAAAGTCCTTTAAATAAATGCGACTAACTGAAGAAAAAACGTTTGAGTATGGCACACACAGGCTGCATAGGGCAGGCAGAGTATGGCACACACAGGCTGCATAGGGCAGGCAGAGTATGGCACACACAGGCTGCATAGGGCAGGCAGAGTATGGCACACACAGGCTGCATAGGGCAGGCAGAGTATGGCACACACAGGCTGCATAGGGCAGGCAGAGTATGGCACACACAGGCTGCATAGGGCAGGCAGAGTATGGCACACACAGGCTGCATAGGGCAGGCAGAGTATGGCACACACAGGCTGCATAGGGCAGGCAGAGTATGGCACACACAGGCTGCATGAAAAGTAGTAAACTACTGCAGAAATCAGTGTGGTAAATATACATTTTGCAAATGTTAATGCACAGTTACATTTTATTTCACAAACTTTAAAACATTGAAACAAAGAAAATAGTTTTTCTGCAATGTGCAAAAGTTTGGACACCCATCCACTTGTCTAGTTATAAAATATTTGGCTTTCCAAACCTGCATTACCACTCAAGAACCATGGGCTCCTTTAAGTGAGGATCTGTAGATAAATCTATTTGATGCCTACAGAGCAGATGAAGATAAAACGATTGCAGAACAGTTTCAGCATGCAATTTCCACTGTCTGTGATGTTTTCAAGAAATGGCAAATTTGGGGAGCTGTGGAAGTCTAGGCAAAATCAGGGAGAGCAAGAAAACTGTGCATATGCTGGCCAGAAAGGAAGCCTTGCCTGTGATCTATCTTTGAATGTTAACATCTATGGCAGTGCTGTCCAACTTCTGCGGTGCCGAGGGCTGGAATTTCTCTCACATACATGCCTTATGCTGCCTGTGTGTGCTATACTCTGCCCTATGCTGCCTGTGTATGCCATACTCAGCCCTACCCTGCCTGTGTGTGCCATGCTCTGCCAGCCCTATGCTGCCTGTGTGTGCCATACTCTGTCTGTCCTATGCTGCCTGTGTGTGCTATACTCTGCCTGCCCTACCCTGCCTGTATGTGCCATATCCTCCCTGACCTATGCTGCCTGTTTGTGCCATACCCTCCCTGCCCTATGCTGCCTATGTGCCATACTCTGCCTACTCCATGCTGC
This sequence comes from Xenopus tropicalis, assembly GCF_000004195.4. Taxonomy (NCBI): domain Eukaryota; kingdom Metazoa; phylum Chordata; class Amphibia; order Anura; family Pipidae; genus Xenopus; species Xenopus tropicalis. The sequence continues at coordinate 83,911,334 of NC_030680.2, read as the reverse complement.
CTACACACAGGCAGCATAGGTCAGGCAGTACATACAGTCTGAGGCGTGAACAGGAGAACAATATGGGTGATTACAGTCTGAGGTGTGAACAATGTAGGGGGTAAACAATGCAGAGATTAAAAGGTGTGAACAGTACAGGGGATTACATTTTTAATCAATACAGGGGGATTACAGCCTGAATCTGAGGTGAGAACCATGCAGGGGGCCAGTTAAGATCAGTACTGATACCATTTAAATCTCCTAAAAAAGTTAAGCCATCAAAGCAGCCAGACAGGTGGGGGGCCACACCGCGGGCCGCCAGTTGGACAGCACTGATCTAAGGTATGCAAAATAGCAAACCGAAACCTTTAGGAAATAAGCCCTGTGGAATGTTGAAGTAAAAAATAAATATTGCACAATTGCCAAAGGTTTGTTGGGATGAAGAAAGGAGCAGCATTTGATGAAAACAGCATCTTGACAACTGTTAAACATGGGATGGATCTATTGTGTTTTGGGGCTGTGTGGCAGCCAGTGGCACAAGAAAATAAATTGTACCTGTAGAGGGAAGTGGAAATGGATTCCACTAAATATCTGTAATTTCTGAATGCTAGTGTGAAACAGTCAGCCAAGAATCTAAAAAGGGGATGGCTTTTACAACAATACAATGATCCTACACATACCCTAAAGCCAGAATGAGCTACTTAAAGAAAAGCAAACTGAAGGCTTTGGAATTGCCTCACACTGCCCAAGATAGCCCAAGGTGAATTACAAATAATCTGCAAGGAAGTAAAAAATACCCTACAAAACTTTTCCAAACTTGATAGCATTATAATTTAGAAGAAAGAAAATGGAATTTGTAGTTTAGTCTACCAAACCCACCAGAGCCCTTATTCATTAACATGACCTAAACCCTTCTCTAAACTCTGAGAGCTTTTTTTTCCTTTTTATTTTAATTCAGCTGTTAGCAGAGAATCTGCTATTGTACCATCATGCAATAAAAGCACTTATACATTGTGTACATTGTCAAATAGCATTGAATTTCACATGTGCTGTAATAAGTTGACCTTCACAGAATATGATTACATCTCAGTGTGTCCTTGAGCTGCAGCAGCTTTTCTGCTACTGCCATGGGGATAGCTGATGATTATAAAAACACAGATTTGCATTGTTTCCTTTGTTAATGTTTTTTCATATTTTTTAATAATACTAAAGAGGAATTAAATGAGCTGAGCTAAAAGTCCTATGAGTTGTGCAAGGAAACATATTTTATAAATCTGGACTGCATGGGTGTACAGTCCTCTGGCCAGTGATCTATATTGGTGACAGATATGATCTGATCATTGGCCCAATATTGCCAACCTCAAGGTGGGCATATCAGGCAAAGTATCAAAATTGTAGGAACAGAGATGGGCTCAACAGCAGGACTTTTACTTGCAGAAGTGTGTTTATTGTGCCATTTTCCACAACATGTTTTGGGATATCAGGCAAAGTAGACATTTGTTTGGCAACCTTGCCAAATGAGTGGCTCATAATGCCCATGGCACATAAATAATTGGTGTCGAGTGCCAGTCAAAATGCCCCTGATCATTTGTCACTTCCTTTAATGTTAATCGTATAAAAGCATGTCCGTGCACATGAGATGTTGACAGACAAAAATGTTTAATTGCACATTTATGCACTACTACATGTGTTGGACGGGCTGCTTTTTACTAATTATTAATAAAGCTGTGGCAGTGGACAGATCTTTTGACAGCTGCTGTTTTCTGTTGGAAAGAAACAATAAAGCTACAAATCAAAGCATCCAGTGTGCAGTAAGCCTAAGGCTTTCCAGTCACATCCTGGGACTCAGCTGTTCAACTTATCCTAACCTAGATGAGTGGTTGTTAATATAAATCTGGGTTGTGTCAGAGCAGATTTTGAAGGGACTGGTGAAAGAGCAGTATTGCAACAATTCCTATATATGCCCATTTTTCCTTAAATTTAATCTAACAGATGTATCAATCCCCCCCCCCTTCCCCTTGTTTTTGAATCCACTTTTAAAAATCAGACATTGAAATGATGAATGAAATAGATTGGAGGTCCTGCTTACAGAACATCAAGAGATAAGGTATTATTACCTTATCATATTTATTTGAGATTATGTATTACCCACATGTTTATATAGGTACACAGTTTGTGGTGCAGTAATGTTAGAGGGATTCTGACCTTTTTTTTTACAAAACACATCCATTAATAGCACTCCTCCAACGGAATCCTGCATTGAAATCCAGATTGTCAGAGCACCCAGATTTTTTTTTTTTTTATATTTAATTTTGAAATGTGACATGGGGCTTGATGTGTTCTTAGTTTTCCAGGTACCCTTAGCCATATGATATGTGCTCTGATAAACTTCAGTCTCTCTCTACTGCTGCACTGCAAGTTAGAGTAATGTCTCCTCCCCCTTTCCCACCCAGCAGCCGATCAGCAGAACAATGGGCAGGTAACAAGATAGCAAATCCCTGAGACCTGTATTGCTAAAAATGCTCCAATGCCCCAGCTAGTGGCAGGTATGGGAATAGCACTTATTAGTAAAAATCCAAGTCTGGCTAACCCAAATCATGACTCCTTCAGTTACACTGAGTAGGAAACACAATAGCTTATCTGAAAGCAGTTATATTGAGCACAGGATCAGACACAGTGCACTGAGTGCTGCCTACACACCAATTTTACAGGTAATAAAAAATACATTTGTTAAAGAAAAAATTCTTAAATGGTAGAATGAATTATTTGCAGTGTATAGAGTGAATCATACAAATCGTGACAGAATCCCTTTAAAAAGTCCTAGTTCTCACTAGAGAAATGCTACCTAAAACTCTCGTCTGTTAGTAATATATTACATTACCAAAACACTTTATTAATGAATTGTCTTATGGCTCTGTCCAGTGAAAGGGAGTTTTCTCAAATGGTGCATACAGTTTTGAGCTTATTATGCCTTAAGAGAACTTGATACATACGCAGAGAGGTTGTGGGCGAAAGTTTATATTGTGAACTGTTGCTATTTAGTTAACTCAAAATAAATACAATAAATACAGGTATGGGACCCATTATCCAGGATGCTCGGCACCTGGGGTTTTCCAGATAAGGGGTCTTTCCATAATTTGGATCTCCTACCTAAAGTCTTCTAAAAACATTATTTAAACAGTAATTAAACCCAATAGGATTGTTTTGCCTCCAATAAGGATTAATTATATATTAGTTGGGATAAAGTACAAGGTACTGTTTTATTATTACAGAGAAAAAGGAAATAATTTTTAAAAATGTGAATTATTTAATGAAAATAGAGTCTATGGGAGATGGCCTTTCCGTAATTCAGAACTTTGTGGATAATGGGTTTCCAGATAAAGGGTCCAATAGCTGTAATATGGTTTTAAAATGTCAGCTTTACCCCTTAAATGTTATGTATTTATATCCAGGGGAAAGGAAAGTAGAACTAGAAGACAGTATTGATCTTTACTAAGCTCTATTCAGAAACATGCAGCTCTATGAAAGTAGTATGTTACTGCCTTAATAGAATGATTATATATCCATAGTGGTCAATATAACTTGGCTGCTTTGCTGTCTGTTAGGCAGTAGTGGAATAACCTAGCTTTTAAAAGAAAAACATAATGCTGTATTAAATACCATATAGGCTTAAATCTGAATTTTGGATTTACTTTTTTCTGATGAAACGCAATCACAAATTAATTGAGCTGTTTGTTTTATTTTTAGCATCAACTCATGCATCATTCCGCATTTTCCTTTTTGTTTGGACTGCCCAAGCTCACTTTACCATTTAACCCACTGTAAAACCTCAAGCCAATTCTTGCAGATGAGGTCAGCTGAATTATTAATGAAAGGATCATGTTTTCTCTGTAGACCCTTCTTCCATGCACATTGAACAGGTTTTGTTACATGCTTTGATGCCTAGCAGTACAATGTGAACTTTCACTGCCACGGTAGGAGTCTGAGATAAACCATTAAAGGCACAGTAACACTATGTCATGCTAAAAATAGATTAGCGTTATTCAGCCTAAGAATTGTGTAAAGACATACATTAGTTGATTCAGAAAATGAGTATTTGGCCTATGCTAGAATAGTATAGCCAAAAAAGGGACTACATTTTAAACCTTTAAGCAGGAGTGCAATGACGCTTTGACAAAGACAAGAGGTTTGCTGCACTCCCCTATTTTCAGTATGCTAAGGGCATAGGCAACTCCCTGGTTGCTAAGGTAATTTAGACCTTAGCAACCAGATAACTGCTGAAATGTCAAACTGGAGAGTTGTTGAACAAAAAATAAAACAATTAAAGAAGCAAAGAAGCAGCTTTAAAAGACTGTCTTTTTTTCCTGAGGGGGACAATACGTGTATATTTTTTGTGAGCAAGTAGGGTCCTCTTATCCTATTTTTTGCTTGGTAACCTTGTTTGTTAAATTATTGTTCTTATATAAGTTCTTTATAAATTAATGTAGAGTGCTATGTAACTTGATGGTGTTATATAAATAAGTGATGATAATGGTTTGTGGACTTACTTACAACAGTCCAATGTTTAGTCGACTTTGTGACCTTGATTAGGAGTGCAGTGCTGTGGTGATTTGTTGAATGTTCATTTGCCCCCAGATAGGCAGTTCTTGCATATTGAGATATGCTGATAGTCATGGGTGAAACATATGAATTGCGTAATTACACAATTTCCTGCAGGTGGCAAAATGCCCCATGTACCTTTACTGCATTCTCTAATTGTTCATACCTGTGGCCACAAACAAGTTTACTCTTTAGTCCAGGGGTCCCCAACCTTTATTACTGGTGAGCCGCAGTTAAATGTAAAAGACTTGGAGAGCAACGCAAGCATCATAAAAGTTCATGGAGGTGCCAAATAAAGACTAAGGGGGACATTTACTAATCCACGAACCATCCAAGCTTATTTTCGTTGACTTTTGTGTACCTTGCGCAACTTTTTCATATTATTTGCGACAAAATCATATTGTTGCGCCGAGTACAAAAGTTTCGGATTCATTCAAGCTTCGTTATCGTGACTTTCCTTGGACCAGGTTGTAGTTGCACAGTGCCATTGATTCCTATGGGAGGCTTCCAAAATCATGCGGGATTCAAACTCGTGTATTCATGAATGGGTCCCTAAGATTGGCTATTAGGTAGCCTCTATGCACACTATCAGCTTACAGGAGGCTTTATTTGGTAGTAAATCCTTTTTTTATTCATCTAAAACAGGAGGCTCAAACTCAATTTACCTGGGGGCCGCAGGAGGCAAAGTCAGGATGAGGCTGGGCCGCATAAGGGATTTCACAAAAAATTGGCTTTCAAGGGATAATGCAAGGCACGGGGGGCGGGAGCTGCTGATTGCAGAAATGACGTTATGCCATCATAACAGTTATTATGGGAAGACGTTCTGTGTGCACAATTAGCTCCTTAGCAGCTAATTGTGCACACAGAACATCTTCCCATAATAACTGTTATGATGGCATAACGTCATTTCCGCAATCAGCAGCTCCCGCCCGCCGTGCCTTGCATTATCCCTTGAATCGCAATAAAAATCGCGATCCATTAATTGCTTTTGAGAAGGCGTTGGTGCGGGCCACAAAATACTGTACCGAGGGTTTGAGACCCCTGATCTAAAACATGCCACCAAGTCAGGAATTCACTCGTCAGGGATCACTGCTTTAGTCCTTACATGAACCTTTCTCAAGATCATATATACTGTATATAAAGTTGTTTTTCCTAAAAAGATAATTAAACTCACACCAGAAAGCCATGTTAAGCTCAGATCTGCCTAGTCTGCTAAATATTGTTTTCTGCTAAATTATATGGCATATTTTCAGCTTTGAACTTGAATTTGACTTTCATACCATTATGCTTTTTTTTTTTTAGTTTTTATATTTCTTCTCTTTTGTTAGGCCTGAGATGTTCGCCTTTTCTTTCCTTAAATATGTTAATTTTATACAAAGAAATCATATGTTATTAATTTTTATGAATGTTAGGTACAGATGCAAGTGCATTCAGTCATATGTAAGCAAAGCAATTATCAGAAGGAAACAAGTATGCGTTATTTATTTGTTTTTTCAGGATTGAAAAAGCGCACAAGGAAAGCATTCGGTATACGGAAGAAAGAAAAGGATACTGACTCAACGTAAGTGTATAATGCAAGCATGTTTTGTAAAGGGGTGGTTCACCTTTTAGTAAATCATTTTCTATGTACTTAGGTTTTTAGGTACCTTCCTAATGTTCCTACCTCTGCATGCTATGTGAGGCACTTAGCAAACTGATATATCTGATGTGTGTGCAGTGTCAAAGTAAGGGCATCCATGTCAAGTTATGTGCCATGATAAAAGAATTAAAAAAAAAAAAAACAATTGAAAAAAAATTGTCTTAATATGCAGAATGGAAAGAAAACAGCCCCTTTAACCCATTAAGTGGAACTTCTACTGCCAGACAGTTTTTGAACATTTTGCACTTTAGGGGCTTTTCCTAGGGGGGACTTTTAGTTTACCCAGGAAAACTATATATCGTTTTTTTCAGGACAACCTAAGCTTTGTGTAATTCCAATTCTGTAACAAGATATAGGCTTCTAAATGTCTAAAAAAATTAAAAAAAAATATTTTCCATAATATACACGCATACACCAGAAACAAAAATTATTTTATGCACAAAAATACAACTGATTTGGAAAGTCCCATTTGCCAATACCAAATATATATAGTTTTATGGAGATTTCTCGCTTGTATATGTCAAAAACTCTCAGCAGTACACTACCAAATTCCCAAAGCATTGCTTCAGAAAGCTGCATACTTTAGATTTTAAGGTCACAAATTCCACTAACATAAGGTTTATCCCAGAAAATTATACATTTTTAGAAAGAACAGATTCTGTGGAATCCAGAATAGACAGAACTGCTACTCCATACTACCAAGTTGCAATACTTTCCTAAAGTTATTGGTTTTTATCAAAATTTGTGAAATTTCTTAAAAATCGCTTCAAAGCTTCTTGTCTATAGTATCTTATCTCCTACAGGTCATAAAGTAACCAAATAAAACACCCTAAATATGAACGCCAGGGGTCCACTGAACAGTTTGATGCCCAATATGTATAGGTTTACCTAAGTATGTGGCATGTAGGGGCCCAATGTGAACATACCCCCATATGATCTATCATTTCTGTCATTCCAGCTTCTGCAAAATCAACACATTTACATCATTTTGTGTGGGATAACGCTACAAAAAAGTACACTCACCCCAGAATGCCATATATTTTTGGAAAGTACACATTCCCCCGAATCTAAAATGGGTACCTGTGTCTTTCTACTCCAAAGTACCAAGCTGCAAAGCATTTCTAAAGTTAGCAATTTTGATGACAATTCCAAAAATCACCTCAAAACTTCCAATATGCAGCATCTTATTTTCTATAGGTCATTAGGTACCAAGATAAAACACCCTAAATATGAACCCCAGATCTACTGAACAGTTTGATGCCCACTGTACATAGGTTTATCAAAGCACATGGCACTTAGAGACCCCAAAACATACCTTGTGCACACTAATTTCATGGCTTACCTTTGCCTAATTCATAAACACATGGCAGTTTTATGTGGGATAGAAACTGCAGAAATATAGGGTTACCCCTGAAAACCATATATTTTTGGAATGTACATGTTCAGACAAATCCAACATGGGTAAAGAGTCCTTTCTAAACCAAAGTACCAATCTGCAAAGCTTTCCTAAAGCTAGTGGTTTCTATGACATTTCAGAAAATCTACTAAAAATGTTGCAATTTGCCGCATTTATCTCACACAATTTCTTACGTACAAAGGAAAATCGCCCCAAATAGGAACACCAGAGGTCTACTGAACAGTTTGATGCCCTATATGCATAGATTTACCAAACTATGCGGAGTACAGGGGCACCCAAATGAAAATAGTGCATATGAATTTTCACGAATGACGCTCCGGCTCGTGCAGTTTTTGCACCCGGTATGTGTATTATGTGCCATAAGACCCCCTAACAGTATGGAGACCCTAGAAAACCATACATTTTCTGAAAGTACACATTCTGACAAAACAAAAATGGGTAAATACATCTTTCTACTGCAAACTACCAAATTACAAAGCTATGCTAAACAGAACGGTTTTTATGACATTTCTGAAAATTGTATTGCATTTTACCTAATTATGTACCCCCACAATTTGTAACGTATCAACATAAAACATTCTAAATATGAACGCTAGGGGTCTACTGAACAGTTTGATGCCTTATATGCATAGATTTACCAAACTATGCGGAGTACAGGGGCACCCAAATGAAAATGGTGCATATGAATTTTCACGAATGACACTCGGGCTCGTGCATTGTTTGCACCCGGCATGTTTATTATGTGCCATAAGACCCCCTAACAGTACGAAGACCCTAGAAAACCGTACATTTTCTGAAAGCACACATTCTGACAAAACAAAAATGGGTAAATACATCTTTCTGCTGCAAACTACCAAACTACCAAACTACAAAGCTTTGCTAAACATAATGATTTTTATAACATTTTTGAAAATTGTTACAAAGCTTGCATTTTGCCCACATTTCATAACGTACCAACATAAAACACCCTAAATATGAACGCCAGGGGTCTACTGAACAGTTTGATGCCCAATATGCATAGATTTACCAAACTATGTGGGGTACAGAGGAAGCCAAATTGAAATACAGCAGACAAAATGTCAAGACAAGTGCAAGACCAGTAACAAAGAACAAAAAATCAATGTTTGTTTTTTTTTTCCTAGTGATATCTGCAGTCAGAATCACAGTTTGAGTATTCTGGCTTGGGCAAATTAGTTTTACAGACAAAGTCAAGTGAACAACAACTATGCATAACTGAAAATGCAATAAAATGGCTAAAAATGCAATAAAATGACTAAAAATGCACCAAAATCACAGGAAATGTAATAAAAACACCAAAATAATATACAAAAGGTATTGTGCAGTGCGGTTAGTGAATACGCTATCAGCAATGACAAAAAAACAATTTTTTCAGGCAAGAATAAAAACGATGCGATAAAAAAAATGACATGTAAGTGAGTGTGTACACATGGCAAAATGTGTTTTGAGTGCATGTGTGTGAGTGTGCAAGTAAGTGTAAGTGCTGTGAATGTGTGAAACCCCCCCCCCAAAATGTATGTGTGTGTGAGTATGTGTGTATTAGTGTAAAAAGTGTGATTGTTTGTGTATGTAGCACTTACCTGGGGTCAGAGGAGCTGAAGATCGCAGGAAGACAGGAGACGCCGGGACAGCAGCAGCAGCAGAGGGGAGTAGCCGGCACGGGAAGCGGAGGGGCGGAGGGGGGAGCGCAGTGAGGGAGAGAGCAGAAAAAGACTTTTTCTATGGGGCCCCTGGGCACGATCGCACCCCAGGGGCCACTGGGTACCCCCTCCGCTCGTTCCCTAGGGGGTCCTTTACTTAGCGCTCGTTCTCTGCGCTCGAATTAAGCAGCGAGCGCAGAGAAAGAGCGCAAAGTAAAGAAAACATAGCTCCTACGTGCTCGGCGTTTAACATCTTTTTATGCCAGCACGAGAAGCTACGTGATTGGCAGGGAAAGGGTTAAGAGCCATGGCAGATGTGGCATTTTGTCATAAAATATTGCTTTCCATTTCCGACCCCTGAACAATTTGTTTTTAAATGAATTTCATCATTATACTAAAAAATTCTCTTCTTTGTTGCTTTCACTTGTATGCAAGTGCCGCTTGTAATCCTTATTAATATAGGGAAAAACTATGGGACAATATTTTGTAATTATGCAAAGGGTTTTTTTGTTTTTTTTTTTCAAACCGCATTCCAGGATGTCAAATTGTGACTTTTTTTTACTAGGATCAGCAACGTTTTCTGATCACCTGTACTTTAGAAGTTCTAAGAGTTGGCCATGGCATTTACTTTAAATTTTATTTGAATGTGCTCATTTTCTTTCCTTCTCTTTGCTTAGGGGATCACCTGACAGAGACAGCAGTGTAAGTATAATTCTAGTGGTTTTTTTGTTTTTTTTTTTAAACATGGGGGGGTTAAATAATAATAAATAATAGAATCATTTTTGGTGCACGCACACCACTTTTGAGGATTAGGTGAAACAAAACATTTTCTACCATATATGCAACTTTTAAAAATTTGGCTGCACTTCAACAATTCCATAAAACTTCCAGATGCAATTTGGGGACTGACACTTTTACAACTGTGTTACCGACAGCTAAGTGAATAACACCCATGGTCTTGTTACTTTTAAAAGGGTGGTTCTCCTTTGTGTTAAGTTTTAGTATGTTATAGAAAAGCCAATTCTAAGCAACTTTTCAATTAGTATTCATTATTTGTTTTTCATAGTTTTTGAATTATTTGCCTTCTTCTAACTCTCTGCAGCTTTTAAATGGGGGTCACTGACCCCCGAGCCAAAAAACTATTGCTCTGTGAAGCTACAGTAACTTTTATTGTTACTTTATATTACTTATTTTTCTATTCAGGTCCTCTCCTATTTATATATCAGTCTTCCATTCAAAGCATACACACTGATTACTAAGGTAGTTTGGATCCTAGCAACCAAATAGCTGCTGAAACTCCAAGATGGAGAGCTGCGGAACAGAAACTGAAATAATTAAAAAAAAACCTACAAATAATAAAAAAATGAAGACCAATTGCAAATTGTCTCTTTATAAATATTACTCTTTACATCAAAGTAAAAGGGGTTGTTCACGAATGTAACAGTTCACATTAATAGAACAATCTTTGCCATATTCATAGTTAACAAAAAAATGTTCAGCTAAAGAGAGAGATCCGCCTCAGAATCATCCCTCTGCTGATCGTTCACTTCTGCACAGACGCTGTGCTGGGGGATGGGGGCGTCAGTGACCCCCTATAGACACTACAGTTGCTTTTTTTACTTCCTTATACACACTCAGCAGGCTTAACTCTCTATTGGCTGTGTCTCCTGTCAGTCTGACACTGCTTCCTGTGCCTGTGACAGAGTTCTGCAAATCTAACTTAACAGTATGTTAGATATGTGATATGCTGAGTCTGTTTGCCTATGTCATTACAAGGGATAAATTAACCAATGACTTTTATACTTATGCAACTGGTTGGTGCTCAAGCAACCAATGAACCATTGGTCCAATAGGAAAAAAGTAAGGGCAAAGCCTGGGCATGATGATGTAAGCATATAGCAAATTCTCAGTGTGTCAGGTTGAAAATAGGCCACTCCCATCCCTTCAGAAAACTGATCAGAGAGACAGAAGGACTAATTTAATAGGTATAAAAAGTAGCTTTTACAGTGGCCATTTTACTTTTCTTTTTAATGAAAAATGAATTTTCTAACACGCTGAGAACATTTTGTGGTTTAATAAGATTTGCACATCGAAGGTAAACAACCCCTTTAACTCAAAGGTGACCAACCCCTTTAATAGAGGATAACAGAATTATTTATTGAGGTTCTTTTCCTTACAAAATATTAAACTGTTTTATATAGTAATAAGTGAAATATCTTTATCGAATTCATACTCCCCAAAACAGCATGTGTTCCTGCCTAATCAGTCTTCTAGGATGGGCATTATTGAAATTTACTGCCACTTAGTAACTTTGCAAGGGTTGTGGATCTAGCCTGTGTGTTTGTCAAATAGATATTATTGGTCTATGGTTGTGTGTAATCAGCATGCTTTAATTGAAAATGTTTTCAGGACCAAATCCATTAATGCAAATAACAGTCTGCATGGTTGACACTTGCAAAATGAAAGTGGAGTATATGGAATGTGTCAAGAGCCCTAGACAAAGTGCCAATTCTTTGTCCAATTGGGTGATGGCAGATGGTAAATTTTGTCTCGTGTAAGTTGAGTGCTTAATTTTTCATGGGACTACAAAATAGCATTGCTTTTTTCTGCTTTGCGTACTACAGTTTTAAAATAGTTAATATTTAAAATGAAATTGGTGTTAAACTAAGCAATTTCAGAAATGGCATGCTCCCATTTGACTAAAGAAGGATAACATTTAACGCCCTGTGTAAGACTGATCGTCCCCTGCACCAGTGTTGTAACAGCAAAAGTCCACAGGGGGTTGGTGGGTCCCATTTTTGGGCGGCTTAATCTGGTTTTGCTGTCTAGAAGCGAGATAACCGTTCTCAGGTGTTTTCCAATCCCTGCATGTAACTTTTCAGCAATAGTTCTGGTGTAGGGGCCCAGGGACTTTAAAGGATAGGCACATAAATGGTTTGAGCAGTTGTGGGGGCATCGGTTAAATATGCCTTTAATATGCAAAGCTTTTTGTCTTAGAACTTTGATTCCACATATTTCAGTATGCCTTAGCTGATTTTTAATGGTTTTGATATGCAACCATAACCGTTTTCTTTCTAAAAATTACAAGATTTTGTTGTTCTTTACTTAAAGCATAAGAAAGCAAATGGCGCCCCAAATGGATTTTATGCAGAGATTGACTGGGAACGATATGTGAGTATGAAAATGAATACAGTACCTCAAAAAAAATGTGCATTACTGACATGGAAAGTGTACATTTTAATAAGCAAATATCACATATTGTATATTTTTAAATAAACTATTGCAGAACTCTCCTGAGGTTGATGAAGAGGGCTACAGCATCAGACCTGAAGAACCTGGCTATATCCTTTTTGAAAAACTGGCTCATAATTCTTTACAATTATGATATTATTTTTTCCCATGATTTTTTAATGAATTTAATTTTCCAGTTGTTTGTGGGAATGGTATTCTTAATTTGTGATTACCACCCTTTGATGGTTGATGAAGATATCATCTAACAATAATTATTTTATGAATAAAAGAATAGGGTTAAATAGCTTTTCCCCTTTTTCCCCAGACATTAAAACACTCCTGTTATAATAATTCAGCCTACAGTGTATCTCAGTTGGTGCTAGGGTGCTATAGATTATGCCTATATTATTTCGGGATTACATTTTCAACCTACTGTATGTTACTGTCAAATAAAATACATACAAACTCTGTATGGTCTTTAACTGTGATTTACCTACCAAAGGAAAGCACTTCTATTCATCAAGTGAATCAGAAGAAGAACAAGAGTCACGAAAGAAGTTCAATATTAAAATTAAGCCTCTGCAAGCTAAAGATAGCTTAAAAAGTGCCGCAACTGTTGATGAGCTAAAGGCTTCAATAGGAAACATTGCTCTTTCTCCTTCTCCAGTGGTGAGTCTTTTTTTAGATAAGACTTTCAGTTATTTACTTATTAACTTTATATTTGAAAATAAATCTATACAGTTAGTAAAGTATATAGAAATGCAATTACTGAACCTTCATCAGCATTTGTTTCTGAACTCTGCAGCATAGAGAATGTAAAGTAGTATGGAAACACAGGTAAAATGTACTTGCACCTGTTATCTATTAGGGGTATAATGAGTAATTGTCACTCTTCTCAGGTTTTAAAGCATTTCATGTCACTTGGGTACTATATACACTCCCTTTCTATGAGTATGTGCAGCTAAAGGAGATGAAACAGATTTTCATTTGCCAGTGAATGTTCTTTGAAAACCTGTCCTTATGACATTGTATAGAACTGAAGAGCTGCACCTCTCCAGTTATACATAATGATATAAAGCTTTTATTCCGAACACATGGTTTAGACCTTTAGATATCGGCAACATTTCAGGCCGCCATTGACCACAATTGACCTTTTTGTTTTTTTGGTTTCAAGAAAAAGGCTGATAGCGACCTAATGACCATGGTCTCTGCCTGTGTTTGAAATAAAAGCTCTTACATTATTAGATCCAATATATGTAATTAAAAGTTCAATGCCATAGGCATCTCTTTTTGCAGTGTAGTAAATGTTAATGACCACATGAGGAACTTTGGGCTGTAGTGCCGGCTTTTGTCAGATGGTAGTTGCCTGGAATCCCAGCAGTGTCCTTTTTCAGGCTACAAGGGCTTGCAGGAGATTGTCATGCAAGTAAGTGGTGGTTCTGGGCAGGGAAAGAGCAAGAACAAATAGAGTATCCTAACAACCATATAGCCTGGCCTATATTGGCATCTGTGGTGGACCCTTATTGCCCCTTTTTGACACTGTGTGACAGGAACAGTACTGGTGCTTTTCAGCATGAAAATGTTGGGTGGGTGTATTCAGGCTGAAAAGCATCAATACCTAAGCAGGCACAAGCTTCCCAATCAATATAATAGGAGGAAGTGGTGGTGGTTTCTGGCACTCCCCCAGCTGAGAATAAACACCTTATGCCAAAGAACTAAAACACAATAGCTTTTTTAAAGTAAAGTCAAGGGTTTTTTCTCCTAAAGTACATTACAAAATGTTACACTTATTTTTAGGGAAGATAAAAATATCTATAGTTTTATGACATTATCCCTTTAACATTATGCACCACTTTTCCACATGAGCTCAATGAATAGGTCATGTGCTAAACATTTTGCCTATTGTGATACTAAAGAATTATACAAGGTTTCTGTTATTTGTGGCTCTAAACAAGAGAACAAAACCTGATTCACTTTAGCACTTTCCGTCACTTCCTGATTATGAGAAACTTTAATGGAGCTGATATAACAAATTACTCATTCGCTGAGAAGCCCCTGATAATAAGCTGCTCAATGGCTGCTGCTTAGAGAAGGTGGGGGTGTTGTTGGTTCAGGGATAGGGAGATCTGGACAAATTTCCCTGTATAAAGGAATAGGGGGCTTTTGTTGCTTTATAATAGCAAAAATGGAAAATTTGTTTTGTTCAAATTTTATACAATAGGCAGAATGTTATTTCTGCACAAGTCCTATTTATTGTATACATTTTTCAGCAAAGGTGTTTTAGGTTTATACTATCCCTTTAAGGCTTTTTCTCAGAATGATATTATAAACAATGAAAATAAATTGCCAAAGAGATCAGGGCTCTTTTATCCCTCTGTTTATAATGTAGATTTATAAATGTTGAATGCTTTTTATTGAAACTGTATTATTATACATACATACAGAGCATATTGGGGTTTAGTGCAGGCCTTAACTAGGAATTACATTTTCTCTCCATGTAACTACTGTATACAAAGTGTCTGGCATTGATTAGCTGGTCTGATATAGGCGAGGGGCTGGGAGTTCTATTTTTTCCACCAAGTTTCCCAGATTTTATCACATTTTCTTCATTTTTCTAGTGTTGTAGTAGCCATTTTTTTCCATGTTCGCTCTGAAATTGAGTTGTTGCATAAGGTGTTGGATTATAGGTAACTCAGTTTTTTCCATAGTCTAGCAGTTAAGATGATTGCTGTATTAAACATGTAAAAGAGTAGTTTCTTATTGTCCCTTGGAGTATTAGAAGGGTAGTGTTGTAATAATGCCACTTGTGGTTGCATAGGTAAGTCTTAGTAATGGGTATTTTTAATAACCATGGTTTTAGCTAAGAATGACTCATCAACTGTTAATGTATCTTGCTTATACATCCTTGTTTGTGTTTGTTATGAATCCGCTTATCCTGCTCTACCCAGTCCCGGTTCACTGCATATTTAGGCTAATGTCCCACAGGGAAAATTAGTCGCTGCGAATTTTAAAAAGCGGGTTCCAGTGACAAGTGGCTCGTTTTGTCTCTACATAGAAAAGAATATAAATTGCTAGCTTCTGAACCGACGATACTACTTCAAATCGATTGTTGCTTCAATCGCTATGGGACCCTTTTTTGAGCGTTGTCATTGAAAATGATTGGAATCGCTGAAAGTAGAACCCACTGAGCAGGAAGTCGCTGCAATTCCCCATTGCACTGAATTTAATTTCTAATTGTGGGCGGGGAATATGACACCTGCTCTGTCATCGTTGTTAGGAAAAGATGAGCGATTTTTAAAAATCACAGCAACTGAATCTCCCCATTAGCCTTAAAGGACATGTAAAACCCTACATTTGCCTACAATGTATATCAGTTGGGCATGTCTCTCCCACCCATGCCATTATTTGTACTGCATATATCCCCTCCATTTGCCAGCACCATCACTTTGTCCTAAAGCAAATAGCAGCTTTCTCCGGGTGTCCATTTTTCCTCTGATACATAATCAGATACATTTAAATCTGCAAACAGCAAACACACACAGACCCTTATTCAGCATACAATTAATCAAGAATGCAGGCTCACACAGGCAGAACCGTCTTTTATAAAAGTTCTGCTTTGTTTGAGCTGAGCTCAGGAGAGGAGGTTAGGAGAAAAAAAATTGTAGCAGACAGCTAGAGCTGAGTTTCTGTGGGAACTAGCAATGCCATCTCTTTACTGGCTGCTAGACTGGAGGGCGTGTTTAGTAATCTGAGGTTAGAACAACTGACCATGCCCATAAGCCAGAAGTCAAAGCAAATTCCTGAAGGAGGGGCCGGGTGGGTTTCAGGAGGAGAAGGAGATTTTAAGTGATTAAAGGAGAAGGAAAGGCTAATAGAGTTAATCTCAAAATGCAGGCATACCTTCAGTTGTCTCAATAGTGCCCTTAAGTCTCCCCATATTTCTCCTGTTCAGATGATCAGAAGCAAAACAGGAAAAAAAACCTCTGAGCTGGGTAGAAAGATTCCCATAATGCATCACTCTTTTCCAAGACTTGGAGACTTACTTTTAAAGGCGACGCATGCGCACAAGCAGGCACGCTCCCCCTAGCGTCTGGTTATGAGACGCTATTTGCCATTAGAACCAGCAGCTGGGGACATTACAGGACGCAGCCGGCAGGTGCAGAGGCGGAGAGGCAAGCAAGGAGCGGAGACGAGAGGACGCAGGTACAGGGAGGGGGAGAGGTGAGCAGGGGTGAGGAACCATGTCGGCTGGCGGTGCTGGGGCGGAGATGCGAGCGGGGACCAGAGGACGCAGGTGCTGGGAGGGGGAGAGGTGAGCAGGGGTGAGGAACCGTGTCGGCTGGCGGTGCTGGGGCGGAGCGGTGAGCGGGACAAGAGGACACAGGTGCAGGGAGGGGAGCGGTGAGGACGGACAGGTGTGAGCTGACAGGTGCTGGAGCGGAGAGGCAAGCGAGAAGAGGAGCAGGGATGAGAGGACGCAGGGAGGGGAGAGGAGCGGTGAGGAATGGTGACAGCTGACAGGTGCTGGGGGGGAGAGGCAAGCGGGGAGGCTAGTGGAGAAATAGTGTGTACTTCGGGAGGACCGTATTGGGCAAAGGAGCATTTTTAGAAGAAATGATTTCAGCGTTCAGGTAGGGGCAGGGCCCCTCTATTACATACTAAAAAATGAGTAAAACCCTTTCCTTCTCCTTTAAGGAGATGTTGCAGCCTTACTATTTACCTCTGGACAACCTGAGTGGCAGGTATTGAAAGATTTCAAAGAGGCTGTTCACTGATTACATTTTTGTGTGTGTGGGGTTTACATGTGCTTTAATGTTTAAGCCATTTGCAAATGGTATCTAATGGTATCAAAACAGGAAAGCCCAGGAAGCTAATCTTTAACAGATGAAACCAGTTTGTGTCATAGTTTGACCATAGGCAGCAAAGGCTGCAAGCTTACATGTGCATTAAAGGAGAAGGAAAGGTGAAAACTAAGTAAGCTTTATCAGAAAGGTCTATGTAAATACAGCCATAAGCACTCACAGAAAAGCTGCTCTATCAAAAGAAACACAGGATTTCTTGTCTTCTTTTTTGTAAACATGTTCTTGGGTATCTTGACTTCCTCTCTCAGAAAAATCCTTAATTCCCTGGGCCAGAGTCTGCACAGCTCTCTCCTCTCTCCTCCCACAAGAATGCTTAGAACTCCCTCCCCCCACCTTTAAGAATGTATGATCTGAGCTATAACTGCTAGAGCTGCAACAGGAAGCTACTTAAAATGGCAGCTGCTGTCTTAACCAAACAGATAAAGCTTTTAGAGCTGTTTACTCAGGTATGCAGAATAAATATAGTGTTGTAGGTGGCACTAATTTGGCAAATCTATTGGCAGTAAAATGCCAAAATGACTTTCCTTTCTTTTAATAGTGCTGCTTGTTCCATTGCTAAGTAAGGGCATGGGCTTTTACAAAGGGGACTTTCCTTAGTGCTGAAGATTGTTTTGCCAACAGCATGAGTTTATGCTAGCTTAGTTAACATTAATAATGTAATATTTTTTTTTATTAAAAAGTAAAAGTAATACGTGAAACATGAGCATTTTTTCTACTAAATAGAACATAGGTAGTAGTATTACTGTATTTAGGATAATGGGTTTTTGCATAAAGGGTCCCAATTCTGTATATTTTTATGAATTAAAGACTAAAAAAATGATTATTACTTTATCCTGTTTCTGGAATGTGGTGTCCTTTTGTGCTATATGAGTCAAGTTTCAGCTGTTGCTATAGCAACTTATTCATACATGCTTTATCTGTGAGAGGGTCATTAGCAGGGACAAAAGGTTGGCAGGAAGAATTGTATATCCAGGAACAAGGCCTCCATACTGCATATGTAGAAACAATATTAAGAACCTTACTTTTAAAGGGATAGTTCACCTTAATGTTTAGGATGATGTAGTTAGAGATGTTCTGAGCCAATTTGGGATTGGTCTTCTTTTTAATTTTTTGTGCTTTTTTAAAATTATTTGCTCACTGTTTTTGAATTTCAGCAGCTATCTAATAGCTAGGGTCCAGTTTACTGTAGAAACCAAGCATTGGTTTAAATAAGAAACTGGAAGATGAATAGGAGAGGGCCTGAATAGAGGTAATGGATAAAGTAACAATCAAATTGTAGCCTTACAGAGCAAAAGTAGTCCAAAAATTTCATTTTGAGGCATTTGCCCATTGAACAAAAGGCTTAAAGTCCCTTTTTGAGTAATATCGGCAGGCTGGCCACTCCATAAAACACTGACTACATTTTACATTTTACATTTTGGAAATAATGGTTCTCCCTTCTGATAATGGTTCACCAGAGAATTAAAATTGCTTTGTAACCATTCACAGATCGAATTAAAAACATTCTATCCAAGGTCATCTGGAACTTCCTTTTGATCATGGTGGCATACAGATTTGTTAAACCATTGTGATGACTGATTCTGATCATACGGCCAGACCATATGGGGCATTTGCAGCAAACCGTAGGGCTGGCCATGCATGTATGTGACCACTCTTTCTGTATCTGTCCTTTCTGTGTGAAGGGCAGATGGGCTTTAGCGTATTCCTGTAAAATGGGTTTTCTTCACATCAGAAATGTATAAGGCTTGTAATCCTGGGTCTCCAGAAATTGTTGGACTACAGCTAACATGATTTAAAGGGGTTGTTAGCCTTCCAAACATTTTTTTATTGAAATTTAAACCTTAAATGTTCCTATCTTTGGTGTCTCTGTCTGGCAGCTGAAAAATCCAGGTGCAGATTCTGAACCATAACAGTTTACTTACATTGGTTAATACATTTCTTGTCAGCATCTGTGAAATGTTAGCAAACTATTAATAATAACAACTGACTAATGAAAGGCCAAAGATAAGAAATGTATTAATTGATGTACCAAATTGGCAACCCAGGTGCTTCAGGGTGACACATCAAGTTTTTGTTTTTTTATTTGTTTAAAAACAGAAAACCCAGTATCAAATTGTAAAAATAAAATCAATTGTAAAGACATCATTTTGGTGTACTATCTGAAAGCAAATGAACTGAAAAAAGTGTTTGGAAGGTGAGCAACTCCTTTTAAACTTGATTATATGCTGGGGAATGCTGGTAGTTATAGTCCAGAAACATATGGAGATCCAAGGTTAAGAAACAGGGACCTAAAGAAATTTCCTTTCTGCTGTTGACTTAAGTGGCACAGCAAGCTTGGTAATGGCATGAAATCTACATGAAACGCTTCATTTTAATCAAAAAGGAAAACCTTGCAGCAGTGTTAATCTTTACATTATGAAACTGATTTCCATTTATCTAAGCTGACTGTGGGTAAATTACAAGTAGTTGTGTGATTTAGCGATTGGTTTATTGCAAATA
The DNA here is from genome assembly GCF_000004195.4 of Xenopus tropicalis. NCBI lineage: Eukaryota > Metazoa > Chordata > Amphibia > Anura > Pipidae > Xenopus > Xenopus tropicalis. Next base: position 83,891,450 of record NC_030680.2, on the reverse strand, counting down.
TGGAAACTGCAAGCTGGAACAGCTGTTAAAGCTTTGTTATACCTCCCTTTGCCTTGTGCTCTCCAGCTCAGTTACTCATCATTGCTACAAATCAGCAGCCCTTGCTGTATCTCACACATTTTTATGTGAGTCTGACTCATAGCAACACATTTTATCACTGACAGCCAGATCTTCATTTGTGTGTACTTTAATATTAATGCCCACGCAAGAAAATAACACAAAGAACAATAATTGTACCGATTTTACAAAAATTTAAAATTGAGGCCTTAAATTAAATGTAGTTTCAAAGGTCAGTTCACCTTCAAGTAAAATAGAATAATAATAAAAAAAAAAACAAAACACAAATACAAGAATATTGTAGAAATGATACCTATATTGGCTAACAATAAAAATACATTGCAAGCTTTCGGAGCTCTAAGGCCCCTTCATCAGGCAATTTTACCTGATGAAGGGGCCTTAGAGCTCCGAAAGCTTGCGATGTATTTTTATTGTTAGCCAATATAGGTATCATTTCTACAATATTCTTGTATTTGTGTTTTGTTGTTTTTTTATTATTATTTTTTACACTGGCTAACACGGTACTACAGTTTTTGTTTTGTAAGTAAAATAGAACAAAGCAGAAGAGATGTTTTCAAGAGCTTTTATTAGTTTTGTGCAGTTTATTGGGTTATAACTATTATCCATTCTGTGTTTCTTTGATCTTGTTGGGCATGGTAGCACTTTTATACCAGAATGTAAAGTCAGTCTTCAGCAGCCTGTCTGGTTGCTAGATTCAGAACAGAATACCCATTAAAAGAACTCTTAGGGCACAAAAAGGTACTTTCTGTTTTTTCCATGGGTGTGCGATAAAATTCTACAGCTAGCTCATAGCAATCATCACAAAGCTATGTAATACTGACAAGATCCCCTATACTTTATGGGACCTGTTATCCGGAAATCTGTTATCCAGAAGTTCCAATTTATGGAAAGTTCATCTCCCATAGACTCAATTTTAATCAAATAATTCACATTTTTAAAAATGAATTTCTTTTTCTCTGTAAAAAAACCTTGTACTTGAGCCCAACTAAGATATAAATAATCCTTATTGGAGGCAAAACAATCCTATTTGGTTTAAATCATTTTTTAGTAGATGTATGTAAATCCCAATTACGGATAGACCCCTTATCCGGATAACCCCAGGTCCCAAGCTTTCTGGATAACAGGTCCATGTTTATTTGTTTACATTTCTACTGTGGATTTAATGTGTAAAAAATGAGTTCACTTTTAACATACAATATTTGCATGAATTAGATAATGACCATATCTTTGTTGCGTATTTTGTGTGTTTATGGAAGTACAGAATGCACTAATTGGATCTGTATTAACTGCCTGTAAACAGAAGCACTTCATGTGAGAAACCTGTCTATTAATAATAATAATAATAATAATACATAAAAAGAAGACATGACTTTCCATAGTAGGATGCATCTTGTTGCAGTTACTAATTCTTTCTCGGTTTTGTTCCAATTATGCTTCATTAATAGAGGAAAAGTCCGGTAAGATTCCAACCCACTCTTCCCCCATTTCTTTTAATTGTACAAAAGAATTTTGCCAAACATTAACACACAGGCAACACTGTCAGCCACATACAGCACATATATATTTCCTTTAATATATCGTAGCAGGTTGTAGCTTTGTAAACTTGATTTAATTTAATTGTTATGTATCCACAGCACTTGCAACAAAATCTCTGCTGCTGCTAAAAATTCTTTTCCTGATGTCACTGCATGTTGAACAATGAATTGGTTTATTCTTTTTGTGTTGTAATCCTAAACAGCCATGACAATTTGAGCTGGGGGGGTGGAAATTATATATATATATATGTATATATATATATATATATATATATATATATATATATATATATAATCAATCCAAATGGTGTCCGCACTCCAAGGCTCAATATTCTGCGGGGTGCTTAGCCAAAATTATGTATGTATAGAAAATAATCATCTGTTGCCAGCACACCCTTCAATGTTTCATCAAAAAAATTTTATTGTAGATATATTGTTAAAACCAACGTTTCGGTCCTTGTTAGGACCTTTCTCAATCTCATCCTTGAGAAAGGTCCTAACAAGGACCGAAACGTTGGTTTTAACAATATATCTACAATAAAAAATTTTTGATGAAACATTGAAGGGTGTGCTGGCCACAGATGATTATTTTCTATATATATATATATATATATATATATATATATATATATATATATACACACTCAGGTTTTGCACAAAAAATCAGTAGTGTTTACTGCAAAATCCAGTGTGTGTGTGTGTGTGTGTGTGTATCAGCCATATTTGTTACCTTTTATGTAAAGCTATTAAAACATACTACCTTGTCCCAAGAGTATGGATTGTTGCTTTGTTGCAGGGCTGTGGAGTCGGTAGATAAATTCTCAGATTCCTCAGTTTCTGATACTTCCGACTCCGACTCCACAACTCCGACTCCTCTGTTTTTAATATGCTAATGCAGTCATTGAAAAGCATGCTTCATGGTCACTCAACGTGTTCGTTTATGCACTGTATGCATTGGGCTTTATTCTTATAGCAGAGAAGTATTTAATTATGACTGTTTGTGAATTGGGACATTTAAACTTGCTTTATTTTTTTTTTTTTATTTATTCCCATTTAAATTTAGTAGGAGTCGGAGTTGGTTCATTTTTTGCCGACTCCGACTCCAGGTACCCAAAATTGCCTGTATTTATTTATAGGAGCATGAATACATATTTTGAATCTTGCTATAATGGTTTTGTTGTCTAGATCTTACTGTAGTCCTTGAGGTTTATTGGCTTTCATATTGTATGACAGACTAGAACAGGCATCTGTTAGTAATGAAGTTCATAATGTACACAATGTTTTCAGAATGGTTCCAAATCAGATGAGCATTTGTCACTTTAAATGTATTGGAATTTTGTGGTCAACAGAAGGTATACCTTGGCATTCATGATCTGGAGTTTGTTTATTAATCTGAATATATAAGTTTAGAGAAATATTCTAAAGTGAACCGTGCAGACACATGACTAGAGAGAAAGAAATTTGTACAAGTATGGTAATCCCACCATAGAATGATTTTCCTCTGGTAATCCATCTGTCCTTTCTGATTTTGTGAATCAAATCCCTAATTTTATACTTTGTTAGAATGAAATGTTAATGTCATATGCTTTTTCAAATAGTAAAAAAATTGCATATTTCTCCCTAATGTATTGTTGCAAAATGCATCTTAACTAACGTAATATTTTTTCCCCTTTCTCATCAAGCCAGTTTCTTCGAGTACTTGTATATTTTTCTTGACCAGAATACTTCCTGCTGCTATTCCTGTTACTCTTTTTTTTTTTTCTATTTTGATTGCTCTATTGTAACTACCAACAGGGCGAACATAAAGTCACTACTGGAATGTTTGATCATGGATTGATATTTAGCAGTGTTGTCACCTTTCTGTTCCACACGTGTAAAGTAAACATATGCTTTTCATTTAGGAGAGTATAGTAAATATAATCTTGGGTAGGAAAGCATCTGAATGAGTATTTGTTTTTCATAGAAACCTACAATTATAAAGGCCTCTTAAAGGGGGACAGTCACTGTTATAAAAAAGTACTTATTGTTGTAGTGGGTGTTTAATAATAAACTTCATATCTATCAATATGTAATAAAAGGCATTAGTAGTGTGCCCAGTAGCAGTAACCCACAGCAGCCAATAAGATGCTTGCTTTTAAACAGGTGACCGGTAAATTCTACCTGCTGATTGGTTGCTATGGGTTACTTCTACAACACTGTCACGCTGTGAGTTACTGACCAATTTCCCCTGTTATAGCTGGTTGATTCCAGTGCATGCCATCGATGTACTACAGATAAATAACTGTTTGCAAGTGCTTGCAGTAGGAAAAAGTGTTAGGTTGAAGAAGCACGTTTGGAAACTATTTGTTCAGAACAAATTTTAACCAACAGGTAATTTATATCACTTAAGGAATACCTTACAGGAAGTAATGCAGTTCTAACTGTAAAAAGAAGGCATGCGAGAATAAAGGCACAGTTCTGTCTATTCACTGGAAGATGTACCCTAACATGTTTGTGTGTGAGCACAGGGCCTCAAATAAGGGTGTTTGATCATCCAGTGGCATATACTAGTTGAAAAGTGTATTTCTCATATAAAGCTTTTGTTAAAATGTATTTAAACATATGTGAAATATGTGTTATATGTGATTATATGTGAGACCTACAATGTTTAGTGGTATAGTTTTTTTTTTGTTTTTTTTAAAGCACCCACTACAGCTTAGTGGTTCTTATGATAGTGATAGCCTTTTTTTATACAATGTGTTTCTAAGAACTAAGTCCGAATGAGCTGTTCTGCTACAAAAGGAGCAAACTTTGTTTGATTATCAAATGGCAGGACATGCATTTAACCACATTCCTTCTTGTGTTGTCTGACAACATATGTTGTGGCAAGATCAGAGTGCCCCAGCAGGCAAGTGGTTAAATGGGAAAAAGTGTGAAAATTATCTGTTAAAATTGAGTGGCATTGTGAGACATCTGAGCTAAATGTGTAGATAAAGTTAGTTCCATTAGTAGGTGTGGCTTGAGGCAGTCTGTGAACAGGTCAGAAAAGCTCCGGTGATATAATTGCTTGCCAGTTCTGGAAGGTGCTAGCTTGTTGGTTGTATGCTAAGAATATTAATCATTGTAACTGCAATTGAGCAACTGTGTCAGACTAGGTGCAAGCATACAGAGCAAAATTTCAGAGCTGAAACATTTAAGTATGCGTTTTGGTTCCGAAATTTGCTTTTTGTGCCTGCATCTGGGCTGAGGTGGTGGCTCCAGTTGCAGTCACAACAGTAGGCTAAGGCAAGCGTAGGGGCTGATTCTTGGCCTGTGTTTATCCGCCTGGCCTGTTGTGGCATCAGCCTATAGGCTTCAGTCATGGATGTGTACCTGCCAGTGTCTGTTTGTGACTTTGAATATAATAGTCATGTATATTAAAATATAATCCATATCATATTCAAATATAATCAATATCATTTAGGTTGTTAGCTGTGCTTAGTAAAATCTGGATAGCAACAGGAGGATATTGACTGCTCAGGGAAACCTGCAAGTGTACTGTACTTCCTTTCCTTTTTCCAAAAAGACAATATATGACACTTTTTTTTTTTTTTTGTTCTTATACCTAATAAAATGTATTTGTATACCACTAGCCTTAATTTAGTTTTGCCTCTTTTGTAATTACAGTACATTAACAGGCAGTGTTTAAAAATGTATTTATATTAGTGATTACTGATATATCACTCTTTGATTAGGTATGTGTTCTCTCTTCCCTTTTGCTGGTCACAGAGACGTAGCCCGGTAAGACAAACCATTTCTTTTCCTGCTAAATTATTTCCAAAATAAAATAACCACATTTGTGTTATTCCTATAGAAGTAGGCAATTAGCCTAGCAAATAATTAAAAAACTACATTAAAGGTTAAGAAAAAATGTATTATAGACTTCATATCTTACACAGTAAGGTATTTAAATTAGGTAGATTAAAAAAAATATAGCCTCATTTACAGCTGCAGTACAGTGTGCATAGTGAAATTTTGATGAGACTTCTGCAAGAACACAGATTACTGTTGACTTTGCCTTGAGTTGTATAGCCTTCGTATACTCTGTGTATTGCATTGTTGTTTTTGTTTTTTATTTTTCTGTTATATGAAAGTCTTTAATAAAACCCACTAGATAATATTTTGTTTGATTTCTGACTGGACACAATTTTTGTCCCTTCCTTGACTGTACAGGGCGTGATGTACATGCTCGCAAAGAGTCAGCACAGAGGGATACATCTCTCTGGGACAGCTAAAAGCCCTAATAATAATAGCAGCTAATATCTTGGCTAATATCCCTAAGAACACGAAACAACAGTGCCAGTTAGCAGACAAACTGACTGATAACGGGAACTGACCCAAATCTCCTCTGTGGGACCATGGGAACATGTGGGAACACTGATGTGAATGTGGATAACATTTTTTGTGTTTATATTGTTCCTTTAAGCCAAACAGAGCACTCAGCATTATGGACTTTTATAAATTCAACTAGATTATTACCAACTATATTGGTAATCTAATCTTTTAAGAATTTCTTTAGAATGGTCAGACTTGTTTCAGTTATATTTGGATATTTGTTCATGATGGAGTCATGCTAGTTAATTGGTATTAAATGCATGCATTTTATGCTATCAGATTTTTGTCTGTCAATTGTCTGTCAAATTTTTTTTTGTTCTGTGAACAGTATTAGCAGGTACTCCTGATTTCACTTCCTCTTATAATCATAAATGAATTGATAAGAATGCATCGCTATCATTTGTAATGAAATACAATACATTTTTTAAACCCACCATCCCACCCCAAATCCCCTAAGAGGAAGGGGACCACATAGGTCCTAAATTATTCTCTGTGCGCACCACAATTTGTTGTGTGCTTACCTCAAAAAGTTTGTATACATGCATAAGCACACAGCTTAAAAAATAGCATGTAGCCAATACTGATCCAGCTGCAATACAATTTTATATTGTTTAATTGTACATGCGTTTGTTTGCATAGTGGAAAGTGCTATTAAATACTCTGTCCATTGTCTACAATAATACATATCTGTTTCTATTAATAGGGTACACTAAAGAGAAATTTGTCCCGTAAGTAAGATAATATGATACTTACATCCAAGTTTATTCTTTGTTTTATGATTTGTAATTTTTAGCTGAATGCAATTTAAGCTTTTCTATATATTTGTATATATGTATATAATTAATAACAAAATGCTAGGCACCCCCAAGTGACTTAAATCGCTTACCTTTTACCCCGGGCTGGTGCCCCTCCTAGGAGAGAACAGCACCAGCCCGGTGTACCTGTGAGCGTTTCCTGCGCAGTAGAGTGAAAAGCTGAACTTTAACAAAAAAGTCGGCTTTTCACTGTATTGTGCATGTGCCAGCCCAGGGATTTCGCCAGCAGAAGAAAAAGGAAGAAAGAAGCGCTCGCCCCAAGTGACTCAACCTTTCCTTCTCCTTTAACGATTTCCTTTCATTTGGTTGTCTGTATCAAGAACCTTTTACATATTTTTTGTGTTGTTTTTATAGACAGATGTCAAAAAACTTTATCCCCCCCCAACAAGGATTTATTTATATCAAGATTTGTTTTATTTTGAATGTATTGTCATTTATTATTAGTCTTCTACATGTACTGTACTTTTGAAGGTGATACACATTAATATAATTAACAGAATCATTTCAATATCCGTAATTTGCTGATTTTGTTAGGCATGCTGGCTGGAGGTGGTGCGATTCCTTTAGATCTAGAAGGCTCTCTCTGTCCTATCAGCTTTTGATGCCCTGGTAAATTGAATAATCTTGAACTGGTAATAGGATGTGACTTCTTTAGGCTCAAGCCACTCGTTGCATATGGCGTATATTTTTGGCAAGCCAAAAAACGCTTGCTGAGAATACGCCATACACTCCTGCCTATGCCTGCACCCGAATGAATGAATGAATGGTGCAGGCACATGTAGCCGAAATTTGCATTAAAAAAAGTGAGAGCATTCTCATGTTTTTTTGTGGATTTCGGCTACATGAGCCTGCACCTGAGCGTATTCCATTCATTCAGGTGCAGGCATAGGTAGGAGCGTATGGCGTGGATTTTCGGCAAGTGTTTTTTGGCTTGCCGAATATATACACCATACACAACATGTGGCATTAGCCTTAGCTTTGATTCTGACATGATCCTGAGAGTTCTTAGAAGTCCATCTATGCTATTCCATTTATTTGCTGTTGAAATATGATTTTGGGATTTTGGTCAAAAAGCCAGATTACCAGTACAGAGAATCTGTCATTGGGTTTTTGTATAAACAAACTGTGTTTAGCTAGTGTTCCTGTAGATATATATTTAACTACAAGAGAGCTTTCACACACAATGGAGTTCCTTACACTGTATTATTTTATTTTTTTTTTATTCTGTTAACTTTGAGTGAAGGGAAACTTTTATTCTGCACATTTGTACCTGCAAAAATAATTTAAGTTATTACTTATTTTTTTCTTTAGGTGAAGAGATTGCAAGACCAAGGCGCTCAACACCAACAACTGACCTTGTGAGGTCAGCAATCATTTTGTTAGCTTAATTAATTAAATGAGTTCTCTAGTATCAGAATATCTGAAAGTCAGTATATAACAGCAGAATAATTGTGATTCCTATTGAAAGTAAATATATATATATATTATACATATATATGTGTATATACTGAAATTGTAGTGTCAACTACTGCAGCAATTAAAGGACAAGGCCCTGGAAAGGCATACTTCCAGTGTGTACTTCAGTGCTGTTAAATATCCTATATTTCCATCTGTCTGTTTAAATACCACAGTTTCGAAAAAATCCTGTGATGCAGCTCTTCTAAGATCAGGAGCATGCGCATAACCCAGTGTTAGTAAGCAGCACACGTGCAGAAATTACTACATGAGCGGGCCTTTTACATTGGGAGCAGGAGCTTTGACACTTAGCATGTAGTCTTTAATACAGGTATGGGATCCCTTATCCGGAAATCCGTTATCCAAAAAAGTTCCGAATTACGGAAAGGTCATCTGCCATAGACTCCATTATAAGCAAATAATTCAAATTTTTAAAAATGATTTCCTTTTTCTCTCTATTAATAAAACAGAATGCTGTACTTGATCCCAACTAAGATATAATTAATCCTTATTGGAGGCAAAACAAGCCTATTGGGTTTATTTAATATATAAATGATTTTTAGCAGACTTAAGTTATGGAGATCCAGATTAGGGAAAGATCCCTTATCCGGAAAACCCCAGGTCCCGAGCAGTCTGTATAACAGGTCCCATACCTGTATAAACGTTCTTGGTAGTTATTGTTGTATTGACCACTGTTTGTTCTGCTGTCCAGAGCTGCATTTATAAGTAGCGATTTACAAATAAAAATATATACGTGCATTTGTGTGTGAAAATATTCAAAAGTTTGGGTGTGTAATTGTAAAAATGTAAAGTTTTGCAGCTAAGAGAAACTTAGCTTTAAAGGGAGAATTAATTTTCGTTCTTTTGTTTATTTTGCTGAAAATTCAGCAAGAAGGAGCCTGCTGAATTATTTGGTCCCCCACTAGAATCTGCATTTGAAGGGCCAAAGATTGAAGGTAAGATGAATCCATAAACTGCTCTTTATTTATAATCTTAGTCCATGTCACATACGCCCTGTATGCCTGTTCATTGGAGGAGTTGATTATTTACATCTCGGAAATGTTCCTAAAATATGAAACACCTGTTAGATGGAGCTGTTGCTCTGTATGCTTACTCTTTTAACAAAACTGTTCTTTGTTAAACCCAACATTTGACTGAAGCTGGCCATAAATGTAAGATCCCCTTGTTAGGTGAGGTATGCTTTGAGGTAGGTGATAATGGGCTGATCTGATCATTTGGTCTAAGGGCTAAATGATCAGATCACAATGCAGTACAAGCAGGCCCTTGAGGGCCGTATCAATAAGTGATTGCACTATGTTTCTATACCCCTGTAACAGCAAAGGTTTATTCCAGTCTTCATATAGTTTAGGTGTGGCAAACTGCAGACATGCCAGATATTGCTCTGTTATTGTTTCCAGCATTTGTCCAGTAGCATCTGCTGGCAGCTTTTAATAGCCCCTGTATTGACACCTTTAGGTTAGATAAAACACTGATTAGTTGCAGCATTATAGCTCAATATGTCAGGTGCTATCTCATGGTATAATAAAGATTTATAGATCATAAGTCCTTTTATACATGTAGTTTATTTAAAGTCTGAAATATACAGTGTATTTTGTGTGAATACGGTTTTGTTTTTAAACAGTGAAGGACGGCTAAGAAAGAAGCAAGAATATTTTGTCTGTTAACAGTGGGTTATATTTCTTAGCCCCATTAGATCAACCAGAAATTTGGGGACTAGTGCAAACAGTCGGCACAAATGAAGAATCGCCAAAGCTGTCAAGGCCGTATCCAACTGGAAGTAAGCATGCCATTTATTCAGTCAAACTCTGAATCTCTCTCTGTCATCCAGATCAGGCAGAAGTCTGGTTAACACTATAGATCCAGCACATATATAGACATTTTATGGTCATGTAATGGCTGAACTATATCTCCCTTACTAAATGACAATCTGCAGATTTAGGTTGGACAGTTAGTTTCATTTCAAATTTAACTTAATGCTTTTTAACCAGCACCTATATCTGATTTACAGTCACATTCTTCTGACTGTGCTTTGTTCTTTTTGTTTTATTTATTTATTTTTTTTATCCTAGCACCTCCACCGATTCCACCAAAAAATATTCCGGCCACACCACCAAGAACGGCTTCACCACTGCCAGTTGGAGCAGGTTTGTGCAAAGAATGTCTTGGGTATGTCTCATGCTTAGAGGATTTAAGGATCATTCTGCAGGAGCACAAGTGTCCCATTTTAGAAGCGTAAGCTCCCTACAATTAAGTCCATTAGGGCTGTATCCCTACAAACAAAAGTCCACTAGTGTTACTTAGTAGGCAGATTTATTATGCTGTGTAATAAACAGCAACAAAATTTGCCACACATCGCCAGGCTTTGCCATGGAAAAAAACGCTTAATTTATTTTTACACATTTTTTTTCTTCCACCGGAACTTACATAAAATAATGGCATAAAATCTGGCATTCAGACTGCAAACTTCTCCATTTATTTCACACAGCTGTTTACACCGTTTTTTCGTCAAATTTCATTTTACACAGCATATTGATGCCAGTAATTCTATGTTTCTATACCCCTGTAACTGCAAAGGTTTATTCCAGTATTCACATAGTTCAGGTGTAACAAACTGCAGACATGCCAGTGCTCTATTATTGTTTGCAGCATCCATCCACCAGTTAAGAGGGCAGAGGGATCCTGGGCTGAATGTTGTCTTTGTGCTTTACATGTTTTGAAGACATTTCAGAAATGTTTATAATGTTAGCTATTCTTATTTCTATGAAACTTTAATTACAGTGTGTGATATGACAGAACCAGATGTAAGTGAAGATCATTCCCCCTCAATCAGTGACCTGGACAACATTTTTGGCCCTGTACTGTCACCGAAGTCAGTCATAGTTAACTCTGAAGATAAGTGGGTACGATTTGTTGATCCTTCCCCAGAACAGATTTCTCCAGTGGTTTCACCTGAAAGAACCACAGAATCTCCAGTTTTGGAAGCAGAAAGTCCTTGTGAAGCACCCCCCATTGAAACATCTCGTAATATTCCATCCCCTCTCAATTTGGAGGAAGTACAGAAGAAGATAATGGAACAAGTATTTATTAAAGATGATGTACCAGAAACTGTTGCATCCCCTAAAGATTTTGGGCTGGGACAAAGGGCAACTCCGCCGCCACCACCACCACCCACATACCGAGCTGTTGTGTCTTCACCGGGTCCCAGCCCTAGTAGTGGCACTGGCTGTACAAGTGGTACATATTCTGTGTTTTTCTAATCATTTCAGAAAAATAATGTTGATTTTGATGAGCCGTGGTCATTATTACCTTTGGGTAATTACTGTTTGGTATACTCAAGTTTTTTGGTTGTCCCTTTGGCTTCTGGAGGGCATATTCCTTTCAGCAGAATCCAGTGAGATATTCACATCAGAAACTTTAGAGCATTGCATTAGCAGTATACAATGCTGGAATAGCATCCTCATTTAAAACATAATTGAAATCATCAGCACACTACATTAACCCAGAAATATTACATTATAAACTAAATATGGTCAGTGGTGTATGCAAGTTGCATTTGTAGAAGAGGGCTTGTTGCAAGATATTGCTATTTTTGTCTTTTTGATTAGAATGAAAAAGGCCATCTATTGTGAAATTTACCACCAAGGCCCTACATATAGAACTATTTAAACGCACAACTACGTTTGAAGTTTCACACATACCAACATTTATTGGTTACAGATTAGAAAATCAAAAATGAATACCATACTAAATGTCAAAAAGGTGCATCCTATTGCTCTGCCCAACTTTCATATTTTGCAACTTTTGGGTGCTTCATGAAATGAGGTTCATCCTCTGATGAAGTGCCCAGTGGTACAAAATGCGTAAGAACGGTGGAGTATGTGACACTAGGAAGCACCTTTTTGTTGTATACTATGATATGAATTTTGGATTTTCTATTTTCTAACTTGGTTGAGAGACTGAAAATATTCCATTAAAGATCACCTAAAAGTGTTTGAGGCTAGTGTTTCTGAAATTGTACGGCCACTAACTTTAGAAGCTTGCTTGCAAATGCAAGGCCCCAGGAGTCTCCTTGCTTCCTATAATGGAAGTAGGTAATGTCACTTCTATACAGAATAGGTGACAGCACATTGCTTAAGAGCCCCTGTTTTAGGCAATAATGTTTACAGTGCAGGTTGAATTTATATTTATGTGGTCATCTCCAATATGACAGTCAGGCTAACACTTGCAACCTGAAAGAAAAAGCAAGGTTAGATTATTTAAAAAAAAAAAAAAAAAAAAAAGTTAATTCAAGTGTCTATATTATTGCCTGTGGCACTGTTTTGTTTCAGCCTAAGGGCGAAGACACACTGAGCTACTTAGTAGCCATGACAAGTAGCTGCTACTAAATGCCAGAAGATACCCTGCCATAGACAATACTGAGCATTATCTCTGCTAAAACACACATAGTAACAATTATCAGTAAGTTATCAGCATGTATTTTCTGCCATTTAGTAGCTGTGACAAGTAGCTGCTACTAAGTAGCTCCGTGTGTCTTCACCCTAAAGGAATTTATATGCCTTGCAGCGGAATTGGTTAAAAACAGTACTAGAACAGACAAAGCAATCAAAAATATCTAGCATTGTCAGTATAAATGAAAGTATTGAATGAAAACTTTTTTTTAGAAAGGGCAGAACCTTTATTTAAATCAGCTGGAACAGCTCTACTGCAAATGGTATATGAGGCAATAGGTTCACTTTACATTTGCATTTGTTATAATTATTGCCAGCTTTCGACTATATCTTCTTTATCTGATTGTTATTGACAGTTAAAGTTGTATTATCATTTTGTAAATGTAACTAGCTGCACCCTAGCTGCTATTTAAAAAATGAGCATCCCTCATAAGCTTTTTCTGTAGCTGGTAGTCACCCATTAGATATTGCTGTTCTAACTCATTGCAGATGATCTGTGGGGAAGGTTTAGATGCACTTTAGTGCACCAAGGTAAGTCTGAAGAAGCAATTATGGTGAGCTTGTTATCACTGATGCCTAATGACTTGTCTATGCCATTTAAGGAACATCATCTCCAGCTCGCCCTGCAACCCCTCTTGCTATGTGCAGTACAACTCCACCACCACCACCTCCTCGGCCACCCTCTCGGCCAAAGCCACCACCTGGGAAGCCTGGAGTAACAGATGTGGTTCGTAAACTGTTGTCTGATTATTTTTTGTAAGACTTGTAGCTTAGATGCCAAAGGGACAGTGTAAGTGTTGCCTTTGATAATACATATTTTGGGCAATTAACCAGGACTAGGTCTATAGAAGTAAAATTAAATGTCAATTTACCCATTGTGCATTGATATTGTAAAGATATATCTATGGGTTTTGTTATTTCTTCACTTATAAAGGTAAAGAGTGATATTGAAAACTAATTTTATAATAGTTTACCAAAAATAATGATATCCATTTTTATTTATTTATTTTTTTGCCATTTTTCAAAATTTTTGGTGTAGAGTATTTTAGTATAGAGTAGGGTAATGCAAAGTACAAATGCTTAGAGTGCTGTTAGTATATTGAAATGCTATATATATATATATATATATATATATATTTCTAAAACTATCAGTGCCTATACTGCTAATATCATGAAATGCGCACCCTCTGCTGCTCAGCTCAGATGACAGCGTGACAGAATAGCAAAAAAAGAGTTTCCCTGTTGCAGCAAGCCTTTCTTTGCTTTTATCAGGTATAGCATTTTGTGACAGGAACTCTTGAGCTGATCAGATAATTGTGACGTGACGCTTAATTTGACAGGGAAATTCTCTTTTGCTTGGTCTGTCCTGCTGTCTCCCAGGCTAAAAAGCAGGAGGTGTTCAGGATAGATTTCGTGATATTTACTAATTTTTACTGTAAATTGAATCTGTTTTTCTCTAACCAACCCATCCATGTGTTTATCTCCTGCAGTCAAGGCCCTTCAGCCCTCCCATCCACTCATCCAGCCCTCCACCTATAGCTCCTCTAGCCCGAGCTGAAAGCACCTCTTCCATTTCTTCAGCAACCTCTTTGAGTGCAGCCACCACACCTACAGTTGGTAAAAACTCTTAATATTACTTCGGTTAGACTTGTTCAGGCTGCTTGGTATAAATCTAGTGGCCTAGATTTTTGAATGTAAGCTACCATACCTATGTGTCAGAATGCTTACTGTTATGTTCCAGGACCAAATAATTATTGTAAATGTCAGGATGTGATTGCAGCAAGTCACTTTTATAATTAAGCAGTTGATGTGGACTAGTGCTTTAGTGCTCTCCCAGTTAGATGGTGAGTCCTGTGAGACTCTTATGCATTGTGTAATAGTCATCCCAGCTCCATGTTGCCTGTGCTTTCAGTCATGACAAGTAAGGAGTGAGATCATTATACAGAGGTGAATTTATAATCCCCATTTCCTTTTCACTGATTGAACAGCAAGGACACCACAAAAATGCCAACACCACATTCCAGAATACGAAATTACTTTATTTTTGAACCCTGTAGCACTGAGATCGAACCTGCTTCACTTCTTACCATTAAAGAAGTAAATTTATTACATCCTGACTGGCCTTTCTGTTCTTAATCTAGTTAAAGGAGAAATAAAGTAAAAGTCACTTGGGGGTGCCAAAATGTTAGGCACCCCCAAGTGACTTTAACCGCCTACCTTTTACCCCGGGCTGGTGCCCCTGTTCGCAGAAAACAGCACCAGCCTGGCGTAGCAGCGATCGCTTCCTCCTTTGTTATTCGCTGCGCGCATGCGCAGTAGAGTGAAAAGCCGAACTTATACATTAAAGTCGGCTTTTCACTCTACCGCGCATGCACCGACCGCTGGCATTTCAGCCAACGGAAGCAGGAAGCGATCCGCTCCAGGTACCCCGGGCTGGTGCTGTTTTCTGCGAACAGGGGCACCAGCCCGGGGTACAAGGTAAGCGGTTAAAGTCACTTGGGGGTGCCTAACATTTTGGCACCCCCAAGTGACTTTGCCTTTCCTTCTCCTTTAAATAATTTTAGGAAGTAATTAATTTAAAATCAAGGCTGTACCAGTGAGGTGTACAAAGTGAACATATTTGCTGTTGGCTTGTTTATTTTATGTATGGTAAAGCAATGATCAGCATCTATCTGTTTGCACTCAACATAGATTGTTTGGATCCTGTTTATGCCCTTTCTATTTTTTACATGGCTGTTTGCTAGAAGTCAGTCACATCCAACTAAGATTTTGCAAGACCTGGCTTTATCAAAAGCCTTTGCAATCAGTCTAACAAAATACAAACCCTTAAAGGGGCAGTTCACCTTTATACAACATATTCTTTTTAATTCGTACCCCACAAATAATGTTTTCTCAGTCCCTTACTATTTGAAAACAAGTTTTTTGAAAGTCAACTGCTCCTTTAATGTTGTACAGGCCTTTTCTATTACAAATGCTAGTGGGTACTGGTGAGTGTACAGGTTTATGATCCATGTTCACTTTTAATTTAAAGTTTTATTTTATCTTTCAAAAAAACAGTAGGTAAGGTTTTAAGTCCTGATTCATTTAAATAGCTGTATGGAGTGTGGCAGCTGACATAGATGGGATCTTTTATGCAGAAATCTATTGTCCTAAAAGAGCAATGCTGTTTCCATTAAGCCATTCCTTATTTTTTACAGATTTACTTTTTTGTGTTTTGTCCCTTTTTTGTGTTTCATAGTAGCCACTTTATTCTCAATTAGTTCTGGTACTACAAATTAGAAAAACTCCAGGTCAAGCGCAAAGTGTTCCATATAATAGGCCCAAAACCTGTTACTATTACCATCACCAATTTGACTCATTTGCTTTCTAGAATAATAGGAATACAGGGTCTACAGTAAATCAAAAGCAAGGACGTACAATTACCAAATAATGTATTGTGGCTTTTGAAATCATCCTGATACTATTGTTGGTTCTAACTGAAACTAGGTTGTGTTCTTGCATTTTTCTTTTTGTTACATTTTTCCCATAAAACTTACCTAAGCCATTTATTTTATTTCATATTTTTCATCATGCGTTGCAGGCAAATGTAGCATTTAGGCTTATTAGTTATTTATTTATACAAGGTGACTTGATTTTAAGTGTTTAAATATTTAACTTTTTTAGTTTTCTCCAAGTCATAAAAGTGTTGTTTGTGAAGGCAATTTGAAGGATATAGGATACCTAGTGCTCTGTTCTGTAGTACAGTTCTGTCCAACTTCTGCGGTGCCGAGGGCCAGAATTTCTCTAGCATACATGCTGGAGGGCTGCTAATGGAAGCCAGTTTTGACCACTCACATTTTTTAACCACACCCATTTTATCACAATGGTGGTAGTGCAGCAAAAACCCAAATGCTTAGTCCTCACTGCGGAGATATCAACCGTCATTGATATACAAAAGAATTATATTATGTCACACAGCAACCCCCAGCACATAATTACACACCTTAGGGACCATTTAATGGCTATTTCCAACTGCTAACAACCTCCCAGAACAAACCCCTGCCAGGTTCACCTCCCACAGGCAGCATAGGGCAGGCAGAGTATGGCACACATAGGCAGCACTCTGAGTGCCCTATGCTGCCTGTGTGTGCCATACTCTGCCTGCCCTACCCTGCCTGTGTGTGCCATACTCTGCCTGCCCTACCCTGCCTGTGTGTGCCATACTCTGCCTGCCCTACCCTGCCTGTGTATGCCATACCCTCCCTGCCCTATGCTGCCTGTGTGCCATACTCTGCCTACCATATGCTGCTTCTGTGTGCCATAGACACAGGCAGCATAGGTTAAGCAGTACATACAATGTCTGAGGTGTGAACAGGTGAACAATGGGGTGATTACAGCCTGAGCCTGAGGTGTGAACACTGCAGGGGGGTGAACAATGCAGGAATTAAAAGGTGTGAACAATACAGGGGGATTACAGCCTGAATCTGAGGTGAGAACCATGCAGGGGGCCAGTTAATCTCAGTACTGATACCATTTAAAGCTTACTCAAAGGTAAGCCATCAAAGCAGCCAGACAGGTGGGGGGCCACACAGAGGGGGGTCGGCCCGCGGGCCGCCAGTTGGACAGCACTGCTGTAGTAAAATAACAAAGAGGTTCTGGGCTCCGCAGGACCCACAAAACCTTGGGTATAAGGCGAAGACACACGGAGATACTTATCCTGGTGGTTAAACACTAGAAAATAACCTTCCATAGCAACTACTGAGAATTGCCTCTGCTAAAAAACACATAGAGACAATTATCAGTAAATGATCAGCATTGTCTATTTTTGTAGCCATGACAAGTTGCTACTACTAGTAGCAGCTCCTTAGGTCTTCACCCTAAGGAATTAAATCCTCAAATAGGACATCAGTTAGTACCTCAGTGAGCTTCTGTACACCTGGGTCCTCACCAGCAGCTTGGTTTATGGCTCCTATTGTTTTGGTTCTGCTGTTCAAGGATTGCATTGGTATTCCAAACAGCACAAAAACATAATGGAATACAGTTGTGTATGAAGTTTAAGAGTCACAAATCTCATATAGGGGTTCCTTGTTATAAATAAATAAATATAAATAAATATGAATCTGTTTATCATTTTTAGTAATTTAGAAACCTGATCTGTCTCCATGCTGGCTTGGTAAACAGCTGATATGAGAATAACAGAGCTCCATATATGAAATTTTGTGTTCTATCCGTTATTACTATTTTCTTACTATTTCTTTATTTTAATTTTCATTTAATATGGCAATGAGAGACCCTTTTTTTTCCATCCTGGTGCTAGCTTGTTGCCACTTTCATTGAAACATTTGCAGTAAAGAAAAATTTATTTACAGTGCATTAACTGTGTTTGGTTTTGTTTTAACTTTTTTATTTTGCTATGCATGTGATCGTTTTTATTTACCATTTTATTCATTTGTCCCATTTTTTTTAATCACAATATCAGAGGGGGAATCATTTGTTGACAAACAAGCCTCGTGTGACAGACATGAGCCACCCACAGGTACTGTATTGCAGAACCTATATGTAAAATGGTATTGTGTACCACAAACATCTTCCAGATGGCATTAGACAGATAACATCTGGTAGATATCCTGTTTTGGGTATCTGCATCAGAACTAGGAACAGGCAATATTGTAAAGTACAATTTCTGTGCTAGACAGGAGTCCAGTTTGCAGTATAGCAGTGGCGCATATCTTCAAAAGGACATAAGCCTAGAGAATTAACAGGCTATACATTGCATGACCGTTTCTTCCTTGCTTCTTCTCTAACAGCACTGTTCCACAAAAATCTGAAAAGGGTTTTCCCATTCACAACATTCTCACAAGTTATGTGTTTGGTGTATAGTTTTAGGACGTTGCTGCCTCAAGGATAGCAGACCTTTCTGAAAGGGTAGGGGCTAACCTTAGTGGTTTGTACATTTCCCAATCCATTGTAGTAGTATTGTCCTGCTCTGACACTTTGTCCTTCTCTCTCCCTTTCCTAAAAATGTTCCCATCCCGCTTCCACTCCTGTCCACACAGAGAATGAACAGCCTTCCCTCATTTGGTTTGACAGAGGAAAGTTTTATTTGACTTTTGAAGGTAAGTAGTACATAGCATACCAAGCCAAACTGCCCACTTCCCATGCACATACCCTGCAGTCCTGCCTGCATTCTGTATATGCCATATAATTAACTCCTACAGCTGCATGGGTTACATTTACTATGCAGTTTTGACCCTTCTGGCTGCTTATTGGAATCTCATCTCACATTGCTGCATTTGTTTGAGCAGCTGCCAGATCTAGAATCCTATAACATTTTTTTTTTTTTTTTTAAATATACAACTCTTTTTGAAATGCTATGGCTACTTCATCTAGAACAAGCAAATTTTATTTTGGTTGCATTCTGTCTTCCTTTGACCCTGGAAAAGACAAAGGAAGAACTCATAGAGCAAATAATTCTTGGTTTGCTTTGGAAAGAACTGTGGATTAGACTCATTCAGTTCACACCAAATGTCATTATTTTTCCAAGGAACTTGTCTCTGTCAACCAGGGCTTTTTTCAGACTCTTATGTGAACGTCATCTTAGTATATGAAATTAGCAACACTACATTGTTTGTCAGCACAAAATAATTGGCTAGAAAAAAGTATACATTTTCTTGGTTAACTGATGGCTCAACTGTAACCCTTAAATATAGGACTGAAGATACTTTAGTAGTTATACCTGGGTTGGTGTTGGGAAGTAGCTAGATGCTTTTGAATCCACTCACTTTGTCATACATTAAAGGGGAACTACACCCCAACTTTCTTGCATAATGAAAGGATATTAAATGTTTTAGCAGTTTCCCAGTATACATAAATGTAACATTTTAACTGATCTTTAAGTTATTTGTAAATGTAAAATAAAAGCAGTCCTTTTGCACTTCTTGTTCTTGAAACTATGTCGTAGAAGCCAATCCACTTCTGCTACATTATTTCAAGAATCAGAAAAAGCATTGCAAGGAATAGAAAGGGGCAGACAAATGCTGCTTTCAGTTGCAATTACATTTTAAGATAACTTGAAAATACATATTGAAAATATGCTAAGAATATCCTTTAATTATGGAACCCAGTCTTTCCTTAAGTCTACTATAGTAAAATAATTATAGAGGTATAACATTTCCTGGTACTTTTGCATTATCTAGACCACCATAATTTTTTGGCCCAGGTTATACTTGTTTTGGAGTTCAACAGCCAGATTTTGTATTCCACACTGAACATCTATGTAAAATTTAGTATGGCTTCTTCACAGCACTGTTGTGTGAGATTAGGAGCAAGCAGCACCCTGTCCCCTTCACCCACTTGTCCCCATAGTTTGACTTCCCAGCTGCTGAGCAACACAAACTTGATTTCTTATTGTAATAACAGATGTAAATATTAGGAACACAGGTCATGCAGCCTGCCTGCATTTGTACATTTGGATATCACCATTAATTATGTCTATTAAAAGTCCTGCATTTAGTGCTATGGCAAGTGCACTCAGCTAGTGATTATGAATATACTGCAATTATGCAGATCTTTACCTAACTGTCAACTACACTTCTCAGCTGGCCTTAAATAAATATAGGAAATACAAGAGTTGAAATGTAAATACTGACATATAACCATTCATTATACATCCAAGGAGTGTAGTATAGGCCAAATACTAATGATATCTTGCCATATTGCAAAAATTAAGGTCTGGGAAAAGGGTGTTGGCAACACCTACAATGAACTGCGCAACTATTTTCAGGCTGTGTTTAAAACATCGGTGTTATTGTCTTTCCCTAGACCTGGGCAGTACTGGTTTTGTCAGAACTACCAGAGTAGGTCAGTATTATAGAAAGCAAATACTTATGGAATGGAATCCTTATTCCATCCTAATCTATAAAGTGCTGCCCCACTTTATCTGCAGCACTATGTGCCTAAGGGTGAAGACACACTAAGCTACTAGTAGCAGCTACTTTTTAACAGCTACTAAACACCAGAAAATACTTTGCCATGTATAATACTTAGAATTGCCTCTGCTAAAACACACATAGAGACAGTTATCAGTAAATGATCAGCATTGTCCATTTTAGTAGCATACTAGTAGCTGTGTGTGTCTTCACCCTAAAACATCAATTGACCCTTCCCCCTTTGTAAGTCCAAATATTTCTTCTCATGCATTGACATAATGTGTCTTTTCCATTTGAATGGGTGCATGATTTTTTTTCTTCTTCTGGAAATTATATTCAGTCAATTTTTAACTGCATGTTATGAACAAAAGCACTGGAACCTAATTGACTCACATGCTTTTAGTCTAATTCCATGTGCAGAGCTCTCATTTCTAAATGGATAACTGCACAGAAGCTCAGATCTGCACTTAGTGTACAGAGGGAAAGGGCATGCTAAGTCAGCTGTGTGAAGCCAGGGCCACATATATGCTTGTTTCCTTCATTGTTAGATAAAACATACAGATAAGAAAAGGTTATAGGTATTATTTCTGTCCATTATAGGCAATGTTATATAAACTAAGCAACACTTGGAAAAATAAATTGTAAACCTATGATAAATGTAATACTGTACATTGTAAATCATGCTCCATTTTTTGTTTATCACTTCTGCATGTACAGAATGCATGTGCAATGCTAAAGCAAGTATCATCCCCACACATAAAATTGGTGGCTAAGAATGTATAAGGATTAACAATAGGCTTGTTATTTAGAAAAAAAAAAAAAACTCAACATGGTTCAGCAAAAGGTTGGTTACAAGTCGTTTTATGATGACAGATGGTCAAAAAATAAACATTTACATCATTCTCATGTGATATTGTTACTGTCCCTCATGACATCCAATATTTTGTGCTATTTGTGTGTGCTAAGTTATTATGTTTTCTCGTATATATATTGTGTTCTAAATCATATAATCGTAAAGGGAACATGTAGTGCCTAGAACAAGTATTTTTGCTTTCATTATACATCACTAAAATAGAAGCAATGTGCTTTTGAAGTTGTCTTTTGTTCTACTTTAATAAAAATTTCCTTTCAAGCATAGCAAGCACCGGCCAGCCACCCATTTCCTGCTGGCTTTTCCCAGGCTATCCAGGAGAGGTGGAGCTCTGAATTTTGTAGTATAGGTAGACATGACAGAACTGCAATGCATGTTGTTTGCCTATTGTAACACAAAACCAGACAGGATCTATGGGGAGCTGTAATGTTTAAAATCAGTTATGCTTTTTTTTTTATTTTATTTTTTTAAATTCTATATGCCCTTTTAATACTGCTGTTTGCAAGAACAAAAGAGATAAATGAGAGGGGAATTCCTTAGTTAAATACTGTACAACAGTATATTGTATCTTAATTGAAAGCAAATGTTATAAGCTCAGTGCAGTATTGGGTTCTCACAGCAAATTCCTTTTGCCTGCTCTGAGAGTGTCAATATTAAGTGTGGTGCAGGGCTACCTTTGAATGATTGTAGAGAGAGCATAGTTCTGCATGGGAGGTGTCCTCCAAGTAGCTGAGAATTGCCAGGGCTCCAGAACAATAAAAAGAGAACTTTTAGGAGTGGGAAACCAGGTGATGTATGGATGAGTTTAGGTTAATTGGAAACTGGGCAGGGAAATTAAGATTGTAAGCTCCACTGGGGCAGGGATTCATGTGAACTCATTGTAAACGGTAGCATAATATATTGGCAGAATATAAATAAATGTATCCAAATGCAGCTTATGTATTAGAACACTGGGGGACAGTAGGAAAATTACTATGGCTTTCTGTAACCACATCGTTAGATGAATGATAATGCGATCATATTTATATGTGTGTGTATATATATATCTCCTTGAAACAATGAAAAAACAGTCATGCAATTGCTTTTTTAATAAAAGCTGCATCTGGTCGTTAGTAGTAGTTCCTGGTATAAATAGCCCTTTGGCTGCCAAGAAGTGCTAAATATTGTCTAAAAGTGGTATTTGCGCATTATATTATTGTATTGTACTTCATTTTTATTCACAGCCACAACATTTTTGATCTATAACAAGAGTTAGAAGTTGTGACTTTTTATTACAGGCTCTTCCAGAGGTCCAAGCCCTTTAACTATGGGTGCTCAAGATACTTTACCTGTAGCTGCTGCATTCACAGAAACAGTTAATGCCTACTTCAAAGGGGCAGACCCCAATAAGTAAGTTCTGTTACACACACTACTCGTAGAGGCCTCCTTTATCAAAATTCTAATTTGTGAATTCTTACTTATTAAAAACTTGAATATAAAAATATCCAATCAAATTAAGCCATGAAAAAAAACTTGAATGCAGGGAATGTGCATTCTGTTCATCATTTTCAGTGGGTCTACACACTTAATATTTTACTCAATATTTGAAAAGCTCACAAAAGAAAAAAAACTTTGCTAGTACAGTTCCCATCATCTTCTACATTAACTCACAAGCTTTTGGATGTTGAGGTTTTACATTCAAGTTTTTCAGGTTTTTTGCACTTAGTAAATATAGAACATTTGAATTTGTGAGTTTTAGCGCCAAAAAAATTTTATAAATTGGCCCCATAATGTGTTACTGTTGATAGGAAACATCTGTTGTATGTACTCTGGGATCTCCTGGGTTAGCTGCTTGCAGGGTGGTATGCCGTCTTCAGAATCAAAAGTTAAGCTAAATATAATAACTAAACATTACCGTGCTGGGTACATAAGTAGCACTAAATAGATACAAATATATATGAATTTATGTAAATGTATTCTTTTAACATTTTTTTTTATTTTTTGTTTTGGTTACTGGGTGTACAAGAGCCACTTTCAGCCTATTAAGTTACCCCGATTCAATAACTATAGTAACCAACTGGGTTAACATCTGCCGTTTTGGCTGTAGTACTGAATACTGACTGGTCATTTTGGTTAGTAAACACACTACACTGACCTCTAGTATCCTTATATTGCACTGTAGGAGATCTGTTATATAATGCAAATGTATATTTCTGTAAAGTGCCATTTTTTAATTCCAGGTTCTGTCTGTTGTCCCATCTAATGATTTCTGCGTTGCCCTCTTACATTTTATATATTTTGATTCATACATATGTTGTATACATTCATCCCACAAGTAACTCAAAGATTGGAAACCTCTAAATACAACAGTTGTATAAAAAAGCTTAGGCACTGAGATGTCTGTAGGTGGTAGTAGAGCAACAGTTCTTCCATGTAGTTTACTATATTATATTTGTACAAATAATATGCAGTGATTTTCATAAAATCAAAAGGCAATTGTGCTTTGTCTTTTAGTATCTTTAGAAACTGGCCAATGTGAATGTATGTTTTAAGGCATGTTGCCAATCATAACTTCTAAAAAAATAATATGTATGCAATATAGTTATTCACTAAATATTTTACATTATTGTGTACATTATTATTGTACCCCCTGTAGTAAAATATAGGGATGTTAGTCACAGAGGAGTTTCATGACCATATAAAAGCACAAGGTAGAAGGACAAGTGCTTTTATACAGATCATGGAACTCCAAGGTGACTTCTTATATTCTCATATATACAATGGGGGTACATTATTTATTATAGTACACAAGTTTCAGTGAGTCATGTAAAAGAAACATCACCAAGCTCTGATTATAACCGACGACATCACTAAGCTCCGTTTTTAAAAGGATAAAATTTACATGATATTCATGGCTCTTGTGTATTGTAGGGTTATTATAAATCACTGAGGAGCACGGCCATATAAAAGCACAAGGCTGTTGGCAAAGTGTTTTCATACAGGTCATTGAACTCCAAGGTGGCTCCTAATATCCTCATATTTTACAAAAGGGGGTACATTATATATTACACATAAGTACATATACATTTCATTGAGTTGTGTGACAGGCATTACATCTCTAAGAACTGATTATAACTGATGCCATCACCAAGCACCCTCTATAAGGATATAATTTACAGGATGTTCATGGACCTTGTGTATTATATGGAATATAATATATATTATATGGAATAATGTATTCCCTATTGTAAAATATAAAGATACTAGAAGTCATGGAAAATCTGTGTAGGGGTGTGAGAATGTAGGGTGAGCTTCATATACAGGTCACAAACTGGGAGCTGATCGGAGATAACCTATAACATGTCACAGAAACTATGACAATATGTGACACATCACTAAGCACTGATTATAACTTTAGGCATCTTTAAGCACCATTTAAAAAATTATTTTGCAAGTTATTTATAACTAAATATTTTTCCTTACATTTTTTTTTAGGTGCATAGTAAAGATAACTGGGGAAATGGTTTTATCTTTCCCAGCCGGAATCACCAGGCATTTTTCAAACAACCCAGCACCAGCTGCTCTTACATTTCGTATAACTAATTATAATCAGTTAGAACATGTTCTGCCAAACCCTCAACTTCTCTGCTGGTAAAGACCTTTTACTCCTGCCTCATAATTTATTACTACTATTGCTTTTTATGCTTAAAAATGGCAAAGTACTGTAGAAATAATGATACAGTTAATGTTCAAAGTATTCTCCCCAGAAATGTTATGTATTTGGGTTGGATTATGTTACACAAAGTAGTATCCCTATACATTTTTTTTAGTTGGGTGGAATGAAACATTTAACCAGATTGAGGAGCAAATATATGTAAAGGGGTGAACCGGATGGGGGGAAATTGTATGTAAGGGTAATCAAGCAGGATCACCAATTCCTGAAGCTGCTGAAAGCTTATAACTGCATGGAGACTTCCATGGAGAGAAACTGGGGAAGCTGGAAAAACCATTGACCACTTGGGTGGGTGAGTGACACATAAGAGGTGGAAACAGCACGGGGTAGTTTACAAATAATGCTGTGGAGAGCACCCTGACTAAAGCACCTGGGGAGAACACCTTCCACATATTGCAGTGTACGTTTTGGTATATCAATATTTGTATTAAAGTTTTTTTTTTTTATGCATTATGTGACTATATGATTTTCTGCATGCAGTGATAATGCTCAATCTGTTCCAAACATGAAGGAGTTCTGGGTCAATATGCCAAATCTCATGACTCATCTGAAGAAAGTATCGGAACAGAAGCCACAGGCAACATATTATAATGTAGACATGCTCAAATATCAGGTAATTACTCAGTTACCAACCAGCATTCTCTGCACAGAAGAAACAGATCTGACACCTGTACTTAAAACGGTATATTCCATTATCAGAATTGGCCTATAGCAAGATATACAGATTATGTAATGCCAATTGATGCTTTCTGTTATGTTTTACATATTCTGGCAGCCTTTTAGGGAATGCAGGATTTTGTATCTTGCCATCATCTGACATGTCAGGATAGCTTATGTATATATTTTATTCCATTAATAAAAAAGCAGTATTATTTTTTTCATTTCTTTATTTAAAAAAAAAAAAAAAAGCTTTAAAGAAGTGATGAGCTCTGGTGCCATTTTGGAAATGTTTCTTTTGTCCTTGATAGAAAAAGATAAGGCAGCCTTGGGGTAGAACTGTTTTGGCTCAAATGTTCTTTGGCTTTTAGTATTTTATTTGTTGTACTGTATTATGCTGTGTAAAATGTGAATGCACAGTGTTCTGCTTAATGGTGCTCTGCACAATGGCAATTGAATTCAGGTTAACATACAAAGACTTGCTTGTTTAACAGGAAATATCCCAACAGTCTTCTGTTTGCGGTCTTTTCTTTTATTAGGTATCTGCACAAGGCCTTCAGTCTACTCCTTTGAACCTTGCAGTAAGCTGTAGGTGTGAGCCTTCTAGTACAGACCTACGAATAGACTATAAGTACAATCCAGATGCAATGACAACACCTGTAGCTTTAAACAATGTCCAGTTTGTTGTTCCTATTGATGGAGGTGTAACACAACTTCAGGCTGTCCTTCCTCCTGCTGTCTGGTATGAGCCATTTTATATATATATATATATTTTTTTTTTTCTTTTACTCCACTTTGTTACAAGGTCTTAATTCAGTTTTGCACGTGGACTTTATTTTTGATTGCTGTACAAAAGGTGAATAATTTCTTGCCTGCTTCTAAATCATATTGGACCATTATTTTTGTAACTCGTACACTTTATTTTTTCATTTTTGTATGTACTCTGTTGAAATTTTTTTTAATTTCCCTAGGAGTGCTGAACAACAGAGGATATTGTGGAAAATACCAGATATTTCCCAGAAATCTGAAAATGGAGGTAATCTGAAAGCTCTTGCTCTCAGCAGTGAATGATAGCAGAAACCATAATGCATAGGTATGGTAAGGTGTACACAAAGCACCAGCATATACTGTTGGCCTCAACAGTGCACTTGATTGCTATAAAGAACACTCATACCCAAATTGTCTTTTAGGCCATAAATGCTGTATCCTGTATTTACACAAGTCTATTTTAGCCCCAGTGAATTTGTTGTGCAACAACCTTGCATTTTAACTATATATTTAGATGTGGTGATATTTGTGCTAATCAGCCAATAAACTTAGTTTGTAATGTGTAAAACAAATTTTAACAAATACCATAATTGTATACCTATTAAAAAATTTAAATGAATCCTTCATGCCAGATAGCGCTATTTAAAATCCTTCTCAATTCATAAATTACATATTGTTGTTAATCCCAATAATCCATAAAATTTATATTACCTTTAAAAAAAATATTTTCTGGCTTGTGCTATGTAATCTCTTAAAGTAGGAGACTGAGTCCCTATGGCATTTAATCAGACTCTATACAGTTATTCTTTGGCAGCACTTCAGCAAAAAGAGAGTTGCAGCTCCTTTCATCGCCCTTTGAAGAATAAATAAGGAACACATCCCAAATAAATGAATTACCAATATGGAGTCTAGGTGCACATGTTTCCAGATCATGAGGAAGTATTGAATCATTCAACACTGACAATGCAGGCTGGCACTGAATTTGAACCACAGTGTGGACATGTTCCATGCCTGTAGGGGCTTGTATTCAGAAGTCTTTAGACATGAAATGTATATGGCTGCATGTTGTGCTAAACTGTGAATATACTTTTTTAATCTGCATATATTAAAGGGATACTGTCATGATTTTTATGGTATACTTTTTATTTCTAAATTACAAAGCAAATAATTTACTCTACCATTTAAAATGTTATTCTTGAACCAACAAATGTATTTATTTAGTGTGTAATATTGGTGTGTAGGCAGCCGTCTCAATGCATTGTGCCTGAGTCTGAGCTTTCAGAAGGAGCCAGCGCTACACATTAGAACTGCTTTCAGGCAACCTATTGTTTCTCATACTCCCATGTAACTGCAGGAGTCCCAAGCCAGACTTGGATTTCTTACTATTGAGTGATATTCTGATATCTACTGGGAGCTGCTATCTTGCTACCTTCCCATTGTTCTGCTGATCAGATGCTGGGAGGGGGGTGATATCACTCCAACTTGCAGCTCAGCAGTAAAGTGGGAAGTTTCATGCTTGAAAAATGGATTCAAATGCCGGCTTCTGCTGGAGGAGCTCTACTAAAACATGTTTTGCCATGACAGTATTCCTTTAAATTGCGGTCCAACTTTACTTCCATTCTGTATCACAAATAATACAGTTACAGTGCTATCATAGTGTGATCAGTGCTTTTCTTACAGCACTTTAGATTGAAGAATCTGGTATGCTCCAAGGAAAAAGATTTATAACTGGTGAATTTTAATCCATGAATTATATTGCTGCAGTGGGCAAGTAAAAAAAACACTGAGTTATAAGCACATTATTTGTATGAACTACTACTGGCTAGTTATTGGGCCTCACAGCAACACCATCAGCCCCTAAGCTTATGCAATTAACATAACTTATACAATACATACAATACTATATACACTTATGTTACTTAAAGAAACTTACATAACTTACGTATAAACTCCACTGACCCCCAATTAAAATACTGAAGTATTAGCACATTAATCAGTGGAACTCTTTATATGAAATGCTGTTGCACACACAAGGGGCATTGCCAAAATGTTGGTACTGCGAGTTTGTGTTCATGGGGGGCCCCATATAAATAACTTGTGTGGGGCCTCAAAGTTTCTGACGGTGGCCCTGCATGCAACTACACCCCACTTGTAGGATGTGATCTGTTGATCTGACATCATCCTATACATTTTTTGTGTAGTTTAGCTCTAAGAGTGAAGACACACTGAACTACTAGTAGCAGCTACTTTTTCATGGCTACTAAACTCCAGAAAATACCCTGCCATAGACAGTACTGAGAATCCCCTCTGCTAAAACACACATAGAGACAACTATCAGTAAATGATCAGCATTGTCTATTTTTGTAGCTGTGGCTAGTAGCTCCATGCGTCTTCACCCTAAGATGTAGTTTTTACTGTTACTGAAGTCTTGAGTATTTTTTTCCAGTATAAAGAAACAGTATATCGACATTAATTCTGGTTTTAAAAGAAATTAGATAAAAAAAAGTTAGAGAAAGAGATAAAACAAAGTTAATTTAATGATGCTGCTGTTCACTGGCAAATTAAAAGCATTATACTTTATTTTAATAGACTTTTATGATCTCCCACAGGTGTCGGCTCTTTGCTGGCAAGGTTCCAGTTTTCAGAGGGGCCAAATAAACCAGCACCTCTTGCAGTACAGTTCACCAGTGAAGGAACCACCCTATCTGG
This sequence comes from Xenopus tropicalis, assembly GCF_000004195.4. Taxonomy (NCBI): domain Eukaryota; kingdom Metazoa; phylum Chordata; class Amphibia; order Anura; family Pipidae; genus Xenopus; species Xenopus tropicalis. The sequence goes on along the minus strand of NC_030680.2, from coordinate 83,862,121 downwards.
CTGTGATATTGAGCTTGTTGGAGGGGGATATCGATTTTCCCTGGTTAAAAAGAGGTTTGCAGCAGGTATAGTTGACAAAATACTTTCTGCTGTAGAAAATAGTGCTGTAGTAAATCAGAAAAAGAGATAAAAAAGACTAATTTCTTATATACAGTCTTCATCGATGGCATTTTCAAGTTGAATGAGTGGGTATAGTTTTTCAGCCTTGCGTGCAATAAAGACCTATACTTGTTCTCCTGGATATACAGCATATGTGATAGAATCTTGTATAATGGTTGAATTAAATTTGTATCTTTTGAAAAGTTAATTTCACCAGTTAAAGGAGAAATTCTCATACAATATAAACACAAATATGCTGACTGAAATAAACATAGTTCATGGTAAAGAAAACAGAACAGAGGCAGCTTTCTGTTGCACAGAATACTATAAATTCTGCTCTATTCTGTGCCAGTTAATCAAGCTGCCTTTATAATTGCTTCTCTCCAGTTGCTACAGAAACTCATCTTCAATCACTGGTTTATTGTAACATTAGCAGCAAATGATTTTCACCCTTCACAAAAACTTTATTTTCATTTGCTCAAATTCTCATCTTACGCTACATATTAAGCACTTTTTTACTTTGTATAGCATCCACAGTCAGAAAAATATCAACGTGTCTAGGATAATATGAAGTAATGTGCATATCTAAGTTAGCACCCTTAACATGGCCATACATGATAAAATCCATATGTTTGGTAAGGTTGGAAAATGAGTGGATCTTTACCCAGTTTTGACACCAAAGTTGTTTTGGCTTCATACAGGGGACAATACTCTTGTGTATAGCAAGTTTAATTGTTCAGTGACAAAGTGTTAGTCAGCCATAGTAGAAAGAATATTACAAAACATAGTAAGCTGGAATTATAGGAGAAAATGTTGTAAAACAAGGTAATTGTGCCTCAAATCGCACTTTACTTGCAGCAGGTAAATTACCCCAAAGATATAATAGTGAGCTTTGCTACCCAACAATTGTGTACTGTAGGCTTGAAAACGTGTGACTTTATATATAGGAAAAAGTTTAAACTGGCTCTGTCGGTATTTGTAAAAAATGCAAAATGGAATTTTTTTAAATATCTCTGTCCCAGGGTCTTCGTCAGGAAAAGGAAACAAATCAAAGCCACCACCAGCAAAGACACATATCCCTTCAAAGATAGCTCCCAAAATGTTGTTGGACAACAGTATATACAGGCAGCACATGTGTTAGAGTTGTTGTTATGCTATGCAGTAACACAGTGATCCCCAACCAGTGGTTCGTGAGCAATTTGTTGTTCCCCCAACCCCATGGATGTTGCTCCCAGTGGCCACAAAGCAGGTGTTTATTTTTGAATTCCTGGCTTAGAGGCAAGTTTTGGTTGCATACAAACCAGTTGTACTGCCAAACAGAGCCTCATTTAGGCTGCCAGTACACATAGTAACTACCAAATAACCAATAACAGCCCTTAAAAAAGGTTGGGGATCCCTGCAGTTACAGAAAACATTATGTAGTAATAATATATATAACACAGGCATGCAGCAATTTAAGGTGTACGTTCAGTCCTCAAAACTTAATGTTCTTGTCCCTGACTTAGGAGCCTATTTATTAAAGTACGACAGGTACAAAATTCAAAAAAATCATATTTGATTGTACTGTGCGACTTTTTCATATAGTTATGCAACTTTTTTGTATTTTGCGCAACTTTTTCCTACTTTGCGACAAAATTTGTGCGAGAAAATCGTATTGTCGTGCCGAGTACAAAAGTTTTGGATTCATTCAAGCTTCGTTATTGTGACTTTCCTTGGGCCAGGTTGGAGCTGCAGAGTGCCATTGAGCCCTATGGGAGACTTTCCTTGGGCCAGGTTGGAGCTGCAGAGTGCCATTGAGCCCTATGGGAGACTTTCCTTGGGCCAGGTTGGAGCTGCAGAGTGCCATTGAGCCCTATGGGAGACTTTCCTTGGGCCGGGTTGGAGCTGCAGAGTGCCATTGAGCCCTATGGGAGACTTTCCTTGGGCCGGGTTGGAGCTGCAGAGTGCCATTGATTCCTATGGGAGACTTTCCTTGGGCCGGGTTGGAGCTGCAGAGTGCCATTGAGTCCTATGGGAGACTTTCCTTGGGCCAGGTTGGAGCTGCAGAGTGCCATTGAGCCCTATGGGAGACTTTCCTTGGGCCAGGTTGGAGCTGCAGAGTGCCATTGAGTCCTATGGGAGGCTTCCAAAATCATGCACAGAAAGTTCAAAGTCAGAAAGGTTTTCCTGCCGTTTACGATCGTTTGGATTCGAAAATTTTGTGACTTTCGGATCGCCAATACGATATTATCGTGACTAATACGATTTTTTTATAAGCATTTTCGTGATATTTGCGATCATCAGAAATTATCATATTTAATTAATTTTCGGGATTCAAACTTGTACTATAATGAATAGACCCCTTAGTGTAATGATCTTTAGTTGTGCCTTTTTATTTACACATATCATTTTCCAATTGTATTATGTATGCACCTTCATATTTCTCAATCAAACTGTGGAAATACTAGTATGAGTGTTTTTATTACTTTTATGTACTAAGCTAGTATTAACCTTGAAATCAGGGCCTATACATGTTTCATTCAAGAACAGTCATAGTTGAGTAAATCTGAATGCTCCCAAGAAGGAATTAGATTAAGAACTAGCTCCCTGTGCCAACAACTTGCCTTACTATTTTGTACTGCAGCCATGATAACAGCAAAAAACAAAACTATTTAAAAAGGTTATAATTCTAAGGCCACAGTACAACTACACCTAATGAACTACAGTAACATTTTTACCTTTTCAGGAAAATACTTGGCGGATGTCTAATGGAAGTGTATGCATATGGAACAGTCTAAATGCAGAACTGATGTTCCTAAAACAGGTTTTAATTATAAGCTAATGGACAAGAACAATGTTTGGTACGTGGACACTTTCTGGCGGAAGCTGCTTCAGCTGCTGAACAAGCCACTTCCTCAGAATCCTTCATGTTGACCAGTCCTGCAGTATTTACTTCTAGATGTCACATTGTTAATGGTTTTAAAATGTAATTATTGTATTTGTAAATTGTACTTATTCCAGTAAGCCTGTATTTTGGCAGTTAGACTCTCTTGTTTCAACATCTTACCATTGGTAAATGGATGTAATTTAAACTGTTTAAAAAAAAAATGTAGTTCTGTTGAATGGCACACTGCTTACAGAAATAGATTTGTGTATATATAGAAATGGACCAGAAATATTAATAATAGCTGTTGTAGGGGGTGCCTCATTTAAACATTAAGTGTCCTAAATTCCTTGGCTATGCACATGACAATGAAAGGAGTGTGACTTCTTCAAACATGCAAATAGATTCAACATGACATTTGCATGCTGTAAGAGGTTATTGTGAAAATAAAGGCTAGTGAAGTAGTCTACTAAAGCTTTATAAGACAACAGGGATAATTCACTTTTAATTTTGTTTCCAATGGAACCCAGAATAATGTTGCCTCATTAAGCAGTAAAAAATATTGTCAATAAAATGTGAATAAAGTATAAATGGTTATCCGATTTGTGTGTTTCCCACACTCTGGGGCTGGCAATCGCAAGGGGGCTCAATTTGACAGTCATTTAGGCATAGATGGGGGGGGGGGGGCTTTTGTTCTCTAAGATACACCTGAAATACCAGCTTAGTTAATCAGGGTGAGATTTTGGGGGGAAACTAATTTGATGTCCTTGATATTGTTGAACCTTTGGCCAGATGCCTGATACATCAGTGTTCTCCTATATGCATTTCCTTATTAGGAGCTAAGGGGGCTCTGACCAAACGTTGATCCTCCAAGCGGTGCTTGAACTGATAAAGTTCAATAGCCACTGCCCTAGAAAAACGGTCACCTTTTTGTACTGTTGAAAGTATTACTTGTTTTTATTTCTCTGATCTTTAAACCACACTGCAACCTCTGATCAAAATACTTGTTTGTCTGTTTGAATAATATCTGCATTGTATTGCTTTATTTAAAAGAGGGGATAAAGCAGAAAAACATCTTTACAAATAGACTGTTTGGTCAACCAATAGTTTTATCACTAATCAGAATTAAATAAAGATTGTAAAAATCCTGCAAGGCATTTGTCTTTTGTTAATACACAAAACACTGTTGTATGGAATTGTGTAATGCTGTCAAATGACCAATCATAATTTGTGTAGTAAATCCACTGGTCCAAATACAAATGACTATACGTTAGATATGGTGTGGTTATTTTTAATTGTATGGATTGTTGCAGGTTTCAGTTCACAAATTCTTCTGTGAAAAAATTTGATAAGAGGAAAAAAACCTTTGATAAATCTACCCTTAAAGGGAAAGTATACGCCTCTTTTTGACATGAACATATTTAGGTGGGCTTATGCAGAAAAGGTGTATAAACACTATCTGAAATTCAAGCTCATAAATGCAAGTACTGTATTTCAACAGCGCAGTCACCAGTAGCAAACTCTCTGCAATTAGTTTGGATCAGTCTGCAGCAAAATGTTACTGGTTTCTGTGGGAAACTGCACCTGTGATAGTAAATCAGCCTTATTGTGGTTTCTCTTCTCAGAGATAGCTGATATTTTTATATCACGTTTACAAAATTTATACATGTTCAAAGAGACAAGAAATCTTTTTTTCCTGTGCCAGAGTGTGCGCAGCTCTCCCTGCCCCCCCCCCTCAAGAATGCTAAGAACCCCCACTTAGGAATGTGGATCTGAGCCAATCAGCAGGAAGCTTTCTCATAGTCTTACTAACTGCGCATGTACACCTATCTTGGTGCAGGAGCGAGGCATTATGGGAATTTTCTTTGCAGAATTTTTTACTATGAGGCTTCTGATCATCTGAACTATTGAGAGATCATCTTGCACTACTGAGAGAACTGAAGATATAGCATTTTCTTCTCCTTTATCCAGTAAACTATTTGCAGTTCTGCTTAATAAATATGGGACTTAAAATTCAAAATCTTAAGCACACATATATATATATATGTATATTTTATTTAGATGACACAGTGAGATTCAGAAGGACCAAAATAGTAATCTTTTTAAAACTGTAATTTCTATATATGTAAACATAAGCCTTTTGAAATCACCAGGAACATGAAGTGCTGTGGGATAATATAGGGTTGATCCACTAAAGTGTGATAAGTGTTGTCACATGCTTTTTTGCATTAAAATTGATGCGTAAAAAAAACTGTGATTCACTAAAGTATTATCGCGTGCGTTAAATACCGCACAACTGCATGCGTTAATTTTACCGCATCACGTTAATGCTCGCACAGAAATAATACTAACGCATGATTCATGAACACTTAGACGCGCTAAATATCACATTAGTCTGTGCGAAAATTAACACCTACTTGGGGCATTCGGTAATTATAGAAAAGTACAGTTCATGAGCTTTTGGCAACACAATATGGACTTTGCAGTGTGATTTAGTTAATTGTTGTGTCGAATACTGCGAAAATAGTCTTCGCGACTTAAATAACACAAACAGCATCGCGTCTAAATTAATGCAAATATCCTTTTAGTGAATTGTGCGTTAAGACGCGAAAAATAAGATGCGATCAAATTAACACATGCTATAAATAGCGCTTGTTTTATCGCACTTTATTGAATCAACCATTATTTGCTGCCATGGTTTCCAAACTTTACAGTCAGTCACTGGATGACTTCGTACTCAAGGTTAGAAAAAGTGGGCGGGGCCGCCAAAAGCCAATCACATTTCTTTCATTGTTTTCAGTGGGGAAATTTTAACTGTTGCCATTCTCCCATGTTTAATGTCAGGGTCCCCAAACTTTGCACAGTTTGTCACTGGGTGACTATGTTCCAAGTATAGAAAAGTGGGTGAGGCCAACAACAGCCAATCGGATTTCACCTACAGACTTTATATGTTTACATTTAAACTGCTGCCAGTCTTTAAATATTAATACTAAGGTCCCCAAACTTTGCAGAGTTGGTCACTGGGAGACTGCAGTTCAAAAATAGGAAAAGTGGGTTGGGCCACTAGCAGCCAATCAGATTTCATCCATTGAATTTTATTGATTTAAATTTATAATGCTGCCATTCTCACACTATTTATGCCAGGGTGCCCACTGTTTGTCACTGGGTGACTGGGGGAACATCCACCAATCACAATTCACTTATTGACTTTGGTTTAAATTTAAACTGCTGCGGTTCTGTAACTATTAATCCCAGGGTCCCTAAACTTTGCAGAGTTAGTCACTGGGTAACTGCAGTTCCAGGTTAGAAAAAGGGGGCGGAGCCACCAATCAGATGTCACTCATTGACTTTCAGTGGAGAAATTTAAGTTGCTAGTGATGAGCAAATCTGTTCCTGTTTCGCTTCGCCATAAAATTTGTGAAACGACAAGAATGTTGCGTGTCTTTTTTTGTCGCCTGCACTTTTTTTGACGTGACTGCGCCCAATTTGGTGTGCGACAAAAAAAAAAAATGTGCGGTTTCAATTTTTAACAGGATTATAATGAAAGATTCAAAGAGTTGGCAACTTTTTTTTTTCACACAGCAAATTTTGAGCTTCTAATGGATTTGTAATGGGAAGTCCTGCTCTGCTGAGAAAGTGAAACGGGTTTCTGAGCTGGGGAAAGGGGGTCGCTGCTGGATGGAAACTCATTGAGGCGATTGGAAAGATACAATTTGGGCCCATATGTGTTAGTAGCACATAGCGAGACTCTTGGGATAAAGGAAACTGGTTCCATTTAGTAATGTAGAAAACTGGTCACATCATAGGGGGGTTCTAGGCAGGGTCGGAACTGGGCCAGCGGGAAACCCGCATGGAAGTCTTGCTGGAGAATATAGCATATTATATACAATATAGCACTTCCATTTAGTTATCATGTTACACAAACACAAGTGCTTTTCGGCTGAACCCCAAGTGCCATATTTACCCTTCCATTTTTGCCCCTTTCCAGCATTATTAAGGTTCCCCCATTTGCACAGCATTATTATCATTTGAAGCTTTAGCTGCCTTACCTATTATTACCTATTAATATTATAGTCCTCTGTCAAAAGAAACACAGGATTTCTTGTCTCCTTTTTTGTGAACATGTTCTTAGGGTATCTGACTATCTCGGAAAAATCCTTCATTTCTGGGGCCAGACTCTGCGCAGCTCTCTCACCTCTCCTGCTTTCCCCTCCCATAAGAATTTATAACCTCCCCCCCCAATTATGAATGTGTAATCTGAGTTGCCAACTGCAAAAGCTGCAGCAGGAAGCTACTGAGACCAAGCTAAAATGGCAGCTTCTATCTTAAACTAATGGAGGGAGCTTCTAGGGCTGTTACTCAGGTATGGTAAAGCTTTCTAGAGAATAAATATATTGTTCTAGGTGGCACTAATGGTGAATCTATTGGAAGTAAAATGCCAAAATGACTCCCTTCTTCTTTAATTAACATTTATTTTATAAATTTTAAAGTATAACTTCAATAAGGTTAAACTTTCCCACTTTTAGTGAGATTTTTAAGACCCACCCCCTACATTGCTTAAACCCATCTTCTTCTATGTTGACGCATTGTTGTTCCAGTAGGTTGGTAGGTTCGGGGTTGATCTCTGTTGCTGAAGGCTGTTCCAGTAGGTTTGCAGTAGGTTTGGACTGGAACAGGGAGACCAGGAAAAAACCCATGGGCCCGGCCATAAGGCCCCCTTGCCCAGCTGCAGCCTGCGCCAGCCCCCTCCTACCACACCCCAGCTGCAGCCTGTGCCAACTCCCTTCTACCGCTCCCTAGCTGTGGCCTGTGTAACGGTAGAATGGAGCCGGCACAGGCCGCAGCTGGGGAGCTGTAGGAGGCAACGGGCGCAGGCCGCAACTGGGGAGCGGTAGGAAAGAGCCGGCACAGGCCGCAGCTGGGGAGCGGTAGGAGGGGCCGGCACAGGCCGCAGCTGGGGAGCGGTAGGAGGGGGCCGGCACAGACCGCAGCTGGGGAGCTGTAGTAGGGGGCCGGCACAGGCCCCAGCTGGGGAGCGGTAGAAGGGAGCTGGTGCAGGCTGCAGCTGGGGAGCGGTAGGAGGGAGCCGAAACAGGCCGCGGCAGGGGAAACGGGTGTGGACAAAAAGTTGATGTAGCTTGCAGCTTGCTTTCATTGTGGGACTTGTTGTCCCTTAACCTGCCCAGGAGCCAGTGTAACATAATATAGCCCAACCCCCAGACTCTCATTCAAACTACTGCCTGGTTGCTAGGGTAAATAACACCCTAGCAACTGGATTGCTGTTCAAAAACAAACTGTAGGAAGGCAAAGCAGAGACCTAAATAAATGAAGACCAACTGCAGGTTGTCTCAGCTGAAGACCAATTGCAAGTTGTCTAAGATGAAGACCAACTGCAAGTTGTCTCAGAGATATACCAATTGCAAATTGTCTCAGATGAAGACCAATTGCAAGTTGTCTCGGATAAAGACCAACTGCAAGTTGTCTCAGATGAAGACCCTGCCCCTGCCCCTGCCCATTTTTTGCTGATTGCCCATATCCACAGTCATTACAATGGCGCAGCTGGGGAGAACATTTTAAATTTACAGCATTAATTATACTGGCACATCTAAGTATCCATCTTCTGTAGTAATTATTCTGGCACGTCTGGGTTTATGTTTTGGTGAAACGGGTCTGGCCAAAAAGTTGGTGTAGTTAAAAATAAAAATATTGCCAGGCTGCATGCAGCAGGATAACAGGGCCCCACTCTTTGGATTTTGGCCCAGGGCCCACCAAGGCCTTAAAAAGGCCCTGCAGCTTGCTTTCATTGTGGGACTTGTTGTCCCTTAACCTGCCCAGGAGCCAGTGTACCATAATATAGCCCAACCCCCAGACTCTCATTCAAACTACTGCCTGGTTGCTAGGGTAAATAACACCCTAGCAACTGGATTACTGTTCAAAACAAAACTGTAGGAATGCAAAGAAAAAACCTAAATAAATGAAGACCAACTGCAGGTTGTCTCAGATGAAGACCAACTGCAAGTTGTCTCAGAGGTATACCAATTGCAAATTGTCTCAGATGACGACCAACTGCAAGTTGTCTCAGAGATATACCAATTGCAAGTTGTCTCAGATGAAGACCAATTGCAAGTTGCCTCAGATGACTACCAATTGTAAGTTTTCTCAGATAAAGACCAACTGCAAGTTGTCTCAGATAAAGAGCATTTGCAAGTTGTCTCAGAGATATACCAATTGCAAGTTGTCTCAGATGAAGACCAATTGCAAGTATAGCCTGTACAATCTGCCAAACAGCTAAAGACAGTCTGTGCCAACAAAGCAATAAATGGAATAAAACCCCTGGTATTTAGCAGAAAGCAATAAATATCAATATAGTTAAACCTGCAGCAAGGAGAGATGTTGCCCCCCCATTTGATAACAGTTCCCTGTCCCACAGCAGCAGTAGAACTGTCTGCCCTACTGGCAAGCATATACCCAGCATCTGTTGAAGGCACTGGCAGCTCATTTGCATACCAGTTATGGTGGAAGAGTCCATTACAAAGGGGAAAATATGTTTGTTTCTGCTTTGATTAAGGAACCCGAGGAAGAGGCAGGGATAATATTGATGACACGCACTGTGCACTGAAAATGGCAACGTTTTATTGATTCTCCCCAAGGCGTAAAGGGTGGGCAATTGAAGGTGTCTACATTGAGACATGCTGGCAAGTGGCTGCCTTTGGGCAGCCAAGGTGGTAGGGAGGCCCCCTGCCCCCTGCCCCCTGCCCCCTGCCCCCTGCCCCCTGCCATGTAGTGTCTGGCTGAGGATAGGGACTGCCATGGTTGCCCATGTAACAATGGTCAGTCTGGGTGTTTCACATGGTGACCGACTGCAGATTGTCCATTTCCACAGTCATTACAATGGTGCAGCTGGGGAGAACATTTTACATTTACAGTATTAATTATACTGGCACATCTAAGTATCCATCTTCTGTAGTAATTATTCTGGCACGTCTGGGTTTATGTTTTGGTGAAACGGGGCTGGCCAAAAAGTTGGTGTAGTTAAAAATAAAAATATTGCCAGGCTGCATGCAGCAGGATAACAGGGCCCCACTCTTTGGATTTTGGCCCAGGGCCCACCAAGGCCTTAAAAAGGCCCTGCAGCTTGCTTTCATTGTGGGACTTGTTGTCCCTTAACCTGCCCAGGAGCCAGTGTACCATAATATAGCCCAACCCCCAGACTCTCATTCAAACTACTGCCTGGTTGCTAGGGTAAATAAGACCCTAGCAACTGGATTACTGTTCAAAACAAAACTGTAGGAATGCAAAGAAAAAACCTAAATAAATGAAGACCAACTGCAGGTTGTCTCAGCTAAAGACCAATTGCAAGTTGTCTCAGATGAAGACCAACTGCAAGTTGTCTCAGAGGTATACCAATTGCAAATTGTCTCAGATGACGACCAACTGCAAATTGTCTCAGAGATATACCAATTGCAAATTGTCTCAGATGACTACCAATTGTAAGTTTTCTCAGATAAAGACCAACTGCAAGTTGTCGCAGATGAAAACCATTTGCAAGTTGTCTCAGATGAAGACCAATTGCAAGTTGTCTCAGTTGAAGACCAATTGCAAGTTGTCTCAGATGACTACCAATTGCAAGTTGTCTCAGATGAAGACCAATTGCAAGTATAGCCTGTAGAATCTGCCAAACAGCTAAAGACAGTCTGTGCCAACAAAGCAATAAATGGAATAAAACCCCTGGTATTTAGCAGAAAGCAATAAATATCAATATAGTTAAACCTGCAGCAAGGAGAGATGTTGCCCCCCCCCCATTTGATAACAGTTCCCTGTCCCACAGCAGCAGTAGAACTGTCTGCCCTACTGGCAAGCATATACCCAGCATCTGTTGAAGGCACTGGCAGCTCATTTGCATACCAGTTATGGTGGAAGAGTCCATTACAAAGGGGAAAATATGTTTGTTTCTGCTTTGATTAAGGAACCCGAGGAAGAGGCAGGGATAATATTGATGACACGCACTGTGCACTGAAAATGGCAACGTTTTATTGATTCTCCCCAAGGCGTAAAGGGTGGGCAATTGAAGGTGTCTACATTGAGACATGCTGGCAAGTGGCTGCCTTTGGGCAGCCAAGGTGGTAGGGAGGCCCCCTGCCCCCTGCCCCCTGCCCCCTGCCCCCTGCCCCGTAGTGTCTGGCTGAGGATAGGGACTGCCATGGTTGCCCATGTAACAATGGTCAGTCTGGGTGTTTCACATGATGACCGACTGCAGATTGTCTCATTGCCCATTTTTTAATGATTGCCCATTTCCACAGTCATTACAATGGCGCAGCTGGGGAGAACATTTTAAATTTACAGTATTAATTATACTGGCACATCTAAGTATCCATCTTCTGTAGTAATTATTCTGGCACGTCTGGGTTTATGTTTTGGTGAAACGGGTCTGGGCAAAAATTTGGTGTAGTTAAAAATAAAAATATTGCCAGGCTGCATGCAGCAGGATAACAGGGCCCCACTCTTTGGATTTTGGCCCAGGACCCACCAAGGCCTTAAAAAGGCCCTGCAGCTTGCTTTCATTGTGGGACTTGTTGTCCCTTAACCTGCCCAGGAGCCAGTGTAACATAATATAGCCCAACCCCCAGACTCTCATTCAAACTACTGCCTGGTTGCTAGGGTAAATAAGACCCAAGCAACTGGATTACTGTTCAAAACAAAACTGTAGGAATGCAAAGAAAAAACCTAAATAAATGAAGACCAACTGCAGGTTGTCTCAGCTAAAGACCAATTGCAAGTTGTCTCAGATGAAGACCAACTGCAAGTTGTCTCAGAGTTATACCAATTGCAAATTGTCTCAGATGACGACCAACTGCAAGTTGTCTCAGAGATATACCAATTGCAAGTTGTCTCAGATGAAGACCAATTGCAAGTTGCCTCAGATGACTACCAATTGTAAGTTTTCTCAGATAAAGACCAACTGCAAGTTGTCTCAGATGAAGACCATTTGCAAGTTGTCTCAGATGAAGACCAATTGCAAGTTGTCTCAGTTGAAGACCAATTGCAAGTTGTCTCAGATGACTACCAATTGCAAGTTGTCTCAGATGAAGACCAATTGCAAGTTCTCTCAGATGACTACCAATTGCAAGTTGTCTCAGATGAAGACCAATTGCAAATTGTCTCAGAGATATACCAATTGCAAATTGTCTCAGATGAAGACCAATTGCAAGTTGCCTCAGATGACTACCAATTGTAAGTTTTCTCAGATAAAGACCAACTGCAAGTTGTCTCAGATGAAGACCATTTGCAAGTTGTCTCAGATGAAGACCAATTGCAAGTTGTCTCAGTTGAAGACCAATTGCAAGTTGCCTCAGATGACTACCAATTGTAAGTTTTTTCAGAAAAGACCAACTGCAAGTTGTCTCAGATGAAGACCATTTGCAAGTTGTCTCAGATGAAGACCAATTGCAAGTTGTCTCAGATGAAGACCAATTGCAAGTTGTCTCAGTTGAAGACCAATTGCAAGTTGTCTCAGATGACTACCAATTGCAAGTTGTCTCAGATGAAGACCAATTGCAAGTATAGCCTGTAGAATCTGCCAAACAGCTAAAGACAGTCTGTGCCAACAAAGCAATAAATGGAATAAAACCCCTGGTATTTAGCAGAAAGCAATAAATATCAATATAGTTAAACCTGCAGCAAGGAGAGATGTTGCCCCCCCATTTGATAACAGTTCCCTGTCCCACAGCAGCAGTAGAACTGTCTGCCTTACTGGCAAGCATATACCCAGCATCTGTTGAAGGAGCTGGCAGCTCATTTGCATACCAGTTATGGTGGAAGAGTCCATTACAAAGGGGAAAATATGTTTGTTTCTTCTTTGATTAAGGAACCCGAGGAAGAGGCAGGGATAATATTGATGACACGCACTGTGCACTGAAAATGGCAACGTTTTATTGATTCTCCCCAAGGCGTAAAGGGTGGGCAATTGAAGGTGTCTACATTGAGACATGCTGGCAAGTGGCTGCCTTTGGGCAGCCAAGGTGGTAGGGAGGCCCCCTGCCCCCTGCCCCCTGCCCCCTGCCCCCTGCCCCCTGCCCCCTGCCCCCTGCCCCCTGCCCCCTGCCCCCTGTCATGTAGTGTCTGGCTGAGGCCCCTGCCCCTGCCATGTAGTGTCTGGCTGAGGATAGGGACTGCCATGGTTGCCCATGTAACAATGGTCAGTCTGGGTGTTTCACATGATGACCGACTGCAGATTGTCTCATTGCCCATTTTTTAATGATTGCCCATTTCCACAGTCATTACAATGGCGCAGCTGGGGAGAACATTTTAAATTTACAGTATTAATTATACTGGCACATCTAAGTATCCATCTTCTGTAGTAATTATTCTGGCACGTCTGGGTTTATGTTTTGGTGAAACGGGGCTGGGCAAAAAGTTGGTGTAGTTAAAAATAAAAATATTGCCAGGCTGCATGCAGCAGGATAACAGGGCCCCACTCTTTGGATTTTGGCCCAGGGCCCACCAAGGCCTTAAAAAGGCCCTGCAGCTTGCTTTCATTGTAGGACTTGTTGTCCCTTAACCTGCCCAGGAGCCAGTGTACCATAATATAGCCCAACCCCCAGACTCTCATTCAAACTACTGCCTGGTTGCTAGGGTAAATAACACCCTAGCAACTGGATTGCTCTTCAAAAACAAACTGTAGGAAGGCAAAGCAGAAACCTAAATAAATGAAGACCAACTGCAGGTTGTCTCAGCTGAAGACCAATTGCAAGTTGTCTCAGATGAAGACCAACTGCAAGTTGTCTCAGAGGTATACCAATTGCAAATTGTCTCAGATGACGACCAACTGCAAGTTGTCTCAGAGATATACCAATTGCAAGTTGTCTCAGATGAAGACCAATTGCAAGTTGCCTCAGATGACTACCAATTGTAAGTTGCCTCAGATGACTACCAATTGTAAGTTTTCTCAGATAGAGACCAACTGCAAGTTGTCTCAGATGAAGACCAACTGCAAGTTGTCTCAGAGGTATACCAATTGCAAATTGTCTCAGATGACGACCAACTGCAAATTCTCTCAGAGATATACCAATTGCAAATTGTCTCAGATGAAGACCAATTGCAAGTTGTCTCAGATGAAGACCAATTGCAAGTTGCCTCAGATGACTACCAATTGTAAGTTTTTTCAGAAAAGACCAACTGCAAGTTGTCTCAGATGAAGACCATTTGCAAGTTGTCTCAGATGAAGACCAATTGCAAGTTGTCTCAGATGAAGACCAATTGCAAGTTGTCTCAGTTGAAGACCAATTGCAAGTTGTCTCAGATGACTACCAATTGCAAGTTGTCTCAGATGAAGACCAATTGCAAGTTGTCTCAGATGACTACCAATTGCAAGTTGTCTCAGATGAAGACCAATTGCAAGTATAGCCTGTAGAATCTGCCAAACAGCTAAAGACAGTCTGTGCCAACAAAGCAATAAATGGAATAAAACCCCTGGTATTTAGCAGAAAGCAATAAATATCAATATAGTTAAACCTGCAGCAAGGAGAGATGTTGCCCCCCCCATTTGATAACAGTTCCCTGTCCCACAGCAGCAGTAGAACTGTCTGCCCTACTGGCAAGCATATACCCAGCATCTGTTGAAGGCACTGGCAGCTCATTTGCATACCAGTTATGGTGGAAGAGTCCATTACAAAGGGGAAAATATGTTTGTTTCTGCTTTGATTAAGGAACCCGAGGAAGAGGCAGGGATAATATTGATGACACGCACTGTGCACTGAAAATGGCAACGTTTTATTGATTCTCCCCAAGGCGTAAAGGGTGGGCAATTGAAGGTGTCTACATTGAGACATGCTGGCAAGTGGCTGCCTTTGGGCAGCCAAGGTGGTATGGAGGCCCCCTGCCCCCTGCCCCCTGCCCCCTGCCATCTGCCATGTAGTGTCTGGCTGAGGCCCCTGCCCCTGCCATGTAGTGTCTGGCTGAGGATAGGGACTGCCATGGTTGCCCATGTAACAATGGTCAGTCTGGGTGTTTCACATGATGACCGACTGCAGATTGTCTCATTGCCCATTTTTTAATGATTGCCCATTTCCACAGTCATTACAATGGCGCAGCTGGGGAGAACATTTTAAATTTACAGTATTAATTATACTGGCACATCTAAGTATCCATCTTCTGTAGTAATTATTCTGGCACGTCTGGGTTTATGTTTTGGTGAAACGGGGCTGGGCAAAAAGTTGGTGTAGTTAAAAATAAAAATATTGCCAGGCTGCATGCAGCAGGATAACAGGGCCCCACTCTTTGGATTTTGGCCCAGGGCCCACCAAGGCCTTAAAAAGGCCCTGCAGCTTGCTTTCATTGTGGGACTTGTTGTCCCTTAACCTGCCCAGGAGCCAGTGTACCATAATATAGCCCAACCCCCAGACTCTCATTCAAACTACTGCCTGGTTGCTAGGGTAAATAACACCCTAGCAACTGGATTGCTGTTCAAAAACAAACTGTAGGAAGGCAAAGCAGAAACCTAAATAAATGAAGACCAACTGCAGGTTGTCTCAGCTGAAGACCAATTGCAAGTTGTCTCAGATGAAGACCAACTGCAAGTTGTCTCAGAGGTATACCAATTGCAAATTGTCTCAGATGACGACCAACTGCAAATTGTCTCAGAGATATACCAATTGCAAATTGTCTCAGATGAAGACCAATTGCAAGTTGTCTCAGATGAAGACCAATTGCAAGTTGCCTCAGATGACTACCAATTGTAAGTTTTCTCAGATAAAGACCAACTGCAAGTTGTCTCAGATGAAGACCCTGCCCCTGCCCATTTTTTGCTGATTGCCCATATCCACAGTCATTACAATGGCGCAGCTGGGGAGAACATTTTAAATTTACAGTATTAATTATACTGGCACATCTAAGTATCCATCTTCTGTAGTAATTATTCTGGCACGTCTGGGTTTATGTTTTGGTGAAACGGGTCTGGGCAAAAATTTGGTGTAGTTAAAAATAAAAATATTGCCAGGCTGCATGCAGCAGGATAACAGGGCCCCACTCTTTGGATTTTGGCCCAGGACCCACCAAGGCCTTAAAAAGGCCCTGCAGCTTGCTTTCATTGTGGGACTTGTTGTCCCTTAACCTGCCCAGGAGCCAGTGTACCATAAAATTGCCCAACCCCCAGACTCTCATTCAAACTACTGCCTGGTTGCTAGGGTAAATAAGACCCTAGCAACTGGATTACTGTTCAAAACAAAACTGTAGGAATGCAAAGAAAAAACCTAAATAAATGAAGACCAACTGCAGGCTGTCTCAGCTAAAGACCAATTGCAAGTTGTCTCAGAGTTATACCAATTGCAAATTGTCTCAGATGACGACCAACTGCAAGTTGTCTCAGAGATATACCAATTGCAAGTTGTCTCAGATGACTACCAATTGTAAGTTTTCTCAGATAAAGACCAACTGCAAGTTGTCGCAGATGAAGACCATTTGCAAGTTGTCTCAGATGAAGACCAATTGCAAGTTGTCTCAGTTGAAGACCAATTGCAAGTTGTCTCAGATGACTACCAATTGCAAGTTGTCTCAGATGAAGACCAATTGCAAGTATAGCCTGTAGAATCTGCCAAACAGCTAAAGACAGTCTGTGCCAACAAAGCAATAAATGGAATAAAACCCCTGGTATTTAGCAGAAAGCAAAAAATATCAATATAGTTAAACCTGCAGCAAGGAGAGATGTTGCCCCCCCATTTGATAACAGTTCCCTGTCCCACAGCAGCAGTAGAACTGTCTGCCCTACTGGCAAGCATATACCCAGCATCTGTTGAAGGCACTGGCAGCTCATTTGCATACCAGTTATGGTGGAAGAGTCCATTACAAAGGGGAAAATATGTTTGTTTCTGCTTTGATTAAGGAACCCGAGGAAGAGGCAGGGATAATATTGATGACACGCACTGTGCACTGAAAATGGCAACGTTTTATTGATTCTCCCCAAGGCGTAAAGGGTGGGCAATTGAAGGTGTCTACATTGAGACATGCTGGCAAGTGGCTGCCTTTGGGCAGCCAAGGTGGTAGGGAGGCCCCTGGCCCCCCCGGCCCTCCTGCCCCCTGCCATGTAGTGTCTGGCTGAGGATAGGGACTGCCATGGTTGCCCATGTAACAATGGTCAGTCTGGGTGTTTCACATGATGACCGACTGCAGATTGTCTCATTGCCCATTTTTTAATGATTGCCCATTTCCACAGTCATTACAATGGCGCAGCTGGGGAGAACATTTTAAATTTACAGTATTAATTATACTGGCACATCTAAGTATCCATCTTCTGTAGTAATTATTCTGGCACGTCTGGGTTTATGTTTTGGTGAAACGGGGCTGGGCAAAAAGTTGGTGTAGTTAAAAATAAAAATATTGCCAGGCTGCATGCAGCAGGATAACAGAGCCCCACTCTTTGGATTTTGGCCCAGGGCCCACCAAGGCCTTAAAAAGGCCCTGCAGCTTGCTTTCATTGTGGGACTTGTTGTCCCTTAACCTGCCCAGGAGCCAGTGTACCATAATATAGCCCAACCCCCAGACTCTCATTCAAACTACTGCCTGGTTGCTAGGGTAAATAACACCCTAGCAACTGGATTGCTGTTCAAAAACAAACTGTAGGAAGGCAAAGCAGAAACCTAAATAAATGAAGACCAACTGCAGGTTGTCTCAGCTGAAGACCAATTGCAAGTTGTCTCAGATGAAGACCAACTGCAAGTTGTCTCAGAGGTATACCAATTGCAAATTGTCTCAGATGACGACCAACTGCAAATTGTCTCAGAGATATACCAATTGCAAATTGTCTCAGATGAAGACCAATTGCAAGTTGTCTCAGATGAAGACCAATTGCAAGTTGCCTCAGATGACTACCAATTGTAAGTTTTCTCAGATAAAGACCAACTGCAAGTTGTCTCAGATGAAGACCCTGCCCCTGCCCATTTTTTGCTGATTGCCCATATCCACAGTCATTACAATGGTGCAGCTGGGGAGAACATTTTAAATTTACAGTATTAATTATACTGGCACATCTAAGTATCCATCTTCTGTAGTAATTATTCTGGCACGTCTGGGTTTATGTTTTGGTGAAACGGGTCTGGGCAAAAATTTGGTGTAGTTAAAAATAAAAATATTGCCAGGCTGCATGCAGCAGGATAACAGGGCCCCACTCTTTGGATTTTGGCCCAGGACCCACCAAGGCCTTAAAAAGGCCCTGCAGCTTGCTTTCATTGTGGGACTTGTTGTCCCTTAACCTGCCCAGGAGCCAGTGTACCATAATATAGCCCAACCCCCAGACTCTCATTCAAACTACTGCCTGGTTGCTAGGGTAAATAAGACCCTAGCAACTGGATTACTGTTCAAAACAAAACTGTAGGAATGCAAAGAAAAAACCTAAATAAATGAAGACCAACTGCAGGTTGTCTCAGCTAAAGACCAATTGCAAGTTGTCTCAGATGAAGACCAACTGCAAGTTGTCTCAGAGTTATACCAATTGCAAATTGTCTCAGATGACGACCAACTGCAAGTTGTCTCAGAGATATACCAATTGCAAGTTGTCTCAGATGACTACCAATTGTAAGTTTTCTCAGATAAAGACCAACTGCAAGTTGTCGCAGATGAAGACCATTTGCAAGTTGTCTCAGATGAAGACCAATTGCAAGTTGTCTCAGTTGAAGACCAATTGCAAGTTGTCTCAGATGACTACCAATTGCAAGTTGTCTCAGATGAAGACCAATTGCAAGTATAGCCTGTAGAATCTGCCAAACAGCTAAAGACAGTCTGTGCCAACAAAGCAATAAATGGAATAAAACCCCTGGTATTTAGCAGAAAGCAATAAATATCAATATAGTTAAACCTGCAGCAAGGAGAGATGTTGCCCCCCCCATTTGATAACAGTTCCCTGTCCCACAGCAGCAGTAGAACTGTCTGCCCTACTGGCAAGCATATACCCAGCATCTGTTGAAGGCACTGGCAGCTCATTTGCATACCAGTTATGGTGGAAGAGTCCATTACAAAGGGGAAAATATGTTTGTTTCTGCTTTGATTAAGGAACCCGAGGAAGAGGCAGGGATAATATTGATGACACGCACTGTGCACTGAAAATGGCAACGTTTTATTGATTCTCCCCAAGGCGTAAAGGGTGGGCAATTGAAGGTGTCTACATTGAGACATGCTGGCAAGTGGCTGCCTTTGGGCAGCCAAGGTGGTAGGGAGGCCCCCTGCCCCCTGCCCCCTGCCCCCTGCCCCCTGCCATGTAGTGTCTGGCTGAGGCCCCTGCCCCTGCCATGTAGTGTCTGGCTGAGGATAGGGACTGCCATGGTTGCCCATGTAACAATGGTCAGTCTGGGTGTGTCACATGATGACCGACTGCAGATTGTCTCATTGCCCATTTTTTAATGATTGCCCATTTCCACAGTCATTACAATGGCGCAGCTGGGGAGAACATTTTAAATTTACAGTATTAATTATACTGGCACATCTAAGTATCCATCATCTGTAGTAATTATTCTGGCACGTCTGGGTTTATGTTTTGGTGAAACGGGGCTGGGCAAAAAGTTGGTGTAGTTAAAAATAAAAATATTGCCAGGCTGCATGCAGCAGGATAACAGGGCCCCACTCTTTGGATTTTGGCCCAGGGCCCACCAAGGCCTTAAAAAGGCCCTGCAGCTTGCTTTCATTGTGGGACTTGTTGTCCCTTAACCTGCCCAGGAGCCAGTGTACCATAATATAGCCCAACCCCCAGACTCTCATTCAAACTACTGCCTGGTTGCTAGGGTAAATAACACCCTAGCAACTGGATTGCTGTTCAAAAACAAACTGTAGGAAGGCAAAGCAGAAACCTAAATAAATGAAGACCAACTGCAGGTTGTCTCAGCTGAAGACCAATTGCAAGTTGTCTCAGATGAAGACCAACTGCAAGTTGTCTCAGAGGTATACCAATTGCAAATTGTCTCAGATGACGACCAACTGCAAATTGTCTCAGAGATATACCAATTGCAAATTGTCTCAGATGAAGACCAATTGCAAGTTGTCTCAGATGAAGACCAATTGCAAGTTGCCTCAGATGACTACCAATTGTAAGTTTTCTCAGATAAAGACCAACTGCAAGTTGTCTCAGATGAAGACCCTGCCCCTGCCCATTTTTTGCTGATTGCCCATATCCACAGTCATTACAATGGTGCAGCTGGGGAGAACATTTTAAATTTACAGTATTAATTATACTGGCACATCTAAGTATCCATCTTCTGTAGTAATTATTCTGGCACGTCTGGGTTTATGTTTTGGTGAAACGGGTCTGGGCAAAAATTTGGTGTAGTTAAAAATAAAAATATTGCCAGGCTGCATGCAGCAGGATAACAGGGCCCCACTCTTTGGATTTTGGCCCAGGACCCACCAAGGCCTTAAAAAGGCCCTGCAGCTTGCTTTCATTGTGGGACTTGTTGTCCCTTAACCTGCCCAGGAGCCAGTGTACCATAATATAGCCCAACCCCCAGACTCTCATTCAAACTACTGCCTGGTTGCTAGGGTAAATAAGACCCTAGCAACTGGATTACTGTTCAAAACAAAACTGTAGGAATGCAAAGAAAAAACCTAAATAAATGAAGACCAACTGCAGGTTGTCTCAGCTAAAGACCAATTGCAAGTTGTCTCAGATGAAGACCAACTGCAAGTTGTCTCAGAGTTATACCAATTGCAAATTGTCTCAGATGACGACCAACTGCAAGTTGTCTCAGAGATATACCAATTGCAAGTTGTCTCAGATGACTACCAATTGTAAGTTTTCTCAGATAAAGACCAACTGCAAGTTGTCGCAGATGAAGACCATTTGCAAGTTGTCTCAGATGAAGACCAATTGCAAGTTGTCTCAGTTGAAGACCAATTGCAAGTTGTCTCAGATGACTACCAATTGCAAGTTGTCTCAGATGAAGACCAATTGCAAGTATAGCCTGTAGAATCTGCCAAACAGCTAAAGACAGTCTGTGCCAACAAAGCAATAAATGGAATAAAACCCCTGGTATTTAGCAGAAAGCAATAAATATCAATATAGTTAAACCTGCAGCAAGGAGAGATGTTGCCCCCCCCATTTGATAACAGTTCCCTGTCCCACAGCAGCAGTAGAACTGTCTGCCCTACTGGCAAGCATATACCCAGCATCTGTTGAAGGCACTGGCAGCTCATTTGCATACCAGTTATGGTGGAAGAGTCCATTACAAAGGGGAAAATATGTTTGTTTCTGCTTTGATTAAGGAACCCGAGGAAGAGGCAGGGATAATATTGATGACACGCACTGTGCACTGAAAATGGCAACGTTTTATTGATTCTCCCCAAGGCGTAAAGGGTGGGCAATTGAAGGTGTCTACATTGAGACATGCTGGCAAGTGGCTGCCTTTGGGCAGCCAAGGTGGTAGGGAGGCCCCCTGCCCCCTGCCCCCTGCCCCCTGCCCCCTGCCCCCTGCCCCCTGCCATGTAGTGTCTGGCTGAGGCCCCTGCCCCTGCCATGTAGTGTCTGGCTGAGGATAGGGACTGCCATGGTTGCCCATGTAACAATGGTCAGTCTGGGTGTGTCACATGATGACCGACTGCAGATTGTCTCATTGCCCATTTTTTAATGATTGCCCATTTCCACAGTCATTACAATGGCGCAGCTGGGGAGAACATTTTAAATTTACAGTATTAATTATACTGGCACATCTAAGTATCCATCATCTGTAGTAATTATTCTGGCACGTCTGGGTTTATGTTTTGGTGAAACGGGGCTGGGCAAAAAGTTGGTGTAGTTAAAAATAAAAATATTGCCAGGCTGCATGCAGCAGGATAACAGGGCCCCACTCTTTGGATTTTGGCCCAGGGCCCACCAAGGCCTTAAAAAGGCCCTGCAGCTTGCTTTCATTGTGGGACTTGTTGTCCCTTAACCTGCCCAGGAGCCAGTGTACCATAATATAGCCCAACCCCCAGACTCTCATTCAAACTACTGCCTGGTTGCTAGGGTAAATAACACCCTAGCAACTGGATTGCTGTTCAAAAACAAACTGTAGGAAGGCAAAGCAGAAACCTAAATAAATGAAGACCAACTGCAGGTTGTCTCAGCTGAAGACCAATTGCAAGTTGTCTCAGATGAAGACCAACTGCAAGTTGTCTCAGAGATATACCAATTGCAAATTGTCTCAGATGACGACCAACTGCAAATTGTCTCAGAGATATACCAATTGCAAATTGTCTCAGATGAAGACCAATTGCAAGTTGTCTCAGATGAAGACCAATTGCAAGTTGCCTCAGATGACTACCAATTGTAAGTTTTTTCAGAAAAGACCAACTGCAAGTTGTCTCAGATGAAGACCATTTGCAAGTTGTCTCAGATGAAGACCAATTGCAAGTTGTCTCAGATGAAGACCAATTGCAAGTTGTCTCAGTTGAAGACCAATTGCAAGTTGTCTCAGATGACTACCAATTGCAAGTTGTCTCAGATGAAGACCAATTGCAAGTTGCCTCAGATGACTACCAATTGTAAGTTTTCTCAGATGACTACCAATTGCAAGTTGTCTCAGATGAAGACCAATTGCAAGTATAGCCTGTAGAATCTGCCAAACAGCTAAAGACAGTCTGTGCCAACAAAGCAATAAATGGAATAAAACCCCTGGTATTTAGCAGAAAGCAATAAATATCAATATAGTTAAACCTGCAGCAAGGAGAGATGTTGCCCCCCCATTTGATAACAGTTCCCTGTCCCACAGCAGCAGTAGAACTGTCTGCCCTACTGGCAAGCATATACCCAGCATCTGTTGAAGGCGCTGGCAGCTCATTTGCATACCAGTTATGGTGGAAGAGTCCATTACAAAGGGGAAAATATGTTTGTTTCTGCTTTGATTAAGGAACCCGAGGAAGAGGCAGGGATAATATTGATGACACGCACTGTCTTTGGGCAGCCAAGGTGGTAGGGAGGCCCCCTGCCCCCTGCCCCCTGCCCTCTGCCCCCTGCCATGTAGTGTCTGGCTGAGGATAGGGACTGCCATGGTTGCCCATGTAACAATGGTCAGTCTGGGTGTTTCACATGATGACCGACTGCAGATTGTCTCATTGCCCATTTTTTAATGATTGCCCATTTCCACAGTCATTACAATGGCGCAGCTGGGGAGAACATTTTAAATTTACAGTATTAATTATACTGGCACATCTAAGTATCCATCTTCTGTAGTAATTATTCTGGCACGTCTGGGTTTATGTTTTGGTGAAACGGGGCTGGGCAAAAAGTTGGTGTAGTTAAAAATAAAAATATTGCCAGGCTGCATGCAGCAGGATAACAGGGCCCCACTCTTTGGATTTTGGCCCAGGGCCCACCAAGGCCTTAAAAAGGCCCTGCAGCTTGCTTTCATTGTGGGACTTGTTGTCCCTTAACCTGCCCAGGAGCCAGTGTACCATAATATAGCCCAACCCCCAGACTCTCATTCAAACTACTGCCTGGTTGCTAGGGTAAATAAGACCCTAGCAACTGGATTACTGTTCAAAACAAAACTGTAGGAATGCAAAGAAAAAACCTAAATAAATGAAGACCAACTGCAGGTTGTCTCAGCTAAAGACCAATTGCAAGTTGTCTCAGATGAAGACCAACTGCAAGTTGTCTCAGAGGTATACCAATTGCAAATTGTCTCAGATGACGACCAACTGCAAGTTGTCTCAGAGATATACCAATTGCAAATTGTCTCAGATGAAGACCAATTGCAAGTTGTCTCAGATGAAGACCAATTGCAAGTTGCCTCAGATGACTACCAATTGTAAGTTTTCTCAGATAAAGACCAACTGCAAGTTGTCTCAGATGAAGACCATTCGCAAGTTGTCTCAGATAAAGACCAATTGCAAGTTGTCTCAGTTGAAGACCAATTGCAAGTTGTCTCAGATGACTACCAATTGCAAGTTGTCTCAGATGACTACCAATTGCAAGTTATCTCAGATGAAGACCAATTGCAAGTTGTCTCAGATGACTACCAATTGTAAGTTTTCTCAGATAAAGACCAACTTCAAGTTGTCTCAGATGAAAACCCTGCCCCTGCCCCTGCCCATTTTTTGCTGATTGCCCATTTCCACAGTCATTACAATGGCGCAGCTGGGGAGAACATTTTAAATTTACAGTATTAATTATACTGGCACATCTAAGTATCCATCTTCTGTAGTAATTATTCTGGCACGTCTGGGTTTATGTTTTGGTGAAACGGGTCTGCGCAAAAAGTTGGTGTAGTTAAAAATAAAAATATTGCCAGGCTGCATGCAGCAGGATAACAGGGCCCCACTCTTTGGATTTTGGCCCAGGGCCCACCAAGGCCTTAAAAAGGCCCTGCAGCTTGCTTTTATTGTGGGACTTGTTGTCCCTTAACCTGCCCAGGAGCCAGTGTACCATAATATAGCCCAACCCCCAGACTCTCATTCAAACTACTGCCTGGTTGCTAGGGTAAATAACACCCTAGCAACTGGATTGCTGTTCAAAAACAAACTGTAGGAATGCAAAGCAGAAACCTAAATAAATGAAGACCAACTGCAGGTTGTCTCAGCTGAAGACCAATTGCAAGTTGTCTCAGATGACGACCAACTGCAAGTTGTCTCAGAGATATACCAATTGCAAGTTGTCTCAGATGACGACCAATTGCAAGTTGCCTCAGAGATATACCAATTGTAAGTTTTCTCAGATGACGACCAACTGCAAGTTGTCTCAGAGATATAGCAATTGCAAATTGTCTCAGATGACGACCAACTGCAAGTTGTCTCAGAGATATACCAATTGCAAGTTGTCTC
Source organism: Xenopus tropicalis (assembly GCF_000004195.4). Lineage (NCBI taxonomy): Eukaryota > Metazoa > Chordata > Amphibia > Anura > Pipidae > Xenopus > Xenopus tropicalis. The sequence goes on along the minus strand of NC_030680.2, from coordinate 83,837,388 downwards.
AGATGAAGACCAATTGCAAGTTGCCTCAGATGACTACCAATTGTAAGTTTTCTCAGATAAAGACCAACTGCAAGTTGTCTCAGATGAAGACCATTTGCAAGTTGTCTCAGATGAAGACCAATTGCAAGTTGTCTCAGTTGAAGACCAATTGCAAGTTATCTCAGATGACTACCAATTGCAAGTTGTCTCAGATGAAGACCAATTGCAAGTATAGCCTGTACAATCTGCCAAACAGCTAAAGACAGTCTGTGCCAACAAAGCAATAAATGGAATAAAACCCCTGGTATTTAGCAGAAAGCAATAAATATCAATATAGTTAAACCTGCAGCAAGGAGAGATGTTGCCCCCCCATTTGATAACAGTTCCCTGTCCCACAGCAGCAGTAGAACTGTCTGCCCTACTGGCAAGCATATACCCAGCATCTGTTGGAGGCACTGGCAGCTCATTTGCATACCAGTTATGGTGGAAGAGTCCATTACAAAAGGGAAAATATGTTTGTTTCTGCTTTGATTAAGGAACCCGAGGAAGAGGCAGGGATAATATTGATGACACGCACTGTGCACTGAAAATGGCAACGTTTTGTTGATTCTCCCCAAGGCGTAAAGGGTGGGCAATTGAAGGTGTCTACATTGAGACATGCTGGCAAGTGGCTGCCTTTGGGCAGCCAAGGTGGTAGGGAGGCCCCTGCTCCTGCCATGTAGTGTCTGGCTGAGGATAGGGACTGCCATGGTTGCCCATGTGACAATGGTCAGTCTGGGTGTTTCACATGAAGACCGACTGCAGATTGTCTCATTGCCCATTTTTTGCTGATTGCCCATTTCCACAGTCATTATAATGGCGCAGCTGGGGAGAACATTTTAAATTTACAGTATTAATTATACTGGCACATCTAAGTATCCATCTTCTGTAGTAATTATTCTGGCACGTCTGGGTTTATGTTTTGGTGAAACGGGTCTGGCCAAAAAGTTGGTGTAGCTAAAAATAAAAATATTGCCAGGCTGCATGCAGCAGGATAACAGGGCCCCACTCTTTGGATTTTGGCTCAGAACCCACCAAGGCCTTAAAAAGGCCCTGCAGCTTGCTTTCATTGTGGGACCATAATATAGCCCAACCCCCAGACTCTCATTCAAACTACTGCCTGGTTGCTAGGGTAAATAAGACCCTAGCAACTGGATTGCTGTTCAAAAAAAACTGTAGGAATGCAAAGCAGAAACCTAAATAAATGAAGACCAACTGCAGGTTGTCTCAGCTGAAGACCAATTGCAAGTTGTCTCAGATGAAGACCCACTGCAAGTTGTCTCAGAGGTATACCAATTGCAAATTGTCTCATTTGACGACCAACTGCAAGTTGTCTTAGAGATATACCAATTGCAAATTGTCTCAGATGAAGACCAATTGCAAGTTGTCTCAGATGAAGACCCTGCCCCTGCCCATTTTTAACCTGCCCAGGAGCCAGTGTAACATAATATAGCCCAACCCCCAGACTTTCATTCAAACTACTGCCTGGTTGCTAGGGTAAATAAGACCCTAGCAACTGGATTGCTGTTGAAAACAAAACTGTAGGAATGCAAAGAAAAAACCTAAATGAATGAAGACCAACTGCAGGTTGTCTCAGCTAAAGACTAATTGCAAGTTGTCTCAGCTGAAGACCAAATGCAAGTTGTCTCAGAGGTATACCAATTGCAAATTGTCTCAGATGACGACCAACTGCAAGTTGTCTCAGAGATATACCAATTGCAAATTGTCTCAGATGACGACAAACTGCAAGTTGTCTCAGAGATATACCAATTGCAAGTTGTCTCAGATGAAGACCAAATGCAAGTTGTCTCAGATGAAGACCAAATGCAAGTTGTCTCAGAGGTATACCAATTGCAAATTGTCTCAGATGAAGACCAATTGCAAGTTGTCTCAGATGAAGACCCTGCCCCTGCCCATTTTTAACCTGCCCAGGAGCCAGTGTAACATAATATAGCCCAACCCCCAGACTTTCATTCAAACTACTGCCTGGTTGCTAGGGTAAATAAGACCCTAGCAACTGGATTGCTGTTGAAAACAAAACTGTAGGAATGCAAAGAAAAAACCTAAATGAATGAAGACCAACTGCAGGTTGTCTCAGCTAAAGACTAATTGCAAGTTGTCTCAGCTGAAGACCAAATGCAAGTTGTCTCAGAGGTATACCAATTGCAAATTGTCTCAGATGACGACCAACTGCAAGTTGTCTCAGAGATATACCAATTGCAAATTGTCTCAGATGACGACAAACTGCAAGTTGTCTCAGAGATATACCAATTGCAAATTGTCTCAGATGACGACAAACTGCAAGTTGTCTCAGAGATATACCAATTGCAAGTTGTCTCAGATGAAGACCAAATGCAAGTTGTCTCAGAGATATACCAATTGCAAATTGTCTCAGATGACGACAAACTGCAAGTTGTCTCAGAGATATACCAATTGCAAATTGTCTCAGATGAAGACCAATTGCAAGTTGTCTCAGATGAAGACTAATTGCAAGTTGCCTCAGATGAATACCAATTGTAAGTTTTCTCAGATAAAGACCAACTGCAAGTTGTCTCAGATGAAGACCATTTGCAAGTTGTCTCAGATGTAGACCAATTGCAAGTTGTCTCAGTTGAAGACCAATTGCAAGTTGTTTCAGATGACTACCAATTGCAAGTTGTCTCAGATGAAGACCATTTGCAAGTTTTCTCAGCTGAAGACCAATTGCAAGTTGTCTCAGATGAAGACCAATTGCAAGTTGTCTCAGATGACTACTAATTGTAAGTTTTCTCAGATAAAGACCAACTGCAAGTTGTCTCAGATGAAGACCATTTGCAAGTTTGCATGTGCAAAGTTTGGGAACCATGGCAGCAAACCAATAAAATTCAATAGGTGAAATCTGATTCGCTGTTGGTGGCGCGCCCACTTTTTCAAAACTAAAACTGGAGTCCCCTAGTGACCAACTGTGAAAAGTTTGGGGACCCTGGTGTTATTACTGTGAGAATGGCAGCAGGTTGGATTTCTGCCAAATCAATAGGTACAATCTGATTGGCTGTTCACAGCTCCGCCCACTTTTGGGCATCCAGCAATCATCATATTTTCATTCAGGCTGAGCCCATGACTATGTGATTCAAGTTTGGGGACTGTGGCCTCAAAGCTGTAAGATTGGCAGCAGTTTCAATTTCCCCATAAAAGTCAATGGGTGAAATTTGATTGGCTGTTGTAGGCCCCTCCCACTTTGCAAATTTTTTTTTAAACAACTTGAATTCGTAGTCGCCCAGTGACTGACTGTGCAAAGTTTAGGAACTCTGGCATCAAACCAATAAAAATCAATAAGTGAAATCTGATTGGTTGTTGGTGGCCCCGCCCACTTTGGGGTCATCCAACAAATGTTGCTGTTTCATTCGGGGTGACCCCATTATTATGTTATTCAAGGTTGGGGGGTGTAGCTTTAAAGTTGTAAGTGCGGCATTGACTGTCAAAGTCAATGTAGAAATTGGGGTGTTCGGAGCAGCGCCACAAAAAGACGGGGGGCGGAATCGCTTAGAAAAGCACAAGCAACCTGCTCCACTATAGGGCGAGGAAGTGTGGAGAGTTTGGGTTTGTACCCCTAAAACAGTAGGAGGAGTAGTGTTTAGAAAATGGGGGGCGCTAAGAAGAAGAAGAAGAAGCGGAAGAATCAGCGGAAGTGGAAGAACAGTCTGTTCCACCCGACACAATAAAGCAGAAAATGTAGTTACAGCACCAATACAGTCGGATCCAGCTGCATCGCTTTCATACGTCCCATTGTGGGTTTGATGGGATCATTTTCAAACCTTGAAAGCAAATAAGTTGTTCAGTAAAATCTGCCTCCCCCTCATGTTATTATGTTGGGTTGAAAACCCCACAGACTGTTCTTCCACTTTGGGTTATTCTTCCGCTTCTTCTTATTCTTAGCGCCCCTCATTTTCTAAACGCTACTCCTCCTACAGTTTTAGGGGTACAACACCCAAACTCCCCACACATCTTCACCCTATAGCGGAGCAGGTTGCTTGTGCTTTTTTAAGTGATCCGGCCCCCCATCTTTTTGTGGCGCCGCTCCGAACACCCCAATTTTCCCACTGACTTTGAGAGGGAAGATTTTCAAACTGCTGCCACACTTACAGCTTTGAAGTTACACCCCCCAAACTTGAATAACATAATCATGGGGTCACCCTGAATGAAGCAGCAACATTTGTTGTATGACCCAAAGTGGGAGGGGCCAACAACAGCCAATCAAATTTCACCTGTTGACTTTAATGGGGAAATTGAAACTACTGCCGATCTTACAGCTTTGAGGCTACACTCCCCAAACTTGAATCACAGTCTTGGGGTCAGCCTGAATGAAAATATGATGATTGCTGGATGCCCAAAAGTGGGCGGAGCTGTGAACAGCCAATCAGATTTTACCTATTGATTTGGCGGAAATTCAACCTGCTGCCATTCTAGCAGTAATAACACCGGGGTCCCCAAACTTTTTACACTTGGTCACTAGGGGACTGCAGTTATGGATTTGAAAAGTGGGCGGAGTCACCAACAGCCAATCAAATTTCACCTATTAATTTTTATTGGTTTGATGCCAGAGTTCCCAAACTTTGCACAGTCAGTCACTGGGTGACTACGCATTGAAGTGTTTTTTTTGTTTTGTTTTTTTAAACCGCAAAGTGGGAGGGGCCAAGAACAGCCAATCAAATTTCACCCATTGACTTTTATGGGAAAATTTAAACTACTGCCAATCTTACAGCTTTGAGACTACACTCCCCAAACTAGATTCACATAGTCATGGGGTCAGCCTGAATGAAAATATGATGATTGTTGGATGCCCAAAAGTGGGCGGAGCTGTGAACCGCCAATCAGATTTTACCTATTGACTTGGTGGAAATCCAACCTGCTGCCATTCTCACAGTAATAACGCCGGGGTCCCCAAACTTTGCATGGTTAGGCACCAGGTAACTGTGGTTCAAGGTAAGAAAAAGTGGGCGGAGCCACCAACAGCCAATCAGAGTTTACCTATTGACTTTTAATGGGGAAATTCAATCTGCTGCCATTCTCACAGTATTAACACCAGGGTCCCCAAACTTTTCATAGTTGGTCACTAGGGGACTGCAGTTTTAGTTTTGAAAAGTGGGTGGAGCCACCAACAACCAATCAGATTTAACCTATTGATTTTTATTGGTTTGTTGCCAGGGTTCCCAAACTTTGCATAGTCAGTCACTGGGTGACTACGCATTTAAAGTTTTTTGTATTTTTGTAAGTGGGTGGAGCCACCAACAGCCAATCAGATTTTACCTATTGACTTGACATGGGGAAATTCAACCTGCTGCCATTCTCACAGTATTAACACCAGGGTCCCCAAACTTTTCACAGTTGGTCACTAGAGGACTGCAGTTTTAGTTTTGAAAATGTGGGCGGGGCCACCAACAGCCAATCAGATTTCACCTATTGAATTTTATTGGTTTGATGCCAGGGTTCGCAAACTTTGCACAGTCAGTCACTGCGTGACTTCATACTCAAGGTTAGAAAAAGTGGGCGGGGCTGCCAAAAGCCAATCACATTTCTTTCATTGTTTTCAGTGGGGAAATTTTAACTGCTGCCATTCTCACATGTTTAATGTCAGGATCCCCAAACTTTGCACAGTTTGTCACTGGGTGACTATGTTCCAAGTTTAGGCGGGGCCAACAACAACCAATCAGATTTCACCTATAGATTTCATATGTTTAAATTTAAACTGCTGCCATTCTTTAAATATTAATACTAAGGTCTACAAACTTTGCAGAGCTAGTCACCTGGTAACTGCGGTTCAGAGTTAGAAAAAGTGGGTGGAGCCACCAACAGCCAACCAGACTTCACCTATTGAATTTTCAGATTTTAACTATTGATTTTCAATGGGGAAATTCAACCTGCTGCCATTCTCATAGTATTAACACCAGGGTCACTAGGGGACTGCATTTTTAGGTTTTAAAAAGTGGGTGGAGCCACCAACAGCCAACCAGACTTCACCTATTGAATTTTTTTGGTTTAAATTTAAAATGCTGCTTTTCTCACACTATTTATGTCAGGGTTCCCAAACTTTGCACAGTCAGTGACTGGATGACTACATATTCAGGGTTACAACAAGTGAGAGGAGCCACCAACAGCAAATCCATTTCCACCCATTAGATTTCATTGGTTTATATTTAAACTGTTGCCATTATTTAAATATTAATTCCAGGGTTGTTAAAGTTTCCAGAGTTGGGTATTTGCCGTTTCAAGTTAGAAAAAAAGTGGGCAGAGCCAATAAACAGCCAATAACATTTCACCTATTTACTATGGTAATGATACAATGGGGAAGTGTAAAATGCTGTCAGACTCACAATTTTTATGCCTGAGTCCCCAAAATGGGTTGGTTGGTCACTGGGGTACTGCAGTTCAAAAATAGGAAAAGTGGGTTGGGCCACTAACAGCCAAACAGATTTCATCCATTGAATTTTATTGGTTTAAATTTAAAATGCTGCCATTATCACACTATTTATGCCAGGGTGCCCACTGTTTGTCACTGGGTGACTTCCACTCAAGGTTAGAAAAACCACCAGTCACAATTCACCTATTGACTTTTATTAGTTTAAATTTAAACTGCTGCCGCTCTTTAACTATTAATCCTAGGGTCCCTAAACTTTGCAGAGTTAGTCACTGGGTAACTGCAGTTCCAGGTTAGATAAAGGGGGTGGAGCCACCAACCGCCAATCACTGTTGTCACTCGTTGACTTTCGGTGGGGAAATTTAAGTTGCTGCCATTCAGACACTATTAAAACCAGGTCCCTAAACTTTGCACAGTGGTTTTTACTATATGACTGTGGTCCATGGTCAGTGAAAGTGGGCAGAGCCCATTTAGTGACTTCATGTTTTTCAACCCAACATGAAGTTTGTTCTCAAACTTCCCTTTCTAGTTGTTATTGTTAACACCAAATAAGACTACAGGTCTGGGTGCTTATGCCCCGAACCTCTCACTCTGTAGGTATTCAGTCTTCATGTTAGTGCAATTAATATACCACATACAGTTGTGAACGGTTAGATATACACTCACCGCTTCCTCCATCTAGTCAGAAAGGTATAGAAATCACTGCCTCTCTCCTCTCCTTCCCTCTCAGCACATGACGTTTTTAAAGGGCTTTGCTCCATAGCTCCAGTTAACTCTTTCTTCTCACATAAAACAAGATCATACAAATCCAACTCTCGCCTTGCATTCCTCTCCTTCCTGTTACTTGCTGCTGGCGACATTTCCCCCAACCCTGGCCCTTACCCCATCCCTGTCCTGTTAGGGTCACGTTCTCCAAACCCACCTTGTACCCCTTCAAAGTACAGAAACCTTACCCCTATACCCAAAGCCTCTGTTCAAATTCCCTGTGCCTTTTGGAATTCCTGCTCCGTCTGCAACAAACTCACCTCCATCCATGACCTTTTCATTGCTAAATTGCTTAACTTATTTACAATAACAGAGACCTGGCTTTCCTCTACTGACACTGCCTCACCTGCTGCTCTGTCCTTACTCACACTCCCAGACCTGGAAACAGGGCAGGTGGTGGGGTAGGACTCTTTCTCTCCCCCCCCCCCCCCCCCCCCCCGCTATTCATTTAAAGTCCTTCCACCTCCTCCTTCTCTTTCATTTTCCTCATTTGAGGTTCACTCTATTAGGCTCTTCTCCCCTGGCTTGCTTCGCATTGTGGTCATATACCAACCTCCTGGACCAACCTGACAATTCTTTGACAACTTTCCTGCCTGGCTTTCTTACTACTTTTCCTCTGACTCCCCATCCATCATCCAGGTGACTTTAACATACCTGTTAACAATTCTAATGCCCCTGCTGTCTCTAAACTCCTTTCACTAACATCCTCCTTTGGGTTATCTCTGTGTTCTGACTCCCCTTCTCACTCCAATGGAAACTCCCTGGATCTTATATTTACAAAATGTTGTTCTATCTCAAACTTCAATAACTCCTCTTTCCCCCTCTCTGATCACAATCTGCTCTCATTCCAACTCTCGCTAACTCCCTCTATTCCCTCAGCTGTCCCCCAAACATGCACATACCAAGACCTGCAATCCCTAAACACGTCACATCTCTCTTCTTCCTTTTACTCTCTTCATTCCAACATCCTGTCTCTTGTCCTAATCAGGCTACCTCTGTCTACTACAGCACACTCACCACTGCCCTCAATGAGCTTGCTCCTGCCAAGATAAAACGCATGAGGCCCAAATCACTCCAACCCTGGCACACTGCTCATACCAAATCCCTCCAAAAACAATCACGTGCACTTGAGCCCCGCTGCAGCTACAAATCTGCTCTGCTCTCCTATAATACCACCCTCCGCCAAGCTAAACAAACCTACTTCACTGCACTCATTAACTCCCTCTCTAAAAAACCTGCACAACTCTTCTCTACCTTTAACTCTCTGCTGCTTGACACCATCCGAAGTGACAATGCACAACTTAATCCCCATAACCATTCACCTCCCTCCCTACATGCTACCCAGTCTCTTCTTGGCTCCTTCTCCCCAGTGACTGAAGAGGAAGTCTCAAAACTTTTGGCTTCCTCTCACCTTACTACCGGCCCACTTGATCCCATTCCTACCAAACTTTTACACAATGCCAACCCCTGTCTTATCAAAGCCTTAACTCATCTATTCAATCTCTCGCTCTCTACTGGAATCTTTCCCTCCCAACTGAAGCATGCACTTGTAACCCCTATTCTGAAAAAACCCTCCCTTGATCCCTCCAATCCTAGTAACCTCCGACCTATCTCTCTGCTCCCATTCATCTCCAAACTACTTGAGCGCCTAGTTTACAACTGACTGACGCTATTCCTCTCTGACAATAACCTCCTAGATCCCCTACAACACTCCACCGAAACTGCTCTAACCCGACTAACAAATTACCTCCTATCGGCTAAAGCCAAAAAACACTACTCGCTACTAATACTTCTCGATCTCTGCTGCTTTTGACACTGTGGATCACCCTCTTCTCCTCCAGTCTCTCCGCTCTCTTGGTCTTTGTGACACTGCCTTATCCTGGTTTTCATCTTATCTCTCAGATCGATCCGTCCGTGTCTCTTACAATCATCTTCTCCCTTGCCTCTTTCTGTCGGGGTTCCCCAAGGCTCTGTCCTGGGCCCCTTACTATTTTCTCTCTCTACCTCCTCACTTGGCAAATTAATCAATTCTTTTGGCTTTCAGTACCACCTCTATGCTGATGATACTCAGATCTATCTTTCCTCTCCTAATCTCAACCCAGAGCTTCTAACTCGTTTCTCTTCCTGCCTGTCCGCTATCTCCACTTGGATGTCCCAACGTTACCTTAAATTAAACCTCTCTAAGACTGAATTGGTTCTCTTTTCCCCATCCAATGCCCACATTGTTCCCGAGGTATCTATAAAGGTTAACAATTCCACCATCACCCATCTTCCTAGGCCCGGTGCCTTGGGGTTATCCTTGATTCTGCCCTGTCCTTCACTCCTCATATCCAGTCACTTATCAAATCATATCACTTTCACTTAAGAAATATTTCCAAAATACGATCATTTATCACCCAAGATGCTGCCAAAATTCTCATTTACTCTCTTATAATATCTCGCCTGGAATACTGTAACTCCCTATTAATTGGCCTTCCCCTTCAAAGACTGTCCCCTCTCCAGTCCATAATGAATACTGCTGCCAGGCTCATACACCTCTCCAACCGCTCCTCCTCTGCCATGCCACTCTGCCAATCCCTGCACTGACTTCCCCTACCATCCAGGATACAATTCAAGCTAATGACTTTCACATTCAAAGCAGTTCATAACTCTGCCCCACCCTACATCTCTGAACTTATCTCTAGGTACCATCCAACACGCTTGTTACGCTCCTCTACTGACCTGCTCCTCAACTCCTCTCTTATTCCCTCCTCACAAGCTCGCATTCAAGATTTTGCAAGGGCTGCCCCCCTTCTCTGGAATTCGCTCCCACAAACTATCAGACTTTCTCCCAATCTTTCTGCCTTCAAGAGATCTCTAAAAACGCATTTATTTAGAGAAACTTACCCTAATCTAGTTTAACATAACCTCAGTGTGCCGCTAAAAGCAATAACCTTTGCCACACCTCTCACAACTGTCACGCCCATTCCCACACCTTGTGTCTCAACCCTTTCTCCTTGTAGATTGTAAACTCTTTGGGCAGGGCTCTCTTCACCTCTTGTATCGGTTAATGATTGCTTTATATGTTACTCTATATGTCCAATGTATGTAACCCACCTATTGTACAGCACTGCGGAATATGTTGGCGCTTTATAAATAAATGTTAATAATAATAATTCCAAATGTGCATGAAAATAAGAACAATAAAAGGTCTGTCTGATTTGGGATCATATACACATTTTATTCTGTTTGTGCTTATTCTCAAAACACTTGGCTCACCGTCTATAAGACGAAACAGAAAATTTGTAGAGAAAAAGAACACAAACCAAAAGATGTTTCCATTGTAGGATCCACACCCAAGCCATACCTTCATCTTTCTGCTGTATATGCTACTTCTGCACACACCTTAGGTTCCAACACAGGAAAACTTTGATAACAAATTCTGACCCACGCCCAGGCCTGGACTGGCAATCTAAAATGATGGCAAATGCCAGAGGAGTTGCTATAAGATGCCATAGACAGTCATTATTTAGTGGGCTAGTGAGGGCTGTTTGGGCCTCTGGGTAGTTGAAATGCTAGGGCCTATTTTGAATCCTAGTCTAGGCCTGCCCCCACTCAACCTAAACCTGCAATGGTTGATGAAATTTTGACCCTAACCGGCCTGACCTAACGGTAAACCCGCGGGTCCCGTGGGATGCAGGTCAACCCACACATCACGAAGCTGTGAGACACTTGTTTACACAAACTTTTAGTTTGTGTACTTCTCACTACCGTATGGGTTGGGTTTGCTCCCCAGTGATTGTATTGACTTACCTGATAACCCCGGACTGGTGCTGCTGTTAGCAAAAAACATACTGGCCCAGGGTACATGCAGGTGAGCAATCCTCTTTCATCTTCTTTCTTCGTGCTGGCTACACATGCAAAGAAAAGTAAAAAGCCGAACTTGAATGAAAAAGTTGTCTTTTTGACTCTACTGCACGTGTGGGCCCTGGGATCGCAAAGAAGCAAGTAGGAGGGAAGAGGATCGCTCGCCTGCATGTACTCTGGGCTGGTGCGATTTTCTGCTAATATCAACAGCCCAGGGTATCAGGTAAGTGATTACAATCACTGGGGGGGGGCAAACATTTAGCACCCCACGCTCCAGTGATTTTTAATTTCCTTCTCCTTTAAAGCAAAGTGGAAATGCTACTGATTGACAAATATAATACAAACAAAAAAATAAAAGTGGGGGGAGAGGCTAATTAACATGATCCCAGGTTTTTTTATAAAATCATACATTTTCAAAAAGAGGGTGTTTAATTTTAAAATAGTTAAATCATCCTATACAAGTTATACAGTTCACCTGGGTTTTTGAACACATTTAGGGATCCAACCTGTTCTAATTTCCTGGTCCTTCCACGTGGCAGTGGGCACGCATGGGACAAGCCCAAGCAATAATACAATTAGGGAGGGATAACGCAAAATATATATTTATTTAGAATTAGCTGTAAAGAGGACTTTATGTCTAAAACCAGCATAGGTTTATAGAATTCATATCAACCTTATAATGCTTGATAAAGGTGTTGACTGGATTGCTGCCTCACAAAGCTCCTCTGACGACACCCAACTTCTGCGTGCCCAAAAAGCTGCCAAAGCTCTTGAAGAATGTGGTCTTACACCCTGGGGCTTAGGGAGTGAATTGAGTTCATAAGTTTTAATGATACACTTAATCCAATAAACCACTGTAGGTGGCTGAGGCACCCCTTCTAGATCCAAAAGAACATTAGACAGTCCAAAAGGCTTAACTCTCTCCAAATCTTTCAAACATCTCACAATATCTAGTTTGTTCTATCTCTCCTGCCACTTATCAAAAGGATTGGGAAAGAAAACCGGAAGCACAATATCTTGTGTGAAAAAGATATCACCACCTTCGGCTAGAAAGCCTTGTTCAGACAAACTACTCTATCCAGAAAGAAGACCAGATGACAACATAAAGCATGAATTTCTGCTACCCTCCTGGCAGATGTGATTGCCAGAAGAAAAGTTAACTTTCTGCAAATATCTTTCAAAGGAATGCTCTGAAGAAGCTCAAAAATGTTTGGTCCATGAGGGTCTGAAGTATTAAATCCCATGGAGGAACAGTAGATCTCCTAGGTGGTTTAATGTGTCTCATCTCCTGCATAAACCTAACCACCAGTGGATCTGCATCCCAAGACTCGCCTGTCAAAGCAGACACCTGAACTTTAAGTGTGTTGTACGCTAAGTTCTTTTGAAAATCAGCTTGCAGGAACTCTACTATGTTATTTGAAGATGGATGGAAGATGTCATACCCCAACTCATCACACTAGGGAAAATACACTGCCCAAATCCTGTAATAATTTTGAGAGGTAGACGCCTTCCTGGTCACTAAAAGTGTCTCAATCACTGCCAGTGTCAAAACAGATACCTGCAATCTCCATACTGTTAAACAGAGATTTTCGGGGACTTCCGGGAGGCGGGCCCACGCAGCGGCCGCACTTTTAACGAGCTCCGCACAGCCAGAGCAAGAAAATAGCTTAATAATCTGCTCACCACACTATTTACAGCTCTGAAGCGGAGACCTGACAGCTCGCATCACAAGAAGCCCCTGGGCTCACCGCGACTGTCTCCTCTTCCCCGGAAGCCCGCGGCCCGATAGCCGAACCGATCCGCCATACCGCCGGCGGCCATCTTACACCACGCGACTGGACGTCGCATCAAAGGGGAGATTCCCCCACATTACTATCACTGGGCCACCTGAGAGACCAAAAAGACTGGTACCAGCGAACCAACGCTGCCCGGAAACACCAAGAACCAGAGCAGTGTGCCAAGCGACTGCAAACTCCAAGACGCGGCATACGTAATCTGGCGCCATTCGACTAGGCCCAAACCAAGTAAGCAACTGCTCTCCCTCGCAAAGCGGAAGCCCAATAACCCGCTCCATAAGAAGCCCTTAGGCTCAATTTAACTGCCACCCCCCTCTAAAGACTCGAGGCCCGGCAGCCCAATCGGCCTGACTTACCCCCGGCACCCACCTCGCAACGCACATCTACATACTGCGCCACACGGGGAAAGCCTCTACCCCACCACTACTCCCATACCAGAGGGGACTGAAAGGATAAACATCCACAGCGGGGCAACGACACCATAAGCCCCTAGGGGACCTACCTGCACTGCAAACACCCAGCTCCAAAGGGAGACGCTCAACCCTACAATACAACCCACCCGCCCTCAAAAAGAAGCAGACCACTACTCTGTGAAGCGGCAGGGACTAACGGGAGAGGGTAAAGACACATACCACCTTACCCCCACCCTCATATCACCCACAAGACCTCTGGGTGCAACAAGACACCCCCAGGGAGCCGTATTAATCCTGGGCATCTCGGGACAAAGACCCTGGTCTCAAAAATTGGCACATCAAGCCTAACTGCACCAAACAACAACATAGGTGCAAACCTAGCAACTCAGCTGGCTGTCCAAATACCAGCCACTGCACCCTAGCCAACCACACAACAAGGCAACACGGCGTACCTCGCAGCAAACAGAACCTCACCTCAAAAGTGGCAACACCATACCAAACGCCACACACACAACAACTATATAACTGACTGTATACCCAATCAGAACCAAATAAAACAAGCCGGAGCAACGAACCCACAAGCTCTACAGACACAAAAACTCCTATAACTGTATTCCCACTCAACTCAGCTACGTGACTTCTGCGGCGTCTCACATAACGCCCCAAACAGAACTCCAACTCAAAAGTGGCAACATCTGCCTAAAAGCCACCAATGTAGCATCTATGTATTCGACGTGAACATACAATACCGCACTCTAACCTTCATTTCAGCCAACCTCAAGGGGAACAGCAGGTGGAAACCATTTATATCAGCCTCTATACTAACTACATAACCTGCATCAAAACTGATGTCCACACGGTCATCCCAATCTAGATCAATGGAGAAATATCTGGGGCACTCAACTACACTCCCCCAACGGAACAACAAGGGGAAAAACAAAAACACCAAAACACCAATTCTGGATGCCTCCACATCCCCCCAACAAACCCCAACATCTCCAATCAGCCCACCAGAGTCCATGGACCTTATATCCTCAAGTGACCTGGTTCACCTTCTAGCGCCTTTACTAGATCAAAAACTGGCAAGTATCAAAGAAACGCTAGATGAACTCTTACAACAATCATCTAACCAATTACAGCGCATACAAGAAGCGGAAGATAGAATCTCAACATTGGAAGATGACCTTACAAAAGCACAAAACCAAATTGATCTCCAACAGAGGCAAATCCTAATTCTCACAGACAAAGTTGATGACCTAGAGAACAGAAGCAGACGAAATAACCTCCGCCTGGTAGGCATACCAGAAACTATCAAGGGCAAACAACTGGAGGACCTCCTCTTAAACTGGCTGCCAGCAACACTACAAATACCCCCAAACGACAGCCACTATCAAATAGAGAGATTCCACCGAATAGGCCCCCCTCCACGGGAAGAATCGCTCAAACCCAGACAGGTCATTTTCAAGTTACTAAACTACACCGATAAACAAAAGATCCTGGACGCATATAGGAAAACTAAAGAGCTCAAATATGAGACACATCGCCTCTATCTCTTCCAAGATTTTTCAGCCCTAGTCACCGCCAAACGGAGAGACTTCACCCCCATCTGCCGTCACCTATACAAGTCAGGACACAAATTTTCTCTCCTATACCCAGCTAAACTCAGAGTACTGGAAAATGGGAAAACGCACATCTTTGAGGACCCCCAGAAAGCAGCAAAACACTTTCGACTTCTTACAAGCGGAGAACCAGCAAACAACTCTCCAAGCTCCTCACCAGGCGACTGACCCGATTCAATCAAAGGGCTAGCACCTAGACTAAGATCCAACCAACCCCACACCTCAGGGCAACTTTGAGAACCCTGATACTGAACAGCGAAAAGACTCTGGACAATCAGGGCTACAACTCCCCCCCCTTCCCTCCCTCTCCCCCCCCCCTCCTCTCCCCCACAACCAAGTTTGAAACCATACTCCCAATATCCCCCACCCCTCAAAGGACCCACCCATTCTGGTCCTCCTGTAACCCAATCCCTCACCTCCTAACCCACCCATCCCCTATCTGTCTATAATAGTGCGGTATTTGCTTATGAAACATACGTGCATATGTTAAACTTATTGTTTGTTTGTTTTTTGTACTTTCTTAACACAGTTCACCGGTTCCCGAAAACAAAAGTACCCGGTATCTGCTCGCTGGGACAGAGCCGGCTATCCCCTCAAGTAACCCAATTACTTTTTACTTCATGGAGAAAAGGCATAGGATAGCCTTTAGATGGCAAATACTACAACCATAATACAAGATATTAAAATCTTATCCTGGAACGTAGGGGGTCTTAACTCCCCCCTTAAAAGAAGGAAGGTGTTAGATAAACTGAAAAAAGAGAAACCCCATATAGTGTTACTCCAGGAAACTCACTGGCGCACAAAAGACAAACCATCACTAAAAGATAACTGGATTGGGGAATGTTTAGAAGCCTCTCATAGGAAAAAAATCAGAGGTGTAGCAACTATCTTCAATAAAATGCTTTGTTATAGAATCTTAAAATCTTACAAAGATAAACAAGGTAGATTCCTCCTACTCCAGATAGAAATAGCGAATGTTAAATACACCATTGCTAACATATATGCTCCAAATGACAATAACCAACCCTTTTTTACAGATCTTATGCAAAGATTGGACTCCTGGGAGGCAGCACATATAATCTTCGGGGGAGATATGAACGTAATGTGGGACAGACATCTAGACAACTCAGGTACAGCCCCCTCACAAACCACGGACAGGGCCAAACACCTAAAAACATTATGTAAACACATAGACATTCACGACTCCTTTCGATACATGAACCCCACCTCAAAAGACTATACATTTTACTCGGGTGTCCACAAGACCTTCTCTCGCATAGATTACATTTTTACCTCTCAATCTCTCTTGCCCCACATACAAAAAACCGAAATCAAAGACATAATAATCTCTGACCATGCCCCAATCTCTCTATACATACAAAACCCCCAGCCACAACCCCGATCCTTTAATTGGCGATTTCCCTCATACCTTGCACACAATGAAGATTTTAAACAATATGTCAAGACCTCTCTAGCCAACTACATAGATGATAACTTAACCCACTGGGACAACCCTAATTTGCTATGGGCAGCTGCGAAACCAGTCCTCAGGGGGCAAATCACTGCATATTTGGCGCACCGCAGAAAACACTTTAACACCAAATACATGACCCTCCAACAGGAACTTTCTCAAGCCTACATACAACTGAAAACCAATAACAACAGAGAAACCCAAAACAAATATAAAGAGATAAAGAATCTCTTTGATACACTACTCACTGAGAAAGCACAATTAAGTCTAGACTATAAACGCAACAAATACTTTAGATGGGGCAATAAAACAGGCAAACTACTGGCAAGCATAACGAAAAAACAAAACCTACAACCTTACATACATAAGCTCCAGGGAAAACAAGGCTGGATCACTGACAAAAAAAAAATAACCGAAGAGATGACACAATACCTCCAATTCTTTTACGATTTAGAACCAGACAACCCTACAGAAGGGATTAAATTCTTACAGGAAGCGCATCTAACAAAACTAACAATAGAGGAAAGAAACCTACTAAATGCACCTGTAACAGAAACAGACATTCAAACGACAATTAAGACATTAAAATCAGGCAAATCCCCAGGGCCGGACGGCCTAAGCGCAGAATTTTACAAAATCCTTGCCCCAGAATTAACCCCATTACTTCTAGACTTATACAACAACACACTACAAGGCCTCCCACTCTGGCCCGAAGCCAATGAAGCCAGAATAATTCTCCTCCCCAAAAAAGACAGAGATCCAACCAACCCACAATCATACCGCCCCATCTCACTCTTAAATCAAGATCTCAAAATACTCACCAAAATTATGGCAGACAGACTTCAACGAATCCTGCCCAGAATCCTATCCCCCTGCCAATTAGGCTTCACTAAAGGACGCCACTCGGTTAAGGCAACACGACAAATCTTAGCTTTAATCTACCAACACAACATAGAAAAACGCAAACATGGAATTTTGGTAAACCTAGATGCAGAAAAAGCATTTGATAGAATATTCCATGCCCATCTATTGAGAATACTTAAATTCCAACACTTCGGCCACCAACTACTAAAACTGTTCCGAGCCTTATACTCCACCCCAACCGCCTTCCTCACAATTAACAACCACAACTCAGATCGCTTTCACATCAAGAAAGGCACCAGACAAGGCTGTCCTCTCTCCCCCCTACTTTTCAACTTAGCACTTGACCCCCTACTTAGACACCTCAGACAAAACCCACTATTTCAAGGACTCACAACAAAACACTCATGCCACAAAATTGTAGCCTTCGCAGACGACATTTTATTATTCACCGGCAACCCCAAACAAGACATCCCAATAATCCTTGAGACTATCAATAGATACACAACCTTCACAGGCCTAAAAATTAATTATGACAAATCGGAAGCCATAAAGCTAAGGCATACCACCACCTCTGACTGGACACAGAACTTCCCTTTCAAAAGAGCCCAACATCACATTACATACCTGGGGATCAAATTCACAGGCCATCACGCTGATACATACAAACTGAATATCACCCAAACCATTCTAGACCTCCAACATGAATTAAATAAATGGAAAACAGCGAGTCTAACCTTCCTAGGTAGAGCATATCTCATAAAAATGATATATTTCCCCATGCTATTGTATAAAATCCAGATGCTGCCCTACTACCTTAAACAAAAAGACCTCAAACTAGCAAACAAGATATTCAGAGAATTCATATGGACAAATAAAAGACCCAGAATTGCCATGTACAAACTCCAACAAACGAAAACCAACGGGGGCATTAATTTCCCAAATTTACACAACTACAATATGGCCGCCCTTCTACGTCATGTGGGAGACTGGACTTACAATACTAACACATATAGCAACTTAGAACTAGAACATACCCTCATGGAAGCAAAAAACCTTACCTTTCTCCTCCATCTACCACCAAATGAATTAACAACTACCCAAAAAAATAACCCACTATTTATCCATACCTATAAAGCCTGGCGGACAATTAGACACAAACACAAAACTACTCAACATCTCTCCCTATACTTACCCTGGACAGGAAACACAAACTTCCCCAGCGGCCTAATGACTAACATCTATACCAAATGGAAACAAGAAGGACTTCACTGTATTAGAGACATACTTAATAGAAAATTCTCTCTTATGACATTTACTGAAGCAACCACCAAATTTCCCTTTCTCCAAACTCAACATTTCTACTTTATACAAGCCACACACTATGCGAGAGGGGTCTTGAGACAGCTAACAGAACAAGACATTTCTAGCCCTGTAAATCATATATGGAAAGGAGCCAATACCCACCACTCCACAGCATCTATCCACAGACTCATCAGATCAAATTCAACTGACACACACAAAGATACCTCTCTGAGAAAATGGACAGATACCATCCCGAACGCAGATGAACAATACATTCTAAAACTCCATTTACATGCTATGAGATTAACTCCCTCTAGCCAATACCAGATCATGACCCTTCAACTACTACATCAATCTTACCTAACTCCAACACGGAGATTCAAAATGGGACAACTAGACAATCCCAAATGCCTGAGATGCAAAACAGATGAAGGCTCACTAACCCACTGCATTTGGCATTGCCCAATTATCCAACCCCTTTGGACACAAATATACGATTACTGGCATGAATTGACAAAAAAGATATTCATACCAGACATTGAATGGGCTCTTTTCAGTAAAATAAAAGGAGGGCGACAGATCACCAAACCTGACAGAGCACTAGCAGGAAAACTAGCTGCAGCCACCAGAAAAGCCATACTCCAGGAATGGCTATCAGTCACACCACCACCCATAAACCTCGTTAAAAGTAAATTACATTTTCTCTTTCATATGGATTGGCTCGAGGCATCAACCAACAAAACAATCTATACACACAGCTTCTTTGACACATGGACAACCTACATCCTGAACCTCCCCCTTGACGTTAGGCAACTGACAGTTGATACATTCAAGAATACCATATGGTATGATCAAGAGAGCCTCAGAGGCACTAATCCCCTACTACAGGTCATAACGACCCCAAGATGAGTCCTCGCTGCCTCCCAGGATCCAAAACACAACGGAAACAGGTACCCCAAACAGCTCCCCCCCAGAACCGGTGAACTGAAATGTATATAGTTTACATTGACTTTACTTGTTTGTTTATATCTGTCAATCGGACCCTCCACCCTATCTTATTTTGGTAACTTGGCTCACCTAAGCGTGAAACAGCCAACTACCTACCATTCATATATCTGTATATCTACAACAAGCTTACCAATCTAATTGTCTCAAACCACAAAAATACTAAACACCTATGTATAACAACATGTTTTGATTTCTGTAAAAGATAATATCCTGCATATGTGGAATCCGATTGATTTATCCAAAAATAAATAAAAACAATTTAAAAAAAAAAAAAAAAACAGAGATTTTCAGGATGATGATGAAGAACTGGTTCCTGTCTGAGGCCAGGGCCGCCATCAGGGGGGCACAGGGGGTACTGTTGTGCCGGGCCCAGACAATATCCTCGCTTTAAAGGGGGCCCGGCCGTGATACAGTTTTTTTTTAGCTCGGGCCCCCTTTAAAGAACTCCCGGCCCTGTCATTGGTGGCCAGTGGGAAATTTGATTGGTTGCGCCCCGTGCGTCCGTACGCACGGGGCGCAACCATATGAAAGGTGCAGATCAGCAGGGAGCCGGCACAGATCGTGAAGACGCGGAAGAGGAAGGTGAGCTGAAGGAAGCCGTATGGGAGCTGGAGGGAGTCCCTGGGTGTGGGGGGGCTGGACGAAGTCGCTGTGGGGGAGCTGGAGGAAGCCGCTGGGAGGGAGCTGGAGAGAGTCACTGGGTGTTGGGGGTGGGGCTGGAGGAAGTCGCTGTTGGGGGGGAGCTCGAGGAAGTTGCTGGGGGGGGCTGGAGGAAGCCGCTGTTGGGGGGGGGGAGCTGGAGGAAGTAGCTGTTGGGGGGGGGCTCGAGGAAGTTGCTGGGGGGGGCTGGAGGAAGCCGCTGTTGGGGGGGAGCTGGAGGAAGTAGCTGTTGGGGGGGGCTCGAGGAAGTTGCTGGGGGGGGCTCGAGGAAGCCGCTGTTGGGGGGGAGCTGGAGGAAGTAGCTGGGGGGGCTGGAGGAAGCCGCTGTTGGGGGGGAGCTCGAGGAAGTTGCTGGGGGGGAGCTCGAGGAAGTTTCTGGAGGGGGCTGGAGGAAGCCGCTGTTGGGGGGGAAGCTCAAGGAAGTTGCTGGGGGGGCTGGAGGCAGTCGCTGGTGGGGAGGGAGCTGAAGGAAGTCGCTGGTGGGGGGGCTTGAGGATGCTGGGGGAGCTGTGCAGATGTTGGGGCACATATCAAGAGGGGGGAACCGCAGGAAGTCACTGGGGGGGAGCTGGAGGATGCTGGTGGGAGCAGGGGGGGAGCCGGAGGATGTTTGGGCAGGTGGGAGCTGGAGGATAGTGGGAAGCACGCTGGGGGGGGAGCTGGAGGATGCTGAGGGGGAGGAGCTGGAGGACAAGGGAGGGGGGTTAACTGGAGGATGCTGGGGAGATGCTGGCTACTAATGTTTTAGGGGGCCCCGGGCTACCACTGTTTTAGGGGGCCCTGGCTACCAATGTCTGTGTGTCCTTTTTACTGATGGGAGGGGCCATTGGGGGGCAGGACATGGGTGGAGGGGGGCCCAGAAAATTTTCTTGTGATGGGCCCAGTGATTTCTGATGGCAGCCCTGTCTGAGGCAACTTGGAGGACTCCTTGGCCACCATGGATGAATTCTAAATCTTCTTCTGCCAAATCTTCCCTGATCATCCTCAAAACCTTGGCAAGCAGATGAAAAGAAGGCAGTGCATCCACTGCATAAAAGCCAGCACTTATCATCAGAAGAGGATCAAGCAGCTTCCTGAAGGCATGCCTGACAATTTTTTTACTCTTCAAAGGTGGATTGTCACAGGAAAACACCTAGGTGCGTGTCTGTCATCTTAGTTGTGCCTAGATAAGGTGCTGAAACAATAAATAAAAAATATTCACAGGACACAAAGGAAGCACTCACTTACTTAAAAATCTCACCCACTTGAATCTGAATCAGAGCATGAATGTAAGCGTGACCATGAGTGTGTATGCCTAGAACTCATGGCCTGAAGAAAAAACAGCATAAGTAACCACTTGAGAAAGCTGGAGGGTAAAACAAATGAGGCTATACCAACCTCATGCCAAAAAAACCCTAATGCATTGTGTGAGTTCCACTCCATCTTGCTGCACACCAGAAGTGTGGCTTACTGCAAAGACATGGCACCATGTTCATTGCCCCTCTGCTAATTGTTATTGACAACATTATGCTAAGGCTTCAAGCTGCAGAGAGGCTGAGCCCTACTTGGAAACAATGGGGGGAGTAGTTTATTCCAGCATCAAGGGACAGGAAAAAGAACACATGAAGGGTAATTTAGGGGAGACCTTTTTGTATAGCTTTTTATATATTCTTTATTTTTGCATTTCAACTTTAAGGAGGGGATACAGAAAGAAAGAGGGAGGGGGGAAGGGGAGGGGGTTGCATTGAACATTAACATTCATATTCATATTAATCCTAGACTAACAGCAGGTTCTTGCTACTCTATGGTGTTGTCTTCTGGTCAGTTGTTGTAATACAGCCTTATAAAAATTCTTAACACATAAATTAACAGAGGTGATCTTGTTAAGCAGTTATAGAGGTTTTTAGAGTAAGAAAGGGTGTCTTAGTGCATGTTGTTGGGGGGGGGTATGTGGTTCCTTGATACCTTATTGGTCTATTTTTTTCAGAAATTCTAACCATGGTGACCAATTTCTACGGTAAGTATGACTATTGTTGTGTATTAGTAGAGATAACTCTTCCATTTTCCTGATTTCTTCTATTTTTGTTAGCCATTCTTTGATTGTTGGGGCCTTTTTGTATAGCTTTTAAATTTTTTGTCCTTCTATGTGGCATGAGGAGTTAACCCATGCGTGCCCACTGCCATGTAGAAGGACTAGGAAACCAGTGTTATGCCCAACCACTATTGAGTGATGACACCAGCAGAACATTCACAGAGCATTTTGTTTTCCCTTAGGGATGCCACCATCCACCTGTTTGGAGTCCAGGCAGGGGGGCAGTGATGTCAGGGGTGGAATGATGATGTCATGGTGTGACTCCCCTTGATTGACACTGCAATTGGTCATTTTCTGAATGCAGGTCAATCAAGGGGAGTCATGTCTGGATTTTCTAATTTGGAAAACTGAGCAGGCAGTTTTGACCCTGAGAGCCCTTCTGAAACCAGGTCAAAACAGGACGCTTTAAGAAGCGCACCATCTCGCACACTACTTTCAATACATATTAAGCAGACGGTTACACGTGTATTATATTCTGATTTGACAAAGACATATACAAGCACTCTCATGTCAGCTCACACGGATTTTTTGGTGAGTTTTTTTGCAATGCTTCTGCAGTGCTTTGAGCCCAACATAAATTTGGCAACATCATGTAAACAATAATATATACTCCATGATTTAACAATAGCCCCAGCAACAACTGAGTGACACACAGTAGTACAACCTGTAGCCCCACATTAACTTTGGGGTATTTTACATCTGCCACAACTTTACTTCTATTTAACAATAAAACGTTACTGGGTTGTAAGTAGCACTTAAATGGCGCTACCTTATTTGCGTCAAAATGAAATTGAATATATATGTCAGATTTTACCTCCATAAAGAAAGTAGTGTAACATATGTCCCGTCCGCAACTACTAACACTATCCCAGCCGAGCATGTACAATAATTGACGAACGACAAGTAAACGATGATCAAATCGCCATACCAAAAGTCAGGCACAATTTCTTCTCCGGTGAGCCAATAGGAACTGATGTGGAAGATAGCCCCTCCTTCTTCTCGCAACACAGTTGCTACTAGCAACCTAACGCTGGCCTCATAGCTGCTCTGTGAAGTGTTGGTCGTCTCAGCTGTAGGTAAGTTATGGCGGTATGCGGATTTGAGCCCGGGCTGGTGTATTACTCGCACCTTGCTGGAGGATGACCAAACAAGCAGGACGCCCGACTGTTCGGCTTAGTTATCCGGCTGTTCTGCTTAGTTAAAGGTTTTCTGCCAACAATGAGGGCACCTGGCAGCTTTCGTTTAGTCAGTGCCCTTTCAAATTTCGTTCCTGACAACATAGGCGTTCCTAAATTGTGGGGCTGCCCCCTCGTCCGGTCAGTGTGTAGGTTGGGGTGCTGAAAGCAGAAGGAAAGGTAAAATTACAGAGGGGAGCCAAGTTGTTAGGCACCTGCCCCTTCCCCTGATATAGTCGCTTATTTCTGACTGACTCTGCTAATGTCTGTACTGGGCATGCGCAGAGGATGATAACTATAGAGGCAAGGAAAGGACCCGGGACAGGGTACTGGCTCCTATATGTTTCCAGTGTCCCAGGTATCCCCTGCGCATGTGCAGTATAGGAATCGGCAATACCGCCCATAAACTCGCTCAAGCACAGAGGATAAGTACACGCTGGTGAGTATATCAAAGAAGAGTATTTCAGAGAAGAGTACTGCTGGGCCAGGGGCAGAATTAAGCAACTGGAATCACTAAATGGTGCCTTACAATGCAACAGGCATTGGCACCTGTGTGCTCTCCTACACACTCCTAGAAGCCTAACCTGAAGGGTAAGGTTTGGAGGTAACAGTTTACTATTTAATCTGAAAAGGAATTGACCAACTTGAAGGGGCCTTACATAGAAAAAACCACAAACTTAAGGTGGCCATACATGGGAAGATTATAGCTGCTGATTCAGCTTCTACGGCAGCTTATCTGCTCATGTGTGGGGCACTCCAACAGCAGTACCTGACAAATATCTGGCCGAAAATCAGTCGGACAGGTTTAAAAATCTCCAACAGCCCAAAGAGTCTTTGTGATCCAATCATTTGGCCTTAGCAAATAAGTCCAATATTGCCCACGTTAAGGTGGTCATATCAGGGAGTAATACACCCGTTTTGCGACCTCGCCAAACATGAGGATTCTTCAATGTAACTACACTGTTGTGGCTAGAGATGTGGGGCACAAATCAAAGACAGGAAGCTAAGGGATACATAGCAGGGAACTACCACTCCCAGTACACATACTCCCCAGAATCCGTTGGCTATAGTGGAACGCTAAGAGTTCTAGCAGAGGAATAACCTGAGCCTGGATTGCAGAGGAATAACCTGAGCCCGTTGGGCTGTAATTAGCATTGTGTGTCTCCTAGAAACAAGCTTCTGTATGTCACACAAGACTGGGACAGCCACAGTTTTTAAACTGAATATTTTGTTTATAATCCTATAGTCTTGTACTTCAGTTCTTTAAAAAAAAAAAACAGTCATCTTTGACTTAAAATCACTCACATTATTGAAATAAATCTGACCAAAGAGTCTGCATCCATAAGTGCTGTAACTTTGTTTGATAATGTGATACAATACATGGGCTGTTTGAAGGTTCCACTAAAGGAACACAAAGGTTTGGTCAGATTTTTGACATGTTGACTTTTGGATGGAAGCTGAAAGATGAAGATAAATGGAGCTGCGGAAGGGAGCAGAAATCTTCTGTTCCATAAACAAGGCTAAGGAAGGAATGGTCAATGATAACACAATAGAACTACAGATATACATTGCAGACAACAAATTCTCTCTTTTACCTGGGTAATATAGCAAAAAAATAAAATAAAAGTAACACCAAGAAAATGAAAGTGTTTTAAAACAATTAAAATATAATTCTCTGTTGCCCTGCACTGGTAAAACTAATGTGTTGCTGTGTAGCCATGGGGGCAGCCATTCCAACTAAAAAAAAAAAAAAGACAAAAAACACAGGTTAAATAGCAGATAAACGTTGTACAATACAATGGGACACAGAGCATACCTGTTATCTGCTAACAGGTAAGCTTTGTAGAACACAATGGGATACAGAGCATATCTGCTATTTAACCTGTGCCATTAAGCTTTATTTTACCTGCCCCCCATAGCTAAACAGCAGCTTATTGAAATATTTTATTTTCTTTTTTTCTATAGGGATGTCAGACATAGCTAAAGACAAGGCAGCTCGTCTCCTGAAGAAAAGGGGAAGTATATCATCGCTGGGTAGCCATGATGTGAAACCAAGAGGCAGCTTCAGCAAAACCAAAGAGTAAGGTCTACAAGTTAAGAAATGTTAGTAATATGTGCATGTGTTCCTAGAAATACCTGCAAAGTTTAACTTGAACTGCATTTTACAAAGACTATATAAAAGATAAAACTGATGTTGGTAAAACAGGGAAAATGTGGTAATGTTCATTCATTCCCCCAGCTAGTCATAAGAGGATTAAAAAGCTAAAGCGAAAACCAACACATTAATGAATCCATTTTCCCCAGGTGTTACTGTTTATTAAAATACATTAATTATATTAGTAATTAGCGCCTGAAGATATTGGAGTCAGTTATTGGTTTAACATTTGACAATGCATAATACAGCTTATAGGACACAGATATCTAGAATAAATGTATCGGGGAGAGTTGGCAGAATGTGGTATGATAGTGTACATCCACTTCAGATTGGTAATACAATTGTATATTGAACAAGAGTAAAGAATGTAGGAACCATAGATTCTGTACTTTTATTAAATGTGTACAGTGTACTAGTTAATATTTACATTCATACTGCAAACTTTCATGTAACTCAGATCAGTTTTTAACAATACTTACTTAACAGTCAAATACAAATTTACACCGTTTATTACAACTGTGATCAAACTCTAGGTTGCATAATACCTATGTAATTATGTTAGACATTTTGGAAATCATTTTTGTATGTGACTTACAGGTATGGGACCCGTTATCCGTAAACCCATTATCCTGAAAGTTCAGAATTACGGAAAGGCTATAGACTTCATTATAAGCAAATAATTTTGATTTTTGAAAATGATTTCCTTTTTCCTCTGTACTAATAAAACAGTACCTTGTATTTGATCCCAGCTAAGATATAATTGATCCTTATTGGAGGCAAAACAAGCCTTTTGGGTTTATTCAATATTTACGGTATGGAGATCCAAATTAGGGGAAGATCCCTTATCTGGAAAACCCCAGGTCCCGAGTATTCTGGATAACAGGTCCCATACCTGTACCAGCTAAATCTGTCCATGTTCTGCTGAATTGCCAATATTGGTATATTATGAATCACTTTCATTGGAAAATATGTAATGAAACCAGAAAAGGAGGCTACGGCAATGTGAATATATTAGGTCAGTGCAAAATAAACAAAAATCCATATTCTCATTTATTTTTAGCTCTGTGAGCACAGTATCTTACATAGACGAACCGGGCCACCATGATGACATTCAGCGCCCTGCGATCCTGATGGAAAACACTTATCAGACAGGTAATATTATTGTTTGTAGCTGAAAAATTTTATATTTTTGCAAAAGACATAGCTTACATTTGAGCATCCAATTCTGCACTTTCTCATCCTTGAGAATTACTACTTTCATACACACAGTACTTTTTTCATCCACAGTGGTAACAAAACATTTACAATGTCCTTTGTGTAAAACAACTTCTTACAGAGTAAAGCTGGCCATACACGCACCGATAATATCGTACAAGACCCCGTTTCGTATGATATCCGGTGCGTGTTTGGCAAGTCGGCGAGTCGACTGATATTGCAGGAGGCTGTTAAAAGATTTTGATCGGGCGCCATAGAAGGCTTCTGATCAAAATATGCCTTCAAGGCTGAATCGGCAGAAGGAGGTAGAAATCCTATTGTTTCTACCTCCTTATCTGCCATTTCAGCCCTGAACGATTAGTGGCTGATTGTACGATCTTTCACGAGACCGATGGTAGCACGAAAGATCGGAAATCGCCACGTGTGTGGCCACCTTAATATCTGCCTCTCAGCCAGTAAATTTCATACCACTATTACATTAAGCAAGTTTACTGGAGCTGGTTCTTCTTTAGGGCTGTGCTTGTTTATGGTTCCTGTGTGGGATGTTATGCAGCAGTAGAATATTGTTATGGTTCAGAGTTCAAATGGAGAAGCAGACTAGAGGATTGTGAAGGCTGCTTGATAACTTGAAAAAAATGTACTTATTACGTGGTAACAATTAGGAAGGTGTCTTTTGCTCAATCAGATATCAGTAAGATATAAACAAATAAGCATTACTGGCATGTGCAGCTGGAGGCCTGTGGACCCCATCTGTCCTGGGCCTCAGTATACTTATTTGTGTGAAATAATGTTACTCAATAGGTGACATACAAGATGTGAAATGGCCAGTAAAACCATGGTGAAAACTTTCAATTTTAAGATAAAAAATATTTCCTTGTCTATTTCAAGTGCCTTTGTAAAAGTTGTGTATTATCTTGAAATTTAAAAAAATATACATATGCAACTACTGCTTTGCTAATGTGGTAATGATTCCTATACACTACAGGGCCTACAAAACGTTTTCCAGTAGCATCCGTAAATAATATTTTAAAGGATGTCCTTACAAGTTATCTTCAGGAAGAGAAATATGAAGCAGAGCTGTGCAGACAAATGACAAAGACCATCTCTGAGGTAAAACTGCATTTTAATAAAATACATTTTTGGTTCAGTGTCTACAAGATGCTCTTATTTAAATTAGATGGGTTAGTAGTTTGTATTTTCTTTGTTCTAGAATTTTTATTTAGGGCTGTAAAGTCATCTTTCTGCCTTGCGTTTAGAAATGTTTTTATATAGGTTTAAATCAGGGTAACAAAACTCACAAGTCATCAGAGCGTGTTAGCAGTATATGGCATTAGACAGGGTCAGACAGGAAAGGGTCAAATCCAGAGAATTAGGCAGTAATACAGTGTGCCCGAAATTAAAATAAAGTGTTAAAATATGCAGGTTTTCTTGCAATGCTCTAGTCAAGTGAAATGAGAAGACAGGGTTATTAAGACAGATTAGCCCCTGTATATCAACAAAGTTATTAAATTCCCATTTAATGTCATACTAGGTACAAAGTCTGCATAAAGTGCCTATCTGGAAGGATAGGGTGTTTGGCTACTGACAAACAGTTAGTGGCCCATACAACATATTTAGATGTGTTAAAAATAAAGTAGAACTATGCTTTGTTTGTGTGCTCTGTGAATCCTTTGATCCCAGGAGGTGGCCCTTAATTCTTAAAATGGCAGTTTTCTATTTAGGATCACCCAATAGCACATACTACTAAAAAAGTATATTCTTATGAAAATGGTTTATTTAGATGAAGCAGGGTTTTATTTATGAGCTTGTTTATGCAGTATATTTTTATACAGACCTACATTGTTTGGGGGTATAGTTTTCCATTAAGGATTCTAAAAATCATTTAAACATTACTAAAAAAAAGAAGTGGATGGAAAAAGTATGGATTTATTCTAGCTTCCGTAACATAAAATACTGTTATATTTATACAGGGAAAAGCAAGTTAGAAATGAAGTGCTTGTGTAGAAAGCATGTTATAGGTTTTAGCTTTGCCATTTTTCAAAATCTCCAGATAACAATACCCATATATATATTTGAATATATTGTTATTTGTGTTGTTAGAGGCAATGCCAGTACCATGCAGACATAAGTGAAACTTCATGTTACAATTTTACATGTGTTCTTTGCAGGTTATTAAAGCACGAGTAAAAGATCTGATGATCCCCAGGTATAAGATTATTGTGCTGATTTACATTGGCCAACTGAATGACCAAAGCATGCGTGTTGGAAGCAGATGCATCTGGGACCCAGCAAATGACACTTTTTCCTCCTACTCGTTCAAGAATAGCTCTCTGTTTGCACTTGCAAATGTCTATGGGGTGTACTATGAATAACACACGCAAATTAATTATATCCAATACTTTTAACAAATCTTAAGTATAGCAACTTGCAGGAACACTGAACCAAACTATATTCCTTCCCCCGGCAGCTGTGGCCAGCAACTTCCCAGATACTACATGGCAGATGACTGAGTCCCTGGCTTACAGGGTTTTACAGTTCTGCTGGATATTTTGCATTAAGACTAGAACATGAGCATCCGCTGATCTGCTTGTTAAAGGGTAGTTCACTTTTAATATAATGTAGACTATGACGTTCCAAGACAATTTGCATTTCATCTTCATTTTTTTGTGGTTGTTAAATTGTATAGTTTTTGGTTCAGAAGATCTACAGTTAGGAATTTCAGCAACTATCTGAATGACAGACTGGAAGATGAATATAAGAGTACCTGAATAGAATGATGAGTAATAAATAGTAACAATAATAATACAGTTGTAGCCTCACAAAGCAATATATTTTGATTACCAGGATCACTGGAGGCAGAAGGCTAATTAAAAAGTTGTTAAGAGTAGGTGATTCTAAAACATACTAAAAGTTAATGTAAAGGTGAACTACCCATTTGAGCTTAACCTTTGACAGTGTTCTTTTTTGTGCATTTCTGCATCACCCCTAACCAGCAATGTGCCCAATGTACTTACTGAAATGTTATTTATATGTACTTTTTCTATGATGCTGTAGACACTGGTATTCTAATATAATGTACAGCTGGTATTTATTTTCTGTTCTGCAGATTTTCATTTTAAAATTCAAACAGTTACCTATCTGTTAGGGTCCCAGAGCCAGTAAGACTAATTGTAGAGTGTTTAGATAAAATAATTGAAAAAATATTATAACTGGAAGAGGTAATGCAATAAAGTCTAAAGCTGGCCATACACGTGGCGATCTCACGATGTTTCGTACGACCGTCGGTCGCACGAAACATCGTCAGATCCGCCACACACCATTCAGGGCTGAATCGGCAGGTAAGGAGGTAGAAACAATAGGATTTCTACCTCCTTCTGCCGATTCAGCTCTGAAGGGAGAATTTTGGTCAGGCGCCTTCTATGGCGCCCGATCAAAATTTTCTAACTTGGCCGATCGGCGAGCCAACCGATTTCAGCAGCTTCCTGCGATATCGGTCGGCTCGCTGACATGCCATACACGCACCGATTATCGTACGAAACGAGGTTTCGTACGATAATATCGGTGCGTGTATGGCCACCTTAAGAGTTTGCACCGTCTAGTACACCATAGCAACCATTCAGTATGTAGCATTAACTGGTAACGTGTTTTAAAGCAGACATCAAAGTGCTGTGGATTACTAGACCATTAGTGCAAATGTTGCTACATTAAATAATAACAGACTTGGCTCACAGTGAATCTCATTTGTAATTGTTGGGCATTGCTCCATTGTAAATTCCAAGGTAGGGAAAGACATAATGCAGAGTATAACAAATAAAAAGGAAAAATGTGACCAGTTGTCTCAGATTATCATTTTATATATCATAATAAAAGGTAAAGTTAAAATTCTAAATCAAAATGTGAGTTTAGAGCTGAATACATAACTCCCCTCCACATGTTCTATTCATTCCTATGGAATTTTTAGAAGTGGGTGAAAGTTACCCAAAGATAAAAACACTTCTTAATATCCCATGGGAATGAGTAGAACATTGTTTTTATGTATTAAGCTAACCTTTTTTCATAAATCTGCTCCAAAATGTTTTATTAAGCTGTATTTATTTGTCAATTAAAGTGGAACTGCTGCTATTATATAGAATACACTGAAATGTAGAGGATGCTGAATAATTATTTTTCACAAATAGTTGTCTTATGTTTAAAGGAACAGTAACACCAAAAAATGAAAGTGTATAAAAGTAACTAAAATATAATGTGCTGCTGCCCTGCACTGGTTGTGTGTTTACTTCTGAAAGTCTACTATTATTTATATAAATAAGCTGCTATGTAGCCATGGAGGCAGTCATTCAAAGGAGAACAGCCACATAGCAGATAACAGATAAAACACTATTGTATTCTACAGAACTTATCTGTTATCTGCTATGTAACCTGTGCCTTTTCTCCTTTTTTCCAGCTTGAATGGCTGCCCCCGTGGCTACACAGCAGCTTATTATATAAATTATAGTAGTGTTACTGTAGCAAACACACCAGTTTTACCAGTGCAGGGCAACAGTGCATTATATTTTTATTACTTTAAAGGCACAGTAACACAAAAAAATTACATTATAAATATCACTTCTATAGATTTTAATAAGCATATCTATATTATAGAAATGGCAAAATTATAAACAGATTTAAAATAAATAGCATTACCAGGCTCAGGCAGCAGGTCTCTTCCAACTCTAACGTATTTCCGGGCAGCTCCCCCCTCCTTCCCCTCCCTCCCCTCCCTGTGCAAGCTCAGCCAGAGCGCTCCGATCACACAGGCTACGAAACACAGCATGAGATAAGAAGACCTCCGTCACCCTTCCCTCTCCCTGATCGGGCAAGAAAATAAAGCCATTAATCACTGGCAAGGCAGATTCTGAAAGCGAAGCGATGCGGGGAAATGAACTTCCGGTTTAAAGCGGATGCCAAGCAGTCGCCGTATCGCCGTTTTCACTGTGTCCTATGAATCACTGGTAATGTTATTTATTCAATGCCCAGTTATAATATTGCAGTTTCCATATGGTATGTGTGTTAAATAAAGTGTCTAGAAGGGATATTTGAAATAATAAATTTTGGTGTTACTGTTCCTTTAAAGCTCTTTCATTTTTTGGTGTTACTGTTCCTGTTTATAGATAATGATGATGATAGATAATTGCTGTCAGATAAGAGGAAACCTGTCTGTGACTCACAGATTCAATGTGTTGTGTGCAGACAGTAGCATAACTATGGCCAACCAAACCCCACCTCTTCAGGTGACCTTGCTTAGCTGCACACATTCAGCATCCCCTGCCACCCTCCTGTCCCTGGTAGGTAGTCTGTCGACTATAGCAAACTTTGTTGCAGTTCTGAAGGGGACTACAATAAAGCGAGTCTGCTTTATTGTAGAGTCCCCTTCAGAACTGCAACAAAGTTTTCTGTAGTCGACAGACAGCCTACCAGGGACAGGGGGTGGTGGAATGTGTGCAGTCCAGGCCCCCCTGCAGCCACAGGGTCTGCTGTATTGAAGTTATGCCACTGGTTTCAGCTGCAAATAAAGTTGAACAACCCACAGTTAAATCTTTAAATGTAGTAACCCCTGTAAGAAAATATAATACAAACTATTTGTAAAACAGACATACCCACCCACACACACATACATAAATTTATATATCTCCACTTGCAACACTTATGGGCTAAATTGAATAAACTTGCAAATGATATGGTTGCTTACTTTTTGAATAAAAAAAATTGGAATTGAAAATATACCTTGACTTTGCCTATGACAACTCCCATTAACTTCTATAGAACTCGCAATCTTTTACATGGCAAATTTTTACATTCGAATTTTCAACTCAAATTCAAGTTTTTTAAGCCCAAAAAAACTCAAAAAATATTGATCGTTGATAAATCACCCCCTTAAGTATTTGCGAAGATGCCAAATCCATGTAAGAAGCATAGCATTTGCAAATGATTCACTCTCACTGGATTTTTTTATATCCAAAAGCATTTTATGTTGAAGAGCTTTTGATTATGGAAAAGCCCAGTAAGTGTGAATCATTTACAATTGCTATTTATATATATTCTCACATATGTGGTATTACTATCTGTGTGGAATCAAAGCCCCGCCCAGTGATGTAACACTCCGCCCCCCTGCCTGGAGTTACAGAAGGAGATAATCATATATAATGTTGACAGGTCCTACTTTACAACAAAAGTAGCACAATGGAATTCACTACTAATACTTTTTATTATAACATATACAGGTTTAAACTGATTTGGAAATAAAATGCAAACTTTCACTTTTACTATTTAGTATTTTACTAGACTTTATGCTAACAATAAAAGGCAAATCTTTCTGCAAATGTGCATGAAACATTTTGGTAAGGGAGGGTAGGGGTACAATGGTCCCAACTTTTTCTGGAGGAGTATGCTGGGAGGTTGACGTTAGCAAGAGAGTCTTACTTCAGCTTTCCTGGAAATAGAAGCTGCCATGCTACATGAGAGGAAACACAGACCATATGATTGGAACTAGGACTGTGATTGGTTAAAGCCTATTTAGCATAAAGAGCTTAAGTCTTTTTTCTTGCAGCCATTTTTACAGCAGGCTGTTGTTAACAGCTCGTTCAAGTCCCTTCTCTCTTGAACAGATTTTCTCTCTGTATCCCACAGTTCTCCCAGTGATTCTGTCTTCTGAAAAACCTCATCTTCTTGGGAGCTGGCTTTTTGTAGACGGTACTCCAAAGGTGTTAGTTCCATCTCACCATTATGCCAAGACAAGTAACTGTCCATGTCTGCAGAAAGATAAAATAATGTGAATTAACATGATATCCAATGCTGTTTTCATAGTGGATGTTTTTGTCAGATAGTGACCTGTGTAACAATGTGTTCCCGTAGGACCCAAAGCGCAAATATGCGCTTTGGGTCCTACGGGAGAAAAGCGCTTTACAAATGTTTGTTGTTGTTGTTGTAATGTCTTTATTCAGATAGTTGTGCCACATGTACCCGACTGTACATCATGTAAAGGTCTACTATAGCTCACTGTATCTCTAGTCCTCCATAGTATGTTCCCACCTGCCTTTACACATCGTGCCTGTAAACAATACGTCCTACATGGTATAGGAGATAATAAAAGCTGTACTATTTTCCCCACAGTTAAAGGGGAACCCAGTAAATGTATACATCGGGAACTGCTTTAAATGGCACATTGTACAGTGCATGTAGTACAATAGCTCCTACTCTGTATTGTGTGAGAATAACCTCCACTGCAGAAGTTGCAGATATTTTTGCCAGATTCACAGTAGAGGACATAATGTTCTTTTGTAAATTCCCCATGAGTTGACAGCTCTGGTGCACATTGGGCTCCAAATGTGCTTACATTAAAGCCAACACAATCTGGGGTTATCTGTGTTCATCATACTGGGGCAGATTTAAAAACAATGACAAAAATATGGGGGTAGCTGAAGTAAAACAGGAGATATATTTTGCTTATTGAGTTTATTGTACCCCATTATATCAGCTCTGACCCTTGTGACTGCAGCAAAACGGTTATCCTCCTTACGTGGCAGAAGCAGCTTAAATAAGAGATTCATGATTTTATAAAGTCTGTTTATTTTACATTTTGTACTGTTCTACATGCACTCTCTCTAAAATACAGGTATGGGACCTGTTATCCAGAATGCTTACAGAAAGGATCTTTCCGTATTTCAGGGTCGGACTGGGCCGCCGGGACACCGGGAAAAATCCCGGTGGGCCCCGGCGGCCCAGGCCGACCTTTGCTGGCGCTCCCCCTTCTGACTGTTCCTCCCCTGACGCGTTCAATTCATACGCACTTGGGGAGGTTGTCAGGTGGGGGGGTTAGGGGCCCCTGGGGGGGGTAGGGGACACGGCTGGCTGGGGCACCTGCAGGTCCCCTGGGGCGGGAGCCCCGGTGGGCCCTGCACCCCCCAGTCCGACCCTGATTTGGATCACCATACATTAAAGGAACTGTTCAGTGTAAAAATGAAACTGGGTTAAATGGACTGACTGCACAAAATAAAAAATAATTCTAAAATAGTTAGTTAGGCAAAAATGTAATCTATAGGCTAGAGGCTAGAGTGAGCAGATGCCAGAACACTACTTCCTGCTTTCAGCTCTCTAACCTCTTAGTTACTCAGTGACTAAGTCACTGACATTAATATGGATTTATGCAGCTCAGTTGGGATCAAGTACAAGGTTCTGTTTTATTAGTACAGGAGAAAAGGAAAACATTTGTTAAAACTTGAATTATTTGTTTAAAATGGGATCTATAGAAGATGGCTTTCCCGTAACTCAGAGCTTTTTAGATAACAGGTTTCTGGATAACGGATCGTATACGTTTATATACTCAAATAGGTATTTTCTGTGTGTAAAAGCTTTTACTATATAGAATTCAATACAGATGTAACCCAGTACAGGTATGGTTCCTGTTATCCAAAATGCTCGGAACCTGGGGTTTTCTGGGTAAGAGGTATTTATGTAATTTGGATCTCTATACTTTAAATCTACTAAGAAATCATTCAAACATTAATTAAACCCAATAGGATTGTTTTGCTACCAATGAGGATTCATTATATCTTAGTGTGGATCAAGTACAAGGTACTGTTTTATTATACAGGGAAAAAGGAAATAATTTTGAATTATTTTGAATAGAAATTTGAATTATTTGAATAAAGTGGAGTCTGTGGAAGATCAGAGCTTTTCGGGTAACTGATCCCATACCTGTGTAAAGGTGTGTATAAGTTAATTACAGTGGAGTTATTAGCTCTTAGTGCCACCCTCTTCAGTTATAGTGGCCATCATGACTGCATTTAATATCTTGCTAATGTGCCACCTGAAATGGTATGACTGGTGCTAACTAGGCTAACACTGGGGACCTTGCATGTACACATATTAGTTGGAGAAGTTATAGTTCAGGGGGCATTTCTGTATGGCTTGCTGGGACTCATACTGGACCAATCGCTTCTCTTTTCTTCTTACTTTCATTACAACTATATCTCATATACTCGTATACTAATTCCCTGACTAAATTGGCACAAGGCCTGTTTGGTAACTTTAATGTGTCACACGTTAAATCTTACAAATTGCATTTCATGTATATGTGCAAATTAGATAAAGCATCAAGGCTGAAGCAGAACCTACTAGGGGAACAAATTATACCCTGCAGTTCCTTCAGTCTCAGTTATCACACAGAAGGGAAACTGTGTTAGACTGAAACAAGCAAGAAAACCAAACTTACCAGCAGTGTCTTGGGGTAACTCAGGCAGAAGTCTTCTCCATCTGGAGCCTCCGCATGTGTAGATAACTGCCCTAATGAATTCTCTGCCGCAGAGCTTGACAAACTGATTGTCGCTCCTTACTTCTGCAGCCACTATTAGCACAGTGAGCAGCACCAGGCACAAAGGTGAAACCTTCATATTGGTCAGAAACAGTGGCTACACAGCAGGGCGGGTTTGTCTGGACCACTGACAAGCTGCGAGATGGGGAAAGGAAACAACCTGTGGCCAATTTATACAGAAACACCTGTACTGTGATTGGTTAGAGACTGATGTGTTCAATATTGTCCATTATGTTCAATGATGCATATTTATACATTCCTCACGTTGCGTGTAATTTAGAATTTCCTTGCTAGTTAAGGCCATAGAGTCATTAAACAGCTCTTAACAGATTTTAACAGCTGGGAGAGATTTTAAGATACCATCATCTCAACAATGTGCAAACAATAAAAAAGGTTTATTTTTTTCCTGTAGAGCCTATGAGCATATCCAGTGTATATTCTTTTAGTAGCACTGTATGCTTCTAATGTGGAAAACCCCAGTGTTATTGTGACTTATTTCACCATTACTGTATATAAAACTCCACACATTTCTTAGGAAACGGTTTTCTGTAGAAATGACCTATTACTGCCACATAACTGGGGGACAGATGCCATCCAAATTGATGCCGAGCAAGAGAGCTTGAAGAGGCCTCAGCCAGCACATACCACCATGTCACCCTCTTTATATAATAACTAGGTAAAAATATATAAGGGGACCATACAATAAACTCCCTGATGCTTTATTCACCATTAGGACCTTCCCAAAGACCTGAAGGGAATATTTGAAAGAGTTTGTTACAGGTTATGACATTCTCTCCCAGAAGTGGCTGTACTGGCAGATACATTAGATAGTGTCAAGAAAGGGTTGTATATATTTTTAGAAAGTAAAAATTTAGTATATTAAAATATATCTATTCCTAGACCCACTCTGACATGAAAGAGGTAAGCACAAGCCTCAGGCAGCAGCAGCAACTGGAACTGCCCTGCTCAAAAAAAGGGGTTATGCCTGTTGTACCTTATAATTTCCCCTTGTTGTACCAGTTCTGAGGAAGCTTAGAGAAATTGCCCTAATTGCTCCCTATTGTTATTGCTCCAATGTATAAGCAGCTGTATGGAGCAACATGCAAGACACAGAGCTGAACATGAGTATATACTGTATCTAACAAATTTATAAGAAAAGCAGGTTACTTCTGCCAAATGTAACTCATCCTTAGCATTACAGGGCAGTTTCACTTACCCAGACACAGTGTACAAAGTTGTTAATCGTACACAGTTGTGCCAAATATTTTCATAGTGTGCCTGTCCTGACCCAATTCCTTAGCTGTAAGCGTGCTGCTTTTATTGACACAGGGCGCTGAGGGAGACCAGGGCGCCTGGTCGGGAGCTCCAGGGTTCATACTGTCACAGCAGCACTTAATTCGGAAGAGAAGGCTGGAGGGTCTGATCAGCACTGAGCACAACTACACAGAAGTGCACAGATCTCATTTGAATGGAACTCACTATGGTGAAAAGCCGGTGGGATGGCAATCCGGGGAGATTAGTCGCTTGAGACACAGGAGATTTGTCGCGAGCGGCTAATCTCCCCGTGTGCCAGAGCCCTAACTCCCCTCCCTAATTACAATCTGCTCACTTGTACTCCATAACCCCAGAATCTAGATTTGTCATCTAGGATGTCATGTTTTGACATCTCAACCATCTCCTGCCCTAAATACCTCTGTTTATTATAACAGAATCAGCACTGCCTAATAAACTTGCTCCTGCCAACACCCATTATCCAAACTGCTACCACCTCCGGCATAAAGTTACAACCAGCGACCTCCAAAGGTGGGCATATTTCAGTCAGAATAGAAAAACTGCAACTCCAAATTTGCACTGGTCTGCTTTACTACCAGCTTCTTCCTAGTTAAATGTAACTCTTATGTTTAATAAAGCCAACCCCATCAAGTCAATCTTCCTTTTGCAACTGAAATCATCCCTTTCTTAATAAAACATGTACTTATAACCTCTATTCTTAAAAAGCCCTCCTATGATTCCTGCAGTCTCTTACCTGTAAACCTTTCTTCCACAACATCCCATAGAAAATCCTCAACTACAAAT
Source organism: Xenopus tropicalis (assembly GCF_000004195.4). NCBI lineage: Eukaryota > Metazoa > Chordata > Amphibia > Anura > Pipidae > Xenopus > Xenopus tropicalis. Next base: position 83,799,191 of record NC_030680.2, on the reverse strand, counting down.
CGCCATTCACTTGTTATTAGTGAAAGCCAAAAAACACATCTTGTAACTCCTACAGCTTTCTCTCATCATTCAGTCTCTTGGCCTTCATGACACTGGCCTGTCCTGATTTTCCTCTTACTTTTTAACTTGCTCTTTTAGTGTTTCTTACACTAGGGTATTAACTTTTTCTGGCCCTCTCCATATCACGGATAGCCCTCCCCTCTCCTCGTGGAAGAACCCCTTCCACCAAGCAAATAAATTGCCACCAGTACCACCTACCCGTGTTTCCTTCTCCTCACTTGTCAAGAAGTTTTGTTATGTTTCACTGGTGGTAGCGTGCATGTGCGGTAATGCAGTCCGGGAACCAAGGTTTTTGTCCCAGGGTCTTTTCCTTGTGTGGGGTATTAAGTTCAGGTGAGCGGGGCAGGGTATACCCTGCACGGGCTCTTGGTTATCCCCCATGTTCCCCCATTCAGTGGCCTTCCCAGTGAGCGGTAATGCTGCTGGCGGCCAAGGCAATGAGACTCCTACCTCGGACGGAGATGCAGGAGCAGGAGTCAAACAATTTTTGCTGAACGGAGAGGGTGGCAGAAGGGAATCCTGTCTTCTTTTGGGTATGTATGGAAGGGAGCGGGTTGGAACTACTAGTGCAGGAAGTGGTGCTCTGAGGGAGAGTATTTAGGGAGCGCACTCGCTGTTGGACAAGCACAAGGTTTCTTTAGGGTGACCTGGGATTGTGCCTTAGAGCTTGAAGCCTAGTCATGATTTGTTGCTATTTTTATTTTAGGTCACCAGGTCACAGGCTGCCACCCTCATAAGTCTACTCCCAGGTTGAGTTAAAAAAAAAAAGGGGGGGGGAGACAATCCCTTTCTGAGCTTTACTCTGCTGTTCTGATTACCTCTGGTTTACTTTTAGTGATGAAGCCGGCCAAAGCCAAACTGAGAGAACAAGATGCATTCTCACCAGGACCTAGCATGTCAGCTCATGCCTAGGATGCACCTCTCCCAAACAAGAGGTTATAGCAGGATTGTCTGAATTCAGCAGCAGGAAGTTCAGCTTTTTCCCAGTCTGATGTCCTGTCTTAGATTAAACAGGCAGTTTCTCAAGAGGTTATTGCAGCTACATCCCACCTAGAAATTTACAAGTGGAATCTGACACAATCGAAGAGGATATTCTCGGTGTGGATTCCTCGTCAGAGGATCGACCAGCATTCGATGACGCCATGGTTCCTCCTTTAATCAGGGCTATCAGAAGTACACTAGATTTAGTAGAGGACAGTCAGCAGACCTCATATTCCTTCCTTCCAGGATCCAAGAAGAGGGTGCTGACCTTTCCCTTGCATCAGAAAGTGAACAACTTCATTAAAGGAGAGTGGGAGGAGGCATGTAGAAAGTTAAAGGCTCAGTCTAAATTCTCCAAGCTGTATCCATTTAAGCAGGAAGAGGTGAAAGATTTGTGTTCCATTCCATCAGTGGATGCCCGGTTGTTCATTTAGCAAAAAGTACCTTACTACCGTTAGAGGACGTGGCCACACTAAAAGATCCCATGGATAGGAGAGGGCATTTGTGATTGTAGAAGAAACAGTCAAACCAGCTATAGCTTGCATTTCAGTGGCCAAGGCCATGGAGATCTGGCTGGAGAATCTGGAGTCGGCCATCAGGGAGGGGCAGGAGATGTAAGACATCTTAGAAGGCTTTTCTGAGTTCAGGATAAAAGGAATTCTGGGAATGAATTCCAAACTCTTAAAAAAAATCCCATTTACATGGGTTTATCCTATAGAGTTTGGAATTCATTCCCAGAATTCCTTTTGTTTGCTTTTGTCTGTATGAGGCAGTCTCCTCAACCTTATTTATTTCTGAGTTCAGGATGGGAGCCTCCTTCCTTCTCAATTCTTCTTTGGATATCACCCGGTTAGCCTCTAGATCCCTTATGCTTTAAGAAATGGCAAGACAAGCTTTATGGCTGAGCAGATATAACCACTAAAGCAGCTTTATGTTCTCTACCGTTCCAAGGACAGGTGCACTTTGGGAAAAAATTGGAAGAACTCATTTCCAAAGCTTCTGGGGGAAGAGTAAGTTTATGCTACAAAAGAAGCGCAAACAGCAGATGAAAAAGTTCTTTCGCAGTAGAATCCCATACAGATCTAAGCCTTTTCATACGGAGTCCAGACCTTCCAGATAACTGGTCAGGAGTTTATAATAGCTCCTTTCGGCACTTCGGTTCCAAATCAGCTGCTTCTTTTTTGGCCTCCCGCAAGCCCTTATGAAGAGAAGGGTACCCAGGGGCCAGAGGTAGGGGGAAGGTTACAACATTTTCTGGCTGCCTGGGAAAAATCCACAGAAGACCAGTGGGTCCTGGACATCGTGAGAAGGGGATACAAGCTAGAGTTCCAGGATTCTACTCTCCCCTCAAATTTCTGGATATCGCCCCTACCGAAAGCAGGGGAAAAAAGACCCTGCGGTTATGTCTTCAACAAATGTTGTCTCAGAATATAATCGTACCAGTCCCCATCCGGGAACAGGGAAAAGGAATCTTTTCCCATATTTTTCCTTGTACGGAAACCTTCAGGGAACCTCAAAACAGTAAATCAATCCCTTTGCGTCTAGCATCGTTTCAGGATGGAAACTTTGGAGTCAGTAAAGGTGGAGTCTGCACAGAAGACTGGATGTGCACCTTAGACATCCAGGATGCCTACCACCATGTTCCCATACAGAAGAGCATCAGAAGTTCCTCAGGTTTTGTGTAGGGGACCAACAATTTCAGTTCACCTGCCTTCCCTTCGGGATCTCTACCGTACCAAGGGTATTCTCCAAGGTCCTAGTGACTCTAGTGGCCTTTCTGAGGTGGCAGGGTCTGAGGCTGTTTCACTATCTAGACAAGCCATACACCACAGGAATATGGTGACAGAAGTACAGCAGAACCATGGTTGATCTATAAACTTCATAAAAAGTCAGAGCCAGCTCAGCAGGTGTCTTTTTTAGGGGCGACCCTAGAAACAAAAAGAGGGGTGGTGAAATTATCATTGCAAAGACAGCAAGATCTTCAAAAGCTGGCTTCAGTGATCCTTTTGATGTCTTGGGTGTCAGCTCCAGTGTTGGCTCATCTTCTGGGAATGATGGCATCCTCCATATGATTGGTGGCCTGATCGCACTGGTACCAACTACTATTGATCAGGTCAGGGGGATTGTCAGCCTGTGTCAGGATGTTTATGGGAGTCAAGTGAAATAGAGTAGCCTCTCCTACACCTTGTTATTAGCGTGCGCGTTTCCGCATGTGTGCTTTGTCTCACGCACCACATCTATTCTGACGCGCGTGTGCGTTCACCTTGTCAGGCACACTGCATCTATTCTAGCGCCCCCGCAACCCAGAAGTGCCGGAAGGAAGGCATCACACAGGACGTGCTTGCCAAGTTCTAGCTGAGCGTGCCTGACAACCTGTCTATCTGGATCCAAGTAGATCAACCCTTCAGGGAGGAAGTAAGGATATTAGAAGTAAGGGCCATCTTCCCAGCACTGCAAACTATGAGGAAGCAGAATAAAATTCAGAAGTGACAATATCTCGGCTGTCACTTATGTCAGAAGATAAGTGGGGACCAGGAGTCTAAGTCTCCCAGCAGAAGTAGAACCACTGTTTGCCTGGGCGAAGCAGAATTTGTCAGATCTAACAGCGACCTTTGTGCCAGGCAGGCTCAACAGGGGGGCAGATTTACTAAGTTGCCACAGGAGTGGCAGCTCCATCTGAAGGTCTCCGAGCAGATTGTGACCAGGTATCGGCAAGCAATACCAAATGCAGAAGTTTCTTTGCCAGGAGGAAAGATCCTCAAGCACTGGGCGTGGACACTCTAGTGCAAAAGTGGCTGAAGACTTTTTGCTAAGTCTTTCCTCCTCTTCCTCTGATTCTGATGGTTCTACAGAAGCTGATGGAGAGCAAGGGAGAATTGACCTGCATTGTTCCAGCCTGGCCGAGGCGGCCTTGGTTTACAACTCTTCTCAGATTGTCAATCGCCCCACAGTGGAATCTTCCACTCTCCAGGGATCTCTTGATCCAGGGTCCATTTTTTCACCCGGACCCAGGTCATTTAGCCCTGACGGCTTGGAGGTTGAGCGAAAGGGTCTAGAGGTGCAGGGTCTCTCCAATAAGTTCATTGAGGTTCTCATGAAGTCTAGAAAATCGCCTACCAACACTAGATACTGCTTGACAGTGGGCTTGGCAGTCAGAACTTTAAAAACACAGGTCTCATCTATCTTAGCCTTTTTGGGGGTTTGTTGGGCTATACATCCGTTAGTGGTTACGTTTTTCAGAGCAGCAATGCAGATGCTACCAGTCAGAAGACCTTTATGCCCAGAATGGGACCTTCCATTGATTCTAGACTTCTTCTCAACTGAACCATTTAAGGTTTCGACCTGGTACTTAACCTTGAAGATGGTCTTCCTAGTCGCAGTGACTTCAGCCAAAAGAGTAGGAAAGGCTTACTCTTCCAGAGGTCTACCAGCTCCCAGGGCAAGGGCTCACTCAACTCGGGGACAAGCAACTTCTTGGGCAGCAGAAGTAGGTACTCCATTGGAAGTGATATGCAGAATGGCTTCCTGTGCATCTCCGAATACCTTTATTTCCCAATATTGGTTGGATGTATCTTCAGCCATTTATGCGCATTTTGGTCATAATGTTATTTCTACCATTGCTCATTAAATAGTGCAGAATCCCATTTTATTGGTGTCATTCTTTGTCCCATCCAACATTTGGGAAGCTTGCTATATCCTGGGGAGTGCAGATATGGAGAGGACCAGGGAAAAGGGAAAATCGCTTCATACTTACGCTGATTTTCCTTTCCTGGTACCTCTACATAAAACACATTTATGCTTTACTGTAATGACCTCTATGCTTCCGATATCTCCTGTTTAATTGACAACATACCAAACCAACAATAGTTCAATATCATGTGGATGTATGTTGTTTTGTTTTACTAAAACCAATAAAACTTCCCTATAAAAAAACAAGAAGTTAGTATAGAACAGCAAGCCTCTGTCCCTTCCATCATAAAAAATAATAAAAACATGTCATTTCATCAAAAAAACAAAAAGGGTAGCCCACCGTTATTTCTACCAGGTTACAGAGATTGCACCCATTGGTATAGGTGGTTACTTAGTCCATAAAGAGTGATACTATCCAGTTGTAGCCAGTAGGCAGGGTCCCAGGTTCAAATGCAGTACATTGTGAAAAATGCTGGATGGCATTCTTTTCTTCCATCTTGCCTCACACAATGCCCCTACAGGTTTCTTCACAGGCGTCACCTGTGCAATGAGTTTTATGATACACCAAAAATATAAATTATATCTGGATAGTGGTGGGTGAAGTTTTCCAATAGCATTAGGCTATCTATCTCTCCGAATCGCACCCAAAATTCCTATATTTCTGGTCTCTTCTTGTTTATCAGCAATTTCTTTTGAAATGTAACATTTTTTTAGAGAAGCTTAGCCTCATCTAGACCTCTCTTTTATGATCTGTCTTTCCTAAATTTCCCTATTTCCACACCTTGCCGATTCACTGAAGGATGAAAAAACGAGTGATATTTTTGGGAATTAACGATTGATTCACTAAAAGGAGACTTGTGTGAATTAAGAAGCAATGTTATTGTTGTTATTTATGTTGCAATTATGCATTAGTATTATTTCTATTCAACAATTACCTCAATGCGATGGAAATAACGCATTGCGATAATCAGGGTTATTGCGCATGTGATATGATTAGTAACGCATGCGAAATGACTTGATGATGAATCGGTACTTAATTATCGAACACATTTTAACGCATAAAACTATGGGTTAAGCGTTAATGACCTTTAGCGAATTGGCCCCCTTGTGTCTTCTGACCCCTTCTCATTTTAGATTGTAAGCTTTAATGAGCAGAACCCCCTTTACATTTGTGATTGTACAGCTGTGTGAGATGTGGGTGCTTTATAAATACATGATTTTTTTTTTCAGAATGCCAGGTGTACATTATGTGCTTTTCTAATGGTTTGGGCTAGGGGCTCTGGTTCCACATATGGAAAATATAATTTGATTCTTGATCATATATTTTTTTTTACCACTTTGTTGCAATAATTTGGTAAAGGTCCTTTACTGTTTCATTGCCCCTGTTCACAAAGGGAATCCATACAGAATTGGTTTGCTGAGATAGAAGTGGAAGAACCTGATTGTCCTGCACAGAACCCTGACATCAGCCCAAATGAACACCTGTGGGATGCGCTGGGACTCTGATGGCAAGCCAGGCCTGATTAGTCAACATTATAGCCCAACTTAATTAATGCTCTTGTAACCAAATTCTACCACCAATGTCTTTACTACAGCTAGTAGTAGATAGCAGCTGGCTCTTATCTTACTGAGCCGATAGTGTTCTTCATAGTTGTACTCTGTGGCAAGTGGAGGATTAGGGGAGTTTGCACTTCATTCCTGGGACCAGAGTCTGTGCAGCTCTCTCCTCTTTTCCTTCTACTTCTCCCCCTCCCATAAGAATTCATAAGAGCTCACTTTCCCTCCCATCAGAATGTGTGTGATCTGAGCTACGAGCAGCTAGAGCTGCAGCAAGGAAGCTACTTAGTTATGGTAAAGCTTTCTACAGATTAATTATAGTGTGGGATTGATGTGGCTAATCTATTGGCATTAAAATGACAAATGCCTTTCCATCTCCTTTAAGGGGAATATAATACAGAACACTGCACAACTAAATGCTGTGTCTGCTATATACACAGCATTTGGCTGATTCAGCCTTTTGAAGATCTATCACAGGCAATTGTCTGCTGGTGCAGGCCAAATCAAAAGAACTGACTGAAGCAATTCAGGAATCTTGGGATGCTCAACATGACAAGAACTAGACTGCTTGGTACTGTAGGTGGGACTTAACCAGCTAAGTGGGATCATTTACTAAGCAGCAGCAGTTGCAATCCTGGAGTGCCAAGGGACACAAGGAAGCCCTGGACATACCACCTGCTTGGGATAGGTATTAAAGGAGAAGGAATGGTAAAAACTAAGTAAGTTTTATCAGAAAGGTCTATGTAAATACAGCCATAAGCACTCACAGTAATGCTGCATTGAGTTCTCTGTCAAAAGATTTGTTGTCTCTGTTTTCCTGTGCCAGAGACACACAGCTCTCTCCTCCTCCCCCCTCCCTCAAGAATGCTAAGAACTCACTCCCCCCCTTAGGAATATGGATCTGAGCCAATCAGCATAGTCTTACTAACTGAGCATGTACACTGGTCTGGGTCTGGGTGCAGGAGCGAGGCATTATGGGAACTTTCTTTACAGTGCTTAGCGCAGGGGTGTCAAACTCAATCACATAAGAGGGCCGAAATCACAGGCTAAGTCGCGGGCCAAATTTTTTTATTAATATACTTAGTAAGATACTAAGGGGTATATTTATCACAATGTGTAAAAAGTGGTGTAAGACATTACCAGTGATGTTGCTCATAGCAGCCAATAGATGCTTTGCTACTATTCAAATCTGATTACTGATTGGATGCCTTGGGCAACATTACTGGTAATGCTTCACTCCACTTTTTACACAGCATGATAAATATACCCCTTAGTCTTAGTTACTATGTGAGGAAAATGGAAATTGATCAGGCTGGATGGTTAGACACACTCACTAAGGGCCACATAAAACAGCCAGGTGGGCCGGATTTGGCCCCCGGGCCTTGTGTTTGACATATATGGCTTAGCGTGTTTTTTTCCTATGAGGCTTCTGATCATCTGAATGAGAGAAATATGGGGAGACGTAAGGGCACTATTGAGAGAACTGAAGGTAGGCTTGAGATTGAGATTAACTCTTTATTATCATTTTCTTCTCCTTTAAGCCCAGGACTCATTTGCTCCTGCCAGCTCACTAACTTATGCCAGAATTTTAATTTGGCACAAGCCAGAAATTATAAATAAAACTGGTTCTTGAAGATAATGACACTATAAAAAGAATTACAGTTCAGATTGCACAAAGTAAGCCATGGAATGTGCTTTTGTGCCAGTGCTATTTTTTTTTAACTGAACTGCATAGAAAAGCTTTGAAAATAGAAAAAAAAACCCAGAAAACAAATACATAACATACCCTGTGAGTAACCATGCTATTTTTACAACAAATGGCACTTGGTACTTGGACCAATATGTAAAGGCCCCAATACCACTGTGATTGCGAGTGATGCAAATACAATAAGCTGGGTGTATATGTTGTACCCTGGTGCTCTGCCCTGGACCATCAGCAATTTATTATTATAACATAGTTTATATAATTTGGATCACTGTGCCTTAAATGTACTAAAAATATTTACATTAAAGTAACCAAATAGGAATGTTTTGCCACCAATATGGATCCATGCAGATAAGGTACTGTGTTATCATTACAGGGAAATCATTCCCTTTCAAAGGTGTTTATTTATGTATTTGTAACATAAAACAACATAAAACATTTGACATTGGTTCTACAAGCGTGTTAGGGAAATCATTTTTTAAAGTTAGAATGAAGTTTATTGAAAATTACCTTCTCATAATTCGAAGCTTTCTTGATAACAGTTTTTTTTTCAGGATAAAAGATGCCAATACCTTACCAACATTTCACAGCCCCAATATTAGTTCCTAATTAACTAATCTTTCAAGCTGCTCTCTGATCATTGTGCCCACTGGGCTGTCTATAAGTCCTGTTCCCCCTGTCCCTGTGAAGGCTCTTCTGATTGTATTAAACAACTGACTGTCCTACAACTTTCCTGTGTCTAGTCCAGACAGTTGCAGCTGTGTGGCTGAAATAAAGACAATGAATGGCTGTGTTTTTATTTTCTGTATTTATCTAGTTTCCTCTTGGTTCTTTTGTAAATACAATAACAACATTAGGCCACAGTTTATAATGTTTCTTTGTGCACTCGGCTGTGCTTTTCATATCCAGTACATGTACTCTGAACCACAAGAGATGGCTAAAAGCACATAAAATCATTAAACTATCAAGCAGTTTGTCTCTCAGAGCTCAAAGTCTAATTACATATTGTAAATACAGAAGGCATTTGGTTGTATCCGGTAGGAAATGCTGGGTGTAGTTCTCTGCCATCAGTTCTGTGACATCATACCGTTTGTTTGTTATTACATGTATTAGTATGTAAATTACAGTTGAGTGGCTAATGTTGCTCCAATTATGTCATATAAGGCATTCACCTGTAAAGAAAAAGAGAACTCATCATTATAGCAGCACAGACCAAGGATGAGCACCCAGTGGTGTGGGATATGGAACATATTGCTAGGATTCACGCAGATAGAGGATAGTTAATATAAAACAAGTATAAAAACGAGAGGGCATTGCCATAAATGTGCATTGTTACCAATAAACTACCACTTAGGGGCACTGACTTCTGTTTATACGGAATCTGAAAAATATAAAAAGACTTGTAAAATACAATTAGATGTGCAAACTACCAAAAGTAATATGTAAGTAATATAACCCTAATGTCCTAGTTTCACAAAACAAACTCTTTTGTAGTGCAATAGACAATGTATTCATATAACACTGCTGTTATATCAAATGGCTAGTGAATAAATGGGTGCGACTGGGTCTAAGGAATAAGGGAAGGAAATGAATCATAAAAAAAGGGGTGCATGGTCATTGGTGACAGGCAGATGAGATGGGAACTTCAAAAGGGACAGCATACACCTACAAACATTGCTATAAAGCACAATAAATAGGACTTGTACTGAAATTACAATCTACCAATTGATTTAATTTAAAATATTTTTTTGCCATTATGAAGGCTATTTCATTGACTTTACCTCCTACCTTAGTTTATAAACAGGGAAAGTTGTTCAGAGCTCCATATCCACCTTTGAACAAACCCTTCCCTTCTCTAAGCAGCAGCTTTGAGCAGCTTATTATCAGGGGCTTCTCATTGGGCTGGTAATTTGTTTTATCAGCTCCTTTGGAGTTATTCAGGATCAGAACGTGGCAGGAAGCGCTAAAGTGAAACTGGCTTCATTTTCTTTGTTCGAGAAATAACAGAAACCATAAATTTCTTAATTAAAACAATAGGTATCAAGTATTTTTAGCACAAGCCCTATTTATTGGGCTCATGAGTAATGTCTCTTAAAAAAAGGAAGGAAAAGGGAAGGAAAAATGGAGGAGGGTAGGAGAGGGTAATAACCTTCCCAAAGGTTACTGATCAAATAACCAGATTGCCCCATTAAACGGTGCTCCATATATTTCTCCTGTTGCCGCCTTAATTATAAATATAAATTAAATTGATAGAATGAAATGGAAAAAGGGAATGGGTGGGAATACGGCTGTGGAAAGGATGACAGATAATGCAGAGTAGAAGAGTAAGAAAATATGAGGTATATACAGAAATCCAATGATGCTGAAGAGACAAGAACTTTATTGCTTGTAATATGGGACTTAAACAGCTTGCGAGCCTGAAGCACCAAAGGACATAAGGGAACCCTGTACTTACCACCTGCATGTTATACGTATTAAGTACAGTGCCAGATTACAATAAAAGATTTTCCTAAATTTCCTATCTCCTTAGTAAATACACCTGACATCTTTAAAACCAGAATTGGTTTTGCTTTCGTGCCATCAAGTGAATTGGTCATGCTCACGTGTTCAGCAGGGCTTAAATGAGCCTTACTTCATTATAAAACAAGATAGTGTTTGTTGCTGAATAAAAGATTCTGTAACCCTGTAGCCTTGATTTCTCTTCAGCTAACACTACAGACACATTCTGTATGTGAATCCATTGTTATTGGCGAGTGCTTCAGGAGAAAACTTAATATATATACATATATATATAAAATAAAGCAATTCTGACACCTAGCTGAATGCCAAAGATTTTACCACATATATATATATATATATATATATATATATATATATATATATATATATATATATATATATATATATATATATATATTCCTCAGTGTTTCCTAGCCAGGGCAAAACTCCGTATTTTATTATACTTGTTTTGCAGTCCTTCATTTCCTATTTTCTTGGTCATTTTTCTTTCTTTGCTCCAGGGATTATAGAACGGCAGAATTAAAACAGTGGGCCAAATCAATCATAAAAGCAGCTTGCTGAGCACTGTCTATAACAAAGGCTCCATGACAAACAGTCATATAGTTCCTGTGGGAACCCTTTTGGCAAGCTAAGTTGAGAAAACAGACACAGTTATTTACCTTCAGTGTTTGGTATTATGTTAGCACATAGACAATTTTTTGGCCTTCTAAGCAGAGTTTAAACACATGTCCAGAAACCATTGTATTACTACACAACAAGGAATAATTCAAGCCTGTTAATATTGCTAATGTCTGGTACAAACTGGCAGTCTTTCAGCTGTATGACTACCAAAAACCCAAAGACAGAATGCAAAGCACCATGTTTTTCACACTTTGCACCCTGTCCCATGTTGCACTCGCACTCCAATTTTTGGCAGTGCCGTATTTGGGGGGGGGAAGCTGCAATCAAACATTCTGCGCCAGGAGTTTTTGTTCTTCTTTGCACTTTCTTGCAGAATATATTCTGTGACAGTCCTGTAAGCTGGATTTACTGGGTGGTAGCTTCAATCAAAAAAGTTTATATATTGTCATCAGTCATGGACCTTGGACCTTTCCACTGTCCTTGCACTCAAGGGGGGAGGGGGCACATAGATATCCCCCTGCCTCCCACTATCCAGTAATTTGCACATCATTCAGAGATGCAAGTTAGGAAGCACTGGTTAAGCGCAGGGTGCACTGTCCTTAACAGAAAGAATTTACAGAAATAAAAATAGAAATGTGCATCTTACCTCTGAATCTTTGGAACTTGATACATTTCTTAGCTCATACACATTAACTTGTCCATCGCTGTCACCAATCAAGACACAATTTGTATTTTTAGCAAACAAAATTGACGTAAGCTTAACTCCAGGGTTGGCTTCATTTACTATTAGTGGGTCTATGCTACAAAAGAAAATTAATTATTCTTAAATTAGAATTTTTAAATTAGAATGTTGCTTACCATAAATTATTTGCACAAGTGAATATGTTAGATGGGTAGCGTACTGAACCATGTATGGCTTGGTATATAGTGAAACATGCTAAGGCGTTCCATACAGATAAGCTAAAACTGACTTTCAGCAATGCTCAGTATGGCACTGATGGGTAAATACGAATCAAAAACAAATCAAGGAATAATCACACAGGGTTGGGTGTATAAATATCTCTTACCCACAGTCACGGTGGGTCCAAGTGCTCATGCCCCAGACCTCTCAGCATAGGGAGCCATCATGGGAAAATCAAAAATAGAAAAGGCAGGCACTCCAGATCTTTTCAAAAATGTAGAGAAATGCAGCAACAAAAGTAGTTTACATTAAAAACGTATAAATTTTATTAGATCCATATGTAAAAAACAGGCTTCTTGTTTTTTACATATGGATCTAATAAAATGTATACGTTTTTAATGTAAACTACTTTTGTTGCTGCATTTCTCTACATTTTTGAAAAGATCCGGAGTGCCTGCCTTTTCCACTGATGGGTAAATGCCTACCCTGCAACCTTTAACACACAAACTAAATAACACCAAAAAAGAAAATCATGGGAAATGGGGATCCATGGCACTATAACTAAGAATATTTATGACCACAAAAGTTTCTGTTGGACCTAAACTATGTTAAATCAAAGCTGTTGATGAATTATTTAATTGGCATATAGTAAGGTATGGGGGTTTATATATATAACAAATTCCTGGGTGCCATTAATGCATGGTTAGTTATGTTACAAAGTACAGCACTGTGGTCTTTTCAACCACACTATAGTGTATTTGTTGGTTCAAAAACCCAACAGGGACCAAAACATCAAGTTTTTGAATCAATAAATACACTTTGGAGTTGTTGAAAAGACCTGTAGAGTGCTGTACTTTTAATTAAAAAAAAACGAAAAACACAGTTCCTTGAGAAAGGTCACACTGTAGTGACCGAAACGTTGGACTGCACTTCTGGGGCGGGGCTTCACTCTGCACAAGGAAGCAATGATAAAGAATACCTTCTGACTGAGGAACCAGGTCAGAGAGAATGCTGGGACAAAGGTAGGTAATTCTGGAGGCTATTTAGAGTAATTTTACGGATAGAAAAAAAAAAGGTTTACTTATTTAAGTACATGTGTATATATATGTAAAAAATGCTGATGCACACCAGGAAAATGTAATCAAAAAAAGATACTTATTTTATTTAGATCGACGTTTCGGTCCTCACCCGGGACCTTTATCAAGATCATATATATATATATATATATATATATACACAGACACAAAAGAGTAGGATCTGCCCTGGGTGCAGATTTAGGAGGAGATTTATCAATCCACGAACGCTCCAAATGTGTCCGAATGCGTTTTTTTTGTAATGATTGCTATTTTTGCGTCAATTTCGTCGCCGTCGCAACTTTTTCGTATCTTGCGCAAATTTTTCTACGCCGTTGCGACTTTTTCGTACTTTGCAATAAAATTTTGCGACAAATTGGTATTGTCGCGCCAAGTACGAAAGTTTCAGATTCATTCAAGCTTCGGTATCGTGACTTTCCTTGGGCCAGGTTGGAGCTGCAGAGTGCCATTGAGTCCTATGGGAGGCTTCCAAAAAAGTCGCGACGGCGACAAAAAATTTGCGCAAGATACGAAAAATTCGCGACAGCAACAAAAAAGTTGCGATCTTCAGAAATGATCGTATCCAATACTAATTTTTCCCATTCGGGATTCGAATTCGTGTCTTAATAAATCTGCCCCTTAGAGTTGATAATAGGCAATCAACAGAAGAAATCGGCACTCCTCAGGACTTGATCAAATTAAAATATTTATTGGGGGAGACTGATGTTTCGGGCCAAAAAAAATCTTATTTTTGATACATACACACTCTGTATAAAATATTGCCTTACGTGCTGGTGCCTAGATCCCAGATCTCGACTCTGTTTTCAGTGACTGCGCCAAACATTAATGCAGAGGAAGGAGACCACATGATGTCATATACTGCATTGGTTGTATTAGAAAATGTTAGAATGGGTGAGAGAACATCTTGCTGCCATAAGTGAATACACCAATCCGCAGAGCAACTCAGAAATACGTCTGGGCAGAATGGAGACCATGCAATTTTATACACAGGACCCTGTATTTTAAGAAACAAAAAAAGTCTTTGAATTTAGTACTACCAGTAGTATTTTGGAATTCTCCCTATTGGAACACTAGTACAGCAAAAAATAATTATCACTCTATGGGGCAGATTTATCAAAATGTGAGTTTTGAGCTTAAAACATAAAAGCTCACCCATGTTCTATTCATTCCTATGGGATTTTTAGGAGCAAATTTATCAAATGGTAAACTATCACTTTCACCCATTGATAAATACACTTCTAAAAATCCCATAGGAATAAATAGAACATGGGTGAGTTCTTATGTTTTAAGCTCTAAACTCACATTTTGATAAATCTGCCCCTAAGTCACTTATAGTCGAACCATCAATTTTCGAGTTCGAGGGGGGAAAAAAAGTGACAAAAAGTGTGCAACTTTTTTTTCTTTATTCTCAAACAGTAGTTTAATAAAAACACACAAGTAAAAATCACATTGTTCCATTCATTTTCAATAAGGCTAAAATCTTAAATAAACTTGGAAAAAAAGTTTTACTTGCTGAAATTTTTCATGTGATGGTCTTGGATTTGCCCAAATGCCAAAACTTCCACCAAAGATTTGGCTGAATTACGAATCGTATCCAAACCATAATTTGCATATTTACATTAAAGAAAAATCAAAAGAATAACTGCACAAATTTTTCAAACAACCATTCTGGCTGCCTAGAAGTCAGCTGTTGCATGACCCACACAAGTCAGACTTTAAAGCCTAAACCTATAAATGTTAGTGGACATCATTACATGCTCTTTATCTAGAATACAGAATTAGGGTTATTCCCAAAACAATATCCAAAATTGCAGATTTCTAGAGCTGCTAGGTTAATGTTACCTTGTGCCCACGGTATGTATCCAAAAACTGTTCATTATATGAGCAGGAACACTTGTGTATATGGCCCTCTTCTGTGCCAGCAAGATAGATGTTGGAGTCCTAAAAGAAACAGTAGAGCAGGAGTCTTGTTAATACAAATACATGGAACAACATGGTTAGCTGATGTCCTTCTTTTCATTTTTTCTTTGGCCCTACCCCCTTTATGCTCATGGGTGCACCCATGACTTAAACCCACAGAGAGAAAAAAACAGACACACATAGCCCTGTGATGTGAACAACACCAATATGCTGTCTGATTGATTTAGAGTTATATTAATCCATAAAGTGCATATTAAATCATAATAAAGTGATATTGATAAGTCCAGCCTAGTCCAGTGACCCATAAAGAGCAATGATTTCTTTAGTTTGTCAGACCCTTGGTCTTGAATAGAACACTCTAGAAAGGCTGATTATGACAGACAGAACAGACTCACAGCTGCAATATGTGTAATTGTACATAAACCAATACTGCTTAGAGTGTAAAAGGTATATATTTTAGAACCATAAGCCACATAAGACCTGGGGTAGCAAAGAAATTTATTTTAAACTCTGCATTATATATAATAAAAGAGCTGTATCACACCTTTCCAACCTACTGCAGAAACAGTAGTTAGACTATAAAAAGCTACAACAGAAGAGGATAAGCAAGTGAGACCAATGGTAAGATCGAGGATAAGCTTGAGGGACACTTTTCCCAAGATAATACAAGTAGAGAGGTACCACACCAAAATGGATGACCAGTGGAATGTTTTTGTAAATATGATATTTATACATATATATTTTCATGTTTAATAAATTGTGAAAAAATAGCAAAAAAATCTAGGAACAATATTTTACACTTTTTGCAGACATTTCTTGGGATGGTGTCTGGGAAATGCTTCTCAATAAAGCTGTCTATAGTCACAGTGTCTTCCTATCCTGCCTCCCTCTGTGATCAGTATGCAAAGGAATCATTCTGTGTATGACAAGCTTAAAATCTATGGGAAAACTGCAGAATTTTCTTGTGGAAAGTATTAGAATTGTCTATTTCAATAAAGTTTTTTTAGGGCAAATCTGAAAATTATCTCCAGGACACTGACAATGACAAATCTGGAAGGAAAAGTTCTCCAAATGGTCACCATCTCCTAACAAATACATAGCATCTAATGTGACCTTAATTTGCTTGAAGTTACTAATTCGTACAGCAAACAAGTTTTAATGGCCCCCTAAACATTACAAAAAATAAATTTACAGGAAAATATATAGAAAATAGTAATTATTTGATGCTCTATGGCAATTTGTGTAGCACTTCCCTGAAGAAACTATCAAAGCTACTTATAGACAGTGTATGTTGGCTTGAAAAATGTAAATAGAAACAAATGAGTGGTTTGCATACTAAGGAGTTTGATATTCACCAAAATCCCCCGTTGCTTACTTTACCTTTGGGAGAAAATCAAAGCACATGCCAGGAGCTTGTCGGGAAATGAATGCTTCTCCTTTTTTTTCCTTTTCGTTGCTTGACTTTTTTGATTTTTCACTTCCTGTTCGTTTTAGTTTCATCAGATCTGCACCATAATATAGATTGCATAACACGTAATTAGTAACATTATTATCTCCGGACTTTTAAAACGGTGTGGTGGGGGGGATTTTGTTGTGTGGGGAGGCTAATTAAAGATATTCTTTCATAGATATTTCTATGTATAATACCCTATAAAACCTTGCAGGATAAATGTAATGCCAATTTCATGCATAATACTCCACAAGACAGTCCTGGTTCATATAATGCGCTAAGAACATATGGTAGTATAAATCCAGTGTCAATTTCATGTATAATAACCCCAGAACACTTGGCAGGTTAAATAAATGCAGTGGCAACAACATCATGTATAATACATCCATCCTGCTTGTGGTAGAGGAACTCACTGATTTTGGTTTGGGGAGGCTAAGCCTCTACCATGTGTTTATATTTGATAAAAATATTATTATTAAAACCAAGAAACTGCATTCAGGAAACCTTGCATCCTTGTCGTATTCATACTCCTATAAAAACTGCCCTGCTGGAAGGCTGCAGGATGCATGTCCCTACTTTTGCACTAAATATGAATAAGTGAATGCTAAATTTAATTTAAGCAGAAGACTCACCATTACAGTCCAATCCTTTTCTAATATGCCACCTTGTTATTCTCCCATCTGCACATACAGACACCAGGATTTCTCCTTTATCATCTCCAAGGTTGCCCCTGTCATGCTCAATCCATTTCAGCTGCCATACCGGGGATGTATGTTTATTTGGGTTGTCACTAGGAGAGTTAAATAATAAAACATGACTAGCAATTGCCCTCAGACATATCACATTTTGTGTACTAGCATCATATTATAATTTAGGTCTAATATTTTACCAATTTCAGTGAAATGGGATTGTGAATGAATTTTGCTATTAAAATAAAGAAGCCCTAACACAGCCACATACATAACAATTAAAGCAAAATTTGATTGGTTGCTATGGATTCCCATGGATTACTACTGAAATATAAATTTCCTTTTTAAACTCATTGGCGCTGCTTTCTAGTCATGCCCTTTAAACGCTGGGAAATATCCTCTGTAAGGCTTTTAATGAGTGTCCACTTTAAGACCACTTTTTGGATATCTAAATCAAGTGACAAGTAGAATATGGGGAAACTGAACAAGCCCCTAGTCTTTTGAGAAAGTCATTAAGAAGAAATATGTAAAGGGTGTAAAGGGTGAATATGCAGTTGAGCAGTACTGGGTCATCTGGAAGGCAATTCTGCAATATTTAATATATATTAATATATTTTTAAGAAAAAAAGAGCTACACCTGGGAGTTACCAGTACAGTACAATTTTAATTTATTTTCTGACACTTTTAGGGTTATGTAATAAAACAGTAGCAGTAACCCATAGCAACCAATCAACATGGAGAGTTTACCTGTTTTGAAGCAGACATCTTATTGGTTGCTATAGGCTACTGCTACTGGGAAAACTTAGTGCCTTTTATTACATATGGGGTTTTGAATATGATTTGTGGAGTTATAAGTGTTGCTTGTGGTGCACTACGTACTTATTTGTAAAATATGGATTACAACTATTAAATTAATTTTTAATTGCTGTCAGTTTATTGTGGGTTTAACATGCACTGAGCAGTAAGGACCCCTAGACAGCATGATAATAATGCACAATTGATTTGTTTACTATAACTTGACAAAAGTTTTTTTTAAGAAAAAGTTACATGCAAATACACTTTATCAATATTCGTTAGTTCACAGTTAAACTATATAACCTCTGAGGTCACCTGAAGCATCCTTTATTTTAATGGTGCCTTCCTAATAGCTGCAGAAAAAAATATGTATTTATGTTTAACTTTACATGTGTTAGCTTCTAGAGAAAAAAAAAGAACCTAGAATACCCACCTACTATCTAGTACTGGGAAATCTTCATTATTCTGTACATTGTAAATGGCCACTGTACCATTATACATTCCAACTGCAAGAAGATTTGGATGAACTGCAGAGAAGTCCACGGCTGTTACACCACATTCACAGTGAAAAATACGTTCAGGCCACTACAAACAATTCATAATATTCAAAAGTTTACAAAAACAGAAAGATCACTGCCACTGTCACATAACTTGGACTCCTCAACATTGATAAGGTTAGAAAAATTACAGCTATTATTGATACTACTGCTGCTGCAGGTATGAGATCCATTAACTGGAACCTGTTATCCAGAAAGCTCAGAATTACAGGAAGGCCATCTCCCACAGACTCCACTGTAATAAAATAATTACATTTTCAAAAAATGATTTCCTTTTTCTCTGTAATAATAAAACAGTACCTTGTACTTGCTCCCAGCAATGATATAATGAATCCTTATTGGAGGAAAAAAGTCCTATTGGGTTTAATCTATTTTTAAATGAGTTTTAGCAGACTTAAGGTATTGAGATCCAAATTATGAAAAGATTCCTTATCTTATTGTGACTAGTACTACTTCTGATACCATCATTACTACTACTATTATTATAGCTAACACTATTACTACTCTCATTATTACGATGTCAATTGTTACTATTTTTAAAATTACTTTTTGCCATTATTACTATTGCCATGTGTGCTATTACAGGTATGGGACCTGTTATCCAGAATGCTCGGGACCTGGGGTTTTCCAGATAAGGGATCTTTCCGTAATTTGGATATCCATAACTTAAGTCTGCTAAAAATCATTTAAATATTGAATAAACCCAATAGGCTTGTTTTGCCTATTGGGTTCTGGATACCGGGTTTCCAGATAAGGGATCCCATACCTGTACTACTATTACTGCTAATATTATTCTTTATACTATTTCTACAAATACTACCATTACTGTTAATACTTTTACTATTATTACTATATAATCTATTTTTTTCTATTACTACTATTAGTTTTATTGCTACTATTACTGCTATTATTTAGGATAACCAAACCTGTGCCAAAGTGCTATTATAACATTTTAACTATTAGTACTGTTATTGCTACTACTACTATTATTACTGCTGATGTTGATATTACTATTACTACTACTATGTTCTTACTATGTCTGTGAAGGTTCTCAATTATTTAGGTCATGGTATATCTGTAGTAATAAGTCAAATCAACTGAACTTGCTGTGTTTTTCTAGAAGACGTTTCACTAGTCATCCGACTGGCTTTTCATAGTTCAGTCCGACCCAGACTGTTATTAACAGTACTACTGTTGTTGTTATTATTACTGTTATTACTTCTGTTGCTACTACAGTTGTTTACATTGTATTTCATGTTAAAAGCTTAGGCGTAGACAACCACAATTTATTTTAGATTCTTTTAAACTTGCACTACATGTAAACTGACTACATGTTGTACTTGTATAACTATGTACTGTATGTGACAAAAGCAGAATATACTTTTTCATTGTGAGGGCATCTCTTTTAATGGTATAAGCAGAAATCAGGGTATATTTAACCAATACTCATGTAAAGGTAACAGTAATTTTATATATTTTGTATTAGCGATTACCATAATGTTCTTTAGTGACCAGCAGCAAGCCATTCCTCCTTTCTGTTCTGTAAATCCAAATTGACCATAACCAACAGCAAGCAGATCCTGTTAAATGAAAAGTAGTTCATGTGTCAAACAAACAGATTTTCACAATGTTACCAAAGAACTGAAACAGGCAATGGCAACCTGTTTGGTACACAGAATTAGAGGTTTCTGTTTATAATTTACATTGTTGCTTGGTGATTATTGGTGGATTTATTTTTTTTTTATGTAAGGGCAATGAAATGTTAAAATTAAGTGTGTTGCATTATTACTTAGATTGTAAGTTCTACGTGGGCAGGGACCTCCTTCCTACTGTGTCTCATAACACATGGCACTTACTCCCTGTGTATTTATAGTTACTGTATTTATTGTATTTATTATAACACTTGTCCTCCCTGTGTGTAATTTTGTATATTTTAAGATTGTACAGCACCGCGTACCCTTGTGGCGCTTTATAAATAAAGTTATACATACATTATTACTGTTTGCTATTACTCTTTTTACAGTATTTACTGTTTCGCTGTTTGGCTCGCTGTATTGCTAGGGTGACATCACTGCATTCTGCCCATTCCACACTCAAAATGCCTGCAGTAACAATGTCTAATTTAGAGTTGAGGCACCATGCTTGTCACATGGTTTACAAGAGTGTCATTGCTGGCTTGAACCAAAGCATCATGTTGCCATGGAGATGCTCAATTCCCTATTGGCCAGAATCAAGCCGGTTGAGCCATACCTCAAGCATGGTGTATTGGGAGGTGCAATCTTCAAATAAAACTGAAGTAACATATTCATACCTCTTGCAATTGTAAAACAGACTGTAGGGTCAATAGGAAGGAATTTGGCAAAGATGGTGGCTGCAAGAAGACTTGAAGTAGGAGATTTAGAAAGGTGATTTACAACTGTGCAAACTAACTAAGCTATTTACTTCACGGTATTGGAGACTTTTATTAGAGCAAACCATTTTGGCTAAGCTTTCATTCTCCTTTAAGAAAAAAAATCTTCTTTTAAAAGGTAATTCTAAGTAAGTGAGCTATTTCAGTGGGCCCAGGTGTCAGTGGGCCCACCTGCCTCTAATGTGTAGATTTCAAGGACATTCCCTCTTTCTGTATGGGAACAAAGAGGCTGAAATTGATGTAAGAACAGATTATAGTTTGTAAAGAAAAGAAACTAGGTGAATGATTACTTACAGAGTTCTTTTTATTCCATGATATGCTGCTAACATTATGCCCTTTAGTTACATCACATGCAAAGGACCATAGCCTATTTAAACTGGGTGACATGATGTTTGAGGACACTGCACTGA
Source organism: Xenopus tropicalis (assembly GCF_000004195.4). Taxonomy (NCBI): domain Eukaryota; kingdom Metazoa; phylum Chordata; class Amphibia; order Anura; family Pipidae; genus Xenopus; species Xenopus tropicalis. The sequence goes on along the minus strand of NC_030680.2, from coordinate 83,777,831 downwards.
TCTTGTCCTCATCCTCTTCATGATCTGAAAGATGAAGAATGTTATTTTAAACCTCTCTGTGCCTGAAGTGATTTGAAGGATGGAATAACTTCTTTACACATTAGGGCAATGGCATACATTAACAGCAAAGTGATTAACAGCTCTGTGGACAGGTAACAAAATGCCAGAAATGAATTCATGTGCACTCCCTCAGGGTTAATCTGCATCCCACAATTACAGAAATATTCAGTATTCAGTAAAAACACAAATGTCAGGTAACCAACCTGCAATAACAGGTAACTGTCGATAAGCAGCAAGCCTTGACTGAAATGTGTTTTCCACCACAACTCTTTCCATAAAAAAGAGATCCTGCTGAAATTTCTCCAATTTTAATATTTCTTCAGAATCAGGCTCAGCTTCATCCGGGATTCGAGCTAGTGGCAGTCCTTCTATGTCAGTGGCAGAGCTTGAAAAGCTGTCTAGAAAATTATATGCATATATGATATAAGAATGTTTACGAAATTACATTACATTACATTATATATGTGATGGCGTTTCTTTATTCAAATTAGTACTAGACAATTATAAAGATAGTACAAGTATCTTACTTGGTACCTGTCTTTTCAGATAAGGTCTTTTTCCATAGTTTGGAATTTTATAAGCCTTTTAAAATATATTTAAACATCAGTATTGTTTTTTCACCATTATGGATTAATGCAGCTTAGTTACCACAAAGAACTGTTATATTATTACATAGAAAATCAAAATCATTATAAAAAAAAATTGGAATTAAATGTTTAAAATGGACTAGTCTCCCATAACTTTAAACCTTCTGAATATTGAATTTCAGCATAAGAGATCAGATACCACCTTATAGAGTTGTCTCTTTTACCTAGCCAAAATCGCTACCTAAATGGTTTCCACACCCTCTGCAGTGATATCCCTTGCATATCTTTAATTCTGGCTTTATATTAAGACAAACTCCCCCACCCTATTTAATTACTCTGTCTCTCCTAAAATGGGTGTGTTCATTTAAATTTACAGCCCAGTTACATGTTTCATGCCACCAATGATACCATTTTTTTCATTACATGCAATCGACTTCAGCTCTCACATTTTATCTGTTCCCTCTGATATTTACATTATGAAACAGAGACTTAGAGGTCACCTAAGGTCACCATTAGTAACAGTGTGATGTCCTTAGCTGATATACTATGTGTCCCCCTCACTCCCATGATCCCTTTCTAATCTCACTGCCTGGTCTATACTAGTTCCCCCATAATACTCTAGCTCACCCACCCCCAGTTTAAACACTCCTTCAGCCTTTTTGCCATTCTTTCCCTTAGCACAACAGATCCCTTCTATTGCGGTGCAACCTGTCCTGATTATATAGATTGTACCCCAAGGAAAATTCAGCTCAGTGAGAACCCAAACCCTTCCTTCCTACACCAAGACTTTAGCCATGCACTTAGTCCTCTAAGCTTCTGCTGTCTTCCTAATGTTACACGTTGCACAGGTAAAATTCCTGAAAAAAATTACATTACAAGGAAGACCTTTTCTTTTTAAGGTCCTCCATCTATCATTAATTTTGCCATTAATACTAATATGTACCAAGACAGCAGTTTCATGTCCGGGCTAGCACCCAATAATTTTTCTACCCGATCAACCACATGCCGAACCCTGGAACAAGGAAGACTGTTCGGTTGTAGCCCCCTGGATGACTGATTACCCTATCCACTTTCCTTATATTTGAATCCCTTATAACTTTGATTTGTTTAGTCCTGCTCTGCTCCCCAAAACTATTGCAGAGATTGGTTTCTCGGTTTTTAGAAAGATCTGCCTCATCTAAAACCGCCATTTCAGAGAGTACAAACCCCAGAGAAGCCACCCTTTCCTTTTCACCACGGTAGGTGTTACACACTTACACAACTGTCTCATCCTACTGCTGTTCTGCTCTCCCAAAACTATCTGACCCAGCTAGACCTTGGTCAATGATAACAGACTCCTTTTAAGATTGCTAATTGGTGGCACTGTTGCAATTTGATGCTTTAGAGCTCTAACACAATCCTCTAAAGTGAAAATTTGCACACATCTACCACAAAGGTAAGCACTTTGGAACTATTGTTCTAAATCTGGCATACTGTGAGCTGAGTCAGATCTTTAATTGTGCTGCCACTAATTTCCCAGTTATAGATAAAAGCTACAAAGAAACAGAAAAAAAGGATAAGAATATTTTATAATTAACTTTTTACCTTGTTTTAAATGTCTTTTATTTTCGACTGTGTGTTTTTAAGACTCACTTAAAGAGCAGCTATCTACAAGAGCATGCCAACTGGAGTCCCAGGGGTTCTATTTATACTGTCTGTTCAGGTGCAACTAATAAAACCCCACCCACTTCAAAAGATTGCTCTAAGCCCTATAGCCCAATAATCTTGGTTATTTAGCAGCTAAGACATCAACATGTTTGAAGGAATTAAACCACAACAGTTAAATACAGAACATGGCAGATTGCAACTCCAACTTTACAATGTGTAGTTGCAACATGCAGAGAAAAATTGCTCTGTTGGCAACACACATTTTGCTGTAAAAAATAAATTGAGTGTTTTCCCTTAAAGTGATACTGACAGCCAATTAAAACATTTTTTTACACCTGCTGTTGTGTTTTAATTTGTATCAGCTTTAAATTCCTTATAAACTAAATCTGCAAAGTTTTTTCGCTTCATAATTATGGTAGCATGAATTAAAGACCCACAGAGCAGCCATGTTTCTTCCCCTCTTCCGGATTTTAATTTAAATGCCTCCCAAGTGAATAAATATGCCCAATCACAAACCTGCAACTGCTCTTCTGCTTTCAGCCGGTGTGTGACAAGCTCAGCTCCGTTGTCTATGTGTAATGGGGAGGGGGAAGGGAGAGCCCTTAGAAGCAGGCACGGTAAAGCTATTTAAATTCTTTGTGCGAAGAGCAGAAAGGGGGGGCAGCCCTTTGAAGCAGGCAGGCAATGGAAAGATCAAGCCTGCCTGCTATCTAGTTCACAATTCAAGGAGCGAGGGTGGGAGGGGGAACTCTTTGAAGCAAACGGCAAGCTGAATCCTCCCAGTTTATGACGTAGTCCTTTTGACAGATTGAGAAGTTACAGTCGGGCTGCCAGACTGTGGGGTTCAGGATCTTCAGTAGGATTTATGTAGAGAAACAGGACTTTTAGGAAAAAACAGTCAGCATGACCTATAGGTAGGTTTGTAAGTAGGTTCATATTTTTGAAAGAAATTTTTTGGTGTCAGTATAACTTTAATGCTACATTTAATACAACAAAATAAATATTGGAAGAAAGAACATACCTGCTCTCCCCAATGAGTTCACAGACCGTGTTCCTCTGCTTTCACTTGACCTACTGGTAGAAATATTTTTTGACTCAGTAGCTCTATCCACCGTTTCCTTTACTGTTAGACTTTCAGGTGAATAATATGAATCATATAAATCCCACACTGATGCCGTTACCCCTATCAAAAAATAAATTAAAAAAACATTTAATGCAAAATTATAATATTATATAAATGAAAAAAGGTGAAAGAATTGCTTCTAAGAATTATTATTTAGTTATGAAATTCATGGGAAATTTTTTTTGCAGTCAACATGCATCAGTATTTTTAGTTTGTGTTGATTTTCTATACTATTAGAGAACAGTTCTCCAAGTTATAATTATGTACTACTGCTACATTATAGGGTCAAATTGTCCAAATATCCCTTCTGATTTGTGGGACTGACCAAAATATTGGCCACAGCCATTACTGACACAGGTGACACTGGCTAGAGAGCTCAGCAATGAGCCAATAGAGTGCCACCTGTCCAACTTCCAAGTTTATGACATTTTTGCACTTCTACAGCTGCTCAAGTTAAAAAAAAGACTATGAATGTTATGTGGAAATATCTAGGAACAACAACAGTTCAGGAAGGGGCTGCCAAGAGCTAATAAGTTATTAAAAAGTAAACTAATAGTTGGGACCTTAACAAGTTTCTATAGGCAAGAAAAGATACAGAAGCAAACAATGCACTAATAGGAATGGGTGTAAAAGCACCTGTCTGAGCAGCAGGCACGTGTCCTTTGGATTCTGGATTGCACCTTACCATCTGGCAGTGTAATGGACAAGTCTGGGTTTCGCAGATGCCAACACAAGGGGTACCTGCCTGAATGCATAACTACAATAACTACAATGTTTCATGGAGGAATAAGGGTCCAGGGTTATTTTTCATGGTATAGTTATATGCTATAGCATATAATTATATTCTCAGAACAGTTTGGCCCTTTCCTGCTTCAGCACAATAATGCCTCTGTGTTTAAAGTGAGGTCCATACAGAATTCGTTCAGAGTTAGATCTGATAGTGGTTCTCATTACTGGGATATTAGAAAGGAGAATATGACTTAGATCATTAGAAGTGTCATATATGAATATTATTGGCATAGCAGAACCCACTTCAGCCAGGCAAACAGAAAAATCTTTATTCATAAAATTGATAATCTTTATCCACGTACATTAAAAACACATTTGGGCAGGGAGTAGCTGAGGTGTAATGCATTTTATGGCAATAGACAGCCAGTTCCTCTTATTATAGAGGCTATAATAAGAAGTGTCTGCTGTTACTTTATAATGGTAGTTCACCAGACTGGACCTGGCAAAGTTACTTTTGGTTCTGTTGCGTTTTCAAAGTTTCACAGCAGCGTAATTAAAAAAACATATATTACCACTTTATTTTTTACATGAGCCTTGTGACTTTTGAAACATATAAAGTTGACTGTTGTTCTGTGTATGTGAAAATAATGAACTCTTGAGGTGGATATTATAATGGTGTTTTTAATTTTTGTAATGTATATAATTAATATGTATCTAGTAGAATTAAGTCTAAAACAACTGGACTTTTCTGAGTTTTTTTCTTGAAAACGTTTCACCACTCATCCGAGTGGCTTCTTCAGTTCAAATGACTGGTAGGGAATTCCCCGGTATTTAAACTCTTGATGGTAATACAGTCACAGACATCCAATCACAATGGTTCCATTGAACTTGTTCAGTTAGGTGTTAGCTGAAACTGACAGGTGTAAGAAGGTATGATCCAATCACAATGGTACCAAGATTCTCATTGATGAAGGTGCTAATCCTTCAAAGTACATGACTGGAAGTGTGAACTGTTGTGAAACCAGTCATTTGAACTGAAGAAGCCACTCGGATGAGTGGTGAAACGTTTTCAAGAAAAAACTCAGAAAAGTCCAGTTGTTTTAGACTTAATTCTACTAGATACTGTATATCATGACCTGGATGAATGAGAATCTTCATAGACAATTAATATGTAGGCTGTCCAGTCACCTGTTATACCACAAAAGGTAGAATTAACTTCACATGAATACCCTTATTTTTGGAAAGAGATGTTGGACAAGCAAGGGTCTGGATAAGTTTGACCATATAGTGTTTCTAAAGATACAGATGCATTGGGAGCTTGTCAAAATATGTGGCAGTGCTGGTGTACATGATATATTAATGTGCAACCAAACTGAAACCAGAACATATCCCTCTGGAATTAATGCATATATTTTGCAGCACAACGGGACATTATATTTTACATTAGACTTTAACCAGATGAGAGGAGCGGTGTGGAACTGTGTTACTATATCTATGCAGTAATCTAAAAATGTGCCATGTTTTTTTCCTAAGTAATGGCCATGTCATTTCTGAGTTTTAAATTTTTAACAATAAAGAACAAACCTGTACCAGTTTACGTCTCTTCTCCCATCAATACATTTACACTCTATTAGGGATGCACCAAATCCACTTTTTCGGATTCAGCCAAACCCCTGAACCCTTTGTAAAGGATTCAGCCGAATACCGATCTGAATCTGAATCCTAATTAGCATATGCTAATAAGGTTTTGGAAGGGCTAAATCCTTTAACTTTCGTGTTAACGTGACAAAAAATCATGTGATTTTTAGGATTCAGATTTGGTTTGGCCAGGAGTGTGGATTAAGCCAAATCTGAATCCTGCAGAGAAAGGCCGAATCCCAAGCCGAATCCTGGATTCGGTGCATCCCTACACTCTATAATTGTTTACTATTATTAAAATGCTTGATGGTTGCTTTTGTGTCTGGATTACAATTTACCTATATCTTCCAAGATAATTCTATCACATTGAACTTCTTTACTCTTTGGTGCCCCACTGAAAGTCTGCATCATACGTTCTATGTATTTATCATTCCCAACTTTGTCTTTGCAGAGATCTTCATATGCCTGATTACGCACCCTAAAAAAAAATAAGAAAACTTCATATGTCATTATAGTTATACGGTAACCTTACATTAATTACTCACCTTCCAAACGTGTTCAGTTCAGTTGATTTCAGAAAGTACACAAGAAATAAAGACTTTTGTCAGTTGCATTCTATTTTTTAATTATTTTTCGTTTCTCTAATTGAAATTCAAAATATCATTTTTGACCTACTTATGTCTTCCTGATGTAGTCCTGTGAATAAGCTGTTCCAATATGATACATTAGTTGGTATAGTTCTTATCTTTGACCCTGGTAAGCATAATTTCTAAATAACTTCAACACAGAACTCAAGCAAATATAATTCCCATCACTAATCAGTACACTCCATCCTCAATTCCCCAAAAAAAGATTATTCTCTTGGCTTTATTTAATAGTACTATACAGTATGTATTGTAGAGTGATGTACTGCTTGTTTTACCTGATTAAATCAGCATTTTCTGAATCACTTGAGGTTAGCGCAGGTGGCATGTCTAATAGCCACAGTGTTTCAGTGTCAGTTAGAAATATGTTAATTATTTTATCTAAATCCTCCTCAATTGGTTGCATCTCATGCTGCTTTCCTTGTATTTCTGAAAAAATAAATGTAGGTTCTTTGTAATAGCACTTTTTTTTAGCAATCTTTCCAAAATCTTACATTAATATAAACATTTACAGTTCTGCATTTACAATGTATTGAGTTCATAGTCAGACATTTTATTTAGAAACTATAAATATTATGACATGGGATAAAGCAAAAGTCAAGTGGAAGAAAACAAGAAACGGATTGGCACACAAACTAAGGCTAGCCCCAACAATTATCTGAACAGTAAAATCAAAAAGTGGGTGTTCAATAAATTTTTCATTTTCCATATAACTGAATCTGAATCCTAATTTGCATATTAAAGAGAACCGTGTGCACATGTGTTGAAAAGTCACATGATTTTAAGGATTTGGTTCAGCCAAATCCTGCTGGAGAAGGCTAAATCCAGGCCAGATCTCAAACTGAATCCTGGATTTGGTGCATCCCTATTTCAAAGCAAAGCACCAGTAATAATGTTAAATACAGAACCATGCAATATTCTCAACCATAACAAACATTTGGAGATAATGCGCTGGATTGCTATATAAGCCCTCTTTGTAGAGTAAATTATTATCATGAAAATCCCAATGCAGAAACAGCAAGATGCTTAGCTTACCTGATAAACTAGCTAATTCACGTTTGAAGCCTGTATCTTCTATATATTCTGTCAGCGATTCTGTTTCTTTGCTAGATCTTGAAACAGTACTGCCACCAAATGTTGATCTTCAAAACAAAAGCACAGATTTCCTGTCAAATATCTAGTCTATGGATACAGAACCTAAAACTAAAACATAGGCAATAGAACACTTAATAACATGGTGTAATGATGTGCGGGTCAGCCCGATACCGGCAGGACCCACGGGTTAACCCGCGGGTTGGGCGGGTTCGGGCCAACCTTGGCACATGACTTGCAGGTTGCAAGCAGGTTCGGGTTGAGCTCTTCTGCTCACTCTCCCCGCCCGCAACCTTACACTGCCGGCTACCTCTTACGGCTTCTGTATTCATCAGTGCGTGCCCTGGCAGGTTAGGGTCTGGTCGAAGTTTTCGCAACCCGCACATCACTTACAAGGTGCTCTTTTGCTTTTATAATAATGGAAGTACCGGTACATATGATTTTTAGCAGCTGGTCTACTCCTGAGTGTTGGTTAGACCAAGCACTGGTGATTAATTTCTTCTTTTCATGTGTTTAACTATCATGAGTGACCACTTGCAATTGACTGTTTATATTATTTTTAGTTTGTATGTATGTGCAGTCAACTTTTAATTTTACTCAAATGAAAAAGCTCTATCATATTACTACATTTTACTACTTTTTTATTTATATTTCCTTATTTAAGACCCCTCCTGCCTGGATTTTTTTTTTTTAACAAGCTTTATTAAAAACAACAGATCGGTTGCCCTGCAGAACATGCAGGCTCATTAAAATGGATTGATAGTGCGCATGTGCACCACGCCAGGCAGACAAGGAGATTCTGAAGGGAGGTGTGGGAGAGGGAGTTACTGAGCTCTGCAGTGAGAGAAACATCAAGCGATCGCTGCAGCTTCACTGTTTGCTTTTGAGGGACTGGAGTGGCAGGTACTTAAAGAATTCTGTGAGGCTTTTCACTGTGAAAATTTTTGGTTGGGGGGTTGACATGTCCTTTAAAAGCACATGTAAACGCACCACAAAAAAATGTAATCAGTGAACAGCCTCTTTGAAATCTTTAAATACCTGCCACTCTGGTTGTTCAAAGGTTAATAGTAAAACTGCAGTATCCCATTAATCCTCCTGTAACCCGCTTAAATTTACTTTGGCTGTTGGCTACTAGGCATGCTCAGTTCTTCTCAGCTGAGGTTAATAAACACGTTTACGAAATAATCAAGTTAATCGTAACTGAACCATCTTGGTAACTGGTTCACTACCTAGATTTTTTTTGACGCAAGTTCTAATATATCTTATTTTATATCCGTACCCTTCCTGCCTACATGGTGTATTTTAACTGGCCTTAACAAAAAAACTAACTTCAATACAAACCAATTGAAGAGAAGTACAGAAATCTGTAATACATGAATTTATCTGTAAATGGCTGTGAATAATTTTACCTTGTAAATGGACCCACAAAGCTAGCATTAAATGCAGTCTGCTGAAGAGAGAGTGATGAAAACATATCGGATGTAGCTATTCCTGATGCATCGGGTGGTGTGAATAATTTGCTTTGCTTTTGGGGTACTGTTCCAGGCTCAGCTTGAAAAAGTGGTTGAGGAGATACATCTTTTCCATCATCATCTAAAATCTGTACACAAGAACAATATTTTTAGGGCCCTCATGAATCTAAACAGTTGACATGTCAAAAATGTTTGCTTAAAGGGACCCTAACCAATCACATTTTTCTGCTCTGTTGTGCTTAGCCAAATATCACCCTGAGAAATATGGCTGGGCCAAGCTGGCCTGGTGCCCTAGGCAACCCAGCCAGTCACCTCACACTGTGCAACTGGACATACATTATAAGATCATGGGGCAACCATGAGGTGGGCTGCATCAGGCTAATCCGATCATTTCGCCCTCGGGCCAAAGACTTGGTCGCAGCTGTCCCTCTGTAGGCTCTGTTTAGTGCGACTGAAACAACTACGGAAGAGCCATTACCCATGTTGGGCTCAGTATCGTTGGGCTAGAGGAAGCATTGGGGGGCTTTTGGCAAAAAACTTTGGAGCATTGCAACTAATTACTAATACTGACATGTTTCTATGGATTTTCATAGGAATGTGTCAATATTATTTTAAGTCATAAAAGAAACACCTGGGAAAGGTAATTAAGATTGTGGTATGGTGCTGCATTTGTGTTTTAACTATGCCAATCCATTTTATTCCTAAAAGCTTGGATTCCCTTAGCAATACGCATTAAAATTGTGTTTTCAAAAAGGTTTTTAGAACTTACCTTGATATTTTGCTTGCCAACTAGTGAAAGGTTTCTTTCACCCATTTTGCTTTCAGCGTGTAGATTTAAGCTTTTTCTACTAGATGTTCCAAGCATACTACGATTGAATATACTCTGGTTCATTCTGCTTTGGGTTACAGATCCAGAGATGACTGATGGTTTTTTAAAATGTGCTCCAAGCTTAGAACGCCTTCAAAAGAAACAAAAAAAGTTTTCTTTTTATAAAGGGATTCTGTCATGATTTTTATGTGTACTTTTTACTTCTATACACTGTTCTATATACTATTACACTGTTTACATAGCAAATAATTCACTCTACCATTTAAAATTCTATTCTTGAACCAACAAATGTATTTTTTAGCTGTAATATTGGTGTGTAAGCAGCCATCTTAGTGCATTGTGCCTGAGTTTGAGCTTTCAGAAGAAGCCAGGGCTACATGTTAGGGTGAAGACACACAGAACTACTTAGTAGCAGCTACTTGTCACGGCTGCTAATACCCTGCCATAGACAATACTAAGAATTGCCTCTGCTAAAACATACAATTATCAGCATTGTCTATTTCTGTAGCCATGACAAGTAGCTTCTACCTGTAGCTCTGTGTGTCTTCACCCTAACTGGAGGAGTCATGAGCTCGACTTGGATTTATTACTACTGAGTGCTATTCTGATATCTACCACTAGAGCCTGCACTCCAGCTGGGGGAAACAATAGCCTGCGCTGGAAGGGAGGGAGCTCCCAGTGCAGGCTGTCTTTAAGGGCATGCATGCACATAATGGATTCACTCTGCATGCTTGTTATGTGGATACATGTGATGTTATGCGCATGCTCATAACTGGAGAAAGCTTTGGCACTAGTTTCAGAGTGCCCTGCCCTAACTTAAAGGAACAGTAACACCAAAAAATCAAAGTGTATAAAAGGAACTACAGTATAATGTACTGTTGCCCTGTACTGGTGCAACTGGTGTATTTGCTTTAGAAACATTACTATAGTTTAGTAAATGAAGCTGCTGTTTAGCCATGGGGGCAGCCATTTAAAATAGAAAAGGCACAGGTTACATAGCAGATAACAGATAAGTTCTGTACAATACAATGGTGTTTTATCTGTTATCTGCTATGTAACCTGTGCCTTTTCTCCTTTTTCCAGCTTGAATGGCTGCCCCCATGGCTACACAGCAGCTTATTATATAAACTATAGAAGTGTTTCTGAAGCAAATGTGCAAATTTTACCAGTGCAGGGCAACAGTGCATTGTATTATGATTACTTAAAAACATTTTTATTTTTTGGTGTTACTGTTCCTTTAACTTGAGACAGACCCAGTGAGATACTGCAAATTTATACCTGAAGTCATCAGATGCAACCCACCTCTGGTAGCAATTGGTCTGCTCTGCCCAACCCTTTGCATCACTAATGCGCTGGTAAACTAATTATTATTCTTTACAATTTTTGAATTATTTGGCTTCCTCCTCTAGCTTTTTCCAGCCTTCAAATCAGGGTCACTGACCCCAACAGGCATAAAACTATTCCTCTGTTAGGCTACAATTTAATTGTTATTGTTGCTTTTAATTACTTGTTTTTTTTAATTAAGTCCCCCTCCTATTCTCATTCCAGTCTCTTATTCAAACCACTGCCTGGTTGCTATGGAAAATAAAACCCCAGCAACTAGATAGCTGCTAATATACCAAGCAGGAAAGCTACTGAACAAAAGGTGAAATGATTGAAAAACCATAAAAAATGAAGACCAATTGCAAACTGTCTCAGAATGTTACTGTCTACGTCACACTAAAGGTTAATTTAAAGGTGAACTACCCCTGTAATTCACCATGATTCCTACACTGTCACGTATGGACTTTCTTTCTGGCCTTACAATAAAGGCAACATTTTTTAAAAAAGAAGAGCTATTTTGTAATTGGTGTGTACTCCCAGGTAATATGAACTTGTTACCCCCAAATTCACAAGTAATATAATTACTTTAATAAATGGGTACAGGGATAACAAACACATGTACAGATAAATGAAAGAAATACACAAATCAGACACAGTTAGCCGCATTATTTAAGCAATACAAAACGTTTGTGCTTACATTGTGACAACTGAATTCAGCTTTTTCGCTTTCCCCTCAGTAGCTGTGGGGCCAGACATGGCTTAGCAAATCTCGGTACGACACGGCGTACCAGCTATAAGATATCAGACGCTTCTTCTTGAGCTCTGCCGTGGTTCCGACAACAAGCGTTATTGGTACCCATGGAAACGCTATGTATTCCAACCCGGCTTGGGAAAACGCACGCCCCCTGGCGAACCGCCCTTGTTTTGTGAGAAGCCATTGCCACGCCTGTCGGTACAGTGGGCGCCTCCTCCTTTCTGCTGATTGGTCTCGCCACCTGGCGGTCAGACGAGAGCAGGCATCCACTTCCGCCTTTGCTGCGGATCCTAAGTTTCATCCGGGGTTTCGAGCTGACCCGCGATGTGACCCGTCAGTACGGCAAACATGGCGGAGGTAAGAAGGAAACTCATATAAACATCCCCAGTAGTCCTCTTTGCTGTCACAAATACATTCATCTCACGATGGTGAGAATTCCCTCCACACCTCACGTGTAATAGGCTCTATTGCAGCCCCCTAGGCCGAACCTTTTGCAGCCTTCACTAACTTGTTGCATTCTAGCTCTCCCGCCCAATCTCGCCTTACGAAAACTTCTCAGAGTGTTTCCCGACGCGCGGTGCCGCTTGGGACTGACTGATAGAGCGCAGCTTGCACCCTGATGGGGAGGCAGTGGGGCCGCTTGTACGGCCTAGCCTGAGACTTCGCTTTCGTCCCTTGCTCTTTAGGCGGGAATATGCGCTAGTCACTGCGGAAGGGCCACTCATTGCGCTCTTTCTATACGCCGGCCTTTCATATTTGATTTTCACTAAGATTCCGCTCTTTAGGGTTTTTTCTAAATTTCTCACAAACTTTCATTTAGAACAAGCTTGTGGCGTATTGTTCGCATTTGCTTTTAAACTACAGTTCCCAGTATCCTACAGTAAACGTTGATGCTCTTCTTAATGGGGAAGTCAGTCAAACACCAATTTTGTTTTGCCTAATTAAAGACAATCTAAATCTTTGCAATTTGCAATACACATTTATTCAAGATTGTCAATGCTTTCAAGTTAACTGTTAATCATTTTGCTAATGGATATTAAAAGCAACATCAGTCAGATTTCTTTTTCTCTGCACTGCTGGTTCTGACTTGTATCAATGTAGTACTGAGGAGACATTGTAGAACTAGAGAGCAAAAAGGGATAAACAAATGCAGCTTTCAACTGGAATTACATTAACATATATATTTGTAAAGATATGTTATTTATATTTAGAAATATATATGTTACAGAGAGTTGCGTGATGTGGATCTGGAAAAAGTTTAGTTTAGATAATGCTTTTGCTACGTTGTTGCTTGTTGAAATGTTTATTTCCTTATTGAATTCAGCAGCATGTTATAACATGTACTGTGTTCCATTCCCATAAAGGATTTTTTCTGAAGTCTCTATGAACAGTTAAATGTGCAAGATACAACCTTTTCCAACATGAGTAAAATATTTGTCTATTGTTTTAATTAGGAAAGTTTGTATGTCTTTTGATACTACTTACACTGAAAAGGTCAAAACCTGAAAATGAAACTAAAGTCACATTGTACTTCCTGACTCGTACCAGCACAATTAAAACAAATCAGCAGTCCACAACAGGTATAGGACCCGTTGTACAGATTGCTCGGGACCAAGGGTATTCCAGATAAGGGGTCTTTCCATAATTTGGATCTCCATACCTTTAAGTCTACTAAAAAAATCAATAAAACATTAATTAAAACCAATAGGATTGTTTTGGCTCCAATAAGGATTAATTATATCTTAGTTGGGATCAAGTACAAGGTACTTTTTTTTTATTATTACAGAGAAAAAGGAAATCAATTTTAAAATTCTGAATTATTTAATTAAAATGGAGACAGGCTTTCCGTAATTCTGAGCTTTCTGGATAAGGGATCCCATACATGTATAAAGCTTGTGCATTTGGTGGTGTGCTTTGGTCAATTAATTTTGATTTAACAACATGTGATTTAAGTTTAAATCAACCCGTAGGGCAATGACAGAGGTTTTTTCTTTTTTACCCATGCTACGTCACAGATGACAAAATGTTCAAAATAACCCTGCCCTTTCTAAATATTGATATTTCTTGGGGTAAAACAGTCAAATCAAGGAAAAATCATATTTATTTGACTGATAGTGGTTGGCAATTGCAGATTAATTTTGATGTTTTATCGCCACCTGTCATTGTACATAAAGTCTAGTCTAAAATACGTTACACGGGATAAGAATCATAAATAATATCAAATTACAGGCTGTTAACGCTAGGGCCAAGAAAAGTGAATTGCGCAATGTGGGGAAACATCACTATGGTATGCAGCTACAAGACACCTATGAACCACAGCAGTACCTCAGTGTCCACCTGTCCCTCAAATAAATTGTAACTCTTCTGCTGTATTTTGTGCTATGGTATTCAATCACACATACTTGCCCAGGGTTCTTTTCCTCTGAGCACTGCACCACTTCACTGATGTCCCATGGCTGGCTAGGACTGTTTGCATGGGCAGTACATTAATATTTCCAATTTTACTATACTGTGCTTGCAGTGATTTCTGCGTTCCTATACTGTGTGATCCATGGCAAGTCTGTGAAGATGGTGGCGCTCAAAGGCAATGTACTGTTAGTAGCTGTATGTTTCTATACACTCCCAGTAGCCTGGATAAACCACCCCCCATAGGTCTTTAAAGGCCTCCATAATGATCCAGTTGTTGGTTTACCAAACAAGCAGCTCTTCCCATATATTCCCAGCTTCGCAAAGGTGCATGTAGGCCATAAAGTACTCACACTTTTTTTTTTGTCTGGAATTAAAGAATACTAATATAATTTGTGTTTTTTTTGGTTATAATTACCAGCAGTAACAGGTTGTTTCCACAGGCTCCTCAACCGTTCAGGCATTTCTCAGTCATAAAAAAAAATCATAAAGTTTTGTGCATATCATGTAGATATTATGTGTAATTTCTTTTAGGGTGTTTTTTTGTGTTACTAGTTTTAGTAAATGTATTCTTCATGAACATTACCGTGTTCTAGTGTACTGCCCATGTTTGAGAAATTTTGGGTTCAGAAGTTAAGGTTTAAAGAAAATCTTTGTTTCTGTTGCATTTGGGTTTCTTAAGGGCAATGGTACATGTGGACATTTGTGAACTGTGTTTTTAGCAACCAGTGGATCAGAAATTTGTGATTTACCTGCTTGCTCTGTAAGAAAGCAGGAAAGCAGGCTTGTCTGAACAGAGTTCAAAAGAGCCATTTAATTGCTGTGATGTCACAGCAGCCAGAATGCAATTTAATTTTCATATCTAAGTTTGGCTGTCAATAAGAACAGAGTTTATTTCAGTGAAACTTACACCCATGATTTTATTTGCTGCTCTTTGACTCTCTTGCCTTTGCCACTTGCAGTTAGATTTGAATGGTCACCTACAAGTTAGAAAACAAAAATCTGATTAGTTTGAAATAGGCGACCTCACCAGTGATATTTGTCCCCAATGTTAATAAATATGCCCCTTACAGTCATGCATATGCTTTTAGGGGATTGTGGTGTTTTGCCCACTCACATGATACCCACACAACATAATTTGACATGTATAAACATACATGGTGCCCTTCTGGCCAGTGTGAATGCTATTTGCACTTCATAATTATTTAATTTTGGTGATTGTCATTCCATTTTTACTTATGCATTGATACTTGTGTCTGTGACATTGTACTGCAGTCTAGTGGGACTTTGATTTTGACCGCCAATCTCACTGTGAATGTTTTTTTTTGCTTTGTTAAATTTTGTCACTGTTTTCCTTCAAGTCCCTTTTTACTGTATTTTTCTTCTTGTGAGGGAAAAAAACATGTCAGTCATACCGCAATTGCTATTCTAAGGCCTTTTAATTGGTTGGTGAGAATATGGTCAGGTGATTTTTTTATTGAAGACGATAAGCACACACCTAATCAAGGCACCAACTAAGAAATATTTAAAATTAATTTTATTTCACTTACTTTAAAAATAGACAAGTTAAAATAACATACAAGGGATGCTGGGAAAGTTTAAAAACAAATCAACTGTGTTTGTTAGACTTGATACTGTTTCATATTCAATAGTAACAAATCAGGTAAGTATGTTACAATACATAAACAATGTAGCAAACTAGGGACTGAACACCACTATTTTGATTGCTGCTGAGAAATCAAGGCTGTTAAGTTTCTCCCCACTGGGAGTGAAGTGATTGCACCAAATCTCTTATTTACAACTATGATTAAATAAATGTCGACAGTTTGGGATCTCCCATACACACAGGCAGCATAGGGCAAGCAGAGTATGACACACACAGGCAGCATAGGGCAGGCAGAGTATGGCACACACAGGCAGCATAGGGCAGGCAGAGTATGGCACACACAGGCAGCATAGGGCAGGCAGAGTATGGCACACACAGGCAGCATAGGGCAGGTAGAGTATGGCGCACACACAGGCAGGGAAGGGCAGGCAGAGTATGGCACAAACCAGCCAAGAATGGCACACGCAGGCAGGGTAGGGAAGGCAGAGTATGGCACAGACAGACAGGCAGGGTAGGGAAGGCAGAGTATGGTACACACAGGCAGGGTAGGGCAGGCAGAGTATGGCAGGTTTTTGCTGTACTACAACCATTAATATGGGTATGGTCATGTGATAACACGGGTGCGGTTTCAAAAAGGTGAGTGGTCAAAACTGGCTTCCATTATCGGCCCTCCACCACGTAGGTCGGAAGAATTCTGGCCCTCGGTACCACAGAAGTTGGACAGCACTGGTTTAAAACAAAACATCCATGTGTTAGAATGGCCCAGTCAAAGTCCAGATCTAAATTCAATCTGTGGCAAGATCTAAAAACTGATGTTCACAAACGCTGTCCATCTAATCTGACTGAGCTGGAGCTGTATTGGTCTTTGACGTGGAATTCCAATAAAATTGATTCATGTTTGTGGCTGTAATGTGACAAAATGTGGAAAAGTTCAAGGGGGCCGAATACTTTTGCAAGCCACTGTAAAAAGTACGTCATCCGTGTGTGGGGCCAAAGCGTGCTAATATTAAGTAGATAAGCTCACAAATTACTATTGTCTGCAATTATCTCTGCCTCTGTACTCCCTCTTTCATTTGTGTACACTTTTAATTGGTGCTATTCAGTTTTCTGTTGGAATAATAAATGTATTTTTAATTGTATTTATTTTTCTTGCAGCCTTCGCTTGGGACCGCAAGCCCAGGTAACTCCTGTAATCCTTTATTTGCATAAATTATAGCAAACCATACATTTTCCCTGAGCATATAGGGCTTTATAATACATACATCATCTGGCATGTGTTAGTTACAATATTATTTATGTATAAACTTTAAGGGTAATCTGCTAAATACTTGTTGGATTTGCATGAGAAAAGACAATTCTTGTTGGTTAAGCAATAGGTGAGAATGTAATATTCTCCCGAGGTTTTTGCATGGGCCAGCATCATGATCTTATTGCTGGCCTGGGGGCCAAGTCCAGTTTGGCCAACACTAGACCAAGATCTTGTTTCTGTTTTTTATTTGTAAATTCACACCCAATTTCTTGCTTTGAAAAATAATTTTTCAATATTGCCATCTCCAATTTGAATGTGGTTCATGGGTAAAAAAGTTTGGTGACACCATGCTAGTTAATAAATAAGGTTTTTATAATTACAGTTATTGCCTGTGATATTAATGGCATCCATATTAATGAGGTCCTTTAATCTAGGTGGTTCGGCTGCTTCAGATGACCACGAGTTTGAGCCATCAGCTGACATGCTTGTTCATGAATTTGATGATGAACGAACTTTGGAAGAAGAGGAGATGTTGGAGGGAGAAGTCAACTTCAGTTCAGAAATAGAACACCTCGAACGAGTAAGTGGTAGTGAAATCAGTAAAATTACAAAAACAATTTCTATTGCAGTTTGAGTTTGTAAATTTTGTAGTTTAGTGTTATTGGGAATATTTTTTCCTAACGTTATGTGAATTCCACATGGATAAAGTCCATTCTACCTATGACTATGTGTTGAAAAACAGGAAACGCATCAGGACAAATGTGAATAAAGCTATTTCTTAAACCACCTTCACCCGTGTCTGGAGTGCGTACCCATCAAGAAATTGTGCTTGTAAAGTCCATTTTTAAACAAATGTGAAGAGTTCCATTAACAAGTACTTTTTTGTTACTGTTCAAATGTCAGTTACACCTTTCCCATAAAACAGATGCATGTCATTTTATTTTTGATTGTTTTCTGTTTTTTAAAATACATTTAAAATATTGTAATTTTGCAAAGGGTAGATTTCAGTTTACAAGGTTACTCTAGGCCAGGGGTGCACAAGCGGTAGATCTCTCTCTATTAGTAGATCACTTAAAAGTTTCTGGTAGGCCGCAACGGCGATGCAGTGGGATGCCATTCCACCACTTCTTTTATTCCCCCAACATAGTAGAGCTTTTGAGTGCAGCAGCTTTTTCCATCTGTCCATGTTGTTTCATCCCAGCATAGAAGTTTGTCCCCGCCTGGCCACTATACATTTGTTCCCACTTTATATATGTTTTTGTGTGCAAACTACAAAGTGGACTGTGAAGAAGGGAAGTAAGAAATACTACAATCCTTTTCACATTAAACTTGAATTTGGCACTGCATTAATAAGTTGCTATGTGTATTTGGGTATATAACATCAAGAGTGATATTTTTTTCTTTTGGCTTGCACCAAATGATAGATGTTGCACTATTTTTGTTTACGTAGATCTCATGACAGAGGCCAGGTTGCAAGAGTAGATCACATGGTGACAAAGTCTGGGCACTTTAGGCTGAGTGTCTGAAATGTAAATTAAGTGAAATGAGATCTTCATAAATAAAAATATGGGAAGTCTTGAAGTTAGACTGACAAGTGGTTATCTTGTTTTGATACATTGTGTCTTATACCATTTAAGGTCATATAACTCTAGATTGTTGATCTGCTTTTTAGCTTGTATTTATATTTCATGTGATCATGTGTTGTATTAACATATTATGTGGTAAATAAAACATATTATTACATTTTCTTGTTTACCTAACCTGCTTTAAGCTAGATGTATATATTACAGGAAAGTGAAATGCCAATTGATGAGTTATTGCGACTATATGGTTATGGTAGTACTGTTCCACTACCTGGAGAAGAAGAAGAAGAAGAAGAGGAGGAGGAGGAAGAGGAGGAGGAGGATGTGGATAATGATGGTAACAGTGGCTGCAGTGGAGAAATTAAGGTGCAGATTCTTTTATGTGTGTGTTAATATTAGATTTAGAATCCTACTTTCAGTTGAAGGGACAGAGAATATTAATTTTTACTGTTTTGAAATGCAGCATTTTAACAGAGCACTGGTACCCAGCAATGAGGCAGAATTATACCTTCTCCTTTAATACAGACAAATAACAATGCAGCTGCTATAAGCTTAGCATAGGTGGTTGTTCTCTTGCAGTCATTATACATGTTAGGGAAAAATGGTTATCTTTTGGGCCCTTTTATCAGTAAGACCTTTTTTGAAACCTATGGATAACAAAGCAAAAATGAAAGTTATGGATTGGCTTAAAGACACAAAGAGAAAAAATGTACGCAGCCAACTATAAGATTTTGGCTCAAATCAAAACATGCAAATTTGAGAGAAATATTATAAATCTTGGCTGGTAAATTAAAATCTACTAGAGGGCATAACAAACACTAAACTGTTTAAGTAGCTTGTCCTTTGAGTGCTGTATCCTTGCCATGTCAAGGCCTGCTTTAGCTGTTGTGACAATGTCTTCCAGGAACCTACAACACCTCATTATTTTTTTACCAGTGGATTTGCTACAATTGCAGCCAATACTGTTCATATGTTGCCTTTGTTTTGTTCATCAACGGTAAAAATATTTCCTTCTGGGATGATTGATGTAGGCTTTAAAGGGAATTAATCACCTCAAAAAGATTTTAGCAGAGTTTGCACTGCACAGATAATTAATTTTAAACAGTACTCGCCCTGCTGTTCCATTTAGCCGATTCAGTCTTTAGTCTCTTGATAACTTTTCTGCTCAGTTATGTTGCTCTTGGTCAGCTGTGTGAAGTTTTAGTGTGAATGTGATAGAGACTTGACATGAAAAACATTTATATTCAGTAGAGCTTGTGTCAGCATATATTTGTAGTTCTGCGTGAATAGTATTTTCCTTGGAGGATGATGGACTGAATTTGGAAAGATAATGTACCCTTCCGGTGTTATTACTAGTTTGCTTGAGCTAACGAGCAAACGAGAGCAAAGCTTTCCTGCTTTTTCAGATGTAATGTGTGTAATTGCTGTCTTTCAGGATGAAGCTATTAAGGACTCATCAGGTCAGGAAGATGAAACACAGTCTTCAAATGATGAACCTACTCCATCTGGTACATGTAGGGATGTACGAGAAGTAATCCGTCCACGTCGATGCAAGTATTTTGATGCAAGTATGTCCCTTATTGACTCATCCTTAATCTGTAATTAACTCCACCTTCTGCTCGTAGTTTTCTTATCACCTTGATATATTAAAATCCTAGTTAAAATCACAATTTGTTTTTCAAGATAATGAAATAGAAGAGGAGTCTGAGGATGATGAGGATTATGTACCTTCAGAGGACTGGAAAAAGGTATATGGTTGAAACTTTTTTTCTATTGTATTAGTCTTGTTTTAACAAATGCTCAAATCCACTGCTGGCATGTACATATTCCATCTCTTATAGAATTAATGTTTAATATGTGGGTGGCTTGGTCACTTGAACTATGAGCCCCAGTATGTTTGTTTGAACATAATTGGTGAAAAAATAAGATAATGTATTGCCCTTAGTAGCTCAGTATTTTAAAGCAGTGGTGGTCATTTTTTTTTTCAGGCCCCCCTTAACTTATAATAAACATGAAAAATATCTATAAACATCCTTAAAACATATTCCTGGCTACCAAATATCAGTATATTTACGAAACCATGCTGTAACACAACCCCTTTAATATACTGTACCTTTGTATATATTGTGAAATCTTCAATAAAAGTTTTAAAACTGGAAAAACAAAAAACATATTCCTGGCTATAATTGTACTAGAATCGTTTGCTACATCACCCTCTCACTGCCTTGAGTTACCATGGGGGAATAGCACTTATGTTGATAACAGCTGCTTTAATAATACATACAAATTAGTGGTTTGGCTAAATCAGGAAATGTTGAGGGATTGAGTAAAATGCTAGGTTTAAACAAAGCTTTCTTGTACAAATCACTTTATGAATTGGGCAATTTTACTTATTCCTAAAGCAAGGCCATACACAGGCCAATATAAGCTGCTGATTTACTATGCATTTCTGATGGCCGGCATCAATGATATCTGGTTGAAATTACAAATTTAACCTTCCTGGCTGAAGACGACCACATGAGCCTGTTTGATACAGGCTTGTTAGGCCTGCAGTATGATCTGATTGAGCTGTAGTTGGCTATTGCCCCCCTATTCTGCTTTTTGCAGGGACTATTAGGACACGTCCACCTCTCACTTGAAACATGGACAGAGGATCTATAGGGAGCTCCAGTAAAGTAGCCATTTTTACACATATTATTTTTAGCCCAAAGTATAACCAGCACCATATATTATTCAAGAGCAGTGTTTTTTTTCGTTGTCTTATCCTATATGTCTCCTTTAATATTGCACCAATCTATGTAAATTGTTAATTTCATTTTCTTACGTAAAATTCTGAATGCCTGCAAAATGAATATTTTAAAAATTGGTGGTAGTCAGAAAACAGCAGTGGATCTTTAGCATTTTGCTGTTTTTTAATATGCTAATGTACAGTATATCTATCATATTAACTTTTCCACAGGAAATTATGGTGGGATCCATGTTCCAGGCTGAAATTCCAGTTGGTATTTGCAGTTACAGAGAAACAGAAAAAGGTGAATATGTATTTTTTTGACACTCCGCAGTGACTCAGTTTACAAAGCTAAGCAGTTTAATTCTTCTCTTTTAAAGGGACAAAATACACCTATAAACATCTTTCCTAAAAAGGAGCACTATAAATAAGACTTGTGCTGAAATTACATTCTGCCTATTTTAATTTTGGGCTATGGCCGTACCCCCTTCCTTCCTTTATAAACAAATACATTTGTTCAGAGCTCCCTATCTACCTTTTAACAAACAAACCACTTCCTTCTCTAGGCCACTGCTCATTATCAGGCGCTGTCAGTGGGCCGGTAATTAGTTTTATCAGTTCCTTTAAAGTTCCTAGGGACCAGAAGTGACAGGAAGTACTACAGTGAAACTAGCTTCATATTCTTGTTTAGTGCTAGAAGTAACATAGACCATAGATATTCTTTAATAAAAACAATAAGCAAAAATATGTTCAGCACAATCCCCATTCTGCTAATGTTGAAAAGGGGTGTATGCTTTCCATTTAAATTAGTGCTAAAAGGAACAGTAACACCAAAAATAAAAGTTTTTTAAATTAATTAAAATATATGTACTGTTGCCCTGCACTAGTAAAAGTTGTGTGTTTGCTACAGTAACGCTACTATAGTTTATATAAATAAGCTGCTGTGTAGCCATGGGGGCAGCCATTCAAACTGGAAAAATGGAGAAAAGGCACAGGTTACAGAGCAGATAACCTCTCTAGAATACAATAGTGTTTTATCTGTTATCTGCTATGTGCCTGTGCCTTTTTTTCCTTTGAATGGCTGCCCCCGTGGCTACAGAGCAACTTTGTTTATATAAGTTTCGGTAGAAAACACACCAGTTGTACCAGTGCAGGGCAGCAGTACATTATATTCTAATTACTTTTATACACTTTCATTTTTTGGAGTTACTGTTCCTTTAAAGTTTTGTTAACCTTTCGAGATACAGTTAAATTTTAAATCTGTTTTGAACCATTTATCTGTCATTACATATTTTTATTACTTAGTATATGAAAATGATGACCAGCTACTCTGGAATCCAGAATATGTTATAGAAGATAGAGTAATAGACTTTTTAAATGAAGCATCCAGAAGGACTGGTGAAGAAAAAGGGCTAGAAGCTATTCCTGAAGGATCTCACATAAAGGATAATGAGCAGGTAGTGTGTAAAGATCATTATTTAAACAGCTACCTAAAGCATTTTTCTGTTAGAGTGGTAACTCTTAAAGGGCTCATACACACGGGCATTTCTCTCATCTCCTTGGGGGACAGAGGAACGCTGGGTATAGCTTGTACCACTAGGAGGCAGGACACTAGAGTAGAAGAGTTCCTCCCCTCTAGCTATACCCTTCGGATCAGCCTTATTCCATCAGTTTTTTTTAATGTCTTCCAGAGGTTAGGGCTGCTAACTCCAGATTATCCTGGATACCATGGGATATCCCTAGCAGCCTTTACAGGATCAGGCTGTATGGACCTTCCCCCTTTGTTATTGTTGGGCTTCCCCGTCTGTAATCATACATGTATTCGCTATTCCTTCTTCTAACATCCGCAGTTATTTCAAGTTTACTGCAGTTTAGGAGATTAGCGCCCAAACCGGAAGTTGGAAGCTCAGGTATGCGACATCCGGTTTCTCATTGTGTCACTTCTTCCTCCATGGCAGGGGCAAACTGCGCTTCTGGCATTGCACCAGATGCCGGAAGCAGCAGTGAATGCTGCCTGAATATCCTTTGGGCATTTTGTCTAGCTTTTGTGTTCCCTCCACTTCCTATGCTACCACGGGTACTCAGAAAGTTCAAATTGCCCCACTTGGTACTCCAACATTCTGTCCATGTCACAGAACAACCAGTAGACACTACCTTTGCATCTAGACTTACAAACTCGGACTGGCACGCCACCCCAACATCAGGTTTCTGAATTTTATGGCATGGCTGTTGAATCCCTAATATTGAAGAGAAAACCCTTCTCACCTGCTGTGACTTATGATGCCAAACCTGTCAACAGGAAGGAGGTCACTCTACATTCCCTGGATGCAGTCTGTGCTCTTAAATATTATGTCAGCAGAACCAAAGAGATCCGCAAGTCTGAGACCATTTTTGTCATTCTATTGGGATCTTTACAAGGCCTACAAGCTTCAAAAACCGCCATTGCTGGATTGCTGAAGGAGACCATCTGCAGGCTATGTGGTTAGAGGCAAGCCAACACCACTTCCAGGCAGTGCCTCTTGGGCTTTCAGGAACCATGCCTCAGCCAAAAACTTAGCAAAGAGGCCAGTTGGTTCCTAATTCATTTCTTTGCAAAATTTTACAGTTTTGACATGTATGCAGCATCTGACGCACATTTTGGGTGAAAGGTTCTGCAGGCGGCGGTGGTCTACCTTTTGATTATGCTTCCTGCCCACTCTTTCAGGCCAGGTGATAGCTTTGGTATGTCCCCTGAGTTCCTGTGTCCCCCAGGTGATGAATTAGAGAAGGGGAGTTTGTGTTACTTACTGTTAAATCTTTTCCTCTCTAAATTCTCTTGGGGGGGGGGGGCACATGACCATCCTTGTAAGGGCTTTCATATTATCTTCAGTCATGGTTATTGTATCAAGTTGAAGTTAATTCTGTTATCCTCCTGTCCTTGCTATTCCAAACGGATGAGCCATAGGGTATAGAGTAAGGCTGAGCCATAGGGTATAGTTAGAGGGAAGGAGCTCTTCTACTCTAGTGTCCTGCCTCATAGCGGTACAAGCTATACCCAGTGTTTGTGTCCCTCAAGAAAATTGGAGAGAAAGATTTAATGGTGAGTGACACACAATCTCCTTTTTTCATGTGTTTAAAAACATGCTGCTTGTAGAAAAGCACATATATTTGTGTTGATATGTATTTTTGTAAACGTGAATAAGTGCATTTTTGTGAGTTTCAAATGCAACTTTCTTTAGAAGCATATCAAGCACAAAGAATACAGCATGTAGCTTATCATATGAATGTAATAAAGTGCAACTATGAACACTTATTAATACATATTTATAAAGTGCCAACATATGCCACAGCACTGCACAATAAATGGGTATTTGCTTTGAACATACAGATTTACATATAAAGTTGTTAATAACTGATATAAGTGGTAAAGAGTGCTCTCAGCTCAGATTACAGCAGAGGGGGTGGGGGAGAGGAGCAAACTGAGCAGGCTCTGCTGTGCCCTAAAGGATTTTTTTGAGAGAAGGAAGTCTGACATAGAAGATCAAGATCATGTATACAGAATAGTGTTTCTTATCACTGAGGACTCAGAGCTGCAGTGTTGTAAATGTTTAGTACAGTGAAAACTTTATGGGCACAAACAAGCAATTATTAGCAATGCAGAATTGAAAATCTATAATAATCTATATAATAGGTATAATTTTGCTAGAAATGTAAAACAAACTGAAATGAATTTTTGATTATGGTAGTCACTTAGGGCAATAAAACATTTTTGATGTAAAAAAAAAAAACTTAATAAAGTAAAAAAGTGAAGGAAATATGTATGTGTGTACACCTGTCGTGTCCATGTGCTGTGTCACTGTGGTATTTGTTAATAAATATATCTTTCTTGCAAAACTCTTTATAATTGAATTTACATGTTTCTTTTAGATCTTTAATTTGCGATACTATTTCTTACAGGCCCTTTATGAACTAGTAAAATGCAATTTTGACACAGAAGAGGCATTGAGAAGATTAAGATTCAATGTCAAAGCAGCCAGAGGTGAGAGTAGTTAATTTTTCCAGACTGCCCTTTAAGCTATATACATTATCAATTATTTTTGCAATCCACATAGATCTCTTTAATAGAATGCCCACAGTGGATGGTTGGGACTGTTTTTGGACGAGTTTAGCAGGGTCACTATCCATTGGTAAATGTACAGTTTAATTTTTTAATTACATTTATGACTGAATTTGTTAAACTGCTTGTTGCATTTTAAAGTAAAGATTTCAGATTAGACTTGTATATAAGACTATAAGGGTATAGATAACTGCAAAGAATACTATATTTATACAGGTCAGTAGGAGCTGTGATATTTTTGAATGGAACTAATTTAAAGGGAATAAAAATATGGGATCAGTATAGTTACTATTATTATTAACATTTATTTATAAAGTGCCAACATTTCGCAGCGCTGTACAATAAGTGGGTTTCATACATTGGACATACAGAGTAACATATAAAGCAATCAATAACCGATAAAAGAGGTGAAGAGAGCCCTGCCCAAAAGAGCTTACAATAGTTAGGGAAAGGTAAAAATTGAGCTCGCCCCAGATTCCCAAAATGTAATTTCACAGCTCTGGTTTGCTTTGTATAGGATTGACCCAGAACCACAGCATCCAATTTTTTTGTCTTACAATAGTATGATTGGTGTGGGTTAAAGCTGTTTGGAATCCTCCTTCAAACTAAAAAAGTAGTATGAGCACTTTCATAACTGAAAATAAAATTGTTGCATACCCATTAGTAGCCCAAAAAGAGCATTTGCTGTGGCATGTCTATGAGAAGCCCTCTGATCTGAGGACTTTTCTATAAGTAGTAAATTTGAAGCTAATTCTATTTTTAGCTATAAAAATAGCACTTAGGGTTGCATTGCAAAGTTTGCTGTTATGCAGAGCCTTATGTAATATATAAAAACAGGAAGAAAACACTATTTGGTTGCATTTGTTATGATGTGAATAATGCATTATGTTTTTTCTCCTTCAGAAGAACTTTCCATTTGGACTGAAGAAGAATGTAGAAATTTTGAGCAAGGTCTTAAAGCATATGGGAAAGATTTCCACTTGATTCAGGCTAACAAGGTAGATAGTTGCAGTAAATACATTGATTCCTCATACCAAGTATACTGATACATAAAAACTTTTAGTCACCCTGATATACTTTTATGCATACCATCAAACATCTCACATTAATTTCGACCATTCATGTAATTTTTGTATCTGTTCATTGTTTCTTCTCTTTACCAACTCGCCATAGGTAAGAACAAGGTCTGTTGGTGAATGCGTGGCATTCTACTACATGTGGAAAAAATCAGAACGTTATGACTTCTTTGCCCAACAAACTCGATTTGGAAAAAAGAAGTACAACTTACATCCCGGTGTAACGTAAGTATATGTATTTACGCTACTCTTACACACATCATAAGGATAACACAGCTGTCTGTTTCCAACATATTAATTTCAGTAAATTAAATCACAACATGGTGTGGGGTGTGGAAACATTCAGTATGGGGGTGCATTGTGTGTTTACCATGGGGATAAATAAAAAGCCAACAAAAGTTTCCTTAAGTCATTTTCTGTTCAGTATGCACTTTGTTTGTGCAATCCAAGCTACCAACTTTATAATACACTAGCAGACCAGTATGAAGCTTGTTCCTAGTGAGAAAGGAAAGTAATGAAATCATACTGAGTTAAAAATCTAAAGGAAAGGAAGTGCTAGCACAGGAGAAGGAGAAATAAATAAAAAATAGCTATGGACAGTAACTGGGAGAAAAATTAGAACATGAGAATACATTGTACCAACAGGTGGGAAAGCAGAATTGGTAAAGAGTGGTGTAATATCTGTGTTAAGAGGAAGAAAGGTAGCATTGTAAGATAATGGGACTAAGGGCAGGACTGAAAGGAGAAGGGTTGAGAATTCAAAGTATGAAAGGGAGAGAAAAGGGCAACAAATAGAAAGCAGAAGAATTGAGATGCAAAGACCAGACGATATTTATCTGTTAAACAACCAAATTCAGCAAATGTGCCAAATATAGAGAATTCATTGTTGTGCATCAATAGAATTCTCAGATTATCAACAGATCCCCCTCAAATCGTATTCTTCATGCATTGAAAGGAGGGGGGAATCACTCTACACAAATGCAACTGTGTGGTTCTTTGTTAGTCACTAAACTTAGAAAGCACTCCGGAATGGTGAGACAAAAGGTGACTTTATATATGCCACAAGTCAGGCACTAATAAAATCACCTTTTGTACAATTCCAGAGTGCTGCTCGAACTTTCTTTCTACAAGTATTGATCCTGGCCAGAGGGGATCACAGCTTTGCACCCGGTGTATCACTACTTACCTTGTGTTGGTAAACTTAATAGAAAGTGCTTGGAGGCACAATCACAGATTTCCCACTTCTGGAAGGCCAGTGCCACATGGGGCGGATTCTCAGCCTGCAAATAAATGTGGCCCTATGCTAGGTTTTGTGCCAAATTCTGTAGTTTGTGTCTGCACCAGGGCTGACACTGGCTCCAGGTGCAGGCACAACCAAAAGCTTTTTTGAGGGTAGGGACAGATTCTTGGCCTGCGTTTATCCACAGGCAGAGAATCCGCTCATTGTGGCATTGGCCTAAGATGGATTTGTTTTACACTTATTGTGTCTAATGATATCAGTTTGTTTGGGCAGCCAGTTAATTTTTTGTGAATATACCTATGAGTCCACTAATCTCCTTTGATTATCTAAAAAGTGTGTACATTTGGTACTCTAGAGCAGTGCTGTCCAACTTCTACGGTGCCGAGGGCCGGAATTTCTCTAGCATACATGGTGGAGGGCCGCTAATGGAAGCCAGTTTTGACCACTCCCCTTTTCAAAACCACACCCACTTCAAACCACACCTATTTTATCACAATGGTCGTAGCACAGCAAAATCCCAAATGCTTGGTCCTTACTGTGGGCATATCAACCATCATTCATATGTGAAAGAATTATGTCATATTAAGATATACCCTTAAATTCCATATGCCTCCTCCTCCCCTGTGGATAGCAGAGCAACCCCCAGAACATAATTACACACCTTAGGGACCATTTAATGGCTATTTCCAACTGCTAACAAACTCCCACAACAAACCCCTGCCAGGTTCACCTCCCACAAGCAGCATAGGGCAAGCAGAGTATGGCACACACAGGCAGCACTCTGCCTGTCCTATGCTGTCTGTGTGTGCCATACTCTGCCTGTCCTACCCTGCCTGTGTGTGCCATACTCTGCCTTCCCTATGCTGCCTCTGTGTGCCATACTCTGCCTGCCCTACCCTGCCTGTGTGTGCCATACTCTGCCTGCCCTACCCTGCCTATGTGTGCCATACTCTGCCTGCCCTACCCTGCCTGTGTGTGCCATACTCTGCCTGCCCTACCCTGACTGTGTGTGCCATACTCTGCCTGCCATACCCTCCCTGACCTATGCTGCCTGTGTGCCATACTCTGCCTGCCCTACCCTTCCTGTGTGTGCCATACCCTCCCTGACCTATTCTGCCTGTGTGTACCACTCTACCTGCCCTATGCTGGC
Organism: Xenopus tropicalis; assembly: GCF_000004195.4. Classification (NCBI taxonomy): domain Eukaryota; kingdom Metazoa; phylum Chordata; class Amphibia; order Anura; family Pipidae; genus Xenopus; species Xenopus tropicalis. The sequence continues at coordinate 83,748,799 of NC_030680.2, read as the reverse complement.
TGTATGTGCCATACTCTGCCTACAGTACCTATGTCTGAGGTGTGAACAGGGGAACAATGGGGGTGATTACAGCCTGAGCCTGAGGTGTGAACACTGCAGGGGGTGAACAATGCAGGTATTAAAAGGTGTGAAAAACACAGGGGATTACATATTTAAACAATACAGAGGGATTACAGCCTGAATCTGAGGTGAGAACCATGCAGGGGGCCAGTTAATCTCAGTACTGATACCCTTTAAAGCTTACTCAAAGGTAAGCCATCAAAGCAGCCAGACAGGTGGGGGGCCACATGCGGCCCGCGGGCCGCCAGTTGGACAGCACTGCTCTAGAGAATCGGTGGACTTGAATGTGTTTTCACCTTATGTTCGTTTATGGAATATTCTGTGCCTGTGTACCATTATTGTTTCGAGTGTCTGGACCATAATAATAATACATTGTGTGGCTCTTCATATATATGGTATGGTAGCTGTAAGTTGTATGCATAACACAGCTAACACATGGACCCACTCCAATTTAGCTACCTTCTACAGTTGCTCTGAAGATATGTAAATTAGGGCCATTCCTTTTCTGCACTGTTTAATATAACAAATCTATAACTTTTTTTTTTATAATTTGAAACAAAACTGATGACCCTGGCATGAACACGGTCTAATCACTGGTGATCCTCTCTTTTAATGATGTCATTATGCACAGAACTCGCCTTATATGCACTTTGAAATCTCTAAACCATTTTTTGTGTGTGTCACTATACTGAAGCGGCTTTGTACAAATCAATTTTTATGTGTTGAATGCCACAGAGATTACATGGATCGTCTTTTGGATGAAAGTGAAAGTGCTACATCCAGCAGGGCGCCGTCTCCCCCACCAACTACCTCCAACAGCAGTACTAGTCAGTCAGAAAAGGAGGAATGTACAGCAAGCAACAACACTCAGAATGGTACTTTTTCTTTTTAACTTGTCCTCATTTACTAAATATAGTGTATATATAATATCACTTGATAAAGGCAAAAGGCTAAACCTGGTAGCCCATTGTTTAGGTCATAGCCATTGACCTCTGGAGAAGCCAAAAAAAAAAAAAATTTGATACACTGCTGATTAGGAATTTATTTGGATTCACATGATATGCAGACATAAATACCAGTGCATTCTGAATCATATCTGCACTACATCATACACTTCTGTGAAAGATGTAACCTCACTTTCTGCTAATGTCTCAGTGATTTCTGATGATCTTAACAGCAGCAAACAGTATGTGCAGTGATTGTCACTGACACTCAAACGATGGCCTAACAATCCAGTATGGGATGTATACATGTCCAGATAGTCAAGCAGTATGGATAAACTTTAGACTTGAAGTTGTATCAGCCCTCGGTCTTTTAAAACAGCCTTTCACTTGGCCAGTTCAGTGAGATGCTTCTGTTTGTGGGCCACAGTATATGCAAATGAATGTAATTCATAGCAAAATATGCAGCCATCAGGCAATTAGAGCATCGTAAAATCTACTGAAGGGCCATATCTGGCTCCATTGCCTCCAGTTGGATACTCCTGTTTTTTATGGCCCCTTACATAAAGGGTTGGTTGGCTACTTCTAATATGATAAGCTAAACGTAAGCTTTTGCCCTGCCCCCATCATGTCAGATTGCACACACAAAGAAAAAAAAATTACCTTAAAGAATAGGGGTGTGCAGGTTGGCTTGAAACCTGCAGGTTAAGTGGGTTTTAGACTGACCAATTCTCCCCAGAGGCAGGTGGCAGGCCAAATTCACCAGCTTCCAGCCACTCCCACAACATCTCTGTACCATACCAAGCCCCCAAATGACAGGGTGGCACTGGTTTATATACTCGTGCTTGCCATGCCTTGCACCCTCCCATGATGTAAGAGAAGGGGGTGGGTTAAACGTGCACATTTTTCAACCTGCACATCACCAGTGAGGAAACATGTGCCTTTTTACTGACTAATTATAAAGCAATGCGGCAGGTTAAAATGATTTCTGTATCTCCAGAAATATTTTATTTTAACCCTGTAGAATGATTGTTGTTGAACTTGAATTTTTTTTCCATTTCAGGTGTTTCTGTGAATGGCCCATGTGCAATGACTGCATACAAAGATGAAGCCAAACAAGGTGTGCATTTAAATGGACCTACTATGAGTAGCAGTGACCCATCTCCTAATGAAACTGACACCAATGGGTATAATCGTGAAAATATTACTGGTGATTCCAGATTTAGTCATATTAGTGGAAAAACTGACGCAAATCTAGATGATAAAAACGAAAGGCCAATAAAAAGGCGACGTATGGACAGCCCGGGGAAGGAAAGTACAGGATCATCTGAATTATCTCAGGAAGTGTTTTCACGGGGAGAGGTTTAAACATTTTGCAAATTTTGAGGGGAAAGGAATTTTTTTTGGGGGGGGGGGGGGAGTTTCTGGGGATCTTGGAACTTCAGGGTTATTAAATTATTTAACAAGTTATTTTTTGTATTATTTTTCTATTTGTCCCATGCACATTTGAGCCCCACAGAAGCGTGAAATATTTTGTGTAGTTGAATAGTGACATTTGTAAGCCCTTTTGGGAAATATAAGGACCCCCAGAGCATGTCCAGTGCTCAGCAGAAAGCAGTTATCATTCTTACAGGAAGAAAGTCCTTTAAACAAAAAATGTTTGTTTTAGAATATGTCTTAGTGCAATTGCAGTGGAAAATATTAACCCTGGAAGTTGTTGGTATAATTTTTTAGGTAGATGTTAAGAATAAACCAAATGAGGTTTGTGTATGTAATTTATTGACATCAATGATGTCTTTCCTATTCCTATCTGGGCTGAAAAAGATACATTCTGTATTTTTCCAGATTTCTTTGTAGCCTTTGAAAGATTTTTACATTACCTATGTTTTGATTGAACTGCCCTTTCTTAAACAAAGCTTGTATAATTTTCTTAACTTGTACAGTTGATAAACTTTTATTATAAAAAAAAAATATTCTGAAAGTTGTATGTTCTTGCTAAAATAGGCTTCATTGGACTCATTTTCCTTTTTAATGTTTACATTGTTTTTCTTTCATTGTCTTCCTGATTAAGTTCATTTATAAATTAAGAAGAATCACTTGGCAGGTTTTAATTTCATCACATTGTAGAATTTTCTATTGCTCACACATTGTGCAATTTTAGCATGAGCAAATTGCTGGTAAATCAGTTATATGCTTAATTTGTATTGTGTCGCATCCCATTCTTGGTCCCTAAAGTTGCAAGTGTTTGTGAATGGTGTGGTAAAAAGTGAATATTTGTATTCATCTTTCAAGTGCACATTTTGAATCATTTCCATATCCTCGTGCTTTGATCTTTTGACCTGTGAATTGTCCTTTGTTGCTCAACCACAGCCCCCAGCTTTGGTTATGTGGATGTATTGGCAGTTATAATTTGGCAATGGAAGGAGAGCCACAGCTAGGGGAGCACTGATCAGCTGAAGCACTTACATGAAAATATTGTGTAATATTTTTTAACACACATTATCCCCACACGTTTTTTTTTTCAGGGGAGCTGTATGCATGGTTTAACCTGACCCAAAATATGCATTTATAGGACTGATATTTTAAGAGTCTTTTTAAAAAACATACTTTTTGATGAATTAGACAAAAATCAATTGATACTGATTGCTACATTAAAAGTTTAACTTAGTGTAAAACCTTTTTTACACCTTTCCTTTTTGTTTCTAAATTGAAAAATTGCAGACTTGGAGTGTAGGAGGGTGGGTTTGTCTTTTTCATAATTGTTAAATAAATATGCAATTTTTTTTTTAATTTTTTTTTTAAATGCCGATTTCTGTAGCATGGGAACACAGAGTTTACACCTGTTTACATTTGTATATAGTGCATTGTATGTAGATTTTATTATAATCCAGTCGCTGGCAGGTGCATTGGTAGACCCACAATTTCAGCCAGTGCACACTTCTGGAATGAAGGGAAAGGAGGAATCCTTACACGTGGGATATTCAGTGCTGTCTAGGTGACAATAGTACAGGTTAGGTAACGCCTACTTATGCATTTTAGTATCTTATCTGTGAAACATGCAAATTAATTTATTTTATTGCATCAGCTTGCAAAAATGATAATTTATGACAAATTTTGGCTTTAATATCCTCAAACATTTTTCTATGGTTATAGATTATTCACTATATATATATATATATATATATATATATATATATATATATATATATATATATATATATATTAGAGTGTCTTATAGCATAAGATAATTTCATTTGCATTTTTGCTAACCATACCACCTTTTGTTTCTTTTACTGGTGTCCTTTGTTTTTCTGAGCTTGCTGCCATCATTTTTTTTTTTTTCTTTTTAAGATATATCTTTGTGTAAAGAAAATAAATAATGTAAGGCATACTTTATTGACTAAAGATTTGCAGTTATTAATTATAAATTTCACTCCCTGTCTTGCATTGTTGAAAAAAAAAATATCAGTTTTAAATATTACATAAATATATGTTTTGGGATGGTGATAGAAAGGAGTTCTGCATGATAGTAGATCTGGATTTGGGTAGTTAGGAAAATGGAAGGTTTTCCTGCACCCAGGCAGTATCCTATGTTATTCAATAAGGTGCCTGCAACAAGTCTTTTGGTATCTATTGAAGCATACGTCATGCTTTAGTTGCTAATAAGTAGATTTCTATTGTCACGGTTGATTTAATTTATTGTCGTCCACATTTTGTGTTTCGTTGCTGAAATTTACGAACATTAAAGAAGTCTTGCATGAAAACCAGATCTGCAATTTCAGTGCAAAGATTGGGGTTTATGGACGTTGATGAACTATGCTTTCCATCTTACTTCATGCCCACAGTTCCCATAGCTGAGTGTGGCTACAGAGTTAGGCTTTGTCTGTTTCTGCAATAGCCACACACGTCCATCCACAATCGTTAAGATACCTCAGGAATAACCAGTGTGTCAAAAGCATGATCCTAAACGTTGTATCTGTTAGTCTTTGTATGTATAGGGATTTGCTATAAATATAAAGCTCATTAGTATGTAGTGGTTTTGAAACTCAGCAAGCACTCATTGCACTACACATCCTGGTAATCTATCCTCACATTAATCACTGGTATCCAACTCCCAAAAGTATTCTTACAAAAACACATACAATAGCTTTAGATAACTGAAAATCTTTTCTCACTATAGCACTCCTGTAAATAGATAGTAGGCAACATTTTCCTCAACTTGGTAAGCTTTCATATTTTTCATTTTAACGCTTAAACTATGTCATACTTTTACATGTATACTTGTCCATTACTGAGCTTTAACTGATTGTAAAGTGATCGAAGATTCACAAATGATTACTGGTCACGTTTCATAACTTGCTTTTTTCCTTCATTTTGCACTGTTGGTATTTTGCCGCTGTTCTTCCTGATTTTGTCTGCATACCTGCACAAACTTATTAAATATATTTTTACTATCTGTCTCTTTGTATTATTCTATAACATGTCATAGAATGTTTCCAGCAATTACCAGGGGCATAACTACTGCTTCATGTCATTGCATTTGTGCACTAGCATGGATTGCATGTGTTCTTCAGTGGCTCCGTAGGAAGGTATGACTAATCAACCGTGTAACACTCAGAATACAGTAAAATGTTAGAAGCTGGTATTATGTTTCTTAAACTGCTAATAAACAAACTAAAGAAAGCTACTAAAGGTAAATGGAACCGAAGGTTCATACATCATCATTAAGTGCAACCTAAATTTCTTTTGTGCATTTCTTAGGATTTGGCACTGCTCATGGCATCAGGGATTCTGAAATTAACTGTAGGTTACATAGAGTATTGTGGCACAGGGTCTGGGGAAACACTAAAGGGAAGGTATATATCTCTAAAATTGTGAGAGCCAACATATGAGAAGAATAACAAAGGCTGTGTGTAATCAACCTAAGGTAAGCAGCACAGGAACTGTGAGGCATGAGGCATCACCTGGGGGAGGGGAGCTCACTGCCAAGGAAGCAAGAAGGCTGTGGTGGTCTGGCTAAGGGAGTTTTGGTGTGCGAACAACCCCTTAGAGAACCAAGGCTGAGGAAAAACCTAGAAATGGACATGCTGCTCTAGGTGGGGCTAGGGTTTTGCAGCAGGAAGCAAGACCCAGGTAGATAGGCTGCTAGTGAACTGTTCTGGTTAATGAACATTATGGGGGGAATTCACAAAAGTGGAGGTAGCCCTTTTTTGGAGTAAAAGTGGTGGAAAACACTTTCTCCAGATTCACAAACAGAAATCCGCCTAAATTCCGACTCAACCGCCACTTTTCTGTTTTTGGTGAAAGAAAGACCGTTTACAGACACTTTTGTGAATTTGTCGTTTAAATGACATTTATACGACGTTTTAACGACATTTTTTCCCGACATTTTCAAAATGGAGTAAAGCTCAGTGTAACTCTGTCAGATCAATTCTAAGCTCTTCTGTTTTGTTTCCCCCAGTCTCCATATCACACCTCTGGTGGGGGCCCATTGCGGGATCATTAACATATTAATGGGGATTAACAGACTATTGTTAGGGGACAAGTTTCTGTGCATTGCTATGCCAGTTTTATCTTAATCAATGAGGCAATAATAAAAATTTTGTGTGAATATATTGTAAACATTTTTATTAAAAGGAAAAGTAAAGCCTCCCAGGCAAATTTTTAGTTTTAGCAGCAGTGCCCCCTCTTTAATCACTTCACTGACATTTGCCCCAACTTATCTGTGCCCCCATAGCATGTTCAGAACTACAGAGCTGCCTGACAGCATTGGCCCCCACCTGTTCCCAGCAGCCATCTTGGTGGCACATACACACACTGGCACCCAAACTGGGATATTGGGGTACAGGGTTGGACTGACCCCAACAGGGCACTGAATAAAAACCCAGTGGGCCCTAGTCCTGTTGGAGCTCTATTCACCGGCCATGTTGGTGTGGGGGCCAGATTGCTGCTGCCCAGTAATGATTAGGGGCTAGAGAAGAAGGCATTTAGACCCTTAAATCTTGTTACAGGAGTGGAATTACACAGAAATATAGAAAACATTAGAAAGCCCCAAATGATGTATAGTTTCCCATGGCAAACTAAAATTACCCCTCAGGAAATGCCCCAAAGCATATGAAATGCAAAATCCTGCTGGTAAAATTCGTATCCCAAGGCTCCTGTCGCTGTGGGACTGGGTTTGATGGCAATGACAGATTTACTAACAGCTTAAGGCAAATTCATAAAAAAATGTCGGGAAAATGACAAAATCTGAAAACTGTTTAAAAGACAAATTCACAAAAGTGGAGCTAGAGGTTTGCGAATTAGGTGGAAAATCCGACAAATCTATCTCCTCTTTTATTGTGTCGGAATATCACCACTTTTGTGAATTCCCCCTATGAGTTGCTATATCAATACAATCACATAAAAATATACTGATACCTAAACTAACTGTAGATCTTGAGGTCACAATAGTCTTGAATATTAGTCTTAAAATCATCTAAATACAATCTATTGTCACTGAAAAGAACCACTTTTGAAAGATTGATTCCTGAAGTCTCAAGGGGTGGTGGCCTCTTGCTCTTTGAACTTCTGTAATGAAAAAAAAAAAAATCTTCAGCTTTGTCCAAAATGCTTTCTAATGTATTTGTAAGAAGTAATGTCCCCTCACAAGCATCTTTTTGTCATAGAAACAACCCCAATGATGACAGGGTTTCCCTATATTTTAATTCTTACATTTGTTTTACCAGTGTAGTTGCACATCTCTCCAACTCATTGATATGAGTCTTAAAGTCTAAAGCCCAAAACTGCACTGCATGCTCATGGTGAGACCTTACCAGAGACCTACCAAAAGACAAAATGATGGTTTCATCCCTCAAGTAAATGGCTTTTTTTTTTTTTCCAAGCCTACTTTATTTGCTTTAGTAGCCACTGAATGACATTGCCTAGGGTTACACAACTTGTTATCCACAAAAATCTCTTAAGTCTTTTTCAGTTTAGGAGACCCCCCAACACATTACCATTTAGTGTATAAATTGCATTTGTTATTTCTACTAAAGTGGCAGCATACTGCTTGGGAGAAGCCAAGATACTTCTAGTAAAATAATAGCGTATATTGTGATAGTGTATAGAGTATATTGATCATAGTGAAAGTGCATAAGGTAACAAATGGCTGCTGTTACAGGCTGCAGTTTGTGACTTACATCATCACTGAGCACCACCTGCCCTGTAGGATTATACAGATGTCTTATCTAAGTCACATGCGTGTGTGTGCTCACACATTTTGATAAAAGCATCACATCTGCAATCAGGTATCATGGGGCAAGTAGCACTCAGTAATGATGTAAAACAAACCTTGCAGCCTGTAACAAGAACAGCCCATTTGTTAACTGCATGTGCTTCCACTATTGGCTTTTATACATGGAGTTAGCTGCAACAATGATCTTGGCAAATTGGCAGAAACAAGAAAGTTTGGGGTGGGAGTGCAGACAGAGGAAAACAATCCATTATCTTCAAAATGGTAAATTATATTTAAGAAAATGTTTTTTAGCATTCCTTTATGACTTGACTTTCACAACAGTTCCCCTTTTAAAAAGCCTTGTTTGTGTGTTATGGTCACAGGACCCTTATGTTATAAATTGTGCGTGTATCAGAGGTGGAGCTCAGAACAGCTGTTGTGGACAAGTTTGCTGTTTTTCAGGGCTCATACACCAAGTTCATAAAATACAGCATTTCTAGTCTAATTCCATACCGTTAATACACTCCACACCTTAAATCTTTTCAGATGCTTTTATTTAAAGCATGTACAAAAACAGTTGGTACATTTACTTAAATAAAACCAGTACTACATCTTTTTAAAAAGTTCCTAGTCGTACAGAAAAAGGATAGGATTAACATTTGCACAGACAGCATGGTATACAAATAAATACTGGAAATAGTTTCTAAATGCCTTTAATAAATACAGATTATTACATAGCCTCTGGTGTTCTTTACACTTTCAGAAATACTAAAATACAATTGCATAAGGCAGAGTTCCAATAAAAATGCCAATCCCATATGGCCAGATTAAATAACACCCCTTTAAACTTTAAGAAAACAAATGGATTGCAACGTGAGGCCAGAAAAACTGTAGGAGTGCTCAGACCAGGTGGCATTGGATAGTGAAATACAGTCTCTATGAAAGTGCGGCACCAACCCAGACAACTGATGAGTCCCACGCTGAAGGGAGCCTGCCATGGGTTCCTCCAGTAGACAATGGCACATGTAACATGAGAAAAGTAATCACACAGAAATACTATAATACAGTATAATGTGCCCCACCAGGGTACTGTATTAAAAAAAATGACCTGGGTCCAGATTATATCCAAGTCAGGATTTTGTGCTTTATACAGAGCCAATGAACAGCTCAGGGACATACTAAGTACACAACTATGTCCATTCTACCTCCAGGTTACTGTATTCACAAATTGACTTGGGTCCAGTGAAAATAAAACATGATTAAACAGCTTGTGGGTACAGTACCCTGGTGGCAAAATGTGCATAGTAGTGTACCTTATATAGTGTTCTGGTAGTCATTTTGGATTTTGATGCACCAGATCCTGCACGAAAGATTCAGGCAAATCCTAATTTGCATATCAGAATTAGGCTACGAAAGTGTTAAAGAACCATTTGCTAAAAAATGTTCAACTTATGTGCTCATGTTATGAAAAGTCACGTGATTTTTTGGGATTCGGTTCAGCCAGGACACTTGGATGCGACGGACTAAAAATCCTGCTGGAAAATGCCAAATCCTGAACAGAATCCTGGATTTGGTGCATCCCTAGTTTATATTAGTATGTTCAGGAGCTGGTAAGATGGCTACAAAGTTGTACTATTTATGGTTGGTCTCCACAATATCCCCACAGTCAATTGTATACTGTCACTGCACTGACTACTAATGCAGGGAAACCCTAAACTACTGTCACCACCTTACCAGCTAGTAGCTCCCTTTGTGCCCAGAATCAATAGATGCAGCACACTTGCACCCCAAATAATCAGGCAAAGTTTAAATATGAACCTTGCTTCTGTACGCAATGTGTGAATGCTAATCCCCTGCTGACTGCATTGTCAGCACACACATCATGTTTATTGTTTTGGAAATATACTTTTCCCCACAAGACTGTGGACAAGTGCAGTAAAAAATTGACCAAGCTGCAACTACACTGTACATTCCAGTCAGTAAGAAAAAGCAGTTAAAAAGATACAGTGCCTCTAGAACAGTACCAAAAATAAAAATGATATTCATCAGTGCAGGTTACAGAAAAGTCATCTATGACCCCAGTCTGGACTTGCACTATGGGATTTTGAGAGCTGGCATACAACTAGTGTGTCACATTTTGAGCTCAATATTTTTAATGCAGTAACACACTAAAAATATACATTTGGCCCCATCCAGACTGCTGTGAAGACAGTACACATCAGCTTCCCTATCGCTGTGTGAATGAGCTGCATTTGGAAACTTTAAATAAAAATGACAGAGAAATCGCCATTATGTATTTCTTCTGAAAAAGAGGGGTGAGCATTAGCAATAATGTATCTTATTGCTAGTGCCGCACTGGGCATATTCTCAACCTGCAGCCACACTAAACTGAATTCAGCACCAAACTGCATACACAAGCAGTTGCACGCTAAACTCCGCTTACAGTGGCTGCACCCGGGCCGAAGCAATGCTCCAGGTGCACCCACAACTGTCAAGGTGTAGGGGCTGATACTCATCCTGCGTTTATTCACATTATGCCAATTCGGTCATTAAAACATTTGATACAATTATGGCAAAACACCGTTAACATGATAAAACATACTGATTTTGTTTTTAAAATACCTAAATCTTTAAATACTCCTTTTTGAGTGTATAATGTATACATTTTTCTCCTCTCTTTCCTGCTGTGTAACATGATTAGTGAGTAATACAATTCATTTTACTAAACGGATTCCATATGAATGTCCAAAAAGGCAGATTGGCACAGCTAAAACACAGCTCTTCTAAGCAATGCCTATGGGCCTCACACTACTCTTTCAGTAGTTTTTATACAGACATTTCTTAGAGCAACAAACCTCCACCTGTGACAGAAGTGTTGATGACAGGAAGGTTATGTATACTTTCAGAGTTTATATGATACATGTACAGGCTAGAAAACAATACAAACAAGTTGTAGCGCAACTGTATGTTTAGGGCCAGACCAGTACCACCTGAAACTGTTATAAAGGCAGACACAGGTGGGAGCTAGCTGAGACACCTGCCATTGAGCACAATTTTTGATCGACACTCGCTTGTTGGTCAGGGAACTCCCTGACATGATGTACAGAGCTGGTCCATGGCTAGTGTTGTGTAGCAAACACATAAACACTTGACTGGTGGTGCAGGCGATTGCTGTGAACCACTTTCATCTGGAGCACTGACCTAGATAGTGTGCACACTGTGAATCAAATTAAAGACCCTGCATCTGCAGAGATAAAGGCCTCAGCAAACACAGCCAAATCAAAGCTGCACCCCATATTTCACTGGCCTGCACAATAAAAAGAACCGTATTCAAATCTAGAGTATGTTATAGAAATAAGGAAAAATTCATACTGCCAATGCAAAAGCTACAGTTCACGTAACACAGAATAATATACTCTGCTGAAAGATGGCCACAAACTTAAGATGGCTCACTTATGTCACTTTAACAGAGAGGCTCATCATTTATGAGGAATCATAGAATAAGAAAATACGTTACTGCATACAAAAAGGGAAATTGTCTAAAAAAAAAAAAAAAAGTTTTAAAAAATACAGTTAAAAAAGTACACATTGCAAGGGCAGAGATGTCCAATACAGCTCCCATTATCTGCACTGGGAGTTGTGGCAATAGGTTGGCAATGCCTATTACTATACCTATACAGATACACTATGTCTCACACATGTATCATTTAGCAGACAATGAAATAAAGCTAGCCTTATTTACACAGCTGTTTGTGCACTTGAAGCCAGAGTGAAATGTGTTGCCAGTAACAACTGGGTTAAATCAAGCATTAAAAAAATACTTATTTTGTTGCTGATCAAGAATTTAAATATGTGTATCTCTAAAATCAAAATGTCTAAAATATATAGATATGTATATATAAAAAAGGCAATTATCTTTCAATTATTTCTGTCCATCAAATGTGCAAATTAGCAATAGCCTTGTGAAGTTGTACATGCAGTTCATGTACCCAGGTGAGATTGCACAGGGCAGGGCTGGGACTCCGGCTCACACCGCACTTTTCCCTTTAATGTCCAGTTTGGCTAACGATTCTGCCTGCTTGTTCATGTTCTCTTCTGTGAAGGTTATGTAGGAATATACCAGGCTTCCAGCAATACTGAAAAAAAGCAAAATAAACAGTGTAAGTATTTTGCATTTGTTAATGTATAAGGACAGCAACCAATTCTCATAATTGGCTTGTTCAGTTACAGGGCACGTTCACACAGAGAATAAAAAGGAATGACAAAAACAACGTCAATGATAATTAAATCATTCTAAAAGTATTATAAAAGTCATTTAGCAGGCTGAATGGCCAGCAACTGCTACTGAAAGCAGCCAGTCAGCTTGGTAGTGAGCTCTCTTCTAACCAAGACTCCAACTCCCACAATGCCTTGCATGTTTCAAGGGTTATAAAACTGGTAAACCACCATACCACGTCCAGGTAAACCCCATATGGTAGTCCTAACTATTTATCTCCAGCTATAATTTTTCAAAGGCTGGCACCTCTCTGCATGGTAGCATTTTTTGGTATAAGTGTCTCCTAACCAGGGCATTGGTTCCAATCACAGGGCTTAGCCCACCCCCATGCCATTAGCTTTTATAGCAGAGAGATTGCCACAGCATTGGTTCCACGGGCTTAATCCTTTCCTGCTTGTGGTTTGTCAAGTAGAAGACTGCCCACTGACCAACCACAAGGAAGTTTGTCCATTATTCCTGCAGAGTAACTGCTAAAGTACACAAAAAGGGGGGTTGTGTAGTTTAGCAGAGTTGTGAGAGCGCTCCAAGGCTAAGTAAAATATACAAATATACAAGCACACCGAATGTGCAACTGATCTGGCCAAATTAGCTGCAAACATACAAAAGAGAGGGGGGATTGATCAATGCACATTCCCTGGCCCCATTTCATAAATGATTTAGTGTCTATGCTAGCGCATGTAGCTAATTTGGCCAGATCAGTCGCACTTCCAATTCCTATTTACTTGGACTTGGAGTGCTCCCACAACCCTCCTTTTTGTGTATTTTTATACTTAAGCAGAGTTACTCTGCAGGAATCCTATTGGAAATTATTTAATTTTTAAATGATTTAAGGTCCAGTGGTCCAAATTACAGAAAGATCTGGAAAACCCTAGGTCTCGAGCATTCTGGATAACAGATCCGATACCTGTACATTGTTTCTGTAGCCAGGCAAACTGAAAAGAGAATACCAAAGCACAGAGAAAAATTGCTTTCAGTTACAATTTTATTTACAAATAATGTTAAAAACTGTAAGAAATGTATATCAGAAAGTTGCTTAGAAACACAACAATATATAACCAACAGTTAAAATCTTTAAACCCATTTAAAACTGAATGTAAAAAAAAAACCAAAAAAAAAAAAACCTCGTTTCGTACACTATTCGGTGCGTGTATGGCAAGTCGGCGAGACGACCGATATCGCAGGAGGCTGCTGATATCGGTCGACTCGCCGAACGGGCGTGTTAAAAGATTTAGATCAGGCGCCATAGAAGGCGCCTGAGCAAAATCTGCCTTCAGAGCTGAATCGGCAGAAGGAGGTAGAAATCCTATTGTTTCTACCTCCATATCTGCCGTTTCAGCCCTGAATGTTAGTGGGCAATTGGAACGATCTTTCGTTCGGTAGATCGAAAATCACCACATGTGTGGCCACCTTTACACTAGCATCTAAAACAATTAGTTTATTATTCACCCAAAATGTGTTTTTTTGCTTAAGAAATGAAAATTCAAAGCAACTTTCCCATATACAATGGTTTTTTTTTTAAACTCTTCCTCAGTATAACATGGTCAACTGTCAATGATATTTATTGAGCTTTATCAGCTGGCTAGCAACATTGTTTCAGGAGAACAGACAGATACTGATTCCAATAGGAATCACATTTAGAAATAACTATATTTTCTATAAGTGATATAAAAATAACTTTTGGGTGGAGGACCCATTTCAAAACTTGCAAGGATGGCATTAACAAATTGAAAGTAATATTCTGTACCTGATATTTAATCCCAGGAAGTTTGTCCATGAAAAAATATAATCTCCTCCAAAAAACATTCCAATGTATGTTATTAAAATGTTCTGCGGAAAGAAAATATATTACATATATTACCAGGGTGGCAGTCTGTATTTTTATATAAAATTATACATCATATACTCAGGGACAAAATTAATATGCCACACTTGCCCATGTATAGATAGTTACAGCTGCGATATATGTTTAGAGCACAGTTCGGGGAAACTGAACTGACGCTAACATACCATTCTCTCACTACTTAGGAGAGAAGACTCCCCTAAAATGATCTCCAAGCTATATGCACAAGTAAATTCCACCACCCAGCCCCATTCCAGGTGGCATACAAACAATGGCATGATGACATCCCTGGGCTAGGGAACGATCAATGGGAAGAAGCGACTGGGAATCTATATTAGTTTCTGATCAGTTCCAGAGACAGGTTGATACAACATAAATTCATCCTTAGAACGTACTATACCCCGAACAGACTGGTCCGTATGGGTCTAATGACATCCACCATATGCAAGAGGTGTGGAGAGGTAGATGGATCCTACTGGCACATGGTCTGGACCTGCCCCATTATCAGTAGATACTGGATTAAAGTCACAAGATATATGACAATGACCCTAGCCCTCCCTCCACTATGTCAACCTAAAATATGCCTACTAGGTCTTATAGACGAACTCATACCCACCAACTATGCCAGAATTATGGTAAGATCATTACTGTACTATGCAAAGAAAATGCTGATCATGAAATGGATGGCCCCCTTGCCGCCAAAAAAAACCGGGTGGATAGACCTTCTTAATAAAATGCTTCCCTTAATCAAACTCATGTACAAAGCCAGAGGCCAACCAAATAAGTCTGACAAAGTTTGGGGTGGTTGGTTAGAAACACACCTGATAAGATTACCCCCCCCCCCCCCCCCCTTCTTCTTTCTGTATGCCTATACCGGTTTATATGCAAAATAAGAGTTTCTTTTAAATAAAAAAAATTTTTTTTGCATCATATAAAGGATATGAGACAGCATATAAATCAACAAATAAGGAAACGTGCTATTAATTACAATAGAGAATTCCCTGCTCCAGGACTGGGGCATAGTAGGCATATGGAGCTGTTGCTTGCATGGCTTTAGTTAAAGAACACTGATCATAAACATCACAACATTGGAGGATTTCCCTTCACATCTTTCAGTGCTTTGATCATAAGTCTAATGATCCCTGGGTAAGATACTCCTAAATTTGGCCAGTCCTGATCCTATTGTCTTCATCAGGGTTCAGTCAACTGGAATCACCCAAAAACCCATGTGAGTGTACAAAGCATTTTCCACATACTTATAGTGCTGGGCGGTATGACCAAAAATTTATATCACGGTATTTTTCAAAATTATATCGGTATCACGGTATTTTTTTTTCCCCCATGCATGATTAGGTGACCACCCCAAACACCCGCCACCCGCACCCCCCCCACCACCCCAAACACCCCCCCCGCCACCCCAAACACCCCCCCATCCGCACGCAGCCCTCCCACCCCCCCACCCCCTTCACATAAATATAACCCCCCACCCCACCCCATCCCACCCCCCCAAACACAACCCCATCCCCTTCACATAAGTATAACCCACCCACCCCCACCCCAAACACCCCCCCATCCCCTTCACATAAATATAACCCCCCACCCCACCCCACCCCCCCCAAACACAACCCCATCCCCTTCACATAAGTATAACCCACCCACCCCCACCCATCCCCTTCACATAAAATATAATTACTGGCCAGGCACCCCCGACAGCTCACATTGGTATCCGACTCTGAATGCGTCCTAGCGATGGCGCTTTTGTAGAGTGTGCGCGCTGACGTCACGTGCGCGCTGACGTCACGTGCGCACCCGGAAGTATTCAGCACACCGGTATGGGGGTATGTCAAAAACTTATATCGGTTTCAAAAAAAAAAACAGTGATCGTTTTTTACCGGTATACCGCCCAGCACTACATATTTATGTATGTATATTTTTATTTATAATGCGCTACTTATGTACACAGCACTGTACAGTAAAATACATTAATACAAGCAGGGGGTTATTTAACAAAAATAGATAAATACAAAGTATAATAATAAATACAAGATACAGTTGCAATAAGAGTAAGAGAGACAAGAGGATGGAGGTCCCTGCACCGTAGATCTTATAATCTAGATTATATATCTCAATGAATGCTGTTAAGGGTTGCTAGGGCTGCTAACCCTAGCCCACTTACCTAAAGCTTCATGCAACAATCTGGTTCATGGGGATTTAATTTCAGTTGCACAAGGATTTTGCAATATTCCCCGTGTTCAAAAATGAGCCCCAGTTTTCCCACTGGGGTCTATAGCAATATACACAAGTGACTTGATATCATTTATAGTTTACCTACAGCTTTTTTTATATATTGTGTGTAGATACTGGTCAGTGTCACTGTGTTACATGCCATTTTTCACATGTTGTGGGCCACACCCTGCAGCTCTTTGCACATAAGCAAAATAATGCATTTCACAGTATTACAACCAGATCTAAAAGCAGTGTGTAACTTTATTGGCTCATATAAAAACCAGGCATAAAGCTAAGCAACCTTTCTGAAACCTAGCCTTCTACTGCAACACATGATATGAACCAGTAATGATAACCCCCCCCCCCCCCCAGCAGCCAAACCTGGAGTTCTGCATCCACTAGTTTTAAGATCTAGGCCAAATATGGGTGCACAGTACATGGACACATACACTACAAATACCTGCTTAAATTATATACTTACTTTAATGCAACCAACTATCGTCGTTGTCAGGGCTGAATTATAATGAGTGCAAAGGACCGTGGAATACATTAGAATAAAACTGGAGGGAGGAAAACATAAAAACAATTAAAAAAACGTAATAAATGCCCGTTATTGTTATTATTTCATCCCAAAGAATCTAAAATCCATACCAATTTTTTTGTGGTTTCTGGCAAAATAATTAAGATACACTGCTACAGCAATTGTAAGTGCCAAGAGCCCTCTTTTCTGATTTGCATTATTGGTTGAGGTTGCCATTGTCAGGGACTTTGCATCACAGAAAGAAAAAGTGCACCAAGAGTGCAGGGATGCTCCCATCTACACTATTCTTGTAAATGTATATGTAACATACACTGGTTAAGCTTATACCTGAGTGCAGGTATATGGAAATGGCACATTTTGCACTAATTTGAATTGACACTAAATGGGTGTCATATCACCTGCATTATCTTGTACAGCAATTGTTAATTTTCGTGGTTATAAATGTATGTCAGGACAAGTAATCAATATAGCAGTTTTTTGTTTTTGCAATTTTAATTATGAAACACTGTAGAAATGGAACATACCCCATGACACATGACAGAGTGAACTCCACAATGAAGAAGAAGTCCCCCCATCCTTCATATTCCATAACCTGAGGGAACAAAACAGAACACTGGTAAGATACATCCATGATAATGACTCAGTAGAGACCAGTGTCTTATAATCTGGTGAGGATTTGGAGCTTCGTTAATTCAACAACTGTAATTATGGAAAGATTTCCAACCTCAACAGAGTGTAAAAAAGAAGGAACTTGGGGGGGAGGGGGGGTGCAGTTCTCAGAGTCAGCGTAGTCTACAATTATAAATGTACTTTTTTATCCAGACTGCCATGAAATGAACTTGTTTAAAGGACCAAAAATATGAAGTGGTTTTTTATGCATTTAAAAAATCTTGCCAAACATTTTTATAAAGATGCAGTTGTGCAGCCATTAGCGAATCAGTCCTGTTATGCTTTGAAATGGCAAAAATTTGTGAAACACATCATAAATGCCCTGCAACTTTTTCTTGTACCCACTGCAGAATACAAGGGATTCAGTACTTCAGAACCGAGAAGATAAACTGGGGTCATTTGTCAATATGAAATATCTTATTTGAACAGATATACACTTTAATGCATTTATCTTCACTTTATTGTTTTAGTGGTCCTTGTAGTTTCAACAGCTGGTTGCCTATTTGAAAGCTACAAACTGGAGAAATGCTTAACAAAAATTTAAATAATTAAACATTTTTAAAAAAACTATAAGTAAGACCAATTGCAAATTGTTACAGAATATTACTCTCTACATTAAAAGTTAGCTCAAAAGGTGAACAACTCTATATACAACATAAACCTGATTTCAATTCAAATGTCAGGGGGCGAATAAAGGGAACTTCTAGGAAATATATTTTGCCCAATTGTGGCAGACTTTTAGCTTACCAAACTGCCCAAGCAATATGCATTCTGGGCATAGATCTCTCTGGTGTCCACCCCCTTACTCCTGCAACCCAAACATATCTGTGCGAAGAATGGTTCCACCTCTGGCACACGGGAGATTAGTCGCCCGCGGCAAAACTCCCTGTTCGCGGGCGACTAATCTCCCCGAGTTGCCTACCCCTGCCTTCCCACCGGCGAACATGTAAGTCGCCGGCGGGATGGCAGACGCGGCGGCGCGATTTTGCGGAGTCTTTTTCGGCGAATTGCTAATACAATACACACTTCAGTAATGCCAGTGTTAACTGGGTTGTATGTAGAATAACAGCCTTGCTAAAAAATAACTAGCAATCATTTCAGAATCATGCTGTTTCCCCCCCCCCCCCCAATTCCCAGACCTCTAATAACCATACTTTTTCAGTCTGTGATGGTAAGAGTAACAAATCCTACTATAGAAAGCTAAAACAGAGCCCCTTTCAAGGAATGTAGTCTACCAGACCAGCAGGACAGTTCTGCTTGAAGGAAGGAGGTTCCAGCTCAATAAGAGCTCCCTGCTCACTGTCAGTGCATTTGAATGAGGGGGGGGGGGGGGTCTTTTTTGAGAGAGACTTCATTCATGTGTTTTACTCATTTGTTATAGCCACCATATAATCATTTTTTTTTCCTTTTTAAATCTTCAAGAGCTGGGTTGCTAGATCATGCGGTTAATAGCTAATCCACAGCTACAGCCTATAACATGTATCTAAAGTTTTGCATTTTAAACACATAATTTGGCCACAGCAATCACTTCACTATACATTGTTCATGAAAGTCCATTTTAAAAAGATGTATGGCAAGAGGAATGGAGCAGGTTAAATATTTGCAGCATATTGAAAACTACAAATGTAATAATCTATAACAGGGCTGTCCAACTGGAGGCCTGCTGGCCAAATGTGGCCATTGGATGTAGATTTTTATGGCCCCCAGTCTGCTCAAAGGCTCCACATACTTCACGATATGACATCATTATTTTAATATAACCTGGCGCTCCAACATAGTGTATAAAATATAATTGGCCAATTACATGTAATAGTTGGACAGCACTGAGGTATAGCAATCATTAAGCAGTTAGCATGTATTAATCTGCTGTTTGAAAGTTGTGCATTACTAGACATAAGGATTCTTAGAAGGCTTGCTTTAGAGACATATAGCTCACATCCCTCCACTGTAAAATGTTTTATTGATGGGGGGCAGCAAGGAAAAAAAAAAAAAGTACCACAAAGACTCCTTTGCGACAGAGCAAGCAGCAACAAACTGCCTATAAGAAAAAGTTAAGCTCTGTAGCTTGTATACTTTAAACAACGCTCTCTTTGTTTGTTTGCTCAGCAGTTACAAGCAGCGCATACAGCAATGACAGTCTCTGCTGGCTTCAGTACAATGCCTACATTCAGTTTAGTGCTGGCTAGTGGCTACTGCCGGGGGAGGAAAAAAATGGATGTATGTTTTAACAGCAAGATTTTCCAGTTGCTGAATGTAAACCTCAACAGCATTATAAAAATCAGCTTTATGACTTGCTTGCTTTCTATCACTTTAAAGTCTGGGGCCTGTAAACCACTACAGGATCAGTGTTGTTAAACAAAATTGAGATATATATATTTTATATTATATCTGTATCCTAGAAAAGCAACACACTGTTGCCAGTCTTAAATTTCCATAACATTCAGGGAATGATGATAGCACTTGTATTTTAGCAACAGTTCAAACATTGCTGTAGGGCAATGCTGCTTAACGTTTTACAGGTTAGGGCAGTGGCACATGGGGATTAGTCGCAATAAATCTTTACCATTGGGGGCGACTAATCTCCCTGACATGCCATCCCACCAGCAAGAATGTGAATCGCCGGTGGGATGGAATACACATCGCTTCGGTCGTCCAAAGTTGCCTCACAAGGAAACTTCGGGCGTCTTTGGAAAACCAACGTATGCCATCCCACTGGCTATTTACATTCTCACTGGTGGGATGGCATGACGGGGAGATTAGTCGCCCGCAATAGTGAAGATATATCACGGGCAACTAATATTCCTGTGTGCCACTGCCCTTAAGGGCTGAGTATTGCTAATATCACAAAGTTGAGTGGGTTGGGAAATATATATTAAAAAGATGACACGTACAAAGATGTCTGTAGAGAGCTTAAGTAGACTGGGGCTATAAATTCTCTTGGGGGCCACTATATAAAAGCATTACCTTGTCAATATCTCCAGTGACGTATGCAATTCCCAGTGTAGGCAAAATCATGAATAATGCATTGTAATAAAGAAGACCATATTTCCCAAGTTCCTACAGAAATAAAGAAAATAAAATTCCTTTGGATAAATGTATAAAACCAATAAAAACCAACATCATATCATTAAATTTTCATTTTAAGCTTTAAGCCTTGAGTATACATATTATGACTGGTAATTGTGAATTTATGACCAAGTGTGTCCTTAGTGTGCCACACGGAGTTCAGCTTAGTGTGGCTCATTTTCTTTTTGCCAGGGGCGGGTCAAGCAACCCAGTAGATCACCTTGCCCCTGCACCTTCCCTGTGCAATGCCTTTGGGGAGAACAGTGTGCACTGTTGCCCCAAGGGGGGGTATATCCTTGAAAGATCATTTGGAGACTTTGCTAAATGAGCTGATGAATGGCCATCTTAAATTACAGAGCAGATAACTGGTCTGTACTTGACACCAGAAATATATTAGCTGGTGCTAATTTGGCTGGCTCACAACTGCCAGGTCAAGTATACAGTCTGTGGTTTAGTAAATAATGGTACAATGGTACTTGTCCAGCTTTCTAAATATAAACATGGGCAGGGCAAATATGTTCACTGCGCAAATAATTTTGCACTGCATACATTTTCTAAATGAGCCCCACAGAGTGGATTTTGGTGCAAAAATGCATATATGTGAGTTTCAGCACTGAAATGAGCTTTATGCATCTGCACCAAGGCCGACACTGGCTGCAGAAACAGGGAAGCAAAGATGTGAGCAGAAGTTTTTAAGCGCATCCCAGCGTGGCACTAATATAAAGAGCCGCAAGTTAAATTTAATGTTTATATATGAGCCCAACAAAATCATATTACATAGGCATGCGCCCCTGACAAAGACCCTGTTTGACAAAGTTTACCATTTACATATTCCCTAGGTGTAAATTTGAACTGGCAGAGGAACTTTTATTATTATACAGCACTTAACAGGTAATAGCTGACATATAATCTTTAACTTAGTACAGTACATATACCAGTGCTGTCCCATGGTCCCTTTCTCAGTGTGACTTTCCTACAGTCAGTATACACTGCAAGTTATATGCCCAACAGGTCACAGCCTTAGATATGGTATCAATAATAACACAATATTTACCTTTGAATCGAGTTTCTGTTTTACATAGGCCCCATTTGCAGCTGTTAGAACGTCATTCATTAGGATAAATATGTAACCTTCAAGGTCGAAAGCTAGATCAGCACTAAGAAATAAAAAAATTATTGGCTATAACAAAATTAAAAAAAAAAAATACCTCTCTCTCTAGGGAGTGTTAAGTATTACATGGAGGTCCACCTATCAGCTGCAAGACAAGGACAAGTTTAGGATGTATGTCTACCCTAAAAATATCCTTTTCCCAGCATAGATCAGAATTGATCAAAAAATGTTTTCCCAGTGTATATAAAAAAAAACAGTTTAAATGACAAGATAACATTATATATACATATATACACAGCAAATTCTGTAAGAACATGGAGTCCACATAACTTTAAGAGCTATATCATAAATAAGGGGAATAAGGGGACTTACCTGGCAGCAATAAATGCTCCAATTATCATAGAAAATACGGTCATCTGAATGCTGCGGGAAAATTTTTTCCTGTAAAAATGATAAAGATAACAAATGTAACTCATGCTGGCATTGTTTGCGCAAACCAACAAACATTTCATGGAACTTAAGATTTAAAAAAAATAAAAATAAATAAAGCAGAAAAAAATACTAATTACCTGCTTCAATTTATAAATTTAAAAAAAAAAAAACATAGTATGGCTTCTGCTGTCCTTTATATGGATTTTTAAACAATATTCTAAATCAAGATTAGTGGTGTAACCAAATATTACTGGGCCCTTCAGTGAAAAGGCTCCCCTGAAAACATTAAAGGGCTTGTTTTTTTAATAGGTAATGTTTTATTGTTTTTTTGTTGTTTTTTTTTAAACCTAAAAACAAACAAAAGCAAAAAAAAGGAAAAGTAAAAACAAGAAAAAACAAAGTACAGGTCTATAATAAGATGAGGTACATATTACAGTTTGGTTTTGGCAAAGAAAACTTGGTTGGTATAACAGTCATTCTGGTTGTTCAGCTAGCGTCTATTCCGTTATAGTAGGTCTTATACGTATACATATATTAGAAATGGGGGACTACTACATCAAGGATCTATCCAGGAGATTAAGGTCATCAGTATATGCAAAGTGGGGTGTCACATTTTATGTTAAAGAGCCTTGTCCACCTAGCCCGGCCTCCCACCAAGGGCTTCAATTTTTTTTTAAATTTCTTTCGGGAACCTCTGGCTAGTAGAGTAAGTTTGATGAGGGGCAAGGTTTGATTTACCAGAGTAATCCAGCTTTGAACTGTGGGGGTTTGGGTCCCATTCACATCATTGCAATAATTTTCCTTGTGTAGTATAAGATCATTTTGTATCTAGTTCTTGCATGGTCGGTATTTATTTTAAGCCATAGAGGACTCAGTCGCCATAACCTGTCTACCGGAGATGAGTTCCAGCGGAGGGAAAGGCTAAGTGGGGAGTGGTCTGACAGGGCTTGAGGTAGATATTGTATTGTGTCGACCATGGGCAATACATCTGCTGAGGCAAAGGCCAAATCAATTCTAGAAAGGGATTTGTGGGTAAGTGAGTGGCAGGAGAAAACTCTCGCTGTGGGGTTTTTCCATCTCCAGACCTCTGTAAGGTGGAGAGCGACCAGGCCATATTTAGGGCTTATCCATCTTTAAATTAAATTTAAATATGACATAGACGTTAATATTCTGAGACAATATGCAATTGGATTTCTTTATTTGTAGTTTTTCAGTTATTTAGCTTTTTGTTCAGCATGTCTTCATTTTGGAATTTTAGCAGCTATTGCTACAGTCTTGTTAACCTTAGCAACCAGGCAGTGGTTTATATGAGAGATTTAATTATAAATAGAAGCACTGAATAGAAGGATGAGGAATAAAAAGTAACAATAACAATAAAATTGTAAGCACACAGAGAGGTTTTTTGTTGTTGGGGTCAGTGACCCTCATTTGATAGCTGGAAATATGTAGCAGATTAAGGCAAATACCGTATATACTCGAGTATAAGCCGATCCGAATATAAACCGAGGTACCTAATTTTGCCTAGGAAAACTGGAAAAACTTATTAACTCGTGTATAAGCCTAGGGTGGGAAATGCAGCTGCTACTGCTAAGTTTCAATAATCACAATAAAAACCAGTAAATTACATAAATTGAGGCATCAGTGGGGTATATGTTTTTAAATATTTATTTAAAAGAAAAACCGTAAACTAGCTCTGTAAGCGGAGAAGAGGGTCAACAAAAACAATATGAGTACTACCCCATGCTCAATGCGCATTGGCAAACTGGCAGCAGACCCAGTCCCGGAGGACACGTAACGGAGAATAAGTATTGCGTGGGCCAGGGCACTGGAGGGTCTGGTTGCAGGTGGCCTAATTTGCACACAAAGGACAGAGGGTGCTAGTCTGGAGGGACCCATGGCACCCGACTCGAGTATAAGCCGAGGGTGACTTTTTCAGCACATTTTGGGTGCTGAAAAACTAGGCTTATACTCGAGTATATACAGTAATACAAAAACTAGAATACATAATAATGAAGACCATTTGCAAAAGTTGCTATTAATAGGAAATTATATAAAATACTAAAAGGTAAGGTAAGGTTAAAGTGAACCACCCCTCTAAGAGACAAAATTGAGTTTTCCAAATAGATATTCTGCTTTTTTGTGGAGTATCTGGAATGCCGCCTCAGGGTATCATGGGATGCAGAATCATTGGTCAGTCAAAGCATCACTTGACCTACTGTACTTACTGGCCCCCCCAGTAGTCATATCAGTTTGGCCAAAATTTGATTTTTTTTTTTTTTTTACCAGTGATATTTGGGTTCACCAGTGAGCCCAGTGTATAGGTGGTCATTACAAAGTCTGAAAAGGTACTCAGCTACCTCTTAGCAAATAGACTAACCACACGGAGTGACAGATTTGAATGCGTTGTTCATTAGAATAAGGATTTCTTTTTCAATAACTATAGTTTGCCTTATGAGTAACAAATGGCAAAGAAAGTGACGTTTCCACCTGAACCATACAGAATGCATGCGTGTACATAGCATCTTTCAGTGATCCGGTGAATAACAAACTTACTTTAGCAAGAAACCCTCAGCAATCATTGTAAACAAGATCGAGAACCGTCTAAGGACTGTGAACATTGGAAGACTGCAATAAGAAGAAACATTTTATCATACAAACGAATCAATGCTTTTTCATTAATATCGGATGTTAGCCCTGCCATTCCCAGATGGCAGGCGTTTTTGTTGAAATCAGCCAAACCTCCTAACCAAATCTGTGGCTACTTTTATGTTATGGCAAGTCCATTTTCAATTTATAATCTTACATTCATGGCAGGTTTAGGATTAGTAGTCCTGACTGAAATTTGTTAGTTATGATTAAGGAAGTGAAGTCCTGTCTGAACTAATGAACAAAAGAAAAGTGATCATTCATACAATTTCAGCCCATTTGGGCCAAGGGACAATCAGCCAGGTACCACACAGGTCAGTCTGTGAATGGCCACCTTAAAGCTAGTGCCACACGGGGCTGATTCTCAGCCAGCGGAAAAACGCAGGCCAAAAGCCAATCTAATTTAGCGTGTAAGGTAATGGTAACATCCGTACTATCTTTGACACCAGTAGCAGGAGTAGCTTAGGTTTCCCAAAGAAGCAGGTATAGAAACCTTATCAGATCTGCTTGTTCTATCACATTTAGGTAAACAGTGTAATCGTGTAAAACTGCATTGGTGGGCATTTTTGTCAATTATGCATCTACATAGCAGTGGTAAGTTTATCACATGCCAGGAAAGGACATTTTTTGGCTCCTTTGTCATCAGTGATTTCACATGGCCAACAAAACACCCAGTGCATCCTTGAAGATGTAAGTGGTGCTCTAAAGCTAAAGCTATAAAGTTTGAGGAATAAGATGTTATTATGTGTATTACTTCTACTTGTTGGCATAGTGCAGGCTGAGCTCCAGTATACTCAATAAAAGACTGATTAACCCTGGGCTTACTGGCACCAGTGCAGTAACCTATACCGACTCAACCAACCACTAACTTTAATCAGTCTACTGAAGATGTGTGTGACTGACAAAAAAGCATAATGTTTAGTAGATTAGCTTCAATAATAATTTTGAAAAAATTACTGTAGTCTAATTTGCTCCATATTAGGAAATGTACCTAAAATGGCTCATTCCTATTTCTTACAAAACAGTAGTTCTATTTAAGGCCGAGGCACCTTATAGCAGAGCATTGACATCAACGAGTTTATATCACTGCAGGGCCAGGAATGCCTAACAAATGTAATTAGCAGACTGGTTTAGATAAATCCACTCCATAAGTGGTTATAATATATATAACATGTATATATAAAGGTCATGCCCTAATTAGATGTGCATAAATACTTTAAAAACAGAGTGCATGGGATTAGGTATTCCTTTAAGTCTGTGTTCACTTCAGTCCACTGAGTTTATAACCCTGTATTAGGTATATAAATAGACATACTTGAGCTTCTTTGTGCTGAATAATCCCGTTACTTGATTCCCAAAATACAGAAGAGGTAGAGGAAAAGTCTGGAATGGGAAAAAGATAAATAAATGAGAGAGAGTCAGTGGCCTGTTACAACCCAAAAGCAAAATTGTTTCTAAACTGACACTAAGGGGCTGATTTACTAAGACACAAATTCCAACCGAATTGGAAAAATTCCGATTGGAAAACGAACATTTTGCGACTTTTTCGTATTTTTTGCGATTTTTTCGGCGACTTTACGACTTTTCGGAAATTATCGCGACTTTTTCGTTACCAATACGATTTGCGCGAAAAACCGCAAGTTTTTCGTAGCCATTCCGAAAGTTGCGCAAAATCTTGCGATTTTTTTCGTAGCGGTAAAACTTGCGCGAAAAGTCGCGCCTTTTCCGTAGCGTTAAAACTTAAAAGGCGCAATGTTTCGCGCAAGTTTCAACGCTACGAAAAAACGCAAGATTTTGCGCAACTTTCGGAATGGCTACGAAAAACTTGCGTTTTTTCGCGCAAATCGTATTGGTAACGAAAAAGTCGCGATAATTTTCCGAAAAAATCGCTAAATACCGATCATTACGAAAAAACCGCAATCGGACGCATTCGGCCCGTTCGTGGGTTAGTAAATGTGCCCCTTTGTGTCACAGCAGTTTGGTTAAAAATGTCTTTGCTAAATAAGCTTAGTAAGAGTGACTTGCTATTAATTGCCACTAGCCGGGAAACTAGATATCCTATGCTATTTAAGAAGCATGATGGGGAATGTCAAGCTGTTCTGAACTACAATTCCCAACACTTCCAGCCAACAGCTAGATAAGCCTCTTAGGTTTAGTATACAATAGTTAACCCTTTTCTATAAAAGAGGTTGACATTACATCCCATAACATCGGTGGATCCGGGTGGATCCAATACTTCTGGGTGCAGGCACAACAAGTAGATTTTAGTCCATTGTCAGGCTGTGCTTATACACAGCCTATTTCCTTAAGTTAGTGTCAGCTTTTATTTCCTCTTGAATAGAAATATGAATGATTTAAAAAAATATATAGTTCTAACTATCCAAACTACATTAAAGATTCTCAATAATTTTAAAAGTTATCTGCAAAGATAATTTCTGCTGAAAGCCGTGTTTCTCTATCCTTTTCGGTTCTCTAGTTTTCACTCGTGAAACAATGTAGTAGAAATATGACAAGTTTGTTAATCTGCTATCTGTTGCTAAATAGTTTCAGGAGTCAGAGCAAGAAAAGCAGAACAAATAACTGGGAGACAAATACTGCATTTATTTGTAATTACATGTACAAATAATTCTAAAACCCCTATAAGTAATGTATACTGTTTTAAGTTTTTCAGCGCAGAACCTTTAAATAAAAATGTGAAGTTAAAGTACGACCAACATGAAAATAAAAGCCCATTACAAAGTTGAACAGAGTACTTTTGTCTGTAAAATTCCTTAAGTGAACTTCCTCTTTAAGCTACAGGAGTAATCTGTTAAAACACGTATTACCTGAATGTGACCTAAGGCAAGTCATTCAACATTGCCTGAGGCATGACATCTACGATTCCTCTACTGATCTGATAGAAACTAATCAAGTTAATCATCCAAAATTAGAATCATGCTTAATCCTAAACATTATAAAGCTGTCTGAACAATTTGTTCTAAGGCAAACTGCTTATGGTTTGAGATCACAGATATGACTTCTTAGGTATGTTTAATATACTGGCTTCTGGGGTAATGAACCAGCATATACAGGTAATTCTACACCTCTGTATGCATTTGGTGTTCAAAATATACTGCACAATTTATGCTAGGCATCTTGCAAGCTAGCATTTTTATTCATAAGCAAAAACAGACAAACAACAATTGCTGGGTTTTAAAGAATAGTTTCATTCAGGCACACTTTTCATATGTTTATATTACATCACATCATTTTAGGCTGCCTGTGACTCTAAGAACTCCTCTGATTTGCCACACTGATTGACCATATACATAAAAATACTAGTGTGCACCAGGCACATTATAATGCACTGTGCAGAGATAAGGTATGTTATAAAGAGAGAGGGGGAGGAAAAGAGAGTAAAAATAATACTGCCATTTTATTATATGTATTTATGACACTGTGCAGCAATAAATATATAAACAAGGTGTGCCAACGTACCTTTCGAGGTATGTGCCTGTCAAAATCAGGAAAATGGACAACCCTCAGTGCCTTTCCCACCCATAATACAACCACAGTGGCAAACATCTGTAGAAAACAGAAGAGCATTCAGTGCTGCCAACATACAAGGCTGATAATGAAATAAGAAAAACTTTACTAGCAGTGTTTCACTGACCTGGCCAAGTCCCACACATAGTGAGGAGGGAAACCTGCAAGAAAAAAAATAATTTATTCCATTAGCATAAAAACACATAATAAAAGTATTTTGGGGGTAAATACATTTAGAACATAAAGCATTTGTGCTCTTTGTATCTATAATTTCAGATAAGATGGTATGAGCCTTTGGCCCAGGTGTTTTCTTAGGTAAACCTGTTACAAACATGGACCCTCTAACACAATCCCCACTTCTGGAGTCTAAATTCTTCAAGGAGCCTTAATTTGAATTCCTATTTTAAAGCTCTAACACTGACAGATCAAATTATGTTGATAAATGGTGTGCTTTTTGCGAGTGTGAGAAAAAAAATATGAGATTGGAGCCCATCTGGCATTTTATAGGCCACACCTGGCCCAGGAAAGACCACTGTTTGGTCTTAGGCTACACGTGAACCTACTAAATTTAGATGGTACTCAGTAGATGTGAGAGATGTTAGAATAAACAGCTTCTTTTATGTAGCACTGCTAGAAACATGGCTCATCTGCCAGCACTGGGCAGATCAAAACAGAGACCTATTATGAAAGGATGGGAATTTCCAACCTCGCTGATAAATATGTAACGGAGCCCTTGTTCACGCGTGCATATTTGCATTTATAAATAAGTTATTTGTATGTTATAACAGTGGCTATGACAGTTTGGTTTAAAGTTCCTTTTGTGATACATGTCAGCAAGGTTGCAGATTTATGAAAACACTGTGATATTGCTCTTCCTCTGTGGCTGCTACAAGAATACACAGCACAACAAATTCTGGCCCAAGCTCACCCTAGTTGACCTTCATGGTGGGCCCTGGTTTGGAGGACCATGATATCTTCAAAGAATGGTTCACTAGAGATGACTTAATACAGATACACCTATAGGTATGGGACCTGGTATCCAAAATGTTTGGGACTGGGGGTTTTCCAAATAAGGGGTCTTTCTGTAATCTGGATCACCATGCTTTAAGCCTACTATGAAATCATTTAAACTTTAAATAAACTTAATATGATTGTTTGCCTCCAAAATGGATTAACTATATCTTAGTTGGGATCAAGTACAAGACACTTTATTAATACAGAAAAAAAGGAAATCATTTAATTTTTTGAATTATTTCCAAATAATTCAATACAGGAGAAGGACCTCCCATAATTTGGAACTTTCTGTACAATGGGTTTCTAGATACACAAAAACTGCACGCACCACAGAAACCTACATATTGTAGGAATGAGTTGTCTGTGCAGATACAGCTTTCCTGTGCATTAAACCAAACTGAATATATGTTCTCCTTACGTATGAAACAAAACACTGTGTTGAGTAACTGCATGTTCCAGATGCCCTCATCAACTGTACCGAGCTACTGAATATCGCTATCCTAGAGACACATACTATAAAAACTATACATTTTATGTGAGCAAAGCACCCTGCTATTTTAAATGATCAAAGGCTCTGATGGGGCCGCTGCTAAGAGTTTAACAGCACCTAAATTAGATACACACATAACAGCATTCCTGTGCACTGGGGGCCTCTCCTTGCTGGCTGCTGGATGTAAGCGACCATTATTCTATCACATTCTCTCACAGCCTCTGTCGTTTCATTAAGGCAATATCAGCTATATATATTAAAGGTTGTTTAACTGTTTGAACACTACCCGAGACCAATTCCCCAATAATAAGTAAGCAAATGCTTTGTTGTTCTTAATTGATGCATAGAACACACTGGTTGCAAAATAAATACATAGAAGGGAGTCTGAGTTTTACTCACAGGAGCACCCCCATTGGCTACTGCTGGCTGCCTTACCCTCGCCTGCCTGGCATCACTCACTGTAATGAGCAAGAGACTTCTCCAGAGAATTTTCAGATAGGAATTATTTAAAGAATTCCAGCAGCAGCACCACCCCCTCCAAATAAATATCTATTTTAAAATGAAAAAAAAAGTCCTAACTTTCTTTTTAAAACACTTTCCTAGTAGGAATGAAAAATGTCATCCAGTGTTGAAACCTGAGCGCTAGATGCCAAGCAGCATCCCTCAGAGGAGCCCAGGGTAGCTAGTTCCACACTGACTGAAGCTGCCAGCGCTGCTCAATCAACTCCCTCCCTTATCTGTTCTCTCCGGCTGAACTTTGCCTCCAAGTTGCACAAGAGGCGAACTGCCCCCTCTCCCTGCAGGGATCCCGCTACCTGCGATTGGTCAGCACGCTCTTGTTCACCACCACGATGAAAAACGAGCTCACGCCGTAGAAGGCGGCTGCCAGCAGCTTGATCAGCACCGTCATCGTTTCGGCCGCCATCCCCAAACCCTCATCCCTGTATGCTGGGGGCCTCGGGGAGGCTTCTCCTTTAACCCGAGCATGCTGACGTCTACCGACTTCCGCCATGGTAAGGAGGCAGTGAGAGGCAGTGGGAAGAGGCAGGCAGGGGGCGGTGCAGACACAAGTGGGTGGAAAGGGTTTCGGTGAGAGGGACTGTGAGTGGGACTGTGGGCGTGGGCATGGGCAGAGCGAAGGGAGGGATGGGGATAATACGTTCATTCTGTGCTGGAGCTGGCGGTGCTGTATAGACTAGGCTAGGGAATGACTGGAGGGACAGGCTTGCCTCGCACAGGGGGCTCTGGTTCTTGGCAGAGCAATGTTAAATTAGTCCTCTCCAGCGCCCTTTTATGATCTACCGCTCGTGTCCTGGTTCTTCCTAAATTACCCGCTACTCTGTTGTTGGCGTAGGAGACTGTGTGCACAATTATTTGTGATACTACGGGATATCTCCCTGCCTCTCAGTCATTACTGTCTCCGTCTCACAGTGTAAAGCTGGCACCCTGGCGGCTCTATTTCCCTGTTGTTGGAGCAATGTCGGACTGGCCACAGGGATACCAGGAAAACTCCGGTGGGCTCGGGTGTCAGTGGGCCCTCCTGCTTCTAAGCATTTAGCTTAATTTATAGACATTTCCTACTTTTCTATGGGAACAAATCAACTAAATATAAAGAAGAATAGATTATAGTTCATAAAGACTAAAAACAAGAAAATATAGAGGTTGAGTGAGAAGTGGATGAAAAATAGTCTGACACTGTGTTGGTGTATAATTTCCAGGACACCTAAGTCCCCCAATACAGCCTTCCCTTTGGTAAAATTGGGGCACTTGGCTAATATGCCTACACTGACATGACTGCCATAAGCTGAAAGGCCAAGGATTCAGGGCAACCAAAATATATGGATATGAGAAAAACTGCACTTGTTCCTGATATGGTATTAAAGTTTCTGTACTTATTAAAAGAGAAATTAAAGCTGAAGAATATAGTATATGCTGTTGCTGTATCACTGAGCATTCATTGGCATTTTGTGTGTTACTGCAGTTCTATGGAAAACAATAGTAACTAAATGCCTAGGAGTAAGCTCAGTGGCACCAGATCAGGTAACCAGTATTCTTTCTCATCCTAACCTTAATCACTCGATCAATAAACAGGCAACAATTGTTAGTGTTAAGGGGCCATACACAGTGTATGTACTGGGGTACCTGGGGCCCTCCAAACATGAGTGCACTCGTCACTGTGACCCCTGCCACCACCCCTCCCAGCTTTGGATCCCCCAGCCCACTGTGTAAACAGACGAGCAGGGCTGTCTCAACAAAGTTTGGGAAATAAAAACTACATGGTGCTTAGCTTGATGCTTTTTTTTTGGCCCTTTACAGCAACTTTTAGCCATATACATGCCAGTAAGATCACTGCAAAAAAAAAATAATTATGAGAATATTTACCACAGACATTTCGAGTAAGATCACACAGAAAATGAAAAACAATCATATTAACCAACTCCTGACATGCCAGTAAAATCACTCTAGAAAATAAGTTGTACACAGATTAACTCTAAACATGCCAGTAAAATCACTGCCAAAAAGGACACAGCATATAAACCCAAACATGCCAGTAAGATCACTGCAATAATAGATTATCAGTGCATTAACTCAATACATGCTGGTAAGATTACTGCAGAAAATGGACAATAAACACTTTACCCCCAGACTTGCCAGAAAATCATTGCAGAAAATGGATACATTGAAATTATTAATTCACCCATGAGTGACAAGCAGTATGCTATTAGCTTTTCTTCTTGCTGGTACTCCTGTGCTGCTTGCCCTGCTCTGCCTGAAGCACTAACATAAAAATTAAATGATGAAAGTATGTTCCACAGTGGAATACGCGGCCATCTTTCATTTTTCTCATCTCCTTTGTTCTGTCTGCAAGCAAGTGGTAGGCAGGGCCTT
This sequence comes from Xenopus tropicalis, assembly GCF_000004195.4. NCBI lineage: Eukaryota > Metazoa > Chordata > Amphibia > Anura > Pipidae > Xenopus > Xenopus tropicalis. Next base: position 83,715,857 of record NC_030680.2, on the reverse strand, counting down.
GCATTGGGGGCCAGCAGGGTGACAGACGAGGTACCAGCAATGGGCAGGTGGGGCCCAAAACAGAAGCACTTGATCAGCAGGGGATTAGAGGGCCCAGAAGGGAAGCAGAAAGGCAGGCTGTCAGGGGCCAAAATATGTAAGCTTATGTGCCTTGCCAAGGCTCCTAATTGTAAATGAGTCCTACACTGCCTATAAGCATTATATATATAGTATATAAAGTCTGTAGTGCAAATAAAATCTAGTCCCCCAGCAAATAGAGTGACTGTGTAGGAAGACCATGTTGAACTTACAAGCTCTAGAGAGAAAGGAGGGAGCTTTTAAGCCCCATCTAATTATCCTACATCTGTAAGTAGTTCCTTGTTCTAAAGACTGAATGGCATCTAAAATCAATATTTGGCTACAATTTGTACATGAAACACAGAAAGAAATCATCTCAAGAATGTGGGTTCGACTAAGCTCTGGCACAAGGATGTTTCTGCTTCTGTCACAGAGAGAAACAGATACAATTAATTTCATCATACAGTTTACAGCAGTGATCCATTACTCCATAAACTGCAGTTAGCTGAGATTTCCCTTTTCTAATAATGCAACCTTTTCACATTGAAAAGTGTTTGCGTCATAACTTGCTTTGTAAAACATGTCTTATTAACCAAATCTACATTTATCCGAAGATTGTTTTGTATTTTATTTATAATTTTGCCCTAAAGGTATATGTCCAATGCTTTTACGTTACCTTTATGATTCCCAATGTTCCCCTAAGACAGGGCTGCGATATTTGGGCAGCAGGAGTCCGTTAGCATTAGACGCTATAACTGACAGGTTGGGAAGGTTAGGAGCTTCAAGTAACACTTAAAAAAGCAGCCTTATCAGCGAAAAACAACCAACATGACCTATAGGTAACTTTTTAATATTTTTTAGTGTCAGTATTCATGTCACTGTGCACATGGACTTGAGGATGAATATGTGACATAGCCCTGAATCCCAGGTTTAGATGGTACCTTACAAATTAAAATTTAATGGGGAAAAAGGCAAATGGCAGAGAAAATAAAGACAAAAATAAACAATAAATACAGTCATGTGAAAACAGAATTCAACTTGATCACAGGAAGAAGCAAAGAAGGGCATTCCCACACAAGCTGAATCGCCGCAAGTAATATAATTTACTTGTGATGGTTCTCACATTAAGGAGATTTGTTGCCCACACCAGCACAGATTTAAAGCTGGGGACAAATTTTACTGTGTGCCATCACCCTGTGAAGTCTGGGAAGGGATTTAAAAACTTTTCAAAACAATTGGACATCAATCATTTCACAGATCCAAAGATAATTTAGTAGAAAAGATTTCAAACTACTGGTAATTTGTCCAGGCAGTATCAGCAAATTCAGTCCAAAATTAGAACCCATATTGCTGAAAGAAGTAAGAACCTTAGAAATGTATCAGGGGACCTATAGGTAGCTAGGACATCTGGAACAATGTGTTCTGGACAGTTAAGAGTTATTTGGCCACACTACCAAAATACATATTTGGCAAAAACCAAAGACGCCATTTTACAAAAAAAACTGCTATTAACTATGAACCATGAGGTGGACATGTTATTGCTTGGGGCTGCTTTGATGCTTTAGGACCTGGGCAGCTTGCCATTATAGAATCCACAATGAATTCTTAATTTTACCATAAGATTTTTTAGGATATTTTAGACCATCTGTTAATAGATTGGAGTTCATCCAAAAATGGACCTTATGACATGACAATGACCCATTTCAGACTGAAATAAAGAAAAATAGGATTCTGGAATGGCCAAGTCAAAACGTGGATCTCGATTCCATTGATATTCTGTGGGGGGTGTTTAAATAGGCCGTGTATGCAAGAAACCCCTCAAATATTGCACAACTAAAAAAATATTTATGGAGTTATAAGAAATGCTAGCCATGCTTGTTTCTGCCAAAGAAAGCAATTCCAGGTATGAAAGCCAAGGGTGTATCTGTTAACTTTTGGTTCAGTAAATTATTGCAAAGTCAATTTCTCCTTTTTTGTTTATCCTCCTTTATACATCACCTTTATCTTTATACACTGTCTGAATGAAGTTCAAATATTGATAAGTCAACATATGGTACTGGGTGTGCTTACCTTTTTACATGACTATATAAAAAGTTCATTTTTATACTAGCACTGCCTACTCTATTCCCATGACGACAGGAGCTGCAGTCATTACACAGTCATACAAACACCTCAGTTAGACCTTAGATGTTAGAGTGCTAATGGAAAGTAAAGTGAAGGGGTGTGAAATGTGAGGAAATAGAGGGGAGTTTGAACTTGGAATTTCACAACTAAGGGAAGCAAATGAAATTATATGATGAATAAATGAGCACAATAATAGGGTGGGGTAACAATTCTTTAATTTTGGGAAGCATTCATTTTCCTATTCATCATTTTAATCACAAACTGTAAAAAGTTACATTAACAAAATAAAAACTATTTTATTTGTATACCTCTGTTACTTTCCAGTGAATGCCCTTTGAGGCTCCTAGTGTAGTTTGTGACAGTTTGTGTTCTTGAATGTTTGTAAACCCTTTAAAATTCTCTATATTTTTAAATGAATGTGACCTAAAACATCATCTGATTTTCAAACAAGTCCAAAAAGTAGATAAAGAAAACCTACTTAAATGAATGAAACAAAAATTATTATAATTGGTCATGTATTTATTGAAAAAAAATGATTCAATAATATCTGCATGTAAAAAAAGTAAGTGAATCCTTAGGATTATCATATAATTTGAAGGTGAATTCAGAGTCTGGTGTTTTCAGTCAATGGGATGACAATCAGGTGTGAGTGAGAGACCCTGTTTTATTTAAAGAACGGGGATCCAGCAAAGCCTGATCACACATACAACACATTTTTGTGTCTACAGTCAGACAGATTGTGTACAAATGGAGGAAATTCAAGACCGTTGTTACCCTACACAGAAGTGGTCGACCATCAAAGGTAACTCCAACTGCAAGGCATCTGAGAGGTTACAAAAGAACCTAGAGTAACTTCTAAGCAACCTGCCTGACATTGGCCTCACATTGGCGAATTGATGTTCATGAGTCCTCCATGAGCAGAACACTGAACAGCAATGGTGTATGGCAGGTTAGCAAGGAGAAAGCCAATGTTCTCCCCCAAAAATATTGCTGACTGTCTGCAATTTGCTAAAAATCATGTAGACAAACCAGAAGGATACTGGAAGAATATTTTTGTGGCCTCATGAAGTCAAAATAGAACTTTTTGGCTTAAATGAGGAGCATTACATTTGAAGAAAGATAAAAACTGCCAAAGAATGGTTAAAGAAGAATAAAGTCAATGTTCTGGACTGGCCAAGTCAAAGTCCTGAGCTTAATCCAACTGAAATGTTGTGAAAAGACCTAAAGCGAGCAGTTTATGTGAGCTAAAGCTGTTCTGTATGGAGGAATGGGCTAAAATTGATTGTCAATGTGTAGGATTGATCAAGAGTTATGTTTAGTTGCAGTTATTGCTGCACAAGGGGTCAACAGCAAATACTGAGAGCACGATACACTTACTTTTGCTACATGCAGATTTGTTATTGGATCATTTTTTTTCAATAAATACACGACTAAATATAATACTTTATGTTTCATTAGTTTAACTAGGTTTTATTCATTTACTTTTAGGACTTCAGATGATGTTTTAGTTCACATTCATATAAAAATATCGAATATTTAAAGGGTTCCCAAACTTTTAAGAACCACTGTATGTCTGTTTGAACATAAGGCAATATTGTAAAATGTTATATTACTTGCATGATTTTTAAATTACATTGTTAACGTGATTTAGAAACATGCAAGGAAATTGCTAGGGATGCACCAAATACATTATTTTGGTATATAAAAATGCTCTTTTTATCCCTCTTTCCATTTTTCAAATGTTGGGAGGTATGAACGTGTCTAACACTTTGCCACCCCTGAAATAGGCTTTTCTTGTCTTTTAAAACTGATGGCTAAGTATGACCTTATTCCTTACTGCTCTAAAAAGGTTTTGTATTACTTTAATTTTTTTGGCATTGTAGCAGAGTTGGACTGGGCGAGCAGGACAAAACTCAGTGGGCCCTGCCCTTCATGGGCCCTGCGGAACCAGATCCGCTCCTAATGGCACTGCAGATGTCTCCCCCCTTTCTTGTCCAATTACAGCTGCAAGATGAGAAAGGAGAAGGAAGTTAAATTATGCAATGTGAAATGGTGCAGTGGCGTTGGGAAGAGGCTTGGGTAGATATTAGAAGCGGAGGCCCTTGCAGGTGCAGCTCTGGTTAGCCCTGGACACCACAGTCCGACGCTGCATTGTGGTAATTAAAGGAAAAGTAACACCAAAAAATGAAAGAGCTTTAAAGTAATAAAAATGTAATGCACTGTTGCCCTGCACTGGTAAAACTGGTGTGTTTGCTACAGTAACACTACTATAATTTATATAATAAGCTGCTGTGTAGCCACGGGGGCAGCCATTCAAGCTGGAAAAAAGGAGAAAAGGCCCAGGTTACATAGCAGATAACAGACAAGTTCTGTAGAATACAATAGTGTTTTATCTGTTATCTGCTATGTGCCTGTGCCTTTTCTCCTTTGAATGGCTGCCTCCATGGCAACATAGCAGCTTATTTATATAAATTATAGTAGACTTTCTGAAGTAAACACACAACTTTTACCAGTGCAGGGCAGCAGCACATTATATTTTAGTTACTTTTATACACTTTCATTTTTTCGTGTTACTGTTCCTTTAACAGGTGGAGACCTGTAAGCTGGAAAACACTATTATTATTATTATTATTATTATTATTAACATGTATTTATAAAGTACCAACATATTCTGCAGAACTGTACAATAAGTGGGTTTTTACACTGGACATACAGAATCACATACAAAGCAACCAATAACTGACCCAAGAAGTCATATATATATAAACAGACCACATCTGAAACACACAAAACAGAACACAACCACATCTGTTATACAGCCAAATACAAATTATTCTGATCCCTACTGAAGTGAGGAAGGATCAGATGAACATTGTTTTCCTTGTGATAAACTCACCCAGCAGTTCCCATGGAAGGAGACGGGTTACATTCAGAAGTCAACACAGGAAGTCTGCAGCAGGTAACATTTTTATTAATGGCTCCCAAACCAACTGCATGTCCACAGAATCACCACTGCAGCATATGTTTGTAAAAGAGACATGTGGGCAGATTTATCAAGATCTGAGTTCAGAGCTTAAAACATAAAAACTCACACAAGTTCTATTAATTCCTATGGGGTTTTTAGAAGTGTATTTATCAAAAAGTGAGTTCTAACTTTCACCCATTGATAAATACACTTCTTAAAATGCCATAGGATTGAATAGAATGTGGTTGAGTTTTTATGTATTAAGCTCTGAACTCACATCTTGATAAATCTGCCACATAAGCCACATGTTATGCAATGCAAATAATCAATTCCATTTGCTTGTAAGCAGCACATGGTTTCAAACAGGAAAGAACAACTTTGAAACAAGGGGGCCCGGACTTAATGATATAGGTCTTCTTTTTGTTACTGTATCAGGGTCTAGCATCAGAAATGTTCACATGACCATGGGAAATGTAATTTTACTGCATGACACTGAGAAGGAACAACACATGTTGTATTTAAATAAATAACACTAATTGTTTACATTATTTTATTTAAAATATTTACAATGAGAAGCAGCCAGCAGGGTCATCTAATGGAAATGTATTTAGGCAGTGCTGGGCTGCTACTAACTACTGGCTACTGACGAACCTCCCTGTACATTTTGGGCATTAAAGACTTGTTCTGCTTTTTTGTAAACGAGCTTTAGTTTGAGTAACTGCAATGGAATAAACTGGACAGGCATGCAAGGAGCATGCTTCCTACAAGAGTTTTTATATAACTCAAGCCGCTTGTGATTTTTATATACTTCTGTTGTAAAGCAATACCATTTAGCATGAAGAGGCATGTTATTTTTATTTGGAATACAGTATTAAACCACTTTATGCAGTAACATTATTGCCATATCTTAAAATGAAGAGGGAATTATGCCACAGGTAAAGGGGTTGCCTTTTATAGCCATCTGCAGATGGTCTCTTTGTTTGTCCTCAGCACAAAACACTGAACTCCTTTTATGAGGGTTTTGTTGAAACCGTGAGCCATCTACATTCACATTACTGAAGAGAGTCCGTTCTGATCCTAGTTATAAAAATATAAGTCATGTTCTTACAATAAATGCAATAAAAGCCTTTTTTTTAGTAAACTGATTTCTAATGTACTAAATCTGAGCACTTTTTGCAGTGCTCGGCCGAGCAGAAACCACTTAAATTCATGTAACTGAAGCTCTGGAATAATGAGAGTGACATTTTTTTACCAATTGATGCAATATTTAGATTTTTCCAAATCTGAATATGCAAATTAAGGTTTGCACGATGCCACCAGTACCAGGATGGAGCTCATGAAGTGTCCCAGCTTGCTCATTAAGCACATGTGACCAAACATGGCTGCCCACACTTGGAGCTCCCTGTCAGTGCAGGTGGAAATGCATTATTGTAAAATCTAAGTGACAAAAAAGCGACACGTATGTTTTCCCACCAGTGATTTACTGTTGCTGTGTTGCTGCAATTTTGCTGGATTTCTGGAAAACAAATATTGTGTTATGGGAACAAAATATGTTGAACTGCACCAGTTTTTTCAGTTTGCACTCCTTTATTAAATGAGCCTTAATATATTTTACTTTTCAATAGCAATCTAATGGGAATATGGTTTTGTACCAATGGAAATTTTTAGTGCTGAATAAAAAGGCTCTACAACGTGGCATGTGAAGAATGAGGACATTCAGGTTTTGCCAGCTTAAGCTATGCAGTTTGACCTGAAATCCAACAAACATGTATAAAGTAGAAAAGGTGGGGTTAACACCAATGTAAATATTGTATAGAAGTTGCTCTTTGGTTCTCTGACATTACTGTTTAATAATGAAGTGTTTTAAATGATGAGTAAGAAATTAATGAATCAAAGCATGTAGATTAAACAAGAAAGAACCCAAATGTTATCCTGACAAAAGAGTCACTTATTTGTAAAAAGCCCTGTACCAAAGAGCACATATATAAAAACTGGCACTCACTTAAAGACTATAGTCACTTGAAATGGTGATTCTATTTAATTCATCCCATGGAATTTACCTTCAAGGAGCATGAATGACATGGGCGTTAGCATTTTACATTTATACACAGATCTGGCATAGCCTTCGGGGCATATTTATCAAATTGTTAAAAGAGAGCTCGCTAGAGTCTGCCAAAGGGAAATTCTGCTTCTATCTTTTCACATCTACAGTTTTTTTTAGTTAAATAAATACAGGTTTAATCATATGGCACTCAAACCAATATGCAACATACAATCTTTGTGAATATTTATTTCCACTGTACAGTTGAGGAACAGAGTTTTACACAGGAACATTTACATTATTCTATATTTTTAGAAACATAATTATCAGAGGTTCATGCTTTTATATATTATCACCCTTTGATATATATGTCCCATACAGAAGTGGAAAACTTAGTTGATAAAGTTGTCCCTAATACTTAATGCAAGTGAATATACGGTGGCAAATTTATCTCTGGTGACAAGTAGCAAGCAGTCAATTTACTGACCAATGCTTTATATTACTATGATTGTAGGCTCATTTGGGAGGTTTACAATGGCCAGAGAGCTAAGCTGATTAGTACTACTCAGATCGTTTTTAGAATTAATTATAAGCCATCAGTAAGAGCAATTTTTAACTAATCGCCATCATATTTCCACATAGATACAAAATGCTCCAGGCTCTGTAGCAGCAGCTGTTATGACAGTTGTATCCTAACTTTCTACCAATGTTTTGAAAATTTCCCACGCCCCATACACAAAGCTTCTCAGCAGTTGCCCAGACCATACTGAGGATGTGCACTGTGCACAGAGTCACTGACACTCAAAAGATGGCTGTAAGGAGGCCCGGGTGTCTGGAGCAAGTTCTTACCTCTATGCACGCCAGTCCCCAGGTTCCTCCATGTAGGCACGCTTTCCCACGTGTCCTTCCTCAGCACGCCCTGGCGCGCACTAATCCTGGGCGTGCAGTAACACACGACACTGTGTTGTCGCGCTGTCTTAATTAGGATCAAGTACAAGGTACTTTTTTATAATTACAGAGAAAAAGGAAATCATTTTAAAAACTAGAAAGGGAAGTTTGAGAACAAACTTCATGTTGGGTTGAAAAGCATGAAGTCACTGAATGAAATCTGATCTGTTTTCTCCTTTTTTTCTAACCGTGGACCGCAGTTATATAGCAAAAAACACTGTGCAAAGTTTGGGGACTCTGGTTTTAATGGCTGAATGGCAGCAATTTAAATTTCTCCACTGAAAGTCAACGAGTGACATCTGATTGGCGGTTGGTGGCTCCGCCCCCTTTTTCTAACCAGGAACTGCAGTTACCCAGTGACTAACTCTGCAAAGTTTAGGTACCCTAGGTTTAATAGTTAAAGAATGGTAGCAGTTTAACTATAAACCAATGAAATTTAATGGGTGGAAATGTATTGGCTGTTGGTGGCTCCGCCCACTTGTTCTAACTCTGAATATGTAGTCAGCCAGTGACTGACTGTGCAAAGTTTGGGAACCCTGACATAAATAGTGTGAGAAAAGAAGCATTTTAAATTTAGGTAATAGGTAAAGGCTGTTGGTGGCTCCGCCCACTTCTTAAAACCTAACATGCAGTCCCCTAGTGACCAACTGTGAAAAGTTTGGGGACCCTGGTGTTATTACTGTGAGATTGGCAGCAGGTTGAATTTCCCCATTGAAAATCAATAGTTAAAATCTGATTGGCTGTTGGTGGCTAAACCCACTTTTTCTAACTCTGCAAAGTTTGGGGACCTTAGTATTAATATTTAACTGCAAATTTTGGTAACCCTGGTATCAAACCAATAAAATTCAACAGGTGAAATCTGATTGGCTGTTGGTGGCTTCACCCACTTTTTCTAACTCTGAACCGCAGTTACCTGGTGACTAGCTCTGCAAAGTTTGGGGACATTAGTATTAATATTTAAAGAATGGCAGCAGTTTAAATTTAGACATATGAAGTCTATAGGTGAAATCTGTTTGGCTGTTGTTGGCCCCGCCCACTTAAACTTGGAACATAGTCACCAAGTGACAAACTGCAAAGTTTGGTGACCCTGACATTAAGCATGTAAGAATGGCAGCAGTTAAAATTTCCCCACTGAAAACAATGAAAGAAATGTGATTGGCTTTTGGCGACCTGCCCACTTTCTAACCATGAGTATGAAGTCACCCAGTGACTGACTGTGTAAAGTTTGGAAATCCTGGCATCAAACCAAAAAAATTCAACAGGTGAAATCTGATTGGCTGTTTGTGTCCCCGCCCACTTTTTCAAAACTAAAACAGAATCTGCCATTACCACATCTCTAGGAAGGGCATTCCACAACCTCACTGCCCTCACCGTGAAAAACCTCCTACGCTGCTTCAAATGGAAGCTCCGTTCCTCTAATCTAAAGGGGTGGCCTCTGGTGCGTTGATTGTTTTTATGGGAAAAAAGAACATCCCCCAACTGCCTATAATCCCCTCTAATGTACTTGTACAGAGTAATCATGTCCCCTCGCAAGCGCCTCTTTTCCAGAGAAAACAACCCCAACCTCGACAGTCTAACCTCATAGCTTAAATCTTCCATCCCCTTAACCAGTTTAGTTGCACGTCTCTGCACTCTCTCCAGCTCATTATTGGAACAGTAACTCCAAAAAATGAAAGAGCTTTAAAGTAATAAAAATATAATGCACTGTTGCCCTGCACTGGTAAAACTGGTGTGTTTGCTACAGTAACACTACTATAATTTATATAATAAGCTGCTGTGTAGCCACGGGGGCAGCCATTCAAGCTGGAAAAAAGGAGAAAAGGCACAGGTTACATTGCAGATAAAAGATAAGTTCTGTAGAGTACAATAGTGTTTTATCTGTTATCTGCTATGTGCCTGTGCCTTTTCTCCTTTGAATGGCTGCCTCCATGGCTACATAGAAGCTTATTTATATAAATTATAGTAGACTTTCTGAAGTAAACACTTTTACTAAACAACTTTTACCAGTGCAGGGCAGCAGCACATTATATTTTAGTTATTTTTATACACTTTCATTTTTTGGTGTTACTGTTACTGTTCCCAAAACTGCACTGCATACTCAAGGTGAGGCCTTACCAGGGACCTATAAAGAGGCAAAATTATGTTCTCATCCCTTGAGTCAATGCCCTTTTTTATACAAGACAGCACTTTATTTGCTTTAGTAGCCACAGATTGACACTGCCTGGAATTAGACAACTTGTTATCTACAAAAACCCCTAGATCCTTCTCCATTAAGGAAACCCCCAACACACTACCATTCAGTAGATAGTTCGAGTTTATATTATTTCTACCAAAGTGCATAACTTTGCACTTATCAACATTGAACCTCATTTTCCAGTTTGCTGCCCAGTTTTCCAATTTTGTCAAATCGCTCTGCAAAGCGGCAGCATCCTGCATGGAACTTATAGTTTTGCACAACTTTGTGTCATCAGCAAAAAATAGGTAAAATCTGATTTGCTGTTCAAAGCTCCGCCCACTTTTGGTCATCCAACAATCATCATATTTTCATTCAGGCTGACCCCATGACTATGTGATTCAAGTTTGGGGAGTGCAGCCTCAAAGCTGTAAGATTGGCAGCAGTTTCAATTTGCCCATTAAAGTCATTGGGTAAAATTTGATTGGCTGTTGCTGGCCCCTCCCACTTTGGGGGTCATCCAAGAAATGTTGCTGTTTCATTCGGGGTGACCCCATGATTATGTTATTCAAGTTTGGGGGGTGTAGCTTCAAAGCTGTAAGAGTGGCAGCAGTAAGAACATCCTCCCTGTCAAAGTCAATGGAAAAATTGGGGTGTTCGGAGCGGCGCCACAAAAAGATCACTTAGAAAAGCACAAGCAACCTGCTCCGCTATAGGGCAAAGAAGTGTGGGGAGTTTGGGTGTTGTACCCCTAAAACTGTAGGAGGAGGAGCGTTTAGAAAATGGGGGGCGCTAAGAAGAAGAAGAAAAAGCGGAAGAATAAGCTGAAGTCGAAGAACAGTCTGTTGGGTTTTTCAACCCAACATAATAATTAGAAGTATTTGCTTATAATGGAGTCTATGGGAGATGGCCTTTCTGGATAACGGGTTTCTGGATAAGGGATCCCATACCTGTATATATGGTTTTTTTTTTTTGGTTTTTTTTTAATGGTTTTAAATATTAGCCATTTTAATGAATTAGTAGAAGTTTTAACCTAGTTTTATGGGAGCAGGTTTATCAAAATGTGTGATTAGAGCTCACTACAGAAAACTTTACCCACTCTAATTTTCACCCATTGATTATTACACTTCTACAAATCCCATAGGAATGATTAAAAAGTAAATCTCTCTGTGGTGAGCTTTAATCTCGCATTCTGAAAAATCTGCCCCTTAAGATGGCCATGCACACACCAATATTATCATACGAAGCGATATTCAGTGTATATGGTGGGAGACAAGGTGACCATTGTGGGAAAAGGCCTTAGATGTCGGTTGTCATTTTGAGCTGGCTGAATGGAAAATTTTGATTAGGCGCCTTTGAGGCACCCCAGGTCCGGCAAGAATTTAGTACTGAATCGTCAGATAGAGTTAAAATTCTTTTGTTTCCACCTGCATATCTGATGATTTAGGAAAGATCAGAATTCTAAGACATATGGCCACCATTAGTGTCTGCCCTTGCCTATATACACAGGCTAGAGGGTCAGCAGAGAAAACTGACTTAAGAAAGAGAGCCTTAGATGCTGAGAGGAAAACCCCTATAGTTTGAAGTGACGTCTGATGTACAGCAGCATGGTGGTGAGTGGGTAGCACTGTTGCCTTGCAGTACTGGAATTCTGAGTTCAATTCCTGCCAGGGCACTATTTGCTGGTAGTTAGTATGTCCTCTCCATATCTGTGTGGGTTCCCTTTGGGTCCCCTGATTTCCCCTCATACTCCAAGGGTAATTGGCTTCTGATAAATTTGACCCTACTGTCATGTGAGGTTTCCAACATCACTCTGCATTAATAGAAGGGATGTATCAAACCCACTGTTTTGGGATTTGGAGAAACCCTAAATCCTTCGTAAAAGATTTGGCCAAATACCGAACCCAATCCTAATTTGCATATGCAAATCAAGTAATAGAAGGGTTAAAAAGAACCATGCAGCAAAATATTTTTTACGTAATGAGAAGTCACGATTTTAAGGATTTGGTTTGGCCATGACCAAAATCCTGGATTTGTGCATCCCTAATAGGTGCAAATGCATCAAAATTATTTGGCGCAAACATCTCTCTCATGCCAAGTGCACCTAGAAAAGTCGGATGCAACACCCCCTGGTGATCTCAGCAATGCTGTGGAAAAAAACATCTTTGCACACTGTGGTAAGGAAATAACCCATTTAGTTGCTTGATTATTAAGCTCCTCTCCTTGATCCAGCCTGCTGCACTGCCTATCAGCACCTGTGAAACACTGCCTTGGTTCCTGAGTTCCTTTTCAACCTCTGTCCTGTTATTTTGACTCCACCCCTACCTGTCGCTGGCCCTGACCTCTGGCTTATGTACCTGCTCTGACCCTTGGCCTACTTACTGGAGCAGCTTTTGGCTGCATCTGTTTACCATGAGTGGTTTCTATTTCTTGCCACTTCAGCAACCAGCACCGGATTTGTAAACGTTGCTTCCCGATTCTGCGCCCCCTAACTTGCCCCCCCTCTATTGCGCATGCACATCTGTGCATGCACGTTTAGAATCCCCTTACAGAGCAGTGGGGAGAGGTCCCCATTGCTCCGTATGGGAACAAAATTTCTAAATTTCGCTGCGGCAGGGCGGCATGCTGCCCCTAAGTTTGTGCTGCCCTAGGCCCGGGTCTTTGTGGCCTCGTCACTAATCCGGGCCTGTCAGCAACCAGTTTGTGGCCCAATAACCAGTGATGCCCAGCATATAGATTCCAGCCCACATTCACTTAGCCTTTAGTTCCTGATATATATACAGCTATTTAATGTCAACTTAAAGTAGGGCATAGATAATGTCTGCTAAAATCTCAAATACTAGGACAAAATGTACTAGAGATATTATAACCTTCTAATTTTAATTTTTTGTCTTTTGTTTAAACTTTAGGTTCAAGGAAAGTTTTGTAGTTTAATTAATGAATAAAATAAAAAAGTCACAATGGCATATGCTTCCTGTAGTTATAGATTTAGACCAAAACTTGAACAGTATCCACATTCAAGTTGGTAGTGACAGGCTTGGATGGCCAATAGGGCAGTGTGTCAGCTTTCTAGCCAGAAGTTCTTTGGTGTATGCCTAAAAGCAGGCACCATCCTCATATAGCCTTAAAATTGCTGAGCTTTGGCAGTAATGAAATGCCTTGGATATCAACATGGAAACTACATTAGTATATTAAAAGAAGAGGAGTCTAAGTCAGTCAGAAGCAAACAGTTAACAGAGGAGTCGGGAGTGAAAGGATTTAATGTACCACCCTGGCAGGTGCATCAGCAAACTGAAACCATTCACGCTCACACTAACTAAATAAGAATGACATGCATGCAGTTTACAAATTCTGATGTTAGTCAGCACCAATATGGCAAAACAAATGCAACTGTGCCCATGGTAGCCAATTAGCTGCAAGTTATAGCTAACATTTTCATGGTCGGACTGCATCATTTTGTTCTCTATGTAACCTACTGTGTGAACCCTTATTGTACAGCGCTGCGGAATATGCGCTTTATAAATAAATGTTAATAATAATAACCCTGGAATTACCAGCATATTATTGTGGCAGTAGGACCAGGGTTCTGTAGTTGCAATTAGATACAATTCAGTTAAAGAGGTAGAATGGATCAAACGGCACTTGGTGACAACTATATAGACCAGGGGTCTCAAACTCGCGGCCCGGGGGCCATTTGCGGCCCTCGGTACAATATTTTGTAGCCCGCACCAACGCCTTCTCAAAAGCAATGAATGGATCACGATTTTCATTGCGATTCAAGGGATAATGCAAGGCACAGCGGGCGGGAGCTACTGATTGCGGAAATTACGTTATGCCATCATAACAGTTATTATGGGAAGACGTTCTGTGTGCACAATTAGCTGCTAAGGAGCTAATTGTGCACACAGAACGTCTTCCCATAATAACTGTTATGATGGCATAACGTCATTTCCGCAATCAGCAGCTCCCGCCTGCCGTGCCTTGCATTATCCCTTGAAAGCCAATTTTTTGTGAAATCCCTTATGCGGCCCAGCCTCATCCTGACTTTGCCTCCTGCGGCCCCCAGGTAAATTGAGTTTGAGCCCCCTGATATAGACGTTTAATGAATGGTGTCAATAAATGCAACATTTGCACCCATTTTAGTCTTCATAAATGTCTAAAAAGTGAGTTAATAAGAAAGGATCCACCAGTAGGTGTCTCTGTCCTGCAAAGTATAACAGGGTGTTTTACTGTGATGTTTGCTAGGAGGCGAGGTTCATGCAAACATTGCTGTGTGCCATGCCATGAAAACATACAGGCGTTGTCGAAATAAAACATTTTTTCTTGGAAAATAATATGAAAAAGTATTAACTGAGTTCTATAAAAGAAGATTCAAATCATGGCAACCTTCTACAAACTTTCTCTGAACAATGTCAATGCTAAGTTGCATCCATTAACTTGCTACTTCCTCACAGAGAGAACTGACAAAATGTGTGCACTGGCCAAAACTAAGATTCACTCATCTATTATAAATGTAACGTAGTAACATAGTAAGTTAGATTGAAAAAAGACCTACGTCCATTACGTTCAACCATAATGCCTATATATAACCTGCCTAACTGTTAGTTGATCCAGAGGAAGGCAAAAAAAACCCATCTGAAGCCTCTCAAATTTGCCGCAGAGGGGAAAAAAATCCTTCCTGACTCCAAGATGGCAATCGGACCAGTCCCTGGATCAGCTTGTACTAAGAGCTATCTCCCATAACCCTGTATTCCTTCACTTGCTATGTATACCAGGTAAGCTCATCTTTTGAGCGCTTATTCTTTTACTAGAAGACAGCGGTGTTCATGATAATAAAACAAGAACAAACAAACATGATTTTATATTGCTAGGTATTCATATATTTTATTGCTGAGTAAAAACTATATGGTACCATAGAAGACTAATGGGGTTATGTAATAAAAGGCACTAAGTTTGCCCAGGGGTAGTAACTCATAGCAACCAAACAGCAGGTAGAATTTACTGGTCACCTGTTTAAAAGCAAACATCTTATTGCTTGCTATAGGGTATTGCTCCTGGGCAAACTTAGCACCTATTATTACATATGGAGAAAAAAGTGCACTTTATTTACTACCCCTCAATGCAGGACAATACCTGCTAAAATATAGCAAAAACGAATTCAGGTGCTGGAGCACAGAACCATCAGCCCACATTAAGAGATGGAGTCTTACAAATAATAAACTCTCCACAGACAACCCTATGTAAGTATTAATATCTACAATTAGCATTGATGTTAGTATATATAGTTTATGTGAGTGTACAGATAAGTCAGTATACCTATACTGGCAGATTTGTGTGTGCTGGGTTTACTTGGGAGGGTTGAACTTGATGGACTCTGGTCTTTTTTAAACCTGTATGTTAAGAGAAAGCAGATGTGTTTGGGTTGAATGAGAATCATTCCCATTCACCCAAAACACACCCGCTTTCTGGTAACATTTTTTTCTCACAGTAACTCGGTGGTATGTATTTATGACTATACTGTGCTACATAATTCTGATGTGATTATTGTAATTTGTTGTCATAATGAATTTATTAAGCAAGTAAAACAACAATTTTTTAGTATACCGCCCTGCATTATTGTTTATGTTGCTCAGTGTGTAGAGTGATGATTTACAAAACACTAAGGGGCCGATTCACTAAAGGTCGATAAAACGATTGCTATTTATAGCATGCGTTAAAAATTTCTTATTTTTTGCGACTTAAAGCTCGATTCACTAAAAGGACACTTGTCATAATTAAGAAGCGATGTTCTTTGCGTTATTTAACTTGCGATGAGCGATTTTCTTGCGTTATTTTCTGCCGCATGCATTATTTCCCCCGCGCGCTATATATTTCGCCGCGTGCGTTATTAGCGCACGATATTACGCACGTAACCATTACTTTCTGAAAACTACTTTTCTGAAAATTACCATTTCCCTGAAAACTGGAGGATGCATCACTCTAGGACGATCGTAAACTTAAAAAAAATCCGACTGCAAAGTCCATGTTGTGTTGCCAAACGCTCACAAACCGTTCTTTAAGTACCACCTACCCCAAGTAGGTGTTAATATTCGCACAGATTAATGCAATATTTTATGCTTCATATGTGTTTGTGAATCATGCGTTAGTACTATTTCTATTCGCTAATTAACGCAATGCGTTAGAAATAACACTTTGCGATTACGCGTTTTTTTGCGCATGTGATATGCGGATTAACGCATGCAAAATAACTTTGATGAATCGGTACTTATTTATCGCATGCTTTTTAACGCAAAAAAGCATGTGATAAGCGTTATCGACCTTTAGTGAATCGGCCCGTATGACTAACCATTATTTCCACTTCATATACACAGCATACAACTTTTACATTCAAAAGTCTGCACAGTTCATATGGATGTCTGTACATATTTATTCAAAACACATTTAATATTTTGAAATGTTTTTCAATGAAAATGTATTCTATTTTATTTGCTTTACACCGCACATGGCTTTTTATTAATTTACCGTGATAAAATGCACCACGTGCAGAAAATCTTTTATCTCAGACAAGATTCGAAAATAAAGGCCCTCAAAAACACCTCTGGCTTAATGTTGCTTGTAGTGAAGAAGCAGTAGAAAATGTACCTAACCAATAGCATCTGTCTGTGCTGTTGGAATGCTAATAACGGGAGAAGCATTGGGGTAGACTGTGCTAGAAGTAAAGATCTCAGCAGGCCCCTTTTCAGTAGGGCCACCATCTTTTGATGGATGCTCTGCACCTTTTGTGTTAGTAAAATCTTCAGCATTATTCAAAGGGGGACTTTCATTTTTCTTTATTTCCATTTCAACAGAAAGTATTTTAGCTGATCTCTTCATTTCAGAGTCTGGCTGTTTAAAGTATGTATCTGATGGCACAGCAAAAGGTCTTAATTTTTTGCTTTCAAACATTACAGGCCTTG
This sequence comes from Xenopus tropicalis, assembly GCF_000004195.4. Classification (NCBI taxonomy): domain Eukaryota; kingdom Metazoa; phylum Chordata; class Amphibia; order Anura; family Pipidae; genus Xenopus; species Xenopus tropicalis. Next base: position 83,698,593 of record NC_030680.2, on the reverse strand, counting down.
CTGTGAGAGACTTTAGAGAGCTAACATGTGCCATCTTTCCCCCCAAATCAGGTCTATCAGTGTACTTATGCATAGCTTCTGAAAAAGCAACACAGTGAGCATAATTGCTTGGTGAAGAACTGGGATGACTTTGTGGAGATGTTAATGGTTTAGAGATTGCTATATAGGACCATTTATGCATTTCTCCAACACTTTTGGGTCTCTGAGTCAATGAAAATGATCCTGGCTTTGAACCAATTGCAGTCAATGGTTTTGAAGCAGGCTGCAGTCTTACATTTGAAGATGGCTTTTTATTCACACCTTTTCTAGGATTCACACCGTTAATGACCGGACCAACTTCATTTGGATTTTCCTTTACGTCAGTAGTAATGGTTTTTAATGTTGGTCTCATTGCCACTTTCGAATCTTCAGTGTATGTTTCAATGTCCTGCTTTATCATCTGTAAAAGTCCTGGTTTATCATCTGCAAACTCAAAATTAGTTTTTGATCCGTCATTAGCTAAAAATATAATATTTAGTTTTATATCTGCCAAACTTAATTCTTCAGCTCTTTTCAGTTCTTTTCTTCTTTTCTTTAGTGTTGTGCTCTGTAAGACATTTGGTTTGTTTTCCAATAATTTCTTTGTGTAGTCGAGACTGTTTCTTAAAACGGAATGCACATCTTTAAGATCACACTGGTTATGCTCTTTGTTTGAGTAGCTTGATAAGTAGCTTCTGTCTCCTTGAAAATCCGTGTGCAGGTAAGGCCATTTACTACGGAAAGTACTTCCTTGACTGTTATAAATAACAGGATGTGTTTCACTTGCATTCTACAAAAGAAAGAATGTAATATTCTTTTAACTAATCAAGAGTATTATATGCAAAAAATATACACATAAACCATTTTCCATCGGTTGCACGAAAGATTGTTCCAACCCTCCACTGATGTTCAGGGCTGAATAGTCAGATATGGAGGTAGAAACAATAGGATTTCTACCTCCTTCAGCTGATTCAGCCCTGAACATAGATTTTGCTCAGGTACCTTCAATGGCGCCCAATCAAAATCTTTTAAAGGAACAGTAACACCAAAAAATGAAAGAGCTTTAAAGTAATAAAAATATAATGCACTGTTGCCCTGCCCTGGTAAAACTGGTATGTTTGCTACAGTAACACTACTATAATTTGTATAAATAAGCTGCTGTGTAGCCACGGGGGCAGCCATTCAAGCTGGAAAAAGGAGAAAAGGCACAGGTTACATAGCAGATAACAGATAAGTTCTGTAGAATACAATTGTGTTTTATCTGTTATCTGCTATGTGTCTGTGCCTTTTCTCTTTTGAATGGCTGCCTCCATGGCTACATAGCAGCTTATTTATATAAATTATAGTAGACTTTTTGAAGTAAACACACAACTTTTACCAGTGCAGGGCAGCAGCACATTATATTTTAGTTACTTTTATACACTTTCATTTTTTGGTGTTACTGTTCCTTTAACCCGTCTGATCGGCGAGTTGTCCGATATCTCGCCGTGTTGCCATACAAGCACCGAATATCACGATTTTATCGGTGTGTGTATGGCCAGCTTAAGAAAGTATATTTACGTAAGTGCCAATGAGTATGCTAAATAACATCAGCTGTGAAAAAAGACTAGAGAGAGTTTTTCATTCTTTTCTAAAGGAAGGTACAACATTTTCCTAGATCACTCTGGTTGGGAAAAATACTTTAGCCATAGCTTTTCCCCAGGACAAGCTGGTTTCAGAAAATTGCCCAAAAATATGTCTTTGCAGTCAAGAATCAAGGCCTATACTTAAAGAGTAAATACAGTATAAATTAATTGTCACAGTTAGTCTCCATCTTAGATTTTGTTAGGCATACCTCCCAACTGTCCCGATTTTCACAGCTCAGCCTGCAGTCTCTCATTTCCCTGCACTGAATGCTAAAAACGATACAATGTTTCTCATATGTAATTAAAAAAGTAGCTTTTGGCAGAGAGCCCAGAAAAGTTAACAAGCTACACCTGCACTTAGATACAGTTGTAACTAATAAACTAAACAGGTCTCTTGGGGAAACTGAGACTTGCAGCTTAAGGGAAATTTCACCTTTTTTTTGGCAAAACTGTAATAACACACATAACAAGACCCCAAAACCCCCAGAAATGTGTTCAAACTTTAAATAACCTGCCAAAATTTGTATAATGGGAGTGAAATTTAGGGGGTGTGGTTGCAAATATGGACGTGGTCAAAAAAAATTTGTTGTGCTACGCTCGCCATTTCTTTTTGTTCCTCTTTGCATTTTTCAAATGTTGGGAGGTATGGTTAGTGTCAGTGACACTCACATGCTCTGAGCAGCTGTTGAGGTCATCACAAATTATCAAGCAGTAAATAAGGTTGGCCTGTCATACAAGCTAATGGCACAGGGTTATGCTGCTATTTGCACTGGTTTCAGAGCTGCCATGTACAAATAATCTGAATTAATTACTAATCAGCTACTGACAGTGACATTTATATCCTATATATACAGTATATTGTGAGTCAGTCCCTAGCCTTAGGTAAGTGACAGCAGCACAGAGCATGTGCAGTGAATCATCAGAAAAGACAATAGGGAGCTACTGAGGGCATCTTCGGGGGCACAGATCTACCCCGCTGTTGTTGCATTGGGATGGTAGTAGTTCTGTAAAACTTAGTATGGGATTATTTTATGACTACTGGAAAACTTGAGGAAACGTAGCTTTCCATACATGCCACACAAAACAATATTATTAATTTGAAAATAAAGTACAAAAAAGAAATCCACAAAATTTAAATTCTAAGGGACACAGAGCCTTCTGATAATTGATACTTAGCAGCACCAATGAAACTGCTAACGCTCATATCACAAATGTTTGGAAATGTATCAAATGACAGTTTTATCCCATATGTTTGCAAAGATTTAAATAAAATAAACTGTTGATCACACCACGAATCCAGTCAAAATAGACATACAAATATAACTACAACACAAATTATCTTTAAGGGGAACTATCACAAAAATGTAAAAAGCAGAAAAGAAGAATTTTCTTACATATGTTACTAATGCTTTGCACCAGTTTAATATATAAGACATTTACAGTTCCCAATTTTCCCTAAGCAATCTCCTACCTTTCTATTAGCAGCTTGCTAGATTTCTTTGTCACTGACTTTTAGATTTGACAGACTTAAGGAGCCAAAAGTGAAAAGAGTTTATTCCATGTTCCGGGGCCTGCTTCTCTGTGGCACACCCAGTGCTACACAAGACCAAATGCTCTGTGTGTGTGTGTAAATGTGCACACTCTGCTCTTGTCCTACCAACTACTCTCTCATCATACAAGGCATTCAGCCAGTTCCACCATCAGAAATCATGGGGTGCCTTACTATTTAAGGTGACCATACACATGAAGATCTCTTACCGATATGCCCATCACATCTTGTGGGTGATATCGGATTATCAGACTGATCTAATCACTTAGCCCTTAATCACATTGACGGGATACAGGTCCGCGCTACTTGTCCGCGCAGGATTTTTAAACCTGCCCAACTGACATCTGTCCAATTTTCAGCCAGATATCATTTGGGTAGGCCCGTGAGGGAACCATAAACAGGCCGATAAACTGCCAACTCAGACCATCATCCCGTAGAAAGCAGAGTCCTCTTACTGGGGCTTAACGGACAAGTCAACCAAAAATGTAAGTTTTTGCCTAATAAAAGACAACAAAATTCTAAGCAACTTTGAAATATACATTCATTACAAATTTGTAAAGGTTTTTGAGTTATTTGTATATATAATCGCCATCAAAAGCAGTGTTTGCCTGTTCTTTTCTATTCCCCGCCCTGGAGGCTCAGACTGTTGAACAATGTAAAACAACGCAGCAGACTGACAGACCTGTCTTGCTGGGGGATTGCAACATTGTTTAAAAAGTAATAACCATAGCATTTAAATTAAGCAAATGCTGCTTTTTAATAGCAATTACATTTACAAATACCTCTTAAACCACTATGAATTTCTAATAAATACATATTGGAAAGTTGCTTAGAATTATCTTTTCTTTTTTTTAGGCAAAAATTATTTTTGGGGTTGACATGCCCTTTAATAGCACACTCCCAGTGCCCTCAGGGTGGTGGGCTATTATTTCAAATTAAGCAACAGTTTGCATAATTATGCAAGGTCTTACAGTACTAGATATCTTTAAAGTTAGTCTGTTTTATAAATGTTGCAAATTGCAGGAAAATGTTACCTGAACTTGTTTTTCTTCATTCCTTTGCCCAACAGTTATTATTTTAACATTCTGTTTCTTCATTGCATCCTCTAGGCTCAAAGGTACAGTTTCTTTTTCTTTCATTGTAAGTGTGTTTGAATTTGTGATAGTTTGAGTGTTCTGAATATTATCTTGTTCTGATTCCAAAATATTGTTTCTTTTGATAATAAGATGTCTCCTAAAAATGACAAACACCAGTACTATAATTGTGGCGTTGATTTAAATCTTGATTTAATCTTATATAACATAATAGAATGACTGTGAATCCAACATTCTGTACAGATAAAAAAATGATATATGTTTCATGCACTAGTATATACAGAGTACATTTTTGTATGGGTACAAGACTATTATTTTCTATGGAGGTGCACAAAAAGGTGGATGCAGGTCTGTGAACACACATAAAGCTCAATCATGCTGTCATTAGGTGACCTTCTCTATCTTACCTTTATGGATGGGGCCATAGTTTTCCTCCCCTCAGCCCCACTGTTACCCACCTGTGAAGACCTATGATACCTCTTCAGCAATATCTGCTGTAAAAAGCCCCCTTAGGGCCGTGACACATGGGGAGATCATACCTGACAATATTTCATAATTAAAAATGTTAATAATTTACACCATGCTCCTAACATACCCATTTATACACTAACCCCCACCAAAGCTTCTAACCTGTCCCAACTAAATAGGGACAGCCGGAAAGTAAGTTTAAGCCCACACTGAAAGAACCAACACCATAAGAGACAGGTTGGAGGGTGGCTTTGGGTACAAGAATGTTTGAGGTACTCATTGGTAGCCATCAAAATCACTGCAGATAGTAATTCTGTACAACAATAGCACGCTTCTCTTGGTTTTTTTTTTCCTGGTGTTATAGGGGCATATGGGCAAGAACAATTTGTGTGCAATGCTTAATAATAAAGGTGCCATAGTCATAAGGTATATTGCCAGGAAAGGTGCTGCCTTTTGCAGGTGTGTGCTGTGATAACAAGGCAGTCTTGACTCATGACAGAAAAGGTTCCAGCTACACTAGAAAATGTAACACCCTGTCTAATGCAATTTTTTTTCAGTTTCATAACAATTATTGCAAATTTACTGGCAAAGACGATTACAGATTACCTGGCATTTTTAAATTCTGAGTTTAGTTGTTTGGCTTTATCTCCCCTTTTCTTATCATGTTTTTGTGTTTTATTTTGTACTAGGAGGTCAGAATTTTCTGTGAAAATAAACAAAAATCAAAAGATTGTTATCAAACACAGGGAAAAAATACTGGACACATTTACTCATATGTATGTGTGTATGATTAATAGAGAACTATGCAGAGTCAACTTTTGGCAAATGGTTTCAAGACAGGTAAGCATCTTATCCAAGTACAGCATACAAGGCATATATGTTTTAATATGATTTAAAGCCAGGACATAATAAAGTGAATATCAGTAAAGTGCCACCGGAGCTGAGGCAAGGTTTTCAGATTGTATCCTGTCAAAAATGCCCTGGAAGTTTGTTTTGACCTTTCTCTGGGGACCAAAGAGAAAAAAATTTCACACATAACTAATCTTTTATGCGAAGTGAGGCAAAACACATCTACACAACCTCAAACAGAACCCACAAGGACAAATATGCAAATCTGAATCTGTTCGCACAGTACATGTCAGTGCCATAGCTGTAAGATAATTGGTGAATGCAATGCCGAGCACCAGAAATAGGACTGATCCAACCAAAATCGTCACTATGTATTGGGCCAAAAAGTGGGGAAACAGTAGCATAGTTACTTTTTAATCAACCTAAAAAATGTATAATTTACAGAACTTTGATGTTCTGAAATGTCATATGCTCCTATAGCTGCTACATAACCATAAAGCCATATGCACCCATTAAAACATAGGCTTTCCAACCAATGGGTGGGGGGGAGTCATTTTTTTTTTTTTATTATTCCTGGATGATTGCCTGGTGCATGCTACAGCACTTATACACACAGAGTACATTTTGTGGTTACTGCTTATTTCCTGGTTTCATCACTGTGGGAAATTATGATGCATTGTCAGAAAGAGAAAAGATTCTAAAAAGATTGGAGAGAAAATGTTAACATTTACAAAAAATTCACAGGAACTGTTTTTTCAGATGATAAATATTTTTTTAGTGTTTCTGGTTTAGAAACACTTGCAATAAAGATACGCATAGTAAAGCTTGTTCTTTTACATACACTACTAAACCTTGCTCTTTGGGTTCAACCAGTCACTTGTACCTTAGTTTGGGGTGCCTGCAAATGCGCAGAACAGGCAAACCTTCCATTTATAAAAGTGTGCATCTAAAAGACCTTACATTATCACATTCAAGATGTACAACTAAAACATTGTGTAGAGGTAATTGCAGTAAAATTCCAATATAATTATTCATATACAAGAATAGGGTTTATCTAAAACCTACATAAAAAGTACAGTGGCCATCTTGTATTATAAGTAAGGAATATTCTTGGAAAAACTAGTTAATTTTAAATATTATGTTACACACACACACACACACAAAAGAATGGAATCCATTATCTGAAATTTTTACTACTTGGGGTTTTCCACATAAGTGTGTTTTCATTTTGTAGCGTACCGTGCCTTATTACTATTAAACCTATTTAAACGTTAAAAGTGAATCTTTGAATATTTGCTTAACTAAAACGCAGGTGTTTGTGGGAGTTTGGAAACTCCAAGGAATGTGCAGTACTTCCCATGTTGCAGTGGTGATCTTCAGCAGCCTGATTAAACATTAAAAATATTCAACATAATTATTTTACCACCTTTATGGCTTTATGCTAGCTTAATTGAAATCAAGTACTGGTACTTTCTTATTATTACATAGAAAAAGCAAATCAGTCAAATATAAAGATGTGTTTGGTTACATATTGCCCTATGAGATATGGCATTTCCAATTTTAGAGTTTTCTATTGTTTCTAGATAATAGCTCCCATATCTGTATTACATTGAATAATATGCAAGTAGCACAGAATAAAAGTAGGTAGGTATACAACCCATCAATATCTTACTGCTGATTGGTTGCCATGGATTATAACCTTCTTTCAAACTATATGATCTTTATTAAGAATCATATTCAATATACCCTTTCAAGAAAGTGACTCATAAAGCATATTTAACATGAAATGCAATATGTGTACAAGGCAGGAGGGGTTCTTTCCAGAAGATTTTATAATCAAACAGGATAAAATTACATTTCTTTAAAAAAAAATTGTATTAGCCTCGCATTTTTCTAGCCTTGGGGTAACAAATAAGATATTTATTTACTAATGGGAACGATTTACAATGGTTAAAGAAAAACTTGTTCTAAAGGATTTTGGACTAAGCAATGTTTAAACAACTAAAAGGTAGGTTATTCAATGATATGGTAGCAAAGTTAGAAAAGGAACAATATGGGTAAACATGGCTAGCATGATGTGGTGGGAAGTGATGAAAGTAAATGGAGTAGAGCAAATGGTATCTATTTACCAGTGTAATGAGTCAATTCATTTGTAAAATTCAAATATAACAAAGTAAAGTCTTCTAATCTCAAGGGATGCTCTTGTGTACCATAGAAAGGTCTAATAAGAATAAGACACAGTATATTTATGCAAAGTGTTGATATTCTCACTCAATGCCAACCTTTGCAGCTTTTCTTCATAAATGAGACATTTCATACCTTTTACCAACGTAGTTGCTGTTCTCTGGACTTTTTCTATTTCACTAATATCTCTTTTAAGCACTAGGAACCAAATCAACACTGCAAATTCTAGAAATAACCATTGCTCATAAATGGGAAGAACTTTTCTCCTCCTGTGAATAAATATTTTTTTATATCTTATTTAATTAGGGGATGTACCTGTTGACTTATTTCCTTAGACGAGCTTAATAAAACACCATTATCAAGAACAATACTCTTTAGCCTTTAGTTTAGAAAGCAAGCATTTATGTGGCACTGTTAAAAGCCTTGAAAAGATCTAGGTAAATCTAAGGCACTTACATTATAAAAAGCAAGTTATTTTTTTTTTTTTTGTCCTTCAGAAAACCATTTTGATTTGCACAGCTCTTTCTTCATAGTAAATGGTCTCTATAATCTTGAATGTGTACAACCTTTTGAATATGGGAATTACATCAAGATTAGAAAGAATGGCCTTGCTGAGGCTGTGCCCCTAGAACTGTTGCAAAAGGTTACTGAGACCCACAGCTAAATCATTACCCCCCCCCCATAAACTATGGGAATAAGATATTTTTTATTAAGCTGTGTATCAGTTAGTGCTGCACTGAGCCTCCTATTCCGCTATGCTGCTCAGCAATCACAGGGTTTGCTTTCTCTCTAGTTATTCAGCCATACACAGCATCTTAGTTCAGATTAATCATGCTTATATTTTGATTTGTTTGGTTCAATGTAATGTAAGTGTTTTACACAGTTACTCTATTGTAATACTTAATCAGTTAGCACATTTGGCTATTTGTTGTCCCCTGTAACAATTTATAATAAAATGATTTCCATTTTTAATGGATCCAGTCTCAATCCACATCCTTTAACTATTGAAAAACTTTTAAAAAATATAGGTATTGGACTTTGTAAGTGACACTATCAGTTACTTGTTTTCTATTTTTAACTGCTGCTTTACAATGCTTGTTGTAAAATATATAGGTTCCAAATGATCTCTGTTCTTGCTATATTAATCCTTCTTCCTACTTCCTTCCTGGCATTTGTGTATCACGTACATCAATTTTTTATGCTTGGATAATTTGCATTGCTAACTGTAATGTTTTAAAGGAGCAGTGTACCCCCATTTAGAACATGAATTCAAAATGTTTTAACCACAAAAAAAAATCATGGTTTTGTTATTTTTTGGGCTTAACAGGCCAAACAGGGAAATTAAAGCTACTCCATATTTGGGTCTTGCAAGGTAGATAATTAGTTTAAATGAAAACCAACTCCACTACTAACCTGGATCAATACACATTCAAGAATAAGCTAGTGTTAAGTTGGAAAATAAAAATATAAATTAAAAACCTTATTCCCCAGCCGTATATTATAAAAACATGAATTTATTGAGGTATACCTAAAATATCTACAACCAATAAAAACATGTCTGGAGGTAATTTCTGTTCAATAACAATTTGTGTTTACCACCTAACACAATGGATGCACGTAACTTATTGCATACGAATGTCCAGCATATATTAAAAATATCAAAATAATATTGCTCAATACAGAAGTACACGTGGTATTAAGAGTATTTTTCAGATCCATCTACAGAGCAATGTGCAACTATAGGTCCTACTATATTGCTGTTAAGTGTTCCAGTTTCAATAATCAATATGTATTGGGGCATTAATAAATTAATGGATTCATGTGCAGGTACCCTCGAGTGTAAACCACAATATGGAGCTTCTTTGTGCAAGAAGCACCAAAGTGAATAAAATCCAAAACATAGAAAACCACTGTAGTGTGTAGTCACCAGTTAAATGTACAAAGCTTGCCAACCTCATCGGAGCTCCATTTGATATGATATTTTTATATATGCTGGACTTTTGCATGCATTAAGTCACATGCATCATTTGCAACAAATTGTTATTGAATAGAGGAAGGGACCCCTTTACCTCCAGACATGTTTTTATGGGTTGTGGATATTTTAGGTATGCCTCAATAAATGTAGGTTTTTATTATATTTCAAGACGGTTAATCGTAGTGGCTTGTTAAACAGGGTTGTTATTATATTTTTACTTATGTAGAAAATTAATTTACCAGTCCACAGATAATCCTCTAGCATAATGGAATTCTGCTTATCTGTGCACTAAAAATCCAATTATTTACCTCGCAAGGACCAAACAATGGGTAGCTTCTGTTTTCCTGTTTGCCCTGTTTAGGTATATTCATACTGTACATTATTGTGCCTAGGAGATTTATTTTGCTAATAGTAAATGAGATCCAGAATCTAAAAAAAAAAAATAATTGCAATAATAAAATAAACATTTTTCTACAGTAAAAAGAGTAATTGCTTTAATTTCTAAAAATACCACTTCATGTACCAATAACTAACCAGGGGCAGCTGAATGTTCTTTTGCAGCTCTGAAAGACCTACAAGAATGATGCTGAAATATGTCTTTCAACCCAATGTTATTTATCACTGATAAACTATTTTCCTGCTGACATGAGCTAGCAAGGACTGGAAAGCACTCAGCCTGTAAAACAAAACAAAGAAGGAAAATGGCATTTGTATCATTTTAAATATAATTTAATTTAGTAGATATTTGTCCAAACAAAATAATTTAAACAAAGCATCAGAAAAGGAGAGAAGAGGATAAACAGGATTTTCTAACCAGCCAGCTCAGACAGGACTTCAGTTTGCCCCATAAACGGCCCATAAGATACTGTCATGGTCTGGAGAAGCTAGTCAGCAGCAAAAGTCTTCTGGTGTATGGCATACATACCAAGATACTTGGGTGGCTTTCTCTATTCACTGATTTGTAACTTTATACACACAGGGATGGAGGTAAACAAACAGGAAGGCCATGCGATTAATAGTTTGTGTAAGCTGTATACTATGTTGGTACTATGTAAAAAAAATATTGCGCTTTTAACATCTGATAAATTATAAAATTTGAATCCAGGTATCCAAGGTATGGGAAGGTAAAGCTGATGGTATTGTTTCATGAATGTGTTAAGTCCGTGCTCAGTTACAGAGATTTCTCTGTGGTGTCATCACCAGGGTGTGCCAGATGTACTTCCTTCCAGAAACTATCTTTTAGTGCAAAGGGAGATATACAAAAACATCCCGTATAAATAGAAAATCCACCTCACCCACTTGCCTCCAAATAATATTTTACACATGTTTTAATAGCACTGTTTTCATTAGAGGTTAGATTTATATTTATACATATGTTAAATATTCTATTCTTCTGATAAGGCTCAGGTAAGCTTTGGTATCAATTGCTTTATTTAGGCTACTGCTTGATGGGGCTGATCTGTGATCTTCACAGGCCAAGAATTAGTCAGTCTGCTGCCCTCTGCTCCTTTCTGTGTCTGCTCTCATAGGCACTGCATCAGCCTGGGTGCAGACGCGCAGAGTATGCATTTTTGTGCCAAAATCTGCTCTGTAAATGTCTGCATTGAGATTGATACTGTGTTTTTAATGGCAGACATAGGAGATAGAGGAGGGCATCAGATTGGCTGATTCTCATATGATTTTTGGACCGTGTGGACTCTAAATTATCGTCCTGATCATTTTCGTACTTTGGCAATCAGTTGTTTAGTCAATTGGCCACATTAGAAAATTTAGATCGGCTAATGAAAAAATCTACGCATGTATTGTGTATCAGACAATATCCTTGGGGGACCTACAATGGAAATTGTTTTCATATGATTGGTGTCTGCCAATTATTTCATGTTCAGAACATCCTCCAATTTCTATTTTAAGGGCTTTATCCTACAATTTCAGTCTGAATCTTAATTTCAGATCGTTGCATTTAAATGTAAGAACGACATCCGAGCATTCGTCAGTAAAAGACTAAAGTCCCTTCTGTAAAGCAAGGCTGCTGCATTTTAGAAGGTAACTAGGAACATTTGAATGTAAAAATCTATGCATCATATAACATGCCCTTAAAGAACATACCAACCCAAAAAATAATTTTTAGCCTAATAAAAGAAAACATAATTCCAAGCAACTTTCCAATGTGGATTTATTGAAAATTTTTAGTGTTTTAAAAGTTATTTGTATATGTAATTACTATTGAAAGCAGCATTTGCTGAACTCCTGGTTGAAACTTTTTAAACAATGTTGCAAATGCCAGTCTTCTCCAGCAAGACAGGTCGGATTGTGTTACATTGTTTCAAATGCCAGAGCCACCAGGGCAGAGAATAGAAAAGGACAGACAAACACTACTTCTAATAGCAGTAATATATACAAATAAGTAAAAACAAATTGCAAATTTGCAATGAATGTATGTTGCAAAGTTGCTTAGCATTATTTTTCCTTTTATTAGGCAAAAAATTATATTTTGGGTTGAATTTTCCTTTAACGGAAGTTCCTTTACTAGACCGGCATGCATTGTTCAGCTTGAAATGCTGTGTACTTTTGATAAAGAGGCAAAATAATTTACTAAAAGGGAAAGGTGAAAAATAGAAATATAAAATACGCCTACCTCTGATTTCCATGTAGGCCTCCTGTTTCTGGATTTATGCTCTAACTTTTTAATTTTCTTAGTATTTCTCTCTGCTTGCTGTATATTTTCTTAAACAAAAAGTAGTAAATAGTAAATAGACTATGCAACTATTCAGTAAATAATAATAAATGGTACTTCATATCTATATGGCATCATCAAAACATTATAATAGCAATGATAAGACAAGGCATAAGATGTGAATAACAGCCATTTAGGGTTACAGATGAATAGAATTGACTGATAATTGTTGCCAATCTTCCCAGTTCAACTAACCAGTATTTGACACTTTAATGTAATACTGACAAATCTGCATCTTTGCTTCTCAGGCTAAAAATGAAACACTGCTGCATGCTCACTACAAAACTTACTAGCTTAGTGCATCACTTTCTAGTGCAGCATTAAATCTTTACAATAAAGTTAAAATGTACAACTTTTAAGATGATTTAACCCTTTCACTGCCAGCCGTTTTGGACCAAAGTGGAACTTCTACTGCCAGACAGTTTTTGAACATTTTGCACTGTTTCACTTTAGGGGCCTTTCCTCGGGGGGACTTTTAGTTTACCCAGGAAAACAATATATTGTTTTTTTCAGGACAAACTAAGCTTTCAAAATATGGTAGAATTTTGGTGTAATTACAATTCTGTAACAAGATATAGGCTTCTAAATGTCTAAAATTTTTTAAAAAAATCATATTTTTCATAATATAAACACACATACCAGAAACAAAAATTATTTTATGCACAAAAATACAACTGATTTGGAAAGTCCCAAGTCTCCTGAACATGCCAATACCAAATATATATAGTTTTATGGAGATTTCTCACTTGTATAGGTTAAAAACTCCCACCAGTACACTACCAAATTTCCAAAGCACTGCTTCACAAAGCTGCATACTTTAGATTTCAAGGCCAAAACTTCCACTAACAGAAGGTTTATCCAAGAAAATTAGACATTTCTGGAAAGAACAGATTCTGGGAAATACCGAATAGGCACAACTGTCTGTCTACTCCAAACTATCAAGTCACAATGCTTTCATAAAATTATAGGTTTTTATCAAAATTTGTGAAGTTTTTAAAAAATCGCTTCAAAGCTTCCAGTCTATAGTATCTTATCTCCTACAGGTCATAAAACCAAATAAAACACCCTAAATATGAATGCCAGGGGTCCACTGAACAGTTTGATGCCCAATATGTATAGGTTTTCCTAAGTATGTGGCATGTAGGGGCCCCAATGTGAACATACCCCCATATGATCGATCATTTCTGTCATTTCAGCTCCTGCAAAATCAACACATTTACATAATTATATGTGGGATAAAGCTAGTAAAAAGTATGCTCACCCCAGAAAGTTATATATTTTTGGAAAGTACACATTCCCCTGAATCTAAAATGGGTACCCATGTCTTTCTACTCCAAAGTACCAAGCCGCAAAGCTTTCCTAAAGTTAGCAATTTTGATGACATTTCCAAAAATCCGCTCAAAGCTTCCACTTTGCAGCATCTTATCTCCCACATAGCATTAGGTACCAAGATAAAACATCCTGAATTTGAACGCCAGGGGTCCACTGAACAGTTTGATGCCCAATATGTATAGGTTTACCTAAATATGTGGCATGTAGGGGCCCCAATGGGAACATACCCCGATATGATGTGTAATTTCAAAAAATCAACACATTTACATCCTTTATGTGGGATAATGCTACAAAAAAGTACGCTCACACCAGAAAGCCATATATTTTTGGAAAGTACACTTTCCACCGAATCTAAAATGGGTACCCATTTCTTTCTACTCCAAAGTACCAAGCCGCAAAGCTTTCCTAAGTTTGCCGATTTTTATGATATTTCAGAAAATCACCTAAAAATGTTGAAGTTTGACGCATTTATCTCACACAATTTATTGCGTACAAAGGCAAGTCACCCCAAATAGGAACACCTAAGGTCTACTGAACAGTTTGATGCCCAATATGCATAGATATACCAAAGCGTATTATGTGCTGTAACACCCCCAAACTATACAGAAAAATCCAGAAAACCATATATTTTTGGAAAGTACACATTCTGACAAATCCAACATCGGTAAAGAGTCCTTTCTACACCAAAGTACCAATCTGCAAAGCTTTCCTAAAGTTAGTGGTTTTTATGACATTTCAGAAAATCGCCTAAAAATTTTGAAGTTTGCCACATTTATCTCACACAATTTCTTGCGTAAAAAGGCAAGTCACCCCAAATAGGAACACCTAAGGTCTACTGAACAGTTTGATGCCCAATATGCATAGATATACCAAAGTCTGTGGTATGTACTGACCCCAAAATTAAAATAGCGCATATGGATTTCTCGTCTGCCAACTCAGCTTTTGCACACAGAGCCCCCTGACAGCGTATTATGTGCAGTAACACCCCCAAACTATACAGAGACCCCCAGAAAACCATATATTTTTGTAAACTACACATTCTGATGAATTCAAAATAGGTAAAGTTTTTTTTTGTACACTAAAGTTACACCTGGCAAAGCTATGCTAAAACAATCAGGAAAACTTATACAGGGATAAAAATGCAATAAAACCACAAAAATTGTGCAAATCAGCGAAACAACAAAATAAGTCACATGACAGTGTAATTAGTGGTCAGAATATCTGATCCAATAGTCACGCTGTCAAAATAAACAGTTTTTAAGGAAAATAAACTAAAAACAAGCAGTAAAATGGAAAAAAAATAATACAAAAAAAAAGTTTGTGTATACACGTGTGTACATATGTAAAAGGAGTGTGACAGTATGTAAGTGTGTATATAAGTGTATATGTGTATATTAGTGTGCAAAATGAAAAAAAACAAAAAAAGTGTTAAATTGTGTGCTGTATGTAGGTATAAATGTGTGTAAGTGTGTAAATACAACAAATAAAAACACACTTACATGTCCAGACGATCCAGATCGCATGGCTGGCCGTCCTGCTGCAGTCCCGGTGAGTGGGCGGCACTTGGGGGAGAAACAGGAACCAGGAAGTGGGAGCAGTTGGGGGGGCCCTGCGACGCAATCATGACAGCCCCCCTGGCTCGTTGCCCAGGGGGCTGTCATCACTAAAAACTCGCACGACGTACGGAGCACGTCGTTGGCAGATAAAGCCTTTTCCTGCAACGATGTACGCCGTACGTCGTTGGCAGGGAAAGGGTTAAAGGTATTTCATATTTTAAAGGTATTTCATGCTAGCAGGATGTAGTTACATATTTCTGATAACAGCCTGTGTAGCCTCTGGATTTCCAGCTAATGTTGAACAACAGCCCTTAGAAAAAAAACTTTTCAGTAAACTCCTAACTAAGTATTTCTAAAACAAATGTATTTTTTGTTATCTTTTCCTCATATTTTTACCAAGATATAAGAAATACCTTAGGGCCATGACAGACGGGGAGATTAGTCCCCACGCAACAAGTCTCCCTTGTTGCGGGCGACTAATGTCCCCGAAATCCCATCCCACCAGCGAGAATTTAAATCTGCGGTGGGTTGGCATACGCAGCGCCGAAATCTCCTCTCAAGGCAACTTCAGCGATTTCGCCAAATCGCTGTGCCGCATATGCCATCCCACCAGCGATTTACATTTTTGCTGGTGGGATGGCATTTCGGGGAGATTAGTCGCCCACAACAAGGGAGATTTGTCACGGCATGACTAATCTTCCCATCTGTCATGGCCATAATACATTTTTTTTACCAAGATTTTAAAAATTCTAATAAAAAGGTTTTAACTTTAGGCTGGGAGCTTGGGGAAGGAAGCAGTGATAAGCACATGGATGACGTGATCTCCTAGTACGGTAACCACACATAATCTTTTGTTATCTGTGCCTATGAAGAGAAAATGTAAATAGTTTATCCTTTCATCTCAGGAAACACTGCATTGTACCACTGCATAGCACCACTGTATTGCAACATAACACATGTTTAATTCTAAAATAAAAATGTGATGTAAACATTTATTTTTGCAGCAGCTGTCCTCCTTTACAATTATCCCAGATGATTTTCTCTTCTAACTCTCTAGATAATTTCTGTTAATGTAGACCCTGGTCTAATCAAAACACTCCACAATTTGGCTGGACACAACACTATCTAGTGTATACTATTTGCTCAGACAGACATATAGGCGTTTTTACAAAAATATTAATGGATGAGACAGTTTACCTTTCTGTCCACACTTGTGGTGTTCCGAGTTTTCTAAAGCAATAGACCAGTTCGCCTCAGGTTTTCTGGATGGAAGTAAAGATGTCAATACATTTGATGGATAAAATAAAATCGTGAATAAAAATTATGTTCAGTTTTGCACAAAAATGTAGTAGTAGATCACTATATTATAGGGGAAGCTTACCATACCATTTAACTTAATATTAAATAGATAATAATATTTTTAGTTTGTCATGATTTTTTGTTTTTTTATTTTTCATATTTTTTAAAAAATATGTCATTATTTACTCTGCATCTCTTCCATTTCGAATGCAGACTGCTCTCTGGTTGGTACTATTCACTGACTCCAGGAACCACCATATTTAAAGTGAGCATAGCACAAGAGCACAAACAGTGACCAAAAGACTGCCTTATTTTTAGCAAATCATTAGGAATACCAGGATATGAGCGAGAAAGAAGCTTCTATATAAACCATTTTAATTTAATACCCTAAAGTCTGATGTTTACCCACTAGATTTTGAAACAAAGTAGAAGTACCAGTCTATTAGCAGATCCCAACTAAAAACTGTGTGGTAGCTAGCACTTGACCAGCAACTAACCCTAGCTGTGTTTCAAAACCCATAGGTAAGCATTAGTTTATAGTTTATAGGTTACCTATAGGTAAGTTTTAATGTACATTTATGTTTTGAAGAGTAGTTTTTAGTGTCAGTATCACTTTAAAATTAAGAGAACCTATTTTATCCCTTCTAGAAAATTGCCATCTGAGGCAAGGTTCTCACTTTGTCACATGACTTAAACAGCTCTGGTTTTTCCTTGCAACTAGGCATTTTTTTGAATGTCAGCCTGAAAAGCATGAACAAAAAGGGCATAGTAATGAAGAGTTGCAATAAAAAAATGTAAATAAATAAAACAAAATAAATAAAAAATATGTTTTAGACCTCACAGTCAGTCTATACAGTTGACCTTTATCAGAGAACTCAGTGGAGTTTGTCTAGTATTTTAGCAAGAGCAGAAATGGAATATCCAAAGCCCATGTATCCCAAAACACTGTATTCTTCTCCTCCAAAACCTTAAGTATAAGCTATCTCCTTATCTGTTCTGCCAAGTTACCATCTTTGATATGAAGCACTTGACTTCTTCTTATGCAGACTATATATAAGATGCCCATCATGTTGACTCCTGACACCTCTGTGTATAAAGATAAGGAACCAAGCAGTATAAGGACAGATGCCCACAAAATGGCACCTACTTGCTTACTGCGAGTAATTCCAAACTTATGATGGTAATACACATTACAATAATGATCTTTCCAACCATTGGTTGCAGGAAAGATCTTCATCCACTCCATTAACGTTAAGAGCTGAATTGTCAGATATGCAGGTAGAAACAATAAAATTCTACCCCTATCTGACGATTCAGCATTAACATATTGCCAATGTTCAGGGGCCTTGAAAGGTGCCCAATCAAAATTTTCCACCCTGGGAGATCGTCAAGTCAACAGATATCCAAGGCTTTTGCCGATATCAGTTGTCTCGTCAACCCACCATGCATGCACCAAATATTGTACAAAACCTTGTTTGGTAATATCAGTGCATGTATGGGCACATTAAAGGAATTAAGATTTAAATAATTAATATAGTGTAAGTTTATTTTACTTGACAAACACAATAAAAAAGAATTTGGAATTATTTTTTAGAGTGACAGGTTCCTTTAAAGTTGCCTTTAACATATGAAATACCTGTACATATATAAACATATATTCACCTCACTGAGCCATGAGAATTATCTAAGTGTTTGCATCCTCCTGTTTTCTCATAAGTGGCTTTACAATATTCAAGGTCAAAATCATCCAGGAATGGAGTTTTCATGTACTTTAACATATGTATGTAGTCCAAAGATCGTTTCTAGGAAAAGGGCAAAGATAGACACAAGACACAGTTTTAATCTACAGTTGAATACTGTATAGATATAAACAAGTTTTTTTTTAACATACAGCACTAGTCAGTTTCTCATATTACAAACATACAGTATTTGTATATTTGAATTAAGAACAAACCTCTGCAAATTTTGCCAAAATTTCATGTGAATACTTGTCTAAAGCTTCCAGTTGCATTAGAATTCTTTGAGCCATCTGTTTCCTACAAAAACACAGAAAAATTAGACACTGTGTACTAACAATCTTGACAAATTATAAAGGTTCCAAAAAGGAGAATCACAATAAGGGCAGAACTACATAGGGTCAGTCATTATCAGATCCATATATCTACCTGCAAATATAAGGGGCACCAGCCTGAGGTACAAGGTAAGCGATTAAAGTCACTTGGGGATGCCTAACATTTTGGCACCCTCAAGTGACTTAAGGTCCCCATACACGGGCCGATAGTAGCTGCCGATATCGGTCGGCAGCTAATCAGCCCGTGTATGAGCACTCCCAACGGGCCTTCCCGACCGATATCTGGCCTGAAATCGGCCAGATCTCGATTGGGCAGGTTAGAAAATCTAGTCGGATCGGGGACCCCGGACCGACTTTGCCTATGCCCGTCATTATAATTCAATCGTCTGGCCCCAGGGCCAAACGATCAATTACCCTGGATTCTCCCGATATCGCCCACCCATAGGTGGGGGATATCGGGAGAAGATCCGTTCACTTGGCGGCATCGCGTATGGAGACCTTTAGGCTTTCCTTCTCCTTTAAAATTACAATACACTTATATTTCAATACCTGGCAATACAACCATGGTAAATTTCCCTTCTCCCATCACTGTTCTTTAAGATAGCTGTAAAAGATTATAATTGTCACAAGGTCAGCATTTTTGACTGACCCAAAATATGATGCTTGAAAGCAATTTTGTATCTTATTATAAGAAACTGAGGCAACCCTAGGGGTGGAGGTAATTCTAAGCAACTCACATACTGATTAAAAAATGTATTTTAATAAAACAGTTGAAAGCAGTTTGTGCCTGTTCTTTTCTTACATTAAAAAATGATGTGTCCTCTAGCTAGCCAATACAATACTCTAATTGCCACAATAATTTGCACACTTCTTTTATTCTCCATTTTTGTTACCATTAGAAGCTATAACTGACAGGTTGAGAAGGGACAGTCAGGTTGGCAAAACAGTCAGGTTTAGGAACTTCAATTAACAGTTACTTACAAAACAGCCCAATTACTGAAAAATGAACAACATGACGTATATGTAACTTTTTTTTTTTTTAAAGATAAATTTTTTATTGGTTTTACAACATCACAAAACAAAAATACAAAACAGTGTATAATATATTGACATTAAGATTGAAATGGTGTCGAGTCGGGTTTAGGCCAATACAGTCAAGGGTGCTATTACTAGGCGTTGTAGTTATCACAGTGTAGGTGAGTGTGTTTAGTTCTGTCGGATCAGTCACATTTAGTGTGAAGGGGTAGGTTATGTGTCCAGATTGTCTTGATTATACCAATTTTCCCAGATCTTGTCAAACTTGTCATAAGCACCCCTTGTTTCATAGGTTAATTTGATAAGGGGGAGAGCTCCATCCACCAGCCTTAGTATATGTAACTTTTAATGTACATTTATATTTTGAAGAGTAGTTTTTAGTGTCAGTATCACTTTAAATCTACGAGAATCTATTTTATCCCTTCTGGACCTAATTTTATCACCTTGCCAAGCTCTGGTTTTTCCTTGCAACTAGGCATTTTTTTGAATGTCAGTCTGCATGAAAAGCATGAAAAAAGAAGGCCTAATAATGAACATTTGCAATAAAAAATTGTAAATAAATAAAACAATTTAGACCTCACATTTTTGTTAGGTGCCATCCAGAGAGCGCTTACACCAGTGTGTCTTACTACACTTTGCACTTTGATCCAGATTAAAATATGTGCTATGTGTTAGACTCTAACACAAATTCTCTGTTGAGCACAAGGCAGACCAGATATAGGTAGGCAATACCTACAGTGCTCTCCTGTACCTTTAACCAGATGGCACAACTTTCTCACATCTTTCTACTTCCAACCCTGCCCGCAAAGCGCATTTAGCTGCAGTTACATTTATAAATATCTTTACAATAACTGAAACTTTTAAGCTATTAATATTGGATAGTGTCTTAGAATTACATTTTTGATTTATGAAAATACTTGTTTCACAAATGTTGTTCTTTACGCATTTAAAATGCAGCACAACAATTCATTACTAAATCACTGCATGCAAAGCAAATTCAATACGGAGTAATTTGAAACCAAATTAGAATGTAGTTCTTAATACACTCAACCCTTACAAACTTTTAGCAAAACATAGAATAAGTTAAAACAAAACTTTACGCTTTTACCAGTGTTTTACAAAAATGGACCTAGAAGTACTTTTTATTCTCCCCGACTTTCCGCTGGGATTACGAAGGCCGTCTATTTTTCAACTACATCTGAACACCAACATTGAGCGAATCCATGCCTCCTCCAATATGGCGTCTCCCCACCGCATCTCTCCGGCTACCATGGAGACGCCCCATACGCTCAGGTAGGCATTATTCTTCGAAGGCTGGGCGCAGGCAATTTGGTGTTTTTATAAGTCCCCTGTAACTGCTAAACTTGGAAATAAAGGAAGCGGCGGTAAAAAATAAAGTCTGTAAAGTTCTACAATGTAATGAAAGTTGCATCAGCACAACGGGATAAGAGTAGGGTATGGGCGCAACAGGCGCGTTTTATCTAGGGTTTAAGAGCAGCCAATCTGCCTAAAGTAAATCTGCATTCACTCTCAACGTAGTTACACTTCTGCTATATCGGCTACACTTTAAATGAAGACGTACCAGCCTGTCTGCTTTTGAGGCAAAAACGTTTTACGTTGTGCGTACTTTCCCTCTGCTTTGTACTGCTGCACGCTCAGCCCTACTCGCTATGTTTTCATTGATGTCTTCCACCCCTTACACTCTTCTGTTTATTTTTGGTTTCCTATGCTCTTTCCATATCTTAGGAGTCCTTTTCTTTTTGTCTCTACATTGACATTGTTTCTTCCTCACAGAATTTAAACATTTGGCTTTCGATAAAAACTACATGATATCACTAGATACCATTTGAGCTGTCAGTGCAATTTCCCTGTTGTTTTAAGCTGATCACTTAGAGAACTGGAATCATTTCAATTCATGGACTTCCCCAGAGTCCATAATATCAATGGAGGTACACACAAACATCACAGGAATGTATAGTTCAATGCAGTATTTTTTTTGGGCTTTGTTTCACATAAGGGCACTCTCCAGGTGACGATAAAAATTGTCGACAATTTTGTCTATATTTGGCGACAATTCTGGCGACAATCTTTAGTAAACTTTGTGAGACAACTTACATAGCATGAATGTGATAATAGGAGATAATATATATGTGTGCCAAAAAAATTGTAATGGCAAAAATGCTTGCAGTCTAGTAAACCCTCTCTTGCGTTTTTTTCTGGCTCAAGTTATTACCAATGTCTAACGCACCTCAGTAAAAAGACACCTTTGTTAAGATTTTGTGGGTCGGATTTTATCTGATTTTGTCTTGCAACTGCACGCAATACCATTCAACACCACACAACAGCATGAGATCTTGTTGGCTCCTACAAAATCTGATCTCCAACAGTTGTAATGTTACATAGTTAGTGAGTCCATCAAGTTCAACCCATCCAAGTAAACCCAGCACACACAAATTGGATCAGATGGTGGCTTTTGTTCCTGCATCTACATCCAATAGTTAATGTATTTCAATGAGGAAAAAAAGTCTCTGGGACAGCATTAGATTTTATCTCATTGGATGAAGATGCAGGACATGACTACATTTGACATGTGGGATGCATTTTGTTGATCTGACACAATCCTACAAGATGTCCTGTGGAGTTAAGCCCTAAGGGATCATACTGATGAGCATTTTGTATGCGCTCCCCAGCAATGGCATTCTTCGAACGCAAGTGGAATGCAACATGCTGCATTTGTTCCTGCAAAAAAAAAAAAAAAAAAAACCCTGAGCAGCATGAGTACCATTTTTGGGTGCCAAACCATAGGTTAAGGATATAGACAGAGGGTGAAAAGTAATTAAGAATAGTATGATGGGCCAGGTAAGGGAATTCTAAGGAAGGTAAGCATGCAAAAAAATAGTGTGAAAAATGCTGGCTAGAATAAATATGCATTCTTGTGTTTAAATGAAGGAAAAGGCCAAGTTGCAGGATGCTTTGATTGACAGGCAGGATGCTTTGTCATTGGCAATAAATATTAAAGGAACAGTAACACCAAAAAATGAAAGTGTATAAACGTAACTAAAATATAATGTGCTGCTGCCCTGCACTGGTAAAAGTTGTGTGTTTACTTCAGAAAGTCTACTATAATTTATATAAATAAGCTGCTATGTAGCCATGGAGGCAGCCATTCAAAGGAGTAAAGGCACAGGCACATAGCAGATAAAAGCTAAAACACTATTGTATTCTACAGAACTTATCTGTTATCTGCTATGTAACCTGTGCCTTTTCTCCTTTTTTCCAGCTTGAATGGCTGCCCCCATGGCTACACAGCAGCTTATTATATAAATTATAGTAGTGTTACTGTAGCAATCACACCAGTTTTACCAGTGCAGGGCAACAGTGCATTATATTTTTATTACTTTAAAGCTCTTTCATTTTTTAGTGTTACTGTTCCTTTAAACTTAAACTGGTGTAATGACAAAATGAGGGAGAAGATGAGCAGTAGGGGCGGTGTACATAGCAGCATTCCTAATGGGCTGGAGTGGCTGTTGTCTGTGTAAGGGAATGTAAAACGGCACAACATGATAAAATAAAGAGCTAGAATTTCAGTGGGCAATGAACACATCACAATTTTGGACAGGGTTAGATATAAGTAAAAAATAAGAGCACAAAATCATCACCACCAACTTAATTCTTTTTAGTAAAGAGAACGAAAAACAATTACTACAATAGATAGTATATTTCCTGTTAGTAATATAAATTTATCTACTTCCTTTCCATCAGAGAAAATTAATATAGCTGTGTCATGCTTAATTGCTCTGATTCTAGATAACTTTATAAGAGTAAATTAGTCACTCCAGTTTAGCACACCATTAGTTCTGTGTGTGCAGCAGTGGGAAAACAGCTAACTATATGGTGAATAGAAAACTAGGACCTTTGTGTCTTGGCTGTTGCCATAACTCATGTTGCTTGTAGCTTTAAAAAGTTGTAAGGGCTGTATAGCAGGCAGGTCAAAGAGAGACTTGAATATGACCCCCTATACAGTGCCATAGACTGTGTTAGGGCTGCCTCTTTGTTTATCACGCATCTGAATATCTGCTACTAGCAAGGATGATCCAATTCATTTTACTGTATGATAAAGAATTACCAGATACATTGTTTCCTTGCCTTAGATCAGTGCTGTCCAACTGGTGGCCCGCGACCCCCCTCTGTGTGGCCCCCCAACTGTCTGGCTGCTTTGATGGCTTACCTTTGTGTAAGCTTTAAATGGTATCAGTACTGTGATTAACTGGCCCCATGCATGGTTCTCACCTCAGATTCAGGCTGTAATCCCTCTGTATTGTTTAAAAATGTAATCCCCTGTACTGTTCACACCTTCTAATCTCTCAGACATTGTATGTACTGCCTGGTCTATGCTGCCTGTGTGTAGGCAGGTAGGCAGAGTATGGCACATAGGCAGCATAGGACAGGGAGGGTATGGCACACACAGGCAGCATAGGTCATGGAGGATATGGCACACACAGGCAGGGTAGGGCAGGCAGAGTATGGCACACACAGGCAGCATAGGTCAGGGAGGATATGGCACACACAGGCAGGGTAGGGCAGGCAGAGTATGGCACACACAGGCACCATAGGGCAGGGAGGGTATGGCACACACAGGCAGCATAGGGCTGGCAGAGCATGGCACACACAGGCAGGGTAGGGCTGAGTATGGCACACACAGGCAGCATAGGGCAGAGTATGGCACACACAGGCATCATAGGGCAGGCAAAGTATGGCACACACAGGCAGCATAGGGCAGGCAGAGTATGGCACACACAGGCAGCATAGGGCAGGCAGAGTGCTGCCTGTGTGTGCCATACTCTGCCTTCCCTATGCTGCCTGTGGGAGGTGAACCTGGCAGGGGTTTGTTTTGGGAGTTTGTTAGCAGTTTGTTAGCGATGAAATGGTCCCTAAGGTGTGTAAATATATGCTGGGGGTTGCTGTGCTATCCACAGGAGAGGAGGAGGCAAATGGATTTAAGGGTACGTCTTAATATGACATAATATAATTCTTTCACATATGAATGATGCTGTGAGTGAGGACGAAGCATTTGGGTTTTTGCTGCACTACCACCATAGTGATAAAATGGGTGTGGTTTAAAGGGGGAGTGGTCAAAACTGGCTTCCATTAACGGCCCTCCACCATGTTTGCGAGAGAAATTCCGGCCCTTGGCACCGCAGAAGTTGGACAGCACTGCCTTAGATGCATTAGAGGTCCAAATGTGCACACAACACTACTGCTCCTTTAGTTATGACTATTTAAAACCAGTTTAAATGCAAATTTGAGGCTGCAAGTAACTGATCTGTACGATTACAAAACAACTAAAATGAGATATAAAAGCATCTTTGCAAACATGAATGGTAAAGAAAAAATGAAGATTGTACAGACCAAACCCCAAAAAAACCCAAATTCATTAAGGACCTGCTGCCTATTAAGCTTGTTTCACTGCAAATATTTACAATACCATTGACCTTTGCCACTTTTTGACATTCAAATACATCATGTCACAGCATTAGTGTGGCAGAGACTGAAGACCATCTAGACTAAACCACATTGATCAGGGGTTGCATTCTGAGTGTAAATCAACCCACTAAATTTGCATGCCTTAAAGTTTCTGTGTCCTAGATTTAAACATAGCATTGAGCAGCAGGTAGGCGTGTGCTCTCAGCAGAGCAGTGATAAGCAGACAAGGGGTTTTTTTCCACTTCATTTTAAAGATGCCAAGAGCAAGCAGCAGAGCAAAGCCACTTATGAAGGTAGGATAAAAAATTTCATATGATTTTTTAAATATTTATTGAATTAATTTGAAGTGCTTTAGTGTTAGCTTTAGCCAATGCACATTTCATAATATTTGTTGCTTAAGTATACCTTTATTTACGGTACCATGTTACCAGCAGTCTATTATCCTGTAATACTGCAACCTTTGAAACAGCTATAAGCAACAAGTTAAATCCTACCATTGTGCACTTTTGCTTGTTTGGCAAAGTATAGTCTCTTTTAGAGGGAAAATACTCGTACAGAAAAATCATACCTTTCATGCATTATTACGTGGCTTTATTTGTATTCATTTTATAAAACCTGAACATGTACTGTATTTTTGTAAATGCTACTTTTAATATTACAGTTTGTTACAGCATGATTAAGGGAATAGAAAAAAAGCTTTTTGTCAAACGAAAAACATCCAAAACATTTTTTGTATTCTTCACTGCAGAATGTGAAATGTAGTAAATTGATAAAACTCTAGTGTACAAAAACGTTTTTTCAATCTGTGGCAGTGAGGATCCTACCCACAATTGCCTGCACTATGAAAGGAAAAAAGGAAATAATGCAAAAAAAGTCCAAATAATTAGATTTATGTGGAGTCCTGACAAAAAAGCTGATCCAACCCATGGAATGTTTATCATGGTGTGTGAACTTCCATCAACCTTGTTATTGTCACTGGGTATTTCCCTGTTTGTATAAATGGTATTAGGTGTTCCTGCTTCAGCTCTGAAGCCTTACAGCTTTTATATTTTCCTGGTATGCAAATCAATACCCCAGATAAGCAGAGGTTAGCAGAGTCTTCCACACTAACTAATGGGAGGTCTGGATGGATGCTCATCTAATCTGCACATTTCCAAAGAAATATTATCAGTGACAGGTATGAAAGTTGTAAAACTTTCATGTTCATGGCAGTACAACTTATGTAATATGGTCCTCTGGAATGGCAAACTTATGTTTGCAAGAAGAAGACCTCAGGTGACCCCAGACCGCAATTTGATTGAACAGAGCTTAAACAAGCATGATAGGTGTGATTTAAGATCAGTGTAATATAGCCTAGAATTTTGTAAAGGTATATTATATGGACACTATGAGGTATAGGTATAGGTTTGTCCTATAAGGTGTTTTTGTATAGAAGGCAAGAGAACATATAATATTGCTTCTGATAAATACTTCATAATAGAAATCGAGTCTTATGTTTAAGCGTGAAAAGGTTATCAGATATGAGGAAATTTTAATATCATTCAGAGTGTGCTTGGCTGTTTTGGTGAAGAAGGTGATGCGCACTGTTGAAAATTATTGTGATAGTATAGGTATATGGTATATTTATCATGCTGAATAAAAAGTGGAGTGAACCATTACCGGTGATGTTGCTCATAGCAGCCAATCAGATGCTTTGGTTTGGTTTTCTAACTGTTGAAATCTAATTGCTAATTGGTTGCCCTGGGCAACATCGCCGGTAATGCTTCACTCCACTTTTTACACAGCATAATAAATATGCCCCTAAGTGTATACATTTGGGAACTTATGGACACTCTGCTTTCTGCTCACTGGCACCTCAGATATTAGATGTTATTATTATTATTAGATAAGTAGAGCTTGCATGATGTTGGGAAACCAAGGAAAACAGTAAAGTAGATAAATGCACACCCCCTAAATACCACTCCTATTTTAAGTTTGAACACATATTAAGGGGTTATGGGTTCTTTATTTATTTGTTATTACAGTTTTGCCAATAAAGGGGAAATTGTCCTTAAATCTTAGTTCCCCCACGAGACCTGTTTATCTTATCAGTTACAATTGTATCTAAGTGCAGGTGTTGAGTATTGAGTATGTCTCTTTGCCAAAATCCTACTTATCCAATTAAGTTTGAGAAATTTAGTTTTTTGGCGTTCAGTGCAGGAGATCAAAGGGAAGTGAGGGGCTTTTCAATGAGAATCCGGGACTGTGTGTTGAGCCGTTAAAATCGGGACTGTCCTGCGAATATCAGGACAGTTGGAAAATATGAGAGAGGATGGTCTGGAGGGGAAGTTCAAACTTCACCCATCCAATCCCTGTGGGGCTCTACCAGGATGTAGATTTCAGTGAGAGGAAAAGCAGTGCAGAAACCTGTGTAGGGGACAGAACATGAAGGGGCAGAACTCCTGGTTCATGACTGGAATGGGGGGCCCCTGAGGTGACAGCCCTGGTGTGCCCCAGACACCCTAGTCCAACACTGATTAAACATACCGATTACATACATACCTGTTGAGGAGGACAGGGTTCTGCCCAAAAGAGCTTATCACCCTTATCTCTGGGTTCTCATCAAACTACGTGTTAGGGCAATGACACATGGGATGTTTTGTTGCTTGCGATAAATCTTGGCTACCGCGGGCAACAAAACATTCCTTGTTTCCTTCCCACTGGCTAAAATGCTAATTGCCAGTGGGAAAACATAAGCGGCGTGGGTACTTTCTAAAGTAGTTGGACGTTTTTTCAAAAGGCAACTTTCGGCTACTTAGCAAAGTAGCCACACCATGGTTTCCCACTGGCGATTTACATTATTGCTGATGGGAAAGCATTTGTAGTAGATTAGTAGCTGCAGAAGATGAAATTTATCATGGGAGACTAATCTCCTTGTGTGTCATTGTACTTGCACTCTTCTACTGACATAATCCTCATAAATCCCACTCAGTACATCTTCACTTAGACTCATTCAAGACTTCACTACAGTTGTACTCTAGGGGGCTGATTTACTAATCCACGAATCCGAATCCTGAATGGGAAAAAATCGGATTGAAAACGAACATTTTGCGTTTTTTTTTCGTAAATTGTCTCAACTTTTTCGTAGCCATTACGACTTGCTCGTAAATTGTCGCGACTTTTTCGTAGCCATTACGACTTGCTCGTAAATTGTCACGACTTTTTCGTAGCCATTACGACTTGCTCGTATATTGTCGCGACTTTTTCGTATTGAGCGCTCGTAAATGGCGGGCAAACCTTTGCGACTTTGCATGATTTTGGAAGCCTCCCATAGGACTCAATGGCACTCTGCAGCTCCAACTTGGCCCAAGGAAAGTCACGATACTGAAGCTTGAATGAATCCAAAACTTTCGTACTCGGCATGACGGCTACGAAAAAGTCACGACAATTTACGAGCAAGTCGTAATGGCTACGAAAAAGTTGCGACAATTTACGAAAAAAAAACGCAAAATGTTCGTTTTCAATCCGATTTTTTCCCATTCAGGATTCGGATTCGTGGATTAGTAAATCAGCCCCCTAGAGTACAACTGTAGTGAAGTCTTGAATGAGTCTAAGTGAAGATGTACTGAGTGGGATTTATGAGGATTATATTATATTTCGTAATGATCGGTATTTTTGCGACTTTTTCGTCGCTGTAGCGACTTTTTTGTATGTTCCTCTACTTTTTTGTCGCTGTCGCGACTTTTTCATATATATTCCGCGACTTTTTCGTTGCCGTCGCGAGAAAAACGGATTGATTTTTCCGCCGTTTACAATCGCTCAATACGAAGAAATTGCGACAGCAACGAAATAGTCGCGCAAAATACGATAAAGTCGCGACGGTGATGAAAAAGTCGCAACATTTTCTTTTCCAATACGATTTTTTCCCTTTCTGGATTCGGATTTGTGGATTAGTAAATCTCCCCCTTAGTATCACTATAGACCCGTTGTAAGCAACTGTTTAATTAGTATTTATTTATTATAGTTTTTTTTAATAATTAGCCTTCCTGATCTCCCTCCTTTTTTGCAGTAGAAAGTGTTATTTGGTCACTAACCACAGATCAGATTTAGGGGGAAATTTATTAATACACGAACGCTCTGAGTGTTCATTTTGCGCTTGCGCTACTTTTTTGTATGCCCGCTGTTTACAATCGTTCGGTACGAAAATTTTGTGACTTTCGGATCACCAATACGATATTATCGTGACTAATACGATTTTTTCGTAAGCATTTTCGTGATATTTGCAATCTTCAGAAATTATCGTATCCAATCCGAATTTTTCCCATTCTGCACACAAGACAATAATTAAAAAACATAAGCAATAGTAAATTAAGTTGCAAAATGCTGCAGAATGCCACTATATACACTAAATAAAACTAAAATTATATTATTGTAATTTACAGCATAAAAACTTATTTTAAAGACTGCAAATATGGGAATAATTTCCTATGGATGGAGTACAGCCTGGATAGTACATTTGCTAACACTCAGAACTTGTGAAGGTATGATATTTTTATATAAAATAAGCATTTCACTTCTCTTTGTAAAAATACTGGTAATCTGTTCTTTGTGTTGAAATTATGGTTTCATTCACTTTACGCCTGTCGTTTCCCCTGAATACCCTCTACAAGACTTTGCTGACTGATTAAAAAATAGCATCAGTAATGTAAATGAAGCCCTACAGGCCCAGTATCAAAATCTGCACCCAGCCACTGATGTGGTTGTGATTGCTAGATATCCATTTCTAATTCTGATTTTTATGCCCTCCTGCCCAACCATATATGGGGCAAATCTGCACCTGGGTAGTGACCCACAGCAACCAGTCAGTGATTATCTTTCAGCTAGCTGCAAGAAGAATGGTTAAGCAAAATTGTGATTGCTGTTGGTAAAAATGTCCTTATCTCCTTTTCTCCTGTAATGGAGTTAGAAATCCCTTCCCATTAACTTGCATTGTACTTAACTCAATACATTGTTCTTAACTCAATACCTTCTTGATTGTTCTAGTCCCTAGTCCAGGACTTATTTCCTCTTCCTAGCCACGTTATTTCCTCTTCCTAGCCACATCTTTATCTTTAAACAAAAGGAAAAATAACAGAAGATAGAGAAGGATTAAATATGCATGAAGGCATGCTATAAGTAAGCTTGGGGCCTGTCAAGCAAGAACTGAAAGAACTAATTTGTTTGTAGGAAGTAATTATTGTCAGATTGGTTCCCGGAACTAAAACACTCAGTACATGAAAGACTTAAAGGAACAGTAACACCAAAAAATTCAAATGTATAAAAGAAATTCCAATATAATATACTGTTGCCCTGCAGTGGTACAACTGGTGTGTTTGCCTCAGAAACACTACTATAGTTTATATACACAAAGCTGCTGTGTAGCCATGTGGGCAGCCATTCAAAGGAGAAAAGGTACAGGTTACGTAGCAGATAACAGATAAAACGCCATTGTATTCTGCAGTTTATCTGTTATCTGCTATGTAACCTGTGCCTTTTCTCCTTTTTTTCAGCTTGAATGGCTGCCCCCATGGCTACACCATAAATACAGGCTATAAATACCCTGTATTTATATAAACTATAGTAGGGTTTCTGTAGCAAACACACAACTTTTACCAGTGCAGGGCAACAATACATTATATTTCATTTACTTTAAAACATTTTCATATTTTGGTGTTACTGTTCCTTTAAAGGTTAATGTTGTCTGTCAACTGAAAGTCCAGTATGGCTACAGTTTACATTTAATGATCAATGTCACAGAGTGGGTAGTATTGCCAGCCAGTATAGAAACTGTAGCTTACAAAAATCCTGCTGAAAATCCTGCTGAACACACTTGTTTAATTTATACATTCACCATCTATCTTCTTTTGCAGTATAGGAGAGTATGACCTAGATTTCCCACCAAGAACCAAAAAACTAGGTGAAAAATTACATTTTCTGATGTTAGTAACAGCAACATACCTCAGTTTGAATCATCGTTCACAAACCTCTAACTCTACATGTTTTGCACAGCAATCCATGTGCTACAAAACTGTTGATTTCTGCTTCTGTAATTGTGAAACTGATTGGAATTAGTCTTCTCATAACGTTTACCGCTTTTATGACAGCTCTGTGGTGCAACATCTGCAGCAATCATTTTTGAAATTTGTATGGATAACTAAACCAGAAAAAATATATTATACAGCCTCTACCTAGTAGTACATCAACTGTAGTTAGTACGTGTGAACTATAAATAACATATACAATTTTCTGATCCTTTTTTATAGGTTTCATTAGCTGCTCTGGACAGGTCATCATTAAACCCTCTGTGGTTGTCCCAGTACAAACAAACGTATCTATAACGTGTGTATCTGAAATGAAAGACTGTCTGAAACCAGGACCAATATCAGTTTTACTAAATAACAAATCAATAAAAACAGACTGGATGAATCAGACATCTGCTGGAGTCTACCTCTTTAATGTCAGCCAATCTTACTCTATCTACTGCTCTATCAGCTGTAGTGGGAAAAATCATGCAATATGCTGGAAAGATTTAAAAGTTGGATGTAAGTTGGATGTAGCCTGGTAAAAAAAAGAAAAAAAAAGTTATGATATACAGTAATTATTTTTAAATTTGGTATAAGAATTTGGTGTCATATGCAAACGTGATTAAAAATGAAACATGCAAAGCAAAGTAAACTACACACTTCAACTTGAAACTGTGCAAGATTTTCCACAACCCTAGGAAAGATGGATGAAGATTACTGCACAACCCCTTGCAATGTACAATACATAGTTCTATAGGGAGAACAAGCACAGGAAGGTCATTAGCCTGTTTTGCAGTGTACATTCTCCGACAGTAGTAATACTACTATTACTGTATGTTTTATTCTGTTGCTCCCAACCTATATTTAAAAACCATAAGATATTTCCCCTTTATTTTTATCACTTGTCTCTTCTGGGAAAACCCAGTTTCTCTCCCTTCCTCTTTTTTTTACAGTAGTGTAATGCAATAAAACTTTTCAGGTAGGAGGAAATGTATGCCTGTAACAGCAATTGCTGTTGATTGACAAATAGGTAAAAGGTTTAACCCTCTGAAGAAATTATATGGTAGCTGTGGTGCTGAAGCTTAGTTAAGGAAATTATACTTTTGTTCCTTTCTTTTAAAGGGTTGGTTCACCTTTAGGGCCGTGACAGATGGGAGATTAGAAAGTAGTTTTACCAGTTTGTTCCAAAGAATCAAATACAATGACAGAGAGGACCATTTTCTTGGTTGGAGCAAATGCTATGTAAAGGAGAAAGTATATTTTGGTTTACATGTGTCAGCTGTATATGTTTTTTTTTTAATCACAACAGTTTTAGAAAGTGTTTGATCACAATATCGCCTACATGCAAAATACAAGGCCCCTAACAAATTGGTTTGCTGGTAATGGAAGAATTTGAGTGCACACAGCCCTGACCTCAACCCAGCTGATTTCCTGAACAACTGTGGGATCATTTGAAATGATGACTGTGAGTCGGTGCTCACACCACCCAATATCAGTGCCAAACCTTACTAATGCTCTTGTGGCTAAATGGATCAAATCCCACCAAAATCTAGTGTGAAGACTTCTCAGAGTATGTAAGGGCTGATTTACAGAATGAGTGCAAAATGTAAACAACTGGAACAATTTGGCATGTGGTTAAACTGAAATGAAATAGAATTCACATTGTAATGATGTCTGCTGAGTTATGCACTGGATACTTTAGGTAAAAATGTACTAATTATATAAAAATATACATAAGTATTAGAACATTGTTGCAAATCCTTATCAGGGTAAATGTGCATGTGCATAATATGCTTCCTATGCTTAAAACAAATGTATGAATTTTGATATATGAGGTAACAGTGGTATGTTTTTTTATTGCAGATCCCCCAGATCCTGCCATTAATTTAACTTGTTTATATGATGAAAATTCTGGCATAATGACCTGTAGTTTGAAAAAAGGATGGGAGACACATATAAGCACTAAATATACAGTACACATTAAAAAGTATGTATGGCTAATTGATCCTTTTATGTTTATATGTGTGTGATGAGTTTAATATCAAGAAGAAAGAAAATCGCAGCTTAAAGGGGACATGTCACCCAGACATAAAAAGCTCTATAATAAAAGTCATTTTCAAATTAAACAGGAATCCCACGTTCCTTTTTTTAATAACACATCCATACCCATTATAAAGGCTTTTAAAAATCCCAGCTTTCAATTATATATTGCTTGCCCCGGCATAGAGGTGCTTCCATTTGGCATTTCCTAGATGTCATTGCCCATTGCACAATAGAAAGCAATTTGAAATGATTTCTTATGGTTACAGGTCCCCTTTAAGTCTTACTTATTATGTTCACCAACTTTATTACCTTAATTAGGAAATATTACATAAAAGTTTATAGGCATTGTGCTATGTAATTTAGCCTAATCTATTAGTTTCCTTCCTACATTGAGTTGTCCATTTTGGTACTTTTTTGCACCAGCCTGTTGGGTGCACTAGAAATTAATATATGTCTTGTCTCAAAATATACTCTAAACCAATAGGTTTGAAAATCTGATTGGCCTATGAATGAATTAGTTGTGTATATATTATCCCAGGGGTCCCCAAACTTTTTTACCCGTGAGCCACGTTCAAATGTAAAAAGGGTTGGGGAGCAACACAAGCATGATAAATGTACCTGGGGTACCAAATAAGGGCTGTGACTAGTTATTTGGTAACCTCTATGTTGACTGAAAGCATACAGGAGGCTTTGTTTGTTAGTACACATTGCTTTTATTTAATTAAAGCTTGCCTTCTAACCAAAAATTAAAAAATAAGCCCCTGCTTTGAGGCCACTGGGAGCAACATCCAAGGGGTTGGTGAGCAACATGTTGCTCGCAGGCCACTTGTTGTGGATCACAGTATTAGCCAGTCGTTATACCAAGGCCCCTGATGCTGTACTGCCACATTGCCCAGAAATATACTAGTTCTGCCATTAGTTTAAATGAATTATTTGGTAGTATAATAGAACATAGAGAACAACTTGGCAACTTAACATAAATCTGGCAGAATATTGCCAATATGAAATTTTAGATACCATGTGAAGATACTAAGAATAATTGATAAAAATATTTGTGGTCATGCGTGCTTTCAGACAATTCCATAATACAGCATGCAAATGTTAAAGGACATGTAAACCCTACAGTTTGTGTATAAGTTGGAAACATATCCCCCACCCAAACTGTAGCATTATGCATACAGTATACCCCTTCAGTTTGTCAGTGCCATTTTTCAAAAAAAAGAGGAGCTTTCACATGGCGACCATTTTGCCTCTGACATCATCAGTGACATTTACATCTTCAAACAGCACATGTGTGCTGTATATATAGTTCATACAATCAAATATGCTGCCTTACACAGGCAGAACTTACTTTGATAATAAGTCCTGCTTGGATTGAGCACTGTAATGGATAATGGTTATTATTCAGGACTTCAAAGGTTTTAGGGAGCTAATATAGATATAAATCTATGTTTATGGGCCTGCCTGTTGCTATCAGAAATGCAAGTATTCCTTTTTAGAGGGCTTAAAGAAACAGTAACATCAGAAAGATTACTATAGTTTTTTTTAAACAAAGCTGCTGTGTAGCCATCGGGGCAACCATTAGGGTGGCTCAGACCCAATCCCCAGAGCTCCAGCCGGCTGCTCTTTCCCCCTCCCCCGGCGCACGTAACTATACTGTATGTGTGCTTGGGGGAGGGGATTGCGTGGGCAGTGGGGAGGCTGCTGGAGGGGTGTGGGGCCACAACAGGAGCCCCTTTGGGGGTGTGGGGCCTCTGGGGTGGCACCACCCAATCCAACCCTGCAACCATTCAAAGGAACAAAAGCACAGGTTACATAGCAGATAACAGATAAAACCTCATGATATTCTACAGAACTTATCTGTTATCTGCTATGTAACCTGTGCCTTTTCACCTTTTTCCAGCTTGAATGGCTGACCCTGTGGCTACACAGCAAGTTATTTATATAAATTATAGTAGCATTTCTGTAGCAAACACACCAGTTTTACCAGTGCAGGGCAACAGCACATTATATTTGAATTACTTTAAAAACACTTTCATTTGTTGGTGTTACTGTTCCTTTAAGGGTATGGTTGTGAATAGATGAGTAGGGTTTGGATTATCATTTGCATAGCATGTCAATACAGCAGATTAGATATGTCTCACTTCTACTGTTAATTTTATTAATCATTAAATATTGTATGTAATGCTCCTGCAAATGTATGGCTCTGCAGTGGCATAAAATTCTATTATTTTATGGTTCTTAGCTGTGCCTTACTGTGGTGTAAGCCCCTACTGTAATCACTACATTTCCCTGTGTACATGTGGCCAATTCTCGTACCATAGGCTATGTGCCATTGGCCTAAGGGCTCCATATTTATTTTGATACAGTTTGGACCTCAAACATGAGGTATGAGATATCGTTGGTCCATTACATATAAAAAGTTGCACTTAATATGAAAATTTACAATTCAATTGTAAACAGGTTTACTGCAACAGAAAAAGATACAACATTTTTTATGTATGTACAAAGTTTATTTTGTTTGAAAAGTTTTTTTTTCTTCAAATTGAATCTCATAAATACGTGTTTACCATAAAATAACATTTTCTTATATAACTGAATCTGGCCCATAATAACTAATGCTGCTTTTTAAATCTGTATACAGTTAAGGTTATAGTTCTCTTATAAATGTATAAAAGTCATATCATTTTTTACATGCTTCCTGACAACAACAATGGAAAATTCCCACGCAGATGATTTAAAATGATATTAAATTCTTGGCCGTCATTTTTATATCTATGTAACCTGTTTTTGAGTACTTTTAACCTAGATAATGTTCAACCGCTGCAACTGAAGACTTCCTTTCTGAGTACAAAGATTAAATCATTATGACTTGAGAGGCTCTAGCTCATCAGATATGCAGGTTTTACTAAAAACAAGGCCCGATTGCTGGGTAAATTGTCATGCCAGGATCCACTTTATTTAGTAATGTTTTCCATACCATCAAGGGGGAAATATCCTGAAAATATCCTCCCAGTGGTGGCTTACTAACTAGTTACTTACTAGGGGCATTTTCAGGGTGATTTTCCCTGAAAATCAAGGCAGCTAACCAGTTATGGCCCTTTTAATAGCAGCATCATAACCTCCAGGGCTTCTTGCAGCTTTTTTGGCAACTGATCTTTCTGCATGGGGTTAAAGCTGCAGACCTACTAGCTAAGCTCAGCAGGACCCCCTCTCTAGCAATGCCTCTACCATGCTGGGCACCTAATCCAGGTTTATGGGTCCTCATCTATCACACTCCTGCTGTTCCTAGTATACCCCAGGCCATTGGCTTGTCTCCTACAGGTGACAAGTCTTTATGATATCACCAGCAAGAAAGGGGACAGAACTGCTCCAGAGAGAAAGAAATAGTAACTTCCCCTATGTCAACATTCTAAAGAGGCTTTACTGTGACACCAACTACATTTGCAGATACTTAGGGTAGGATATAACTTTACCAGGCATAGAAATTGTATTACAGGACGAAAAAAGTGTCAGACATTGTTTCTCATCTGCTTTCAAGCTATTACTTTCCAGACTGATTCACCAAATCTGCTTGAAACTGCACTTTCAGCCATATTGGTTTCTTGTAAGCTCGCAGATAACAAGTATGCTATTTGTGGTAAAGGTGTTAACAGTATCAGTTTGTTACAATGGTTATGAGGTGCATTTTCATTTATAGCATACACATCATTTACTGAATGAATCTTTTATAGCTGTGGTCACATAAGCTATAGCCACAAAACCATTCCCACTTAACAATCCATTCAGTTATGTTTAACAACAAAGAATAGCAATGTTTTAATACTATATGGTATGTGTGAGGCTGCCTTCTATTTTTAATGCTCTAAAAAGACTCCCGGCATTTTTAAATTGTATGAACATGAATACAAACATATTTATTTACTCAAATTATATTAAATTTCATACAACAATTCACGCGTCTGAGTTCAAATAAACCAGAGAAATGTAAAGATACATTCTAAAACAGTGTTCTAGCAGAGAAGCAGGAAGTGCAAAATCTGGGGCATAGTTATTTATTTAGCCAGAGAAATACTAGCCAACTGTAGATTATGATCCAACTTTGCTATGAACCTTAGTACTTTGCTACTATGTTGTTACTATGCTGCCTGAGTGTGCCATACTTTGCCTGCCCTATACTGACCGTGTGTGCCATACTCTGCCTGCCCTATGCTGCCTGAGTGTGCCATACTCTGCCTGCATTTGAAAATAGTTATTATATGGTGCTTATGGTGTGTAATTATAACCTGGGGGTTGCGTGTGCAATCCACAAGGGAGGGTGGGGCATATGGATTTAGGGCTATGTCTTAATATGACATAATATAATTCTTTCACAAATGAAGAGTGATATCCCTACAGTGAGAACCGACTATTTGGGTTTTTCCTGCGCTACTACCATTAATGTGGTTATGGTCTTAAAAGCTCTTGTGATAACATGGGTGTGGTTTGAAGTGGTGCAGTTTAAAAAGAAGAGCGGTCAAACTGAGGGGCGGAAAAATTCCAACCCTCAGTACAACATAAGTTGGACAGCACTGTACAAGGTAATATAAAATGATTCAGTTTGAGTCTGCGTAGACAGAAACAAACTCAGATGTATGGCCTGGGACTTGCAGCATATGTGTTTCTGTCCTGAAACAACAGAGCCTTATGATATTTGAACATGAAATACAAGTGGGTAAGCAAACTGGTGCTCCACTGGTATATTCAATTCCTTCTTCCTGAAAGCATGGTTGCACTGTGTACCTTGAGAAGGAGACAGCTGCTTCTATCCTGTTTTCCGCTCTGTCTGTTAGTGTACCTTCCAGCTCCCTCCTAGTGCTTTATCTGGCCTTGCCCCAGGGTCGGACTGGGCCGGCGGGAGGCTGGGAAAAACCCCTGTGGGCCCTGCGTGCCCCACCAGACCGCTCCTCCCGCTCTCCCCACCCATGTGCCTGCACTCGCCCCATCTGGAACTGCGTGTGTGTGCTTGGAAGCAGTATGCGGTCGATGTAACAAGAGCTTGCAACTGGGGTGGGGGGCCCCCAGGCAGCAGCCCTGGTGGACCCCTGGCACCCCAGTCTGACACTGCCTTGCCCACTTCTTACATACAACATACAACATATTTTATTATCACATAACCTATATTGTTTAGCAGCATCACCAAATTAATGAAAGAGGCCCTTTGTGTAACTGGATTTTTAAACTTGGTCGTTTAGTATCTGGCCAGGCAAGACATCAGGTGCACCCATTCAGGGGCCAATAAGCTGCAGACTTTCTCTGCAGGGACTGAGTTGACAGCTTTTATTGGTCCATGTATGGCCACATGAATTTATATTCAAGCAAGCAAGCTATAATTAGGATGTTATTGGGGATATGAGAGCTTTGATATGTTCTAACTTCGACATCAAGGCTGGCACAAGGGTTGGCAGAAAAGGAATGTGCCTAGGGTGCAATTGTGTTAGGCACCTGCCTCTACCTGCCTACCCCTAGTCCGGAACCTCTTCCCCCCACCACCTGCTCCTCACATAACCCTGTTCCCCACCATGCCATCTCCGTGTATGTATTCCCACCCCATGTGAACTAGGCCTTCATGCTGCAAAAGGTTGAGGTGGCCAGGAGTACTGGGCAGACTCACTTCCTGCAGTTGGCTGCATGGTTGAGGTGATATAGAAAAAGTTGCCATTGATTTTAAAATTTCTCATTGTTTACTGTTTTTAAAAGTTTTAAAAACTGTAAAAATATTATTGTATATGAAATAAAGTCTGCAGCACCTCCTAGTGTATATTTTCTAAAGTACCAAAAATGACACAAACTCAAAATATAGTTTATTGTATTATGTAAATTATGTATTATTATCTTAAAGTCATTTAGATTTTAGATGCATAGGAGAATATATATTTTATTCTACCTTTAACCATTATAGACATGATGAGTCATTCATATCTAAATTAAAAACAACCTTTTACATAGTTACATAGGGTTGAAAAAAGACCAGAGTCCATCAAGTTCAACCCTTACAAGTTAACCCAGCACACACAACCTATACTTACCAATCTATACTATCACATACATAAACTATATATACAACCACTTATACTAACTGTAAATATTAGTATCACAATAGCCTTGGACACTATACTTGTTCAAGAACTCATCCAGGCCCCTCTTAAAGGCATTAACAGAATCTGCCATCACAACATCACTAGGAAGGGCATTCCACAACCTCACTGCCCTTACCGTGAAAAACCACCTGCGCTGCTTCAAATGGAAGCTCCGTTCCTCTAATCTAAAAGGGGGGGGGCCTCTGGTGCGTTGATCGCACCAGAGGCAAAGTAATCATGTCCCCTCGCAAGCGCCTCTTTTCCAGAGAAAACAACCCCAACCTCATAGCTTAAATCTTCCATCCCCTTTACCAGTTTAGTTGCACGTCTCTGCACTCTCTCCAGCTCATTTATATCATTCTTAAAGACTGGAGCCCAAAACTGCACTGCATACTCAAGGTGAGGCCTTACCAGAGACCTATAAAAAGGTAAAATTAAAATTTTGTGCGCTGGGTAGTATGAATGAGTAAATGATACAATGTCATAGATATGTTTTTATTTTTTTTTTATCTCCTTCATGTTTCTTGTGTAAACAAATCATGAGGCTACAGGGTCGTAATATATAAGTGAGATTAGACCAATGACTGAGCTAGAATCCCTATACTAGGAGAAAACAGAGAAACTATATACAGTACATTGTTTTCAAACAATGGTAAAGATTTACCACTACACTTTTTTATTAGCAATTTATAATGATCTTTGTTACCATAGTAAAAAAAAATTAAAGATAGTCCTGCATTTACCATTCTTTTTCAGCAGGTTTTACTGATTGAAAAAAATAAATGAAAATATCTTTGGTTTGCCTGAATCTCCCATAGACCTGCGTGATATATTTCACTGCAACTCCATATTAAACCTGACATTTAGAATATTACTGGTTTTTATTTTCAGCAATGCAGGTTTCAAATAATCAGTATAACAAATACAGTCACTTTTTAAGTTGAAGGTCGACCCTTACTCATCCAGAAGTTTAATAAGGTCCACAATACAGCTATTAGTTTGCTATGCTTAGCTGGACTCTTTAGTCAAATAGTAATAACACCAAAGAGCCTATTCATTTATGCCTCCCTCTGCAGCCCATATAATGTCCATAAACTACAGAGATTTTCCTGAATGTCTGAAAAATGGTAAATAAATGTGATAAAAATTCAAACTGCCATGGAAGTGCTACATTTTCCCATGAATTTGACCTTTTAAAGAATCCTACCATTTTACAATTTGATGATAGTGACCCGTGAACATTTTCTTTTACACACAATAACAGACTGAAGGCAGAGGGATAGGGTAAAAGACCCAATCCCTTCAAAAAGCTAAGAAAAATACAAAATGGCGTTATAACCTGCTTTTAAGGGGGAAATACTAAACTAAAAATAATCCTTAAAAAAGAGAGAATCCTAACATATATTATACACATTCGTTAAGTAAATAACATATTTGCTACACATTTATACCTAAGAATCGTGATGATTGAAGGTGCTAAATAGTTTGTGTGGTTGTGTAGTGTTTCCAGTAGAAACCAAGAAGTGTTAGTTTTCATCTAACTTGTAGTAGACTATTCAAAGGTTTTTGCTTGCCATTGGTAATAAATAAGTACAGTTTTGTGGGGTAGTGTCACAAAAAAAATATCCAAATGAAAGCAACCTATATAGTATTAGATACTAAGTTGATCCAAGGACTGATCCTATTGCATAAAAAAAAATTTCCTCTTTCTTCAGCTA
Organism: Xenopus tropicalis; assembly: GCF_000004195.4. NCBI lineage: Eukaryota > Metazoa > Chordata > Amphibia > Anura > Pipidae > Xenopus > Xenopus tropicalis. The sequence goes on along the minus strand of NC_030680.2, from coordinate 83,657,399 downwards.
GGTTGAACTCTTTTGTATCCTGTCTTCTGCTCTGTCTGTTAGTGTACCTTCCAGCTCCCTCCTAGTCCTTTATCTGGCCTTGCCCCAGGGTCGGACTGGGCCGGTGGGAGACTGGGAAAAACCCCTATGGGCTCCAGCCCTAGTGGGCCCTGTGTGCCCCACCAGGCCATGATCTTTTTTTTTAACCTAAATTACTATGTCTGAGAATATCAGGTTTCTTTAAGCAGTTATCAGAGAAACCCTACCTTCCTCACATAAAGTGTGTTGGGTATATTACAGTTTGTATCTGCAATAATCTCTGCACTAGAATGTTTTGCTCCCTTATCAGCTCATGATTACTATAATTTGTTCAACTCACTTATTGTTGTTTGTCCTTTAAGTCTTCAGACAGATGAATATCGCCAAATACAATTAAATCGCGGACTATACAATGTGACAATTCAAGTGAATAAATCATGTGACAAATCATTTGAAGTTTACGTTGAAGCCAGAAATAACTTGGGGCAGTCCAAATCAGATACTCAGCATATTCAACTGAGCAATATAGGTAAAATATATAAAATACTACTGAAAATATTTCTATTACTTTCTTCCCTGGCAATTACTAAAGAAATTTGTATATATACAATACTGTGTAGCACTATTATGACAGTATAAGGCCACACCAGGGGCTTTCACTTAGGCCTGGGCCCTCTCTTTGTAGTGCGAGGATTATCAGAAAGGTTGTGGTGTAAATTAAGATGAGAAGTAATGGCGCCAGGAATTCTTTAGAAGGTTTATTTATTTATGCAGCAACTGAAGAATAACATCTCACTACACTGTTTGAGTATTACAGTGGTGACAGTGAATGTAATAACATAAGCAATCAGGCAAAATTAATATTTTTAATTGCAGAAAACAACACAATATAACTTTTAACAAAGAATATGAGCAATGCTCTATGGTCTCACCCAGCCAGATCTACTGATGGACACTGCCTGTAGAATGGGAATCCTCTCTATAAGAAACACCTTCCTTATCACTAAGGCCCCTATTCTGGGTTGCCAGGCATCCACCTGTGTACAACCAGGCAAAACCCGCTGACCTCCTGTTGGAGCTTTGGGCTGCTCGGGCTACCCTGACTGGCACTAAGTGGGTGCTGACCCACTCCTACAACACAAGCTGGCTAATTCTTACTAAGAACTAAGAGAGGATGCCCTTGGGGTCTTACCCTCTATGCAGGTAAACAATTGGTTCTTTCCCAATGGCTGTCTGTAGCAGTCCCTGTAGCTACCAAAAAAACCCAGGAAGTAAAAGTCCTTTTCTCTAAAAATCTGGAAGAAACCATTCTTTCCCCTGAGACAGAGGATGTTGGTCTCTCAAACTATTCACAGATAGGATGAACTAAAGATACAGTGACACCTACTGGTAAGGTGTCAAATAGCTTACCAATTTAATTAGGTCAGCAGAACATTTAATTTCAGTATTTGGTAAATGCAACCCTAAGGGGCACATTTACTAACCCACGAACGGGCCGAATGCGTCCGATTGCGTTTTTTTCGTAATGATCGGTAATTTTGCGATTTTTTCGGCGTCTTTACGATTTTTGCGTAAAAACACGAGTTTTTCGTAGCGTTAAAACTTGCGCGAAACGTCGCGCCTTTTAAGTTTTAACGCTACGAAAAAGGCGCGACTTTGCGCGCAAGTGTTAACGCTACGAAAAAATCGCGACTTTGCGCAACTTTCGTAAAGACGCCGAAAAACTCGCGTTTTTTACGCAAAAATTGTAAAGACGCCGAAAAAAATAGCAAAAAATACGAAAAAGTCGCAAAATGTTCGTTTCCAATCGGAATTTTTCCAATTCGGATTCGAAATCGTGTCTTAGTAAATCAGCCACTAAGGGTTACACTATATCTGCTTTTACCTCAAATACCAAGATAGGTGGTTACAATAGAAGGGAATAGAAGGGAGTCTCACCATTGGGAAATAGGTACCATCTGTTTTGCACCATATTTCAGGAATATGTTCTTGCAAGACTAGAGTGGGTGATATACAGTAAGTTAAATATGAAATGCTTTGTATTTTTAACATCAAAGATTATAGGCTTTCGCGGGGGGGGGTTCGCGCATGCGCACGGGGGGGGCGTTCGCGCATGCGCACTGGGGGGGGGGGGGCGACCGACAGGGGCGGCCTCGGGGCACCCAAAACAGAAATCCGGCCCTGACTTTGCATACTGCACTTGCATTTGTGAGTAACTTAGTCAGTTGATCAAAGCAGAAATCTCATTAGCTCAGCAATCAGAAAGTAAGTAAGGTTTACTAAACTCATTTAATTTCTCTATGTACCTTTACAGTGGTTCCTGTCAGACCTGCCATCAAGATTCAAGTCCTTAACACACATTTTGAAGTCACTGTCTACTGGAAAAAGCAAACATTATCACATTTACACTACTGTGAATTGGCATACAGAGCTAAGAAACAGCCAATGTGGACTTTGGTGGGTACCCTGTTTGGCAGAGAAATCAGTTTCATTCTCGCAGAGCTCTTGCTAAAGATTTTCTTTGCTTACAATCACCAATAATGCATAGGTGTAGATGTAGAAACATTTCCTACTTTAATATACTGTACTTTGTATGTGAATGTTTTTCTAAGCCTGGATATAAAAATTGTTTTTAATTTCTGTCTAAAGGTGACAAAGCACCAGCATAGATTTAGCTTGACTTAACCTTAACAAAGATTAAATAAATTCATAACTAAGATAGCATGGGATTCTTTCTTAAAAATGTGAACACTGGTTTAATACAATATGGACCATGGATACCTGTAATGTGCCCTAGATCTGTTTTACTTGGATCTGAAGTTAACAAAAGACAATTATAAATTTGTCATGCAGGCATTGGACATTTACCCAACCCTAGATCTATGGTTATCGAATAAATTCTGGAAATGTATAGCACTGACCATACATTAACATTTTTCACAGAATAACAAAGAAGAGTTTAGGTGCCATGTAAAAAAATATATAGTATTTTAAAACTTTTGTTAGTGTCAGAAAGGGGCAGGATCATGTTTGTTAAGCAAATAGTATTCAGCCTCTGTGACCCTACCTGTTGCTGTGCTATTACTACAACTTTTTTATTTTCCAAAACAGTGTAAATATATTTATTTTTTTTCTAGTAACATAACCCAGGATAACATTAAGCTAATTGGCTAATGCTTTACTGCTTCTGTAACCGTGAACACTTCTTGTGCCAAATTGATACTCAATATTTACCATTAGGTGAATGAACAAACACTCAACAACTCAAATATCCTTATAATGAAGAATAATTCAGAAGCGAAAGATCTGAGAGTCCGATGCAGAGAAGAGAGAGGACAAAGTTACTGGAGTAGCTGGAGTGATGCCACAGAAATTCCACAGATAGGTACAGTATTAGAGATAAAGGAAGGGAACTGCTTTTAGTTTGTTGCGCAGAAACATTTGTACCTGTAATTAGAAATATAGAATTCTTGGTTCATTGGTGTGGCATAGCACAAAGCCTTTCTCCATATAATGTTTAACAACAACATATTTAGGATCATCCTGAAGAATTACATAACTCATTTTGGCCTGTGGGGACCTACATAAATAGATTGTTTATTGCTACTGAATGGTATAAAATATAAGTTTTGGATCAGTTATCTGAAAACCCTTAATCCAGAAAGCTTGATCAAATAATTTTAAATTTTAAAACATTTGTTTTTTCTCTGTAATTATTTTGGAAAACAGGTCCCATACCTATATTGCATTTGTGGGGCCCAGGCTATCACTAAAGTAAAAGAGTTATATATTATATCTGTAGAATTATTACACAAATTGTGCATTTCTGATGGAAAAGGTTGCTTTGGAACATGAAGAGTAATATATGTTTATTCTCTTGAGATAGCGCCCATGGAAATGTTTGATGTTTGGAGATCGCTTGGTCCAGTGCACTCCAATGGAACTCAGGAAGTTACAGTATTTATAAAGGTAAAAAGTCAATTTAAATATTCTTTCATTACACTACAGCATAAATAGTTTAGTTGGAATTCTTTAAATATACTGCTTAAATGTAGAGTGCAGAGATTTTAAGATGCCTTAATTACTGATATATATACAGTGGCTTGCAAAAGTATTTGGCCCCCTTGAACTTTTCCACATTTTGTCACATTACAGCCACAAACATGAATCAATTTTATGAAAGACCAATACAAAGTGGTGTACACGTGAGAAGTGGAACGAAAATCATACATGATTCCAAATATTTTTTACAAATAAATAACTGCAAAGTGGGGTGTGCGTAATTATTCAGCCCCCTGAGTCAATACTTTGTAGAACCACCTTTTGCTGCAATTACAGCTGCCATTCTTTTAGGGTATGTCTCTACCAGCTTTGCACATCTACAGACTGAAAACCTTGCCCATTCTTCTTTGCAAAACAGCTCCAGCTCAGTCAGATTAGATGGACAGCATTTGTGAACAGCAGTTTTCAGATCTTGCCACAGATTCTCCATTGGATTTAGATCTGGACTTTGACTGGGCCATTCTAACACATGGATATGTTTTGTTTTAAACCATTCCATCCTGGCTTTATGTTTAGGGTCGTTGTCCTGCTGGAAGGTGAACCTCCGCCCCAGTCTCAAATCTTTTGCAGACTCCAAGAGGTTTTCTTCCAAGATTGCCCTGTATTTGGCTCCATCCATCTTCCCATCAACTCTGACTAGCTTCCCTGTGCCTGCTGAAGAGAAGCACCCCCAGAGCATGATGCTGCCACCACCATATTTGACAGTGGGGATGGTGTGTTCAGAGTGATGTGCAGTGTTAGTTTTCCGCCACACATAGTGTTTTGCATTTTGCCCAAAAAGTTCCATTTTGGTCTCATCTGACCAGAGCACCTTCTTCCACATGTTTGCTGTGTCCCCCACATGGCTTGTGGCAAACTGCAAACGGACTTCTTATGGTTTTCTGTTAACAATGGCTTTCTTCTTGCCACTCTTCCATAAAGGCCAACTTTGTGCAGTGCACGACTAATTGTTGTCCTATGGACAGATTCCCCCACCTGAGCTGTAGATCTCTGCAGCTCGTTCAGAGTCACCATGGGCCTCTTGGCTGCATTTCTGATCAGCACTCTCCTTGGTCGGCCTGTGAGTTTAGGTGGACGGCCTTGTCTTGGTAGGTTTACAGTTGTGCCATATTCCTTCCATTTCTGAATGATCGCTTGAACAGTGCTCCGTGGGATATTCAAGGCTTTGGAAATCTTTTTGTAGCCTAAACCTGCTTTAAATTTCTCAATAACTTTATCCCTGACCTGTCTGGTGTGTTCTTTGGACTTCATGGTGTTGTTGCTCCCAATATTCTCTTAGACAACCTCTGAGGCCGTCACAGAGCAGCTGTATTTGTACTGACATTAGATTACACACAGGTGCACTCTATTTAGTCATTAGCACTCATCAGGCAATGTCTACGGGCAACTGACTGCACTCAGACCAAAGGGGGCTGAATAATTACGCACACCCCACTTTGCAGTTATTTATTTGTAAAAAATGTTTGGAATCATTTATGATTTTCGTTCCACTTCTCACATGTACACCACTTTGTATTGGTATTTCACGTGGAATTCCAATAAAATTGATTCATGTTTGTGGCTGTAATGTGACAAAATGTGAAAAAGTTCAAGGGGGCCAAATACTTTTGCAAGCCACTGTATATGTGTGTGTGTGGTAAGGGTAAATTGGGGCCATAGACAAAAGTGTCTATTTTTAACCTGAGAATATTCAGCAGCATGTTAATAGGGCAGTGGTTTGTTAACTTTTTGATGTTAGGCTAATGCCACACGAGGCGTACGGCTGAAATTTTCGGCAAGCGGATAAACGCTTGCCGAAAAATCAGCCCTACGCCTGCTACTTGTGCCTGCACCCGAATGAATGGGATACGCTCGGGTGCAGGCACATGTAGCCGATATACGCAAGAAAACGCGAGACTTTGCATTTGCATTGAAAAAATCAGCCCTACGCCGCGTGTGGCATCAGCCTTATCCCTCCCTTTGCAGATTTTCAGCCACCTCAACCCCTAGTTAATATAAATGGTTATTATTTGCTGATCAGAATGTGATTCTAGATATAGGTTCTATATTGAAATATACTTTCAGCCCAAAAAGTGCATATGCTATAATTTTTGTATACTTTTATTTATAAACAGTATAAAACATATGTTTTGGATATAAATCCGCCGGGCTGCTAGTGCTGGATTGGGGTTTAAGCTGTGGCTCCTAAATAAAGATACATTCAGGCATACCTTGGAAGCCTATTGATAATCTGGTGCACAGTTTGTGACAAACCAAACCTGGCACACAAATAATATTTAGCATGGGGAAATCCCTGTGGTTTACCCGAAATCGAATGCTTGTGTGTTTGGTCTTGACACTATAAACAACAGGTTAAATTGCATCTGTGTGCTAGGTTTGGTTTGTCCTATAGCTTAGAGTCTATACCTTACCAATTTTGTCCCTGCTCTTGGCCAGCACCAGGTACAAAGCCCAATTCTAACAAGCATTATGTACAGGACTACCTTGTGCCCTGTGTTTCTTGGTGCTGCTTGACCATTCCAGTATGCAGTGCTGCCAGGCAAGTTTACTTTTCTGACTGTAAAAATTAACTCCAAATCATATTATGTTGGATCTGTATCTGATTTTGAAAAATAAAATTGAACGTGACAGTTGAATTGATTTTTGCATTTTGTTACAAATTATTTCCTATACCAGTCAATGGCCCCTGATGTTCCATGGAGAAAAGCCCTAGGGTATAAACTGTTCTTCAAAAATGGAAGCAAAGAGACTGTTATTGGGATCTGTAAAACGTCCCAGAGCCAATGCAAAACTATTGTACCAAAGGGAATAAAGGCCATCCTTGTTTCAGCCTACAATTCATATGGAGACTCTTGTCCAAGCTTGGTTAATGTTTTGCAAGATTCACAAGAAAGAGGTGGTATGTATTTATTAACTGCTAATTGGTGTTCAAGTCAACTTGATTGCTGTTGTTCATTTCTTATTTTCTTATTTGCCTATAATTATTGTTCGGCATGGCATAACTTTTAATAATTAATAAACAAAATATGTATGTTTCTTAAGAAACATATGTTCAATACTGGTGACCTGAGCACTTTCACTAGTTAGCATAGTTGTGGCATAGAGCAGCACTTTAAAGGTATAACAGTAGGTTACACTGAACATGGGTGGAAGAAGCAGAAAAACAGAAAACTCACTTCCACAAAAACCCTGGGCCCAAAGATTCCTGAAAATGTAGTCATTTAACTGCACATAAATAGCTAATAACAGTTAATTGTCTCCACAGCATTTAAATTGGTAATATAAATTTTGAAACCAGGCAATCATATTACTTCCCATCTGTTGTGCAACAAGTTAACTTCTTCCAAAACTGTGCAAAGCAAGCTCAAAAACTCCTAATTATATAAAGCTGACACTTTATTGACATTCCCTGAGAACTACACAGTCTACAAGTGAACTCAGAGGTGATTAGCCTGCAGTTCTGCCAGTTGCCCAGGTAATGGATGGTACACATGTCCTCCTCCATAGAGAGACAATCTCCATGTAGTTTTCTGCTACATGGCTGGAAAAAAGGAGAGTAGATGCCTGTTATAAATCATACAGCTTTTGGAACAAGAATAACATTTTTAAGGGAGGGACAGTATTAATAATCACTTGAGATATATGCAAATGAAACAGATACTCACTAAGCATATTTAAATTGCATTTTGTTTTTGCCTTATTGTCTAGTTTTCCCAGCACCACAAAATCTATCAGTCAGATCAGGAATTGGAATCCGAGTCCTATGGAATTTTCCAAAGGAGTCTGAAGCATCAGTTCTTTGGTTCATCCTGCAATGGGTCCTGCCCTGTAATGGAAAACAAGATATTTTATGGAATAAAATTCCAAGGGACCAAAGACATTTTGTCATTAAAGGTAAAATGCACTTAAACTTTTCCAGAATGTAAATTATATCTCTTTCAATCTACTTCACAAAATACTATATCAAGTACACTGTTTTAAAATCTACTAAACCTTCTAAAATATTGGCCACTTGTGTATTCACATACTTTATAGCTTTTTACACTAACAGTAAACTTCATTTGTATCTCTGACTTTCTGTGTATGGTGTTTGCTAGATGTCCCACATTTTCATTACATTGCTTCCATGGGATAACTTATATCTTCTGAACTTATATAAATAAAAATTGAGAAATCTGTCAGTTGTCTGACGGATCGCAAGTGATCACAAGTGGCTGGTCTGTCAGTTACCTGATGGATAGCAAGTGATCACAACTGGCTGGTCTGGGAAATTGAGGAGTCTGTCAGTTGTCTGACGGATCGCAAGTGATCACAAGTGATCACAAGTGGCTGGTCTGTCAGTTGTCTGACGGATTGCAAGTGATCACAAGTGGCTGGTCTGTCAGTTGTCTGATGGATCACAAGTGATCACAAGTGGCTGGGCTGTCAGTTATCAGGTACCATTATTAATGCAGCGCAGGCCTAGCAGCAGAGAATTCTTTATAGCCTATGTGACCCAGTGCCTAGCAGTTACTGACGGCTACTCGTGTTCAAGTTCATGGATGTAAGAGTATATATGTATATGTGTATATATATTTATATATGCTTTCAAGTTCTGGCCTGTACCCATTGAAGTGGAGACCCTGAAACACCATCAGAGGGTAGAGAGGGGCCCAAAGAGACCCATTGTCTATATTGTTGATATAGATATTGATATATAACTGGTTGGCCAGTTTTATACAGACTTTAAAAATAAAAAATAAATTTTATTTAACTGAGGGATCTGGCTGTAGAACAGTTAAGGCTGCCATATTATAATAACCTGCTCATTTGGTAAGCCATGGACCCAGATATGGACTGTAAGGTCTTCAGTAAATGTCCAATATATATGTAGCCTTCTCTTGCATAAATAGGGTGGGTCTAGTATTAGTATTGTTATATATCTCTCCAAGTATTTGGGCATAAGATGTGAGGCAGCCCACCTGTGCCTTAAACCATCCCTGAAAACAATCCTGCCAACTGAAAAATTGTATTTTCGTGCATTTTGTTTTATTATAAAAGATGCATTTGTTGATTTATCAATATCTTTTGTTGTAGATATTATAGATGCAGGAAGTGTAGTCAAAATTTCCCTATATGCAATCTATAGCAGCGGTTTCAGCAGACCTTGTGTTGGCTATGGGTTTTCAAAAGAATTAGGTAAGTGTTATTTCTAAATTATTTTTAGATTGTAAAATACATCTTGCATTGCTTACTGGTTGTTTTTTTATGTTTTCTTGTATTTTCAAATTATACACCCATTCAAAGTATACGCATGCCTTTGTAAGGCATAATTTGTCTTTATTGTGTTCATCCTAGCATAAAAAGAAGCTTGATTAAGGTGGAGAAAAACCCTTTAAACAAATAAAGTACTCTCTGAACTACTATCTGAGTATCATACTCTCTAATTACTATCTGAAGTACTCTTTTTTTCACAGTCACAGAGATTTTTATGATTTGAGAGTGCTCTCCAGAGGGCCCCCTGCTCCCATGTCTGCACCACAGCAGACCCCCAATGCTGCCCTAATTGCTGTACCTGTACAGTAGTACATCATGGTTGGTGAGGCTTGATGTCCATTTCCGAGTGGTTCCACAGTTGAAGTCAGGTCTTTATCAGCTTCAACTTTGCATGCTTCTGGCTTGAAAGGGCTGGAAGAAGGACATCGAGCAGTATGACATAGCCGCCACCATTCCACACTGTTTATTAACAGGTACAGCAAATGGGGCAGTATGGGGAGGGTCTGGACTGGTGCAGTTCGGGAGACTTCTGGAGGGGGCTAGGGTATATAAAGGTTTTCATTCTCCTTAAAGAGGAGGTCTAGGAATCAAAGGTCTAGGAATGTATTCTGTATTCAGGTGTCACTACTTTAAAGGAGAAGGAAAGGCAAAGTCACTTGGGGATGCCAAAATGTTAGACCCCAAGTGACTTAAATCGCCTACCTGGTGCCCCTGTTAGGAGAGAACAGCACTAGCCCGGGGTAGCTGCAGCATTTCCTCCTTCCAGCTTCGCGTGCGCACGCATGCGCAGTAAGTCGGCTTTTCACTCTATTGCGCATGCGCCGGTCGTGGCAGGAAGGAAACGAAGCAGGAAGGAGGAAGCGCTCGCTACAGGTACAGGCTGGTGCTGTTTTCTCCTAACAGGGGCACCAGCCGGGGGTACAATGTAAGCGAATAAAGTCACTTGGGGGTGCCTAACATTTTGGCACCCCCAAGTGACTTAGCCTTTCCTTGTCCTTTAAGCTGCTATGGTGCTGCTTATAATAACAATTTTTTTAGCTTTTACTGTTAATGTATCTGCTATCAAAAGCAGCATGTGTCTGCCCCTTTTCTATCCTTTGTAGTTTCAATTTTTGTAACAATGTAGCAGAAGCCAAGAGGTGCTGCTGTCATAAGGCGAATTTAGAAGCTCATCTTAGGCAGCAGCACCGTGCAAGTTACCAGGGACTGCAAAAAGCCACTCCTGGTCAATTAAAGAGCTGAAATTCCAATTATTTAGCCAGAATTTTGACTTTTCTAGTGCAGAGAGTGCTGCAGAAAAACCTTCTGAGGGGGCCCTCCTCACCCACCCCCCCCCTTCCCAGCACTCTCACGCCGCACTTTCCAGCCCCTATGACACCACTGTATTTAAAGGCAGGAGAGGTCCCAGGCAGGGGGAACTACGGTACAGATCCCAAAGTCTAGGCCCCATTAGACCCCGGACTGGGGGTTCTGCTGTATACATAGTTACACCACTGGCAAAGTGTATCTGACAAACAATCATAATTTGATGTATTTGGAATTAAAGACTTAAAAAAAAACTGTCCCACTTCTTCTCTTTCCCTAATATGAAACAAAGGGGTATGGTAGTATATTATGCAAAAGCATCACTGCACTATAAAAAGACAATCATTCTACATCATATATTTGGGTTAATGTTTTACTTTAAAGCTGGCACTGTTTTTTGCAGTAATATTAAAAGTTTTTGTCATGTTTAAATGGCTGACAGCTCTGCTTTGGAAACTCTGTGGTGAGACGAATTTGGCATGTCGAGACAGAGAGTCACAAAGCATTATTACTTTGGTGAAAGTATTCTCTTGTTTTCCTGTGTCAGGATGTGGCTGGTAGCAGTTGTATAAATTAACAGCATAAAAGAAAGTGATAACTTCCCCCACCTGCATTCTTTGTATATGTGTTGTTGTGTGGCCAAGACCAGTGGAAAAGATGTTTCCTGCTGTATCATTGCTCTGTCTTTATGTGTATAAAGGGCAACCCATTGCACCCACTGTTTAAAATGCATAAAAATGCACTATATGCCATAAACATACATTTGGACTTAACAGTTTACAAATGAATTTATTTTATGGAATCATGTAGTCATTTACTAGTGGAATACTTTACAAGTATATAGTTGTTATTTTGATATACTAATACTAATATTAGGACAAATAAGATGCAAACTGAAAACTCATCAGGCCCATTTATTGTTACAAGCTATTAGGCACTCATACCCTTTTAGGATGGTATGAAGGGGACTAGGGTGCACCCCTCTTAATGCATTAAAAATGCAACATCTTACCCACTATACTAAAATAAAATGTACTACCTTCCTCCCTTGCATTACTGATAATTGGACAGAAGAAAGAAACACTTGACCCACCTAGAAAAATGGCATTAAGTGCTTTAGATTTAATTGAAATTGAATCTAAACATGATTCATTTCATGTACAAGATTAAAGTATGGAAGGTATGCATAAGCGTGAAGCATAGACAGATTCTCAATTTTGCATGTTCTCCATGTCGATTTTAAGGCTATAAAAGGTTGATTGACCTAGTTAGTCATTTCTCATTTGTTTGACTGCTTTCAACTTTGTTTTACCTTTTAATTTTTCACTGTGATTGGATTTGTTTGTGCTGTAGTGTTAGCATATGGAACTGGGATAAGATTGTGTCCCCTGAATATGTTTTTACTCCACAATAACACCAATTTGACACCGGTAACATGAAGGATGACACCCAGAGGTCCTTTACGCTAGCCCATTATCAATATATATATGACATTAAGACATTCTGTGCATTAAGTTACCAAGATATGCCTTCCCCTTTAAGCAAAACAGGGATAATTTGTCCATATATTACAGTATACTTTAAGCTGGCCAACTACGTCAAAGTCATCCCCAGTCTGGGCAGTCCTACACTTACTTATCTGATTCATTAGGGGTTGTTCACCTTTGTATAACATTCAGAAATGTAAAAAGTTCATGTAAAAAAACAAGCTTTGCCATATAAATGTACAGTTGATGAGATATTCACCTTAGAATGGATCCCTTTGCTTAGCCTATACTTCACTATGGGCCCTCTCCTGGAGAGGGGGGGGGTCTGACCCCCCCAAAACACTACCACTGCAATTCCTTATAATACGGCAAACAAACTACTGGCAGTCTGCCTCTGAGCCTTCCTATCAAGGAGAGGTTATTTTGCGTATCCACTGCTTTTTCTGGTGGGGGGGGGGGGCAGCATGTGAGGAGAAATCTCCTGTCGCTTTTTGGGATCTGGTGTGTCAGCTAGCAAGGAGGGAGAATTCTGTTATCTGAAGGGGCTTACTTGAGAGATGAAAGGGAACATTTATTATTTTTTTGTGTTTGTGTTGGGGGGCATGTAAGGAGAGAGCTGCCTGTCACTGGCTTGAAGGAGGTGTAACACTTAAGGAATAGGAGGAGGCAGGGAACTGCTATGTGAGAATGTTATGTGAGGAAGGGAGCAGGGCTTTGTGGAGAGCTTGTATAGGAAGGTAAAGTCAGTGCAGTGTTGAAGGAGATCTGCAGGGAGGGTATGGTATGTGAGGAGGGAGAAGTAAGTCTTTTTTGTGTGTGTAATTGTTGGGTGGTGCTGGAGAATAGCCTGGTGTGGAGGGAAAATTCAGTCAGTTTTGGGCAGGGTGTATGTGGGCGAGCTAGCATGTCATTTTTCAATTTTGGGGGTGGGGGAGGATGCAAGTGGACAGGCTGTTATTTTCTGGAGGGAAATACGTCTTGAGAGAGTGTGCTCCTCATGGTTCTTGAGTATGCCTTTCAAAAATTTGTACAAATAAATGAGCAATACAAGCCCAATATCACCTTAGCAGAGTTTTCTTATTTCATCAACACTGATTATAGAGTTTGAAAGGACTCTGGAGAACTATTTTTTTCTTTTCACAAACAATGTGACTTCTGATAATTGTTTGAATATGAGGATTTTAAGCAATAACATTAAAAGGCAACTAGCAGAGAAAGTGCCCATTGGACAAACATGGATTTTTGGTGTTTGTCAGATTTATGTATATGAACAAATACCCTCTTTGTGTCCATTATTGCACAAGGAAAACTACCTATGCTAGTCTACATTAAAGTACCATGATCCTGGTAGTACCCAAGACTGACACCTTTTCTGTAAGATATACCAGCTCCCTTTTGTCTGTGATATTTCTCTCCTTTTAATATAATTACCAGACACAAAATACCAGCTACAGGGATTGTTACGGTTTTGTACAGTAGGGTGCTATTACATGTGGGCCTAAAGCAGAAGAATTCCTAGGGTACTGGCACACAGAGTGATTTGTTGCCCGCGGTAGTGCATATCTACTCTGGGCAACAAAGGTCACACAAAATTCCTTTTTCTTGCCTAACCTTCAGAGGAGCTTAATAGTAGGAAAAGAAGACAATTTTACTTTGATTAAGCTGGATTGCTGCATAATATACGTTAGGCAAGGGCAGGGCATTTTCATTTTGCAGGAGTCTTGTTGCAAGCGGAAGGGAAGATTTATGACAGGAATCAAATCTTCCTGTGTGTCTCCCTGTATTTGGGCTATATACCATAATATAAACCAAACTAAAATCATGAGTTATCATATTTTCTAATTAGAGAATGTTCACTCTTAGGGACCTTTCTGTGGATTATAAAGTAAATAATCCCAATTATGTCAAATTACCTTTCAGAGATTGTAGTATATGGGCAAATGTTATCAACTGTAGAGGAAGCAGATCTAGTGGCCCAGGCCCTCTACCATGGGGTCTGCTTCCTGTGTAGTTATGCCACTGCTCTAGACACGGCCTTAAATACAGTATGTCCTAGCAGCACTGATGCCAAGTAACAATTCCAAGCAGACAGAAAAAAGAAAGAAGGTCCATTCGTTGCACCACTCTCTAGCTGTCCAGATTCATGAAACTGAATAACTAGAGAAGCGGTGCAACAAATGGATCTTATTTTTTTTTTTTTCTATCAGTTTATAAATTTTATCCTGCATGCTGTCTTTAAGTTTGCCTTGCTGGAGCCGGGAGCACTCTCCTTCAACATATTGCTATATTACAATCCCAAGCAGTATTGAATAAAATATATGCCAAAACTTAAGAATGTCCCATTATCCCAGCAACACAGACTCACAGAGGTAGTTCACATAAACTTCTAATATGTTTGAATAGATGTTGAGTAGAATGTCCTATTCTAAGCAAGTTTTTACTGGTCTTCATTTTTACAGTCTTTGAATGATCTGCCTTCCTCTTTTGGCTCTTTGCAGCTTTGAAATAGGGATCAGTGAATCTGGCAATCAAAAAAAGTATTGCTCTGTGAGGCTACAATTACTTTTTATTACTTAACTTTCTATTCATCTTCCAGTCATTCAGATGACTGCTTGGTTGCAGTGTGTCAGATTCAAAATAGGCCACTTCCTTCCCTTCAGAAAACCGACCAGACAGACAGGAGAATGACAGATTTCAAAGGTATATAAACTAGCTTTTACAATGGTCTTTTTACTTTTTTGGAATATGGACTATGGATTTTCTAACACATTGAGAGCATTGTTGGTGGTTTAATAAGATTTGGACATTGAAGGTGAACAACCCCTTTAAGATTTCTACTGCTTCAATATACATTAAACAAAGGGACTAAGGTAATGTATTTGTGACCCCAAATCATGCTTTAAACTTTAAAACTGCTTATTTCTTTATACTTAGAACCTAAAGCCGGTCCAGATAAAATTATTAAAAAATCCACCGGAGACCAGACACTGATTCAGTGGGAAGAGATTCCTTTGTGTGATAGAAAAGGCTTCATTTCTGGCTACACACTGCATCTGACTGAAGATTCAAATGGAGAAACTACCAAATATGGTAAATACATATGAACAGAAATATTACATTATGAGAAGCCATAAGAATAATAAGGAAAACATGAGGGCTAACAGGATATGATTTTAGGATTGCCGCTATTAAATGTCACAATTTGAAACTCTAGCATTGTATTGGAGCTGGCGTCCTTAATATAAGAAGAATTATGTAATTAAGGGATGACCAACCTGTGACGCTTTTGTTGATCATTAGCTTCTAGGTTTCTGCTGCAGGTAGGATGCTTAGAGTTGAAGGCAGCAGGTTGGACATACCTGATGTATATATTGTCTGATGTACTAACAAATGTTAATATAATCTGTCCTTTGGTACTTTTATTAGCATTCTTCCCTAGCACTCTTGCGATAAGAAGGTGGACCCAGACTAAATGATTTCTGTGCTCTAAAACTGGCCCTGTAAGTATAACTCTGTTAGGGCAGTTCAAACATTTGTTGCAAGGCCTCAACAGACACTAATTCTAAATATCAGCATGTAATAAAATATTAAATGTGTTATTTTATGTTGTATATGTAATGTTATTTTATGAATAAATAGAAGAATTTCTGTGGAATGGTGTGCTGTTCCTGTTTATAGGTATTTACATATTTTGACATCAGCACCCATTTGTTAAACTGGTTTAGAGTGCGGACACACACCTTGACTATATATGTATATATATAGCTAGCAAAAAGAAGGAGACTTAAGGGCTAAAATAGGAAGCTGCTTAGTACATATTACTTTCAAATGGTGCACTATCTGTCCACAAGGTGGCAGTCTAATCAAATCAAATTGAAGGATTGTGGCTTTACGATAGAAAAATCGAGAAAGCCAGAGTGGTGATGTCAAAACTGCACCCCTTCAAAGACAGTGTTCTAACATTTTACATAACTACAGGCTGTTTTAGAATTCTGGGAGTTTTAGATCTTATATGTAAAGTTACAGGGTGGAAATCCCTAATGTATATTTTGCTGCAAACAGCATATTTTTGTTATTATCAAAACCTATTTTTAAAACACCAACATTTTCTGCAGTGTTTTAAAATAAATGGTGTATACATTAACATGCAAGAAAATATACAAAACACCCAAAACCAATACAAGGGGTAAAGAAGGGCCCTGCTCAAAAGAGCTTATGATCTGAAACTATACATGTTCATTCCAGCACTTGATTTTATTTAACCTACCTGGGTTGACCCAACTGAAACAAAGAACAGGCTGAAAATTAAGAAACATATAGTTATGCACACTTCTTTCATATGTGGATAGCCACTTCCTCTTATCTTTTTCTGCAACCAGGTATGCCTATTCCACTTCCTGCAGTGTACCTGCCACCAACCTGCTATTGCTGTTCTTATTGTGACAGTGTTGTGATCATAGGAACGGAGAAGAGAGTTTCTAAACATAAACAGAAATTGGAAAGTTGTCATGGAGAAATGCCTTACTTACAGATATTCAGGCTGTTAAACATCAAACATTTTAATACTGTCATTCCTAGTTTCACAGACACTGAATTGTAAGTCACCAAAAGTCTAGGTTTTGCTATATACCAGCCACAAAAAAATGAAATATTTCCCAGTGACAAGCAGACAAGCAGTATATGGGTTTCATCCGGTTCCTCCAGTTTCCTCTCATATATAAAGATAATTGGCTAATAATATCTCTTCTTCTAGTACCAACTAGAAGATCCATGGCTGCAAAGTTGATAAATTGTTGTAGTGAAGAGAGAAATTGCATTTAAGAGAGACAATGTCACAAAAATACAAATTTGCAAGATTGGATTACAGGAGTAAAAGTACTGGTAGGATAACATTTATTGCACATTAATGTGCACTCTAACAGCACTTTGCAGATATTAAGGCATATGGCATTTAGGCAATTTTCACCGCTGCTTCTGTGTCCCTGTGTCAAAAGCTCTAAAATTGATGGCCACATTAATTAACTCACTAAGGTCAAAGTGATAATGGGGCATGACTGAAACTGCTACATCCCAGTTAGATATATCAAAAAGATTCTATATTTTTCCTTTCTATTCACCCAAGTTTTAGCAGGACACTTAAAGAAGAACTAAAGCCTAACTAAAGAAGTAGTCTAGAAATGATGTACTTTATGTTTTGGGCTTCTGTACCAGCCCAAGGCAACCACAGCCCTTTAGCAGGGAAGATTTGTGCCTCCAAAGATGCCCCAGTAGCTCCTTCACTTATTTTCTGCTGATTCACTTCACCTGCTCTGTGCTGCTTCATTTACTGAGCTTAGGGACTGACTCAAAATATATTGTATATTTAGAATATAAATGTCATGATATAAGGCTAAAAAGTAAAAAATACTTTTATTGCTTGGCACGTATGAAACCAGTGCAATTAGTATCACAAAATAATAATCAGTCCTATAGCATCACCCTCTTTGACAGGCAAACCTAATTTTCTGCTTGATAATTTGCTACAACTCAAAAGATTAGCTTCTCAACAGATGCTCAGAGCACACTGAGCATATGGAGTGTCATTGACACTCCTAACACATTCCACATTGTGACAACTGAAGGCCTGGGTCATTATAACTATAGAGATGCTAAACCTTTAGGTTGGTATATAAACCTTTAAGTTCCATGGGATTGATGTGTTTGCCTCCTACTGAAGAACTACCGGCTACAACTTCTCAAAACAAGGCAAAAATAGTAAAAATGATTTGTCTTGCCCCCTGGCACTGTTTATAAGAACTCTACTAAATATTTAAATTTTTAATGAAATCCAGTAGGAGTGTTTTACCTCCAATATGGATTCATGCAGCTCAGGTATCATTAAGTACAAGGTACTGTTTTATTTTAGAGAAAAATATTAATTATTTGATTAAAATGGAGTCTACTGGAGATAGCCATGCTGTAATTCTGAGATTTCTGGATAAGGTACTTCAAACAACAGGGCAATGAGGGTAGTACTAGTGTTTTCTTTTGACCACAGTTACTCATTATCCAAATCTAAAGTTTTTATGCAGGAGACAGCAACAAATATCTGACTGTACAGCATCATATCACTATAGATGGCCTTTAACTACTATTGTGTTTGCTTGGCAGAATCAACAACAAAGGAATATACATTTGACCAGTTACATTCGGGAGCACTTTATACAGTTTGTCTAACTGCTTCAACAAAAGCTGGAGAAGGTCCTTGTGGAAAACATATATTACTTAAAAAGGGTAAATATTCACTGTGCATTACATCTCTTGGTATTTATTTCTGAATATCATTGTACCATAGTGTGGTCCAATAAGCTGTATTGGTTTATACACATTTTCAGTTCAAGCCCTCTTAAAGCTGTATCCATTGGTAAGGACTACTGTCCAGCCTTTGGTCATAGTTTGGTAACAATTTAAAAAAAATCTTCGAAAAAATATTAACCCCAAATCTCACCCTAACTGACCTTCAAGCTGGGCTTTCAAGAGTATCTAGGGCAGCAAATGGCCCTTCTCCCTAATTAGACTGCCACTGCTCCAAGACCACAGTTGGTACCATGTAATTAGGGAATGGAATGGTGATCTTTGGGGGCTATATGCACATGTATTTAGCAGTACATATCCTCTAGCCTTTGAATTAGGACCCTAAATCATAGGGTGGTGTATTAGGGTTTAACAGTGCAAAACAGGAATTGTTTCTAGTGCAACATGGTCTACTATAGTGTTGCTAGGTCAGAAACCAGATGCATAGCCCAAGATTCAGATTTGTGAAGGCAATGCCTCTGTTGGCCTCATATTGGCCCTTGCTTCCCTCTGTGAGGCAGATATTTTTAAACATTTTTTTACGCTTGATTGCACCCCTTGTGAACTTTGTCTATAATCAGAGACTTGTCCAAGAAAGAACAGTTTCCATTACTCCGTGTGCTGCAGGAATTAAAACTGATCTCTCAGTTGATAACTATAGGGAACAGTCTCAGTGCATAAAGCTGCTACATTTTTTTTTTTTGTCTTCTGAAGCACTGTAAATTGAATTCACATTAGATATGGGGTCATTGTGACATTTGAAAACAAAATAGATGTTTGAATCAGACTACATATATGTTTCATACAGCCCCTGTGCTCTCCTCTTGTATATGTTTGTAAAGACACATAAGTTTGGCTCCTATTTATGACAACTGTAAACCATAGAATATCCCTACAAGAAAGCAGTAAATATCCAAGGGCACACTAAACAAGGTTATATAATTCACTGAATTTCATTTACTAAATGGAAACATTTAGGGGCACATTTACTAAGCAAGTTTGAATAAAAGTTGTTTTTTTTTTTACCAGTACTCGGGTTTGTCCCCGATATTTTTTCCAAAAAATTAGATTTTTTTTTTCCTAAAATATCTCCCATAATTTGTGATTTATTAATGTTTAGTTAAATTTTTTTGGCAAAAAAAAGTTTGGCAGGTTTGATCTGTCGAGTACCATTGAATCCTATGGAGGCTTAGAATAGTAGATGAATAGTCAGTGACAGCCTGTCCTTGACATTTTTAAGGGGATGTTAATCCCATCATTGTTTCTATTTCACCCATTTTCAAGGGGAAGTTAACCCCATCATTGTTTCTATTTCACCCATTTTCAAGGGGAAGTTAACCCCATCATTGTTTCTGTTTCACCCAGTTTTAAGTGAAACATTAATATTTTTATTGTTTTCCGAATAATGAGCACCAGTGCTCCTAATATGGCTGCTGGAGCAATTCCTATTTAGAAAAAATATAAAAGGATTCATGAAAACGAACCTCTGTTTTAAGGTGAATAATTTGTGATTTTCCAGTGGGAACTTGACATTTTAATACGACTGATAAAAGCATTATCATAACATTTTATAAATACAATAATGATTGAGTTTAATTCTAATGTATACCATATTAAGTTTATATGACTTTGTAGGCCCGAAAAGAATGAATTTTAGTAAATCAGCCCCTTAATCTCAGGTTTTTTTTCTCCTGTTTTATGGTAAAAAAAAATGACATCAGGTAAAATTACAGATTTATCAAGGGGCAGAGCTTGATGCATAAAACTCACCCACTCTCTATTCATTCCTATTGGATGTTTAGAAGCATATTTATCAAACGGTGAGCTCTAACTTTTACCCATTGATAAATAAGCTTCTAAAAATCACATATGACTGAATAGAATGTGGGTGAGTTTCTATGTATTAAGTTCTAAACTCACTTTTTGATAAATCTGCCCCTAGATGTGCAACATTACCTTCAGGTAAATCTCTTACCTAGTTTAAAAGTAAAGACACAAGAACATAATAAGTTGAGATCTGGTAAAAAATTTCAACTTAAAGCAGGAGATACATTTATCTTTATTATATCTATCCAACTGAATTTAAAAAACTATTTATCATCAAGCAAAAGGGGTTAGAAAAATACCTATAGTAGCAGAGAGTGGCAAATTAAGCCACTGAAACAGATCCTACTTGGTTTATAAGAGTTATACCTAAACAGTGTACTCAGTTAAAGTAATATATTAGGATCACAGCCCACTGTAACATTAACTCCAAACATTCAAAGTGAAAACGAAGAAATGAGGGATTAGTAACCGTAGCAATGGTGACTTTTAAACTAATTTTCTTTTTTTAGCTATAGACAAAATGGCTACTTTGATTTTCTTAGGCTAATAAAAACTCAGGAAATAAATATACTGCAGCTGAGAGAGATTTTGCTTGAACATATATTTACAATTTTAGCCTTGAAGGTCACCTTACAAATGTAAACCTTTTGTTTTCTAGATAAAAGTCTGTATGATTATACAAAGCTCTTAGTGGGAATAAGTTTTGGTGTTATGATCTTGTCAGCTTTTACTTTGACTTTACTGTGCAAAAAGTCAATACAAGCTAGGTATGTATTATTTTTACTATACTTTTTTTGTAGTAGTAGTGGCACTGAGGGTAAATGTAAAGGAAAACTGAGAAGTAGAACTGCACAAGGCTTGGTCCATTAACACTGGACCACAACACTTCATTCATTTTATATCCCACTGCAGTGCACAGGTCACAATCATCAGAGCTTCTAATACATTTTAATGATCAGAAACACAAATTCTGCACCTGAGGCTGTTATTAGCATGTAACACTATTGGGCAATGTTTCCTCTAAATATCCAGCACACAAAACAAATTATAGTGCCACAATAATTTTTGTGTGAAAACACGTTATTTTAAACTATTCCTGATCCACCCACTTTTTTGGTTGTGTGCATAAAAGAAAAAAAAAAAAATAGAGGGTAATGTTGCTATTGGGGTAATATAAATAAAGTGCAAGTATGCCCAGGTCTAGAATCCCATAGCAACCAATGCAAATGCAGCTTTTAATCTGTTTGGTTTCTAGACCAGGGTAAATTTTGTACCACTTTGTAGTAGGCTAGTAACATAATCTTAGCATAAGAAGTAATTATTAGTGTGTTCTACATTTATTCATAGTGGAAACAGTCATGGTTGGGGTTGTTTTTTCTGAGACATTATAGATAGTGATGATTCGCTGTGAAATTTCGCATTTCGCCATTGGCAAATATTTTGACGAAATGGGCCAAAAATTTTGCCCCAAAAAATTGTAGTGTAAAGAAAAAGTTGCAGCTGCATCAAATACATCATGGTTGCTTCAAAAAGTCTTGGTCGCATCAAGAAAGTCACACCCATCAAAAAAGCAGCTTTTTGCAACTTTTTCTGCAGCTTTGCAAATTTTATGGTGAAACAGGACAAATTTACTCATCACTAATTATAGACAGATAGTGGGGCATCTTTTTTCCCCATTTAGTTTTGAGGAACAGAACTTGCATTTGAAGCAGAGTAGAGGGTTCTCCACATTGAGTGCAGTGAGGTTGTGGAATGCCCTTCTGGCCCTTATGATAGCAAATTCTAAGAGTGGCTTGGATAACTTCTTGAAAAGTACTTGAAAAAGCATAATATCAAGGAGCAGCGGGAGACCGGCAGGCATCCCTACCTTCAGACGTGCCGGTCTCCTCTGGTACAGAGCTCTCCTGCACGCACGCTTCTTCATCACGCTCTGGCATGTACTGGGAAGCGCGGACATGTGCAATAGGGTTGGCGCCTCGCTTTTGCTGCCAAATTCAACCGTTAAAAGCGCTACACTGCTTATTTTCCTTGCCTAAGCTGGTCCTGAGTTCCCGGTTTCTAGCTAAGCTCCTTTTGTGTCTGATTTACTGGTTTTTGACTCCTTGCCTGACTTCTGGTTTACCATCCTCTGCTGCCTGCCACTGACCAGGGCCGCCATCAGGGGGGCACAGGGGGTACGATCGTACCGGGCCCAAGCTTTAAAGGGGGCCCGGCCGCGCTAGAGTTTCCTTAGCTCGGGCCCCCTTTCATCAAGCCCGGGCCCTGTCTTTAGCTGTATCCTCCTCTATGTGCCGCGGCACTCTGCCGCATCTCCGCTTTTATAAGGTTGCACCCGTACGTACTGACGTCACACGCACGGGCCGCAACCTTATAAAAGCACAGAAGTAGCAGCGAGCCGCGGCACATAGAGGAGGACATCACCGGAGGTGGGGGCCGGGAAGGAGGGAAATGGAAGGTGCTTGGGGGCCTTGGGAGGTGAGCTGGAGGATACTTGGGGCCCTGGGAGGTGAGCTGAAGGATACTTGGGGGCCCTGGGAGGTGAGCTGAAGGATACTTGGGGGCCCTGGGGGTGAGCTGAAGGATACTTGGGGGCCCTGGGAGGTGAGCTGAAGGATACTTGGGGGCCCTGGGAGGTGAGCTGAAGGATACATGGGGGCCCTGGGAGGTGAGCTGAAGGATACTTGGGGGCCCTGGGGGGTGAGCTGAAGGATACTTGGGGGCCCTGGGGGGTGAGCTGAAGGATGCTGTGGGGGAGCTGGAGGATGCTTGGAGGGGCCTGGAGGGAAGCAGGAGGATGCTTGGGTGGCCTTGGAAGAAACAGGAGGACGCTGGGGGGGAGCCGAAGGATGCGGAAGGAAGCAGCGGAGAGCAGGCCATAGTATGAGTAATTTGGGGGAGGACAACCAATGTTTTAGGGGGCCCTGGGCTGGCTAGCAATGATTTAGGGGGTACCTGCCCTGGCACCAATGCAAAATGTAACCCCTGGCCACCAATGTTTTAGGGGGGCCCTGGCTACCAATGTCTGTATGTCTTTTGTATTGATGGGAGGGGTCACTGGGGGAGGGGCCATTGGGAGTGTGGGAGGAGGGGCCCCGAAAATCTTGTTGTGAGGGGCCCCGTGGTTTCTGATGGCGGCCCTGCCACTGACCATTGCCTGATCTTGACATTGATTCCATCTGATCCCTTCTGTCCCGCTTTTTTGGAGGATAACCTTGACCGTGAGTAGGATCCCTGTCTATCCCGCCCCAGAAAGCCCAAAAGGGCATCGGTGAACACCGGGGTTGGCAGGGCTCTCCTGCCTCACCTAAGAGATTATTCCTGGCAGTTTTTGGGCTCCTAAGCATACAGTTCGTAACACTTACCACATGTAGGTTGAAACAGTGCAAACAGTGCAGGGAGTTTATCAAAACATATCAGGATCAATAAGAGCAACAGTGTTTGTTTGGACAGGCTCAGGCTTAGTTTACAAATATGTTTACTAATATTCCTAAGAATAAACAAAGTAACTGGCATATAGTAGCCACTATAGGTCAGGCTTCTTAAAGTTAAGATGAGAAAAATAATTGGTTGTACTATAACTCTCAGCCCCATTAGCATCAAAACATTTATAGAAATTGACGCAACATATTTAGGGGAGAGGGGCATAATCCCCAGAGCATGGCCTGTGCAACCACAAACAAAATTTGGAGTGAAAAAATTGGTTAAATATGAACCCTGGCAGATCGTCAGGCCATTAATCAAAAAAACAAACAGAAAGTGCTGTATTTAGAGTAGTTTTTCATTACCCACCAATGCAGTCAAGGCACAAATCTCTCACTATGTCTGGCTCTGTCCTAGAAATATCCTGCCCTGTTTTTTACCTGAGGAAGATCACGATGATGTGATTGAAACAAAGGAATTTCTTTTGTTTGTTTATTAAAATCAATTACTCCCACTGAGCCTGCTGAGTATGGTACTTTTTTGTTTCTATCTATCTATCTTCTATTTTTCTATCTATATAGTGAATAATGTACCCCCTATTGTAAAATATAAGGACAAAGGAGCTCCATGACCATATAACTTATACTTGTCATGGAACTTCGAGGTGACTTCTGATATACTATTTTACACCAGGGAGTACTTAATTTATTATAATACACAATTTTCTGTGTATCATGTGATAAAAATGATATCAGTAAGCACTGATTATAACTAATGACATCATAAAATACTTTTTTCTAGGATATCAGTTACAGGATTTTTATGTCTCTTTTGTATTATATTTATATAAACTACAGGATGGTAATATCCCTACGGGCCAAAATGTAAATTCTTATAAATGCAAAATAGAGCCTTTATAATGACACGCTTGCTGCTCTCTGCAAATCTGAGCATAGCACTGGTAAGTGTAAGGCACGCAGTTAGTACAGTGTTCCATTGTAGGCTTTGTTCTTTTAAATGAGCAAATAAAATTGGATTTTAATTGACTCCTGTGGATGGTCCTGGTGTAGATATTTTTTTATGTACAGTGCTCCATTTTAGCCTTCTGGTAGTATCTGACGCCCATGCTTCCTATGCAAGTTAGGGGGTGGGTTGCATTTCTGCCTTCCCCTGCCTGCTCCTCATGAATACAGTGGTGCCAAACCCTTTTTCAAAGCAGGTCCAAGGTGTGTCTCCAAATTAAATCCATGACTTTATACAATGTGACAAGGTGTGTTTCCCGTGCTTGCTTTATATTTCATGATTTTATACATCTGTATATGCAAATGAGGGTTCAGATTTAGTTCAGGATGCAGCTAAACCCAAAAACAGATGATTTGGTACATCCCTACAAAAACCATTTCTGCCCTTCCCTGAATTTTGGAAATTAGACCTTATATGTTACAAAAAGAAAAACTTACTGACTATAGTTATTTCTGTATTGCTTAACTTTTCTATACTGTCCTGACCTTTTTTCCATTTTTATTTAGACTAAAAAGAGTTTTAGTACCCTTAACCCCGAATTTTCTTCATGAAAAATGTCCTCATATTGAAAAGAGCACAGCGTTACAGTCTTTACAGGTAATCTTTGTGCAAAAATGTATTACAATTTATTTGCATTATTATGAGGTCAAAGCAGTTTAGGGGTCAATGTAATGTTGCAAATAAATGTTCATTTATTAAGAAGAACCTATCAGCAGTATCCCACTGCAGCTTTGCCTGTATTTTTGTGGGGAAACCAACACACAACTGACTTTAATCTGACTTTAATCTCTTAAACAAGAACCTAGACTTTTCTTATATTTTTCCTAAATTCTGAAACAGTCATACTTGTTTTAATCAATAGATTTAGATGCCCCATGATTGTATATGTAGCATACAAGACAAACAAAATGCCAGCTTTTATGAATGAAAAGAACAAAGCAAAGGAACTGTATTCTGTTAACTACAATGTACATGATTATCATAAGCATGCGGCATACACTTCATCGTCACCAATACTATACACTCTTTCTACAAATATATCTTTACAATTAGCTTCTTCTGTAATCTAAAAACCATTAACTGCAAAGGTTATAACATCAGTTCCTCTATATGCACATAATCCTCTTCTACTTCTGTACATTTTTCCATGACCAAAATCCTCAGTTTTTTACATATGAATATAACTGGCCTTCAGTCCCTCCTCCATAAACGCCACATCCTTTTTCCAACTTTGCCCTGCTGATGTTCCTTCCAAGCTTTTCTTCAACTTTGCTGTTTTTTTACCAATATCCTTTTCCCCATAGGCACAAAGTTTGCCCATGTTCAGTAACCCACATTAATTTTATCACATGCCCATTAAATGCTACATATTGATTGACTGCTACAGGGGACTAGCTCTGTGACAAACATTGATCCCTTTATTATGTAATCTCATTGGTCTTTAGCACCTGTACTTTATTTTATATTGCGGCCCATTATCCAGCTGCACTTTTGCAGCTTTAAATCCCATGCCTTTACCTTGACCCCTAACACCTTCTCATTCTATGCCGCATTTATTCTACACTCTCTTCATTTAGAAAATGTGAAAAGTTACCCAGCTGTCCAGTGCTTAAAACAGATTTTCATGTAAACCAGACTCTAACAAGTAATGCCATAAAGTTTGCTACAGGTCATGTAACCCATGGTAGTGATGTGCAGGCCGGCCCAGTAGAGTAAAACCTTATTTGGCTTTATTTTTTTATTGACTTTATTTTTTACTTGTGTCGTTGATTTTAGGGAACTATGGATGTCTCCAAGCCATGCTTTATCAATTCTTACTATGACCCTGATATTACTGAAGTGGAAGAGAGTGAAGAAGAATCCTTTATTAACCCCGACACATCTACAGAATATAGCAGTGTGGTAAAGAATAATGAGGTTATCACCCTGGACAAACCATTTTTAGAGACTATTGGTACTAATAGTCATGTTGCAGAGCGAATGTTGGGCTACATGCCACAAACTGCACAAAGAAATGTTTCCAGGAGAGATTCCTACTGTAGCCCTGCACAAATGCTAAATATTCAGTTAGCTGCTTTGGATGCAGTGACTGCAAGGAATAACACTTCTACATTTAGTAATTTATTTGCTGAGAAATGTGGCACAGAGAGGGTGCCAACTGTTTCCCCAGATTCACACTCTCTTAAAAATAGCAATATTGTGGATATACAGTTCTTGAAAGCCCTTCCTAATGCTTCTTTGGAAAACAGCATAGAAAGACAATCATCTGGGAATATAATGGAAGGTAATACCTTTCCTGGGAATGAAACAACATGCTGCTTAACTACTACAGATGCTGATTATTCAGTCACAAAGACTTATTTTCCACAGGTGTTTGCAAGAGAAACATGACAGTGTGTGTTCTGTGACTGTCTGCTTTATATGCCGTGTAAAGTTCACTTAATGAATTCACACTTAGCTGGGAAGGAGATTAGAATAGAGTTAAAGGGATATTGTTATCACATCATATCCCTATATCTTCATAATACCAGTCAGTTGTACTTTGCACACAATATAAAAACTTTATATATTTTGAGAGGGAATGAATGGGGTGTGGAGAATACAATTCATCCCAATGTAAGTAGCAGCCAAAATGGCACCTTCCTAAGAAAAGAGAAGCATTACCAGTTCACATTAACTCTAAGATATTAAACAAGTTGACTTTGTGTATGTTTGAAGCAAACTCCTGGCGAGATGGCAGGTTCTCTTAAGCACTAAAGTAACTTGGATTTCTACATGTAAATAGTATGCACATATGTTTTGTGGCTATCATATCATGATATGGTCGCATAGGATTAAATAAAATACTTTAGTGTTTGAACAAACTGCATTGCGTATTCTTTCCAAAGACTCCCTAACAGGGTTTCCAAAACATGAACGTTTGATATTTGCAAAAAAAATCGAAAAACTCCAATGTAAAACTTCAACTTCATCTAAATACTTATGAGTATTATCCTCCATTGGATAACCTCATTTGAGTTTTTAAAATGTTTTACATTTTTTGAGTGTGTAGACCCAGAGATGATGAGAAAAATATGAATTCAAAGCATTAAAGTTTAGTAAAATTTTGAGTTTATTTGAATTGAAAAAAACGGAGGGGGTAATTTATCAATGTTCGAATTCAGATTTTTTCCATGATTCGCATTTTTTTGCACTACAACTACAATATTTGAATTAAGGTTCAAAAACTGAAATGTTCGATATTTATTAAATGCCAAAAATCCAACAATATGAATGTAAAACATTGACATCTAAAAGCTTGCAAGTTTATGTAGATGTCAATGGGGGTTGTTCTGGGCAAAATCAAGCCAGTTTTTTCAATTAGAAATTTTTCTCATTTTCAAGTTTTTTCGAGTTTGTAAACTCACAATGTCGAGATATTCATTTAAGTTTTTTTATTTGATTTTTTCATATTTGATTTTTTTTAAATAAGTAAGCAAACATTTGAGTTTTTTTTAAACTGCAAGTTTATTCAAAGAAGTAAAAGACTAACATTCACAAACTAGAAAACTGATCAATAAACCCATAAAATTCACAAATTTGATAAATAACAGTTTTTCTGTAATGATGCAATTAACTGTGTGTGTCCCCCCAGGAACCACATAGCATTATTTCAGGTTGGAAATAGCCATGTAAAATAAAAACCAAGGCACATTATCTCAAAATATCACTGTCTGAGATGTACTTTGTACAGTAAAGTGTCCCTTAAACCTTTCACATTTACTCCAGAATACTACACCATGACTTCTATGAGTTCTAAACAAGAATCAGTTACTGACTGCTGTTGCATATTTACTTTTATCATTTGTTTAGAAAGGTTTCTCTGTGTATTTGGCTTTATTGCTGCTTGCAGCCACTGCTCATATTGAGCATACTTTCTGCAGAGTATTGCACATTTCTTGAAGCTGAGATATTTTTTGCTGATTGATACATCTTTGATGAGAATTCAGCCAGTGCAATATTACTGGAAACAAGTGCATTTAAAGGAACTAGGAACCAAAACTGAATAGGTAACACAATGACATCTGTGGTTAAAGGGACATTTTGTATAGAAACAGAAATCTTTATGCACTTACGTGACAGATGGGCTAAACTTGGTGACATTTTTGCAATGCAGGAAGGAAGTGAAACACCTACCATGTAGGTGCAGAAACAAACAAATGTGAAATGATGGGCTGGGCTCAGCAACTTCAACTCCACAACCAACACTCAAGGCATTGTGCCCTCCCCATATGTCTGTATCTAAACATGCTCCAAAATGCACAATACAAATAAATATAAAAAAAGCATTTATTTGCATTATCTGTGCTTCAGATACTTAGTTACACATTAGAAGAAATTGTCAATCATTTAATCAGAAAACATATGCATAACATGAAGCCAACCAACAAAACAGCAATCTGCTAGAAAAGGGTTTGCCTGGGTGCATGCAAACTGCTGTAAACCCATTGAATTTCAGACCTTTCACAGATTATCATAGTTTTAAAAAATTGATAAATAGCTACTACCCCTTTTCTTCATTCCTAAGATTATCCCTAATCTTAAAGGGATTGTGTCATGATTTTTAAGGTGAATTTTGAATTTCTAAATTACACTGTTTACATAGCAAATAATTCACTCTACCATTTCAAATTTATTCTTGAACCAACAAATGTATTTTTTTCAGTTGTAATATTGGTGTGTAGGCAGCCATCTCAGTGCATTGTGCCCGAGTCTGAGCTTTCAGAAAGAGCCAGCGCTACACATTAGAACTGCTTTCAGGTAACCTATTGTTTCTCCTACTCCCATGTAACTGGAGGAGTCCCAAGCTGGACTTGAATTTCTTACTATTGAGTGCTATTCTGATATCTACTGGGAGCCACTATCTTGCTACCTTCCAGTGTCGGACTGGCTCACCAGGATACCAGGAAAACTCCCGGTGGGCCCAGATGTCAGTGGGCCCTCCTGCTCCTAACCATTTGGCCTGCTTCATGGTTATTTGCTATTTCTGAATGGGCACAAAGAGAAAGAGGAAGGATAGATGCTAGCATGTAATTTAAAAGAATAGAAGAATAAAGATGTTGTGAGGAAAGGAGGAAAAATATTTTGGAGAGTGGGCCTATGGTCTAAGGTTTTCTGGTGGACCCCTGGGGTTCCAGTCCAACACTACCAACAACTGCTACCTTCCCATTGTTCTACTGATCAGCTGCTGGGGCGGAAGGGGGATATTATCACTCCAACTTGCAGTAAAGTGTGACTGAAGTTTATCAGAGCACAGGTCACTTGGCTGTGGCACCCTGGGAAATGAATATGGCTAGCTCCAAGAGAAATTTTAAAAATAAAAATAAAAAAATCTGTTTGCATATTAAAAAAACGGATTTCAATGCAGGATTCTGTTGGAGAAGCTCTATTAACTATTTTGATACTCATCAAAATATTAATGTACATTAAAAGTTACCTATTGCTCATGTTGTTTGCTGAAAGGGCTGCTTTTGTAATAATTGTTACTTGAAGTTCCTAAACCTGACTGTTTTGCCAACCTGACTGTCCCTTCTCAGCCTGTCAGTTATAGCTTCTAATGCTAACGGCCTCCTGCTGAACAAATATGGCAGCCCCTCATAGGGAACACGGGGGATTAGATAATCTAAAAGCATCAGGCAAATTCTTTTATGGCAAAATATTAAAGCTTATGCAAAGACAATCTTATGATGGAGTCTCAAGGCAATTCATTGTGCCCTGGGTTTTGTCAAATATTATAGATAAAGATTAACTACATATTTAATAAATGAAGTAATCATTTAGTATGCTATAGAATGCCCCATTATAGAGGCACCCAAAACGCTATTGCTCTCTGCAAGTACAATTTTATTGTTGCTTTTTTATTACTTATCTCTATGTTCAGGCCTTCTCCTATTGGTCTTCTAGTCCCTTATTCAAACCACTGCCTGTTAGCTAGGGTAAAATGGTCCAAACTAGAGAGCTACTTAATAAAAAGTAATTTACAAAATTAACTCAAAATTGAATTTTTCCTAATTAAGATGCATTTTATTCCAATATAGATTCATCACATATGTTCACTGGTTTTGAAGTTATACATATGTGTAATTGCTGTCTCTTGCTATTCTCTGCCCAGGTGGCTCTGAATTTTAAAACAACTGACTAACAGACCTGCCTTTGCTGGAGGAAATTTCACTTCTGCAACACTGTTTAAAAGCCATAGGTGAAGAGAAAGAGATAAGCAAATATTGCTTTCAGTAGAAATTACATATCTTCATCAATAAAATCAGTGAAATTTTGAAATAAATGTATATTGGAACTTACATAATTACATTTTATTTCATTAGTCAAAATGTTATTCTTGGGTTGACAACCCCTTTAACTTCATTGTGAACAGCACATTAAATTAGTTTTCTCAGATCACTGCCACCCCCATTTTTGACATAATCGAATGTAGAAAATGTGCATAAATGCTATCTGGACTTCCTGGATTGCTAAAGCGCAGTCTGCCTATCATAAAGTAGGCATTTGTCTCAGCCCTGCGTGTAGCTTATCTTTACACCGCTTGTCTGTTTACTACAGAGGAACTACTAATGTTGGAGTTAAAACTGTATTTTCTCAATATTCTTAATTGCATGGCCATTTCCTTTGTATCTTGTTCCAAGATTTCCTCCATTGTGAGAATTTTCACCATCAGCAATAGAGATTTGCTTATTTTTTATTCTCCTTTTCTTTTGGTTCTGAGAATTTTAAAGCTGATTCCTTGCCCAGAACCTTTGTTTCTAAATAATTGGATACTTATGCAATGACCAATAAAAACTCCCCCAGAACACATTGTTGCTTCTGTTTCCTTGTTTTTCTTTTTGTTTTTTGGTGTCCCTGAAGTGTTATGTTTCCTGGTAGTGTTATCCTGGGATCCCTTAGAGCCTGGAATTGACCCATTTGTCCAATATTGGTAACCACCTTTTTTTGGGGTCCTATATGTAAATTGTTGGACATCAAAAAGAACCAGTCTTCTACCTATCACACTTGGAGTAATGGACTCAATGAAACAACATATCATTCTTATAAACTATTTCTATATTTTTCTCACAGAACCAGAGCAAGCTCCTTCCCTGGAATGAGTTTTCCTCTTACGACTCTTTTTTTGTGTTTATGACTTCCATCCTTTTGCCCTCCCTCCTATTTTCATAAAGGCTGCAAATTGTACAGACAGTTATATGAGATCATTTAAACCACAGCTCTAATACAGAATATATAACTATGTCAGTAAGAGCAGCAAAGCACACCGTTTATTTAATATTGTATTCTGCAAATGTTACACCAGATATTGAAACCCAATATCCACAAAGTCTACTTTAAATAAGTCATTCTATGGATTTACTTTTCTCCTGTAGTAATAACACTGTGCCTAATTAATTGTAACTAAATTAGCATAAATCCATGCCGGTAGTAAAACAATGCTTAAAGGGGTTTTTCTTAGTAGCTTTTAGTATGACATAAACATTTGTATTCTGAGACAATTTGTTACGGAATTTCATTTGTTATTGTTTTTCAGTTATTTCATTTTTTCTTCAATAGCACTTCAGTTTGTTGTTTTAGCAGATATCTGGTTGCTAGGGTCTTGTTTAACTTAGTAACCAGGCAGTGGATAGAATGAGAGACTGGAATATGAATACGAGAGGAACTGAATATAAATATGAGGAATAAACAGTAACAATAATTTGTAGCCTCACAGAGCAAAGGTTTTTGGCTGCTGGGGTCAGTGACCTCCATTTCAAAGCTGAAAAGATGTAAAAGAGTAAGGCAAATATTTCAAAAACTATGACAAATAAATAATGAAACTAGATGCAGATCTGCTAAAAATAGGACATTCTATAGCATACTAGTTAATTTAAAAGTGAACCACCCCTTATGGTATGGTAATCTACAACATCCTGCTCTCCCAAATAATAAAAACCATACCAATATATATGTATAAATAAATATATATGATAATTAGTTAATTTGCATTCACCCTTTTTAACCAATGGGTACAATTGCAGAACACAGCTGGTAAAAGCATTTCATGAGCACCGATTCAGATATATGCACACTTTAAGGATCAAAACTACTTGCCCTTTTTCCCATGCCCCCCTCCCACTCTGCAGTGCTGCTATTTCTCATTAGGCTGCAGGCATAACCTTGGTGCCATCTGTTCCAACCAGCCAGATAATAGAAGATTCAGCTTAGAAACCACTCCCATTTTGGATATTAAACCAATCGCATTACAATCAGACCTAGAGGGCGGGAGTTTCAAGATTAGAATCTCCTTCCATTTAGTTGGAAAAAGGCAGGCAGGGTGCCAGTGAGCAAACAGTGTTATGGTCCCTGCCTACAGCCTTATATTGCATCCTGATCGCATTATTGGTTTGTAAAAACACAGTGAGTTGGTGACACAGTAGTGTAACACATGTACTGTATATCCTATGGTGGGGGACAATATATAATACACAGGGTTAGGGAGAAAGGTTACATTTTGGGGGAGAGGGGAGGAAGGCAAAAAAGGGGTGTCATATAATGTAAATAACTTAATAAAGTTATTTGTCAATGCAGATACAACTGGAAGCAGTATCTATCCCTTGCTACCCTGCTGGTTCTGACTACTGACACAATATAGCAGTCATCCTCATGCTTCTTCACAATTTTGTTTATCAGTGGGTTTCAGTTACATTGTTCAAAAGTCAGAATTGCCAAGGCAGAGAATAGAAAGGGGAAAAAAGATACTACTTTCAATATTAATTATATTTATAAATTAAACATGGAAATTCTGTAATTACTGCATAGTGGGAAGGTACTTAGAATTTCTTCCTTTAGGCAAAATATTAAGTTTGGGTTTACTTTGATTAGAGTACGGAGGGAAGAAAATAAGGTGAGGTTATCAGAAGAATAAATGGGAGAAAAGGAGAGAGGGAAAAAACAGCAGAAGGAGGAGACAGTTAAAAATTAAATGCAGACAGGTATAAATAGCGAAACATATCCAAATTTTCTAAAGAGTAGAGAGCAGACACCTTGAAGTAAAAGAGAGAAGCAAAACAAGCCAAATACATAACCGGGGGAATAAAAGTGATATTTTGGTGAGTTGCCACCTGACACACAGAGCAGCAGGCTAGTCTCAGCAGTACATAGGCATGCCCCTGCAATGTATAGCGAGTGAGATGGTTTCCTCTCAGTGACGATGCAGCAGAAGGAGAACTAATGAAGTCACTAACGGAATCATTCACACAGGCGAGTATGTCCCCAGGCACTGAGAGGAGGAGGAGGAGGGATTGCACATGTGCGCATTCTGCTGCTGCCACACAACTACACATGGCTCTGGGTTTGTCAGAGCACATACAGCACTCAGCCTGACTGCTACATGGTTACACCGGCCATGCTTACATCTAGGGAGCCAGTCTGTTCCGGTCCTGACAGATGTTCTGGATACAGCGGATGGGCTACTCAATGCTACTGATCAGGGTGAGTAATCTATCTATATATCAATATCTCATCTCTCTCATAATGATCTATATTTGTGTCTATCAACTCTCTGCCTATCTTTCAAAATCTATCTGTCTATCATCATCTCTTTATACAGCTATCTGTCTATAATCTGTCTCTCAATATGCCTGCCTACCTCTATATCTTAGCTTTGTATTGAGTAGAACTAAGAATTCTTGTTGGTACATAAAATATATAATAAAAATCGGCTAGTACTCCTCAGTCTGTAAAAAAAAATATATATATATATATTTATATGTTTTTTAATTCTTTCCTGCCCTTCTAATCTTTGTTGCCTATTAAATATTAGCTTTTACACATACCCTAAAAGTAAATTTGGGAGGTAAAGCTTTTCCGAGGTCACGCTGTTGGATCAGTCGCAACGTTAGTTAATAAAATTAACAAAAGTATTTACAAAAAGTTGATGCTGAAAAATCAAACACTTTTTGTGAAATGTGTCTGTTTTTCCACGTTTTAACCATTCATGGCCAGGTTTTAGGCAGAGTGCCTTTTGTAATTGGTTAATATGCAAATGACAGTATATTGTGTAATCATTAGTTGGTTTTCCCATTGAGATTGGAGATATTTGCCTTGAATTTTTTACTAACCACAACTCCCCAAATGACACCATTGTTTCAGATATTGGGTCACATTAGAAATGCCTACAAGCTGCAGATTTGCTAAAGGCCCCTCAATACTATTTCTGAGGCTCTTTATAAAATTCTTCATAGGCGGAGGGTGACTTTTTTATTTGGGTAAAGAGTGGCCATACATAGACTGACCTAAAGCTAATGTGAGACTTAGTGGATTCACTGCGTAAATTCACTAACTCTTATGGTTCCCACTGACTTCCAGGGATACTGTGCAAAAGTGCAGGCAGAAGTGTTTTTTTCATCCTAAAATGCTTAGGACTAGTGATGAGTGAATCTGTCTCGTTTCACTTTGCCATAAAATTCGGCAAACAGCAAGAAAATTCGGTAAACAGTGAAATATTTGCAAAATGCATTTGTCAGGTGATTTTTTTGTCGCCCGTGTATTTTTTGTCACCCGCATCTATTTTTTGTTGCCGCAACTATTTTTTTGACGCCTACACTTTTTTTGCCAGGACGGCGCCAAATATTGACGTGACTGCGCCCAATTTGACGCGCAACAAAAAAATTACGCGCAAATTTTCACATAAGTTTTGCTAAACAATTCGCCAAATTATGCGGAAATTCACTGCGAATCCATGCCTGGTGAAAAAATTCGCTTGTCACTACTTAGGACGTAAAAGTATTTATACATGCAGCTTAAATGTGTTTTAGTTAGTTTTATAGCATATATATATATATAGCATTTATATTGTAAATCTTAGGGGCACATTTACTAAGACACGAATCTGAACCGAATTGGAAAAATTCCGATTTGAAAACGAACATTTTGCGACTTTTTCGTATTTTTTGCGATTTTTTCGGCGTCTTTACGACTTTTTCATTACCAATACGATTTGCACGAAAAAACGCAAGTTTTTCATAGCCATTCCGAAAGTTGCGCATAATCTGCCGATTTCTTTGTAGCGTTAAAACTTAAAAGGTGCGACGTTTCGCGCAAGTTTTAACGCTACGAAAAAAGCGCAACTTTTTGCACAAGTTTTAACGCTACGAAAAATCGCCAGATTTTGCGCAACTTTCGGAATGGCTACGAAAAACTCGCGTTTTTTCGCACAAATCGTATTAGTAACGAAAAAGTCGCGACATTTTTCTGAAAAAATCGCAAAATACCGATCATTACGAAAAAAACGCAATCGGACGCATTTGGCCCGTTCGTGGCTTAGTAAATGTGCCCCTTAGTCTAGACCTGGTCATTACCCATGTTTTTCTCACATTTCAGGATCACTGGTGAAAGAAGAGTATATTCTCCATTTTTATCATCAAAATGATCTGCTGATGGAGAGGGGGCTTCAAATAAAATGGATTATCTTTAATGTGACAGTTCTGTGGCTTCTGATGAAAACAGGTCCAGGTTGGTGCAAATGCCATTAGCTGATTTAAGAACAGAGGCACATAGTGAAATTAAAAGAACAATGAAATATACAGAAGAGCACACTATAATCGAGATAAACAGTAAATGCTCTCCATTCACTTGTTAATTGTAGTGTGCAACAAATATAATTTGTATATAGCTGTCCAATCTACTTCAACACACAAACACATCTCACAAGCTGCAGATTCATTAGAAAAGGGACCTGTGTCATACTAAATAATTCAGATACACAAAGTACCATAATTGCAATTAGTATAATATTTTAATGAGGACCAATTTCTAATTGATAATTAATATTATGTACATGAAAAAAATATGCAAAATACATAAATAATGCTTTTTTTTTACCATTTTCCACTGGATGGTAATAATACTAATAGTAACTAATTGGAAGTGCCAGCCTGATATTCTATCCTTTATAGCAGTGATCCCCAAACCAGGGGTTCATGAGCAACATGTTGCTCCCCAAACCCCTTGGATTGTTGCTCCCAGTGGCCTCAAAGCAGTTGCTTATTTTTGTATTCCTGACTTGGAGGCAAGTTTTGGTTGCATAAAAACCAGATGTACTGCTAACCAGAACTTCACGTAGGCTGCCAGTCCACATAGGGTTTACCAAATAGCCAATCACAGCCCTTATTTGGTGCCCTCATGAACATTTTTCATGCTTGTGTTGCTTCCCAACTTTTTTTACATTTGAGTGTGGCTCACAGGTAAAAAAAGATTGGGGATCCCTGCTTTATAGTGAGAACAAACTTAAAATGGAGAAAGCAAAGCACTGGCTTTTAAACAAAGTGTATATAATTGCATATTTACCCTTAACCAAATCTGTTTTTCTAGTGTTGAGTAATTTGGGAATAGTAACTGCCAGTCCTGGGGTTCTCCTGCCTCTGACCTCCTCAGTCAATATTAGCTGCTCTCTCTCATGGATTGCTGGAAGTCTCAAGATTAAGAAAAAAAACAGCACCCACGATTTCTTCATAAGGCAGCTTTTCAACACCAACACAATCACCGTACATGACAGGGACCTGTCTCCTCGGAAGGCAACATATATGTGTCTTGCCGATAAAAAAATTGTGAATGGAATATACGTGGAGGCTGGAAGTAAGTATATTTGATACAATAAAAACTGTACCTTAGTATATTCATGAACACTGCTTTACTTGGCTCCATAAATATTGTTCCCTGTGATATTTTTATCTCAAAACACAATGGCATCTTGCAGCAGCCCCTCTGGCATTTGTCAGAATACACAGATAGCCAGTCCGGGCCTGCATGGAAGAGAGGATTAGGCACCCAAGGGCTGACTCCCTAATGTTACCTCCCTAGACACGGACCCTTGGGTGCCTATAGATGAATATGGCCATGGGTCAATGGTCTGAACACTTTTGACAAAGCACTTTGTATAGCTTCAGAGACAATGATGCCAAGTAAGATAATAATAAATAATATTTATAATATATTATATATATATAATAATCAAATAGTATATATATAATAATCATATAGTAAGAGGACAACATGGAAGTTGCTGCGTAGGATCTTACACTTTTTGTTTGCTGTGTCTTTTATATACAGGATCTCCAGATCGACCAAAAATTGTGAACTGTGAGCAGGAAGGTGCATTAGGAAGGATTTACTGCATATGGAAAGAAGGAAGGGAGACTTTCATCCAGACCAGTTACACGCTGCAGTTGAGTACCATTATTCACACAAATAACAATGAAATGGCAATTGTGCACATACATTTGGACATTATTTGGACATTTTTTTCATATATATTTCAAAAAATCTTGGAATTAAATAACACACATACACATATATATATTTATATTTGTATGCCTTTATATAATGTTTTTTTAATGTTAGCTTTACTTCCTGATTAATAATTGCTTGCTGCTATAATGTACATAGGGACATCTGCATTGAAAATGACAAGCTTAATACCATAGGTCGCTAGAAATGTGACTGAATTAGCAGCAAATAGTGTTCATGTCTCATTTTAGCTGTGTTTCATTAGAGAGAAGCTGCTATAAATGCTTTATCTGCTCTTTGTTCATATGTATCCAACTTTTAGTGAGTAGGCCTAAAACTGGTGACTATTGACCTCACTTTTTTTTTTTTTAGATCAGCTCATGAGATATTTATATAAACATTAGCAAAGCAACAACAACAGTATACACTAGACAGTTCATTTATGACTGCAACCTCAGTTGCTATCATGCAAAAATCGAAGCAGTTGTTGCACATATTGACCTGGCCCCATTTTTCCATTCTGGTACTTGTGCTAAACACATCAGGCCCAGTCGCACCAAGCACAACTCCCCTCACAGCTGCAATAATGCTAGAATTTAGGAGTTATAGTTTAAAAACATGATGAATTGCGTCATGCACAATTTGCACACTGCAAAAGTGAGCCCTTATGTGTGATCCTGCTTTTAAATTACACAAAGCTCACACTATATACAAAGTTTGTTCCTGCTCTGGTAAACTCAATGTTTAAACACACAAAATATATTTTTAAAACCAATACTAAAAGAAAACCCCAAACTTTCTTTCTAGGTTATGGCAGCGGAGTAGTGAACTTAATGTCACTGTTGACAGCATGAGGCTTGGTGGTGAATATATTGCTGTGATTACAGCATCCAATGGACTTGGAAGTAACTCTTCGCGGCCTTATGCATTTACCTACTTTGATGCAGGTACGCAAAAGACAAAAGGAGGAAGAGAAACATTTGTAGCCATTTAACATATATTTACATAGAAAGATTGTTAGCTTGATTTGCTTAAATGGCCAGTGTACTTTTATTTATTATTCTGTACAGGACCATATACATTTTTTACTTTGGGTTTTGTTTCATAAAAGTGTTGGGTAATATAATAAAAGGCATTAAGTTTTCCCAGGAGCAGTAACCTATAGCTACCAATCAGCAGGTAGCATTTACTGGTCACCTGTTTAAAAGCAAACATGTTATTTGTTGCTATAATTTACTGCAGATGGGCAAACTTACTTGGGGTCATTTATAAAGTTTGTTCAATGCATATTTTTTCACGAATGGTTGTTTTGTGCATGTTTTCCCCTAAACGCTTACATTTTGCACTGCTGTGCATGCCTTTTCTTTTTTGTCAATTGCAGTGAAATGCAAATTGCGCACAAAAATTGACAAATAAGATTGCGGTTTGCATCAGAATGCCCTCTGTGCATGTATATTGTGTGTGAATATAGCGCCAATTTCCCTTTGCTAATATAAATTTGCAATTTACTAAATCAGTTCAGCGAATATCTTTTCAGCCACCTAAGTTGTGGCCTAACATGGATTCAGAGTGTGCACATAAATATTTGCAATTTGCAAATATGCCATATATAAAAAGCTTTTAAGGACATTCGCACTGCGAATAAAAATTATGTTTGCACATTAAATGCACCAATTTCGTCCAGCTTTATAAATATAATCACGGGCAGAGCTTATATGTTCACTGTCCGAATAACACATACACAGACACATACAAACACACATATCTTTAAGGAGCAATTTAGTCAGTTTGACTGGATTGCTAAAATAGAGCTATAAAAACAAAAGCGATACAATTGCGTTTCTCGGCTTCTGGTCATCTTGTGGTTTGAAACAGGAACAAGGCATTAGAACATGCAGTATGGTTAGAATTGTTATTGTTTCCTGTGCTATATTACACCTGTATTATGAATTTCATTGTTTCATTGTGAAACACACTATAAGTATTTCATTACTGAAGAAACTAGTAAAGCTTCTTATACCCCTTAACCACATTATAGGAAACAAGATTGATGAAAGTGTATAAATTTTCCTTTATGTACCAGGAAATGTGCCAGGTTGCTTTTCAGTTCATTGTCTCTGTATAAACGAAATGGATAATAAGAACCTGCCCAGCAGTACCTTGTATGGGTAATAAGGATATGGGGATTCCTAGGTGCACTGTACCCTCATTTTAGCCCTAGATTATCTACATATCCAGATGACATCCCTCAAAAACAAATGCAGAAGGTCCATATGAACAAGCTTGGCCACCTGATATGTAGGGTCAACTGGAAGATGACACTGGTTGCTTCAGTGCACACTGAAGCAGATACTTATGAGTACTGAGCTTTAAAAATGTATGTCAGAAAAGAATACTTTCCCCATGTTGCAAGCGTCTCTATTACTGAATTATTAATAGCTATGGACTCTCAGCCCTACTTCCTGTAAGGTGCTAGTACAGCCACTGCTTGTTTCGCAAGGGTGTGTGCTTTTTCTTGTAATTCTCTTTTTGCACTTGCCTCAAACCATTAGAAGCCACTAGACAAGTTCTGGGCACCTGCAAACTGCACATACTTGCCCACAATTCAACAGAAGCAGCAGGAAATATACAATCTTGTTGGTTGCTAGACATGGTGCAAATGTTATGCCTTTCATTACATTAACCTAAATTGGCTGTTTAGATCTTCTGGCTAATTACACTGCTGGGATATCATAAAATTTTTATCAAAAAGCCTCAGGCCCGTATTTATATATAGACCTAGGGCAGCAGCTTTAGGTGGTAGCCATAGGGTGCCTATATAATAAGTACATTTTTTGTAAGAAATAAAAAGAAATAGGGGGTGAGGGGTACCATGTGCATTGTGATATCATGCTGAATCGGAAATGATGTTACAAGCACCCGTGCGCATGCATGGTTCAGTAGGTCCAGTGCCTAGAGTGATGTCGAAATAAGCACAGGTATGGGACCTATTATCCAGAATGCTCAGGACCTGGGGATTCCCAGATAAGGGAGAGATTAGTCACTGTGATTTTTAAAAAACGAGTTCCAGCAACAAGTCGCTCATTTTGTCTCTACATAGACAAGAATATAAATCGCCAGCATCTAAACCAGCGATCCTACTTTAAATCGCTTATCACTCCAAATCGATATGAGACCCTTTTTCGAGCGATTTTACAAAGAAAGCATTGTCATTAAAAACAACTGGAATCGCTGAACGTCATAGGCGGAGGGCCTATAGCTAATGTGAGACTTAGTGGATTCGCTGCTGGTGTAAAAAATTAACCTCCCAACTACCTCTTGCCGTTCCCACTGACTCCCAGGGATACTGTACAAAAGTGCGGGTGGGGGTGCTTTTTTTTACCCTAAAATGTTTAGGATGTAAAAGTATTCATACGTGCACTTCTGTTAGGGGATCTGCAAACATTTGTGTTTGTGATCAGTTAGCTTCAAGGGGTAGTTCGCATTCAAATTCACTTTTATTTTTAATGGTTTTTCAGTTATTTAGCTTTTTGTTCAGCAGCTCTCCATTTGGTATTTCAGCAGCTATCTGGTTGCTAGGGTCTTATTTACCCTAGCAACCAGGTAGTGGTTTAAACAAGAGATGGAAATATGAATAGTTAAGGGGCCTACTTGGAAAAATAAGTAATACAAAATTATAATAATAATAAAATTGTAGCCTCACAGAGCAATATTTTTTGGCCCCCATTTGAAATCTGGAAAGAGGCAGAACAGAGGCAAATTATTCAAAAAAATTAATTAGGAAGACCAATTGCAAAGTTGCTAGGAATAGGTAATTCTATAACATACTAAAGGTTAACTTAAAAGTAAACCACCGCTTTAGATGTGTTTATGTTAGTTTTATAGCAAGAAAGGCAGTGGGTACTGACTCCCCATTATATGCAGTGAGACGCAGTCCGCATTTACAAAACCAGCACATTATATACAGTGAAATACAGTGGGTACTGATG
Organism: Xenopus tropicalis; assembly: GCF_000004195.4. Taxonomy (NCBI): domain Eukaryota; kingdom Metazoa; phylum Chordata; class Amphibia; order Anura; family Pipidae; genus Xenopus; species Xenopus tropicalis. The sequence continues at coordinate 83,615,371 of NC_030680.2, read as the reverse complement.
CCAGATATTCAGGCCCTGGCACTATAACACTGGCACTGATACATAGTACCTGCGTATAGTGCCTGCGTATAGTACCTGCGTATAGTACCTGCGTATAGTACCTGGGTATAGTACCTGTGTATAGTACCTGTGTATAATACCTGTGTATAGTACCTGCGTATAGTACCTGCGTATAGTACCTGCGTATAGTACCTGCGTATAGTACCTGCGTATAGTGCCTGCGTATAGTGCCTGCGTATAGTGCCTGCGTATAGTGCCTGCGTATAGTACCTGCGTATAGTACCTGCGTATAGTACCTGCGTATAGTACCTGCGTATAATACCTGCGTATAATGCCTGCGTATAGTACCTGCGTATAGTACCTGCGTATAGTACCTGTGTATAGTACCTGTGGGATGAAAACTGCAGCAAAAGTTGAGAGTTGGTTCTTAGGTAAAGTTACAGCTGCAGATTCTTCTTTTCAGTCTTGCAAGTTTGCAAAATCTCCCGATCCCTGTGTGCATCTGTGCTCTGATTGGTCAATTTTACTGTCTGGCAAGAAAGCTGTGCTCTGATTGGACAATCCACAAGAAGAAAGATCCAATCGGAGCACAGCAAAATGGGCTTGCAGAAACAGATTTCCAGGACAGTGCAGAAACGGAGTAAGATTTTTTTTTGTTTTTGTTTTTTTTTTAATGTGCCAAGCAGGTTTGGGGAGGCTTAGCCTACCCTAGCCTTATGGAAATCCGCCTATGCTGAACGTAAAACCCAATGAATGTAATTTCTAATTGTGGGTAGAGAATATGACACCTGGATTTGTGGGAAATAGGATCACTCTGATGTTGAAATCTCTAGTAATCACTTGTTAGGATAAGACAACTCGCTTTTTAAAAATTGCAGCAACTAAATCTCCCTGTGGGACATTAGCCTTAGTCTATTAAAATTAAACCCAATAGGACTGTTTCCCTCCAATTATCTTAGTACAAGGTACTGTTTTATTATAACAAAGATATATTTATATATATATATATATCTGCCTAATTTGCTGTCATTGCCTTCATGAGGTGACTCTAATCCTCCATGGTATCTGTAGTCACTAAAGCATACCTCCCAACATTTGAAAAGTAGAAGGAGGGAGAAATATATAGAATTTTTTCTAGACCACACCCACTTTGTGGCCACGCCACCCCCCCCCAAAAAAAAACCAGGCCCATTTTACAAAACCACACCTGAAAAGCAGAACACGCACGGTGACCCCAATCATATTATGACATATTGTGGCCCTAAGATTTCATATGCATGTGGCATCTGTATATCATGACAGACTCATGACAGACATTGGTAGCCAGGGCCCACAGCTTCTGCACCGTGAATGGCTAAATGTTAGAACTGAACTGAGCGGCGCAGAAGCTGCGGTGCTAGCCAGAGACTGAGTGTGACGTCATGGGAGCAGAGAACTTTAGACTGTCCGGAACTGCAGGACAGGGTGGCGGAATCGGGACTGTCCCGCGTAAAGTGGGGCAGTTGGGAGGTGTGAAAAGAAAACATGCCTCCGCCTAGTTTAGGTTGCCCACCCACAGTGCTACTTCATGCAGGCTAATCTGCATCTAAAATTCTACCTAAACAAAAAAGTGGTGTGGTAGCCAAAGAGCCAAAGCAACTTTTAACATAATCACATTTATTTTTCCCTGTCAGATTTTTGTGTGATTTCCATTGGAACTGAATCTGTGGGTATACACAACCACAGGCTTCCCCTCCTCCTTTATATTATGCTTGTGTTCCTGTTGTATTTCTTTTGGCTCAATGCGCCTTTCTTGTTATTTTACTGGTGCAAGGGACAGATAAAATCTTGTTGCTGAAACGATGTTAGTTGCCATTCTGTCCCATACATGTTATTTCAGTACGTATATAATTGTTCGCCGGATTTCACACTTCAGTTAGTGTTTTCCACTTAAAAAGTACCAGCATTGGTGCGACCATGCATTTCCTATTCAGTTAAATAGGCGGTTGCTGCTGCAAATCATGTTTATCAACACTAAGGAAAAAAGTTGCAAAACAGCAGGCTTGTTTGAAACATGGGTTCTCAATAAACATGATTTGCAGCAGGAGGTAACTGGGGTTGATTATGAGCACTACACATTAACTGACTTAAAATAAGCTGCGTGACATTAGTGTTATGTTGCATTGAAGGTTTTGGGTGAAGACACACAGAGTTACTAGTAGCAGCTATTTGTCACAACTACTAAAATAGACAATGCTGATCATTTGCTGATAATTGTCTATAATTGTCTATAGGGTTTAGCAGGGGTAATTCTTAATATTGTCTATGGCAGTGTACTGGCACTTACTGGCATTTAGTAGCCGTGACAAGTAGCTGCCACTTAGTAGCTGCATGTGTCTTCACCCATAACCAATCTGTGCTACATAAGCTGTTGTTGATCTAGCAGCCAGATCTAGATGGCCATACATGTAGCAATGTTGATCTTTTTTGTGATCATCAGTCAATTGACGAGACGACCAATATCCGCAGCTTTGGCGCCTCATTGATCCGCCATACACGCACTGAATATTGTATGAAACAAGGTTTTGTACGATATCATCGGTGTGTGTATGGCCAGCTTTACAGTACAACAGCTACAATAACAGCTCAGAACTGCAGCCTGAACATGGCTGGTATAAAGAATTAACCTTATTTTTTTAATGGAACATTTACTTAAAGCTCAGCATAAAGACATGTAACCTGAACTATAATGTTCTGTTTGAAAAAAAAACAATTAAACAAGTGTTACTTTTTCTTTTAATATACAGTTGCTTTTAAAGGAACAGTAACACCAAAAAATGAAAGTGTATAAAAGTAACTAAAATATAATGTGCTGCTGCCCTGCACTGGTAAAAGTTGTGTGTTTACTTCAGAAAGTCTACTATAATTTATATAAATAAGTTGCTATGTAGCCATGGAGGCAGCCATTCAAAGGAGAAAAGGCACAGGCACATAGCAGATAACAGATAAAACACTATTGTATTCTACAGAGCTTATCAGTTATCTGCTATGTAACCTGTGCCTTTTCTCCTTTTTTCCAGCTTGAATGGCTGCCCCCATGGCTACACAGCAGCTTATTATATAAATTATAGTAGTGTTACTGTAGCAAACACCCCAGTTTTACCAGTGCAGGGCAACAGTGCATTATATTTTTATTACTTTAAAGCTCTTTCATTTTTTTGGTGTTACTGTTCCTTTAAGATCCTTAAAGGACAAGGAAAGGCTAAGTCACTTGGGGGTGCCAAAATGTTAAGCACCCCCAAGTGACTTTAATCGCTTACCTGGTGCCCCTGTTAGGAGAAAACAGCACCAGCCTGGGGTACCTGGAGCGCAGCGCTTCCTCCTTCCTGCTTCGTTTTGGAAGGACTAAACGATAGGCGCTTGCGCAGTAGAGTGAAAAGCCGACTTCTCTATGTGCGCACGAGCGAAGACAGAGGGAGGAAGCGCTGCAGCTACCCCGGGCTGGTGCTGTTCTCTCCTAACAGGGGCACCAGACGGGGGAAAAGTTGGCGATTTAAATCACTTGGGGGTGCCTAACATTTTGGCACCCCTAACTGACTTTGCCTTTTCTTCTCCTTTAAAGGAATAGTTCTGTGTAAAATTGAAACTGGGTAAAATAAACAGCCTGTGCAAAATAAAACGTATTTCTAATATAGGCAAAAATGTAATCTATAAAGGCTGGAATGAGCAGTTGTCTAACATAATAGCCAGAACACTACTTCCTTCTTTCAGCTCTCTAACCTCTTAGTTAGTCAGTGACTTTAGGTGGGTGAGGGCCACATGGGACATAACTGGTCAGTTATTTTTGTAAACAGAAAAGAAAAGCAAAAACTGAGCAGTTATGTCCCATATGGCCCCCCACAAGTCACCAGTTGGTTACTGACTGCTAACAGCTTAGAGAACCTTAAAGGAGGAAGTAGTGTTCTGGCTATCATGTTATCTGCTCACTCCAGCCTTTATAAATTTCATTTTTGGCTAACCAGCTATATTGAAAACATTTTTTATTTTACCCAGTTTCATTTTTACACTAAACTGTTCCTTTAACAAACTTACAGTATTGTATAAGTATTTACCCGCTTGTTTTATTATGCATTTTGTTGTATTACACCTTGAAAATGAAATTAATTTAACTGGGATTTTTCCCATTTTACAACTCATACCAAAAACACTGAAGGTGCAAATCATATATCATATACATTAATCAATTTTACAAAAAATATTTGTTGGGTGCATAAGTATCCACTCTTACCCCATGTCAATATTTTGGTAGAACTTTGGCATAATTACATTCCAACTTTAAACACTGCTCAGGAGTAATTTAGGCCCATTCTTCTAGACAGATTTTCTTTTTATGCGCAGTATAGTCGATTGACACTTGTACACCTTATATTCAAATTGTTCCCAGTTTATCAACTGGCTTTTTCTGTGCAGTTAAAGGACATTTACCTTTTTGTTCTCGAGCCACTGCAATGCTGCTTTGGCCCTGTGCTTGGGATCAGTGGGCTCATTTATAAACACTGGGCAAATTTAACCCTGGGCAGTTACCTATAGCAACCAATCAGTGATTAGCTTTTTCGGGCCAGCTGCAAGTAGAACAATACAATCAAACATCTGATTGATTGCTATGGGTAACGGCCCAGGAGCAAATTTGCCCAGTGTTTATAAATGACCCGCAGTATCATGTTGGGACTGGGTAGAGGTACAGAATGCAGACTCATGCAGCTATGGAGACATTATAATTCTGCAGATAACCTAGCCATCTTTCACTGAGACAGTGCAATAACACATGCAAAACCTGGTAGTTGGCTCCTACCAGGAGACAATTAAATAAAAACACTGCATGGTTGCTGGGGGCAGGCAGTGGAGTATAGCCAACATAGTGAATTTGTATTATGGTGCAGTCAAATGCATGTGGACATAAGCTGCTACTGTTACTTCAGTAAACAACATTGCACATACCTGTAGCCTTGGTGGATTGCTGGGAGATACTTTAAGAGGCCTTTATGTAGCCTGGATCAAACCTGAAACCACAAAAATATGACAAGTATGTGACAATGATCTTGTACACAGCACACCACACAAAAGAATGCCTACTGAGAAAGTAATTAGTGAGGCTACAGTAAGTGGGCTCCCAGGTCAGATATGTAAGGTTCTGAGACAGATTGCAGCAGCCAACATCTAAGAATTTTCTTTTGCCCTTCTCAGTGATTCCGCACCCACCAAACAAGACAATCGTGTGTGACACCATTTCAAGCAACTGCATTGTAACCTTGCAAGACTCTCAAAATTCATCCCACTTCCAAATAAGATATCGGCCTGCTGATGGCACAAAGTGGCAATGGGTAACATTTATATTTCTTTTCATTAGTTCTGTTCTTCTTCCTTCCTGATACTTCTGTACAAGATGCAAATGACGTTCCATTTTGACTTCCCAGAAAATGTTGATTGCTTCAGTAATATATCTTTATAGTAACTACTAAAGGTTCTTCAACTATATGCAGTTTCTTGTTTAACTTAAGAAAGTTCTTTTATTATACAGTTTTTTATGTCTGGGTGACAGGTCCACTTTAAGCAGATAGTGGAGGAATTGCTTTCATGTTCTTCTTATGCACAGGCACTAGAGATGGGTTCAGTCTTCTGCTCCTGTTTTGCAAAAGTGGTGGATTCATTGTTTCTCTCCTGTTCTGCTTTGCAAGAAGTGGAATCCTCATTTCCCTCCTTCTGTACTATGGAGCTGCTTGAGGTTTTGTTTCCAATTTCTTCATTGCTGCAGGATTGTATTTTTAATTCTGGATCCACCTTTTCATCATTTAAATAGATAATGGAGGACTCATTTTTCTGTTCCTCTGTGGCAAATGTATTGGAGCAGTATTTGGTTTCCTGGTCATCCTTTGCATGGGTGGAGTCAGGCTTACTTTTCTCCAACTCTTTTGTGTAGTAGTGAAGTCACTGATTATTTCATGTTCCAGTTTGTAAGAATTGGAGAGTTCATTTTTCTCTTCCTCTTTTATACAGGGAGTTAAACTGTTCTTAATTTTTTCGTCTATGAAGCAAGGTGTAGATTTTCTTCAAATTCCTCCTCGTCTTTACTATTTTTGGTTATTTTTGTACTTTTCTTACATTTTGGAAGACATTGACTAAATATTTGTTTGTTACACACATTTGTAAAAAGATTAAGAAATCGTTTGTAAAGTTTCCAGCATGTAAGGCCTATTTCACCAGGAACTCCTCAGTTTTGGTTGCTGTTTGTCTTGCCAAGCTTTACCCCTTGGTGAAAAGTATTAGCACCCTAAATTATGAAGATGGGTAATCCAAATCGCCTTATGAAATCTTACATATGGTTGCAGTATTGCAATATGAAGTTCTCAATCTATGTTAGGGTCACAACTGCTGCTGCACCAGGTGGTGGATAGGTTTACAAATAAAACAGAACACTGGAAGCTTAACTGTAGTTTACTAGGTTTCCACAAAAAATAAGTAACTCTACCTTTATAGCACATAGACAGGAACTTTACTGTTGACATTCACAGTACTCCCTGACCATTTTGCAAACATACATTATGTTTGATATTTAGACACTCTATAAATATGCAATGCATATTTTTATAACGGCTTTTATTAGCTTCCCCGCAACTTTCAAATAAATAATTAACAAAGCAACACACAACTTTTCTAAAATGTTTTCTTTATGTCACTGTGCATGAAAGTAAAACAACAAAAAAATGTTGTTGCCATTAGGATCTAAATTATCCGTCGGGTATAGTGTCACTATGATGTCACATGATTAAACCTATAGCTGTTTAGAGTAAAGAAACAAGTGCCCATGTATCTATTTTGCTATTTAGCATATTATATGTTATTGGCCATATGCCTTATGACCACTTCCTGCACACTGTAATATAGTGTTTAGCAGGGGGTGGATCTTTCTCTTTGACCTGCATCTGAGCCTGGGATCAACAAGGGCCTAGAAGTGTACTGCTCTAGAAGGACCAGTACCCCTAGAGAAGTCAGGGACCCCAGTAGAAATAGCTGGGAGTATTACTGGACCACAGTAGCGACAGCAGGGCCGCCTCAGGGGTTCCAGACTTCTGTTTCACGTTTGCCTGTTTCGCATCGGGGGGCAAGGTAGGATTTTTGGCAGATAAATTGCATATTGGAGCCAAGAAATTATGTTGTGAATCCTTTTGGATTCAAAGATTACACATGGTTCCACCAAACGGTCTTAACACTTACTTGTCCTTTAAATGCTTTTTGAATGTCAGATAATGTATATAATATGGTTTATGTTTTTAAATGATTTTATGAACTGGTGGGGAAGGGAAATCATTTAGGACCGACCCTTGTGGGAGTTTTTGGTGCACACATTAAGCGTGCTAAAAAGTGCTATTACTAACTGGGCTAGATATACAAACTTTGACAGACTGATGCATCTATTAAGTACCACTGAGAAACAGAAATAGATTTTTAAAAAAATAAAAATACATATTAATCTTGCGCCATATATTTGCTTCACCCCTAGAAACTATATCCAGTATCTAATATGCAAAATATCTTTTTTAAACTATTAGGTTGAAATTAAAAGACGGAACAGCTATACTATGGAGGGTCTGCAGCCATTCACAAGATACAAATTTCAGGTCTCCTGTAAATTCCTGATAGATAGAGGGAAATGGAGCAATTGGAGCCAGCCAATTATAATACAGACTCCAGAAGGAGGTAAGTGTAAAAAATCAGAATCCTGCTGAAAAAGGCCAAATCTTGTCTGAATCCCCAACCGAATTCTGGATTTGGTGCATATCTAGTTTTTTAGCATTTGGAAATAGCATTTATATTGTCCCTAAGGTGTGTAATTATGTGCTGGGGGTTACTGTACTATCCACAGGGGAGGAGGAGCTATATGGATTTAAGGGTATGGCTTAATATTACTTAATTAACTTTTTTCACATATGAGTGAAGGTTGATATCCCTGCAGTAAGCACCAACCATTTGGGTTTTAACTGCGCTACTACCATTAAAAAAGCTCTTGTGATAACATGGGTGTGGTTTGAAGTGGGTGAGGTTTAAAAAAGGGAAGTGGTCAAAACTGGCTTCCATTTTCTGTCCTCCACCATGCAGGCCAGAAAAATTCCATCCCTCAGTACTACACTGGTCTAAGGTATCAATAGGGGCGGAAATACCTGGTAGGAACAGGCGGTGTGACTGCACAAGAACAAATCCCCCTATGCCTGTATACTGGCAGCACAGCAACAGTGCTGCAAGAAAGCACACTGGTCATTAAGGAGAATAAGGAAACGCAAGGTGGGGCCAAATTTTGCCTAAAATGTTGCCTAAACTACTAGCTACGTTGCTAGGTTTCATAGCAGGCTATGCACTATGTGCTTTTAATATCTAAAGTATATTTTGTCTAAATTATTTTAAATATTTGCTGATACTGCCTGTTTGGTTTGTGTTTTCTCCTTTTTTTTGGTAAATATATATCTGTTTGACATCATCAGTTTCTTTTTGATGTATTAAGGGAAGTACCAGAAAAAGTGAGAAGAGGTTTAGTGTGTTTCATTTTCATAAAATTGCACAGGATCTGGAGTTCTCACGCACTTTTCTGTACCTGAAATTCAAAATGTTTTTAATCTGGACCCTTCCAACTCATGGAAAGAAAAGGTCCCAGCATACTTAGGCAAGATTCTCTATATCTATTTCTTTTTCTCAGGAGGTGTTTTGCCAAGTTAAAAAAACTGGCAGATAGCTGCCCCTGAGAGGAATACTTTTCATGAAGAGAGAAGTTGATGTTAGCAGAAGCACTGCTTTTGTGGTCTTATTGAATATGTACCTAGCAGGAGTCTTATGTTTATTACTGGAAATGCAGTAATCACATTGTGGGTACTAGTGGTTGCATACTACCAGTATTTTCACAGCCTAAAAGCCTCATAAATTTATATTGTAAGCCTTACTGGAGCATGGAATGGAATGTTGTGAATGATGTATTAATATTAACATATTAACATATGAGGCTATATTATGGAATAATTAGCACTGATAATGGTACAGTTTATAAAGTTTGCTACCTTAAGGGAAGCATTGCTGGCTGGTAGTTTTCCCTCACCATACTAACACAGTCTCCAGGATCTAATTTATTTTAAATATATATACAGGTAGTATTGGTAGGATCACTTTCTCTTTGGGTTGTGTACAACAGTAGCAACTATCTCACCTGCAACTAACAGTTTGCAAAGTTCTAAATATCATACATGAATTTTGTAATGAAGTATTAGTATTTTGGGTCTTTACATGTTACAAAGTTTAGGTAACTATATGCATATAAGGTATCAGAGTATTCAGAAAACCAATGGAATTTATAATTATGATGTTTTTGTATGTATCCTAGAGCAAATGGGCAATTGCTAATTTTAAAGTTATTTTTTTTAAATACTGTAAAAAAGCCACCAGACATGCATAGAACATATGAGAGCTCATTTACCATAGCTCTGGGTACAAGTGAAAGAGCACTAAATTTGATTATCTGTATCTATTTGTATTTGCGTAATTTAGTTTTAAAAAAATGCACAAATGTCTCCACATTTATTTGAAATATCTGATTATAAAATGCAGAAATAAAAAAAATTGTGGAACCAACACGAGACCGAATACAAATACTATGAAATCTTCCTTTACTCCTCAAAGTAAACCTTGAAGTAAATAGATATTATACAGTTTCCAAAGGACATCTTCTATATGATCTTGTCAGCATTTAGATGGTGTAGTTTTGTATTAGAGTATTTCCTATTGTTCATACTAAAATTTGTGGTTTTAGAGCAATTATTTAAATACACAGGTTTTTGTGCTAATGTTCGATTCAAGGAAAAGAAAAAAAATAAATGTTAATAAATCTGCCCCTAAGCATTGCACTCTTTTTGCCCTTTGCACATCTTGAATTTTTTAGGATTGTAAATTTCAAAATATATACAGTTTGATGAGGGTTACTTTACTGTTAGGGGCATTTGTAACACATGCAGTCAGTTTTATTTGTAGGGGTGGAAGTGCCATACATGAGAATTTGTATGCCTTATTAATATTTTGGGATCTCTGCATGTTACATAGTCATTTGCGTATGTAATATGAAAGCATTCAGAAGAACCATTTATAGCCATTTTTATTATATCTATCTTTTTACAGAAGAACATGTGGGAGGTAAGAGGCAGATATCTTTATTCCCAGTTTTGATTTTGTACATTTGTGTGAATTGCAAAAATTTTCCCCTACAGTCGTATATTTCTTTTTTTTTTAACTAAGATTTTCAAATGGAATTGTAGAAATTCCATTACAAAAAAGCAATTGCATTTTTTGGGGTTTTTTTCTCTGTGATTTTTGGAAACTTTGTAAAAGTAGAAAGGCATATTTGGTCATTATATACCTAAGCCCCAGGTTGTTTTTTTATTTACCAACACGCCTTTTAATTCCCATTAGGACTCACTATTTTTCCTTCCTTTTCATTTAAACTAGTGCCAAGTGGAATGCTCGATGTGTGGTACCGGTTGTGGGATATTGATAGCAACACACAGAAAATTATACTTTTCTGGAAGGTAAGGCTTTCTTGTCAGCTATATCTTTATGTGTGTTTGTTCATGACCATTAAAATCATCAGGCAAAACCACCTCAGAAGATGTGGGTATTCAGACTCTTGACCAAGCTTCATATTTTACTAAACTCTACACTTAAATCTTCTCTATTCTCTTCTAAAATTTGATTCAGTTTGAAAATTGAGATTACAAGTTTAATTTCACTAACCAGAACAGCCTTAAACAAATCTGCCTAGAAAAATTTGGAAAAGTCACTAGGGGTCATTTACTCAGTGAGGCACAGTGTACAAAGTATATTTTCTACCAAACGTTGCTATGTTTCTTTTCTACAATGTAGTGTTTTTATGATAAATCCAGTGTAACTGCACCTGTGAATTGGTAATTTACATGATGCAATGGCAGCTGATGCGTCAAAAGATGGCTGCACTTGATTCTAATGATGCAGGCCGTTGTGGGAACCCTGCACATTAAAGGGCCTGGGTTGGACAAAGCGCTCTGAGTGCATGGAGAGCCTTGATGAATGGCTTATATTTACAAAAGGACTGAGTAAACAGTAGGAGCCCTAAGGTCTAACAGTGTACATATTGGTATATATTTACCCCAAAAGATTTAAAGCTTTTATTGCTGCAAAATGTGGTTCTGCAAAATATTAAAGCATGGGGGAATTAAATACTTATGCAAACAGCATATGCGTGGGTTTTTGCCCCAAAGTAAAAGCTACTTCTAAGGGGCAGATTTAAAAAAAAATGTGTGTTTGTGCAGTTTTCATGAGTTTTTCTGCTCCAGGTATGGGATCCATTATCCGGAAACCCATTATCCAGAAAGTTCCAAATTACAGAAAGGCCATCTCCCATAGACTTCATTATAAGCAAATCATTTTGATTTTTGAAAATGATTTCCTTTTTCTCTGTAATAATAAAACAGTACCTTGTACTTGATCCCAACTAAGATTTAATTAATCCTTGTTGGAGGCAAAACAATCTTATTGGGTTTATTTAATGTTTAAATGAATTTTTAATAAACTTAAAGCTTGGAGATCCAAACTACTGAAAGATCCCTTATCCGAAAGACCCCAGGTCCCAAGCATTCTGCATAACAGATCCCATACCTGTACAACTTAACTCACTTTTTAAAAAAAAAAAAAAAAACCTGTGGATGCGAAAAAAATGCGAAAACCTTGGATTTTTTTTTATAAATAATTTTGTGCGCTTACAAATGAAAAAGAGAAGATGTAAGTCTCTCAAACCATGAATCAAATAAAAATTGTTACAATTTGCCAAGGACAGCTCCCAATGACTTCAACATGACCATGACAGTTTTCAGATGGCATAATTTTACATTTGTGCTTTTCATTGTTTTTTTGTGTAATAAATGGTGAAAAGCTCAAAGAATTCGTGTTTTATCACTAAAAAACATGTCTTAGTAAATGCCCCCCTAGAGGAAACTATTTCAGGGAAATCGCACCGCCGCTTATGCCATCCCACCGGCGATTTACATTTTCAGAGCCCTTAAAATACAAATATCAGAATAATAATTTAAAATAGAACTTGTTTTTAGTAAATTGAGGGGCCAAAGGACTTACTACTTTTACAAGGAATTGTATGCACCAGATGAGTTATTGGGGAGCAAACTATATTTTGCTACACCAATGCTGCCACATCTCTTACTATATATTTTAATGCTCAGAGTACATTACAAATTTTCTGCAGTGCTGTAAACTCTTTATAGAAGAAGCAATACAGCCAGACAAACAAAGCTTGCATTGTGCTGCAGCTAAAGTTAGTATGAGTATGTCTGCAATTGATGTGTGATGCCCACTAAGGTAGTCCTTGGCAGGCCATAGGCATAGAATACTGAAAATTTAGGCAGGCTTAGCTTCCCCAAATAGAGACCAGCTGCACTATAACTATGTATGTTTATAATGTCATTAATAGAAATCCTGCTATTGGCAGCCTCCCCAAACAAAACGCTAAGGTGTAGGCCTTGGGGAATTTTATGTGGTGACAGAATGAGAATTGCCTTATAAATGAGAATCAGGTTGCTCATGTCATGAGGGCCACTATACCAGCTAAATGTTGATTGTTCCCATAAGTCAAAGCCAAAATGCCACACTGAGACTGTCAGGTGATTTTAGTTAGGTTACTTATAACAGAACAAGGTTGTTTTGTTGTACTGATTGCAAATTACCTTTTGTGCAGCACAAGTAATATAATATACATGTCCTTTATTTGCAGATAATGTGAAAATCTTATCATATGCAAAATGGTGCATAAGTTTGCAGACAAATTATAGAAAAAAAAGCATTTAAGTAAACCCAAAAGCATAAACAAATGTTTCCAAACAAATTATTTCCAGTCATTTGAGCTAAGACTCATAACTGGCATCAACTGATCATATTAATGTGGTCACTGTCACTGAATATCATTTACAAATCTGTTGTTACTCATTGTCTTAGATGTGCAATATACGTTATTCCTGTGCAGCACTGGTGACTCAGGTTTTCTGAAAATAGTTTCTTCCTACATTTCTATGAACAAGGTTTCTTTTGTTATCCTGCTATAGTTTAAATTTGCTTACACAGCACTGTGCGTTTGTAAAGCATTAGAAAGAATAAAATGCTACTGAATCATAGTCAAAGGGTACAAATACACACTGGCATGGACTAAAAACCCAAGGATCAAATAGATATCATATAGAATTATACTTTATTTGGCTTCACTTTCAGACAAGAAAAAAAAATGGTGAGACACATCCAGAAGTTTGGACTATGTCTAGTGACCACTAAAAACTAATTTGATGTTAGCAGTAAATGCTATCTGCTTATTGGTTGCTATTGGTCCTAGAATTGGTGCAGATGTTGCACCTGCTACTAAATTAATGTCACAGCATTCATGGAGCACAGTGTAATTATATAATTAAAACTACCATATACTCGAGTATAAGCCGAGTTTTTCAGCACCAAAAATGTGCTTAAAAAGTCACCCTCGGCTTATACTCGGGTATACGGATTTGAAGTCTGTCAGCCGTTGTTACTGGTTGCCCCTTACCTGCACCGACTTCATTCCTCAGAAAAAGCCTTCCATTAGCATTCTCTCAGAGCCGTGGAATATGAGTCTAGATTGGGCATGTGTAGGTTACATTTATATTGGAAGGGGTTTATTTATCCAGGCGCTCCTCCATCTCCAGAGCTCCTTCACCTTCCTCTCTCCGACACTTGACCTACTGACCGGCCAGGATACACATCCAAATTAATTACTGATTCATGAAATCAGGGCCACTGACAGCCACTAAAATCTCACCAATTTGGCACACGATGAAAATGGATAAACTTGCCACAGATCAACTTTCTTATGTAATGTGTCATATACCAATTTTCTAAATTCCTTTGTGAGTTCATTAACTAGGACTTGCCTTATACTCGAGTATATGGATTTGAAGATGTAAGTGTCTGGCATCCGTTGCGCACGTGACCCTAGGCTTATACTCGGGTCAATAATTTTTCCCAGTTTTCTTAGGTAAAATTAGGTCCCTCGGCTTATATTTGGATCGGCTTATACTCGAGTGTATACGGTATACTGTTACAGGGAACTAGGTGTTCTTATAATGCGTTAACGCGTTAATAAAACTCCATTTTTTAACAGATTTTTTTTTATATATTCAAGTTGGCAAGCCAATTTTTGTTTCCCAAGTGCCCTCAGCCTTGTGACTTTGATCTGATAAGCTTTAGTCTTTCTTTACTGCAATCCCTGACACCTAAGACAGGATCTGACTAAACTGATTCTATCCTGTGCAGAATATAGTTCCTTATCTGTCATTGGGCTACTGCATATAGGGAGATTTGGGGTTTGACTGCTGCTGCTGTCAGGGAGAATCAGCTATGATTAACACATCCCTGTCTGCTTGTCACAGCTTCCGATATAAAATTCTTTATGGCTGACGGCGTGGCTGGCTGTGAATATAATATTCTCTGTGGCTGACGGACATGGATAGGTGTTCAATGCGCCATGTTCATCACTCAAATTGTGATGGGGCATTTTAGTTGCCACTAACTCCAGATCCAAAATACATTATACAGTTAAAGGCAGAAGGCACTGACAACCTAAATACATTAAATACAGTGAGAATACAGTATTAAAAACTGTACCATAAAAATCATGACAGTATCTCTTTAAAATTTGCTTATTCTGGAAATATCAGTAGGGCTTCCTGACTCAATGGCAAATTATTGTCTGCTTTTTACAAGCTAATTCATGCTTATTCTGAGAAACCACAGGCAATATGGTTAGATGCAAGAGAATGCTAAAAATACAGATCAAGGTCAGTGAGAACATAGAGTGTCACACCCACCATTCTTTTTCACTTTAATTACTAAACCTGAAAGTATGGATTTTGATAAAATCCTGCTGTGTGCCCAGTAATTCTTTAATGATGCTCACTACCTTTTAAAGATAAAAGGGGCCATGCAACAAATTCTACGCAAAGCCACAATGTTACCTGCTATAGATAATAAGACCAGTAGCAAACATTACACCTTTTTTTAAATATCCCCCAAAAGATCCCATTTTTTTTATAATGAGGGCTATGATGTTGTGGCCCCAGCAGTCACAATAGATAGTTTTAAGAAAGCATTGGATACATTTTTAATAAATTGGAAAATTAAAAGTTCCTTTAATCCCCCATCTGGGACAAAGTGTAGAGAAGTCTCTTTTTACCTTGCCCTGGATTGAGTAAAAGTTAGGCACCCCTGCTTTATATTGTCATTGGTGCTCTGAGGCCATTTTTGTTGTCTTTCTTTACAGTAGGGGTGACATTAGTCTACCTTTTCTATCTTTTTCTTTAAAGGCCTGTACTTTAACAATACTTGTTTGTACACGTATGGGTATATGGGTCACCTACATCTTTTGAGACTTAACCTATCTTTCAGCCCATGAGCCCAACTGAAGCACGAGGCCTGATAGTGCACTATGAAGTGTTATTTTACAGAGGGAGTGACAGGAGCCCAGTGCACAATCACACCTCCAGAGACACTTGGCTCAGCAGAGACATTGAGAGGACAAGATATGTCATAGTGGTGTCAGCTCATAACTCAAAAGGAAACTCCCCTCCCACACACATCACTGTAACCACTGAAGACATTTCAGGTAAATGCTATTCTCAGTTTTATTGTCATACGCCAATTAATTGAAATGCAGTCCAATTTCTTGGATCATTAACCACTTCATTGCTGAAATGGCCTGCAGCTATTGCTTCTTATTATTTTATGTAATGTGTCAGAAAGGAGAAGCCAGTGGCTTTTGGAAAGGTCTCTATTCTGCCTATAAATTCAGATTATATTAGTGTCTATTACAAAATTGCAAGTTTCTTCTCATAATCATTTATATAGAACAGTGTGTTATGCACCATTTTGCATTCATTTATTAATTTATGCCACAACATAGTCCATATAGGTCGGTGCTAGCACAAATGCCATTTGTGGCAAAATATTTTTTATTCATTTACATATTTCTAGTTTTTGCCAGCATTTATTTACAATTTGTTTTACACTTTAGACTTCTCTCATTTGTAACACCTCTACACTGGACCTTTGTTTATTTAATTTTGGGCACTCGATCTGCACCTGGTATCAAATTTATAAGGGAAAATATATATGTCAATATACACACCACTGTTATATAGACACTGATATCCTTTGATAAGTCCTTATTGAATTCTTAACGTGGCCACACATGTAATGTAAGTTATATACAAATATTGTTTTGCAATTAAGGTGTTGCTTTTCCTGTTAATGTGGTGGCTAAATCAAGTGATAATGAAAATATGACTGTTTCCTGGGAAATTCCACAATACGATAAAATCTTAGAAGTGGATTACATAGTGGAATGGAAAGAACAAAGGAAAAAAGATCCAAGTTACACAAACTGGGTGAAAGTTTCCAAGATGAATCACTCTGCAACCATATCAGGTGAGTTATTCTCAATTCTGTTTGCATTAAAGGAAAGCTAATCCCTAAAAAATACATATGGCTAGAAATGCCATATTTTATATACTGAACATATTGTATTAGCCTAAAGGTTTAGCATCTCTACTGCAAAGTTGTCACAGGAGCTCCCCATCTTGGATTTTATTAGATAGTCGGTGACACATTCTCAGTGTGCTCTGGGCAGCTGTTGCGAAGCAAATCTTACAGGTCATTGCAAATAAAGCAGAAAAACAACCTGGCCTGTCATAGGAACTGGTGTCTAATTGTTAAATTCTAATGATAACTCTACTGATAATGATATGATAATGATAACTCTACTATGTTCTACTGTTTAACAATCTGAATTAGTTACTAATTAGAGTTATAGTGAGACATTTATTTTCTATAGATACAGTATATGGTGAGTCTGTCCCTAAGCTCAGGTAATTGACAGCAGCACAGATAAGAAGATGGGGAGCTACTGGGGGTACTTCAAAGGCACAGATCTTCCTTGCTAAAGGGCTGTGGTTCCTTTTAAAGTTCTCCTTTAAAAGACAATGAAAGTCATGTATTGGGGATACTGTTTTATACAGCACCCCCAGCGACTTCAGTTACTAACTTCTCTTTCTGATGGGCAGCTGGGGCTAATACATAGCTGTAGGGCGCATGCTGGATGTCAGTCATTGGAATAGTAGCAGATATGCCTAGATGGTGCTTCAACGGGTAAAAGAGTCTTTATTTGTAGTAGTAGAAGGGAATTATACTGTTAGCTTTAAGCTGCAAAATGTGAGACTGAATATTGAATTACCAACTCTTTAGTGACACCTTATGTAGTACTGATCTAGTACATCTTTATACTTGAGCTGAAACCCAGTGATGTGTTTTCTCCATTCTGCTGCTGCTGAACAACAAATCATTTGTGGAAATAATTAAATTAAAGCCTTTTTTATACAATAAGGCACATGGACAGATCCCCAATCACATCACCCAAACCCACGAAAGGGGCTCCTGATATCCTGTAAACAGTGGCTCAGTACAGAGCTGCACAGCAAGGTTGGGGTAATGTTTGTGCCTGTCAAACATGCTACTTTTTACATAGTGATTGCTATTGTAAATAGTGCCTCTGGAAACTGCCTCTACATTAAATGAATTATTTATAGTGTACCTAAGTAGTGAGAAAAAGAATATTATTTAAGTGTTTTTTACTTTATGTAGCAGTTGGCCTTGTGGTTTAGAAATAACCCAGTTTGGTAACAGGTCATAAACATATTATAGCAATCTGAATCACTGACACATTAATCATCGCAGTTGAAGGCAATATTCAGTGTAAACTATTATTGTATTGTCAGTGTCAACTTACACCTGTTTTCAACATTGGTTTAGTGAATAAGACTTGATCATAATACTTCCTGCCTTTATCTTCAGTTCGAGACAAAAAACAAAAACGAATAAGTGCAAAACAATAATGTAGAAAGTATTTTTATTATTTAACTTCCTAGGCTCTTCAGAGCAGTTGTGGAATATGGTTGCTACCTTTTTTGCTATTAATACCATCCTTTAGGTTGGGGGAAGGCCGGGATGTCACTTTGGGGCAGAAAATGCCAGCTAGGCTGGTTAAATACTGGGCGAAATCGGTGACGTTGCCTTGAGAGGAAACTTTGTTGATTTTGGGGCCGCGCATGCCATCCCACCGGCGATTTACATTCTAGCCGGTGGGATGGCATTTCGGGGGGATTAGTTGCCCGCGACAAGGAAGATTTGTTGCGCGGCGACTAAGCTCCCCGTCTGCCACGGCCCTAAGGGGTAAAACCTTAAGGGCCACACTACTCATAAAAGGGGATTACATCTAACCAGTTTCTTTCTTTCATTCATTGTAGACTACATTTATAATATATAATTGTGTAGTTAGTTGATTAGTTCAATCCAAAATATAAATAAAACACTAAAAACAAGACAATTCTGATTAAATAAAAGAATAGGCAAAATACATTGCCATCACAAGTTCTGTTTATAGATGTATATACATAGATGTATATCACCCATTTAAATAATAATTTCTTTCTGAGTACATGCAAATATGGGATTCCACAAATTTAGAATGATGAGAATCTTGACAATTATCTCATTATGTGCAACTGCTTGAGACGCACACCCTGACACTACTTCTTCATGGATTGACAGCTCATCTAAGGCCCAATGCTCACACACAAACGAGGGGCACACATACATACTACTGTAGGTTGCATTAGTCAGTAAATGGATGAAGTTGTGTCCTTTACTCTGCAGTTACAATTAGAACCTACATTATTTCCTGTCAGGTGATCAGTGAGTGACACACAGAGCATGACAAAATGGTGACTCAAGGCTAAAATGGCAATATCTACTGATGTGTATGACATTTTAATAAAATTATTTAATAGGTCACTTATTAGGATGCAAATTATCCATTGTTTCATTCAGTATAGTATAGTTGCCACTTAAAAGTGGGGTCCTTATAAAACCAGTTCTATCAGTACTATTTTTAAATATTAGTATTACTCCAGTCTATAAAAGAATCGCGCTGCCCTCGGCCCAGCATGGCTAACAGTGGTTTATTGTTAACAGTATTATTAAAAGTTCAAAGTGTCAGAGAGCTTAGGTAATGCTATAGTGTGCAAATTAATGAAGACAAACACACAAAGCCGCTTTGAAAGTGATATTGACTGAATTCCTGTCACTATCAGGGATGTGTCAGTATCACTTTAATTCAGCTGCACCAGGCTTACAATTTCTTTTATTCACTTCATTACTTTTTTTATTTATTTAGACATAAGTCCCTATGTGTGTTATGAATTCCGAGTGTATCCTCTCCGGGATGGAAGAGCTGGAATACCTACTATGACTACAGGTTCTATCAAACAGGAAGGTATCTATGAATTCCAAACTTACTGTGCATTGGCTTAGCCAGTTTCAAGACAGATATAATTTATCATCAAGATCCCAAGAGGGTATGAGGTAGACTGCTGGGTCTCAATGCTGACCTTCCTATAGATTATTAAAAGGACCAGAGTATTCTGTAGCAACCAATAGTACAGTGATCAAAATGTGTTGATTAGTTGCTATTGGTAACTGCATGGTACACATGAATCTTGTGCTAGTAAAGCAGCCTGAAGGAGCCCTTCAGCTCACTGTGTTATAGACACAATAGGACAGCCATAAAACAATCTATAAACTTTGGGTAATATCTGAAGAAATACTATTTCATTATACTGTGTGTTTGTAGATATGTGTGTGATGGGTTTAATATTAACCCTTGACCAGTGTTTTACCATTTTGACCAATAAAAAAGAGAAAGGAAGTCTGGTGTGATTATGTTGTGCAATAGAGTAGAGGCAAGAACACTGATAACAGGGTGAGTCCATCTCACTTTCTCAGGTGAAGATGTGATTATGCTGTGCTTGTACCTTTTTTACCTATAAAATTATATATCCTAAATAGCAATTCATTTGTATATCTGCTCTGTATTCTGACACAGCACTTTTCCTCCCCAGCTCCTCAAGTTGATCCTGAGTTTCATTATGAAGTACAGAAACTTAACAGCATATTGGTCACATGGAAGGAGATCCCGCCAGACAAACAGAGAGGATGTATTGTGGAGTACACCATATACATGCAAAACATGTCTTCATCTAAGCAATTTAAAGGTAAGTTATCACTTTGTGTAGAGCTCTTTAATAAATTAGGATGGCCCTGGGCCCAGGGGAATGACAGTAGAAACAGTTGAGTCGTAGGCTATGTGGTTGGCAGGTCATAAGTGTAGAGGGCCCAGTAAGATTCTGAATGATGCATTATTTCACTATATGTGTGCTAAACCTACAATCTTTCCCAATGAGAAAGCAAATACTTCCACTGAACAATTTCAGTTGGGGCAGGCAGTATAACAGGTATGGATGATTCAATAAAATAAATACAAAAAATAAATGTGGGTTTTATGTTTAGTTTGCAAAGGACTTCTGTTATACAGCTTTTTATGTGTGGGTGACAGGCCAAATCATTGTAACTAATCATTTACCTAAATCTCCTAAAAATGCCTTGCATTTTACTTACCTTTGGGTCTTAGCGAGTAAAACACATTACTCTTGGATCATTATGAGTAATGGGAATATATATATCTATATATATATATATATATATAAACTTGTATATTGTGAATCATTACTTTATCCATTAAAGATCCAATACCTACTATTACCCTAGGGGTGTTTATATATTTGAATGTATTTATTGTAGCTACGCTTTGCAACAAGGGTTCCTTTTTTCATCTTTTCCTTGCACTTTAAAAGGGAACTAAAATGTCTACATTCAAATTTTGATATGGTAACCTTAGCACAGTAAGTTATACTATTTATCTCCTAGCGGGGAGGTGCTTTTACAAGTTTTGCATTTTTCCTGGAACTATCTTGATCCAAAAGTCAATTTGCTTAATGAGTTAATATGATCTGCTGATGTGGTGCCATAACTAGAAGCTCATTTTTAGGGCAACCACATGTAAAATTTAACTGCGGGCAGAAAATCTCCCCGAAATATTTTCCCACCGGAGGGAAAGCATACATGTCACTTTTTTAATGCTGCCTGAAATTGTATTGCAAGGAAACTTCAGGCGACTTTGGAAAAACAAAGCGCCACGTAATCTTTACCACTGGCGATTAACATTATTGCCGGGGGGAAAGCATTCTGGGGAGATTAGACGCCTGCGGTAGTGAAGATTTATACTACTTTTAGATAATCTCCCTGTGTGCAAGTACCCTAAGGCCCTGTAAATTTAGTAAGATACTGTAAGTAATGATACATTCCCCACTTACTATTTTACTTTTTTAATCTCTGTATGATTTCCTTAGTTCCAGCTAATCAGTCCATGAAACATCAGTACAAGATCCCAAACATTCAGCAAAATGTGCGATATGTCTTTAGAATGAGTGCTTCAACTACAGCTGGGGAAAGCCCTAGAAACTTATGGAAGGAAATATATTCTGATGGTAAGAATACTGTGGAAAGCATTTCTGCATAACATTAAAACTGTCTGGGAACTTATGATAAGGTATCTCTTAATATATATATATGAAATTATATTTTACCTATAAAGATAATACCTTGAAGTAGCAAATATTATATAACCTGTTCTGGCACAAAAAACTTAAAAAGGGTAACTAAAGCCCCAGTTTGAATTTATGTATTAGGTGTACAAATAACAGAGCAGTTTAGCTTGCACACCAGGTCTGTAAATACTGCCCATGCAGGCTGTGCTTACTGTTTCGCCAACATCTCAGACCACTGGTCTGCCCTTAGTACATTCTGGCAAATCCATGCATTGAAATTCATTTTCAGAGCATTTATAAAGGACACAGTCTGGTTGCCATAGTACACAAACATTTCTAACTCTGAGGTCCCAGATATCAAAGCTTGGAGTCAGAGAGTTGATTTGCATGCCGTATATACATCTGTGTGGATACCTCACATATATATATATAGCTATATAATAGATATCTATATAGATATAATAATATATAAATATAATAATATATTCAAGTGATTGACAATATGATTGGCATTTATAACAGCTTGATAGAGTGGATGTCTGCATAGACTTTTCTGCAGGATATTATTTAATCTGCAAGTGATCAGATCAGATATCAAGAGAAGGAATTTTCATTGCCCACCTTGAGAAATCAGTCTGTAACTCACAATGTGATTTAGAAGTTTGCAGCAGGAAAACCATTTTAGGAGAATAAATTTAAAAATAAAATATTGTATTACTAAAAGTGGCAAGGTGCAATGTGCAAAAAAGGGTTCAGGAGCCATGTTTTTGACTTTGCTCCTTGCCTCCATGGATACATGGAACCACTGTGTGCAGGAGGGGCAAGATGGTGGGCAGCACATAGGTGCCTGTAATTTCATTTTCTTAGGCGTTTGTGTATTTCCTACTGTATTTTATGAGTGCGATGTGTTTGCAGGAGAAGCTTCCAATCAAGAGCTGCTGTATTTATGTGTAATAATCCCACCATTTGTATTTATGTTGTTCTGCCTATGTTCCATACCATCATTAAGAGAAAGGTCAGTATACAAAGTTTACAAATGAAATAAAGAGCTATATGATACCATGATTCTTATAGATGTATAGAAAATTTTTCTGAAAAATAAGGAGAACAGGACATGAAGAGAAACCACAGAGCTGTGGCTCCTCTTAACATTATTTTGTTTGACTAAGGGCTCTGGCACACGGGGAGATTAGTCGCCCGCGACAAATCTCCTGTGTCTCGGGCGACTAATCTCCCCGGATTGCCATCCCACTGGCGAAAATGTAAATCGCGGGTGGGATGGCATACGTGGCGGCGCGATTTCACTGAAATCGAGCAAGTTTCCTCTTGAGGCAACTTGCGCGATTTCACTGAAATTGTGCTGCCGCGTATGCCATCCCACCGGTGATTTACATTTTCGCCGGTGGGATAGCAATCCGGGGAGATTAGTCGCCCGAGACACAGGAGATTTGTTGCGGGGGACTAATCTCCCCGTGTGCCAGAGCCCTAAAGGAAAATTTTCACCAGGACAATTAATCATCAGTCCACCTGGATTTCAAGACAAAGGGGCATATTTATTAACATTAAAGACAAACATCACCTGTGATTTTACTCATCAGCACCAAATCAGCAATTAGATTTGAATGGTCACCTAAAACAAAAGCAATTATCTGATTGGGCAAAGTCACCAATAAGGTTTGTTTCCAGTGTTAATAAATGCACCCGTAAGACTGTTCGGCCGCCTGCTGACCACATGTGCCCAGATAGTCGAGCAGTATGGCTGAATTTGGCATGTATGGCTAGCTTAAGGAATTCGTTTTTTTTTTTTTCAAGAGAAACCTTATATTTATTACCTGTTTGCGCTCATGAGAAACTATAGCCATGAATATACTGTATAAAGATATAGGGGTCATTTACAACCCACAAGTGCAACTTTGCTGCAGTCAGTTGCCCCCCAAAAAAGGTATTCTTTAAAGCCAACCATGCAATGTAATGCCTAACCTTATGGATGTAACCTATTTAAACCATCCATCCTATGGACAAACAGGTTGCTGTATAACAGACCACAGCTTTTATTAACAAAATTGCTATTGAACAACAATGTAACAGCTACAGATCAACCTAAACTAAACCTATACTAGCCCACATGTACCTTACTGTCCTCTCCACCTGATCTTCTACTTTCTTTCTCCTCCTGCAACCCTAACTATTAACCCCACACTGACCAAAGCTGTCATAACACAAGCTGTATTATCAATATATAAATTAATATAAAGAACTCTAAAGTTAAAATAAGAGTAAATTCACTCATTACTAGTGAATATAATGGGGACATTATTAACTTCACTGATGTAGGGACAGATGTTAAGTGCTGTGGAATATGTTAGTGCTATATACAAATAAACAATAATAATATTAGTAATAAGGCAGGAGCTTTATGAACAGGTTCCCTAGGATTATTTAATTCTTCCTGATTTTGAGAAGCTCTTGCATACAACATGGTATGTACTCACAGGAACAATGTAATATATTTCATGTAATGAAGCTTGCTATCTTTGATAGCTATGATACTAAGGTGACTGAAATTAAGTAAGGATCATCTTACAAAGCCCAAACAGCACCCCCCCACCACCACCACCAGCCCAATGAATAGTGACTGTCACTTGCCAGAATCCAGAGATTGCCAGTGCGGGTGGGACTTCAACCCCCAGTATCCTGACAATACTATGCTTAGGTAATGGGGTCAAGGTTAACTTCTTATATCATTTATCTCCTAGATTGAAGTGTTTTCTCTACACGTGCAACAAGAAAGTTCCTGATCCAGCAAATTGCCATTGGGCTTCTGAATTTACAAACCACAAGGTAAATAAAACATGTTCTTATGTATTAATAGTTAAATGTTTTTACCCTGTCAGCTAATCTACTCATCCATATATGCAGTAACATTATAGATGTAAAAGAGTCAGATGTTTTCTGTAAAAGCACCTACTTTTTGGGGGAAAAAAATACCAGAGATGCAAGGAGAAAAATCTAAAAAAAAAAAAAAAATTATTATAATGCTAAAAAGGTTTAGTTGCTAATATTGGTGCTAATGATTTTACCATTTTTGTTCATGGAGTGAAAGCACCTGTTTTGTTTCAGCTGCACTCGAGTAGTATTTTGGGATCAAATGTGACCCCCCTCCCACCCCTTCCCACAGATAAAAAGGCCTGTAAAATGAGCTGTGCTGCTGGCAGTCAGAGATAGGGAGCAGCTCTACATGAAACAAACATTTTTTGTCCTTGAAGGGCATGTAAGTGCAACCTTTTCACACGTGCCACCCTCTTCAATATAAGTGCGCTTAATTTCCTAATTTGCACAGATCCTTGTGCCTCCTGTATTTGTGTGTAATTATGTTGAACTGTGTATTTGTAGAAACCATGGTGTATTGCACCAATACTGTGTACAATGGACAAATGTCTCCAGGGGACAAAAAGGCACCAGTCTGTCTTTCAGTGAAATGTTTTTGGTAGGTCCACCTGTCAACAAAAACCCCATCGATGAATTGTTCTTGGTTGGGCTACATGCAACTGTTCACGTGTAAAGAGTTGCCTGGCTGTTACCTCTTGTTTAGGTACTGTATACCTCCTATGCCAATCCCATGCCTGTGTGCTTTACCCACTTACCAAACAGTTACATTAGAACTCCTGCAAGTCCTCCCTGTGTGTAATTTTGTATTCTGTAAGACTGTACAGCGCTGCGTACCCTTGTGGCGCTTTATAAATAAAGTTATACATACATACATACAGTGGTGTGAAAAACTATTTGCCCCCTTCCTGATTTCGTATTCTTTTGCATGTTTGTCACACAAAATGTTTCTGATCATCAAACACATTTAACTATTAGTCAAAGATAACACAAGTAAACACAAAATGCAGTTTTTAAATGAGGGTTTTTATTATTTAGGGAGAAAAAAAATCCAAACCTACATGGCCCTGTGTGAAAAAGTAATTGCCCCTGAACCTAATAACTGGTTGGGCCACCCTTAGCAGCAATAACTGCAATCAAGCGTTTGCGATAACTTGCAACGAGTCTTTTACAGCGCTCTGGAGGAATTTTGGCCCACTCATCTTTGCAGAATTGTTGTAATTCAGCTTTATTTGAGGGTTTTCTAGCATGAACCGCCTTTTTAAGGTCATGCCACAACATCTCAATAGGATTCAGGTCAGGACTTTGACTAGGCCACTCCAAAGTCTTCATTTTGTTTTTCTTCAGCCACTCAGAGGTGGATTTGCTGGTGTGTTTTGGGTCATTGTCCTGCTGCAGCACCCAAGATCGCTTCAGCTTGAGTTGACGAACAGATGGCCGGACATTCTCCTTCAGGATTTTTTGGTAGACAGTAGAATTCATGGTTCCATCTATCACAGCAAGCCTTCCAGGTCCTGAAGCAGCAAAACAACCCCAGACCATCACACTACCACCACCATATTTTACTGTTGGTATGATGTTCTTTTTCTGAAATGCTGTGTTACTTTTACGCCAGATGTAACGGGACACGCACCTTCCAAAAAGTTCAACTTTTGTCTCGTCGGTCCACAAGGTATTTTCCCAAAAGTCTTGGCAATCATTGAGATGTTTTTTAGCAAAATTGAGACGAGCCTTAATGTTTTTGCTTAAAAGTGGTTTGCGCCGTTTTTGCCCAGTCTCTTTCTTATGGTGGAGTCGTGAACACTGCCCTTAATTGAGGCAAGTGAGGCCTGCAGTTCTTTAGATGTTGTCCTGGGGTCTTTTGTGGCCTCTCGGATGAGTTGTCTCTGTGCTCTTGGGGTAATTTTGGTCGGCCGGCCACTCCTGGGAAGGTTCACCACTGTTCCATGTTTTTGCCATTTGTGGATAATGGCTCTCACTGTGGTTCGCTGGAGTCCCAAAGCTTTAGAAATGGCTTTATAACCTTTACCAGACTGATAGATCTCAATTACTTTTGTTCTCATTTGATCCTGAATTTCTTTGGATCTTGGCATGATGTCTAGCTTTTGAGGTGCTTTTGGGCTACTTTTCTGTGTCAGGTAGCTCCTATTTAAGTGATTTCTTGATTGAAACAGGTGTGGCAGTAATCAGGCCTGGGGGTGACTACAGAAATTGAACTCAGGTGTGATAAACCACAGTTAAGTTATTTTTTAACAAGGGGGGCAATCACTTTTTCACACAGGGCCATGTAGATTTTGAGTTTTTTTTCTCCCTTAATAACGTAAACCTTCATTTAAAAACTGCATTTTGTGTTCAATTATGTTATCTTTGACTAATAGTTACCAGTTTTTGATGAGCAGAAACATTTAAGTGTGACAAACATGCAAAAGAATAAGAAATCAGGAAGGGGGCAAATAGTTTTTCACACCACTGTATATACAAGTCTGGTGCCTGCCCAGTCAGTAGTGGGAGAGTGAACATGATGGGGGAGTAGCAACACTAGTATGGGCAGGAGGCAAGTTTCCAGAACAGCCCAGGAAGCTCTTCTTCAGCCCCTGATTATGGACGTTTATGCTATTTTAAACTTTTACAGATTTGTGGATGGCTTTATATTTGTATGCAAGGAAAATGTGTTACTTGTGCGTTTTTTTTTTTTTTTTTTTTTAAAGGACAAAATGGAACAGTTTCCTAGCCCCTTAACAAGTACATCGACCTATGATGAAACGGAGACCTTGGAGGTAGACGAGATTGACAGCGATGATGAAGCACAGTTTTCGCCTCCTATGTATATCATTACTAAAGCAGAATCTGAAACCAATAAAGCATTGCGTGCTGAGAAAATCCACATATCCACAACAGAGGCAGAAGCTCCCATGATGCCCAACCTGTCTATTCTGCCCTCAGAAAGTTGTTGTTACAAGTCTTTACAGCCTAAAGAACTTGTCAGTACAGAACATGTATCAGATTACTTGGTTAACCAAGAAATTACTGTGGACTATCTGCCCACAGACATAGTGAGCAGCAATAGTGAAAACGAGGAGGAGTGCATTAAAGGTGAAATGCTGTCTCTAGAATTTGTTTTGCCCAAACTCCATGTAAGTAAAGGGATGCTTAGGCTGGATGCTGTGAAAATCCGTTCAATTGATATACCAGAATGAGCAGTTTATACATTAGTAGTAGAATATTTTTACACCCTGGATTTTTTTTGTATGGATTACAGGAGAAACCTTGGTCAGGAGAGTGCCCTGCCTGGACTTGGCCCACTGCCATGCTATAAAAGACTTTAAGGACCTTATGTCGGGCTCCCATGCATGATTGAGGAGTTAAAATAAATTATATATGCTATGCTTGGACCAAATTTGGGAAAGGATAAGGCAGGAGCCAGGTGTTATATGCATTAGACATTTCTTAAAGATCTAATTTGTGGTTGTGTTTAAAAAAGAAATAAAAATAATGTACTGTTTTCAAAATTTGCATGCACACAGTTTAAGGGATCATTGTTCCCACACAAATAAGCAAATGACTGGGTGAGATTCCTGATCTTTCCAGTTACCCAGAAACCACAGCAACCTGTGGCCAAAGAAAAGGTATCTGCCTTAACTAGAATTAGTAACTCTTGTATCTCACAGGATTCCCAGGTATGAAAACTTGCTTTCTTTGGAAGAAAATCTAAAAAAAAAAAATTCTTGTTGCAAATGAATCAGGCACACTAAACAGCTTTTGGCAGAATCCTCCCCACCCCTAGAAGCTAAGCATGTAGACATGCTGCACTATATGGGACTTCACTAGTTTAAAGTTAGGGTTGGTTGCCAAAAAGGTTAACGGCTAAGCACTTCGATTGGTGTGTTCCCGATACTTACCCTGAGAATATTGTAAACATCTATAATTAAAAGGGGATCAATTCCCCATATAATGTAAAAACTTAACTGATACTTACCAAAGATATTGCCTCCGAGGAAGTGGAAATAGCAGCAAAAGGAAAAATTCCCCTAAATATTGCAAATATTTATTTGACGCTGTGATAAGGGGCTCTGCACAATTAATAAGTACGAGTATGTAATCCTGAGAAAGAAAGTCAGGAAAGCCCTAAACTAATAGAGCAAATCCTTTTCAGTATTTTCTCATGTCCCTTAAAATTGCTACATTGTCACTATATGGTAGCTTGCTAAAAGGTAGTTTGTTACACTAAGATTGTAACATTTCAGCTTAATTGAGCTGACAGAAATCCCCTAACAGACATAAGGCTATTCTTTGTTTTAGTCTTTCCTTTTTTCCCTTAAATTTGTGTATTTTAACCACACGATTTTAAAGTAATATTAAATAAAGGTTATTTTATGGTCCAAGGTGGTGTGCCTTGATTATGTGTGCCTGTGCTTATTGTAAATTATACTAATTGTATACATACAAGTGCACCCAGGTGCGAGGTTAACTTCACTAATACTAGTTAGTTAGTTGATCCAGTAACTCATATTAGAGCAGCAATAGAAAGTTGGCAATCACAAAAGAAGTTCTTTACATGTGTGCTGACAGGGTGCCACGCAACCAGCGTTACCTTTTTGTCTGACTCCCCCAGGTGCAACCAACACCCACTAAAGGTTAGTTACACGTGTACTGCAGGGAGGGAAAGAGAATGAAGCGAGCAAGCACTTGAGGGATAGCTCCAGGCACCCAGTGGAAGAACTTCATACTATAAGTGACCACTTACCTGCAAATCTAGTTCTGATGCCTCCTGAAGCAGGGAGTTATCATAGGGGTGGGGGGGGGGGGGCCTCCAAAGCCAGCAAATGAAAGTCTTAAACTCAAATATACCAGAAATTTAGGTAAACCCAGTTCAAAATGTAATCCATTCCCCCCTTAAATCCCTGGATTTCAATTCCACCAAACTGAATAAAATAAATTCCAGAGGAATTCTGGAGTTTGATGGCTGTCTCCTTAGGAGGAAAGCACACAAAAATTGGGTCCTATGTCATCAAATCAGGAGAGAATGCTGTTTAAAGGGTTAACGCTAACTCAGAAGCGCCCACATTACCCTGCAGACTACAAAGGTCACCGGCACCAGGCTCAAGGGCAGGTAGCTATTATCTGGAACTGTGAGTGAAGGCACAAGTGTGTATATACATTTCTAGCACCACTTCTTAGGCTGTGTTGCCTTAACGTCCAGATTGTCCTGTTGGCAAATTTTATTTCTAAACCAGTCAGACAAGATTAACATAAAACTGGTACAAATATTATTTCAGCTTTAGGCCTCTGACCAGAATTTATTAATGTCATGGGTGTTCTAAATTTCATTGGGAATGAGATTGACATTGAGAATGTGAAACTAAAATACACAGTAGTCTTATTTTAGCATTAACAGTTGTATACATCAAAAGTCATATACAATCCCTGCTTTGAAAGCCTACCTGTACTTAATTTAAGCACTTCCAGGAGTAATTGGTGGTATTGATAAAGGCAAACTTTCATTGCTATGCAAAAATTGCCACAAAATGCATTTATCTAGAACACATTCTAGATTGTAGTCACCAGAGTTACTGTGGGGAGGGAACCAAGTCTCGTCTTCAACAGGGACACATACCAACTCTTTGAAAAAGAAAACACTAGACAAAACAAAGCTGCCATATTACCCTTCATTAGGCTAGAGCATGAAAATTAACCTTTAATTCAATAAGCATCCACCAGACAGATTTGTTCACAGTTTCAGTTCACACAGAAATGGGCTTCAGATAAATGTACAACTATGATGGGTAATGAAGGGGAAAGGCACATTAATTCTTCAGCTAGTGACTGGAAATCCCAGATTGTCATTTACCAGCTAGCAACAGATGCTCAAAGGTTCATTCAGTTCTTAAATGAAGCTGCAGTGCCTTTATTTATAGCCAGGAGACCTGGTTCGACAAAGTGCCAATTCTCAGATTTGATACAAGTTCACTTTAACTGAAAATGATGATATTCCTCAGGCAAAGGAACAAGCCAAGGTTCATAAATGAATAGATTAGCTTGAATGGACAGTACAAGACTGTTGTACAAAAGTAAAGAAGCCTATAGCAAGGATGTTTCAGGGCCACACTAGCATGTTACTCTGCATGTGTAAGAGGCTCTTAGATAACTTAAGGGATCTGTACATAACTTAATCTCAGCTGCTTAAACATGTTTCCATTTTGTGAAGGCTTATTTAAATTGATAGGTTAATGCATTGAAGTGTTATCTTTAAAAACTCCACTGGTTTGCAGTCTCATAGTAAATTATCTCTCTAGAAAATAATCTCAAAATGGCCAGGCTGTTGAATAAAAATACCACTGACCCAGCCAGCGCCAGAAAGCCGCCTACACCCTGTAGAGTACCACAGTATAAGCACTCGGGCTACTGAACAATGAGCTGCCATTTTGGTACTCAAAAGATTCAAATACTTTGTTGCCTGTCCTGTACAACTTTTATAAAAATAGGGCAATAATATTTGTGTTCATTTAACCTACATAGGTACGAAGCTTCAAATTTTATAGCCTGCTAAAAACTGTAAAAAGAACATTAAATTAAATGAGTATTTTATCCTAACAAACACTGTAGACAACTTTTTTTTTTGTTATTTTTATTTTCTTTTTAATGTAGCCTATCATGTCCTTTTGTTTTGAAGTGGTAATGTTTAGGCCTTAGGAAGAAAAAAAATTAAATAAGCTAAAAATTCTATGAGAGTAGGAGCTGTATTCTCTCACTGAAGAGCAAACATTCATCTGTCAACCAGCAATCCAAACCCAGAAGCTGAAAACTATGAAGAACTATTTAGAGCAAAGTGTTTGTTCTACTTCCCAGGCAAATGGAAAAAGCTCTTCACAATGCAAGGGACCAGTGTGACAAACACCTCAGTAATGCTGCTCTTTTATAAAGCAATTCTCCTCACACACGGGTTGCAGCAAATGGAACAAGCAACACAGTAACTTGTTTGACTTCTGATGTTTGTTGCATGAAGGCATTTTCAGGTTTGACTTTCCTATTGGTTTTGCTATCATACACTGGATACATGTTTGTGCTACTCAGTATGTCCAATTCAAAATGAAAATTCATATTCCATTAGAGAGTTTATGGAAATTACCATAACTCTCAGGGCGATGTTAATTAAATCCTATGCTAAATAAGCATACACACTGGGATACGTTACATTACCAATTCTCTACAGTTGCAGTCCATTAACACCATTTACCCACAGGATCAAAATTGACAAGCACATTCATGTACTTTAAAATGTCTAAATTTTGTGTATTCTTACACAATCTAGAAAAAAAAAGTAAAATGACCTTTGCAAGTTGAAAATAGATATATAGAAATTGGGACTTTAGCTAGACAAAGGGCAAGGTCAGATGTGAAAATGACCAGTTCAAGTTGCCAATACATGGGTAATTTCTAGCATGTTAAAAAAAAGATTTAAAGTTGGGGGAAAAAAAACAAAGAACAAATAAGTGAAAGCTTTAACTGGTACACACTTTTCACACCTATATTTCAAGTTTGGAAACGCATATTTTCAAGCAGCAATACAAAAAAGTATCCATGAAGAATGCATATTCTCTGAAAAATTATGAAAACATCCCTGCTACCATAACATCTCTAAATACAAAAACTTGACTACCATATTGTTGCTTCTGAGTAGCGAGAGAAGTCCATTTTTCAAAACAGATAAAATTCAGTCCATAGGTGTGAATGGTATGATTGACAGTCTTGGGGTTTTTCCTTTTTTTTTTTTTTAATTTGTAGTAGTTTAGGATCCTTAAGCATGCAAGCCTCGTAGAAGGGGTCCCTCAGGGGCACCAAAGTTGGACAAGTCATCCAAGCTTACGCCAAAGCTGGAAAAGCTTCGGGGTCATCTACATCAGGAGCAGAAGCATTTGACTAAAGGGGTTAAAGGAAAAAAAAAAGTTATTTAAATAACAGTATGGGCAGGTAACTTTAAAGTGTCATGATAAATCATTCAAATTAGCTGTAGGTGCTTTTATTTGAAGAGACTTTTGTCTAATCGTTGCATTACACATTATACAGCACTTTAGGAGGCAGAGATTATATCCAGCTAGAACAGTGAATGTTATTGTTGCTGCGATGAGAGCGAGGCCATAGAGGCTTTACGCAAGCCATTTACATTTAATCTTAGGTATGCAACCAATATATACCGTATCTGCATTAAGATTAAGGTATTGGGCATGCAATCTAAAAAGTTTACATCTGCTTTAAATAAATCACCTTGTCAGTTCTTCCTCCACGACTAGGCCTACCGCCGCGGGCACGGCCGCCTCTTCCTCCCCTGCCTCCACGACCAGGGCGTCCAAGATCTCCAAAGTTAATTTCAAGTTGGGAAGTTATGTCATTTGCAGGCTTACGGAAATGATGATCCAGGGCATCTGACTCAGCATGAACCTTTAAACAAACAGATATAATTGTTTTTATTCATTTGTCATTTCTCCTACACCATTGCAGCAGTTTGTGCTAGCAAATCTAGGGGCCATTTCATACACTGCAATGTAATGTAAAAACAGAAATGAAAAGGTGCAGCAGTCCAGCAGTTCACCTTTTAGGCAAGCTTCATGGGGGGTGGACCCACTCACTGAACACTGCTGTCATTGCAAGATAGCAAAGTAATCAGCACAAAAAAAGCAAAAGCAAGGACAATATTAGGTATTCCTTCATGCACAATTCAGTACATCTACCAATGCCACAAAAGGTGTTACAACTTTAGCAAAAAAAATAAATACCAGCTTATGTTAGCAAAACTTTGCCTTCATTTTCCCAGCATGGTGATTACAAAAAATGTTCAGCCAAACACAGAATGACCTTGAAATCTCAGAACCAACATGAATCTGATGTGTCGACATTGCTAATAAAAATGGTTACCTCATCACTCTTTGCTTTATGCAGGACAAAGCCTTTCTTCCATTGGCCATCAGCACCTTCATTTGGTTTACGGATGTTGAATTCAACTTTTGAACGTTCTTTGTCTTGCATTGCTTTCCATTCATCCAGAGTCATTTCCTTAGGACCTTCTTCCTTCACTTCTTCAGCCTCATTTTCCCTGCAGACAAGAAGGGAGAAAAAGCTGATATGGTGCCACAATGCAGACACTCACTTTAGACTGCAACTCCAAGCAAAAAGATTTCATTCACAAATGCTTATACCAAGCAAATTCCCTTTGAAGCAGCAGTTTCATGTGTATCTCCATCAGTAGACATACACCAGCTAAAACCAGCAGCCTCGCTGGTGCAGGTGGTTACATTTAGAGCAGCATTGGCAGTTTCAGGAATCTTTTTGCTGGCAAAGAATCTACCTGGAGTACCATTAGTTCTCCTTTTTCACATTTCAAGGAACTGGGTGTGTGGTTGATGTTAAACACTCAGCTGGAGAGTCTATTGTAATACAAATGATTTCTATTTATCCTCCTTGGGTGCTATTCTAAAATCTACCACCGGGCAGCGCATAGAAGAATTTTTAGCAAAGTTTATTTTGTTCTACACAGGTATGGGACCAATAGGCTTTGCTCTTGCTTTACCTCCAATAAGGATTAATTATATCTTAGTTGGGATGAATTACAGGTACTGTTTTATTATTACAGAGAAAAAGGAAATCAGTTTTAAAAATTAGAATTATTTTCTTATAATGGAGTCTACGGGAGATGGCAGAAAACACTTGATACCACTCATGTTACTTCCTATTTATACAAACTGAACCTGCCTGAACAAAGCTACAACCTGTACTAGAAGTATAAGGTTGCCAAAGTCACAGCAACCGGAATGAGCAGTTTCCACTCCTGATAAATATTAAAAGAAAAATCACCCTGAGTAAGGAACAAGAAATAGTAACATGAATCAGTGTTGGTTTTCCTGAAAGCAGCGGCAAGTCAAACCCTCTCTCCCTACCTACCCATGTAGTGTAGCCCTTAAGGTGGGAGGGGGAGCTTTGGTCCCTATGTGAATCACCACATATATATAAATGAAAAGGCTTTTTTCTTCATTTTTGCACAATTATGTGAATCAGTTCACTTGCACGGATTCACATAGGGAGAGATTCAAAAGGTATTTTTAGGTACTCTGTCGGCCTCAAGAAATCTGCCATTGCCCTTAAGTGAGTCAGTATGGGGAGTTTCGTCAGTTTCCTGACCACTAAAATAATAGGCTCGACTAGCATGTGTTAATTATTAGCCCAAAGCAGCAGTAATAACAGCATAAAAAAATGGAGGTCTTATCACTTCAGGCAGCTGTTGGGGAGCTGGGAGGCTTGACATTGTTTCAATTTGCAGTGTAGAAATCGTCATGGAGCCAAGGGCACTTGGGAAAGTAAGAAAATGCTTTGCCTCATGCAAAATTAAATCTACAAAGTTCTGTTTGCTCTTTAAGAAAACATAATTTACATGTAAATAATTTATGTAAACAATATTTACATAATATTTAGTACAATGGAGACACTGATTTTCCAAGACAACTTGCAATTTTTTTGTGTGGTTTTTCCATTATTTAGCTGTGTGTTCATCAGCTCTTCAGTCGAATTTCAGCAGTTATCTGGTTGCTAGAGTTCTGTTTACCTTAGCAACCAGACAGTGGTTCAAATAAAAGTCTATGAATAGGAGAGGGACTGAATAGAAAGATAAATAACAATAACAAAATTGTAGCCTCAGAGTAATAGTTTTTGGCTGCTGGGGTCAGTGACCCTTATTTGAAAGCTGGAAACGTGGAGAAGGTGAAGGCAAATCATTTGAAAACTATAAAAAATAAAGACCAATTGCAAAGTTGCTAGGAACAGGGTATTCTATAACATACTAGAAGTTAACGTTAAAGGTGAACTACCCCTTTAAGTATACTAAAAATAATTTAAACATTAAATAAACCTAATAGGATTGTTTTGCCTCCAATATAGACTAGCTTATATCTCCGTTAAGATCAAGTACACAGTATAATATTATTATAATAGAGAAAAAGGAAATCCTTTGTAAAATGTTTAATTTGGTTATAATGGAGACTATGGGTAGTGGCCTTACCATTATTTGGTGGCTTCCGGATACGAGATCCCATACCTGTACAGGTTTAACTGATGTGTTTTGAAATAAAACATGATTCTCCATAACAGTATCCCTTTCACTGCAACATTACATATTTTATGAAGTGCTAGTGTACCACTACATACAGAAATGTAAACGGCAGAACACATCAGATAGCAAAGTAAGCCTTGCCCGACATGTACACTTACAACTACATTTTTGAACATGTGAAAAATATAAACAATCCAAATATTTTACTATAATGCAAAAGGTACTGGTGCTGGCAACAGTTAACCCTTTATAGACAGCAGTATGTAAAAAAAAAAATCATCAATATATCTTTGTATCAGATTAGCAAAAAAAAAATAAAAATAAAAAAAATAGAATTACATTACATTTAGCTCCACACTCTCTCAATACAAGACAGTGTTGTCTCTATGAGGGCCGAGCTGTTGCATCATGCAGTAGTCACGACAGAATAGGCATGTTAAACAGACCCACCAAACTCACTGGGCATAAGCGAGCACTTAGGCCTATTATCTCACGTATACAGAGCAGCACAGCCTTGATCATTACCAGAGGCATTACAATGATGTGTAGTTAAACATTAAAACAATCCTGTGCCTAAAGTGAACAAAATTTACAAAAATGTTTTGTAGAGAAAAACTGAAGTTGTATCTGAGGCTTTAATACTTACTTGTTTTCAGAATCAACAGCAGGATGTTCTTCAGTTTCAGGAGTTTCCTCAGTGACTGCAGACTGGTCCAGTTCACTGAAAATTTAAATCATGGAGGGACATAAGTGAATGTTTCCATTAAACCAGCCTAGCTACTTTAACCAAATTGACCGGTCCAACTGCAAACACAAAAAAGTTCCAGTGTCCTCCACAGCTATTTTTTCCACCCAGGTGGTGAGTAATATTAGACAGCTGAGAAAAGAAAAACAAAATGCACCATGCACCTTAAAGCCTGCCCCAGCATCATCTAATAAATGATATGTTAATACAAAAAAACATTCACAGATGCCAATAGGACTGTGTTTCTGCAAATACATGTTGTGTATCTGTAAAACTGCACAGTCTTACTGGTGAGCTTTCTATTACAGTGGTGGAACTAAGAAACTTTAAGGATCATCAAAGCATAACAAAAATTCTCAGCACAGTACCCAGATAAAACAGCTTGTGGAGAACACTGAAGTCCATTTCATCATTTGCAGCTGATGTGCTAGTCAGTCAGAGTGCTTTATAGAACAATGTATAAAGGGGACAAGCAATTACTTTCACTTTCCATTCTACACTTCCAAAATGTCACTGCACACCTCATACCCCCTCCATCCTTACAGTCTATCCTCACATGCCCAGGTGTATCCTGGGTATGGGCATCAGGTACCCAATCCTGGTGCATATACAGATTTTGAAATGCTGCAAAGCTTGCCTTAATAGCAAGTTCTTGATGATATAGATATATAGATAGGATATATATATATATATATATATATATATATATATATATATATATATATATATATATATATATATATATATATATATATATAGTAACTTAAGTTTATTTTGATTGACTAACCTGATACAAAAGTATTTAAAGTTACTTTAGTGTGACAAGTCCCCTTTAAGAAAGAAACCAGATTGTTTAAAAATACCTCCAAGTTTATGCCGACATGACCAGTTTACTAAAATGGTTTAGAGAGGCTTTGTTAACGTTTTATTTTAATCAACATCAGGAAACCCACTTTTAATCCACAATCTTATTTTACTCAATCACAACATTTTAGCACCCTACCTTAATTCATCCTTAACAGTGCCCCAGTTGTGTGATCCACTTCCTCCCCGTTTATCCTCATGCTTTGGGCCACTGAAATGTGAAGAACTAGCCAAAATGAGTTATATTGTCAGTGTTTGAGCATGGAGATTAGGGAAGCACAAAGAAATACAAGAAAGTCAACAACAAAAGCACTAGGCCAAGACTTACGCTCTGTCACTGCCACTATGCCTGTCAAATTCACGTTTTCCACGAGAGTCAAAGCCATCGCCCCTGCCCAAACCACGTCCACGACCGCCACGGCCACCCCTTCCACCAGGGCCACCGCGACCACGGATGGGCCTATCCACGATGGGTCTAAAAAATGAATAGATTCATTGCTATGTTTTTATTGTTAAACAATTAGAGATGCTGTTTGCGTTATAAAACTGAAGTGTTACATTTTTAGGTGAATTGCAACTTTAGTACACATTTAGTATAGTCAAGTTGTGGTGGTGTAAGAATCTGCAATTGATTTTTATTTATTTTTTTAATTGTGGAAGGAAGGAACCCCTTCACACAATTACAATAAAGATAAGGTGGTTTGAGGTGGTTACTATTCCCTTTAATGTAATCATTAGTATGCACAAACAGCTCAGCACTCTGTAAAGTTCAAAGAGTAACTGGGTCCTGCTGTTTCCAGCTAAATAAAAAACAGATACAGCATATAATTTCTATAGAAAATTAAAACAGCCAGATAGTGCTTTTAAAAGCACTTAAATTTACAAATCAAAACTGAAAATTTGTAATTGATGTATTTTGGAAAGTTGCTTACAAATTACATTTTATTTCACTATTCAAAAAAAAAAAAAGGGAAAACCCATGCCTCCTTAAACCATTAGGGGTGGTTCACCTTTACGTTAACTTTAAGTATGTTATAGAATGTCCTATTCCTAGCGACTTTGCAATTGATCTTCAGTATCTTTTTTTTTTTATAGTTTAATTATTTGCCTTCTGCCTCTACATCTTTTAAATGGGGGTCACTGACTCCAGCATCCAAAAATAATTGCTGTGCGATCTTGCAATATTATTATTTCTACCTTTAATTACTTATATTTCTATTCAGTCCCGCTCCATATTCCAGTCTCTCAGCAACCATGCAGTGGTTTAAATAAGGTAAACAAAACCCTAGCAACCAGATAACTGCTGAAATTCCAAAATGGAGTGCTGCTGAAAAAAAAAAAAAAATTGCAAACTCACAGAATCTCACTCTCTACATCATATATGCATACATAATATGCATACATAATGTTAATTTAAAAGTGGACAACCTCTTTAACAAAGTTCTAGTCTATCGTGTCCCAAAACATAGTATTAAGATACAGACTCAATAACACCAACAAGAGGTTTCTTCAGCTGACTTGTTCATGGGCAGGTAAAAAATCTGAAACTTGACACATCTGTCACTGTCCCTTAGAAGTGCTCTGCATTCACTGTTGCCCTGTCTTCTGTATCAACACATTGAACAGATTTTTCTCCCACCCAATAATAGATGCACAGCACAAGATTACTGGGTAAATTTCAGCAGTGGGTTTTAGGGGAACCTTTATTACTGTGGGTCAGTAACAGGAAGTAGCTTTTCTTTGGTGCTGGCTAGGGCAGCATTAAGGTGGCCATACACTAAGATCTGCTCGTTTAGCGAGGTCACCAAGCAAGCAGATCTTCTCATGATATGCCCACCACCTACACCATCGGTTTGGGGACCGCATTCCCTACCCAAATGAAAAATCAAATCTGCCCAATTTCAGGCCAGGCGTCAGTTGGGAAGGCCCACTGGTGGTGCCTATACACGGGTAGATAAGCTGCAAATTGATCTAAAGGACCAATATCAGCAACTGAAATCGCCCCATGTATGGCCGCTTTTACTCGTGTATCTAGGGCAGCAAAAGCTTTAAATATAGCCCTTGATATGATAACAGAGACCCAATTCTTCCTCAGGTGTGTTCAGTGTAAACAGTTCCCTTCAATAAATGGTCTATACATTTTACAATCTAAAAGCAACCTAAAATAAACATGTACATTAGCCAATTTAACATGAAACTTACCGGTCAACAGAAAATTCCCCTGCTTCTCCCTTTTCTTCAGTTGGTTTTTCAAAACGGCGTTCACGGGGTGGCCGCCTATCGGACTGCCTCCTGTCAACTGGCTTTCCTTCACCCTGTGATGACTGAGGTGGTTGCTGCTGCTGCTGTTGTTGTTGTTGTTGTTGCTGCTGCTGTTGTGTTGGTGGCTGCTGCGGCGGCTGCTGCTGCTGATCAGGTCTCCGACCAACCCGCCTGATAGCTGCAACACAGATATTAATGCACAAAGATTTGTAAAGATGTATAATCTTCTGAATTATACAGTAGTGAAATTATGAAGAGTAAATGCCCCATTTGACAGACATGGATACATTTGGTAAAAATTGGGTAGTGGGGCACTGCCTTAGATGTTTAAGATACACAGGTGAATGTATTTCATACAATTAAAAGGATTTTTTAAGTCTTGACCAGAAAGATGCGTGTTCATACACAGTTCCTTTATGGCTACAGGCTAATTAGTGTTAACCAATACATTTTCTGAGGAACACTAAGCAGCATGCCTAAAATTAAAGGTCACTAAGGGTATGCCCAGCTAATAATGTACACTGCTGGCCTATGACCAACTCTGTCAAAACCGCTTCAGTGAGTTAAGACACTTGCTAATGCAGTTAACAACAGATTTCCTATACCATCAGTAGTAAAGTGTTGTGCTCTCAACTCCCAGCAGAGGTCACTGTTTCTATGCAGGTTACTGATATTTAACTGGTTACTCTGAAAATGAACAGTAAGGCTGCCACAAATTAACAGCACAAAAATTTACAGAAATACCATAAGTCTTATGAAAGATAAATGTGCACAAAAAATCCCACACACCTTTTTATTATGCAAAACCATGTTTAAAAGGATTGTCAGGATTTCAGGATTCGTTGAGGTCTGGCATGGTGGCGAGAGACTGGCGAATTGCTAATGTGGTACCGTTATTTAAAAAGGGATCCCGTTCTCAGACTGAAAACTATAGGTCTGTTAGTCTGACATCAGTAGTAGGAAAACTTTTGGAAGGGGTAATATGGGATAGGGTACTTGAATACATTGCAGTTCACAATACTATTAGTTTGTGCCAGCATGGTTTTATGCGTAACAGATCTTGCCAGACTAATTTAGTCGCCTTTTATGAGGAGGTGAGCAGGAACCTCAATGATGGAATGGCAGTTGATGTCATCTACTTGGACTTTGCTAAAGCGTTTGATACAGTACCTCACAGAAGGTTAATGATCAAATTGAGGAATATTGGCCTAGAACATAATATCTGTAATTGGATAGAGAACTGGCTGAAGGTTAGATTACAAAGAGTGGTGGTAAATGGAACATTTTCTAATTGGACCAGTGTGGTTAGTACCGAAGGGGTCAGTCCTTGGTCCTTTGCTTTTGAACTTGTTTATTAATGACCTGGAGGTGGGCATAGACAGTACTGTTTCTATTTTTTGCTGATGACACAAAATTGTGCAAAACTATAGGTTCCATGCAGGATGCTGCCTCTTTGCAGAGCGATTTGACAAAATTAGAAAACTGGGCAGCAAACTGGAAAATGAGGTATGAGTTATGCACTTTGGTAGAAATAATATAAATGGTAGTATAAATGGTAGTGTGTTGGGGGTATCCTTAATGGAGAAGGATCTAGGGGTTTTAGTAGATAACAAGTTGTCTAATTCCAGGCAGTGTCATTTTGTGGCTACTAAAGCAAATAAAGTGCTGTCTTGTATAAAAAAGGGCATTGACTCAAGGGATGAGAACATGCCTTTAAGAGGGGCCTGGATGAGTTCTTGAACAATCAGAATATCCAAGGCTATTGTGATACTAATATCTACAGTTAGTATTAGTGGTTGTATATATATATAGTTTATGTGAGTGTATAGATTGGTAGGTGTGGGTTGTGTGTGCTGGGTTAACTTGTAAGGGTTGAACTTAATGGACTCTGGTCTTTTTTCAACCCTATGTAACTGTCACTTTTTATCGTGTACTTTATTTCTAAATTACACTCTTTGCATTGCATAGAATTCATTCTACCGTTTAAAATTGTATTCTTGAAACAAATGTAATGTTTTAGTTGTAATATTGTTGTGTAGGCAGCCATCTTAGATTATTGTGCCTAAGCCTGAGGTTGGAAATTAACATGGCTAGCCATTGGAAATTTGAAAATTAAATATAAAAAAATATGTTTACACTTTTAAAAAAAGATTTCAATGCAGGATTTTGAAGGAGAAGCTCACCCCTAGTGATGTGCAGGTCAGCAAAATACAGACCTACAACTGCCCAACCTCTACCTGACAGCGCTGTAATTTATATACCTAGGCTGAACCACCCATGACTGACATCATCATAGGGGGCAGGCACAAGTATATAAATAAGCTGACAGCAGGTGGGTGCCAGGGCATTCTGGTGCACAGCAATATCATGGATGGGTGAGCAGTGGGCAGAGTTCAGCCTGCCACCCATCAGTGACCTGCTAAAGATGTGCTGAGCTGGCCCAAACGCATAGGTTTTGTACCAGCTTACACTTCACTAGTCTCCACCCTCCAGTTTGTATGAGGCACTGTACCCACACACAAAGAAAGTGCACATATACAAGTTGGGTTACATCAGCTAATGGATAGGCAGAGCTGTGTCTTTACTCATACACTTCTTCCCGTTAATTAGAAGCAGCATTATTTCCTGTCATGTGACAAAAGGGTGGCTCAAGGCAAAAGATGTAAAAGTACAATTACTAATATATATATATATATATATATATATATATATATATATATATATATATATATATATATATATATATATATATATATATCAATTTTGTAAG
This sequence comes from Xenopus tropicalis, assembly GCF_000004195.4. Lineage (NCBI taxonomy): Eukaryota > Metazoa > Chordata > Amphibia > Anura > Pipidae > Xenopus > Xenopus tropicalis. The sequence goes on along the minus strand of NC_030680.2, from coordinate 83,573,123 downwards.
AATCTTTAAATGGGTCCTCCACCCAAAAAACTTTTTTCCTAATAAGAAAGTGAACTTACCAACATACTTCATTACAAATGTTTAAAGGAATGGTAACACAAAAAAGAAAAAAAAAAGTGTATCAAAGTAATATATTACATGCTATTGCCCTGCACTCTTAAAAGTCATGCGTTTGCTTCAGAAACACTACTATAGTTTATATAAAGTTACTGTATAGCCATGGGATGGGGTAGCTATTCAAATTGAAAAAAAGAGAAAAGGAATAGGTCACATAGCAGTTAACAGAGAATCCCATTGTATTCTACAGAACTTTTCTGTTATCTGCTATTTAACCTGTGCCTCATTTCCCCACCTTGAATGAAGGCCCCCATGGCTACACAGCAGCTTATTTATAAGGGATGCACTGAATCAACTATTTTGGGATCTTGCCAAAACCAAATCCTTTGTGAAAGATTTGTTCAAATACAAAACCACACATGTATCTGCATATGCAAATTAGGAAAGAGAACCGTGCATGGTTCAACTTCCGTGTTTATATGACAAAAAAAAATCACATGAGTTTAAGGATTCAAGGCATGGGTTTGGGCAAATGAGAATCCTGCTGAAAGGCCGAATCTCAAACCAAATCCTGGATTTGGTGTATCCCTATTTATATAACTATGGCAATGTTTCTGAAGCAAACAACTTCTACCAGTGTATGGCAACAGTACAGTATATTTTATTTACTTTAAAATATTATATTTTTTGGTGTTGCTGTTAATTTGATGGTTTTAAAGTTATTTGTTAATGTAATTCCTATTGAAAGCAGCAACTGATTTGGTGTGTACATGCTCTATACCACTGTCTAACTCCTGAAACTATGTTGAAAGCCAGCTGATTAAAACACCTAGAAGAAAACAGATTCCTATTAAATTGTTTAGTCAGAACAAGAACAAAAAAATGCTTTAGTTTACATTTACAAATAACTTTAAAACTATTAAACATCTGTAATTAATGCATACTGGAAATATGCTCATGATTACATTATCTTTTATTGAGCAAAATAATCAGTTTTTGGGTTGAGGAGTCGTTTAATAATTTGCTTATTACAAAGACCCATATAATAAGTCACATTTACATTAAAGAAAAACAATACATTAAAATGCATACTAAAGCAACAGAAAATGTATTAGACTGTTGGTAAAGTTAGGCTACATGAAACAATAAAGTTCAAACAAAATACTAATGACTTAATTTGAGCTGACCCACAAATGTTAACCAGGTCTACAACTAAAATGGTTTCCTTGGAATGAAGAGAATATGCAGCCAGTAATGACTGACAGCACACCTTGCCCTGAGAATAGAATCTGTGCTGCACTACTGCTACTGGAGAGAGCCCCCTACCACAACAGCTGCTGTAACCAGTTAAGGCCATACAAGGATTAACTATCTGACTCTTGCCAGTTATAACCCTTAAAACACAGTTTTTAGTGTTACCTCCCATAAAAGCTATTTAAAAGGATTGCTAAACCAGTTAATAGGCGTGGTTACAAAAGGCTGCTGACTGCACAAAGAACACATTACTTTGTACCTCCTCCACCCCAGTAAAAAACTGATAATATTTCTGTTTAACCCTATACCTGTTAATGATATAGTTAGTTAAAATTAGGAGTTCAAAACAAGGACCTTTTCAGGTTAAATGTCAGAATTGTGTGCTTATAGGCAATGCATGATCTTATCAGCTTACACACTGACAGGAAAAAAGTTAAAGTATAATTTGAGGCAAGCAATGAAGGCCCATGTGATTAAAATACTAGCATACTACAGAGTTTCCTTGTATATTAGTCCTATTTAATTTAGACCTCCACTCTCTGTACATAGCTCTGTGTTTACACTATTTGCTTAATTTAGCTGCAACTAAGAGCATACTGCAACAACTACTCAGATAATTGAATGCAAGATTTTTGAGCTTTTCTCATTTGCAGATCTGCCTTGACGGGACTGGTATAATTAAATACATTATAGCTACATAACAAAAGTGTCTTGTTATTACTCTAGTGCAAGCATTTATGCAGCAATGAAAATGTCTACGTATTATGAACTACTATTCTAACTTACATGCACATACCAATCACTGGTCACTGAAGATGGCTTGAGCACATGAACACCAGCATGAGAACATGTGATGCCATATGTATATGGGTGGGGGGAATTAAAATGAGTTTTCATACAACTAAGAAAAGGTAAGCTCATACAGAATTATAGTTGTCATGACCTTGAACTATTGGATTACCATTTAACTATACATATCTGCTACAAAGTGCCCAGACCTGGGAAGGGCCACACTGACACAATTAACATATCTACATAATTAGCACGATACCCTTTTAATAATTAGATTTTGGAAAAGACTTCACTTTATGAAAATGATTAATGTATACAAATCACATTTGTTGTCTGTTTGTGTAACTGCAAGTATTTATACTACGTTTCATACATAGCAAACAAAGTAGTTTACTATATTGTCCATTTAAAACTTTTTTTTTTAAAGGGGCAGTAAAACTCTAGTTCAGTACAAGCACTATTCATTAAATTCATATTGCACATATGTTGTACATGTTGCATTTATAATGAAAAATCTATGGTTTTTGTTCTTAAGCTAAACAGGGAAACCGAGGCTACTGTATGTTTGGACCTTGCGAGATAGATAATTAGATTAAAGTAAATAACCCTCTTCCCTTTATCCTCAGTTGAGATTTTCATTAACAATAACCCATTACACATGGAGCTTATAAGGGCACTGTTAATTAATATTCTACCTCACAAGGACCAAAGATGGAGTAACTTCAATTTCCCAGTTCAGCTCAAGAAATAAAAATAACAGATTTATGGCGATTAAAACAATAGGCAAAAAGTATGTTCACCACAAGCCCTTTAAACCTGGTGTCCCCAAATGTTAACTACAACTTCCAGCATGCTTATATCTGTGACTATTAGGTTAGTTTTAAATGCTGGAAGTTGTTGCCCAGCAACATAAAAGGTAGGAAGGCTTATATATTTAGTCATATATATTTAGTTCTCGTAAGATGCTAAAACATTTAAACGTTTTGGAATATTCCTAACAGCTCTCCTATATTAAGAAATATACTGTGAAACTTAGTGAGAAATAAGAAGGTAGATGTAACAAACAGAATACACTGCACAAACAGATGATCTAACTGTTACACCAGAACACTAAAAGACAGCAATGATGTGTGGTGAAATTGGCCACACATTAAGGGCTGATGGGGTGGTTTCTCCACAGCCTTATTTCAGCTAGCTAAAAAGTGCCCCAAACAACACCTGCTGCCCCCATTCCCTTATAGGAAAAACACCTGGTCAATGTAAAGAATCGGGGGCTGTTTCAGGCGCTACTCTACTACTGAAATACACCCAGTATAGAAAAGGGCTTTACACTTAATAAAACTTGGGTAAATTATGGAAATGTTTAGAAAAATGACATTGCCCTGAACATTGCAAGAGCAGAGCTTCACATTATTAGTTTTTAGGTCAAGTGCTTGAACATTTCCCATCAGTCTGTTGACATTAGTATTAAAATAAAAGCTAAGATGCCTTCCAAAACGCTTTAGGGTTAGGAGTCTGATACGGCGTGTTTTTTATGGCACAAAGTACTTTTATAACACGTCTTTAGCGGCTGTGATTGACACTAGTAATACCTGGACTAGTTGCTGTAGCTCTCATGAACCACATGGAAAACTGATATTTTATCTAGGGCCCCCCCATAGTAAAATCTGGCGTATGCACATTAAAGAGCACAAGCCAACCCAAACCAATGTTGCAAACTTTTATTCTTTGTAGTTGTACTGGGAAGAAAAAGGCAACAACCCTCCAGTAATAGTAGGGCTCAGAGTGGTGAGGCCTGCAGGAAGCGCCCAACCCATAGCAGTACACACACATTTCAGTGATAGGCCCACGTGTTTGGTAAGTATGGCTAGGGCCTAGTGTTGTGACAACCGCCCCCCTCCCCCCTCACACCACGTGCTCCCTAGCGCTCTCCCGCCACAAGCCTGGGCTAAGGGAAGCAGCTCCATGTGCGAGGCCCTAACGGTAACACTTCAGTGACAGCTCTGCTTGACCTTGGAGGGCAATTCGATTCTTAACGCTCCCCTCCCCCCCCTCCCGTCTAATGTGCCATGAGCCCGTCTGACAAAAAGAAGTTAACAATACGGCGATAACCGAGGTGCAAGCGCCTGGTTCAGCCAACTGCCGCTATAAACGCGTAATTTACAGTTCGACAGGAAAAGTATACACTGCGAATGTGTGCTATATGGCACCTTTCGAGTTCAACTCTTAACTCGTAGAACCTGGGGTAGTACTTTATAGGCTATAAGTGCATGCATGGAAATGAAATATAAAATAATTCGAAACTCAGTAGTGGAACGTCCCTGCGCTGAAGCTTACACAGCTCGCCACTTGTCGTTGGATTAAACTACCTAATCACCCCCGGGGCCTACTGTCACTCCCTCAGTGCTAGTCCTATGGCGCGTTACCTTCCTTCTTGATTGGTACAGGCGCCTGGCTCTTCTCCTCCTTTTCGGACAGAGGGTTCTTCCGGTCTTTCTGGGACTCCTTCTTGGGCTGTTTGGCGGCCTGAGCTGCCGTTTTGCCGGTCCCTTGACCCGGTCCCCCTGCGCCCTCCTTCTTCTTGTTCTCGGCCGCCTTCAACACCTCGAAGGGGTCAGATTCATCGTCAAATAGCTGGTCGAACCGATTGGTTACGACGCAGCCGAAGCCTTCCTGCAAGTGACCGGGCATGATGGCCCCTTAAGAGGTGGATGTTCCTCCGATTCTACGAGGCCTGGAGCCTAGAGCTCGCTTGCTAGTAAGCCAAAAGATGGCTGGGAAAGAGGCTGTCTTCTCTTCCGGCGCGATAGACATCCGGGACTTCTCCGGCTGCGGCATGATGGGACTTGTATGCCAACTGTCGTGCGTGTGCATGTTACATAGTGGCGCTAGGAACTACCATTCCCAGCATGCCATTCACCGGCATTGTGCGGGCCCCATCTATGTTTTCATGCGTGCTGCCTGTCAGTTGTAGATAGATAGAGACAAACAGACGAAGTGAGGGAGGTGCTTGGTTTGGGTAGCTGTAATTTACCGCCTCAGTATTCCGTATTAGAATAGTTTTTTTAAAAAAATAATTGCCCCCATAAGGAAACATGCTCCCTTAGTTGTATTGTTATGAAGCTGTAGCCAGGGGATTGTGGGAGTTGTAGTTCAATAATTTGGAAGCTAAATGCTGATGAAAATCTTCAGCATAGAGTTACAGAAATAGGCGTTTTCGCATATAGTAGCTAATGGGAATGAAAAATAAAGGTTTTAATTAAAAAAAAAAGGAGTCTCTGAATGAAACAATGTGTTGCCATATTTTTCTGTATGAATATTTTTTCCGTTAAAACAAAACCTCTACATTTTGTTTTGCAGACAATTAGTGCATCCCTATTATTAAGATGTATTTGTAAAGTGCTAACATTTTATGTAGTGCTGTACAACAGATGGGTGTATTTTACTGGTCTGGTCAGAAAAACTATGTTTACTGCCAACGTTATTATTAGGTTAAAGACAAAAATATAGGAAGGCCAGTTTTTTTTCCAGAAAAGTGGAAACCCTAGTATATATTTGTGTTGTTGCCTTCCTGGTATTTTACTGGCCTAGTTGGCAAAAAAAAGAACATTTCCTATAACGTCAACCCAAATCGCAGGACACTGGGGAAATATTGGGGGCATGGCTTGCTGGGGGACTGTGATAATGCCACTGTGCATACACAGAGGGTAGGTCTGCTCACATGAAAATTGGGCAGGAAAAGACAGCAGTGAGGCTGTGGAATGCTCTTCTGAGTGATATTGTAATGGCAGATTGGTTTGGATGATTTCTTGAACAAGCGTAATATCCAAGGCTATTGTGATACTAAAATCTACAATTAGTATTGATGTTGGTATATATGGTTTATGTATGTGAGTGTATAGATAGGTCAGTATAGGTTGTGTGTGCTGGGTTTACTTCGAAGGGTTGAACTTCATGGACTTTGGTCTTTTTTCAACCCTGTGCAACTATGTAACTATATAGTGCGCTTGTTGTTTGAGTACGCCCAGAATGTGAACTACAGTTACTTACTCCAGATTCTGCTATTCCTGAATAAAAACTAGGGACATCATTTTCTTAAGAAGGTGATTCCTGGTCCTCCCTTACTTCTTAATTTAGCATGTTGCTAAAATAGATGAATTGTCTATTTTTGGTGTCACCGCTGTTTCTTTTATCTTGGGCCCAAAGGCTTTCAGAGCTTGAAACACTGCCCTGACTTCCAACACATTTGACTGTGTGTTCTCTCAAGGACTCTGCCAGGAGCCACACTGTCTCCCAGGAAAACTCCCCACCCCAAGGAAGAAATATACGCTGCTAGAACTTTAAATTTGATTGAAAAGAGGGGAAACCCTTAGATATGTTTGAAGTGGCTAGCCACCACTGAAGACTGACTTCGAGGAAAGATTGGCTTTGGGAGGAAGTTGAATGTCAGGAGGACTCCATTGAAGTCAGGCATTGCTTAGTTTTACTTCCCCTGAGGACCGAGAACTGACTGATGCCCCAAAGGGAATTGTTTGGAGGTATTGCTAAATAAATATCTCAAGCTGTTTGAGGATCTTTTGTCCAACCTAAGCCTTAAAAAAAGAAAACATTTAAAGGGTTGATCCCAGGAGAACTCACCACTCCAGGGAAGAAGTATTGATTAATATACCTTTCCAATCGGTTGGAGCAAGGGGAAGTGTCAAGCCACCACACAGATTCAATTTGAGCTGGGAGGAAAGTCAAAGGACTGACCACTGCTCCAAAAGAATTGTCTAGAGGTATCTCTAAAAATGTTGGCGGGATCTATTACCTGACCTAAGCTTTGAAGAAAAAAACCTTTAAAAAGTTGATTCCTCACCATTTTATTCTCTGAAGGAAGGTAACAACTCATTCCTACCATTGCGTTAAAAATGATTTGCATAGACTTAGTTTAGTGGTAGTATCCATGCCCCAAGCTCTAAGCCAAAGTGCTCTTTTGGAAGAGACAAACAGAGCAATAAAGCTTTAAGCTTAACCTTTAAGTCAGTTAAGTCAACTGCTGCTTTGGACCAGGCCTGAACTGTGTAGATTATGGCAAATGCCAGAGGGCGTGCTAAATGATGCCATAGACAGTAACTATTGTGGGGAGCTGTTTTGGTATCTGTGAAATGCCAGGACTTATTTTTAATCTGTGCTAAGACCTGCTTCAGATTCGCCATAAAGAACAGGTCAAGCTGAAAAACAAAAACCCCATTAACACACTAAAAGAAAAGAATATAGATACATTAAGACCTTTATAGTAGTAGACCTTTATAGCCTGTCTGTTGAAGCTCTACTTGATTAGGCTTTAGACATTAGACATGATTAACCCTCAGCCATGGCAACATTTTTCAAGTGTTGGATTAATAGGTAAAAGTTGCCCTCCAATGGTAACTGGAGAGAGGACATCAAGCAAACTAGACAATATGGTAAGAGTGAGGACCTTCTTGTTGCTTTTGGTTTGAGGAGGTACTTGTCCACCAGGCTATTGGAGGTGGGCAAATACCCATAGTATTGATGATATGAAGTGGCTAGGAAAAATTATTCTTGATGCCAGTGTTAGAGAAAAATTCAGGAAAGCTGGTATTGGCCAGGAATCTTGTGATTAGTTCCTGTTCATAGGGGCATTCCCTACCACTACCACTTGAACTAAAAAAGCCACTGATTGGTGAAACGTATTCAAGAAAACTAAGAAAAGTCCAGTTGTTTTAGACTTAATTCTACTAGATACTTTATATCATTATCTGGATGAATGAGAATCTTCCTGTTCATAGGTTATTCAGTGGGAGAAATGGCTCTTCCTCTTTCTTTTACACCTTGTACCTGGGGTGGATGTGCTAAGCGTATGGCAGAAATTTCTGTTCACTATCTTTACCTCATTCACAGGGTTATTGTTCCTTGACTTCTTTAATGATGCTGATTTCTTTAGGGTCCCAAACATGACACTGGGGCCTTATGCCACAGGCTCTCAGCACATTACCCACTGGTACCAAGTGGAGACCAAAGTGGAAGAGTTATGTGTTCTGTCCCATAATATAACCTATGGACAGGAAGATCCATGGGCCAACTGAAGAAAACCTCCTTCCCACAAGGCATAGGTAACAAATGGGACTTCCTGAGCAGCAGGGTAGTAACTGAATCCCCTACAAGAACTTTTTGCCTTGTGCAGTTATTTTGTGTTAAATACTATTGGTTTTCCTTGCTGTGGCAAAACAGCAAACTAGCTACTATGCCAATATAACACTAGCAACTCTACATTCAACTTGACAAAGCAAAAGCTGCCTCTCACACTGCATTTATATTTGTACATAAACATAAGACATGTAAATCAGTGGCGATGCCGCCCCCTTTCTTCCACTCCGCACTTACAACTTTAGCGTTGGAGTGGGTCCAGACGGGGCTGCATCGCTAGCGTAGAAAGCACTTATGCACTCTCTGCACTAGCAGAGCCAAGTTTTCGTTAAAAAAAACCCCCCAAAATTTGTCTCTTAAAGTTACCAGAGGAGACTTTTTGCCGCTCCTGCTTACTGGCTGCTCACTGCTGCCTGAGGTAAGATTCTAAGGTTCTCAACTTGCATCATGGCAGGAGCGGGCCTAACATAAATTGCAAACAATCTCCAACAATCTCCAATTTTCTATGCCTTTAATGGGATATCTTGCATTCTCACATATATACTCGGATGCTAATTGGGAACAATTTTACTTGCAAGTACTTGTTACCATTTTCTTGGGCTTTATGAATCAGCTGGCATGGCCATTATCATAAATGACAGAAAGTTATATTAGTGAATCAAATAAAATTAAAGGGCCACTTTACAACTACAATTTCCTACAAAACTGTGCTGAGTACAGGGCTGCAGTAGGTTTGTGGTATCTCTGAGAGCAAGCTATGAAAAATCCTGTTTAACCGGCCAAACCCTCAATGGCATTATGAGACACTCCCTGTGCTACAAGCCATGAAGTCTTTCATGTTAGAGGAATATAATAACAAAATAGGAGGGCTTAAGAAATCCTGTGGCCAATCAGTCTGTGTAACATAGGCAAGGCTAAACATGCTAGGTTGGTCAGTAATGCAGTTCAGAATCTCAGTTTAGAGGTGGAAACAAAGGCAAATAACAATACAGTGGCCTGGCCTCTTCAGTTAGACATATGCAAAAGGAAAATAAAACACAAGGTTATGTTGGGCCTTTAATGCTGACATGTTCATGTTATTTCTGGACAACCTTTCACACTGGGTCACACAGATCTCTCCCACTGACACAGTTGTTGTGTGACGCTATCTGCTGATATGGCAGCCTTGCTTTCATTGATGGGTTTGTGTGTGTAAGCATTATTTTACTAGAGATCTGCTGCAAACTGCACAAAGCAGAAAAATAGTTTCACTGCCATTTAAACATGACACAACAGGGGGATTTGGTAGGGGATTTTGTGTTTAAACTTCGATCACATGGCTGCCTATTATATTCACATTTCAAAGCAGCTCTTCGTTTTTCACAATTCCTAAAATGTATTTCTAAAGATTTTAGAAATATAATTATAATTAGCTTTTTGCATAGAATTTCTAGGCTCTGTAAAGCCTATGTTGTAGCTTTGGATTTTTACAAAATGAAGTGACTTAGCCAAGGCACCAGAGAGCTGACACAAGATTTTCCTAGCTTGTATTTTTGCAGTCACTTTGATTTGATAGAATCTGGTAAAAAAAAATATAAATATGTAGCCACCAACAAACTATATGGATACCTTTTTGGGCAGACTGGGACAAAAGTAGAAAATGTGCTTGAGTGGAAATATACATTATAAAATTGTCTTAATGCTGTCATAAAGTATTACTGTATGTAGTAAACAGAAGGATCTACTGCTGCCTAATAATTACCCACTAATAAAAAATGTACATGTAAATTGCTGCTGTATTGGTTCTTTATTAGAATCCCTTTACACTTTCTAGATATTTATACAACAGCACAGATACAGTCAGTAGCGGGCATAAAACAGTGTTCTAAACATTACAGTGTCTGTGCAGTATGCCCTATCATGTTTCAGCAGCATGAACCTACAGCCAGTACATGTGAGCCAGGCAACTATGGATCTCTGCTATGGTCCTTCTCTGACTCTACTTGGGAGCACTCTTTCTAGTGCATTCTAGCTCCCAGATGGGGTGGTAATATGGTCTCCTTCCCTGGATAGGCTTTTCCACCTCATCTTTGCCTCTCTGTAAAATTTGGCTTCAGAATAAATGCTTTATAGGTTTTATATGTTTATCCTATGCCTGTACTGTTTAACAGTTGGAAGACAAGCCAGCTGTCACTTACAACAGGTGCCATGGTCCGTGCTCCGAGCTTATCTGCAGGAGACAGGCTGTATATTTAGCCACAATGGCAGACAAGAGTGTTAATATTTCACAACACTGTAACTTGTCAAAGTCCTGACTCTTTAACAAATGTGCATTTTTATCTGTTTAAATAAAAACTGAAAAGCTAAATAAAAACAAAATCATACCTATTCTACTGATGGCATGCTAATTGTGGTCAGAAGCCTATAACTTTCACTGAACATGCAAACAAAACTGTAGACTTCACATATCATAATATTACTCAGAAAAGTACGTATGCTAAATGAACTCCAGCAAATATGGTCAAAGCTACTAGCTAATGCTTTAAAATTCAAGCAAGCATGAGATTCTTTGTAGAAAACCCACAATAATATTTTTTTTAAGATAAAATTTATGTGCCTTTCTTCCATACTAATAAAATCAAGCATGCATCTTTACTCCATCCAAAAAAAGAGTAATACTTATTACACAGCAAAAAAGTAAACAATTTTGTCAAAGGTGCACCAGCCCTTAGCAATCAGCAGGGGGAGTGGAACCCCATATAGAAAAGCACACAAATGGAGCTGGGCACTCAAAAAACACAAAAAAATATGTTACAAACAAGAAATTTTATTGAACATCTCTATTGCAAAGGCAAATAATGTCCAGGCCCAGACTGGGATACAAAATAGATCCTGGCGTTTCAAGTACACAGAGGGCCAATAAATAGACACTGTCTATGGCATCCTACAGCAGCCCCTCTGGAATTTGCCAGAATCCAAAGATTGACAGTCTGGGCCTGGGGATATCCAACGAAAATGTGTTTTTGCATGATAAAAGATAATGTAAATAAAAACTCCTGTGGCAGTTCAAGTGGCAAAATCCTTAGCTGTAGCTGGGTTGAATAAAGTGATCTTCTTTAATTATATTATTACAGCACACACATGATAAACATGGAAATCTACCTGACATCAGGTTGTTTGGTTCTGGATTGTAACAAATCTGCTCTCAAAAAAAAGATCCCCCAGGTTTAAAGATCTTTTCTATAAGTACAAAGGTTTATTTTGAAACGCATCTTCTTTTTGTAAGATTTCTCATTGTGTAAATAACTGTAAATAACTGTCTTGATGAGATCAGAATTAGCATTATAAGTAGTTACAAATGTAACACATTATTATCTTTATTTGCTGTTCATGTTTTTATTAGTTTCTTCTATATTGTTGCTGTTTTCATTCTTTGTTTTTTTATTTAACCAATGCTCATGGGGATAATACTGCAGTGTAAATTTTAGGGTAGGGAGTACAGTATTTATAACCTCACTGATCTCTAATAATTCTTGTTGCCCACCATGTCACTTCCCAGTCCACTTCTCAGGACCAACATGCAGATGATCTGGTAGATGGAAAACAGGCAGAATTCGGAGACGTGTAGCAGCATTTAGTCAGACATGCATACAGACAGTGTTGGTAGGAATATGACCTCCAGGTCAAGACTAAGAGGCAAATTTATGGTGTGATTGTGAAAGCATAGCCAGGGCAGTTGCAAAATTCTAGATGCAAAAGGCCCATAAATGATTATTAATGTCTTCCACGATAAGAATCAATAAAGTTACCTGCAGCTCCAAAATCAAGAAAAGCAGACTTTGATCACTTTGCAGTTGCATACAATATGTGCTGATAGCTGTAACTAATGTGTTTTTTTTCTACTGCACCTAGGTGTGTTTTCCCTCTTACTAGACTTTTGAGGTGGGGGGCATATCCCAAATCTGCATGGGCTCTGCTAGTGTAGCGGGTACAGAAGCTGAAGGAGGAAAACATAGATTGGCTTGCTTGGAATTCACATGAACAGGAGTCAACATTAAGGATAAAGACAAATGGAGCTACTAGTAGCAGCTACTTGTCATGGCTACTAAAATAGACAATGCATTTACTGATAAATGTCTCCATCTGTGTTTTAGCACAAGCAATTCTCAGTATTGTCTATGGCAGGGTTTTTTTGTGGCATTTAATTTTCTCAAAAAGTAGCTGCTACTTGCAGCTCCATGTGTCTTCAACCTAATGCAAAGTGCAATTAAATCTTCTTGAGGAGCCAGCACTGCGACATCAGGCAGCTGGGTAGCTGGTGCTAAAATGTCATGTCAGGGTCAGTAGGCTGGGGGGGGGGGATCTTTAAATGAATTGGGCAGCAGAACCTTCAAAATTGACCCTTTACTGGGCCAGCAGATTGTTCTATGTGTGCTGACAAAACCTGCAGACATTTTCTTAAATTAGGAGGCCTGAATGGGGTACATAGCAAGTTTATAGTGTCAGGACTATCAGATAAAGTGTACTGTATTGCCACTAGGAGCCAAGGCTGGCTGGGATATAGGCAGGTAGTCAGAAGTTGAATAAAAGTTGTTTTTAGTAAACACAAAAAAACAGAACATGAATTGGATGTGTCAGCTGAAGGCAGGCCTTGTCACATCCAGGTAAAGCAGGGAGAAAGTCCAAATTACAGCACTGCAAAGGTTAAGAAACTCAAAGTCCAGGACAGAGCTGGCAGAGTTCAACCAAGGTAAGGCAGACAAGGGGAAATGCAGAACCAAGTCAGAAGCACCTATCATGGGTAAAGTGACCAGCAGGATTAAAATGAACTACAAAAAAGCATTGGCATTATTACACCATCATTTAAATATTAATGTCTTGGTGAAAAGCCAAATGTGCTATCTAAGCTGTATGCAGGACAGTTGTAAATAGGCACAAGTCAATAGGTGTAATTTGCAATGCAGAACACAGTGTGTAAACTGCAGAAAAAGGCTGCAAACAGCCATTTTTTGCAGGCCAACTGCAGACACCTGCCACCAGCGCAGACACCTGCCACTTGCAACTAGAATACAGCGCAGGCAGGTGTCTGCATCTCTTTTTCCCATACAGAAATAGGGAATGAGCATGCAATTGGCCAAATAGAAGCAAGAGGGCCCACTGACAACTGGGCCCACCAGATGTTTTCCTGGTGGGCCAGTCCGACACTGCCCCCACCCGCCTCTATAGCCATACATGCACTGATGGTTTTGTACGATATTCGGTGCGTGTATGGCAACTAGGCAAGGCAACCGATAGCGCATAAGGCTGCAAAAGACCAGTGGTTGCACAAAAGATTGAAAATTGCCACGTGTGTGGCCACCTTAACTTGCGCATCATCCAGATACAAACTCACTAATCATTTTACAGAAAAGATCCTACAACTGCAGTAGGAGGCAGGAACTATAGGGGGCCCTGTGGAACAGGGGCAATATATGTTTATGGAAAATGTCTTGTTCCGAAAGTTTAGGGGCCCAAAAACCAGTGGTTCTATGCTGAAAAGTTTGTGTAGGAGACGCTCATATCATTCAGTAAACTGATCCCAATATTAACAGCTGATGTTACTTTATAATAAGTAGTTCATACAAATAGTTTCATTAATTAATTTGCTAGACAGTCCATTCAGTAGGGGTCAGTGGAATTTGCCCCAAGTTTAACCCCTTCTCACTTACCTGCCCCTATCACACTGCTCTGCCCTGCCTGATACAGAAGTTATGGAAGTTTCTACAAAAGTAACATGTTTTTCCATAAGTTTTGCAAATCAGTTTGAACATTTTGTATGCAATGATCTTTCTGTGGGGCCCAATAAATAATAAACTGCTGTAAACTTTATGTAAAAGATAGCTTATATAATTCAGTAAATAGATCACAATATAAACAGCTGATAATCTAAAATAAGCAGTTCATATAAATAGTTGAAATGATCAATTTATGTTCTAATGTCAGTCAGTTCATGGGGGCAATGGAATTAACTTAGTTCATTGGTGGTCAGTAGAGTTTGCCCCTGCCTGCTCCTCTCAAGCTTCACTGCATTGTCATTGTTTTTAAGTTACCTAAGATTCTATGTAAAATACATAAATTTCTAGGATAGTTATGCTACATAAACTTCAGAATTTTAATGTAACTTTATGTGTAACAAGATTTCTCTTCCCCCTCGTGCCAGGTTTTCAATATATATTGAAGCAATTTAATAGAAAGTATGGCAGTGCGCAAAGTGTAAAAAAAGGATGCATTGCCTCATCACCTGATAAAAATGTTATGATTAATAGGGTCTCACTACATAAATACACACACAAATACCACCATATTGCCTATATTAATATCACTCTCGATAGACTTTAAGCCAGCACTTTCTGTTCATAAGCACTAGATGGAGGTAGTCTACAAAATTCTAAGTATACCTTTGTAAAGGTAAGCAATAATACAGTTCACATGGAGCACACCAGATTTTTACCTTTATACTTAACTTAACATTTCTGTCATCACTTCGGTTATTCCATTTTCTAATTGCATTTTTATACAAATGTAAATAGGGCTATGCAGTTTCTTTACATCTCTGCACAATTTCTTCCCATTATCCATTTTTACGTGCATAGTTTAAAAAACCATCATGGTGGTTTTGATTCCACTGCTTTTGCATCTCAGCTTCTGTGCTACTGTGAGCTGTTTCATGCTGCATAAATGTAAACAATTAGGCTAGGGTCAGATGTGTGGATGTATGCAGTCCGAGAATCAGCCCGGCTGCTCACCTCATCTGCCTGATGTTTCCGTATCTGCAGGAATGGTGTCACCCTAGGTGCAGACTAGAGTGCCACCTGGCCAGTGGTTTCATGATAATGATTGATGTTATTATCATGGAATAAAGATAAAAATATAGGAAGGCTAGTATTTTTTGGTGACCCCTAGCATAGACACAGTGTGGCTTTTGCAGTGGAAATGCCAGAGAATTATTTTTTGTGCCAAAATCTGCTCCATGTGTCTAAACCCAGGCCAACACTCTAGTTGCATGGCATGGAGTTGAGCAGTCAGGCTGTTTCCCATCCTGCGTTTATACATGTCTGGCTTTAACCTTAATGTTTGTACAGCCCTAAATCTCCACCTATTACCTAAAGTTAATTACATTGCCCCTCGGCCTCAGGCACTATGATGTTTGGCAATGTAGCAAATAATAGGCTGCTGGAGGCTCAATGCCTGCATGTAAATGATTAAAGAAGCTTACACAAGCTCACTTCTCTAGCCAGCCTCCACTGCTGACAGTGCAATGCAGTGTTGCTACTGTGACTTTATTTCTGTCTGAGATATTATCCCTGCAATAAGCAGAAGCAATTGTTGGGACTGCAGTCATTGGAAACTCTGCAAAATATTTCCCATTGCAAAAAAGTTGCCCATCTAGCACAGTACAGAGTAAATTACAGCAAGCATGGCCCTCCAGTTCAGCAGCATTCCT
The DNA here is from genome assembly GCF_000004195.4 of Xenopus tropicalis. NCBI lineage: Eukaryota > Metazoa > Chordata > Amphibia > Anura > Pipidae > Xenopus > Xenopus tropicalis. Next base: position 83,557,408 of record NC_030680.2, on the reverse strand, counting down.
TCATAGGGTGGATCAGAGACTTTCCTGAAGCCAGAAACTGAAAGTACTAAGTTACTTAAAGGCGGGAAAAGCTTTAACTGCTGTTATGTGTTTTATCTTTACTGGAAATTCACAGCAGCAGCCAGTCCCAGTTCTACTTAACAACCAGTTATGCTGCTACTTGACTTTGGCTATAATGAAACCTGATACAGAGAGCAGGCTATGAATAGCAAAGCTTTGGGTTTTATGTTGTGCTGTTTGGCCCAAGGAAACCTGACAACTCTCTATGAAAATAAATTATACCCTGGGTAGAGGGAGCAGGTGCAGAGACAAAGCAGGACTTGGATAGTGCAGAATGAAATTGTGCCTTGCATTTGCAGTTGGCACATCATTTCACTTTTCAGTACATATATATATCTAAATACTCAACAAAAGTCCTGGCAGATGCCTAGGGTGCAAATGTTGCAGGGGAGCTAGGCACTGGCTATTTTGCACATGTGTGGTGACAAGCAACATTGCTGGCACTCACTGTGACAGTCAGTGTGCACCTGTCATGCGTGTGTATGTGGGGGGGGGGGGGGGGGCGGGTTCAGAGCGGTGCAACTGGGGCCTTGGGAGCAGTTCTAACTTGGCCTGACTCTGCCTTCAAGGGATATTGTACAAGAAAAGTTTGACAACCATTAATATAGATGTTTGCATGCAAACACGAAGGTGATAATTTAGTTAAAAAAATACTGAAATCCAGCTCTAATCGTTCTATTCACTACTGGACTGACCCACAGTCAGCAGTTTTTCTGATTAAACTCAACCCAAACCTTCTATTAACATCACAAGGTTGGAAACATCAAATGATGTCTTAATGCAAGTTCAAACCATCACCTACTTTTAGGCCATGTGGCAATTAGACTTTTGAAAAAGGGTAGATGCAATTTTTGCACTGATAATCAAATGGAGCAATCTGGTCTTCTCTCTGTGTGTATTTCTAGGCTGTGGCCACTGAGCTTACCCACACATAGTTATATTTAACCCAACCCTACCCAACCTGCTGGTTTCAGTCAAACCACTCATCATTAATGAATAAGACCTGCTACATTTCTTGCTTAAGTTATGGTATTCTTTATAGGTATCAACTAAACACCACCCTCAACTGGGATATAAATATACAGTGATACCCTACTGAAATCAGTGCAAAATACCCGATCTGCATAGCAGATGCTTCTTCTCATACATATAAAAATAACAGCATACATTTCTGCCACAGAGAAACATTGGCATCATGGGACAGTTTTCCTCAAACAGCATTTCTACAACTTTTTTTCCCCCAAATGCCCTCAAGAAATGACAGTTGTTGCATTACACAGGTATGGAATCTGTTTTCTAGAGACCTATTATGCATTCTCTGCAATAATTAAACAGTACTTAATGGTAAAGTAAACTTAATATGTGTTGATGGCAAAACAATCCTGTTGCGTTTTTTAATGTTTACATTTTTATAGTAGTCTTAAAATATGGTGATCCAAATTATGGAAATACCCAATCCCAGGCATTTTGTTACAGTTACACCTGTAACAAAGAAATTACTGGTACAACAGAGTAGTGGAAAGCCTGCACTCCAGAGATGCTGGGAATGTGGTTCTGGAAATACTCACATGGCACTTTAGCTTCATGGGTGCAGAAGAATGCAATGATTTTCCTTTGTAGGAAGAAGAGGTCAGTACTGAAAATACTTTATTTAGATAGAGCTTTGCTGAATAAGTCTGGGAATTTAATAATAGGAAAGATATTTGAAATACAATTTTAAATTAAAAAAAAAAGAAAAACTTAAAACAAACATTAGCATTGCCCTTGCAGTCCAGGTAAAGATCACTAGCAGTACTGCCACAGTCCTACCTGCACTCTCATTCTAGTATTCTAGTCTCCCACACCTACCCAGATTAACTGTGTCTGGGCTGCATGGAAAGCTGCTTAAAACAGATTTATGCCCTGAGCATTTTAAAATGTGTTTCCTCCATGGTATTGAAAGGCACCTCTATAGATGTTTTTAATAATTAGCTTAAACAACTGTAAACAACAGTGTTTCTGGAGCTCAGCTAATTCTGACTATAATGTCTTTAGCTGGTAGATTAGATTTTAAGGTGGGTTCCACCCTTTTACAAAATCCTGTTAGTTACCCATCCTTAACTTGCTGTAACAAAATAAGTAAACAGAATTAACAAGCATTTCAGCTGGAAATAACATTAATTAAGCTAATGATTGCTGCCAGGTCAAGATACCCAAAAGACACATTATTAGCAGGTGTTTGTATGCTCTACCAATAGAAACTGTCTTTATGGGTAAGTGCAAACATTCATACACAAGCTACACCCCCATTTGCCCCGCACAGGCACATTACCACATGCAATGACAGACATTTTTAAAAAAACTCTTTAAAAACTGACATATTATTTTATTATTTTCTGGTGACCATTCCATTGTTTCATACCACAGCCACCAGAAAATATCCAATGTAGTCCATACATTTATGTATTAACCGTGTAAGAACTCAAAATATTGCTGAAAAGACAGCCATTGTAAGATAAGACTTTGTTAAAAATACCCTGCAGAAGAAGAGTCCATGTGCTTATTATACTTAGGGTGTCATGTAACAGGTGCCTATAGTGGAGTTCTCATGTGATTTTATAGGGTAAACAGACAGTTTGAAAGTTGCATTTTGAACAATGAAAAACGGGCTAAAACACCCAAGATCACACTATTTGCCATTGTCCTTATGAACAAGCCCAGCATGCCTGCAGATGCTTATTTTATTCATAACCTGGAAATAGTGACCCTTTCCAACTGTTGTGCCAAAATATTTTTTCCAGCTAGTGGCTTTTTGGTCTTTATATGTTACACTGAGTAACAAAATAATCAGCATGCAGTTAGGAAAACGATGAGACATTACAAGTTTACTATACAGAGTACTGGATATAAAGGGTATAAAGAAAAAAACTGATGGACATGGGATGAAAAACTAGCAAAATAAATAATAAAGCCACACATACAATTTGGAAAACAGCAGGTAAACAGTGTGTTTTTTGTTTCTTCTTTGACCATATGAAATAAAAATAGAATCAAAACAGAGGCAAAAAAATTCAACAAAAAAACAGTTTGTTCTTTTTTTGTCACATGCCATTAAATAAATCCACCCCACTTCTTACCCCATGTCACTGCTGATTGATGGGTTCTTGTGTATATAGTTTGCTACACACAGTAAAAATTGGTTGCTGACAGTTTTTACTGTGTATAGCCAACTGCTCATTGGTCCATGTAAAACCATGCCCTGATCAGATCAAAATCATACAGAGATTTTATACGAAATCTGGTAAATCCCATTGGGGACCACATACGGCAGTGGATGAAATTATCTCCTAATATGTCTAAAGAGACACTTATGTGATCCCATATCTGTCCTGCAGCAGCCAAGATCAGTCCAGTTTGGTCCTCCACATGGGTGACAAAAGCAGGCCAAGATACAAGCTCTAGCAATCATTTTGCTGGTTTTACCAAAAACTGCAGATCTATAACATTCTATTCTATAGCCTTGGAGAAAGGGAATTTTTTCCCAACTTATAGAACTTTTTGTAATGACCATGATAATATTGTTAAAATTAGGCGACTTTTTCACAGTTTGCATTAATTTCCATGAAAAAGTCATATTTTTCACAAAGACTACGACCATTTCTGAATTCATTTAAGCTTTGGTATCGAGACTATCTTTTGGCCAGGTTGGATCTGTAGAGTGCCATTCGTGCTTTAATGAATGGGCCCCTAAGTATACCAAAAAGGTATTAAAATTCCAGTAAATGCTGGTAGGCCAGAGGCTACTGCATGATCCTATTCTAGCATGCTGAGCTCAGCTGCTTCTCCTCTGCTGTCATTTCTATACATATCCAGTTAAGTACAGAATCTAAAAATAGCAATGACTGAATAGGAACAGTGCTAGTTCATTAAGTAGCAACTCCATTCCTGGCTCCAATCCACATTTTATCATTTAGAGTACTCCTTCAACAACATGCTTCTGGCCCACAGACCAATTGCAAAGCAGCTAAAAAAATGACCACTGAAATACTAACAATATGGAGCAGTCATACAACCCCTGAAGCAGGAAAATGAAGCACTCAGACCACTCTCCAGTTTCGGGTGCTTGGTCAGTTATTAATTACACAAGAAGTGAGAGGACCAGCACTCCATATTCCGTGAATAGTAATTATATTTTTATAATTCCAGCATGATGGTGAACTAAAAATATAATTACTATTCATGCAATATGGAGTGCTGGTCCTCTCACTTATTCCAACATTTCAGGTCCCACTGGGAAACCTTTAAAGTTAAGATTGCAAGCTCTACAGGACAGGGACCTTCATCCTCTTGTCTCCTTGACACTTAGCTCTTTAATGCCAGTGTACTTTATGTTTATTTGTATTCATTATTGTACTTTGTATTTATTTATCTATTATTGTAATGTCCCCATTTGTTCTATTAACTAATTGTTCTGCTATACAGTGCTGCATACATAATTAGTGCTACATAAATATACTTACATATATACATATTTTCCCTGAAATGTTTAGATTTTGCATTGTAACACTAGATAGAGCATCCAGCAAAATAAACAGGCAGCAAAAAAATGTAATGTAAATGTATGAAAATGTATGTACATATGCAGTACAAAAATAAGTAATTACCACTATAGCCCTTTACTTATCATGAAGTATGGTCTACATGGAATGTGTAAAGTCAAAAATGGAACAACTTGATTACTAGCTGTTTCGTTAGTGTACAATTGTCATTTTAGTCTCAGAACTGACACTTTTCCATGTACATAATGCTCTGCAGAGTATAAGGGTGGGATCTCCTTGTTGCACAGGCTGTGAGCTTGGATGGATTAAGGATGCACCTGCCAGTCAGGGGTTGACAGAGGAAGTTCCAACAACTGAAACACTACAAGGCAAAAACAACACTCTGCAAGAAGTACTGAATCTATTCTTACCTTCAAATATGTGCACAGTTACAGTTGCAAATGTTTCTTGAAAACAATATAGAGTTTAATATTTTTGTGTATTTCTAACTATTAATAATATTGGTATCAAACATCATTTTTACTGATCAGGCTGCGTAGTCTACTATAAATTAATTAAAACATCAAATAAATTAGTGGCTGCTACTCAGAAGGTAAAGGGGCTCAGTGGGACACTGACTGATGAGCAGTTTCACTATATGTTTATTATAATTCTCTTACTCCCAGAGTTTAGAAGAGCCTAAAATAATGTTGCTGGTGACCCAGGATATTCTAGTTGTGACACTGGTTATAATAATGCACGGTTGAGAAGGCAGCAGGGGCGGGCCAAGCCGACTGGGCGCCCTAGGCAACCCGGTCGGCAAACTCCGCCCACCTCCCCGCCCCCCCGAACGGCGCATGCGCGCCAAAGCACAGGAGGAGGGGCAGGGGGGGGGCAGTGCGATTCGATCGGTCATTGCCTCCACCACTAATGTTAAGCGGCGGAGGCAATGACAAAGTGGCACTAGGGGTAGGCAGGAGAGGCTCCTGCCTGGCGCCCCTCAATCGTTGCGCCCTGCTTCTTCTGCCTACGCCTAGTTCCGGCCCTGGAAGGCAGTGTCATGTCACCGTAGTACAATTCTAATATATATATATAATCCCTTTGATGTTCTTTTAATTTAAAACTTGTACTCTTGTGTATTTAATTATAAATCTGAAGCAAAGCTATTTGGGACATCAATCCGCACATATTTAACAGAAATGTATTAAGGAGAAACTGCAGCTAGACATGGGAACTGAGAAAATACTTGAAGAAGCAATATTTACCTGAACACTGACATGAAAATATCATCTCCATTTTATGCCCAGGAAACAGCAGTTAAAATCAGAGGAAGCCAGACTGCTACCCACACTGCCCTATACAAGCAGGCAGCAATCTGTGGCACTTGCTATTTTATGTGAGTCAGGCCTGGAGGTTTAAGCAGGGGGGAAACCAATTATTTTGGGATGACATGGAGATGATTATTTAAATCATATCAGTGTCCTTTTAACATTCATAAAATATAACATCATTTGAAAAAATAAATAGCATAAAAGATACCAAACATAGTGTTAATGCTTCCCCCAGCTCCATTGCTGCTATAGAAGAACAACAGAAGTCCCCATCATCTACATTAAGCTCTAAGCATATTTTTTAAATGAGAGAAGGAAAATAGTAGATAATGTAATTAGCAATTATATTTATGTAGGGACCCATAGGGTTAAATGGTCCCTATGGCTTTAAATCCCGACAGGTTCAGTTCCCTTAGTTGCTGGGCGGAAGGGAATGTATCTAAGTTAGTTCATTAACATATGTGTGCTATTGGTTAAAAGGTATGGTGACCACTTCCTGCCTCATTTTGGTATAGTGCTGGGAAAGGAGTGGCACCTTCCTGTTTGTTTCCACCTGAGGAACACGGTGGATTTGTGCTGTGAGCCCAGGCCCAGTGAAGTTGGGGAACAGGGCCCCGTGAATGAGGCATTAGATAGTGGCAGGTGTAGCTCCCTTTATAGTGCACTCAAGGAGTGTAAGGCAGTTAGGGTTGAGCTAGAATGAGCAGCACTGAGCTCCTGCATAGGACTTGCAGTTTTGGAGATATCTCTCCCAGGCCACATTGCCTGTAGTGTAGGGATCCAAGTGAATAGGGAATCAGGATAGAGAATTCCCTGAGGGGATCCACTACAGGGTGTGGCAGAGGGGAAGTGAGATTCCTACCAGTCTGCCCGCAGGGGAGTGTCAGTCTGTATTACACTCTGTATGTGGTGTTGCCTGTACCACTGGCCTCTGAAGCTGTATTGTGAGTAAACCCTGTGGATGTTCAATAAACACTTATCATTTTGTTATTTGCAAGAACCTTTGGCGCCCTCTGTTTTCATTTTTCTGCATAACAGCAAAAGAGGTGTAGTTGCACAACACCCTCACCTTCCTCTTCCACTTAGCGAAGGCCCATTCTGGGTAAGAGAGTACAGTGTAACCCATGTTCTACTGGTACTAGTCCGAGAAGGCAGCTACTGAGCTGAAATAGAGGTTACATTTACTTCTATCATTTCTATATCTATTTCTAAAAATCTGTGTCTCTGCAAAACATCCCTTTTAAAGTTTGGTGTCCACCTGTAATAATGGATAGTCATGAGGAATATTCTAGGCTTTCATGCTCTTTTCTGCATGTATTGCTCTTTTCTCTAAGCTGGTTCCATGCAATGAATTTCACCGTCCTTTTTGATGGTATCTTTTATTGATCGCAGATGGTTTTTATGTATATGTGAATGTATGGAGCCATCCAATCCACTATGTTCTTGGGTGGAACTAATGCAGATATGTGTGGAAATTATAATATTCCTTTTGGCCTTAGCTTGTTGTATGAGAGAAAAACCTCAAGGCAAATATAATATGCATTTAGATTGATGCTGCTAAAGATAGCTCTAACCTTGGAAGCTCTCAGCAAATTGGCACTGACTCAGGCTGCGCCATCTAGTGTCTTCACAATAAATTATAAAACACTATTGATAATAGTGATAATGATAATGTTCTAATGTATAAGGAATACACTATTGACTGGGTTGGGGTCAATTTGTTAGGCACCCCTAGTAAATATAGCTGCTAACCTTGAAGTCTGGACTGGTAGTCTGGTGCTCTTTTTCTCTTAAAAACGCATAGATCTGGGGCATATTTCTTTTAGCACCTCCATCCCAAGGCTATTGTATTTTCAAAAAACAAGTAAAATGCACAAGTAAATTGTATTTTCTTTGTCCTTTAAATATTTTATGTAAAAGTCATGAATTGTGGATTTTCCAAATTAGATTCAGCTGAACCGAATCTAAACTGACCTATCATTACCACATAAACATTTAGGATTTGGCCAGATCCAAACCCATCACACTAATGTTGGAATCAAAGCATCTCTAATTGTGGCAATCAATAAAAAATTTTTTTTATTTTACATGTATTAGTTTGAGCTTCAAGACATTCTTGTTTGTAAACTTGTAAACTTCTTGAAAAGATTATTATTATTTAAACATATTTTTATTGGCGAATAGAAAGTCATAATTTATCATAGGAATTGCATTTTCATACATTTCTAGATCCTATACGTTCTCTTTTGAAAGTTATTATAAAAGAAGTGAGAAGCCCTTTGGTGTATGGCAGGCTGTTAAGGTGACAGAGTACAAATGATTAGTGTGACTTTATGTGACCCAGCTGATTCCAGCAGAAAGACACGAGAAGGCAGGGCTTGCTGTTTCACTCTGCTCCTGTTGGGTTCAGAAATGAAATTGCTGTAGCTGCCAGTGTAAACCTTTGTTGTCCTTTGACTTGTGGATTGTGGCTTCTGTGACACCAAAAGAATCTACTGGAAACTGTCAGGTGTCAATTTCTGACACCCAGAAGAAGCTCACAGTGTGTTTTATAATATATATGGCTTAACAAAGTTGAGCTTCTGTGTGTTTTAGGTGCACAGCCTGAGAATTTCGGGTGGCAGGGCTGTCTCCATGGAAGGGTATAAAGAAAAATATAAAGAGTTCTGAAAAACCCATTTACATTTTTTCCCAAGAAACACTATGTTTGGTAGCAAGAATTATTTAGTTCTCTTCTATACTTATTTTGGTGTTTTTTCTGGCTGTTTTACATACATTGGCTGCCACATTTGTCTGCATTGAGCATTTCTGGGCTTGGTTGTGTGGGCAAATTACATGTAAGAGAAATAGACTGGTGCACCTCTATATAAATTAAAGGTTTATGCAATATTTATGCAATATTGCCAAGAAAAGTCCTCTCTTAACTCCTTGTATGATGCCATCATTTAGCGTAGTCCTGCATCTACTGGCAGCCTACAGCTGGCCTAAAAGACCTGACAATTAGAAGTACTGTAATGTTTCCTGCTCACACTGAGTGCACAATGTGCTACCGCTTGTCTCCATATGAAAGAAGGCAATTTTAAGACAACCATCACCAACATAATATAATGCATGTATAATACAGTGCTGCTGACCCTAGCAGTGCCATCACTGAGACAGATCCACAGTGAAATTGCCTGCTTCTGAACGTTGGTCAATGGAATGAGTGCCCACAGGGCAGAGTTTATGTAGGCAACTCAAATCTGTATAATTTTATTTTCTGATTGTGACCCCTAATGCTTACATAGTCAAGCTCTCAATACACTCTGCCCCCCCCCCCCCACCAAAAAGGTTTCAGGCTTATATGTGGGCACATAATTTATCTTAATTGTTCTCCTCACTCCACAGTTCAGGAGATGGGGGTGGTAGACAATATGCACAAATGCCCCTTAAGGATTACCACTTCCCCCAGCTAGGAGGTAAGGACAGTTTTAACCACATTTTTGTTTATATACTTAAAACTACATAGGGTGGGGGGCTTTCATGAACGCCTTCATATGAGCACCAACCCATACCTAGAAACCACACATTTATGTCATTACCACCTACATCAGTACACATTTCATAATGAAAGGGAGAATAAAGGACACAACCCCACTATGGTCAGAAGGGTGTCTTGGGACTCCCCATGCGCTTTTGCTGTTTTGTTCTATTCTAACATTTACCACACTGCAAATGAGAAGAGAAAGGAAGGTAGGGAGATCTCTAATTGTTTGTTTTCCAACACACCCCACCCAGGGTGGATAGGAACATGGGGGGTTGGATTAAGGATGACCCTTAGTTACAACAGGTTGGACCAGCTTGTGTGCATTGTGCTGTAGTAACAAATATTTGAAGAAATACTGAGTTAATAGTTAAAGTTAGTAATTTCAGCACATATTCAGACATATACTGTAAAAGTGGAAGCATTCTCATAAATTTCAAAAATTATTTATGTTAAATTACCACTAACTTACTTTAGATTAAAAGAAAGCTTTCCTTCGACAATAAAATGGACAGACTCAGCACTGTCTTGGCTTTAGTAACATCCAGGAGGTAAACTGCCCCAGGCTATTATTTATTCCTCATTATACAAGTAGACAGTTCAGGATAAAGGATAATGGGGCGGCACCAGAGCAAATGGAAATAAATAACCTGTCTGCCAACTGCGAGGAAATTAAGTATTTCTACAGCCTTAAATCCCTTTGCACTAGAGATGTTTTATTGGCTACAATGCACACCAGTGGCAATTACAGTTGCAGGAAAATACTAATGATCTAGGCAAGAATGATTGTATCACGGGGAAGGAAATGTTTGTAATGGGATATACTGATTTTATCATACTTCACTTCCAGACAGTGACATATCTTCTTTTGGTGGAGATCCTAACTGAATATATATATGGACATTTTATCTGTTTAGGATTTAAAAAGTGGAAAGCAGTTGAGGCATATTAAGATTAATCTGGTGAAGTGACACACAGGCTGATCAGTGGGATCATTTGGTTTAAGTGTAGGGATATGGCCATTTCCAGTTGGTGGTGACTGCAATTTAACACGCAACAATGGCACATTGCTTTTTGTTTTGCCACCCTCTTTGAACCACGCTTGTGGGACAAACTGGCAAATATATCTTTCAGTTGACTAACACAGTAATCTCTGTATCCTTGCCACTGAACTAGAGTTACTTGAAAATAGCTTGCTGCTGCACTTTTGAGTATCTTAGTAAATGCTCTGTCAAGGATACAGTCAGGCCCACACTGGTATTCAATATAGGTCCTGGCATTTCAAGTACACAGAGGCCCAAACAGCCCCCATCAGCCCCATAGATATAGATTGTCCATGACATCTTACAGCAGCCCCTCTGACATTTACCAGAATCCATACATTGCCAGTCCGAGCCTGGATACAGTGATAACTGTGGTACTCAATGGGAAGGTGTGTTCTGGCATTTTGCCACCCACCTGTGAGCTCAATTTCCATGCTCTATGTGGCGTCATTTGGGTGTCTCTGTCACATGGTGTTGTGTGCTTATATGAATTGAGAAAGGAGGCACCAGTCCATCTAGGGCTTCCTTTTCACAGTGAATTCCTGTGACACTCCATGTGCTATTAAGTACTTTTATTATCAATTAATAAAAAGAAAAGAAAAATACTATATCATACCTCCTAACTGTCCTCATTTTTGCAGAACAGTCCCTCTTTTAACAGCTTAGCCTGCAGTCCTGGATTCTTACTGAAAAGTCCCTCATTTCCCTTTGATCTCCTGCACTGAACGGTAAAAAAAAGATACAATGTTTCTCAAACTTAATTAAATAGGTAGCTTTAGGCAGAGAGCCCAGAAATCTTAACAAGCTACACCTGTACTTAGATACAATGTTTCTTAAACTTAATTAAAAAAGTAGCTTTTGGCAGAGAGCCCAGAAAATCACGCTACACCTGCACTTATATACAATTGTAAATAATAAGCTAAACTGGTCTCTTGGGGGAACTGAGACTGAACTGAGCTTAAAGGGCAATTCCACCTTTTTAGCAAAATTGTAATAACACATAAGACGACCCCAAAACATCCAGGAATGTGTTCAATCTTTAAATAACCTGCCAAATTTTGTAAAATGGGAGTGGTATTTAGGGGGTGTGGTCACAAAAATGGGCGTAGCCAAAGTATGTTCACCGCGCTACGTGCAGCAATTCTTTTTGTCCCTCATTCCGTTTTTCGAATGTTGGGAGGTATGCTATATATTTAAAGTTTTCAATTTAAAGACTTGCATGTCTTATAGAATACGCCATGTTCAGTTACCACATTCCACCACAAGGTGGCACCCAAACCAGGCAGAACATGTAATGATAATTTTTAATTTTACAAACTATATTTTAAGAACATCCAGGCATTTTGTTCAAATTTAATATGGCATGGAAAACACAACTGGAGATTTGTAGTCCTGATAAATGTTACTTAAATTTACTCCAAGTTCAAGTAAACTCCAAGTTGGTTAAGCAAAGTCCATACTGTACAAGTAGGCTAGAAAGACACACAAGGCCTCATTTACAAAGTACAATGTGCAAATTTTTGGATGCAAATTGTATTTCTTACAATGCACCATTACTGAAACAGCTCCCACTTTTGTGAACAATGCACAAGCTGCACCCACAATTTCAGAATGGGTATAATATCACATTGAAAAGTACCAGTGCAGCATTGGCTTGGCACAAGTTAGTTAGGGCAACCCTGGAATAACTACCAGGTCTATGTTGGAGGTAGTTTGGTGTTCCCTAGAGTAACTGTGCACACTGAAAAGTTTATTATAACAGATAGAAGTGCATAGGTACTCACTGCAAGGTGCTAGAAGCATGTGTGGGTATGTGTACCTATACTAATAGTATAGTGCCCACTCATCTTTGCGTCCATTCTAGCACTTAATGAGCCATATAAGATGAACATAAGCAACTGCAGCACACAAGTACTTTAACCATACACACTTGGTGCATCAAAAACAGGTTATTAAATTGCAGCCATGATACCCCTGTATAATAAAATGAAATGATATTTTCCCTCCTCACTGGGACGTATTTACCAATACAGGTACAAGAATGTTTATGTGCTATAACCAATTACTTTATACACAGAGATGGCAATAGGGTGGCCTTCTTTTCAAGGAAAATATATCTTTCTATATCTTTCAAAACATTGCTATTGTTATTATTTATTTATTTAGTGCCAGCAAGATACACAGAACTTTACAGAACGTTCACCATTCACATCAATCACTTCCCCAGTGATGGTTTTATAAACTAAGGACGCACCATACGCACACACTATGGTCAGTATTATTGTTATGGGGCAATAAAACTAGAAATGGCCACCAACATTAGAATAATGGTGGCTACTTTAATGCCATGGCAATGAAGTGTAGTGGCATATTTACCAAACTGCAGATTGTAACTAAAATCAAACTTTTATCAGGGTGGGTTTTATCATTGTAGAGGGATTTACTATGGACCCCCAGTAGTAGGGGGAGTAGTGGTTACCCTGTAGAGTTCTTGATATTGTTGAAATTGAGGCCATAATTAAGCAGCAGGGTCACATTTTAGAAATTTCTGGCTGCAGCTTTTGATACTTAAAAATGCATGCATTTCCCATTTACTATAAATACAAGGGGTACAGATATCAGAGGCCCAGTCTAGCTTCGACCCAGGGTGGGCAGTTGGGTACATACGTAATTTTTGAAGCATGCAGAAACTTATATAACTTACATAAAAACTTCAATACTTAAATATGAAGCAGCAGCATGGCAGGGGCAAGCAAGTGTGCAAACTTCCGCTGACAACCAACATATTAAAAACTTAATGCAAAATCCACTGACCACCAATGAACTGACTGATTTTTCAGTTATTGAGCCTGTAAACTTTGAGATTAAGACATTTTCCATCAAGCATTATTGAAGCTGCTGATCAGTCATCAGTAAAACTGGCCCCAGCTTTGGCTGGTATTTTACCAGCAAGGTGGCCAGGTGGCAGCCCTAACATCTATCAAATTCAGCCTAGCAAAAGCTCTCTAACTGCTAGCTGATCTTTTGTGTACCGCACCCTAGGCAACCCGGCAAGCCATCTCACCCCCTTTCCCCCCGTATGCACGTGAGAGCTAACACGCATGTGAGAAGTGAGGCGGGAACAAGAGGCACACGGGAAACTAGCGAGCCTGTACTAGGGGTAGGCGGAAGAGGTACCTGCTTGGTGCCCCCATCATTGCCTCTTTTACATAACCCTAGTTCCGGCCCTGATTCTGAGTAATCACATTTTATGTTTTATGGTTCCTCCACAACTATTGCTAAAATAAAACTGAGACACGGAATAAAGCCACACAAGCAAATCTTTGACCACCTATGTGTGGGGCCAAAATTAGGTGGATCTGATTGTTGACCAATAATCAACTCTTAAAGTAGGTCTAGACACACCTGTCTGGAGAGGACCACATCAGGGCTCTAACGGGATTTTCAAATCTGCTGATTTTTGGACAGATATTTGTTGCCAGTCTGTAAGAGGCCCATACTCAGGTCAATACGCTGTTAACGTGGTCTGGAACCAATGAATGGCCAAGTTTTATTTTTTTAGAAAGGTTATTTTCCAGTAAAAGCTGTAAAACTTTTCACAGCTATATACAGAACTTTGTAATAAATGAAATGGGCATATCCAGCAGGCAACCCGTGTGCATTCCCGCAGGAGGTGAGCGATCTTGAAAGTGCAGGGGCTCATTAAAACTGCAGGCGTTTAAGATCTTTCAGGGCCAGAACTAGCGGAATACAGGCAGAGGAGGTATGTGCCTAGCAACCCCCAAATGTTGCCCTAGGCATGTGCCTACTCTGCCTACCACTATTTCTGGCCCTGATATCTAATCACAGAGTCTCCTACCTCACAGTTACATAGTTTGGGGCCCAGCTCCTCCCTAGAGACTACTTACCTATTATGATTTCTGTCTTTGCAGTTGAGGTGCATTTAGATTGTCAAAAAAAAAATCACAAAGTTTGCCCCACGTCTAGTTACCCATAGCAACCATGTACCAGCCACTTGTTCAAAAGCAAACACTAAACATTTTTTAAATTTGCTATTTTATGCACATTTTTTGCTAGTTGGTTACTCAGTTTTTCTCAGACACATTCCACATTTTCCCCTTTAAAATGTTTTCTGGGCATAGATACAAGGTCTATACAAACTACAATACCTTACAAGAGAGGGCAAAGTTAGTTCATAGTTCAGCTAGAGAATTTTGTTCACTGGAAAAATAATGGTTTGTAGCAGGAACATTCATTAATGCCTACAGCCTCTCCCATTTCCTTTGCAGGCAGAGACAGAATGGAAACTGGCAGGCTACCATAAAAAGTAGTGGAAAACCTTGTGACAATTACGTTTTGTTTTGGAAAATTGTAAACATCGTCGGCATGATTTAACTTCTCTGGCATGGAAGGAATTAAAAAAAATAATATTTATATATAATTTGTAGATACTATTTAGAACATTCATATTTCCCAGGCAGAGTGAAATATGTAACATTTCCTGCCAGTCTATAAACTAAGTTAAATATGTTTTATTAAATATAGCAAGGCAAGCATGGCAGTTCTATATTGCATAATACTGTAATCCTTACACTAGGCAAGCAACAGTGCATGCTTCATATCTCCATCTTGGAACTATAAGTACTTTATCAATGGTAGGAGGATATGGAGGGTGGATATTTCTAGGAAAGATGCATGAACTCAAAAGTTCACAAAGTATTTTGTGGAGTCACAATAACAGGGAAAAACCTTTAACCTCATTCTCCTAGATATCCTATGGGCATTTTTCTTCTTTGAAGGCTGTTCACAAGTACATTCCTTGTAAATAGACTTCTTTGCCTTGTTATTACATAATTCTTGTCCCTGTAACCTTTGATCATGACCAATTACCTAGTTTATACTCCTCTCCATCTGCAGAACTGGAACTCTGGATTACTAAATGCAAGCAATGCAGCATAAATGAGATAGAACACCAAGTACTGGCAGACATTAGAAAGCATGTAAGGCTTTGAAACCACAAAGGGAACACTAAGGCACAGTTGCAAGGGACTGGGGAAGCAACTGTTACAGCTATCTCAGTTCTAACAAGTTTGATCAGTTTTATTAGACATTGTTAGAAATTTTATTGGTAGCACAATGAGCCCAATTATCTACCAAACTCTTAGATATCTGCTTGTGTTTTTGTAAGAAAGTGGACAGATTTCTAATGATACACCAGACAGTTTGTGTTGGAAATGTAAATACCTTTTAAATAATATATGCACATGTATATCATTCTAATAGAATGCATGACCTTGAAGCTCTGGGTGTTTTGCTTATAAAATACTGCAGTATTGGAGAGGTCCGAAATACAATTCCCAACATTTTCCACCACGTAGGCAACCAGTTGGATGTTAGATTTTGCTGTTCTGCATCAGCTGGATTGTATCAGGCAGGCTTGCCTGCCCTTACCTCTATATGTATTACAGGAGAAGGAAAGTTTAACACTAAGTAAGCCCTTTCAGAAAGGCTTATGTCAAGAAAGCCATAAACACTCAGAAAAGATGCTCTGAGTTCTCTATCAAAAGAAACACAGGATTACTTTTCTTGTTTTGTGTACACATGTTCTTCGGTACCAGACTTCCTTCTCTCAGAAAAATCCTTCAGGGCATGGCATGAGTCTGCTGTAATCTGAGCTACCTCCTAAAATCTCTGAAGGCTACATATAACAGTTAACTGACAATACTGTAACTGTGCCCTGTTTAAAAGGAAACTATATCCCCAGTATGGATACTTGACCAACAGATTTTATAGAGAGTTTTTTATATTATGTTAAGTGATCTATTAAAGAATCTTGCCAAACGGGAATATAAATAACAGTAAATATTGCCCTTTTACATCTTTTCCCTTTCAGCCACCATTTTCTGATGGTCTGGGTGCTCCCTCAGAGATCACCTGACAGCAAATAATGCAGCTCTAACTGTAAAAGGAAGTAGTGTGGAATCAAAAGACAATAAACTCTCTCCATTAATTGGCTGATGTGGCCTAACATGTATGCGTGCCCTTGGTTTGTTTGTGTGCCCTGTGAATCGTATGAGCCCAGGAGCCAGCCCTTAATTCTTTCTATTTAGGATATATTTTATGAAGCTAGTTTATGGCTGGTTTAACTTCCTACTGTGCCCCCTTGCTCCTAAGCCTAGCCCCTAGGCCTATTCATCTCTAAACTTACCTTATCATCCCACCCCAGCTTTTCTTCTACACAGTAGGGCAGCCCCACCATGCCATATGCTGTTACATGTCCACTCCTAAATTCCTGCCCTAGGGCAGGTGGGAGGAATGCTGCCTGCTACTGTACTTTCCTTCACTTCCTTCCATCACTTTACAGACTAAGCCCTTTCTATTCTTCTGCACACTGCAACTACCAGCATACTCTTTACCCCTCCCTTAGTCATAACCTCTTCCTCTCCACCTGTCCCAGACTCCCTGCATAAGGCTTCTTACCCAACATGCTTGTTTTCTTTTTTTATATATATGAAACAACACATTTGCTTGAGCCATGAATTCTACAAATGTTAAGTGTTGTCCAGTTGGTAAAATTACACTGGTATGGTCATGTCATTGCCTCTGTATTTTGGCAGAAATAATAGTAATATAAATTAGCATTGTCATACTTAAACCCATGAACAGCTGGTGTTTCTTGATGACTACATGCCTCTAAAAGAATTTGGTCATGCTCCAGTTTGATTTTTTTGTCATCACTTGTTGTGACCTGTGCATATTTACTCACTTCTGCTGGTTTATTTTTCAACATTGTTGATTGTGCCTAACCTGACTGTAAATTATTTTATGGCTCTGTGTCCATATTCCTTAACTAGTGTGGGTACTTAATTAAAGTGGGGTTGCAATCTTGGCAACATTACATGTGCAATGATAAGTAATGTTGAGGCCATTTTAACATGTGTGGGTAAAAATTGTATTTAATTTAATTCAGCAGTAGCGTACTTTACATGGAAGTTACTGTAAGCAAAACTATAAATAAATTATTAGGTCTTCCTATAATCATAAAATTCTGCTGTAGCTTTGTGAGGGAGCTGTGGGATCAATTTGACAACAGTGATGAATACTTGCATTTGCAGAAGTCACATGGGAAACGCTTTCAAGTGCAATTCTTTGTTGCAGGTGCTCGTGAGACTGAAGTTGACAGTTTACCTTGCCCTCATAACGCTGGATTTTCAGCATAGATACTATTTTGTGTTCCTTTTTGTCTTGTGACAATGATACTCAGCAGGAAATAAGGCATTAGCTGATTTTAATATGAAGCATCTCAAGCAGGTTCTTCAGGTTCCAAACTCACCAGAAGAAGACTAAAACTCAAGAGCAGTCAGAAATGCAGAGGAAAAGAAAAATCATGCAAGAAGCTTGATTTATATCAGTGCATCCATATAAACAATGCAAATGCCAACTGTGCTCTGTCTAACCTGTAATAGAAAAATGTTATACAAATTAATATTTAGCTTCTAGGTTTGTAATGTATGTTTTAGCCTGGGGCAGAATT
The DNA here is from genome assembly GCF_000004195.4 of Xenopus tropicalis. NCBI lineage: Eukaryota > Metazoa > Chordata > Amphibia > Anura > Pipidae > Xenopus > Xenopus tropicalis. The sequence continues at coordinate 83,539,400 of NC_030680.2, read as the reverse complement.
TACCATCTGACTCTCCCTTATACAGAAAATTTACAGCTTTGGGCTGTCAACAGCAGGGGATACAGGCAAAGTGGAAGGAACACCTGAGCCATGCTTTAACATGTAATACATGTATAGGTCCTCTTATCCAAAATGATCTGGATCCAGGGTTTTATCTCCATACCTTAAGTCTACTGAAAAATAATTTAAAAATAAACCCAATAAGATAGTTTTGCCTGCAATAAGGATTCATTTTATCTTAGTTTGGATAAAGTAGAAGGTACTGTTTTATTATTACAGAGAAAAAATAAATTATTTTCAATAATTAAAATGATTTGCTTAGAATGGACGGCCTTCACATAATGGGCAAGCACAGCTTCATCATATATTGGTACTCATGACTCACAAACCATCCTGGCCCCCGTGCCACAATTGCCACAATGCTGCACAACTCCCAGGTGCTTTAAGGCTGGTGTACAAATCAGAATATGCTAGCCCTGACTCACCTGTCTGTAACCATAAGAGCATTTCCTTATTGGCATGGTTTTGTAAGAGCAAATTAAGTGGTTAAATGTAAAGAGGTAATAAGTCTTATATAACAAATCACAGGAAACACATTAAGAATAGGTGGTATGAACAACAGTATGTATTTCTACTGTACAGCGCTGCGTACATAAGTAGCGCTTTATAAATAAAGATATACATACATACATGCATTTTGTTAGCCGGAGAACATAAATCATTGCTTATATATTTAGCAAAATCAACAATTTTCTGCAGTGTCCAAAATATTTTAAAACAAACAAAAAAAAAAAAACCCCAAGTGAATCATTTAACAATTATTTAATCAGGGTGGAGCAGCAGACAAAGCTATGTAGGTTTTTAAGCATGGACATTCATTTAAAAAATCCCATTATTTGGTAGAAGCCAGGCTGTTCAACAAAAGCAAGTGCTGTTTTCCTGGCCTCAGTTAAACCAACACGCAGCTTATTTGCTATGCCTGAGAGCACAGGCAGTACAGGTGCAAGAGAAGGGGTTATTGTACAGATAGCTTTATCCTTGCTCACTAGAATCAAGTGGAGAGGTTTATTCAATAAAATAAAAAACAAAACTCTATTGTCTCTATGTGCTTTTTCAACCAAATTTGTTTTAAAACCCCCAAAATGAATTTAATAGGAAGCATATTCATCAAAAATCCAGTTTCTTGGCCTTACATTTAATTACCTTTAATAGTAATATTCATATTTCTATTATAATTTAATATTTATAATAGCCATTAAAGGAACACTTTCTAAAAAGCTTTTTATTTTGACTTATGTGTAAAATACATCAGCATGGTAGCATTCTGTTGGGTAAGTGTTTGGCTGCTGTAAAATGCAATTCTACTGGCTAGCAATCAAAACTACTACCTGGGAGCAACACCCAAGGGGTTGGTGAGCAACATGTTGCTCCTGAGCCACTGGTTGGGGATCACTATCCTAGAGAGTCTTTTAAAAAGCTAACACGGCTGTAATTTGTTTTGTAAACCTGTGCTCAGAAAAGTAGATCATTCTATGATCATTAACTTTACAATTCTTAAAAGTGTGAATGGTTCAAAAAAACAGAAACAGTAAAAAAAAAGTATGTAAGAAAGGCATTTAGACAATTGTCTAAATTAACAGATTAAACTGCTTCTACTGTCCACTTTGTACGTAGAACATAGAAAAACAACATGTTCCAATAACTACCAACTTTTAAATCCCATTCTCTCTATTCCCTATATCCTTAAAGCTTTGCTTATGAAGTTTTGTCTTGGCCACCTCACACTACGGCATTTAAATTCTGAAGTTCTCATTCTTTGTGGTCACGAGATTACAGCAGGTCCCAACGTTGGGGTACAAACCCTGCACCCCTTTCTGCTTAGGCCACTGGTTGTCATCCTTTAATACAAAACAAATGTGTGAGTACAATGTTGTGTTTTAGATCTGGCGTCAGACATCCAGATGCACCCTTCCTCCAAAGTCCTTCAAGCATTACAAAGATAATACGTTTATATTTTGCAGCATGGTAAAGTCAGTTAAAACATCTGAGAGATGAAAACAGGTTGACAAAATCATCATTGTTTTTAATGCTGAAATGTAGCCACCCTGCAAAACCAACAATATTTTTTGCTTGTGACAAAACAAATTAAGTTAATTAAGTGATAAACAGCAACTGGAAAACTCACGGTAGTAAAATCTCAAGCAGCCACAAAGCCATTAACAACTAATCATTTCAAGAGAAAAAACAAATAAAGAAATTGTTTTCAACAGGCAGCTTGTTTTGACAGATGTTTTCACCAAGACATATTTTTGTACACGGGGAATGTGAAAACAATTGAAGTTCTTTCCAGGGCATCAGAAATCTAAGCAATTATATGAATTTCTTATTTCTGTTTCTAATCTTTAAGTACACCTGCTTTTAAAAGATAGCAGTTTTCCCAAGGTAACAAACAGAAGAATCTTTCCTTGGTATGAACAGAACAATATTGTTCATGACACTTATTTATCAAAAATAAATAGACTTTTCTGTTAGAGCACTTTGTTGGGGGTGGGGGTGAGAAGAGAATTGCTTTGGTATGATGTTTTTTTTTTATAAGAAGGTCCAGCCTTCTGTCCATTCATAGATTTCATTTGAGTGTGAATAGCATTATTTCATAAAGCTTACATGCAACAAGCAGGACAAAGGTATGATACCTTTTATCCAGAATGCTCAGGATGTGAGGTTTTCTGTATCAGGGTGTTCAGGCCCAGGTTTGTGGGCAGGTCATAAAGGCCTCGGCCTAAGGGAGCAAAGAACTGGGGGTGGTATACCACCTGCTGGCTCCCCACAAGTGGGGACCAGTTCTGAAGATGGGATTAACTGCGGGGAGAAAGTGAACGGGAGCAGGTGGGGTTTGCGAGCAGGTGGATGTGTGTGGATGTTTGAGGGCTAAAAGTCGGGAGCTGTGAGAAGGGGTTGGGGGTGAAGTGGCCTAGGGCCATCTTTAAATCTGGTGCTGAGGGTGTCCTCCCATAATTTGAATCTCTGTACCTTAAAAACATTTTTACATGAAATAAACAGATTTCATTCTGTTGTCATTTCAGCATTTCTATAGTTCACTGATAAACTGTGTTACATTTAATGGAGGTAATTCTATTGTTTGATACTTGTAGAAGATAAGAGCTATTATTTTCCATGGCTCTCTTAGTTACTATTGCAAAACACTGTGCTAAAATTTACCAATAGGATTGTTTTCCCATCAATATGGATTATTAATATATTTGTTTTAAAATTACAAATGAAAAGAAAACAATTGTTCATTCAAAATGTTCATTCTTTTCTTAAAACTGAGTCTATAGGAGATGGGGATAGGAAAGAGTTTGGGGTCACTTTTTGTTTACATTGCCCCCCAGCCCCATTGACTACAATAGGAAAGACTAAAGGTGGCCAATGCTACAATTGCAATACTACAACATGCTACAATTATGAACTTTCCCATGACCACTGGTTGTAGGAAAGATTATTTATCATTAACATTAAGAGCTGAATCATCATGTATGCAGGTAAAAACAAAGGAATTCTTTACCCCTATCTTCCAAGGTGCCTGAAAATTTTCAGTCCTGCCCAATTGATGAGGTGACCAATATCAAAGGCTTCTACAGATATTGTATATATAATACTATATACTATTCCTGCCTTAATGGGTTTAGTCTAGAAAGAGAGGCCTTATGGACTCCCTGGCTTAACACCCACCACCTTATTAGCACATGCAACAAGGGAATGGGTTCAAGGGTGTGATAACCTTTTTTTTTTTTTTTTTTTTTTTGAATGATCCAGTCATGCAGGAGCAGTGAGGCCAAAGGTATACACCCAAAGTAGCAAAGGGTGAGCAGCGCCATGTCACTTCTGCCTGCCTTAAATTATCAGTTCTGTTATAGCATATTGGTTATTGGATGTACTCCTGTGCACAAAATAGGCCTTTTATTATGCTTTAGTATGCAGCAACTTCAATCAGATAGCGGATCAGCCTTGCTTTTTGCATATTCAGATGGGTTAATACTGTATCTTTTCTGATCATCTAACCAACTTTTGTTTGAACACCACAGGAATAAAATGCTGTGGATTTTGAGTATTGGAAAGAGCACTTTTCATTTAATGGCATTGTCCTCATTGCAAAAAAAAAAAACATCTTGCAGAGATGTGATAATTTCCTTTTAAATCCAGTTTTGTCTCTATGCTTTGATTACAATCTAATTAATTACTCTGTTTTTTTTCTAAAAGCCGGTGACTCCACTAATTTCACATTCTTCCAGGACAGGTTAAATTATAATAAACCATATGACTTCAGCAGCAAAAACTGTGGAGCTGCTCATTAGCAGAGCCATGTGCCATGTGTCAGAAAAGCAACACAGTGTCAAGAGGAAACAAAGCCTTGTCAAATAATTGTATTGTATGCCTAGATTAATTAAGTTATGTAACCAGATTCCTGCATTGGCACCTTTAGAATGACTGAGTGATGAGCAAACTGGCAGGATGTGTAAATTTCTTTTTCTAAGGTTATATGATTGAATGGTGTTTTGTGTGGTGTTTGTGCAAACTGTATATTATATTCTGCAATTCAGCACAGAAGAATGTTGGCTGTTATGCATGGTACATAATTATCATTCGTAACAGACAGATTCTAGGGTGTGACATTAAGGGGGACATTATAACGCTTGGATTTTATTTCAGATTTTTTTTTGTGCAAAAAGTTTAAAATTTTTTCAAGAATTACTATGTGACAAATAGCTAAATACAATTCGTCAGCTAAAACTTGTCGAGATCATGTAGAAGTCAATGGCAGATGTCCCTTCCTTTTGCTTCAAAACTTTAGATGTTTCAGATTTTTGATGCTGGTTTTTGTGCAACAAAGTAGATGTTTCAGTGTAACAATTCAAAAAATGTGGATTTTTGCAATTTTTCTGCGACATTCTCTCGCACTGACATTTTTAAGTTCAGACTTTCAGGCATTAAATGAGTTTATTCGAATTTTTAAGAATAAAAAAAATGAGAAATGTTTTAGTAAACGTGTCCCTAAGACAGCAGATTCAATAGATCATAAAGGACTCTGAAATACCAATAGGCATCCTAAATGATGTTCAGTAAATATTGTATATATAAAAATATTGATTTTATTGATTATTTTTCTGACAACATTTGGGGCTAGGAGTTTCTAAAGGCATTTTGCTTTCCAGTGACTAGTTATTATGCTGCTGGAAAATTATCTTGGCACAGGTTACTCTAAACAGAAAACCTTATTCATCTGCATGAATACTAATGTGTTTCAGCTAAGGTAAAATTCTATATCATTCTTAGTCTTCAATGTAAGGGCCTTTACATGGGTGTAAAGGCTGGGTCATGTGACTGGCAGCAAAATTTGAGCTCATTTGGGTGTAGGTAATAATGGGGGGGTATAATTGGCTGAGGGCTGAATTTTTTCTGACCAGCTCATAACTAATTTAAAAGATATTCTGTCTACACATACATGCTATAAAACAGATGTCTGATCATCTTATGTAACAAAGGAGCATTATAACTGCAACTTCCATTGCCATGTAGTCATGAAATAATTTCCTCTTCTCTCAAGTGAGACAACAGTGGATATAGCACCAATTCTTTTCTACTTCCTTTAGATCAGAATCAGAATAAATGGGAAATGGATGAACTTTGAGATCTCACTTTTAAACCCTCTACATTATGTTACTGTGTTACTTTGTTATAATGACTCTATTATGTGCGTAACAGTCTATTGTGGTGTAACATTATGAAAGGAAAAGCTGCAAGGAAGTTACTTCCTAAAGTGACATAACAGAGATCTCTTTAAAATAACCAGAGAAACATATTTTCCTCTCATAATCACAGGGAGGAGAAAAATACATATACATAATGTACCATATTAATCATACATTTCTAGACCAAAAACATAGTTATTAGCGTTACAAAACATTTCATAACAGGACTTGATTGGTACTCCTTAAAATATTTGGATGAATTGTTAATGACATAAGCTGCCATACATTGGGTCTGATACACGAAACAGCCCTTCAACACTGTGTAAAGTACATAATGGAGCTGATTTACTAACACAGGGGTTAAATTGTACCAGTGAATTTTCCCATTGTAATCAAACAAATCTTTACTTTATTCATTATTATTTTTTTTTGTAGCAGACTGATCATAACTTATTGCTGATTGGTTGCTATTGGCGTCAGCAATGGTACAATTTAGCACCTATAATATTAAATCAGTGCCACTCTCTGTATGTAATAGCAATTCTTCTGTACAAGCACAGTCCTAAAAAACAGATGTTTAAAAGATATCACGTTTTTTAAAATGTGGCCCCTATAAATATAGGCCCAAGCAATGCTTTCTGCCCCTGTAGGAACAAGGGAATTGGGTTAATACAGTATATGGATATGCATTTCCCCAGGTTAATAAATAGGATTATTAACTACCCCAACTTGATTTCATAATCAATAATAAATAATAATAATCATCAGTTATTTGATAAAAATAAAAAGTTAATTATACAAATATGCCCTATTTCCATGTAGGAAATATCTTTCATTTACTTTGCTTAGAGGGCTAGTACAATACAAAGGCATACCCATTCCTATGGACAAAACTTCAGTATATTTGTAGAAACACACTGGGGTGATATACTAACCTTTTAAGAAATATTTGCATCATCATTGTGTGTGCTATTTTGCCCCAGGGGGCTGTGCTGGATATTATAAATATATAACTTACGAATCATCAAAAAATATTTTTTTTTAACATTACAGATTTTAGGGTGGGGCATTTATTGCTAATGGATGTGTCATTATGAGATACTTTTAATAAGTGCTATTAATCTAAAATATTGATAGGTTATTATTATCACCTTAACTGCCTTATTTGTAACAATAATTAATTGCTTTCCTGCCTTGCCAAAGTAATACAGGTGTGGAATTCATTATCCATAACCCAATATCCAAAAAGCTACAAATTCTGGGAAGACCACCTCCCATAGACTCCATTTGAATCAAATAATTCAAAATTTTAAAAGTTTTTTCTTTTTTCTCTGTAAAAATAAAGCAGTACCTTGTATTTGATCCTAACTAAGATTTCATTCATCCATACAGGTGGCAAAACAATCCTATTGGGTTTATTTAATCTTTAAATCCCAAGCATTCTCTAACTGTTAGGGGCACATTTACTAACCCACGAACGGGCCGAATGCATCTGATTGCGTTTTTTTCGTAATGATCGGTAATTTTGCGATTTTTTTCGGCGTCTTTACGATTTTTGCGTAAAAACGCGAGTTTTTCGGCGTCTTTACGATTTTTGCGCAAAAACGCGAGTTTTTCGGCGTCTTTACGAAAGTTGCGCAAAGTCGCGATTTTTTCGTAGCGTTAAAACTTGTGCGAAACGTCGCGCCTTTTAAGTTTTAACGCTACGAAAAAGGCGTGACTTTGCACGAAAGTGTTAACGCTACGAAAAAATCGCGACTTTGCGCAACTTTCGTAAAGACGCCGAAAAACTCGTGTTTTTACGCAAAAATTGTAAAGACGCGGAAAAACTCGCGTTTTTACGCAAAAATCGTAAAGACGCCGAAAAACTCGCGTTTTTACGCATAAATCGTAAAGACGCCGAAAAAATCGCAAAAAATACGAAAAAGTCGCAAAATGTTTGTTTCCAATCGGAATTTTTCCAATTCGGATTCAAAATCGTGTCTTAGTAAATCAGCCCCTTAGAGTATAACAGGTCCCATACCTGTGTTACAAAGATTTCCTTGCCCTGCCTTTTGATCAGCAGCAAGTTAACTGGGAATACAACCAGCTGAAATTATTTTACATTCTTTTCTCTTACACTGTGTAACTGTATGGGACCTGTTATCTAGAATGCTCAGAACCTGAAGTTTTCCAGATAATGGGTTTTTCTGTAATTTGCTCTCCATACCTAAGGTCTACTAGAAAATTATTTAACCATTACATAAACCCAATAAGATTGTTTTGCCTCCAATAAGGATTAATTGTATCTTTATTGGGATAAAGTACAAGGTACTGTTTTATTATTACAGAGAAAAAAGAAAATCATTTTTATATATTCAAGATTAAAATGAAGTCTATGGGAGATGGCCTTCCCATAATTCGGGAACTTTCTGGGTTAACGGATCCTATACCTGTACTTTCAATTTATTGTAAGCGTGTACTAAATTACAAAATGAAATAAAAATAAAACTATTTGCTTCCTAAAATGACATCACAGACATATTTTCTGAACATTCAAAGCATATTATTTATTTGTAATTATGAGGAAGAGAAAATCAATCACCTTCCCAAAACATATTGTTTTCAAATAGTATAGCTTTCAATATTATTCAATTTACATTTTCAAAAATGAATTAGCTTTTTCACCTTGTTACAGTTTAATACATTAGTTGTTTTACATTCCTCAAAAGTTGCAGCCCTACATGTTCCCTGGCTATAACTAACCGGGGGCACATAATCTTGCATATTCAGAAATATACCATTATCTCTTGTCATGAATGAGTTCTTTAAAGGGTAACTCTAGCTTCTGAACCAAAATTTTTAAATTTCCCCACACACAAACCCCTAATATACCTATGACTTTAATCTGTTTCTTCAAAAAGTATGAATAAATACCATTTTTATATGCTGAAATCCAGCTGCAAAACATTTTTTCTCTGTAATGTTGCTTATCAAAAAGCTTAAGTTTTGTATGGATGTATTCCTCTTTAAATTTACCTTTATGATTATGGCACACACTGCATTTTGTCGCCTGAGCTTGATCTCTTCCATTGCAGGCATGAAAACATCAGTAAATATCTTCACTTTGGTGGTAAAACATTTAAATTGTGTAAGCACGAGAAACATTTTGTGTGCCATCACCCTTAGATTTGATAATACTTTTGCATTTGCGTTATGGAAATGTTAATATATAAATATTTATATATACAGGTATGGGATCTATTATCAAAAATTCTCTGGACCTGGGGTTTTCCGGGTGAAGGGTATTTCAGTAAATTGGATCTCCACACCTTATGTCTAATAAATATTCATTTAAATATTGAATAAACCCAATTGGATTGTTTTGCCTCCAATAAGGATTCTTTATATCTTAGTTAGGGTCAAGTACAAGATTCTATTTTATTACTACAGAAAAAAAGCTATTTATTGTGATACATTTGAATTTGTTTATTAAAATGGACTCGGATAATGGATGCCATACCTGTATAACGCTGAGTTTGTCCATTAGCTTGTATGTTCATTTGTGGCTCTGTCCTGTATGTGTGTGGACACTGTATTACACAATGCATTAAATCTTTTCAAGCACTGTCCTCTCATTCAGGATGGTCAACAGCTACATTATGCACAAAGGCCCATACCCTAGGGCGGCATGCCACCCAACCGCACATAAAATGTGCTTACATACAGAGCACTGGGGAAGGGATGTCCAGAAAACTTAAGCGCGTCCTGTCCCCAGTGCTCCGTATGTGACCTGTAAGGATGCAGCGATCCTGAGAGGGAAGGGGATGGAGAATGGGAGGCTGCCTCTGGGCACCAGAAAATTAAATCCAGCCCTGTTTATGGTACTGGACGGTTACTTAGCAGTGGAAATGTTTTAAAATAAATACTCTATAAATTTAAAGATTCAACATCAAATTTTCCAAGCAAAAGCAGGTACCTTTACAACCAGAAAGTGGTCAAAGGCTGTAGTCATAAGCTTCCAGTCTTTTGTTTTGACAGCTTCAACAGACCCTCCTCAGTGGAAGGCTCGTATCCTGTCAACATTCTGACAGAGAAGCAGTACTTGAAATATGGTACACTGCAAAAAGCACTTTTTTGTGACCTAACTTATTGTGAGTACTATATCTCTCTCAGTTAACTGCACGAGCTGTCAGAGGTAAAAAACACATTTTAAATGTACGCTTCATGCATGTTCACTTTCATTTTTATAAAAGTATTTCATCCCCTTTTAAATAGGATTGTCATAGGGGTTTATGCACTTTAAAATAACTCTGACCTAAAGTTTGGGTTAAATTTCCTATTTTTGCATCATTGGGCAAATCACCTTATAGTTCTTTTAATCACAACTGCAGCTTTTTTTCCTATGACTTCTGTTTCCTCTATATCACCTGGAGAAATAACTAAGTTCAATGATTACAGACACACAGATAGATACATAAGTAGGTAAACAAAACATAGACATCTAGGTCATTTCTAGCATTATTTTGAAATATACTATACACCTTCATGTGGTATTATTTATTTACCCTGCCAACTGGGTGCAGCAGCAGGAATTAGATCATCAACATACAGTTCTTCTTCCTCCTATACTATGATTACATTAAAAAATATGTTCTTATTCTTATATGTGTCTCTGTGCTTCCAAAACTTGCCTCCAAGCCAGAGATTTAAAAAATGGGCAGCTACTTTGAGGTCACTGAGAGCCACATTAGAGGGGACGGTGAGCAAAATGTTGCTCACAAGCCACTGGTTAGGGATCACTGACCTTAGAAGAGAGGAAGCTTGACATAGGCAGGCGAAGCAAAATCACCACACTGCTGAAATAACATTGTTGTTTAATATATATAATATAAACTTTTTTGTTAAACTGCTATGTTTTATCCTTCTTTTAAAGGGGTTGTTCACCTTTAAATTTACTTTTAGTATGATATAGAGCAGTGATCCCCAACTGGTGGCTTGTGAGCAACATGTTGCTCCCCACCCCCTCTAATGTGGCTCCCAGTGGCCTCAAAGTAGGTGCCCATTTTTACATTTCTGGCAAGTTTTGGAAGCACAGAGACACAGTTGTACTCCAAGCAGAGCTTCCAACAGGCTATTAGTCCACATGGGGCAACCAAATAGCTAATCACAGCCATTTGGCATCCCCAAAGAACTTTTTTTATGCTTGTGTTTCCCACGAACACTTTTTACATCTGATTGTGGCTCACAGGTAAAAAAAATTTGGGGATCCCTGATGTAGAGAGTGATATTCGGAGACACTTTGCAATTGGTATTCATTTTTTATGTGTGGTTTTTGAATTATTATTATTTTCCAGTTTTAAAACTGGAAAGAATTGAAAGAAGAAGGCAAATAATTAAAAAAAACTATAAATAATTCATACACGTTGAAACGTTGCTAAGAACTGCTCATTCTATAACATACTAATAGTTAATTTGAAGGTGAACTACCCCTTTAACATATCCAAGATATGTTGCTTGAAAGGGATGGCCTTATCTGTTAATACAGCTGCTAGATTTCCTCTTATCTGCATTCTCCTGCCACAGACTCATCCATGTGAAGCTGCAACCTTAAAGGTGGCCATACATGTAGCGATTTTCGATCTTTCATGCAACCATTGGTCCCAGATCGTTCCCACCCTCCACAGACGTTCAGGGCTGAATCATCAGATATGCAGGTAGAAACAATAGGAATTCTTCTCCTTCTGCCAACTGAGCCCTGAATGTAGATTTTGCTTGGGCACCTTCAATGGTGTCCGATTAAAATCTTTTAACCTGGCCGATCGACGAGTCGACCGATATTTGCAGCCTTTTGCGATATTGGTTGCCTCGTCGAGCTGCCATACATTAACCGAATATTGTACGAAACAAGGTTTTGCGTGCGTGTATGGCCAGCTTAAGGCTAGGGGCTTAAAAGCAGATGATTTGCTTTTCTCCATACAAAATGCAGGTAGAGAAAAGGAGATTATCCCCCTGTGTGTCCCTAGACCAGGGATCCCCAAACCTTTTTTACTGATGAGCCACACTCAGATGTAAAAAGTGTAGGTGAGCCACACATGCACAAAAAAAGTTCTTTGGAGAAGCCAAATAGGGACAGTGATTGGCTCTTTGGTAGCCCCATGTGGACTGATAGCCTGCAGGAGTAACACTGTGTCTCTGTGCTTCCAAAACTTGCCTCCAGAATTTTAAAATAGGCACCTACTTTGAGGCCACTGGGAGCAAAATCAAACATGTTGCCCATGAGCCACTGGTTATGGATCACTGCCCTAGACTAAGGTTGATGGCACATAGGATGCTTTTGCTTTGAACAAAAACATGCAAGAGTAATTGCAGTGCTAGGTGATCAATGTTTAAATCGACATTTCCTATGCACCCCCACCCTTCCTTCAGTGGTCCATGAAGGATGTTGTGAAGCAATTCATGTTTTCTGCTACCAATTGAGTTAAAGCTTTAAAGTGGGTCTTATCACCTATGTACTGTGTTGTTTAGAGCCCAGCTGTAGGCACTGCCCCTTACTTGTATGAGTGCTGTTCTCAAGCTAGCCTTGGTTTGGCCTTAAGGGCTGTGCCACCTGTTGTGGCATAAGAACAGTTTTTGTTCGAACTGGTAACACCCATGTCACAATGTCTATTAAAACCCAGTCCTGTGTTCTGACTATCTTTTTGCTCAGAACCCACGTACGTGTCTTATAAATCTTACCTTTTTACCTCAAAAAACCTTTGGTATCAAACTTTTTCATAACACTGTGCTAGATATTCCTATAGTGAAGGTGGGGTTTGTTTTATTGACATGATGGAAAGGATTTCTTTCCATGGTATATGCATTTTTACTAATCTCACAGCTTTTGTCCCTCTTAAAGAAGCCATATTCAAAGTGACTTGGAGAATATCCAACGAATCAAGGCCACTTGCCAAACTGTTGGATACAAATGAGTGGATCTGAACTGAAAATTAAACTTTTGGATATAATGCAGTCTTGATAGACCAGGAATAGTTATCAGCAGTTTAGATTACTTGACTGTGACCAATGAGATACAAACTGCCTCCCAGAGTGCCCACAGATCCACTGCCAATAATCCTATAAATTCAGAATAAGTGAAATACTGCCAAACTTGTGCATGTTTGGCTAGCTCTTTTGACATCATCCCTATTGTAACAATGGAAAATCGTCAATGAGCGTTGCCAAGTGGTAATTGCCTGACCCATAACTGACCTGCAGTGATTATTGCACAGTCTATGGAGGAGTATTTTCTTTTCTTTGTCACCCATGTGCGAGGGAAAAAAAATCAAAGACATGCTCTTAAGGCTTAGCCTGATTGTTGAAGTATTAAGGGGTGTAAAACTGTGAGCCACAGGGCCCACACAATACACTTGCGCATTTACACCTGCCATGGGCAATCTGTTATCTTTTTTTTCTGTTTGAATAAAAGTATGGTTTCAAGTGCAAAAAAATCCTCACACAGACATGCACAGCAGAGATAAAGACATTCCAGAGGAATCCTACTTGTGTGCCACCCTTGAAGCAGTGATGAACTGGGATGCCCTCTACATTGTTTTCCCTCTTGTTTTAATCTATCCTTTGCTCCGTTGCTCCTCTTTCTTCACATACAAAAAAAAGAAGTTGGCATAAAAGGCAAAATGGATAGGTGAGCAGGAGGGCCCTCTGGCACCTGGGCTCAATTGGAATTTTCCTGGTAATCTATTGGGTCAGTCAGACACTGACCTGTAGTATGTAGAGAGGATTATAACCAGACAGGGGATGTTCTTTTTTCCCATAAAAACAATCAGCGCACCAGAGGCCACCCCTTTAGATTTGAAACAGTGTAGGTGGTTTTTCACGGTGAGGGCAGTGAGGTTGTGGAATGCCCTTCCTAGTGATGTTGTGATGGAGATTCTGTTAATGCCTTTAAGAGGGGCTTGGGTAATTTCTTGAACAAGCATTGTATCAATTAGTATTGATGTTGGTACAGGTATGGGACCCATTATTCAGAATGCTTGGGACCTGAGGTCTTTCCATAATTTGTCTACTAAAAGATTATTTAAACATTAAATAAACCCAATAGGATTGTTTTGCTTCCAATAAGGATTAATTGTAACTTAGTTGGGATGAAGTACAAGGTACTGTTTTATTATTACAGAGAAAAAGGAAATCATCCCATGCCTGTATATATGGTTTATGTGAGTGTATAGATAGGCCAGAATATGTGCTAGGTTCACTTGGAAGGGTTGAACTTGATGGACTCTGGTCTTTTTTCAACCCTATGTAACTATGTAGCACCAACACTGCCATTGTTGCATAGATAAACCGGCACCAGAAGCTCCATTCTTGCACAAAGAGTAGGGCCTGTGGGCTGTGTTACTCCTGTTTTTTTGCACTCTGTACCTTACTCACAGCCCACTGTAAATAAGCCATCTTATTCTGTACAAGTAATGCTTTTTTGTTTTTTTTATTTATTAAATAAAGGAAAGGTTCCAGCATCATTGATACCCTATTTATAAACCTTGAGCAAGATGCATCTGTTTTATTAGGTGCATTATATGTGGCACAGGCTTTCTCTTACATTTGCTTGTGGTGCATTTGGTACAAAAAATAGCATGCCGGTACAGTGCGCAAAGAGAAACCTTTTAAAGGACAAGGAAAGGTTAATATAAATTAAAAGTAAGTCTAAAGGCATTCTTTTTAAGTACTTACTGCATATCTAAATTCCCAGATCCCTGCTTGCTTCTCTGAGAAATGGTGCTGGCAGCCTACAGCAGTGTGAAGACTACAGTGACATCACTGAAATCTCTCTTCCCTTCCTGTAGGCTGCCAGTGGCTACCTTCAGTAGCAATGCACTTGTGCGTAACTTGATCCTGTCTCCTGTTCCGAGCTACACATGCCCACCAGCCAATCAGAAGCGGATCTGGCAGAGGGGAGGGGGGGGAGGGAATGAAACACATGTGCAGTATGAAGCAAGGAGGGAAAGGAAGGGAGAATACATTTTTAAAGATGGCTGCCTGTTCTAGAAAATGGATTTGTGAAGTAAGTGTGACTGAGTATATATTTGATTAGGTGAGCCAAAAGTGTGGCATTTTTACTAAACAATAGGAGGACTATTGGGCAGTATGCTTTTTAAATTTTGACTTGCATTCTCCTTTAACATCTAGTTAAAAACAGGTATAAAGTACAGGGTTTTTTGTGCCCATACTGTGCACCGTAGCACTTAACGGGTGCAAAGGCAATAGCCTTGATGGTTTTGTGCTCAGACTAAAAAAGTTGAAATGCCCAACAGGTATATACATTTAATGTCTGTTACAGGTAAAATTTACTGAAAAATCAAACTTTTAAGTAATTTTGCATGACTTTCTAAGCAAGGTCACAGAAAAGCTACAATTTCAAAGAAACCATTCTTACATTTTTCACATATTTATAAAAATAAATATTTGTCAATTCAACTGAATCATTTTCAAGTTTTGCTTTTTCTGCTTGATTAATTATAGAGCCCTGGTCACATTTCCATGCAGCGAGTGCACCTGTCTGTGGGAAACAGTATTAGTCAAGTCCCACTTATTAAATAGCCATTGTAAGATCTCATGACAGCTGTGACACTTGCTGTCATTCCTGAGACTAGAGTAACAAAAGAAGGGATTTTCACTGCATTGTACCTGGTAAACCTATATTTTCCAGGGCATGGCATTCGTTTCCCACTGAAACCAAAAGTGTTGTTAACATTTGTCTTAGAAAATCATATACATTAGCAGTATGTTGAAGTTTTTATCATATATAAAAAACAAAAAATCAGAAAGACCCAGAAAACAATTTAGAAGGACCCGCTATATTGTTTTATACATACATAACAGCTCCTTGCAGCTGCACTCAGGCCAAAGCCATGCCTCTCAGTGCAGCTTACACAGAGCTGCTCTCCTCTTGCCTAAAAACACAGGGTGAAAAGCAGGGCCTCTTTAAGGTACCAGCGGGCCCTGGGCTACACTGTAGATATCTTCTAGTTCATTAAAATGGGGGCCTTGCCATCTTTGCAGGATGCTTATGCCAAAAGTTATCCCAGATGAAAGATGCACTAGTGGGCCCCCTTTCCTGGTGGGACATGAGCAAATACCCCTTCTGCGCATTTATTAAAATGGCCCTGGAAAAAAAGCTGTATGCTAGGTCTGACTTTGCTCTTACAGGATCGATTGGGTAAGGCAGATCTGGGTATGCCCTCTAGCCCTAGTAAATAGTGGTGTATATCCTTGTTTGCAGAGCAGACAGGGTTCACAGGAGGAAAGAAGTGGACCATATGCCAGATCTGACTTTGCCCCTAGATTTATCAATATGTGAGATTAGAGTTTACCACTTCCAATTCAATCCAGTGGGATTTGTAGAAGCATATTTATCAATGGGTACGAATTAGAAATTTACCACTTGATAAATTTGCTTTTAAAAATCCCACAAAGTCAGTGAATTTTTCTGTATTTAGCTCTACTTTCATATTTTGATAAGGGCTCTGGTACACGGGGAGATTAGTCGCCCGCGAGCAGGGAGTTTTGCTGCGGGCGACTAATCTCCCCGTGTACCAGAGCCCTAAATCTGCCACTAAATGTCATTAGTCTAAAGTCCTATGTTTTGAAGGAGGCCCCATGGCCAATAAATATTACAGCCGGAGTGGGTGGATAACTTACATGATAAAGTAGTATATTGTCACCTTAGCAAACTGTTAAAGGACAAGGAAATCTATTAAAGGACAATGAAAGGTTAATATAAATTAAAAGTAAGTCTAAAGGCATTCTTTTTAAGTACTTACTGCATATCTAAATTCCCAGATCCCTGCTTGCTTCTCTGAGATATGGTGCTGGCAGCCTACAGCAGTGTGAAGACTACAGTGACATCACTGAAATCTCTCTGTCCTTCCTGTAGGTGCCAGCGGCAGCCTTCCTATTCTCTGAGCATGTGTGTAACTTGATCCTGTCTCCTGTTCTGAGCTACACATGCCCACCAGCCAATCAGAAGCGGATCTGCCAGGGGGGGGGGAGGGAATGAAACACATGTGCAGTATGAAGCAAGGAGGGAAAGGAAGGGAGAATACCTTTTTTGAGATGGCTGCCTGTTCTAGAAAATGTGAAGTAAGTGTGACTAAGTAAATAGGAGGACTATTGGGCAGTATGCTTTTCAAATTTTGACTTGCATTCTCCTTTAAGCACACTATTAAATAGTACTACTATTGCTGTGTAAAAACGCTATATTTCTGACTTGCCTAAAGAAATATTTACAGAAATACACTAACTACAAACTACATACTTGTTTTAGTGAACGGCACCGCCATCTTTAAAAAGGGATACCCATTCCCTTTCCCTCACCGTCTCTACTGCGAATGCGTCCCCAACATCCTGCGTCTTTGTCCGGGTCACAAACCAACTCGCCACACACCAACTCCCAGCCCCCCCCCTCTGATCCACGCTCCCCCACCTGCCGGCTGCGTCTTGCTCACAACTACAGCTCACACAACAACTGTGCACACATCAGGAGCGCACCAGCTCACACACCAACTGCGCCCACCAGTCCCCCCCCCCCCGCTCCTGCTGGCTGCGCCCTATACTGTGTCGCCATGGCAACCAGGCGCTAGGGGGAGCGCTCCTGATGTGTGCGCATGTGCTAACTGAAGATCTGGTCGCAGTGTCTATGCAGGAGCGTTGCATTATGGGAATCTTCTCTACCCAGCTCAGTGTTTTTTCTACCTGTTTGGCTTCTGATCATCTGAACAGGTGAAATATGGGGAGACTTAAGGGCACTACTGAGACAACTGAAGGTATGCCTGCAGCTTGAGATTAACTCTTTACTAGCCTTTCCTTCTCCTTTAATGTTTGCTGTTTATTTCCGGAATATAAACTTTAAAGTTATTTTCTGCACTATGGTTTTTTTGCGCTATAATTGCATAGATAAAACACATTAGCAAAAACCATTGTGAAGTCTGGTTTTGGTGTCTCTTTATGGCCTTGAGCACCAAAAGCCAGAGCTACCCATCCACTAAACTAAATGAGATTAGTCTGAGAAGAGGCTGCAAAGGTATTCTTTGCTTTTCATAAAGGGACCATTGTGTTGTCCTTGCCTTTCTGGTTCCACCTAATACCTTATTGTGATTTGTTTTTATTTTTGATTACCTTAACCCCCCTTTTTATTTATATTCACATAGAGCAGTTTCAATGCCGTCTACAGAAACCTTATAAAAAGAAAAGTGCCACTTCACATGTGATGATATAGAATGGACTGCCGTTAGTCAGGACAAAAGGAATGTCTAGGGATTGATTTAGCAATCAATTACTAATTTGGACATAAAGTATATACACACAGAGGAGGGGATGATTCAGCTCACACTTCAAACATTTTTGTCATTTATATTTATGGAATCATGCTATTAATGTAATTTCCCTATAAGGACATGTCCCTGTGTATTTATCTGATGAGTATTGATGATGATGCTTTAGCTGAGGTAAGCCACACAAGTGTTATATAATTCCCAGTTGTATGTACCCACATTGTAGTATATGTTGTGTTTGCTGTGCAACTGAGGTTTATGCTTTGCATCACACTGAATCACAAGTGTTAAATGATCTCAGTCTGTTAATCTTTAGACAAGGGGGACTGAACACAAATGCTGAACACACATCTACAGGGATGAATCAAATTTGTTAACTCTTGCGTTGTCATACAGTAAAAAGTAGAAAAATGCACTGTAATCAGGGCCGGATTTACGAACTCTGCACCCCAGGGCCACCCCCATTCTCCAATGCTGGGGGTGGGAGAATGGGGGACAGCCACCACATACAGGTAACTCCAGAAGAAATAGGGGGGGGGGAATTTGACAGCTCTACTTCCTCCTCTACAGCTCTCTAAGCTGTTAGCAGTCAGTAACCAATCAGTTTATCCATTTTACCCAGTTTAATTTTTACATTGAACGGTTCCTTTAAAGCTGGGTCAATCTAACAATCTGATTAAGTGATGTTTGATGATCAATTGGTTTGTGAGGCCCCAACTACATGTATATATTTTGGTCAGCTGGACTCTACAATATGGGGATTTGATATCTACAATAACAATCTGCCATCTGCAGATTCTTGGGATTATTAGCTGCCCTTAAACAGTGTGGGCCGGCCCACAACTAGCAAGCAAATGTCATTCAGGTATCCACATTGCACAGTATCTGGCAAGTCAGCCATATGGCTCATACACTGAATATTGCAAACAGGGTTGGACTGTAGGGTGCAGGGCCCACCGGGTCTGCCGCCCCAGGGGCCCCACACCCCCCAAGGTGTCCCCGCCTGGCGCGACCCCCACACCCCCCTAACCCTCCACAGCCCGCCTGACATTCCCCCCTCAGTGTGTAAGTGAAACACTTCAGGAAAGGGACACCTGCGACTGGGGAGCACCAACAGGGATTGGGTCTGGGCTGCTGGAGCCCACCGGGTTTTTTTCCCAGTACCCCAGTCAGACCCTAATTGCAAATGTTATCAATATTTAATCAGCTTGGCTATTAAGGGCAGAGGCACACAGAGAGATTAGTTGCCTGCGATAAATCTTCACTATTGTGGGCGACTAATCTCCCCTACATGCTTCAGTTTTCCAAAGTTGTCTGAAGTTTCCTTCCAATACAACTTCAGGTGACCAAAGCGATACGTATACCATCCCACCTCCAATTTACATTCTTGCTGGTGGGATGGCATGTCAGAGAGATTAGTCGCCTGCAATAGTGAAGATTTAGCATTTAGTAGACCTGACAAGTAGCTGCTGCTAAATGGCTCCCTGTCTTCACCCTTAGACCTGCTTGGAACATTCCCTATTTGGAAATAATTAGCCAACAAGCATAAAGTACTGAACCACATATTGTAAAAAGGTATTTTTAATTTCAGATGAGCATCTCAGTGACTAGACCTTGGCTTTAAAGGCAAACTCTGACTTTAATTTGACGGTACACTGACACAAGCCTTTTCTGCTTTATTTACTGGATTATTAGCCCTCATACAAAACGAAGGGAAACAACAAAGCGCCCCTGCCTCTCATCAGCGTGTTGCCATAAACTATTCATTGTGCTGCGCACCCTCCAAATGACTCAAACAATGCAATGATTGATGTTAATAAACATAGTATGAGGTCGCATTGCTACTAGCAGGTATTTGGCGAAAATAAGAGCGTTAGAATAGTGTAGCGCCAAGCTCATACAGAAGTGCATAACCTTCCAGCCCTCCCTCCGTGCTGTGGGCGGCGCCAGTGTGTGCAGCAGTTCCAGGAAAGCGCGCTCCCAGATGAAAGTGCAGGGCAAACAATGCGGTAATGGCGGGATATGCAGCGGCATTGCCTGAAGCTGCCCGGCCCCTGCGCGCCTGACTAACCTACGAATTTGTACCCTTTGTAAGCGGCCTTTTATCTCTGGGCTTAACCGAAACTCCGTTTGAAAAGAAGGCGCCTGCTTCCACGTTTTACATTTGTGCAGAAACAACGTAACTGCGTTGCCAAATTCAAGCCATTCTAAAACGACAAATTAGCATTCAATGTATCGGACTGACATCAGTGATATGGAAACTGCCTTAATCCACACGCTTCTTAATTTTATCTTAGTTAATGGCATCATTTTTTGACAGAAGGGACAGTTGCTGAAATCTTAAGACCCATAAAACATCAGAATTTTAGCGCAGAGTTGTCACCCCCACATTTTTTTATCGAGTTCCCCAATTTTGCCTTCTCTCTTCTAGTCTCCTGTCACTCGGTATTATTCTCACGATTTTAATGGCTATCCCCAGACGTTTGGGAATAGTTCACAAGTCAATACCCCAATAAGGGGAAGAAGAGTTGCAAATAGAAATAGAAAGGGCTGGTATCTCTGCATTCATAGTGCAATAAGTACAGGTCATGTGATGCAATGGAACCCTGGAATTTATCCAAGCTGATGTATTACATTCAGGGTTTCCTCTGCATGTTGCTCCTACACATGCAATTCACATGAACCCAATTAATTCCAGGCTAGCTCCAGTTTGGGTGTCATTCACAATAATACAATTTGCACCACCTTTGACTAAGAAAAACTTGCCAATGGTTGCCAGCAATTAACCTGGAATTCTGGGTAAAAGGCTACATTGTGGGTAAAAAAAACCATTCCAAAATAACTATTTTTCTGCCTTGCACTTAGCATTCATAATTGTAAATTAGCCCTAATATCCCTTTATTTTAAAACTTATTAATATAGTTCTGCATAGATTCTTTCCATCCAGTATGGTTTGCTCAATGCAGCCATTTATCTTGCTGTAATTACAAATTATAATCTCTCCTGTGGCACTGATTCAATTTCTACTAGGCAGTATAAAACTGCAGCCCAGTGACAGTATTGTTGCAGCTGGTCTTTGAAACAGCATTTACACATCTGTTTTGTACATTTAGAGAGGATTACTTAATACATTACAAAGAGTGTCATCATAGGGAATAGCACATGACTCAGTTCTATAAAGCAAAAGGTGACCTTTACTCTTGATCTTGATATGAGACAATATGCTGTAATTTCTACCAGCCTCCTTCATTCTTTTCTCTTATTTTCAGAATATCAGCATCAAACAGCAATTCAATATATTAGTCACACTTAATTTGTTTTGTAGATTCTTGAGTGTCGCATATTGTTAACTAGCTTTCAGGTGAGTGGATTAATGGGTGTAAACTGCTTTATCCTAAAATGCAGAATATACATTTGGCAGGACAGGGGGTCCAAGTTTCAGTATATTCATCAGAAATAACTTTTGAATTGGGTATCCCACAGAAATAGCAATTGATTTTTTTTCTGCTGGATGAGCTATACAAAATATGTTATTCTGATATTCTATGTGTATTGCGAAGTTCTGCTTGTATGTCTACTAGCCATTCATGTATGTGGGAGACTCCTACAAAATACAGGCAAGACACAGATGCATCACATTAAATATTTTCTTTTAACTTTTCTTTACCATAAGCATATAAGAATAGGTTTGAGAGTCTGGAAAGAAAATCCAGCTGATCAAAAGAATCCATAGAGACAGGTTATTAATTATAACACATAGACCACCTGGCCAGTAAAACTGATACTCATTCTCAGTGTTATTGATAGGAAAGAAGATAACAGGCTGGCAGTTTTACCTACTTGGCTTTTATTTTCTTACACAGCTCTTGCAAGTCAGATGTGTAGGCATATTAAACTGGATAAAGGTTGTATTGAAACAGATTTGTTTGGGAGGAACTCTGGACCACACCAGTGGGTTATTTGCCCTGGGTCCTTCAATTCCATAAATAGATAATGACATCAGAAACAAAACCTTTTTTTTTTTTACATCTATCTTAACACTGTGTTTGCATCCTATATATAATTGTGCCATAAAATGATCGATCTATCTGATTGTTCCTATCTAATCCCCCATGTTTCACTATGAGTGGGCTGCCATATTTGTGCAGGTCATGTACAGTCTAATGTCCAAAAGATACTAAAGTACAGTTTAAAGATGACCTTAAGCTCAACAAAAAATGATTGTGCATGTCATACTGTATGTTATGGGTCTCTGTACAAGCCCAAGGCCACCAAAGCCTTTTAGCAAGATCTTTGCCTCTGAAAATGTCTCCAGTAGCTCTGTTCTTCTTCTTCTATTATCAGTTACTGCAGGGATCCCCAACCTTTCTTGTGTGCCACAGTCAATGTAAAAAGACTTGGAGAGTAACACAAGCATCATAAAAGTTCATGGAGGTGCCAAATAAGGGCTAAGATTGGCTATTTGGTAGCCTCTATCACACTATCAGCTTACAGGAGGCTTTATTTGGTAGTAAATCTTGTCTTTATTCAACCAACACTTGCCACCAAGTCAGGAATTCAAAAATAACTACCTGGTTAAGAGCAACATGTTGCTCGCGAGTCACTGATTGGGGGCCACTTTGTTACTGTATGTATGCAATAAAATATCTCAGTACAAGGCGGATTATTAATTAATTCAGACTGACATTACATGGGATCATAAGCATCATCATGTTAAAAGCGCATTGTGCATTTCAATTAATAATCAGCCATGTACCATTTATTAGTATTCCAACAACTCTAAGCTAAGATTGTTAACAGCAGCGCAGAGCACACTGAGCATGTGCAATGCCAAGACAGCATAACAATATCCAAGATCTGGACAACTTGAAAGGCATGGATCATTACTGTCAGAGAGCTTGTGAGACTCTGAGCTGGTATAATAGGTTGAGAATATTTCTAGAAATATTTTTTTGGTGTTAGTTCTCCATTAAGTTTTTTGCACTGCACACAGTACATTAAATTGATCTTGTATATCTATTGTTGATAAATTAAGCTACCACTTAACTCTTAAACCTAGCTAAAAAATCAGCGCTCTGGTGCACACATACAACTTTCATAAAAAAATATTTCAAGAATCTGTGGCACACCAGAGAAGTCATTAGAGTGCTACAATTAAATGAAAACAGCAATCCTCCAGCAAAATAAATATATTTTTTAGCATAGGATTTTACTTGTTACCTACATTTTCCCATTGACTTCAACGGGTTATGCCATAAATATGATGGTGAAATTTAGCTGTGTAAAATCTGGCAACTGGGCAGCATAAAATCATGCAGAAATTCAGCATTTATTTTACACTGTTATCCAGCTCAAAAAAATGCACAGCATGATAAGTAGGCCCCCTAATGTACAGGTGGCTGCCAAAATAAAGGTAACATTTATAAACTGTTTACCTGTACATCTGTAGCATTTTAGTACTGGTTTAGTTATTGTATAGGGTATGTTGCAGCAATACAATATAATATGAACCTGATTTACTTTTCTAGTAATGGCATTTTGGCAAAAAAATCTAATCGGTTGTTTTATCTCTCCTATCTCGGTTACCCAGTTTAATACTCTAATGAATTTAAACCGGTTTATTTTTCCATTAGCCTGCACAGTTTGGGAGAAATTATTTAATTCAATCAGCTGACAGAAAGATGGGCGATTACTTTTTCCATAGGAAATTCTCCTGAACAAACATAGGAGCCTGCCTGAGGTCATATCATGTATTACTATATTTCTAAAAATTCTTGTAATAAAGAAAATAGGTAAACTGTTAAAAAAATAACACAAAAAACTAAACTTTTCTGAAATCACAAATATAATGCTGAGGAATGTAATAATAAAAATGATAGAGGGAGTATAGAGGGGTTGTAAATAAAGGTTGCCAAAAATAAAGTTAGCAAAGATGAGCCATCGCTTATATTCATTTCCTGCTGTTCCACTAATTTGTGTCATGTGCACGAACAATGGCATGTTGGCCATACTTCATTTGGCCCCCTGTACACTCTCCGTCTGTCAGGTTACCTGATGGCCCATGTATGGCTTGCTGCCTTTTAAAAAAAACACATAGCACTAAAAGATTTAGTACCACATTTCTGTAAACCAAAAAAAAAATTTAGCTTTCCCCCTGTTTTTTTGCATACTTCCTAGTTGTAAATGATTCCTATAAATTTGTAAGAGAATGCTTAAAGGAGAAGGAAAGGCTAATAAAGAGTTAATCTCAAGCTGAGGCATACCTTCAGTTGTCTCAATAGTGCCCTTAAGTCTCCTCATATTTCACCTGTTCAGAAGATCTGAAGCCAAACAGGAATAAAAACCGCCGAGCTAGATAAAGAGGATTCCCATAATGCATCGCTCCTGCATTGACTGTGTGACCGGGACACTGTAGGTGGCGCATGCGCATTGCATTGATTTTAGTGCGAGAAGCCGGCGCTCTCCCCTCCCCATGCCCATCATGTGACACAGAGAAGGCAAGCCGGGAGCGAGCGGCGGGGTTCGAGCCGGTAGGGGGTGTTGCGAGGGGGTCGATCCGCCATGGGGGGGGGTGCAAGTGGGTGGCGGTGTTCGACCGCCACGGGGGGGTTTGCGAGTGGGGGAATCCAACATGGTGGCCGTGACAGGCTGCAAATACACCTTAGTTAAAAGCCAATTTTTGTGAGATGTGACCATTATTTTAAAAAATACATTTGGCGATTTGCATTGGGCAAGGGAGCTCTACACTATATTAAGGGCTACAGTAGTAGCCTTTCCTTGCTCTTTAAGAAACCATCATATTCCTGTAGATTTCATCAAGATTATGATAAGAATATTAAGAACAGGAAACAAGTATCAGCAATAGTAAAATATGTGTAAGCATTAAGGGAAGTGTGAAACTATACAGGTGGATCCTTGAGGTGGTGATCTAAGCAAGTAATTGAACCAAAGGGAAGTATATTAAATATACATTTAGATATACATTTTAAAGTCTAAGATGCAATTTTGGTTAAACAGTGACTGTGAAGTGTCATATTTCTATAAACTGAGTGTATTAAGATTATGGAGTATATGAGAGAGATACTTTAAGTCAACTGCACAATCCCTGTATATGTACATTTACAATTATAATAAGTGTAAGTATCAGTGTTTTAAGAAATCATAAGCTTATCATACAAACTCTCTTGTATGATAAGCTGCAGTGAATAGTGCTGCAGAAAGCTGCTGAGAGCTATGTTGAAAAAAAACTGAGCTATCTGTCCATTTCCGAATGTTGCCCACCTAACAACAGCTCACTGATGTACAATATGTTGCTTTTTATAAATAATATCTAATAATAACAGTTGCACAACTAATCAAAGGAAGGCGGGATGGGGGGGGTGACTCTGCATGAAGCAGTGATGTAACTATAGAAGCAGCAGACCCTGTAGTTGATCATGTTCCCACAAAAAGAGGGGACCAGGTAAAAACATACAACCCACCTCCTGGTGCATAACCTGCAGTCTCTTATTCCTGGGGGAAAGAAATAAAACTGCAAAGAGGCATGGCTCAAGCATCTGCTGTTATGCCTCTGGCCTAGGGTTGCCACCTCATCCCTTTAATACCTGCCACATATTGAATACACATCCTGCATGGCTAGTTAGCAACTATTTAGATCCATGCCGCAAGACTGCACATAAATTAGTTCAGTCTGCAGCAAGCATCTTAATGAATTGCTAATTAGCAATGTGGTATGTGAATTCATTATGTGGTCAGTATTAGGACTTGTACTCAAGAGCATCTGTTCCTGCATTTCCCTGCTGTGGACCTTTCCTGCGTTCCACTGTAGGAATAGATGCACACAGGAATAGATGCAGCCCATTCTTTCCTATCCTGTTGTACTTTCACAGGCGCATGTAAGTGCTTAACGCAGGTGAAATGCATGATGCTATGATCCACCAGCATTCAGTTCTTACATGCACCACGAGTACTGCACCATAGGGAATAAAGGGCTGCGCCTGTTCATGCATTCCCCTGCAGTGAAACGCAGGAACAGATGATTGTGATGGGTGTATGCCCTGTGTTGACCTATGTTGGAATGCAGCAGAATGCCACCGCAGGGCAAAACACCCATCTGTACGAGCCCTTAAGAGGGTGAGGTGGCAACTGTACTCTGGCTCGAGGGCTAATTTGTGTGAAATTTCTGAGAAAACCTATTTGTTCTCCTAGATACCCATAGAACCCATCTTGATGGTCATTTAAAGGAAAAGTAATACTAAATTTTTTTAAGTGAAAAAGCTATTCTATCCTGCACCATAACTGCCCTATCCTGCAAACCCCTTAGTATTTTAAATGCTTTAAAAGAAAATACCTGTTAATTGAACTAAGGATATACGGCGAAGGAAAGAGCAGGCATCAACTATGTGACGATCCATTGATCGAGTCTAGCCTGACTCCTTCCTATACAGAAGGAAGGCTAAACTCGATCAATTGATCGTCGCATAGTTATTGCTGCTCCTT
Source organism: Xenopus tropicalis (assembly GCF_000004195.4). NCBI lineage: Eukaryota > Metazoa > Chordata > Amphibia > Anura > Pipidae > Xenopus > Xenopus tropicalis. The sequence goes on along the minus strand of NC_030680.2, from coordinate 83,512,843 downwards.
CCTTCGCCGTATCGCCTTAGTTCAATTACCGTATATACTCGAGTATAAGCCGATCCGAATATAAGCCGAGGTACCTAATTTTACCTAAGAAAACTGGAAAAACTTATTGACTCGAGTATAAGCCTAGGGTGGGAAATGTAGCCGCTACTGCTAAGTTTTAATAATCAAAATAAATACCTATAAAATTACATTAATTGAGGCATCAGTGGTATATTTTTCAATATTTATTTCAAAGAAAAACAGTAAACTAGCTCTGTAAGTGGAGAAGAGGGTCAACAAAAACAATATGAGTACTACCCCACGCTCATTGCACATTGGCAAACTGGCGGCAGACCCGGTCCTGGAGGACACGTAAGGGGGAATAAGTATTGCTAGTGGGAGCCTAGGCCAGGGCACTGGAGGGTCTGGTTGCGGGGGGCCTAATTTGCACACAAAGGAGACAGGGTGCTAGTCTAGAAGGACCCATGGCACCCGACTCAAGTATAAGCCGAGGGTGACTTTTTCAGCATATTTTGGGTGCTGAAAAACTAGGCTTATACTCGAGTATATACAGTAACAGGAAGCCAAGTTTTGAAACTTGGTGAAATTTAGAATGACTAATCATTTGTTGTTGTAGATATTATTGGAGAGAATCAAAAGTAGCTGAATAGCTCATATGCCAATGTTTTCCTAAATCTGTAACTTGGGGGACACTGAACAAAGGCTAGACTTTTAAGGAGAGTTTGAACCAGAAAAGTCCAACAACCACTGATCTAAACTGTTCGTCTAAGTGATTTAATTATCTTGCCAGAGGCAGGATGTTGCAATATAAGTACAATAATAACCATGCTCTGTGTAAATTACCAGACACTATAAAATGGTGACCTGTTTATAAATTTATGTTTAGCGGTATTAAATAAGTTGCTTCAGACACATAATAGTAGAAGTAATCCTATGATGCACTCAGTATGTTTCTATTCTACTTCAAACCCACAGACTGCAGTTTGGCCTCTGCCTGGCAACAATGTCCACTGAAGACAACACTGAAGTAAAAACAAATCAGGTTACTTGAAGAGCAAGCTCAGGTGCATAACGGGATCCTGCCTTGCACAGTATGTACTGCATGTCTGCAGTTTCTGATTCTGTACTTTAAATACAATGAATCTTTAGTCATGATTGTGTTGGGGTTGCAGCTGCAGATTTGGAAGTTTAGAGAATGACAAATGGAAACTTATAAAGCCTAATTTCATACAAGCAATTTCTCAAGTATTCCTAGATTTGATTGGGCACTAAACCTGATTTTTACTTTCCTGTCCAAACTTTGGGCAAGTATTGCTACTTGGAGGGTTGGGCAGACCATGCAGTCAGTCTATCCATACTGAGAACCTTATCTGCAGGTGTCCCTTCTCAGCAAATGGATGGGGCATCAGTAGATGCAGGAACTAGAGTTGCTGCAGCTTCCTCTCACATTTGCTTAGATATGGGTAACAGCCTAAATAAAAATCAAAGAAGTTATACCACTGATTTGGATGTAATATATAAACTATGTCTATATTTTAGGCCTTTCGCTTGACACAATTTGATTAGATTTGAGCTGTAGATTTGGCTTGCTAAAAAAAATAGCAACAAAAATTATTTTGCACAGAAAAATAGAGAAAATTGCTGCTCCAATTTTTCCCCTGCTTCCAGGTAGCCTTGCATCTATTCAAACTGCACAGTACAGTAAGTTCTGTACTGCATTGGCACCCACCCAAGGTGGAGCACCTGGGTGCAGATAAAAAATAGTGAACTTGTTTTTTGGAAGAAGGAAACCTGTTGGATTTTTATTAGAAAAAATCAGGTTATTAAAGAGCAAGCTCAGGTGCTCACATTCCAGCCAAAAAAATAAAAGTTACTCATTTTCTTCACTGGGGGAAACTTCCTTGCTTTTTAAAAATGTCTTTGTCCTTTACCAGAAAAATTATATAGCAAAACTTTATTCATATAAAACACAATTTTTATACTTTTGATTTGAAGTTGGTTGCAGTGCTAACCAGATTTTTAAACAAAAAGTGCCAATAATCTGATAGACAGTATGCTCATAGACTGGATTACATTAAAAGAAAGAAGTATACAAAACTGGGGTCATAAAAATGGACTGAATCTGGCCTGGCTGGCCTTCCCAGCAGTATGAATATGCCCTCTATACTTGAAATTACCAAACAGACACATATGTGTAATCTACATGTTATGCTTCATTATAATTGTAAATTGCTGAGTCAGTCTGACAAGCTTTTTATAGCAACACACAAATAAAGGCCTGGTAATTATTTTCACTTTAAACATTTTCTATGACTTGAATAGACCAGTCAGTTGAGGTATAGTTCAGCTGCTGCACAACTTACATTTAAAGGCTCCAGTCACACACACATGTTGATCTTCTCCCAATATGCCCACCTATGCAGGTGATATTTTGGGATGCACCGAATCCACTCTTTTCAGATTCAGCCTAACCCCAAATCCATCATTAAAGATTTGGCAGAATACCGAACTGAATCCTAATTTGCATGTGCAAATTAGGATAAGGAAGGGTAAAAGAGAACTGCGTGCACAGCGGGTGGCAAAAATTTCCAACTTCTGTGTTTCTGTGATGTACAGTCATGTGACATTAAGGATTGGGTTCAGCCAGGAGCATGGATTAGGCCGAATCCCGCTGAAAAAGGCTGAATTCAGTGCACCCTAGCAATGCTGGACTAATTCAATTGTTTGGTCCTAGGGCTTAGGTGCTGTCGGACCCTGGACTACTTAAGCTGGCCATACACGCACCGATAATATCGTACGAAACCTCGTTTCGTACGATATTCGGTGCGTGTATGGCATGTTGTCGAGTCAACCGATATCACAGGAAGCTGCTGAAATCGGTCATCTCGCCGATCAGCCAGGTTAGAAAATTTTGATCGGGCGCCATAGAAGGCGCCTGACCAAAATCTGCCGTCAGGGCTGATTCAGCAGAAGGAGGTAGAAATCCTATTGTTTCTACCTCATTTGCTCTTTCAGCCCTGAACGGTGTGTGGCAGAACTGACGATATTTCATGTGACCAAACATCGTCAGATCGCCACGTGTTTGTGGCCACCTTTAGAGCCCATGTGGTCCTAAATTCCGATGGAAAATCAAACTTGCTCCCCCCCCAGGGTCTGCTGTAAAGGTGTCTGTATGGACACCTTTACTTGCCTGGATCCTGATTGATAAAAAGGTTCAGTATGTTTTCATTATATAATAGTGTGGGGATAAAATGATTGATATGGGACCCAGTGACTTCCAGCGATACCGCAGGAGAACATTTTCAAAGGCACTGTTTTTTCGTACTGTGAACGATCTCTGGACAATGTCGTTCTTCGTGCGACAGACTGTACCTCAGCATGGTGTGTGTAGCTAGGCGTATTAAGAGTAAATTGGTGCTGTCTCGATCACCAGGTTTAATATTAGTTACAAAACTTATTAGCGCGCAACCTCCAAACCAACTCCTATTCTTTACATTTTTGCATTCTGGACGCATGAGGCGCCCTTGTTGCACGTGACCTCCTTCCTTCGTTTCCAGCCAGGCTATCTGCCCCGTCTCAAATCAACTGCACTAAGAACGTCCGGTCACCATGGAAACGACCGCAGCGGCTTCCCCCGTTACGCGCTTGTGTCCTAGTTCCCGCGTATGACGTAACAGTCTGCGCCGTGTAGTTGTGGGGACGAGAGCCTTCTTCGTTTAGGAGTTTAGGAACCGTGTTCAGTTTCTAATAGACTAGCAGGACATGGATTTCTCTGCTGTCAATTTACATTCTCCGTTGTTGGGTGGGAGTGCCCCAGTCTAAATGATTTTACAGTGCCCGTAGGGCTGATTATCGCTTGATAAGTGTTTGTTACAGCCCATTCATTCACCTTAGCTGGGGCAAGCAATTAGTTGTCAGGGTAAAGACACATGGAGCTACTAATAACAGCTACTTGTCATGTCTGCAAAACTAGACAACACTGATGTACTAATTTACTAATAATTGTGTGTGTTTCAGCGAAGGCAATTTTCAGTATTGTCTATGGCTGGGTATTAACATCAAAAAATTATTATGTTTTAAAGTAATCAAAATATAATGTGCTGTTGCAAAAATCCAAAAATAGGAAAAAAAAGCTCCAGCAGATTAACTGCAAAACATTTATTATGGGTAGTGGTAACACGACATGTTTCGGGTTAATACCCTTTATCAAGTGTTGTTGCTCTGCAAAAAAAAATGGTGTTTTTGCTACAGAAAAGCTGCTGTGTAGCCATGGGGGCAGCCATTCAAGCTGGAAAAAAGGAGAAAAGGCACAGGTTACATAGCAGATAACTAGTAGATAAGCCCCATATAATGGGGATTTATCTGTTATCTGCTAAGTAACCTGTGCCTTTTCTCCTTTGAATGGCTGCCTCCATGGCTACACAGCAGCTTACTTATATAAACTATAGTAGTCTTTCTGAGGCAAACACACCAGTTGTACCAGTGCAGGGCAGCAGCACATTATATTGTAATTACTTTTATACACTTTCATTTTTTGGTGTTACTGTTCCTTTAAGTGACTGTGACAAGTAGCTACTACCAGGTAGCTTCATGTGTCTTTGCCCTTTAGTGTGAAGTGTTATAGCGTTTTGACATCAGAAGGCAATAGCTGCTGTGGTGCTGTGACCAAGATCTGAAAATCCTCTCCATGACCATTCTGTATAGTTAGATTTTTGGGGATTATCCTGGGCCTGGAAAATCCAGGCCGGGGTTCCTTATAACATGCCTACTGGAAGCATCATTTACCTGTGCAGAGCAAATAGTGGCTGTTTCCATTAATAAACTAAAGCAAAAAACTATGTATGCCAATATATTTCACTGAACTCAACAATTAAAGCATGTAAGCCATATGGGAAATGGTGACATTCTCTATTTCACTGCATAAAAAGCACATCTAATGTCTGTCTGGCAATAATACGTATGTCTTGTGGGGAAATATTGCTCTGCCTTTGTGAAGTAGCCCGAAGTTGCCTCTTGAGGAACTTCGAAAATAGCTTGGCAGGCTAATACAGTAGAACCCCATCTTACATTTTTCAGGGGACCAGGAAAAAACTTAGAATTTGGAAAATGTAAAATCAGGTAAATGTGTTAAACCAATGATTGTACTTAAAGGACATAAGCACAGGGGGCAGTTTTACTTTGAAATACAACATTTAGTGTGTTAATGACAAGGGTTAAGCAGTGCAGCATTACTGTTACACTATGGGACAGCATTTGCAAGACCTCCCTGCCAGTCACATGCACAACCTAAAGCAATAAATGATTTGTGCATGACTGTATGAGCTGCAGCTATACTAGCATTTACTGTTTACAGACAGAACCATAGCAAAGTATGCATCTCTATAGTTATATAAACCTCTTAATTTTACTAATAATAATATTACAGAGGACAAAGACATTTATGGGAACATCAGGAGCAAAATCTGTGGAATCAATTTAAAAAAGGGAAAAAACACCCATTGAAATGCAAAAAAAAGGTAAAATGCAGGAAAATCCTTGAAATAAGGGTATGTAAAATTGAGGTTTCACTGTATTCTTTTAATGATGCCTCAGACCAGTGCTTTCCAGGTCTTTGCTGTGACATTATAATGTTATACCTGAACAGTAGGGGTAGATTGATGTCATATAAAGATGCTTATATAAGGACCCCCAGTGGGGTGAGTCTCCATTGGGATAGTTATCATGTAAGGTGATATCTAATATGCTAGCAATAAAACGTTATCATTCGTAATTTACCATTTAAAGTGAAAAAGAACAAATAACGTGAAGAAAGCTTTGTACCATTAATGAGACAAATGTAAGACTGAAAAGATAGTCCCTTGCAAGTTTTCCCTTTGACAGCTGAATGCATCTATAAAGATAATTGTACACGTTATTACAGCTAAACACTACTACAAATGCAATGGCCGGACAGGGCTAGCTAGCGCTTACATTCACTGTGGCAAACAAGGCTTATTTTCTTCTGTAATGTAATGTGTTTGAAATGATACCTTTATTTTAAAACAAAGACATGCAATTGTTAAAGTTTTCTGTAACAGTCGGTAAGGTTCCAATATTGTCAGCAGTGAAAGGGTTATTTACACAATGTTCAGCACCTGGTAACTGTATGGAGCCAATCACAGGGCAGGCCGCTAAGTAAGCCCCGCCCCGCACTCGCTGTACTCTCGGTTCCCAGAGTAGCAGAAGAGGTCAAGTCTGTGGCCGGCAGCCTGATTTACATGAGCCAATCAGCATCGCGATAGGCAAATGAGGGGAGCTGTGGTTGGTTGGGTGTATGCGTATGAAGCCGGGTAGAGAAGGCGTGAGAGCAGAGTGTGTAGAGTCAGCAATTGGAGAACACGGGGCAGCGGCGCGCTACTGTATCAGGCAGCAGTTCCGAGAACTGAGGTGAAACTTTCTAGTTCCCAGGAAGAGCCTTGCTGGCCGCAAAATCCACTACAAATCTGCAGCGCTACGGAGCAGTGCAACCCGTACAGCAATATAATATGACTCTGGAGGAGCAGCTGTCTGGGGATCAGAGCATTGGAAAGTAAGATCTCTTGCGCCACAGAGCGGGTTATAGTGCGGATGGGGCAGTCTGTGTTCGTGCGGATGGGGCAGTCTGTGTTCGTGTGTTGCTGCTGTTGCGAGGACTTGCCTGGGTCAGAAAGGGGTTTGTGGGGTCAGCCAAAAGCATTGCGCAAAATGGTAGTTTGGTGTGAACAGATGCCTTCCATGCACCCATCTGCGCTGTGGGCACTTGCACCTCCTCTTGGGGTCGGTGGGTGCTACATCACAACGGCCCATGTAATCATTTTGTTACAACGACCAATAGCATAGCCGCCCCGGTTGCCCCTTACTGCAGCAGGGATCATTTTGTCATGAGGTGCATTCGCCCTATGGCCCCTTGCCCCTGGGCTTCTGTTCCTTTTAAACTGTGGCCTTCCTGCTTGTATAGGACTTCAGCTCCCAGCATCCAGCACAGCCCAGTGCTCCTTAGTGGCTTCTGCAATGGCCTTTCAAATGGCTCACTTTGGGACTGAGTTTTTGTTCAAAAGTGTAAATCTGTGATAAATGTACTCTCTGTAAGTAGCTATATGTAATGTGTGTGTGTGTGCACATGTCTGTGCCTGAGAGGTATTCTAAGTGCCTGTTGCTGCAGAACTTACTCAGACATAGTGCCTGACTCATGCATGGTTAGGATGCTGTTGGGAATAGCTCAGGAGTCACATTTGCATGCTTTGCTCAGATGCTCATGAGTGTTTCTTGTGTTATTCTGCAGGATGGAGTCAGTGGGAAACGCACTGGAGGAAGTGCTCTGCAAGGCCAAACTGCAGAGGACCATCACTATTGGGGTGTACGAAGCTGCAAAACTTCTCAATGTGTATGTAGGCTTTTTTTGTTACTTCCCCTTAAAGTCAACTTTAACATTATGGTTGTCACAGTGCACAAATCAAACTTAAAAATAAAAAAATCAAGGCTGCGTTTACCTTTTAGATTAAGTTTTAGTAATATATTCTGAGACTATTTGCATTGGCTCTTTATCTGTTATTGTTTGTGGTTTTTGAAGTATTTAGCTGTTTGCTCAGCTTTCTGGTTGCTAGGGTCCAATTTACCTTGACAACCAGGCAGTGGTTTGAATGAGAGACTGAAATATGAATAGGAGAAGGCATGAATGGAATACAAAGGTAATAAAAGCAACAATAACATTGTAGGTTTACAGAGCAATAGTGATTTTGGCTGCTGGGATCAGTGTCCCCCAATTACAAGATAGCATTTTAAATTGCAAGCTAGAAGAGTAGGAAGGGAAATTAATTGTAAAAAATGAGGAGTATTTGAAAAGTTGGCAAGAATAAGGCATGCTCTGACAAAAAAAAAAGTTAGATCAAAGGTGAATTGCCCCCATTAATTCCATTTAGCTTAGCGTTTGGAAACGCAGATTTATATACATACATTAATGGCGTTTACTAATCAATATTGCGCTGGGTTTGAAAAGAGGCTGACTTTAAATGTTTTCTCTGCACCTCTTGTTTTCTCAGGGACCCAGACAACGTTGTGCTCTGTTTGTTGGCTACTGACGATACCTACGATCAGGATATCGCTTTACAGATCCACTTCACCCTGATCCAGGCATTTTGCTGTGAGAATGACATCAACATCCTGAGAGTGAGCAACATGAGCCGGCTAGCTGAGATCCTGGGCGGCTCTGACAAGCCTGGGGAACCTGCTGATCTGCATTGTATTCTAATCAACGTAGGTAACACTCTCATGTGGAGTCTGCCAGGAGGGGCTTGGGTGGGTTCTGCTGTTTGCATACCAAGACAATAACGAGGGGCTTTGTAAATGGGATACTGTCACTCCTTTAAATTTACCCTGCTTATTGTTATTTGAATGCTGAATAACTGATTGTTTAGTAATACCATAGTGCTATGTTGGTCATTACATTCCCAGGTAAATAGTCATGCTTCCTCCTATTATGGTGAACTGCTGCACGGAGAAAAGTAAACACCATATCCAAATGCATTTATAATTATAGGTTACTTTCCATTTGTTCCCCGTAAAGTATGAGGGCATAGCTTATATGCACAGAATGTTCCTTCTCTGCATACTTCTCATAAGTACAAGCGGGAGCAGTCCCAGTTTCTAGCTCAGTGAATGCAGTGTGTACAGGATGTTGTTGCATTGCTCCTGTTGCCTCTGGGGAGACTTTCTGTATGGGCAGGGACAGCTCTTATATAGAACGGCAGCACAGGAATGTTCTGTCCACATAGTAATCCATGCCTTACTGTTATACAGTCTCAGACATAATACAGTCTTTTATTGAGCATTCTCCATTACATTTAATTTGTATAGTTGCCTTGGCATTGAACTCGTGCCACAACTTTGTTTTATATTTAAGATATACAGTACATGAAACCAGATCTATGTCTGTTGGATGTCCAAGGCTAAAACCACATTCTCATTTATCTTCAACATCAATGTGGCACTTTGAAGACTAAGTTGTTTTAAATGCCAAAGCCGCAGTTATAAAGGCTGCACCTGTGTTCCTTACAGTTATAGAACTGCTGCCATACACCTACACATTTTGTTGGCAGATTATGCCTTTACCACACCTACATTGCAGAACCCGGTGCTTGCATTTCCCCTGATCACTATAGCAAAGGAACAATTGGTGCTCAGAGGGAATTGTAATCTGGTCCTGCCCTACCCTTGGTTTCTATTGCCAGTTCGTTGCACCTTTCCCATGCTTCTCTATGACTGACTCACTGTCACATTCCTTACCAGGCCACCCCCTCCTGCCGCTGAAAAATGTAGTTTCGGTAATGCAAGATCAGAGCAATTACTGCAATTTTATTGGAGAGCAAAGTCTGCTTTGTACAACTGATTTCCTCATCTGAACTCTGGGGTTTCCCTGTTACTGACTTGTTCCAACATGTTCTTTGCCAGTGGCAAGCAGTTTAGTTCCTGTCCTCCCTTTAATGTGCTTCCAAAAAACAGCTCTGAGATTGATTTTTCAAGGGTAGATGTACCTGTCCAAGATAGATAATGGATCTGTACCCAGGCAGACACTACTGGGACTGTTTCACCTTAAAATTAACTTTTAATATATTATCCTATACTTTGCAACTTTTCAGCTTGTCTTGATTTTTTTTTTCTATAGTTTTTGAATTCCTCTTCCAAATGTCAGGTTGGGTCACTGACCCCAGCAGCCAAAAAGCTATTGTTCTGTGAGACTACAATTTCATTGTTATTTTTTTTGGGGGGGGCTTATCTTTCAATTTAGGCCCTCTTTCCAATTCAGCTTCCAGTTAGATGACGATGACAACAACTAGTTGCTATGGTAAATTAAACCCAGTCTAAATCATACCAACCCCCATATGTAATAAAAGGCACTATGTTTGCCCAGGAGCAGTAACCCATAGCAACCAATAAAATGTTTGCTTTGAAACAGGTGACCAGTAAATCCTACCTGCTGATTGGTTGCTATGGGTTACTGCACATGGGCAAATTTAGTATCTTTTATTACATAATCCCTTAAAAGTTTCATACAAAGGGGAGGTATCCCTTAAATAGGATATTTGCCCTTTAAAATGGTCAGAATAGTTTTAATGTACTATAGTGGTGTATGTTGCTGGGTGCTGATTGTGTATCAGGTATAACCTATTACAGGAATGCAGCCTGGGTGCACACTGTTGGCTATAGTTTCCATTAGAAACTGAATTTCTAATTAAATAAATTATTTTTGTGTTTTGGAGTCTTACAGTAATTTTTTCTTTTTCTCCTCAGAGCCCACATGAATTACAGGTGAAGGATCCTGCTCTCAAAGAAGTGATTTGTTACTGCAAAGAGAGTCGTTACCTGGACCAGTGGGTGCCTGTGATTAACCTGCCAGAGCGATGATTAAGTATGGCGCACTCCTAATAATTTTAACTGCAGTTTAAGTGAATTAAAAAAAAAAAAATTACTTTCAAGAAGAAAAGTAAAAACACTTTCCAGGACCAGCTTCTGCCATAAAGCAAGGATTTCAATAGCTTGTATACAACATCATGATGGTGGATTTTGGATATGCAGAAGCAGCGCAGAGGTCGCTTAGAAAATGGAGGACTGTTGGTCAAGAAGAACTATGCTGAATTGCACATTGCGCCAATGAGTATCAAGGAAGATGAAACATGAAATTAAGGAGGGTTGGAAAATAGTTCAGGCTGCCATTTGAAATGGGAAATATATATTCTGGCTAATGCATTGGGGTTTTAATTTTGTTCTAAATTCATAAAATGTTAAATTATTGTTTATTTATGCAACTATACTTTAATGTATTCTTTAGGAAACTGGTACACTGACATTTTTATGCATAAAGTTTTTGAGACAAATGAAATGTTTTTAAGTTTTTTTTTTTTGTTTTTTTTTTACAATAAAGCTTTTTGAATTGACTCAATTGTGGGGTAAATTCTTGTGCAGACCTTTAGGCAAAGGGCAAGGGCACGTGCGAATATGTGCAGGCTGACAATCCGTCCTACGCTTTAAAAACCTTTTTAGTTGCACTTGCATAGCCGATATCCGCCAACAAACATCAAGTCTCACGTTTGTTGGGGGATATCGGCTGCATGTGCCTGAACCTGGGAGGATTCAGTGCTTCTGGTGCAGGCACAACTAGCTGAGTGTAGGGGCGGATTGTCAGCTTCTGCTTATCTGCAAGGTGACAATCGGCCCCGTGTGCCCTTGCCTTAATGGTACACAATAGCACTAGTGCTTCAAACCTCAATGTGGAAGTAATAAATGGAATGGCATCCACCTGGCATTGCCCACTGGAAGTCATTATCCTTAGGAACACTTCATTCTATAGCAAAATGGAAACTTTTTGACACGACTCCTATGAGGCTTACTTCCACATTTAGTAAGACTAGAGTCACTAATATTGCATAAGCTATTTTTCTGAACCTTTTTTTGAGGGGGGAAGGCTCTGCCTCTCTGGCCTGTTAATAAAAAATGTTTTCTGTTTGTCTGGTCACTGACCATGGCAAAAAAAAAAAAAAACCTGACCAGACCCATTGCCTGTGGGACAGTTATACACATGTTTGCTAGAGGGACCAATTAGAAATGTCCCTCTGCACCAGTTTTCACCCCCACCAATAATCTAATTGGCACTATCCCTGTTGATACAATGCATGTGTACAAGTGGAACTGGTTAATTAGTGAAATAGCTACCAGCACCCTTAGGGTGTCACGATGAACTGAGCAATTTGTTATGTGACTCTTACTTTTCCCTCTGAAGCAGACCCCAAAATAGGTAATGCAGTAAGTTTGTGAGTTCTAATGTGGTGGGGTCTAATAACGCTGTGTAAACTGGGCAAGCCATTCCTCGGTTGTAAGCTATGACAAACTGGACAACTGCCCATAGGTAATTGTGTTCAGGTTTAGGACTATGAAAAAACTAAGTTTGCCCAGGTGCAATAACCCACAGCAACCAATCAGCAGGTGGCATTTACTAATCTGTAGTGATGAGAATTTTTTCACCAGGGCATGGATTTGCAGCAAATTTACACATTTCGCCATTGGCAAATTGTCTAGCGAAACTTCAGTGAAAATTCGATGCCAAACAATTTGTTGCGTGTCACAAAATGTCGCACAGCAAACGGCGCGTAAAAATAGCGCAGGTGACAGAAATTCCGCAACCAGTGCGTTTTACAAATTTTTTGTCAGAACGGGACAGATTTGCTCATCACTACTAATCTGTTTAAAAGCAAACATTTTATTGGTTGCTATGGGTTACTGCTATATCAGTCAGGAGCAAACCATAGTCACAAGAAGGCCTCCAGTCAGCAGCTGGCCAACATCCCTACAAATGCGTACACTAGAGATGCCAGCATACATCATATCTATAATATACATAGAGGGAGTAATTTATGAAGGAAGCACAGTGCTAAAATTGACCCAGCTTCTACTATTTTGTAAAATCTGTGATGTCCCTGCCACTTTTAGACCCCAAAGGTCAGTGGTATCCTCCAGCGTGCCACAGGTCCTTAATGGCCATCCCATATAAACAGCATTAATCAAGAGAGCATCAGTTGGTAAGTACTAGTATTGTTCTCTCTGTTCATCTAGCTGTGCAAGGAAGATCCTTGGCAGGTAGATGGCTTGTACTTTGGCAAAGCATATTTAGTTAGTTTTACTTGCTTTTACTTGGTTGTTCCCCTTTGTATTGTCGACAATGTCACATAGATCAGAGCTAGTCATCTCTTTATTATGGGAGATGATGGAACCATCCAATGCATAACAAGTTCCTGCCATAGCAAAGAAGGTTAGATAAACTGATCCTTACCACATCAGCAACTATGACAATTATAGAGACCTCTGAAATGCAGAAGCGGAGTGATTCTTTTTAAATGTATCAGTATATTTAACAGGTTAAACATATTTCCATGCATCCATGGGTTTGATTCTAGCAAGGGCATTATAGGTATGAATTTGTTTGGCCGCTCAGTGTCTCTATGGCTTTCCACCGACACTTTTCTAAAACATTCTCTAGCTTCCTATTGCTTTCAGGACTACATTTAAAAGAGAAGGAAAGGTAAAAACTAAGTAAGCTTTATCAGAAAGGTCTATGTAAATACAGCCATAAGCACTCACAGTAATGGTGCACGGAGTCCTCTATCAAAAGAAACACAGGATTTCTTGTCTCTTTTTTTGTAAACATGATGTTCCAGTGTCTGACTTCCTCTCAGAAACATCTTTAATTCCCGTAGCTAGAGTCTGCACAGTTCTCTTCTCTCTCCCGCTCCCCCCTCCCTTAGGAATGTGTTATCTGAGCTATAATGGCTAGACTGCAGGAAGGAAGCTACTTAAAATGGCAGCTGCTATCTTAAGCAAATGGAGAAAGGTGGCACTAATGTGGCAAATCTATTGGCAGTAAAATGCCAAAATGACTTTCCTTCTCCTTCAAAATTTTACTACTAAATTTGCTCCTCTGTAGACCTCCACTCCTTTCATTCCTCCTGTTATCGACTTTCAGCCTTGCTCCACACCTCTCCTTCTTCTATAACAGATTAATGCCAATTTCTGCATAATATGCTAAGCAGAAACCTTTACGAATGCGTAACACTGCTGCAAATAATTGCCTTATACATCATATCTGCCACACACCTGTAGCGGTAAGCTTGCAACTGTACTGTGCAGGACAGTGCTACAGAATCTGTTAGCACTTCATAACGTATAACAACTTTTAAAGTGGCCATTCACATTGCGATCTGCTTATTCGGCAAGGTTGCCAAACAAGCGGATCGGGCTAATTTGATTATTTGGCCCCACTGGCAAATGATCGAATCAAAGTGGTGGACATAGGCGCCGTTGGGCTGAGGACTGCATCAATGAGCCAATGTGGTCATTGTTCTGACAGAATTTCAAACCTGCTTGATCGAGATCTGGCCAGGTAGGTCCGTCGGGGGCAGATAAGATGCTGAATCAGTCTGAAGGACCTGAATCGACAGCTGAAATATGCTGAAATCTTTGTCTTATACAGATCCATTACTAAAACACAACGTGAAATCTGACCAAGGCTTTGTCCCCACCCAGGTATCTATTCAGCATATGATTTCCTCTTTGCCTCCCACCATCTATTCCATCATAGAACCAATTTATGGCATATAAACTCTTATTCCTTCATCAGGCAGTTCTTGAGTACAAGAGCTTACATACCCTATACTGTTGCCTATTTCCCATATAAGACTTTAGTATACACTGATCTATTTCTGATGCAAAGGGGTGAAAAACCCTCTATGCTTTGCACCCAAAGTAGCCTTGGTCACTATCTGCATTCTGTCATTAACCTCTCCTATCAAAATGATAGGTTGCCATAGTGCAATGCTAGGGACCCGGAGGACTAGCAAGGCAGATGAGTGTTTGTGGCACAGCAATTAAAAAGCATTTCCTAGTGGAAAGCACTGACAAAGCAGAAAGTTGTGGCAAAGCTGGAATTCAGTTGCATATTAGCAAGTGAGGGCTGACCGGCCTGGCGCAAACTCCTGAGACTCCAAGGACAGTTGCAGTCATTTTCACCTTGACAAGGGAACATTTAAGATTCTAAATGTAAAATGAAAACAGACAGCATATAGAGCAGGGATAAACCACTTTATTCTATTCCCTGTAAAGTCTATTTAGTCAATAGCTTTGCACATTGTTGTTGGTAGATCTCCAACAAAACACACACAGAAAAGAAATGGCTACAACAGCAACATATTCATATGGGTAGATATTAACAGATTCACGGGGTAGTCTGCAGCTACAATGCTAGAAAGTTGCTTGAGGCCCAAAAAATATTTCAAAGAGAAAAAAAAATAAATCTACACACTCTGATTTTAAACTGAACGAAGCTTCGACGCCCAGAAATGTTACCGCACTCAGGATTGCGCAGCTGTTGGCTTAACAACAGGATGAGATCCCTGCAGTCTTGAAGAGGTTAAAGTCAACAGAAAAACACGTTTAATTCAGGTATTCAGCATCTCCAGTGGGCTTCTTAACCATTACTAGGAACTATTTCAACTGCAAGCACTTGCCACACGCCCATGGGGAACAAAAAGCAAAAAAAAAAAACATTTTTGAAAATGTTTGTCTTTGTGAAATTTTAATTTTAGAATAATATAGTTTACAAAAATAGCTGCAGAATTACAGAGAAAACAATGTTTTCTGATCAGCATACAGTATTTTGGTTAAATGATCCCAGATGATTTGCTAAAAGTCATGCAGAGTAGCACGTGGGTTCCTTGTGGGGCGAGGCAATCGCTCCCTTGCCCGCCGGCCTGCAACATGAGGAAGAAACTGCCAATAGAAGCTTGACATTTGTTTATAAATCCAGTACAGGAAAATTACATACAACCAACAATTAACATTCCAAATGAAAAAAAAAATCACATTCAACACTTTTACTAAATCAAGGTTTAGTTTTTTCTTTTATTTGTACATATGCATGGAACACTATAAAATGTAAAAGGACTAGGCTACTGGTAATCTGACACTCACCACCCAGTAAGGAAATGGCTTGTTTGTTGTATCCTTAGTAATTACATTGATAAAAATAGCCCATTTATCGACACTCCATCATAGTAGGAAAACACTTTACACAGAATCACCCATTGTCCCTTACATCTCTATATACACTGATTGGCATGTTGATGTAATGTCTGTGAGCAACATGGAATGACATGTTTAACAGTATAAAATTCCTTAACAGTACTTCATTCCATAGACTATGGCTCAGAGTACATTCTACTACACGATAAGGGGAAACTCCATGGGGGCAGACTGGTAAGCATTTCTCTACAGTTTCACAACCTCAGAAACAAACTGTCCCACATCCTTTCTATGGATGATTTCTATTGCTTTCTGTAAGTTTTTGCAGGAGAATCTTTGCAAGTAACCCCTTAGATCAGGGCTGTTCAACTGGAGGTCCACGGGCCGGATGTGGCCCTCCAAAGAATTTTTGTGGCCCCCAGTCTACTCAGAGGCTGCATAGACTTTACTATAGGACATCATTTTAATTGAATCCAGCCCTCCAGCATGCTATATGAGATATAACTGGCCCGTTACTTGTAATAAGTTGGACAGCCTTAGATGTTAGAGACAAAGTGCAGAACATGCTCCACGTGACATTACACTAGTTCTTCCTAAAAGGATTTAGCATTAAAGAAGGGTACCATACATTTGGCACATTTTTAAAGCAGTATTTTTCAAAGCAATTTCTTTATAGATGGAAAAATAATCAAAACAATAAGAAAAAACAAAAACCATGAGAAACTTTGGTAGTACACTGTGTGTATACACAAACATGCTCTCTGCCCAAATCTACTAATAGCCCATTAATGTTACATGGCATTTATTCCTAATTCCTAGGCCACTCGCACCATCGTGGCACAAGAACAAGAGGTGAAAAAATACTGTTTATAGACATTTTTATTTGCCCAATGTATTATTATTAAATGAGCACTGTAGTTATTCACCATCTACCATGGGTAAAATGTAATTTATTTTTATACAGCAAATATGATTTGGTATTTCTGCCCCATTTGCAACCAGCGTGTCAGCAAATCTGGAATACATTTTACTCTGTAAGATTCTCTAGCAAGGCAGGACAGCACAGAGAACGGTCCCAGTCTGAGTACAGAATAAAGAGACAGAGTCACACATAAGGGTGTAAGCTGTAGTGGCAGTAGTTTAATTTGACAAATCAGAAATCCTGGACACCCAATTCAGATTTTTAAACTACCTTTTAGAGTTTCTCAGTTGCTGTAATGTTAAGAATCCATAACCCCCAAAACTAAAGAAAGTTTAGTAAGCATATAAATATAATTACAAAAAAGGAAAGGTATGTTGCTATCAATTTATATAGACTTCTATGTAGCCATGAGCACCGAAGCTGACATTTGGCCATAGAGCATTTGGTTATACAGCAGCTAATAGACAAGCTCTGTAGAATACAATCATTTTAGTTCTTACACAGGAATATGAACAGTGGTCAAACGTCATTTGTGGATTTATAAGACTACAGATTAAAGACTTCTCTCATATAAAATATGACGTTGCATATATGCAGGTGTTAAGCAAACAGACACTTTTTAAAAAATAATTTTTCAAAACAAACTTGTCTACACCAATAATGGTCCTTTATATTAACAGGAAGATTTACATGATGTTTACAGCTACACTGAGTATAGTAACTACTCGCAAATCACAAACACCTTAAGTGATTATCTCACCTTTCTATAATCAGAATTCTCAATTTCCTGCAGCCCCCTGGCCAGTGTTATTAGTTAAGGTGGCCATACACTTAAAGACCTGCTCATCTGGCAACTTCGCCAAACCACCGGATCTTTCACCGATGAGTCCACCTTGAGATGGGTGATACTGGATTGATGGGCCAAACAGTCAGATCACATTGACGGGATGCAGGTCACTGGGATGAGGAGCACATCAATGCGCCGACATGTTCCTGGCCCTAATGGGGTTTTTAAACCTGCCCGACTGACATTTGGCTGATTGGCTGTGTATAAGGGCCCCATACCACTTTTATCAGGATGTGTATGTCTACCTGTAGTGCGACTGTTGCTGCACTGTTGATGAATCTTACCTTTGTACCATGGATATATCTGCAGACCATGGTAAAAGCAATTGTGTCAGTGGAAGCGACACTATAAACTTGTTGCCAAGTAATAATAAAACAAAGGCCGGTCTGGTCTCGAACAATTGTTTCCTACAGTGGTGTCAAATATATTTTAAAAATAAATACTTGTAGGCCTGACCCCATTATATAGATAGGGTGCAAATGCCAGCATACGAATGGAGCACCAGACATTGGTTTAACTGCTGTACAGGATTTATTTTTATTTTAAAAACCTATAAATCCCCCCCCTAAAATGTTAGTTATACATTGGTAGCCAATACAAAATCACAGAGACATGCTTGTATCCAGTTACATACTGTAACTAAAATTAAAGCTCACTGAATATACATCCATATAGAATACATTAACCTGTCACTGCTGTATATAGCTGGTTGAATCCCTCAAGACCAGGTAAAAACCATACACAGCAGTAACCACTATGGCACATGAAGAGCGTAATCTAAAAAAAAAAAAAAAAACAAACCCCTTCTTCCCATTTAAGCAACTTGCTAAATATAAGCAAAATGGTGACTCTTCCTGCCAGAGAGATTTCTGCTACTTCTCTCTAGCCCCCAGAGTCTAAACACCATATAGTGGAGTGAAATATTACAACCCCCTACCTTGATTTTGTACCTTAATAAAATATAATTATTCTCATTTAGTGAACACGCACAAATAAGGATATAGAATTCATTTATATAGGAAAAATAAATCTAAAAATAAGCCTTAGACACATTTTAGGAAACACTTAAAATATATATGGCATTGTGTCAGAGCACCGCTGTTCAGGCTAGATTTGTAACAGTTTTAGAAAAGAGAATTTATTGCCAAAGCATCATAAAATTAGTGTTTACTTGGCTGGCTTATGGTTCAATAATTAAGCACACACTGGCAATAGTAAAAGTGCAATCTTTGCCTTTTATAAAAATACTTATTAACGCAATATCACAATGGTATTTCCTGCTGACCATTACTGCACATACAGTAGCTAATAGGAAACAAGAAACCTAAGAGACTCATAAGGACACAGTTCCCACTACAATCTAGATAATCCACCATCTTTTTGTCACAAACAAACAAACAATAATTAGCAGAAATTCTATCTTTATATCTATTACTTGGCATTGAAAAGAGGTGTGAATACAAAAATGATTTTAGATAGTCTGGAAGCCCCACAAGGGTGCCATATACAATGGTTTCTAAAGATAATTTAGACTGTTGCTTTTCTGGGAATAGCAGTTTTCCTGGCATAGCTCAATGTGAACCTACATCTAAATTAGATATTTTATTCAATCTCAGTGTTAATAATTAAGTGGTACACAAAAAAAGGTAAAAAAAAACAAATCTTTGGTGGCAAAGTTTTTCTTTCTTATGGACCAGACATTAAGTTTAGTGAAAGTTTATGCCCACAGCTTATCAGTATTCCTTACTTAAAAGACCATCATTATGTTTAATACTTCTTTCCCCACCCCTCTACTTATTTCAGCCTAATATTTATTTTTAAAGCCAATTACAAGGGCATCAGAGAATTCAGGAGGCTGTATATATATTGTACTGGGTAAAATGGCTGAGCTGGTGTTCCCTTGTAGATAAAATAATCAAGCATGTAACATCTTATTGCAGCACTGTAACTGGAATGTTTCTCAAAGGATTTCTAAACTGAACTACACCTTGCAACAAAACCCTCATTTAACCCATGGATGCTTAAAACGAAGATCTAAGCACCAGTTGTCTACTTCATTAGCCACCATTATGTAAATCAAATCTTAGCAGCCCAGCAATCAACCATGAGCAATGTTGCCCCAAACATCTTCTAACAGATATTGCCTGAGGTGCCTGGCCATCAGACACAACGGACCATCCTCCTAAAATTCAATAATGTTGGTACAAGTGGCAAGCCGATGCAAGGCTGCTGGTGGCTGGTCATCTTTATTGGCCTTCAGCCAGCATTGTTTTGGCAATGCTTGCAAACTTTTCCCAAGCTTGTATAACTTGCAGGCTAATGCCTTGTACACAAAGTTCAAGCACAGTGAGCCGATAAGTGTCTACCCAGGGCCTGGGGAAAGTAAGAGAAGTGTACCATATATCATTACTACTTATATGGCACCCAACTCCTTTTTGTACATTGAGATATGCCTCCTATTTTCTCTAATACATAGTGTTCGCCAACTTTTTTACAAGAAATAGAAAAAAAACATTATCCAAAGTACATAATTAATTATTATTATCATATAAATGTAGCATTTTGATAAACCTTCCCCTTTTCTTAAGTGGCAGATTTTATAATGTTCCTTACTTTTTTGGTCAAGTCAAGCTTGTCTTTGAGTCAGTATTACATATCTTAGAAGCTTATTCTGTACAAACTAAAAACTATAAATTATGCTTTAATATAAATGCAATCAGTAATACAGCATCCTCTTTATGTATGATATTGTATCATGTAAAATCATCATTAGGAAAAGATTGTTAACTGAAGTAGAAGGGTTTGTGCATTTTAGGCTGCAATCTCGGCCAGATTAACAAATTCATCCCCTGCTTAAATACAGGGTGGTCCAGCCACATACATGATATCTAGGTTTCCTATCAAGGGTAAACCCAACACTTGGTCTCTAACTACCCTTCAAGTACGGCATATTGGCATTGTAGAAAAATATGAATTTAGAGTATACATGTTCATTCAATCAACTTGGTCAAAATGAATATATAAAAAAAATACTAGCACACTCAATAATTCCCTGGTGAAGTTGCTAGCTTGATTTAGGCCGTTACTTTGATTAAAATGACAGATAACTTGCTACAGGGCCTTGTGTGGCTCCTATAATGTTCTGTATGTGTGGTCCCATTTAAGAACTGCTTGTTCCGGAACTTAACCCTAGGCATTTAAAGCACAAACCCAGTTGATGGTAATCCAGCCCCCATAAAGCTCAGAACTGGAGCAACACAAGTTTTTTAGTTCACCCATATCCATGTCTGTAAAAATGTGTGCCTTCCGCTTCCAGCAGCTCCATGTAAAAACATACTTCCTACCCCACGACATAAGCAAAAATATGGAAAATAATTACAAATATTACACATTACGGGTCCTAAATTATAAACCCAACATCAATACAACAGAAATGTCTGCTGAAAAATGTTGCTTTCACATTCATTAAACTGGTACAGATACAATTTGGCTTTTGAAAGATCCTGAGAAGCAGCCCATAGTGTGCCAGGTTCAAAGGCTTAGAAAGAGGAATGAGGATGTTAACTGTAGATGGCTGAGGCTTGCCCATTTGACATTTGGGTTGAATCTGCAGAAGGGGGTTCAGTATGAATGGCAGCTCATAGTAAACCTCCATCATTCCTTGCCTGCAATGATAAACTCTGTGCAGCAAGTTGAGGCAACGTTGGTCTTACTTCAATTTTTCTAGCAATGTTGAAAATGGACAAGTAGACACTGCACATTAAAATGCAGACAAATAAATATGTATCCACTTCACTCCTTAATATCTGTTCAGACCATAACATTTGGTTAAAAAACAAACTGATCCCATGAGTAAGAAAGCTATAAAGGGGAAATATATAAAAGAATCATTGGTATAGAATTTTTTACCCACTTTTTCTCAAGTGGAAAACAGATAGGATCTGGTGTTGGAAAGAGACAAAATTTAAAAAAAAAATATGATGTTCACTAGTAACTATTACACTACAATATAATGCAAGGCTTTTTATCCTTGAAGGGGTTTTCTGATGCAGGGATTCCCATGAGCAAAGGGTCATTCTTGGCATGTTCGTCACAGTAACGCATGAGATCGGCTGATGCTTTTGAAACCTAAAACAAAAGAACAAGCTTATTCCAAGATTCCGATATTCTTGATAGAATTTTAGCAATTCTTGATTTTAGAATTCCTGATAGACTTTTCACTAAGGGCGGCTATAAACGTGAAGATACGCTTGTTCGGCAAGGTTGCCAAATGAGCAGATCTTTCATCGATATGCCAACACACACTTAAAGGAACAGTAACACCAAAAAATTTATATATTTTAAAGAAATTAAACTATAATGTACTGCTGCCCTGCACTGGTAAAAATTGTGTGTTTGCTTGAGAAACATTACTTGAGTTTATATAAACCCTGGTGTGTAGCCATTCAAAAGAAGAAAAGGCACAGGTTATATAGCAGCTAACAGATAAACTCTGTAGAATACAATGGTGTCTTATCTGTTATCTGCTATGTAACCTGTGCCTTTTCTCCTTTTTTCCAGCTTGAATGGCTGCCAGCGGGGCTACACAGCAGCTTATTATATAAACTATAGTAGTGTTCCTGAAGCAAACAACAGAGTTTTACCAGTGCAGGCAACAGTATGTTATATTTCAATTACTTTAAAACACTTTCATTTTTTGGTGTTACTGTTCCTTTAACAGTTTAATAGTAAAAACACATAATAAGGATCAGGGATCAAATGCAGCAATTAGTCAAGAGGCTTTAAGGCTTAAAAACAATACTTCTTACAGACAAGAATTTCTTTGTCTTGTAAAGTGGCATATCTGTGTTAACAGTCTGGTCGTATGCAAGTGTTCTTTTAGTTTAATTCAACAACTGTATAGGTCTTTACCTTTACTCTTTCTATGGAGGCCTCCACTTTGAGTTGCTGTACAGTTCTTCGTGCCTGTGCTATGTTATTTGTGCTGGTTGTTTTTGCAGACATCTTTGGTGAGGTCTAAAAAGGTAAGAAGAAAGAACAGGTTGTCCTCTGCTATTCCAAATAATCACAGCATTCCAGAGATACCAGCTTCTTGTACTCCACACACCCAGCCTTTTGGTGCAGTAGAGCTGCAATGTCTGTCTGAGCAATGTGTTGAACAATCTAACAACATAATGGAAAGAATTAAAGGATTGCTCTGTTGAACAGTAACAGTTAAACATTTATAATGCTTTTTTTTTTTTTTAAGTATTAACTTATAGGTATAGTGAAACATTCCAGGTTTTAGCAGGAATGTTTCCGACACTGGTTAGTATTGGGTGAGCTGGGGGAGGCAGGGGCACCTCAGTTAGATAACAAAGTGGCCTCCCCCAGCTCACCCAATACTAACCAGTGTCGGACTCTATCACAGCTTCAAGTTGAACAACTTTCTGATGAAGCGTGGTTGGGGCGTGGGACAAAACTCTGATAAACTGGAGTACAAATGTAAACAGTGTCTCCAGACTATGAGAATACTGTCCTGCCCCCAAGCATGTAATCACTCAGGAATGTGTTTAACTTGAAGCTGCACCAGAGACTGACACAGGTTAGTATGGGGGGAGGCACATAAAAATCAATTAAATAAAAAAAATAGCATCACACTGGATTTAAGTAGGCATAGGGTTTAAAATAGAAACCTGTCACTATCCCTTAAAATGGTCTCAAGCTTGCTTCTTGCTAAAGGTGGCCATACACGTGGCGATCCGACGATGTTTCGTACGACCATCGGTCGTACCGATGTATGGTGGCCATACACGCACCGATATTATCGTACGAAACCTCGTTTCGTACGATAATCGGTGCGTGTATGGCATGTCAGCGAGCCGACCGATATCGCAGGAAACTGCTGAAATCGGTCGGCTCGCCGATCGGCCAAGTTAGAAAATTTTGATCGGGCGCCATAGAAGGCGCCTGACCAAAATTCTCCCTTCAGAGCTGAATCGGCAGAAGGAGGTAGAAATCCTATTGTTTCTACCTCCTTACCTGCCGATTCAGCCCTGAATGGTGTGTGGCGGATCTGACGATGTTTCGTGCGACCGACGGTCATACGAAACATCGTGAGATCGCCACGTGTATGGCCAGCTTTAGGGTTACTAGATTACTCAGAAGCACTTGAGAGTTTTTGCTTGATGCAGCCCTGACCGCAATAATCCTTTTATTCTGTTTAGCGATACAGAGAATAGAATATGCTTTTAGTATTGTACATACATCAATAAACACAGCTGCTTTTTTTACTCACAAATGGAACTCTCATAGCTGATGATCTTAAACAGGCTACAGATATGCGCTTTTACTTGTCACATAACTTACTAGCATCCAGTGAAAATTACCCAACTGCAATGCATTTACAATCAGACAGTAAAGGAAATCTATACCCCTGAACAATGTAAGTCTTTATAAACAGCTCATATGTAAAACACTACTAAATCTAAATAAACCACTTGTATAAAAATATTGTTTTTTAGTAGTCTGTTCCACTGGGTAATCCTAAATGCCATTTTAAGTACTAAGGGCCATCCCTCTAGGATCATACAATTCTTGGTGCAAACATACATGTTCAGGCATATACGCCAATTTGTGGACAGAGTCCTGTCTTTTACCCCCACACTTCTTTCTGTTAGGGCCGTGGCAGACAGGGAGATTAGTCGCGGCACGACAAATCTCCCTTGTCGTGGGCGACTAATCTCCCCGAAATGCCACCCCACCGGCAAGAATGTAAATCACCGGTGGGATGGCATACACGGCACCGAAATTGGTGAAGTTTCCTCTCAAGGCAACTTTGGTGATTTCGGCAAATCGTCGAGCCGCGTACGCCATACCACCATCCGTTTATTTTCTCACCGGTGGGATGGCATTTCGGGGAGATTAGTTGCCTGCGACAAGGGAGATTTGTTGGGGGCAACTAATCTCCCCATCTGTCATGGCCCTTAGAGCTGCATTATTTCCTATCAGGTGATCTCTGAGGGAGCAAACAGCCCATCATAAAATGGTGTCTCCCTGTTAAAGATAAAAAAAGGGCAATATTTACTGATATACCTATTGCAGTTTGGCAAGATTCTTTAATAGGCCACTTTATATGATATAAATCTGTTAGAAGTATTGTACTTCATTCCAGCACACTCAGGGTTTTAAAAGATATGGCCGCACACAAGTTATATTGATTAATCTACCTGGCCCAATTCAGGCAATAAACAAACTTTCATGCAGCAAAACAGTCATGGCCTATTTCTCAGTTATGCACATGAAACTCCTGCAGGGACCTTATTGGCATGTTGATGCAGCCCTCTCCTGAAAGTCACTGTTTCCCTTTAAGAGCTCTGGCACACAGGGAGATTAGTCGCCCGTGACAAGGGACATTTGTCGCGGGCGACTAATCTCCCCGTGTGCCAGAGCCCTTAGGCAAAGGCATGGGTAGCACAGTGACACAGGGGATACTTGGGCTCAAGGTTCAATACCAGCCAAGGCGCTATTTGCAAGGAGTCTGTATGTTCTCTTAACGTTTGTTTGGCTTTTCTTCTACACTCCACAAACATGAACAGGTCCCTTATCCTGTAAGCTATACTGGGGAAAGGACTTACAGTCATATGAAAAAGTTTGTGAACCCCTCTTAAAGGACAAGGAAAGGCTAAGTCACTTGGGGGTGCCAAAATTTAGGCACCCCCAAGTGACTTAAATCGCTTACCTTGTACCCTGGGCTGGTGCCCCTATTAGGAGAAAATAGCACCAGCCCAGGGTACCTGTAGCGAGCGCTTCCTCCTTCCGGCTTTGTTTTGGAAGGACTAAACGACCGGCGCATGTGCAGTAGAGTGACTTCTCTGTTAAAGTTCGGAAGGAGGAAGCGATCGCTGCTACCCCGGGCTGGTGCTGTTCTCTCCTAACAGGGGCACCAGCCCGGGGTAGAAGATAAGCAATTTAAGTCACTTGGGGGTGCCTAACATTTTGGCACCCCCAAGTGACTTTGCCTTTCCTTCTCCTTTAATTCTTTGGAGATTTGTTTATCATTGGCTCAGTAGCAACTTCCTTTTAATATATAACATGCCTTGTGGAAACAGTAGTATTTCAGCAGTGACAAAGTTTATTGGATTACCATAAAATATGCAATTCTGATAAATACTGTGTTAATTCTTCCCACAATAATTTTATTCCTTGGTATTTAGCAGTAATTGCAACCAATCAGTAAGGGCATACACACAGACCAATTTTATTCTAAAATGACAGTGCAGGAAATGTTAAGGGAGAATTGCACTTGTCTTTAGTTAATTGTGTAGTAGAAAGTCATTTTATAACGTAATAACAAATGGTGACAATATCCTTTTCTGAAACTTTTTATTCTGATCAACTATTCTCTTAATCTGTAGGCAAGTTATGTTACACTTATAATACTTAAGTCACATGGAGAGGAATGCACTAGATCCCTGCACTGGAGCTACAGTGTATTTCTGCACTGCAAAGGTGCCGTGCTCGCTTTTTATTACTGCCTAGCTGTCTTAAGAATACAAGAACAGGTTAGCAAACAGCTTGCAGGTGACAAGGGAATGTTCCCAGTATCTAGGCTAGTAGGGAGTGAAACTTTCACAGCTGTCATTAAGGAAACCGGTGGAATGTACAGTAGCTAGTATTTTCACAGGATAAAGGCACAAACTCATGCAGACTCTTACTGAAAGAGATAAGGACTATTTTTTCTTTTAAAATGGATTCTTGCTCACAGCTGAAATCCATCATAGAATGTGCCCTTTACAAAAGCATATAATGTTTCATATTGCAAGTACATTGGTAACAAGGAGCCGAATGCTTCTTGCTGGAGATACATCAGATTCTGTATGCCATGACTAATACTTTTCCATTTTTCTGCCAGAGGCAAGGCATGATAATGGTTAAAAACTACTATTTAGCACGCAGAACTTTTATGTTAAAACCAACAGTAGAAAACACTGCCCTTTGCATTTCCTGTTGAGCAACTATGGAAATGATGTAAAGCATTGCTTGGATTTTGGGAATCGGTGGGGCACAGGTCCAACACCAGCAGTTTCTGTATACAGGCCACAGAGAAGTGTCAGTAAAATACACAGACGAGGTATTAGGCTGCAAACTTCCAGTCAATAACAAACCACAAATTATTAAGGCAGTCAGTATGGTAGCACCCAGAATATGCTTTGAACACTGCCATTTGCCACCGAGTAATTAATCTGAACACTTTCTGGTATACAGGAACATACTGGCAGAAATTCCTCCTACTGAGTAAGATTCTGTTCTTATTCAGTAGTAGATTCTGGTCTGCCAGGAGCCACTCTGGGCAACACCTGCAGGAGTTCTAATAATGGTACCTACACTGTGCAATAAATTGTACGCAAGGCTTGTAATGACTACAGCAGCATCAGGTTGCAGAGGTGTAAACACTAATTCTTTTAAGGCTAATGCCACACAAGGCTGATTCTCGGCCTGTGGAGAAACAGAGAACCAGCCCCTATGCTGCCATTAGCCCCCTTCTTTGCCTGCACCCGGGACCATTGTGTCGACCTGGGTGCTGGCACACACTGTGGGTATCAGCTCTGAAATACAAATTCTTGCATTTCTTCACCAATATCTGCATGTGCGCCTGCACCTAGGCCCATACAATGGTTCTGGGAACAGGCAAAGAAGGCAAATCATTATAAAAATACCATTACTTTCAAGGTTAATTAAGTGTTAATTATGTGTTAAAGGGGGATTTCTTGCAGGTTTAAGGGTAGTGCTTAAGAAGCCAGTGAAACTTAAAAGCTGGCCATACACTGAAAGATCAGTTTGTATTAGGAGGTCACCAATCTGAATTGAATTACATGCAGTGAAGGAGTGTGCATGTCAAAACCCACAGGCTGCCCACTTGTGACTCTTACACAGCACCAAAAGGCAAAAAAATATGGTGCTTTTTTGGGTAACAGACAACAAGGAGAAGTAACCAGTGTTAAAAAGGGGATTAGCACTATGCCTGGCAGGTGGTTCGGCCAGCAAGTCAGAGTTTAGTTCCAGCCTCTGCCCATTGTAGTTCTTCCCACAATAACGTCATTCCTTGGTATTTAACAGTAACTGCAACCAATAGGTAAGGGCATATACACAGACCAATTTTCATTTAAAATGGTCATACTCCTGTTTCAAAACCTGATATTTTCACGCTGTATGATGGCAAAGGGATTGCCATTTTCCAGATGGCAGCTTTTTTCTTAGTTACAATTAGGTGCACATACCAAGTATCATGTGAAAAGTAATTTACAAAATTATAAACACTGGCTTACTGCCCCCCCGACCTCTGTTCCTTTAATTTCCAAGAAGTCTACTTGAAAACATG
Organism: Xenopus tropicalis; assembly: GCF_000004195.4. Lineage (NCBI taxonomy): Eukaryota > Metazoa > Chordata > Amphibia > Anura > Pipidae > Xenopus > Xenopus tropicalis. The sequence continues at coordinate 83,485,132 of NC_030680.2, read as the reverse complement.
AAGTAGCATTTACAGGACCAGTTACTTATGCAATGCTTTAGAAGAATATTATATTAAACAGGGCAATCACAAAATTATCAAACATTTGCAGAATAGGAGGAACAAATTACAAAATAAAGGCAAAGGAAAACAGAAGAGAACAATATCCATTATTGATATCCGATATCTATTATAGTTTGCTTGCTTCAGTGTATGCAGGGTGTGTCAGATAGGAAATTAGGGACATTAACAAGAGCTGGGAGGCATTCTCAGTGAGTTAGTAGGCCATAAAATTTACCAATGCAGAAAGAAGTTAAAGAGGAATTCTGCAAAGAAGTAATAAATACTAACTGAATGTCTTGTTTCACTACTCCCTTCACCATATTACAGACTGTATTTGCCCAGCATGGAAATCTCCCACAATACTGGATTATGCAAGAAAGCATTCAACACATCTATTCCATTTACATATGTTTCCTTATTTGAATAAGTTAATAATGTATAAACAGTCATGTAACTGTTAAATTAAGATCTTTGGATAGACATTAGCCTGACAGTGTAGTACCTACCAATAGCCATACAAGCACTGATAAAATTGTACAAAGCGTAGTTTTGAATGATTTTCGGACCATTTGTGGGTTTTAAATTATCACCCCGATAATTTTTGTACCATATCGATCCGTCGATTAGTCGATTAGACAGGTTAGAAAATTTTGGTCAGATAAAAATAAAATCTGTGCATGTATATCTTTGGGTGACCTACAATGCATTTCTGGGACATTGCTTTCGATGTTTTTGTTGTCTACCAGTCATTTTATTTACAGAACATCCACCAATTTTTCATTTTTAGGACTTTATCCTACAATTTCAATATGAATGTTAGTTTTAGATTGTTACATTTAAAGATTTGATCGAAATCCAAATGTTTGTTGGAAGAAGACTACATTCTGAAAGTGTAAGGCCACCTTTAGTATCTTTCTTAAATACACTGCAATTTTCATATATGCTTATTTATGCTGTATGACGTTAGAATAATATACAGCACACAAGTATTATAGACTGCATGTTTTGTCTCCTGTTATAGGATCCATAGACCCTTTGACCAGTAGAAGCCCTGCTACTGTAATATGGAAATACCTTTATCATGCCAACAATAAATGAATAATAAAATAACAATATAAAAAAAAAAATTAATAGTTTACACAAAAGCCATTACATTTTAGTATTTTGAAAAGCAAGAAGAGAAAAATGTGTCTCTGAGCTGATGTTCTTTCCAAGCACAATAAAGTACTAGGTTTCAGAGCTTGGTAGTCACTTGCAACTTTCAACATAAGACACAAAAGCTTAACAGTGCAATGTAATCAGGTTACACAACTTGACCTATAAAACCAGTGACCTATTAAAAACCTTGGATATAATTAATTTACTATCTTTAAGCACTTCGATGACGAAAATACAATAGGGGGCACCAGTCCCAGGGGTGTGGAATTAAGTACCTCTGTCAGATATATTTATTGGCTTTGCTTAGCAGTCTGTAACTGTAAGATAAGGTTAATGCTCTCAGTAGCCAAAGGGCCAGAATGTTGCAAAGCAGACAGGGATTATCTTTAGTTTCAAACAGGCACCCAATGGAGGTGGAAACTGATAATCCAGCTGCAGTCTTTCAGTACTACACTATACACATGCATTCATATATATATATTTTTTTAAATTTATTTTATGGGAAAACCCATTATCCAAAAAGCTTTGCATTACAGTAAGGCTATCCCCCATATACTCCATTTTAATCATATAAGTCAAGCAGCTACATGAAGCATCAGCAAAGATCAACCCAAAAACAAGAAAGCAGGCATTTTTTCTGCATAGCTGCACGCATGCCAATGCTGTGATTGTCAATGCAGCTACAGAGCCATGCCTATTTGTGTGGATACACTTTTTTCCACCTGACTGCAAACCGCAGGCAAACAGCAGTGGAGGACACTCCGCTAATCCCAGCTATGATATGATTAATACATATTATTGGCAAAACAATTGTACTGGGTTTACTTAATGTTTTAATTATTTTTTTAGGGGACTTTGGGTGCTTTAGTAGTTTGGATTACCATTCCCTCTTACCCGTAAAACCCTTGGTCCCAAGCATACAAACACAGGAAATAAATCATTATAAAAATACCATTACTTTCAAGGTTAATTAAGTGTTAATTATGTGTTAAAGGGGGATTTCTTGCAGGTTTAAGGGTAGTGCTTAAGAAGCCAGCGTAACTTCTGCAAGACAAAATTGTGTAAAAATTCAATATATACTATACAATAGTAGAATTATTATTAGAATAGTAGAATATAGTTATACCTTTCTCTACATTTTTTTTTTTACAGGACGAAGCCCGACGATGTATGGCTAATTTTTTTTTACACTGCACTATAAATATGCAGCTAAGTCTGTTGCGGCACGGAAATAACTGGATTACAGACAATAAATAGAAAGCACAGTTTGCAACCAAATGGTAAGAAAGTGGCATACATACCCAGTGTACTGAGAAGGTAGCATACATACCCAGTCAGGCAGTATGGTCAAAACTAGCCAAACAGCCCAATGAAATCTGAACTTGTTTGGCCATTTAGAGTAAACAGGTTAATTGCATTTTCATAAAACTGCTTTGAACTGTTTCTTTTAAGCACTTGTTGAACAATGAACAAAGATTGGCACAACAGATTTAAGAAGTGTGAAACCCAACAGGATCAGTCGTTTACGAATTAGTTCCAAGGGTCCATTAATAATCCTCCTTCCCTGATTAATCTGAGTAAACAGAAAGGTATTACTCCTGCCCTTCATGCTGTGTTTTTGAATTCACATTCCCATGGGTTAATGGGACACAAGGGGCTATTTCTTTATTTTCTGGCAAGGCAAGGGGGATAGCAACTCCTAACATTTTTCACTAATATCAACTGGAAGTTACTTAGCAATAAGTTACATGAATTTTGATTGCCATAACTTAATGTATATGCCTCTTGTAAAGCATATCTGCAGTTTTGGCAAAACTGGATTTATCATGGAGGACAAAGCAACAAAATCATCCTAATGCCTCCTGTCAAGATAATAAAAAGGTTGAATAGTATTTTTACTATGACAATTATGTTGGTTGGGGAAGCTCCAAAACAATGGTCTGTCCAACCTCCTCCAACCAAATAAAAGTCAATTAACACTATGGTGCCAAACAAATTTTAGAAAAAAAAAAAAATAGTTAAGTGGCATTACTGCTGGGAACAAAAGAAAATGCTACCTCTCTCACTTCAGTTAAAGCCACATGAAAGAAGGGCGTGTGCGACTAAAATCCTTCTATATGCACACAATACAGTCAAATTCTGGTATTTGCAAAGACTCCACTAAATAGCAGTATATTATTATAGAGTCTAGCTGGCGTTCTAACCTTTACTTCTAATGTTATACATATAAAGGGTAATAATATGATGAACATTCTCCATAACTTATCGATGAAATATATCAGCAATAGGGATTATTCAGACACTTACAAAAGGAGTCAAATTTAGGTATTATCTTGTATGGGTGGGACCTACAATATTCAGATCCATAATTTAGACCACCATACCTTAAATCTACTTAAAATAATTTCTACATTTAAAAAGCCTTAAGGTGGCCATACACACACCGATAATATCGTACGAAACCTCGTTTCGTACGATATTCGGTGCGTGTATGGTATGTCGGTGAGTCGACCGACATCGCAGGAAGCTGCTGATATCGGCCGACTCGCCGATCGGACCAGTTGGAAAATTTTGATCGGGCGCCATAGAAGGCGCCTGATCAAAATCTCCCTTCAGAGCTGAATCGGCAGAAGGAGGTAGAAATCCTATTGTTTCTACCTCCTTACCTGCCGATTCAGCCCTGAATGGTGTGTGGCACATCTGACGATATTTCGTGCGTGGCCACCTTTAAAGTGTTTTGCCATCAGTATGGATTAATGCTATCTTAGTTCCGATCAAGTACAAGGAATTATTTTATTACGAAGAAAAAGGAAAATCAACAGATTTTCAGATAACAGATCCCAAACCAGCACAGCACAAGTTTAACAGATTATTATGAAGGAAAGGTTCATTTTTTTGTTTCTATGCAGAGTAGTTGGCAGGAACAGGTTGGATTGCTTAGTTGGAAGACACTTATGCAGGGTGGCAGAGTGTTCTTGGTCCATACAATTATCAACATTCCTTACAGGCAGTAGAACAGCAGTGAGATCTTCCAGACTGGAGTTTCACCAAGGTATGCAGCTATTTGTTTTCTTCAATGAGTCAATTATCCCAGCTCTAAAAATAGCCACTGGTATAGAAATGCATACTGAAAGAAAAAGGAGCAGTTGCACCGTTGCACAATTATCACTTTTAATTAAACATTTCTGGGAACCATTTGCAAAAAAACACAAATTGCTCGACAAGAAATAAAATATTTTTGTATATTTTTGCAATATGATGACAGCAGGGCCAGATTTCTGTTTGGTTCGAGATATGGTCAGCTTGCATCTGTCCAAACCAGTACTTAAACTGCTATCTGAATCAATGGTTTAATTAAAAAAAAATAAAAGAACACAAGCTGTTAATCACATTTATTTATGGTTGCTAAACTTTTTTTTGCTCCTGGTTTTGTCAGTCTAGTTGTGGGCACATTTTGGGCAAACACAGTAATTTAGCTCTGTCCTTTCCCTGTGCATATAAAGCTATTTGGATAGCAGGACAGAGAGGTTACAACCTCGCTGCTATTTGCATAGCTGCCCTGACTAAACGTCTTCACACAGGTGCTAAACGCCTGCTGTGGTTGAGGCACACCACAACCTCATACCTTTTAATGATGTATTTTAACCCAATGGGTTAGAAGGTTAAGTTGCCCATTTATTGAACCTACTGGATAGGATTTTATGGAATTTCTAAACAAAAAACTGCATTTTTGTATACTGTCAAAGTAAATCTATACTTACTTCCAACAGAACCATCTAAGTTGTTTCCTTTAATTTGACAATACACTAAAATGCAGTTTATAGATTTTGAATCCTGAAGCAATGTAGCACAGTCAGCTGCCTTTTCCTACATTTTTTCAATAGTTACAACCATCAGCGCAGAGAACAGGAAGGGCCATGTAGATACTTCAACAGCATTTAAAAATAAATATAAGTATTAAATACAGGTATGGGACCTGTTATCCAGAAAGCTTGGGACCTGGGGTTTTCCGGATAAGGGATCTTTCCGTAATTTGGATCTCCATAACTTAAGTCTAAAAATCATTTAAATATTGAATAAGCCCAATAGGTTTGTTTTGCCTCCAATAAGGATTCATTATATCTTAGCTGGGATCAAGTACAAGGTACAGAGAAAAAGGAAATAATGTTTTAAAATTAGAATTATTTGATTATAATGGAGTCTTTGGGAGATGGCATTTCCATAATTCGGAACTGGATAACAGGTTTCCAGGTAAGGGATCCCATACCTGTACCACTGAAAATTGTTAATGTGTATGTCAAAGTTGTTTAATATAAAAATTTCTTTCATAAGGCAAAATCATATTTTTGGATAAATCCCCTTCAACAATAAAAGTAGATTTAATTGTATTTCATAAAAGGTAAGAATCCAGGGATTTGTGTTCAGCACATGACATAATGCATTCATCTGACTGTGAGTCACTGACACAGGATACCAAGCTGATAGTGTAAAACTGCAGCAGGAAGTTAAATAATGATTGGAGGGGTGGAGTATCATCACTTTTAAATGACTCAAGCAGAAGCCTGGAATAAGTGGGAGGCACACTGTGTTCAGGCAACAACCTGCTGTGTTTTACACTAACACATCTGCACACAATCTGATTAATTTTATGCACTGTTCTCTGGGTGATCAGAAAGATTCACTGAACAACTCAATAGAAATTACATTAGAAGAATACGTTTCTGAGAGCACATTGACAGCCACAAAATGTTTAAGTAAAAATACTTTAAGTTTATAAAGGGAAGCATTCTGTAAGTGTAAAACATTGTATGCTGATGAAAGGCAGCATTCTGAGCCACAGCCATAGGAGCCCCACCAGATAAAGAAGTAATTGTGAAAATACTGCACCCCATAGTTGTTCCATAAAGGTTGTTTGGTTCAAAACACTTGGAGAGCACTCAAAAAGAGTTCAATGAGGCTACTGCATAATGATTTGTTGTGAATAGGCTCGGATAAACCCCATGGAAGTGCAGACTTAAGCTGGCCATACACGTGAAGATCCGACGATGTTTCGTACGACCATCGGTCGCACGAAACATCGTCAGATCCGCCACACACCATTCAGGGCTGAATCGGCAGGTAAGGAGGTAGAAACAATAGGATTTCTACCTCCTTCTGCCGATTCAGCTCTGAAGGGAGAATTTTGGTCAGGCGCCTTCTATGGCGCCCGATCAAAATTTTCTAACTTGGCCGATCGGCGAGCCGACCGATTTCAGCAGCTTCCTGCGATATCGGTCGGCTCGCTGACATGCCATACACGCACCGATTATCGTACGAAACGAGGTTTCGTACGATAATATCGGTGCGTGTATGGCCACCTTTAGACAAGGTCTCCATCATTCAGAATGCTGTCATACTTACAGTATACAACTGTAAGGAGACAGATTCTATTCCCCAGTATGGCAGATGACTACCTATAAGGTCTACTTTCAATAGTCACCGTAGTGAGGGATGACAGGTCATTTGACCACCATGCATTTCTCAAGTAGATGCCTCTTTTGCTCTGCTTAAAGGAACAGTAACGCCAAAAATGAAAGTGTATTAAAATATAATGTACTGTTGCCCTGCACAGGTAAAGTTGTGTATTTGCTAATGTAACAATACTATAGCTTATATAAATAAGCTGCTGTGTAGCCATGGGGGCAGCCATTCAACCTGGAAAAAAGGAGAAAAGGCACAGGCTACATAGCAGATAACAGATAAGCTCTGTAGAATATAATGGGGCTTTATCTGTTATCTGCTATGTGCCTTTTCTCTTTGAATGGCTGCCCCCATGGCTACACAGCAGCTTTGTTTATATAAACTATAGTAGTCTTTCTGAGGCAAACACACCAGCTGTACCAGCACAGAGCAACAGTACATAAAGTGTATAAAAATAATTACGATATTAATTTTTTGGTGTTACTGTTCCTTTAACACAATCTGAAACACACAAGTAGGAAAAAATGTTTGCCACCATTCCTGGGGTGCTTATTAAAATATACTTGAAAAAGCCACAGATCAAAACAACCCACCCAATATTACCTTTGACTATCTAAAGAACTACAAAATTTTTCTTCTTCCTTAAAATAGGTACTCGGTAAATTTACTCTGCCAACATGAAATCTGTCAATGTGCAAACTTAAAGTCCTTAAGACCAACTCTGCAGCTTATCTTCCCATGTATGGGCCTCCCTGACCGATATCTGGGCAAAAATTGAGCAGATGCCAATCAGATACACTTGATTTTTGCCGATCTGGGACCGCACTGGCTCATTGATACAGTCCTCACTCCAACATTTCCTATCCCCTTCATTGCAATGAGATAGTTTGGCCCTAGGGCCAAATAATTGCATCAGCACAATATTGCCTACCCAGGGAAAAAGATTTTCTTGTTTGGCGCCCTTGCCAGCTGAAATCCGCTCATAGCACCTCGTATGCCATGAGCCAAAGCATGCAGTGTCAGTACTGTTTGAGTCTGTATCTCTGTCTCTTTAGGGCGAAGACACACGCAGCTATTAGTCACGGGGACTTTTTAAAAAGTTGCGTTGTCTAATCTGCTCAGCGTAAAACCGTGCACAATTAGTCGTATCGACTGATGCAGTACCCTGTGGCGGGAAAGTCTGCAGCTAACATCTTAACACTGCCTTTTACCAAAATATGTTAATAAGGTCTCACAGGTTTTGAAGGTTTTCAAAGAGTGCTGTGAGTTGTAGGTCATCAAAACCTGTAGTGAGGCATATCTCCCCACACAGAGAGGTGAGATAGGGAGGGAAATAGCAAGTTATCCTCCTGCAGTACAATCACATTTACAAATAATTGTGCTTCCTGAAATAAATGCACATTTTAACTGCATCTTTAACAGAACTTGAATTTTGAATTGTATTTATAAGCACTGAATCAAAATGTACAACATAACTAGCTGGCCACTTGGTGAAACAGCAGAAAAACCTAATATATTGGTTCATACACACTTATATCACAGAGGCATGATATCACGAGTGTAAATTTATATCTTATGTACAATGGAGAGAATTTTCCAAAGTATAAGGCTTTCACAAAAAGAGAGATTCCAACAGGCCAATTGCTCAAATACTCCTGATCTCAGCCCAGAGGCACCATATTAATTCTGCTGCGCTAAAAGGAAGTCAATTATACATCATTGTTCTGTCCTCCGAAAAGCAAATATTAGCCTGCGAACAGAACGGGGAAGTTCTGTGCAAAAACAGGACATCTGTTTTTTTTAGTCATTATTTTGAATAAAGATTTTGCAAAACCAGTCACTGCTTTATGCTGTCCTATATTTTCTGATACCACTAAATTTCCTTTTTGCAGTAGAAACCTTTTCATGTTGGGAATATTTGCTACCCCCAAACATACATAGTTCTAGCACTACATACCAACAAGACAGCAGCTTGCAAATCAGCAGCCCTTTCAGAAAACAATTTGCTTTGCAAAATCTGAGCAAACTAAATAGTAGAGCAGCACATGCAAGTTACAAACAAGCACGTGGGAAAATTCTAGTGCTGCGTAAAGTTTCCCACAGTGTCATCTTGCTGGAAGTATGTCAGCCCACAAGTGTTTCAGCAATGTAACTGCTGGGGCATACACTGGTTTATCTATCACTGCAGCTGTGAATGGGGAAGTACAGAACAGAAAGAAAGCCCTGCAAGACAATAGGTCAGATCTAGAGATATGTTTTATGGTAAGTAATTAGAAAGTCATGGGACACACAAGTCATTCACAATATTTTATTAAACCCACCCCCTTCACAAACACACACACATGCCCTTTTTAGGCAATGCTTTCATATTTCACTACATGAACAAACACTCCATATGACTGATGTGAATAATATATGTAAAGCGCTGCAGAAATGTGTTGGAGCTATATAAATAACTGGAAATAAAATATATAATCCCACTGTGCCTCCTGTCATGGTCATAAATTAAACCAACCAACACTTCTTATGACAGATTTTCAGTCACAAACATGCATTTGCAGTCAATTTAAGTTACAGCTGGCAAGGAGAAGCACAAAATATGCTGGGGCATAAATATTACAAATGGTATATGCCTTGTATGGAAAATGCAGCTCCATCAAAAATAAAAGCGATAACATGCCTGTATATTTTCCACCCACATAGACTGTAAGCTCTACAGGACAGGGACTTCCTTCCTACCGATTAGCTTACTACATGGCACTACATCTCAGCATATTTTTACTTATGTTTCTCCTTCTTGTGGGTTCTTTCTGTGTCGTAAGATCGCACAGTTGTCTGTATCAAGGTAGAGCTTTATAAAGTTACACATATAACAAGTATATATACAAATAATAAACAACCTATGACCCCCCCCTCCCCTTCCAATATACCAAATATTGTTTGTTATTAGCTTCTTTATGGCAGAGTACTGCACTGTAGGTTTTATTCTCTGCTTGAACATGGTTGTCTGGTTAACACATTTTAAAAAACAAAAACAAAAAGCATGAATGGGACCTCAAACTGCAGTCCCTAAGTGGAAAGGTTATCACAGCTGTGACAGGCTGTAGGATCAATAAAAGGGCAGAAGTGTAAGGAGGAGGAGGAGGAACCTTTAACAACCAAATTGCCTGTGTGAACAACTGATGTTTCCCACGACTTACAACTGCTGCAGTAGAAAACTACCACCAATTCCAGGATCTCCGATTTTCATGCATTTTCTTCTTGAACTTTAAAATTCTCCCTCCTGTTTCTGACTCCTGAAACACTGTAGAAACACTGTAGCAAAAGCCAGCTAATAGAGGACAGAGCTAGCTTGAATTGACCTCTGCTACAATGTTTCAAGAGTCAAAACCAGGCCACAAATGCAGAGAACAGATATGGATAAACAAATATTGCTTTCAATATTTGCAATAAAAATATTTTCAATGTCAGCACAGAAATTTGGGGTGTCCTAGCAGGCGGGACGGTACATGCCATCAGTGATGTTAGCAGAGGATGACAGCAATCAGCTCCAACATGGACTTACTGCAGTGCTCACACTGCCCATCTGTTACCCTGTACAGGGCTGCATATAGCTGGGCATTTGTTACTACCTTTTCACTGCCAGGAAGTAGCTTACATGGAGCCGACTTAAAAGAAGAAATGTACAGTTAGCTAACTTTTACTACCTTTACCTGTCTACAGAAAACTACATACCCAAACCAATGGTCATAAATAATTTTACTGTATGACACACTGCACATAATGTACCTGCACCCGCAATCAGGATATAAGTCTATTGCCTTGTGTTATATTAAAGTGTACAATCATCAGATTACAGCACGTGTCCGGTTAGCTGCAAGCAATGCTTGCTCTGCACTTGCATCACCTCTGCCACAGCCACATCTCCCCATACAAAGGTTATCGGTGTGTAAGTCACATGGGTAGGACAAAGGGTTGGTACAGAGGGGTGGAGGCACATAACTGGTATGCAGACTTCTAATGGAACAAGGAAAAAATGAAATGCTTTTTGTGACCTACATTTTATATCTTGCCTTTTATCTATTATACCAACTGAAGGCAACACAAACCTGGGGTTAGCATACTTTATTTTTTAAAGCAATTAATCGCAGATCTTTTACATGTAGAGCTAGCAAGAACTCATCAATTAATCTTTGTCTATTTAAAACAATTCACATAGATTCTGTTAGAAAGACATATAGTATATGGCCAACATTATGTCAACAACCCTTCTAACTACAGGGAGTGGCTATGATGGCCACACCCACTGCTAACACAGGTATATAGAATTAAGGGCTGCCTCCTCGGATCATAGGATTCATACATACATGCTAGGCCATATCAGTCAATTCATGGATAGAGTCCTTCCTTTTGCCTCCATAATACTTCCTGCACCATCACTAAATGGTGGATCAAGGGAAAAGGAAATATTTACTGATATATATATTTATTCTGGGGGAATATTTTTCCTTTAAACACACAGCCATGTCATTCCTAGCAACAAACACTGGCTTGTAATGAAGAGCTCAGTGGCTTTCAACATGGATGCTATCTTTCCAACAAGTTAGCCAGGCAAATTTCTTCCTGGTGTCAGCTGTACTGTGATTGTTAAGAGGAAGGAGACACGAACTGTGTAGCACATAACAGTTATAGGTCCAAAGTTGAAACACTCACTGCCAAATTACAAACTCTCCCTGAAGGAAAAATCAGCACAAGAACTATCTGCAGGGAGCACAAGATGGATATTCATGGATGAGCAGCCACACACAAGCCTATCATCACCACAGGCAATGTCATGCATCAGATGAAGTGATGTATGTTCCCACTTGGCAGCATGTTTGGGAAAGGCATCCTTGTTTCAACACAACAGTACCTGTACCTGATTGGTCTGTACAAAATCTTGACCCAACTGACCATCTATGGGATGAATTGGAATGCCAACTGCATGCCAGGCCTTATTCCCAATACTGTCGCTCAACGTAACTAATGCTCTTCTGGCTGAATTAAAGCAAATCACTAAATTAAAGGTTACCTTAATCTTAATATTTTCATTTCTTTTTAATTTTGCATGCATTTCTAATGAGTCAATCAATTTTCTGCTACCAAATATATAAATATTTTATAAAAATTACAGTTGAAAACTTACTAAACAGTACACACTGGGACTTATTTACTTCTACCAGAAAAACATATGTAATACCTGTGCATTAACCCACAGCTGCCAGAGGCTTACTCTGCCTGCGTGAGAATGATCAATGCTAACTGCTGATGGGTTTCTTTAAGAAATTTACTAGGGTAAGTTTGCCCAGAACTAGGTTTCAAGCACAAATACAAATTTGACATCTTTGATTTGCCATCATAGAACCTATACCATTACATCTTTATTATTTTTTTATCACTGCCTTTTCCCCATGCAATGCTTAAAAGATTAACTTTAATCATGGGTGCACAACAAGCAATATTTATCTTGTCTGAAAACAGATAAGAAAAAGAGTTCCTGTGGAATTTCATCTATAATAAGCAACATTTGGTAAAACCAATGCTTGACTTTTACTGGAGAAACTCATTTAAGTGAGGACACTTGTGAGGAAAAAAATGCCCTTGTGCACTTTCAACAGACAAACCAATGGCACACTATGGGAAATTTATTTTGACAGAAAATCTAGCTTCTATCCATGCTCAGAGGCCACACGCATATCAAAAAAGAATTATCAACTGACAAAAAAAAAATACTTTGTTTGGGATAGAGGCTTTTGTGATACTCATAAGAAAACTAAAAAACCCTGTATGGCTTAATTAAAAAGGACTGTAGTAATAAAAACATAAAAGGCAACAAAAACACCAAAGCATTCTGCATTAGTGATGTAGTTAAAAAAAACAAAACAGAACCGTTTTATAATTCCTGAATTTGCTGCTCATACACAGCAACAACTAATATGCTAAAGATAGACAAACACTGTAACACTGTGAGCCCCTGCATAGTATCCAAATACTGTACAGGGGGGCATGCATGGTGTAGCTGCCTCTCTGCTGTTCTATTAGTTTGGGCTGAGAGCCTGAAAGACTGGACCACTTGCTGATGCTTCTCTTCCATTCACTGGCAGATATGGTACATTAGTATATTTAGATTTCAAACACTACTAACTCACAAACCATTTCATATCCATAGTGCATTAATTTTTTTATTTATAATATTATTCATCTATTATAATTCTCAAAATTCTAATGTCTAAATATCAAAATTTGCATTTTAATTATATTTTATGTGTACCGTATAAGTGTTTATATGTATTATATTTTAAATGATTAAATGCTCAGATCCAGGAGGTATGCTCACTGACACCAGTGGCAGTGACCAGGTTGCTGAACTGATCTGAAACATAGTGTTTCTAGAAATCAGTGTCAGCAGCTTCACCTCTCAGTATAACAAAGACAGCTGCTGCATCGAAAAAAAAAACCGGACAATGCATACACTTTATTACTTTATATGGGTTTTTCAAGCACACTAGCTTGGGAATATTAGTGTGGGCACCTACCAATAGAGGTCCTGTTAATGACTGAGAAATGTAAGAAAACAATTCCTCTGGGCACTGGGAGGATCTTGGGGGGAGGGTTGCTGTTGTTGAGATACCAGAATTTACATCTGCCATATTAAGTATGGCGAGATGCGGACTCCTAGTTTGCTTCTTTTTTACTTTATTTTACACCAAACCATAAAAATAAGCAAGCAGTTTAAATGTTAACTGCAGGGCAGACATTGCCTGGTTAGAATAACGTAGGAATACACTAATATTGCAAGGATATAATATAATACATGCTAGAGTGCATCAACAGAAATGTAAGAAGCAATAAAATAACTACAAATCTATATTAATATATTTTCTATTTGTAGAGTCAATAGCTGCACTGGTCAGGTAGCATTTTCATTTGTGAGTTTTGGCCAGGGACAAATGACAAGCAAATAGGAAATTGAAGCTACTCCATGTTTGGTTCTTGCAAGGTAGATTTTTCTCCCTATATAAGAGTCCAATGTGCAGTGGTTTGAAATAAAAATATTTTTAAAGCAGCAAATCTGCATGAAAGTGCTCTCCTCTTTGTTCATAAAATGCTAAAAGGCTAAACGGTGAGTCATTGGGGATTGATGCATTGAGCTTGGGAGCAGTTGAATACCTATACTTTGATTATGCAGGGGAATTATCTGGGATATCTAATTATCTACCTCGCAAGAACCAAACAGAGTAGTGTCAAATGTCAATGCACCTGAGGAAGGATGAAACATGTAGTGCTATAAATTACACTGATATGATACAATGAGATAATGTGTGCTCTCCGGGGTCATTTGTATTTGAATTTGGAAATGTTGTACAGCCAGCATGGGGTCTGTAGCCTGTTGAGGAGTACCTACTGACGACATAAGGAGCTACGCCAGGACTTTATATAATTTTAAGACTGTTTCAATAAATGTTGCTTTACTTTTACCTCTAATAGTTCACGTTTAGCTTAAACTTAGAGATTATATGTACATGTATAATAAGCATCCTAAAAGATGTTAGTTTATACTCTGGTTCATTTATGATTGTATTTGCTTAGGCCCAGGTCTCCGTAAACATTAAGGTCCTCTTTATTTTATTTAAATAGTTTTAAATGATGCTTATTTTTGTTTTTTTTTAATTTGTGGGACTATTTTGCACTTCTGTCTTTTCTTAATAAAGTAAAGGAATTTCCAAGGTAGTTTACTCCCATATACACCATTAACACATAATGAGTTTCCTGTTATTTACATGCTGTGCAATGCTGAAGTCTTAGTGAGCACATTTATTGAAACTTATAAGCATGGAGCCCTTGACATTATATAAATAACAGATTAATGGCTCCCTCTACTGGAGAAACAAGAGACTGCATATCCACTAGCCACCTGTAAAACCAAGTATGCACTACTAATATTAACCCTTTTACATACTTTTGAATTGATTACCACCAGCTAGATAGTGGGACTTATATTCAGACCCCAAGATAAAAAAAAATAATTAATGGGAATGCAATGAAAGCTAACCAAACAGCCTACATATATTACTTAACTAAGTAAAAGTATTTTCTTGTTTCTCTAGATGCATATGGGCATTGTAAGAACAAAGGCAACAAAGTGTTTTTCCCCACACAGAAATGCAATTAGGCAGACTAACTGCCAAAAGCTAAACTCCAACACTCTGACATTAATTTAAAATCATATGCCTTGGACTTTAGTCAGTGTATGAAGCAATAAAGTATAGTAATTAAAGGGGGCATCTGTAAGAACATCTACTAAAATTACTTTCTAAGCCCCCTTAAAATGTTTGGTAGGAACTCTGAACACTCTAAACATGATTGTGCCCAATGGCTTAAGGGGGGAGCCTGTTGCAATTTATCTATCGGAAGCTTGAACAAGACATTAAATCACATTTTGTGAAAAAAATTTAATTCAGACAACGTTAGAAAAAGTGTATGCAAACTTTAGTTCTCAAACTTTACAGGCCTGGTGTTCTTCATCTCAAACTGTACAGGCCTAAGTTAAAAAGAGAGAACAGACAACCCTTTTCCTAGATTACCTAGGTAATCTAGGATAAGGTTTGTCTGTTCTCTCTTTTTAACTAAAATTTAAGTAGAGCCCCCCGATTACAGATTTATGTGGGGAGAAATTCCTGTGAGAGGGTAGTTCCACTTCCCTTTACCCTTTTATTTTAATAAACTTCAGGCCTGGCATTCTTCATCTCAAGTGAAGGCAACCCCCCCCCCCCCCAAATAAAACCCCCCACATTTTAGTCTTCCCTGAGATGAGAAATAAAGAGAGCATGCAAAAGTTTGCTTCAATCCTTCCAGCCTTTAGCGTTGAACCGTTATTAGTGAGTGGAGACCGAATTGGGTAAAAGAAAACAGATGGAAAAGGTTCTTAAAAATGCTGCTTACCTAAGAAAAACTTACAACTGCCGAATGCCAGTTCACTTAATTTTGAGTCTTCTGTGAATAATCTGGAAAATGAAAAACACTCTAGTTATTAACTAAAACGATTGTGAGGTAGATAAATAGGTAGGTAGACACACAGTCTAAAGTAGTAGTAATCTACAGCAACCAATTTTGCTTTGAACAGGTGACCAGTAAACACTACCTGCTGATTGGTCACTATAGGTGAATAACCTGTAGCAAACCTTGCTCCTACTACACAAGCTTTAAATATTAAGAAGGATTTATGCTATAGCAAATGTAACTGCCTTCTATACTGTAGATCAGAGTACCCCAACCTTTTTTACCTGTGAGTCACATTCAAATGGAAAATGGTTGGGGAGCAACACAAGCATGAAAAATGTACCTGGGGGTACCAAATAAGGGCTGTGATTGGTAATAGGTAGTCCCTCTGTTTGGCAGTACACATGGTCACATGGCACCTGTTTTGAGGCCACTGGGAGCAACACCCATGGGGTTGGTGAGCAACATGTTGCCCCTGAGCCACTGGTTGGGGATCACTGCTGTAGACAAACAATAGAGGATAAATTGGACATACACAAAAAGATGGATGTTTGGATTAACAGTTTACCACACCACCTTGTAGTGGGCCAGATTAGGCTGACCTGATCATTTCCCTCCTGGGCTAACAAGACCTTGCAGGATAGGAATGTTTTCATAGTCCAATGAGAACCTAGATAGGCAAGCCAACCTTCCTGATAGATAGGACAGCCATCTTTGTCCTTATTCATGTACCAACAAATGGGCTCAAGTGGCCATACTTGTACTGTCAGGACTTAAAGCCCCAGCTTTGGTTTGAAGGCTTGTGAATTCATCATGCATCACACTTTATAATACACTGGATTACTGTATTCAATTTGTCATTATTCAGGGATACAGTCATGGAAAAAACATGTCTTTTCCCTCCCACAATGAATCAGTTAAAGGCACCCCCAAGCAGAATCCTGCACTGAAATCTATTTTTAAAACAAGCAATTCATTTCTTTTTAGATTTCATTTTTAAATTTGACATGAGGCAAGCCATTTTCTTACTTTCAAAAGTGCTCTTAGCCTTGTGCTCTGGTAAGCTTCCCCCCCACCCACATTCCACCCAGCAGCTGATAGGCAAACAAAGGGAAAACCTGGTAAGCCTAACAAAACAATGGGCAGGTAACAAGATAACAGCTGTGACACCTCTCCTGAAGGATCTAGCTGACTGAACACATATGCTAGTTATCCCCAACCAATGGCACGTGAACAACATGTTGCTCCCATCCCCTTTTACATTTCTGGCTTGGAGCCACAGTTTTACTCCAAGCAAAGCCTCCTGCAGGCCAGCAATCTACATGGGGCTACCATGTGTGGCTCACAAAACACTTTTACAGCCGAGTGTGGCTCCTTCTGAAAGCTCAGACTCAGGCACAATGCACAAAGATGGCTGCCTACACACCAATATTACAACTGAAAAAAATACATTTGTTGGTCCAAGAATAAAATTTTAAATGGTATTGAATTATTTGCTATGTAAGCAGTGTAATTTAGCAATAAAAAGTATGCCATAAAAATCATGACAGAATCTCTTTAAAATGCTCATGTTCGCCACCTTGTGGTAGGTATAAGAATAGCACCCAGCAAGAGAAATCGGAGAACCTGGGGTGAACAAATGCATGCTGTTTCTTCTGGCATGGGATAATGGGTTATTAACTGCCTGCAAAAAAACAGCTACTGGTTGAAAGTGAAAAACTCACTCTAAACACGATCAGTTAACTTTCTTAGTAAGAATACCTACATGTACCCTATAGTCCCTATAGTATAATTCTACTGAATGACTGCTACCATGGCTACCTAAAATATATTTTGGGTTTCTGAAGCAAACATGCAAACATGGTAAGGACCAGAGCCTGTGGGGAGATTTGTTACCCATGGTTAATCTCGGCCCCAAAATGGCTTTCCATTGGCAATAAAATAAATTGCTGGTGGAAAGGCATACATGTCACTTTGTTTTCCAAAGTCATGCAAAGTTTCCTCCTGTGTGAAATGAATTCCTTATGACTAGAAGGAAAATAAACAGCTATGTTGTAGATGTCAGCAAATTTAAAATGGAATTGAACAGCAAGAACACAGGTTAATATTTACCTATACATGAAGTACCTGTGAATATATTTCTTTTATATTTACACTGTGGAACAATTAGATCATACAGATGGGCACATCTAACTGTGGTGTTTGTAGACAATAACAAAACATGGACTGTTGGAAAGTACCAATAGTAGTTTTGGTAACCTTTGCTACTATTTTAGAGGACAATATAGCAGTAAAACCATTTTGTTATACTAAGACACTTATATAGCCATTGGTTAGGCTGGGCCATGAAGAGAGGTCACATCTGGTCCACAGGTCTGAAATACAGCATTGTTTAAAGGCATCCAGAACTACATTTGACTGATGCACATCTCTAAATAAGCTGTAACTATCATTCTACTCTCATGCCAGCACAGAGGTTCTGTTAGGATTCTTGTCTAAAAGACATAAATTGCAATGCATTCTCCATGGTAGAACTGGAAAAATGAAATGTCTTCTTCAATCAGAATTAAAGCTAGTTTGTTGCAATAGACTACAAATACTAATACAAAAACTAATAGTTCTACTGTTAAATGTTGTACAGAAAGACAACAAAAACCACAAACGTGCAATCCTTGGCAGAGAAGTAAAATAAAACTATTAAATATTAGCACTAATTTGAATAACATTTTCATATACTGTTGCATTGGTTTGGTATTAGCCTACTGTATAAATAGAGAGAGACAGTCTGCTCTTTTGTTTCTTGATATGCTAAATTCTCTGGGTGGGTTCCTCATACGTTTTAATGGAAACTTAAAGACCAACTTAAACTGGTATGTACGGGGTAGGCTTAGTAAGGAAAAACAAATGACAACAACATATTCAAAAATACAACACAACTTTCCAGTTAGGCATTAACTCACATAGAATTCTTGGCTTTCTGGATATGGACACCATACCTGTAATAACAACGTTCAATGGAAAATGGCATTTTCAAAACTACTATTAAAACAAACAATTCTATTTTTCAATTTACTTTTTCTCTGCAATAAATAATACCTTCTACTTGATAGTAATAATAACCAGTGCTATCTGCATACAGCACAGGTAACATACCTATGTTTAGACACAACTCCCAATGATAAGCATTAGCAGCTATTTAGGACAAAGTACACCTAAACTCTTTCTTTGGTTTTAATACATTTTAGCTCCTTAAAGGCCCTCTCGGAGGCCTTAACCTGCTTTGATATGGTTTGGAAGGGGGCCCTACAAAAATAAACTTCTTGAAAAAATGTACTTTTTGGCTAGTGTAGATATTGAGACAATCTGCCTTTGGCCTTAGATTTTATTTTTCTGGTGGGTTCTGTATTCTGCCACTTACAGGGGATCTGTCACCCTGTCACAAAATGTGAATTCTTTATATAGTGTAAAGTTTATGTTTCTTTCAGGCTTGCATCTCAGTCACAGCAAGCAGGAAAAGGCCAGTTTTGTATCACCCCAAAATCTTGTGTTTGTGCCAGGATGGGGGACCTAATGCCCATGCCCATGCTACACAATTATAGACTGTGAGGAGGGAATTTGAGAAGTGCAGTGGCATCTAGGAAGTGCTGAATGTAAAGTGAAAGTAAGTCCCTAAGGCACAGACGTGGGGAAGGCAATATATACGGACAGTTTAGATTTTTAATTACATTTATAACAGGTATGGGTATTTTACCAGAAAAGTTTGTGAGTTTAAGGTGCAAAGCACTTTTTTTTTTTTTAATACAGCTTTTTATATGTGGACAACAGTTCTGCTCTTAAAAAAAAAAAAAAAAAATCACAGTTCTTTGATCGCCAGGGTTATTGTCCTGTTCAACTTTCAGTCTCTCAAAAGACTGACTTGTTGCAATAGTAAGACAGACTTCCAGTCAATGGTTAAATGCAAACTAAAGAGCTGGAGTGCAAAACACAGGCGACAAAAAGTATTATTAAGAGTATTATTAAATTCAACATATATAATTTTGCAGAGTTTTACGTAAAATGAGGTCCTTCTTTAGCGTAAATAACTTTAATGCACCAATAAACTTACTGCCAAAAATATACACCTCAATAGCATGTGTGACCAAGACAACTAACATTAAAGGACAAAATTGGCTTGTGCTTTTATAAATAAGCAGTCTTACAGTTAAGTATCACCCCACTACCCCACATCCCAATGGCAATTTTTCACTGTCTGTTTAATGCTGCCACAATTTGAAACCAAAGTAATAATTTGCTAATTATGCAAATAAGGTATCTAAAATTCAAAATACGTAACCTTTTAAAAAATATGTTACAGTCACACGTATTAAAACATCTCAAGCACCAGTTTTATGAAGGGCGAGGAGAAAAAAAAAAAAAAAAAAAGTACTACCAAATCTAACCTCGTGACAACACATTTGCTGGACTACAAATAAGCAGTTTACCACCACCACCTCCATTAATGTTTTATAAAAAGATTTGTACAAAATGGCATTTCTTGCATGGTCTCTAAAGCTGGCCATATACCAACAAAAGCTTTTGTACTATTTTCAGCATGTGTACGTTGGTCAGGATGGTTTTGACTCCAAGAAGGAATACTTATGTCTTAAGATCAATTACAAGGTACTGTTTTATTATTACAGAGAAAAAGGGAATCATTTTTAAAAAAAATATGAATTATTTGCTTATAATTGAGGCTATGGGAGATGGCCTTCCTGTAATTCAGAGTTTCTCATACCTATATGCAAATGCTATATTTCTAACTCACATCATCCTCTTTTGTCTGCACTATGCAGACATTTTTAAAAACTCTGAGGCAGAGGACAGTGAAGACATGTGGGTCATGTGGGCAGCCTGTGCATCATCACTTCATTGAAAGCCTAGCATAAGACCATGGGCATAATTCTTGTATTTATATTCGCTCTCAAAAGGCATGAAACTACTTAGAATATTAAGAGTAAGGCCAGTGGCAAACAGTGTTTTCTCTGCTGGCATAGATACATTAGCAGAGAAAAGGCCGATCTGCTGCCTTTTGAGCCATCATTGGAGATTAGTTTTTGTCATTTATGATTAGTTTTAATTTTTGCACCTTTGGGGGATTTAGCTCTTTCGTAGAAGCGGCAGCTCCATTCACAAAAGTAAGAGACAGGGACACAGGGATTTCAGCTGAATTCTGGTGTGAATTTATTTAACACAGCAGGCTTGACAGCAAATAAAAGCTCATTCAGCTGATATCCCAAATACAACCAAAAATAGCGGTCTTGCTTAAACTCAAAAACTGTCTTTCCCAGGGGCACACACAGCCACACTCAGTCTTCTGTGCACTTCCTCAGAAGAAGCTGTACTTCAGTCCCTCAGTCTTTAGGGCAGCATACAGTAGCTGGTCCTTGCTACTAGGCCATCCACCTCTGTGGATAAACTTCCTCCGGCTCTCAGAGGAAAACAGTTCCCAACACACTTTTCCCCAAACAGGAAAAGTTCCCCACTGCAGCTCCAGCATCTCACCTCTCTCCCACACTACCCTTGGAGCACCCTTTAAGTACAGGTGAGGCTAATCAGCCTTCACAGCTGCACAGACCCTTAATTTCACAGCCTTCTGTGCTGCTTCAGAGAGGATTCTGGGAGGGATATACTTTCCTTCTATGATTTTCCCAACCATGCTACACACCTAAGAACATAACATAATATGCTATAAAAGCAATTTTGAGGTGATTTTTAGAAATTCCAAATAAACTACTTTCCAAAAATAAGGTTTTCTGGCCTTAAAGTACAAGCTTTGAGGACATTTTCAGAAATATCTCAACAATAGCTGACTTTAGCAAGGCTTTGTAGTTTAAGTAAATGTCTTTCTGCTACAAACCAATCTGGATTGTTCAGAATGTATACATTTCACAAATATATCATTTACAGGGATATATAGTTTGGCACAAAAAAGCAGTAGCAACAAACTGGCACTATTATTTAGAATGTACAAGTACATTAAAAGGGGATTATAGACAGATGTTGTATACTTCAAGTTTTAAGGCGATTTTTGACTGCTACCTATAGCAAAGCTACAGCTACAGCATCAATCAGGTCAGTGATTTATTTCAGCATACCATCTACGCGTTTCGATCACCACAGGATCGTCATCAGGATCGAAACGCGTAGATGGTATGCTGAAATAAATCACTGACCTGATTGATGCTGTAGCCGTGAGTGCTTTCTACTGTTGAGTTTGATGTATTATTTTTGTCAGCACCCAGCCTGTGCCCGATACTGGCGAGTGCCGATTCTTTGCAAGACTATATATATATATATATATACACACACACAGTCATGGCCAAAATTGTTGGCACCCCAGAAAATTAAGTATTTCTTACAGAAAAGTATTGCAGGAACACATGTTTTGCTATACACGTTTATTCCCTTTGTGTATTTGGAACAGAACAAAAAAGAGAGGAAAAAAAGGAAAATTGGACATAATGTCACACAAAACTCCAAAAATGGGCTGGACAAAATTATTGGTACCCTTAACTTAATATTTGGTTGCACACCCTTTGGAAAAAATAACTGAAATCAGTTGCTTCCTATAACCATCAATAAGCTTCTTACACCTCTCACCAGGAATTTTGGACCACTCTTCCTTTGCAAACTGCTCCAGGTCTCTTATTGGAAGGGCGCCTTTTCCCAACAGCAATTTTAAGATCTCTCCATAGATGCTCAATGGGATTTAGATCTGAACTCATTGCTGGAATTCTCCACCACTTTGTTGCCATCCATTTCTGGGTGCTTTTTGACATATGTTTAGGGTCATTGTCCTGCTGGAAGACCCAAGATCTCGGACGCAAACCCAGCTTTCTGACACTGGCTTCTACAGTGTGACCCAAAATCCTTTGGTAATTCTCAGATTTCATGATGCCTTGCACACATTCAAGGCACCCAGTGCCACAGGCAGCAAAACAACCCCAAAACATCATTGAATCTCCACCATATTTCGCTTTAGGTACTGTGTTCTTTTCTTTGTAGGACTCATTCCATTTTCGGTAAACAGTAGAATGATGTGCTTTACCAAAAAGCTCTATCTTGGTCTCATCTGTCCACAGGACGTTTTCCCAGAAGGATTGTGGCTTACACAAGTACATTTTGGCAAACTGTAGTCTTGCTTTTTATGTCTCTGTGTCAGCAGTGGGGTCCTCCTGGGTCTCCTGCCATAGTGTTTCATTTCATTTAAATGTTGATGGATAGTTCGCGCCGACACTGATGCTCCCTGAGCCTGCAGGACAGCTTGAATTTCTTTGGAACTTATTTGGGGCTGCTTATCCACCATTCGGACTATCCTGCGTTGCAACCTTTCATCAATTTTTCTCCTCCGTCCACGCCCAGGAAGATTAGCTACAGTGCCATGGGTTGCAAACTTCTTGATAATGTTGCGCACTGTGGACAAAGGCAAATCTAGATCTCTGGAGATGGACTTGTAACCTTAAGATTGTTGATATTTTTTGGTTCTCAAGTCCTCAGACAGTTCTCTTGTCCTCTTTCTGTTGTCCATGCTTAGTGTGACAGACACACAATGTAAAGACTAAAGGTGGCCATACACGGACCGATTTTTTACTTACAAACGACCGATTCCCGAACGATCCGATGCTATCGTTAAGTTATCGTATAGTTGGTGGTGTACGAACGATCGTCGGCCCACTAAACGAGCCGACATTATCGTCCCCAAAATCGATCGGCCAGGTTTAAAAATTTTGGTCGTTTAACGATAAAATCTGCCAGTTGGTGTGAGTGTCAGACATTTGTCTTTCAACGATTGTTCTCTGCGCATGTCACGATTGCCAGCAGCGGAAGTCAACGACATCGATCGTACGTAGATGTACGATCGTAGGTATTTTACGATAATGATGCGACAAAATCTTTCCCGAATTATCGTTGCCCGTGGATGGCATATCGTATGGGAACTCGATCGCCATACGATCGTTTGTCGATATAATCGTTCATCGCACAACGAGCGAAATCGCCTCGTGTATGGCCACCTTAAGTGGACTTATCTCCTTTTTATCTGCTTTCAGGTGTGATTTTTATATTGCCCACACCTGTTACTTGCCCCAGGTGAGTTTAAAGGAGCATTACATGTTTGAAACAATCTTATTTATCCACAATTTTGAAAGGGAGCCAATAATTTTGTCCAGCTCATTTTTGGAGTTTTGTGTGACATTATGTCCAATTTGCTTTTTTTCCTCCCTTTTCTTGTTCTGTTCCAATACACACAAAAGGAATAAACATGTGTATAGCAAAACATGTGTTACTGCAATACTTTTCTGTGAGAAATACTTGATCTTCTGGAAAAATTTCTGGGGTGCTAAATATTTTGGCCATGACTGTATATATTTTTCTGTGGTTTTGGGGTATTTTGTGTCCTATATATTGATGGGAAAAAAAATCTTAAGAAAGCTTAGGTTCTGGCAGTAAACACAAATGAAAAATTACATTGGCCACCAACAGTGTAGATTTCCAGGATGAATTTACATGAATGAATGTTGTTAAATGAATGACCTGCTTTAAAGAAGAATGCTTGAACTTTAAAGCACCAGCTAACATTTTGTTAATGTACAGATTGCACAGCCCAAGAAGAAATAAAATCTAAGAGAGGGATCAACAAATCAAACAGTGTCAGTAGCTGGCAGCTACAATAAATGTCATCATTCCCTTATGGCGAAAAATGAGGTACAAAGAAAAGCAAATAATCTTAGACTAGCAGGAACTTTGTAAAAAAAAAAATCAAAAAAAAAAAATCCCCTTTTCAAAAATCAGGGACAAAAACACCAATAATTGACATATGTTAGCGCACAAATGGTACTTCATTGCCATTTCATATAGGACAAGTAGAACCAAAACATATTTGGATTGTAGAAGATCTTTAAAAGAACCTTACACAGGATCAGTGAGATCTGTCAGTGCCTTGAATGAATGCAGGAATTGCCTAATATTGCCTGCTTTCAGATCTCTGTACAACTATGACTAGTGTGCCTGGACTCACATTGACCTGACTTTTTGTAATTATCACTCACTAATATAACAAGTGGTGAGGAGTGGTTACAGGCAGAAATTGTGTTTTGTCCGACACCGTTCTCAGCTGTGCTGCTATTGCAGGTTAAACTACAACAGCCAATTACCCATCTATAAGGTGTACAAAGTTTCATTTATCCCTTTGCTATGAGATGAAGAACAAGTGACATCAGTGTTCCCTGACCTGTGTTAATGCCACAAAGCCGTAGGCTAATGCTAGACAGGGTTGATTCTCTGCCTTTGGTGCCAAAATACACTCTGTGCACCTGAAGTTCAGCAATCAGCTGTTACTTGCATTAAACCAATTTCCTCAAGTGATTCTTTATCCAAAATCTGTTTTTTTGTAAAGTGACAGAAAATGTAATTCTAAGCAACTTTTCAATACACATGAATTAAAAAAGCAAATTGTTTTAAAGTAAATTGAAATGTTGCTGCAACTGACAGCAGTGATTGTTTATCCTGTTCTGCAACAGGTCTCAGTCAGCTGGCAATGTTGTTTCAGAAGTGAGAGCCAAAAGTGCACAGAGAATGTAAACAGCCAGACAGATAGGGCTTTCAGTAGCAACTACACTAACAAGTAACTTTAAAATTGAAAGTGTTTTTTTATTTTTGTTTTTTTTTTTGCTGAAGGAAACGGTTAAACGTAATTTATCAAATTATACTTCTAAGGCCAATTCTAGCCAATTAAAAACCAAAACTTACAAACATTTTAAAGAACAAAGCTAAGAGATGACAAAATATTTCCATTCCACACTTACATGCAAACTGAATAAGCAATTATTAGCACAACGGCAAATATGCAAGCATCAAGCTATACAGAAATGAAAACGTGATTAAACAAAGAGGGTAGAATAGGGTAGAAATAAGGGGTCCACTGAACAGTTTGATACCCAATAGGTATAGGTTTACTCAAATATGTGGCATGTAGGGGCCCCAATGGGAACATACCCCCATATGATCTGCCATTTCAGCTCCTACAAAATCAACACATTTACATCCTTTATGTGGGATAAATGCTACAAAAAATTACACTCACCCCAGAAAGTCATATATTTTTGGAAAGTACACATTCCCCTGAATCTATAATGGGTACACATTTCTTTTTACTCCAAAGTACCAAGCCGCAAAGCTTTCGTGTTTGCCGATTTTTATGACATTTTAGAAAATCGCATAAAAATGTTGCAATTTGCCGCATTTATCTCACACAATTTCTTGCACACAGAGAAACACCTATGGTCTACTGAACAGTTTGATGCCCAATATGCATAGATATACCAAAGTCTGCGGTATGTACTGACCCCAAAATTAAAATAGCGCATATGGATTTCTCACCTGCCAACTCAGCTTTTGCATACAGAGCCCCCTGACAGCGTATTATGTGCCGTAACACCCCCTAACCATACAGAGACCCCCAGAAAAACATATAGTTTTGGAAAGTACACATTCTGACAAATCCAACATCGGTAAAGAGTCCTTTCTACACCAAAGTACCAATCTGCAAAGCTTTCCTAAAGTTATTGGTTTTTATGACATTTCAGAAAATCGCCTAAAAATGTTGCAGTTTGCCACATTTAATCTCACACAATTTCTTGCATAAAAAGGCAAATCACCCCAAATAGGAACACCTAAGGTCTACTGAACAGTTTGATGCCCAATATGCATAGATATACCAAAGTCTGCGGTATGTACTGACCCCAAAATGAAAATAGCGCATATGGATTTCTCGCCTGCCAACTCAGCTTTTGCACACAGAGCCCCCTGTCAGCATACTATGTGCCGTAACCCCCCCCTAACTATACAGAGACCCCCAGAAAAACATATATTTTTGGAAAGTACACATTCTGATGAATTCAAAATAGGTAAAGTTATTTTTCTACACCAAAGTTACACAAGGCAAAGCGAAGCTAAAAACAGATTAGGAACACTTATACAGGGATAAAAATGCAATAAAACCACAAAAATTGTGCAAATTAGTGAAACAACAAAATAAGTCACACAACAGCATAATTAGTGGTCAGAATATCTGATCCAATAGTCACGCTGTCACATTTTTTAGGGAAAAGAAACTAAAAACAAAGTGGTAAAAAAAAAAAGTGTTTGTGTACATGTGTGTACATGTGTAAAAGTTGTGTGACAGTGTGCATATGAGTGTATATAAGGGTATATAAGTGTATATAGATGTATGTAAGTGTGCAAAATGAAAACCAAAAAAAAAAAACCTGCAAAATTGTGTGCTGTGTGTAAGTGTATGTAAGTGTGTATAAATGCAAAAAAAAAAAAATCACCCTTACCTGCCTTGAAGCTTGCCTGGTTCTGCAGAGAGTATCATGCCGCTTCTGCAGAGAGTATCTTTATATGCCAAACAACGTATGGCATACGTTGTTGGCAGATAAAGCCTTTTACTGCAACGACGTACGCTGTTGGCAGTAAAAGGGTTAAAATTGTAAGCTCTTTAGAGTAGGACCCCTTTTAACTCTTGTATTGGTTATATTTTTGTATGTAATCTGTATGTTCAATGTATACACTAATGAACTTAAACTTGCAGACCCCCACCTGACCTTAACCTGCCCGCTTTTAACCCGTATATATAAACCAGTCCATATCTATAAATACAGGCTGCCAGTGGCAAAAGTGGTGAATAGTAAAATCATGGGCAGAAGGAATGGTTAGCTCCAAACCCACCCGCAACATGCAAATAACATGTAGATGTTGCCTTGAATCCACCTGACCGAGGGTTTCAGTCTGACCTGCACATCACTTACTAGTGATTAGTGGGTCAGACTGAAAACTGAGGGTCAGAAGGGGCCATACCCAGGGGTATGGAAAATGTTGCTGCTTTTTAATTATGTGTTAATAACAATAATGTTCCTGTGTCATCTCTTAAGGTGGCAATACACAGTAAGGATAGGTCGCCAAATGAGTGGATCTTCTCCTAACATGCCCACCTAGGGTGGGTGATATTGGGCTAAATTGATCTTTTGGCCCTAGGGTCAAAACAACGAGTACTTGTAGATTGTAAGCTCTTTTGGGCAGGGCTTTCTTCACCTCTTGTATCGGTTATTGATCGCCTTATACACAACACGACTAAACTATTTTTCAGGAATGGCAGTCATTTACTAAAGAAAACCGGACTGAAAAAGCATGAATGAAATAAAGTTGGAGAACTATAGCATTCATCAGGAGCTTGCTGCAGGGCACGGTTGCTTTAACATTGTGTGTGTTATCCCTATCCCCCCTCTTATCCCATTTTGCAGTTTTATAGAATGACAACAGGCAATGGACTCTTTGTAGCTTGGGGCTGCAGTCAGAAGCCTCTGTAGCTAACAATAATACTGAAAAATCTACAATTTACTATTAGCAGGTTTTATGATGGCTAAAAAAGATTTCAGCATTGTAGAGATTACATGAATCAGAAATCATATGCACTGCTAAACATGCTCCCATGGCCCACCTAGTTGTAGACATGAGAATATCACCCAAGCAGGAGTAACCCTGTTTGGCTATTGTGACTTGAGTTGTACTGACAGTACATTGAGCAGGAGAAACAAAGGTTATCTGAAAGCAGTTCTATTGTGTAGTGCTGGCCCTTTCTAAAAGCTAAGTCTCAGGCACAATGCACCGAGATGGCTGCCTGCACACCAATATTACAGCTGAAAAAAATAAATAAATATATATATATATATAGAAAATAATCATTCAATGAAACATTGAAGGGTGTGCTTTTTTTGGAAACTGGGGTTGTAAAAGACTAGTTCTTTAGCTTATGATTTGCCATTGTCCATAGTGTAGGTCTATAAACTGTCAAAAGACTATTAACAGTCATACACAAGCACCTGGTGCTCACAAAATCATGGGATTTTTCTTCTCCTGAAGATTCCAACCACAACACAAAAATAGGCTTAGAGAAAAATAACTTAATGTGGTAGGATTGCATTCACCTTGCAGTTAACTGTCAAGTATCCTAATCTTCAAGCTTTCAGTGACCAACTTCTTTATTAGGCGCAGAAAGCCTTATACTAGGTCACATATGAAAAAAGGCTAGGAAGAGGTTTTAAAAAGATCTAAAAACTTTCAGGATTAACTCTACTGAAGCATGGACAATAACTGAACCAGGGCTATAGACTGAGATTGTTTTGCTATTCAATTTTGCCGTTATATAATTGTCATCAGTATTTTCAAACACCACTGCACAGGAATCTGAGAATACAAAGCAATGTTATATAACTGCATGGGCATATAAGTAAAAATGGCATGCAGGGTTGGGTAAGGATGAGTTGGGTCATTTTAATTTTTTAGAGTTAGTTTCTTTAATCGGAGAAAAATCTATGTTTTTTTATTATATTTCTAGCTAAACAGGGCAAACAGGCAATCTAAAATACTCCATGTTTAACCTTCTAAGAAAGGAGAAACGTGGATGTTATATACTGGTAGTCTAATTACCTATCTTATAAGAATCTAATAAAAAACAGTTTAATTTTTTTCGGTTTGTCCAGTTCATCTAAATAAATAGCAAACACCATAGATTTTGTAAGAAAAACAATAAGCAAAAAGTATGAGTAAATTTTAAGCCCAGATTGAACCCGGCACCGTATTTTATTGCCTTCAAGATTAGGGGAATTTTGAGTTATGCTATATTACCCTTTTAACGTTATTTTACCCCTAAAACGTTAAATTAATGCAAGCATGTTTCAGTTGGACCATGCCAGTGATCCTCAACCATTGGCTTGTGAGCAACATGTTGCTCACCGCCCCCTTTGATGTTGCTCCCAATGGTCTCAAAGTAGGTGCCCATTTTTACATTTCTGGCTTGGAGACACAGTTTTACTTAGAGCCTCATGAAGGCTAGCAGTCCACATGGGGCTACCAAATAGCCAATCACTGCATCCCCCAAAGAACTTTATTCATGCTTGTGTGGCTCACCAACACTGAAAGTAAGAAAGGTTGGGGATTATGCTAACCAGGATATTTGATTGATGTTGGTTCCTGCTTTGAAGGCTGCACCCAGGCAATTTATACACTATACATGTGAGTGCCAGTGATCCTTTACTATATATATATATACACATATATACACACACACACACATATATACATTCTCACTACATATATTATATACAGACACACAATACATTTGCTCTTACTATGTTTTATTCTAAAACATATGCACCTATATAGCCATATTATGACCTATACAGACGTGGACAAACAAGCATTTGTAAAGATACTGATTGCTTCCAAACGCTCAATACACGGTAAGAAGTCATCTATGCTGCTAAGACTTTTCCCCTTTTTTAGGAATAGCTTATTCTACACAAGCTACTTGCCAGATAAGTACTGTCCAAGATGGATACGTTCTTACTCCTTCCAAACAACTTGTGACGTCAGTAGTAGGTAGGGTTTCCTGAGATCAATCACAGCACTGGTAGGGAACTTAATTAAAAAAAAAACAAACAAAAAAAAAAAAAAACGTGATCTTTTGCAGCGCATATCAGGCAAGCACATAGGAGAAACAAAATGTAAATTTACTTCTACATAAATTACAAAAATATGTTTTAGATATTAAAGATTTATATTGCCAGAATAGAGAATATCAATCAATAATATCAGTCACAAGACACACACATGCTTCTCCTGGGCCATGTTACTAGCCCATGCAGACTTTCCATGCTAGTTGTTCAGTAAAAGCCATTAGAAAAAACTATTAAAACTACCAAGAAATATGCTTATAGCATTATATTCTTTTGGTGACTAAAATAAAACAGTTTGCATAATAACATAGGAAACTATATGAACAAAGTATAGGATTTCTCTGAAAATATCTTATATCACATCAAAAAAATGTAGCCACTCTCACAATGTCTTAGTTGTCCATATTAGTGATGTGCAGGTCAACAAAAAGTCAACCTGCACCTGACCCTACCCCACCTTCTCCAAACCTAAACCCAACCTGGCAATCCACCTCTTTTCTGATGTCAGGAAGGGGCAGAGCAAATTCACCCATAAATAGAGGCTGTCTGAGGTGGAAGCGGGGAGCCAGCAGGGAGCACGGAATGAAAAGTTTGAACCAAAGCAGCCTGCGGCCCACAAATATTGTGTACTCACACATCTCTTGTTATGTTGGGTTGAAAACCCCAACATACTGTCCTTCGACTTCAGCTTATTCTTCCGCTTCTTATTCTTAGCGCCCCCATTTTCTAAACGCTACTCCTCCTACAATTTTAGGGGTACAACACCCAAACTCTCCACACTTCTTCACCCTATAACGGAGCAGGTTGCTTGTGCTTTTCTAAGTGATCCCGCCCCCCGTCTTTTTGTGGCGCCCTTCTGAACCCCCCAATTTTCCCATTGACTTTGACAGGGAAGATTTTCAAACTGCTGCCACACTTACAGCTTTGAAGCTACACCCCCCAAACTTGAATAACATAATCATGGGGTCACCCCGAAACAGCGACATATGTTGGATGACCCCAAAGTGAGAGGGGCCAACAACAGCCAATCAAATTTCACCTGTTGACTTTAATGGGGAAATTGAAACTGCTGCCAATCTTAGGCTGATGCCACACCAGGCGTAGGGCTGATTTTTTCGGCAAGCGGAAAAACGCTTGCCGAAAATTCAGCCCTACGCCTGCTACTTGTGCCTGCACTCGAATGAATGGGATACGCTCGGGTGCAGGCACATGTAGCCGATATACGCATGAAAACGCGTGAGAATGCAAAGTCTCGCGTTTTCATGCGTATATCGGCTACATGTGCCTGCACCCGAGCGTATTCCATTCATTCGAGTGCAGGCACAAGTAGCAGGCGTAGGGCTGAATTTTCGGCAAGCGTTTTTCCGCTTGCCGAAAAAATCAGCCCTACGCCTGGTGTGGCATCAGCCTTACAGCTTTGAGGCGACACTCCCCAAACATGAATCACATAGTCATGGTGTCAGCCTGAATGAAAATATGAGGATTGCTAGATGCCTAAAAGTGGGCGGAGCTGTGAACAGCCAATCAGATTTTACCTGTTGATTTGAAGGAAATTCAACCTACTGCCATTCTCACAGTAATAACACCAGGGTCCCCAAACTTTTTACACTTGGTCACTAGGGGAGTGCAGTTTTCGTTTTGAAAAGTGGGTGGAGCCAGCAACAGCCAATCAAATTTTAACTATTGATTTTTATTGGTTTGATGCCCAGAATTCCCAAACTTTGCATAGTCAGACACTGGGCGACTACGCATTCAAGCCTGAATGAAAATATGATGATTGTTGGATGCCCAAAAGTGGGTGGAACTGTGAACAGCCAATCAGATTTTACCTATTGACTTGGTGGAAATCCAACCTGCTGCCAGTCTCACAGTAATAACACAGGGGTCCCCAAACTTTGCAGAGTTAGGCACCAGGTAACTGTGGTTCAAGGTAAGAAAAAGTGGGCAGAGCCACCAACAGCCAATCAGAGTTTACCTATTGACTTGACATGGGGAAATTCAACCTGCTGCCATTCTCACAGAATTAACACCAGGGTCCCCAAACTTTTCACAGTTGATCACTGGGGGACTGCAGTTTTAGTTTTGAAAAAGTGGGCAGGGCCACCAACAGCCAATAAGATTTCACCTATTGAATTTTATTGGTTAGATGCCAGGGTTCCCAAACTTTGCACAGTCAGTCACTGGGTGACTACGTACTCAAGGTTAGAAAAAGTGGGCGGGGCCACCAAAAGCCAATCACATTTCTTTCATTGTTTTCAGTGGGGAAATTTTAACTGTTGCCATTCTCACGTGTTTAATGTCAGGGTCCCCAAACTTTGCACAGTTTGTCACTAGGTGACTATGTTCCAAGTTTAGAAAACTTGGTTGGGACCAACAACAACCAATCAGATTTCACCTATAGACTTCATATCTTTAAATTTAAACTGCTGCCATTCTTTAAATATTAAAACTAAGGTCCCCAAACTTTGCAGAGCTAGTCACCAGGTAACTGCGGTTTAGAGGTAGAAAAAGTGGGTGGGGCCACCAACAGCCAATCACATTTTAACTATTGATTTTAAATGGGGAAATTCAACCTGCTGCCATTCTCACAGTATTAACACCAGGGTCACTAGGGGACAGCATTTTTAGGTTTTAAAAAGTGGGTGGAGCCACCAACAGCCAATCAGACTTCACCTATTGATTTTTTTTTTGTTTAAATTTAAAATTCTGCTTTTTTCACACTGTTTATGTCAGGGTTCCCAAACTTTACACAGTCAGTGACTGGATGACTACATATTCAGGGTAAGAACACGTGGGAGGAGCCACCAACAGCAAATCCATTTCTTCCCATTAGATTTAATTGGTTTATATTTAAACTGATGCCATTATTTAAATATTAATTCCAGGGTTGTTAAACTTTCCAGAGTTAGTCACTGGGTATTTGCCATTCCAAGTTAGAAAAAAGTGGGCGGAGCCAATAAACAGCCAATAACATTTCCTTTCAATGGTGAAGTGTAAAATGCTGTCAGTCTCACAATTTTTATGCCTGAGTCCCCAAAATTTGCAAAGTTGGTCACTGGGAGACTGCAGTTCAAAAACAGGAAAAGTGGGTTGGGCCACTAACAGCCAATCAGATTTTACCCATTGAATTTTATTGGTTTAAATTTAAAATGCTGTCATTCTCACACTATTTATGCCAGGGTACTCACTGTTTGTCACTGGGTGACTTCGACTCAAGGTTAAAAAAGGGGCGGAGCCACCAACCACCAATCACAATTCACCTATTGATTTTTATTGGTTTAAATTTTAACTGCTGCAATTCTTTAACTAATAATCCTAGGGTCACGAAACTTTGCAGAGTTAGTCACTGGGTAACTGCAGTTCCAGGTTAGAAAAAGGGGGTGGAGCCACCAACCGCCAATCAGATGTCACTTGTTGATTTTCAGTGGGGAAATTTAAGTTGCTGCCATTCAGACACTATTAAAACCAGGGTCCCCAAACTGGCATTTATAAAGCGCCAACATATTCCGCAGCGCTGTACAATAAGTGGGTTTCATACATTGGACATACAGAGTAACATATAAAGCAATCAATAACCGATACAAGAGGTGAAGAGAGCCCTTTCCAAAAGAGCTTACAATCTACAAGACATATTTATGTTATATCTTTGCACAGACAGACATTAGGCCACGCCCATGAATGATGCCCCAGGAGCTTAGTCTCTAATTGCATCTATTGAATATAGATGTATACTCCTGTACTGTAGCTTGCTGGGTGCCCACTACAATGTGTTTTAAAGTGCATTAGTAACAAATAATGTCTGCTTCTAGATGTCAAACCCAACAGCCAGAAACATTGTCTTCAAAGTACAGTGGAGACAAAGGGTCAGGGTAAGGGGCAGCAAATACTTTCTAACTAGAGAGACTTGTATCAAATAGCAATGTAGCAGCCATTACAAAGAGAAGAACTAGGCTGCATTGCTTTTTGAATCTGCTTCTAAGTTCTGGCTTCAGAAAAGAAAATATGGATCCTAATATGTCTCTTTCTCTCCCCAGTTTGATGGCCATGCTTTATAAATAACAACTAGCAAAGTCCACAGAAGTGTTTATCTGGTTACACACTAACCCACTGGCCAGTTCAACATGCTTAATATGCGTTTCAAAAAGCATCAGTTAATAGAGCTTCTCCTGCAGAATCCTGCATTGAAATCTGTGTGTTTTCCCATGCCAGATTCCCTTAAAAACTACCATTCTACCTACTACAGTATTGCACTAGAGTCCCCGATTTTCTTATTTAATCCTCTACAATAAATCAACTAAGAACTTGCTATGCCACAAAGATTAGTAGTGTTTGCAAGGTAATGCTTCAGAGCAAATGCACCACGCAGCATGGATTAGAAGCTGAGGATGATTTTGATTTAGAGCATTAATAGACAGAACACTGGGGGCTATGTAAAAAAAAGTGACTAAGTTTGCCCAGGAGCAATCACCCATAGCAACCAATCAGCATTTAGAATTTGCTGGTCACCTATTTAAAAGCAAACATCTTAATGGTTGCTATGGGTTACTGCTACTGGGCAAACAGTGATTTTTTTACATATGTGGCATCCTTCCATTTATTTTATATTGTATACAGGATGTCAAGGGTATGATAAGTATTTAACATACATTGACCAGCCAATGACTAGATGGGCCAATGACTTCAAGAAGAAAAGTCATTTGCCAGATCTGTAGGGGGTAGAAAAGTTGTCAAAAAAAGTGCAAGAGTGCAGATAAGCGCAGAATGAAATATTTGCTTGTCGCAGGAAACACATCTGCTGGTTGTGGACAAATCAAAAAAAAAAAAAATGAGGCAAACAGAACAAACTCCTCTTATTTGGTTTAATCATAACTACAGCCCATCAGTTTGCCCAGATGCAGCCCCTTTCCACCTGCTCATGTGAACAGAACATATGTTGCCCATCTAAACTCGGCACAAGGTGACAATTAAAGAGATTTCATTGTTCCTTCCACCTTCATATCACTGGCAAACAGTCTCAGTGTTTTAAGTTATTATAGAGATCTGGAAAAGGCTGAAACCCCTCTAACATCAGTCTGACCACCCAGGGATATTTGATCAAATAACTTTCACATTATAATAGCCTTTGATGAGACCCATCATGTCTGGCACTATCAGGTCTTAGGGGGCATCTTGCAAAGGGCAAGACGCATTGGGACAGGAATTGTCATGTTTTTTCCCCCCCAATGTATAATATAAGGTTGAAGGGAGTTGTTGCTGGCAGGAGGAGGGCCGTACCATAGTATCCAACAGCTAGTGCTTTAATGGAGACTGCTACACAGTAGAAGCTGCGTGAAAATAAAAGTGCTGTGAATGAGACAACTGCTGATATAGGGGCACAGTATAACCTTACAGTTTGGGGCAGCGCCACTAAACACACACTTGGGCTGCTGCTCCTGCACAGTTCTGTTTGTCACTTACAGTTATGACTGTTTCTTGTGGGAGAGGGAAAGGACTTGCCCAGCCCTCATTAAAACAGTAAAACGCATTGTACACCAATTGTATATTTGACATTATACAGTTAAAGGAAGGGGGAATATGATACTAGGAGAAAAGGCTGCATTTTGGGATACTGTCAGCCCCAGTGTTGCTGCATAGAACAAGTAGCCCTATCTGAAAGCTGCACTGATGACATCATGAGCTGGAAAAGACAAGAGAACTATATGGGCAGTAAGTTAACTGGGCAGCACGGTGGCGCAGTGAGTAGCACTGCTGCCTTACAGAAGCACTGGTCACGAGTTCAATCCTGGCCAGGGCGCACCGTCTGTAAGGAGTTTAAGTGTATGTTCTCCCCGTGTCTGCGTGGGTTTCCTCCGGGTTCTCCGGTTTCCTCCCACACTCCAAAAACATACAGATAGGATCCCCCTACCCTTAGTGTGTGAATGTGTGAGTGAGTGATAAGCCAGTATGAATAATCTCCATGGTCGTGGAGGACTATACTGGCTTGAGTGAATGGGAGCCAGTATGAATAATCTCCACGGGTGTGGAGGACTATACTGGCTCGAGTGAATGTTTTGCAAAACATTTGTTTTCCCCCAAAAAGATACATTGAAGTCAATGGGCCCTTTTTATCATATGGGTTGTTTTGCAATATGAAATTTCAACATGCAACAAAAGTTCCCTAATTTATCTATATTTTTGGAGTTCATATAATACTTTTTTTTTAAAAATTTACATTCATATATTTTCATAAAGGACATGTCAACCCCAAAAATAATTTTTTTGCCTCATAAAAGAAAACATAATTCAAGGCAACTTTCCAATATCAATTTGTTAAACATTATTAGTGATTTAATAGTTATTGTGTTGGGTTGAAAACCCCACAGACTGTTCTTCCACTTTGGCTTATTCTTCCGCTTCTTCTTATTCTTAGCACCTCCCATTTTCTAAACGCTACTCCTCCTACAGTTTTAGGGGTACAATACCCAAACTCCCCACACTTCTTCACCCTATAGCGGAGCAGGTTGCTTGTGCTTTTCTAAGTGATCGCGCCCCCCGTCTTTTTATGGCGCCGCTCCGAACCCCCCAATTTTCCCATTGACTTTGACAGGGAAGATTTTCAAACTGCTGCCACACTTACAGCTTTGAAGCTACAGCCCCCAAACTTGAATAACATAATCATGGGGTCACCCTGAATGAAACAGCGACATTTGTTGGATGACCCCAAAGTGGGAAGGGCCAACAACAGCCAATCAAGTTTCACCCATTGACTTTAATGGGGAAATTGAAACTGCTGCCAATCTTACAGCTTTGAGGCTACACTCCCCAAACTTGAATCACACAGTCATGGGTTCAGCCTGAATGAAAATATGATGATTGCTGGATGCCCAAAAGTGGGCGGAGCTGTGAACAGCCAATCAGATTTTATTTATTGATTTGAAGGAAATTCAACCTGCTGCCATTCTCACAGTAATAACACCAGGGTCCACAAACTTTTTACACTTGGTCACTAGGGGACTGCAGTGTTTGTTTTGAAAAGTGGGCGGAGCCACCAACAGCCAATCAAATTTCACCTATTGATTTTTATTGGTTTGATGCCTGGATGACTACATATTCAGGGTTAGAACAAGTGCGTGGAGCCACCAACAGCCAATTCATTTCCACCCATTAGATTTCATTGGTTTATATTTAAACTGATGCCATTATTTAAATATTAATTCCAGGGTTGTTAAACTTTCCAGAGTTAGTAACAGGGTATTTGCCGTTCAAAGTTAGAAAAAAGTGGGCGGAGCCACCAACAGGCAATCACATTTCACCTATTTAATTTCAATGGTGAAGTGTACAATGCTGTCAGTCTCACAATTTTTATGCCCCAAAATTTGCAAAGTTGGTCACTGGGGGACTGCAGTTCAAAAATAGGAAAAGTGGGTTGGGCCACTAACAGCCAATCAGATTTCATCCATTGAATTTTATTGGTTTAAATTTAAAATGCTGTCATTCTCACACAATTTATTCCAGAGTGTCCACTGTTTGTCACTGGGTGACTTCGACTCAAGGTTAAAAAAAGGGGGCGGGGTCACAACCACCAATTACAATTCACTTATTGACTTTTATTGGTTTAAATTTTAACTGCTGCCATTCCTTAACTATTAATCTTAGGGTCACAAAACCTTGCAGAGTTAGTCACTGGGTAACTGCAGTTCCAGGTTAGGAAAAGGGGGTGGAGCCACCAACCGCCAATCAGATGTCACTCCTTGGCTTTCAGTGGGGAAATTTAAATTGCTGCCATTCAGACACTATTAAAACCTGGGTCTCCAAACTTTGCATAGTGGTTTTTACTATATAACTGTGGCCCAAGGTCAGAGAAAGTGGGCGGAGCCCATTCAGTGACTTCATGTTTTTCAACGCAACATGAAGTTTGTTCTCAAACTTACTTTTCTAGTTTATATGTTGTTATTTCTGTCACAGCCAAAACAGAACTTTCTACAGTAGTACTGACCCACAATCTTCTTTACCACTTTCCACAGACGCTTCATAAAAGGTGTCATTTAGGGGCACATTTACTAAGAAATTATGAGATAAAGTCAGAGTTTTTCTTACTTCTAGATAATTTTGAGATTTACAAGTTTTTCACCATAACTCAACTTTTTCGTTATTATTCCCCTAAAAATTAAAGTTTCTTGAAAATAACTTCCATAATTTGTAAAATAATTAATGTTTTGTTAACTTTTTTTGTAAAATAAAAATTCGACAGGTTTGATCTGTCGAGTACCATTGAGTCCTATGGAGGCTTAGAATTCTCAGTGACAGCCTGTCCTTCAAGGACAAATGAATCCCCTCATTGTTTTCAGTTTCACCCAGTTCAAGGGGAACTTAATCCCCTCATTGTTTTCAGTTTCACCCAGCTTGAAAGGGGAACTTAATCCCCTCATTGTTCTCTATTTCACACCTTTCAAGGGGAAAGCTCCTAAAATGGCTGCTGGAGCAATTCCCGAATGCAAACTCGAAATGTCGAGTTCATACGACTTTCAAGGCCAGAAAAAAAAAATACATTTTAGTAAATGTGCGCCTTAGTGTTCAAAGTACAATACTGGGTGCAAGTCACCATGGTTTTTTTTTTGGTTTTTTTCTTACCCATAAAGCAGCATTATGTTTCCTTAACTCCAGGCTGATGAGTTTAAATGTGTAAGACATTACTGGTGAATGTATGATGGCCAACTTAAGGTTTGCAACTTGCAAAGAATGTTAATATAATGTGCAGGGTCAAGTCTACTGAGGCTTGCCTGGGAAAGTAAAGAAATATGCCAAACAGAGCTGTTATAAAAAAATTACCCGGGCTGGTACATTTCAGTACATTTTTTTTCCCCGAACAGCAAAATTTCCCCAACCATTCCCCCCCCAGTGAAATAAGGTTTCCCTGTCCTTTAACTCTGTGGAAATAAAAAAAACTCAACATTTTACTGGCACTTCTAAACAACAGTAATAGCTAACCATAAAATTGACAGATTTGTTGTCTTATTTATATCCTTTTAGTCTAGTCATTGTAAAGATGGGACTTGACCTTGACCATTTTGCTGCAAGTGCTCAGATTTTGAAGACAAAAAGGCAGTACTAAAAAAGAAAAATAATGTCAGCACAATAGGATATGCATGCTGCTTTAGCATGTTTAACCCCATCACTGGAAGCAGGAAAGCAAGGAATTCACTTTCTTGGAATGTGAAACCATGATGGATTTGTTAGCGTCAATGAGCTACAGGAAAGGGCTTCTGATGTTGGAAGCTGGAAACTTGGATTATATATATATATATATATATATATATATATATATATTATATATACACACACAAGATATTTCAAAGCAACCAACTGCACAACATTGGGAAAGCAAAAGCACTCTATATGAATCATAAGTGCATGCCAATAGACTGTGTGAAAATTCCAAGGAGATGTTAATCGGTTGTTACTGCAAAAGGAGGCCTTTTGGACTCATCCATTGGGATGTGTTGCACCAAGGCGATTGAACACCACGCTGCAACTGAACTGTTTTCTGACAGAAAAGTAATAGTATCATATAATGTTGACGCAAGTATACACATTAGTAATGTTATACAATTGAATGAATGTATTATATGATATACAAAGTAAAGGAATGTTGGATATTTAGGAACTAATGAGTTAACATTATAGGATACTTTAGACTTTGGATACTATAGATAATGTATGGTTACAATTTGTTTTTAAACTCAATTGTTTTAACAAGATTGCACTTTAGATCAGTCACAGAGATGGAGGATTTTTACAATGTTGCACTATTAAATTATTCACAGAAATTGAGATATTTTTAACATTGTTGCCCTTTGAACTATATTGGGATACTAAATGTATGTAATAGATCTAATGTGAATAACTAATGCATTTTTGTATTAGGGAAATATCGATTTTTAACACTTATATGATGTCGGGGGGTAATGATCACTAGGGGTTAATGTGCATATGATGTCACTGGTACTCCCTGGATTCATGGGAGGAGGCTATTTAAACAGAGTTGTTGTATGTGTGTGTGCCTTGAAAAAGGGACCGAAACGTCAGTTGTACATGCAATTATAATACACAAATATTTTTTTGAACCACAAGACCCCTGGTGCTGGTTGTGTTTTATTCGGAATATAATATTATATATATATATATATATATAGACAAGCAGAGTACCGCACACATAGGGACTTTAAGAAAATAAAAAAGGTTTATTGAAAAAAATCCGACGTTTCGAGCAACAAACTGTGCTCTTCCTCAGGGACAAACCAAAAGACAAAATACATGCAAACCCCTTAAATACCCTAATGTGTTTTTTTTTTTTTTTTTTGGCGCCATTTTACACATTAGGGTATTTAAGGGGTTTGCATGTATTTTGTCTTTTGGTTTGTCCCTGAGGAAGAGCACAGTTTGTTGCTCGAAACGTCGGATTTTTTTCAATAAACCTTTTTTATTTTCTTAAAGTCCCTATGTGTGCGGTACTCTGCTTGTCTATTGAATCTTTTGACCAGCACCAAGGGCATTTGATTTTGTTGGATGGGTGTGCTCCTTTCTGTTCTTGTATATATATATATATATATATATATACACACACACACACAAACATATTTTAACCTTCCGAGCTCCCTTTAAAGGCAAAGACAGATGGAGTGGTCACCGCGACTTTCAAGAAAAATTAAGCGTCCTTTCACTTGCCCTCAAGCCTAGACAAAGAGCAAACTGGGGGGGTGGGGGGGGGGGGGGTAGATTTGTATTTTTAAGGAGAAAAAAATATGTACATAAGCAGTAGATGCAGTCTCTGCCATGAGTATTTAAATGTACTATTTTTATCTACATGCTTATACTTAAACCTATGTATTTTTTGTTGTTGTATAATGCAAACTTTGAGAATTTCCTTTGTCCTTTACATTATAAATCAGAACTTGGCTGTCATGATGTAGAATGCAGACTACCACAATAATCTCTACTGCTGGAGCTTTCAGGAGATAATTCCCATACAATACAAACGTAGTTGGCAGGGGATGATTGGAAGTTTAAGGCTGAGCCATAAAATGCAGGCCAAAACATGCCAAATCTGCCCTGTGTACCCATGGTCTTCATGCAGTAACACATACACAATAGGAATTGAAAAAATAAATTTATATATATATATATATATATATATATATATATATATATAAAATTTAACTTAAGCAAGTTTTGGATCATAAATCTTACTCACAATTCCAATGTGGGCCCGATTTGAAAAAAAACAAAAAACTAAGGAACAGTCTACTTGTAAGAATTCATTTGAAATTCATGTTTAACTGGTTAAGTGGTCACAGTAGTCTTCTGCATGGATAGCTAAGCTTTCAATAATGCATTTTACAATAGTCTTGCAATATGATGCCCAGAGCAAATTTTTATCTGTAAAAGAAAAACTGAAAGCAAAAA
This sequence comes from Xenopus tropicalis, assembly GCF_000004195.4. Lineage (NCBI taxonomy): Eukaryota > Metazoa > Chordata > Amphibia > Anura > Pipidae > Xenopus > Xenopus tropicalis. Next base: position 83,443,439 of record NC_030680.2, on the reverse strand, counting down.
GTGAAGTAATGCTGATGCAAAGCCATTGCTCAAGAAGTAAAATTACAAGCGCAAAAGGGATTAGCATGGAAGTTTTTTCTTTTACACATTAAAATCTTAACCAGATTTATGCAAGACAACGCACACTTAAAATTTCAGTATTATATTTGTGTCCATGCACGGATACAAACCTGTCCCCCCCCTCCACCTTACATTTTGCTCTATTCTTTGTACCCTTTCCCACCACCTTGTCCCCTGTCTTCTTTCTGGTGCTACTGGGGCAGCACGGTGACAGTGAGTAACTCCTCAGTCCTGGGTCCCAGCTAGGGCACTGTCTGCAAGGAATTTGTATGTTCTTCCCGTGTCTGCATGGGTTTCTACCGGTTACTCCGATTTCCTCCCACACTCCAAAAACATACAGGCAGGTTAACTGTCTCCTGACTAAACTGACCATAGTATGTGTGAATGTGATAGGGACTTTAGATTGTAATATGAATGATAAATAATCTCTGTAAAGTACTGCAGAAATGTGTCAAGGCTATATAAATAACAGGAAATAAAGTAAATAAATATTAAGATGTATTAAACTCAATGTGACAAATATTGACACAGATTATATTTAATGCAAAAAGTTATTGTAATAAAAGTGGAGCATAAAGTTACCATGGTTTTTAGTGTTGAATGTGTACCTTTCTCTTCTGCCTTGAATGTGTCTACTGTTTTGCACTTCTTGTTTTAGTTTTAGCAAAAAAACAAAACCCACTCTAGCAAACTACTGACTGAAAAACTGAACTTGTTTATTAGCCTTATCTTACCTTTAAATCTGATTCTCTAGCCAGGGAGATATTTAAAGGTCTGGGGCTGAGGGTTCTTAGGGCCATGACAGATGTGGAGATTTGTTGCCCGTGGACGATTAATTTCCCCGAAATGCCATCCCACTGGCTAGAATGTAAATCGCTGGTAGGATGGCATACGCAGCACAGCGATTTGCCGAAATCTGCAAAGTTGCTTTAAGAGGAAACTTCGCCGCGTATGCCATCCCACCGGCAATTCACATTCTAGCCGGTGGGATGGCATTTTGGGGAGATTAGTCGCCCGCGATAAGGGAGATTTGTCGCACGGTGACTTATCTCCCCATCTGCCACAGCCCTTAGTGTGAAGACACATGGAGCTACAAGTTGCAGCTACTTGGTGTGGCTACTAAAACAGGCAATGCTGATCATTTACTGAAAACTGTCTCTACGTGTGTTTTAGCAGAGGCAATTCTCAGTATTGTCTATGGCAGGGGATTACTGGTTTTTAGTGGCCGTGAAAAAGAAGCTGCTACTAGTAGCTCAGTGTGTCCCTGCAGCAGGTTTTTTATGTGTTTTACAGCAAGGGAATGCATGCATTAACAAAGCCCATTCATTCACATTCAATAAAAGCTGTTCACCGAATACAAGTGAAACACAACATGCAGTGATCAGATGTAAATTGCATGTCATATTCATTATTTATCAATAATCACTGAACTAAACATCATATTGCCCTTATTTTATTGGTATTTGTTTAAATTCCTTACATATTTTAAGTTAAAACTATGCTGCATTTACATTGACTGGTTGAACAGAATATACACAAGTGCAGTACCATAAAAAAGCAGAGATATCTTTTAGGGCTCTGGCACACGGGGAGATTAGTCGCCCGCGACAAATCACCCTGTTCGCGGGCGACTAATCTCCCCGAAATGCCATCCCACCGGTGAAAATGTAAATCGCCGGTGGGATGGCATACGCGGCGGCGCAATTTCAGTGAAATCACAGAGGTTGCCTTGAGAGGAAACTTCCCCGAAATCACTTCATTGAGAAAATTACTGTGGCACACACAAGTAAGCAATGAATTGTTTTTACTTCTGTTTTTATGTATGACAACTAATGCCAGCCATAAAGGAGTTTCATTAAAAATCATAACTGATGTTTAATGTACCTCAGAAAGACACCTCAGAAATAAAACTCTAAAATAAAAAGCAGCTCTTCACGTGATTTTATTTTCGGAAAGACTTTTATCTGCAAGTACTGAACAAGGGATCATGTCCACTGCTGGTAATCCTATAATACCTGCATGTGGATGAACGCAAACACTACAAGATAACTTGAAGGGCAACTACCAGAGTGCCCGCATATTAAAAAAAATAAAAACCAACTCAAGCACTATACGCATTTATTGCGGACTGCCGCGTTTCCTCAGGAGGTATCCTGGCACCTTCTGAGGAAGCATGGCGGTCCACGAGAAACACATAGAGGTGCTTTAATAGTTTTGATATTATCATTGTACAATGCTGTAATTGAAATTTGTTTTTGGGAGTATCCCTTTTAGTTTAGTTCAAAGATTAAAATTGTATTACACTATTTAGCATGTCTCTCCATAACAAATACGTTTGGAGCTCATGCGTATTACGTTTGGCTTTGATTAATTAGGCATCTGCTGATCCTGCTATTGAGAGGATACCATCACCTACATTTTAACACATTTATTTGCAGTTTTGCACCTTCGCACAAATGAAGTCAGCAGCAGCACTTGCACTTTATCTTGTATTTTGTGGGCAAGTGTGCATTTACTATTGTAAAGTTTCACCACAGATACTTTTCATGATTTGTGCATTCAGCTGAGTGGATTTCATTAGGGGAGCTGCAATCAAATTTCTTATATCACGATTACAGCACTGAAAGAACTTTTCTCTTGTGTCATCACACAGTTTATGTAAACAGTGGTAAAATGCTGTTTTAAGGCCCTGTAAACTCTGAAAGGATGAAAATGGAAGAAAAATTTAATCAGGTCTACTTTTCCCAAGAAGTCTTATTTGTAGAGATCCTGGGTGAACAGAATATAAAAATATATATACCATGGAAGGATGACAAAGGAATAATCAACATGAAGCATACTACAGGTATGGGATCCCGTATCCGGAAACCCGATATCCAGAAAGCTCCGAAATACAGAAAGCCTGTCTCCCATAGACCCCATTTTAGTCAAATAATTCAGATTTTTAATTTGTATTTGATCCCAACTAAGATATAATTAATCATTACTGGATGCAAAATAATCCTACTGGGTTTAATGTTTTATTGATTTCTTAGTAGACTTAAGGTATGAAGATCCAAATTAAGGGAAGACCCCTTATCCGGAATACCCTTGGTTCCGAGCATTCTGGATAACAGGTCCTATACCTGTATATGGTTTTTTTTTTTTTTTTGCTGGAATATAAAACCTGTAAAATCTTACTGAAAGTAGCAGAATGTGTTTAATCTTTAATTGCCCTTTAAAAGTGGGCAACATTAAACTAAATGTAAACTAGATTAGATCTGTTTTGATGGCTTGGCAACCAATTACTTTAATATGGACAAAACTGATTTTAAATGGTTTTTAAATGGTTTACATAATTGCCCAGTTATATAGAGGTCATTTTAATGTTTAAGAAAATATCTATATACTTTTCTACAAAAGAATCCATTATACCAAAAATCAATAATGTAAAAGAGTGGTGAAAGAGCTTCAGCATGAACCCTAGGGCAGGAGAATGTGACTCTATACATACAGTTACAAAGTTTGTATGCTCAGTAAAATATAAGCTGTAGCAAGAATCTTAAACACCCCATCCCAATTCACACATAAATGAAATATTATTATACATTTCTTAATATATTTTCTTAATAAGAATGACCAGAACTAAATTATGGGTACAAATTATATATATTACATAAAGGTCTTAGGAAAAGACTGAAATTTTGACATCTTTAAATATGTGAAAGAATAAAAGTTTGTATTTACTTTGAAATAGTTCCGAGTGTGCACCTTTCGTATTTTTGGATTTTTTGTAAGCAGCATTAATTGGTAGCACCTCGATCATATTGCTCAAGGTTTGTGGTGTGCCGAGAAGTTATTGGATTGAGATATATATATATGTAGGAAAGGAGGTGGGAAAAATAACACTGATTATTTTTTATTTTGTGCTGGCATATTATACGGTGCTTTACATCAGGCAGTCCATACCAGGTTTGGACTGAGATTCAAAATAGGCCCTCTCATTTCAATTACACACCTAAACAACCCCCACAGGGCCAATAAATAGTGAGTGACTACAGCATCCCCTTTGGCATATGCCAGACCCCACAGATTCCCAGCCTGTGCCTGGTCCCAACACCAATGAAGCTTACAATCTAAGCCCCTATAACATTATTGCCAACTTCCATCATGCGTCAAGTAACTTGGCCCATGATGAAATATATACATGCTTGTATATATTTGAATTATGGGAGGAAACCAAAGTACCAGGAGATATCCCAAGCAAAATGGAAGAACAAATTCCAATACCAGTATATTTCATTGTTCAAAGGGGGTATATTTATTTTACCTATTTACTAATAACAATTTGCCTATTTACAAAATATCCCGAATTTACATTTTGTATAACCATTAAATTAAGTGCCAAAAGTCAGCCCTTACAGCAGAGATCAGCTAGAACAAGCCCATATACCATTCAAGGTTAAAAACTTAGAATCAACGGATTAACCTTCACTTCAAGACAGCACGAAGGGAGAAAAACATTACAAAGCAAACAGAACAGTCTATGAAAGCAGTTCCTGATTTCCCCTATTGAAGCTTTACTAGCACTGCCTGTTACACACTCCACTTTAAAATATTACTTGGTTAAAGGGAAGTCAAGTGACAACATTTTAAAAGCTCCTGTTTTGAACAGGAGCTTTTTATATATATTTATGAAAAAGTACTGCAGCTATTCTGCTGTGGGCATTGAGTTTTATATTTCCAGTTTCTTGCCTTTTTAGTTGTATTTCTTTTCTGCAAAATACCATTCTAAAAACTTACGCAGTTTACATCTGGGTGGAAGATCAGTTAATGGGTACACTAGTGACTCTTAATAACAATCATCAGGATAGTTCTTATGGTTGTGATAGTGCTCTTAAATAGAATACACAAATGCAGATTTCAATAATACTGACAACAAAGAGTGCTGGCAGTGGCCAATAATCTGCTTGTAATTAAACCTCCCAGTATAAGACTTAACTAATTCCAGAAGGCTAGAGTTAACCATTTGGGTGCCCAGGGAACATGTGATTGAGTATTATCTGGTGAGACAGATGTGACAGATGATGGTCACCTTATTATGGTTATGAGCCAACCCCCCCCCCCAACACCAACAGGTTAATAAATTAATTTACTGAAATGGCTTATACAGGGATAACCTACAAAATACAACACCCAACCCGGCACCTGCAAATGAATATGCGGAGCAGAACATGTCAGATACTTATTGCTTACAGTACCATATGCCATTACAAGAGGCAAGTTTTGTTACTTTACAGTGCATAGAAAAGAGATAAGACATTAAAAGAAAGTAAGACATTTCTCTATTAGCCATCACTCACGTGTCATTTAAAATATTAACTATATTCAGAGAACTTCAGTAATGGGATGATATATGGCAGCTCTCAGCCCTGGTGCAGTTGAGGCCATACATATGAGCTGTGAGTTTACAGCACAGAGATGTCCTGCCAGTGCCCCTACAGCTACTGAACTACAATGGCCACATTCCCATAACTCAATACAAGACAGGCAATAGCTGCTCATCATCATGTGAAGAAGCTGCAGGCAGGACATCCTCGGTTTACATATTTCTTCAAATTAAGGCTCCTCGACTGTTGTTCAACTACATCTCCCAACATAGCCAGACAGATAAATCCTACTGTAGTTACGTTTCACTTGGCTTGAGATTTCTGTAAATATGTCAAACGATAAGAAGAAGCCCCGCAGTAAGCAAAGTGTCAGTCAGCACCTGGTTGCCATTCCCCAACAATGGGAAGAAAGTAGACAGCTATGCTGAATAAAAACTAATTTTGCACAGGTTTGACAGTGACTTCCTTTCTATTCCTTAGTTTATCTCACGGACTATGCAATGTAAAGTAACCTGTTTGCCTAGAAGAAAGTCAGCATTGCCCCAGCTGGTGCCTCTCCGTGTGACAGTGGCACTGTGACAGCTGCCAGCGCTGAGATTTACACACCCTCCAGAGCCCGCACACCTTTCCTCCGTAGGCAGTTCCAGAGTTTCCCGGAGCTTCCTTTCCCTTTCTCATAAGAAGCAAAGCTGAAAAGCCCCGCTAAGTCGCATCTCCTTACCTCTACCTGTTCCCTCACTATTTGCTCGAGTCGCCGTACGCACCACCCTTTCGGTTCCCCTGGGTTCGAAGCTCTCCGCTGACCTCTCACCCGGCCGCGCCTCGGTCTCACTCCGCCGTTGCTAAGGCAGTGAAAACCCCTGGAATGCTGGGATGGATCGTGACGTCAGAAGAATCCTCAAGGGAGTCCCCGCCTTCTTGTCTCGACAGAGTGGGCGGGACTAGCAAATAGGTGGCATAGATCGTCGAGAGGGGCAAGCGAGGACCGCAATTGTCAGGGTCCCTGCTGCTTTAGCAGTTATTAACTTGCTCTTCCATTATTCCCCAGAAGTTATGATGACACCTGTGGATTTTACCGTCTTTGAGATCCTTAGTGCTGAGAAGGTGGGGTAGGCGATACAGAAAGCTGCAAAGTATTTCAAGCTGGAAACTTTCAATGAGCGGTGTGCTTTGACGGGAACGATTCTTAAACCAATGTCCGCCTTTTTCTGCGTCCTTAAAAATCTTTAGTTATAAACATAACCAGGGAGCAACTTCTTTGTTATTATTTATTTGTCAGTGGTGGAGTTGAGAGCCAGTTCTCCCATTGGTTGATACCAACTTTAAAGGAAAAAAATATTTCTCCTTTTTATTCTTATAGTTGATCAGATTTAATTCTATTAAGTCATCCATATTCACAGTGGGTTTATGGGGCAGTTCAACGCACAATTAAAGTATAGAATAGTTTGGGTTCATGTAAAGATACCGCATTCTTTTAATGTTGTAAAGCACATATTTTGCAATGCATTCAAACGAACAGTTATTTTTTCTGTGCCTTTGTAATAGAGTCTATGAATACACAGTTCAAAAGCATTGAAACAATTTAATTCTGTTTTGAGTGCTTTTACTAGCATATAGTATATTCTGAATCGTTAAATGCAAGTAAGGAACACAAAACGAAGGGCACATAGAAACATATCCATGTATGTATGTATGTACAAACCGGATTCCAAAAAAGTTGGGACACTAAACAAATTGTGAATAAAAACTGAACGCAATGATGTGGAGGTGCCAACTTCTAATATTTTATTCAGAATAGAACATAAATCACGGAACAAAAGTTTAAACTGAGAAAATGTACCATTTTAAGGGAAAAATATGTTGATTCAGAATTTCATGGTGTCAACAAATCCCCAAAAAGTTGGGACAAGTAGCAATAAGAGGCTGGAAAAAGTAAATTTGAGCATAACGAAGAGCTGGAAGACCAAATAACACTAATTAGGTCAATTGGCAACATGATTGGGTATAAAAAGAGCTTCTCAGAGTTGCAGTGTCTCTCAGAAGCCAAGATGGGTAGAGGATCACCAATTCCCACAATGTTGCGCAGAAAGATAGTGGAGCAATATCAGAAAGGTGTTACCCAGCGAAAAATTGCAAAGCTTTTGCATCTATCATCATCAACTGTGCATAACATCATCCGAAGATTCAGAGAATCTGGAACAATCTCTGTGCGTAAGGGTCAAGGCCGTAAAAACATACTGGATGCCCGTGATCTCCGGGTCCTTAAACAACACTGCACCACAAACAGGAATGCTACTGTAAAGGAAATCACAGAATGGGCTCAGGAATACTTCCAGAAACCATTGTCAGTGAACACAATCCACCGTGCCATCCGCCGTTGCCAGCTGAAACTGCAAAGAAGAAGCCATTTCTAAGCAAGATCCACAAGCTCAGGCGTTTTCACTGGACCAGGGATCATTTAAAATGGAGTGTGGCAAAATGGAAGACTGTTCTGTGGTCAGACGAGTCACGATTCGAAGTTCTTTTTGGAAATCTGGGACGCCATGTCATCCAGACCAAAGAGGACAAGGACAACCCAAGTTGTTATCAACGCTCAGTTAAGAAGCCTGCATCTCTGATGGTATGGGGTTGCATGAGTGCGTGTGGCATGGGCAGCTTGCATGTCTGGAAAGGCAGCATCAATGCAGAAAAATATATTCAGGTTCTAGAACAACATATGCTCCCATCCAGACGTCATCTCTTTCAGGGAAGACCCTGCATTTTTCAACAAGATAATGCCAGACCACATTCTGCATAAATCACAACATCATGGCTGCGTAGGAGAAGGATCCGGGTACTGAAATGGCCAATTTGCAGTCCAGATCTTTCACCTATAGAGAACATTTGGCGCATCATAAAGAGGAAGGTGCGACAAAGAAGGCCCAAGACGATTGAACAGTTAGAGGCCTGTATTAGACAAGAATGGGAGAGCATTCCTATTCCTAAACTTGAGAAATTGGTCTCCTCGGTCCCCAGACGTCTGTTGAGTGTTGTAAGAAGAAGGAGAGATGCCACACAGTGGTGAAAATGGCCTTGTCCCAACTTTTTTGGGATTTGTTGACACCATGAAATTCTGAATCAACATATTTTTCCCTTAAAATGGTACATTTTCTCAGTTTAAACTTTTGTTCCGTGATTTATGTTCTATTCTGAATAAAATATTAGAAGTTGGCACCTCCACATCATTGCATTCAGTTTTTATTCACAATTTGTTTAGTGTCCCAACTTTTTTGGAATCCGGTTTGTATGTATAACTTTATTTATAAAGCGCCACAAGGGTATGCAGCGCTGTACAATCTTACAGAATACGGAGAGAGGAGATTTAGGAAGGTTGAGATTACCGGTATCTGAAGGTTGGGAAAATTGTTTGCGGATAGAATCGACTTTGCTTTTAAAGAAGCCAGCAAAGTCCTGGGGGGTGTGTGTGTGCGGGTTTGATTTATTATTATTTACAAGTGTGTTATAGTATACTTGCTTGGCCTGGGATAGGGCAGTATTGAGACACACCATAAGAAATTTGTAGTGGAGGAAATCAGCTTTCACTTCTACCATTTATAATGGCAGAATATTTGGGGTACAGCTGTATTTCTGAATTGTGTGATATGCCACATTCCATTCAAAGACAGGAGAAATTAAACTTTTGGTCAAACTTACTCTCAAATTGTCATTAGTAAAATGCACATTAATATCATCATTATAATAATATCAACATAATGATGAGACAATATTTTAAAATGTTTAAACTATAGGCAAAATGTAACATACAGTACTTTATAACGCTTTAGTTAGACTACACCTTGAAAAAATTGAACAAGGCAAAGTTTTGGGGATCCATCTTGTAAAAATTACATAGAAGGGGTAAAAATAACCACATTTCCTATAAGAAAGACTGCAGCGGTGTAACTACCTATTAGAAGATGCTGGGGGTGGCCTGGTAAGGACTCAAATCCCCCTGGCACTCTCTCTCCAGCCTGCACTCATGCCATCCAAGCCATGTATTTGCAGGGGGGGTTAGGGGTTGGAGTAATACAACATGGAGGTGGACCAAACATTTTTTCTGAAGGGGGGCAGAGGAAAGTTAAGCTAAGCATCTGAATGGAAGACCTATTAAGGAAAGGCTTGACATACCAGTGTTTACCTTACAACTTTAGAACTAATAGAACAGATGCAATCAACATGTGTAAATAAAAACAAAGTCAATAAAACACTGAAACTTTGTTGAAAAGCTTTTTTACTGTGATCAAACAAATGATTTCCCTTGACAAACTACAAGGAGTTTACTGAATGATGCGCCTTGCCTTCTACCAGCAACATTCACATTTTATAAAGGGAACAATACATTAATCATTTTTATTGTTGAACTTAGGCCAGTAGTGAAGACCAGTATAGCAATACCTAAGGTGCATTGTAGTCCTTGGGTCTAAAGCCGGCCATACACGCACTGATAATATTGTCCGAAACCCTGTTTCATATGATATATGGTACGTGTATGGCGGCTCGAAGAGCCGACCGATATCGCAGAAGGCTGCGGATATCGGACGATTCGTTGATTGGCCAGGTTAAAAGATTTTGATCAGGCACCATTGAAGGCACCTGAGCAAAACCTACATTCAGGGCTGACTTGCCAGATATAAAATACTTTCTCCATATTCACAAACAGAAATTTTGATTCAGCCGCCACTAAAGTGCACAGCAATACATGTTTTGTTCTTCTTTTGCACATAATTATAGGTCAGTGAGCAGCAGAAGCATGAAATGCATAAGGCTATGTACCCTACTATTATGCTTTGCTTTAGACCAGGGTTCCCCAACCTTTTTTAACCATGAGCAACATTTAAATATAGAAAAAAGTTGTTGAGCAACTTAAGCATGAAAAAAAGCTCCTAGGGGGACAAATAAGGGCTATGATTGGTTATTTGGTAGCTCAATGTGGACTGGCAGCCCACAAAAGGGTCTGTTTGGCAGTACACATGGTCTGTAACCCTCCAAATCTTGCCTCCAACTCAATTTAAAAATGAGCTGCTGCTTTGAGGCCACTAGGTGCAACATGAAAGGGTTTGGTGAGCAACATGTTGCTCACGAGCCACTGGTTAGAGATCACTGCTTTAGACTATACTTGACTGTGTGAGTTTTTTTGCTAGTTTACTTGCTTCCTGGACATCACTTGTTGAAGAGGCACATGCAGGGCCGCCATCAGAAACTTTGCGGCCCCATACAAGTTATTTATATGGGGCCCCCATGAACACAAGGATGGCACTGGGCAGCAAATGTGGCAGTGAGTGACACATGGGGAATGGCACATGGGTGAAAATCTTGTTATAACCGGCATTACATGAGGGAAAGTGACAGGCTCTGGCATGTGGTCAGAAGGTGCTGTGACATATATGGGGATAGGAGAGAGGGTGGGGTTAAGAAGGGAAAATGGCAAATGGAATCATGAAAAATGCAGAAACTGACACATGGTGGTTGAGATGAGAGTGACATATAGGGAGATGAGAAAAAGAGCTGAAATCGGCAAATGGGTGGCGAAGGTGGCACATAGGGAGAGAGAAAACCTACTGAGATTGGCTCATTGGATATAAAGATAATGGTGTATCCGAGAGATAGGGTTGGTTGATATTGGCACTTGGGGTTGAAGAGAATGATGCATAAGGAAAGGGGTAAACGGTCTGAGACTTGTACTCTTAAAAGTCAGAGAGAGAATGGCATATACATAGAAAGAGAGGGCATGGCACTTAGACTGGCACACAGGAGTGAGGGAGGAGAGAAAAAAATCGTATGGTGCTGTGAATGGCATTTAAGGGAACTGGTGCATTAGAATTGAGGGTATGGAATAGAGAATGGTAGATGGGGAGGGCAACTGGGAGAAAGGCAGTGCAGTGCTGCACTTATGGGGATTTGCTAGGCCCTTCTGCTGTCAGTGAACTGCAGACTTGGGAAGGGAGGGTGGGAGCTCTGGTTCCTGCAGGTCCTTTCCCCTATACAGCCTTCATTACTTCTCCTTTATCACTGAAGTGTCAGTCTTGGTAAAGTTGCACAAGAATTAGAGGGGTGAAGTTTGAACTTTCCCTCCAACCCATCCAATCCCCCATGCAGCTTTACCAGGGCGTAACATCAGTGACCAACAAGCATAGGGAAAGCTGTGTAGGGGAAAAATGCAGGCAGCCGAGCTCCCACCCTCCCTTCTGAAGTCTCCATCTCTCTGATAGCAGGGGGGCCTGGCTAATACAAGTACCTGCAGCACGGCTGGGCCCCCCTATGGTCAGAAAACTCACCAGTTCCAGGACAGTTGTCATCCCCTAATGGCAGCCCTGGGCACATGTACTTCAATTCCCCATTATACTTTGTTAACTTTGCTGATTACTCAACTAGCACTATATCTTTTAATTACCAGATAGCTAAGGGCATTGACACATAGAATGTTTTGCCACCCATTTAAATCTACCGTGGGCAGCGTCTCTTGTGCCAGCATGTTGAATGGTTACCAGCATATCACAGGGCTCTTAAAATTCTGTGGCGATAAGATGAACCTATTGCAGCCATGTAGTAGGTCATGCCATGGACCTGGGACAGATAATCTGTTGTCTTTAGATATTACAATTTTTTTTTTAAAAAAAAGCTAAAATTCTGCATTAGTTTTCTGAAGTCGCCCAAAGTTTCCTCACAAGGAATAACAATAAACCCCAGTTATATACAGGAATCATCTTTGTGCTTATTTGTACTAAACATTATTTTACTGCTAGACCAGGGGTCCCCAACCTTTATTTCTCCAAGGACTGGTTGCAAGGAGAAAAAAATTTCCACGGACCAGGGGTGCGGGGGGAAGGGGGGGTGAGCGCAGTGCGAATTGCCGGCGCGGTCTTACATTTATTTGCGCCTTAATGCGCACGTCGCGTTCGCTTACGCATTCTTGCTTATGCACCGCATTGGGCTCCGGTGGAACGGCGGCCCAGTGCCAAGAAGTAAACGGCCCAACGGTTGGGGACCCCTGTGCTAGACTATAGTACAGGTATAGGATCCGTTATCCCGAAACCCGTTATCCAGAAAGCTCTGAATTATGAAAAGCCTGTCTCCCATAGACTCCATTTTAATCAAATAATTCAGATTTTTAAAACTGATTTTCTTTTTCTCTGTAAAAATAGACCAGTAACTTGTAACTAAGATATAATTAATCCTTATTGGAGGCAAAACACTTCTGTTGGGTTTAATTATTGATTTTTTAGTAGACTTAAGGTATGAAGATCCAAACTATGGCAAGACCTCTTATCGGAATACCCTTGGTCCTGAGCATTCTGGATAATGGGTCCCATACCTGTATTAGCAAATAAATAATGCAGTGGGAGATATTATACTTTTTGCCGGAATAAAGACATTTGCAGTAGATCAGCAGCAGTTGGTTGTTTATCTAGTGCTGTTCTATGGTTGACAGTACAGACTAACCCAGCAATAAAGCATTTCCCACTTCTAAGTACTCTACAAATGCAAACATGTAGAGCAGGAATATTCTATAAACACAGAAGTCATTGCACTTATACTTAACTTTCTAGTTATGGGAAAACATGATAAACGCTAATTATAATCAAGCTCAACTTTCTTTTTCAGATTACTTTAAGAAATCCCTATAATCAGCAAGATATGTAATATTTTCTTTGACATAACATTTTTCTAATGGCTGCTGTGCAAACACTTTAATGAGGGAAAAGACATTTAGTAAACAAATTTCTGAGTGTTTGCAAAGAAAACTACAGCCCTCTGAACTGTGATCCTACTGATATTCCCTTAAGAAAATGTAAATAATCAAATTCTGCCTATCGCACTTAGGGTGGATAATTGTCATTTGGCATTAGGTCCAAACGATTGAATTACAATGATGGGAACAGGATAGCAAGGACCGGATTAATTATGTGGTCCTCGATCCAACAGAAAAGTCAAGCCTGTCCAATCAATATCTTGCCAATTTTCGGCCAGATATAGGTCGGGGAAGTCTGTCGGAGGGCCCCATACATGGAAGATAAGCTACCAAATAGTTCTGCATGGCTTGAATTGGCAGCTAAAATCTGCCTGTATATGGCAAGCTTAGGCTAATGGCACACAGGGAGATTTGTTGCCCATGGGTAACAAATGTCTCCAGAATGCTTTCCCTGCTGGCAATAAAGTGAATCACAGGTGGAAAAACATGCAGCACTTTGTTTTACAAACCATTTTAAATCAGTTTTCAGTTGGGACACTGCATACTTTTATGGACACACACAAGCTTAACATCACCACATGCAGTACCAAGTATCAAATGAATGGTGTGAAAGTCACTGCTGTTAAATGCTGAAGCAGTGAAAGCATGTTCTCTGGAATGATGAATTACCACTTACCATTTGTCAGTCTGGCAGACAAGTCTAGGTTTGGTGAAGGAGAACTTTAACAATGTGTAATGTTCACTCTAAAGTTTGGTCATGGAGAAATATTGGTCTTAACTGTTTTTTAAAGTTTGGACCTGGTTCCAGAGAAATAAAGTCTTAATGCTACAGCATGCAATAATGTAATTGACTATTCTGTGTTTTCCTTGTCTATGGTAATTATTTGGAGAAGCTCTTTCCAGTTTTAATATTATAATGCCCCAATATGCAAAGGGAGGTCATACAGAAATGGTTTTCTGACATGGTAGTGGAAGAAATTAACTTGCCTTCACAGAGCCATGTGGGATAAAACACAATGCCGAATGTGGACCATGCCTGATCCTCACCATCAGCACCCAACTTGATTAATACTCTTGTGGCTGAATGGCTGAAGCAATTCCCATAAATTATGTTCCCAAATCTATGTAATGTCTTTCCAGAAGAGCAGAGGCTGTTGTAGCAGCAAGATACCCAGGTACCTTTGTTAATATATTGAATTTGGATTTTACAGTTGGGATTGTACTAGTTATTTTTCTATACAGTACTAAAGGAGTTTGTATGGTATATCAAACCACTGCTAAAGAACTTTAGGTTCAGTTAAAATATTTATCTTTGTTCCCTTGCAGGAATGCAAGGACCTGAACAATAAGAATACTGGGTATGATCCAAAGGGATTCAAAGTGAACTGGAAATCTCAAATGAGAGCATTCTGTCTGTGTTGAACCAGTATCAGCATGACATTAATGAGACAGGTCTTCAGTAAGTGAGACTTTATCGAATTGAAGACCTTTGATGCTATAATCAATCAGATGCTAGAAATGCAATGTATATAGTCAGATTTAGGCTGTGTGGAAGGATGACAAATTTTATTGCATTTTTGACAAATTACTTTTTGACAATTACTAAACTGACTGTTGCAATTCAAGAGAAATGTTAGTAAAGCATGCATAATTCTTATTACAGGTATGGGATCTGTTATCTGGAAACCCATTATCCAGAAAGTTCAGAATTAAGGAAAGGCCATATCCCATAGACTCCATTATAAGAAAATAATTCTTATTTTTAAAAATGATTTCCCTTTTTTCTGTAATAATAATACACTACCTTGTACTTGATTCCAACTAAGATATAGACAATCCTTACTGGAGGCAAAACCATCCTATTGAGTTTAAATGGTTTTTTAGTAGACTTAAGGTATGGGGATCCAAATAAACGGAAATATCCCTTATCCGGAAAGCCCTGGGTCCCGAGCATTCTGGATTACAGGTCCTATACCTGTATTATCAAAATTCTCTTTCATAGAGATGCTACATGTGGTTTAGCTCTCATCTAAGATAAGGTCACTAATGTCATAATGATGCAGTTCTTAAGACATTCTTAAATTATGAATTAGCTTGGCAGAACTAGATAATGAGTAAGAGTTATTAGGAGTTATTAGGACAACTTAAAGGAGAATGCAAGTCAAAATTTAAAAAGCATACTGCCCAATAGCCCTCCTATTGTTTAGTAAAAACGCTACACTTTTGGCTCACCTAATCAAATATATACTCAGTCACACTTACTTCACATTTTCTAGAACAGGCAGCCACCTCTGAAAAGGTATTCTCCCTTCCTTTCCCTCCTTGCTTCATACTGCACATGTGTTTCATTCCCTCCCCCCTCCCAGATCCGCTTCTGATTGGCTGGTGGGCTTGTGTAGCTCAGAACAGCAGACAGGATCAAGTTACACACATGCTCAGAGAATAGGTGTAAGGTTCTGCTGGGGTTTGATCCCAGGACCTACTGGTTCTTGGCTGGTCTCCCTAACTGTTGAGCCAGGAGAGCAGCTGATGAGAGGGGATTGCTTTGTAATCCCTTTCACCAGTGTCCTGGGCTTCATAACTTTACCCCAGCAGCCTTATTGGCTAGGTGGGGTCAGCCAATCAGGGCTGACTCTGCCCTATATAAGCCCAGCCCTCCTCACACTCAGTGCCTGAACATTAATGACATTTAGCACTGTGGCCTGACCCTAGCTGGTGTTCCTGTTCTGGCTTCTTTATCTTGCTTCTTCTTTTCTTTGTTCTTTAGCCTTGTTTTCTTGCTTCCTTGTCTTGTTCTTGTTTCGCTCCTTGCTCCTCACTCTTCTCCTCAGTCCTCACTCCTGTTCTGCCTGATCTTGCCTTTGTCTGCTCTGTCCTGTTCTGCCTGATCTTGCCTTGTCCGCTCCGTCCCATCTGGTCTACGCCCACTCTGTCCCATCTGGTCTACGCCTGCTCCGTCCCTTCCTGTCCCATCTGATCTACGCCCGCTCCGTCCTGTCCCGATCTGTCCTGTCCCATTTGGTCTACGCCCACTACGTCCTGTCCACGCCTCCTCCATCCTATAACAGCCCCTGCCTGAAGGACTCACCTTACCTTCTCCCACTCACTACAGAAGGACTCTTGACAATAGGAAGGCTGCCGCTGGCAGCCTACAGGAAGGGAAGAGAGATTTCAGTGATGTCACTGGAGTCTTCACACTGCTGTAGGCTGCCAGCACCATATCTCAGAGAAGCAAGCAGGGATCTGGGAATTTAGATATGCAGTAAGTACTTAAAAAGAATGCCTTTAGACTTACTTTTAATTTATATTAACCTTTCCTTGTCCTTTAAGGCATAGTGTCTCCCAACCACAGTTTCTGACCAAACCAGTGGAGGACTCTAGTGCAGGAATATTGTGGGACCTATTTTGGAAAAAAATAAATGGAAAAATTACTTATACTGATGCTGTCATTACTTAATTACATCCTTTTATTATATTAATTAAAGGGGAACTGGTACTCTTATAGTCATGCACCAAAACTGAAGTGTAAACATAGCACATTCCCAATATACATTGTGCGATTTCAATTCCTAAAGTCCCTCTGCCAGATAAAGTAATTTGCTAGTCACTCTTTTCTTAAGAACCGATTCCATATTATCAAATACATAAAAAAACAAAAAGAGCAGTTGATTAAAAACAGACAAATTTTTAGCATAGTGGGGGTTCATTTCCCTTTTAAATTCAATCTGTAAGCATTTTACGTTAGTCTTCTGGACTTTCCCCCTACTTTTCACATGAAAATACAAATGTCAAATTAATGAAAGATACACCATACAAATAAATATATACTTTCTCTTTACATTTTACAGAGACATCATTAAAACCAAACATTTCCTTTGTACTTTGTGGGGCTGGAATACTGTCATATATAATATGTTTCCATTATTACTAGAAATACGGCAAATGAAAACAGTAACAAGCTGATAAGACTGATAAGACTCCATCCTCTATTTCTTTTTTGTCTGGTTATTTTACTAAGCCTTGATATGCTGAAGCTTCACTTCTGTTATAAACTATTAAATGTTAAGAGGATATAAAATATCAAGGCTATCAGTTTGATGCATTGTGTCTTCTAAGACAAATGTTTCTATGTTTTTTTCCATAGAAATAAAATTACAAAAAGAGTCACATCGTTAATGTAGGGTAAAGGCTGTGTTTTATATAGCCCAAAACCAAGCTGTTAAAGCCCACAGACGTTTTTACTTTTCAGGCAATTGTTGCTTAAAAACAATTTTAAACATTTTACTGTGGTCAGTGGGGCAGTTTTGGGTTGCTCTGGTGCCACATTTTTTTGGGTACTTAAAAATGGGATGCTCAAAGTGCCCAAAAATGCTTCATGTGCCAACACCTGTATTAAAAAACCTTGTATATGACAGTAACTCCAGGTTTCTTACTGTGGTCTGCGTCAACACTTGCAACAGACATGTTCCCAAAGAATTACAAACTACTGCTGTTTTAAGGCCGAATGCAGAAGTAATTCACTTTGAAATTTTAGATGTTTCCAATTAATGAATTATTCTAATCATTTTGACACTTTGGACACAATTGAGAGGGACATAATGGGATTGTGGGAACACAGGCTGATTTGTGGCACACTGCACTTGCAGTCGTAAATGAGCCATAAGTTCACAAGTATCATATTCTGAGAGAGGAGTTAGCCATACTCCCAGTACATAATCTGTCGCACACCTATGGAGGGTCCCTGTGTAGCCATATGAGTAAATGTAAGCAGAGACACTAACTGGTAAATGCTGTGGTCAGAATTCCTCAAGCATTGCTTAGGATTCACTGATTCTAGGGGGAGATTTGTCAACGTTTGATTTTTTTTCATGATTCAAGTTGTTTTGTGGTAAAAAAAACCTCAAAGTTTCAAAATCTTGAATGTCTGGTATTTGTTACGTGCAAAAAAACAGAAAAGTCAAATGTAAAACTTTGCCATGTAAAAGCTTCTATAGAAGTCAATGGGAGTTATCCTAGGCAAGTCAAACTATTTCTTCTCATTTGAATTTTTTTAACTTTTTAGAAAAATTTGTGGTATTGGAGTTTTTTTTATTTAAACAAGTTTTTATTATTAATATATAAGCGAGCATTAGATATGCAAGTTTTATTTAATTCACAAACTCTAAAATTGGTAAATAAGCCCACTAGTGTCCATTATTGAACCTCCCCTCACACACTGCGCTACACTGGGCACTTGCTGCCAAACTCTGCTCATGGTAGTAATCTCCTTGTCAGAAATATCTGCATCACAACTTAACAAAACAGACAGAATTTTCTTCAAAATATAAATATACACACAACAGATTTACAAAATATTGTTTTTTAGCGCAAAGGCCCAGTTTATATCCTGATTATATTGTTCGTCAGTATTTCTATTTATAAGTTTGTCAGCATTTCTAGTAGTTAGGATAACATCTAAATCTCACTGCATAACATCATGTGTATCTGTTCCTGTTCCTGTGAGGTGCAACAATCTGCCCAGACTGGCAGAACCTGTCTTTGTGATCACACGCCAAGATCACATTTTGTGCAAAAAAATATTCACTTACATTCAGTATACAGAGAAGGCATTTGCAACTAACATTTTTCCTTTGGGTTTACAAAATAAACATTATAAAATCCCTTGGTTTTATATTTGTCTGTCCTAGTGTCTCTATGAAATAGAAAAGGCAATGGAAAATTGGAAAAAATGGGTGGGGTTCAATTAACTAAACTCTAGGCTCACATAAACTGAACTTAATTAGAATACAATTGATTTAAACAAATTGCATAGATTGCTATGAAGAAAGATGGGCAGGGCAGCCTAAGGCTTTAGTCTCATGGCTGGCTTATGTTTCTGGATCAGACATTATTTTTTACTGCTTACTTTTGTAAAAAAAAAGCCACACATAGCCAGTGGCTGCTTTGGCCAAGGGTAGAGTTCCACTGCTTGCAAAGTAAAATCAAAGGACAGAAACTACCTAGCAAACCATAAGCTTCTCACAAACAAGTCCCAGCTGCATCCCACTGTACATAGGATGAGCTGTCCTGTGATATCAGTCCTCATCAACAAGTTACTTACTTGCCATAAGCCCTAAGGCTCCTGCTAACATTAGCTCAGATGCTGTGTTTTTCTTTTCTGACAGTTGTAATTTCAAGTAAATAAGTTACATAAGTTAATTAAATTAAATGAGATAGCTAAGCCCGATAGCAAAGTAAATGGAAGCTGCAGCTGAGACTTGTTTGTATATAAAGTACAACTCGTGGTGGTCATTTCCTTTTCCCCAGACGCAAGTGCTAGAGCACTAAGGTTAGTAGCAAACGTGGAGATTTGCTGGCTGCGAGAAATCTGCACTATACGTTAATATTGGTGTCAATGTGTACAACTGCTGAAAATTGATTTCTTCTGCATTTTTCTGCCAGTTATGTGATTCAGAAGTTTTACAGACAGAAGTAATGTATTCCCCACTATGACAATATTAGCCCAATTAATGAACATGCACAACTGCATTGTATCAGACTCAGTTATGATGAACACAATGCTACACTCAGCTTCAAAGGATGCTGGAATTGTGGAAAAAAAACTGCAATGTGAGTAAAAAAATGGTGGTCTGAGTCCAAGCTAAATCTTTGCACACTGCACTTTTGCACTGGAGCCTTTCTGTATATAAAAATGCACAACACTGAAAATAAACGTAAAAATGTATAGAATACATACAACAATTTATAGAACGTAACAATTTATAGAATACATACAAATTCTTATGGCAAGAACAAAATTCACAAAAGTGCTGACAAGTATGGACAAAGAATTCCTTCCTGAGCTACTGAAGTAAATCAGTAACAAATTCACTAGCTGTACAACACTCAAAGGTACTTTCAAGTAATAGTCAGAAATAACCGATAAAAATATCCTGCACAAGGTGCAGAGTGCAGTGTCTGACGCTGCTCCCTAACGTGTGCGTCAGGTAACCTGTAACCTGTGCTACAGGTCTCTTCACTCCAAAGTTGACTGCAGAGACCTGTGGCAATACTTGAAAGCAGGAACACTGTGTGCAAAGAAAAAAAATGTTGGATTGCACCCTTTGCACCCTTTGCAAACTGCCTTACTGGACACAAAGGATCCCTGTCTCTTAAAGGAATACTGTCATGGGAAAACACATCACATTATTTGCTATGTAAACAGTGTAATTTAGAAATAAAAAGTACACTCTAAAAATCATGACAGTATCTCTTTAACTATAGTGTGCTTTCTTTAGACTCCAGACCACAGTACTGCTTTCCTGCCTAATTTTCAGGCCCTTCACAGACACACTACTACATTACCTGTCAGACCTGTTAATGTATATAGAGAACAGTAATTACAAAAAGTCAAGAAGAATGTTGCCCACTCGTCATTCTTTCATTTCCCACAGACAACCTGTCTGACAACACCAAAAAATTAACACCATATGCTCCTTTATCTCGTCCCTAAAAAACGCTTACATTGTCACTGCCACTAAATCGAACAAGGGTTTGTAAAAAATAATTTGCTCTTCATTATTAATCACAATACTCAAAACCAGTGGACTAATATTTTGGTGAAACTGCTTTTGTAGCATAAACAATATTCTACAATTTATTTTTCCTGAGAGACCCATGTGTTGTTTAGTCATTTCTAGCAGTTATAATAGTATCTATAGGCTGCAGTGAATACTTTGGTGGCCAGTGTGTTTTGTAGCTCAGAAACAAATGTCATTTTCAAAATAGAATCTAACATTTTAACATTTAAAGGGGTAATTCACCTTGAAATTTACTTTTTGTAACTTTCACTCCTAGATTTTTAACTGTTATCTAGTGGCTAAGGGTTAATTACCCTAGCTGCCAGGGTGCTATCTTGAAGTCAAACCATGAATAGTTGAGGCCTGAAAGGAAAAATAAGCAATAAATAAATAAAAAGGCAGTAAAACCAACACCTCATGGTCAATTGTCTGTTTTGTCAGTGACTCCCAACAACCAGAAAGCATTTTTAGCAGCAAGCTGGAAAAGGCCAGAATATGATAGCTAAATAAATAATATAAACTATTTAACCATTTTAACCTGAGGCTATAAAGGTTTAGCTATAACAGAGTCACATAGGTTCATCTACAACATACTAAGAGTAAATACACACGGCTGACTTCAAAGCAGGCAGCGCTGTGGAATTTAAACCATAAACTGTCTATTTAAAAACCTCAGAAACAATAGGATGTTTATGTAACCATGTCTGGGCAGGAGACAAAAATATCCTTGGAAGTTACAAATATGGGAAAAGTCACAATGTTATGCTCTAGTCCAGTGATCTCGAACCAGTGGCTTGCAAGTCTTAAGCTGGCCACACACGTGACCTCCACACACGTGACCTCCACTGACGTTCAGAGATGAATCCTCAGATATGGAGGTAGAAACAATAGGATTTCTACCTCCTTCTGCCGATTCAGCCCTGAAGGTAGATTTTGCTAAGGCACCTTCAATGGCGTCCGATCAAAATCTTTTAACCCACCCAATCGGCGAGTCGACCGATATCCGCAGCCTTCTGCGATATCGGTCACTTCGCCGAGTTGCCATACACACATATTTCGTACAATATTATCGGTGCGTGTATAGCCAGCTTAATATTTGAATGTGGCTCATGGCTAAAAGAGATTGGGGACCCCTGCTCTAGTCAGAAATATCAAAAGGGGGTGCAGTCTGGGATAACCCCCTTGGGGCTGCTCAATGTGAAGAAAATAAAGAAAAAAAGATCCTTTGCACTCACCCATCATCAAAATGTATTGGATATTAAGATATTGTGTGCATTAAGCTACTACAAAATGCTTTAAACAAAACAGGGATTTTTTGTCAGTAGATTGCATTAAATTCAAGCTGGCCAGTTATGTGATAGTCAACCCTGGTATGGCAAGTTGAACACTCACCTTAATCTTAATTATACATTTTTTACAGGGACAAAAGGTGGCCACACATGGGCCAAAAATAAACTGCACTCAGACAGGTCTACCCATCTAATACCTGGACAAAAAAAAGTTGCAGGTAAAACTTTTTTTTGTCCAGGTATTAGTCGGGTAGACCTGTCTGAGTGCAGTTTATTTTTGGCCCATGTGTGGCCACCTTTTGTCCCTGTAAAAAATGTATAATTAAGATTAGAATAGAATCCTTAATGAATTCTCATTTTGCCAGAAGGGGCTGCAGCATTTTATATCATGGCATTCAACTTTCAGCCTCTGGCTTTTGTTGCAATACAGGTTGCAGCATTCATGTGGTTCAATATGGAGACCTGCAGGTTGGCCCCATACAGAGTAAATTACCCTGGGTCATACTGTATAACCACAAAAGAAAATGCAGAGATGCCTTGCAGGAAAAAACTCCACCGAAAACCAATACATTAAGAAACCTAAGATAAATTACACTTGCCCCAATGAAATGACATTAATGTTTCACTTTAACTATTTATATGAACTGCTTATTATAGAGTAAGATCAGCTGTTTATATTGGGATCTGTTTACTGAATTACATCAGTGTCTTCTACATGAACTTTCCAGCAGGGGAATAACCGATTATTGGGCCACAGCAATGTCATTGGGCCTCTACACTTACACAATTTACATAACTTATGCAAAAACTTTATATTTTTCAAAGAAACTTATGTTACTTATGTTTAAACTCCACTGACCCCCAATCAAAATACTGACTTATTAGCACATCAATTATTTTTACTATTTTCATAAACTGCTACTAAGTAGTTATTGGGCCTCACAGCAATATCATTGAGCCCCTTAACCTATGCTGTTTATGTAACTTAAGCAAAAACAAATGTAATTTCCATATCAAGACAGCACAGAGCAGGGGTAGGTAGTTAGGGCAAACTCCGCTGACCCCCATTAAACTAAAGGACTTATCACATTAATGAACAGAACTTTTTATATGAACTGCTTATTATAAAGTAACATCAGCTTTTTATTTTGTACCCACAAGGGGCATGGCCAAAATTTTGCAAAAATATTGCACTTGACTACAGACATACATACTCATCCATGTAAAAGCTAAGGCTTAAGCTGGCTACATATAAAAAGATCCACTTGTTTGTGTAGATTGCAGAAGGAGCAGACCTGTCCCCAATGTGCCCATTGGCTGATACCATTGAAAATGCAGGCTGTTGGGGTAAGACACACATCAAGAAGCCAATGCAGTCCTTGCCCCGATGGGATTTTTAAATGTGCCCAATCATTACCTGGGCAATTTTTGGGCAGGCACATCAGAGGGCCACACACACAGGCAGATCAACTACTGAGTTGACCTGAAGGAGCCAAATTGGAAGTTTAAATGTTTGGCGACCCTTATGGCCACATGGGATGTTTTGATCAGAGTGATCATCTCTGGAGAATCTCATTGTTCTGGCAGCCATTTCCAATACACTGAAAATACAAATGATTTGATTATAACAGACACTCTTGATGTTCCCTAGGGTGAAGACACAGAGCTACTAGTAGCAGCTACTTGTCACGGCTACAAAAATAGACCATGCTGATCATTTACTGATAATTGTCTCTATTTTAGAATTTTGTCAATTCTCAGTATTGTCTATGGCAGGGTATTTTCTGGCATTTAGTAGCCATAACAAGTAGTTGATACTAGTAGCTCAGTGTGTCTTTGCCCTTAGTAATCCCCATCTCACATCATTAGCATCTATCATTTTTTAACTTGAAAATATATAAATATATATATATATATACAAATAATGTGTTGAGCACTATGCTTGTATAGAGCTTCTGCCTAGCCCCTGTGCTGAACAGTTGTGCTGTGTGCCCTTGTGCCAGCAGGCCCAGATTTGTGGCGAAGCCACAAAGGCCCAGGCTTAGGGCAGCAGAAACCTAGGGGCGGCATGCCGCCCCGCCGCACAAAAATTCTGACATTTTGCTCCTATACGGAGCACTGGGGACTTCTCCCCAGTGCTCCTTATGGGAGTTTAAATGTCCGCGCATGCGCGCTTGCGTCGGCGTGGGGGGGGGAGGTGGTTTGTTCGCGCATGCATAGGGGGTGGCCTAGGGGCGCCCGGAATTGAAATCCGGCGCTGCGTGCCAGTATTGTATTTAGTAACGCATCCAGTGCAAGGAGCAGAGTACATCATTCTCCTGTAGCCCTGTAGATAACAACCTGCCTTGTATTTCTGTGTTTCATGATTCTGGTGCAAAAGTGGGAACTGTATTTTGCAGTTTTTTTTTTTTTTTACTTCTAGATATTTTCGAGATTTACAAATGGGTTTTCGCCAGTATTAGATTTTTTCCGATATTCTGATATTGTTTCGTATTTTTAAAAAAGTAACTTGTATAATTTGAAATATATTAATGCTTAGGTTATTGTTTTCTCTGAAAAAAAAATTCGTCAGGTTTGATCTGTCGAGTACCATTGAGTCCCATAGAAGGTTTCAAATACTAGAAATGTTCGAAAATGGTTAAAAATGTGAATATTCATTGTCAGCCTGTCATTTTGCTACAGACTTTCAAGGGGAGGTTAATCCCATCATTGTTTTCTATTTCACCTGGTTTCAAGGGGAAATGAATCCCATCATTGTTTTCTATTTTACCCAGTTTTAAGGGGTAGTTAATCCCATGTTTTTTTCTGTTTCACTCAGTTTCAAGGGGAAGTTAATATCATTGTTGTTTTCTATTTTACGTTTCAAGTGAAACTTAAACACATAATTATTTTCCAAGAATAAGTGCCAATGTTGCTAAAATGCCTGTTGGAGCAATTCCTGTTTGGGAAAAATTAAGAGTATTCATTGAAAATGAATGACCATTTAAATTTCACAAATTTTTCAGAATTTTCAGCTCGAAAAAATCGTGATTTTCAAACAATAAACTCCATATTTTCGTTTGACCCTACCGACATTATTGTGACATTTAATAAATGCAAGAATGATCATGTTTCATACAAATTTTTACGAGTAAATCTGTTACTACTGTAGCATAAAACACCTTCTGTTCACATCTGATCAAGAAAGTAAAGATTTTATTGTAAACTGAACAAAGTTCAGCAGACTTGTAAAGAGGAAGAAATATAATCTTCTTATACCTTTTTAACTAAGGAGAGAAAAATCAGTTCCGTTTTCATAGAGCTGGAAAATATAATTAGCTTTGTCATGAAATTGACATAACCCAGAAGAATACAATAATAGGTTGCATTTAAAGGCTTTCTATTACACTGATCTTGTTACGGAGGTAAGAAACTATAATGGACAAATCTTTGAACGTCATAAGTGTTCATTCATGCTAGAAAATATATATAAGTATATCAGAGTCTAGGTTATCAGTGAGAAGACAAAGCCAGGAACAAACATCACTCATGTATCTATATATTTATATCTTGTAAATTTCAAAATTGCAGGGGGTATGAAATCACAGTAGTAGTAATATTGTATTAAACTCAAACAATGAACACAAACAGTTTCACACTGTTTTACCTGTGTAGTCCTCACATGCACATGTCATCCCCCATACCGAACTGCCAGAGCTCTCTCTTATTTACTGCACTGCTGCCATAAGTGTCCCTGCTGTGCTCCTTAAGGGCTCAAACAGATGAACGTTTTGTCCTGTGTTTTGTCCTGTGGTCACCCGAGGTTGGTTCTCCTGCGTTCCACCACAGGGGACAGCAGGAAGGAACGCACCCCATTCTTCTGTATGGGGCTGTTCAGGCGCATGTAAGCACTAAATGCAGGTGGAACACAGCATGCCCACCAACTGTTATAATATTGTCAGCAATCAGTTGATAACAATGGTGCACAATTTTAATAACACTTTATATTGAGCCATCTTTATTAATTACTAGCAAATGTGACCTATTCATGTAACTTTTTTGTTTTATCCTCTCTCGCTTTTTGTTTCTCTCACCATATGTCATGTCTTTGACTTGTGGATCCCCATCCCCTTTCCCATTTTTTCCAGATCTGTTTTCCTGATTCTTCACCCTATGAATTTGCTTTTGCACTTTTTTTTCTCCTTTGCCATAGCCTCTCTTGTGCAGAGATCTGTATTTATAAAATATTTTCCATTGAAACTGAGTCTGATAATTAAAAATTTGCAAGAAAAGAAATGTTATGGCCTTAGTTTGGTAGAGAATACAAAATGAAGAAGAGAAACAGTGCTTTGGAAAACTTATATACTTAATATATAATAATATCTTAATATACAGATATTTAGCCACACTGCTCAGCCACTAGAGATTATTGATCCTTCACATGAACTGCCATAAAATCTCATCGTCGGATGTCTGCAGTTCTGTTGCTGGGAGGATGTTATCTATGTTTAATTTATCTGTATAACGTTAGTTCCTGTCTCCGCTCCTTTGTTTGAAAAGGTTTTCAAATGTTTATTCAAAGAGACTTTCTATTTTTGTACAGCCCACTGCTTCTCTCTTTATACTAATATCATTTATTCCTGTACTGAATACGTAAATGAGCTTATTCCTTGCAGCTGCGGCTGCAGCAAAGGTTTAAAGATTTTTTTTTAATGTACTTACAGTACTTTCATATTATTTCTTACAAATCAGAATACAGCAGCTGAGATCGAAAGCAGTTCTATATAAATCTTGTTTATTATCATCCAGGGGATGGCAAACAAAAACAAGAAATACATTGAAGCATTAACCAGTAATAAAATACAGCTACCAGAAAGTGTGCAGTCATTAATTAATACCATGGTAATAAATGGTTATACATCCTGTATGTGTTAATTTAAAGTTACATTAACATATTCCATGATATATCCAGTGATGTTTCGGGCATGCAGAGTGCCCTTTCTCAAGCTCAAACAATGTTGGTTTGTCCCTCCAATTTAATAGCTTAACTCAGGAAGTGACACAAATGGTGGTATCCTAGCAATGATTATACATAATCTGCCATACCTTCCCTTCATCTCCTATGTATGTAACCTTAAACGCAAACAATTAAGACACAGAGTATAGATTCATAAAAAAAGATATAGGTCATAGTCTCTGTTTAGTCCTTTTGGCGCTAATTTGGGTATCCACCAAACTTCTCTCTGTTTTAATTTAAGTTCCCCATTCCCTCCATATTTCAGGGGTGGAATCTCTTCCAGAACCATACATTTCAATTGGTCTGCATTATGGCCCATATCCAAAAAATGTTTGGAGACTGGTACTTTGGTGTTTCCAAAATTAATAGAGGATTTATGTTGAGATATGCGTGACTTAACCATTTGTGTGGTCTCCCCAATATAGATGAGTCCACAAGGGCAAGTCAACACATATTGAGAGCTCTTTCTAAGGCTGTGCACCAGTAAACTAACTATATTGCTATCCAAGGTGAGCACTGCCGTAACTTGTGTATATACCTGTATATATATATATATATACTTGTTTTATGTAATAGTACAGCACCCTGCAATACTTGAACTTTCAATTCTTGAACTTATTATATATATATATATATATATATATATATATATATATATATACACACACACACACAATATATATACAGTTTGTAGTAGCTTTCCATAATCTCAAGTAGAAAATATATTATTTTTGAAGAATACTTATATCTTAATAAATTATTTTTTCCTCTAAGATAATTATATCCATTTGCTGTATTACCTTAACTATGTAAATAAAAATAAAAACATTTCCAGTGACCAAAAGGCTTGTACAGTTTTAATGCTGTACAGCATTTGACATTCAGAGTGGGCTTCTAATGAGGTGACTAAAATAATCTCCTATGTCTTTTATCAGAATTGAGTAAAGCAATATTTGTAGACATGACAAAAAACACTGTTTTAGGCTGATGTCAGATGAGGCGTCTGGCATCTGGCATCCGCCTCCTACCTGTGCCTGCACCAGAATGAATGGAATACGCTTGGGTGCAGGCACATGTAGCTGAAATATGCATAAAAATGTGAGAGAATGCAAAGTCTTGTGTTTTTATGCGGATTTCGCCTACATGTGCCTGCACCATCTCATTCATTCGGGTGCAGGCACAGGTAGGAGGCGGATGGCGGTATTTTCGGCAAACGATTTTCTGCTTGCCAAAAATATACACCAGACGCCTTGTCTGACATTAGCCTTAAGGTGATACACAGATTCATTGGCTGTGATTTAAAAAAACACTTGAAAATAATTATAATTATTAGGCAATAAAGCAGCTTAACTGCAACTTGTGAGTTGTATATAACAGACCCCTGTAATATCTTTTTACACAAATACAGAAGCAATGTCCCCTGCAGCTGTCCTTAAGTTTACAATTTACATTGAAATTTCCTATAAAGGCAAACATATTAACATGGACCCCCACATTGAAAATCTTTCCCCTAGGTGAACGTTATCTTCTGCATAACTCTTCACAGCACACCCAGCATTTATTCCTTAAAGGACTGGCCTACCTGGCTATTGCGACTTAGTCCAGGAGCAATACCGACTGGACAGGCTGGTTCATCATTTATGCTTAGCCGCTTGCTCTTCTTGATATTCAAGATTATAATGCGTTAAACTCCAGAAATATTGCTTTCATTAGTAGTTGACCTTTTAGCTGTTATATAACAGGCATGAGGCACTAAGGTATTTAGTTTGTTAAAGGAGAACTAAACCCTAAAAACAAATATGCTAGATTGCCTCATTTTGTATACAGAATTTACTTCACTAGCCCTATATATACTACATGGTCCTTCAAAACTCTGTCAATGACACTGCACATGCTCACTGTGTTGTGGGCAGATGTTCAGGAGGTAAGCTTAGGAGTTGTCACAAATCATTCAGCAGAATGTGAGGTTTCATCTGTCATAGAAGCTGCAGGCCTTATTTAATTGCAGTGATGTCAGAGTTGCCATGTAATGAGAACCTGAATTCCTTACTAATCAGCTTTTTTTTGGTAAATTTTATATTGTGTATATACTGTGTATTGTGAGTCAGCTCAGGTAACTGTGCAGCACAGTGCATGCTGTAAATCAGCAGAAAAAAGATTGGGAGCTACTGCAGACATTTTTTGAAGGCACAGAACATAATTTCCAAAGGGCTATGGTTGCCTTGGACTGATACAGAAGCCTAGAACATAATGTACAGATTTTCTACCCTACCTAAGCTTTAGTTCACCTTTAAGTATTTTGACATAAACTGTGCTTTGAATTTGAAAGCAGGTTTCAGCTGGGAGCACAGCAAATAAATGTTTAGATCGATATGTAAGGATTAAAGTTGCAAATATAAACATAAAGTCTTGAATTCAATAGCAAAACACTGCCTGATACGGAAAGGACTTAGAAATCAATTGTGTTTGTCTATGAGATACAGCTCACAAAAAATTACCTTTGATGCCTCTTGGAGTTAGGTCACAAAAAAAAAAAAAGCTGGAATGACGACATTCCATTTCAACAAGATAAGGTAACAACCAGGTCCGGACTGGGATTCAAAATAGGCTCTGGCATTTCAAGTTCACAGAGGCCCAAACAGCTCCCCACAGGCGCAATGTATAATGACAGCCTATGGCATCTTACAGAAGCCCCTGTGGAATTTACAAAGGCCTGGTAGCAACATACCCAAAAGTCCATTATTTATTGCAGTAAGTATGGTACAGAAGCAACCTACTGTATTCAGCTAATAAAAAGGCCCTCAGACTGTCATTAGTGCATTGGCATCTTAGATGGCTCTGACTGAAGTCTTTAACACAGTCTGCCGGAAAATGCTTGGTCCATATCAGAAGGCCCAAAAACATAACATAAAGCTGCAACATTATGAGATTTCTATCTATTTCTCAATCAAAATGAAATGATATGCTATTCATTGGCAAACTTATGAGTACAATAACCCTGCCTACTGGATACAAAGAACACATACATATACAGTTTGCAAGGTTTTTACTTTTCCTAAAACTTACAAAGCTTGCATAACGACAGCATGTGATTTTCATTCTTTGGAGCTGTAACAACAGTCTGTTACCCCCCTCACCGACATGGGGGGACAGATTCTACCCTATCTCCCCCTGTGGTGGCGTTCTCCTGCGCTTTAATGCAGGGGAGTGCAGAAACAAATGCATACCATACAGAACACTTGACTACTAGGAACTCTACAGTGGAACTCAGGAGAACACACCACAGGGAAACGTAGGAAGGAATGCTCGCAAGTACAAGCCCTAAAGATACCGCCACATCATCAGCTGCATGAAACTGGTAAAATCTGGCAATTTAAGAAGCTCCCTCCAAATGGTAGGTTTTTGTCACTAATTTTATCACAAATACATTGTACCACTACACCAATGTATACACAAGGACATTTCAACACATAGATAACAAATTGAGTCACACAAAAAATGTACTTGTATTATGTATTTTTTTGCCTAAATGACAGTGGATGATAAATGTGCATAAAGTATTTCCTGTTACATAAAGCATATCCTGGTATTCAATAGTTCTGTAAATGCTTGTTCTTGTTGTACAGACACCCTCATAATTTACAAGATTGTTTAGACAAAATTAGACTCTGCACAATATAGTCCCTTTGGGAAAACAATGAAAATATTTCTTGCAAGTGCAATGAGTTGGTAATTGGATGAAAACTGCAAACTACATATAGGGGGCACCAGCTTGCTAGCTATCAGAATTTCTGTTTTACTGCACAGAGCATTGCAGCTCCCATCAAACCACTCTGATTCTAAAAATGAAGCGTACTGGGGGTGAGGGGCGGCATAGCGAAGATCACTTCAGCAAAGGGACCAGAAATGTCCCTGCATTGGGCAGGCAGTGGCATAACTACTAACTACTCTGTGCCAGGCCCCCCCTACAAATCTTTAAAGGGGCCCAGCACAGAGAAGCAAACTTACCCAGCCCCCTGCCCTAAATTATCCAATAATCATCCACATACTGCTTGGGACATTGCAATGTACATTGGTTATGATACTACTCAAAAGGTTGAATTTCATGTAGACTTCTCTGTGGAGGGTGTAGTATAGCCCCTAGGGCTTAGGGCTGGCTGTGTTGATGAGGTGTTAAGGTGGCCATGCACATTAAGATCCTCTCATTTGGCGAGGTCGCCAAATGAACAGATTTTCTTCCAATATGCCCACCTAAGGTAAGTGATATTTAAGTTATGTCTAATTCAGTCGTTAGGCCCTAGGTCCAAACGATTGTATTAAAATGGCGGGTATATGGCCATTTTATCGGACTGAGAACCATATCAACAAGCCGATGTGGTCCCCGATCCAATGGGAAAACCAACCTGCCCGATCAAGATCTGGCCATTTTTAGGGTAGGCCCATCGAGGGCCCACAATCAAATTAAAATGGTGGGTATATAGGCTGTCGGGCCAAGGACCACATCAACGAGGCAATGGGAAAATCAAACCTGCCCAATCAGATGTCGGTCAGGTAGGCCCGTAGGGGTGCCCATATACGGACACATAAGCTGCCAAATAGGTCTGAAGGAGCCGAATCGGCAGCTGAAATCTGCTAGTGTATAGCCACCTTTTGGTCCAACAAGTGAGGTGGCCCCAATGGTATAAAAAGCTGCATCGGAGTTAAATCCTGGCTCTGTTTTACCTATGAAGTGGAAGAGGAATGTAAGTAAACAGGGTGGGAAAGGCCCCAGTAAAAGGTTTGAGTTAAAGCTCACTTGGGGATTACTAACTCCACATTTTCCCTTCTTGGTAAAGCTCATTCTAGCTACAGTGAAATTTGTAGAGCATGATATGATGAATGCTAGACTCACACAAACTAAAGCTCTAATTCTGTGTGCGCCTTTTCTCAATCTTGACTAAGGTCCAGCCTACCTTAGAATGCCGGCTTCTGTTTACTAAGGACTGTTGTCTCAGGCTGTTTACCCACTATATAGAGTGCAGTCCAAAGATAAGTAAATATTGGATTATAATTTAAAAGACCAAATAATACCCATAACATCGCTGTATATGCCTACCAAAGGGCATAGGTTTTGACGGGGCATTTCACTCACAGGAGTTTTTTTTCTACAGACAGCTGGAGGGCTGCAGGTTGTCCTCAGTTGATATAGACAACTAAAAGGACACAGTTTGAAAATAAAGCAATAAGGTTTAAGCCTCTATACTTTTCATATATGTTTTCCCAACAAAAAATGTGAAATATTCTTAGTAAGATGAAAAGTAATAAAAATAAATAAAGAATAAAGAACTGAACTGGAATTTCAAGAACTAGAGTTAAACAGAAAGCAAGAGCATGCTCCACTCTGTGGCCTTACCTCTAATCAATATAATTATATACGGCCTTGCCATTACGCATGCAACATGCAAGGTCAATGCGAGTTCAGAACTCAAGCCATTAAGAAGACATAACTCTGAAGGGATAATGTTACAGGGATATTAGGGTTCATTTTCTAAGCTGGTGAGGTTGTCAAAGTGTAAAATATTCATGTTATTCACTACAATGCAGTTTTCCTACATACCACTCCAGTATTGTACTTAATTGCTGCAAAAATGGCATGTTATGCAAATTGTGCCTGATTTGTAAATACAGAACAAAAATGTAATAGATCTCATGGAAGTTGCATAGCTATTAATGTGGGCTTCAGTAACCCTGCTTGTAAGTGGCAGGGAGTGCCAATCAAATGCAGTGTCACTGCAAAGTCAATAAAAAAAAACATTTTAGGGCTTGTTTTAGCCTGTGTGCCCTGAAGCAGTGCCTATATGTCAAAGCTATCTGTCTGGCTGCTTACCTTTGTGTAAGCTATAAATGGTATCAGTACTGAGATCAACTGGTCCCTGCACTGTTCGCAACTCAGATTTAGGCTGTAAGCTCCTGTATTGCTTACATCTAAAAGGCCCTGAACTGTTCACATCTGTAATACCTCAAACTCAAATACCTCAGACTGTAGGAGCAGCGCTAGCATTGTGTTACTGTATGTACTGCAGTAAAAACTGTCCATCTTGGACTGGCCATGATCAGTTATTTACATAGTCATGATAGGTTTCCCTGTCTCCTTCCCTATTATGCCTGCCCTGCCCTGCCTGTGTGTGCCATACTCTGTATGCCCTATGCAGCCTGTGTGCCATATACTGCCTGCCCTATGCTGCCTGCGTGTGCCATACTCTGCCTGCCTGGTGTGTGCCATACTATGACTGCCCTAGCCTGCCTGTGTACCATACTCTGCCTGCCCTATTCTGTCTGTTTGTGCCATACTCTGTCTGTTCTATGCTGCCTGTGTGTGCCATACTGTGCCTGCCCTACACTGCCTGTAGGTGGTGAACCTGCCCGGGGGTTGTTATGGGAGTTTGTTAGCATTTGAAAATAGTTGTTAGGGGGCCCCTAAGGTTTGTAATTATGTGCTGAGGGCTGCTGTTCTACCCACAAGGTAGGAGGAGTCATATGGACCCCCAACTTTTTTTTTTGTGTGCTACCACCATTAATGTGGGTATGGACTTAAAAGCTATTGTGATAGGTGTGGTTTGAAGTGGGTGTGGTTTAAAAAAGGGAGTGGTCAAAACTACCTTCCATTATCAGCCCTCCACCACGTAGGCCAGAAAAATTCCGGCCCTTGGTACCCCAGAAGCTGGACAGCACTGCCATAAATGGAGTATCAACATATTTGGCTGGCGCTAAGTGCCTTGGAGTACAGAGGCTTTTGGGGGAGAAGGTGGGCTATGTTCAGGGCCTTTCTGCTTGTAGATTCCAGCATCAAGTCAAATACAAACTTTCCTGCAACAATAAAAATGTATGGAAACATGCAAAGTCAAAATATTAACTATAAAAGAACTACGATTCTATGTTTTTTAAAAAAATGCATCAGAGCTATGAATTTGTTTCAAAGCTAAACATGTAATGTTTGTGAAGATTCCCATGCATTCAGGTCATGGTATATCTGTAGTAATAAGTCATCCAACTGGCTTTCTCAATTCAGAATTTATTTCTGAATTGAGAAAGCCAGTTGGATGACTGTCAAAATGTCTTCAAGAAAAACACAGCATGTCCAGTTGATTTGACTTATTACTACAGATAACAATGTAACGTTCCCCTACAAAATCTGCATGACACTTGAGTGATACATTCCAACTCCCCCCTCTCCCCCATAGGACTGTCTCTGCGTCTCACTTCCTACCCCTTACCTGCTTGCTTGTAACTAGTTATTTCAGGGTCAGTGGGATAAGTAGGATGAGAAAAGTGAGTTAATAGTTGCTAGGTTCCTGATTCATTGAGCTACTGTCTAGCAGGGACCTGGAAGCTGTGTGATTTCCTGCCCTCCCAGTAAGAAAGCACAAGGGCAGATCAATAAACATCGCTCTACATGCTAACATTTTATTAACCCTTAATTGCCAGGGAGAGGGATTATTTAGTTGTGAGTTTGCATGGCAGCTTGTGGCCTGGCGTTAGAATGTATCCTGGAAGCACAGAATCTGCAGCACTGGCATTCATCAGTGTCCACTGTTACCTCAGTGTCATTGCATGATCTATTGCATGGCCATATACGTAAAGATCTGTGCATTTGGTGATGTTGGCAAACAAGCAGATCTTTGGCTGATTTGGGCACATATGTGCTGGTCCAAATTGTACTGATCTTATCATTTGGTCCCTAAGCGAACAATAGGGCACAGTTGGCACAATAAACATTTTAAACAAGAATCAGAGTGCTGCAGCGTGTTCATCAGTGAGTTATATTTGACCCTTGGCAGTAGGATCAGCAGCTTGCACCCGGCGCTACAACAAGTGGTTGGTATAGTGAAGCATTATCCATACTCTTTGTAAGCCAACAATAGGATCACAACAGAGGCCTATGCAAGATCACTTTTAAATGCCAATGTTTTCTTCAAGCAGTTTTCTTCAAGCAATTTTCTTCAAGCGTTTCCAATCTGGAATCACTCTGAGTAGAGATTTCAGCAGGGCTAAAGGTTACAAAGAAAATGAAACCACCCATATAAGTGAGGAGGATGAGGCCCAGCTACTATTGCAAATGGAGGAGGCTTCACAACTAGGCCAAGTTGTTATTATGGGGGACTTTAATTATCCGGACATCGACTGGCGTAATGGGGTGGCTAAGTCAGAAAAAGCTAGTAGGTTTGTAAATATGCTAAATGACAACTTTTTATTTCAGGCGGTTCAAGAACCTACTAGGAATGATTCCCTTTTGGACTTGGAAATATCTAATAATACTGAACTCATCTATAACATTTGTGTGGGTGAGCATTTAGGGCAAAAATTTCCACCAGCACACCCTTACCTCCTCCAATAGTTAGACTCGGTGCACAGCCTAGAGAGTCTGCACTCTCACGACAATCCAACAGAAAATTGACCGGCACAATGAGTGTGATGCAAGCGAGGCTTAGCCCTTGTGTTTTTATTCAAACTATAGTAGCAACTTTTCGGGGGCGTACCCCTTCGTCAGGCATGACTGGTCAATTTTCTGTTGAGCATTTAGGGATCATTAATCACAACATGGTCTCCTTTGAGATAGTGCTGCAAAGACAGCTCTATAAGGGAGCAACTAAAACACTCAATATTAGACGTGCAGACTTTGCCAGTATAAGGGCATCTATGCAATATGTTAACTGGGAAAGGCTTTTCATGGGGTTAGACACAGAAGGAAAATGGAATATCTTTAAAACATTGCTTTGCAAGTATACAGGTTAGTATATTCCTCTTGTAAGCAAGGAAAGGCATTGAAAAGCAAAACCTATATGGCTGAATAAAGGATGGTAAGAAAAAACATGCTTTCAAAGCATTCAAGTTAGCTGGGACAGCAGGAACTTTCATCAGGTACAAGGAACAAATAAAGCATGCAGAAAAGCTATAAAGGCTTAGGCAAGCTAAAATATAGGTGGAAATGGCTATTGCAGCTAGGAGTAAAATGAATCCAATTTTTTTTTTTTAAATATATAAATAGTAAAAAAAAATTAAGCAAGATGGGATGGGACCCTTATTATCACAGGGGGGTCAGATGGTTGATGCAAACAGAGAAAAAGCAGAAATTTTGAACTCTTATTTTTCATCTGTCTATACAACCAAGGAGCCAGCTAATGAAGGCTTCCCTTATAATAGACCCAATTCTATTAATATAACTACTGATGCATGGGTCACTCAAGAGGAAATTCAAAAGAGACTTGAACATGTAAAGGTAAACAAAGGTCCAGGACCGGCTGGTATTCATCCCAGGGTATTAAATGAGCTGAGCGCTGTGATTGCCAAACCTCTCTACTTTATTTTTCAGGATTTATTGAGGTCTGGCACGATGCTGAGAGACTGGCGAATTGCTAATGTGGTGCCGTTATTTATAAAGGGATCCCATTCTCAGCCTGAAAACTATAGGCCTGTTAGTCTGACATCAGTAGTTGGAAAGCTTTTGAAAGGGGTAATAAGGGATAGGGTACTTTAATACATTTCAAATCACAATACTGTGAGTTTCTACCAGCATGGTTTTATGCGTAACAGATCTTGCCAGACTAATTTAATTGCCTTTTATGAGGAGGTGAGCAGGAAGCTCGATGCTGGAATGGCAGTGGACGTCATCTACTTAGATTTTGCTAAAGCGTTTGATTCAGTACCTCACAGAAAGTTAATGATAAAGTTGAGGAATATTGACCTAGAACATGATATTTGTACTTGAATAGAGAACTGGCTGAAGAATAGATTACAAAGAGTGGTGGTAAATAGAACATTTTCTAATTGGGCCAGTGTTGTTAGTGGAGTACCGCAGGGGTCTGTCCATGGTCCTTTGCTTTTATGATACTTAGGGGCAGATTTATCAAATTGTAAGTTTAGTGCTTAATATACAGTATAAAAACTCACCAATGTTCTATTCATTCCTATGGGATTTTTAGAAGTGTATTTATCAAATGGTGAGTTCTAACTTTCACCAATTGATAAATATGCTTCTAAAAATCCCATAGGACTAAACAGAACGTTGGTGAGTTTTTATGTATTAAGCTCTAAACTCACATTTTGATAAATCTGCCCCTTAGTATTGATGTTGGTATATATAGTTTATATTTGTGACTGTATAGATAGGTCAGTATAGGTTTTTGTGTGCTGGGTTTACTTACAAGGGTTGAACTTAATGGACTCATGTCTTTTTTTTACCCAATGTAACTATGTAACTATAACTATGTAACAATGATATTTAAACCTGGCCAATAGATATCATTCAGATTTCTGTAAGGGAGGAAGTCAGGAAGGGCCTATAAATCTGCCTGTTTATGGCCAGTTTTAGTTAAAGGTCTGTGGCTTTCAAGGTGTTACGAGCTGCGAGGGCACAGGCCCTCGAGTGCCTATATGATAAATATGACCCTGACGTAGGCCTGTTGCAGGCAGTAAGGTCAGGGCTGCTCAGCAGCCACTGTGCTTTGCTGCTCATGGAAGATTTTCAGACTCCTGAAAATTACCCCTTTTATCTTGTTAGATAGTGCCCTGCAATCCTTTTAGGTACAGACTTTGGCCTATATTCAGCGTAAAACATCCCTGCCAAACATACTCATAGGTATAAATGATTAGTATCATAGAAGATGTTACCGAAGAGCCCTAGTGAATATAATCTTTTGTACTCTGTGGTTCTATGCCAGCAAGTACATTGGATGGCAAAATCCCCTCCCACACTTGGCAATTGGCTAAATATAATTAGATCCATACAAATTACATATTGTGCAAGGGGATGTCCCCCAAAATGTGATAAGGTGTGGAAGAGTTGAACTGAGGTCACCTCTTAATGTGGGCTACATATATTGACCTGTGGCTCATACTCCCTCAATGCTAAGGTTATGAGAGGCTACTGGAATAGGCCAAGATACTCACAAGAAAATAAAATGTGACTGTACTGCTCATGTATATTTAACTGATGACACTGATACAGACTCTGTAGAGACAAATGTACTATTTTATTGTTTGATGTATAAAACTGAAAATAAAGAGAAGCAAAAATATAATATGTTCCCCAAAAGAAAACTAGTTACCCTGTGGCAGGCCAAGGAATTATTATTTCAATGGTTTTCATTAATGGCTCATGCTTTCTCTAATGGTGAGTGCATATTCCCTGGAATTTTAAGAACACAATACCACAAGCTCCCAGGGTAAATTGGGTACTTGCACATAGATGTGCTTCTGGACAATAGGCAAAGGGGCCACTTTCATATCTGTATGCTGTGAGATAAAATACACAGAGCAAACAAAAAGACAGGAAAAGGTCCATTGTTAATGAAATAAAGGTGTTGCCATAGGGCCCCCTTAATATAACATTAATAATGTTGTGCTGGGTAAAATAAGTGTATTATTTAGCGATATGGCATTGCTGAGGTCAGTTGAGAATGAAATCAAATTGCATTTCTAGCTCAAGGGCTTGTCAGTGTCATTGTAACATTTGCAGTGTAGAAAAGCAGAGAATACTTCTCTCATGACAGCTGCTCACGTCAAAGTGAATCAGGGGAACAAAACATATATTCTCAAGGCTGAGCAAGACACGCTGGCTGACATTTAACAGACAAATCCATCTCCCTGCATATGATGACGCTCACAGTTAAACCTATAAACTAGGGCTTCAGTTTTGTGGCCTTCTAGTTGCTGTAAATTGTCTCTTGGCATAGGCTGTCTGAGGATGCTGGGAGTTTTAAATCGCAGCAGCAGGACACTGGAGCTTTGATACTGCATGGTTCAGTCTTCACCTAGGAAGTCTGTAAATTACAGCACCATTATTCTAAGGCAGTGCTGTCCAACTGGTGGCCCATGGGCCGCATGGACCCCCCCCCCCCCCTTTGTGTGGCCCCTACCTGTCTGGCAGCTTTAAAGGCTTACCTTTGTGGAAGCTTTAAATGCTATCAGTACTAAGATTAACTGGCCCCCTGCATTGTTCTCATCTCAGATTCAGGCTGTAATCCCTCTGTATTGTTTAAATATGTAATCCCCTGTAC
This sequence comes from Xenopus tropicalis, assembly GCF_000004195.4. Lineage (NCBI taxonomy): Eukaryota > Metazoa > Chordata > Amphibia > Anura > Pipidae > Xenopus > Xenopus tropicalis. The sequence continues at coordinate 83,404,402 of NC_030680.2, read as the reverse complement.
TGTTCACACCTTTTAGTTTCTGCATTGTTCACCCTCCTACATTGTTCACACCTCAGGCTCAGGCTGTAATCACCCATATTGTTTACCTGTTCACACTTCAGACTGTAGGAGCAGTTCCAGCATTGTGTCACTGTATGTACTAACTGCCCTATAGTGCTTGTGTGTATGGCACACACAGATAAGGGCAGGCAGAGCATGGTACAGCAGTCTGTGTGTGCCATACTCTGCCTGCCCTATCCTGCCTGTGGGAGGTGAACCTGGCAGGGGTTTGTTCTGGGAGGTTGTTAGCAGTTGGAAATAGCCATTAAATGGTCCCTCATGGGTGTAAGTATGAGCTGGTGGTTGCTGTGCTATCCACAGGGGAGGAGGAGGCATATGGATTTATGGGTGTGTCTTAATATGACATAATATAATTCTTTCACATATGATGGTTGATATCCCCACAGTGAGCACCAACCATTTGGGTTTATGCTGTGCAACCACCGGTAATGTGGGCATGGTCTTAAAAGCTCTTGTGATAACATGGATGTGGTTTAAAAAAGGGGAGTGGTTTAAGCTGGCTTACATTAGTGGCCCTCCACTATGTATTCTAGAGAAATTGCGGCCCTCGGCACCACAGAAGTTAGACAGCACTGGTGTACAGTATTGTCAACCCTATCTGCAAAGAGGAAACAAGCAGTGACAAAGAGGTTGGAGATTGTAATTTGAGTTCTCTGCTACAGTAGATATTACTGATCTTGGTACCAAGATCAGTAATATCTCTTAGATGGCCATTTTGTAAGCGGAAAAGTCCTTTGGCCTATGTCTGATCACTGTATTGGCACCAGCAGAGTTACTTCTTTTAGCATTTACTCTGATGGAAGGTAAATGTCTTACATAACTTCCAGTGTACAGAAGCCAGTTATAGGGCAGTATATACGTTTTAGTTTCTTTTTATAATGACTTCTTATAGCAATCATGAAAACACTGTGCTCAGAAGAGCACTCTGAGTACATTGTTATTTTTGTTAGATAGTGGAACTATCCTGTTTTAAAAATGATTACACACTGAGAGTAATAAAGACTTTTTTTCTTTTGAGCCCTTTTTCAGGGTTCTAGTCATATCTTCCCAAAATGTCAAATCTCTTATTCTTCTGCATAAAAACATCTGTAAACTGTAGAACACACAAGGCACTGTGAGAATTGTGTCTTGTCCAGAGGAGAGCTCACTACTACAGTTTTGTTTTACTGGTGTGTGTAGTCAGAACCAGCAGCGCAGAGACAGTAATGGACAAACAGATACTGCTTTCATTATTAATCAAGGACATTAAAGTTTCCAGCCTTAGTAAACTAGGTTGGCTGAAACAGCTTCCATTTAATTTAATTTATTTATTCCATGCCCAAAACACACCCTTTTTGTACATTCCTGATAATGCAAAAGTACCATACCCACTGTCTCATAATAGGTTGAATTGGCACATGTTTACACATGTGAGCAGTAACGCCACGACAAGGCTTCAACCCTGTTACTGGCCATTCACACACCATTCACTCCTGGGGGAACATTCCTCAGGGGGCCTAATAATAAAGCAACAGTGAATAAATAACACCATAGGGAAATAGTGAGGCTTACTTGTGTCTAGGAAGTTTACCCTTTGCTCAAATCATTCCTAATAAACTTCTAGTTCACCCATAGGAAGTTATAAAAAAAAAACATCTAATGGGGGAAAAAAAACCCTTTGCATGGATGAACATTGGGCTACAAGCATTAATAGCAGGGTATGGGTTCAATAGACATGTGTATGAAGGCAAAGCAGATTGAATCTTAGACCCATGGGCCTTCTTGTTTCACCCATGGCCTTTCATATCTCACATTCACGCACCATTCGCTCCAAGCGATTAACTGGAACTATTAACTATACCTACCTGTAGCTGTAGGAAGAACAATATGCTATTATATAAGGTCCTACAACAGGAAGGAAAGAGGATTTTCTTCAGTTGGCATAAAATACTCCACTGGAGGCGGGAAAAACAAACTTTCAGCCAGGATGATATGGATATATGATATGGATATATGCACTAGCATATGTAATGATATTAATTCAGGACTATATTTCTATTTAATTAGCATTTCACAATTATGTACTTACTGCTCTTAGCTGGAAAGGGGGTGGTACTGTCCTTTCTAGCTCCACCCAGTTGATAGAAGAAAAGAATGGGTGGTATTTGATATTCCCATGAGCACCAAGACGCTGATTTGGATCTTTCTCCAGGAGCTGAAGAAATAAAAAAACAAACACATATTACCTATAGAAAGATTACCTATATATTAATACAGTAGTATGTCTTTGAACACACTGGAATTTTATTTAATGGTGTATAAAACCTGAGGCCATTTTCCAGCAATGGAGATTGGGTATTAATGAAGTAGGGGTTCAATAGTATATATATATATATATATAGATATTTGAATGTTACTCCATCACACTGCTCAGACTCATCTTTCTCAGAAGATCCTTGAGGCCTTCATCCAGCCAACGAGGAATCCTGGGCGCATCATTAATAGTAGAGCTGATGAGCTTCTCCCTGTCATTGCCTTCATAAAAGGGGGAGTCCCCAGAGGCCATTTGGCAGATGATGATCCCCAGAGCCCACCAATCCACTGCAGCATTGTATTTTTTCTTTCCAAAACCTTGAAAACAAATGTAAATAACAAACTTAAAAAAAGCTGACCTTCCTACAGTATTAAAGGAACTGATCACATGATCACATTTCTGGGTAAAAAGATATGCAGTGGGAATTAATCTCTTAACTAAATATTTATTTTCCAAAAAATGTTCTCATGGTAAATAAGATTGTTATTAATATAGACAGAGATAAAGACAAAGGTTTAAGACATCTCCTATAATAATAATAATTACATATTACCATCATGCTGATACCCCAATGTTTGTACATTTGGTAAGCTGAGATGTATGCTATAAATGTACTGGAATTGCACTGCTCACCTGCCCTGCCAGTGATGGTTCTGTCCCTGAACATGTTGGGAACTACCAGGCCAAAGTCAGATATTTTGACATGGCTGTCCTGGTCCAGCAGGATGTTGTCAGGTTTGAGATCTCTGTAATGTAATGGAAGACATTTAGCTAGAGGTAGATAAGATAAGGCAAACAGATATAGAAACAGTTTAACAGAATCAAATTGAAGGATGGAAGCAATGTAAAAGTGATCAGACTATAGATAACCCAATAGAAACATTAGGGAGATGAGATGTGGAGAAGCAGAGGTATACTGACCGATAAACAATGCTGCAGTTGTGCAGGAACTCCAGGCCGCACCCTGAATGCAAACTGTTAAACAAAAATAAAATGTTAATAAAAGGATATTTCCTATTTTATTTTGCTAATAGCTTTACAGCATTATTGTAATTTCTTGTATCCAACTGCCTTTTCCTAAAATCCCCCCATATCACTTACAGCACTCTGTCTGCCTCCAGGCTCCCGTATAAATCCAAGTGATGTTCAAGGCTGCCCCCACTAAGGTACTCCATCACGAGGAAAACATGACGCTATTTATACAGACAAATTAAAATTATTAAAACACTGGAAGTGATGGCACAAACATGAATAAATACCAATATTGTCCCAATTTGGTACCTGAGATTCAAAAGCTGCATAACCTTGGCACAGGAATGGGCTTTGATCAGCCATCATGAGCACACTGGCCTCTCTCCAGATGCTGCTGTATTTGCATTTAGGCCCCTTCTTTATGATCTTCATGGCCATGTGTGGCTTCCGGTTGGCAAATGTAGCCAACATAACCTGAGAAAGCCATTGAGAGTAATTAATATTAGAGGTTTTCTTGTAGGGACACTACCGATCAGTCCTACTGATACACTTATTAGGTAGAAGGATCAGAGCTCTGACTGAACCTCAGTACAAAGAATGTAACTCTGGGAGAAGTGGAAATATTTAAAATAAAGTAAACTAACATTGAAATATCATTAAGATCATTCAAATTAAGATTAAATCACAAAGAAATTGAATGATGATTATTGCAGAATAACTCTACAAAACACAGAGCATATAATTTACTGTATATTACAATATTAAAGTATCTTCGTTGGGAAACTGGTAACTCACTTTGCCGAATCCTCCTTGCCCAAGAATGGAATGGAAGTCATAGTTGTGGACATCCAGTGGGAAAAAGAGCTGCATGTAGGAGTGTCTGTCCTTCATAATTATAACCGAAATGTATAAGGAAAAATAAATGTTCTTTCCTCTTTAACATGCTTCCTTCTATTTTAGTGCATAAATTCTGAATGAAATGAAAATCAATATCTACTGGCCATGAACATCAATTGCCTTGCACCATAAATGGCTTACGTATATTAAAAGGAAGGGACCCATGAACTGTTCAATATATGTTTGAATAATGTTTATTTAGAGACAAGCGCTTAAAATGTACACTCTTAGAGTTGTTATTTGATATTAACAAAACTTTATTTATTATACAGTCAACTTTTTTTAAATTCTAGCTTACCACAGAATACATTTTTGTAGTATGATACAGGCAGTGGGATTCTACATCAATTTGCAATTTGTCTATTCTTTGATGATTTGATTTAACCTTTTGTTCTGCTTCTCACCAGTTATGTAATCTGGTTGCTAGGGTCCAATTACCATAGAAACCAGGCAGTGGTCTGAATAACAGACTGGAAGACAATTAAGAGGGCATGTTTTTTTTTAATCATCTGTCTATACATCTGAGGAGCCACCTAATGAAGGCTTCCCTTTTAATATACCCAGTGCTAGTAATTTAGCTACTGACGCGTGGGTCACTCAGGAGGAAATTCAAAAGAGACTTTAACATGTAAAGGTAAACAAAGGTCCAGGACTGGATGGGATTCATCCCAGGGTATTAAATGAGCTGAGCGCTGTGATTGCCAAGCCTCTTCACATTATTTTTCAGGATTCGTTGAGGTTTGGCATGGTGCCGAGAGACTGGCGAATTGCTAATGTGGTGCCATTATTTAAAAAGGGATCTTGTTCTCAGCCTCAAAACTATAGGCCTGTTAGTCTGCCATCAGTAGTAGGAAAGCTTCTGGAAGGGGTAATAAGGGATAGGGTACTTGAATACATTGCAGTTCACAATACTATTAGTTTGTGCCAGCATGGTTTTATGAGTAACAGATCTTGCCAGACTAATTTAGTCGCCTTTTATGAGGAGGTGAGCAGGAACCTTGATGCTGGAATGGCAGTTGATGTCATCTACTTAGATTTTGCTAAAGCGTTTGATACAGTACCTCACAGAAGGTTAATGATCAAATTGAGGAATATTGGGCTAGAACATAATATTTGTAATTGGATAGAGAACTGGCTGAAGGATAGATTACAAAGAGTGGTGGTAAATGGAACATTTTCTAATTGGACCAGTGTGGTTAGTGGAGTACCGCAGGGGTCAGTCCTTGGTCCTTTGCTTTTTAACTTGTTTATTAATGACCTGGAGGTGGGCATAGAGAGTAATGTTTCTATTTTTGCTGATGACACTAAATTGTGCAAAACTATAAGTTCCATGCAGGATGCTGCCGCTTTGCAGAGCGATTTGACAAAATTGGAAAACTGGGCAGCAAACTGGAAAATGAGGTTCAATGTTGACAAGTGCAAAGTTATGCACTTTGGTAGAAATAATATAAACTATCTACTGAATGGTAGTGTGTTGGGGGTTTCCTTAATGGAGAAGGATCTAGGGGTTTTTGTAGATCACAAGTTGTCTAATTCCAGGCAGAGTCATTCTGTGGCTACTACAGCAAATAAAGTGCTGCCTCTTTATAGGTCCCTGGTAAGGCCTCACCTTGAGTATGCAGTGCAGTTTTGGGCTCCAGTCCTTAAGAAGGATATTAATGAACTGGAGAGAGTGCAGAGACGTGCAACTAAACTGGTTAAGGGGATGGAAGAGTTAAACTATGAGGTTAGACTGTCGAGGTTGGGGTTGTTTTCTCTGGAAAAGAGGCGCTTGCGAGGGGACATGATTACTCTGTACAAGTACATTAGAGGGGATTATAGGCAGATGGGGGATGTTCTTTTTTCCCATAAAAATAATCAGCGCACCAGAGGTCACCCCTATAGAATAGAGGAACAGAGCTTCCATTTGAAGCAGCGTAGGTGGTTTTTCACGGTGAGGGCAGTGAGGCTGTGGAATGCCCTTCCTAGTGATTTGGTAATGGCAGACTCTGTTAATGCCTTTAAGAGGGGCCTGGATGAGTTTTTGAACAAGCAGAATATCCAAGGCTAATGTGATACTAATATCTACAGTTAGTATTACTGGTTGTATATATAGTTTATGTATGTGAGTGTATAGATTGGTTAGTATAGGTTGTGTGCTGGGTTTACTCGGATGGGTTGAACTTGATGGACAATGGTCTTTTTTCAACCCTATGTAACTATGTAACTATGTAAAGTGCAGTGCATAAACTGTGCTTACTAATGTCATGGGTGCAAGTGTGCCATGCATGAGCCATGTCATTGGCAAATAAAAAATTGCCCAAGAATAATTGCCAACCAACCAATCAGATCATTGCTTTCATATTTTTATTCATCTTATAGTGTATCTAGTAGAATTAAGTCTAAAACAACTGGACTTTTCTGAGTTTTTTTTTCAGAAAAGTCCAGTTGTTTTAGACTTAATTCTACTAGATACTGTATATCATGACCTGGATGAATGAGAATCTTCATAGACATCTTATAGTGTACTGATCAAAGCTGATTGCTGATTGGTTGTTACTGGCCACTGTAACATTTCACAAGCATTGTTGCCAATAGCAACCAATCAGGTTTTTTTTATCATGTAGCTGACTGATCAATGCTAATTGCTATTTGTTATTTTGTTAACTGGACTTGTGCAATGTAGCAGCTGGGTTCATTAATAAGGCCTGATATATATTTAAATCTATGGAGAGATAAAGCCACTAAAATAAAAAATATATCACAACTACATAGACAATTTTATGGTAAATATTACATTACATTACATTAACATTTATTTATAAAGCGCCAACATATTCCGCAGCGCTGTACAATAAGTGGGTTACATACATTGGACATACAGAGTAACATATAAAGCAATCAATAACCGATACAAGAGGTGAAGAGGGCCCTGCCCAAAAGAGCTTACGATCTACAAGGAGAAAGGGTTGAGACACAAGGTGTGGGTATATAATAAATGTTTGTCCTAATTAAAATGTACTTTCCCCCTAAAGACCCCTATTCCCTAAATATAAATGCAAACTGATGCATACAGAGTATGGAGTATTGAATAAAACTAATTTTCCTTCATATTGTAACATGTGCAGGTAACATGGATATCTTTGTACCCAAAGTTTGAGAGAGATCCCTGCAAGATGAGAACATTTTTTCCACATACAAAATAGCAGCCAAACTAATCCACATCTCATGAAGACAACAATAAAAATAAAAATCTCCAAAAAGCAAATTGTGGCAGGCAACACAAGAGGGAGAAGTGACAGTTTAACAGCATTGCCCAAGGGGATGGCTCTTTACCTTGTTGTTTCTTCTCCATTTTCTTCTGACTATGATCCTTTCTTCTTCACTACAATATCTTACCTTATTGCACCTCTCTATCCCCTTCTCTCCCACTCCTAGAGGGCTCAGGCACAGATATCTCCAAAATTCTGCGCTCAGTATCTGCTTTGAAAGCAATAAATCTCGCTCCTCTCTCACCAATGCTCCTTTCTCACCAACGCTCCTAGCGCTGGTGACCTGCCTGTATGTGCTCCATAGCCAATCACAGCCTTGCACTCACACAAGCACAGACAGGCTTCAGTTCCCTATCAGGTCAGATCAGTAGCTGCTGCTTGGTTCCTGTCCTACAGTGCAGTGTACTGAGAGCCGCTGGCCCCCGTGCAAATCCAGAGAATTTAGCCAGCAGGAAGTGGAACAGATGGGCGGTGCTACTGGGGTTTTAGTGGAAGTATAATTCACTGGTACATTCTTAATTTTTATAGAATACAGTATGTCTCCTTTAATTATATCTTAGTTGAGATCAAGTACAAGGTACTGTTTTATTATTACAGAGAAAAAGAAAATCATTTTTAAAAATCTTAATATAAAATGGAATCTGTAGGAGATGGTCATCCCATTATTTGAAGCTTTCTGAATAATGGGATTTCAGATAATGGATCTTATACCTGTACAGGACTTTTCTCTTGAATAAAAGAGCATATTGTAGCACAGAATAAGGCAGAAACCCAATTATTGCTTGAGTCTTTAGTCACCAAAATTAAAAATTCCATAAGAGACTTTCTTTCAATGCCTGCCCTATGCTACCTGTGCGTGCCATACTCTACCTGCCCTACCCTGCCTGTATGTGCCATACACTGCCTGCCCTAACCTGCCTGTGTGTGCCTTACTCTGCCTGCCCTGTGCTGCATGTGTGTGCCATACTCTACCTGCCCTTCCCTGCCTGTATGTGCCATACTCTACCTGCCCTACCCTGCCTGTATGTGCCATACACTGCCTGCCCTACCCTGCCTGTGTGTGCCTTACTCTGCCTTCCCTGTGCTGCCTGTGTATGCCATAATCTTCCTGCCCTAACCTGCCTGTGTGTGCCTTACTCTGCCTGCCCTGTGCTGCATGTGTGTGCCATACTCTACCTGCCCTACCCTGCCTCTATGTGCCTTACTCTGCCTTCCCTGTGCTGTCTGTGTGTGCCATACTCTACCTGCCCTACCCTGCCTGTGTGTGCCATACTCTGCTTACCCTACCCTTCCTGTATGTGCCATACTCTGCTTACCCTACCCTGCCTGTATGTGCCATTCTCTGTCTGCCCTACCCTGCCTGTATGTGCTCTGCTTGTCCTACCCTGCCTGTGTGTGCCATACTCTGCCTGCCCTACCCTACATGTGTGTGCCTTACTCTGCCTGCCCTGTGCTGCTTGTGTGTGCCATACTCTACCTGCCCTACCCTGCCTGTATGTGTCATACTCTGCCTGCCCTAACCTGCCTGTGTGTGCCATACTCTACCTGCCCTATCTGCCTGTATGTGCCATACTCTGCCTGCCCTACCCTGCCTGTATGTGCTCTGCTTACCCTACCCTGCCTGTGTGTGCCTTACTCTGCCTGCCCTGTGCTGCCTGTGTGTGCCATACTCTGCTTACCTTACTCTGCCTGTGTGTGCCTTACTCTGCCTGCCCTACCCTGCCTGTATGTGCTCTGCTTACCCTACCCTGCCTGTATGTGCCATTCTCTGCTTACCCTACCCTGCCTGTGTGTGCCATACTCTGCTTACCCTACTCTGCCTGGGTGTGCCTTACTCTGCCTGCCCTACCCTGCCTGTATGTGCTCTGCTTACCCTACCCTGCCTGTGTGTGCCATACTCTGTTTACCCTACCCTGCCTGTGTGTGCCTTACTCTGCCTTCCCTGTGCTGCCTGTGTATGCCATAATCTTCCTGCCCTAACCTGCCTGTGTGTGCCTTACTCTGCCTGCCCTGTGCTGCATGTGTGTGCCATACTCTACCTGCCCTACCCTGCCTGTATGTGCCTTACTCTGCCTGCCCTGTGCTGTCTGTGTGTGCCATACTCTACCTGCCCTACCCTGCCTGTATGTGCCATACTCTGCCTGCCCTGCCTGTATGTGCTCTGCTTTCCTAACCTGCCTGTGTGTGCCATACTCTGCTTACTCTACCCTTCCTGTATGTGCCATACTCTGCTTACCCTACCCTGCCTGTATGTGCCATTCTCTGCCTGCCCTACCCTACCTGTATGTGCTCTGCTTGTCCTACCCTGCCTGTGTGTGCCATACTCTGCCTGCCCTACCCTACCTGTGTGTGCCTTACTCTGCCTGCCCTGTGCTGCTTGTGTGTGCCATACTCTACCTGCCCTACCCTGCCTGTATGTGTCATACTCTGCCTGCCCTAACCTGCCTGTGTGTGCCATACTCTACCTGCCCTATCTGCCTGTATGTGCTATACTCTGCCTGCCCTACCCTGCCTGTATGTGCTCTGCTTACCCTACCCTGCCTGTGTGTACCTTACTCTGCCTGCCCTGTGCTGCCTGTGTGTGCCATACTCTGCTTACCTTACTCTGCCTGTGTGTGCCTTACTCTGCCTGCCCTACCCTGCCTGTATGTGCTCTGCTTAGCCTACCCTGCCTGTATGTGCCATTCTCTGCTTACCCTACCCTGCCTGTGTGTGCCATACTCTGCTTACCCTACTCTGCCTGGGTGTGCCTTACTCTGCCTGCCCTACCCTGCCTGTATGTGCTCTGCTTACCCTACCCTGCCTGTGTGTGCCATACTCTGTTTACCCTACCCTGCCTGTGTGTGCCTTACTCTGCCTGTGGGAGGTGAACCTGGAAGGGGTTTGTCTTAATATGACACAATATAATTCTTTCACATATGAATGAAGGGTGATATCCCTGCAGTGAGAACCAACCATTTGGGTTTTTGCTGCACTACCACCATTAATGTGGGTATGGACTTAAAAGCTCTTGTGATAACATGGGTGTGGTTTAAAGTAGGTGTGGTTTTAAAAAAGGAGAGTGGTCACAACTGTCTTCCATTAATGGCCCTCCACCACGTAGGCCAGAAAAATTCTGGCCCTTGGTACTACAGAAGTTGGACAGCACTGTTCTAAAGCATGGTTGTCAATAAAGCCACATGGGAGCATGCTACTCCCTCATAAAAAAACATTGCCTTGAACTCACTATCCAAACTAACAGTCAGTATGCCCTGCTAAACTCTTTCATTACAGTGATTTTACATAATTAGTTACGTCTTTAGGATGAATCATGGCCTTGAAGGATTGGAAAAGATTTTCTGGAAAAGACTGCATGCTAATGAATTTGATGAGTAAACATGTGATAGCTGTATTTACAAGTTTGGGGCACTTTATCTTTTACCCTGTGTAAATTATATTTCATTAACATGCTTTTCAGTAGCTGGAGCATTGGTGTCTGAAGACAAAACAGATTTATATGTATCTCCCTACATCAGCCCAGCTTGTTCAGTTATAATTGGTGAACTAGTGACTAGCTCATTAGCCCTTATGTAAAAGATTCCCCAAAATATCGCCTCCACAGAGGCCATAAAGCCTGAAGGATAAAAAACATATGCCGCTGAAGACATGCATTCAGTGTGTAGTTATCAGCTAAGGTTTTCACTACAGATATCAATGCCGAGCTAATTCTGCCCAAGGACTTTAATGCATAACTGCTTCAATGACATTAAATACAGTATCTATTTAATTTATAGTAAGAACTAGAACACACTCCAAAATTATACAGAATCTATTCTATGTACCCATAACACATGGCAGGATAAATACAGGACAAATTTCATGCATAATACATCAGAACAAATAACAAAATAAATGCACTGCCAGTTTTAATGTATAATGCTCCAAGAACACATGGCAGAATAAATACAACAAATTAGGGCTGATTCACTAAAGTGCGTTAAAACGAGCGATATTTATAGAATGCGGTAAATATTTTATAGCGTCTAATTTTTCGCGTCTTAACGCACGATTCACTAAAAGGATATTTGCGTTAATTTAGACACGATGCTGTTTGTGTTATTTAAGCCGCAAAGAATATTTTCGTGCATTATTTAACGCAACGAGCACTAATTAACGCACATGTGCTACTTTTCATGCGCACGCCATATTAGCCATACACAGCATTACGTTCATAAAGCTACTTTTCTTTAAAATGACCATTTCCCTGCAAACTGGAGGCTGCATCACTCTAGGGCCAACACATACTTGAATAAATCACACTGCAAAGTCCATATTGTGCTGCCAAAAGCTCATGAACTGAACTTTTCTATAATTACCGCCTGCTCCAAGTAGGTGTTAATTTTTGCATAGACTGATGCGATATTTAGCGCGTCTTAAGTGTTTGTGAAACATGCGTTAGTATTATTTCTGCACGCTAATTAACGCAATGCAGTAAAATTAACTCATGCAATATGCGACTTAACGCATGCGATAATAATTTAGCGAATCGCACGTTTTTTTCATGTCAATTTTAACGCAAAAAAGCATGCCATAACGCTTATTGCACTTTAGTGAATCAACCCTATTGTGTGTATGATACCCCAGAACACATTCCTGGGTAATGTATTATCAGTGCTATATATAATACTAAATTACAAGACTAGTGTTCGAGAAGTGAACACTCCTAAACCCAGCGCTTCTTGATGAACAGTCCATGTATGAAGATCTTCAATGTAGTAGAAACTTGCTGCTTCCTCCTGATATCAGCTCCCCTTTAGATGAGCCTCAAAGTATATATGCAGTGGTGTTGATGGAAGCGCATAAAAGTGAAAACAAAAATAAGAAATATGGTGCAGATCAAATGGAATAAAAATATGAATTAATAAATTAGGACGTGAGTGCTTAGTCAAAACACCAATATTAGGTAATGTGACCCCAACTCTGTATATATTATAGAGATGTTATATCTGCTCACCAGAACATCATAAAAAGGAGCATGTAGATCAATCCCAGCCGGGCATTAATTGAAGAGGGATCCAATATCACAATGTACATAGGATAGAAGATAAGGCAGAAATAGTGTAAAATAGTTTAATGTAGAATAAAATCCTGCGCAATACAGGCTACTTACAATGTAGTAGTAGAGTAAAAACAATGAACATGAAGAGAGTCAGTGGTAGCTCAACGCGTTTCGCGTGCTCTCTGCACGCTTCCTCAGGAGCAAAAAGAATTCTACCAGCGATGGCCCTAAAATCAATATTTATGGCGGTGTTAACTAGGACTAAAACGGTGACACCGGTAAAGAACCGGAAATGCAAGTATGACGCGCTAGTAGCAAAGGCGCGTCGCCATGGTGACGAGTACGGCACGCACTGAGCATAGGCGGCCACTCGCCAAGAGAGGGGCCCGTCACCATGGAGACGCGTCGGTCCCAGCTATTGTGCACGCTGTCCCATGAGTGCTATGCGCACATGGTGTATAAGCAATTGATATAAGAGTGTATCATTATGGAGGATGTAGCTGTGTATACATAATGAACTTAAACGGTGGTAGGGAACGAGTGCTCGTTACCATGGCAACCCGCCACTGTAACCATAAAGAACATATGAATAACAGGGAAATAAAAAAGTACTGGAACATGTAACAAAATATAAACGTGATCATACAAGGCTAATGGGTATTGCACTAGGACATGACAAGATATATACAAAAAACGCGATCAAGAACCTATGATCATGAGGAACATGAAAATGAGGCATAAATTACATTAGGACATGTGACAATATATACAGTGCCTAAAGTATATTAAATAAACATTGTGCATTAAAGTGTCTGAAATTGTGTAAGACAACTGAACTACTAGTAAAAAAAGGGTACTCTTTACCATAGTGACCCACCTATGTAACCATGTACCCCATAGAACCAGAGGGGCTTAAAAGTGCATTGTGCATGGATTGGTCTAAAATTATGTACGACGACTAAACTACTAGTAAACTACGGATACTCGTTACTATAGTCACCCGCCACTATAAACATAAACCACATGTGAACCGGATGAGAATAAATATAAACATAGTCAGACAAGTCATTCTTGAATTGCGGCATATCACAAGAAATATGTAACCAAAAAGCAATATAACCAAAATAAACACAAGGGACGAAAAAATTTAACTGGAAAATGAATGGAATTGAAGCCTATATCGTATATGAAATGTATTAAATACGCATAATGATCTAAAAAAGGGATATTTTTTTTTTTTTTATTAATTTTAATGTTTGTATGTAATTGATAAAACCTAAAAAATTTAAAAAGCCGCCAAGTCTAAGTCAATGTTGAGACCCAATGGTTGTAGCGTATTAAGCTTGAAAATCCAATAGGTCTCACGTTGTCTGAGTTTGATAAAACGATCACCCCCCCTAATATTAGCAGATATTTGTTCCAATCCAATGAAAATAGAGCCCTTAGGGTCACTATTGTGTTTTAAATTAAAATGCCGGGGAACCCCATGATTAGTTTTGCCTGCCCTGATATTACGTACATGTTCACCAATCCTAGTGCCGACTGACCTAATTGTCCTCCCGACATAAAACATTTTGCACGGACAAACTAATAGATATATGACATATATAGAACGGCAATTAATGAAAACATTTGTTGGGGGTATATCTATACTGCTACATTTCTTGGGGGCAACATAGGCACATGATACACATCTTTTCTTACCACACTTATATGTGCCCTTTAAACCAAATGGATTCAAATGTTTTTTGTGTTCTTGGCGGTCCCACACATTCGAGGGAGCCAACATATTGCTTAAAGTCTGTGATTTTTTAAAATGTATTTGTGGCTTTGAGTTGCAGCACTCTTTCAAAATTAATTAAAAAAAAAAATATCCCTTTTTTAGATCATTATGCGTATTTAATACATTTCATATACGATATAGGCTTCAATTCCATTCATTTTCCAGTTTAATTTTTTCGTCCCTTGTGTTTATTTTGGTTATATTGCTTTTTGGTTACATATTTCTTGTGATATGCCCCAATTCAAGAATGACTTTTCTGACTATGTTTATATTTATTCTCATCCGGTTCACATGTGGTTTATGTTTATAGTGGCGGGTGACTATAGTAACGAGTATCCGTAGTTTACTAGTAGTTTAGTCGTCGTACATAATTTTAGACCAATCCATGCACAATGCACTTTTAAGCCCCTCTGGTTCTATGGGGTACATGGTTACATAGGTGGGTCACTATGGTAACGAGTACCCTTTTTTTACTAGTAGTTCAGTTGTCTTACACAATTTCAGACACTTTAATGCACAATGTTTATTTAATATACTTTAGGCACTGTATATATTGTCACATGTCCTAATGTAATTTATGCCTCATTTTCATGTTCCTCATGATCATAGGTTCTTGATCGCGTTTTTTGTATATATCTTGTCATGTCCTAGTGCAATACCCATTAGCCTTGTACGATCACGTTTATATTTTGTTACATGTTCCAGTACTTTTTTATTTCCCTGTTATTCATATGTTCTTTATGGTTACAGTGGCGGGTTGCCATGGTAACGAGCACTCGTTCCCTACCACCGTTTAAGTTCATTATGTATACACAGCTACATCCTCCATAATGATACACTCTTATATCAATTGCTTATACACCATGTGCGCATAGCACTCATGGGACAGCGTGCACAATAGCTGGGACCGACGCGTCTCCATGGTGACGGGCCCCTCTCTTGGCGAGTGGCCGCCTATGCTCAGTGCGTGCCGTACTCGTCACCATGGCGACGCGCCTTTGCTCCTAGCACGTCATACTTGCATTTCCGGTTCTTTACCGGTGTCACCGCTTTAGTCCTAGTTAACACCGCCATAAATATTGATTTTAGGGCCATCGCTGGTAGAATTCTTTTTGCTCCTGAGGAAGCGTGCAGAGAGCACGCGAAACGCGTTGAGCTACCACTGACTCTCTTCATGTTCATTGTTTTTACTCTACTACTACATTGTAAGTAGCCTGTATTGCGCAGGATTTTATTCTACATTAAACTATTTTACACTATTTCTGCCTCATCTTCTATCCTATGTACATTGTGATATTGGATCCCTCTTCAATTAATGCCCGGCTGGGATTGATCTACATGCTCCTTTTTATGATGTTCTGGTGAGCAGACATAACATCTCTATAATATATACAGAGTTGGGGTCACATTACCTAATATTGGTGTTTTGACTAAGCACTCACGTCCTAATTTATTAATTCATATTTTTATTCCATTTGATCTGCACCATATTTCTTATTTTTGTTTTCACTTTTATGCGCTTCCATCAACACCACTGCATATATAAATTACAAGACTGTATACAAATACAGAGCCAATTCCATATACTGTATAAATACCTTGAAGAACGCATGACAGAATAAATAAAGTGCCAGTTCTATGGATAATATCGCAGTACTGTGTCTTGTGGGTAATACACTGCTGTTGGTTTGGGCCTTCATTAAAATTCATGTGTAAAAATAATTCATACAAAAATACATAAGTAGCTTTATGTAAGATGGCCTGATATTTGTGGGAGCAATAGTCATATCTTTAGTGACGTTAATGTCCCCTATTTCCTCTGCTTATTAACATGCTCCAACCTGCCAGCCCTACCCTCTTCAAAGACATCTGAGATGGATGGGTATATAAATAAGGACACCTCGACCTGCACATCTCTAACAAGTGTACACATATATCCTAGTGGAATAAAGCAGTACATTTTTCCATTCAGTTATGAGGAGATCCAGTATCCACAAAGATCTGAAATACAGAAATATTATCTCAAGTAGTGTCCTATTTGAAAAAAGAATGGAATGCTCTCCTGCAACCAATGTCTTCACTGCAAGAATACAATGTTAGGGGTTGTTCCAAGAGCTTTAAGCTAATTAATCAGAATAGACACAGGGCACAAATGATGAGAGAGACTCCAGAGTATAATAGAGCTTTGTATAATCATTTCTTGATTAAATTAAGTATTGGCATTGGTCAGTGCCTTGAAGTGTTGACAATACAATATCACCTTAGCCACTGAAACATTTGCGACAAGTGCTATATGAAAACCTTGACATTATGACTGTGCTCATTGAAGTTTTTTCACGGTGCAGTGAATTCTGTTTATTGCTTCCTGGCTAAGATTTATAAATCATGCAAGCTGAGTAGCCTTCAGAAAAAGATGTCAGAAATATGCCACATCTGCAGACAAAGCACTGAGTGACAGTAAGATGCATTCTAACACAAAGCAGACAGTTACCGGGGTAATTGGAAATAAATGAACAGATGCATGGGTACTGGAAAGAGGCTGATTCTATCAAGTGAAATATGGGGAAATCATGGCTATTAGATGTAATAGCAGGATATAGGACTGGGCTGAAATGATGAGAAGAACTGTGTCCACCTGGGCTCCTAATGCAGCTGATAGCATTATTTTAAATGCTAGCAAACACAAAAGAAAAAGATATCAAAATATTTCTATAGTCTGCCTTTGCATGGGAGAAACAAATCTAATAGAGCAAGTAACCCTAGCAACCACATAGTAGTTTAAAAGGCAAGCTGAAGTGCTCCACAGCAGAAGCAAACAAATAACTCTCCTGCAAAACTTATCACCCTAAGATTTTAATCCAACTTATTTTCTATTGTGTTTGCCAAGCAAAAAAAACTTTACTTATACTATATAAATTATATACATATTGTTTCCTTCACTCTTAGAATTCGCAATAACAGCAAGCAGTAAGGTGTCATTTTGTGGACACTGTTATTAAAGGATAAGAAAGCCTTTTTATTTTAAAACCCCTAAAAAGACTCTAAACAGTCCCTACAATAACATACCTTTCTCCCTGCATTCAGTCTCATGTCATTTCTAAATCATAAACTGAAAACTGCAGCTCATTTTAGCTATTTCTGCCCCCTTTTCTTTTCTAATGTTTTCTGTGTCAAAGAGGTGTCTACTGTGCATACTTGATGCCTCTGCTCCAATGAAAATCAGGCATGTGCAGTAGATATCTCTTTGACTATTTACTCAGTCAAAGAGAGAAGGAGAGCTCAGAAAAGAAAAGGGGTGGAGTTTAACGCTAGACCAGGAAGTAGCTGACATGAGCATAATGCATTCTACTTATCATGATCATCTTTTTATAATAAAACCCAAAATGTACCTTTTGTTCTGGCTTCTCTCCCTCTCTCTATATTTATACGTATATACACTATATGGGAGCTGCAATACTATGTGAATTAAGTAAATTGTAGGAAATGGAGTTTCCACAAAATGATTGGTGGAAGTGAAGTTCCACTAAGAACTACAGAAGAGTGAAAGAAAGCAACACTTAAAGGCAACCTGGCAAGACAACCTGGCCAAATAACTTTGATCAGCCTAAGTGCAAAGGGAATCCATTGCAGGGAAAGTGTGAGGTAGTTGTGGCCCCCCAGTGTTAGTGAATGGCTCTCCAATATGCCAATGGAAGGTACTGGCAGACAGGAACCATGGTCCAAGGATAATCCATTTTTTATAATATAATTGGTCAAACAAAGCTGCCTTCATTTGTGTAGCCCCAAATGCAAATGCATGTGATTATCTGAGCATTAGATTTGCTTTCAATTCAGTAGGGATGTGGTCAGTTTTAATTAAAACAAATCATCAGGTAGCAGCACCATAATTATATAACCCCTAATCTACATTTTCTGGAAATATCTATCTCTTGATCTGCCGAATACTCAGGCTATAGATTCTGGGCTGTACTTCCTTGCTAATTCATACCAAGGGCATTAGAAACTCACGCCAGAAATATGTAAATAATATAAATATAAATACAACAAAATATATATAAAAAAGCTACAACAAATATTGCTAGAAGTAACTGAGCTTAACACTACTATGACAAAAATATCTGTGCACTACCACCTCCACAAGGAAGGCATACTGGGTAAAATAATAATGATGCCAAGACAGGAAACATCCTTACCCTCATAATACAAAAGTTGTCTTGTTGTGAAATTTAAGAAACAAAAGGTTAGTTAAAATGCAATGGCAAAACTTATAGAGCTGGTTCCAGCAGTAACCTGCCTAAAGACATATATGGAGAAGTTAAGATATGCCACATTGGCTCACCCTTTACTCTTTGCTTGGCCCATCTTATGTTTATAACTTTGTAACATAAATGGTTTCCAGGTTTCTTGTTCCTTTTTAATAAAGAGAACAAAAAATACAAATCTTCCTATCACGCAGCATATACATTAATTTAAAAATTGTATAGGAAACTGTATGTGCCTATTGGTGTGTAATACCTTTTAGGCTGAATTTATTTTGTGTATTTAGTTGTCAGATCTGACTGGGACAGCAGATGGAGCTATTGTGCATACATATTTTTCAGTAAATGCTGAGATGTTCCTGGAACAGTTACTCAATAATTTAGTGCTTATATTTGTTAATATTCACAGCTAGTTATTAAAGATAAATTGACATGGACATTACTTTGCTTTTTTTGCATGTTTAATGTGCCCATTGGCAGTAAGTACCAGATTTGGAGCAGTGTTAAAACTCTAGAAAAAGTAGAAGAGGGGTAGCTCCCTTGTGGGAAGGAGGGGGCTGTGTGGAAGGGGATGGAAAATACCCCAATCAGAAGAATGAGAGGGTAGAATCTTATCTGAATAGCTTTGCTAATTTTTGAATCAAAATGACTAAGAGCCATCTCCAACTAGTAAGTGTAAGGGTTCCTGACCGCAAATCCTAAAACAAGTCAGCCGTGGGAGCTCTCCTGCCGGGACCAAGGCGTGCACGGAAACAAGAAGGACACAACCAGGATGGAAGTTCAAACTTGTTCAGTTTATTCTTACGTGATTATAGCTTATATACCCTTTTTGAGTACATGCAGATACAAAGGAATCATTTCCAAAAAATAGAGTAGAACCTCATTATCCACAAGGACGTTCTTCAAGGACGGCCAAGGCGGGACATAAATTTTACATAGAGTACACAGATAAGAAAAAGTTACTTTTTGAAGGTTCACATCCTGTAAAATGCAAGCTATGCAAAAGTACTAATTGGGAAAAACAATTATTATGGGATGTTCAAGCCTTGCTGTCTGCTATTACAAAATGGAGGTACATTTCTAAAATGGAGTATGATATGCTAAGCATCAAAGTATCAAAATACATGCATATATGAATATATGATTATATGAATATGAGAACATAGGATATTATATCAAACCTTACAGTAAGCAGGTACCTTCCTCAAATATAAGCAAAAAAACATTGGAGCTCTTAGAAAGTGTAGTTTTTGCAAGGAGTGCTAGAGTCTAAATAAAATGGAATATCTATGTAAATACAGCCATAAGCACTCTAGTCTAAAGAACACAGGATTTCTCTTATTTTGTAAACATGTTCTTTGGTATCAGACTTACTCTTTCAGAAAAATCTTTCATTCCTGGAGCCAGAGTCTGCCGAGCTCTCTCCTCTCTCCCTTCTCCTGCTCCCCCCTCCCTTAAAGAGATACTGACACCAGCAATTAAACCTTTTTTACATCTCTCATAACATTGTCTTTGCATGAGCTTTATAATTTTGCCAAAAAAAGTATTTCCTGATGTTTTTCCATTCCTTATCTGATCCCACATGTTCTTCTATGAGGGGGCGGCCATATTTGTGCAGCAGTAGGCTGTTAGCATTAGAAGCTATAAGTGACAGCCTGAGAAGGGACAGTCAGGTTGGCAAAACAGTCAGGTTTAGGAACTTCAAGCAACAATTACTTACAAAACCAGCCCTAACAGTGAAAAAAGATCAACATGACCTATAGGTAACTTTTTATGTAGATTCATAAATTGAAAAGTAATTTTTTTGTGTCAGTATCACTTTAAAGGAGACTCAGGAATGGTAATGCTTTCTGCAGAATAAATGTAATGTTCTAGGTGGCACTAATGTATTAATCTATTGGCAGTAAAATGCCAAAATGACTTTTCTCCTTCTCCTTTCCTTCTCTTTTAATATTGTCGATTACAATGCAGAAAAGATCCCTGTCTGGGCCAAAAGCTTCAAGAATAGGAGGTATGGATGGAGAAGAGGGTATTGGTAACTGAAACTAGCATTAAATTGTTTATTAAAATGTTTAACACTTGGGGAAAAATGGTGAGCTACGTTTATTTCTCTAACACAGAATAAGCATATTCAGAATAAAAAATATTCCTAGACTAAATCTTTATAATTGAATAGATATGACAAGGAGTTGCTATAATGTCTGCGGGTGGATGAATCCATAGGACTCATTTGCAATCACAGCTGCATTTGCAGACACTCCCACAAGGACACATTATTTAATGGTACTTGCATCTAACCACACTCCCTGTGCTTGCATGTATTTCTTCCCACCAAACAGATGAATCAATACAAATGCATCAATAGAGGGACACAGGAGCTATGCGGAGCGCCAGAAATTACACAAATGTGGTTCCTAAAACTTTCACTGCATTTGAGGTTGACACATATGCATTTGGCACACCTACTAAATGGTTTGAAAAACCCTGCGTTTATGCATAAATCAATGACCAATTGGCAGGGAGTTTGGTTGGTTGGCATTTATGCCACTCCATCTTGTTATATTTATGCTGCCCAGATTACTGTGCCTTTGAAGCAAAAGCTTGGTGTTACACCTTCTTCTAATAGTGACCTTTGTAATAATCATAGAACATTATTATAGGCACCGTGATTCTAGTTTCCTCATGTTGCACAAATATACAGAATGTTCAGGTAAGTACTTTGCATTATTACATGAGAATGACGTTCACATGCTGAATTAAATAGCAATTGCTGCTGTTTTTGGAAAAGAGGATAAAAATAACTGCAGCACAATGAGAAACAACACACTTATTTTTTTCCTAGCCTGTATTGACAGAATAGGTCATCTGATATTCATAAAGCCATTCTAATGGAAGTCCTTGAGATATTTCTGTTACACAGACCTTGCTGAGCATTATTATTTCTCTGCAGCAGTGTAGTTGGCTTTGCATCAAATACTCAAGGCCTTGTAGGCATCGCTGGAGGCCAGTGTTGTAGCTTGCATATTTATTACAAATTGGTAGCAGCATGGTCTTATTTATTTAACATTTGGGCTATGGCTACAAGCAGGGCGGCAAATATTTATTTGCTTATATTGTCTATACATTGTTTACTGTACCAAAGAGTGTATTTTTGTAGGCTTCATTAATGACAAACACACAGGCCTGAATTAGTGGGGCGGCGTAAATGGGGGCGGCCTTGGGCCCCTGGATAACAAATCCGGTGCTGCAGACACACAGTGCAAACATAAGGGTTCATAGGGAAATCACCATCATCATGTAGACAACAAAGGATTGTTGCCTTTATAAATGGCATCTTGTATGTATGTATTAGGGATGCACCAAACCCACTTTTTTGGGTTTGGCCGAACCCCCAAACCCACCCTGAAGGATTCTGCCGAATCCCGAACTGAATCCGAATCCTAATTAGCATATTAATTGGCATATGATAATGATATCCTTGGGGATTGGTGTCTGCTAACTATTTTATGTTTAGAACATCCATCAACTTATATTTTAAGGGCTTTATCCTACAATTTCAGTCTGAATGTTAGTTTCAGATTCTTGCATTTAAGAGATTAGTCGCCCGCGAACAGGGAGTTTTGTCGCGGGCGACTAATCTCCCCATGTGCCAGAGCCCTAAATGTACAACTGATATCCGAACGTTGTCAGAAGGCTAAAATCTGAACATGTGTAGTCATCTTAAGAGGTGGGTATCTCCTAGCAGACCAATAGGATTTGCCCACTGCTTATTTGTAACACAGATGCACAGCAGTATTTAGATTGCCAATCACAGGTCTGACTTCAAAGAGGGAAAAGTAAACTGAAGTTCCCTGTCAGGTCTGCTTACCTACTAATTGGCTGGCATTTTACATTGCAAATTGCTGAGAGCTGCTGGCTCTCCTGCACAGTCTGGGAAAGGAGCCAACAGGATATGGAATGGCTGGCTGGTGCTAGCATGGTTTTTCTTGAGATATCTATTAAATAGTACAGCATTGAAGGAAACATTTTTTTCTATTTTTAGTGCTGTATGTTGCAATGATAAATACTTTTTTTTTTTTTGATGTTATAAATCCCCTGTAATGAATGGAATGGTCAGAGCTACATAATTATTTCTAGAGCTCAGCACCCATTTTGCCCAGAATGCTTAGGGAAAAATGGGTGCTGTGCATCTGGCTTACAGATTATTCATAAAGCATACAATCTTTATGAATTTATTTCCTAGACTCTACTTCATGTCTGTCACAGACAGAGCCATTTTAAGGTACCAATGGGCATAGGGCAAAGATCTCATTTGTGGGCCCCTGCAACTGTCCCAATACGGTTTAATTAACTTTCATAGCACTTTCAGTGCACAGATGAAAATTTTTATTGTAATTTTGAATATATACATAAAAAATGTAAAGGTAAAAACTAAGTAAGCTTTATCAGAAAGGTCTATGTAAATACAGCCATAAGCACTCACAGAAACGCTGCACTGAGTCAAAAGATTTGTTGTGTCTGTTTTCCTCTGCCAGAGACACACGGCTCTCTCCTTTCTCCCCTCTCCTGCTCCCCCCTCCCTCAAGAATGCTAAGAACTCACTTACCTTCTGTACAGGGTAGATGCTGCTGAATCACCTTAAGCATCCTTATAGAAAGGAGAGTGCCCTAAGGTAACCAACCAAGCCCCCCTGCAAAAAAATCTTTGAGTGAGCCCAGCCCCCACAGTCGCTCTTCACAGCGTTCCCAGCCTGCGCCCAACCCACTCATTACCTGCCCACCTCTAGTTTTTGGCAGGCAGTGAAGTTCAAGTGGTAAGAGAGGCTGGACAAGGTCCACTATTCAGCAGACCCTGTGGTCTGGGCCTCCTGTGACCACTGGGTCTGCTGTATGGTAGTTATGCCACTGAAAGAGACCCTGTGAATGTGGCATTTAAAGAGAAAAGACACCTGTAATTGTACACGTCAGAGGTATAAGACAGACAGGCAAGCTAGAAAGAGCAGCATTTAGCTCCAACAAGGATCTACAGATTGGAAGTTCCAATCCACTTGAGGGAATCTGGATCACTAAAGTGTATCTCTACAAAATGATCTTAAGTCTATGCGCTATGTGTTTGTTGGGTGAATGATCCCAAAAAATATGTAACTTCCATTGACATTATTTGGTTGAGATAAGGAAGTGAAGAGAAGCTTGATTCTTGCTGTTCAGATAGTTTGGGTTGGGCTGTCAGTTTGAATGAACAGAGCAATAGAATGGTGGCCATACTGTGTACAGCCTCTCATATAGTATCTGTTCTGTGTGCCATTTGGTCAGATTCTAACAAAAGTTTATAATAATCTTAATCTATCCACATTTCACTGTTTATTCTCCTTGATAATAGTTCTTGGCCTTCCTGAATTTCTCACTTCAATATACTACACTCACTTGCAGTCATAATATAGCCCTTTGCTGCTTTTCCCTTATGAGTTCCATCAGGCATGGACTGGGATTCAAAGAAATCACTGGCATTTCAAGAAAACAGAGGCCCAAACAGCCCCCCACCAGCCCACTAAATAGTAGCTGTCTATGGCATGTTACAGAAGCCCATCTGGCATTTGCCAGAATCCACAGATTGACAGTCCGGGCCTGAGTTGCATTGTTCATTCAGAGTTTCTGTTACCAAACAAACAGATCAGATCAGATAGCAAAACAAAAAGCATCAAAATTGTCTATTAGTAAAAAATTTTAATTTTTTGTAGTAAGAAATTGTAATTAATAGAAGGTTTTGTGACTATTTTGCAGGTGTAGCATTATCTCTGCAATATGGCATTCAGCTGCTCAGAATTGTTTTATACTGTGCACCCTATGAGCTGTCCCTACTTCTAAACACTATTGGGGTCATTTATTGAGACCCCTGACACAAGTTCAAGAGCACTAATGGGCAAAAGCTCATTCAAAAAGCACTTGCACTTGGGGTCTGGCTGGTGGCTGTGCTCTGCACCTTGGCTAGGGCAGGTGTTACATACAGTGCTTTACTACTACAGATAGTGCCCCCAGTATTCCCTAACTGACAAGAGGAAGCGCAGAAACATGACCCCCCCACTCCTCATTTTGCACCCTAATAAATTACCCCTCATATATTCATTTTATGTGATAAATCTTTGTTTGCTGAAGTTAGACCAACATATTTCATGATAGCTTGTTGCAAATTAAATTACAAAAAATCCAGCATCATGAACAGACTACAAATAATTTATGACACATGGATCCCTTTGAAATCTGCGTAGTGTTACTGTTTGAAAACTGCCACTGTGTTTATGTGTTAGGAACTATCAGTAAATACACTCCAGCAAGACTCCAGATAATGATGAAAGGGCATAGCTGCTAGCAGCACGCTATTAGTTCATGATCAAAAAAAGCAGAAGTAAAGATTGAAGCTTACAAAGACAAAGAAAAATAGTAGGGCTAAACAGCATCAACTGTGTCGTTCTATAATGTATCAATGTAAGTAGCAAAATAGAATCAAACCTTTAATTCCTACAATGGGAGACTGGTGATTGCTTCACAATTTATGCCCTTGTGCTCAAATTAGGCTCCTGCTTATTCTTTCTTATTTTGCACATATTGAGGGGGAGTTGGAATAACAGTGATTGGGGTTGCAGTCAGCCTATTTCACTTTTTTTTTTCCTTTTAAACTTTCCACCCACTATAAATCCCCATGTGCCTACAGTGCCCAGATCAAAGGCAAACGTCAGAAATTATAATTGCAAACAAGAAACCTTCTGGGAATCTAACCCAATTACTAATTCGTAAAAAAATGACTTAAGCTTTAAAAAAAAAAAGACTCTTTCACTTCCGTGCTAAAATATGTGTGGATAACAAAGTTGGAACATTGATAATGATAACTGAAATGGGAAATTCAATTATATGACCCATGTACCTATGGAAAGCAGCAAGATAATACCTAAACTAGATTCAGTCTATGGTAATCTGTAACAATACAAAATACAATACAAAACAGTTTATGAAGAAAGGGCCTTGGACCCTTATTCTCAGATAGAGAACTTCTGTCTGAACATGTCCTTGCTAAAAGTACAAATACCATAATCAAATGATGCATTTATTACTGCGTTTTCTTTCCATTTGGAATGAGATGCCAAATACCATAATCAAATGATGCATTTATTACTGCATTTTCTTTCTACTTGAAATGAGATGCCAGGGTGACCCACCATATACAATGGTATACAATGGCCACTGGGGTTCAATGGTAATTTTTCTGGCACAACAAGATATTGAATTTGTTTAATTTCTGTGCCAGAGTGCCATTGACTCCTGTACCAATCACAACATGGGTGGCTCACTACATGGGCCTTAGTCTTGTAGGCAGGCTGATTGCAGGGTGTCAGGAAATTGCTCTGTAATACTGCCTGGTGTATAATAGTAGACAGTGCTTTACAGAAATTTTATCAAACTGATGGGATGCAGGGGTAATTTAATAAAAGGTGGAAAGGTTGGCCAGGTCTAGTAACCCAAAGCACCCATAGCCACTAATAATATTTATTTTTATCAAGTTCAAATAGCTGACCAGAAAATGCAACTTGGTTGGTGTCTAGAGTTACTAGACTTCTATATTTCCATAAACCTCTATATGTATTGTCTTTAAAAAACAAACTAGGGCCATGGGATGGCACTGTACTAGGGGCCCAAACACCCAAATATCTGCTAGTCAAAGAATGTGGCTCAGCCAGAGTTATTTCAAACTTACTCAAGTTAGCTTATGATCATAACAGTATTTCTTTAAAAGGAAAAGCACACAGGGCAATAATTTACGCTCTACCCAAAATGACCTCTGCTGAACTGCAGCTAAATGAGAGCTAATCCAAATGTTATTAATACTCTTATAAACAGGAACCCTGCCACGCAGGAACTGATCACTTTTCACATCACTGATCATATTTTTTACTGCTAAAAAGCAAGAAAATGAAAACCGAGATTTTGTGCCACCCAAGTAGGAGTAGAGTTTACACCTGTGCCTGGTGGGCAGTGATTTTTGCTGCTTGATCTAGACTTAAACTCTGAACCAGTCCACAGTACTTGTTAATTTTTTATTAGGGTTATTTATTTGACATATAAAATTTCCCTTTTGCACTTTCCATCTAGTAAGCAACCCAGAATCAATGAGCATGTGCATGGCTGCTGGGCAAGGGACTAACTGTGAACTGAGGCTGAGGAAATGGATTGATTTTTACCCTCAGAGTGATATTTTTTCTCTAGGCTCGTGAAGTAATCTCTATGTATGGACATTTCTAGGCAAATTCCTTCCAAAAATTCCAAGAAACTGACATAGGATTTGAATTATGTTTCTCTGCCTGCATTAGTAGCTACTGGGAGATTATGAACTCCTAGGCTAGCTGACTCCAGATTCTGTCTGTATTGTTTATAAGACATTTTCCTATGTCAGCACTTGTTTAAAGCTTCTCAGACATCTCTACTTTTGAATTTATAGATTTCCTGTTTTGGACAGAAGCTAGCGTGAAGTATTTACCTTCAGGAGGGATAGATTTAAAATATTTAGCCATCCACAGCTATATGAAACCAGAAAGAAATCCTAAAAGTGTCAGTTTATGGGACTTGGTCAATAACAGTGTTATAAAAATTTTACTGTACAAATGTAATATTGTAATAACATGGCACCCAGCAATTCACAGTTGTCTGCTAAACAATAGATACAGGCAGGAAAATACAAACTGCCATGCCTCAAAGCACTTTTTTTGTGTTATTACAAAGATGTGTGTAGACACTCAAGTCATAACAAGATCAGGGATTAAACACTATTTTGACAGCAAAAATCATGTGAACAGTAATTAACTAATGAAGCTAGTTAAACCACTCTATATATGGAGTACAATCGGTAACAACAGTTATTGTGTATGTGCAGTGTAAACTGAAGACTGTTATTAGCCTACATTAGTATGCGTTAGCATGTTTGCACCATCAGAAAGCAAAGATACGTATAGAGAAATTTTTTTTTTTGCAATGTAGACATCACAAAAAAATGTTTAGGAAAGACCATTTAAAAAAGGAGTTATTATGGAATTATGGCATAGCCTAAGTTTGTCCAAGGGGCATTTATTGCCTCCAGTTTGCTCAAGGGCTTCATATACATCTTTGTATGATCTCGTGATTTTAACATAGTCACCTCTCAAACATCTTATATGACTAGGTAAATAGTTGGACACAGAGATGCCAACCTGGCTGAGTCTGGCTGTTTTTCAATGGCATGTTAAGCAACAATTCAGGTGCAAATAACTGACAACAGGTGGGTTAAAGGGGGTTAAATCTAGATGACTCCCAAAAATTCCAGGTGACTTGACATAAGCAAAGCACTACACAATGTAACATAGCTGAAGATGGTTAAAAAATGATCATTTCTCAACTAACTTTACCATTTTGTGTTTTGCAGATAGACCTAGAACGTCCTGGTACCAAAACGCTGGGAATCAACCCCTATTAATCTAAGTGGCAATCAACTGGACCTTCAGGCGCATTCATGGGTCAGGAACCTGTAGCTCAAAAATACTAACAAACACCTGACCCAAGAGTGTACTGACAGGTGACAAAAACTCAACGAATTGTGCTGTGTGCCATAAACCTAATAGGCAGTATCTTGTTCTGATATTTGTTGTGAGCTACTTTAACATTCCCTATGCATACACAATAAACCACAGCATCAGGCTACTAGATCTTAGAATGTGTTATTAAGAATGAACCCAACACTCCCCCAATCTCTCTAAATCAGGGGTCTCCAAACTTTTTTTTTACCCCTAAGCCAAAGAGTTGGGGAGCAACACGAGCATGAGAAAAGTTCTTGGGGGTACCATATGAGGGCTGTTTTGGCTATGTGGTAACCCCTATATGGACTGGAAGCCTACTGTTTGGCAGTACAACTGGTTTTTATGCAACAAAAACTTGCCTCCAAGCCAGGAATTCAAAAATAAGCAACTGCTTTGAGGCCACTGGGAGCAACATCCAAGGTGTTTGTGAGCAGCATGTTGCTTGTGAGCCACTGGTTGAGGATCACTGCTCTAAATCATGTCCTCCCATTGCATTGAATGGAAATGCCTGTAAGTGTCAGCTGTGGTATCGCTTCTCGGCCTTTTGACTAAGATCAGGTGTAGTATCGAAAGAGAAACACTTGGTCCTCTGCCAATCGGAAGCTTGATGAAAGCAGAGGAGCTGTAGGCAAAGGGGAGTCCAGGGACCTGGTGGGGCTCACCCTAGCTTCGGCGAAGGTGGACCTACCCGCCCATATTGTTCGTTAGTGGATGCCTTGGACACATAAGTATCGGAGCCCATGCTTTCGGGTAAGACTCACTGGCGATGATTCAATATCATATGTCAGTTTATTGCCAAAAAATGCACCCAAGAAAAGAATGGCAGGGGTCAATTTGGGTGTGTTATTATAATAACAAATATAAATAAAGTGCCAATATATTATGCAGTGCTATACAATAAAAGAGTGTAAATATCTTAGGGGCAGATCTATCAACTTCTTGACTTTAGTGGTTTTAAAGTTTTTTTGAAACCACAAATAAACTCATTTCCACAAAAACCAGGAATGTCTAGTCATTTATTAAAAGATCCAAAATGAAAAGGCACAAACAGATTAAAATACAGAATGAAAACAAAAAGAACACAAAAACCACAAAAAATTTCCAATAAATGGTTAAAAAGTGCTACAAAAGGAAATAAGAGGGCCCTGTTTCCAGAGTGTGGAGGTGCCATTTTGAAAAATGTGATGGGTAAAATACACAAAATAACCCAGAGTGCCAGAGGCCTAGGTATTATGAAAAACCTGCCTTCAGTATTTAACTGAACCTTGGAAATGTTCTTGAGGGTATGGAAAAAGGTAGGTGCCCAGGCAACATCTGCAAAAAATTATGCTTTGTTTTACTGTCTAACAGAGTTTTACCTTTATTGTATAAACCTGTCAAAACCATTGTGAATGACTAGTAATCTTCCAAGTACAAAAGGATTTAAAGATAACGTTTACGTTTTCAGTGGTTAGGTTTCTATTTGGGAGGTGTTTAACATTGACAATTACTTGGTGGGATTGCCTTGTTATGTGACTCTCCAGTTGCTAAGGAGAATTGCACTGATTCTCATGGGACATTCTCAAGTTGCTATGTAGAATTTCCCAGATTCCCCAGTGACACTCATAATTTGCTAGGCTACAAACAAATAAATAGGGTTGAGGAGACTGCCTCATACAGACAAAAGCAAACAAAAGGAATTCTGGGAATGAATTCCAGACTTCTTGGGAGTCACCATGTGGTTCTACAAACAAATAAATAGGGTTGAGGAGACTGCATCATACAGACAAAAGCAAACAAAAGGAATTCTGGGAATGAATTCCAGACTCTTAAAAAAATCCCATTTACATGGGTTTATCCTATAGGCTACAGCTCACCCACTGGGTTATACTATAAACCCATGTAAATGGGATTTTTTTAAGAGTCTGGAATTCATTCCCAGAATTCCTTTTGTTTGCAATTTGCTAGGCTGAATTTCCTACCGACTATTTACTGTGAGGATACCATACAAACAATTTCTATATGTTAGACAGAGATAATCATACTCATTTACAAATATGATAGAAGGTTTACAGTGGAAGCAAGGGGTGCAAAGCACCATGGTTTTAGCATTTAAAAAAAAACTTTTAAACTTAAGCTAGGCTGCCATGCACTTACCACCTTTTATGGCATATGTTAGCATGAATCCTTTGATCCCGTCAGTGCGAGTTGCAGAGCACAAATTATACTGCTGGGGATGCTAGGTTAAAGTGCTTTGCTATGTGCATGGGGCTCTAAGGGCCACTATTTTGCTGCCCTTAGCATTCTTGCACTGGGCCTAGCCAATCATAAATGAGCCTTAGTGTGTCAATCATATAAACAATTGGTTGACTGTGACTACAATCCAGAAGCTACAAGCTTGCACTTCCACCAGCACACCCCAGAGGAGCTAAATCAGTTGTTAGCAATATTGCTAATACTTCAGAACTGTAATATCTTGACATTAAGCATTAAGTTAATGAGATGAATGCCATAGCTGTGGGTGGGTTCATGCTGTGAATTCAGGGGTTTGGGCAATCAGTGAACACTCAGTACTATGTACAGCTAGCAGGTAACATATAGTAAGGGGCACATTTACTAAGCAATTATGAGATAAAGTCGAATTTTTTCTTCTAGATAATTTTGAGATCTACAAGTGGGTTTTTTTTTGTGGGTTATTTTTTTGTTATTATTCCCAGAAAAAAATGAATTCATCACTAGTTGATTGAATTTTTTTTAAATACATTTCACCATGCATTCATTTTGCTAGTATTTAGGTAAACGTTATATCTCCGTATACATTTTTGGCATCACACATTTAAGTCTTAGCTTTAGACCTTAAAGGAACAGTAACAACAAAAAATTAAAGTGTTTTAAAGTAGTTAAAATATCATGTACTGTTGTCCTGCACTGGCAAAAACCATTTGTTTGCACAGGTTACATAGCAGATAACAAATAAAACATCACTGTATTTTTCAGAACTTATCTGTTATCTGCAATGTAACCTGTGCCTTTGCTCCCTTTTTCCAGCTTGAATGGCTGCCCCCGTGGCTACACAGCAGCTTATTTATATACCCTGGAGTGACCATGTTTCACTCTCTGCTTATGTTCCCCTTCCTTATCTGTGCCTGACTTGCTCTTATCAGCAACTTACCAATGGCTCTCTAGTAAGCAAACTCCTGTGCTTTTTTCAGGTCTGGTACTGAGCAGTTCCCTTTCTTTTTTTTCCTCAGGACGGCCACTGGCCCTGTAGGTTTCCAGGAGCTGTGATCAGAGCTCATTTCAGGGGAAAAGCATAAGATGCAAAATACAAAGGCTTCTATTAAAAAACAATACAGTAGATCATTTTTAATAGGTTAATATTGCAAATGTATTTCATTTGGTCTAAATAACACACACAAGGATTATGGTTTTTGGCTTTACATTTCCTTTAAAGGAGAACTAAAGCTAAATTAATGAAGTAGGGCAGAAATGTTGTAAATTATGTTTTGGGTTTCTGCACCAGCCCAACTACGTTCTGTGCCCCCAAAGATGCCTCCAGTAGTCCTCCCATCTTCTTTCTGCTGATTCCCTGCACATGCTCTGTGCTGCTTTCAGTTACTGAGTTTAGGGACAGACTCGCAATATACTTTATATATAGAATATAAATTTAACAGTATAAAGCTGATTAGTAATTCATTCAGATTCACATAATGTGGCAGGTCTGAACCAGTGCAATTAACATCAGATTTTAATAATCAGACCTGTAGCATCAGTCAGCTTGATAATGTGCAGCAACCCCTAAGCTCAGCTTCTCAACAGCTGCTCTGATACACTGAGCATGTGCACTGTCCCGGACAGTTCTAACAGAATCCAAGATGAGGAGCTCCTGTGACAACTGTAAATACCTGTATCATTACTACTGTAGAGTGTAATAAAATTACCTTTGGTGCGGCGTGGACGCCCGCCGCACCATCGGCAGGGACGCCTGCCGAGCCGCTCCTCTAGCCGGCTCCTTCCTAATGCACGCGCGCCGCGCACGTCGGTTATTTAAAGGCGCTGGCGCGTGACGTCAGCGCGCAATGGCGCCAAATTTGAAAAATTAAAGGGGTATTTAAAGGGGTTTTCAGGAATGATTCTTTGCCCGTGATAGGTTTATTCCTGATGCCTATATCTGTGCTTTAAGCTTCTACTTTTCCTGATTCCTGTTTTGATCCTGCCTGGCTTTGACTATTCTGAATATCTGTATCCTGACCCGTGCCTGTTTTTGACTACTGATTCTGCTTAATCCTTCTGACTGATTACCCGGTGTGACCCTTGCCTGCCTGACGTTCCTCGCTATCTGCCTGCCTCGACCCGGTCTGTCTGACTTCGTATCTTCTAACTCCTGTCTGTACCGTGACCGTTGGCCTTAAGACTTTTTATACAGTCGTGCCCCATTGCTGGCCAGAACTCCTGCCCTGCACCTCTCGTTTAAGTCCAGGTGGCATCTGAGTAGCTGAGGGCTCCTCCCGAAGCCAAAGGCGGTCACACTACTGGCGAAGCACGAGCCTAGACCAGGGTGCTTAGCGTTTGTTCTGGCATTGGGTGCCGACCGTGACATTATCACGGGCCAACATGGAAGACAATGGTCACGAAGCTGCTGCTGCTCCATCTACCACTGAAGTGTTGCTGACCACCTTACTTCAACGCCTAGAGGAACAAGAGCAGAAACAAAACTATCTTCTGCAGGGTTTCCACAATCTGACCCGTAAACTGGAGTCTCCTCAGCAGTCCAGTCCTGTATCTTCTCCTCCGGTAGGTTCTACTTCCATGTGGGGTAACACCTCTAGGTCCCAAGAACCTAAGATTGCCTTCCCCGATAAATTCTGTGGGGACCGATCTAAATTTTTTATATTTAAAGAGGCTTGTAAGCTATACCTTAGTTTCTTCCCTAATTCTTTCTCTACTGATGAGGAAAGAGTAAGGTTTGTAATGACCCTCCTTCAAGGTGACCCTCAGATTGCCCACCGCTGACCCTGCCCGTTCCTCCTTAGACAATTTCTTTGACTCCATGGCGATTCTCTACGATGACCCGGATCGTGCATCCACTGCCGACGCCGCGATTCGTCAGGGGAAACGGGAGGTGTATTGCACCGAATTCCGTCGGTGGGCAGTGGAAACTGGCTGGAATGACATGGCCTTGCACAGTCAGTTTCGTATAGGCTTGTCTGATTCTATCAAGGATAGTCTGGTCAACTATCCCCTATCTTCCAACCTGGACGACCTCATGTCTTTAGCCATCCAGGTAGATAGGAGACAGAGGGAGAGAAGGGGTGAGAGGAATACCTCTTTTCGTTCTAATTTTTCCAGCTCTTCTAAAGCTGTGTCTAACTTTGAATGTCCTGGTCCCTCCATGCCTTTACCTCAGGAGGAACCCATGAAATTGGGCGTTTCCCGCTTATCTCCTGAGGAAAAGGTTCGCAGGCGTTCCCAAGGGTTGTGTTTATACTGTGGGGAGAAAGGTCATTTCTTAAATCAATGTCCTAAGAGGCCGGGAAACTCCCAAGCCTAAATGGAGAAGGGGAGCTCCATTTGGGTGCAGGTGTTTCCCCTCCCCTATCTGCCTCTAGGATTTTGATTCCGGTCGAACTGACCTGGCCTAAGGGCTCTATTAAATTAACTGCTTTCGTGGATTCAGGGGCGGAGGGTAATTTCCTGGATGCTGCTTTTGCAGCTAAACATCATATTCCTCTAATACCTCTAAGTACCCCCCTGAGAGTTTTAGCAGTGGATAAGAGACCCCTAGGGTCAGGTATAGTCTCCAAGAAGTCTATGTTGTTATCTATGTGTGTTAACAATCATCATTGTGAGGAGATAGCTTTTTTCCTCATTGAAGGTGCTTCTTCGC
This sequence comes from Xenopus tropicalis, assembly GCF_000004195.4. Taxonomy (NCBI): domain Eukaryota; kingdom Metazoa; phylum Chordata; class Amphibia; order Anura; family Pipidae; genus Xenopus; species Xenopus tropicalis. Next base: position 83,370,388 of record NC_030680.2, on the reverse strand, counting down.
CTCTCATTTTGGGGTTACCATGGCTCCGGGCCCATAATCCCCTTATTGATTGGGTATCTGGGGAGATTGTTCAGTGGGGTTCTAATTGTGGGGGGGTCTGTACTCCTTCGGTAGTAGCAACTACCTCACTAGAGGGTTTACCTGCAGCTTATTCTGAATATTCCGATGTGTTTTCCAAAAAAGCTGCAGAAACATTACCCCCACATAGGCAGTATGACTGCCCAATTGACCTTATCCCTGGCTCTACCCCTCCTCGTGGTCGAACTTATCCTCTTTCCTTGCCGGAGGCCCAGGCAATGAAAGAATATATTAATGAAAATTTACAAAGAGGTTTTATTAGACCCTCTAGTTCTCCTGCTGGGGCTGGGTTTTTTTTTGTAGGTAAGAAAGACGGTGGTCTACGCCCTTGTATTGATTATAGGGGTCTGAACAAGATCACCATAAATAATCGTTACCCTCTTCCTCTGATCTCTGAATTATTTGACCAGGTTAGGAATGCAAAATTTTTTACCAAACTTGATCTTAGAGGAGCTTATAATCTCATCCGTATCAGAGAGGGGGATGAATGGAAAACTGCCTTTAACACCAGGGACGGCCACTATGAGTACCTAGTTATGCCATTTGGCCTTTGTAACGCACCTGCAGTTTTTCAGGAGTTTGTAAATGATATTTTCCGGGACCTATTAGGATTATTTATAGTGGTCTACCTAGATGACATTCTAATTTTTTCTTCTAACCTGTCTGATCATCGTAATCATGTCCGGGAAGTATTGTTGAGGCTAAGAAGGAATAATCTCTATGCAAAACTTGAAAAATGTATTTTTGAGGTTCCTTCTGTTCAATTCCTAGGTTTTGTCATATCCGATGAGGGGTTGGCAATGGATTCTGTGAAGGTTAAGGCCATTCTTGAATGGGCTCAGCCTTTGTCCTTGCGTGCACTTCAAAGGTTTCTGGGGTTTGCAAATTATTATCGTCAATTTATTAAGAACTTCTCTTTAATTGTGGCCCCTCTCACTGATTTAACCAAGAAGGGTGCAGATCCGAGTTTATGGTCCTCCAAGGCAGTTCAAGCATTCGAATTTCTTAAGAAGGAATTCGTATCTGCCCCTATCCTTCGCCATCCTGATACTTCCTTACCTTTCATTGTTGAAGTAGATGCCTCGGAGGTGGGAGCAGGGGCAGTCCTTTCTCAAAGGCACCCAACGACCAACAAAATGCACCCCTGTGCCTACTTTTCGAAGAAATTTTCACCCGCAGAGGTGAATTACGACATTGGGAACAGGGAGTTGTTGGCCGTTAAATGGGCCTTTGGGGAATGGCGGCACCTTCTTGAAGGTGCAAAGTATCCCGTGATGGTCTTTACAGACCATAAAAATTTGCTATACTTAGGGGCTGATTTACTTACCCACGAACGGGTCGAAATGAGTCCGATTGCGTTTTTTTCGTAATGATCGGTATTTTGCGATTTTTTCGTATGTTTTGCGATTTTTTCGGATTCTTTACGAATTTTTCGTTACCAATACGATTTTTGCGTAAAAACGCGAGTTTTTCGTATCCATTACGAAAGTTGCGCATTTTTCGTAGCGTTAAAACTTACGCGAAAAGTTGCGCATTTTTCGTAGCGTTAAGTTTTAACGCTACGAAAAATGCGCAACTTTTCGCGTAAGTTTTAACGCTACGAAAAATGCGCAACTTTTTACGCAACTTTCGTAATGGATACGAAAAACTCGCGTTTTTACGCAAAAATCGTATTGGTAACGAAAAATTCGTAAAGAATCCGAAAAAATCGCAAAACATACGAAAAAGTCGCAAAATGTTCGTTTTCAAGTCGGAACTTTTCCAATTCGGGTCGGATTCGTGGGTTAGTAAATCAGCCCCATAGAGTCCGCTAAACGCCTTAATCCTAGGCAAGCCAGATGGGCTCTATTCTTTTCTAGATTTAATTTTCCCTTACATTCAGACCAGGATCCAAAAATATTAAAGCGGATGCTCTTTCTAGGAGTTTTGAATCTATCCCTTCGGACTCCAGAGAGTGTTCTCCCATTATTCCTAAAGACCTAATTGTGGCAACTTTAGAGTCTGACCTCTCTTCCTTACTGACCCCTTTACAATCTTCAGCTCCTGTTGATACTCCTTCTAATAGATGGTTTGTACCTGAAGAGTTTAGGGAGCAAGTATTGAGGGAGGTACACGATTCCAAAATGGCAGGTCATCCAGGTATTGCTAAGACCATTGCTCTGCTGTCTCGTCATGTTTGGTGGCCTTCATTCAAATTAGATGCTAAAAACTTTGTTAATTCTTGTCCGATTTGTCAAAGGTCTAAATCCTCTCATAGTTTATCACAGGGTCTGCTAAATCCATTACCCATTCCTGTAGAACCATGGACCCACGTTTCCATGGATTTTATTGTTGATTTGCCCCCATCTCAAGGGAAAACTGTGATTTGGGTAGTAGTAGACAGGTTTAGTAAGATGGGCCATTTCATTTCCCTCCCACACCTCCCTTCCGCTAAAACCTTGGCTGATCTGTTCATTTCTCACATTTTTAAGTTACATGGCTTTCCAGTAAATATTGTTTCTGATAGGGGGGTTCAATTTGTTTCTAAATTCTGGCGTGCTTTCTGTTCCTTAGTTGGTACTGAATTGTCCTTTTCTTCTGCTTACCATCCCCAGACTAATGGTCAAACTGAGAGGGTGAACCAATCCCTTGAGCAATATCTGAGGTGTTATGTCTCAGATAACCAGTCCTCGTGGTCCGAACTCTTGCCTTGGGCAGAGTTCGCATACAATAATGCTACTCATTCTTCCTCTGGGGAATCTCCTTTTTTCATAGTTTATGGATTGCATCCCAAAGCCTTTTCCTTTTCAGGTTCTGCTTCTTCGGTACCCTCTGCTAATTCTTCTGTGAAACTGTTTTCTGATATTTGGTCCCGGGTTAACGACTCTCTATCAGCGGCTTCCTCTGCTCAGAAAAAGGCTGCTGATAGATCCCGTAGGGAGGCACCTCAGTACAAGGTGGGGGACTTAGTGTGGTTGTCTACCAAGAATATCAAGCTGAAAGTTCCCTCTCCCAAACTTGGTCCCAGGTTCATTGGTCCGTATCCCATCATTTCCATAATGAATCCTTCATCAGTTCGTTTAAGGTTACCTGCTAATTTCAAAATTTCCAACTCTTTTCATGTTTCCCTGTTAAAGCCTGCTGCTGGTGTTCGACATTTGTCTGTTCCTCCCCCGGTACTGGTAGAGGGGCAGCCGGAATATGAGATCCAGGAGTTCCTCGACTCCCGCATTGTGCGGGGTAAGCTGCAGTATTTAACCAGGTGGAGGGGCTTTGGCCCTGAGGAGAACTCCTGGGTCTCAGTTGAGGACATTAAGGCTGACCGCCTCAGAAGGCGGTTCCATTTAAAGTTTCCTGGGAAACCTGAAAAATTAAAGGGGTATTTAAAGGGGTTTTCAGGAATGATTCTTTGCCCGTGATAGGTTTATTCCTGGTGCCTATATCTGTGCTTTAAGCTTCTACTTTTCCTGATTCCTGTTTTGATCCTGCCTGGCTTTGACTATTCTGAATATCTGTATCCTGACCCGTGCCTGTTTTTGACTACTGATTCTGCTTAATCCTTCTGACTGATTACCCGGTGTTACCCTTGCCTGCCTGACGTTCCTCGCTATCTGCCTGCCTCGACCCGGTCTGTCTGACTTCGTATCTTCTAACTCCTGTCTGTACCGTGACCGTTGGCCTTAAGACTTTTATACAGTCGTGCCCCATTGCTGGCCAGAACTCCTGCCCTGCACCTCTCGTTTAAGTCCAGGTGGCATCTGAGTAGCTGAGGGCTCCTCCCGAAGCCAAAGGCGGTCACACTACTGGCGAAGCACGAGCCTAGACCAGGGTGCTTAGCGTTTGTTCTGGCATTGGGTGCCGACCGTGACATAGAGATGCTGAAGCTTTTGGCTAGTGAAGTCAGTTTAGTTTATAAAATATTGCATTTCTAGCCAAATTTGTTTTTAGGGGTTAGTTTGCCTTTAAAGTTTTGTATTACTCCATTAGAGATCAATGTTTATAGTCTATTTTTTTATGTATGGCTCCAGGGATGTCATTAATTGCATTGTACTCGGGCATAAGGCATCACCTGGCAACCAGTTATACTGCATGATAGCAGCTTGCTCTCTGAGGCCCAGGTGCAACAATATGACTTAACGGTTTGGAAAATATATGTTACTCTTTGTATATATGTTGCCATAAAATATATTGCCAGGTTAAAAAAACTTTTCAGACAGGAGAGACGTAATCAACACCTATGTATATTTAAAAAATGAGGTAAGTTGCTTCCCTGGAGACTTTTGCTAATTGTTGTTGTTACCTGAATATTCTAAGAAAAAAGGATGGCAGAAATACACTCAAAACAAAATACCGTCTAGCCTTCCTATTGCAGAAAACTGGGTTTGTCATTTTCAATAAAGATCGTATTGCGATTCTAATGACCTTATTAAAATGACATACAAAGATAGGAGTGGAAGAACTTGATTGGCCTGCACAAAGACCTGACTTTAGCTCAACTGAACACTTGGTGGATGAACTGGAATCTCACCTGCAATGTTCCAGCATTATGTGGAAAGCTTTCCCAGGAGTGTAGGGGGTAAAGGCTCTTTTAGCAACAATATATAATATATATAATTCTTTGGAATTAAATTTTTGTCCGCATACTTTTGGCCATAGTGTATGTGTGTCACAATCCATTTTTTCTGCTGATGTTGTTGCTCATAATCAGTCAGGGGCACTTTTGAACCAGTGGCTTCAATATCAATAATGTTATGGAACATGGCAAAATTATGGGAATTTTGTCACATGTGCTCCATGGCTAGACTATAAAACTCTTGGAATTGATCCCTATTGATTTTTATCACCTGGACCCATGGGTGAACTTATCAGTCGATTGTCACTAAGAACCTGCTGTATTTTGACCACTGCTGCCCTAACTTGGGAAACAGCAGCAGTCAAAATGACCCTTTCCACTTCTTTCTATAGTAATCTATGGCAAATGCTATGGCTGAAACATATGTAATGGTGACTAACCTCAATGCATAAAATTTCTGATCAAGGTCTCACCTGTCAATGCTATGGGTGCTTCAGCTGCAATATGTCTCATAGAGTTCTCTGGGAATGAGTGATTGGCTAAGAGGGGAGTTTTCACTGACAAGTGTTCAAACACTTGTTTGAGATGAGACATCTGTAGATCAGCTAATAGCCTTAAGATACAACATTACAGAGATATGGAACCTTTGTCTCTTCTTTTGATTTGCAGTCCAGCACCCCCAACCTGAAGAAATCAGACATATGATATGAGAGGGGAATTTTTTCCTGTTCCATTGTGAAAGTACTGTAATCTGAGGAAACTAGTTGGCACAGTGGGACTAGCATAGCAATTACCACACTCTCATGACAGTAAATGAATGTTTCTCAGAAGGGAAAGGTGTGCTTGCGTCTGTTAATGATTCAGCTATTGTTAATCCACTACTGAAATAGAAACAGGTTTTTATCTTTGAGATTAGGGTGTATATTACATTTAGTTCTTCATTCAGTAATGTTTCAAGTTTATTTCACCATATACCGTATAAGATCAGCAGTCTTATTTGGCTAACTACTACAAAAAAAAAATATTTTTTTAAATCCTAATTTGCCAAAATTTGTTAAAATAAATGTTTTGTTATAGGAATGCTGTCATGGGAAAACATGTTTTTTTTCCAAAACGCATAAGTTAATAGAGCTCCTCTGGCAGAATTCTGCATTGAAATCTGTTTTTCAAAAGAAAAAATAGATTTTGTTTATTTTTAATTTTGAAATTTGGCATAGGGCTTTTGCTCTGAACTTCAGTCTATATTTACTGCTGAGAACTGTCATTCCCCACCTTCCCCCCCCCCAGCAGCTGATCAGCAGGACAACGGGAAGGTAGCAGGATAGCAGCTCCCTAAAGGTCCCCATACACGGGCAGATAGTAGCTGCTGATATCGGTCCCTTGGACCAATTCGGCAGCTTATCTGCCCGTGTAGGGGCAGAACCGAGGGCCCTGGCCGACCGATATCTGGCCTGAAATTGGCCAGATATTGATAGGCCAGGTTAGAAAATCCAGTTGGATCGGGGACCGCATCAACGAGCTGCCCCATTGCTGCGTTTAGAATTCGATCGTTAGGCCCCAGGGCCAAACGATCGAATTCGCCTACATGCCCCCGATATCACCCACCCCTAGGTGGGGATATCAGGTGAAGATCCGCTCGCTTGGCGACATTGCCAAGCGAGCGGATCTTATAGTGTATGGGGACCTTAAAGGAACAGTAACATAAAAAAATTAAAGTGTTTTAAAGTTATTAAAATATAATGTGCTGTTGCTCTGCAAAACACAGGTGTTTTTGCTACAGAACAGCTACTATATAAATAAGCTGATGTGTAGCCATGGGGGAAGCCATTCAAGCTGGAAAAAAGGAGAAAAGGCACAGGTTACATAGCAGATAACTAGTAGATAAGCCCCATATAATGGGGGTTTATCTGTTATCTGCTAAGTAACCTGTGCATTTTCTCCTTTGAATGGCTGCCCCCATGGCTACACAGCAGCTTACTTATATAAACTATAGTAGTCTTTCTGAGGAAAACACACCAGTTGTAGCAATGCAGGGCAACAGTACATTATATTCTAATTACTTTTATACACTTTCATTTTTTGGTGTTACTGTTCCTTTAACATGACTTCAGTTACATTAACTATAGCTAAACAATAGCTAAACTGAAATTGCATTGTGAAGTACTGGCTCCTTCTGAAAGCACAGAATCAGGCACAATGCACTGAGATGGCTGCCCACACACCAATAATGCAACTAAAAATAATACATTTGTTGGTTCAAGAATAAAATTTCAAATGATAGAATGAATTATTTACAATGTAAACAGTGAAATAAAAACTACACCATAAAAATCATGACAATCCTTTTAAGTTTGCAAGTTGAAACTTTAATATAGCCCTTTCAATGGAAGAAAAACATTGTTTTGAAAATTCTTGGAATCCAGTTGGGTTGCCACAATGGCATTATTACTGTGCCACCGCATTGTGAAGGGACCAGGAATTTGGTCAATGGTTAGTGGATGTTTCTTTCAACTGTCAAGTTATTATCAAAATAATGTATAGTTTTTAATAATGTTCTTTTAGATCAAACCAAGGACACTACTATGTAGGAACAAATAAATTAGGTTGAGGAGACTGCCTCATACTAAACCCATGTAAATGGGATTTTTTTCAGAGTTTGGAATTCACTCCCAGAATTCCTTTTGTTTACTATGTAGGAGGGATTATAAGTTTAGATGCTGTTCAACCTTAAAGTGATATGAGTATTCTAACAGTTTTCAACATAATGGGGTCAGTAGAGAGCTTCATTTTATCAAACATGCCTCAATCAGCTAATAACAAAAATATGTAAATAAATATGGTACATGTATAAAGTTTTTATGAAGTGAACTTTATCTACTGTTTTGGGCCCTTCTAGGGGGTCACAGTCTTTGGGAACTTTTTCCTCAAACTATATTTAAAAAAATCAGCAATATAAAATGCCTAAAAATAGGCAGAAGTTTTGCCCTAGGTATATAATAGAATAAAATGCCATTAATGTTTTTGTGATGGCTTTTAAAGGAGAAAAAAATCTGCTAAGGCACTTTAATGCCAATAGATTAGTCACAGTAGTGCTAGCTAGAATGCTATATACATTCTGTAGAATACTTTACCATACCTGAGCAAACAGCCCTGAAGCTCTATCTGTTTGTTTTAGATAGCAGCTGCCATTTTAACTGATCAAACTGAGCAGGCACATGCCATGCCCTAAAGGATTTTGCAGAGAGAAGGAAGTCTGACACAGAAGATCATGTGTACAGAATAGAAAGAAAGAAATGTGGTGTTTCTTTTTACTAAGAACTCAGATAAGCAGTTCTATAAGTGCTTATGGCTGTATTTACATAGTCCTTTCTGATAAAGCTTACTTGATTTTTACCTTTCCTTCTCCTTTAAGTGTTTTCTTTTCTTCATGGATCAGCAATCTTTCCCCTGTCCAAAAAATAATCTAATGCCTCAACCCATGCATTTGATTCTCTATCTACTATATTCTAGAATCATACAGAGTACACTGGTAGCCTGGACCATCTTCTTTATAGGAACACTACTAGTTCTATAATAAAAAGAAAACTATTATTTACTTTCATTCTCCTATGCATCTCTTACCAATTTAGCATTCCATGTCATAGCACATTCATCTATGAACATTTCATTCAGCCTCCTTCATGTCGCTACCCTTCTTATAAGCTTTAATCAGCAGCTATATAATATGTGGATCAGGAACTTCTTTACTTAAGATCTTCTATAATCTAACGATTAATGTTACATCTCCTCAAATCTTTTTCACACTTGATACAAGTGTCAATTTTAAAACACATTTCAACATAATTAGAATATTTAATGGATTAACAAAAATATATTTTCTTGCTACAAACATTAAACAGGGTTAATTTACAGAGCTGGCTTTCACGATAAGATGTTGCAATAGTTGTGCAGATGCATGTGGGAAATGGCTACACTGCCAGATTGTTATATTAATATTTATCTTATTATGCTCTTCTTGGTTTGTTTATAACGTATAAATTAATTCTAATTGTACTGAATTACACTCTGTTAGGAAAATGCCCTGTTATGCTGATGAAACATGCTATAGGTAGAAGATGTAGTTAAGAGTCTGGAAAATGTTGATTCAATCAATACAGTAGCGCAGTTCAGAGAAATACCATAATAATGCCATAAGTCATCATCTCTAGTTTGTATTTTCCAAATGAGGGACTTTTGACTTCAACATGAAAATATGTTTGTTTTTTTATATTTTATGAATTGAAGGGAAGATTTTGTGTTAGATATCCAAATTTGTAGCAAGTAAATTCATTTCTTGATTCACTTTGTTAAACTGTTGTTCCTCTAGCAGAAAGTGGCATCCTTTCCAGAGGGGTCTACACAAAAACTGCCTCAAACCATGCCTCAGAAAGGTTGTACAAACCTTCAAAATAAGCTGCAGCATTACAGTATCCCAGGTTAGGAGTAGCTTCAAGAACACAAAACCCACTTACTTTAGTACTGAACAAGAAGTTTGAAATGGACCCCGATCCTGATATTTGTCAAAGGAAGGACAACTTTTACTCACATGTGGTCAATGTTAGGACCTGTCTGATTTATCCCTAAAGACCAGAAAAAGCTAAAATCTATCTAGTAGTTTTAAAAAAAACAAAAACATTTCTATTGGGTAGGTTTGATGAGATCATCAAACAGGGACAACATTGTGCCTATTATGGCCTGGAGGCCAAATGATTGGATCAGCCTGATTTTGCCCTGAATTTAGGGGCCCAAATTGAGCAAAGATTTGCTTGTTTGGCAATCTGCCCACATGAGTGGGTCTTAATGTGTTTGTCCACCTTAAAAACCTTTACTCAGAAGCTCTAGTTAAAAGAAAAGTCCCAAGGGGAATCCCAGCAAGCTAAAATAGCAAAATAACAATTAAAGGTTGCCCATGCTGTTGCCCCACAACTGTACACAAGAATGGCAATGTAGTTTGTTCCAAGTAGCAATTATTGACTGACACTTTAACAATTGTCTGTATTATGAACCTGGGACAGCATGGATGACCTGTGTGCAGCTGAAAAACATAACATATCTCAATACATAAAACAAAATACAAAGACTATTTATAAAACAAATATATTAATCACCTACTATAGTTTGGAGGACTTTATACCAGTTGTAGTTACACTTTAGATTTTGCTAAAAATAAAATATTACCAAACTCCTGTGATGAACACCATATATAATAAACTCTGATGTAGTTAATCCTTATGTAAGCAGGAGCTTCCCAGGGGCAACATGCTACATGCCGAAAAAGAGAAAATAGGAGAACCCCAACATAAAGCTATACCATATATTTATAAATGTGCAAAATTCTTTATGAATTCCTTCTACAAAAAAGTTGATAATCAACTATTTGCCTATTTTCACTTGTGGATCCCTTGAGGGAGCCTGTGCAATGGGAAAATGTGAATTGGGCTAGCTGCTTGGTTTGGGACTGATGGACAATTTATTTACCACTAATGTTGGTGAGATTTCATTGGGGTGTTCATGTCCAACCTGATTAATATGCAGTTACTGCAGTCATTCACTTTTTTCAGAATAAGGGTTCCTGGGTGTTTGCTTTGACTTGTGTTTATAAGCCTGTGCTTCCTGTTACATGTTCATGGTTATAATGAAAGGGACATATCCTTGGATTGTACATACTGTTCTGGGCATTTTGGTTAGTACTCAGGTATATTGTGAACATTTTGGACAACTATCCCTCCTGTGTGTTTAATGTTAATAGTGTGTGTGTTTTTATCATAAGGTTGCTTATCCATTTTTTGTAGAAGGAATTAAAAAAGATTTTGCACAGTATGCAGGGACCACATCCCTAATCTGCTTCTCATAACTTTTTTTCCATTCCACTCTTTTATCTACATCCTTAGGATCTGGTGTCATAAACCTCATCAATACTTTTATAGTGGTTATGCCAAAAGGCTGATAATTCAGAATCTTTGCAACTCTACAGCTGTAAACTAAAGAGGTTTCTGGGATGCTGGGGATTACAGATGACAGAGAGATGGAGTGTAATGTCTGACTTGGGTTGGGGGGTGGTGGTGGAGAAAGGTTTTCAGCAGGTTTCTAAGGTTACCTGCTGAAAAGGTTGGATTTTTTCTCTAAATAACTTGTGTGGAGCTCATTCATTAGTAAAATATCTTCAGGAGTCATGTTAAGGACACCTGGCCATTTAAAGGGATATTAGTGAAAATACTTTAAATACATTGATATGTGTGCCTGTCCAGTTTCTGCAAATAAAATATTTTTGTGAGTAACATTCCCTGTTCTGTTTCAAAAAGACTTCATCCTTTAGTCATGTAGAAAGCCAAGAATAGGCTATTTGTCCCTGTTAATCATCATTAAGTACTAAGGATAATGTAAAATGGGGGTTGCAAGTCAGAATGCCTGTCACTACTTTCCACAATAATCTCTGGGAAATGCCTTGCCTAAAGCAGGGCCGGGCCAAGGTATTTTGGCACCCTAGGCAAGGACTTCAATTAGCGCCCCCCCCCCCCCCCCCCATTACATTTTCCCACCTGATAACAGTATCAGTTTTTTGTAATCTCTTTTTTTTGCATTTTAAAGTATTATATTTTATAATATCACATATTATCACAGGCAGCACATCAGCCCAAAATTAAAACCTAATAATCACAGCACACATAACCCTAATCAGTTCCAGCACAGCAGAAACCACCCCCACCCCCCAGTCACAACAAGTTACATGTATTGCCCCACAGAGAACCTTAGACCCGAGGGTCACTCTCCAAACTATTTTGCCTCCTTTCCTCACCCAACCTCTTTATGCTCCCAGTCTCTTTTATTTACATGCTAGCATCTATTCTTCCATCTATTTCTCCTCTCTCTTACCATTCAGAAATAGGTAATGACCAAGAAACAGGCCAAATGGTCAGGAGCAGGAGGGCTCACTGACACCTGGGCCCCCGGGAGTTTTCCTGGTATCCTGGCCAGTCCGACACTGGCTGCCATCATCATGCCACATAAAATAAGCCCCCCAATTGCTCCCATGTACCAGTGCCAACAGCCATCATATTGCCCCCACCTGTACCTGTGCCAGCAGCAGCAGTATCTCGGCGAAATCCAGTCCCAGGCCCTAGTCAGCCAAGGCCAGCAGTCCTGCTAACTCAGCCAGCCCAGGTCTCGACGGCACAAGCGAACGCCGCCGCACCCCAGCGCCTTCTGTCCTTCTGGCGCCTTGTGAATGACACGCATGCGTAGGGGTGCGTGCGCGCCACTTCCCAATACGCATGCGCAGGCGGCGCAGAGGTAAGCATAGGGAAGGGTAGGGTGGCGGTGCGCTCGGTTCCTGGGAAGCTAATCATGCCAGAGGGGGGTTTGGGTGGCGCCAGCTACAACTACAAAAAAAAAAAATTTCATTTCCCCTTTAATGTGCGCCGACTGCGCCCCCAAGTGATTGCGCCCTAGGCAGGCGCCTACTCTGCCTACCCCTAGTTCCGGCCCTGGCCTAAAGCACACATAGTTGTGATAGGCATAGCTGTTTTCTATAATCAAACCACCATTTAACATTATCTTAAAAGACTGTATTCTAAATAGCTTGTTATCTGCCACACAAGGTGGACCCTAATGGGGGAAAATACATCTAATGTTTATTTTGTACAGTGCTGCCCAACTGGCGGCCTGTGACCCCCCTCTGTGTTGCCCTCCACCTGTCTGGTTGCTGTGACTTTGTGTAAGATTTAAATGGTATCAGTACTGAGATTAACTGGCCCCCTGCATGGTTCACACCTCAGATTCAGACTGTAAACCCCTGTATTGTTTATACCTGTATTGTTCATACCTTTTAGTGCCTTGCATTGTTCACACCCTTTGTTCACAGCTCAAGCTCAGACTGTAAGCGCCCACATTGTTCACCTGTATACAGTGATTGTGTCACTGTTTGTACTGCCTGCCCAATGCTGCTTGTGTGTATGGAACACACAGGCAGCATCGGGCAGGCAGAGTATGGCACACACAGGCAGCAAAGGGCAGGCAGAGTATGGCACACACAGGCAGCATCGGGCAGGCAGAGTATGGCACACACAGGCAGCAAAGGGCAGGCAGAGTATGGCACACACAGACAGCAAAGGGCAGGCAGAGTATAGCACATGCAGGCAGCATAGGGCAGGTATAGTATGGCACACACAGGCAGCATAAGGCAGGCAGAGTATGGCGCGCACAGGAAGCACACGGCAGGCAGTGTATGGCACACACAGGCAGTACTCTGCCTGCCCTATGCTGCCTGTGTGTGCTATACTCTGCCTTGTGCTCCCTGTGGGAGGTGAACCTGGCAGGAGTGTGTTCTGGGAGTTTTCTAGCAGTTGGAAATAGTCATTATATGGCGTGCAATTATATACTGGTGGCTCGCTGTGCTACCCACAGGGAAGGAGGATGCATATGGATTAAAGGGTATGTCTTAATATGAAATAATATAATCCTTTCACGTATGAATAAAGGGTGATATCCCTGCAGTGAACACCAATCATTTGGGTTTTCGCTACTACCATTAAAGGAGAAGGAAAGGCAAAGTCACATGGAGGTGCCAAAATGTTAGGCACCCCCAAGTGACATTAATCGCCTTCCTTTTACCCCGGGCTGGTGCCCCTGTACAGAGAGAACAGCACCAGCCCGGGGTAGCAGCGATCGCTTCCTCCTTCCTGATCGATCGCGCGCGCATGCACAGTAGAGTGAAAAGCCGAACTTTAACAGAGAAGTCGGCTTTTCACTCTACTGAACATGCGTTTGTCCGGGACAATTGGCTAGCGAGCGAATAGGAAGGAGGAAGTGATCGCTACAGGTACCCTGGGCTGGTGCAGTTTTCTCCTAACAGGGGCACCAGCCCGGGGTACAAGGTAAGCGATTTAAGTCACTGGGGGTGGCTAACATTTTGGCACCCCCAAGTCACTTAGCCTTTCCTTCTCCTTTAATGTGGGGATGGTCATAAAAGCTCTTTTGATAACATAGTTGTGGTTTAAAAGGGGGAGTAGTCAAAACTGGCTTCCATTATCCCCCCTCCACCATGCAGGCCAGAAAAATTCCAGCCCTCGGTACCATCGAAGTTGGACAGCACTAGTTTAGTAAAATGCTTTGGTCCTTAGAGGGGAAGGAATCTTTCTTCATTTGCCAGCTGATTTCTTTTGATTTTGCTTGCAGGACCAGAAAGTAGAATATATCTTTAGTTTTAATTTCAGAATTCACAATAAATAAAAATAGATATTTCCTAAGTTAAACTGTTATATATATACAGTATATATATACAGTATACATATATAAAAATGGCTTTATTTTTCGTCAGATTGGGGACTGCATCAGTCGCTTCTCGCTTCTTGTTACCAACTTAAAACACAGCTAGATCTTAGCTGGTAGATGGCAGAGACCTTTGCATTTCTGTGGTGTATTAAGGCTGTGTAGAGAAAGAGTGCTATGCAAACTGTGTGTGCATTCATCACTTTATTATCAGGGTTCTAACCAGGGGTTGGCTCTGGGCAGAGTATTATGGTTCTGTTTATTCTGCAGCCACTATGTTTGCTCAAACTCCTCTTCAACATCTCTGGCTCATTATTAGAAAAGCAAATATTTGTTCTTATAACTAGTTAATTTTTCAAAAGACAGAGAGCTGCAAGTCCACTAAACAACGGTTATCAAATAAATAAAATAACTTTATTTATAATGGAGTCTTGTTATCAAACAAAAGACTTAAAAGGTTGTTCACCTATGAGTGAACTTTTAGTATGATGTAGAGAGCAATATTCTGAGACAATTTGCAATTGGTCTTCATTTTTCATTATTTGTAGTTTTTTAATTATTTCATTTTATGTTTTGCAGCTCTCCAGTTTGAAATTCAGCAGTTATCTGGTTGCTTGGGTCCCAATTATCTTAGTAACCAGGGAGTGGTTTGAATGAGAGATAGGAATATGAATAGGAGCAGACCTGAATAGAAAAATAAGGGGCCTTGGATGGGCCTGCATGGCCAGTATCTGTCAGGATTTTAAATCCCTGCATTTCCATCATTGGGCCAAAAGACTGGATCAACCTAATATCACCCAGTTCATTGTGAGCATAGAGGGGAAAGATCCACTTGATGGCAACCTCGCCAATCATGATGGTTCTTAATGTGTATGGTCAGCTTTACACCAGCCACACACAAATTCATTAACACATCAGTAAGATACTGTTCCACCTGGCCACACACATATAGATAGTCATATTGCTCTGATCAGATTGTGGGCCAGCTGGTGGAACATCAGATAACCCTTATACAAATGGAGACAGAGAACAGAATTTCCTACTGGAAAAAATCAGTTACAAACTGTATAAGGCAACTTAATTAGAATTGTACGGATGGATATTGAGATGCAGCAGTGGAAAAAGAGCAGCAGTCAGTATGCCTGGAATTGAGTATTGTCAACAGGAAGTGCAAGGTTTATGGCCTAAACCAAATGTTATAGTCCAAAGATGAATACACCTTCATCAAAAACACATCTAATGCTCTTCCTCTGCATAGTAATTGACAGGGTTTGGTTAAAGACAGGGCCAGGGGTCCCCAGGACTAAATTGGTCACTTGGAGGGAAAATGTAGATAGCAGAGACAACATATTACATCTGTAAAACTTGCTGTAAGCAGGTTTCAAGTGGGCAAAGGTTAAATGTGATGGATGTGTGTCTTTTTCCTACTATGTAATTGAAAATTGTAAATTAAAACAAGACCACTGAATAATGCAAAATGCATTGCATCAGACAGCTTATATTTAAAACCCTGCTTCATCTCAATAAGCCATTTACATACATGTCTACATTTTTAGTAGTATGTGCCATTGGGTAATTAAAAGTAGAAAATTACTATTTAAGTACTAAAGGCTTGGGATTGTACAATTCACAGTAAACACAGAGAAACCAGGGACACACAAACATGTTAGGTCACATCAGCCAATTACTGGCAAAGTTCTATCTTTGCTTCAAAACCTCTTCCTGTTATTGGTCAGGTGATCTCTGAGGGAGCATACAGACCATCACAAAATGGTCGCTCAAGGTAAAACATGTTACAGGGCAATATTTACCAATATATAAATATAGATTTTCCAGTTTGGGAAGACTCCTTTATAGAGCACTTAATATGGTGTAGCTGAAGCAGGGTTTTACATATGAGCTTGTTCATGCAATATATTTTTATAGAGTCCTACATTGTTTGGGGGTATAGTTTTTCTTTAAAGCAAACGTTTAATTGGTTGCTATTGATTACTGCACCTGGTCAAATTAAGACTTTTTTAATAGGGCATACTAATCTACATGTTCATCATAGCTAAGCAGTAACTACTGTTATCTTTTTGTAACATACATTCAAGACTGTATTTGGCTTTTTTTACATCACCACTTCCATTTATAATATTGTGTATACCTTTATGTCAAAACAGGAAACACCTATTAATTATTGTGCTTTTAGCACACTGCAAGAACAAAAAAATACCAAAAAGTGGATTACTGATAGGAGATGAAGCACAATTGGATACAGTTAAAAGGACACGCAAATTGTAACCTCTGCCTGCCACCAGCACAGGGAGTGAGTGAGTCACGCTAGGGCTGGTAATGGAAAGATGAGGAATTAGTGTTCCGTTCATTAGGATGTGGGAGAAAAGGATGAGGGTTTTTACCGAGGAAAATGTGAGATGTGAGTGGCAATGATTCAGCAGCACACTGAAAAGGCTAGCGTGGGAGATATTCAGAGAGAGGCCAGGGAAGTGGAAGGTTGGAGGAATACACAGATTCATTTGGATTGGAAAAATAAACTGCACAAAGAATGGTTATTTCCCTTCCTCTCATAAAATCTTGTCTTCCAACAACTTACCTTTCCACTATTCTCATGATTTTATGCCTTTGTTTATTTTAGAATTTTCCTCAGATCTTAATGTCACCTCTCATGTCATTACCATTATCAGTATACTTCAGCAGCTTTCAAGATATTGCCTCAAGGGCAAATCCCAGAATCTCACTGGCAGTTTTTCCTGTTGATGGAATGCTGGGAATTGTAGTCTCCTCAACAGATATCAATATTCTTACCTCTTTAATAGATTATGTATCACTATGTAGCACAGGGCTGTTGTCCAACTACTGATTTAAGTCAAATTTATGGAGCTAGATATCTTCATCTTTTTGGGACAACATCATAATTCTAATACAATCTACCTCCAAACATGTATTAGAAAGTGGGGCATGTCCTTCTTAAAGGGACAGTTCACATGATAATTAAACACATTGCATCTTTCTATTAGTTTGTACACACTGTAGGGTAGGTGACGGAAGCAGGTCGAACACATCCAGTTGCACTTGTCTGTGCCACAGTGAGTACAAATTTATAGAAAGGACTAGCATGTTAACTCCTGCATTACCCTACTGTGGAACCTATGAATGATCCATTGCAGGGGAATGCATAAGCAGAGGCTCATGTGTACAAGGCCTATGTATGATTCTGAGACAGTAGGCAGTTAGTCTAGTTTTTATAAAATGGTTTTAAGGTTTTTTTTTAACTGCAATTTTTTTCTGCCTTTCCACAAACTGAAA
Organism: Xenopus tropicalis; assembly: GCF_000004195.4. Classification (NCBI taxonomy): domain Eukaryota; kingdom Metazoa; phylum Chordata; class Amphibia; order Anura; family Pipidae; genus Xenopus; species Xenopus tropicalis. The sequence continues at coordinate 83,353,143 of NC_030680.2, read as the reverse complement.
TTTAAATTTACCCCAGTGACAAGAAAGAATATTAATTCTAGAACTATATTATTATACTTTTATAACTAAGTAACTAATATTATACTATTAGTTACTTTACTATACAGACTTAGTATTCCAGTCCTTTTTTACAGTCTTTCTGGTTGCAAAAGTAACAAACCATAAAAACCAGATAAGAGTTAAAACCACTAGCAGAGGACTGCATTCACAACCAGACTTAGTTTTGGCCCATTGGGTTTTTTTCAGTGAACCCAATCCATACATGGCCATTGCACTGACCAGGTCATTTTGGCATCTTACACAGACCAATACATTGCTGACTCGGTTAATGGCTGAGTTAGCAACCAAAATTGGCCAGCTTCACCCACAGCTCATTACATGATCTAAGGCAGGGCTTTCCAACTGGAGACATGCAATGTAATAAGTTGGATATCACTGATCAAGGGATCAAAGATCATCTTGTCTGTGTTTATACCATTTGGCCACATAGGTGATGTGCTAAGATCTGCCCTCTTTAGACCGAGTTTGCCAGCTTATATGCCAGTGTATGGGGTCCTCCAATGGGCCTGCCTGACTAGTATCTAGCCTAAAGTTGAGTGATTTTTAAGGGCCATGGCACACAAGGAGATTAGTCTCAAGCTAGAAATCTACACTACCACAGGCAACTCATGGTTAAACAGGTGCGACTTAATCCCTTGTGTGAGCCTTAATGTATGGCAGGGATCCCCAACCATTTTTACTCATGAGCCAAAAGTGGTTCTTTGGGGATGGCAAATAAGGGCTGTGATTGGCTATTTGGTAGCCCAATGTGGCCTGCTGGCCTGCAGGAGGCTCTGCTTGGAATAAAATTGTGTCTCTGTGCTTCCAAAACTTGCCTCCAAGCCAGAAATTTAAAAATGGGCACCTATTTGAGGCCACTGGGAGCAACATCATAGGGGTGGCGAGCAACATGTTGCTCACAAGCCACTGGTTGGGGATCACTGATGTATGGCTAGCTGGCTAAAAAAACACTGTTCTAACAAGGCAAAACACCATGAAGGTAAAACCAGCTAATAGCAAATAGGTTAATGCCAAACATTATCTAGTGTATACAGAGGTTAAGGTTTGACTTTCTTTATGTGTAAACTCCTTTGAGACACAGATTATTATTCAGGAACAGAATGAGCACCACTGCATTAGATTTGTTTGATGACCCCAGTTAGTCCATGTATAAGGTCAAAGGCTGATTGGTGAAACTCTTATATTGTGGCCATAACACGCACGATCTTACTGATGGTGTGATATTTGGTCAACCATTACTGTCAGTTTGTGATCACCTCTACATTTTGAGGTGATTTAAACAAAAACATTGTGATATAAACCCATGGTGCAATAACAAAAAATAAAATATGCAGTAAATAAATTATTTTTTGTAAAGAAACAGAAGAACCAAATGGAAATAATAAGCTCCTCAGATTATATGGCCAGCATTAAAAACCCACATGGCTACTTCTGATCCCTGTAGAAGTCCTTGTGCAGGTCCAGTGCAAAATATTGCCCAACTACAACAAGCCATTTATCATGTCTTTGGGGTTACTTCATTACCAATGCATATTGCCTGTTAAGGACACATCAGCTATACTTATATGGTGGGATGTACTGGGCCCCACAGCAATATTTATAGGGTACTCAAGTCAACCACGATTTTACATACCCACATTTTAAGTTTTCCTCGAATCTCGCCGGTTTGATTTCATACCCTGGGAAACATAAAATCAGACTCTACTGTAATTGGTTTTACACACATTGTTTAGTGCATTTAGTGCATTAGTACTGACCCTCATAGGGCCCTGTATACTTCTGAGTTAGATGTTTTGACTGTTATACTCATGCTAGTTGGTCAGTTTTTAATACATATTTATACTGATTCCCAATTTTATGTGGCAGACATGTTAGAAGCCCTTTTCTACTGTCAGGGTTAAAAGCATTGCAGGCATTCAATGTTTAACAGACAGCACTCGCTAAAGTTATATTCTTTCACCTTTTTCCTATAACTCGTATATCAGAATGAGCCACTTCCATGATTCATGTGTTATGTTTACTGATATTATGGGCTTAAACTGCACCCTGCCATTGTCAAACATACCTGTTCTCTTTATTATTTATAGTCAGGTAGGGAGCAAAGCAATAGTAAATTTAATGAAGACAATTCCTCTGAGGGTGTGGTATGCTGCAAAAGTCATTAAAAAGCATCAGAAAAAGTTTTGTATGTAGCCTTTCATACCTATCCTTAGCAAGTACACATTTATTAGCTTCTCACACAGCAGAGGTGGACCTGGCAGAACACCTTGTAACCTTACTGATTTTCCTGTGCTACACAGTGGCTACGCTGACAATGAGGACTGTGTTTGAAATCCAGAGAATTAGTTTATAATTTGCAGCACTCTAGCCTGGGTGCTAGGCAACTCCTCCCTTTGTACCATTTGCAAATATTCCCCAGAGAATGAGATGCTGTTGCAATAACTGAAGCAATTGCCTTGGAACATGTTGATGAAATCTGAGGTTTTTTTTAATGTAAGCCTAGTCAGTCCAGAATGGGTTGAAACAAGCATTGTTTACTAGAAAAAATAAATAATAAAAAGCAGCATTTCCCCACAAATGTGGAACAATAATTATGACAAAAGCCTGACCATTAAAAGAAGCAAGACTAAACGGACATTTTGACTAGACTGATAATATATACCCAGAGATATTTCATTTACAGCAGTCATAACTGCATATCCCAGCATGCAAACGTTACAGAGTGAGCTGTTTACATTAATGTGTGTAATTCCACCACCAATTATGACAGAAGAATACAAGCATAACACACTCTTGTATCCTACTGCCTAATGCAAGCATTATTAGCCACCAGCACAACAAGACTGGCTCCAACTATTTTTTCTTGGAGGCATCCACAAGCGCAGCACTTGAATGGGCACAAGCATGCAGTCAGCTCCAAATAATAACAATGGCATAAACTGTCTATTTATTTACTGACCATTTTGTATCAAAAATGATATTGTCATTTTTAATTTTTTGCCAGTACCTTTAATGTGAGTACTGATGCCTTGTTTTGAAAATAAGGTCTATTAAGGCACAGATTACATTATTAAGCATTTGCCTTTCAGCTTATCTTTCTTCTTCTTCTGCTTGGACTTCTTTCCATCCACTTGAAGGCTGACAGTTCTTCTCTTTTCTAAGTTTAAAAGTTCCTGAAACAGTTCCTGCACATTGTAGTTGAGCTTTGCAGACGTTTCCATGAAAGAGCACTTCCACTTGTTGGCCAAGCATTCTCCCTCGCTGGCCTGTACCTCCCTCAGAGTTTCATCACTCTTGTTACCAACCAACATAATGGGAATGTTCTGGGTGTCTCCCTTAATTTGGCAGATCTGTTCATATATTGGCTGAAGTTCCTCCATTGACTGTTTACTTGTAACTGAATAGACCAAGATGAAAGCATGGCCCTTAGATATAGATAGCCTTTGCATAGCAGGAAATTGGTGGCTTCCTGTAGTGTCTGTGATCTGTAATGTACAGATGTTTTTATCACAGCTGATGACTTGCCTGTAAGTATCTTCAATGGTAGGAATATAGGTTTCCCTAAATGTCCCTCTTACAAAGCGCAGGACCAGGGAACTTTTTCCAACTCCAGCAGCTCCGAACACAACCACCCTATAATCGTTGCTTGGCTCTGGCATGTTGCTTTAAAAAATCAGGCTCCTCCAAAAGTTCAGAAACAATGTGGCACAAATGCAGTCACTAAGAAAGGCAGCATAGCGTTGGAAAATGGGAACCTATAAAGGGAAAAAATGTGAATATTTTACATCACAAAAGAAAGAAAAACACTTTTCTAAAATTTAGCATGTGACTTCATCAGCAATAACATTAAAAGAAACAATTGCACCACATGCACTAAATAAAGTCAGATAAAACTGGCTAAACAAACTCGTAAGAGGCTGTGCCTGAACATGCTCCACACAGCAGGATAAAGAACGCACCTTGCAGGATCATCTCTGCTTTATATTCTCCCAGCCTGTGAGTATTTCTTTCTGCTTGCTGGAGGGAGTTTGATTACTGCATCACACAGGCAGACTGCTTTAGATAAAGACAGCAGCTAGCTCCCTCCCTTTGCTTGCTTTGTCTTTTCTCTTACTTGGTTTGAATGGTCCCAGTAATATTAGATTGTGCCATCTAGTGGATATGCTACACAGCTTTACTTTGATCCATACTATTTGTAGCACAGAATTGTTCCCCAAAAAGTCTTAAACCACCTTGAATACTTACATAATACAACAGATTTCACATTAGCCATCATATATTATTTGTGGGTTGTGGCCTCTAATCAATGCACAAAATAAGGGACACAGCTCAGGTACTAAAAGAACAAATAATATTATTTTTTACTTAGTTCAGTTAGCTCCTCCAAGAGCATTCCATATAGAATCCCCATAATTTATGGGATAATAGTTTAGAGTATTGACTGGGATATAAAAACATTATTTCTATAATTCTTACCAGGATTGATTAAGATATCAATATGAGTTATCACCATAATGTTTTATAGGATTGATTAAGCCATTCAAGGCTATTACCCTTTTTTTTAACTATTGACACAAGCAGTGTCTAAATTGACGTTTGACCCAAGGAAACATATTTATAGCTGCTGTAGTAGCCAAGCACTCTCTGGTTGTTCCTAGATATTAAAATGTAGCAAAAAAGGAACTGAAAAATGAAAGAAATTACCTATACAGCTGCTAAAGTTAGCCAATTCAGCATTCCAAATTGTAATATCTCTATTGTAATTACACATTTTATACAAAATGGATCTTTGCTATCAGGGACCAAAATAAAATAAAAATTATTCCCCTGGACAGGGATGCAGGTTTTTAAAATACATCATAACCCATATTTAAGAGTTTCATATAAATAAAATAGTATATGCCATTTAATAATCCCACAGATGAAATACTTACATATTAAGTAGCAAAGTGTGCTCACACACAAACCAAGTACGTGCTTGCATGCTACGCTACATTAGCCAAAGAATAGATAGAAGCAAATATTTACTGATATGTATGTTTATAGGTCATTTATAGGAAAATAATTACATGTTGGTTAAGTTTCTGTTCAGAACATATAGTTCCCCCTATTTTCAATCACTAATGTCAGATCATCCACAACATTAGTATGAGGGCCACTGTAAGAACACGTGCACTGCATGCATCAGCCATGAAGAGGTAAACAAGTCCCATCTCTTCTATTATGTATGAGCAATGGTTTAAAAGGAACAGTTCCTGGTTAATTCACAAACCAGAATATTATCCATTTACTCACTTCTAGCCACTACCAGGAATTGTGGAATGAAATCCCTCAGTAAACAAATTAAGTTGTCCATGTTTTAAATACACTTGGGCAATATAAATGTAAATATTGGGCGTATGGCTGTCTTGTTTTGAATTAGACAGCTTAGTCATAAGGGTATTGGAAATAACAAGTGTGAAAAAAAAAATCTAATTGGCCTTTGAAGGTGCAGACCTTGTAGTCTTCAAGCATTGCTGCCAGTAATAGTAAATATACACAAGGCACTGTTCACAGTAATCTGAGCTATATCACAAAAGTGAAGGGGCCATGCTTGGAGTTCAACCTGCCACCCATCTGGGACTCATTTTCTTGTGCACAAACATTCCATAAGTAAACTCAAAGGCCCAGGGTGTTTTGGTCAACCAGTTCATCACTACTTTTAATCTAAAAACTCAGGTCAGCATGTCCCTCACAGTTGCAGCTGCTAAAGATTATTAGATTAGTCCATTTCCTTTGTGAAATGCTCACAGGCAGGCCCCCAGAGATTAAACTAGAATAATAATTATGTATTGTTTGCATGAAAACAGTATTGAAGATGTCCCACATTGTAAATGGAATGCCACCCACATTACCCAAGATGGCTATTGGGTAAGTAGGTAGGTCAGTAAATAGGGATTAAAAAAATAGAATAATCAGGAATTAAGAGAAGGATTGCTGTATCAAGTAACAAAGTATCAACAACAAAAATGAAGAGGGTAATCTGATACTGATATTTGTCAAATATATATATATATATATATTTTTTTAACATAATAGAGACAATTACGTTTGGAAGTTACTACTGTATAACGGGAGCTAATTTCCTATCCAGCCATATAAACCATATTGTTGTATATGATAATTTTAGATTTCCATGTCACACCCCATGTAAAATGTCAGCACTACATAAATAGAAAAGAATAATTATAACTGTTCGCGCCAGCTTGTATTTTATGTAACCTCTCAGGTTGGGCTGATGGTCTATAGTCAGTCTGAACTGGTTCCCTCCTGTCAGAAATAGTAAATATATCTGTTGCTCTGGTTGGCTCCCCCTGCATGCGTGACTGGTTGATCAATACTACTTCCCACACTGTTAGTATTCTGTGTGTCACGGGGCTTTATTCCTTATTTTGCCTGTAAAAGAACAAATACTTTACAACTGATAATTTTGAGCTTCTTTATATAAAGACAAATGAAAGGGGGCTGGGTGGTTTCTTTCTTTTGTTTAAGAGAACTGGATTCTCAGAACAGCAATCTGTAAATGGTTTTCCTGCCCCTGAGAGATCCTGTTTCATTCCATTTAGGTTACAGTAAAAGCCAGATAATTTTGCTGATACATACGCATATCCACTATCAGAGAAGGGTCATATTCCCAGGAGAAGATACACAATGGACTAGTGGATGCGGGGCACAATAGATGTGGCAGCTATTGATATTTTCTCTGCACACTGAGCTCCAGTAATTTACTGAGATAGCATAATATTGGATAATATTGGATAATCTCCCTCCCATGGTGTGTGTCATATATTTTCCTTTTTATAAATGAAAGATGCATACAGATATCTGCCCTTTGCTTGTTATGTGTAAATAATTATGCCAACATGTGACACATGAGCTTGCTTGTCAATCACAGTCAGTACAGCACCTTCGTGTTGTTAAGAGAAGCCAATGGAATACATTAAGAGCGTAACTTCTATCTATATGCCTGTGCAAGTAGAACAGTGGTGGCTTGGGGAGATAATATTTAGCTGCCTTTTGAGTATAGAATTACTAGTTACAGGGATTTCTGTGGCCTTTCAACTGCTGTAGAACTACCAGGCCTCTCAGTATCCATCAACAGCATAAGGCTGTTTGTAGAAGGTGGGAATTATAATTCTGTGCCTGAAAGGTAACAGACATTATTATCATGGATAACACAACAATTACAATCTCCTCTCCTAAAAAGCCACCCCACGCAGTTTAATAGAAGTCTAATATAAAGTGGCCAAACTCCCTTAACCATATGGGCTGCTTAGTAACTCCATTAGACTTTCACTCTGTGGAGTCCACAACAAAAGGTTTGCTTCCCTAAATGTCAATATGTTCTGAAGCATCAGGAGATATGTGGTATAAGAATGGCATAATGTTTTAAATGTACTCACTCTCATGGAAGCCCTACAAGATTCTCCAGCACCACAGGAAGGGTAAAGACGTCATTTCAAACTAGGTTTGCCTAGTGGTGCATTGTTTTGCAATGTAAAAAACATTAAAAATGTGCTTGGTACAACAGCACCATATCCACTCATGTATGGTGTGGCTTGCCTTATTTGCTAAGTTTCTGCATATGGGAGAAAAATACACTACATCCTGCAATATTTTGAGGCAGAGCTGTCCCTGCCTGGCTCTCCCTTTTTTGTCCACTGACCTCCCATAGTGACAAGTAGGAACTCATATGTAGGCTACAAATATATATATATATTAGCTACTGTGCTTCCCGGCTGCCATTCTTATGAGCTTTCTAGGAGGAACTCTATGTGCCAGATGTTCCTCCATCTGTTGTTGAACAAGAGATGTACTTAGAGATGCAATGTTGAAACATTTTGCAGCACAGAACTGCACATCCCTAATGCATAGCATGTGTTCTCTACTGCATGAGCTGTGCATGACTTGCGTGACATATTTGCCTTCATGTATTATAAAAGAGTGCAGCTGAATGAGCAATTGCCCTATAAGATGTGCGTTCGCCCCTGCCTATACAGCACCTGGTCCCATGTCCCCGCTATGTGCATTCACCTCCCTACAAATAACGGCAGCAGCACACTTACCTAGCGGCCGGACGCAATGGAAATAAAACTGCAGGGTGGTACATTTACAGCTACAAAGCCAAAAGACAAGTCCATACCACTGTACAGGCAAAAGTAGGGGGAGATTGACACAAACAAATAACCCACATGTTAAAAAGTCCGCCCCGACTCATCCATCTGACTGCGGATAGTCACTTATAGCAGTTTCACGCAGCTACAGTAACTGTCATCTTGACTGCAAACGCCACCAAGAAGGGAAATCTGTTCTTATAATTACAATCCCCATCCCCCTATCTTTCATTCATGTTTTTACTATGTGGGACAGGCCATTCATGCTGCTGCAGTGTAAGGAGGCACTAACCCGTTCGTTGCTGAAGGAGGTGGGAGAATACAACCGATAGGAGATAGTGGTGTATCAGCCAGTGACGTCTCAGGCACAAGGGTTAATGGCTGCCTGCAGTGACAGGAGACATGGGGGACCTCTGGGGGAAACGGTGCACACAATTTATTATTCTGCAAACAGAATCACGTGTTGCGGTGCTTTCAGCCAAGTTGCGATGTCACAATGGAATGAAGAGTCCCTGAGAATTATTATTTATTTAATGCTGCAAATATTGTTTAGGGTTTAGGGCAGTTGCAGAGGAGGGTATAGCTGGGAGCAGCTTTAGGGGCGCAGGAGCAAACGACAGGTGGAGCTGAAGGCATAGGATTGAGTTAGAGTTAAGAATAACCATTCTCCCAGGGAGATGCTGGCACGTAGGCATAAAACTGATCTTAGAGGCTTAGAACCGCTGCACTGGCAGTCAATCCCGCTCTGTGCCATGTTTCCTAGAAGGAGGTGTCACTACTGTTTGTAGTCAGTAATGTAAATATATGATGGACACCCTATAGGGTTTCAGTTTCATCAGTTAGCATATAAAATAAAATTCATTGTTCACCAAGCAACGACATCTTGAATTTCCAGGGTAATGAAAACTCAATGCACACTTACTTAGCTGTGTTCCAGATGGGAGTGCCCAAAGATTTCTTCTTTCCAGTACCAGTAATGGTTATTTTGCAGTGACCTTGCACTGAATGGTTATAGTACCCATGCAGTCAGGTACCTCCTGGAAACATTGGGTACAAACTAAAGGAAGCACAGAAAAACATTACAATGGAATAAGATTTTACATCCTTGTACAAACCGGATTCCAAAAAAGTTGGGACACTAAACAAATTGTGAATAAAAACTGAACCCAATGATGTGGAGGTGCCAACTTCTAATATTTTATTCAGAATAGAACATAAATCACGGAACAAAAGTTTAAACTGAGAAAATGTACCATTTTAAGGGAAAAATATGTTGATTCAGAATTTCATGGGGTCAACAAATCCCAAAAAAGTTGGGACAAGTAGCAATAAGAGGCTGGAAAAAGTAAATTTGAGCATAACGAAGAGCTGGAAGACCAAATAACACTAATTAGGTCAATTGGCAACATGATTGGGTATAAAAAGAGCTTCTCAGAGTGGCAGTGTCTCTCAGAAGCCAAGATGGGTAGAGGATCACCAATTCCCACAATGTTGCGCAGAAAGATAGTGGAGCAATATCAGAAAGGTGTTAAGGTCCCCTAACACGGGCCGATAGAAGCTGCCGATATCGGTCCCTTGGACCGACTCGGCAGCTTATCGGCCCGTGTAAGGGCAGAAACGATCGGACTGGCCGACCGATATCTGGCCTGAAATTGGCCAGATATCGGTCGGCCAGGTTAGAAAATCCTGTTGGATCGGGGACCGCATTGGCTCGTTGATGCGGTCCCCAAACCGACTGCCCCATTGCCGCTTGCAGAATTCGATCGTAAAGCTCATCACAGGAAAATGAATCCACTTTGTATTCATTCTTCTGGGATTTTTAGAAGTGTATTTATCAAATTGTGAACTCTAACTTTCACCTAAATGATAAATGCGCCTATAAAAATCTCTCTCTATATAAAAATGAATACAAAGTGGGTACATTTTTTTTGTGGTGAGCTCTAATTGCACACTTTGATAAATCTGCCCCTTAGTCATAAGAACAAGGAAGTCGTGATTTTTTTTTTATACCTGCTAAATGCATAGTTCTTTCTATCCCTTTCTTACCATAATGTGGATATGTAAATTAGTGTTTGGATTCAGAATTCAGTCAAATGCACTTGATATAGTAACTAATACTGAGAAAAGCATGATTTGGATACTCCTGTTTTATATAATGAAAACATCTCCAGATGCGGATTTGTGGCAAGGCCACTAAGGCCCGGGCATAGAAATTTTGTGCCCTGCCTTAACTGCCTCTTGTTGCCATTTACAAAAACACCTCCTTAAGTCAGTAATGATGTTTGGATGCTATAAACCTTCCCCATGCTCTGTTATAAACCTGCCCTATTACATTTACACTGTAAAGGAGTATCTGAGAATCTGCTGGTCAGGGGGTTGATGGAATTAGCAGTGACATTAGGAGGGAAGAACAATTTAGACTCATTTACATGAGGTCACCATGCACAATGCTGATTCTATAAATAGCCCAAACACTTGTGTGTTATCTTTAGTGTCCTCATATAGCAGGTGGCTGATGTAGTCACTTTCTTTCACAAATAGCCTGACATGAATAAGAGAGGCCTAGAGTCTTAACGGATATAAAAATATAGTCCATGAACAGACCACAGTGACATTACTTTTTTTGTGTGTGATTTTATATACAAAAACTTGGAGAAAATAACCAGCATCTGATAGGTGTTCCTTAAGCAAAACAGTTTACAGTACATTTGGGTTGGAGGAGAGCTGCTACTAAGTAACTCTGTGTCTTCACCATTAGAGAAAAGAAATGGGACATGACTTGGGCAGGGCCAATACCTGCCCTCCTTTTGCACTAAACTACTGGCCTAGAAATAATAACCACTTACAGCTTGTCCTTCGTTGGAAATAATATTGGCCACAGCTTTATTACATACCATAAGCAATAAAAAACATAATCATAAATATAAATAACAAGTACATAATAACAGTGTTAACAACTATATTAACAAATATTAAACAGTAATACTTTGAGCTCTAAAGTCCCTGGCAATGGACCAAACTAAGTGCATGACAACCATACCGGCCACCAGCCTCTCGTGCTTTCCAGCATGGTATCAATATATATATATATATATATATTAACAAGAACAAACGGAGCACACCCTATTGAAATTCAAATGCCCAGGGTGCTAGCAAAAAAATATAAAGCAAGAGAATGAGCTGCACACACCAGGACTTGGCAAAAATATAATAAGTTTATTTAAGAAAAGAGATCCAACGTTTCGAGCACTAACTGTGCTTTTCCTCAGGGAAAAAACCTTCCCTGAGGAAGAGCACAGTTAGTGCTCGAAACGTTGGATCTCTTTTCTTAAATAAACTTATTATATTTTTGCCAAGTCCTGGTGTGTGCAGCTCATTCTCATAGCTCTAAGAAAGGAAACATCAAAAACCATGTGCCATTGAACAAGTGGGACTTGCTATACTCGGCACTGCCAACAAAATCTATCTCCATTGCCATGGACCCGCTGCCCGGCTGTGACAACGGGCCATCCTCCATTAACTCTTGCCTCACCATATCCCCAAAATACTCACCTTCTTGGGTCAACTTAACCTGTATCCCATTACCCAGGCCACAGTTGTGACAACTAACAAAAAGGGAGGGCAGGTGCAGGGCCGGAACTAGGGGTAGGCAGAAGAGGCAACTGCCTAGGGCGCAACGATTGGGGGGCACCAGGCAGCCTCTCCTGCCTACCCCTAGTCCACGTTCTTTAGTCATTGCCCCTGCCGCTTGTCCTTACGTGGTGGGGGCAATGATGAATCGCAACGCGAACCCCCCCCCCCGTTCAACTGCGCATGCGCGCCAAAGGGGTGCGAATGAGGAAGGTGCAGGGGCGAGGGGGCCGACCGGGTTGCCTAGGGCGCCCGGTCGGCTTGGCCCACCCCTGGGCAGGTGGGACTCCCGATTTCTCTCTCCAAAATAGATGCCCTCCTTAACTGCTCATACACTACATTTTGTAATCTCTTAACCTGCCATGTTTTATTATTAAGTTTATTCTGCACCAAGTTACAGCACAGACCAAAGCATTAATACAAATATATGATTAGACAGATAGAATTGTCTCTAATTAATGCAAATGGCAGGGCTGCACTGAGTGAAACCTGATGGCATCAACCTTTTAACTGCTAAGTAGAAACTACATCTCAGACTCTAAAGCTACAGAGTACCAAGCACTCATACACCCTAAATTTATAGAACTGGAACTCTATAAAGGAAACACAATTACTTGGAATTCCTACTAAGCTTGTATTTAATTTAAGAATTATTTTTATGGGCTTGAATGAAGAAAAGTTAGAATAAGGATAGGCAAATACGAATGTGTCTAGTACCTACTATAATCTATCTATTACCAACTATATTCAGAGGAGGGGAAAATAATCACACACTAGTGGGCTATTTGTTTCTAGAAGACACACATAATTCTGCTGCAGAAGGTTATTTTTCCCCTGCGTGGGGGGTCTCTAAAGCGAAATGGATAGATTTAATATACTAGAACAATTGGGCATGAATTGTGCTTAAAGCCTTAATTGTTTCCTTCCATTCAATTACTGTGTTTATTTCTGCAGGTAAATGGGGCTTTACATGATTTATGGAGTTTGTAAATATGTGGGTGGGACATACCACCACCTGTGTTTACTGTTATAATGTCTATAACAGATGTTACTTTGTTTCTATGTGTTTCAGTGTATTTACAACTATGTACATATGAGGTTACTGCAATAAAGGAAAGGATTCAGTACTTTGGTGAACTGTTGCAGTAGGACAGTAGATGGCAGTGCACAGTTTGATTTTTTTATTCACTGAATTGAGTGTTTGGCACCATCATAAAGCTGACAAGCATATTTGTGGGGTATAATATATATATATATATTGGTGGGTATAACAAAGAACCCTGCTGAAGTAACCCATGATCAAACCATATTGTGCAGTTTCAGTAAACATGTAATAGCAAAAACACTATGTGGCACTAAAATGACAAGGTTTAACTCTGTAAGAGAATGGCCCAACATAGGAGGGTTAACTCCTCAGGACAAGACTCAGAAGTCTATCTACAGCTCAAGTAAGGGACACTCCTTTGAGGACAGCAATGTGCATATTTTGGACTGAGAACCTAGATGGTTGGAAAGTGTGTGTGAAAGAGGCCATTTATGCCAGATTGGAAAAGCAATCCCTGAACAGAGAAGGAGGCCTGCTACATCACTTATTACCAACTTACAATGCTGCTTTGACATGCTTGCCCCGGTGGTTTCACAACAATTCACACATCCAGGCATGAACATTGAAAGATTAACACTTGCCTCGTACGATTGTACGATTGTGACTGGATCATACTTTTTCACACCTGTGAGTTTCAGCCAACACCTAACTAAATTAAATGGAACCATTGTGATTAAATATATGTGGCTGTACTACCCTCAAGGGTTTAAAAAATGCTGGAGAATTCCCTACCATTCATTTGAACTGATGAAGCCACTCAGATGTGGTGAAAACTCAGAAAGACCAGTTGCTTTAGACTTACTAGACATCTACTAGATCCTGCACTAAAATCCATTTTATAAAAAAGCAAACTTTTTTTATTTCATTTTGAAATTTGCCATGGGGCTAGCCATACTTTCATAGCTTTCATACTTTTCCAGATGCCCCAGCGCTGCAGAATATGTTGGCACTTTATAAATAAATGTTAATAATAATGCCCCCAAAATTCATTAAATACCATTAGAAGCAGTGGGAATCTTAGCCCCAAATACATGAAATACAATGAGAGGCAATGAATTTTGACACTCCAGACCTCCTTACCCTTCAGGTTTCCTGAAGGCTAGAGAAGATTTCAGCATTGTAGACATCAAAACAAATCGTTTGCACTGCGCATGCTTAAATGCCACACCTAGTGGTAGAATAGCACCCAAGCAGGAGGAACCCTGTTTGCTATTATGTGACTTGGGTCATGTTGACAGTACATTTAGCAGAAGAAAAAATAGCTTATCTGAAAGCAGTGCTATTGTGTAGTGCTGGGAACAGATTAACCAATATAAAAAGGCTTAACAGCCTTGGAGTTATTTTAGAAAAAGTTAATTTGCTGCCAAAGGGGGTATCTTAAAAATGCCTTTTTATATAACATATGGGTATTAAATAAACTGAATTGTCATTACTGAGTCATCTGGTTGCCAATGTGTGGATCAGGAAGGAATAATGGACAGTTTAGGACAGGGGGTTGTTTGGTTTTCTGCAGCACAAAAGAGGTATTATTTAAATTTAAACCTTGTAGACCTTATAGGTTTTTTTTTTTTTTTAAATCTGTAAATGCCCAACATACTTTTCTACCAAAGAAAGCAGGATTTCTTAAAATTCATTCACTGCTACATATGGTTAAGCGATACTATTATGGAAGAAACTGGTTTATAAAGTCTCGTATGCTACAAAATATTTTGGAAGAAAAATCTTTCATGGTCCAAAGCATTTGATTTTTTGATCTGAGTCCCTAGTTGGTTGTATGCTAGAGGCATAGCTTGGGATTTGTAATGTAAAAGCTTTTGATCTGATCAGAAGAGAACATTTTAGGTCACTAATTACAGACTGCAATTAGATAGAATTTTAGAAGAAGCAGTTAAGAAGCCCCCTAGAATAGCTCACAAAAAGCTTTACTGCTGTAGCACGTAGCCATTTGGGACTTCTATTTCTGCAATCCTTGACATCACCATCCAGATGTTAGAAAATAACACACTGCAAATAAGTACAGGATCAGTGCATTCGTTTAAGCCAAAAACTGCAATCATTTGTCAAGCTAGATGGGTAAATGTAAACATTTATTGAATACCCTTTTAAAAAGGGGGATATAATGCTTATTAAAGGAGGGAAGACATGTACAAAAGGTGAATAATAAAAAGTAGGAAATCTGGAAAGCCAGTCTTTTAGATTTCTGAATAAAAGGTTCCTTGGTGGTATAATTCAGCTTACAGAGAAAGGAGAGGCATGACAAAAACTTTAACTCTATCAGCAGAAATAACTGTATTCTTTGCAGCAGAAGATGGACAGAACAATGGGACATAAAGCTGAAGGAAGAAACACTGAAACGAAACAGAATAAAAATCTTATCCTGCAATTGAGATGGAGCCTTCTTTGGTAAAGGAATTGATGGCTTAATAAATTAAAGTTAAGAAGATAAATGCATTTGTTCTTTTCTGCCATAAAATTCTCATTATATTATTATTAGTATTTTTCAATCAATGAAATTTCCAAATCTAGTAAGCATATACAAGCACAAACCTTTTATCTTAGACCAGTGTACCACCCCATTAGGGTACTGGAATGGGGTAGGTGGCACTGCCATTTTGTTTCATCTCCCCAGGTTTGGCACCCCAGTATAATTTAATGTTCAGTTGTCTTCTTTTAATTGTAAATGCCATTTTTCCATTTACAGATGCAAACATAGGTTATGTCTGTATGGAAGCTCTTTTAGGGAGGGCCCTTATCATCTCTTGTATCAGTTATTGGTTGTATGTTCAATGTATACACTAATTTATTGTACAGCGCTGTGTAATATGTTGGTGCTTTAAAAATACATATTAATAATTAGTATGGCAAGTAAGTAGCACTCCATAAGAAAAAGATAATACACGGGTGCTCTTGCAGAATTTATAGTATAGATAGCGCTCGCAGGAATTTTTATAAACAAAAAACAAATAATCTGAAGAGAAGTTTCTTTGGTTTATTTAATCCAACGTTTCAGTCCCTTACTGGAACTTTCGTCAGGGATACCAACACCGTGTACAAACAAATGCTTTTAAGCCTAAAGTGGTGCCAAAAGATTGTTGCCTGACAATAGAAAGTACAAGTCAAGTGAAAAGCAGAGAAAGTGTAGGAGAGAGAAACAAAGTATAAGAGTATATCAATTTAGCGTGCATGTATGACAGAGACATACTATGGGCATTGTGCTCCATACCCCCGGAGAGTAATTGCCCTTACTTAAAACCAAACTAGACCTGTTAACCCTTATTATCCAAACCAACCAGTACCTGGGTATAGGTATCATAGCCCTGTAGAGGTGAGCGGGCACATTTAGCTCAACCATGTCAGCAGTCCTCCAATGGATGCTTAGCTTACCATGCTGGGCGTCAGTTGTAGCCGTGTTAAGGGTGTGAGGGACTTGCGTCCAGTGCCAAATTCAACTCGTAGTCCTGTCTGCTTGGGTCCCGGTGGCTAACATCCGATCCAAGTCTCCTTGGTCAGATGTAGAGCCCGATGGAACAGACACAGTAATGCAAATCGCCCATGGGGTCTGGCCCATTACGAGGACAGCCCTTGACGGTACCCACATAATTAATAATATAGAATAAGGTGTAAAAAAATAAAAAAACAAATAAAAAGCTTAATATCAAATAAATCAGCACCTCTAATGCAGGTTATTGTTATTATCTTATTCATCAACAGATCTCAAACAAAACAAAAACATCTGAAATTGGCAGGAATGATCATTTAGGACCACTGCTGTCCAGACAGGGTTAAGTCTTTTCTTTCTTACTTAGGGAGGGGCCCTTACTGCTGGCCACACCTTAACTAAATGACATATGGAATAAAAAAAAATCCTCAATTCTCAAACTGATGATAAAGCTTCCCCAAAAAGATAATGCAGTATGTGATTTACGATATGACATGACACTACTTTACCAGGAGATGGCGCCAAAAAACAAGAAAACTGACAAAAGAAAAAAAAGTTAGTGTTTAAAAGTATATATAAACTATATGGAATTATGGAAGATATATTTTATAGTTGATTATAAATTCCATTCTTGCCTAAAGGAGGCCTACATTTAGATAGGAGAGAAAACCGCTTAATTTAAATGTTGGAAGCAAGCATGTATTGATGTTGTGAATGTCTAAAAAGAAATAACATTAAAATGTATATTTTCCATTCTTTACTAGATACGTTGATTTACTTGCACACTTTTTATGTAGAATTTTTCTGAGTAAACAGTCTGAGCCATTAAAAGGAGAGTCAAATATGAGTTTGAGCCCCCCTCCCCCTTAGTTACCAAAAATCCTTATTCCCACCCACTCTCTATATTCCTAAGCACTGGGGGTGAGGTAGCCAAACAGCAGTTTTATGTCAAAAGACTGTTTGTGCCACTGGGGACCCCTCAAAAGACCAGTCCTATCCTATCATGAAGCATGCTGGTAGGTTATGGCTTGGAGTCTTGGGACATGAACAGGTATCACTGGAATAAAAAATAATTCTAATTTACAACAACCAATAGTAAGAATGCCAAGATATTGTTTTTGAATCAAAGATGAACAGATTGTTTGAATGCCAATTGATCTAAGTACATAAGCAGAAATTTGATTAATTTATTTGATTCATTAATTGAAGTCCTGACTTTATTCCAGCTCACTAGTATGTCAAGACCTGAAGTGACCAGTCTATGCAAAACCATTATTTAATTTAAATGGGCTGAAATAGCTAGTTAAAGGGGGAAGAGTCAAAATATCTCAAACTAATAAGAAGTACAGAAAACCTTAGTGCAGCTAGGAACTACATCAGGTGTAGAGTGAATTACTGCTACATTGTATCAACAGAAAAAAGTAGTCAGGACCAGCAATGTAAAGGACAGACACAGTAAATGCGTATGAATTAATGAATGTAAATTAAAATGATCTTAATTACTTACATTTGCTTTAGAGTATACAAAAATGCACTTGTTTAATAAAAACCAGCATTATACTGTTCTAAATATAGAAGGAATGTGCTTAAAAAGTAATGTTTTGGGCTGATTTATGGAAGATTTCTTTTAAAACCCTGCTAGTCCCACCCATCTGTGGGTTCCTGCTGCCTCCTTTGCCAGGCTGTGCAGGGGCTGGCAGCACACTGCACTGTAGGATATGTTTAGTTTGGGTATAACAGGAATCAGATCTAAATCAGTTTTAAAGTTGTCTGCACACAAAGCTATTGTGTATTGTATGTACTGTTCTCACTGCATGTTCTACATACTTAGTTACAGGAAAAAAATGCTAGAATTTTGGCTTGACATGCTTATATGTGTACAAAACCATCAATTTCTCCAAGTGTACGGCAGATAGATCTAAATTAACCTCACCAATATACTGGAGGGTCCAGGTGCATTGGCCTGAGCCTACAAGCATTGGGAGTGGATATAGATCTTGACAGGCATTCTATTAGGTATAACTCCAATCCAGGCTTCTAAAATTAGAAGCTTTTAGTGAAACACAGGCAGACTTGTTGCCATATGCATTTTGTGCTGTGCTCAACAACGTTTTGATTTTCTAAGCCTGGACTGAAGTTGTTCCCATAGAATGCTCATGTGTGTTTGAAATTAAAAATAGAAAAGTCACTTATGAAATGTGGATGCTGTAGGGCTTGTGCAAGTCTGCTTAGTGTTAGAAAATAGCATCTCTCTCACCTACGAGATGCCCTTAGTGATGAAGGTGGCAACTTCTTGTTATGCAGCAGTCAGTTGAAACTTATGTTGAACATCACAAAACTTTATGATTATAAACATAAAGCAACAGACTCTTGAGACCATTACGTTTTTTTGTTTAAACCAATAAAACTGTACATCATATACAAAAAACAAGACAATTTTATTGCTTATTACATATTGCATCTGAAAAAGGCAGCATGTTTGCATGTTAGTATATAATGTTCCCAATGAAATAAGTTCTACATATAGAAATACTTACAACAGGGGGGGACAGACACACAATGAACTTCATTAATTAACAAAACAACTGACCAATATGGGGCCAATATAACTTCAAACATATATATATAAAAAAAAAAAAAAGTGATTCATTTGTTTTTCAATGAAAATTGATGATCAGAACTTGCATTTTTTTTTACTGGTTTACCTCAAAAAGGAAAATAAAAAGAAAAAATATAGTTACAAAGCATTTGCTTATTTGTGGTGGTTAAGATTTGTCTTGTACCCCTAATAAAATTAACTCTTAGGGAAGATTTATTTAAGTGTGATATTACAGTTCACCAAACAAAAACTCACCCACTTTCTATTCATTCCTATGGGATTTTTAGAAGCACATTTATCAAATAGTAAACATTTAAGTCTCGCCTTATTGATAAATACGCTTCTAGAAAGTGGGTAAAATTTTTTGTGGTGAGCTCTAATCTTACATTGTGATAAATCCGCTCCTTAATATTGGCGAGTTTGTTTTGATAAAATGTGACCCACAGTTTCGTCTGAGCTGTGGTGAAAAAGTTGTAGATTCTAAGCGTGAAAAAGCACTCTTCCACCAACTTTATATATTTATATATTCTAAGCGTGAAAAAGCACTCTTCCACCAAATTTATATATTTATATATGTATAAAAAACAAAGCTACAGTACAAATAGATGCCATGCCACTCCTCTAACAAAAGAGAAATTCAGCTATAAATATGGTATTTGTATAGAAGGCTATTTTGTAACATGTAATAGTGGGATATATAAACTAGAATGTCTACATATTAGTCCCACCCTAAGACTGGGTATTACTCCTGGGCTTCCTTGCCAGCCAGCCGGTACACCTCTGTGGGTCCATCGATATGGGTGATTGTGGTTGTTAGCTGAATTTCCTCCCCACTGCTCATTCCAGCACCATCTGCAATACATACAAGATGCTCACCAAAAGGGGCAGAAACATTCAGAGCTCCAAAAAAAAATCTTACTTTAAGGGGTTGTTCACCTTTTATGTAACTTTTAGTGTGATATAAACATAGATATTCAGAGACAATTTGCAACTGGTCTTCTTTTAATGGTTTTCCAGCTATTTAGCTTTTAGTTTAGTAGCTTTCCAGTTCGGAATTGTCTTTCTATTCATGAAAGATTAAGTCAGCTACTTAGTAAGGAAACAAATAATAAAGCCTCTAATCTAAATAGTAGTTATAACAAAGTAAATATAAACGAATAACCAGTTGAAGCCCCAAACAAATCAAAACCCATACCAAATAAATGAATAGGTCCAGGTGTAAACACCCCAGACCTAGCGCAGTTGTAAGGAATCTCTAGGGGGCCCCAATGAATATTTGTGATTGATACAGAATCAGAAAAAGCTCACCAGAGTCCACAAATGGTCCGGGTGCTCAGGGCCCCGAACCCGTAGCTGAAGGGAGAATTTATATCATATACAGTTGAGCTCCAAACATCTCCGGACACGATATGCTGCTAAAACCAGGTCTTTATTGTTCCATCTAAAAATTTTGGCAATATTTACAAGGCCAATCATTTTACAGAGGAATTTTTTCAAAACATCTGGATTAATTGGATGTATTCTACATATGTATGTTTTGAAAAAATTCCTCTGTAAAATGATTGGCCTTGTAAATATTGCCATTACTTTTGATTTATACAGGTTCCAGATTCCATTATGTGTGCTTTTTACTGATGGGGGTGTATGTATTGATGTCCCAATTTGCATGTTTAATTGCTTATGACACTATTTAAACCCTCCTACTGCTGTATGTGTATGCCTATGAGTAAGTGCGTGCGCGCACGAAACGCGTCAGGCGTCTAGTTTTTAGATGGAACAATAAAGACCTGGTTTTAGCAGCATATCGTGTCCGGAGATGTTTGGAGCTCAACTGTATATTTCTATTCATGCCCTCTCCTATTCATCTTCAAATCTGTCATTTAAACTAATGCCTGTCTGCTAAGGTAAAATGGATTAGAATATTACTGCAAAACGCCCCAGACTATCACTAAGGATGAATTCAATAATAGTGAACCAAAGGTTTTGGCTCTACTCACAAAACAAGAGGCTTCATAGAAGCCCTTTTCAGGATCTGTTTTATAGAAGCCATAGGTGGATTTTCAATAAGGGTAGGGGAGGCTAAGCCTCCCCAAATCTGCTTGGCACCTTAAAAAAAAAAACCTCACTCCGTTTCTGCACTGGTCTGGAACATTGGGAAGTCTTGTTGCATTCCTCCTTCCTACAAGCTCTGTTTCTGCTATAATGATATCATAATGTATGATATCAGCTGTACTTTGATTGGATCTTTCTTTTTGAGGATTCTCCAATGAGAGCACAGCTCTCTTGACAGACAGGAAAATTGACCAGGGATGGGGAGATATTACAAACTAAAGGCAGTGCAGAAATGAAGACAGATAAGAAAAATCTGCAGGCTGTAACCTTGACCTAAGAACTTCACCAACTCTGAACTTTATTTTATTGACTCGAGTATAAGCCTAGGGTGGGAAATGCAGCAGCTACTGCTAAGTTTCAATAATTAAAATAAATACCAATAAAATTACATTAATTGAGGCATCAGTGGGGTATATGTTTTAAAATATTTATTTCAAAGAAAAACAGTAAACTAGCTCTGTAAGTGGAGACAACACTGATACCTTAAGAGTACTACCCCCGAAGCTCAATCAGTAACCAAGCTAAAACACAAAGAGTTTAAATCATTCAAAACTATATATAGTTTATATAGAATATAAAGTGCAATGTCTAGTGCAAAATGGGACAGGTGAGGATGGTAGCTAAAGCAACTGGAGGTGAAAAAGTTGCAGCCAGAGTCTATAGAAGGATGCCTGTGGGTAGAGCATAGAGAGAAGGGGACAGTTCAGGCATAAAGATTACAAAAATGCGGGACAGCAAACTAAACGGGCAAACAGACTTTTGGGGTTTAAAAATAGAATTAAATTGAATAAGCTGCCTGCTAAAGAAGGTGGCCGTGGGCCATGGGCATTATGGAATACTGAACCCACCCCCAAAGTTTGCTGCAGCACGTTAGGTTAGCTCACCAAAGCAGCAGCAAGAAGATCCACTTCTCGCAGACTGGTCTAGAACAGTGCTGTCCAACTTCTGTGGTGCCGAGGGACGGAATTTCTCTAGCATACATAGTAGAGGGCCCACCAATGGAAGCCAGTTTTGACCACTCCCTTTTTTTAAACTGCACCCACTTGAAACCACACCTATGTTATCACAAGACCATGCCCACATTAATGGTGGTATCGCAGCAAAAACCCAAATGCTTGGTGCTCACTACGGGGATATCAACCATCATTCATATGTGAAAGAATTATATTATGTCATATTAAGACACACCCTTAAATTCATATGCCTCCTCCCCTGTGGATAGCACAGCAACCCCCAACACATAATTACACACCTTAGGGACCATTTAATGGCTATTTCCAACAAACTCCCAGAACAAACCCCTGCCAGGTTCACCTCCCACAGGCAGCATAGGGCAGGCAGAGTATGACACACAGGCAATATAGGGCAGGCAGAGTATGGCATACACAGGCAGTACTCTGCCTGCCCTATGCTGCCTTTGTGTGCCATACTTTGCCTGCCCTATGCTGCCCGTGTGCGCCATACTCTGCCCCTGTGCCATAATATACCTGCCCTACCCTGCTGTGTGCCAAACTCTGCCTGCCCTATGCTGCCTGGGTGTGCCATACTCTGCCTGTGTGTGCCATGCTGTCTGCCCTATGCTGCCTGTGTGTGTGTCATATACAGTGACACAATGCTGGCACTGTTCCTAAAGTCTGAGGTGTGAAGAGGTGAACAATGGGGGTGCTTACAGTCTGAGGTGCATTGGGGTAAACAATGCAGAGATTAAAAGGTGTGAACAGTTGCAGGGGGCCAGTTAATCTCAATACTGATAACCATTTAAATCTTACACAAAGGTAAGCCATCAAATCAGCAAGACAGGTGGGGGGGGGCACACAGAGGGGGCCGCGGGCCGCCAGTTGGACAGCACTGGTCTAGAAGATCCACCAGCAGACTTAAGATCAGAAGGCCCTGTCTGCAGCAAGCGGTGATGTAGAAGAGAGTACTAGAAGGAAGGAAGGCAGGCAGCCACTCCCTCCTGCCAACAACTCTGTGTCCAGCGTGAAGGACACCAGCGTCACGTGAGTGATGGATCACGCTCATGCAAACTGGCAGCAGACCTGGTCCCAGAAGACACGCAAAGGAAAATAAATAATTCGACTGGGAGCGGGTCTGGTTGCGTGTGGCTTATTTGCACACAAAGGACAGAGAGGGTGCTAGTCTGGAGGGACCCATGGCACCCGACTCGAGTATAAGCCGAGGGTGACTTTTTCAGCACATTTTGGGTGCCGAAAAACTAGGCTTATACTCTAGTATATACAGTAATTGTGCTTTTCTATATTTGTTGTTTTTACACTTACTTTTTTTTTTTTTTTTTTACTATTGTCACTGTTCATTTCTAGTTAATTTGAGTGGAGCCCTCATCAGACAGCATAGCTGGGAAACAAAACAATGTTATGTATCAGTGCCAGTGTTATAGTGCCAAAGCCTTAATATCTGCCATCAGTACCCACTGCATCTCACGGCATATAATGTGCTCGTCTCATAAATACAGACAGCATTTGACTGTATATAATGTGCCTGGGATGTCAGTACCCACTGCCTTTCTCTCGATAAAACTGGGGGACCACAAGAGGTAGTTGGGGGGGTTCATTTTTAAGCCAGCAGCGAATCTCACATTAGATTTTGTTCAGTCTATTTTAGTATGGCCGATCTTTAGCCTCCCCAAACAAAAAGTCACCCTCAGCCCATGACAGAAGCTCTGGTATTGGGTATCAGCCCTAAAGCACACCCATTGAATTCTTTACCCTGCTCCATTCTACTAGTTAAAGTTTCTAGTTTATCTATAGGAACAGACTGTACACAGCTGCAGTCTGTACAGCCTGGTCACAGAAGCAGCCCTAACTACCTAGTGAGGTACCACTGCAGCAAAGTACTAAATACATTGCAGAACAGGCTATAAAACACCTTACCATTAGAATGGCCATCTTCATAGTGCTTGTGTGAAGGAGCATAAAGGAACATGAGAGCAAAGACATAAAGATTCCACATGCCGTAAATCCCAGTAAAGAAGGCACTATTAAGCTCAATGCTCAAGTCGCCCAATTTCCAGTTGCCTTCAGTAATCTGTAATAATGCAAGCAATGTTATGAATAATATAAACAGAACAGACTTGTCCTGAAAAACAAAATACAACAACTTTATTATGCATTATAAGTTTCACTCATGCATAAAGTATTTCAATTTTAACTAAAGAGTTAAACACAGTGTGCATTTTTGAGCATCTTTTAGTTTGACACATACATGGAATTTATTTTATTTATTTAAGGGGAAGTGGGGAGAGGAGGTCCCTTATAAAAACATGCACTTACCTGAGTAGTAATGAAAAAGACTACAGTTAATGCAGCACATGCCAAGGTGATAATCATCAGGAATTTAAAGCGGAATATCAAACCCTGAATTAAAATAAGAAAAAAAAAATTAACTACAAAAATAAAGTTAGCAAATCATTCGGTAGAGCATGGCATTACAAAAAACTCTGGGAACGTACTCAAATGGCAGAAGTGGCTATACCATTTTCAAAACAAAAGCCAATGACACCTGTGTCTTACAGAGTGGGATTTTCCCCACAATGTTAAATTTACGCAATACTGAAAATATACAAAATCTCAGACCCCGAAGGCAGAATGATGCCTTCGTGAGTGTGGTTCATTTATTACAGGGATTCATTAAAATTCACTAAAAAATTTGTAACTAAAAAAATCTATTCTACCCTCCCCCAATAATTTCCCTATCCTGAAAACCATTTGTTATTTTGAATGCTTTAGAAGAAAATACCTGTTAAACTCGGCTTCCTGTCATTTGAACAAAGGCGATACAGCATGCCGGGAAAGTATCAGGAGATGCATCAACTATGCGGGGATCGATTGATCGAGCCTAGCCTGACTCCTTCCTAAAGTCAGGCTAGGCTCAATCAATCGATCGCCGATAGTTGATGCATCTCCTGATACTTTTCCAGCATCGCCATATCGCCTTTGTTCAAATGACAGGAAGCCAAGTTTTTTACAGGTATTTTCTACTAAAGCATTCAAAATAACAAATGGTTTTCAGGATAGGGAAATTATTGGGGGAGGGTAGAATAGATTTTTTTAGTTAAAAATTTTTAGTGTTACTTTTCCTTTAATGGAGAAGGATCTGGGGGATTTTGTAGATAATAAGTTGTCCAATTCCTGGCAATGTCATTTGGCAGCCACTAAAGCAAATAAAGTGCTGTCTTGTATAAAAAAGGGCATTGACTCAAGCAATGAAAACATAACTTTATCTATACATTCTGGTAAGGCCTCACCTTGAGTATGCAGTGCAGTTTTGGGCTCCAGTCCTTAAGAAGGATATTAATGAGCTGGAGAGCATGCAGAGACATGAAACTTTTATTTGCCTTAGCTCTAACTCTCTGTTAGCTAATGTAAACATCAGAGGGAGAAGTAGTAATCTCCGCTGCATGCTGGCTAATGCGCGTAGCTTGTCGGGTAAATTAGGGGAGCTGCAAGCTATTGTATGTATTGAAAATTATGACTTAATTGGTATCACTGAGACCTGGTGGGATGATAAATGTGACTGGGCTGTGAATTTAAATGGTTATACACTTTTTAGGAGGGAGAGAGAGATTAAAAAGGGTGGAGGGGTTTGTCTTTATGTAAAGTCAGATTTAAAGCCATGTAATAAAGACATTACCAATGAAAACGTTGAATCTCTTTGGGTAGAAATTTCAGTAGGGCTGAAGGTCACAAAGAAAATGATCATTGGTGTATGCTATAAACCACCCCGTATAGATGAGGGGGATGAGACCCAGCTTCTGTTGCAAATGGAGGTTTCAAAACTGGGTCAAGTTGTTATTATGGGGGACTTTAATTATCCGGACATTGACTGGAGTAATGGGGTGGCTAAGTCAGAAAAAGCTAGTAGGTTTGTAAATATGCTAAATGACAACTTTTTATTTCAGGCCAGTATAAGGGCATCTCTGCAATGTGTCAACTGGGAAAGGCTTTTCATGGGGTTAGACACAGAAGGAAAATGGAACATCTTTAAAACATTGCTTTGCAGGTATACACAACAGTATATTCCCCTTGTAAGCAAGGAGAGGCATCGCAAAGCAAAACCTTTATGGCTGAATAAAAGTGTTAGTGTCGAGGTTGGTAAGAAAAAACGTGCTTTTAATGCATTCAAGTTAGCTGGGACAGCAGAAACTTCCATCAGGTACAAGGAAGCAAATAAAACATGCAAAAAAGCTATCAGGCAAGCTAAAATAGAAATTGAAAGGGATATTGCAGCTAGGAGTAAAAAGAATCCAAAATTATTTTTGAATTATGTGAATAGTAGAAAAATGAAGCAAGAAGGGGTGGGAACTTTATTATCCCGGGGGGGTAAGATGGTTGATGAGAACGGGGAAAAAGCAGAAATTTTGATTTTCATCTGTCTATACATCTGAGGAGCCAGATAATGAAGGCTTCCCTTCTAATATACCCAGTTCTAGTAATTTAGCTACTGACGCATGGGTCACTCGGGAGGAAATTCAAAAGAGACTTGAACATGTAAAGGTAAACAAAGGTCCAGGACCGGATGGGATTCATCCCAGGGTATTAAATGAGCTGAGCGCTGTGATTGCCAAACCTCTTCACTTAATTTTTCAGGATTCCTTGAGGTCTGGCATGGTGCCAAGAGACTGGCGGATTGCTAATGTAGTGCCGTTATTTAAAAAGGGATCACATTCTCAGCCTGAAAACTATAGGCCTGTTAGTCTGACATCAGTAGTAGGAAAACTTTTGGAAGGGGTAATAAGGGATAGGGTACTTGAATACATTGCAGTTCACAATACTATAAGTTTGTGCCAGCATGGTTTTATGCGTAACAGATCTTGCCAGACTAATTTAGTCGCCTTTTATGAGGAGGTGAGCAGGAACCTCGATGCTGGAATGGAAGTTGATGTCATCTACTTGGACTTTGCTAAAGCGTTTGATACAGTACCTCACAGAAGGTTAATAATCAAATTAAGGAATATTGGCCTAGAACATAATATTTGTAATTGGATAGAGAACTGGCTGAAGGATAGATTACAAAGAGTGGTGGTAAATGGAACATTTTCTAATTGGACCAGTGTGGTTAGTGGAGTACCGCAGGGGTCAGTCCTTGGTCCTTTGCTTTTTAACTTGTTTATTAATGACCTGGAGGTGGGCATAGAGAGTACCGTTTCTATTTTTGCTGATGACACAAAATTGTGCAAAACTATAAGTTCCATGCAGGATGCTGCCGCTTTGCAGAGCGATTTGACTAAATTGGAAAACTGGGCAGCAAACTGGAAAATGAGGTTCAATGTTGATAAGTGCAAAGTTATGCATTTTAGTAGAAATAATATAAACGCGAACTATCTACTGAATGGTAGTTTGTTGGTGTTATCCTTAATGGAGAAGGATCTAGGGGTTTTTGTAGATAACAAGTTGTCTAATTCCAGGCAGTGTCATTCTGTGGCTACTAAAGCAAATAAAGTGCTGTCTTGTATAAAAAAGGGCATTGACTCAAGGGATGAGAACATAATTTTGCCCCTTTATAGGTCCCTGGTAAGGCCTCACCTTGAGTATGCTGTGCAGTTTTGGGCTCCAGTTCTTAAGAAGGATATTAATGAGCTGGAGAGAGTGCAGAGACGTGCAACTAAACTGGTTAAGGGGATGGAAGATTTAAACTATGAGGTTAGACTGTCGAGGTTGGGGTTGTTTTCTCTGGAAAAGAGGCGCTTGCGAGGGGATTACATTAGAGGGGATTATAGGCAGATAGGGGATGTTCTTTTTTCCCATAAAAACAATCAACGTACCAGAGGCCACCCCTTTAGATTAGAGGAACGGAGCTTCCATTTGAAGCAGCGTAGGTGGTTTTTCACGGTGAGGGCAGTGAGGTTGGGGAATGCCCTTCCTAGAGATGTGGTAATGGCAGATTCTGTTAATGCCTTTAAGAGGGGCCTGGATGAGTTCTTGAACAATCAGAATATCCAAGGCTATTGTGATACTAATATTTACAGTTAGTATTAGTGGCTGTATATATAGTTTATGTATGTGAGTGTATAGATTGGTAAGTATAGGTTGTGTGTGCTGGGTTTACTTGGATGGGTTGAACTTGATGGACACTGGTCTTTTTTCAACCCTATGTAACTAAACTGGTTAGGGGATGTAAGATTTAAGCTATGAGGTTAGACTGTTGAGGTTGGGGTTGTTTTCTCTGAAAAAGAGGCACTTGCGAGGGGACATGATTACAAATACATTAGAGGGGATTATAGGCAGATAAGGGGTGTTATTTTTTCCCATAAAAACAATCAACGCACCATTTGAAGCAGTGTAGGTGGTTTTTCATGGTAAGGGCAGTGAGGTTGTGCAATGCCCTTCCTTGTGATGTGGTAATGGCAGACTCTGTTAATGCCTTTAAGAGGGGCCTGGATAAGTTCTTGAACAAGAATAATATTCAAGACTATTGTGATACTAATATCTACAGTTAGTATAAATGTTTGTAATATATAGTTGATGTATGTGCTGATATAGATTGGTAAGTAGAGGTTATGTGTGCTGGGTTTACTTGGAAGGGTTGAACTTGATGGACTCCAGCTTGCTGTTGAGGAACAGGGACCAAGAGCATCAGCAATCACTGGTCTATATGGTACCAGTGTCTTTGGGCCCCCAGTGGCTGTGGTATCTGTTCCCCACTAGTTACTCCACTGGACTGCTACTTTTTTAAATCATGAGATCTTCACATTGGTTGAACACATAAGGAAACATCAGACAGACAAGATTGTCTATGAAGTGAAAGTGTCAGCAGGCAGAATTAATTACAGGCTATATAGAACTTTACAGAGTGTTTTCCCAGTTTTTTTATAAACACAAACTAACCTTTCCAATTACCCTTTCTGTAGAAAATGTCCCTTATGCTTTAGTAGCAAGTGAGTTACTCTGCCTAGAGTTACACAGATTGTAGTCCACAAACCTCCCCCCCAAAGTCCTTCTCAATAAAGGAGTGTGGTACTCTATCAACTGCTTTAGCAAAGTCTAAGTAGATGACATCCACTGCCATGTCAGAGCCGAGGTTCCTGCTTACCTTATCATAAAAGGCCATTAAATTTGTTTGGCAAGATCGGTTATGCATAAAACCATGCTGGCACAAACTTATAGTATTGTGATTTGCAAAATATTCAAGTATACTATCCCTTATTACTCCATTCAAAAGGACTGGACCCCTTTTGAAAATGGCACCCCAATTGCACAATCTCTCAGCACCATGCCAGACCTCAAAAATTCTGGAAAATTTAAGTATGGGTTAGCCAATCACAGAACTAAGCCCATTTAGTACCCTGGGATGGACTAAATTGGCCATTTAAGAAGGAGGTGTCATGCAGTCTGTCTTTGTGTAGTCATTCTTCACATAACTTTAAGTGGCAAACATAACAAAACAAAATGAGCCATTACAAGCATTACAGTTTCCATAGACATGTATGAATAAATACCAAAGGGACATAAGCATATTTTTACTGACCTCATAGTGCAGTCTTCGGGCTTTGGACATTTCTGGTAAATTTGACTGTTTTCCACTAATGTTTCTGAAGACTTGATATACCATGAAGCACAAAAACAAGAAATAAAGGCACGCACAAATTCCTGCTACAATAATAAATGCCATCTGGATTATATGAGTTAAAGAATGAATACACAACTTGAGCAGACTAAATCAGAATAGAAAACAGCAGAGGTTTACCGAGCACCGTAACAGGTATTCAGATCACCAACACGTGTAACTTAAATAGGTGGTCTACAATTTTCTTTTAAAATTCCACAATGCTGCAACCATCTAACAAAAATTGTGCTTTTGCTTTTAAAAGTATGCCGGCCATACACGCACTGATAATATTGTACGAAACCTCGTTTTGTACGATATTTGGTGCATGTATGGCAGCTCATAGAGGTGACCAATATCGCGAAAGGCTGCGGATAATGGTCGACTCGTCGCTCGGCCAGGTTAAAAGATTTTGATCAGGCACCATTGAAGGCGCCTGAGCAAAAACTACATTCAGGGCTGAACTGGCAGGTAGCGGTAGAATATCTATTGTTTCTACCTCCATATCGGAGGATTCAGCGCTAAATGTCAGTAGAGGGTGGGAACAATCTTAATTGCTACGTGTAACGCCACCTTAGGGCTCTGGCACACGGGGAGACTTAGTCGTCCGCGACAAATCTCCTGTGTCGTCGGGCGACTAATCTCCCCAAAATGCTATCCCAAGGCTATCCTCAAGTGGGATGGCATTTTGGGGAGACTAGTCGCCCGCGACACAGGAGATTTGTTGCGGACGACTAAGTCTCCCCGCGTGCAAGAGCCCTTAAAGGTGAAGACACAATGAGCTACTACTAACAGCTACTCTTCACTGCTACAAAAATAGACAATGCTGATCATTTACTGATAATTGCCTCTACGTGTGTTTTAGCAGAGGCAATGCCAAGTATTGTTGATGGCAGGGGCGGGCCGAGCCGACCGGGCGCCCTAGGCTACCCCCGCCCCCTGTTTGACGCGCATGCGCAGTACGAGCGGGGGGGGGCGGGTTTCCGCAGTGAGGTGCGATGCACAGCGACGCAAAGCTTATTGCAGACTAGGGGTAGGCAGGAGAGGCTCCTGCCTGGCGCCCCCCAATCGTTGCGCCCTAGGCAGCTGCCTCTTCTGCCTACCCCTAGTTCCAGCCCTGGTTGATGGCATTGTCAGCATAGAGAAATTTTGTTAAAAATGAGGAACATTCCTTTAAACTACATCTCTAGAGGCCACCCAACTTAATTCAAGCCAGTATAAAAAAAAAAAAATAAAAAAATTGCTTAGATGCCCTGATACTTTCATTACTGCCTCTTAAATAGTTGATGGCATCCATCAAAAAGGAATTCATGTAACTGGAATAGGCAGAGCAAAGGTTAAATATGCTATTATAAAAGAAAGTGGAGAGAGTCTCTGCTTCCCCTTGGCAGCAATATGTAGCTGTTGCAAAGCACCTAACATTAAAGAAGTGTTACTGGAGATGCCATGTAAAAGGAATGAAATATTAAATACATTATACACACTTGCATGATTCAAGACAAGAGTTGTCCATTTTGATTTGCTGGTGTGAAAAACTGAGTCTGGGGGGAGGCAGAAAAAATGCCCAGCATCCTGGTCAGTTAAAGAAAAGTAGTGGTACTATACTGTATATGCACCAGTATAATATGTGACTTGAGTACGTTATTGCCCTGGAGACAAGAAAATGATAACGATTATAAATGTTACTCTATATAAACACTCATAACAGTGGGATGAAATCCGACAAACCAGAGTAACATCATATGCTGTATATCTGCAGAATCTAGACTCATCATAGCAGGCACTTTAGCCTACTTGCCTGCCCCACAAAGCAGCATGCCACAAACTGTTTTACAAGTGTACAGCTAAGGTTGTAACTCCACTGGGTGACTGCTTGTCCCTCTGACCTAAAGCATCAAGGCCCATCTGGATCTGCTTCTGCTAATAAACAGTTTCTCGCATTGGGTTCTTTGCCTATGTAAATGACCCATATTGTATCCAGATCCACATGCAGAGGCTCTCTTTCTACACTTTTCCACAGATGAAAGCTTGTTAAAAGCAATTATTGTGTCTGCTGAATTATGGTACACATCTTTTGGGGGAAGTATTGGCAAAATCATCACCCCCCCCCCCCCAATGCCCCACACTTCACTATGATGTCCCCTTGTAACCAGATTAAAAGCCACAGCCCAGACATGACAAATTAGAAAACATTTTATAAAGGATACAGCGATTTCTGCTCCTACATCTGTTGTCCAAATGCTGTAGAATGGGTTCTTCAACTGTACACCTCTGGGTAAGGGAAAGGAAACAAAGAAGTATAAAAACAATTACACAAACATAAAACCAAACCAAATTTTTATTTGTACTATAAAATAATTGTTCAGTTGTCTAAAGAGTCTTTAGCACAGACCTACAACATAGTACTTGTTCATGGGACTATATAATATAGTATATATTTATATTTTTCTTAGCTCACCACCGGACAAGTGTCTTATGCTTTCCAGGCTGTGTCTTATGCCACCTATGAAAGTGGCTAACTAATGGCAGAATTTGGCTTGGGTCCCCTACTTGTTAACCACAATAATCCACCTATATACCTGTTTCTTTCTGGTATATTACAGTTTTTGACTGCTAATAACAAGCTTTTGGCTCAACTGAGAGTCAGCAACTCAGGGTTAACTGAATACAGGAATGACAGTACATAGAAAGGTAGGAGTGCTGACACTTGTGCCTTTGAGAGCTGTTGAGCCAAGCCTGCTATTAGTAATCTAAAACTGCTAATAACTCAAAAAACACTTAAAATAAAAAATTTATATAAATTTCAAAATGGTCACTGCAATTGTCAAGTGATCTGGTAACCTTGTCAGAGGTGAACTGTCAGTTTACACCAATTCATATTTAAGTTAATATCTTCACTAACACTCAACTTCTTCAGGTGGTATAAAACAGTTGTTTTCCTTCTGTGCTAAAAATCTTTGTTTAGTTGTTTGTATTTCTCTGATACTGCTATGAAATGATACTATCAAATATTATCAGTTTAGAAAGTGTACTGAGCTCATATAAGCATGTAAAAAATGTTTCTAAAACCTACATTTTAGAAAAAAACAGAAGACAATGCAAATTAAAAAAATTTATTATTTATGGCATATCAAAAAGCAAGGTAAACTATTAGCAGGTATTGGAGGGAAATGAGGGTGGGGAAGTTAAAGATACAGACATTTATGTTTTATGTGACTAAAAGGAAGGAATGTGGCAGAAATCTGTTGTTACCTTTCACACATATCAAATATGAAGAGACAGCATGATCCAAAAGCAATTGGTCCAACTTGTTTCCAGTACACAGAGATTCGGTTTCTTTCAGTCTGATCCTAACAGAAGCAGAAAAAAAAACAAGTTATATACTTGCGACTACATTAATTAACACTTGTTACTATTGTTATTTTATCTGGTATGTGAAACCAACCATCATGTGCTCGCCACAGAAGATAATCCAGAAGGACAGCAGCATTGCATAGAAAATCCCTTGACGGATGTCCCCAAATAGCAGCATCCAGGTCCAGTCATATCCAATGGAGAACCACTCGACAGGAATGTTAATGAAAGTCATTGAAAAGCCTAAAGCAAAAATAACTCTAGGGACAAAACAAGTAAGTTAATGGTCACTATGTTGTTAGGACTGCTTTTAGAGTAAGTAGGCTACAAAAACACATTGCTTTACCACTTTTTTCAACTGAATACAAGGGGTGCTGATGTGGCACTTGTATTTTATACCCTTTTAGAATCTTACACGTACACACCATAAACAAGCATGTTTCACCTTGTATTAGTACTTAAAGGGGTGGTTAACTTTTAGTATGTCATAGAATGGCCGCTTCTAAACAACTATTCAAGTGGTCTTTTAAATGGGGGCCACTAACCTCAGCAGCCAAAAAAAATATTGCTTTGTGAGGCTACAATTTTATTGTTATTATTTAATTTTAAAACGTATTTTTCTATTCAGGCTCTTTACTATTAATATTCTAGTCTCTCATTCAAACCACTCCCTGGTTGCTAAGTCAACTTGGACCCTAGCAACCAGATAGCTGCTGAAACTTCAAACTGGCTACTGAACAAAAATTGAAATATATTAAAAAAACTACAAACAAAACACGAAGACCAATTACAAGTTGTCTCAGAATATTACCCTCTACATCATGCTAACAGTTAACTGAAAGGTGAACAATCCCATGACTTGCCTGTGTGAGAGGCAGGAGAAAGATGATTGCTACGTTTGTCGAGAAGGAAATGTTAGCAACTTAACATCACTTACTTCTCCAGGAGAACAGGTGATCGAGTCATCATAGTTATTCTTCTCCAATACCAAATCATAATAATTATTATACTTGGCGTGAGGAATGTTTTCATAGCAAACCACACCATTGTGAAGCCTCCATTCTGGAAGATACACTGAAAAAAATGTAAAGGGAACATTTTATGCCATGTGTAAAATATTTACAAAGGTAAGATTTTGTTATACTAGTGTTTAAATAACGAAACAGCACCCCTCTTTCACACAGATATCTTCAATCATCCAGTGCAAATTT
The DNA here is from genome assembly GCF_000004195.4 of Xenopus tropicalis. Taxonomy (NCBI): domain Eukaryota; kingdom Metazoa; phylum Chordata; class Amphibia; order Anura; family Pipidae; genus Xenopus; species Xenopus tropicalis. The sequence goes on along the minus strand of NC_030680.2, from coordinate 83,318,918 downwards.
CAGCAGTAATCACGTATTACAATATTTACCAAGTCCAAAATGAACAGCACCAGTCAAGAGAATTTCTTTAATAATAAAAAGCCTTTATTGCATTTTGGGCAAATTCAGAACAGTACGGGCAATGTTTCAGGCCCAACAGGCCTTTCTTCATGCTCACCCCAGGCTTGAAAAAAGGCCTGTTGGCACTGAAACGTTGCCCGTACTATCCTGAATTTGGCCGAAATGCAATAAAGGCCTTTTATTATTAAAGAAATTGTCTTGACTGGCGCTGTTCATTGTGGACTTGGTAAAGACTTGGTAAATACTTCATACTAGGAAGCGATGTGCCAAATAATATTTCTTGTTTTACTAAATGTATTAAACCAGTCTTTTAAAGTTTCAGCATTTGGTTTGTAATCACACTGGCTTTCCAACAGTCATAATTCCAAACCATGAGCATCCACCATGAGTATCACCTTAAAGGCCATCACTTTACATTGTTTAGCATTCACATTCATCCCTTCCTCCGTGCAGCTTACAATATAAAAGTTTAGACTTAGACAAAAGACAAACTCTTTGCAGACAGTGCCCAGGCCAGAATTAAAGTCAGGACACCAAGACTACAAGACAGCAATCCCAACATTTGAGTCTCCATGACGGCCTTATCTAAAACTGTCCTACAGACAGACCTTCATCCTGTTTTGGGCAGAGCCACCAAAAAGAAGCACTCTTAAACAAAATAACTCAATGATAACATTACTATATGCTACAGCATCTTCTAGTTTCCCTTGCAAATAAAAAATCACTTACCACAACATGCAAATCTCTAATTTCTCCAATTGCTATATTCGATTTCTTCTTTTCACTTACAGGGAGTCGAATATTAAATAGGTAGTATTTGTGTGACACGCTTCCAAGTTCCATGAGGGGAATTACATCACAGTCATACTGGCGGCCTTCATTTGCCACCGTCTGCAATAAAAAGGACAGGGCAATATGGGACTACACATTTTCTCAAAACTTAATTAAGACACACAAAAGATAATCAACTCACAATTAAGAACATTGACCAAGTCTACCACTGAAACACAATAAGCAAAGACACATTCAGACACTAAAAAGAAAGGATACATTCCATGCATAAGGGCATATCTGCTGCAATACTCACCTTTTCGACAGGAAGTATGCAGTTTAATTTTCTTTGCTCCATCGAACTGGCCAATTCTTTCCACTCTTCCTTTAGGTCATCACGGTATGCCACAGAAACATTCAGATTTACCATAGAATTATCCTCTAAAATAATAAGATGTCACACATACTGTAAGGGTGATGACACATAGGGCGCTCCTTTCCTGAAAATACCTTTTCACTGAGATAAATGTAAATATCAGCTGGTAAAAAAACATCAATAATGTAATCGTGTCAATGTGCCTTGAAAGAAAACTTTGCATGAATGCTATGTTTTATCAGTGGAAAATTAAGAGTCATCCAGCAATTTGGCACTCGCTGGGAATCTCCTCTTCAGTCAGCCACAAGTGCCCCGTGTGCCATCAACCTGAAGAGGAGTAAATACATATTATCTACAGCTCTTAAAATGTGAGAGCACGCTGCCTTAGGGTCGCCTTGACCAGTCCCTCTCCTTCTCTAACCATATTAATAACACTGCCAAAACCTGCCGCTTTCCCCTCCGCAATATTGCCAAGATACGCCCCTTTCTTTCACAAGTAACAGCTAAAACACTAATACATGCCCTTACCCTTTCCCGTTTAGATTACTGCAATCTCCTACTGCTCAGCCTCACTTAAGCTCTCTAGCATGGCTGCCTGTTAAGCAAAGGATAGCTTACAAAATCATTCTGCTAATATTCAAAGCCCTTCACTCCTCTGCTCCTCACTACATTTCTTCACTGGTCTCTCTGCACATTCCTGGCCGTCTCCTCCGCTCTTCTCAAAGCCTCTGTCTTTTCATACCATCCACACCCACTGTGCTTTCTCGTCTTAAAGGAGAAGGAAAGTCAAAGTCACTTGGGGGTGCCAAAATGTTAGGCACCCCCAAGTGACTTCAATAGCCTACCTTTTACCCCGGGCTGGTGCCCCTGTTCAGAGAGAAAAGCACCAGCCCGGGGTAGCAGCGATCGCTTCCTTCTTCCTGTAGCGCTGCGCGCACATGCGCAGTAGAGTGATAAGCTGAACTTTAACAGAGAAGTCGGCTTTTCACTCTACTGTGCATGCGCCTGTTCCGGACAATCAGCAGCAGCGCGAATAGGAAGGAGGAAGCGCTCGCTACAGGTACTCCGGGCTGGTGCGGTTTTCTCCAAACAGGGGCACCAGCCTGGGGTACAAGGTAAGCGATTAAAGTCACTTGGGGGTGCCTAACATTTTGGCACCCCCAAGTGACTTTGCCTTTCCTTCTCCTTTAAACCTTTCTATCTCACTGCTCCTTAACTCTGGAACTCTATCCCTGAATCCCTCCGTAGGGAACACTCACCCACTCTCTTTAAGATAAAACTCAGATGCTACCTTCTGGAGCACTAAAACATTATTTTGACTAGTCCTGCACTTAAGGGCAAATGCCCATACCTAGTGCACTCTTACAATCTAAGTGGTTGGGTAACATACAGGCACAAATTGGAAGGTACGCTCTACAGGGCACTTACTCCCTGTGTATTTATACTTATTTATTGTATTTATTATAACACTTGTCCTCCCTGTGTGTAATTTGGTATATTGTAAGATTGTACAATATTATCGGTGTGTGTATGGCCGGCTAAATGCTTCAATAAATCTAACAGAGTGTGTGGGTTGAAGGCTTCACTGAATCCAGCAGACTGTGTGGGGCTTTATACAGACACCAGATAAAAGTTGGCTGAACCCAGCAGAGCTGATAAACATGTTTAATAAAGAAACAAGGTTGCTTCTCCAAAAAAGAACTTTTTACATAAACAATACAGAAATTAAAAAGTCATATCATTAATACATTTCATTTTTTAAATGTACTGGCCCTTAACTATATGAGAAAAAAAAACTTTTAACCCCTTCTAGCACCAGCTGAGTTTCCACCTTTTGAACATTTTTTGCTCTTGTTCTCTCTCTTTGGCACACATAGCAGGGATCATTTACTTTAAAAAGAAAGCCATCCCACCAAGCTCATGTTTTAGGAAGATAACTGTGGGTGTGGAATAAAGCTGCAGTGCTTCACCATTGCTGGGAAGTGTGCTGCGGTGGTTAACAAAAAGAGAAGAAATTCCCACTGATGATCTTTGCCACTGCCCTGGGTAGTGTGCATGTACAACAGAGCAAAACTGGAGAACCTAAAGCCAATGTTTTTGCATGCGCATAACATAGAGCAGAAGTAAAGATTACAGAGACTGGAAGCAAGATGGAAGCACTGCATTCCCTACAACTGTACCCCTGTAGCCCAGGTCTAAGGTTAGTGATTATTATCATCCACAAGGGGCCTAATAAATTGGCACCCCAACTGATTAAGCCTTTCCTCCTTCTTTAAACTTGAGACTCTTTGTATTTAAGATTTAAGGCATAGGAATGAACAATGTCTAGTGGTAGAAAGCCGGCAAAAACGAGAGGGTGAGGGACGTATACTGTGGATTTTCCATTATGTATTATTGTAAGTGTTTATAAGCAGCTGTGAAGCTTTGTTTCAATGCAGCTTTATCTTCTGTGCATGTGTCGTTGTCCATATATTTTTCTCTATCAGATCTTTAGGAGCTGCCACACAGTCTCAAATACTGAGTTGAGCAGCTGTATTTTTATTGGAGGTAATTCAATATCATTCAACACAGTAAGCGCTTATCAAGTTCTACTAATGAACAGAGCTTATGTGCTGATGACACAATTTTCTATTTAAAGATGCTGCTACTTTAATCTTAGCCAAATACAAGCCATAAAAAACAAGAAAAGTAAATCTACAATAGCACAGATATTGTGAACTGATGTTTTCAGAGGTTTTTATTATTCTTCTAATTATCCTTTATTTCTAAAATACAGATAGCTACACTGTGCTTTTCAATGATTTCCCATTCATTTTAGTATTGCCCCAGTGATCATTACCAAGTTCCCTAAGGGCTCTGGCACACGGGGAGATTAGTCGCCCGCGACAAATCTCCCTGTTCGCGGGCGACTAATCTCCCCGAGTTGCCTTCACCTGCCATCCCACCGGCCACAATGTAAGTCGCCGGTGGGATGGCACATGTGGCGGCGCGATTTTGGGAAATCGCCGAAAAAGACTTGCAAGGCTTTTTCGGCGATTTGCGCAAAATCGCGCCGCCACATGTACCATCCCACCGGCGACTTACATTGTGGCCGGTGGGATGGCAGGTGAAGGCAACTCGGGGAGATTAGTCGCCCGCGAACAGGGAGATTTGTCGCGGGCGACTAATCTCCCCGTGTGCCGGAGCCCTAATCACACAACGCACAGTGGCACAGAAAAACAAAAGCGCCCACTGACTTCAATGTGTTTCACAAATTTTTGGTGAAGTGAATGAGACAGATTTGCTCACCACTACACAAAACCCAAGTAGAAAGACCCTACAGTAGACAGTGCTAAGATAAGAACTGAACTTAGAAACCCAGCCCTGAAATAAAAAAACACAAAAGGCCACAAGGCAGCAATGCTTTTCCCTGTGCCATTAATATAATATTGGTAATACTTTAAACAAACTATATACCTTCAAATCCATCAATGTTTACTAAATTACTTAAGTTGAAAATTCTGGTTGGCCAGCCAACTTACTGTATATTAGCAATAAATATAACTTAAAAGATAACACATAAAAATGTTGCTAAAAAATATTCTGGAATTTTTTTATGGGCTATTTATATTATTTTAAATCTTTAAATGTGTATTTACTACTAATGTACAATGAGTTGGCTGGCCAGCTACGGTTTTTAACTTTGTCTCCTGTGGGAGCTAAGTAAAAACCATACATACAAGAAAAGTTAACATTCTAAGGAATAGATGTCATACATGTACAGAGTAATATTTAAAAGGGGAGACTTACCTATGTAATTGTTTAGCTTGAAGGCAATATCCAACTGTAGAACCACTAGCATAAATTGGAACCAGGGGCTCATTTCAAACTGACTGTTGGGTATATGGGCAGCAAAAACAATATCATTGGCTTCAATATGACCATTTGTAGCCTCATCAAAAGTTTGAATACTTTTGCACTGTCCTTTTCCCCAGGGCAAGAACCATTTGGAACTGTGATGGTTTTTCCGTATATCAACACATTTCATTGCAACAGGATTTACATATGAGGTTGGTTTTGGAGCTGCAACAGAAAGAAAAATAAATCAGCAAATACATTTGAGGAGTGTTTATTTATAAAGTACCAGTACATGAAAGCAGCATGTAGAAGGTCTTCAGGATGGCAGTTCACTGTAATACAACCATGCACAGGCTAAATTCTTAAATATACAGCATGAAGATTGTGAACCTAAAAACACACACAAAAATCTGGACCACAAAATAACTAACTTCCACCTCTGCAGACAAAAGAAAATTAAAAATCTAATGATTGGCATCCAGTTGGCAAAAATATGCACCCATGGTTGCTTCTATAACACAACAGGTGCAAATCAGTGTGCAGTTGGAATGATGCTGGAATTAAGGTAAAAAAAGACTGCACTGTGGGTACAAAATATGGGGATTTGCACTTTGCACACTGCAATACATTTGTAAATGACCCTTATTAATCAACAAATCCGACCTAAAAGATTAAAGGGGAAAGCAAGTCAAAATTTAAAAAGCATACTGCCCAATAGTCCTCCTATTGTTTAGTAAAAACGCCACACTTTTGGCTCACCTAATCAAATATTTACTCAGTCACAATTACTTCACATTTTCTAGAACAGGCAGCCATCTCTGAAAAGGTATTCTCCCTTCCTTTCCCTACTTGCTTCATACTGCACATGTGTTTCATTCCCTCCCCCCCTCCCCTCTGCCAGATCCGCTTCTGATTGGCTGGTGGGCATGTGTAGCTCAGAACAGGAGACAGGATCAAGTTACACACACGCTCAGAGAATAGGAAGGCTGCCGCTGGCACCTACATGAAGGGAAGAGAGATTTCAGTGATGTCACTGTAGTCTTCACACTGCTGTAGGCTGCCAGCACCATATCTCAGAGAAGCAAGCATGGATCTGGGAATTTAGATATGCAGTAGGTACTTGCCTTTAGACTTACTTTTAATTTATATTAACCTATATTATATATTATATTGTCCTTTAAAACATTTTACTTGAGGAATGCAGCAGAAAATAAAAAGACAGCAAAACTGATATTGCAGCCAGTTTGATGTAAGAGTATTTGTACTAATCAGCACAAGAATAGTCTATGATCCCACAAACAAAATCAGGTCTAATTTATAAAAATCAAGTTCAATAGATGCTAAATTAAGCAGGATTATGAGACACATGGTTTAGCATATATAAGCAATTATAGAAATTAAACAAAATTATCCAATGTCAGCAGCCAAGGTCCTTAGCATTCTAAAATACACAGTCTCAAAGTAACAGAGGCACCTTAGGAGTTGCCCAGTATAGGGCACAAGTAGAGGCACAATTCCAGAAACGAGAAACGGTCCTTAGTTCTAGTAATAGCAAGCCTTAATGCTACAGCATACAATGACATTCTGTGCTTTTTAGTTTGCGGCAACAGTTTGGGGAATTACAGATGCTGTGTGGGCTCCGAATTATCATCCCAATAATTTCCGTACCATGGCAATCTGTCATTAAGTCAATTGGCCAGGTTAGAACATTTTAGTCGGCTAATGGAAAAAATCTGCGCATGTATTGTGTAATGTGCGATATCCTTAGGGGCCTACAATGTCAGTCACTTTTGTACAATTGGTGTCTGCCAACTATTTCATGTTCAGACCATCCTTTGGTTTGTATTTGAAAGACTTTATCCTACAATTTCAGTCTGAGTGTTAGTTTTAGGTCTTTGCATAACCGATATCCGAACATTCGTTGGAAGATTAAAATCTGAATGTGCATAGCCATCTTTAGCCATGATGATTTTCCAGATTTTCTTTCATTTGGTATGGTACCTATGAATAGGAAAAAAGCCAAAATGGCTTTATAGGTAGTAATAAGCATGGCTTTAGAAAGGACAAATCATGTCAAACAAATGTAATTGCTTGTTATGATGAAGTTAGTAGGAACTTGGACAGTGAGGCTGAAGTTGATATTCTATATGTTCTATATTGGATTTTGCCAAAAGCTTTTGATATAGCACTACATAAACGGCTTGTTTACGATCAGGCGGGTTAAAAGATTTTGATGGCGCCCAGGCAAAATCTGTGTTTACGGCTGAATCGTCAGGTGGAGGTAGAACCCCTTTTGTTTTTAACTCCATATCTGATGATTCGGCTCTGAACATCAGTGGAGAATAGAAACATGCATGCATGGCTCAGTGGATAGCAGCTCTGCCTTGCAGCATTGGGGTCCTGTGTTCAACTCCAGCCAGGGCGCTATCTGCAAGGAGTTTGTTCTCCCCATGTCTGTGCGGGTTTCCTTCCACACTCCAAAAACATACAAGCAGGTTAACCGTCTACTGACTAAACTGACCATAGTATGTGTGATGGGGACTGATGAAAGCACTGTGTAAATTTGGCAGCGCTATATAAATAACAGGAGATAAATTTTACCTTCACATAACCATACAAACATAGACACTTTTAATTGGTCAGCGACCCCGGGTCTTGTAGCAAAATAAAGGGTTTTTGAAATCTCAGTTACTCTGTCTACACTGATTAAAGCTTGCCTCTCACTATCTTCATGCTGCAACCCAGACAGAGAGAGCATTCTGCCTTTGTGCTCAGATGACCTCCTCATGCGAGCATCCAGCACTAGCCAGTGCACACATACAATAGGGATACGCTTCATTACTCTAGCCAGCAGCAGGGCAGAAATAAACAAGCCAATTTACCAGGTAGGGGGTATACCATATCTCGAACGGTTTATATACACAGCACTAGCCATTGCAAAGCCTTATTGTGGATCCACATAAAAAATTAGTTTAATGCTGTGATAAGAGATCAGGAAAAGTACTTTTTCGTGAACTTAAAGAGAACATAACATCACATAGTTATTATCATTAGTTATCCCCCATGCTGCTGGCTTAGCATTCCTCAAGAAAAAAAACTGAAAAGCATAAAATAGAAAATTAATAATAGATTGTTAATATTCTCAGTAATTTTCTCTTTAAGTCCACTCATGCTTTCCAGGAATAATACAAAATCTTACAAACTGCAGACTTGGAAGTGAATGTTATGCAGCATATTTATGAAGGTAACATTAAAGTAAGCACAGAAATACCATTTCGGCCAAACTCTGAATCATTTGTGAATAATTTGGTGAATACCGAACCAAATCCTAATTTGCATATGCAAATAAGACCACTGAAGAGGGAAAGAGAACCGCATGCACTGAAAAGTTTTCAACTTCTGTGTTTATGTGAGGAAAAAGTCACGTGATTTTAAGGATTCGGATTTGGATCATCCGAGCACATGGATTCATCCAAATCAGAATCCTACTGAAAAAGGCTGAATCTTGGCTGAATCCAGAACTGAACCCTGGATTCGGTGCATCCAAACATTTTACAATATAAACCGTTGTATCTCCGGCATTGTTACCAGGCCCGGATTTGTGGAGAGGCCACAAAGGCCCGGGCCTAGGGCGGCAGATGTTTAGGGGCGGCATGCCGCCCCGCCGCAACAAAATTTTTCAATTTTGCTCCTATACAGAGCAATGGGGACCTCTTCCCACTGCTCCGTATGGGAGATGAAATGTATGCGCACTTGTGCTCGCTGCCGCGCGGGGGGGGGGGGTTGGTGGCGATTCACGCATGCGCACGGGGGGGGGGGGGCGGCCTTGGGGCGGCCAGATCACAAATCCGGCGCTCATTGTTACATGAAGAAACCTGCTTAGTTAGTAAGACTGTAACGTGTAAATACATAAAAGCATCTCTAGGCTGATGGTAATAAAAATGGTACTTGTTTTAAGAAACATATTTAAAGTTCCCAGAAGAAGCACCAAGAACAGCAGGAAGTGAACATTCCTCAGCAAAATACCTCAGAACTGGCAAATCAGGTCTTCCGAGGCCAAGAGGAAGCCTCACTGCTGCATAGGAAAGTGCTGGCATCATCTTGATTTCCAGCACACCGAGTCAGATATCTGTGCCATACTCTGCCTGCCCTACCCTGCCTGTGTGTATGGCACACACAGGCAGCATAGGGCAGGCAGAGTATGCACACACAGGCAGCATAGGGAAGGCAGAGTATACACACACAGGCAGCATACAGTGACACAATGCTGGCACTGCTCCTACAGTCTGTACAATAACTATATATTAAAAAACTTTTTAATTGCAGTACTACCTCAGTATATGTTCTTATTGTAGTATGCAGGGTTTATTTATGGGTTTCTACTGTTCCTACAGTTTGTCTGAGGTGTGAACAGGTGAACAATGTGGGTGATCACAGTCTGAGCCTGCAGAGAATTAAATTTTTAAACAATACAGGGGGATTACAGCCTGAATCTGAGGTGAGAGCAATGCAGGGGGCCAGTTAATCACATTTAATACCATTTAAATCTTACACAAAGGTAAGCCATCAAATCAGTCAGACAGGTGGGGGGGGGGCACACATTTTACATTTTATAAATGTAATATGTAGTAATGTAATGTAGTAATAGAACAATACCTTGAACTTGATCCTAACATAGAATGAATACTTACTAGAGGCTAAACAATACTATTGGGTTTAATATGTAAATGATTTATTTTCATAGACTTTAAAGTATAGAGATCCAAATTATGGAAATATCCCTTATCCAGAAAACCCCAGGTCCCAAGCATTCTGGATAACAGGTCCCATACCTGTATCATTATTCTTTTTATAAATAATGCCATAATGTTAAGCGGTTCTTTACAGACATGATAAATACTGCTCCTTGCCCCAGTCAGTTACAGTTACAATCTAAAGGTCCCCATACACAAGCCGATTGTAGATGCTGATATCGGCCCGTGTAGGGGCAGAAACGACGGCCATACCCAATCGATATCTGGCTTGAAATTGGCCAGATATCGATCGGGCAGGTTAAAAGATTCGGTCCCCGAACCGACTGTCCCATTGCAGCCATTATAAGCCTTACATGTTCCCGATATTGCCCACCTGTAGGTGGGATATCGAGTGAAGATCCGCTCGCTTGGTCACATGTATGGGCACCTTAACTTCCCTGGCATATTCAGACAACATATATGCTCTAGGGTCAACTAACCTAGCAGTAAGTTTTTATAAGGAGGAAGAAAAAAAAAAAACAAGTCACCTTGTTAGCAATGTCCCCCTTCTGTAAATGTTTTACACAATGCTATTGCAGTGGTCCTACATTAAACACAATACAGGACGGTCATGCATTGTAAACACACTGGAGAACTTTAAGGTTTATTAAATGCATATTTTGCCTGGGTGGTACACTCCCAAAGATAAGTGTGGGATACATGTCTAAACTTGCAGAAAGTGTGACAAAGCCGAGCAAAGGGATTCCGGACATCTCTCTACTTTAGAAGCATTCCAAGGATGGGTACGCAATAACCACAGATTCTATTCAGGTCTAAAATGCTGACCAGATGAAAGTACTAAAACTAGTGGCCAAGCAGCCAGTAGACTTTAATAGGTGGGTGTATCAAAGGTAAAAGGAAAAAAAATATATCTGTGCACACACTATTATGCACACACTATTATTGGCTATATCACAGGTTATGCATCATGCACTGAAAACATAAGAAATAGACAGGTCTATAGATCACCATCTACTGTGTTTGTATTTGTTAATTATTACTGACTTATAAAGCAGTGCAAAAATTATTCTGTCAAAAGTGAGGATAGATTATAAATAAGCAGCAGGGGACTGTAATGGTCAGATAGACCAGATATATCTTTATTCTTAAATAATAACTCTAATACAATAGGATTACACCTAAATCTGTCTTCTGAAGTTATTGCAATTTTCTATTTAAAGACCAACCCTCCCATTACTTATGGAAAAACTATGCTAGGGTGTTCCTTTATTCCAAGATACGATGTGTAGATCTGTTACAGGGTGGGCTGGATTATGGTCACAGGGAAGTTAGGGTCCCTTCAATTTCCTTAAAAGATAAGAAACATCAAAAGTTGTGGTTAGGAACTCATTATCAGTGATAGGCGAATTTTTTCACAAGGCATGGATTCGCAGCAAATTTCTGCATTTTGCCATTGGTGAATCGTTTCGCTAAACTTCTGTGAAAGTTAACCGTGGAAAAATTTGGTGCGCATCAAAAAAAGTTGCGGTTGTGTCAAAAAAAAAAAAAAAAAAAAAAAAAGACATGGGTAACAAAAAAATTGTGTGACAAATGAGATTCGGGATTTTTCGCTGTTTCGGGAATTTTCTTGTCACTTTGCAAATTTTATGGGGAAGCGAAATGGGACAGATTTGCTCATCACTACTCATTATGCCTGACAAATTCCATGTGCTACCTTGTTTCTTTGCAGAATTACAATATAAAAACAATACACTTCTGAAGAATGGTCAATACTCTACAACATCTACTAGGAACAGCGAATTGTGTTAGTATGTCACCACTACATGGGATAACAAATGCACTATGCTAAAATAAGATTATAAGGTGAGTTACATTTTGCAGCCAGTGATGCAGAAAGCGTCACTTGACGTAGACAATAGATGACTCATGATGGTTAATGAAGAAGCATAACCCTAAACAATACAGTAATGCAGTTTACCTATAACAAAACAGCTGTAATGAACAAATCCACTGTGACTAGTTCTTCTCCTAGCTGTTCTCATGGCTATCTGCTTGTGGTATGTAGCAAATGTCAGAGCAAAAAAAAACAACACTCACATACCCTCAGAATGTTTCATTTTCTAATTTTAAGTCTATTCTATAGGCCACAGCTACACGAGGAACTTTCATTCAGCCTAACCTAAATGAAAGAAACCAGAAAACAAAAATCACAATGTACCCAAATGCATTCTGTACTGGTCAACTAAGTCCCACAAAAGTCTAACCCCTATACTCAATAAAAGACACTAAGTTAAAAAAAGAAACTGCCTGTGGCTCACATTTGCTCTAGAGGGCATCAGTCAGATATACCTTCCTTCCAGACACAGCAAGTGCCAGCCCTAGCAAGTGACTTGGCTATTTATGTGAATGATAAAGGACTGCCTAAAAATGTTTGGTGTGTGACTGCTGCTGTTCTCTTCCTGAAGGAACCATAGCAATAAAAACTCTCTGCTATAAGCTTAAAAGGTACTGTTCCAAAAACTGACCTGTGGTGTACTTTAAATACATTTTGTTTAAATAAATACAAGTCAACCTAATACATTTGTATTTTTTTTTTTTTTTTTTTTTTTTTTTAATAAGGCCCTTGAGTGCAGCTTCACCTACTATGTATATAGAAAGTGAAAGACAGATTTAAATGATTTTATGTATACATGTGTACAGTTATCAGTTTTTATTCTCCACCACTTCACATTGGCACGTCTTTCTTTACAGGAAATGAAAAGAAAGAGGGGAAAAAAATGTTTTCAGTTTTTGTGTTGTAAATAAAAAGAAGAAGATAAACTTTTACTACAAAAGAAACAAGCTGTCAGACTATTGCTAAACACATTCTTGGGAAAGCCATATTTATTTGCTTACTTTAGCTAAGGATCAGATTGCTCCAGGCTTTGTGTAAACCATTTCCTTATTTAGCATAATAAAAAATCTGGCCTCCCAAAGCAGAAGTGTTTCCTGTGTTAAGTGCTGGCAAAGTCATCCCTTTGAAATGCACAAAAAAAAATAGCTAGAATAGCGATAGTCAACCTGTCGCACTCCCCAGAAATCACAGAACTGCACTGGCAACTTTCAGCTGCCTGGGAAATGTGGAAAACTGCTGTTCACCATTACCAGGGGGGAAAGCTTATGTTGTTAAAGCCTATCACATAACTTGGAAACACTGCATACTGGGGTGGCTTTTATCACAGACAGTAAAATCCAAGTCAAATAGTGATACATCTAAATAAAAAGTTTATCTCCCAAACTAATTATATAAGAGCAGCAGACACTTAAGGTGGCCATACACGCACCGATAATATCGTACGAAACCTCGTTTCGTACGATATTCGGTGCGTGTATGGTATGTCGGCGAGTCGACCGATATCACAGGAAGCTGCTGATATCGGCCGACTCGCCAATCGGACCAGTTTGAAAATTTTGATCGGGCGCCATAGAAGGCGCCTGACCAAAATCTCCCTTCAGCGCTGAATCGGCAGAAGGAGGTAGAAATCCTATTGTTTCTACCTCCTTACCTGCCGATTCAGCCCTGAATGGTGTGTGGCGGATCTGACGATGTTTCGTGCAACCGATGGTCGCACGAAACATCGTCAGATCGCCACGTGTATGGCCAGCTTTAGGGGCACATTCATCAAAGTACGTTTTTCGGACCTTAAAAAGCATGATACAAAAGAAATGAAATACTGTATTTTCTGATGTGAAAATATTGTGGTACGTTCCCAAAGTTACAAAATTTTCGTATCCGAACGATCGTAAAAACCTGACTTTGAACCTTCAGTGCATGATTTTGGAAGCCTCCCATAGGACTCAATGGCACTCTGCAGCTCCAACCCGGCCAAAGGAAAGTCACAGTGCCGAAGCTTGAATGAATCTGAAACTTTCGTACTCGTTGCGACAAATACGATTTTATCGCACAAATTATCGCAAAGTACGAGAAAGTTGTCCAAATTAATAAAAAAAAAAAAATCGCAAATTCTAAAACTTAGAAAAAATACTACATTTTTTGTATTCAGACTCAATTGTACTTTGATGAATGTTCCCCCTAATGAACTGGAGCAAGAAATCCAGCAAACAGTTGGACTGGCCCATGTCTAACGGCACAGAAACACTAGGACCAGAACCACAGAGTGCAGCAAATAATATGTGTTGTTCAAGTTCTGACAAGGAGCCAAAGCACCAATATATTCTACAGCATACAATAAATAGGTGTATACACTAAACAAGCAGAATTACATACAAAAATAGAACCAATAAATAAAGAGGGCCCTGTCCAAAAGAGATCACAATCTAAAGGGTTCCAAACTGCAATCCAAGCCCATAAATACAAATGGCACACTGACTGACAAATCATTTTAATGAGAAAATTCAGTATATGTCAACAACTGAAACATATTAAGCAAGCACAGCAGAAATAAAGAAAAAATAAAACATCATTCCTAATGCATAAAAGGCAAAAAAGATTAGAACAATATGAGTGTACATTTACAGAGCATTTGTTTTTTTTTTCAACCAATCAAAAGGCAGCTGGGAGTAGCATTTTAGGGATTGAGTCACCATACTGACTAAGGTTGGTCTGGGTTTGACTCAATTCCTTGGGACGTTAGACAGACCTCTATATGCCTAATGTACAGACTGCAAGCTCCATGAGGCAGGGATCTACTTTCTCTTTGACACCGAGCTTTCAACTTTTATTGTAACTGTACTTAGCATTTATTATTGTAATGCCCCCTGTTTGTTCTATTAATTTATTGTTCTTCTGTACAGCACTGCTTAGATAGGTAGGGCTATATAAATAAAGATATAAGGTGCAGGAGGTTGCTGTGTCTACACAATCTGTGTAGTTATAATTAGTGAAGAATATAAATAAAACACATGTGTGCACCTCCGCAGCATCCCTTAAAAAAAAATCCACTTTTATTGGAAAGCTGTTAGTGTTAAAAGCAGTTGGAAGGTCAGATTTCAGTATATTAATTAAAAAATACACTAATTAGTAACTCAACATAGTGTTTAAGTGATAACTGTGCAATAATCTGAATGTTTGCATTTATACATGAATGGGAGCTGCCATACTACCAACCTCAGCAGAGGAATTCTGCACAGACATCAGCTCAACACTGCAATCAAATTAGTACTATCTGCTTTCTACTTCTCCAATGATTGCATTCATATTGTGTGTAAATGTAAATATGGAGTAAAAGAATGTTATGAGCACACAGTAAAGCTATTCACTCACAGGTAATTGTATATTTAAGATAATGTAACAGAAAGCAAACTCTGGTTATAAAATGGGTATACATTTCACACTTAACAATAGCAATAGCCTCTATGAAAAAGGGATTTGCAAACAGTGGCCCTCGGGTTGTTGCAGAACTACAATTTTAACATCTACAATACTGAAAATGGTGCTGCCAGTTGCAATTTCCAACTACTTGAGGGCCTCTGGCTGGACCCCTGCAGAACCGAATCCTTGCCCCCCACCCCCCACCCCCCACGTCAACATTCCATAGGGCCAGAGCAGGGAGGAGGGGTTGCCCGACTCAATCACGGGCCGACACTATCCTAGGATCTTCTTAAAAAAGTTCCGCATTATTTTACTGACTTTCTTTGTTATCCCCCGGCGCCCAGCAGCGGGACACTACACAGTGCACCCAAGCTAGAATGTTCAGGACACTATGAAGCAGGCCAGGGACACAAAGGGAATCCGAACTTCCTCTCCCACCTTCCAAGCAACAAACTCTCCTGGGCTCCAATCCCTGGACTACAATAGCTGAGCTATTAGATCACACCAGGGAGGTTGCAAGAAGTACTCAGAGCAGCCAGTCGGGAAGGAATGAAGTAGAAGCAGTAGCGCAGCAGGAGAAGCCAAAGAAAGCAAGTGCGAGAGGAAGAAAAGTTTTCCTTGCCAGTACTTACCAATCAGCCCCCCGACGAGGAATGCCAGCACTTGTAAGAGTAGCAGCGCGACTCCTACCATGCACAGCTTCTTGGTGCTCATGTTCTCAATAATGGCCCCAGCCATGATGTATGTGTACAATTCCAAATGCAGGAGGCAGAAAGGTTGCCGAGCTGCGCCCGGAGAGTCTTGTATCCGTAGTCAACTCGCACTCACCGATCGGCTCCCTACAGGTTTATAGGAGAAGCTGCCGCAGCCTTGCTGTCACGTGATACCCCCGGCTCTCCCTGCGCCTCCCCTGGCTGCAGCAGCGGCAGTCCCACTCTGTGGCGAAATCTTGGCCTGTGTAGCATGTAGGCTGCTGCTGCTGCTGAATGCAGTTTTCACAGGGGTAGCGTTACAATCATGGAAGTGTAACTGTAATGCTTGAGCTTACAGTGTGTTTTATTTTTTGCCAATAGTGAAATCATAGAAAAAAAAGTTCCTTCTATACAAAAGCATTTCTTTTACACGTTTTAAGTATTTATGCTTTTTTATCTTGGCAGATTTTTTTGTTTGACTTTGTTTTATTGTGATTCATTTTAACAGTTGAGGTGAAGAAAATGCATAATTCATATGTTCACACATCAAATATAATAAAAACTTGCATTTTTCAACAGCATTTGTCTGTCTATGAGGATTCTCATTCATCCAGGTCATGATATACAGTATCTAGTAGAATTAAGTCTAAAACAACTGGACTTTTCTGAGTTTTTCTTGAAAAGTTTTCACATCAAAGACCAGCAGAAAGACCAGACCAACAAACAGAAGGAAGCAACACAGCAGGCGAAACAACATAAATATCCTATATGTTGCTGGAACATCAGAAAAACTTAGGAGACTTTTCAACAAACATCGCATTCCTGTGTTTTTCAAACCCAGCAACACCCTGAGACAAAAGCTGGTGCACCTTAAAGACCCAACACCCAAGCACATGAAAAGTAATGTGGTCTATGCTGTCCAGTGTAGTGAAGAGTGCTCTGACTTATACATTGGGGAGACAAAACAGCCTCTCTGTAAGAGAATGGCCCAACAGAGGCGGGTGAACTCCTCAGGACAAGACTCAGCAGTCTATCTACACCTCAAAGAAAAAGGTCACTCTTTTGAGGATAGTAACGTGCATATTTTGGACCGAAAGGACAGATGGTTTGAAACAGGTATGAAAGAGGCCATTTATGCCAGCCTGGAAAAACCATCCCTAAGCAGAGGAGAGGGTCTGCGACACCGCTTGTCATCAACATAAAATGCCGCTTTGACATCCTTAGCCCTGCGGTTTCACAACAGTTCACACTAGTTCACACTTCCAGTCATGTACTTTGAAGGATGAACACCTTCATCTATGAGAAACATGGTACCATTGTGATTGGATCATACTTTCTTACACCTGTCAGTTTCAGCTAACACCTAACTGAACAAGTTCAATGGAGCCATTTTTATGGATGTCTGTGACAGTACTACCATCAAGAGTTTAAATACTGGGGAATTCCCTACCAGTCATTTGAACCGAAGAAGCCACTCAGATGAGTGGTGAAACGTTTTCAAGAAAAACTCAGAAAAGTCCAGTTGTTTCAGACTTAATTCTACTAGATACAGCATTTGTCTGTTTTTCACTTTTATAGTGTGTTTTATAACTGGCCCAACTTATTGGACTTTAATGGGGAACTAAAGGTATAATTTGTTTTAGTATCACCAAAATACAAAAGGAAATGTTCTTATTCCAGCTTTAAAGCTTGGTGTGTGCAGCTGACTATGGCACAGCCATTTTTAGTTGCTCTTTCAACTTCCTCTTCCTGTTTCTGTGGCCAATGGATATCTTGCTGGTGTGTCCTCTTTGTTGTACAAGTGGCAAATTACCAAACCCAACTCTTTATGGAACCAGGCCTGTGAGTAGACTCTGTTTAATGATGCAGTGGCCTACACACATGCTTTAGGGCAGGCATATCAAACTGGAATGGCATGGGGAACTGAATACAAGGAGGCAGCATACAAAACAAAATAAATAATTTACCATATGATTAAGCAGCCCTTTTTACTGTTCTCTTGACTCCAGCACTGACTAATTTTTATATAGATACTGTAACTATCTTTTTCAGTTTTAACCATATTTTTTATACAATCAAATTGTAATTAATAACAATATATATTTTAAATAAGTTGGGGCTACATTTTATTGAAAGTTAAGTGTATGGGAGGCTTACAATTGACATTCTGACTGACAAAATATTAGTGAATAAAGATTCACTAGTTCAAACGAGTTAATTCACAAGTTCAAACCAGTATGCACAGCATTACCCATCTGAATAGTTCATAATTGGACCAGCTGCATTGTCAGCTGGTCAACATTTAGTAAGGGCAAGGACAGACGAAGCATATATCCTCTTCTCTCAGCCCTGCGCTTTTCTGCCTGGCTGAGAAAAGTGGATCCGCTTCTGAACGCTGCTCTATGTGCCTGCACTGAAAGCTATGGCAACAGCCCGAGTATGCGCACACAGAGCAGATCGGATTGGAGGTTGGCCTGGAAAGCGTTCGCTTTCGCGTTTTCCAGGCACACACATGGGCTGTTGCAATAGCTTTTAGCATATGGACGCGGATCTGCTTCTTTCAGCCAGGCAGAAAAGTGCAGAGGTGAGAGAAGCGGATATATGCTTCATTTGTCTTTGCCCTAACTCTTCCAGACAGTGCACAGATTCTCTGAAAATCACAGGGACTTCAAGGTGAGGGAGTGTTGGATCACACTGTGAGGCTAAGTAGGGTATTGAACAGTGATGCGCTGGTCAACAAAATATGACCCAGCAAGGCACCTGTATTTATAGACCCACCCCACCCCAACACATATGTCATGAAGGGTGCAGGGTGGACGGGCACGTGCCTATAAATATAAACTGCCAGAGAAAGGTCATGGGTGGGGAGGGCAGAAGGGAGAGCTCAGCCTGAACCCACCTGCAACTTGGCAAAACCAGGTGCCGACCTGCACATCACTAGTAGTGAAATGGTACCTGAGAGGACTGTCATGGTTTCATTTTAGGCGTGGAATCAGGTATATATAAAAAAATATATAAGACTAATTGAATGAGTCAAAAGGAGGTTATATTTTCCTTTTAATGATGCAGTGTGGACCTGGGGTGGAGGGGAGAAGATTGTTCCCATTGTCGTGGGTGCTAAAGCTCTGTGGTGGGTGGCTGCATACATGTATTGAATTGTGCATCTAAAAATTTCTTTGTGCTACAATATATTTTGCTGTGTGTTCGTGCCATAACTTATGCATATGCATGAGCGCATAGGATAGCGGGAACACTGCCCAATAGCCATAGAAGATCTAAATTATATACTTCTAATAGCAATTTAGAAATTGCTTGCCCCTTCATTCTTTCAGAAATAGTACTGAATAGTTCTATGAATCACACTAGCCAACACCTTTTTTTAAAATAGCGTGTGTGTTATGGCTTTATCATGTAGACTTTGACAATATGATAAGCAATATTTCTGACAAAAGTCAGCAGAGATTACATTTAGAATCAATAATACAGCAAGTAAAATTTGTGAATTGTTTTTCTAATTCGAATATAATCGCATTGCTTATTTATTAATAAGAAAAACTTGTTCAAATAAAAAAACTCATATCTTGAATTTGTGAGTTAACAAACTTGAAAGAAAAACTCTTTGCCTAGGGCAACTCCCATTGAGTTCTACATGAACTTGCAAGCTTTTAGATGCCAGTTTTACATTCGAGTTTTCTCATTTTTTCAGATATTCGAGTTTTTGAACCATAATTCAAATTGTATTTCTAGCACTAAAAAACTCAAATTGTGTAAAAAACTCAAACTCGAACATTGATAAATTACCTCCTTAATCTCGGTTCTGATGGGCAAATTTGTGTTATTCTACATGAGACTAGAATATAACAGTGTTGTCATTACCCAGAAGAAATCATTTTCCACTAAGATAAAAAAAGTAAGTATATTTATAACATTGAATATGAAAAACTTATGAAAAACTTATCCAGTTACCTCTTTTATTACTTTGTTCTTTACATGTAGATAATTTTATTATCAATAGACGTTGGGAAGATCAAACACATTGTCCAGACCAGTGTACTGAGTGAAATTATACAGATACTGATAACATAATACAGTATGAGAAAGAATGGCCCTGCTTAAACCTATACCCACATTTCTAAAGTGGACTTTTTTCAGTGGTAAGGAATTTTGGGGGGGATTAGTCACCAACAGTAGCTGAAATGTAGCCACAGGTGACTAATTTACCTGTATGCCATCACTCAAATACATACCCTTTAAAAATGTGGAAATGGGTTTGAGCAGAGCCCTCTTTTCTCATACTGCATTATGTTATTTGTCTGTATAATGATTTCACTGTTCTGGACAATGTGTTTCAGTTTCCCAACATCTTTTGATAATACAATTTTCTGCATGTAAACAACAAACGGTTGAAAATTATAATGGTTGTGTTAGACTTTTTAAATGATCTTTTAGCAAGTTCCCCTTGAACCTTCCTGCTCTCAGTAGGCAAGGCAATATGTGGGCTTCTGTTGTCCTGTATGTGTCATGTAGGGCACTGACTGTTTAGTATGAATTTTGATGGGGGGGCCTAGCTGCAGTACATGTATTCCATTGTTTATCTGGCCTTGGCTCTTATATGAAAGAAGAATTTTTAAATATATATATATGTCTTGTTAAATGTATAGGAATCATAGATATACTGACAAATTGTTGATTCACATGCAATCCTCATGTGCAGCGTAAGCAGCTGCTATTGGGGATACAATTTAATTTTTTTGATAATAAAGTCCTTTCCCTCTAGTGTCCTACAACAATCTCAAATTGTGGTGTGGGCCACCAAGACAGATGTTAATGCTCTCTGCTAGAGGCTTCTCCAATCAGAAGCTGCATTTACTGCTGTCTGTGCCAGCTTTTGCAGTGGAATAGATTCTGTCTTCCCAGCACCAATCTCTTTTATGGCTGTAATTCCCCTTGCACAGATTGATAAGGTTATGCACTGATCCAGCATCTAATCGCGAAAAGTACAGAGCAAAAATTTGATCTTACCAAAGCAACTGCTAATATTGTGGAAAATATTTCAGGATCCATCATCTAGCTCAGTGCTGTCCAACTTCTGTTGTACCGAGGGCCGGAATTTTTCCGACCTATGTGGTGGAGGGCCGATAATGGAAGCCAGTTTTGACCACTCCCCTTTTTGAAACCGCACCTACTTGAAACCACACCCATGTTATCACATGACCATACCCATATTAATGGTTGTAGTACAGCAAAAACCTGCCATACTCTGCCTGCCCTACCCTGCCTGTGTGTGCCATACTCTGCCTTCCCTACCCTGCCTGTGTGCCATACTTTCACTGTGTGTGCCATTCTTGGCTGGTTTGTGCCATACTTGGCCCGTGTGTGCCATACTCTGCCTGCCCTACCCTGCCTGTGTGTGCCATACTCTGCCTTCCCTACCCTGCCTGCGTGTGCCATACTTTCACTGTGTTTGCCATTCTTGGCTGGTTTGTGCCATACTTGGCCTGTGTGTGCCATACTCTGCCTGTGTATGCCATACTCTGCCTGTGTATGCCATACTCTGCCTGTGTTTGCCATACTCTGCTTTCCCTATGCTGCCTGTGTGTATGGCACACACAGCCTACAGTGACACAATGCTGGCACTGCTCCTACAGTCTGCACAATAACTATATATTAAAAAACTTTTTAATTGAAGTACCACCTCAGTTCTTTTTGTAGTGTGCAGGGATTATTTGTGGGTTTCTACTGCTCCTGAGGTGTGAACAGGGGAACAATATGGGTGATTACAGCCTGAGCCTGAGGTGTGAACACTGCAGGGGGTGAACAATGCAGAGATTAAAAGGTGTGAACAACACAAGGGAATACATATTTTAACGATACAGGGGGATTACAGCCTGAATCTGAGGTGAGAACCATGCAGGGGGGGCAGTTAATCACAGTACTGATACCATTTAAAGCTTACACAAGAGTAAGCCATCAAAGCAGCCAGACAGGTGGGGGGCCACACAGGGGGGGGTCGCGGGCCGCACGCGGCCCACGGGCCGCCAGTTGGACAGCACTGATCTAGCTGCAACACAGGCTAATGAAAAATAATTTTATATAGGAATCACATACAACCTACAATAACACTGTATGGATAGCTTACAATAAATCGCCAACATAACTGAATTATGGGAAGGCCTTCTCCCATTCAATGAATCAGTTTTAAGCAAATCATTCCAAATTTAAATAATGATCCACTTTTTTTGTATAACAATAAAACATTTATGCTAACTAAGCTGCATGAATCCATATTGGTGGCAAAACAATTCTACCGTGCTAATTATTTTTTTTAACTTTAGGTATAGTACCCCAAATTACAGAAAGATCCCTTATACAGAAAAATTCAGGTTCCAAGCATTCTTGATAATAGATCCTATACCTGTAACAGGTATGGGACATTAAAGGAACAGTAACACTAAAAAATAAAAGAGCTTTAAAGTAATAAAAATATAATGTACAGTTGCCCTGCACTGGTAAAACTGGTGCGTTTGCTACAGTAACACTACTATAATTTATATAATAAGCTGCTGTGTAGCCACGGGGGCAGCCATTCAAGCTGGAAAAAAGGAGAAAAGGCACAGGTTACATAGCAGATAACAGATAAATTCTGTAGAATACAATAGTGTATCTGTTATCCGCTATGTGCCTGTGCCTTTTCTCCTTTGAATGGCTGCCCCATGGCTACACAGCAGCTTATTTATATAAATTATAGTAGACTTTCTGAAGTAAACACACAACTTTTACCAGTGCAGGGCAGCAGTACATTATATTTTAGTTAGTTTTATACACTTTCATTTTTTGGTGTTACTGTTCCTTTAAGTCTACAATCACACAAACTATCTGTATTGCAACCTAAAACACATTTCGAAATGTATTGTAGAAGAATGTCAAAATATATTTTTCATTAGTTAATTATTACACTGTAAGTTTTTATTTTGATTTTTTAGGACCTGCTTAAACGGGGGTGTACTTTTATGGTGCCAAAATAATGACATTTTCAGTAAAAAGCTTTAACACATTCACTGAGCACTGATATAAAATGTCTCATCCTTTTGTCCACTGGTAGATGGGGCACTAAATAGACAAAAACTATGATAATTTTCTCAAAGGAAAATGTGTTTGCACAGTGCAGATTCTTTAGTAACCTAATTTAATTATATCCCCCCATTACTGTACTATTTCTTTTTAATGTTTTAGTTTGTAAGATGCTGTTTTCAAAACATATGAAGACATTCATTTATTTTTTCTTCTACAACATGAATTGCAACTCTCAATAATTTATTGTACGGTAGTCACAACTCAGCTCTTGGCAGTGGAGCCCTGGCCATGCTAACTGCAATCAATGGCATCATAGAATGCACACATATAGCTCAAATGGTGCTTCAGTGCAAGTGCAAAATAATAATAACAATGATACAAATGAACATTGTCCAATAATTTTGCACTGTTACCCTTCAATAACCTTACTGTTTAATAACATAGTTACATAGTTAATTGGATTTAAAAAAAATGCAACATTTCATCAAGTTCAACCCTGCACCCAACATTATAGATCTTATATAACTTATAACAGCGGGCAAAAATACCCTCAGGCTGTGGGTCTTGGCCTCAGTTTTTTATGAATATTGGCATTTAAACCTATTAGTGGCATTAGCTGTATAGCTTGCCTCTGTAATTCATAGATAACAAGCAGTATCTGTAGTCACAAATAAATGATATAGCTCCTATTTCAGCAATCTCAGACTTGGGTGTTTGGTTTTGTGAATTCAAGTTTGTTTTTCTAAATCAAATAAACTCGCATATTGAGTGTTCCCTTATTTATTCAAAAAGGAAAACTTGTTCAAATAAAAAACTCAAATGCAGGTACCTCAAAGTCTGAAAACTCAAAAACTGGAGTTTTACAATATGGTTTGACTTGCCTAGGACAACTCCCAATGACCCAGGAAACTCGCAATGCTTTTAGATAGCAAATGTTTACATTGAGTTTTTTAAATATAAGGCATTTCAGTTTTTGAAACATAATTTAAATTCAAAGTTTTTTAGCGCAAAACAAAATCAAATCATGAAGAAAACAAACTCGTAAGTTGATAAATCACATCCTTATTGTTAAGTTAAAACTGTTAATTCATTGTTCTCGTTGAATTGCTTAAATATTTCTTGGTAATATATTGCATACATACTGTATTGTGTGGTTTATTGTCTATTGCATTCGGTACAGCAATCACTGCTGTTGCAGTTCCCAGGGAGATGTTGCCCATTAAAGGAGAATGCAAGTCAAAATTTGAAAAGCATACTGCCCAATAGTCCTCCTATTGTTTAGTAAAAACGCCACACTTTTGGCTCACCTAATCAAATATTTACTCAGTCACACTTACTTCACATTTTCTAGAACAGGCAGCCATCTCTAAAAAGGTATTCTCCCTTCCATTCCTTCCTTGCTTCATACTGCACATGTGTTTCATTCCCTCCCTCCCCCGGTAGATCAGCTTCTGATTGGCTGGTGGGCATGTGTAGCTCAGAACAGGAGACAGGATCAAGTTACACACATGCTCAGAGAATAGGAAGGCTGCCGCTGGCACCTACAGGAAGGGGAGAAAGATTTCAGTGATGTCATTGGAGTCTTCACACTGCTGTAGGCTGCCAGCAAGCAGGGATCTGGGATGTGCAGTACTTAAAAAGAATGCCTTTAGACTTACTTTTAATTTATATTAACCTTTTATATTGTCCTTTAATACTTGGTTTGGAACTGGGTGGATGCAATTAACTTATCCAAACCCCCCAAATCTTCCACTTAGCGGAAGCTTGGAATCTATCCTGTTAGTGCCCCAGTGTGGCTCTGAAAAATGAGGTGACTTTTTCCACATGAAAATGACCTACTCTTGACAGCTTAATGCCAAAAACACCTTTTGCATGTGAAAGGTCACAATATATTTGACATATAGCACCAATTCATAGGTATTTATTCCACAACAGCATAGTTTTTAGAGGAAACTTGGAAAATGAAAGACCTGATTGGTGCTACTGCCAACTGAACATGTGCAGTATGTTTGCAAATAAGCCCCATGAAGCATAAATAGCACTAGAAAAGATGTGTGCATCAATGTTAATATATCCTCATTCTCATGGTTATCTCTGGTAATCTTTTTTGTTGGATATGTTGAAAAAGTAAAAGAAGCAGATTATATCCCAAGGCCACGCCTAAAGGAAATTATGTCCATGCCAACATAAGAGATAACTGAATAATAAACTCATATCTGCTTTTCTTTTTGAACAGGTAATTCCTAAAACACTTCTTCATTCTCTCCTCAGGATTAAATAAATGCTTGTTATTGTTGCAAGGTTGATTCGGGATACAAAAGGACACAACTGATGAATGTTTTTTGCAAGTATCAGGAACGCTGCAATGAGATCATGTCTCCGATCCACAGAACTATAGAAGGTTGTTTGACAGTATGTATGCTTAAGCCTCTCATTAGAGTTCTGTCTGAATGTAATAACCCAAGCAGAATAATAAAGTTAGCCTCATGCATGTATTATGAAAGACTGACATTGACTGCAAAAAAAAATTAGTAGCATTTAAAGGAGGATGGAGAGTTTAAACTAACAGGTAAACAAAGCCATTTGATATTACAGTATATGGAAAATTGTTCCACTATCTTCATGTAGTCATGTTTATTTTATTTATATAATACTACTTGGAAATTCAGCACTGTTTCTAGCCTTGGTCCCATTAATTCATTGCAAAATGCAACTCCTATGTGACTCAGAGAGTCATGCGGGGCTTAATATAATAACACAGTGAGCCTAAATTATATGTGCAGCTGCAGAATCTGCTTCTTCTGGAAGCAGAGTAGGGCAATGTATATTCGCCCGAGTTGTAGCTAGGAGGGATGCATGAACCAAGTTAGACACAAGCCCAATTTTGAATCATACATTTGTATAGAAATCTTTGCACAGGGCAACATGTTGGATTGTTTGATTACAATCACTTAGTTTCCAAGGTCTGAGCTCTGTTGTACTGGCCATCCTCTAAGATTTAGGGAGCAAAGTACAGGTATAGGACCCATTATCCAGAATGCTCGGGACCAAGGGTATTCCGGATAAGGGGTTTTTCCGTAATTTGGATCTCCATACATTAAATCTATTAAAAAATCAATAAAACATTAATTAAACCCAATAGGATTGTTTTGCATCCAATAAGGATTGTTTATATCTTAGTTGGGATCAAGTACAAGGCACTGTTTTATTACTACAGAGAAAAAGGAAATCAGTTTTAAAATTCTGAATTATTTGATTAAAATGGAGTCTATGGGAGACGGGCTTTCCGTAATTCGGAGCTTTCTGGATAATGGGTTTCCGGATAAGGGATCCCATACCTGTATCTGTAAAATATGGTGAGACTCTATGGAGGGGAAGGCTAGTATGAAGTTAGAAGGGGAACAAGGTCATAGAAAGTAAAGCAGAGAACAGATGTAAAGTTATTGTAACCATGACTTCAACAGAAGGTAAGGGAATACAAAAAAATCAATAAAACATAAACACACTTATTATTGCAGTTATATTTGTGTAATCGTATAAGGGAATTAAAAGCTAATCCTCTTTTATCAAGCAGACAAGAAAAGTAGTTAGCTGTACTCATTAAAATATTCCTTGCATCTCCCATAAATAACACCTTAATTAATCCAGTTTGCCTGAAACCATTATAGAGTCAGATTATAGCATTTGGTTTTCACAAATGTGTGTAATGCGTGTCGTGGCAAGTAGCAACAAAACACATCATTGTAATTTAATTATAAATGAATATATAACATTCATTTATAACAAACAGGGTCCTGCATCAAACATGGTTGTTAAACCAACTGATATAGTGTATTTCTAAAATAGTTCATGCTACATAGATTAATAAATGTGTCATGGAAGAAACAAGAATTTAATGAGTGTACCACCCAGTTCACCAGTTCACAAGCTGAAGACTTTGAATCTACATATACATTAGATATGCTTAGGTGTGCGTTGCTTTTGGCAACTCCATAAGGACTAGTAAGATCTTTCCTTTCATTCTATCTATATCATTGACAGAAGATAATAAAATGACTCAGCATATGACTGCATTAGATTTTGAATATGTGAGTGTGTACTTTGGCTATTTGGACATTGCTATAAACTGTTAATATTCTCTATTATATATTTTCTAATTTTTCCATACAAGGTAGCTGTTTCATCAAAGTTTCAAAGACTTAATGATACTTATGAAGTGGCTGCTAGCAGTAGCCAATGAGAAGCCAAATGCCTGATTTAGTATTCCTGACCTGACTTTGCAGAGAATGAGAGAATTCAGTGCTGGATCACATCCAAGGCATCAGTATGACATGGTGTATGTTCATGCCAACACTTGCCATCTAGCAAAAGAGTCTTTTGTTAGGCTAGGCACACTAGCTTTAGCTCACCACCACTGGAAAACACAGGGGTAGACAGAGTTTAAATTTAACAAAGCAGAAAATGTTCATCTCTTTTTTTCCCTAATGAGAGAAGGTTGGCAGCTCCGAGCATGTACAGGCTGCTGAAAACAGTAAAGCCAATTAGAAGAAGTGTCTTTGTTATGCATCGGTTTCATTCCTGCTCAGTTTTAATTAACTCATGAATATTGTCAAGGAATTGGCTTAATAAAAGACCTGAATGTGAAGTAAATACTATCCTCCACTGAGAATTGCAAAACTGTAAGGAACCTTAGTACCTACATGACAGAACATTATTGTACATAATAATTCTGGTAATTGAGGTCATAGTACCCCATGTGCTATGACAAATTGATTTACAAGTTATGGTCCCACTATAAACATGGCACAAAACCATATCTGC
This sequence comes from Xenopus tropicalis, assembly GCF_000004195.4. Lineage (NCBI taxonomy): Eukaryota > Metazoa > Chordata > Amphibia > Anura > Pipidae > Xenopus > Xenopus tropicalis. Next base: position 83,291,222 of record NC_030680.2, on the reverse strand, counting down.
AGTAGTTTCCTTTATTCCTGTCATCTGGGGGGGGGATGATCATTATCTAACCGCTGACCCCACAAACCTATTTCTCCAAATTAATGACATGCCAGATAACAATAACTGAATTTGAAATACAGTTATAAGGAATAGTACTTTGCACTTCTCAAGGCAAAAGAATTGAGATATAGATGAGCTCATTATATACAATTAGAGTTCTAAATGCACAAAAAGAAAAACAATGGGAAAGCATCAGGCAATGACCATTTTCTATACTGCCAGCTGAATAGAGGAGTTATGTACTTCCAGGCTAAATGCTGGTTGAAATTAGCGTAAGACCTGGGAGGAATATGATTTTTTTTTAGAAAAATGATTTCACTCTGATGACATCATCTTAAATGAATTAGAAGCCAGGCTTCTGAGGCTGGAATAAGTGTAGCATGACTTGCAGATCAGCAGCCCAATTTAATAAAGTCTCTACATCTGACTAATTATTAAAGAACTTACGTAACAGGGAATTTGTTTGATATCAGAAAAAGAAAGACAACATGATGACCTTGTTATAATCTGCATTAAATTACATTCATATTTTCTTGGCCTGATGCTCATTTTTTTTCTTTTGCATTTCTGCAATACCGTATTTCATGGAAATTTTATGGAAAGAGCGTGAGAGGTTGGGTCATTGGCACTCGGTCTTTTCTGTTAGGAAAAGGTCCTGCTGATTGAAAAGGCAGAAAATGAGCAGGTCAAAAAGACTTCCTCGCCATGTGGTAAAGGATTTTTGAGTAATTGAGGGCTGAGCAAGGAGCTGTTACTCCGTGAGTGAGCTGTATACTGTATATAAGTGAATGGCTTAAAAGTACAGACCAAAAGATCCTTAGAAATGCAGTTAGGTATGTATCTTCTGACGCTCATACGTGTGTTTTAAGCTGACAATGCAGGAGCCAGTTTTAATTATACTGGACAAATCCACTATCACTTCAGTACTAGGCCAATCAGTTTTGGATGTCACTTCTAAATGTTCATCACATTAGATAGCCAGACAACTTTTTAAAAAAAAATATAGGGAAAAAATAATTTAAAATGACTCTTACCATCCATTGTATAATTAATCAATAACATGGGCTACTGTTAAAGGACATTCCTTGTGTGCCTGTTCCTGTACCCTGACATGTTGTATAATTATGCTCTCAAGGGTTACACAAAGAATGTTTCCTTACCATAAAAACTGGTAGTTCAATACTTTGCCAAGTTCAGCCCTTGTTAATACACGTGTGCTCTTGTGCTTCAGAACAAATTGTTTTACAGCCGTTATAGCTGTATTTTGAACAAAGACAAATGTGACAATAAAAGAAACTGTCATTGCTACTGAGTAAGTATTACTCAGGAAAGCTGCAATAATGATTTCTACTTAATGCAGTTAGCCATAAGAAAAATATATTTACCAAAATGCATAGAAGCTGCTAGGAAAGAGGGATATTTTAATAAAAAAAATACCCATGTTTTATTAGTCTAAGGGAGGGGAGATCATTCTTTGCTTCATTGTCGTTAGAATGGTAATAAATGGAACCCATAAATGCACCTCAGTGACAATGGAATTTCATCTTAAATGCAAACTATACATCAATTTTTATTTTTTCTTTGCAGCTTTCTGACAATATTCTTAAAACATGAACGACTAATTATTTTCATATTGTTTTAAAGCTCCATAATTGTTAATCATGTTGGCTGCATGAATCCTTAACAACTCCTGTAAGTGGAGAAAATGTCTAAGGGAAAAGACAGAGCCACCATCAGTGGGGTACAGGTGAGTCAGACACAATGCCTTTACCTTCATTTCACACATTTTTATTGACTTGAGGGGCTCTGAGCCTTGTACTACTGTGCAGGTTTATTTGCTTGCTTAAATAATTATTATTTCTCTTGAGTCTGCTGTGAATTCAGCATGCCAGAAAATCCAGCTTGCCACACTCCACCTAGCAGTCTATGCTCTTAAACCTTTTTTTTTTATCATGGTGTATTTATAAGTAGCACTTACAATTACATTATGGATTGATGAAAATCTAAATCCAGACTAAATGGCAGTGCTATCTTCTAGGAAAAAGTATTGCCTCTTTTAATGCTTTGTATCAAAACAGCATAAAATAGTGCACAGTTAAGGCTATAAATTTTAAGTTCATCCCTAATGCAGAAAGAACGAATACACATCAGTATGCTTCCTGGTGCGATCATATATTATCACTCCTCTAGTTTAGAATTATTAGAAGCCAATAGGCCGTGGTGAAAAATGTTTTGACTTTTTACCATAATTTTCATAACCCTACCATAGATTATCCATATCCCATAGCCACTGCATGTGGTGCTATGCCTGTAGGTAGCAGCACACCTTGCAGTTATACAATATCTAGAGCTATCAGTAATACTTTATAAAATGGTTAAGAGGGTTTATAAGTGTCATTATAAAGCCCAACCTTAAACAAATAGTTTGCATTTTTATACAAGATTTGTGCCCAAATATGAGAAATGTTTGTCTTTTCCTTACATGGCTCAAAGTCTGTGCTCAAAGCAAATATTTCCTCTTTATTTATCCTGCTCTCATTTATAGGACCTGTATTGTAAAAAAATTAACTCTACATCTGAAGTCATATATTATTCTATCTGTTAAGTACTAGGACAAATATTTATTCTGAAGTTGAAATCCTGACTTGCATTGTATCTGTCTTGTACATCCATGACATAGACCACAATCAGTTTTATATAAATGCTGTGTTTGCTTAAAACAAGACAAACATTTTAATTAAAGTGATTATTACATGTTACTGAATTTGGTTACCAATTTATGGATGGCTTATAATACCCATATCCCCCATTTGGCAGAATAAATAGAACAATGGAAAATGGCCTCATAAACATATGCAGTATGTTATTATGAATTTGGACCGGATACCATGCAATATACTTCGATAACAACCGATCTTATGTCTCTGACAGAAAGAAAAAGAAAATAACTACTTAGTGTAATAATATGTTAGTGTAAAATATGTTTCTTGACACAGTTATCTGCATTACCTCCAGGCGCCACAGGGATTTTACTGTAGGTACAGACAGAGATACAACTGAAGTTCTGCTTTTTTACCTGAACCCTTGAGACATTCAGTGACCGAAGGAGAACATAGGACAGAAGCCAGCATATAGGCTTAAGGTTCAGTACTTTACAGTAATATGACAGGGATGGTCAACCTGTGGCCTTCACAGTTATCTGTGCAAGGCTGAAACTGCCATCAATAAATTCCATAGTCCCTAACTCTATCGCAGAAACTAGGCAGAGAAAAATAATAATATATTTAACGCTATATTTAATAATTATTTTATACAAAGTGAAAATAAAATGGATGACACGTGGTCCTAAAGAATTAATCTTACAGATGCTGTATCAGTCTAATAGCTATGTTTTGCTTTTATTACCTGCCCGCCTCACCCAAAACAAGACTCACTACTGGTATTTTCAGAGTCAAAGAGAGAGAAAAGCAGAGGATATTGGGAGAGATATCAAATGATGGTTATTCATTCTCTGGAATGTAGCAATACAAGTAATGATGATAGGAACTGACAGATCTACTTTCATGTTGCAATATCCCTAGCCACCAGCTGTGAGGCAGAAAGAAGGAGCCTTCTCTGGAATTCACAGCATTCACCCTGATTAATCCCCAGACTCCCTGCTGCTAGTGAATACATTGAGCTAGGTACTCATGGCTTTCATGTAAGATATATTCTGACTTCTTTGAACTGCCTACAGCAATGGGATACAGCACATCCCCATCACACAATTTTAAAATGATAGAACAAATTAGGAAACAGAGACATTCACCTACTTAACCACTTCTGTTAGGTATAGACTTATATATTTACCTATCATGCAGCATAATATGATATATTGATACAGGCAAACACAATAAATAAGTTATAAGCATGCAGACACACACTATAAGTGCCAGGCATAAAGACAAGAGAAGGAACAAGCCTGCTTAATGGATTTTGGGTAAAACATAGTCTGAAATATGGCTAAAACAGTAACAGTTTGGTAATTTCTGGTAATTAACTGAAATGAAACACTGAAAGAATTATCAGTAGGGATGAGCGAAAAAATTTGCCAGCGTCGGTTTCGCGGCGAACTTTTGCGTTTCGCCGCCGGCGAAATGTTTCGCGAAACGGCGGCAAAAATTCGCCGTGCGGCTCGTTTCGCTGCGCGGAAAATTTTTTACGCACGTCCAAATTTTTTTGTCGCGCGGTTATTTTTGCGCACGCGGCCAAATTTGATCGCGCGCGAGCAATTTTTGACGCGAGCAGCCAATTTTAGTCGCGCGCGGGCAATTTTTGCCGCGTGCGCCGATTTTTCCGCTGTGCGACAAAAAAAAAAACGCGCGACAAACGGAAACGTCATTTTAGCCTTGCCCATTTCTTCCACATCAGCCAATTAGATTGGAGCCCTCCCACTGTCCATATAAGGAGGTGCAGAGGCGGCCATTACTCAGTGCGTTTTTGGTAGTGGATAGAGTAGGAGCTGAGGTGTGTGAGTTGTCTGTTTAGCTAGAGGTAGGAGTTGTTAGAGCTTTCTGTGAGTCAGTGCAAGTAGAAGTTGTGGATTTCAGTTCACTGCTTTCCCTCTTCTGCTTGCCTGCTCCCCTGTGAGACCCAAGAGCCCTTGTTAGGGCTACGTTTGTCTGTCTTTGTTTGTGTGTGTGTATCCCTTGTGGGTGCACACTTCTGGGGTTTAGTCTTTTATTTATTTATCTCTACCTTCCCCCAAATATCCAAACCCCCCCCTATTTTTTTTTCTTTTTTAGTTGGTCCAGGATGACGGGCCGTGGGAGAGGGAGGAAGGGTGGGATGGGAGGCAAGGGTGGTGGGGGTGGGAGGAAGGGTGGTGTGGGTGGTGAGGGTGGGAGGAAGGGAGGTGTGGGTGGTGAGGGTGGGGTGGGAGGCAAGGGTGGTTTAGGTGGGAGAAGCCGTGGTGCTGGCTGTGGGCAAGAGCCCAGCACATGTGTTATGCCCAGTCTGGGCAATATAGGGCAGCAGCCACAGCAGCAGCTGCAACAGCAGCAGTCACAGCAGCAGCAGCTGCAACAGCAGCAGGTGGCAGGTCGCAGTGGGGCAACTGGAAGTCGCAAGACTTTGCCAGATTTGTTTGCCACCACTTCGCGACCTATTCAGTCGCAGCAGGCAGAGGCAGTTATGGACTGGCTCACCCAGGCTACCTCGTCTGCTGCAGACTCTAGTGAGCAGCAGGAGGTGGCATCACCTGCTAGCTCAGTGATAAGGGGCATGCTATCCCCCTTATTATTTGATCCTGAGGTGGACTTCAGCCCAGACACCCAGGATCTTTTTGATGATCAGACAGGTATGGGGGGGGCATTCCAGTCTGATGAGGAGGAGGTGTATGTGGCACAGCACACCACATCAGCTGTAGGGGATGTTGGGCAGGGTCCCCTAATGGCAGGGCAGCAGGCTGATGAGCCAGATGTGGATGTGGATGCAGGGTCTGATCTGGGGGAGGATGATGGGGACAGATCCTGGGTGCCGGCTCAGGAGGATAACAGCAGCAGTTCAGAGGGGGAGCTGTGTGTTGTTGTTAGTGATGCTGAGGAAGAGCCGGCCCCAAAGAAGCAGAAGACCCCACCAACCACTGCTAGGGGGGGTAGGCAACAGGGCAGCACTGCACCTGGGTCCACAGGTTCTGGGCGTATGGGCAGGGACCTTCAGCCTTCAGGTCCCCAGCCCTCCACAGCAGGCAAGGTGGTGGCCCGCACTTCAGCAGTGTGGGCATTTTTTACGTGCCAGAGTCAGGACCCATCAGTAGCAGTCTGTCACCTTTGCCGACAGAAAGTACGTAGGGGGCAGACAGGGTCACATATGGGAACATCAGCATTAAGTTCCCATATGAAACGTCATCACAGGATGACGTGGGAGCAGCACCAAAGTGGCAGGGCACCGGGCGGCAGCGGTGCTTCCTGTCCACCTCCTCCCATTCCCCAGGGAACAGGTGCTAGCTCCCCAATCCCTGTAGCAAGGGAAGAGGATTCTGAGGCTCACAGTAGGAGGCGGCCACTGTGCAGCTCTGCCTCTTCTGCAGCCCCCTCTGTCTCCTCCTCCTCCTTATTGCCATCTGCACAGCCCCTGACCCGGCAGGTCTCCCTCCCCCAGTTCCTTGCCCGCAAGGCACCTCTTTCCTCCAGCCACCCCCAAGTGCAGAGGCTCAATGCCTGCCTGGCAAAGCTTCTGGCAGTGCAGCTGCTGCCCTATCAGCTGGTTGACGCAGCCCCCTTCCGAGAGCTGATGGCTTGCGCTGCCCCTAACTGGCGGATCCCCAGCCGCCATTATTTTGCCAGGAAGGCCGTCCCTGCCCTCCACCAGCAGGTGGTGGATAATGTGTCCCTGTCCCTCGACTATGCTGTTGGGGGCAGGGTGCACTGCACCACAGACACCTGGACCAGCAGGCATGGGCAGGGGCGATACATTTCATACACTGCCCACTGGGTCACCCTCATGAGTGCTGGGGAGGGTGCAGGCAGCAGGACTCCCCTCAGGCTAGAGGTGCCTCCCCGTGGGGTAAAGGGCAAACCCCACACAGCCACTTCCTCCTCCTCCTCCTCCTCCACTATGGATGAGCCACCCCTGAAGCGTCCCCGCAGTTACGCTTCAGTGCAGTACAAGCGCTGCCAGGCTGTGCTGCAACTCCTCTGCCTTGGAGAGAGGAGTCATACTGCACCTGAGCTCCATGCCGCCTTCCAGACTCAGGTGCAGCGGTGGTTCGCTCCCCGCCAGCTCCAAGCAGGGAATGTTGTGTGCGACAATGGTCGCAACCTGCTGGCCGCCCTCCACCTAGGCCGTCTGACCCACGTGCCTTGCTTCGCACATGTTCTCAACCTTGTGGTTCAGCACTTCCTGAAGAGCTACACAGGGTTGGGAGTTGTGCTGGAGAAGGCACGTAGGGTATGCGGCCACTTCCGCAGGTCCCCCACCGCCAGCGCGTCTTTGTCACGGATGCAGCGGCAACATAGCTTGCCACCCCACCGGCTGATCTGTGACCTGCCGACGCGCTGGAATTCGACCCTGCACATGGTGGAGCGCCTCGTAGAGCAGCGCTGGGCGGTCAGCAACTACCTGCTGGAGCACAGTGCCAGGGGTACTCAGGGGGCAAATTTGGGGTATTTCAGTGCAGAGCAGTGGCAGCAGATGAGGCAGCTCTGCCGAGTACTTGCCCCCTTTGAGCAAGCCACACGCTTTGTTAGCAGGGACAGTGCGTGTGTGAGCGACATCATACCCCTGGTTTTCCTCCTCAAGCGCACGTTGGATGGCCTGCTAGAGGAGGGTGACGTGCCTGAGGAGGAGGAGGAGGAGGAGTGCAGGCCCCGTAGGCAGGTGGAAGGGGCTGCGAGGCATGATGAGGAGGACATGCCTGATGAGGAGGATGAAGGAGAGGAGGACTGGGTGCCTGCTGAGCAGGGGGAGCAGGGCCCACGCCACCCTACCACCCCAGCTGTTGTCCGCGGCTGGGAAGACACAGAGCAGGGGGAGGAGGCAGGAGATGACCTGCTGCATCTCCAGGGCAGTCAAGAAGAGGTTGGTCGGGGACACCTCTTCTACATGGCTGCCCATATGCAGACATGCCTCCGGAGTGATTCCCGGATCTGCGCCATTAAAGACCGGGAGGATTACTGGGTGGCTACAATGATTGACCCACGGTACAAGGAAAAGATGGCGCAGTTCCTTGTACCCAGCCAGAGAGAGAGGAGGGTGGGTCAATTGAAAAGGGCTCTGTGCGCCAAGCTGATGGAGGCCTTCCCCCAGCCTGACACTCAGGCCTCCACTACTCCACACATCCAGCAGAGACAGGAGTCTAGCAGCAGCAGCAGCAGCAGCAGCAGCGCAGCTAGAGGTGGTGGGAATCTAATGGATGTGTGGAGAAGCTTCTTCGAGCCTCGCCAGGCAGCAGCAGGCCTGGTTAGCACCCAAAGTCACCACCAAAAACGGCTGGAGAATATGGTGGCTGACTACATGGGGTCTGTGAGTGTGCAGGACGCCATGCACACTGATGATGACCCCATGAATTTTTGGGTGTCGAGGCTCGACCAGTGGCCAGAACTGGCACAATACGCTCTGGAGGTGCTGGCTTGCCCCCCTGCCAGTGTCCTGTCAGAGCGTGTCTTCAGTGCCGCAGGTGGGGTGGTCACGGAGAAGCGGACACGCCTATCCACTGGCAGCGTGGATAGGCTATCATTTATTAAAATGAATGAGGCATGGATAAGCGGGGATATCCATGTGCCCATTGCTGACATCAGGGACTAGCCTCCTCTCCTTCCTCCTCTCCTCCCAGATGTACCCTCCTCTCTCAATTGCTGCCTTATACTCCCCTAATAATCTAGCTGCTGCTGCTGCTGCTGCTGCTGCTGCTGCCACTATATCATCTCATATCATATTCTAATTTGTGGCCTATCAAGGGTCCTTACAATGTTGCTACTATTTCTTAAATTCTAATTTCTTCTAATTTGGGGTCTGAAACGGCTCCTAATTATATTGTGGCTACTCTTGCAAAATATCATCTACTTTGGGGCTGGAAATGGCTCCTAATTATATTGTGGCTACTCCTACAAAATATCATCTACTTTGGGGCTGGAAATGGCTCCTAATTATACCGTTGCGACTTCTGCTAAAATATGGACCAATGTCTTCTAATTTGTGGTCTGTTGTTTTCTAATAACCTGCTGCTGCCACAGTATCATCTAATTTCTTCTAATTATGGCCTATACTGGCTACTTGCAATGTTGCTACTTTGGCAAAATATCATCTACTATGGGGCCGGAAATGGCTCCTAATTATACCGTTGCGACTTCTGCTAAAATATGGACCAATGTCTTCTAATTTGTGGTCTGTTGTTTTCTAATAACCTGCTGCTGCTGCCACAGTATTGTCTAATTTCTTCTAATTATGGCCTATACTGGCTACTTGCAATGTTGCTACTTTGGCAAAATATCATCTACTATGGGGCCTGAAATGGCTCCTAATTATACCGTTGCGACTTCTACTAAAATATGGACCAATGTCTTCTAATTTGTGGTCTGTTGTTTTCTAAGAACCTGCTGCTGCCGCTGCTGCCACAGTATCGTCTAATTTCTTCTAATTATGGCCTATACTGGCTACTTGCAATGTTGCTACTTTGGCAAAATATCATCTACTATGGGGCCGGAAATGGCTCCTAATTATACCGTTGCGACTTCTGCTAAAATATGGACCAATGTCTTCTAATTTGTGGTCTGTTGTTTTCTAATAACCTGCTGCTGCCGCTGCTGCCACAGTATCGTCTAATTTCTTCTAATTATGGCCTATACTGGCTACTTGCAATGTTGCTACTTTGGCAAAATATCATCTACTATGGGGCCGGAAATGGCTCCTAATTATACCGTTGCGACTTCTGCTAAAATATGGACCAATGTCTTCTAATTTGTGGTCTGTTGTTTTCTAATAACCTGCTGCTGCTGCCACAGTATCATCTAATTTCTTCTAATTATGGCCTATACTGGCTACTTGCAATGTTGCTACTTTGGCAAAATATCATCTACTATGGGGCCGGAAATGGCTCCTAATTATACCGTTGCTACTTCTGCTAAAATATGGACCAATGTCTTCTAATTTGTGGTCTGTTGTTTTCTAAGAACCTGCTGCTGCCGCTGCTGCCACAGTATCGTCTAATTTCTTCTAATTATGGCCTATACTGGCTACTTGCAATGTTGCTACTTTGGCAAAATATCATCTACTATGGGGCCGGAAATGGCTCCTAATTATACCGTTGCGACTTCTGCTAAAATATGGACCAATGTCTTCTAATTTGTGGTCTGTTGTTTTCTAATAACCTGCTGCTGCTGCTGCTGCCACAGTATCATCTAATTTCTTCTAATTATGGCCTATCAAGGCTACTTGCAATGTTGCTATGCCTGCAAGTATCATCTACTATGGGGCCTGAAATGGCTCCTAATTATACCGTTGCGACTTCTGCTAAAATATGGACCAATGTCTTCTAATTTGTGGTCTGTTGTTTTCTAAGAACCTGCTGCTGCCGCTGCTGCCACAGTATCGTCTAATTTCTTCTAATTATGGCCTATCAAGGCTACTTGCAATGTTGCTACTTTGGCAAAATATCATCTACTATGGGGCCGGAAATGGCTCCTAATTATACCGTTGCGACTTCTGCTAAAATATGGACCAATGTCTTCTAATTTGTGGTCTGTTGTTTTCTAAGAACCTGCTGCTGCTGCTGCCGCTGCTGCCACAGTATCGTCTAATTTCTTCTAATTATGGCCTATCAAGGCTACTTGCAATGTTGCTATGCCTGCAAGTATCATCTACTATGGGGCCTGAAATGGCTCCTAATTATACCGTTGCGACTTCTGCTAAAATATGGACCAATGTCTTCTAATTTGTGGTCTGTTGTTTTCTAAGAACCTGCTGCTGCTGCCACAGTATTGTCTAATTTCTTCTAATTATGGCCTATACTGGCTACTTGCAATGTTGCTACTTCGGCAAAATATCATCTACTATGGGGCCTGAAATGGCTCCTAATTATACCGTTGCGACTTCTGCTAAAATATGGACCAATGTCTTCTAATTTGTGGTCTGTTGTTTTCTAAGAACCTGCTGCTGCTTCTGCCGCCACAGTATCATCTAATTTCTTCTAATTATGGCCTATACTGGCTACTTGCAATGTTGCTACTTTGGCAAAATATCATCTACTATGGGGCCGGAAATGGCTCCTAATTATACCGTTGCGACTTCTGCTAAAATATGGACCAATGTCTTCTAATTTGTGGTCTGTTGTTTTCTAAGAACCTGCTGCTGCTGCTGCTGCTTGGTTGGTTTGAACCAAGATCAGCTGCTGGCGATAATTGCCATTTGATTTCTAAACTTGTGCTGAGGTAAACATCGTTGGTCTGTAGGCACAAGAATTTTCCGTGCTGCAATTTGCGCTGTCTGATCCCAAAAGCCTGTCCTGAGGTAAAACAGTGATGGTATGTAGGCACAAGGTTTGAAGCAAGATCAGCTGCTGGCGATAATTGCCATTTGAATTCTAAACTTGTGCTGAGGTAAACATCGTTGGTCTGTAGGCACAAGAATTTTCCGTGCTGCAATTTGCGCCGTCTGATCCCAAAAGCCTGTGCTGAGGTAAAACAGTGATGGTATGTAGGCACAAGGTTTGAACCAAGATCAGCTGCTGGCGATAATTGCCATTTGAATTCTAAACTTGTGCTGAGGTAAACATCGTTGGTCTGTAGGCACAAGAATTTTCCGTGCTGCAATTTGCGCTGTCTGATCCCAAAAGCCTGTGCTGAGGTAAAACAGTGATGGTATATAGGCACAAGGTTTGAACCAAGATCAGCTGCTGGCGATAATTGCCATTTGAATTCTAAACTTGTGCTGAGGTAAACATCGTTGGTCTGTAGGCACAAGAATTTTCCGTGCTGCTATTTGCGCCGTCTGATCCCAAAAGCCTGTGCTGAGGTAAAACAGTGATGGTATGTAGGCACAAGGTTTGAACCAAGATCAGCTGCTGGCGATAATTGCCATTTGAATTCTAAACTTGTGCTGAGGTAAACATCGTTGGTCTGTAGGCACAAGAATTTTCCGTGCTGCAATTTGCGCTGTCTGATCCCAAAAGCCTGTGCTGAGGTAAAACAGTGATGGTATGTAGGCACAAGGTTTGAAGCAAGATCAGCTGCTGGCGATAATTGCCATTTGAATTCTAAACTTGTGCTGAGGTAAACATCGTTGGTCTGTAGGCACAAGAATTTTCCGTGCTGCAATTTGCGCCGTCTGATCCCAAAAGCCTGTGCTGAGGTTAAACAGTGATGGTATATAGGCACAAGGTTTGAACCAAGATCAGCTGCTGGCGATAATTGCCATTTGAATTCTAAACTTGTGCTGAGGTAAACATCGTTGGTTTGTAGGCACAAGAATTTTCCGTGCTGCAATTTGCGCCGTCTGATCCCAAAAGCCTGTGCTGAGGTTAAACAGTGATGGTATATAGGCACAAGGTTTGAACCAAGATCAGCTGCTGGCGATAATTGCCATTTGAATTCTAAACTTGTGCTGAGGTAAACATCGTTGGTTTGTAGGCACAAGAATTTTCCGTGCTGCAATTTGCGCCGTCTGATCCCAAAAGCCTGTGCTGAGGTAAAACAGTGATGGTATATAGGCACAAGGTTTGAAGCAAGATCAGCTGCTGGCGATAATTGCCATTTGAATTCTAAACTTGTGCTGAGGTAAACATCGTTGGTCTGTAGGCACAAGAATTTTCCGTGCTGCAATTTGCGCTGTCTGATCCCAAAAGCCTGTCCTGAGGTAAAACAGTGATGGTATGTAGGCACAAGGTTTGAAGCAAGATCAGCTGCTGGCGATAATTGCCATTTGAATTCTAAACTTGTGCTGAGGTAAACATCGTTGGTCTGTAGGCACAAGAATTTTCCGTGCTGCAATTTGCGCTGTCTGATCCCAAAAGCCTGTCCTGAGGTAAAACAGTGATGGTATGTAGGCACAAGGTTTGAACCAAGATCAGCTGCTGGCGATAATTGCCATTTGATTTCTAAACTTGTGCTGAGGTAAACATCGTTGTACTTGTAATGTACTTGTATTGAAGGCTTGCATTTCATTATAATTAATTTAATGGAGGTGCAAGCCAAAAAAGCATAATGGTTCTGAGGCTCATTCAATACAATAGCAGAATAGTCAAATTTGTCACTTAAGTGTCAAACTAGAGGCCTGTGCGTAAAAATTCACATATGCACGTCAAAATATAACCTTGCGCGACCAAATGTACATTTTCGCGACAAAATATGCGCTTGCGCGACCAAATGTCCAATTTCGCGACCAAATATACGCTTACGCGACCAAATGTACACCTACACGACTAAAAATACGCTTGCGCGAACAAATGTACGTTTCGCGACGAAATATTCGTGCGCGCGACCAAAAGTACACCTACACGACTAAATATACGCTTGCGCGAACAAATGTACGTTTCGCGACGAAATATTCGTGCGCGCGACAAGCCGGGAGCGCGACAAGCCCGGAGCGCGATGAATTCGTCGCTCGCACGCTAATTTGCGCGCATGCGCATTACGCGGCGCGCGCATGCGCATTACGCGGCGCGCGCATGCGCGTTACGCGGCGCGCGCGTCAATAGGGTGTGTCCCTAGTATAAATACCTGGTGCCCTGCCCTGTGACCAGTAGGAGTGGAAAACATTGCAAGACGTGGACATGGCTGGACCTGGTAACATGACTGAGGCGCAGCTGCGGTATTTTATATGCTTCCTGCACCGGGAGGGATATGATAATATCCCAGCAGGGACTCCCGGGATCCAATCCCTCCGCAGGGGCATTGTTAGGAGACTGCGGCGGCGCCTCAGGAGGGATCACCAGGTCAATCTGAGTGTCCGCGTCTTGCAGCGTCTGTGGAGCGACATCAAGCGGCGCCACACTGAGCTTGTGGAAGAGCTGAGGGGAGAAGTGGAAGGTAGATTTTCTTAAAAATTAATATAAAGATTTTTCTTCTAAATTACCACTCACTTGTTTTCTATTTAATTTGCTATTTTTGAGCAAAAATGTGTTTGTGAAAATACTTTAACATTAGGATTGGAACAATAGCCATAATTGCAGATTATTTAAATAGAGATTATCTCTTAATGGTGTTTCCCATCCCATAACTGCCATACTTATAGAGGCCCTGCCCCATACCTGCCATGCTTATAGATACCCTGCCCCATACCTGCCATACTTATAGAGGCCCTGCCCCATACCTGCCATGCTTATAGATACCCTGCCCCATACCTTCTGTAAGGTTTGGACCCACACATACACAGAGGCTTTTGCTATAGGCTTTATTTTACAAGCTGTTAGGCTGCCAGCTCTGCTCACATGGCTATGACACCATAATGGGTCACATGACTGTCATCCCATAGTGACTATGATACTATCTGGTTTGCTGGAAAGGGCGCCCTCTAATGTCAGCAGTGTTGCATAGCACTAAACATTAACAAAACATAACAAACATCTTATAACAGGGTTGCTGTTGAACACTACACCTGCCATGCTTATAGATGCCCTGCCCCATACCTGCCATGCTTATAGATGTCCTGCCCCATACCTGCCATGCTTATAGATGCCCTGCCCCATACCTGCCATGCTTATAGATGCCCTGCCCCATACCTTCCATGCTTATAGATAATGGTTTTCCTGTAGTTACATGACACATCTCAGCCTGTATCATTTGTTCGGTACAAAAGCAAGTGCTGTATTTCTCAAACTGTAATTCTTTCATTGACAGACGAATGGCTACAGGTGGAGCAGGCTGATAATGGGGCAGAGGCAGAGGCACCACCAGCTCCTGCACAGGATCCCCAGCCTGCCAATGATCAGGCAGAGCCAGCACCTCCAGCAGCACCACCAGCAGCGCCAGAAGCACCCCCAGGAGCACGGGATGCTGCCTCCCAAACAGGGGGGGCAAATATTTTTTTGGACCTCCTACAAGAGGTCCGCCAAGAGGTGGCCCTTATGAGGGAGGACTATGGCCTTCTGAGGCAGGATATGGCCCTTATGGGGCAGGATGTGGCCCTTATGCGGCAGAACTTGAGGGAGATTCAGGAGGCCATCCTGTCCTATTCTCCTCCTCTTCCTCCTCCTCCTTCTCCTCCTCCTCCTCCTCCTGCTTTTATGTAGTGCACCGTTGTGCAATTTTGTTAAATAAAAATTTTGTTTATTTTCAAACTTCAACATTTGGATTTTATTTCATTTAACTACTGATCAGATGATACTTGAAGTTGTGTAACATTACATAGTATTTTAGTAGATTCATTACATTTACACAAAAATATACAGTATATTCATGTTAATGTGGGATACAAAGCACCCAGATGGTATCTGTTCATATTTATTATTAGTTGTGGCTGTGTTTGTAAGCTAGTAGTAACATATAAAATATAGATTGTACTTTTAGGTACTTTTTTAGTGCAGTAGTAGATACCATTAACTGTCAACCAGAAGTAATGTAAAAAATCACAGACATGTTTTTAAGAAACTGGCAAAATGGGAGCCTTTTTTCACTTGGGAGAAAACACTTGAAGCATAGCGGATAGGAGGTTCTCTAACAATGTAGGGCATGTGTGTAGCAGGCAGTATACTCAGCCAAACTGCATGGGAATTGGTCTTCCCATTGACTGCAATGCAATTCAGCGAATTTTGCAACCTGTTTGGGAATTTTGCCACAAAGCAAAACATGGCAGATTAACTTAAAGGGTGGTTCACATTTAAGTTAATTATTAGCATGTAGTAGAATGGCCAATTATAAGCATAGTAACATAGTAAGATAGTAAGATAGGTTGAAAAAAGACATACGTCCATCACGTTCAACCTTAATACCTATATATAGCCTGCCTAACTGGTTAATTAAGAGTAAGGCAAAAAACCCGATCTGAAGCCTCTCTAATTTGCCGCAGAGGGGAAACAATTCCTTCCTGACTCCAAGATGGCAATCGGACCAGTCCCTGTATCAACTTGTACTGAGAGCTATCCCCCCTATCCCTGTATTCCCTCACTTATACTGAGAGCTATCTCCCATACCCCTGTATTCCCTCACTTGTACTGAGAGCTATCCCCCCTACCCCTGTATTCCCTCACTTGTACTGAGAGCTATCTCCCCTACCCCTGTATTCCCTCACTTGTACTGAGAGCTATCTCCCCTACCCCTGTATTCCCTCACTTGTACGGAGAGCTATCTCCCATAACCCTGTATTCCCTCACTTGTACTGAGAGCTATCTCCCCTACCCCTGTATTCCCTCACTTGTACTGAGAGCTATCTCCCCTACCCCTGTATTCCCTCACTTGTACGGAGAGCTATCTCCCATAACCCTGTATTCCCTCACTTGTACTGAGAGCTATCCCCCCTACCCCTGTATTCCCTCACTTGTACTGAGAGCTATCCCCCCTACCCCTGTATTCCCTCACTTGTACTGAGAGCTATCCCCCCTACCCCTGTATTCCCTCACTTGTACTGAGAGCTATCTCCCATAACCCTGTATTCCCTCACTTGTACTGAGAGCTATCTCCCCTACCCCTGTATTCCCTCACTTGTACTGAGAGCTATCTCCCCTACCCCTGTATTCCCTCACTTGTACTGAGAGCTATCTCCCATAACCCTGTAGTGATACTAAGCAACTTTACAATTGGTCTTCATTATTTATTTGTTCACAGTTTTTGAATTGTTTGCCATCTTCTTTTAACTCTTTGCAGTTTTCAAAAAGGGGTCACTGACCATGGCAGCCAAAATCCCCAGCATTCAAACTCTATGTTAGCAAGCCCATGGTTGCTAAGGTAATTTGGAAACTAGCAACCAGATAACAGGAACCGCATGCGTTAATTTGCACATAGAAATAATACTAACGCATGATTCACACTTAGACGCGCTAAATATCGCATTAGGCTATGCGAAAATGAACCCCTACTTGGGGCAGGCGGTAATTATAGAAAAGTGCAGTAAATGAGCTTTTGGCAACAAAATATGTACTTTGCAGTGGGATTTATTCAAGTCTGTGTTGGCCCCAGAGTGATGCAGCCGCCAGTTTGCAGGGAAATGGGCATTTTCAGAACAGTAGTTTTCCGAAAGTAATGCCGTGTTTGGCTAATATGGCGTGCGTTTTTTTGCATATGGCGACTATTTGTGCGCGATGCGTTGATGTGATGCGTCCAATATAGCATGAAAATAGTCTTCACGACTTAAATAACACACACAGCATCTCGATAAAATTTTTAACGCATGCTAGAAATAGCGCTCGTTTCAACGCACTTAAGTGAATCGGCCCTCATAAATAAAAAAAATGAAGACCAATTGCAAATTGTCTCAGAATATCTCTCTCTACATCAGCTCGGGGGCAACATGCTGCTCACCAACCCCTTGGATGTTGTTCTCAGTGAAAAAGGTGCAACCCACAAACAAAACCACCTGTAGAATTTGTGTGCTCGTCGCGCCGCGAAATTTTCGCCGCGCGCTTACAGTTATTTTCGCGCGACGGAAAATTCCGCCGCGAAACGAAAACGGTGGTGCCAAATTTATTACGCCGCGCGAAAAATTACGCCTTGCGACGAAAAATTGCGCCGCGCAACGAAAACGGTGGCGCCAAATTTATTACGCCGCGCGAAAAATTACGCCGCGCGAAAAATTACGCCGCGCGAAAAATTACGCCGCGCGACAAATTAGTTTCGCGAATTTTTCGCCGTTTCGCGAATTTTTTCGCCGTTTCGCGAATAATTCGGCGAAGCGAAACGGGACAAATTCGCTCATCACTAATTATCAGTATCGGATGAATTGCTCTTATTAGACCAAAGCACACACATGACTGTAAACTGAGACAACCCACTTATTCTGATGGACATATTTTAGGGATACTATCAGATATCCTTTCAATGCAAGGTGCAAAATAACTTCATCATTAACATTTTAGTATCAATTCAGGTCAGTGCATGACTAATTTTACTCACCATTTGCAGTCAATGAGTTAACTGCCTTTCTACTTTGGTGAGAAAATAAATACACTGAGTCCGCTGGGACATAATTTGCAAGATTCCACCAGCAATATTCTACTTTTCTCAGCTTTAATGTAACAACTCAGTATCTGTCTAGAATATTAGATAGATTCTAGAAGAAAAACCTAACCACTCAGTATTGTATTAGGGAACTGAGCTGAACAAGCAGTTGTCCTACTATCAGGAATTAGGATTGAAGTCCTGGATTATGGGAAGCCCATCTGCCATAGAGTCCAATTTAAGCAAATAATTCCAATTTTTAATAATTCCTGCCCAGTTATTACCATCTTCTCTGTAGAAAAAGAGTACCTTGAACTTAATCCTTACTAAGTGCATGAATCCATATTGGCTGCAAAACAATCATATTGGGTTTATTTAATGTTTAAATGATTTTTAGCAGACAACAGGTATGAAGATCCAAATTGCAGAAAGATCCCTTAACCAAAAAACTTTATGTCCTGTGCCTATACCTATAAATGGACACCTTTCATGTACAATCATAAATGCCACACTAACTTGAACAATGACAAATAATATACATAACATTGATGGCCCATCTCACTGTCCCTGGGATATAAAGGCTACATCCAAATCAGTTGAACTGAAGAAGCTACTTGAATGAGTGGTAAAACAGTTTAAAAGAAAACTCAGAACATCAAGTTGTTTTAGACTTAATTCTACTAGATACTTTACAAAAATGTATCATTAAAGGAGAAGGAAAGGCTAAGTCACTTGGGGGTGCCAAAATGTTAGGCACCCCCAAGTGACTTAAATCGCTTACCTTGTACCCCGGGCTTGTGCCCCTGTTAGGAGAGAACAGCACCAGCCCGAGGTAGCTGCAGCGCTTCCTTCTTCCTGTTTCCATGCTTGCGCATGCGCAGTAGAGTGAAAAGCCAAACTTTAACAAGAAAGTCGGCCTAACATTTTGGCACCCCAAGTGACTTAGCCTTTCCTTCTCCTTTAAAATAAAAAGTGCTTTTGTCCAAAATGGCATACATAGTTTAATAAATGAAAATAGTGTGTTAAATATATGATTTCCTGTAAAGTGTAGCCACTTTCTTTACACAATGATCTATTCTACTTTATTTCTTGCTCAGTCTTACCAGAAAAAGAGTTTTTAATTTGATCAAAAATGTTGTCTTAGGGTGGCCATGCATGGGTTGATAAAAACAACCCCTCAAGAGTCAGTAGCAGGGTCGGACTGGGCCGCCGGGACACCGGGAAAAATCCTGGTGGGCCCCGGCGGCCCAGTCCGACCTTTGCCGGCGCTCCCCCTACTGACTGTTCCTCCCCTGACGCGTTCAATTTATACACGCTCGGGGAGGACGTCGGGTGGGGGCCCTGCGGGGGGGGTTAGGGGGGCTCCTGGGGGGGTAGGGGACACGGCTGGCTGGGGCACCTGCAGGGCCCCTGCACCCCCCAGTCTGACCCTGGTCAGTAGCTTATTGGCCTGTATATGGGGCCCACTCAACATCCTACCCAACCAATATATAGCCAAAATCTCCCAGATATCTGTTGTGTCATGCCCAGGCAATATTGCCCTGGCATGGCATAGGGTTAACCCCTATCAACATCTGGTCGGGAAGGTGAGAAGGTGACTGTGGGAAGGTGACGTTTCAAGAGCAGATGGATACAAAGGGAAGACATAATAATTAATATCTACAAATAATTACATGTTACTGAAGCAATAATATTAAAAATAGATGGGTGGCCCTGCTCAAAAGAGTTTACTGGCTAAAAGGGAAGCAGAGTAAGAAATAGAAAGGTGTATATCTGGGGGGGAATGTTTATTTCTTCTCTTATTCCTGGAAGTGCAGTCAGAAGGGTACTTTGGAAGAGACTTTGTGTGACTTTATTTCTGGATATTCTTTAAAGCACAGAAAGATAATGTGTCTAATATGACAGTATTTTCTTATATTTGTAAAACTGAAATGAGAAGGGGCTCTAACAAATGTAGGAACAGAAAAGATGGGTTTAAACCCCAAATCACCAGCCTAGTATATCACCCTTTAAAGAAATAACTCATTCCCCTCCTCCCCCAACCAGTGGGCTGTGAGGTTAATCATCTCCAGAGTGATCCATCTCAGATGCAAGCTGTTATTACAATGCAGTTTAGCAGATCTTTTCTGTAGGCCTCTTTATTCTTTAATTTAATGTGACAAAGTATGCCTATTATACTTTTATACTTAGACACATTTATAGTTCACATTGGTCTATCTGCTACCGTATATTTAATGCAATAGTTCTTATTACATTTAGCAGAGTAGCTTCTGAAATGGTTATGTGTATAGTGGCCTCTTGGTCTTTGTAATCTAAGCTAGGGCTGGAAGCATCTCATCAGATGCAAAAGGGGTATATTTATATATGGGGCTAAATAATTCAACAGTTCTTTTTTTAATTGGCATTTTGGATGATTTACAAGGAATGCTGGGCTATAACATTGGGATAATGTAAAGTTAAAGTAGACTGACCAACCAGAATAGAAAGACTTTACATACATTAACTGTTATAGCGTACACCAAAATGAAATATAGCTGTGCTTGCGCATGCTGCCACCCTGTGGACTGCAGAAGACAAATATTTGCAGTTAAAGCACATATAAAGCCTACATTTGTCTACAATGTATATCAGTTGGGCATGTCTCCCCCACCAAATGGCATAATTTGTACTGCATAAATCCCCTCCATTTGCCAGCACCATCACATTTTCCTAAAGCAAATAAGATCTTTCCCCTGATGGCCATTTTGCCTCAGATACATTTAAATCTGCAAACAGCATACACACACACAGAGACCCTTATTCAGCATACATTTCATCAACAATACAGGCTCACACAGGCAGAACGTTAGGAAAAAAATTAAAGCAGACAGCTAGAGCTGAGTTTCAATGGGAACCAGCAATGCCATCTCTTCACTGGCTGCTAGACTGGGGGGCGTGTTTAGTAATCTGAGTTTAGAACAATTGAGCATGCCCACAAGCCATCAGCCAAAGCAAATTCCTGAGGGTGGGGGCCTGAGTGGGTTAGAGGAGGAGAAGCAAATCTAAAGGTCCCTTGGACCGATTCGGCAGCTAATCGGCCCGTGTATGGGGAGAGCAGAGCGGCCTGGCCGACCGATATCTGGCCTGAAATTGGCCAGATCTCGATCGGCCAGGTTAGAAAATCCGGTCGGATCGGGAACCGCATCGGCTCATTGATGCGGTCCCCAATCCGACTGCCCCATTGCCGCCCACATAATCCGATCGTTTGGCCCCAGGGCCAAACGATCAGATTATTTTTTTTTTTACCTACATGCTCCCCGATATCGCCCACCCGTAGGTGGGGATATCGGGGGAAGATCCACTCGCTTGGCGACATCGCCAAGCGAGCGGATCTGCTCGTGTATGGCCACCTTAAGTGATAAAGGGGACACTGCAGCCTTACTATTAACCTCTGAACAACCAGAGTGGCAGGTATTGAGAGATTTCAAAGAGGCTGTTCACTGATTAAATTTTTGTGTGAGGGGTTTACATGTCCTTTAAGACAAGCAAGCAAATCTTTCCTGCTTCACTTTCCTGAAAAATTTGTGAAATTGAAAAATTCTCAAAGTGCATTAAATTCCAACTTTTTTTGCAGCCATTGGAGTCTATGTGGTGAAAAAATACTCTCATCAATAATAATTTGTAAAAAAGTAAATAGAAAAGTATAGTTCAATTCTGGGAAGCTGCAAAAGGATAAACAAAAGCGTGTTTGAAAGGTACATTAAGTTTTTTAAGTATACAGCGGGGGCCCCAGCTTTTTTACCTGTGAGCCACATTTAAATAAAATGTTTTAATAACAAATACAAATTTGTAAAAAAGGAAATAGAGAAGTATAGTTCAATTCTGGGAAGCTTTAAAAGGATATACAAAAGCGTGTTAGAAAGGTACAGCGGGGGCCCCCAACTTTTTTACCTGTGAACAACATTTAGATAAAGAGAAAGTTGGGGAGCAACGCAGGCATGAAAAAGGCATGAAAAAGGTGGAACCCAATAAAGGTTGGGTTTTGACAGTACACATGATCTTTATGGCTCCAAAACTTGATTCCAAGTCAGAAATTAAAAAACGAGCACCTGCTTTGAGGATCACGGGTATTAAGTATAGTATTTGCAACCACCCATCAGAGGCAAAGCAACACAGACCATCAAATAATGTCTATCCTACACAATTTAACTACTCTATCCCCCTCTTAGCTGCTCTGTTCCACTCTATCTACTCTATGACTAACTACTCTATCCCACTCATTCTAGAGGTGGCCATACAATGGCAGATTTCAGCTGCTAATATAGGTCCTTCAGACTCATTTGGCAGCTTATTTGTCTGTGTATGGGCACTATCGACGGGCCTACCCAACTGATATCTGGCGTAAAATTGGCCAGATCGTAATCGAGCAGGTTTGATTTTCCCATTGGATCGGGGATTGCATCGGCTCATTGATGAGGTCCTCAGTCCGATGGCCCATATACCGCTGCTTTAATTCAAACATTTGGCCCTCTCCAAATGAGCGCATTGCACCGTGTATGGCCACCTTAACTACTCTGTTCCTCTTTGGCTAATGTGCCACAGAGAGACTAGTTGCCCATGATAGATTTCTACTACAGCAGGCAATTAATCTCTCCCAAATGCCTTTCCACTGGCAACAAAGGGAATCGGTGTTAGAAATGCATATGCCTCACTTTGGTTTCCAAAGTCATGTAAAGTTTTCTCCTGCAGACAGCTTTGCGTGACTATGGAAAACCGAAGCAATGCATAAGCCTTTCCATATGCTGGTGGAATGGCATTTTGGAGAGATTAGTTGGCTGCTGTATCAGAATTCTATCGCAGGTGACTAATTTCTTCATGCTTACTGCAACAGTCCACTCACTCTAGCTATTCTATCCCGATTTTAACTACTCTGCTCCACTCATTTCAACTACTCTGTCTCACTTGCTATTTTATCCCTTTTGGTATAACTGTTCTATACCTCTCATTCTAGCTCCTCTGTCCTACTCAATCTAACTACTCTGTCTCACACACAACCTAATTTATCCCACTTGCTTTAACTACTCCGTCTCTATCTGGAATAAAGTTTCAGTGGATCATTCAAATCTCCTGACCTCCCACAGAGTTAATGATGTATCTAATGGTACAGAATGAATTGTATGTATTTTGACATGTGTATGCTGAATGGATATCTATGTACTATGGGTATTGGCCAGTTAGTAATTGTATAGATGTAAAGCTATTTCTTAGCTGCTTGCACTGTTGTTCCCGTCTGATATTTATATATTTTATATTAATGCCCCATGTGTTATGATGCAGATAGAGGTAGTGCTACATTAATAGAAATGTACATATGTGCATAGAAACAATACTCTAGTAGAAAGTATTTTTTTAATCAACATAAACCATAACATAACGGTCCTGTCTGAAATGTTTTCTATGCATTTAAATATAATGTGCTGCCTGCGCTGGTAATAAAATTTGTTATTGCTTTAGAAGTTCTACTAAATTCTTTAAGTTTTATAAACAGGGTGCTCTGTAGCCATTCAAGCTGAATAGGGCAAAAAGGCTCATTTTTACATATATTATACATCTTTATTGTAAGCTCTACGGGGCAGGGACCTCCTTCCTACTGTGTCTCATACCACATGGCACGTTTTCCCTGTGCATTTATGTATATATTTATTGTATTTATTTTTTATAACACATGTCCTGCCTGTGTGTAATTTTGTATTTTGTAAGATTGTACAGCACTACGTACCCTTGTGGCGCGTTATAAATAAAGTTATACATACATACATGCATACGTAATGGCTGTGTTTAATACTATGGTTTAAATTCCTGCACAGAAAAATAAACAAAGGTATTTGAAACTCTTTGCATAACTACAAACTGAAAAGATTTCTCATATAAAACAGGATATTTGTTACCAATAAATAGTTTATTTGAAGATACTAAATAGATACATAAAAACTTTAAATGGAAATAAAATTGTCTTTTTAAAAAAGCATCGAATGTGTTATCTTTTCTATACGATGAAGTGCAAGGCACCGCGCCACCTAGCGGGTGTAAAGTAGAGTCACAAGGTCAACCCTGTGTCGAATCTGCTGCCTCTGACAGACAGGCAGGCTGTTGGTTGCAAAACGAAAGTGTAGCTGGGAAAAACTTTCTAAGTATTTGCCCTTCACTTTAGCTTTGAGAATATTTAGGACTTTGGTCTTCAGTTTATGCCCAAAGCGCTGAAGTTGTGGAGGGGCTAATAATATTGATGGCGGCATGGGCTCGGCAGAAACACTTGTTGCAGGCTCTAGGCAGGGATTCTCCACTGTTACCCCGCTGTACCCCCACATGTGTGCCATTTAGCAGTAAGGCAGCAGCGAGTCAAAAGAGAGCTGGTGCCCAGTCCTACCCAGTTATCAATGGGGATATCCCGCCTGTGTGTAGGCATGTGTATGAGGCAAACGCCAGGAACAGCCAGCTTTGTGGGCACAGGTGAGTAACCAATAAGCTCGGATATTTAAACGGCAAATCGACACAATTTATGGCTGGTGTTATGGTGGTATAATCATGAGAGAAACACACAGTACTGTCTGTGGTTATACTGTGTACAAGCTATTCATTCTGTGAATGCTGAAACTTATGCATTGGGAGCAACAATATTGCCTAACTCTAGAGGGTAGTGCTATCTACAGCAAGATGTCTATCATTTATTTATTTGCAAGAATATAGATTGTGCTCTGGCAAAGGGAAGCAATAGGGTAGCTCCCAGTGACACACATAAATGCAGATAAGCAGCGTGTGATGTATATAGTCTGTTTATGGGAAACCATTTAATAGGGCTGGGCGATATACCGTTTAATACCGAATACCGGTGTTTTTTTTTTTTTTTAAACTATATTCATTTTTCAGATACCGCAATACCGGGGTGTTAGGGTACTCACCCGTGCGGCCCGGTTTCGCGCGCCTCCTTGCGTCAAAGCGTGCACGTCCGTGACGCGCTGACGGTGCCGGTTCTGCGCATGCGTGGGGGGTATTTAAAGCTATCAAACGCCTCCTACTGTGCTATGTTGTCTTCGGCCTTGCCTGGGAAACTAAGCCTGCCTGATTTACCTTACGACTTTCTGTTGCCGATCCTTCGCTTGCCTGACTCTGATTTTCAATACTGCAGTAATTATTCTCTAATTTATTAGGAAATGGGGTTAACACATAATCATGCATGGAAAAAAAAATACTGTCAAATACCGTGACACCGATATAATTTTGAAAAATACCGTGATATAAATTTTTGGTCATACCGCCCAGCTCTACCATTTAAATAAAAAATAAGTATAACATTCAAAGTTAAATCCCACAGTCAGTTTATATTTGGTTGCTATGGTCAATGACCCCCAACAATCAGATAGAATTTTAAACTACTGGCTGACTAGGCCTGAATAGGAATGCTAATAATTATAAATATGAAATAAAGACCAACTAAAAATCTTCTTAGCTATAAAGTTTTATAATACAGTATTTCCTAATTTAGTATGGGCATTTACCTCCTGCAACTGAATTACATATATATATGAAATCTACATAAAAAATGTAAGTTAAATATGTTTAGTATAATAAATTTTAGTCTCCGAGTTTGCTGTATAATGAATTGTTGGTCACGTTGTAAAGCACATGTTGTAATTTCCCTTCAGGTATGCAGAATTAATAAATAAAATTAAGCAAGGAGGAGGGGAGAGTGCAATACTGAGGCATACACAGCGGAATAAAAAGCTGCTTGTGCGTGAGAGACTGAGAATGCTTCTGGATGATGAATCGTTCCTAGAGCTGTCCCCAATGGCCGGTCTGGGTCTACCTTATGGAGATGTTCCTTCTGCAGGCTGTCTCACTGGTGAGTGCTCAAACATGAATTCAAAGTTTTACCAAGAACTATGTTAGAGAACAGCATGTTTATTATATAGTTGGTCTTTCTTTTTATATTTTATATTTCCCAATCACCCCTTGTGCAGTTCATGCACACCTCACTTGGTTCCAGTGGTTCTGGGCTGCTGCATGCGAGGTGTAGTAAGATATCTGACTTCACTCTACTGCACATGCGCCAGTCCTGCACTGTTGCAAGGGTTGACTGAGAAATTGATCAGAGATGGCGGAGTTGGAGCAGTGGATGGGGACTTTTGTCTGTGGAGGGTTTAGTTCTCCATTAATCTTTGTATTTGTAGTTTTGCAGGCAAAACATACTAGAGTGGAGAAAAGAAAGGCTTACCGTATTTTAATTAAAATTGTAAAGAAATAGTGAAAGGTAGCACAATGAGCACAAGAAAACAAAAAATTACTGTAAAATGGGATGAAGCAAGGAAAAATTTGTATGATAGTAATGGTAACAAAAGTGGAGCAAAGATGGTTGGAAAGCGCAAAGAGGTATATGACAGAATATGGCAGTGGATAGAATGTGAAATCAGGAGAGTTGGGAGAGCATATGTTGTGAAGGGAGCAAAATTGTTTTTTGAGACCCCTGTCATTGGGATATAAGGCAGACATTAACAAGGACAATGTATGGCTTGGTAAACAGTTTGTGAGCTAAAATCAGCTAAAATCAAGGATTTTATGACCCCAGAGTCAGAGGAGTTAAAGTGCATCATACATTTGGTACATGGTGAATATGCTATCACAATACTAAAAATGGATCAGCTCCTATAGCAATAGGGAAAATAGAGGTCATTTCCAAAAATAGTGCGTAGATTCAGATGTTTTTTAGATTCATGCTGTAGCAAGATTATAATATTTAGTCCAAAACCTCCACCATTCAGCAAAAGTGCCTATTTACAAACCACTGGTTGCCCATAGTAATCAATCAAGCAGATCTCGCTCTATTCCTATGCCTAGGGAGTATTAAGTCTAATCACCTCACACCCTCCATCACATGGACATGGCAATTCTTGTCTCAAAAAACAGAGATGTACCAGCTACTTTGTGACAGTATTCTGCAGTTAGTGAACAGCAATTTTGTATTTTTAGGTGTTGGGAAAATTTGTGGAGTGTGGTGTGTGTTTATTTCCAATGATGCCACAGTTAAAGGTGGCACAGCTTATCCAATTTCTGTAAAGAAACAGCTGAGGGCTCAGGAAATCGCTATACAGAACAGACTTCCCACTGTTTATTTGGTGGACAGTGGTGGTGCTTTTCTACCACTACAGGTAAGATCACTGTGAGAGAGCTCAGTTTCTTCAATATTCAGGTCACTCCTTGTAATACTAGAGTATTAAAGTGATTTGATCTGTTGGATTAACAGGCAGAACTTTTTCCTGACAAGCAACATGGCGGAAGGACATTCTATAATGAAGCTATAATGTCGGCTATGAAAATCCCTCAGGTATTGCAAGTCATTTTTGTCATTAGCTCATATAGTCAATGGATATTTGTACTTATACTCTCTGTATATTTATGTAAAGTAGTAGGGTGCTTTGCTTTTAAACAGTTGGGAAACCCCATTTGCAGTTGGCTAAACCCAAAATTAAAGTTGGTCTTTTATAACGCCATTTCTGAAGGACAGTATAGTATAGTAGCTTTAATGAGTATAAGCCTATCCTATTCTGTAAATACATTCTATTTTGTATATGGATTAGGTGGCTGTAGTATGTGGATCTTGTACTGCTGGAGGTGCATATATTCCAACAATGGCAGAAGAAACTGTAATAGTTGACAAGATTGGAACCATATTTTTGGCTGGTCCACCGTTAGTTAAAGCTGCAACTGGAGAAGACGTCTCTGCTGAGAATCTAGGAGGAGCAAAGCTACATTCTAGGTTATATAACTTTCAGTCTATATCTGTAACTTTTTGCTTGGTGCTCTATACAAGAATTTTGCTTTTTTTTTTCTTTTGAATGTGAGCTAACCCCTCCCACAAACGCAACACAATGCAGTCCTGCTCTGCAGTTCTGAGGCATCGTAATGCCTCTGAACTGCAGAACAGAACTGCATTGTAGTCAGGCACAATCTTTGGCCACAGCACTCTCATTCCTATCTTGTATTTTGATTGGATTGCATGCTAGTGCGCCTTCACCCATGCAAAGGGACCAAAATGTGCAGGGTGTTTGGTTCTCTTTTAGAGCTGCTAGTGTTAGTTTGTCTAATGAAAATATTAATATATAATTATTTTTCCTTTACTATAGGGAGATGCTTCTGATGCTAAACTGCTAGCAGTTTATATCTTTTCAACCTTTATAGCCCTAAGCATGTATAGCTTAATTCTGCTTATCTTCAATCTGTCTACTATCGGTCTACTCTAATTGTAAAATCACCTTGCTAGGCCTAATGTCATTAGGTTGTATTTAGTAGGCAACTGTTACGGTACAGGTGCTTATTAAAAGTCACTTCAGATAAAAAAAAAAAAGTCAGATAAGCTGGCCATACACGCACCGATAATATCATACGAAACGATATTCGGTGCTTGTATGGCAACTCGGCAAGGTGACCGATTTCACAGAAGGCTGCGGATATCGGTCGACTCGCCGATCGGGTGGGTTAAAAGATTTTGATTGGGCACCATTGAAGGCGCCCAAGCAAAATCTATGTTCAGGGCTGAATTGGCAGAAGGAGGTAGAAATCCTATTGTTTCTACCTCCATATCTGACGATTCAGCCCTGAACGTTAGTGGAGGGTTGGAACGATCTTTCATGCGACCAATCAAGTCATTGTGGCAAATGAGGAGCAAATATACAAAACACTTTTATGATACAATGAATACTTGTCTAAACCAAATATGATGCAACACTTTTTCTTATTTTCTATAGAGTCAGCGGATGTGTTGATCATTTTGCATCAACAGAAGCAGAGGCCTACACTTGTGCTCGACATATTATTTCATCCCTAAATTTTGACCCCGTTCCTGAGGATTCATCAGAGTATGAGAACCCTTTATACGATGCAAATGAACTTACAGGTCTAGCCCCTCTGAATTACAAGAGCACTCTCAACATTAAACTGGTAAGAGGCAGTGTTTTTGTAATTCAAAGTTAATAGGACCCCAAAACACAAATTCAGCTTTCTGTAAAAATTGTATAGGGGTGTTATTTATCTTACTTTTCTACAATAACAAGGGGCTGCCTTTAGAAAACATGGATGCAAAGCAACATTTTTTTTTTGCACTTTAAACATTTCAAATTTGCTGCAGAGTTTTTGAATGAAGTGCAAAGAGTTGCACAGCACTGCATACGAATGGGACACTAGTCTTCATTTTCTATTTTTTGTGGTTTTTAAATTACTTCTTTACATTTTTTTTTTCATGGCTGCTATTTTCTAACAAGGCAGCAGTGTGGAAATCTAAATTAAAGATGAATAGTAAGCCTTGAAAAGCCTTTTCCTGCATTATGATGTTCGCTGCTTCAATTTTGCAGATTCTTAGCCGACTTCTCGATGGCAGTAGACTTTTGGAATTTAAAGCTGATTATGGGACAACTTTGGTTGCAGGCTTTGCATCAGTTGAAGGGTAGGTTATAATATAACAATATTTTTACAGGACTAAAGAAGAATGCCCTGTCTCTGCATAATTTTAGGCACTCATTTTGTATTGATATAGAGATGGGTGAGAGATTCTTGGGGTCTATTTTCATGCTCTTTACCTATTCTTATTTTGGAATTGTTTATCCCTGAGTTGCCCTGTTGTTAAAGAATTACCAGATAATTACCATGGCTCATGCCCATTGTGTTTTGTTGGTGTGGTTTTCTTAGTGTGAAGCTGTCAGAAAGGATCTCTCTCTCTCTTTCTCTCCCTCTCAAACCATCCTTGCTGACAGCAGCAACTTCCCTTTCTTAATTCACTGCCAGTGGCAGATGCTGGTACCCTAATGTTATACATGCCTAAATAGTGCTAGTGCTAGTGCCTGGCATATATAGAGTGTAGTCAATACAACTAAACAGGAATATTCCAGTCAAATACATTCAGTTACAACCAATTAACTTGAAATTATATAGAATTTATTTGGTATTGATATATCATCACATTAAAATCAAATTAAAAACTTGGCTGGCCAGCCTACCTTATTCACAACCACATATAGTTACATTCATTTAAAACCATAAATGCACTGTATTATAGGAGGTAAAAGATTGTTTAAAAACACAAAAAAAACCCTATTTCAAAAACCCTTAAATAGCAAGAAAAAGGAGAAAAAAAAATCAAAGTCACTAAAATTGAATATTCCTCTTAAAGAGGTATTGTGTTCTCTATGCAGGTTCCACTTCAATTATCCTGGTGGGGGTTGGTGAGAGGGAAAAGTTCTTAATTTGCAGAGTTAATTCTCTTTATATATTCAAGCAAGATTTATATATAGACCAATGTCTCTTATAAGTATCTGTGCTGCTGTATATAGCGAAATATTACCACAGTCTTTAGTGGCCAATATAGTTGCACAAATTAGTGAATTAATTGATGTTACTTATATAATTGTTTTCCACCACCGCAGGGTAATTTTACTACACCAACGACTATTATGGGGCATCCCCCAGTTGTTATAGCCGTGTAGTGTATATTTTGTAAAAGATGAAAAAACAGAACAATCTCAACCAGCTTTAGCATGTTCTTTGCAGCACTCGCTTAGACTTCACCGCTTGTTTTCATTCGCATTAATGACCATCTGGAAGTAATTAAGAAAAATTACCCTGCGGTGGATGCAATAAAATTTTTCTCGCTAAAACTTGAGCAAGATCTTGTTGTATTAAATGTCAGCTTGGTCACATACTTGTGCTGCAGGGAGTATTTCAGGCCCGCTCTTTTCTACACCTGTGATAGATGGACTTTGCCAAAATGGCACCTGAGATTCTTCAGAGGCTTACCTGCTGTTTTAGCTGCAGAACAGTATTACTTACTCCTTCAGATCTGGACTGGTATTCAAAATAGGCTCTGGCATTTCAAGTTCACAAAGGCCCATACTGTCAGTGGTATTTTACCATAGGCCATTTGGCAAATGCCAAAATCTACAGATTGCCAGTTTGGGCCTGCAGCTGGTCACCAGAGCAAGCCATAACAAATAATGTATATCCACGCCAGGTAACATCCCTTTACCTGGGCAGGTGAGTAATACTGGGAAGCAACACGTTTAATACTAGCAAGCTAGTTTTACAGATACCTAAACCAAATGCAGAATGTCATTTTTATATTTTTTCAGTAACTTGGTTGGTATTGTGGCCAATAATGGAGAGTTAACACATGATGCCTCACTAAAAGGAAGCCATTTTGTGCAGTTATGCAACCAACGTGGAATTCCTCTTCTTTTTCTTCAAAATACAGCCAGCCAAGAATCTGTACCAACAAATGTTGTAAAGGTACAGTATCATTCTAACTGTATACTTATAATGTTGTAAAGGTTTTTAATTAGTTGTTAGTTATGTTTCTCAACTGAATGATCAAACAAAAGGCTAGTATCAAGCATTGTGATCAAACATGTTTTGATCTCAGACATTAAATATTATATCTTGCTACAGAAATGTATTAATGTAGCCCAGTAAACTGCTTACATTATGCATTCATTTCAGGCAGAAGAGCAAACCAACCGACTGAAAGCACAGGCTGCTATGATTGCTGCTGTTGCTTGTGCCTCTGTCCCAAAGATTACCCTCGTTATTGGTGGCTGCCATGGGGGAGAAAGCTTTGCCATGGTATGGATAATGGTGTTTCCCCAGGCCTTCATTATGATATTGCATTATTTTTGTGCTTTGATGTACCCTTATAATTAAGCCTAATAGTTATCATTTTTATAAGGTGAAAATGTAAAATGAGAGGTTGGGAAAGTGGATAAAGCAATAATCTATGTTATAATAATACTATGTAATTACATATACTATGTAATTATTTGATTTTATTATTTTTATTTATATTTTGGAGAAGAAATAGAAGATAACCAATGGTTGTGTAGGATAAAGTACCCCTTTATTTGACTTTTCAATACAGTAGCCTATTTTGATCAGTTTGTTTGGCTAGATTGTGCACAGTGTGCAAGGGAACTTTTGGGTCTTAAAAAACACATACAGACATAATTTTGATGGAAATGATAAAATTCCAACTCTGTAGTGTGTGTTTTGACAAGCTGGCTACAATTGCACTTGTAACAGCTTCTCCTCACAGCCACAATGATCCTGAACTTTTGGGAAAATACCTGCATTCTGGGTAAAAAACATGGTGATTTGTGTAAAAAAAAGTGTACTGTGCTCTTGCATAAATGACCCATATATTCCACAAGATTAACCAGACAAACATGGAAAAAAAATTTTTAAAATGAAGTTGCGGAAACAGAAATATAGAAGGCCCTGCTCACAAAAGCTTACAGTCTAAAGGAATACAACAGAGAATGTGTCTTTGGCTTAAAATTGTTCACTGCTTGTGTCAAGTGTGTTTGTTTTATTAACTGAAGAGAGCCTTTTTTATACATACAGAAAATGCTGTTAATTGCCATTGTATTCTTTTTTTCTCTGTTACTGTAGTGTGGCAGATCATTTGATCCAAATTTTCTGTTTCTTTGGCCTAATGCAAGAGTCTCTCTGGTGGATCCTCACAGTGCCTCAGAAAACTCCCAATGGAGAGAGCAACACCACGCACATGACGCAGAAGAAAATACAAAACTGAAGAAGTAAGATGATTGTGCTTTCTGCAATAAATAACTTCCAAGTTCCAAGCCTTAAACTAATGCTTACTCCCATAAATTGTGGGCATACAGAATTATGTATATTCATAATTCATGGCAGCATTAAGATACTTCTTGCGTATGCATGGAAGTGCAGTCTGACTGCATTTTCGTTGCTACTCTTTAGCCATGAACAGACTTGCAGTTTTCTGCCTTAAAAGTGCATTTACATGGAAACCACAGCTTGCTAGAATTCCCTTTCAAACCAACTGGCATGTGCCCCCAAGAAGATGGATCTGATGCCAGTTTAGGACACTCTTCTGCATTTAAATTTGCTGTAAATGTTCTCCTATGAAAATTCCATTAGATGTTGAAATCTATATTAGCACAGAAGGTCATAAACCCTTATCTCAGATCAGATAGGGAATATCGTTTTTAATATAGGTGACTTGAAATTCACAAACTGCAGTGCAGGCCATTGCCTTTTGGTGGCAGTTAGCACCAGACAAAACATTCAGGAACACCCGCTTTGCAGTATCAACCAAAGGATCAAACAAGTCATAGGTTGTATGCATGATAATTCATGGACAAAACAAAAACTATAAATACAACCACTATTACTAACTGTAGATATTAGTATCACAATAGCCTTGGATATTCTGATTGATCAAGAACTCATCCAGGCCCCTCTTAAAGGCATTAACAGAATCTGCCCTCACCGTGAAAAACCACCTACGCTGCTTCAAATGGAAGCTCCTTTCCTCTAATCTAAAGGGGTGACCTCTGGTGCGTTGACCATATCTGAAGTGTGCTCTTTTTCTGCTTAATAAAACACACATAGCCTTAGTGAAACCACAGACAGGGCTTGCTGATTTAGATTTTTTCTTTACTCACCTCAGTAAGCCACTGAGGTCTAGCTGTAACTAGAATTTACTGTGCAGTTTTGATCTCCAGTGCTTAAACAGGATATTATTGAATTATAAGGGATCATATAATAATCTCTTTAATGCTTTATTTACCAGTAGGTGCACCCATTTTGATTAGAAGAAAGGAGATTCTGTCTAAATATATGGAAAAGGTTTTTTTACAGTGAGAGCCATGAAGTTGTGGAATTCTCTGTCTAAATCACTCATACTGGCACATACTTATTTATATTCACTTATGCTTTGTGAACATTGAGTGTTGTCTTTCTGTATTCAGGTTAAAGAAAGAGAGCACAGCATTTTACTCAACAGCAAGACTGTGGGATGATGGCATAATATTACCTCAAGATTCAAGAAATGTAAGTATTATGTTGCTTAGGGATCCTATCCTACTATAATGTGTGTATATAATATTTATATAATGTATAGGGAAGCTGCTGGCTAAACATTGGTTAATTTATTACATAGGTACGTAGTAATATGTAACCTATTGGTACATAACTGATATACCAAATGCAATAAACATTCTTCTATACTACCTATGTATTTATTTGTAAAGCAACTTAATGACACTTGTCAAATCACCCACGGTTTTTTAAAGCACATTAAGAGAAAAACGACTTATGTTATTCGAATGCTAATAAATCATCAATTCTTTTACCTAGGTAATTGGCAAGTGTCTTAGAATCATCAAACAGCAAAAATACAAGGATTTCACATATCAAACTTCCCCTGTATTCAGAATGTAAGTTTTATGTTTAAACTAATATATTTTTAAATATGTAAATATATTATTCACAATAAAGATTTATTAAGAATTTAGTGTTTTTCTTTTAATTTTTTTAACCATTGTTTTCAAACTTATGTAGGTTTACTCAGCTTGGTGAGATGCATTGTATGCTAGCTGCTAAAAGCTCTTAAAAATAGTAGTTGCTAGGCAATTAGAATTAATTGCAGCTATATTATTCAAATAGACTTTCATGTTTAGGGAAAAACTATGCCTTGAATGACTAACTGGAAAAAAAACATGGCAAGCTTTATTCTAAGGTTTTATTTCTGATGTCTTGATTTAGTTCAGCCATGAGTCGAGAACCATACCATAGGTACACTTTCCTAGCAGCAGCTGAACACCAGCAGGGAAGTAACCTGTGCTGTCTTGGTATGCAAACCCCATTTACAAAGAAGTTGGGACACTGAGTTAAATGTAAACAAAAAGAAAATGGGATCATTTACAAATCATTAAAACCCTATATTTAGGTGCAAATACAGGGAAACCCCGATTTTACATTTCCCAGGGGGCAATATCAAAACGGCATAAATTCCAGTGGTACAAAGACAAGATTTGTGAGATTTTTTTTTCTGAAACAGCTATGCCAATTTTAAATATATAATGCTATACTGCAAATATTTTCAATGGGTGACAGGCCAGGACTGTGAGCAGGTCAGTTTAGCACCTGGACTCTCTTACTACGGAGCCATGGTATTGTAATACATGCATAATGTGATTTGGCATTGTCTTGCTGAAGTAAGCAAGGCCTTCCTTGAAAAAGGCATTGTCTGGATGGCATCATATGTTGCCCCAAAACCTATATATATCACTCAGCATTAATGGTACCTTCCCAGCCCAGAAGATGTGGTGTCCATGATTTCTACTGGCCGGTTTTTAGTCCATCTTAAATGAGCTTCGGCCCAGACAAGGCGATCATGTTTATATATGGTTTCTTTTTAGCATGATAGAAATTAAATTGCATTTGTGGCTGCAGTGATGAACTGTTGTTCATAGACAATGGTTTTGGAAAGCACTTCTGAGCCCATGCAATCATTTGCACTACAGCATTAGTCTTTAATGCAGTGCCGTCTGAGGGACGTAAGATCACTGCCATCCAATATTTGGTCTTGTCCCTTGTGTACAGGGATTTCTCCATATTCTCTGAATCTTTTAATGATAGTATGTACAGTAGATGATGAAATTCCCAATATCTTTACATTGAGGAACAGATTTCTTATATTGCTGCAATATTTGCCTGCAAAGTGTGTCACAGAGTAGGTACCCCTTCCCATCTTTATGTCCAAGAGACCCAGCCTCTCTGAGATCCACTCTTTCTAGCATAACACATCTTTTGCAGTCTTTTGTTACCCTGTCCCAACTTTTTTGGAATGTGTTTCTGGCATCAAAAACAAGGATATATTCTTCAAAAAACTAATACTTAGTCTTAGTATTATTAGTTTAATTGAACATATAGTACAAATATTAAAAATATGGTTTAAATGTTCTGCAAATTATCCCATTTTCTGTTTATTTACATTTTACAAACATTGTCCCAATGTTTTTTGGAAATGGGGTTGTAAGTTTAAGAGCTAAACGTCCAGCTTCTTTAGCAGTAGGAATTCTCTAGGGTTGAAATAAGGTTAGGTAGGGGCAGGAATTATTATGCCATGCCCACTTTCAGGTCACTCTCCTATGGCATACACCTGCTCAAAATCACAGCCACATACTGACTGTATTTTATTTGTAATATATTCCCTAAAAAAAGCTCCATAATTTTATACATATTCATTCCTTCAGCAGCAGAAAAGCTGGTGCAGGAAGTTTGGAGTACGTGGGAGGAGGGAAGGGGGTCAGGTGACAGAAGATCACTCCTTTCTTCCTCCTTCCCTGAAATAGCAACTATTGGCTGGGGGGTGACTCTGTTGCCAAGGTGACAGCTGGGGACAGCTTTCAGAGGTGGGGAAGCTTTCCGGGGAATCTGAAACTGGGTCACTTCCCCTGAAACAGGGACTGATGGTAACCTTATTGTGAATACCCCTGACAGGTCCAAGCAAGAGAACAGACACTGTGGTGTGGTAGCCTTGGGCTGCCAAATGGCCCTACACTGCAATAGTTATTTAACAGAAAAATGGGAAGCGGGAATATGTTGGAAATCGTCCAGGAAATAGAAGACCTTTAGGAAAACATAATTACTGTACATACCATTATCATGTGCAACATGCATCCTGCAACCTGCAGCATGCGCAACAGCCTCTGCAATGCATACAAGTACCATACAGTATGCCTCTATTGGTAAGTAGTAAAGAAGTATATTGAAGTATATGATAGGTTTCTAGGCTAAGCAACAAGATGGGTTCTAATAGCTCAAGTTTTATTGATTGGTGTGTGGGCTATGTATCAAAGAAAGTCATGTGATGTATTTTGTTATCAAAAAGTACTTATGAAAGACAGGATACATGAGGAAGCTGGTATGTTAATCCCTATCTTCATACTATTATTATATTAAGCTTTTCATTTAGGAAACAAACTCTACTTTTAGCAAGCAGTTGGTTGTAATGTTAAATTAGGTAGGTTTTTCCTAATCAGCCATGAGTTTTGCATAAGCTAATAGCAAACAAGAAAGCTGTGCTCTTCATGATGCAGTGGTGAGAATGTGTTCCCTGTATTGTCAAATATAAAGGCCAAATGTTTTGGAACTTTAATATTGTAAGTTTAAACTTTTCCCCTATAAAAATACATACAGAAATCATTCTTAATGACTCTTATGAGTCTAGAACTGGCCAGAGCAGTGATGACTGGCTATTGTATAGCTGATTTTGTAATAATCAGGAAAAATCAATATGGCTGCTCCTTTCTTTTTCTTTCTGGCTCATTTCTTATTGAAATCA
Organism: Xenopus tropicalis; assembly: GCF_000004195.4. Classification (NCBI taxonomy): domain Eukaryota; kingdom Metazoa; phylum Chordata; class Amphibia; order Anura; family Pipidae; genus Xenopus; species Xenopus tropicalis. The sequence goes on along the minus strand of NC_030680.2, from coordinate 83,254,433 downwards.
AAGTTAACAGCCAGCTCAATCAGATTAGGAAAGAGAAATGCAGTAGAACAGAGGGCAACTGTTATTGCTGTCAAGACACTTGGCAATGAAGAGAGAGGTCAAAAATGGATGCAATTAAGATGTCTCTACTTTTGCTTTTAAGGAACCTTGTGGATATATAAAACTATGTAACATTGCTTATAGCATCATTTGGAGTTTGTTTTATCCATTGAAGCCTACAAGGCCCATGCACACTTTTTTCTATTTTAAGCCAAAATATATTGATCCTTGGCTTCCAGTCAAAACAATCTCAATACAGCTTCAGTTGGTTCAGGCTCCTGACCTCTAAAAATCATGACAAGGATGGGTTCTTCCCAGTATTTTAAACTTAATATCAGAACCTTTCTCCCAAGATCTCTGTTCTTATTGCATGCACGTATGATTATCAGCCCTGTGGTCTGTACCCACGGAGATCACTTATAAGCACAGTAACAAATGTTTGACACATTTTCTGCATTCAGCATTTGGTTTTGTCCAAAGCTGACAAAGCTGTACTGCTACATGCTGGCTGCATCTTGTAAAATGGAACCTTACACTCAGACACAGGCATTTTCATTTTTGTAATTTGATTTGTACCTTCAAAATGCCTCTAGAGGGCATTGTATATTCATTTGTGGGTGGCTTATTATTATTAATGCCGTTAAAAAGAACTGATCTGTTATTCATAAATTCTCAATGTAAGTCATTAACAAGGGTGTTTGTGAATAAGTCTGATAGGGCTGCCTAAGGCAATGACAGACAACTGTAGTTCTGTATGAAGGAAATGTTTCCTTTTTACAGGAAAAAATATTAAATTACATTTTCTGCATGGATTTAATATTTTTTTAATTCTCTGTGAAATTAGTCAAACGACAATACATTTTGCATGCAGGTTGCTTATGCAGATGGAGTATTTAAGCCTATATGATTGGTTACATTTGTATGCCTTCTAACATTTGAGAAGCTTCAGGTCACTTCTTTTGTTCCAAGTGATTCACTGTTAGATGATCAGTCCTTCACATGTCTGCCGCTGTGACACCAATCTAAATCTACAGAGTACATATCTCTGAGCACTTTTATCTCTGACTTGGATGGCAGCTGTGCTTTCCTAGAGAATAAATCATATGTTGGCAGGATAAACCGCTGGTTTGGACAGTGTAAATGCATCTTGTCATCAATCTTTATGTTAAAGATTTAGAACCAACGTTGATAATTCTGTTCAGGTTTTTTTGGTCAAGCTCTTTTGAACATTCCGTGGAATGTGACTGGAATAATGGTGTCAACCTCGGCTCTTGCAATTTCACTCATGTCCTTGGCATCCAGAATTAGCAGGTAAGATGGCTTATGTCCCACAGCAGGGCTAATAACCGCACTCAGCACTATTCCTAAGAAAGATAAGAAGGTGGACATTTAGCACCAGTTTAAGAATTAAACAGAAAAATAATAGCAGCTCAAGCAAGACCACCATAGTGGCCATAAATCTTCGAACACTCCTAATATAAATTGCTACAGATTTAAGTTGTGTTGGCTTTCTTGTGTAGGATAGAATTGCTTAATAAGGGATATCATTCCTACGTAAGATGCAGATGCTCTGTATTGGATCTCACTATTATGTAAGATACAGATGATCTATAAAGGATCCCACTCCTATGTAATATGCAGTTGCTCTATAAATGATTAATGTCCAATAGTCACACTGTGTCTGATTTTAAATAATGAAAACAAAACAGACTTATTACCATCATCTTCTTCAATGGCATCTGGTGCTTGGACAAAAATAGGCTCCGAAGGGTATGCGTTTGGTTCCTGCCATACCCAGGTTTCTTTAGTTTTAACATTTAGCTTGGTAAGCTTAAAGGCAAATAAGAAAACAAGACAATTTAGTAGTACGGTATTGCATGAAAATTAAAGCACTTTAATGATGTAAAAGTTATCTTTTACTTGAAGGGGAGCCATGAAAAACAGGGTTAGGGGCAGGTTCTCTCTCCAGGGAGAGCAGATAATTCTTGCAGCAGTGTTTAAGATTAATTAGTGGGGAGAGGGGGAGGTCAGTTAGTAGTAAATGCGATAGAACAAGGGCATGCATGAGTTTTTCAGTAGTTGCTTAAAGTGGACCTGTCACCCAGACATAAAAAGCTGTATAATAAAAGTCCTTTTCAAATTAAACAAGAAACCCAAAGTCATTTTTATATTAACACATCCAAACCCATTATAAAGGCATTTCAAAATTCCAGCTGTCAACCATATATTGCCTGCCCCGCCTCTATGCCTTAGGCATAGAGGTGGGGCAGACAAGTACTTTAACTTTCAATTCAGCTCTCACTTTCCCTCTCTCTCCTAACCATCTAATTGTGTAGCCAGTGCATGGCCTGGGCATTAGGTCCCCCATTCTGGCACATACACAACATTTTGGGGTGATACAAAGCTTGCCTTAATAACAGTGCCCACAACGTGGCACCTGGTTTATCATTAGCATTAATATCATTAAAGAAGGAAAAGGAAGACAATTAGCAATGTGCTAATCAGCAGGGTTAATGAGTGGCATTACTGGTTTCCTTCATATTATATCAAAGATCAATCTTTTCACCCAAACCCAACTGCTTCCATTTTAATAATTACTAGTAATTACTAGTAATGGCATATTACTAGTAATATTACTAGTAATTGTTAAAATGGAAGCAGTTGGGTTTGGGTGAAAAGATTATCAGTTCCAGTTAGGTTAATGGCTCTGGCACACAAGGGAGATTAGTTGCCCGCGACAAATCTCCCTTGTTGCAGGCGACTAATCTCCCCGATATGACATCCCACCAGTGATAATGTAAATCGCCGGTGGGATGGCATACGCGGCGGCGCGATCGCCGAAGTTTCTTCGAGAGCCAACTTCATTGATTTACGCAAATCGTGCCGCCACCGCGCATGCCATCCCACTGGCGATTTACATTTTCGCTGGTGGGATGTCATATCGGGGAGATTAGTCGCCTGCAACAAGGGAGATTTGTCGCGGTCAACTAATCTCCCTTGTGTGCCCTTAAGGAACAGTACCACCAAAAAATTAAAATGTATAAAAGTAATTAGAATATAATGTAATGCTGCCCTGCACTGGTACAAATGGTGTGTTTGCCTCAGAAAGTTTATATAAACAAATCTTTTGTGTAGCCATGGGGGCAGCCATTCAAAGGAGAAAAGACACAGGCAGATAACAGATTAAACACTTTTGTATTCTACAGAGATGTGTTATCTGCTATGTAACCTGTGCTTTTTCTCTTTTTTTCAGCTTGAATGGCTGACCCATGGCTACACAGCAGCTTATTTATATAAACTATAGTAGGATTTCTGTAGCAAACACACAACTTTTACCAGCGCAGGCAATAATACATTATATTTTAATTACTTTAAAAACCATTCATTTGGTGTTTCTCTTCCCTTAAGTTTGAGGTGGCATTGATTCTTTAAGGAGGATAGAGCAAACTATTATTAGCGAGAGCAGATAGATCAATAATGTGAGTTTTCTGATTCAGGACCTGTGGCTTAGTATAGGGTGTGACATGGGTGTGTAAGACATGAAAAGGGGACAAGTTGATGGACAATAAGATGAAATTGATGCATAAAGATTTTTTTGTGAAGAGCAGATTAAGGAAATTAACAGCCTTATGGGTGTTGGTTTCTGTGCACTGCTGCAGGTTGAAGGAGGAGGTTAAGTGGAGAAAGCCAAAAAAAAGGGGAATAAATAGAAGACACCAATGTGTTTCTCTGTATCAAAAATATTTAGTGATAACACTACAGTACTTTAAAAAAATATATTATTAGTTCTAACAGACTCCATGTGCAGCAATGTATATGTACAACAATATACAATTAAAATTATACATACCCTGTCTGGAATAAAATGATTCAGTCCCAGCCCATAAGCATAGGAGTAATCTTTCCCCCCATATTTCTTATAATTGATTTGTGGAAATTCAAAGGCTGTTGGATTAGACAAAAGAGGTCAGTATATTTGCACTTGTTCCTTACAAATGTCCCTTCAATAAAATCTCAGTATTTACCTTGGCGAGGACCAGAAAACAGGACTTCGGGTTCAAGCCAGATCGTGCCATCACTGTGCAGGGTAGCTGTGGCTGTTGTGTAGTTCAGACTTACTAAATTCTTCCCAACATCATTCTGAAATGGATTGTCATATTAATATGCTAAACAATAAATCTGAGATGCCAGAAGCATATCCAGCAAGAGAAAGCAAACGTGTCCTACAATTACATCAGATAATGAAGTTCATAAAATTACCAACTCAGTTGGTGTTAATGTACTTGGGTACATTGTGATGGATGGGGGGGTTCAAGAGGATTACTCAGCTGATGCAATCATCACTCCCATTTAGGTGGATTTGTTCTATTCTAGGGACCTAAAAGTGGGAAGGAACTTAGTAAAATGAGGTGTTTGGATAGATAGAGGCAGTGCTGTCCAACTTCTGCAGTGCCGAGGGCCGGAAATTTTTCTAGCATACACGCGGAGGGCCACTAATAGAAGCCAATTTTGACCACTCCCCTTTTTAAACCACACCCACTTCAAACCACACCTATTTTATCACAATGGTGGTATTGCAGCAAAAACCCAAATGATTGGTCCTCACTGCTGAGATATCAACCATCATTCATATGTGAAAGAATTATATTATGTCATATTAAGATATACCCTTAAATCCATATGCCTCCTCCCCCCCTGTGAATAGCACAGAAATCCCCAGCACATAATTACACACTTTAGGGACAATTTATAGCTATTTCCAACTGCTAACAAACTCCCAGAACAAACCCCTGCCAGGTTCACCTCCCACTGGCAGCATAAGGCAGGAAGAGTATGGCTCACACAGGCAGCACTCTGCCTGCCCTATGCTGCCTGCGTGTGCCATACCCTCCCTGCCCCATGCTGCCTATGTGCCATAATCTGCCTACCCTATGCTGCCTGTGTGTGCCATACACAAAGGCAGCATAGACCAGGCAATACATACAGTGTCTGAGGTGTGAACAGGTGAACAATGGGGGTGATTACTGTCTGAGTCTGAGGTGTGAACACTGCAGGGGGTGAACAATGCAGGGATTAAAAGGTGTGAACAACACAGGGGGTTACATATTTAAACAATACAGGGGGATTTCAGCCTGAATCTGAGGTGAGAACCATGCAGGGGGGCAGTTAATCTCAGTACTGATACCATTTAAAGTTTACATAAGGATAAGCCATCAAAGCAGCCAGACAGGTGGGGGGCCACACAGAGGGGGGTCTCAGGCCGCCAGTTGGACAGCACTGTTCTACAGTATATTTATACATGATTCAGGAATTAAGAAATAACATGCTGTAGGGAGTGTGTGGGGGGTCATAATATTATATCTGATAATATAGGTAATATTAAACACAAGGAGTACACTACACAACTGTGCAAACAGTTGTGTCATTGTATTGTACATACAGTAGCTTACATTGTCAGGGGGTTGCATCCTATTTGTTTATGTATAAACAACAGGCGGTCTGTGAAACATCAAAGCCACCTTTTGTGGAGGTGTGATTTTCCCAGGGAAAAGGTGGATAAGACAGCTTGGATGTTTGGATTTAGCAGACAGTCAGGATTGAGGGACAGCCTTGTAACATCTTATGCTGGTCCCCTATGCTTCTATTTTATGTAACTGTACCTATGTTATAGCTTGTTCATTTAACAAGCAATAAATATACCTATTTTTATATAAATAATACGCGCCTTATCATCGTACCCCTAGAAACACAAGTGAGTCGGCACTTGTATTAATAGTTTTATACTGCTAAATTGGTAAGCAGTAACGTTAACCACTTCCGACACACGCAAGCAAAATGCACCACAATGTTCTATATAGACTGGCAAGATCTGTTCATTGAACAAGTAAAAATAAAAATTAAAAACAAGACTTTCAGTATGTTGCAAAATAATGGATTATATGGCTTGTTTGTAGTGAAAATTTGCTGTGGGAAAATTTGTTGCACGTCAAAAAAAAATCGCAGTTCCTTCAAAAATGGGTGCGTGGGACGACAAAAAAAGTCACACAACAAATGCGCTTAGTGGATTTTTCGCCGTTTTGCTCATTTTTTTGTCCTTCCGCTAATTTTATGGCGAAGCGAAACAGGACAGATTTGCTCATCACTACTTGTTTGGTTTTATATATGTATGGATATGTACCTTGTTAATATCAAGAGGTAGAACATATCTGCGTGCTTCAGGCTGAGGAGCTTTTTCTGCATGTTTTTTCACTTCTTCCCAATTTTCCCGTAGGTTGGCCAAGTACAAATAATTGTATATGAACTCAAATCTGCAAACAGGAAGACAAACAAACAAACAAACATTTAATCTCAGGATATACTGTATATGTATAGGTGGAAGCTGCTATAATACTGAAAAGGTATTTGATATAGGAAATGAGGACTCAGAGTCCAGAAAGGGAGTAAAGTGGACAGGAATTAATTTCTACTTCCTCTTCCAGTGTAATGGGGAATAATAGTTCTCTCTCTTACTGCGTTGAGGGTAACCTTAAGGGCAAAAGTAACAGACAAATATACAGTAAATTACCATAAATGATTCAAAGAATAAACTGTAATACCCTTTCCAGCAACAGACGTCCAAAATCAAAAACCCGTTGTCTTCGTAAGTATTAATATGATGGAAAATGTTGAATGCAGATGTCCTGTATTTTATATTGAGGTATTCACCTGTATGCTTTTCTGCCACATGCATCCATACCTAAATTATCAATAAAAAGTGAAATAACGTTAGTTAGTAGTCTATTGTTTTGCCTGTAGTTAATCAGGGACCTTGTGCAGAACCATACATATAAACCATACATACAAAAAATTGTTTGTTTTCTAAAATTTGGGTTTTAATTTGACACATACCACACACATACATGGTCTAATATAGTTCTGAGGTTATAGCCTTTAATCCCAAGTACTCACCCCCATAGTCTCGTGTGACTCAAAGCAGTCCATGTAGTTGGCTCCCCAAATACTCCATGCAGACAGGAACTTTAATAAGTTTATTTTTACAGGTTGTTCAACAAAAACTAAATAGTTTGGAGTCATTCCAAAGCTGAAAATGGAGAAAAATGTTTTAGTGTTAAATAAGCATTCCTAATGATCAATAGCATACACAATTTTATATAGTAATTTGTTGTTGTCTCTTATAGGAACAGTAACACAAAAATGAAAGTGTTTTAAAGTCATTAAAATATAATGTATTGCTGCCCTGCGCTGGTAAAACTGGTGTGTTTGCTTTAGAAAAACTACTACAAGCTATATAAATAAGCTGCAGTGTAGCCATAGGGGCAGCCATTCAAAAGAGAAAAGGCTAAGGTTATATAGTAGATAAGCTCTGTATAATACAATGGTTCACTAGAGAGCTTATCTGTTATTCGCTATTAAACCTATTTCAGTTGCCTCCATTGCTACACAGCATCTTTATTTATATAAACTATAGTAGTGTTTCTAAAGCAAACACACCGCTTTTAGGGTGAAGACACACAGAGCTACTAGTAGCAGTTACTTGTAATGGCTACTGAAATAGACAATGCTTATCATTTACTGATAATTGTCTCTACGTGTGTTTTAGCAGAGGCAATTCTCATCATTGTCTATGGCAGGGTATTTTCTGGTGTTTAGTAGCCGTGACAAGTAGCTTCTACTAAGTAACTCTGTGTGTCTTCAACCTTACCAGTGCAGGGCAACAGTACATTATATTTTAATCACTTTTAAGTTTTTTGGTGTTACTGTTCCTAACCATACTGATCCATTGGTGGCCAAAATAGACTCTATAACTATATAACTTTGTCTATATATATATTTTCTGCATGTTGTGTTATAAATGCTCTATAGTCAGCCTTTCCCGTAGTAATATATAGTACAGTATAATTCCTGTTGCAGGTCTACTTGGTTCAGTAATGAAAAAGCACTTTATAAGAACATGTAATCATATATATATTGTGGTTGGATAAAGTAGTATTCACACACCTAAGGAAAACTGACCAGCAGCAGTTACCTGTGAACATAAGAAGGCTTAAATCTGTCACTGCAGGGAAACTGAACAACAACCGTGGACTTTGTTATTGGATCTTCTTTGTCTGTAACAGAATACACATGCTAGTTATGATACTTGAGGATAACTGAACTGCAGATCTCTTTTGCTGAAGTGCAGTTCTTTGCCTGAAGGGGATCTGGGTATTACCCAGGAGAATGGTCATACTGGGACAAACCAAGATGTTACATATTTGCAAGCCTTGTTAAAAAGATTGTTTGTATGTGATAATCTTCATTATCTTCAAGTTGAACACACCTGCTTGTAGAGGGGGGGTTTTTACAACATTGTATGCAATGGCAAAATTTTTTCCAAAGCAGTTCCCAATATTATAAACCGTCCCATCGGATTCGATATGTGGATGAGCAGTAACTCCATTAATGGATATGTAGTTACACAGATCAACCTAAACGACAATGAAACAGATTTCTCAGGTGATATGGTTCATTTATAAGAAACATCTCCTTTCCAGTAATAAACAGTAATATTTAAATAATTTCAGAACATATAGAACATTATTATTTCATTTTGTTGCACATTTCATAAACTCGTTTTTTTAGCTATATGTTGTATAATCAGTGACAGCTCAAAAGGCACAACAGGCCTGCAGATTGCTTCTCCTAGCGAGCAATGAGAAATACAACTCATTGCCTGAGCCACTTCCCTGATGCTGATGGTAAAACAATCCCTTCCATTATATAGAACCCCAGTACAACACAAATTGAAATCCACAGCATGTGACCCTAAAAGCCAAATCAACCTTTTGTTGCCTGTTCTCCTGTGTGTATGTTACAAAACAGTTATGAACAGAACTCGGCTAAATTCACAAAATATACATGATGGTTGTGGATAAAATAAATACACGGAAAATCTAAACCGTACACTGTAGAAAACTTTATATTAAAAGGGAAAATACCTTTTTGACAGTTTCCAGAGTTTCTGGGTTAACTTTTGTTATGTAATTGGTCTCTGTACAGGCATAATAATCCTCTCCCACAGGATACACATTTACCAGAGCATTGTCTGTTACCTCCAAACCCTTGAAGTATGAAAAAAACCTGCACAAGAAATTGAGCATAAGGACCAGAAAGGGAATAGCCACCAAGTCAATCTAAATCAGTGGGGAACAACTAGTGGCTCTGGAAAAGTTGGACTACAAGCAACTCATTTTGGGGTTCCCCTATCTCATGGTATAAATCCTTTAATTGGCATTAAAAAAGTTATAAATCATGTTGCTGTATCATGTTACCTGGAAAATATGTTCCTGCATGGATCAGGATAGGCAAAGGTACCAAATTCAGTAATTACAATTCTCTTTTCTGTCATAGCCCTTACATATGCATCAGTACGAACAAATCTAAAAATAAAAATAAAATATAGAATTGTAGATGTGTGCATCCAGAGGCAGTAGCTGTTTCATTAAGGCTAAGGAAAGTAAAGCATAGGGGAAATAAGTATACATGTGCCAGAAATATATCCATTAGAGAAATACAAAAAAGAGAAATGTTATAGTGCCAATGTAACTGTGGAGAATCTGGGCACTTCACAATTAAAACCCCAATTTACTTTTATAGACTTTGTATTTAGTGAGCCAGCACCTTTACTTTTTTGCTGGGTCGAATACTCTAGGGTAGTGAACACCAACCAGTTGCTCACAAGCAATATGTTGCTCACCAACCCCTTGGATGTTGCTCCCAGTGGCTGTTGGCTTGGAGGCAAGTTTTGTTTGCAAAAAAACAGGTGTACTGAAAAACAGAGCCTCCTGTAGGCTGCCAGTTCAAATAGCAGCTATCAAATAGCCACAGCCTATATTTTGCATACCCATGAACTCTTTCTTATGCTTGTGTTGCTCTTTAATTTGAATGTGGCTCATGGGTAAAAGCAGGTTTAATAGTTTTAGGGTTTAATAATTGATTGAGTTGGACAATTTTGAAGGTAATTTTGCTAAGAATACAGATTAAGGGGGTCAAAAAGCTAGTTATTGTTTCCTTTTCGCATGGATAAAATGGTATATCTAATCCAGCCCTGCTTACTGCCATTCTTGCCTGCACTAAAGGTTAGATTCAAAGAGTAATTGTACTGAATTAAAATATGACAGTCCCACTCTGGTGACCAGGTATCTCAAAAATTGTACCTTCTAGGTTTCCTGGGCTGCAGTTATGAAACTTACCTGCGATGATATGACACATGTCCTTCTCTGATTTCAAACTTATGGAGAAGAGCTTGGCCATCAAATAAGTGATAAAATTGTTCTGATCCAACTTCAAATAAACCAGGCCCACATCGCAAGAGGCTTCCTGATAGCCAGGGGGGTACCCGTCCTTATGCAAGAAAACAAAAAGAGAACTTGTTTTCATGTAGAGTTGTGCATAAATAAACAGCGCTCATTTACTGAAACAGCATAGTTAAATTAAATTCATTAAACCCAGAGGAATAAACAGCCACTTGTCAAAGAACATGTCTCACAAGGATACTTCTGCTAGATAGGAAAAGCCAACAACAACAAAAAGGCCTCAGTGCAATGTGGAGAAATCCTGACCACTTGTGCTGATTATGGACTAAGTATGTGGTCTGCAGTATTGAATGTATGATACTGTACATGTTTTTTATAATATACTTTCTATGTATATGAGTTAACTAACAGGTAGCAGAAAGACAGATTGTAGTTGAGGGGCCCCTCCCTGTCTGGTCTGTGGTTGGAAGATATCTTACATTTAATTTAAAAATTCCTAAAGCTGGGAAGGTTCGGAGAGGATACCTGCATTGAACAATAACTAGAATTCACTGGGCCCCATGTGAAGATATATTTTGTTGAACTTGCTGGGATTATATTTGGTCTCTTGCTTCTTACAAGGAATTTTATTTATGCAAAGAGCTTCCTGCTTGGTCACATTTAGAAATATATTTAAGAAACTTGAGTTATTTGAGACTCCTTTTTCAGCAAATATAACATAGTACTTTATGAAAAATAACTGCAGTAATTTAAAGATATAATGACACCAGAAATGAAACCTTTTATTGTAACATTGTCTTTGCATGCTATTTAAAATAATTACTTAGAAGTATTTGCCTGATGCTTTTATATTACTGTACCTATCTGATCCCCCATGTTCCTCTATTTGTATAGCAGGAGTCTGTTAGCATTAGAAGCTATAACTGACAGGCTAAGAAGGGACAGTCAGGTTTAGGGACTTAACAATCATTTACAAAAGCAGCCCTATCAGCAAAAAATAATCAACGTGACCTATAACTTTTTATGTAAATTAATATTTTGAATATTTTGAAATACGCACTAAAAGATTTACGGCAGGTTATTCTGTATGTGGTTATATTTCAGTTTTGAAGTAGATTATAGATGCATACAAATGTAGTTTAACTAGATTGCAGACAAATGAACAGCAAATGAAATTCTGGAAATGTTATTTTCAAAGTCCCAAGCCTAATAAATAATCTATCCTATTATTCTTGGACCATGTGCAATGTATAAAGCTTCACATGGCCTGTAATCTGCTTTAATACATTTGTTTTAAGTCAAAGCCATACCAGAGAAACACAAAAACTGTGTACATGAAAGTGCCCTTTTGTGCAAGAATTGCTTTACACAGCCATGTGTAATTCAAGACTGCATGTTTCATGATTTCAGAGTTTATAGCCTTCTCTGCCCCTGTATTGGCTGAATTTAAATGAGTGTGAGTTTGCTTAGTGCTGTAATGCCATTTCATAACTCTTTAGTATGCAGTATAGTCTATTTAGTGTAGTCTGATTAATAAGTAATATCTTTTTAAAAGTGATACATGAAAATTCTGTTTACTTCAGTATGTCTTAAAGGGCACCTATCACCCTAAATTTGCTTCCCCCACCAGAAGTGGGGTTAATAGAGCCTACACTCTGGTTAAAAAAAGATTATTGTTTCCCCCAACTGGAGTGTGGGCTCTATTAGCTTGCACCTCTAGTGGTGGAAGCAATTTTAGGGTGAGAAGTTCCTTTTAATGATAAGTGCTTGCACTATACTGTAGATGTTTCATTCTATTTAGTCAGTTTAGGGTACAGAACCCAGTGGGGGGGCCTGGATTGAATGCAGGAGTACAACTGGAGTCCTAAATGTGCAAATAAACATGATTTTTTTTTTAGAATATGTGACCTTTGTTTATATTATAAACTATAGAAATACTCTGAGTAAGCAATATCTTTTTAATAGTGATACATGATACATATTCCTATTACTTTGATACATTTTTGTTTTTTGGTGTTCCTTTAACAGGTAAGGCAACACTGAGCAGTTGTTTATTGGGCATTTGTATGGTTTTATGTTCTCAAAGCACTTGGAGTATCTTTACTTAATGAGCCGAAAAGTTTTACAGTGAATATTACTTCTGAAGCATACATGACAGATAATTATTGATCATCGACAGTAAAATAAATGCATTTTTAATGCAACTGATGAACAGAGAGAGAACAACAGAAGTAAGCAGCCTTCACCTGTTACATGGGTGGCCATTGGGGTCGCCAGCTCCTCAGCTGTTTCAAAGAGTTTTTTGTAACCCCCAGCAGGATGCTCCACACTAGAAAAAGGAAATATATTTCAGCAGCTAATATTAAAATGTCAAAGCTTTATTTTTTACCTAAAGCAAACAAAATAGACAGCCCAGCTTATATGTAAATGCTATGTGTAGAAACTCAATGTATGCATACAGTAAACATCAGAAATAGGCAACTGATTCAGCGTCTGAATGAGTTCGTGGGGCACCAGGGGCAAACCCAGTGTGACAGGGACAACTAAGACAGGGACTATTATTTGGTATGGGCAATTATTTGCCATTTAGAAAAATAGCAAACAGCACCTTCTTGTCTCCATTAAAAAAAAGCCTTTATTTAATACACATGGCTTTTGGATAAAGCGACATTTCAGGCCTATATCTGGCCTTTTCTCAAGCTTACCAACCACTTAGAAAGCCTTTTATACATAACATTATCACGCCATCTACTGGTCATTATTCATAGGCACTTCACAGCATATAATTAGATACAAAACTTGTTACATTGCCACATTTGTATACACAAAACCGTTACCCAAAGCATAGTACCTGTTAAAATACACTCATTAAAACCAGATAAAAGCAATTGACATTTGTGGCCATTGAACAGACGTGCACCTGCCCTTGATTAAGAGAAAGACATAGGAGCTGAATATTCAAAATATTATTTGCCATTTGGCAGGGTTGATTGTCTTCTCATAGAATGGCTGAATAAAAACAAGATTTACTACCAAATAAAGCCCCTGTAAGCTGATAGTGTGCATAGAGGCTGCCTAATAGGTAATCTTAGCCCTTATTTGGCACCTTCATGAACTTTTATGATGCTTGTGTTGCTCTCCAAGTCTTTCTCGTTTGACTGTGGCTCACGAGTAAGAAAGGTTGGGGACCCCTGGTTTAAGAGCTCCAAATAAAACTTTTCCCTCAATCTCCTGTACAATAATTATGGGGTGACACAAGGGGCCCATGCAGATGAACCTCTAAGCCACTGTACAGTGCTGTCCTTATCCGACACTTTTTTTTTCCATCCTTTCTGATTGAGTCAACCAAAGTCTAATAGCTATTGATGATGCCTAACAGTTTTGATCCCATTCATGGGCCATCAGCTTTTGCAACTCAGGCAACAGTGTGGGAGTCATCCACTAGTAATAACCCATGTATTGTCAGCTTAAGTCAGAGTTTTTGGTCAGTCTCTGTGAGAGGGTGTGTGGTGCGTGAAATCTGCCTAATACATTAATTAAAAGCTACTGTCTAAATGCAAAGATGTGCTTCTTCCCTTTAGGATTTGTCAGTGTCATCAGGACATAATACCAATAAGCAGGGGAGATGCAAAGTATTATTGGACAGTTGTGCTAGGATGGGAGAGGCCCTGCTGTGTTCCTCCATATACTTGCCCAGCCAGGGGTTGCTAAGGGAGAGGATGCTAAAATGCATCTGATGATTGAAACCTACTGCATAGTAAATACAATGTCTGGGACACTGGAACTGAAGAACTTAGGGATCACTGCAGTGTCTGTGAAAGGGGGTTTAGTGCATGATTATAGAAATTGTTTAAAAGGATGTAAACATGATTGAATTATATACAAAATTGCTTAGGAATGTACAGTATTTTGATGTTAGAAAGATTATGTCCCCTTATAGAAGATACAAATGTACAAAAAAATAATACTAATAGTAATGCCCTTTCAAGGAAAAGTAATCCAGGAAATAGATTATCCAGACACTCAATATCCAGAATGCTCAGAATGTTGGGAAAACCATTTCCCATAGAATCAATTTTTAAATTATGTCTTTTTTTCTTTAATGATAAAACAGGAGTTTGTACTTGATTCTAACTAAGCTCCATGGATCCATAATGGTGGTATTTTATATTTAACTATTTTTTAGTAGAAAATACAGTGATCTAAATGGTGAAAACCTTGTACTGAAAGATTAGGGGCTGCATGTACATAAAAGGTCAACCCATAAATACTTTTTTGCCTAATAAAAGAACTAGGAGTTAAACAAATGCTGATTCAATAGCAATTACATCTACATCTAAGTTGGAAAGTTGCTTAGAATGTTCTTTTATTAGGCAAAAATATATTTTTGGGTTGACACGTCCTTTAATATATAATGTATTAGTACCCTGCACTTTTAAAAATGGTTATATATACATATTATTAATTGAATAAATAATGTTTTTTATATACATAAACTTCTCTGCAGCAATGGAGGCAGCTATGCAGGGCTGTAAGGCCCATTAAGCAGATAACTGACGACTTTTCAGATTCAGTTGTTGTAGTATGATAAACAAGGGTCAAATACCATTCATGGCTCCTGACACACAAATAAGATGGAATATACAAAAACAGATATTTTATTATGGATACTGGAGAGACAGATAAAATCTATACATATATAAGAAATATACTGACTTTGGTATTTACTGGCCTGTTAATGAAATTTGGGGCATAACTATCTACAGACTGAAACTTAGTCACTAACTTGCCAGAAGTGAACCTTACTGCTCTATCTGCTTGTACAGGAATTTCGCATTATCTCTCTTTCACACTCTCAAATTCATGGTGAATCACAAAGTCAACATTTATATATGCCCCTTTGGTTGTAATCATTATGAAGACAGCAAGAAAGCAAGAAGAATATATATATGTATAGGTCAACAGGAGAGTAAGAAATGTTAAATAAATCAGCCACATAAACAGAACAGAATACTAATATAGAGAACTCATACTTACTGATTTGTCATTCTGTCTTTCAAGACGAATCAAACACTCCGGGAGTGACTTTGTGAGTCTGGAGCCCACTCTATTTATAGGAACTTTGATTTCCTTCAAGAGAATAATCGCATTAACAAGCTGCCCTGGCCAATCCCCACGAGGAGCCGAGACAGAAGTGGCTTTCAGAAGTGGAATTCTCTTGCTGCAGGTTCCTCTGTAGACTTTGCTGCTTGCTTTTCGCACAAGGAAAGTCTTTGAAAGATTTTGAATTCCAAATCCTTTCAAACCACGACTGGATTAAAAGAATGAATCGAAAGAAAAGAATTCAGTTTCAGTATGAATAGGCTTTTGACATACTAATTGGCCACTGTTTAAAAAACACTGATTTTGTTTAACAATGGAGACCCTTTATTCCCAAATTCTCTGCATGTTTTCCAAGTTATGACAAGCTGCATTGCTGTTCCAATGCTCATTTTTTATTTCATAGGTCCATGCTTATCTATGTTGTGGTATGCTTCACAACCCTAACCAGGGCTTCTTTTTTCTGCAGGATTATTTGGTAACCACTGTATAATCTATACACAGAATTTCTAGGCACATTTAAAAAACTGAGTAAATTATTTTACACAAAAAATGTGTGTTGTGCAAAGTACATGGCATTTATAACACTTTGTTACAGGGCATGTGGATTACCACCATGCATCTTAAATCTGGAAATTATCTAGTAATTGTGCTATTTATGAAGGTATGTATTTTTTTAAAACAGATTAACAAATAAAATAATTAGATTATTTTACTGTGCCTAATATTTGGAATGACCCATAGAAGTCAATGGGGCACATTCAGACATGGAAGAATTTCTGGCATAAAGGTGCCCATACACTATAAGATCCGCTCGCTTGGCGATGTCGCCAAGCGAGCGGATCTTCACCCGATATCCCCACCTACACGGGCCGATTAGCTGCCGAATCGGTCCAAGGGACCGTGTATGGGCAGAACAGAGCTGCCTGGCAGGCCAATATCTGGCCTGAAATTGGCCAGATCTCGATCGGCCAGGTTAGAAAATCGGGGACCGCATCGGCTCGTTGATGCGGTCCCCGAACCGACTGCCCCATAAGTAGCAGCTTGCTACCTGATATCGCCCACCCATAGGTGGGGATATCGGGTGAAGATCCGCTCGCTTGGCGGATCTTATAGTGTATGGGCACCTTTAGACCCCACAAGGCAGATTGTCACCCTGTGTATAAGCGCAGGCAGACAATCCACCCATATGCTTGAAAAATCTTCTAATTGTGCCTGCATCCGGAAATACTGAATCCCCCCAGTTGTAAGCACACACAACAGATATCCGCCAACAACCCACCTCTTGGGGCCTTACTCTAAGTTGTAAAAGGCTGGGGATAATACTGTGATGCTCCATTCTGGTTTTATGTGGCTTTTTTCAAATTACCATTTTTGGTGTATGTCTGAATTAAAAGACTATTAGTGCATTTTCTTCTGTTTATCCAATACCTAAACGTTAACTATATCTTTGAAACAAATGCCCTGTTGTATATGAGAAAGGTATTTAGTTTGTAATCCTGTAGAAAGCAATGAATGGCATTTGACCCCTGTTTACAGGTGGTAGAACAATACCCATTGTATTTTACGCAGCTTATCTGTTATCTGCTGTGTAAATGTGAGCATTTTAAAAGGCTGCCCCATGGCTACACAGCAGATTACTGCAGGGTAATTGCACATTATATTTAAATGCATTTAAAACACATTTTTTGTTGTTACTGTTCCTTATTTATGTGTTCTCTTTCTGTAGGACCTAGTAACTCCAATTCATACTGCTGTTTTTATCAGCTCAGGCAACAGACCCCATCTAATGTATTTTATTGCCATTCTTTGTCATCGTAGCAGTACGGTCGGACTGGGCCAGCTGGACACTAGGATAAAAATTTGTGGGCCCTTCAGACCCATGCCCACTCCCCACTCTTTGGGCACTCCACCCCCGCCCCAATCAAAGTAGCATAGAAGAAGTAAAAGGTACAGCACGCACAAGGGGGAGGGGGGTTGGAGGTTGGCAGCAGGTTTGGCAAGTAGAGGAACGAGTTTGTGACTGTTGTGGGGGCCCCGGACACCCTAGTCCGACACTGAGCAGAATGAGAAGCTACAGATTTACTAGTTTGGCCTGACTACACTCAGCTGTCTGACCAGGAGGTTTTAAAACCAACTGTAGCTGTTCATTTGAGAGATAGGGGTGAACAGAATTTACAGAAGAGTTTGAGTACGGTATATACACTACTAAATGGTAAGAGGTTTGTGAATTTGCACTCATACTGAAAGTTACTAAGAAGTTTAGAAGCACCAACTTCTGGTTGATATGTTAGTCTGATGACAAATCATACATGAGCAAATCAGAGGTCACCAAACCAATGAATGTGTTCCAAATATGGGCACCTGAGTGGTGGGCCAAATTTGACTGATTCAGTTGTTTGGAGCCAAAGCAATCAGACACACTAGGAGAAGACTATGGTCCAATTGGACTATGGTCCAATTTTTCAGTATCTGGCCTAGCTCTGGGGCCAGTAAGCTGCTAACTTGCTAGAGTGTTGCTGAGTATGTGGCCAATATAAGGACTTAATTGGGCAGCTTGGGAGAAACATTTCCATTCATGAAGCGTCAAAATAGAAAAATGCATCATTCTGATGTTGTCATTGCCTTTTGTAAAACTCTTTTTCTTAAAGTGTTCCTTTATATCTAGAGGTGTAGCACTGTTATCATAGTATAAGGCCAGATGGGGGTTAACCCTTGGTATGCCAGGCTAGGGTATAGCACAGGCTACACCAGGGACTTTCACTCATGAATGGGCCCTCTGTTGGTAGTGAGAAGATGATGAGTAAACAGCAGTAAACAATTAAATATAACCTAAATCAACTTTTAGTATGATGTAGAGAGTGGTATTCTACAGCTGGTCTTAATGTGTTCTGTTTTGTTCAGCAGCTATCTGGTTGATAGGGTCCAAAGTTTTCTAGCAACTATACAGTGGTGTGAATAAGAGAATGGAATATGAATAGAAAATGCCTAAACAGAACATTTAACAATAACAATACAATTGTACCTTCACAGAGAAATGTTTTTTTGGGGTTAGGGACAATAGAAAACTGGAGTCAGACGAGGACAAATAATTAAAAACCATAAAAATAAAAATGAAGAATATTTGAAGAGTTGCTAAATATTGCTAATTTTATAACAAACTAACTAAACTAACCAAAAGTGAACCGCCCCTTTAAAGGGGTTGTAAACACAACCACAACTCCGTTCCACTGTGCCCATAGTGAGCTATAGAATTTGATGAAAAACACAATTATTGATGCAACAAAAATCACCAATGAGAGATCTACTGACCAAAAACCTCATTATAAATGCAAAAGAATTGGCCAATGAGAATGCTGATTCCCAGCAATATGTCAGGTATCTTGCTGGTATCTTACATATAAAGATAATTATGTCATTTTTGTTCTTCATAATATGAAACTGGAATCAGACATGAGGATAAAGGACAGACTTGTTCACTTCTAGGAAACTATGCTTAATGCTTCCAACTCAAATTGCAGGAAAACATGAAACAGAAAACATGGAGCTTTAGCATGGAGATTTACACACATCAGCTGGGATTCTCAATGGAGGATTTATTTTGCATTTCTAAAGCAGTCGCTGACTGTGAAGATTTTTGGAAAAGCTTAGGAAAAGTTTTATTGTGCAATATCGCTTTAAAGGAAAAGTAACACTAAAAATTTTTAAGTAAAAAATCTATTCCACCCTGCCCCAATAATTGCCCTATCCTGCAAACCATTTAGTATTTTGAATGCTTTATTAGAAAATACCTTTACGTACTTTGCGTCCGGTCATTTGAAATAAGGCGATACGGCGATGCAGGGGAAGCATCCACTATGCGGCAATCGATTGATCGATCCTAGCCTGACTCCTTCCTATACAGAAAGAAGGCTAGGATCGATCAATCGATCGCCTTATCTCAAATGACCGGAAGCCAAGTTTTAACAGGTATTTTCTAATAAAGCATTCAAAATACTAAATGGTTTGCAGGATATTAATAATTATTGGGGCAGGGTAGAATAGATTTTTTACTTAAAAAATGTTAGTGTTACTTTTCCTTTAAGAATACAACCCTGGTGTTGCTGGACTAGAGCTCCCAGCATGCCTCTACCTTCATTATATGTTACATTATTCTGGGATTTATAGTCCAGCAACAACTGAGTAAAGTTTGGTTGAGCAGTGCTGTGCAGCAGGGTTTACAACACCTTTAACAAAGAACACGAGCATTGTTCCATGGTCTCATCCAACCAGATCTGCTGATAGACACTAATTGGTAGCGAAACACCAAAATGTACTGTTGCCCTGCACTTGTAAAAGCTGTGTGTTTTCTTCAGAAAGACTACTATAGTTAATATAAATAAACTGGGGGCAGCCATTCAAGCTAGAAAAAAGGAGGAAAGGCACAGGTTACATAACAGATTAATACATAAGCTCTGTAAAATACAATGGGTTTATATCAACTAGTAGTCTTGCTGAAGCAAACAAATCAGTTTTATCAGTGCAGGGCAACAGTACATTATATTTTATTTACTTTAAAACATTTTTTGTGTAACTGCTCATTTAAGGGCAATGGCACATGGGGAAAATTTGGAAAGAAAAAAAAACTTGATACATATATTTAATCCTGTTAAGGGCTCAAACACTGCAGTGATTAAAACAATAGGGTCTCAGATAGGATCTGGACTGCTGTGATTTAAAGACTGGCTTATACAGATATATAGAACTTTAACCATAAAGCAAGAGAAAACTGTTGCTTTGTAAAGAAAAATAAATCATTAATATACACTTTGTTCCATACACAAACTTAGTACAGGTATCGGACCCCTTATCCGGAAACCCGTTATCCAGAAAGCTCCGAATTACGGAAAGCCCGTCTCCCATAGACTCCATTTTAATCAAATAATTCAGAATTTTAAAATTGATTTCCTTTTTCTATGTAGAAATAAAACAGTACCTTGTAACTGATCCCAACTAAGATATAAATAATCCTTATTGGATGCAAAACAATCCTATTGGGTTTAATTAATGTTTTATTGATTTTTTAGTAGACTTAAGGTATTGAGATCCAAATTACGGAAAGACCCCTTATCCGGAATGCCCTTGGTCCCGAGCATTCTGGATAATGGGTCCTATACCTGTAGTAACTTCCTTTTTTGGATAATAGTGTGCCTTTAGTATTACTTAAGTATACTCTCCGAATCTTATTTAAGTGTCAAAAAAAAGCTATCAAAATTTTCCAATTAAAACGTATCAAAACGTACAATGCAGCTAAATTTATCTCTGCTCAGTTTTAGGAATGCAAACTTCATTAATTTTTAAGGTCATTGTGCAAATCGTTATGTAATTGGATTAAATAGTTTTATCAGCCAGTTATGTGAGGTTTTTTTTTCAAGCCAAGACCTTTGTCCTAGAACATTCAGTAATGAGATTATGTCGGCAGTGTTATCTAAAAGTTTGTGACCATTTTGTATGTGTAAGTATATTTATACACACACACACCAGAGAAGAGAGAATAGGTTGAAGGATTAAGCTGGCCATACACGTGGCGATCTGATGATGTTTCGTGCGACCATCGGTCGCACGAAACATCGTCAGATCCGCCACACACAGTCAGGGCTGAAACAGCAGATAAGGAGGTAGAAACAATAGGATTTCTACCTCCTTCTGCCGATTCAGCCCTGACGGCAGATTTTGGTCAGGCGCCTTCTATGGCGCCCGATCAAAATTTTCTAACCTGGCCGATCGGCGAGTCGTCCGATATCAGCAGCTTCCTGCGATATCGGTCGACTCGCCG
Source organism: Xenopus tropicalis (assembly GCF_000004195.4). Classification (NCBI taxonomy): domain Eukaryota; kingdom Metazoa; phylum Chordata; class Amphibia; order Anura; family Pipidae; genus Xenopus; species Xenopus tropicalis. The sequence goes on along the minus strand of NC_030680.2, from coordinate 83,233,184 downwards.
ACATGCCATACACGCACCGAATATCGTACGAAACGAGGTTTCGTACGATAGTATCGGTGCGTGTATGGCCAGCTTAAGGCACTACGTCTTTCTGTTGCTTTGCATACCTCCCTTTATGTGAATCACTGTACAAAGTTAGGGCTTCCTGATGAAACCTGCATAGAAATATACACAGATTTCACTAGCAAGCCCTAACGTTGTACATTTCTATGCATAAAGGAAGGGACCAACTTTACTTAAAGCAGAAGAACATTTTTTTGTGGTGGGCCAAGGTTGGGTAATGGCACAGTGGCAAGGATAAATATATTGGCCCCATTTTTTAAGCGACAGTTATGGGCCTGTTTATCAAAATAAACTCACAATTTAAAAAACTCAAATGTTTGCTTATTTATCTTATAATTTGAATATAAAAAAACTCGAGTACAGGTATCAGACCCCTTATGCGGAAACCCATTATCCAGAAAGTTCCAAATTACGGAAAGGCCATCTCCCATAGATTCCATTTTATTCAAATAATTCTAATTTTTATAAATGATTTGCTTTTTTTCTGTAATAATAAAACAGTACCTTGTACTTGAATCCAACTATGATATGATTAATCCTTATTGGAGCTAAAACAATCCTATAGGGTTTAATTACTCTTTTAATAATTTTTTAAGCAGACTTAAGGTAGGAGATCCAATTTACGGAAAGACCCCAAGTCCCGAGCATTCTGGATAACCGGTCCCATACCTGTACCTTGAATTTTTAAGATTTTTAACAAGCTCAAAACAAACTTGAAAACTCGAACTGAAAAAATAGCTTGAATGTTACCTAGGACAACTCCCATTGACTTCTACGTGAACCCGCAAGCTTTTAGATGCCAAAGCTTTACTTACAAATTTTTTTGTGCATAATAAATACTGAACATTCGAGTTTTTAAAAATATCATTTGAATTTGTGAGTTGTGAAAAAAAATTTGAATCGTGGAAAAATTTAAATTTGAATGTTGATAAATCAGCCTAATAATTTTAAAGACATATCCTTAATAAAGTTCCAGAGCAGAACAGATTTGTCTTCCTGGTGGCATGTCCAAACATAACACCTATCTTGGCAACAGTGACACCAAGGACAACTCGTATACTGGTGCCACACCAAACCCCCAGCCCATCACTTATAATGGCATCATTCTGATCACTAGTACTTACACACACATCACAATGAGCCACAGATCAGCCCAGTAGTGACCCCAGAATTATTACATAACTTGTTTGACAATGTCGACCTGCTTTATTTTCTGGTTGATGAACAACATGCATGCACCAGTTCAGCGCTGGTATATAACACTGCTGGCTAGATGTGACCTTCTATTACAGCTTAAAAGCAGGGCAGTATAGTGGCACAATGGTTAGCACTGCTGTCTTGCACTGGTGAGATGGTAGGCTTGACCCCAGTCAGAACTGATCTGCAAGGACTTTATATATTCTCCCCATGCTTGCGGTTTCCCCCAACACTCCAAAGGCAGGATAACTGGACTAAGGTCAGTTATGTCTAATCTTTGTAAATCAACATGAAATATGAGGGTGCTATAAAAATAATTATTATTATAAATATTTGCTGTAATTAAGAATTCAGTCACTAAGTTTTTAGAATAATGCAGTGACTAACAAAATTCATACAGACAAGACAAGCAGTCCTTTGCACTCAACAATTATCAATATATATAGGACATTAAGACATTTTGTGCATTAAGCTACCAAGATATGCCTTCCCCTTTAAACAAAACAGGGATTATTTGTGCATATATTGCAATATATTCAAGCTGGCCAACTGTGTCAAAGTCATCCCTGGTCTGGCCAGTCCTACACTCACTTTTAATATCTTGTTTATTAAGAATTTTACTGCTTCGTTATACATTTTACACGGGGACTAACTTTTACCTGCAACTTGCTTGCATTCAAGGTTAAATCCCCAAATGGTTGCCCTTTTATTGGCTCTACTGGGTTCATAGTTACATAGGGTTAAAAAAACACAAGAGTCCATCAAGTTCAACTCTTCCAAGTAAACCCAGCACACACAACCTATACACTCACATACATAAACTATATATACAAACATTAATACTACCGTAACTGTAGATATTAGTATCACTATAGCATTGGATACTATGCTTGTTCAAAGACATTAACAGAATCTGCCATCACAACATCACTAGGATGGGCTTCCACAACCTCACCGCCCTCAAGGTAAAAAACCACCTACACTGCTTCAAATGGAAGCTCCGTTCCTCTAATCTAAAGGGGGGGCCTCTGGTGCGCTGATTGTTTTTATGGGAAAAAAGAACACCCCCTATCTGCCTATAATCCCCTCTAATGTACTTGTACAGAGTAATCATGTCCCCTCGCAAGCGCCTCTTTTCCAGAGAAAACAACCCCAACCTCGACAGTCTAACCTCATAGGTTAAATCTTCCATCCCCTTTACCAGTTTAGTTGCACGTCTCTGCACTCTCTCCAGCTCATCAATATCGTTTTTGAGGACTGGAGCCCAAAACTGCACCGCATACTCAAGGGATAGATACACTGGGATCACCTGACTGTAGCTGGAAATGATGGGAGGTACAACAAGGAACTGGTCACTGCTCCTGTATAAACTATAGCAAAATATGGAGTTTTAATGGTTTAAAATGGTTTGGTGGTTAGCACAACTTTCCCTCTTTTTTGTGCTATATAGACAAAATGATGTCTACAGACACCTGACAAAGATAGATAATTCTTTATTTTTCTTCTCATTTGAAAAAATATGGCTTTGGAATAGTACATGCATATCTGAAAAAAAGCAGTTACAAATTTCTTCATCTTGGTTCACTGCAAAAAATGACATGCAATGAATACAAAAATAAACATGTGGTAAAACATAAATAGGACAGAACATTTACAAACAGAGTGCAAAGTACAGCAATCACTGTAAAAGTCAGTATAAGAGACTTGCAATTACAGCCTTAATGAATGTCAGTTTCGTACCTTCAGGCAGTGAACAGGTTACACACAAGGTGTGCAAATCACACTAAGCAAAATATATTATAGAGAAAAAAAAACCTGTTCTAATTTTGCCCATCTTTGGCAAACTATTTTAAGTAGGATCATGTTTCCTTTGTTTAGTACATGGTACAGAAAAGTAGGAAAAGATCTAAAATAAGGTGGCCATAATTGTTTAAGAAGGAATTAGAGCAAGCCACAAGGCATTATATAAACTGGATTTTGTTATATTGCAGTAACAAATAGGAGCTATAATCTGCAAATTTTCAGAATCTGATTTACTGTACAAGGGAAGAGGAGTGGAAAGCGCATTCCACAAATCTGAGAGAAAGAAAAGTTACAGGGGCCATTTCATAACCTAAACTTTAGCTGTGGTATGGAGTATGGTGGGTCTGCTCCACCGTGTCACAATCAGACAGGTGACTGTTTAGCAAGGGCTGACAATATCCTTGCAATTTTCTCCAATACACAGAAAAAGCAATGTAGGTCTCTTGCAGGCAGCTGCTCTAAGAAATAAAGACTTCACCATATGGCCATTCTTTGGTGGAACCTAGCCTTAGTGTTTTTTTTTTTTTTTGTCTTTATAAGTTATATAGTATACTTCCACACAGAACTTGCTAATACCAAGCTTAAGACTAGTACCTCTCTTAAGGCACACAGAAGTTTGAATCTTGACTGTTAACTCAAAGTTTTCAATTGGAAGGCTTAGTCTGTATCAGGCATTACCGGTACATATAGCACAAGCAGTGTATAGTATAATATACCCTCTGCATCGCATTTAGGCTCAGCACGGCACATGAGCTTTGTTGTTATTTATGCCATATTAAAAAAAACAAAAAAAAACCACAAACTAAAATGGGTTAGGAATAAGGTGTGTGGGTGTGTCTGGGCTCAAAATGACCCATAAAGACAAATTTTCTCTTTGAGGGTAGCTGCCGCCCCCCTGCCATCATCAAGCATCCCTGTATAATTATTCTACACATGAGGCTAATGTTAATGGAGTTTAAGATGTTTAAGGAGTGTGTGCTGGGTCCAAGGAGAGCTTGTCTTAGTTTGGAAGGGACATTAACCGAGCCTTAGAAAATAGCCAAAATGCTAACAGGTTGCAATAAGAATCATACATATTTTGGGTGCTTGGGAAGTGGTTATACATTATTATTGTAGACAACCTAACAGTTACCCATGATTGTCCTATAAGACACTGCATATCACCTTCTCCAGTGCACTAGAGTGGCATCTAAAGAGTTACTACAGGCAGGAATTTACAGCCTGAAACTCCTATGTATCCATGATTTGCAGAAGAGGCTGATTACCAGTACAAAGAAGCCGTCAGAGATTCACACAAAGCATTATATAACATAGCTGAAGATAGCACTGATGTCTTGCAAAGATACAATTCATAGTACATAAAATAACTGGATTTATACAATTTTTTTTTTTTTAAATGTGTGTATTTTCTAGTCAGTATCGCAGGCTTTTAAACTTTGGCTTCTTCAGCATCAACATTGGTTGTTTGATTGTAGGTTTATCTCCAAACAATTTGGCTTCACTTTCAGTGGTTGGAAACCGGTTGTGGTAGATATCTGGGTATTGTTTCTGAAACTGAAACAAATAAAATTAGCTGATTAAAACAGTCCTAGACTTTCTATCTATAAACTAATTATTTTATTTTTTTCAAATATTAACAGCAATCAGCAGGCAGGAGAGGCTGCATGTGGGTCAGGGGTTTGCAGTATTATTTACACCTATAAAAGGTAGGGAAAGGAAGCCATCATGCAGAAAAAAAACCTTTATTTAAATGAATTAAATGCTCACTAAAATGTAAAGGCAGCAAGAATAAATACCTAAGGTATAAATACCTAAATACCAAGGCTTGGATTTTGTAGTTACCATGTTAACCCATTGTGGAAGTATAAACATGTGTAACAAGGTAAGCTTACAAGAGGGTTTATACTAATCTTTATTTCTGAACGTTTCATTGGATTATAGCATTTTCTTTGTAGAATAACAGCTCCACGACAGCTATAGTAATTAGGCAGGGTACATGGATCTTCATAAAAGGATTAGCACACTAGCAGAATCTGTATGCTGGCAACTGGCACGCTAATCATACAGACAATGCCGTTTGTAAAAGATTTAAAAGATTGCCTTATATAAACAACTGAGTAGCAATCAGTATTTCTTCTAAAATAACCATCAAAATTTAGCTGGAAAGACACACATGAAACATTTAGATAAACATTTCACCTGCTTTAGCTTCTTCTTTTTGTCTTTAACTGCTAAATTTCTGTCTCTTACAATATTTTCTAAAAGTTCCATCATAGCAGCTTGAGAGGTGGCCAATCTCTGCTCTTCAAACTCTTGGGTGCTTATCTGCTTACAAAAGTAATAGGATGGCACAGTGCCTTGCTTTACCTGTAAACAGAAGAGATCAACATAGTAACTGACAGTGTGTAGTTTTACTAAGCCAACTTATATTTTAGCAAAGATAGCTAAAGCCCAAGAACAATCTTGGCATATATTGTAACTTTATATGCATAGGTTTGCTGTGCCTATTCCCATATGCTGTGTGCACTTCTCTCCCTGTGTGCAGCTTCCAGATCCAGCTAAGAAACACTGCAACTGCCTTTAAAGTAAACTGCCTGCCAATTGAACTGCCGCATGATGCAAGTCCCCAATGCACATGGCACTATTCAGGAATTTGCATGTAGTCACATGATAGCCCAGGTGGTACATGAGAAAGATCTGTAGGGTTGTGACAGCACCAATGCTCCGTTCCATGCTACAACTTTGCAAGTGCTTAAGTTATTTTAGTAGTTTGCCAAATTTGCACCATGTTTGTGTATAACACCGAAATACCTAGTAAACTATAAAATATACTATAATATTCTCAACTTCTCATTATCATGGAAAAATAACCTGTTGCTATGGTAAAAACTAATTAAAACTTCCTTTTTCCAAACATTAATACCATAATAAAATAAAGCTGGCAATTTAATACCAGCCACCAAGTTTGTACTGTATTCTGCACCTTTTTAATGCCCAGCCAAGTGATGAACAGGAGGAGGGCACCAGTTGTGGGAGGCTTCCAGTTAGCTAATGTAACCAAACCCCACAGCAATTTTCTACTTGCTGCAAGGGCTGGGGAAGAACTAGAAGCTTTTAAATGATCATTTATAAAAACTAAAGTAAATTGCAGAAGTGTTCCTGTGAGCATTTTCTGCAAAATTTAATTTTTTTTTTTTAGCATTGTTTCCTCTTTAACCCCTTGCCTGGTTCTTTAAATCTATGACCTGCATAGTTTTTCTTACAAGACTAAAGAGTAATTGTGAGATGTAAATTTTTAGTCAGGCCCAGCAGCTAGTACTATAGAATTTACAAGCTGTGCAGACAAATGGTAATTATAATTCCCCTACAAAGACATTTGCAAACCTGCATTTAATGGCACATCAGATTGCCAGAAATAACATCTTCTCTATAAATTCTCCACCCAGTACATGAGATGAAAAATCTTCACAAGTGCCACACCTGGGCTACTAGGATTTAAGTTTATTTTATACAGAGAAGGAGAAAGTAAATAATGCAATATCCAGAGAAGTCACAATGTTCCAAGGTACATCCTGAATACAATTTTAACTATTTAAGACAAAGGAACAAGAAGAAACACTGATTAAAAGCTTTAGCATACACGGGGTCTTTGAAGATACTGTATATGATCTTGGACAGCAGTTTGCAAATAACAAGGCACTTGTAGGATATCTTGGTGATGATCCATGAGGAAGGAAACCAGCCTTGATGCAAGCAATTCATCCAGATCCACTTCTTCAGCACAGCATAGGACACATCGGGAAAAGGTTTGAATCATCTGTAACATAAAAGTATACAGAGCATCACACAAGGAAATCATTATGGCTTTTACACTGCAGCATTCAAAGTCTAATTTTACTGTAGTATTGAAGTTATTACAGGTATCACAAATGGGTAGGAAGACTAACACAAACAGCAAGAAAGTGCAGAGGAACAAGACTCATTTCAAGACAAGGCTGAGACCTAGCTTTTATAAAATGCTCAAGTAATAAACAGTATTATAAAAGAATAATATCCATTGTGACTCACAGCCTTACACAATTTGAACGAGAAAAAAAAAAAAAAAAGTTACCAAGGATCTTGTCCCCATGGCATCATGAAGCCGCGGCATATCCACATTCTGACTCATGCGAGAGATCATGCGCATTAACAGTTGGAGCTTTCGTCTGTTTGCAGGCGGAAGCAGCAGACAGCAAAGTTGCAGTGCCTCAATTGCAACTCTCTCCAAGTGTGGCTGCAACAAGCCTGAAAGGCATCGTTAAATGTAAAAGGGTTCAGTGAATTAACTAGAATACATGTATCTAGAGAGTTATTACATAATTTGCAGCAAATATGGAAGGTGGCAAAACAGATTATGTCAAATTACAGTATACCGCATCCCTTGAAAAGCAGCCTACTGGGAAAAGATTACCCCAGGTTAAGATCAGAGGATAAGTTACTCTCAGTTATAACACCCACATGGCCCCATATGGGATGTTACACCTACCAGCATACATGTAGGTACAGCAAAACAAGTTCTGTTATCTATAAAGCTGGGCAGCATGGATTTGAAAGATTGTATTATTGTAATAGCAATCTTGTCTATAGAGAGACAGGATTCCTGTAAGACTATTAAAGTGAACGGAGATTTTTTTTGAGAAACTATTCTGTTCTAGTCAATTACACGCACACAATGTTTGCAGGCACAAAGATTATAATGGTATTATATTATAATGAATGTGTTACTTTAAAAAGGATGCACATGTGACAGTATCCCACCATTAAGCATAAGCAGCGTGCGTATATTGCATAGCATGCAGAAAAGTAGTGATTCAGAGTGTAAGCCGTACATTTAGACATGCAAGGGAAGAGCATTAACCTTACTTGCCGAGCCAGAGCTGTTGGGGGTAGTAGTATGTGGCAGTAAAGAAGAAGTTGAAGGTAAAGAAGAATTTGAGAGTTCCATGGTACTCTGACATAATCTCTTTGTTACGGTGAAATTCAGATCTGCAGGTTCACTGTCCATAGAAGACAAACGCTTTTGCATTCTAGTTTGTGCAGATTTTAAAGGTTTAATAGTGATCTCAGCAACCGGTGCATTTTTACTTGTACGAGACCCAAGACAATCCCCCATGCTCACTGATCTAGCAAGCTTTTCACTGTTTTGGGAGTAGCCCCCATCACTAGTCCTGTAGTGCAGTTTATCATGAGGAGCATAAAAGCCAGTCACAGATTCAGCTTTCTTTACAGATGTTATTGGACTCTCTTTCACAGCTCTGCATTCTGGTCTTTGCGAGGAAGCTTGCAGAACTTTGTTCTCACAGTCATTGTTGTCTGTATACACACTATCAGCTATACCTTCCAGGGAGCAGCTACGTAACCTTACTTTGTGGATCACATCAGGTTCTTTCCTGGAAGTAGAAAGATTTTGGCAACTCCCTCCAATAATTCCCCTTTTGGATCTTCTACTGAAGGAACTGTACAAAGGAGTCTTTTTAGGAAATACATCTTGAGGAATTTGGTCTTTGTTGTCTCTGGCAATCTCCCCAAAACTATGCTCAACATCATCCTCCTCTTCTTCATTGGGGACCTTCCGTAACAAACTTAAAAGAAGACATTCTGTTGACTTGAAAAAGGTTTCATCATTTAAGTGTTGTTTTTTAGCTGGTGCTGGATCGAGTGTTTTATTATGGAATCTATGTTTTCCATTATGACTTTTGGGAACCGTTATGTAGCCACAAACAACTATCAGGAAATGAAATAGAGATTAAAAAATAAGCTGAAAATATATAACTGTTAGTTAGCATGTACATATTAGTAAAACTTTAGCAGAGTCCTATAGGTTGCAAGGTAGCATGCATTAGAAAAAAAAGCATCCATGTGCATTCTCATTAACACAAAACTCTTTGGAAAACAATTGTAAGCTTAAATAAATGCAAATACATACCCAAAATATTAACAAAAAGCTCATAAAATTCAAATGTGAGCAGAGGCTCTGGAAGATTTAGGAAATAGTCAGCAACTGTCCTAAAAACATCACGTTCGAAACCAATATATGTTGATTGACTCATGTCATTATTCTTTGGCCCTTCAAAAAAAAAAAAAAAAAAAAATTCACAAGATTTAGATTTACAATACAATACATCACATCTACACACAAAATTCTATTTTGGCAGTTACAAGACTATGCCATTAGTATTCACACCAGCCCATGGCCTGTTCAAAAGTCCAAACCACCAAGCTTGTTTAATATTAAATTATCAAAGTACAAATAAAGTGAATATTTAACAGACAGATCTGAGAAATGTTACTATGCAATTTGATAAAAAAAACCAATTCACATATTCATTGATCCTATAAATCTTTTGAGTACTAACCAAATTGGACTATATAAAAAAGGTGGAAAGTTTGCCAATGGTATAATCACCTGTAGCAACCAATCAGTAGGAAGCATTTAATGGTCACCTGTAAGTAAGCATCTTATTGCTTGGCAATTGGCTGGGTGTATTAGTGCATTTTATTACATATGGGAGTTAGATTTTATCGCCCCTCACATGGCAAAATCTTGAAGCTGGGCAGTGGAGTGTTAGTGTAGGTAGCTAGTTTGGTTACAATATAAAACCTCAGAATAACATTCCATAAAAATACTTGTATTGCTTCCTATGGGGGAATACTTTTATTCACAAGGCCTACTTTTATTCAGAAGCATGTAACCCCCCACCCACATATACTCATTTTTTTTTTTTACAACTCACAATTGGCAAGGCATTTCATAGCAGACAGCACCCAGTGAGGAAGGTCATCTATGGAAGGTGAGGGAAATAAAGAAACAGGCAATATATTTAAACATTAAATACTAGTAAACATCAGTGGTGTAAGTAAAAATCTGCAGAAATATTCTTACCTGTTTTGTCTTGAAGAACAACAACTCCATGCTTACTGGTATTTGTCATATTATACCTTATATAATTAGGCTTTATCTGAGCAGGATTTAAAACTTCTTCCAACGATGGCAAACAGAGTATTTTCTGAAGGCTGAAGAAAGCAGGGAAATAATGTGATTAGATTATTAGACAACATTAGAATCAAGGACTGCAAGAATTTTTATGTAACGCTACAGGACTCATTTACCCATGATGTGGGAGACAGACAAGGGCATTTTGGCTGTTGCTGCCAGATAGTAGGATTTGAAATCAGACATAAGGTGCAAAGCACACAACTGCAAAGGAGCTTTGTAATTTAACACTGCTGTGGTAAATGAGCCCTAAAGCTAAAGTTACACAGGTGCTTGATCGCTGCAGTCAGCCCAATGCCAGATGTTTGATGTTCTGCATGCAATAGCGCTAATCTCTCTTTGCCTTTGGCTTCTTCTTCTCTGTGCACACATAGTGAGATGCAATATTGAAAAATAGGAGGTGTCAGAAAAGGGAGCCCTCTCCTTTTTTCTCCCCCTGTGGAGGGGGGTGGGGGGGAAGACAAGACAAAGAGTACAGTAGGAAAAGCAAATAGGAAGAAAAATTAATTGGCAGTATAGAGGATGAGAGCTAGACAAATACATCAGAAGGAAAAAAATGTATGTATGAGTGGGCTAGGGGGCCTAAGTGTCGGCATCAAAAGGGTAGTCAATTTTCTACAACCATAGCCTTTCAACACATTAGCAAAAAGGGAGGGTACATCTGTAATAGAAACCAATTAAATCAGAACCAGAATGCAATAAATTTCTATGGTACAATACTAATACTAAATTTTATACTTTTCATAAGGCGGTTTAGAATGAAGGAACAACTGATATAAAGTTAATTTTCTTCTCTGATGTGTGTACCTGGTTACTGCTCTACAGAGATAGAAATCTACATTTTTTAGACTAAGGGTAGGGTTCAGCGCACATCTTTTCTAACCCAGTGATGAACAGATTTAATATTTTGCCTTAGTATTGCACTCCCCCACAGTATGACAGGATATGAACTAATTCTTACTGTATCAAGGTTATATTTCCCCAAATGTCATCAATATCCTTGCTACTCAGCTGCTTAGGAAAATCATCATTCCCTTGGTTTTCCGTCACATCCTCATTTTCTTGCTCTTCCTACAAACAAAAACAATTGTTAAAGAGCAACCTCAAAACACACCCACGTTGGGTTGGATCAACCATTCTGAACGTCAGCTCTGATGTCATTCAAGTTGATTTTTTGAGGCCACAGCACAACTTGGATTTGGTTTCATTTCTAACACTATCTAGAAACAAATATAAAACTAGTCACCTTAGAATCCACAGAACCAGGTCTTTTAGGTGTTTTTTTAGAGAACTGCGGCATCTTGAATATGGGTTCTCTTTCTTTAAATACATTTTCTAAACTGCTTCTTTTCCACAGTGGAGGACGGCTTGGAATGGTCTTAACTGGGGAAGTGGAAGGAAATCTGTGGGAGATTGAATATAAAAAAAAAAAAAAAAAAATTACACACCACACACATATAATATAATATATTTCTGTGATGCATTCAGGCACAGTCACAAGCATGGACCGCAATCTGATAAAAAGAGTGGAGAATCACAGCCCTATAAGCCTATGATTCAGTGTACCGTTTCATTAGTTGAGTATTAATGGTTAATCAGCCACCTCTGACATTCCCTTTGCCTGAAAAATTAGAATTTGCCCAGTGTTGTATTAGTCAAGGATTGCCATCAAAAAACAAATTATAGCCTGCAAAAATGTAGCCCACAAACAAATGAGCAGGTCACATCCAAATGTTGCGATATTTCTCCCTGCTGGATCTGAGAGGTCAGGTAAACTTAAGGGGATAGTTTGCCTTTAAATTAACTTTTAAGGATCTTATAAAATACCCCGTTCTTACTATTTGTGATTTTTTTTTTAAATAGTTTTGGAATATTTCCTTTGTGTCCTGCCTCTTCCCAGTTTTCAAATGGAGGTCACTGACTCTGATAGTCAAGTTTTTTTTTTTTTTTTTTTACACTTTAATTTAGACAAAAAAGGCTGAACTTAATGAATGTGAGTCTTTATAAACCAAAATTACTAGGTTACATTTTACTTAACTACAAAAAGTGTAACTATTTTGTATTTATTTGTATTTTATTATTGCATTGACCTGTCTGTTCTATCATCAATGTTTTACTGTACAGTGCTGAGTGCACAAAGCGCTATATAAATATACCTACTTCCTATCAGCATGTGTACAATCAAAACAAATCACCAGTCCATTGAGATGCATAAATAAACTCTCTCTATAAACACAAAAGCAGTCGTTGCCCTGGTTGGGATTTTAGACAAAGAGCAACTCGTATAGAGAATTTGTTAGTGGATTGCCGATTTGTTTTGACTGCTTACTTTGTAAAGCTCTGCATACACTTGTGGGGCTATATATAGATACACATGGCCCACGATGTGTTTGTTGCAGCGACAATACACAAGCTATGCAGAGTATTTCCCTTTGCTAAAATACTCAAATAGTTTGAAAAGGTATTTTGTTCTATTTAAAGTGTTATTTAAGAGGCGATTCTCAGAATACCCGATGTGCCATTGACCTAAAATGTTTACTGGAAATACCTGTAAAGACTGTTGTTGTCTTCTAGATCCTCCGTTCCCCATCTTCCCTTTAGATCCTCAATTACATGGTTTTTTAAGAACTTTCTCAGTAACTGGATGGTCTGCTGCCGTGTCACCTCAGAACCAAAATTGCTGTTGGTTTTTAGCAAGTGATGGAGCCAATCTATTGCTTCAGAAGCTGTAAAGCAATTTCCATAGGCCTTGAAGTGTTGTCTGTGTTTTCTCAGTGGCATCCCCGCCCGAAAATGTTTTGTTACTTCATTCCACTAGAAGACAATTATGAAACACAGCCATAAATACAAAACTCATCACCAGCACAAATGCACTTTATAGTACTGTTACCAAAAACCTTCTAATACAGCTTTTTCAGTAGGACATCTGCTAATGTCTCCAACTGTTCAGCCTCAGAGGGGGAAATTTAATTCCTTCCCACTTCCAAAAACACTTTTCTTATCCCAAAAATATATTGCCTTAATCACAAGTGTTCCTAATTCTCACTATATATGTGCATTTTTGCCAAAATGGGAATAAATATTATCTGCAAAAAAATAAAATAAATAATTTGGGTCCAGTAAAGGTTGTGGACCAAGTAAATTTTACAATAATTGTGTAATTGGAATATGCTCCATTTAGAATACACTTCTCCTAGTTGAAACGTTTTGGTTTGTAAACCAAGGTTATGTTGATTTGTAGTAAAGTAAAACGACTGAATGTGCATTTTCCTAGTTAACAGCTTAGTGCATCCTCACACAGTAGCTTATACAGTGGTGTGAAAAACTATTTGCCCCCTTCCTGATTTCTTATTCTTTTGCATGTTTGTCACACTTAAATGTTTCTGCTCATCAAAAACCGTTAACTATTAGTCAAAGATAACATAATTGAACACAAAATGCAGTTTTTAAATGAAGGTTTACGTTATTAAGGGAGAAAAAAAACTCCAAATCTACATGGCCCTGTGTGAAAAAGTGATTGCCCCCCTTGTTAAAAAATAACTTAACTGTGGTTTATCAATTTCAATTTTCAATTTCTGTAGTCACCCCCAGGCCTGATTACTGCCACACCTGTTTCAATCAAGAAATCACTTAAATAGGAGCTACCTGACACAGAGAAGTAGACCAAAAGCACCTCAAAAGCTAGACATCATGCCAAGATCCAAAGAAATTCAGGAACAAATGAGAACAAAAGTAATTGAGATCTATCAGTCTGGTAAAGGTTATAAAGCCATTTCTAAAGCTTTGGGACTCCAGCGAACCACAGTGAGAGCCATTATCCACAAATGGCAAAAACATGGAACAGTGGGGAACCTTCCCAGGAGTGGCCGGCCGACCAAAATTACCCCAAGAGCGCAGAGACAACTCATCCGAGAGGCCACAAAAGACCCCAGGACAACATCTAAAGAACTGCAGGCCTCACTTGCCTCAATTAAGGTCAGTGTTCACGACTCCACCATAAGAGAGAGACTGGGCAAAAACGGCCTGCATGGCAGATTTCCAAGGCTCAAACCACTTTTAAGCAAAAAGAACATTATGGCTCGTCTCAATTTTGCTAAAAAACATCTCAATGATTGCCAAGACTTTTGGGAAAATATCTTGTGGACCGACGAGACAAAAGTTGAACTTTTTGGAAGGTGCGTGTCCCGTTACATCTGGCGTAAAAGTAACACAGCATTTCAGAAAAAGAACATCATACCAACAGTAAAATATGGTGGTGGTAGTGTGATGGTCTGGGGTTGTTTTGCTGCTTCAGGACCTGGAAGGCTTGCTGTGATAGATGGAACCATGAATTCTACTGTCTACCAAAAAATCCTGAAGGAGAATGTCCGGCCATCTGTTCGTCAACTCAAGCTGAAGCGATCTTGGGTGCTGCAGCAGGACAATGACCCAAAACAAACCGGCAAATCCACCTCTGAATGGCTGAAGAAAAACAAAATGAAGACTTTGGAGTGGCCTAGTCAAAGTCCTGACCTGAATCCTATTGAGATGTTGTGGCATGACCTTAAAAAGGCGGTTCATGCTAGAAAACCCTCAAATAAAGCTGAATTACAACAATTCTGCAAAGATGAGTGGGCCAAAATTCCTCCAGAGCGCTGTAAAAGACTCGTTGCAAGTTATCGCAAACGCTTGATTGCAGTTATTGCTGCTAAGGGTGGCCCAACCAGTTATTAGGTTCAGGGGGCAATTACTTTTTCACACAGGGCCATGTAGGTTTGGATTTTTTTTCTCCCTAAATAATAAAAACCCTCATTTAAAAACTGCATTTTGTGTTTACTTGTGTTATCTTTGACTAATAGTTAAATGTGTTTGATGATCAGAAACATTTAAGTGTGACAAACATGCAAAAGAATAAGAAATCAGGAAGGGGGCAAATAGTTTTTCACACCACTGTATTTGACATGATCCATTCCTGCAGATGCAATGCTCATGTTATTGAGTGATGAATTATAAGATATTTTAGAGAGAGCTTCTTACTGCTGAAATCAAGAATAATAAATGATCTCACCTTAAAGCCAATGGATACTGGAATCAGTTTAAAAAACTGCTCAATTTAAACTGCAGTTTGAATAAGTTCCTCGTGGGCCATATACAAAAATAAACTTGAGCTAAACCTTTCACCTCTGCATCCAAATTGTATTGGCCCCACATAACACAGGAATCCCTAATTTACCTATCACTGTAATCTGTTCTTTAAAAAAAAAAAAAAAAAAAGTACAGACAGCATGCAGGAGCTACATAACCCGCAATGCAGTGTCTCAAGTGTCAGCCAGATCAGCAAGAATACAGAGGCCAATAGTGATGACAAAATTGGACCCATTTTGCTTTATAAAAAATTTGCAGAATGAGGCTACCACCCGACTTTTGACGCGACTTTCCTCGCTCTGCAACAAAACTTGCCAATGGCGAAATGCAGAATTTTGCAGGAAATCCACACCTGGCGAATAAATTTGCTCATCACTAGGGGCCAAACCATATTACATTATTAAAAATCATGAAAAGCCTGCATATGTTTTAATTGATGTATATTGCAAAGTTGCTTGAAGTTATTTTTACTTTTCAAGGAGCATAGTTTTTTGGCTGGAGTTCCCCTTTAAGAAACCTAGACAGAGCTCCCTCTCTAGCTGTAGAAAATGAACAGAGGCCCTAGGCTTCGCCCATTCTGTATGCACATTTTCAACAAATGTCTGCCTTTAAAAAAAACAATTGACACAAAAGGTGACCTATAAACCATTATATGTTTGCAACGTACTGTAGCAACAAAGCTGGTTTGAATGTCAAAAAATAAAAGAGGGTCTGCAACCCATTTGTGGCTGTTAGACAAGGATGCGCTAGAATAGCTATAGAGCATTGAGTACACATGACCAACACACAGGATGGGCCTTTGCTATGTGAAAGGATCAAGTGGGAGGTAGTGCAAGAAAAATAAAGAACATCAGAAGGTTCTTGCAGCAAACTCAAACAGAACTGTTTTATTTGTCCAAGACAAATGATCCACAGGGTTACGTAATAATACTCACAATGGCTTGGCAGGTTAAATGCAGACCAAGCAACGTAAAGATGCACCACTGTGGGATCCAGCCCATTAGGGTGGTAACCCTAAGGATAAAGAATTGCTTACCAACTACTCTTCAAACAGGGAGTTGACTATGCCCAATACTCTTGTCACTACTGTGGTCCCTACACTAAGGCAGCAGAGCCTGTAAAGGAGAATACTTTCAGGCCAGATATCGGTCAGGCAGGCCCGTCGGTAGTGCCCATACATGGGCTGATTAGCTGCCGAATTGTTTTAAGGGACCGATATCGGCAGCTAGAATCGGCCCGGTGTATGGGGGACCTTTATACCTAAAGAGGTAGAAATATGCTGAATACCTTGGGTGATTTCTTGAAAAAGCATATCTAAGGATTTCTACCTCCTTCTGCCGATTCAGCGCTGAAGGGAGATTTTGGTCAGGCGCCTTCTATGGTGCCCGATCAAAATTTTTAAACTGATCCGATCGGCGAGTCGGCCGATATCAGCAGCTTCCTGCGATATCGGTCGACTCGCCGACATACCATACACGCACAGAATATCATACCAAACGAGGTTTCGTACGATATTATTGGTGCGTGTATGGCCACCTTAAGACTTGCAGCTTAAAGGGCAAGTTCATCTTTATTAGCAAAATTGTAATAACACATAAAACAAGACCCCAAAATACCCAGAAATATGTTCAAACTTTACATAACCTGCCAAAGTTTGTAAAATGGGAGTGGTATTTTGGGGCGTGGTCACAAAAATGGGCAGGATCAAAAAATTTCACCACACTATGCATTTCATTTTGTCCCTCTTTGCACTTTTCAAATGTTGGGAAGTATGCCACAGCAACCAATAAAATGTTTGCTTTTAGTAAATGCTACCTGCAGATTGGTTGCTATAGATTACTGCACCTCCACAAACCTGCCTTTTATTATATCGCCCCCATAGAGGTTCTCCCCTAGTACAAATTGCGGTGTGTGAGCCACATATACAGGTAAGCAGCAGTCAATTATACCCCGGCAGTTTAACTGGGAGGGAGAATGTATTCTATTACTCCCACAATTGTTCTAAATAACAAACGAGGTGGGTGACCCAGTGTGAAATTGGGTAACAATTGTTATTCTAACATTCTGTATTGTTATTTTAGCAAACCTTTATTTTTATGTAAAATTATAAACAAGCCGCAGTGCATTCCTGTTTTTAGTATTTTGTTTTCCCAGATTTTCTGCCACTTTTTTAGGCTTGCCTCTTGCCAATCACTGCATTTTTACAAAAAACCCTTACTTTTAGCTTTCATTAATTAATGCAATACGCTAGGGTGCAGGCACATGTAGCCGATATCTGCCAAAGATACGAAGTCTCACTTTTTTTGGGGGGGATATCAGCAACATGTGCCTGCCCCACAGAATATTTCATTAATTCGGGTGCAGGCACAAGGTAGGGTAAGTGTAGAGTAGCGGGGCGTATCCTCTGCAAGCGTTTTTCGGCTTGCTCAGGATACGCCCCTGTGGCATCAGCCTAAGGCTCTTGAAACTTGTGTGAATTCAGCTGCATCATCAGTATCCCCTGGGCAGCCATCAGGGGGGCACAGTTGTACCTGTCCCTGAATGTTTTGGGTCGTCAGTGTGCTGCAGATGGAAAGGGATGGCTGGGGAAGGGGGGGGGGGGGGGGCGTCTGCATAGACTTTCCAGTACTACACAGCTTTCCCTACACTCACAGATATTAAGCCCTGGTAAAAGCGCATTGGGATTGGATGGGCTGATGGGGAAGTTTAAACTCACCAGGATTGCAAGGTTGCCAGTTTTTCCGCCAAATTGGGCTACTAATTTAGAGTCCAGGTGGGTATCCAAAGTACAAACTGCCAAGGTACAGATTTGGGCTACTTTTTGGAGCCTTGGCATGTTTATACTTTTAAAACTAGCCAACCTGTCTGCATTACAACCTACTGAGATTGCTCTGCTACTTTGTACAGCGATGTGGGGGCTGCCATTTCTTACTTTCTGCAGTTGATCCTTAAACCATAACTCTCAGGATCTCTTAGACTTTCTGAAAGCTGTAGTAAATCTTTTAGAAAGGTTTCAGGGTTTGGCCAAACCCAAAAATAGTGAATTTGGTGCATCCCTAGTTATAGTTCTGCATTGTCCTACCTTTCAGTGAAATATGGAGGTTTCTATTATCAATAGAGGTTAAAATGGTTAGGGGAGCATTATCCCAGATAATGACTAAATAACCTATGTCCATCACTTCTAATAAAAACATTATTTCTGCATTAGTCTGCAGCTTATTGACAGCAAGGGGGGGGGGGCTGCTAATCAAAGTAAGTACAGAACTACCTTAAAGGGCTCCTATCACCTATAACTACCTTAAAGGGCACCTATTAAAATAGTTTCTCCCACCAGAGGGTAAAGTTATTAGAGTCTGCATTCCAGTTGTGAGCTTTTGAGAAAAAAAAAAGCCCCAGCCAGCGCAAGGCTGCCCGCACCAGAAAGAAGCCCCCGGTGTAGGCAGCCATGTTGTGACACTCGCATGCACATGAGTGAGTGCTACAAGTCGCTCATTATGCACTCGTGTGTAACTTTGGATGGTGAATCACATCCACTGCTCCTACATCAGGCACATGCACATAATGAGCGAGTAGAGAGACTCGCTCATTATGCGCAGCAAACATGGCTACCTGCACCAGGAGCTCCCTCCTGGTGCTGGCCGCCTAGCAATGGCTGCAATTCTTTTTTGTTAAATATGGTTTCCCCCAACCAAAATAGGGAAACAATTAAGAGGGTGATAGATGCACTTGAAGTGATGAGAGTGGGAGTTGCAGAACAGTTAAAGGGGAAATAAAGTCCAAAACAAAGTCCTAATTGCCCCAGGCTTTCGATTAAAAATGAAAACTATTCCTCATATACATTTATGAAAACATCATTTAAAAAAAACCAAAAAAAAAAACCCACGATCCCTTGCCTGCGATTCTCCCCATTAACCCCACTAGCTACAATTACACAAATCCTTTGGTGACCACTGGCTGGACTACAGTGATACAATTTCTGGAACACAGAGCAACAACATGCAGGCAGGGGTTGTTGTTTTATGACTTTGCTTCTCACTAAAGGTAACTTTGGTCAGAAACAACCCGTGCACACCGCTTTACTGGTGTCCAGAACTTGGATAGTGCTAATGGTTTTCAAGCAATACAGAGAGTGCCATCTAAAGATTTGTGTGATCAGTAAGCAGAGCTTGTGGGGACATGGGATTTTGTTTTTTATAAAAATGGTACAGATTTTTTTTTTTTTTAAATAGATGGATATTAGAGACAGGTTTCTTTTTTTTTTTTTTTTTTTTTTTATGGAGAACCTGGGACCATTAGGGCCCCTGTCCACAAATGTGTGTTTTGGTTTTTTACCACCGCGTTCCCACAGGTCCCTTATAAGTTTGTTGTAGGGGCCCCCCCCATTATTATTGTTTATTAACATTTATTTATAAAGCTCCAACATATTCTGCAGCGCTGTACAATAAGTGGGTTTCATACATTGGACATATAGAGTAACATATAACGCAACCAATAACCGATACAAGGTGAAGAGGGCCAAAGAGCTGCAGGAGGAGCGGGCTGGAAAGGTGACTGTGCAGCCAGAAGTAGTGAGCTAGGCTGTGGTTGGAGCAGGGGAAGACCAAGAAGCAGTTGGAAGCAGTGAGCTGTGCTGGAGAGAAAAGGAGTAGTACATGTGTTTTAAATAAAGAAATAACTCCTGTACTGATTTCCTCTAAGTACTTTTTACATGTACTTTGCATATTTTGAATATTTTTCCCTGGTCCCCTAAGATGTGGGTTCTATTGTATGCAAATGACACACATGTATTTATCCTAATTGCATACATTGGGATGAGATGGGGGTCCCATCATGAAGGCAGTTTGTTTACAAACTAAAACCACACCCCAAAGTCCTGAACACAATGCGCAGGGCTGATTTCTATAGAGCCATTCTCCCACAGTATCACCATTTCTAGTTGCAAGCAAGAAATCAGGAATGCAACTGTGTTAGAACATATGCAAGCCCCCCATAGCTAATGCAATAATTCCTTCTGCACTCACCAGCTTGGTGGCCCGGTACGGCCCCGGGGTAATGATACGGCTGTCCATACCCGGACCAACGAAGAGACGTGAGCCGCCTGCAGCCCTTTAACCCTCAGCCCACGTGACCCCCGAACATAGAACTCCACACTAAACGGTCTGTAACCCGTTTGAAAAGCGAGCCACAGCTTGCATCTCACTGATTGGTGAAAAGGTTTTGTCACGTGACCTGCCCAACCAACCCGGAGGCTTCCGCACCTTTCACAGTAGAGCTTGCCACTTCTTACTGCACAGTCTCCTTTCCAGCCCCCACGCCCCTTCTCCGGCATGGCTCACTAGTCCTTCCAAAGGGGAACTTTACCACTTTTGACTGCATAGTCACCTTTCCAGCCCACTCCTCCAGCATAGCTCACTTCTGACTGCACAGCCACCTTTCCTGCCCCTCTTCCTTCTCCAGCACAGCTCCCCCTTGGCTTCCCCTTCCCACTGCTTCCGATCACAGGACATGCGTGCGCAATGAGGATACTGATAATGCGGCGGAGTTTGTACAAATTACAGGAGCTTTAAGGGCTCTAACAGACTGGCTTTTACCTGTGTTTCAGTGCGGTAAAACACATGACAAAACGAAGTTCATGCTGTGTAATGTGCCTGTGCTGACGCAGGTGCATGTCAGCGCCAAATGCCAATGGAAAGCAACATGCTGCGTTGTATCGGCGTTCAGAGCTTTTATGCGCCTGTGTTAGTATGGGCACAGGAAAAAATGAATTGCGGTTTATTCTGCACAGGACTGTCCTTTCATTTGGATTGTAAATGACCGAATTAGCCTGATATCGCCCACCCGTAGGTGGGGCATGTATGGCCACCTTAAAAACACTAAAGCTAAAATTAGGGTTTTCTTGATGTAAAAATGCAGCAACTACTAGCAAAAACAAGTCAAATTCGGAGTTCATACATGGAAGCACCAGGCTAACACTGATCTGATTTGCTTGGTTCTGTGGTGTATTGGTTAATAGTGGCAAATACGAATTCTGCTACCTAGCTGGGACTCATTTTTACTGACTTCAAAAGTTTTTGTTTGTGGTGAGAAAATTGTACACAGAACTCAACGGTGTGTAACCCATTTGAAAAAGCGAGCGCAGCATGTATCTCACTGATTGGTGAAAAGGTTTTGTCACGTGACCTACCCAACCAACCCGGAGGCTTCGTTGTTGTGACTCATAAGGCTTGAGATGTGGCGAGTTTAAGAAGATAGGATGTTTATTTGGGAGGGGTGGGCAGAGTCTGGGGTTTGTAAGTGATGTGGGAGACTTAATTACAGCTTTGGGCTGATAATGCAAACGCCGAATGAAAGGCACTTTAAGTTCAGTTCGGGAAGAAAGAATAAAATATACAGAACCCACATTTTACATGGGAAAATGGTAAAATAAGGGTATCTGTACAGAAGTCATTTTATATTTACAGGTACTACCCCCGCTTTTCTTCCAGCACAGCTCACCACTTCCAACTGCTTCTCAGTCTTGTGTCCTTTCTCCCCCGCACCTTTCACAGTAGAGCTTGCCACTTCTAACTGCACAGTCTCCTTTCCAGCCCCCACCTTCTCCAGCATGGCTCACTAGTCCTTCCAAAGGGGAACTCGCCACTTTTGACCGCATAGTCACCTTTCCAGCCCACTCCTCCAACATGGCTCACTAGTCCTTCCACAGCATAGCTCACTTCTGACTGCACAGTCACCTTTCTTGCCCCTCTTCCTTCTCCAGCACAGCTCCCCCTGGCTTCCCCTTCCCACTGCTTCCATCACAGGGCATGCATGCTCAATGAAGAAAATGATGCTGCGGCAGAGTTCATACAAATTTCAGGAGCTTCAGGGCTGTGGCACATGCTGAGATTAGTCACCCGCAACAAATCTCCTTTATTGCGGGCGACTAATCTCCCCGATGTGACATCTCACCGGTGAGAATGTAAATCGGCAGTGGGATGGCATATGCGGTGGTGGCGAGTTGCCGAAATTGACAAGAGGCAACTTCTGTGTTCGCTTCGCCGCATATGCCATCCCGCCTGGTGATTTAGATTCTCGCCGGTGGGATGTCATATCGGGGAGATTAGTCGTGGGCTCTAACAGATGGGCTTTTACCCTGTGTTTCTGTGCAACACATGACAAAACAAAGTTCATTCTATCTAATGTGCCTGTGCTGACGCAGGTGCATGTCAGCGCCAAATGCCAATGGAAAGCAACATGCGTTGTATCGGAGTTCAGAGCTTTTATGCGCCTGTGTCAGTATGGGCACAGAAAAAATGAATTGCGTTTCATTGTGCACAGGGCGAAATGCCCGTGAGTAAAGGTGGCCATACATGGGCCAATATTGGTCCCTTAGACCGATTTAGCAGCTTAGCTGAAACCGGCCAGATCTCGATTGGGCAGGTTTGACAATTAAGGTGGCCATACATGCCAAGGGAGCTGATCTTCATCTGATATCCCCACCTACAGGTGGGCAACATGAGGCTAATTGGGTCGAATTAGAACGGCAGGTATAGGTGTCTGTCAGTTTGGGAACCGCATCAACTAGCCAATGCGGTCCCTGACCCGACTTGGTGCCTTTCGTTAGTGCCCATACACGGGCCGATAAGCTTCTGAATCGGTCTAAGGGACAGATATCGGCAGCTAGAATCGCCCCGTGTATGGGCACCTTTAATCGGATCAGGGACCTCATTGGCTAGTTGACGGCAAAACCAGGGGACACCTATACCCCAGGGCCAAACAACGGAATTAGCCTGATATTGCCCACCCGTAGGTGGGGCATGTATGGCCACCTTAAGAAGGCTAAAGCTAAAATTAGGGTTTTCTTGATGTAAAAATGCAGCAACTGCTGAGGGGCAAGCCTAATAAAGTGATGTAAAATCCGGAAAAACAAAATGTTAAAAATTGGAAAAGCACCATTAAAGCTGGTGGGACTGTAAAAAAACACAAATAAAATTCTTTTTATTTGCTTAGTTCTGTGGTGTATTGGTTAATAGTGGCAAATACGAATTCTGCTACCTAGCTGGGCCTGATTTTTACTGACTTCAAAAGTTTTTGTTTGTGGTGACAAAAGGTGATTAAGTGCAATACACCTAATAATCATGATTTAATAAGTGGTGTGGTATGCATTGGACAGCACTTTAAGGGGTAACCCATAGCAACCAATCAGAAGGGCTGCATTTAGGTTTTCCACCTTTTCTGGAAAAAAATACTGAACTTCCTATATTTTTATCTTTCTTTTCTGTTAATAACGTTGGCATTAAACATCATTTTTAATGGCCAGGCCGGTAAAATACCAGTCAGGTGGCAACCCTAGTTGCATTTTCCATTAACCTGTTTGAAAAGGAGAATCTGATGTGTTGCTATTTGTCACTCAAAATGCTGTAAATGTTTACTACTTTACAGATTTGTTCTGTTTTAGGTCTTTACAGTTGTCACAAGAGCTCCCCATCTTGGATTCTGTTAGAACTGTCTGGGACAGTGCACATGCTCAGTGAGCTCTGAGCAGCTCTTGAGCTAAGCTTAGAGGTTGTGGCAAATTATCAAGCAGAAAACGAGGCTGGTCTATAATATAAACTGATGCTACAGGTCTGATTATTACATTCTGATGCTAATTGCATTGGTATCAGAGGTGCCATGTTATGTGAATCCAAATGAATCACTAATCAGCCTTATACTGTTACATTTATATCCTATATATACAGTATGCTGTGAGTCAGTCCCTAAGCTCAGGTAAGTGACAGAAGCACAGAGCATGTGCTGGGAATCAGGAGAAAAGAAGATGAGGAGCTACTGGGGGCATTTTTGGAGGCACAGATCTTCCCTGCTAAAGGGCTGTGGGTGCTTTGGGCTAATATAGAAGCCCAAAACATAATGTACAACATTTCTAGTCTATTTCTTTAGCTAGGCTTTAGATCTCCTTTAAGCTGATAAAGGAGAAAATGCACAGAATAGTCTGTTTAGATAACACACCTTTTTTCTTGAGTTGCACATCCTTTTATTGGCACAATGCTTGTGTATTTACCAATAACACAGACACAGCTTAGAGCTTTCTCTGCTTGTTTAATCACTACTCCAAGTTACATCAGTTTCTTTTCTAACAATGTAATCAAAAATGAGCTTGAAACCATCTAGGCATTAACTGCATATATATGGACTGGCTGTTATCTCATTTATTTTAATTGTATCTAAATAAAAACAATGAAGTTGAGTAACAAACATTTATTTACAACCGACTGACGCTATCCCTCTCTGACAATAACCTCCTGGATCCCCTACAATCTGGTTTTAGACAACAACACTCCACCGAAACTGCTCTAACCCGACTAACAAATTACCTCCTATCGGCTAAAGCCAAAAAACACTACTCGCTACTAATACTTCTCGATCTCTGCTGCTTTTGACACTGTGGATCACCCTCTTCTCCTCCAGTCTCTCCGCTCTCTTGGTCTTTGTGACACTGCCTTATCCTGGTTTTCATCTTATCTCTCAGATCGATCCTTCAGTGTCTCTTACAATGGGGAATCATCTTCTCCCTTGCCTCTTTCTGTTGGGGTTCCCCAAGGCTCTGTCCTGGGCCCCTTACTATTTTCTCTCTATACCTCCTCACTTGGCAAACTAATCAATTCTTTTGGCTTTCAGTACCACCTCTATGCTGATGATACTCAGATCTATCTTTCCTCTCCTGATCTCAACCCGGAGCTTCTAACTCGTGTCTCTTCTTGCCTGTCCGCTATCTCCACTTGGATGTCCCAACATTACCTTAAATTAAACCTCTCTAAAACAGAACTGGTTCTCTTTCCCCCATCCAACGCCCACATTGTTCCTGAGGTATCTATACAGGTTAACAATTCTACCATCACCCCATCTTCCCAGGCCCGGTGCCTTGGGGTTATCCTTGATTCTGCCCTGTCCTTCACTCCTCATATCCAATCACTTATCAAATCATGTTACTTTCACCTAAGAAATATCTCCAAAATACGATCATTTATCACCCATGATGCTGCCAAAATTCTTATTCACTCTCTTATAATATCTTGCCTGGACTACTGTAACTCCCTATTAATTGGCCTTCCCCTCCAGTCCATAATGAATACTGCTGCCAGGCTCATACACCTCTCCAACCGCTCCTCCTCTGCCGTGCCACTCTGCCAATCCCTGCACTGGCTTCCCCTACCATCCAGGATAAAATTCAAACGTCTGACTCTTGCATTCAAAGCAGTTCATAACTCTGCCCCACCCTACATCTCTGAACTCATCTCTAGGTACCATCCAACCCGCTTGTTACGCTCCTCTATTGACCTGCTCCTCAACTCCTCTCTCATTCCCTCCTCACATGCTTGTATTCAAGACTTTGCAAGGGCTGCCCCCCTTCTCTGGAATTCACTCCCACAAACTATCAGACTTTCTCCCAATCTCTCTGCCTTCAAGAGATCTCTAAAAACACATTTATTTAGAGAAGCTTACCCTAATCTAGTTTAGCAATACCCTGTGCCACACCTCTCACAACTCTGGTCATGCCCATTCCCACACCTTGTGTCTCAACCCTTTCTCCTTGTAGATTGTAAGCTCTTTTGGGCAGGGCCCTCTTCACCTCTTGTATCGGTTATTGATTGCTTTATATGTTACTCTGTATGTCCAATGTATGAAACCCACTTATTGTACAGCGCTGTGGAATATGTTGGCGCTTTATAAATAAATGTTAATAATAATAAATAATAATATTTATCACACATCTTGGGAGAGGAATTACACAAGGCCAGTAACATTATCAAATGAAAATGCCTTATACACATTAGGGCTGTGGTAGATGGGGAGATTAGTTGCCCGGGCTACTTGTGGGCTACTAATCTTCTCGATATGCCATCCCAAAGGCTTGAATGTAAATTGCCGGGGGGATGGCATATGCAGATTCTGTGCAGCTGATTTCACTGTTTGTCTCCTTTCCCTCCTGAAGCTGCGTACAGGAATCCTTTCCCAGCTGGCTGGCCAGACTAGAAAAAAAAGTCAGTACTGCTCTGCATTCCAAAGGGCAGGGAAGCAGAGCGGGTTTGTTTCATTTGTTTTTTATCATTGAGTCTAACCTCAGTGTGAAAAAACCCTGCTCTGCTTCCCTGTTCTTTGAAATGCAGAGCAGCGCTGATAGTTTGATAGTTTTCTTACTAGTCTGGCTGGCCGGCTGGGAAAGGATTCAATGTGTCTGTACAAGGGTATGTCAAAACATTCTAATTGTGGGAGAAGCTTGCTTTTGGCACATCGCTCTACAAACAATGGACATAGCATCCCACCACTTTTTTAGCGCCAATTCAAGCACTGTCTAAATATAATCATATTTGGAGCTAGTCATTGGAGCAGAGTATGCCTGCACCTAATGCACTAAAGGCAGTTCAACCCGTTTGATTCCCTTATCCAACTAGATTGAGAACAGATTGGTTCGGTGACATTCAGTTAGAATGTTATGCATTATGCAATAAGTACTAAAACATGAACTATGATAATGCAACTCTCTCCCACTAGATGGAGCTACACTTTTTAAAATAATCCTGTAGGCTGTGTAAATCAGTTTAGCTTTTTGCCATGGTCATATGGTATAACATTACTGGGAAAGAAGACAGTGTCTATGCTAACACTTTTGTAAGAATAACAATGCAGCATCAAATAGAAAATGACCTTGGTTCCTGAACTACAGATTTTACGCAGTAAGAATTCATAACATGACTCAGTTTTTAACCATGAGATTATGCATGTTTTTTTACGTACAATTTGTTATTACTTTTGTCGCAAGAGACAAAGAATATTCCTTTCTCACGTTTGGTCACTTTCATATATGTGTGTGTGTGCGTGTATATATAGATTTTTTTGCTTTGTCCTTTCAGACTATGGGTAAAAAAAACCCTGCAGTTCCATGGTTCAGAAAATGCACTTGAGAAAGAATCTCATAAATAAGCAATATGTGTCATGGAAGCATGAACAAAATTATTATATATGCTGGCAGTGGAATCTGTGTCAATAACATTGCCCTTTTTGTCTAAGGCTAAGGGCCCACGGAGCAGTTCAGTCGCCCGCAATAGATCTCTGTTATCACAGATAGGTCCTTAGCCTGTGTTACATAGGGCCTAGATTTTTCTGGCTTATGTGGTGGAGGACTGAAAATGGAAGACAGTTTTGCCCACTTTAAACCACACCCATATTAACAAAAAGATTTTTAAGACCATATCCACATAAATGGTAGTAGCACACCAAAAAGACTAATGGTTTGTACTTACTGCAGAGATATCACCCTTCACACATATGTGAAAATGTTCATTAAGTAATATTAAGCTATACCCTTAAATCCATATGTCTCCTCCTCTGGAGCATAGCACAGCAACCCCCAGCATATAACTATACACCTTAGCGACCATATAATGACTTTTTCCAAATGCTAACAAACTCCCAGGGCAAACACCTGCCAGGTTCACCTCCCACAGGCAGCATAGGGCAGGCAAAGTATGGCACACACAGGCAGCATAGGGCAGGCAGAATATGGCACACACAGGCAGGGTAGGGCAGGCAGAGTATGGCACAGACAGGGAAAACAATGCAAGGACTTACAGCCTGAATCTGAGCTTTAAACAATGAAGGGGGCCAATTAATCTCAGTACTGTTACCATTTAAAGCTTACAGAAAAGTAAGCAGTCATAGCAGCCAGGCAGATGGGGGAGGGGGGGGGGGGACAGAAGGGGGCCATGGGCCACCATTTGTTCAGTATTAGTCTAAAGTATTTGTTATAGGCCTGTTTGGACCTCTCATTTAACAAATTGACAAGATCATTGCCATTGCTCTTTTTATAAAAGAAGCTGTTTTGTCGCAGTGAGAGACTTGGACCAGTGTAAGTATGTATTGCCAATGTGAACTAAGTTGATTTATATACAGACATAGCCAAAAGAACCAAAACATAACAATAAGAACTCCTAAGAATGTAGATGTACCCAACATGTATAGTGTAGCACAAGCAGAAAATCCCATTAAAAGTGCTCAGGAGACATCTTACTGCAAACATCTACACAATAAAAAAAATGTGCAAGTTACAGTATTGCAGCTACAGAACCTCCACAGCAGCGGGGGGCCAGAGGCTGTCCATCTATACAGAGAATAAAATAGTTTTTGTACAGTAGATGTGTGAATACATTTTGAGACTGGCAGTAGTGAATGTGACCCAGCTAAAGGGCATCTAATCCTTTGGGCTATTCAACATATAATTGTACAGCACTAAAAAGCACACAGCACTTCATACTGAATTAGGTAGGATTGTCAAGGGAATAAGTGCTGGTACCAAGAATAACCAGCATGAATTGTATAATAGGAAATAGAAACATTATCAAAAGTATATAGGACATTTATGATCAGTGCTAGGGAAGGAGATTTCTGTACACAGCCAGTGTAGTTTAATATAGAGATGACTGACTTGTAGAGGCCAAAGCAATACCATGACCTATTTGCAGTACTAGTTACTTGCATGTAATGGCTTCATGTCAAAAAATACTAGACCAGTACATATCATTTAAAAAAATAACCACAATATAACTAAATCACGTTGGTTATGATTAGTCACAAATTTCATCAGCATGACAGGCAAACTCCTTTCTGTACAGCAGTGTAGGAAAGATATTGCAGTCTCACTAATGATGACTGGTTATGCTAAGGTATTAATCACTTCAGTAGTAATTACTTCTTTTGCTGATTGGTAGCATATGGTATATCCCTGTGTATCCAGGTGTTTTAGAGATTGCTATGCTAATGCTCTCACAATATGGCAACTAAGCTGTTAATTAATAATTAAAATTATTTGCCCGGGTCTACACAGATCCACAACCAGAATCCAGCCCTGCACTACCATCTCCTAGGCAGATAAATCTTCACTGAGACCCCCAGTGCAACAAGGTAACCCCCCCATCTATACAAGCCTCTGTAATTCCTAACTGCAGCCTGTCAAACACCCACATTTTTGTGGTTAATCCACAGGTACCCAGCATACTGCAGGAGAAAAGGTATTATAATACCCTAAAGGCACTGTGCAGGTCTGTATCTTTCCTTGTTGTTGTACCTTGATACAAACTGCACATAATTGCATGGTTTCTTAAAAGTACACTTTACATTTTTTTTTTTAATTAATTATGCGATTAAATCATGCTTTCACTAGATGGATGGCTTAGCTGAGATATCTACTAAACGTAAAAATTACTCAAATGCTGATAAACATATGGTTCTTCAGTTCTCTGTTGAGAAATCTTGGACTAATGCCTTATTTGTGTTACATTTATTTTCCAATCAACAGGATAATATAGAATAACCTCATAGCTGATTTAATGTAAAAGTACAACGTTCAAAAGATGCTCTCCACTATACAGCTTTCTCTCTCCCTCAGTTTATATTGAATGATTTTCATATCATTTAAACTTTATTTAATTGCAAATAGTACAAAGACAACGTATCAAATGTTAAAACTGAGACATTTTATTGTTTTCTGGAAAATACATGTTTATTTTAGTTTGAATTTGATGCCGACAACACATTGCAAATAAATTGCGACAGGGGCAAGTCCCCCACTGTGTTAAATGACCTCTTCTTTTAACAACACTCTGTAACCATTTGGGAAAGGAGGAGACCAATTGCTGTAGTTCTGAAAGTGTAACTTTGACAATTTGTGCCTGATATAGGATTTTAGCTGCTCAACAGTTCGAGGTCTCCGAGTATGCTAGTTTTTGTCTTATAATGCTCCAAATATTATAAATATGTGATAGGCTAGGACTGCAGGTAGGCCAGTTTAGCACCCGGACTCTTTTACTACAGAGCCATGCTATTGTAATTAGTGTGGAATGCGGTTTGGAATTGTCTTGCTGATGTAAGCAGGGCCTTCCCTGAAAAGATGTCATCTGGATGGCAGCATATGTAGCTCTAAAACCTGTATATATTGCTCAGCATTAATGGTCCCTTCCCTAATGTTCAAGCTACCAATGCCATGTGCAGGAATGCACCCCTTTTGGGATGTTGGTTTTTGAACTGTGCACTAATAATGAACCAGATGGCCCTGCTCCTCTTTAGCCCAGATGATGTGGTATCTACAGTTTTCAAAAAGGATGTTAAATTTTCATTGGGCAGGTTACACAACAGTTTTCCACTTTGCCTCAGTCCCTCCGGATTCTCTGACACTTTTAACAATTTTTGTATGGTATGGTAAAGGATGAAATCTCCAGCCTCACAGACGTAACAGAAGTAAAGACTGAGGTTTATACCACTCTTTGAAGGCATAACATCCTTTGACTCATCTTTGGGCTCAGATTCTGCATATTACTCCAGTAACTTTCTCGATATATTCTGGAGATTCTGTTCAGTTTCCAACTTTACTAATGTCCCTATCATCCCTTACTAAGTTCTTCTACTCATTCTGCAGTTCTGCAGACACCTGGCGACCTGAAAAATCTAGACATGTAACATTTCTCTTTTGACTCTATTTGCCCTAAGATCTGATGCATCTCCACTTGTTTACCTCTACCTACTGTATAATAACACACTTACCACTGCCCTTAATGAGCTTGCTCCTACTAAGTCAAAACAGCTCCATAAGATATTAGAAAAAGGATTTTAGAAACAGCTGGGACATTAGGATTGCTAAAGTCACAGTATACCCCCCTTTTTCAAATTGGGCTGAACATACAGTACTTTTTGCCTTTTGTTTTCTTAAGGAAATTGGTTTTGTTATTCCTTACTCAAGGCATAAAATGAAAATGAAACTAAAGTTAAATTTTACTTCATCGTTCCAATGAGCAAATTCAAATGGTTAAAGTCACCTAGAATGAAGGATGGGGTGTCAGAGGGATGGAAATATGAAAGCCAAGCAGAGACTGAAAATTGTGAGGTTAGGCCAGGATGTTGGTATATGACAGTGATAGGAAGTAATACATGAGAAAAGAGCCTAAAAAGAGAACCTCAAAAATGAAAAAAAAACAGAAAAGTAGCAGGTAAGAGAGAAGGAAGCGTTTATTTTTAAATTATCTTCCTTTATATTTAGCTTCTACTAACCTGAATTTTCCTATTTAAAAGATAAAGGGCAACTGATAGAATTTGGAAAGCAAAAAGATTGTGATTGTTATTATTTTGCATTACTTACTATTCTCTTCAGGCATTCTTCATCTTTCCATCTGTCCTTCAAACTACATAGGGGTTGCAAGGTCAGTCACCCTAGCAAACAGATAGCAGTTCACTTGCCACCCTGGAGAACTGCAGAAAATAAAATGTGAAAGGTTAAAATCACATAGGAAATTGTATGGCAGCCCCATGTATTGATAAAACAAACCAAGAATGTCTTCTGACATTTAGTTCGTGTTTGAGTTATTGAGATAGGTTGCACTGCTGGTTTTCTCTGTTTCTTTTTGGTAATGCTATATAGTTATAATATATATATAACAATTTTTTCCTATTTGCCTGTTATAGGAACAGTAACACCAAAAAATGAAAGAGCTTTAAAGTAATAAAAATATAATGCACTGTTGCCCTGCACTGGTAAAACTGGTGTGTTTGCTACAATAACACTACTATAATTTATATAATAAGCTGCTGTGTAGCCCCGGGGGCAGCCATTCAAGCTGGAAAAAAGGAGAAAAGGCACAGGTTACATAGCAGATAACAGATAAGTTCTGTAGAATACAATGGTGTTTTATCTGTTATCTGCTATGTGCCTGTGCCTTTTCTCCTTTGAATGACTGCCTCCATGGCTACATAGAAGCTTATTTATATAAATTATAGTAGACTTTCTGAAGTAAACACACAACTTTTACCAGTGCAGGGCAGCAGCACATTATATTTTAGTTATTTTTATACACTTTCATTTTTTGGTGTTACTGTTCCTTTAACAAAGTTAGTCTATTCACTGATTTCAAACAAATTACCGCTATTCTGGGAGCCACATCAAGCACTTCTTCCAAGTTAGCTAATTAATGAAATTTTAAGTGACCTTTTCCCTGCTCATTACATCATTGGTAATTATCATCTAAAGCTCCAGACAATAATGTTAATATATGTTGAGGATGCAGATATGTCCCTGCTGTGACTATTTCCAGATCCTTCACATCTTTCTTCAATTTCCCCATAGAACAAGTGCTTTGATTTTGGAATTCTTCCCTTCGCTCTGAGAACACTACCGCTGGGTGAGTTCATTAAGTCATTTGGCTGTGGCTGGCAAATATTCGCAGATGATAAACAAGTCTATCCATACATAATCTTTCCCTGGAGCACTGGAATACCTTCTTCATATAAACCCATATTTAACCTTTACTATATATTGCCTTTTCTATAAAGCCTTTTTACCCAGCTTTGATCACTGAATACTTATTTTATAATTTTCTGTGACAAAAGGCACTGTCCCTAGGGCAGAAGCTTTAGGTGGGTGGCCCTTGGGTGCCTATATAATCCATAATATTTTTTTTTGTAAAAAATAACCCCCCCTAGATATTGCCAGACATACCTGTCAGGGTGTGGGTGGAAGTGACGTACAGCCATATGCGTGACGTCACTTTCTCAGCCTGAGGGCACTGTTATGTCCGGTGCACCCTTAATATAGCCTTGACTATATAAATACAATATAACACAATAGAACTATCATACATATATATTTCATATATATCATTCATAATTTCTATTTCCTGTGCTATTCTGGGCTCACGTTTAGTAAATCGGCTGCACAAGTTACACTTAATGCAAGGACATAGAGGCTTTGAATGGTACACACCCTTAATTAAAATGTATACAGTGTACAGTGAATGTTTACACTAAGCTGACAGATATCCAAATTTTTCTTTTATAGTTGGTGACACCAAGCCACGCAGATTTCAATGGGAAACCACAAATATACAGATTTGTGGGTTGACTTCATTTTCTTGCTGATTGAAGAGACTGATTCCAATCCATTAGGGCAGTGACACACAACTTCACTATTGCGGGCGACTGATGTCCCTGACATGCCATCCCACCGGCAAGAATTTAAATTGTCAGTGGGGTGGTATATGTATCACTTCGGTTGCCCGAAGTTGCCTTGCAAGGAAACTTCGGGTTACTTCAGAAAACCGAAGCAACATATATGCTATCTCACTGGCAATTTACATTCTTGCCGGTGGGATGGCATGTCAGGGAGATTAGTTGCCCGCAATAGTGAAGATTTATTGTGGGCAGCTAATATCCCTGTGTGCCACTGCCCTTACACTATGAAACAAATGGACAGATTCACTCCACTGTTATCTCTTTGTATAATTCCTTTGCCAGCTGTTTGCATTTAGGTTTTTCAGTGCATTTTAACTGTCGGTCCATGCAAATACATGTATGGGATTTTATCTGGAATGCTTGGGACCTGGGGTTTTCAGGGTAGGGTTTTTCCATAATTTGGATCATCAAACCGTAAGGCTAGAAAATGGAGAGGCAAGGGCCAAGCACCTGGATATTCAGAAAAATACTAAAGTAGCTTCCTCAAAAGCTGGGTCTTCACCAAAAGACCATAACGGAAAAATCTCCTACCGGTATATTATTTTTAGTATTGCAATACTGTATGGAATAATTAATTGCAATTAGAATTCAAGGAAGAAGTGTTTGCAATTTGAAAACCTTACCAAAAGCAAGGTTATATGACGAATATCCTTGAAACCATTTACAATCCTTTTAGAAGACTATAATGCTCATTTGTGAACCCAAATGTGCTTATTTGCAAACCCAATTGCGCAAAGTGCAAAATAAGACCATTGAACATATTTTTGCACGTTGTGTTCAAGTGTGCTCAAATAGCTGCAGGCTCATGATAATGAGCTACTTAAAGGCTGCTGCTTAGAGAAGGTAAAGGTTTATTTAAGGTGCTCTCAAAAGATTTCCCTATTTATAAATGAGGAGAGGGGTAAGGTCAATAAAAAGAGCCCTTAAAAAAATCAGTGCTTTATAATGGCCAAAATGGGATAATGAGGATTTTTTAAATTAAAACAAGTCAAAATATAATTTCAACACAAGTCCTATTTATTGTATTCAATTTTAGTGAAGGTATTTTTAGTTGTATACTGTTCCTTTAAGACTACTGTCACACTGTACGTTTTCTTTGGTAGCATATGTTTTTTCTTCAGAATAATATTACCTTTACCAATTGCAAAAGATGCAGAAGGGTGAATAATAAATGCATTTGCCAAAATGTTTGTATATTATATAGTGAAATGTTAAATATAACCATTGACATTAGTGTTTATTCCACTCTTTCATGTAAAGGAAAAGGCACAGCATATGGATGTGTAGGTAGGAAGGACCTTTTTAGACCTAGGGCTGGTACTCACTGATGTAAGTACTTGAAAGGTTCCCCCTGAGTATAATTGTATTTCTTTTTTTGAGTGGTGAAGAGACAATTGCAATGGAAATTGTCTTCAGAGAGATACCTAGCACCAAGGAGAATTGAGTGTTCTGTGGGCAGCTTAAAGTAAATATACTTAACCTCAGCAGAAGCACTGAAACAGTTAACTCACACTGAAGCCAATGGTGCGGCTCTATGAATGACAGAGCAAAATATGTGCGATTTTGCCATAAAGTTTTTTGTTCCTACCAAATATTGGTACAATATTCTCATTGATGATGGGATACTACAGCTGTGGACATGCACACTTTGTTTGCAGTTTTTGCTCCAAAATACACCATTCATTAAAGGTACTTGTATCTCAAGCATATCCCTGTACTTGCATAGCTGCCAATTCATCTGTTCAAAATTGTGTTCAAGTATGCCTATTGTAGTGGTAGCTCAAGGGTTCCACCAGTGGCCTGTTTTAGTTGATCTTTTGCCTAAAGAATAGTGGGTAGATATCAATGTGATGCCAAGCTGGAATTTGCATGCAAAGTGTTTTAGCACATTCACTATGATTGTGTCATTGCTGCCTTGCAGCCAGTGAAATATTGTAAAAAAAAAACCCGACTGCACTGTGGGTAAAAAACATGGCAACTTATGCCCGAAATTGCACTACATACTGCAGTTGCCTTTGATCTCTTGTTCGTTGTCACGTTGGAGACGTGGTAGTGACTCCACTGAACCAATTTGTCTCGCAAATCATTCTCTCAATGACATTCACTTGATTAGTGTTTGCTTATGGCTGAAAAGCAAAATAAAACACCAATCTATTGTGAACACAGATGGCTG
Organism: Xenopus tropicalis; assembly: GCF_000004195.4. Taxonomy (NCBI): domain Eukaryota; kingdom Metazoa; phylum Chordata; class Amphibia; order Anura; family Pipidae; genus Xenopus; species Xenopus tropicalis. Next base: position 83,197,761 of record NC_030680.2, on the reverse strand, counting down.
GTTTTATTACAGTGGATGAATTAGACTTCACAGTTTTATGCAAGATTGGAGGGTTTCTTTGGTGTTTCGATACATCTTTAGGAACGGAATATAAAACATCAGATTAACTTTGCCAAATGCATTTTATTTGCTGTCAGATTCCAGGTTGCTATGGCATTTACAAGAACAGTTAATACTATATATATAGTATCATGAAGCAAAAGCATATTGGGCTTAATATGGGTCTGGGTGTTATGGCAAATGACTCAAACTAGACAGAATCCTCTGTAGCTATTTAGAAATGCAAACATCTTTGAAGACCCCTGATAACCCCTATCCATATCAGTTGTCAATCTAAACATATCACTTCTTGGCTCTACTGTTCAGCTGCTTTGATCCCAATCAATGTATACCGTGTCTGCCTCACCTTTAGACATCACCCCAGCTTCATCACAAGCTTAGACAATGAAGGTATTACCTTTACATTACTTTTGGTTTCAAATGTATTATCCTATAACAGTTTGACTAGCTAATGTGCAATACCTCAGTTTTACATTACTAAGTCCTTATCTTTCTTGATATGACAGAAAAATGCTATATGGACATATAAAACCCTATTTTCTAAATTTATATTGCAAAATTTGCTAATAAAAATACTATTACAATAAAGTTACAGTCATATTCATCAAGCAATTTCAAATGTTAGTATCCAAGGACATATATATTTAATTCTATATTCAGGAGACAATTCAATGGAAGGCCCACAAAGCCATCGCTTATGTAAGATTTTATTAAATTACATCCATAAGCAGGATTTTGGTTACATGCAAGCAAGTCCTGGTTTCCTGCTTAGCTGCCTGTGGATACCTTTTGACAGCCTTGTGTGTCCCCTGTGTGAGGACAAGATTTGTGCGTGAGCCTGCTGCATGGGAGCAGCTGCCTTGTCCAAAGGAAACAGTGAGCTAGGATTTCGACAGACCCCACATGTTTATAATTGCCTGTTACATTTACTGCTTATTTAATCTTTTATATAAAGTTTATCTTTGTTACTGCAATTGTGCGTGATTTATTTTCCTGTTGGCTTTCCCCTGAGGTATACTCCTCAGTGCCCACTAGGTGGAGTCACTGTTCTGTTAATCCCAGTACCCAGTATCTTTCATAAGCAAAGAGGTTCAGGGCTGTTGGATTGCTGTAGGAAACAGTTTTTACAAGTTAGTGTGATACAGGAGTTTGCCAAGAAAGGCTTACAGATACTTTTGGTAAGTAAGAATATCTTGAAAAAGTCACTAGGGTGGAATTAATATCGATTTGCTGAAAAACTCACAATCATTGGCAATCATCCATAGCTACATTAAGTTTAGGCTATTTATGCATGTTGACTACCATGTAATGTTACAGGCATGCAGCAAAAATGGCTGACCCCCCCAAATCAGGGGTACTGTATGCAAATTTCTACAAAATCATGTATGGGGTTACTTGTAGGAATGAGCAGTTGGTTAAAAGGTCTTAATTTATTTTTAGCAATAATCTGGTACACAGCAATTGATGGTAAATTGTTCTCCCTTGATCATATGCAATTGTGCAAAAAAAAAGGAATCATTTCTTCTGAAACACTGTGTTATACATTTGCTTAATACATTGTCTTTTCCTGCTAATCATCTACCAGAATAGTGACTTGTACTGTGCAAATATCTGTGCAATGAATGAAGTAAACATGTTCACATTAATTACCTATGCATCTTTTATTTCATTCAGTGATCAAGCAAATGTTTATGTAAAAGACTATTCTCTGTATGTGTCATACAGAATATACATTCTTACTTTTTTATTTACTACTACTGAGGAATCAGAGTTGTATATATATATATATACACAAATGATGGCACACCGCTACTTAACATACCTCGGGTACTCGGTAAAAGGTTCCAATAGTATAAAAAAGACGAGCAACTCCGGGATTTCTTGTGAAAAAATCAATGTTTATGGTCCATCCATCCCCACAGAGAACAGTGTAGATCACACACTATACGAACATGCCTCCTTTGTTGATACTGTACTGATTTTGAAATACTGTAACCAGGTGAATAGGCACTATGTAATCATATGAACATGCAAAAGCAAGCAAAATGGTGATGCCAGATATAGCTGTAAAGCTGTTAACAGATGGTAGGTAGGTGTGACTATATCTAGCTGTACTTGGTGCCCTTCTTGCATGTCACAGCCCAAAAGGAGGTGAATATAATACATACAGCTGTATTGTTATTGCTTAAGGTGCCTTAACAAATATATCAATCAGTGCTATTAGAATGTCTCCACACAATAATTCTAGACTGCTTCTTAAAAAATTATTTGGAAATATAATCTTAAGGCTTTGTTAGAATCATACAATAAAACTACCCACTCTACCTACACTCTTCTGTCCTGTATACACGACCTGTCTACCTGCCCTCATCTGGGGCAGGATGCTCCCACAGGCAAAGCAGAAGGTAAGCTTCATTTTGACATGCTAGAAATCAGAAATGGAATAATTTGCAGGCAAAACTGTCAGGCCTTGGATGAGCTAACTGTCAAACATATAATATAAACACAAAACCCTATGTATTAGCAAGCTAGAGATTAGCATTATCGGTTTGTCACGTAGGCTTCTTTTAAACGTGGGCAGTGATGTTAAAATATGCTGAGCTAGAAACTGCAGCCTCCTCTTATTTCAAACCACAGTGATTGTTAGCTCAAATGCAGCTAGCCAGCACAGCACTATGATGTAATTGCATGGTTGTGGTGCAAACATGTCATTCACGTATGACAGGGTAACATAGTAATAAGGAAAAAGCCTAGGCAATTTTTTTTCTGGGAACCCATTAAAATAACATACACCTCTGTGCACTTTAGAGTCAGTCACCATTTTGAGGCTCAAGCCTTATTGCTTTCTACTTTGTTCAGGTTTCTGTGACTGGTCCTCTAAAGTTTCCTTCTTGCACTATGAATGTGCTAATGTACGTTATCTGAATGCTCTGTGTCAATTATACTTACTATAGTGTGCACTGAGGCAAGGGACAGATGCTGCTCATGTAGTTATGAAGGCACCATCATATGCGCTGAATTAATGCTTTTATCAGCGTTATAATACATTTGCTATTCAGAGGATCAAAGGCAACTAGAATGCAAACTCCCAGGTATCAGTGCTGCTGGATTTAATAGAAAAATATCCGGCAGCAGAGGAAGGGGATTTGCCCCTCCCCAAAACTTTTATTTACCATATAGGCATCCGATGGCCACCTGCCCTAGGCACAGGTCCTTGAGTGCCTATACGGTAAATACACCCGTGGATATTGTTATACTATTGACTTTTGTAAACTATTATCCATTGAATAATGTGGTGTTTCTCTGTGATATTATAGATTATAGATAACTATAATAAATGTTATACTGTTCTTAGAATCAGGACTCCCCTCAGTGTGTTAAAATAAAGAATACACTGGCCCCTTATGTTTCAGGCAGATGTGGAATAATAATTCATGTTTATTTTATTTTTTGGTCAGAGGTCTTTGGTAAGAGGCTAAAGCATACAACAGCTCAATATTAAAATAAAGTTTTAATCAAGGCATCATTATATTACCTTTGTTAGTAGTTGTGCTTATTTTTTCAATATGGGCACATTATATTTATCAATAACGCACAAAATACTACTTAGCAGATTTATTAGAATTCATTAGATTTAGCAATTTAATCCCATACTTCTGCAGAGTTATCTGTCATCCCTTCATGCAATTAAAAGAAAATATCTCTGTGTTTCCATGGTGCTGGAGCGTTGCACTAGAACAGTCAGCCCACACAGGGCCCATAAGCTATAAAATATTCATTCACTACAAGCATACATTTAATATCCTCAAAGATAGGTAATCTAAACATTTATTACAGCATAGATTAATGCATTTTTAGCAATGTGTACACAAAAAAAGAATCTGCAGGTAATATTTTGTTTAGGATTATAGATGGGATGGAGAAACATGCACATGTAGTTTGCAGAACATTTGCTAGTAATTTTATTTACCAGAGAAAAGACCTTTACTCCTGGGACTGGTGATTTTATATAATATGGGCACAAATTACATCCAAGCTCCCGTAAACGTGGGTTTCTACACCTTCAGGTCCATCTTTTTGTTTATATGTTGCATGCATTATAATATTTTTTTCTGCATAAAAACTGGGTTTAAGTAGAGGTTGTTTGCTACATAGTAGGGATGCACTAAATCTAGGATTCGGTTCGGGATTTGGCCAAGATTCGGCCATTTTCAACAGGATTTGGATTCGGCCGAATCCATGCTCCCGGCCAAACCGAATCCAAATGCTAAAAATCACATGACTTTTTGTCACATAAACACAAAGTTGAACATTTTTTTTTGCTAATTAGCTTTCTGGAACCTAATTAGCATATGCTAATAAGCATTCGGTTTGGTATTTGGCTGAATCCTTTATGAAGGATTCGAGGGTTCAGGCGAATCCAAAAAAGTGGATTCAGTGCATCCCTACTACATAGACTGACAATGTGAATACTGGGCACTTTGGAGCAAATAAGGTCAGCTGACAGGATTTTTGTATTACAGGATTTATCTGAAACTGCCATTAATAAAGAAGGTTCAATACAAAATTAGATAATTCCGGTGCTGTTTGCAATCCGCTATATTTATTTGTCATGTGAAAGATGTTTGCGTGAATTTATGAAAACCAGATACTGAGTTCTATAAATGCAGCTTACATGATGAACATATATTTCTCCATATTCAAGGTACCGATGTTGGACAGTGAATGTTAGTCATATAGAATATGACCAATCAGGCTGTTGTTACTTGTGGAAAACTGGTAGCATGAGGGCTCCAGTCTACGGGAAGTATAAACATTTTATAGTACAGATATGGGATCCCTTATCTGGGACTCTGTTATCCACAAGGTAGACCATCTTCCAAATAATTCTATTTTTTAGGAATCATTTTGATTTTCCTAGTAATAATACAACAGTACATTTTACTTGAAGGTGATTTATCTGCATGAATCCATATTGGTGACAAAACAATCCCATTACATTTATTTGGTGTTTGAACATTTGTTGGAAGACATAAAGGAATACTACACCCCCAGAATGAATACTTAACCAACAGACAGTTTATATCATATTAAAGGACAAGGAAAGGTTAATATAAATTAAAAGTAAGTCTAAAGGCATTCTTTTTAAGTACTTACTGCATATCTAAATTCCCAGATCCCTGCTTGCTTCTCTGAGATATGGTGCTGGCAGCCTACAGCAGTGTGAAGACTACAGTGACATCACTGAAATCTCTCTGTCCTACCTGTAGGCTGCCAGCGGCAGCCTTCCTATTCTCTGAGCATGTGTGTAACTTGATCCTGTCTCCTGTTCTGAGCTACACATGCCCACCAGCCAATCAGAAGCGGATCTGCCAGAGGGGATGGGGGGGGAATGAAACACATGTGCAGTATGAAGCAAGGAGGGAAAGGAAGGGAGAATACCTTTTTAGAGATGGCTGCCTGTTCTAGAAAATGTGAAGTAATTGTGACTGAGTAAATATTTGATTAGGTGAGCCAAAAGTGTGGCGTTTTTACTAAACAAAAGGAGGACTATTGGGCAGTATGCTTTTTAAATTTTGACTTGCATTCTCCTTTAAGGGACCTAAATAAAATATATGTATCAGTAAATATTGCCCTTATACGTCTTTTACCATAAGCCACCATTTTGTGGTGTCCTGACCAGTAATAATGCAGCTGTAACTGAAACAGGAAGAAGTGTTTTAAAAGAGATAACTGTCTATTAATTGGCTCATGTGACCTAACATGTATGTGTGCCTTGGTTTATTTGTGTCCCCTGTGAATCGTATGATCCCAGGAGGCGGCAGACCTTAATTTTTAAAATGGCTGTTTTCTATTTAGAAGCACATGCTACTAAAAAATGATATTTTTATCAAAATGGTTTATTTAGATTTAGATAAGCAAGGTTTACATAAGAGCTGTTTTATGCAATATATTTTTATAGGCACATTGTTTGGGGGTATAGTTTTCCTTAGCTGATCCTAAGCTTTCTGTATAATAGATTCTATACCTCCAGCTGAGCATCAATACATCAGATATGCACACTGCAAGAAAAAAACAGTGAATCAAATTCCTTATAGGTTTCTTGCAAGGTTCAGTTTCTGGAGGGGTTATTTAAATTACTTAAATCTTCAGTATAGTTTGGGAGCCAAGTGCACATGGTGAGATGTGTTACATGTAAATGTGGCAAAAATTGAGCTACAGAAGGCTGAAAATGTGAGTGAAGTCAATAATTTAGAAAAGGCTAAACTATCTTCTGTGGTTGCATGATAGAGATGAACATTGAGCAAACATTGTCTCTCCAAAATAATACATTTTCTAACCAGTTTATCAACCAAACAAAAAAAGAAACATTTTCACCAGTGACCTGATTTGGTATGTCTATCTGGTGTAAGGGTTTAGGTAGCTGGGACCAGCGTTCTGGGGTAAAACAGCCCTTGGCACAATTACAACACGTGAGAGTGTATTCTCCTTTAGGCAGTTTATTTGCACTTGCACACAAAAATGACAAAATCGTTCAAAATAAAATCCTTGCCACTTAATGGGCTCTAACTAACACAGGTCAGTTGTCCTAACTAAACAGGAGCAGACCTACCGCCTGTCTCCTACACAGAGAAAAGAAAAAACAAAGTTCAAACCTTGTAATGCTTTCAAACTCTCAGTCAGCTCACACAGGCAGCTTCCCTGTGTCTTTCCCCCAGACTGCAGCAGCCTACTTTGCTTGGGCTGCCTTTTAATTAGCCAGCTGAGGTATCTCAGGTAGACCCACAACACCCGGGCCGGACTAGCAGTCCCGGAACCATTCTTTTAGGAACCTGGGACATATATAAGCTCCGTCCTGGACTTTCCCAGGTATCCTGACAGTGACCTTACCACATACCCCCCCCCCTTGTTTCAACCTAATGGTTGGAACAACTGAAGCCCAGCAGGAATGAACCCGGGACAGGGCATCAACATTGCCCATCTCTGACCCAGGCCTGTGTTTTACTGTGAAACAGTAATCCTGCAGTGTGAGGAACCAACGATTTACTCGTCTATTGGTCTCCTTCTTTTGGGCCATCCATTTTAGGGGTGCATGGTCAGTAACAAGGTCAAAACGTCTCCCCAAGAGATAATATCTTAGGGCCTCTAGCGCCCACTTTATAGCCAAACACTCCTTTTCAATTGTAGCATACTTTCTTTCACAATCATTTAGCTTTCTGCTTAAGTACACCACTGGATGCTCTTCCCCATGATGAAGCTGTGACAATACTGCTCCTACACCCACATCAGATGCATCTGTTTGGACCACAAAGTCCTTAGAGAAATCTGGGGAATACAGAATTGGCTGGGCACATAATGCATCTTTAAGGGCCTGAAAAGACTTTTCTGCCTCAGGGGACCACTTGATCATAACAGAGTTTTTTCCCTTTGTTAAGTCTGTTAAGGGAGCTGCTACTGTGGCAAAATGAGGAATAAACCTCCTGTAGTACCCAGTAATACCCAAAAAGGCTTGAACTTGCTTTTTATTAAGGGGGCGTGGCCACTGTTGAATGGCTGCTGTTTTGTTAACCTGTGGTTTTATCACACCTCTGCCAATAGTGTAACCCAAATATTTAGCTTCCTCTAATCCAATGGCACATTTCTGGGGGTTGGCAGTAAGGCCAGCTTTACGGAGGGCATCCAACACAGCCTGAACTCTAGGAAGGTGGGAGTCCCAATCTGTACTATGGATCACTACATCATCTAAGTATGCAGCCGCATACTGTTGGTGAGGCCTTAAGATTCTATCCATAGCCCTTTGAAAGGTTGCTGGAGCATTCTGTAAACCAAATGGCATCACTTTGTACTGGAAAGAACCTCCAGGAGTAACAAAGGCAGTTTTTTCCTTGGCTTGTTCAGTTAATGGTATCTGCCAATACCCCTTAGTCAAATCCAATGTGGTCAGATACCGAGCAGTGCCTAGCCTATCGATGAGTTCATCTACTCTAGGCATTGGGTAAGTGTCAAACTTTGACACAGAGTTAAGCTTGCGAAAATCATTACAAAACCACCAGCTACCATCTGGTTTGGGCACAAGGACAATTGGGCTAGACCAGTCACTACTGGATTCTTCAATTACCCCTAACTTAAGCATTTTTTCCACTTCATCAGCAATAGCTTCCCGTCTCGCTTCAGGAATTCTATAGGGTTTGAGTTTAACTCTAACCCCTGGCTCAGTGACAATATCATGTTCAACAATAGGGGTCTTTCCTGGGAGGTCAGAGAAAATATCCCTATTCCTCATAAGGAATTCTTTTACCACTTGCTTTTGGGAGGTGGACAAAGTTTCTGCAATGGTAACTTCAGGGACCAGTGGGGTCTCATGTTTTACATTAGAGACAGCAAAAGCTGGAACTGCAGCCAGTGACATCCTGTCTTTCCAGGGTTTAAGTAAGTTTACATGATAAATTTGTTCTGGCTTTCTTTTGCCAGGTTGGTGTACCTTGTAATTTACCTCCCCAACTCGCTCAATAACTTTAAAGGGCCCCTGCCATTTTGCAAGGAACTTACTCTCCACTGTGGGGACCAGAACCAGCACTCCGTTTCCAGGTGAGAAAACCCGTATTTTAGCATTACGGTTGTATATTCTTTGTTGGGCTGATTGGGCCTGGGCTAGGTGTTCTTTTACAAAGGGCATAACTGAAGCAATTCTATCTTGCATCTGTGACACATGTTCAATTACACTCCTATGAGGTGTAACTTCCCCTTCCCAAGTTTCCTTAGCTATGTCTAAGAGTCCTCTAGGATGTCTCCCATAGAGTAACTCAAATGGGGAATAACCTGTGGAGGACTGGGGAACTTCCCTAATGGCAAACATAAGATACGGCAATAGGTAATCCCAATCTCTTCCATCTTTATCCACCACCTTTTTTAACATACTTTTTAGGGTCTTGTTGAACCGTTCCACAAGACCATCTGTTTGAGGGTGGTATACAGAGGTTCGCAAGTGTGCAATTTTAAACAATTTGCAGAGTTCCTTGGTTACTCTGGACATAAAAGGGGTACCCTGATCTGTAAGTATTTCTTTAGGGATCCCAACTCTACTGAACACATGAAGCAACTCTTAGGCAATTGTTTTAGCAGAAGTATTGCGCAAAGGTAAAGCTTCCGGGTAACGAGTGGCATAGTCCATGATCACTAAATGTATTGATGGCCCCGTGCAGACTTTACCAAAGGGCCCACCAGATCCATGGCTATCCTCTCAAAGGGCACTTCAATAATGGGTAATGGGACTAGAGGACTACGAAAATGTGACTTTGGAGCAGCAATCTGACAGACTGGGCAGGACCCACAGTAATTCTTTACCTCCCAATACACTCCAGGCCAAAAAAACCTCTGCAAAATTCTTTCAGTAGTTTTCTCAACACCTAGGTGTCCCCCCATTATATTACTATGAGCAAGATCCAACACCATTTTCCTATATGGTTTAGGGACCACTAATTGTTCAATCACCTCATCTGACTTTTTTGACACTTGGTACAACAGATCCCCCTTTAAAGCCATGTGAGGATAGGTCACCCTGAGTCCTGGCTCAACAGGTTCTCCATCAATCACTTTTACGTTTTCTCTGGCCTTAATGAGTGTAATGTCTTTTAACTGTTCTGTACCAAAATTTACTTTGTGTACCTGCAAGTCAGAGAAGTCCAACACATTCTCACTATGGGCGGACTCATTGTTTTCCCCACTAGGGGAAGGAACATCTTCAGGCTCCTCCAACTCTCCCGCCAACACAGAGAAAGGGAAAACTGGGGTTTCCTGGGGAGGATATTCTGAACCTGGTACCTCAGAGTTTTCTATGTACCTGAGCTTCTACCACTGAGTTAGAGTGGGGAGAAACGGATTGATTCCAAAGATCCCAAAATTGGGGAAAATCCCTCCCAATTATAGCATCATGCAGTAAGTGTTGTACCACCCCTACAGAGTGTGAAAGTGTACCCAGGCCCGTTCTAAACTTCAGGGTTGCTACGGGGTACTCCCGCTTATCACCATGAATACAAACCACAGCAACCCTTTTTGGCTGGAACTTAACAGGGCCTATTAAATCTAATTTCACCAAAGTGACTAGACTACCTGAGTCTAGCAATGCAAGCATGTTTCCCATTCACACTCACATTACACATTTGTTTTTCCTGAACCGGCATAGCAGTGCAGGCAACAGTAGCAAACAAAGAGGTGCGTCTTTTCCTGGAAGAGAAATCACATTGCATAGCCTCATCAACTAAAGGGCAATTTGCAGCAACATGACCTAAATTATGGCAACGAAAACATTTTACAGTCTCTGAATTAAACTTAAGAGCCTCAGACTTTCCAGTCTTAAATTGCCAGCCTCCTGGCTTTGGGCCAACAGTCTCTCCCCTTAAGGGTGACTTCATTTTATTACCACCCATGTCCCCATGTCCCCAAGAAGCCCGGAGGGACGAGGGAGAGGTGAAGTTCTCTGCTGCAAAGTATCTTTCCACCATCTCAACAAGCTGGTCGGCTGTTTTGGGGTCCGCATGGGTCACCCACTTCTGGATGGCAACAGGAAGGGACCTTAGGTAACGATCCAGCACTACCCTCTCCACGATCTCAGGTCCAGTCAGGGACTCAGGCTGCAACCACTTTTTCACCAGGTGAATCAGGTCAAACATTTGAGAGCGTGGAGGCTTGTCTGGGTAATAAGCCCAATGATATACCCGCTGGGCACGAAGCGCCAGAGTAACACCAAGTCGAGCCAGAATCTCCTTTTTTAGATTCTCATACTCTTTGGCGGCCACAGGGTCAAGATCAAAATATGCTTTTTGCACATCACCTGTTAACAAAGGTGCCACAAGTCCTGCCCACTGCTCTTTAGGCCATTCTTCTCTCTCGGCTGTTCGCTCAAAAGTAGTGAGATATGCCTCCGGGTCATCATCTGACGTCATCTTTTGGAGGAAACGACTCACGTTGATTTTGGTCCCGTTGCTATGGGCGACTGCAGGTGGCTCCTGGGGTCTCTCTGCCAACTGTTGAACCAAACTCATTAGCACCTGCCGGTCTGCCTCTGCAGCTTCAGCCAGCTTTTGAAACATGGTCACCTGGGCGGCATTTGTTGCTTTCTGTTCAGCATTAGCTTGCTGGAGTGCAGCATTAGAGAGAATTAACTGTTTTACAATTTCATCCATGCTGCAGACTCCTTAAAGGATCACCACCCCTTTAATGCACAGTCTCTCAGAACAAAATGAATACTGCCTTTTGTTGCTTTATTTTGTGCCAGAGCATCCTCCACCATATGTAAGGGTTTAGGTAGCTGGGACCAGCGTTCTGGGGTAAAACAGCCCTTGGCACAATTACAACACGTGAGAGTGTATTCTCCTTTAGGCAGTTTATTTGCACTTGCACACAAAAATGACAAAATCGTTCAAAATAAAATCCTTGCCACTTAATGGGCTCTAACTAACACAGGTCAGTTGTCCTAACTAAACAGGAGCAGACCTACCGCCTGTCTCCTACACAGAGAAAAGAAAAAACAAAGTTCAAACCTTGTAATGCTTTCAAACTCTCAGTCAGCTCACACAGGCAGCTTCCCTGTGTCTTTCCCCCAGACTGCAGCAGCCTACTTTGCTTGGGCTGCCTTTTAATTAGCCAGCTGAGGTATCTCAGGTAGACCCACAACACCCGGGCCGGACTAGCAGTCCCGGAACCATTCTTTTAGGAACCTGGAACATATATAAGCTCCGTCCTGGACTTTCCCAGGTATCCTGACAGTGACCTTACCACACTGGTCATACGATAATTCAGAAATAAATTGGGCTGGTGGAAATACACCCTGAGTATGGTCGGTATAAGGGATACTCATTGGCTTGGAAGCACATAGATTAGATAGGCAGGCACTCCGGAAATTCATTAAGGTAGAATAGAAGCTCAAATATAAAGTAAGATCAAAGGTATTTTATTGAAAAATACACATAAATGCTAAGCCTTACGCGTTTCCTGCCAATCTGGGCACTTAATCATAGCCTATAGTAGCCTATTGTAGTTGCCTTTTAAAACATAACGCTTATGTAGGTGACGTGCTGCGGCTGTTCCGGTTTGCTTTCATTTAATAGTTTAGGATAACAACAATAACTGCATTTAAAAGTTCCTTTGCAAAAAAATATGTGATCTGTTTTTTACAAGATTTTTTACATTGAGTGGGCAACATCATCTGTTGCAGCTATTTTGAATGCAATTTTCTTTTTTGTGTATGCTTATAATATGCTGATAAAGGAAAGATGTCTTTTCTCGTGCTGTTAGACGCCAGTAAGTTTTATACTTAGTCCCCTAACCCCAGCATAAAGAAATGGAAAATGATACTTTGCAATTCACAAATAGAATAGCTTGTGAGTAATATTAATAATTAAACACATTTCAGGGGGGCGGAGCTAGCCTGCATCCAGAATGGACGCGTGAGTCCGGAGCTCTCTGAGCTAAAGCCCGAAAAGCAGTGGATACAACGCTGATAAACAAGCAAAAAGAACTCTGAGGGTCTAAAGTTCCACCGCTACACACCATGCCTCCAAAACAACAAAATAAAAAACCTCCGCAACAGGTTACAGCTTACTTTGCGTCGCAGACTGGTTCACAACAGCAGACGGACGCCATCTTGGATCAGCACACGGAACCTTACGAAGGTAATGCTGCGCAGTCCCCAGGCACATCCCCTGTAGATGACCTAAAGCACATGATATTGGACTTAAAAAATACACTTCAGGCTGATATAAAGCAGCTAGCCATTGATATAAGGAGAGAGGTGCAAGACATAGGAGACCGCACAGCGCATATAGAAACTAAAATGGCGGAATATGCAGCGGCCCATAATGACATGGCGGACTCCCACACAAGGCTTGAATCCGAAGTGGACAAGCTGAGGGACAAAGTCACAGACCTGGAAGACCGTTCTAGAAGGAATAACCTTAAACTAAGGGGTATCCCGGAAACGGTCCTACAGCACGAACTGGAAAGCTACCTAAAAGGGTTACTGGAAGCGGTAATGCCAGAAGCATCTCAGACAGAGTTAACGATCGATAGGGTACACCGTATCCCAAAGCCTAAAGCAGCGCCAGAATCGGCACCAAGGGATGTGCTTACTAAAATACATTTCTTTAAAACCAAAGAAAGACTTCTACAAGCAGCAAGGAAAAAGGAAAGCTGGCCAGCAAAATATGCGGAGTTACAAATATATACAGACCTATCACAAACTACACTCTCCAGGAGACGAGCGTTTATAGAAATCACAACGAAACTGAGAGAGCAAAAAATCCCATACCGTTGGGGCTACCCGGTGAAACTACTAGTTATTCGAAACGGAAACATCACAACATTGCTCACTCCGGAGGAGGCACAGAAAGCTTTGCAAAGATGGAACTTGGACCCCAACAAATCACCTTCGAAACGCACCCCACCAAACACCCCATCACCAAGGAAACTAACCAAAGAATGGCAGGTGGCGTGAGTATAAAAGACAAATTGTGCAAATTTCATTCCCACTTAAAGGCAACACACAAAAGCCACAAGGGCTTTGTACCACTCAGAATACTCCGGGGGACCAAACACCAGTCCACCCCCCCCCAGTCCACAAGCATATAGCTAATGGGCACTCTTAGGCGCAGATCTGCTTATACATCACTGCGCCACAAGGCAGTATACAAAAAACATCATCCAACCAAAGAGATGTACTTAAGAGACTGTCTTGCCTACACAAAAAGAAAGACTATTATGATAACAAAGTTATTCAAGTTATGTTTTATTGTTTATGTTACCTACTTATTCTTAACCAAAAGACACCAGGTCACTGTCGTAAGCAAATGTTGGTATTTAAAATGTCTAGCTAAGCAAAAAAGGGTACACAACCATGGTAAGATTTTACTCAATAAACGCTAGAGGGTTAAATACACCCCAAAAAAGAAATTTAGCACTTCATGAAGCCCACAAAGCCAAAGCAGATGTACTGTTCTATCAGGAAACCCACTTCAAGAGGGCAAACCACCCCAATTTCCTGAACAAACACTACCCACACAACTTTCACGCATACTCTAAGACAAAATCAAAAGGGGTATCAATCCTGATCAGTGCTAAAATAGCATTTCAACAGCACCAAGTCATAGCAGATCCTCAGGGTAGGTACCTAATGGTAAACGGAACAATCGAAAACCAACAGTACTCCCTGATAAACCTATACGTACCAAATGACAATCAATTGCAATTCATAACCAGAACCCTAACAAGTTTATTAGAACACAAAAAAGGTAGTTGCATAGTAGCAGGAGACTTTAACTGCATATTAGATCCCCGACTAGACGTACATAGAACTACTAAGACCACTACCACCAAACAACAGGAAAGAATCACCAAAAAAACAAGGGACCTCTTTCATAAACTAGCACTAATAGATGTGTGGAGAGCCAAATACCCACAAAATAAGGAATTTACATTCTACTCCCCCAGACATGACATGCATTCTAGAATTGACTACATATTAACAGACAGACAGACAATGGCCACTATTGCAGAAGCATGGATAGGAATACAAACGTGGTCGGATCATGCCTCAGTGGGAATTGAAACAGACCCATCCAAAACAAGGGGAAATTTAGCCCCATGGCGACTAAATGACTCGTTAATAGCAACCACAGAAGTGCAAACCCAAGTAAAAACATCAATCCAGGAATACTTCAAACACAACACAACTCAGGGCATAGACCCACAAACTATATGGCTAGCCCACAAAGCAACACTAAGAGGGGAATTAATAACGATAGCCAAGGGAATTCGCACACAAAATGAGAAAAGACAAAGAAACTTAGAACAGAAAATTAAACAAGCAGAACAAACATATCACAAAAAGCCTACAAAACAACTAAAAACACAGCTACAGCAGGACAGAGATGAACTAACACAGATACTACTAAAAAAAACAGAATATAGACTTAAGAGACTGAACCAATACTACTATACGCAAAGCAACAAGGCAAATCGCCTTTTAGTATCAAAACTACGAAATCAGCAAGCTAAACGCAGAATATCACACTTAACTAAAAACAACATAAAAATCACTGACCCAACCCAGATAGCTAATCAATTTGCAGAATATTATAAATCTCTATATAGTTTAGAAAAACAACAAACCGAACCGCAACCTACAAAATCACAAATAACAGGTTACCTCAACCATTTACAGCTCCCCTCACCCACACCCCCCCAACGGGATTATCTTAATGCCCCAGTTACTCTGGAGGAAGTACAACAAGCAATCACATTATTAAAGGTAGGCAAATCCCCAGGGCCAGACGGGTTCACGAACATTTATTACAAGACCTACAAAAATATCCTAGCACCACATCTGCTCAAAACTTTCCAAACAATCATGAATACGGGGACAATAAACCCGGAGTTTCTCCAAGCACATATAGTAACAATCCCCAAACCAGACAAACCACAAGATCTTTGCCCTAATTATAGACCCATAGCACTACTGAACACAGACCTTAAACTCTACTCGAAAATACTAGCCCAAAGACTGAACAGAATCCTCCCAACACTTATAAACAATGACCAAGTAGGGTTCATAAGAAACAGACAAGCCCCTGACAATACGAGGAAGTTACACAATCTATTGTACATAATCAAACAACAAAAATACCCAGCCCTAATCCTATCTTTAGATGCCGAGAAGGCTTTTGACAGGATCCATTGGGACTACATGGCAAACACATTAAACAAATTCCAACTAGGCGGCACTTTCATCAAGGCAGCCCTAGCCCTATACACGGCCCCAACAGCAAGAGTTAACACCTCAGGTACCCTGTCAGATGCCTTTAAGATACTAAACGGAACCAGACAAGGATGCCCCCTATCGCCCCTCATTTTTGCGTTAATGGTTGAACCTTTAGCCTGCAAGATCAGGCAGAACAACCAAATCACAGGTATCCCGACACAAAAAGGCCAACATAAGATCGCCCTATTCGCGGACGATATCATAGTAACACTTACTAACCCACAAAAGGCACTCCCCACACTTATGCAAGAATTAACAGAGTTCTATCAGGTATCATGGTACAAAATCAACCAAGGGAAAACGCAGGCCTTATCGATTAACTTGCAAGCCCAACCCCTTCAAATATTACAACAAACATACAAGTTTGAATGGAAAGAGAAAGCCATTACATATCTGGGAATCAAAATACCCAAAGATCCTGAACTAATGTTTAATTTGAACTATATCCCACTACAAAAGAAAATACAAACCGACTACCTTCAATGGAAATCGCAAAACATATCATGGTTGGGTAGAATAATTACTGTTAAAATGAATGTATTGCCTAGGATTTTGTACCTGTTCAGAACAACACAAATTCAACTTCCCCCGAGATATCTCAAACTGCTACAAAACCAAATGAATGCATTTATCTGGCAGGGGAAAAAACCAAGAATAGCAGCTAGAGTACTCCAACAACCCAAATTAAGAGGGGGCATGGGAGTACCAAATTTACTCTACTACAATAAAGCCTCATTACTGGAAACTGCCGTCAGAATGCACTGCCCACCGGAACTGAATAAATGGTCCCTAATAGAAACAGACTATACTGACAAATTAACGCTGCCAAACCTACTGTGGCTGCCACCAAAACATAGACCCAAAAACTTAGCAATATTACCAACAACTAGACTAATCCTACAGACCTGGGACAACATCAACAAAAACAAGAAACTGGGAAAATTTCCCTCACCAATCACTCCCATAACCAACCTAAAATTTCTCATACAAGATCTCCCCATCCATAGATGGACAAACAGCGGAATCAACACATTGGCGGACCTGTATTCCATTAAAAACTATCTAACATTTCAACAACTACAAGAAAAGTACCAACTCCCCAGCAAGGAATACTTCACCCATGCCAGGATTACAAATTACTTAAGCAAACACACACGGGACTATAAAAACAAAAGGCAACTCACCGAAATCGAACGACTATGTAGAATCGCTCAAAATGGTCCCAGAGGAATATTATCCACATGCTACCGAGCTCTCCTGGACCTGCCCACAGAACACAAACATCCATTTATGGAAAGATGGGAAACAGACTTACAAATTACCCTAACCCAAGAACAATGGACCACCATCCTAGAATCAACTTCTGGAGCAACAAGATGCACTAACCACCTCGAAGCTTACAAAAAACTACTGTACAGATGGCATCTAACCCCAACTAAAATAAACAAAATAAAAAACACCTACTCCCCTCTGTGTTGGAGAGGATGTGGTCACCCAGGCACCTTACTGCACATGTGGTGGCACTGCCCACCGATAGCAGAAATTTGGAGGATGGTGTTCAAATTAATAACATCAGACCTGGAAAAACCACTACCAAACAAACCAGAAGTAGCTCTACTTTTACACCTACCAGAACGGACGTCACATCCATGGAGAAAGCTACTATTTCATATATTCAACACAACCACAATGCACATAGCAAAACACTGGAAAACTGGGGGCCCGCTCAGTATAAACCAGATCATCCAAGGACTTAACACAAGAGCGACAATGGAAAAAATGGCAGCCAACAAGGAAAACAAACTTGACCAATATGAAACAATCTGGGGTCCATGGACCACATACCAAGATAAAGAGAACAACAAAAATGCATCTGACGGCAATTCCAGAAATGTAAACTAAACTAGATGAGGCCTATGCAAAATGTTTTTTGTTTTTTTTTTTTCCCCCATAAGTATCCCTCCCTTCTTGAAAGATCAATGAAACTAACCTCTTTTAACACTTCCTTTTTAACAATCAGTAGCAAAAAGACAAACCTGGTGTCAACATAGAAATGGTAAAAATATTGCAATAGTTTATTAAGTTAAACGTTTACTTTTTCCCTGTTATCCCTCCCACTACTTTACTATCCTCCCACTCTCCATATCGCTCTTACCTGGGTCCCAGTGGGTGGATCCCGGGGCGATCCTATTCCCCTTTTCCTTCCCTAAAAAAAAAAAAGTACAAATAATGTTTAAAGGAAAATTTAAATGAAAAAATGTATAACAACAATGCAACGGTGAATTGTAACAATACATTAATAATGTTTATTTTTCCTGATATACCTGTACAATAAAAGAAATTGAAAAAAAAAATAATTAAACACATTTCAGACATGCAACATATTCATGTTAGAAGCAGAATACTTAAACATTAGCGGGTGCCTTGAGGGGTTTGACTTTGATTTTCTGTTCTAATAATAGTGTATTTCATTTTGTAGTGTTTGCACCTTTGTTTATTTTGCCAGGTCCTAACATGTCTATACAATTTTGACCTAACCTTAAATATAATTGGAAAATATTTGAAAAGGTAGTTTGGTGTTAAGAGCTTTTTTTCCACAGATGAACTCTCAGCTATAAGGAGTCGGGCCCTTTTCCGTTTCTGTTTTTTGTGCTCAATTAACCAGCCCAGTTTCCTCATGCAGCCTAATCAGCTTATGCTGTACCATGTATAGTTTAAATACTGTAAGCAGTCATCAATTTATAGCTTGGCCATCTAACCATTTTTAATTCAATAAGTTAATAAAATAACAGATTTACATGAAGCAATACATTAACTTTTGTTATAGCAAGATGAAGGTACACAGCATTCTAAGCAATACTTGGCAATGCTCTGAACAATCTCTTGCTAATCATATTTCTTTGTTTCAGTTCTGGTAACTCCTCTTGGAGCCAATGTTGTTTCACATTCAGTAGGATTGTACATCCCCTTTTTCCCCTCAGCTTACCAAAGGTTTCTAGTTGGCATAAATATTGGATTCCCACCAGCACTTCTTTTCATCCACTTTTTAGTGATGCTTCAGTTCCCTGGATGTCTGGCTGGACATAACTATATAGCAGTATAAATAAATGATATGAACCCCAAGTTTCCAGCTCTTTGTCTTTTATTTAAGCCACAGACTGACTTGTGTAGTGAATTTAAGGTTTTGGATAGACAAAAGCTCCCTTTAGTCTGTGACTTGAAGGTAAGCAGCTGAAAATTTCATGTCAGTGCTGGTAGTATAATTTATTTATACAGTTAAATATAATGCACAATTTTTAGAATTGACACAAAATCGTCATTTAGGACTTTTATTCCAGAGGTCTCACTAAATATTTTAGTTTGACTAAGGAGAAAACCAAAAGCACACTTATCAACTTGAGAATAAGCTTACATTTAGAACATGATGCAATACAAAATAGATTCTATTGCAAAGTGGTTTTCAACAGGTTTAATTAAAGGTCATTCATATCCTATACCCTTGAACCTGATTCATATCCTATCGTCCAAGGAACCCCTCTTAATTAAAACATGCAAATATTACAGAAATCGCTGAAGTTGCCTTGAGAGGCAACTTCGGCGATCGCACCGCCGTGTATGCCATCTCACCGGCGATTTACATTTTCACTGGTGGGATGTCATATTGGGGAGATTAGTCGCCCCGCAACAAGGGAGATTTGTCCCCATGTACCAGAGCTCTAAAACTACTGGATAGCTATGAGGGGTGAATCAGAAGATTTAGGCAAGCCTGTCTTTTAACAATGGAAACTTATACAAGTCAGAAAATATAAATACAAACCATTAGGGAAGTAATTATAGATTCACTTCTTAATACTGGCATTAAACAAATGTAGTAAAGGGTAAAGTGACCCTTAAGGCAAATTGCACATAAAGCAATTTATGTGCTTTATTTCCTCCTAAAATAGGCCTTGAAGTAAATAAAACACCCTGACATATCATATCAAAAAACCAGATAAGCATACAGATGTTCTTCATAGATGCATTCATTTTCCCAGAAGTGTCATGAGAATTTTTTTACGCACTTGAAATTCGATTATCCAGGGCTGTCTTTTAAGTTTGTGAAGACAAGCAATGCTGCTTCCAGGGAACTGATGTTAAACTCAGAATGCATAATGTTGTCATTGCGCATAAAACAATTAGTTTGAATTTACATCTTGGCAGAAGTGCCATGGTTTGAAAATATTATGGATCACATACAATCTTGAAAAAATCTGAGAGCTTCTTCATTCTGAGGTTGTTTAATGTATATTTAATGAGCATGCTGAATCACCCTTAAAGAGACAGCACCGTCTGAAAATAAAACTGCTCTAAATGCATGTACACATAATATTTACTTAGTCCACACTTTTAAAAATTTGTCATAATTCCTATCAGACATAGTATTTATATTTAAATATACCTTCAATTTGTCATTGCTATTGAGGTCAGATCATGAATATGCATTATATATTATTACATTATTTATTATATGAGGCTCCAACTCTAGGGACTCAATGCACAGGTAGAACTTACTGGATTGGTAAACCATGGTTTTCTGGTCCTTTATATTGTGCCTGAGAATAAGCAAAGATCATATGCAAAGATGGTATCTTATACTTACATCAATAGTAATAGCCTAACATGCCAAAGCCAAGTTGGTGTGAGGAATTCAAACCCCTTGTTCAGTCCTGGTTTATTTTCAGCATTTGACTGTTTTATTGCAGTCATGCAGAATGAATTTGTGCTTTATCTATGAGTCAGCATAACATATAATTCCTGGCTCTAACCTGCAATTCTATCTGTTTTATTTAGAATCCATTGCCTAATGCTGTCTTACCTTGTATATCTCTAAATTAAAATAAAGTCAGTGCCCTAGGCCATGGCATTTTAATAGCACCTGAAAGAGATATACTGGGAAATTTAATACGTCTTAAAGAAAAACTATAGCCCAAACAATGTAGGTGTCTATAAAATTATGTTGCGTAAAACAGCTGAAATGTAAAACTCTGCTCCATCTAAATAAACTGTTTTCATAAAAATATACTTGTTTTAGTAGTATGTGCCACTGGGTACTCCTAAATATAATGTAACAATTTTTAGTATGAAGGGCCGCCCCCTGGGATCATAGGATTCACAGTGCACGCAAACATGCCAAAGCACACATACATGCTAGGCCCCATCAGCCAATGAATGGACAGAGTTCTGCCTTTTGCTTCCACACTTCTTCCTGTTATAGTTAGAGCTGCATTATTTCTGGTCATCTGATCTCTGAGGGAGCACACAGCCCATCACTAAATGGTGGATCAAGAGAAAAGATTAAAAGAGCAATATTTAATGACATATATATTCCAGTTTAAGAAGATTCTTTAATAGGCCATGTAATATGATGTAAACTATCTGTTGGTTAGAGGAGAAGGAAAGGTAAAAACTAAGTAAGCTTTATCAGAAAGGTCTATGTAAATACAGCCATAAGCACTCACAGAAACGTTGCACTGAGTCCTCTATCAAAATAAACACAGGATTTCTCATCTCCTTTTTTGTAAACATGTTGTTTGGGTGTCTGACTTTCTAACTCAGAAAAATTCTTTCATTCCTGGGGCAAGAGTCTGCACAGTTCTCTCCTCTCTCCCTCTCCTGCTCCCCCCTTCCATAAGAATGGTAAGAACTCCCTCCCCCCCACTCTTAAGAATGTGTAATCTGAGCTATAAGGGCTAGACTGCAATCAGAAAGCTATTTAAAATGGCAGCTGTTGTCTTAAGCAAATGGAGAAATCTTCTAGGGCTCTTTACTCCGGGATGGTAATGCTTTCTGCAGAATAAATATATTGTTCTAGGTGGCACTAATGTGGCGAATCTATTGGCAGTAAAATGCCAAAATGACTTTCCTTCTCCTTTAAGTATTGATTCTGAGGGTATAGTTTTCCTTTCATTTTGGCCACACCTAGTAACTCACCAATGTGAGATGTTAGTTTTTTAAAAAAAACTGACTAGTAAATGCTACTTGCTGATTGGTTGCTATTAGACACTATTCAAGTAGTAAACTTAAGACTTTTCATTACAGTTCCCTAAGTTTATATGCAATTACTTTAATAAGTGACACCATGAAATTATAAGTATGAGTATGTGCAGACAGAAATTCTTCTTCTTCTATATGTAAATAAAATAATCAGATATATGACCGAGATCCAAAATCACTATTAAATGGCAGCGGTGCAGTGAAATTCTAGGAAAATAAAGCAAAATATAGATATAGGCAGAGATATATTTTTGTAATAGCTAATGCTACCCTAAAAAACTCTGTATTACATTGCTAAACTGTATTTCTGGATTTCAATGCAGTGCAAAAGCATAAACAAATGGTATTAAAAAGTGACCTATGGCTACAATTAGTTAGTGTCTGGGATGCCTATTAAGGGGGGATTACCTATTTTACCCCTCCGAACATAAATTATTCATCTTAAAAGATTATCTACTGTAGATGTGGTACTTCAACAGTTATTCACTGGATCACTGAGAAGAACAAATGCAGAAAATAGAATTTCAACAGTCAAGAATGAATTAGCTAAAACTCGGAACACTGTGGAAATCCAACAAAGGCAGATAATGATCCTGTCGGAGGAACAATGCAAGAATCATTGGAATAGCAGAACAAGTTAAAGTAAGATGAAAATTCTAGGCAGCAACTATTAACCTCCTGTCTGCGAAATGAACAAAATATGAATACAGATATGCTTCACACTTTTATGGAGAATTAAAAAAAAAGTTATACATTTTAGGAACAATGCATGAATATGTGTATATATATGTATATATTCCACCATGCTATTGGTTTTGATGTACCTTTAGATATTGTGCTATTAAAGCAGGTGGTACTTGCTTATATTTGTGTTGAAATGTAGTTTTGTTCTGTCTGTTTGTACATAGAGTGTGTATCATATCTTTAAATTGTCTTGCTTTTTGTATGTTCCTAACTGACCATGTAAAAAGGGCCCTTTATTAACCCAATTTAACAATATATCTTTTGGGCTAGGATTAGCATGGATTTAAATATTGTCAACTTCATTCAGGATCACTACCTTTATCTCAGATTCCTATTAACCAGTTCTTCTTTACCTTGCCAAAACATATGTACAAGTCTTGGATTCCTTGTATCCATATTTTTTGTATATCATGTAATGGTGTTGTTCTTTCTTAAGTCTAGATCGGGTTTCTGTAGGCTCCAATGCCTGTAGCAGCTGAGAGGTGTTTATTGGTTGTTGATAAAAGGTATGCAGACCATTTATGACAGTCTGCTCTAATGTTGTCACAGGCGATGTTGAATCTGAAGTCTTTGTACTATTGTCCTGCTATTGTTTTCAGTAGGATTTATTAGAAAGTGACTTATGGTCCTGGCTGAGATGTTTAGGGCGGTCCCTGATCTGATGACTAGAGATGTAGCGAACTGTTCGCCGGCGAACTAATTCGCGCTGTTGTTCATAGTAGTGCACCAAACACGTTACACATAGTAGTGACATTGCATTGCAATAAAATCACCTGAGTGACGTTTTTCCACCAGCAATAATATATTCCGTATCCACTGCTGCGGCGTTTTGTCTTTGCGTGTGAACCGGCTGTAACCTTTAGACAACTTGATTGGCATGTAGACGCCGGACGTTTTAAAGCAGTTTATTACACAAGTTTAGAAATGTAGTGTGATTTCTGCCCTTTACAGCACAAAACGCAACGCTGTGTCAACAACATATTTTTCAGAGAAATTTTTGCCCTTGATCCCCCTCCGGCATGCCACTGTCCAGGTCGTGGCACCCTTTAAACAACTTTAAAATCAGTTTTCTGGCCAGAAATGGCTTTTCTAGGTTTTAAAGTTCGCCTTCTCATTGAAGTGTATGGGGTTCGCAAAGTTCGCAAAAGTTCGCACTTTTTGGCGGAAGTTCGCGAACGGGTTCGCAAACTTTTTTTGTGAGGTTTGCTACATCTCTACTGATGACGCCTGTGCCCACTGTTTTAATCCGATCCTTGGGTTCGATATCTCCCACCTGTAGGTGGACATATCAGGAGAAGATCTTACAGTGTATGGCCACCTTTAGTTAGTTTGTGGTATGCCTAAGGATCAGTAAAGTTTACCTCGACATAAAAATTGTACAGATTATCATGAACTTTGATGACAGCATGTTTCCACATTTGTTAATGTGCATAGCTTCTGTTTCCATTCACATAACTGTGTCTGCAAGAATTTGATGCAACATATAATTATATGTAGTGTGGGTAATTTCCTATATATGTAAGAGCTAGGTTGGTTTCAATGGAGAAGAATAAATGCACCGATTGAATGTTTCTTCTTTCTTTTTTAGAAAAAGCAGAGCATTTTGCTGCCTCTGTTTACCGGAAGAAATGTGTCCTTCCCTGTTATTATGCCAAGCATGAATTATATCTTTGTAAAGACCAACACTGATGGTAGCTCAAGCAAAATTGATTGTTTTAAGCAAATTACTTTTTCAAGAATTGAGGAACTCTGAATAAGAATTATGATTGCGCATAACTTTCTATGTACTGTGAGATCGTCTATTGAAGCCTTGGCAATATATTGTTGCATACAATACAATCTTCTTATAATAAAGTTTACAAAACTTGTATTGCAATGCTGTCTGAATGGCAGTTTTCTTGAGAAAGAAAAGAAAAACTGGGTTTCAGTAAATCGTTCACTATCCTGTTCTTTGATTATAAGATATTTTGCATGTGTCTCTACTCTCTCTACACAACATGTATCAATATGGTGTCAGATTCAATACTCAGCTCCAGTTCTCTCTAGAACAGTGAAACTCAACCACTGGCCTGTGAGCAACATGTTGCTCTCCAGCCCCTTGGATGTTACTACCAGTGGCCTCAAAGCAGGTGCTTATTTTTTAATTCTTGGCTTGGAGGCATGTTTTGGTTGCAAAAAACAGATGTACTGCCAAACAGAACATCCTGTAGGCTGTAGTCAACATAGCGGCTACCAAATAGCCTATAACAGTCCTTATTTGGCACCCCCAGGAACATGTTTTATGCTTGTGTTGCTTCCCAAGTCTTTTTACATTTGAATGTGACTCACAGGTAAAAAAGGTAGGGGATCCATGCTCTAGAACAGTGCTGTCCAATTTATGTGGTGCCGAGGGCTGGAATTTCTCTAGCATACATAGTGGAGGGCAGTTTTGACCTTTCTCCTTTTTTAAACCGCACCCACTTCAAACCACACCCTTGTTATCACAAAAGCTTTTAAGACCATGCCCACATTAAAGGAGAAGGAAAGGTAAAAACTAAGTAAGCTTTATCAGAAAGGTCTATGTAAATATAGCCAAAAGCTACACTGAGTCCTCTATGAAAAGAAACAGAGGATTTCTTATCTTCTGTTGTGTAAACATGTTCTTCTGTGTTAGACTTCCTCTTTCAGAAATATCCTTCATTCCTGGTGCCCAAGTCTGTGCAGCTCTCTCATGCTCCCCCCTCCCACAAGAATTCTAAGAACTCTCTCCCCCCTCTCTTAGGAATGTGTGATCTGAGCTATAATGGCTAGAGCTGCAGCAGGAAGCTACTTAAAATGGCAGCTGCTTTCTTAAGCAAACAGAGAAAGCTTCTAGAGCTGTTTATTCAGGTATGGTAAAGCTTTCTGCTGCATAAATATAGTGTTCTAGGTGGCATTAATGTGGCAAATCTATTGGCAGTAAAATGCCAAAATGACTTTGCTTCTCCTTTAATGGTGGCAGCGCAGCAAAAACCCAAATGCTTGGTGCTCACTGCGGGGATATCATTCATATGTAAAAGAATGATATTATATCATATTAAGACACATACTTAAATCCATATGCACAGCAACCCCCAGCTATTTCCAACAAACTCCCAGAACAAACCCCCTCTGCCTGCCCTACCCCACCTTTATAGGGCAGGCAGTACATAGAGTGACACAATGCTGCCACTGCTCCTACAGTCAGTTTGAGGTGTGAAGAGGTGAACAATGTGGGTGTCTATAGTGTGAGCGTGAGGTGTGAACACTGCAGGGGGGTGAACAATGCAGCTATTTAAAGGTGTGAACAGTACAGGGGATTACATTTTTAAACAATACAGGGGGATTACAGCCTGAATCTGAGGTGAGAACCATGCAGGGGGCCAGTTAATCTCAGTACTGATACCATTTAAATTTTACACAAAGGTAAAACATCAAAGCAGCCAAACAGGTGGGGGCCACACAGATGGGGGGTCGCGGGCTATCAGTTGGACAGCACTGTTCTAGAACAGTGATCCCCAACCAGTGGCTCATGAGCAATAAGTTGCTCACCAACCTCTTGGATGTTACTCCCAGTGTCTACAAAGCAGGTGTTTATTTTTAATTCCTGGCTTGGAGGCAAGTTTTGGTTGCATAAAAATAAGATGTCCTACCAAACAAAGCCTCCTTTAAGCTGAGATCATGAGTAGAGGCTACTAAATAGCCAATCACAGCCCTTATTTGGCACCACCATAATTTGTTATGATGTTTGTGTTGCACCCCAAGTCTTTTTACATTTGACTGTGGTTCACGAATAAGAAAGGCATTCTCCACTCACAGATTCACTTGTCCAAAATGAGATGGGTAGCATGGCTGCTTCCAGGCAACAGAAGACCTAGTTTGAACCTAACAGGTACATTCCTAAATCTGTGTGAACTCTGGAAGAGGAGTGCTCCTTTTAAATGAAAGTCTCAATCACTGGGGGGTGCACCGGCTCCGGCTCTGGGTACCTGTGAATGAGTGATGCTCTTCCTTCTGTCTTCTTTATTCACGATCCCTGGGCCAAAGCATGTGGGGTAGAGTGAAAATACTCACTCTACTGTGCATGCAGTAGAAGGAAGAGGATCACTCGCTCACATATATCTTGGGCCCATGCAGTTTTCTGCTACCAGGAGCACTGGCCTGGGGTATCAGGTAAGTGATTACAATCATTGCGGGTGTCTAACATTTTGGCATCCCCCAGTGATTGAGACTTTCCTTCTTCTTTAGCTACATATTGCAAGTCTATCAAAAATTCGGCGCTGTTTACACCTTGACATACTGTATGTACTCCTATGTAAACGAGCATACAATTGATTTAAGCATTTGGTTCTGTTGTAGGTATTGTTAGACTGATTGTTTGCCTGATAAAACAAGACATAAAGCATTAGTCAGGCTAATTATAAATAAACATCCAGGGACTTTAAACTCCAGTAATGATATGAAAGATACATATGTCCAGTATCACCAGAAATGACAGGCTGCTTAGCATGTAAAGAGATAACTATGTTTATAAAGATTTCTGTCAATTTGCCCTGTTTTGCTCAATAGGCTTGGCAGAAAGTCTACAGAAAATATTATGATACTGAGATATGTGGGCAGCTAACTGCAGTGTAGTTTGGCTTAAGTCCTATACCCAAGCGGGATTGTTGTGCACAAAACTTAATACTTACAGGAGGAAAGAAATAAAATAAAAACAATTTATTGTAAAAGCTTGTGAAACTCAATAGGGTTCATTAACAAGATAGATGCATGCACTGGTTCATTAAGGTGCCATTAAGGAGCCATTCACAGCACTTGCGCCTATCCAAAACACAGTGCAAATTATGATCTTCACTTTGTTGTGTTTGCACCCTTGTTGCCGCTGCACAGCTCAAGGGAACACCTGCCTTGAGCTAGTGATTAGTTTAGGTGACAGATAAAAACCACTACTGCTAATTTTATATATTGTCTGAAGCTGGATATGAATTAAAATGTGTTACTATAAAAATGACCCTGGTTGAGTGTGACTGGCTTTTCATTATGTATAAGTAAATAGCTAGTGAATCAAGTTTGGTTACAATTTTTTTCATTAACAAGATACAATGGTTTCCTGCTTTGTCTCTTTGTTGCTTTAGGGCTCTGGCACACGGGGAGATTAGTCGCCCGCAGCAAAACTCCCTGTTCGCGGGCGACTAATCTCCCCGAGTTGCCTTCCCCTGCCATCCCATCGGCAACAATCTAAGTCGCCGGTGGGATGGCAGACGTGGCGGGGCGATTTGCGCGAAATCGCGCC
The DNA here is from genome assembly GCF_000004195.4 of Xenopus tropicalis. NCBI lineage: Eukaryota > Metazoa > Chordata > Amphibia > Anura > Pipidae > Xenopus > Xenopus tropicalis. Next base: position 83,169,820 of record NC_030680.2, on the reverse strand, counting down.
GCCGCGTGTGCCATCCCGCCGGCGACTTACATGTTCACCGGTGGAATGGCAGGGGAAGGCAACTCGGGGAGATTAGTCGCCCGCGAACAGGGAGTTTTGCTGCGGGCGACTAATCTCCCCGTGTGCCAGAGCCCTTAGGTACCAAATATAGTTACTGGCAGCACTAAATACACAGTGACAGTTTTCTACTGTGTTTAATTACCATCAGAGAGTCTTCTTGCATCAAGCTCCCATTAAGTGACACTTCCCATGTCTTATGTTGAACTGCTCTCCAGTATCCATTTACCATGGACCTCAAGCATACACTGAGAAGCAAGCATCAAATAGATTACAGTATATTCAACCTTTTAATTTTAACCTATAAATGACAGCATATCTGTCAATGCAAAGATAGTGCAAATAATACAGAACTGGCCGCATACCTAAGTGTTGCTGCCACATCAGAAGAAATCTATTCACAAGCAAGCCAATATTTAGCACCTTACACACCTTGAAGCAGATGTAGTTAAAATTAATTGTATCATATTTTTTACCTGCTTTTTTGTTTACCTATTTCCCATTCTTTCTTTGCATTATCCTGTTATTTAAGCAAATATTTCAAATAGGATCTAGGGTATCAAAGCGCAAGTTTTTTGGTTTAAACCTGTATAAGTGGTGATAAGGGACTTTTAATTATACTCAGTCGGGAGGAATACTGAGTTTTGTTTGTTTTTCTTAACACTGGAAACTGCCTCATCTGACATTAGCCTTAAAGTCCTATCCAGTTTTGATTTTTTTTGAACTGATGTTTTGCTGCATTCGTGATGTGTCTGTGCATATGGGTTAGCCTCAAGCTTTATATTTTTATTTTCAGTTTATTGTATCAAAACCCATTCTATTATCATAAAGATGCAAAAGATCACATTTAAAGGGATCAGATCATTGTCAGAAAAGCAAAATATAATCCACTGAATGTACAGAATCAATTTATTATGATTATCAGAAGATTTTTGATATCACAGTGGTCTTGAAATGCTTTAATTTCATTATGTTCTGCTCAGCCCAATTTCTATTTTTATTAAAGTGAGCAATTTAGACAGTTATTTCATACTGACTTTGGATCATGAAATGGCAAAGCAATGTAGTTCTAATATTAGTATGATTTTGAATTTGTTATTGTAAATCTTATTTAATATTAGACTTATTTGTTGTTTTATACAAATACCCAAAATAATACCTATTTAGTTTTTAGTTTAGTAATTATTTTTAACAAGAATGCTAAAAAGGTAAATGGTAAAATGGCAAGGAAGCAAAAACAATTTAAAAATAAGGAAGTCATTTAGAACCTGCAAACCATACTCTACTATCAGCCTCACAGTTTAAATTGTTAGTCACATCAAATGTATCTGCTGTTACTTTCCAGAAATAGCTTTTCTAACCATTGTAATGAAACCTATCAAGCTATCTCTTTTTGTAGGCAGAAAGCTATCTGGCAAAAAAGAAGACTAAAATACATGGCATGCTAAAATTCATCTTATATTTCTAGCACTGTCCTATCTGAACGCAGATTTACTAAACCTTTCTCATTTTTTTGTTTCTAAAATTCAAATAAACTCATTTCCACAAATGTCTGACATTTACTAAGAAGTCTGAACTGAAAAAGCATGTGCACTGAAAGTTCTACTTTTCTGAATTGTCGCACAAAAACCAGTGTCAAAAAATCTAAAAGACCTCTAACAATTTGAAGCAAGGAAAGATCTTCCAGGAAAGGTAAGGGACATCTGACGTCTACATGATCTCGATGAGTTTTAGCTGGAGTATTTTTTGATCCAGATGTTTAGCCGTTTGGTTGCATAGCAAATCTTGGGACTTTTAGCACTTGAAAATCAAAATTGGAAAAAAAATCAGACTGTTAATAAATGGCCCCCCTAAATGTCATTAATGTACTGCCATATTATTTATTTGTTAAAGGCAAATTTTCTCTGTAAATATCTCAAAAACCCTTAATGAAACCATTCTAAATGATTAGTCTTCTGTTCTAGTCTTCTATTCCTCACTGATATACATATAGATAATGGGGTTGCAGCTCTGCAATTGTTTTTTGAACAGCAGCAAAGGGGTTAAACATCTCAGTTTTAATATGAACAGCTGTTGTAGTCATTTGTCATTTATTATTGGATTTTTTCTTTGGCAGCCTGTGTATATTACATAACAGGTATTGTTGCACAGTATATTAAAAGCTCTTTTCTTCATTTAGACATAGTGCTGTAAGACACTTAAGGGCGAATGTAATAGAATTTGTAAACAGAAAAAAATTGCACAAATAAGAATAAGGCTTATGTCAGACGTGGTGTATATTTTCCGAAAATACCGCCATATGCCTCCTACCTGTGCCTGCACCTGAATGAATAAGATACGCTCGGGTGCAGGCACATGTAGGCAAAATACACATAAAAACGCAAGAGAATGCAAACTCTCTGCCTGCGTTTTTATGCAGGCACAGGTAGGAGGCGTATGGCGGTATTTTCAGCAAGCGTTTTTCCGCTTGCCGAAAATATATGCCCTACGCCTGATATGACATTAGCCATAAGACTCACATTTTACAATGTACTATTATACATTAGACTTTTTGCATTGTGAATTTGTACTTTTTCACTTTTAAGACATGCATGAAGATGGTGATATGTTTTTCTCATCAAACTGAATCTGGGCCGAATTTCGAAATATAATAGCAAAATGTTAGCAGGGATAGATAGATAGATAGACAGACAGACAGAGATAGATGATAGATAGATAGATAGATAGATAGATATTCAAACTGTTTGAGTAAGTATCATATACATTAAACCTAAGTACTTTACTTTACTATACAATGGATATCAATTATTTCAAGCCAATCTAAACAATAAAAATATTAAATAAGGAAATATAAAATCAATAGTTTACTAATGATTGAATACTTTTCAATTTAGAGACAAATCTGAAACCTTATTTGTAAATGATCTGCAATGTTTGTTTTGAATCAATATAGGAGCAAATTTTCCATTGATTTGTACCATGAACAGCTTTAGCATGTGATTCCCTAGGTGCTAGTCAATGGTGTGCCTAGGAGCAACACTCAAAGGGAACCCTGGAAGTATTATGCTCTCTGGGTAGGGCTTCCTTTTATCCATGCTACCTCTACTGTGCACCTTGCATCTAGTACAACAGCAGTTTACTATAAGGCGCAAGTATAGAAGATCAAAGCCAACAATCAATCAGTAACTGTCTAAAAAGCCCATGCGAAAAACCTGACCTTATAAGTATGCTCAGGTATAACCAGGATACAGGCAAAACTGGGGGGTGATACAAATAAAAATGAACCTATTTACAGTAGCATTCCCACGCAATATATATGTCACTGTATAGTATATACATAGAAATAGTACAAGGTTAAAGTCATTGGAGAGATCATTTTTACCATGAAGACCTTATATTGGTCCATCATGACAGGTCTTGCTTATCCTAATTGAATTCAGAATTAGAAATTCATGCAGGTCAGGTAATGCAATTAATATGTAAAATGCACATAAAATTAATATTCCATTCAACTCCTTTTGACCTTAAAGTAACAGTAACACCAAAAAAATGAAAGTGTTTAAAGAAATAAAAGCATAATCTACTGCTTCCCTGCACTGGTCAAACTGATCTGTTTGCTTCAGAAAGACTACTATAGTTAATAAAAACAAGCTGCTGTGTAGCCATGGCAGCAGTTGTAATAGGGCTAACTAGCACCCCTTAAATAGTATATAACACCATTGTATTCTTCAGAGCTTATCTAATATGTAACCTAAGCCTTTTCTCCATTGAATGGCTGCCCCCACAGCTACACAGCAACATATTTATATATTGCTATATAACTATAGTAGTGTTTCTGAAGCAGACACACTGGTTTTACCAGTGTAGGGCAATATTGTATTATATTTACATTGCTTTAAAACATTTTTTGGTGTTACAGTCCCTTTAACCAAGTATCCCCTTAAGATGGTGAAGGACCAGTACTAAGTTTTCTTTAGTTTTTGATCTGTATGTATTTAGTAAAGCTATATCTGGCTAAAACAAGAACAACTGACTGTACTAAATCCTGCAGGTATGGATTCCCGAAGCCTGATTTAAAGGGCTGTAAAGTATAGCATTTTCAAATATAAATTTGTTTTAATGTAAATTGTTTAAATTTAATTAAGTTTTATATTGCTCATAAATAATTTTTTTTACTCCAGAATTAAATTTTACGTAAATGAATTTCCTTTGCCAGAGCTGGACGGACTCCCATAAAGCTCTGATTCTGATTAACAATTTTGATTGCTCAGTGTTTTTCTGATGTTTTGAACTACAGCTGATCATTCTACATTATGCATAACGACATTGCCCTCCTGTAAATTACATTATTTTCATTATTTGCACGATGGTGCTATATCTTATTTGTTGTTTTTCAGATTCAATACCATGGTTACGTAGTCAAAGCCTAATTACTTGTTCTTGTCTTGATTACTAGTCTGAAACCTAGTTAAAAGTGTTGTAGCTTAGTTGAAGGTCTTCTTAATTTGTACATACTGATGCCTGGCCTATGGAAATGTAAAGGTGTTCTGTCACGGGAAAACATGTTTCTCATTGAGCACATACATTCTGAAAAGGGGGTATCTAAAAATTAAGACAACTTAAAGGAGAAGGAAAGCCAAAGTCACTTGGGGGTGACAAAATGTTAGGCACCCCCAAGTGACTTTAATCGCTTACCTTTTACCCCGGGCTGGTGCCCTTGTTAAGAGAAAACAGAGCAAATTCTTTTTTTTTTACATTTAATTTTGAAATCTGACATGGGCCTAGCTATATTCTTACTTTCCAAGGTGCCCTCAGCCATGGCCATAACTGTAGGGGGTTATTTATGTTTTTAATGGATTGAAATAAAATTGTTAAATTTGCAGTGGCTTTTTGAGACTTTTTCTTGCAATGTCCCTCAGTGATCACTAGGGAGTGCTCTCTACATGCCACATATTAAAGTGTATTTTTTTCTTTAAACAATTTCCCTTTTTGGAATTTATAGCCCTCAGCCATGTGACTTGTTCTCTCATAAATGTCATAAGTTAAAGTGATTTCACCCTCCTCCCTTTGCCCTCCAGCAGCCAATCAGGAGAACAATTGGAAGGTAGCAAGATTGTGGCTGCCTGACACCTCTATTGCTAAAATTGCTCCCATGCCCCACCTAGTGGTAGATATCAGAAGAGCACTTAATAGTAAAAATCCAGCAGGAGAAACAATAGCTTATCTGAAAGCAGTTCTAATGTGTTGTGCTGGCTTCTTCTGAAAGCTCAGACTCAAGCACAATGCACTGAGATGGCTGCCTACACACCAATATTACAATTTAAACAAATACATTTATTGGTTCAAGAATAAACTTTGAAATGGCAGAATGAATTATTAGCAATGTGAACACTCTACTATAGTAATAAAAACTATACCAGAAAAATCATGACAGAAACCCTTTACGCAACTGCAAAACTGCATTAATGTTGTGGGCATTCACAATTCCACACTGACCTTAGTAATTCCAGTCTTATATATGAAAGTATACACACATACATATATATATAGGCAATATAAATGTACAAATGCAAAAGTATTCAGACCCTTGACCAGTTTTTTCATTTAACTGAATTCAAAATCCTCCTTTAAAGCACACCTCTTTTACCTGAACTTAATTGTCTGGCTAAGGATGAAAAATGACTCCTTCCTTTCTTGACAAGATGTACTCTGTCACAATGGGCACTATCAATATAAAAACTCTAAATTGTACAGTAAAATGTATGCACTTGAAAGGAAATGGTATTCCATGTTCCTATGATTAAAGGGGTACAGTATTAGCCCCTAAAAATGTAGAACATTTCTTGGAAAAGATAACTGTTTTGCATTGTGAACTGCTTAGTATCAGTGATGTTGAGAGCTAAAGGAACTAAGTCATTTTCAATCAGTTCAATAGAACTGCTTTCACATGTTTCTGAAAATTTAAAATATTTATGTCTTTTCATGCCATGTAAAGTAAAATGAGTTTGACATTATCCTTTTACATTTTGCATATAATGTAGCTTAGCAGCAATTATGCAGTTCTGGTGACAACTACATTTGCTTTGCAGTCTCCTTACAGCTGCTTTTAAAGGGAAAATCTACTCATGAAGTAGAAGCAATCTATATTCAGTTTATTTGTTCTAAAAAAAAATCTAGAATTTTATTGGCTGCATATTTGCTTATGCATATGAACTGCTGCTAACACTAGTTATAATTATACAAACTAGTGGAGCTGCTTTCTCCTCCTTCTTCCTATGAAGATTATTTATGTAAAGGTCTGCCAGGAAGACAATATGGCTATTCCCAATTATATACAGTAAGAAAATATAGTAAGATTATTCATTCTGTGCATAAAAGGCTGCATGTACTTTTCTATCTGTGTAGGAATAATTGCTGGGTCTTGTTTACATATGTATGGATATATGTTTGTTTGCGTATATATATATATAGACTAGAGGATGATGTCAGAGGATGACATATACAATATAGAGGATTATGTTCCCCTTGCTGTAATATAATATATAAGGCTATTAGAAGTCACCAAGAAGTCCCATGACCATATAAAAGAATGAGGCCTGAGGCTTTTATGAAGGTCATGGAACTTTGAGGGGATTTCCAATATCTTTACAGTATATATTTTAATATAATAGGAGGAAACTGTTTTTTGTACTCTACAAGTCTGTTCATTTAAATTTACAACTACAGGAAGTAGACTCCTATTTCTGCTTAAATTAAAACCCTTCATAAACATTCTTGTATGGTAACTTGAAGAAGCCACTGTCTGCTGTCATTGTAGTTCTTTTTTTTTTTTTTTTAATAACTAGTGGCATGTTACTGTGCCTTTAATTTTAAAATGATGTGCTGATACTCAAACACTGAATTGCATGTTGAACTGGTCCTGCATTACTCTGGTGAGCCACTGGAGGGTGTAAGATCTTGTGCTGGCCAGTTTTCCTAAAAGGCAACCTGTAAATCGCTCTTCAACACAATTATTTCCTCCTACCTTGTGGCTTTAATCTGACAATTAAGGGGCTTTATACGCCTGACATTTTCAACACATTGATCTTTAAAGCTTGATCATTAAAATTCCCCAGCCTGACCCAGACTGTTACTCCACTGAATTCCTGCCTGGTTCCTGAGCTCCTGAGTCCTCGGCTTGTCCTTGTGCCCTTGTCCCTGTTAATTGCCTGTTTCTAGAGTAATCTCCTGGTATTGACCTCGGCCTGTTTACTGGACTTTGTCTGCAGCCTGCCCTGACTGTGGCCTAGCTATCAGACTCTGCTTGCTTGCTGACTACCCAGACCTTTTGCCTTTGTTTAGGACTTGTTCAGCCTGCTGCCACCACTGTCTGTTATGCAGACTTTTTTCACTGTTTGCTTTTACTCTTTAATCTGCTTTTTTCACTTTTATTAAATTGTTTTTTTTTTTTTTACATAACATGGCTTTCACTATTCATCCAGCCAGTATTCAGTATTCATCTAGCCATCTTAGGTTGGCAGACATTATATCACTAAGCATTATAACTGATGACATCAATAAGCACAATTTAGAATTATATATATTTACAGGATTATATACATATAATATACAGTTTGGTCATTTCCCTATGGGAAGAAACTGTAAATGATATTCTTATAAACGGTGCTTAAACTGTGTTATAATCAGAGCTTACTAAAACTTGTATATTATAATAAATAAAGTATAAAAATAGGAGGATATTAGAAGTCACCTGTATAAAATGACCTGTATAAAATATGGCCATTGAACTCATAGGTGACATATAATATCACTATATTTTACAAAAGGGGGTACTTTATTCACTATATAATACACAAGAGTCTTAAATAACCTGTAAATTATATAGTGAATAAAGTACCCCCTATTGTAAAATATAAGGATAAGTGACTTCTTGTATCCTCATATTTCACAACAGGGGTACTTTATCATAATACACAAGTATAAGTGAGTCATGTGCTAGAAAATACATCACTAAGTACAATGTATAAGGATACAATTTACAGTATAGGGCCAAAGGATCACATTCACTACATCACCCAACCAAGGTGGGCATATCAGGGGAAAGATGGTGATAAAAGCTACCAATGGTTGACAGTGTATTGGGCCATGTATGCGGCCCTCAGATGAGCCCACCCAACCAATATCTGCCCAAAAAACAACCACGTTGATTGGGCAGATTTAAAAATCCTGTGGGCACAAAGAGCACATTGGCAAGTTGATACTGTTCTTATCCCAATGGCCTGTATCCCATCAATGCAAATGGATCAGTTCGATATATGCCTTAACAGCAAACATTCATTTTATCTGAACATTCTATTTCATGAAATATTACGTTATACAGAACATTCCATTCCACTAAATATTTAGGGGCTGATTTACTAACCCACGAATCCGACCCGAATTGGAAAAGTTCCGACTTGAAAACGAACATTTTGCGACTTTTTCGTATGTTTTGCGATTTTTTCGGATTCTGTACGAATTTTTCGTTACCAATACGATTTTTGCGTAAAAACGCGAGTTTTTCGTATCCATTACGAAAGTTGCGTAAAAAGTTGCGCATTTTGCGTAGCGTTAAAACTTACGCGAAAAGTTGCGCATTTTTCGTAGCGTTAAAACTTAACGCTACGAAAAATGCGCAACTTTTCGCGTAAGTTTTAACGCTACGCAAAATGCGCAACTTTTTACGCAACTTTCGTAATGGATAGGAAAACTCGCGTTTTTACGCAAAAATCGTATTGGATCCGAAAAATTCGTAAAGAATCCGAAAAAATCGCAAAACATACGAAAAAATCGCAAAGTACCGATCATTACGAAAAAAACGCACTCGGACTCCATTCGACCCGTTCGTGGGTAAGTAAATCAGCCCCTTAGTTTAGCTGAATACTAACATTTTCAAGCATTCTAAATCCATAAATAGTCGCTCTCCACAAACATTTTATTTATCTGCACACTTTAATTTGCAAGATATTTAATTTTACATTTTTAATTTACTTGAGCAATACCATTCATTCATCTAAAATTCAATTATAGAAAGCATGCTGTTTAGCAGAACAAGGCCTTTTTTTACTAAACATATATATTACCTTATATAGCATGACTATAAAAGTACCTTAATGCTATTATAGTGCTGCTTGCCTTACCAGGAAGGGTTTCCACTTGGTGATGACATAGCATAGGTGCATGTAAACCTGTTTTTTGGACACATTCACAAAGGTGATTTCACAGCTTAGTGAATGATCCATAAAAGAGAAATACAAGTAAAACAAAAGTTAAAACACTAATGCACACAAAAAAGGGTAAAGCATAATGTACTACTACTATTAAAATCAATTAAGGAAACTATACCCCTGAATAATGTAGATCTTTATAAAAAATATATCACATAAAACAGCTCATATGTAAAACCCTGCTTCATCTTAATAAACCATTTGTATAAAAATATACTTTTTTAGTAGTATGGGCCATTGGGTAATCCTAAATAGAAAATTGCCCCCTAAAGGCCCCCCTGGGATCATGTGATTCACTGTGCACAAAAAACAAACCAAGGGCACCCACATGTTAGGTCACATCAGCCAATTAATGGACAACATTCTCTCTGTGTGTTGGTTAAGTATTCATTCTGTTGGTATAGTTTTCCTTTAACATTAAAATAATTAGCTAAAAATGATAACATGAAACCCAGGCAAGCCCAGAGGTTATCCCTATTTCCTTACCTGTTGCAAAGCACTGTTAATGTTATTTATAATTAAAGCCCAAGTTGGCAGCAGTAGATTGCAGTTAATATGATCGGCAAGAAGTGGGACACAGCCCTAGTTTGGATGCAAAATTGAGCTTTCATTGATAATATAATAGGATATGCTCCAGGCAAGTTGCAGTGAGCACCTTTGTCCCTGTTTAGCACATAGTGAGGAACTTTGAGCAGCAGTACACATTTCATATCATGCAGTGTATTGTAAGCCATGGGTGTGAATTAATAAAGACAAGTTTTTAGTGGACCAAGGAGTGCGTGCCATTTCTCTTCAAACTGATGGGTGTGAATTAACTGTGTGCATCTTTAAATGTTTGTGTATGTGTGGTATGTGTACATTGTCCCTGTCAAAACAGTGCTTATACTTCTAATATTACAGTGCCACTAATTGAATTCCATTCAATGAGAATTCAAGCCTTAAGTGCTAGTGTGGCGCTTGCAAAAGTCAATTTACTTTAGCAGAATTGATTTACAGAATCCCTACAGATTGCTGGCTCTCTTGATATTGGTAAACAAGATTTGTATAAAATTGTTCACCAGGCAACTTAAAAATGCTATTTACCTTTAGGAATTGATTAGCACTGGAAACCTTATTGATTTATAAACTGTAACAATTCATTTAACTGCAAAGCCAGCATACTTCTGAAAGGGAATAATGAATAAAACAATTTCTATAATATATGTAAAGCAGTACAGGTGTGGGATCTGTTATCTGGAAACCCGTTATCCAGAACATTCTGAATTACAGGTAGGTCATCTCCCATAGACTCCATTATAAGCAAATAATTTCTAAAATGATTTCCTTTTCCTCTGCAATAATAAAACGGGGACTTAGCTGAAATTAAGCCTTTTAGGAGGCAAAATGTTCCTATTGGTTTTATGAAATGTTTAAATGATGTTTTAGTAGACTTGAGGTAAGGGGATCCAAATTACAGAAAGTTCCCTTATCTGGAAAACCCCAGGTCCTGAGAATTCTGGATAACAGAACATTGTTCAATGTTTTAATAACTGGGAAAATGAATAAATAAGGTTGTTAGGGACAATTCTCATTGAATTCTAGCATATTTTAGAGGACTTTTTCTTTAATAAATACAGACTATTCGTAGTTCATAAGAATATTCTTGGGCATGTTTGAATTCACTTTTTTTCACTGCATTTTTTTTCGAATCATAAAACAAACTTGAATTTTGACAAATTGGCAAATAAGTGTTGGTTTTAGAATTTGATCGCTATCATATAAAAAATAAGAAGTAATGGGCTTTTGTATAGAGGGGAGAGCTTGAATACCAGCCATACCTATATTACACCTATATAGGGCATATTCACATTTTCCTGCCTATTTATATTCTACTGGTCAACAAAACACAAATAATATTATCAAGCTACAGATTCAAGAGCAAATACAATAATAAAGAAAACTTTCTTAAAATCCTACATATAATCACAGTTATGAAGAAATGCTGACCAATATTTTATCCTGTAAAAAAAACTTTTTTATATAAGACCATAAAATATAATTTCTGGAACTTTATTTGCAAGGAATGCTTTATAAAGGACACAAGGATAAGCCTAGATCCGGGGTCCCCAACCTTTCTTACTCGTGAGCCACAGTCAAATATTAAAATACAAGTACAAATACAACACAAGCATCATAAAAGTTCATGGAGGTGTCAAATAAGGTCAAATATTGCCTATTGGGTAGCTTATAGGCACACTATCAGCTTACAGGAGGCTTTATTTGGTACTAAATCTTGTTTTTATTCAACCAAAACTTGCCCCCAAGTCAGGAATTCAAAAATAACTACCTGGCTTGGGGGCATTGGGGCAACATCCAATGGGTTGGTGAGCAACAGGTTGCTCACCCGCCAATGGTTGGGGATCACTGCCCTAGATGATATAGGAAAACATTTTTTACAGTGAATGAGTACTGACAGGGATGCTTTTGTAGCAAGTTAGAGGATACAAGGTTGCTGCTATAAATACATATTACTGTGCTGATCAAGGAACTGATTTGGCATTTTAAGTCAGGGCGATAAAAGGGTGTTTTAAGGCTCTCAAAATGTGCACAAAAACAGCAAAATAATTGTAAGGGTTACTAAATGACTGCCTTGGGCAGGAGGAGTCAGCAGCTTGATTGGTTGTATAAAACTAAGGCTACTAGATCACTTATAAATTCAGGGACACACCTATAACCTCATGTGCAGGTGGATTTTATTATTAACCAATCCGCAACACTGTTTCCCACTCTCATCACTACTGGGGAGGCAGAGTTTCGAAGGGCTGTGTGCACTTGCTGTCTACACATGAAGCTTCATATGAAATCAAAGTTTTGCATTTTGTGTTATAGGAGTTTTTGATTATATGTAGTGACTGATGGGTAGATTGGGAGAGGGTTCCCATACAGTCAAATAAGCACTGAAAAGTGGCTGATGCTCAATGAAAGTAGGAAAACACAGGTTGGCTAATGGGTAGACAAAGAGGCATAACTTAAGTAAACATACTAACAGATGATTTTTATTTCCATAGCTTCACATATATCAGTCAGAAAGTTGTAATTAGGTAATGAGCCAGTGTGCTTATATTTTCATTTTTTTCTAAAATGTTTCCCAGTGATATATTGCCCCTGTAAGCACATATACTCCGAAAAGGGAGTGTTTAAAAATTATGACAAGTTAATATTCATTCCAATAAAACATTTATTTTGTGTAGTCTCATTGCAGCACTCCCGCAAAATGTCTCCTCTCGTTGGCAGCTGTGCCTATTGTACAGGGAAGTCTTGATTTCTATTCACTCTGTCCTGGGATGTTTTTTGTTACTTGAATTAAATGACCAGAAATAAGTTTACAATGTCTGTTCTTATTCTGGAAGTTATATATAATACAAAGGGTATCTTTTCATGACTATGAAACATGACGTGATGCACTAGATTTTTACTATTTAGTGCCTCTATGCACTTGTTGCATAAACATTTGTTACTCACTGTACCCAAAATGAAAAGAAGTTAAAAAAATTTCCCATAAATGTACATAGCACACTATTAATTTCAGGGATAAAAGGGTTTGGGTTATTGTCATGCTAAAGACAATAGTCTGCAGTCATTAAGTAACCCTACCAATACTAAATTAGTAACCCTACCTCTATACTAAATTAGTATGGAATAAAAACAGGGTAATTCATGCATGCACATTGCCATGCTTTTTTACCCTCAGTCATTATGAGCAGCCTCAAAATAGTGTAAACCACATCTTATGTGCAAATAAGTGTGGGGAAACTTAACAACTACTTTTTATCAAATTGTGAATGCGTGACTTCACTTCCAACATGTTGCACCAGTAGTGGTGTTTCACTCTACACAGCACACAGTAAGAACCTTGGGAGTGCTTGCCTTTATTCTATTGCATTTGAACTGCACTAATGAACCCACACCAAAAAAGGAATTTTGATATAGATATGCAAGTGCAGTTAATTAAAATGTATGCATACAGTTTGTTACTCAACAGCTAATAACTAGTATGGCATTGTTGGGCTGATTTACACTCAAACACTGCATGTTGGCTTCTGTATTGTTTTAGCAAAAGTAACAAACTATTCTCGTGGCAGCTTGTAGTCCTGTGGGCTTTAAACTTTACTACCGGTTCTTTGAAATGAATTATTTTTTATTATTACTACCTTCGCTTCAAAATATAAAGGAAGCTGCAAGCACTGATTTTCCAATTCATGAAAAAGTCTGTGCACTGCCATGCATGTATGTATTATTCTCTATTCTTTTTTTTGGCATCAATCTTTGCTTTAATCTTAATTCAGTACATTATGAATCAGCAAGCCATAAAATCCCCACTAGATTATAAGAAGAATAGGGGAAACTTTAATTTGTGGAATAAAAGTCAAGCAATGTTCCCTCTAAGCTGTGCGCTCATGCACGCACACACAAATTTTGAGACCAGCACATGCAATAGATTGTAGATGTGCACAAAGAATGCTGTGTACACCAGCCAATAAAATGAAATATGTAATACATAATATGTAATATAAATGTCCCTGTATCGATTCATGCTCTCAGTATTTTATTGACAGTAATGATGTACCAGCAATAAAGAAAATGGTTTATTTAGATAAAGCAGGGTTTTACATATGAACTGTTTTATGTTTATATATTTTTATAGATACCTACATTATTCGTGTGTATAGTTTTCCTTTAAATATATGAATAGTCTTTGAATATATTAACTGCAAGGAAAAGGTATGGTAAGCACGATTACCTACTTTTAATCTAGTATAGAGCTTGCCATGACAGATTTCAACCTCACAGTCAGAAATGAAAAATAATAGATCGGTATTCTGAAAAACTGCAAATGCAATAGCATATATAAAGGCATACTGAAGTATGGGAATATACTATGGATTCCAGTCATTCTAAAAATATGTCTGCTGCTATTTGTAGTGAACAGGAATTCTGACTACATAAAACTTCTTTTAGAAATGTCCTTATGAGACGTCATGTGAAATAACTTTTAATATGACGTAGACATTGATATTCAGAGACAATTTGTATTTAGTGTTCATTTTTTATTTGTTGTAGTTTTTTTTAGTTATGTAGCTTTCTGTTCAGCAGCTCTTTAGTTTAGTATTTCAGAGGTTATCTGGTTGCTTGGGTCTTCTTGCAGTCTCATGGGGGGCATATTTTTCGAAGAATGAAACTAGAGCTTGTCAAATTTGACAGAGGGAAACATCACAACTCTCTCTTTTAAAATTGTATTTATTCAATGGAGAAAATGTCACCCTTTGATAAATATGACCCTAAAGCAAGCATTTTCTCCTATTAGGGTTTTTTGCTGAAAAATAAAAAGCTAACCACCTAAAATCTGGCAAGGTTCTTTTTTTGTCAAAAAGACTTGAGGACTGACTTGCAGTTTCTGCCATTGAGTTCTGTAACCCAAATCTTGAGGGTTCATAAACCTGCCCTGTAGGGTTGATCAATCTAATACAAATTAGAAAATGAAAGCAAATGTCGGCTTGCTTGCTATGGGTAACTGTAATTTAGCGCATATAATAGTAGATTAGATCCACCATTTAAAGCATACGTAAACCAAATATAAAATGGCTGAGAGTGCTATTCTAAGCACTTTTGCAATTTGCATTGATTATTTTTTTCAAGATTCTAGATATTAAAGGAAATATGCACTGTTAATATAAAGGAATGTTTTTTACAACAGCTCTACCTACTGGTCTGTTTCTGATCATGATCCATAAGGTTTACTTATTCTTTAAAAACAATCCTATGTATAATCTTGGGCATTTCTTCACCCTGAGCAGTCCAGTTTGCACTGCAGTATACTCTTAAGGAACCTGCATTTTCTGTACTTTAAAACTCATCACAAACTTGCATTAGTAATCTCCTGTGCTGTAATTCCTTGCAGCTTAGTGTAAATCTAAAGTAGAACTAAAAATTGGTCCATTAAAATTCATATTTAAAAACATATTTAATTTATAAAAGTCTGTGGGTTAGGCATGTACTTTTCCTTGTACTTCTGATGCCAACCAACATTTTTTAGACCTTGAGATTAAAATATTAACTGACTCACAGCATATCTAATATAGAGATCATCAAAAATAGAAGTGGCACAGAGAAAATAGGCCACAAAATTAAATTGTTAAAACATGTCCCACAAAAGTAGAGGCTCAACTAAGACATTTTAGTGACATGCGGTATTATATTTATGAACTTGTTAGAAATAAGACCCAGAATAGAACAGGAATGAATGGTTTCCTAGATACAAATCATTAGTATAAATATCCTGTATATGTTTGAGTGTGTATACACTGAGTAAGATATTAGTACTTCACTTTGCCAAAATAATGACCTATTTGTTTCAGTTTTTATTTTCCATTTGTATCTGATTTCTTGTGGGTTAAGAGCAATTTCTAAGAAGCTGCAGGTCTCCTCTAGCACCCCTCTAACACTTCACCCAGGGATCAGTAAATTACCGTTAATGCCACTAAGTACTAACAAGTGCATGTCAACTTTTGACCACCAGGTAATCAGATATGGTAAATAAAAGCTGAAATGAACTATTACGTTGAAATTGCCTCATATAGTAGATACCCAATTTGACTTAACCCAGACAATGTATGGTAACATGCTCAGAAGGAAGTTGTAAAAAAGTGAGTTTGAACATACAGTATTTATCATAGGTGTGCTGTATGTAAACTTTGGGACTGTATGCCTTACCAGTCTCGTGCCATTTATAGACTTTAGCTGGCCCCACACATTCTGAGTGATTGTGTTTGTGACCATACACGGGCAATGCCAAATTATAATGATCTGATCAGTAAGATCCTGGGTGGGGCAATAAGACCCCATTGAAAGCAGAATGGACTAGAATCTTCTATTTTTGACTGATGACCTCCCACAAGCACCAGTCTGAATTGCTATCTAGGTAGGATGGCAGAAAGATCAATCCAAATAATGTTGTTGCCTGAAGATTCCACAAAAGTGCAAACTGGCAAATGTGCAAAATTACCAAACTATTTAACTCTTTTTCACTGAATATACTTAGCATAGGTTTAATGAAAAAAAAGCAACCCCCCCCTGACATATTTGCAGATGCAGAGCAATCAGCAGTATTTAAAAATACTAATGTAATTCATGAAGTAAAACAGAATGGCTTATTTATGTGCGTGCTAAAATGGACGCTGGGTTGTGTGCATATCCACACCATTCATAAAGGTACTAGAGCCCATGGGGCATGAGCATGAGCACCAATGCAAGAGGGAACCAGGAAAAACATTTTTTTCAGTCCAGAATACAGAAACAGCCTAAAAAAATAGATAATAAAAAACACATTTAATAATAAAACAGAAGCCATAGTGGAAACACTAGACTGGGCTACACAATTATGGGCATATTTAAAAAAGAGTGAAATTGAGCTCTCCACAGTTTGCTAGAGGAAATTTCATAGCTTTGCATTCACTCGTGTCAGATTTTTGGGAGTATATTTATCAGTGGGTGAAGGTTCACTGTCACCCAGTGATAAACATGCTTCTAAAAACCCCATAGTTGTCCCATTTCCAAACTACAGAAAGCTCTGTTTCCATCTTTTGATAAATATACCACTTAGGGGGTGATTTATCACTGGTCAAGTATGATTTTTTTTTGTGCTTAAACTCAGATTCAAATTGTGGTTTTTATTAAGTGCAGAAAAACAGTAAACATGTAAAAATTCGCCATGTAAAAGTTTGCGGGTTTCTATAGAAGTCAGTCAAACCATAATCTAAAACTCAAGTTTTTAGAGCTTGTAAATTTGAAAATAACGAGATATTTATTCAAACCAGTGTTCCTTATTAATAGATAAGTGACCATTTGATATGCCAATTTATTCAATTTAGAAAAGCAAACTCAAATTCACAAACTCAAAAATTGATAAACGCATTAATGTCAAGCAGAAGCCTCAAACTGACTTTAGAGTTCCAGGTAAAAAGTAAACAAATTCACATTAACAGCCAGTGTTAAAACTAGACATGAGCAAAGGTTCATGGGATTCATTTCACTAAAACAACTGGTATATAATAATAATAGGGTTTTTAGACTAGTATTGTAAAATTTATGATAGCCTACAAGGGTTGCTTTCAGAGCTTCCATATTCATTTTGGTTGTACACAAAATAGAGTAAAAGAAGACTTTATATTATCTCTATCCCACTGTGCATTTTAGCCTAGATGTTAAATGATCTATTTCTGTGGTACAATGTACAACTTGTTGCATGAGTAGAGGAGACCATACTTGTAAGTTGACATCTGGCATTCAGTCTGAGTAGTCACATTTAGAACACAACTACTGGACCTTGGCAATTCTTAGGTTTCCAAATTATTGCTGTAAGCTGTGGCATGCAGAAACTTCAGCTTAAAGGAGAATGCAAGTCAAAATCACATTTTCTAGAACAGGCAGCCATCTCTAAAAAGGTATTCTCCCTTCCTTTCCCTCCTTGCTTCATACTGCACATGTGTTTCATTCCCTCCCCCCCCTCCCCTCTGCCAGATCCACTTCTGATTGGCTGGTGGGCATGTGTAGCTCAGAACAGCAGACAGGATCAAGTTACACACATGCTCAGAGAATAGGAAGGCTGCCGCTGGCACCTACAGGAAGGGCAGAGAGATTTCAGTGATGTCACTGTAGTCTTCACACTGCTGTAGGCTGCCAGCACCATATCTCAGAGAAGCAAGCAGGGATCTGGGAATTTAGATATGCAGTAAGTACGTAAAAAGAATGCCTTTAGACTTACTTTTAATTTATATTAACCTTTCCTTGTCCTTTAAGTAAATGGGAAAATAGGAGCTAGATTACTGTACCAATGTCATCCCTCGTCCTATGCTTTATGGGCTTTCTGAAGTACATATGAGCACTTTCTGTTCCCATCTTTAATCGATGGTCTATTGTCATTCTGGTCCAGCACCAGACTGATCACTTCTGGGCTTTCAGGAACCAGTCATGTGCTTCCTACCCCAGATCTCTTTTAACTAAACTCCCCAAACTCACAATGCAGTCAAACTTTACTTTACAAGTTAGGAATCCTATCCCTTAGCTATTGGTTTATATAACATAACCTTGTATTACAGTTGTATAATTTCAGCACGGTCACACTGAAACTGTAGTGTATGTTGGCCATGTTGATACCTGAAAAGCAGTAGGGGAATTTTCATCTAGGTGATTTATGGATTCTGATTACCATACAGGGTCCCCAAGCGATCTGCAGCCTACATACTGAGGAAGAAAGCAATCGGGTCTCAACATTGTAAACAAGACCGTTAGAAGCACAATACAAAAATAGCAAGACACTAAATAAACCTTTTAATTACTGCAGGCTGTGTTTCATACATGCCCCAGAAGACTAATTAGATCTAATTGTGGAACTGGGAAGCATCAGTAGGAAGACATGGCTTCCAAGTAAGATGTACTGTTTGTTATATATTATAGTTTGATACTTTTTATTTTGCCTAAAACACCTGCAAAGTATAATGTAATGAATGAGATATTTAATTCCTAGCAGATTAAAATGCGTGATAATAACAGGAGTTAAAGGATAGCTGCATGTGACTTTATCTGTATGTCGTGCATGTATTACTTTCTCAAAATGACTCATGATTTTAATTAGGATCCCATCCTCTACACCTTCATTGAGATCTCCCAAAATCAATAGTACCTAATCCAATCTACTGAAATAAATTTGATCGATTAAAGTGGATATTGTCGTTTTGAGACCAACAGTGCAAGCTCTACTTTGTTTTAAATGCTTTCAGCAAGTTCCTAGCTTTCCTCTGCTATAGCGATAGCCTGAAAAAGGATAAATAAAACTGTGTATTATTCAGTAAAATGTTCCTCAGGCTAGCATCACAACCTACTAATGAGCATGGATATTGGTGTTTGTTTACAGATATAACAAAATGCTCTATCCATATTTCTGGCACCATTGTCATTTTTCATGCTAGTACTATGGAGTGACAAAAGTATAGGTGCTGTATGCCACCTGTCAGTCTTAAAGGAGAACGCAAGTCAAAATTTAAAAAGCATACTGCCCAATAGTCCTCCTATTGTTTAGTAAAAACGCCACACTTTTGGCTCACCTAATCAAATATTTACTCAGTCACACTTACTTCACATTTTCACATCTGTTTTCTTGAACAGGCAGCCATCTCTAAAAAGGTATTCTCCCTTCCTTTCCCTCCTTGCTTCATACTGCACATGTATTTCATTCCCTCCCCCCCTCCCTCCCCTCTGGCAGATCCGCTTCTGATTGGCTGGTGGGCATGTGCAGCTCAGAACAGGAGACAGGATCAAGTTACACACATGCTCAGAGAATAGGAAGGCTGCCACTGGCAGCCTAAAGGAAGGGGAGAGAGATTTCAGTGATGTCACTGTAGTTGTCAGGAACTATAGGGATTCGAACCCTGGACTTGGTGCTGGACTGCAAGTGCACTTTCTTAGTGAGCCACAGGAGGCTCCATGAGCTCCTTGGGATCAGTCGCCCTTATGTGCCTTATCCATTTCTACCAGTTTTGCTTATGTCGCAACATATATTGTTTATCACATGTGTGGCTGCTTTTCTAATTACCCACCTATATAAACCCTCTTCGGGCAACACCCAGTTGCTCGATCATCGTTCCCGCTGAGCCTGGTCTTGCCACCTCCGATTCCTGATTCCTGTGGTCCCTGCCTTGTTCCTGTTTGATTTTGCGATATTGACTTCTGCCTGACTTTCTGGATTGCTTGAACTCTGCCTGGACTGACCCTTGCCTGACTACGGATCTTGCTAGAACTCTGCCTGAATCGACCCTTGCCTGATTAATGGACTTGCTAGAACACTGCCTGGACTGACGCCTGCCTGCCTTTGGATTCACCTGTTACCGGACTCTGTATTTATCACAGGCCTGTACTTTACTTTTATTTCCATTCTGTTTATATTCATTAAAACTCCTTTGTTCTTCTAACTTGGCTGTCAGGCCTTTTAAGGGAGTTCCGGGTTATCAGCACATAGGCTCCTACCTGCCAGCCACTCACCTGTGGTTGCACCTGACAGTAGTCTTCACACTGCTGTAGGCTGCCAGCACCATATCTCAGAGAAGCAAGCATGGATCTGGGAATTTAGATATGCAGTAAGTACTTAAAAAGACTTTAGACTTACTTTTAATTTATATTAACCTTTCATTGTCCTTTAATGTTTTTTCCCACTTGGTGCACCATTTTGCTTTTGCAGATCTCTTTTGCGACTTTTGCATAGCCATTACGACTTTCGTGAATTGTCGCAATTTTTTCGTATTGAGCTCGGAAAATTTGCGACAATTCACGAAAAAGTCGCAAAATACCGATCATTACGAAAAAAACGCATTCGGACGCTTTTCGGATGTTCGTGGATTAGTAAATGTGCCCCTAAGTGTAATTATTATGCCCTGTATAACATCGTGTTTATGAAAATTATTAGCAAACAACATTTACCAGTTATAATATATTCTCTTGAATTGCATACTGATGGTCTGATTTTTAATAAAATCCATTTTATTCATATTCATTAAAGTTGAAAGGTGGCTGTAGTTTTGTCTATTTATACATATTTGACAGTTTGTCTTTAACCTACCTCTGCAGCAGGCAAAATTTGTACTGGCCTTATTTAGGCACAGATTTTCAGATTTCTTATTTCCCACAATACAGTGATTTTCCCAGAACTACAGGTTCTGTTTCTGCTGTTCAATGCACCAGTGTAAGCTCAATATTTGTGTCCTTTTGTAAAAGGTGCAAATTATATCAGCATCAAAATGGGATTCATGCGAGTATGGGAGCATTCACTTACATGCCCACTATTTGCACACATTATTCCATTAGCAGGGAAACTTGGACATGGGTAGTTAACAGCAGGTGTGACATACCAAGTATCCCTGATCCCATGCTGCTGTGTGTGTATAATATGCCATGCACCTCATAATTACTAAATGCTAAGGCATATTGGAACCAGACACATTACATAAGGTGTTGGACCGGCCAACCAGAGTATCAGAGAATCTTCTGGTTTACCTAGACTTACCCATCCATGGACAGTTCCCATCATGTCTTCCTACTTCTGCGATAGGTCTGTATAACCTATATAACATGTCATTGCCGACATTGTTGTGACACTCACTGGTGGGCCCTAGAAGTGTGACACTTTTTAACAATACAGTTTTGTAACCATTCATCCACCTAAGGTTTTACTACCTCTTAGTAAATTATATACTATAATGTCAGAACTGCATGTTTATTTGTCACTGTGAAAAGAAATAGTTTGTAACCCTAGTGAGAATTTAATTTGTAGCCAAACCCAATGCTTTTTTTGGAAAAGGTTATCATATCCAGGAGTGATTACCTTTTATACTTATATTTCAGAGGGAATCTGTGTTCTCAACCTGTGAATGGCTGAATTGCTTATGTGGGAGATGACCTAGAAATTTCCTAGGGCCTTCAATGATGATGATTCCTGGGTGGTTCACAAAGAGTGACACAAAGAGAGAGCAATGTGTGCAAAAATGGTCTTTTTATCATGTGCTTAGATTTTCTTTTCTAATGCTGCACCCCCTTATCACCTTGCACAGCACACTGCTCTGTAGCTTTTAAATCCGCTGCTCAGAAGTTGTTGCCCTGCAAAACAAATATTTTTCTGACTAATAAATCAGTCTGTAGCTTAAAGATTGTGTAAATAATCAATGCATCCCTATTTTGTTCATTGATGGCTATAAGCAATAGTTTTACTAGTTAATGTCTGCAGCTGGGTTATGTGGCTAGATTAGGCTGACTTGGGCCCCAGGAAGCTTGGCTGAGGAAGTATTCTCTATTCCAGCACCTGATTTTCAATGCTGCCTGTGTGGGAGTCACCATTTCAATCAGAATATAGTAGCAATCCACCTCTAACCCATCTGTGCTTGTTAAATTGCTTGTGGCAACTCCAGTGTATATCATTACTGGCAATAAAACAAGCACAGTTAACACTATGTGGCCCATTTGTATGAAGCTTAATGCAGGTAGCAGCTAATACTTTTCAATAAGATTGTATTTCTTTAGTATTGTAGTTTGTGCATTCAGTATTTTTATCTCTTCTTTATTTCTCTGGGCCACTTTGCAGTTCTCCAAATATCCATTTGTACATGTACATAGCACAAGGATGTGGGTGGAAAATAAAGTAAAAACATGACATAGAAAGCCTTAGGTGGGACTGAACCAACATTACATTTGTCTTAATTGAACATGTGTTACTCACACAGGAAGAATTGAACCATGCATGAATGCATTTCCATTTCAATTAAATACTAAGGCATTTTTTTCTATGCTTTTTGGCAAACCGTGTCTCTTTTAATGAAGAAGCTTGATCCTATATATAATACCCAGTCTAAGGTTTCCATTGGGTAATCTAAACTTGGATATGTATAGCACTTTCTGCCCATGCGGCCTAAGCAGAACACTGTCAAATTTATTTACCCCCACTGGCACTAAATTGACTAATACTGTCTTGGATCCAATCATTTGGCAATCACCTTAACAAATGGTCAGGGGGAGAGCCATGCATTCATCTACCCAACAGGCATATGGTATTGATCCCGACCACCAAGTTGATATCTACCCAGTATCTAAACCAGTGGAAAAAACATGATGTGTACCTCTAGCCAAGAATTCGTTATATAAAGCTTCAAAATGTGTAACTTATTTATCAACCCTGCAAATGCAAGTTTGCACCTGAGCACACATGACAAAAAAATCAGATTTTTGCTTTCATTTTTCTAACTGCAGCTGTCTGAAAAAAAAAAACACTGATTGGTTATTATAGGTTACTCCCCAGGTGCAAAATTGTTTATAATTGACCCCCAAACTAAAAAAAATAAAATAAAGATGATAAAGGGGAACATTTGACCTCAAGCATATTCTGTGTATAAAGATATGTGAAGTCCACAATAGTGTGATACATATTCTCTGATGTTATTAGGGGTCATTTACTTTTCCTTGGGACACAAGTGCACCCCTTCATCTAATAAGCACTTGCACCCCAGGAAATGCTGGTCTGCTTCTTGTGCCCAACTGACAATTTAGTTTATAGAGTAGACCACAGTGGTGTCAAAAGGCCATAGGGCAGGTACTACAGGTATTACCCTAACGCTCCCTCACTTGTTTGTTTAAATGATGAGCAAGTTAGGGGGAGGGAGGAGAAAAACTTAGGTTTGCCCGTCCCTACTGGATAGAGCACTGCCTTAGGCGGACACCACAGTAGCTAGCTGCAGGTCGTTGTGCTCCAAAACAGAGTCTGCAGCTATTCTTCAACCAGGGTTGGACTGTGGGTGTGCGTGCCCACCGGGCTGCCACCCCAGGGGCCCCACACTTCCCCCCCACAGGGGGCCCCACCGCCCACACATGCACCCCCTACAGGGGCCCCTGCCACATGCCCTCGCAGAGGCCCCATCCATCACCCATGCACATATAAGTAGACATGATCGGGGAAGGGCAGAGCCGGGGCCCACTGGGGTTTCTCCCGGTGTCCTGCCAGCCCAGTTCGACCCTGTCTGTAACTGCAGATGGCAGTGTGTTAAACAATGGCCAATTGTAGTCTTTTTTTGCTCTTTGCACCAAGGTCATATTTATATATAGGAACCCAAGGGCCTATGCCTAGGGTGGCAGCTTTACGGGAGCAGCCCTCAGGTGCTTATATAATAGATTAATTAAAAAAAAAAAATCTCAGCTGCCAGAGAATTGCCTTGTAAATCCGGTGGAAGAGCTGGGGGGGTAAGGGGAAATCCTGAGCACTGGAAGCATGGCGTCATGTGTTTCTGTACGCTGCCCACCCTAGGCACATTCTTTAAAAATCATACAATGTGATTTCCTGAATTTTTTTTTAAAATGCTGTCTCTCACAGTGGGAATGCACCTACAATGTGAATTTCAGAACCCTCCATGATTTCTAAGTGGTAGAACTTGCAAAATTGCAGGGTGTTCAAATACTTATGTTCCTCACTGTATATATATTTATTTTGACCCATGGAGAGAAGTGGGCTAGGGAAAGAGAGTAGGTAATCAGCCACAAGACAATAGAGCCAGGATTTCAACTGAGAGGTATTTTTCTTGACTATATAAAAGAAATAAAGATACCATTACAGTTGAAACATGAAATGATAAATCTTGCTATGGCGCTATATATTTTATTGCCGATATGAATCAGGAATGTGACTTTTTCAGCGTGATGGTGGATCCAAAATCCATTACCAGATTATGAAAAACATTTAAGAGCAATTTGAGTCGTTTTATCCCACACATCGCAAGTTACGATCTTGAACAGCCAAGCAGATTACTAGAATGTATTCTGTTACTAAATCCCTTTTGTACATCTCCCCATATCTCAGCCATATAGAGTGTTGAATGTGATTATGAGAAGGTGTAATTCCCCCGAGCACATTTATAAAACATAACATGAACTAAATTCTGTTTCCCTGCTAATTATAAGGAGGAGCAAGCACATCATGTGTCTTTGCTCAGAACACAAAATTACATCTAGCAAAGCAGCATTAACACCTAGTAAACGGAATGCGGAGAATGACATAATTGTTGCCCTGGGCAACTAACAACATCCCTCTGACAGCCTGGTGACAATATCCAACCTCTTGTGACTGCATTAAATAACTGGGATGTGTTTCAACTCCCACTTTCTGATTCTGTGTCCATGTGTTAATGCTGTAGACAGAATGTAAAAAAATCTGCAGCACAGTACGGATCTGTGCTGGCAACCGGTAAGAACATTTTGTAATAGCAACACAGGCCCTCATTATCCTGCACAAGCTTTTATTCCCTGAATCAAGAGTTCGGTATGATTTAACTCATTATGTTTCCTGATACGGTCTGATGTTGTTTCAGTGAATATGCTTGTCCAGCAATAAGGACAGCCTCCCCATAGGAAGAGAGCTGCAATTACACTCGGCATGAAGTGCCTACAGCAAAGGCATCTCTGATCTATAACTATTGACAAGATCATGGCAGACTCTTTTCTAAACTGATATGGGATATAACGGTAAATATTAACTCCACCTTCATCATCATAATTTATTTATAATACATATTTAAAATCAAATGTTCACTTCACAAGTAAAGATCTTCTAAACAAAATTTCAATACAGGAATGGGACCTGTTATCCACAATACAGATAACAGGGTCCTTTCCATTATTTGGATTTCCATAATTTAAGTCTACTAAAAAAAAATGTAAACATTAAGTAAACCCGATAGGATTGTTTTGCCTCCAACTGTCCATTTTATTGTACTCTGTAGGAGAAAACAATGCTAGTTCATGAAGCATACCTCAGGGAAAACAATGAAATTTATTAAAAGCACGGAGGACTAATCTTCTGATGTGACATTGGTCTAAAAAAATGAATTACCAATGTTTTCTCTGTGAGATATTAAGCTGTTTCCAGAACATATATATACAGTTAACCACTTAATAACCAGATATCGTAAAATCTATGTTGCTGGCACCCAAGGACCAGAGTGCGAGGCACTGTAGTTTCTACTTTCACTGTTTTGTTGGAATTGCACCTTGCTAGGCTAAGTTCCAGTAGAGATGGACCCACTGGGGTTAAATGATTAAACTTACCCAGGAAATGACAATTTATTAAACATGTGTTTGCATTCTGCTTTCCTCCTTCTAGTCCCAAGTTGCTTGTTCATGTACATACAACATCATTTCCAAATAAAAAAGCTGTGACTTGAGCATATGAATGGGATTTTTTGTCTTCTTCACTACACAACAGTTGATAGGTGACAAAAAGAAAAAGACACAAACAGTTTTGCGAATCTATGTTGGATTACTTGTTGCTGATTTACAAACATATGTGCTAAAGTGCAGTTGCTAGTAGTAACTGTTTTTTGAAGGTTTTTGCCTTCATATTGTAACTTATAACAGTTTGTTCAAAACAAATTGCTTATTGGTTGCTATGGCAATGGCACATATGTTCGTCAGTCAACCCCTCATATTTGCTTAGCAACTGTCTCAAATCTGTTCCCATGTTTAAATATGGTTTTCTAAACAAAGGATATTCCTTTTTCCAACAGTGAATGTGAATGTTCAGGTACTGGGTAGAGAGCAGCAAACTATATATATACTGTATATAATACACAAGAGCCATAAACATCCTGTAAATTATATCCATAAAAACAGTTCTTTGTGATGTCACCAGGAATATTCAATGCTTAAAGGGGAAGGAAAGTTGCAATCAGTGGGGGTTTGCCAAATGTTAGGCACCACCCCATTGATTCTAATCACCACTTACCTGATACCCCGGGCCAGTGCCTCTGTTAGAAGAAAACTGCACCGGTTCGGGGTTCATGAGAACCTTCCTTCACTTGTCTATATTCAGAATCCTGGGGCTGGTGAACAAGCAGTTGAGTGAAAAATCCGAGTTTCTTGTTTATGTTTGGCTTTTCACTCAAATGCGCTTGCACAAGAGTCACAAAGGCAAAATAAGGAAGAGGATTGCTTGGGCTCAGGTACCCCGGGCCGGTGCAGTTTTCTCTTTTCCAGAGTTCTGGACCAGGGTAATTACAAGTGATTACAATCCCTGGGGGTGCCTAACATTTTTGACTCCCCAGTGATTAGACCTTTTTTTCTGATGTAAATTCTGTGATGTGACTCACTGAAACTTGTGTATAATAATATATAATGTACCCACTTTTAAAAAATATAAGGATATTATAATTCACCTTAGAGCTCCATGACGTGCATTAAAGTACTTGGCCTTTGGCTTTTATATCATTCACAGCTGCTCTGATAGGGCACTATATGTAGGGGCCATTGTGTTTTCAGAAACTTTTGGATAGACAAACCTGGAAAAAATCTGCAAAATCTTTGACCATATGTTAAAGGAGAAGGAAAGGCTAATAAAGAGTTAATCTCAAGCTGCAGGCATACCTTCAGTTGTCTCAATAGTGCCCTTAAATATCCCCATATTTCACCTGTTCAGAAGATCAGAAGCCAAACAGGAAGAAAAACCGCTGAGCTGTGTAAAGAAAGTTCCCATAATGCCTCACTCCTGCACCGAGACCCAGACCAGTGTACATGCTCAGTTAGTTAGATTATGAGTCAGCTTCCTGCTGATTGGCTCAGATCCACATTCCTGGGGGGGGGGAAGAGTGAGTTCTTAACATTCTTGAGGGAGGGGGGAGCAGAAGAGGGGATAGAGGAGAGAGCTGCGTGTCTCTGGCAGAGAAAGACAGACACAAAAAAATCTTTAGAAAGAGAACTCAGTGCAGCATTACTGTGAGCGCTTATGGCTGTATTTACATAGACCTTTCTGATAAAGCTTACGTAGTTTTTACTTTTCTTTCTACATTAATGCTTTATAAATAGGCCCTAAATGTGCTCAAGGAATTTATTTATCATATTTATTCTCTTAGACTGGCCACACACATTATGTTTTGCACATTTGGTGATCTCTGAATTATTTGGCCACAAAGGAATTATGCAAAACTGGACTGATCCAAACTTTGCATTATTGTGCTAATGTAAGCCTCATCCAACAAGATTCTTAAACCTGCCCAATGGATATCTGATTTTTTGGCTAGATATTGATCAGGTTAGACATTGATCAGGTTAAATATTGATCATTTGGGAGACCCCCTTACATGGGCCAATAAGCTGCTGATTCAGTTTGGAGGGGTCAGGTTGGCAGCTTTTATTGGCCCACTAGTCAACTGAACCAGTCTAACTTGTTGATATGGAAGTGGGGTGCTTATCCATCTTTAATTGGAGAAAGCATGCCTTTGGCATATTGCTTATGTTTATTTATGTCAGTAGTAGTTACTCTACGGGTCAGGCATCACCCCGAGGCTGAATTGACAGCTGGGCTGATACACTATTTAAAAAAAATGTTGAACACAAACTCCAAACACATACAGAAAGGTTAATTGGCTATTAATAATATTGACAATAGTTGGTGAATGTGATAGAGACCTTAGATTGTAAGCTACACCGGGGCAAGGACTGATGTGAATGATGTACAATCTCTGCAAAGCGCTTAAAGTTGGAAAGTAACTCAGGGCCTACATGAAAATGTATCCCATCTCTTGAAATTTGGATTCTAATTTCAAGTTTAAGGAAGAATATAACTTGAAACAGCAGATACATTTTTCTCATTAAACTAAATCTAGTCCAGTATGAAATAAACATATAATTATGGCTGTCAGGCCACAACCTTCCTTATTACATCTATCCTGTTGTGCATGGCTTAACCTAAGACTAAGTAATTTGCCCAGGGTCACAAGGAATTGCCAGGGTCTCTAACATGAGATCCTCTAGGCCAACTCCTCATAAACGAATAGGTCCTACTAAACTATGCTAGCAAAAGTATTTACCTTTTAAAGAACTATTTTTCATGAGTATGTGAGGGTATATTGGCCTACTGAAATTGTATATGTATTTGTGATTTTAAATGCAAACTTATGGGTTAGTAAATAAAAAGGAGTTACTTGAAAATATCACAGTTTCTATTCATTTTTGTATTATTCTATTGTTTGTTTTTGTTAGCATAATTTTTGACCCTGTTCATAATTATGATAAAAATCTTGGTCAGGATGAGAAAAAGCTATTGTTTTGTCTCAGTGTTTTATGTATCTGTCAGAGGGGGCACAGATGGCTTTTTGTTTAGCTGATTTTCATATGACAGGTGTCAATCATTTACAGCACTGGCTTAGACATAGATACAATGGCATTTGTTAGAAGAAAAACAACTCATTAAAAGAAAGCATTTCAGTCTTCTTATTTGTATTTTTCAACTAATAGTCCTAAATAAATACTTGGTCATTGCATAATTAAACAAATACAATGAAAAAATATAAATACATGAATATGGATAACTTTTTACATAGCTTGAACTGACTTTATGGGAAGTGCATATATTTATTATAGTGTGTAAGCCAACATCACCAGTGATGTTGCTCATAGCAACTAATCAGATATTTGCTTTTATAGTTGCTGACCCTCTGACATTCAGAGAGAGCTGTTGAGCCAAAAGCCGATTATTAGCCATCTAAAACTGCAAATATCTCAGAAACACCCCAAGAACGTCAGACACCATTTCTGTATCAGTTTATGACAGCAGCCCTAGCAAATTATAACACAGTAAAAACAGCATTTTGTGGCACAGTTCGTCAAAAACGAAATTTGTCACATTAATCACACAGCGATTCGATTTTTTTCCTGATGGGATGCAATTACACAGGATAAAGTAGTGGTAGGATGCCTCAAGCTGCCTATAGAGCTTGCAATCTAATTTAAAAGTCCAATATATAAAGGATTAATGTATTTTCAAGAATTAGCGTAATGTAATTTCTTGATAAATGCTGCCTACTACATGTGTTAGCCATGAATGAGCTGTTTTGGAATGTGAGTTGATTAGGATAGAATACAAAAAGCAGTGAAGGAGTTGCTTGGACATAAAGCAAGAGAAAGTTGTCTCTGTGGATTGAAACAGTTTTAGTTGCCTTGAAAGTATGGAACAGAAGCTCTGGCAAGTGAAAAAACAGATGGAAGGCAAGAGGCTTAAAGCTCAAGAAATAGAGTCTAACAAAAGTACATCTCAGCAATATTCTTCAAAAGAAATTGGCAGGTCTTTGCAAGACTACATGACCTGTAAACATAAGAAGGGAATCTAGAGTGACACTTTGACATCTGGCTTCATTTGCCTGGTTTGTATTGATGAAACTGATATGATTGTGAAGGAGAGGATAACAGTATGCTTTGGTGTAAAACATTTGTCTACTTTTTTAGATTGGTGTCAGGTCATCCAGGGTGACAGTGCAGTCTCATATTGAAAAGGTAAAAGCAAGGCGCTAAAAAGTAAATTTTAAAGACCTAATTAATGAATGAATTATATTTTAAAGCATTTCAGCATGTATTATGCTTGTTGATACAGTAATAAAATGGTTCTGTTAATACCGATTGAAGGAAAAAAGTTATCAACTGATAACTGATCAAACCACATTTAAAAAGTAGAATGCAGAATAAACCGTTTTCCTATTCACCCCAGAAATTCCAATTCAGGCCATAGATTAGGCACTTGCTATAGTGCTCAGCATAGGCCCACAGACCTTGGTAGTGTGTTAGTTACTGCCTGAAACAGTGACTATGTCAACCATAGGTATCATAGCCATAGGGTATGGGACAAATGAGCAGAGAGGCATGGAAGGTTATTTTTCTTACTACAAGTCCTTATTGTCCTTTAAGAGATACTGACACCAGAAATGAAACCTTTTTTACATCTGTCATAACATTGTCTTTGCATGCTATTTATAATTTTGCCATAAAAGTATTTGTCCAAGCTTGTACATTCCCTATCTGATCCCCATGTTCCTCTATGAGGGGGCGGCCATATTTGTGCAGCAGATGTCTGTTAGCATTAGAAGCTATAACTGACAGGCTGAGAAGGGACAGTCAGATTGGCAAAACAGTCAGGTTTTGGTATTTCAAGTAACAATAACTTACAAAAGTAGCAATAACAGCAAAAAATGATCAACACGACCTATAGGCAACTTTTTATGTAGATTCATATTTTAAAAAGTTGTTTTTTCATGTCAGTATCACTTTAATGTCCTTATTACTTAATTACAACCTTTTTACTGATCATCTTCTTATTTTGCTCCTCTTTTTATGATATATTATTTTGTTTTAAAACTATACATCTTATTTTACATATTTCCTGGCATGCCTATAATTCTCTCCTTTTAAGCTTTCTTTTTATATATTTGCCCTATTCCCTACAAAAGTTATTTATCTCCTCTGATGGCAGTTTGCCAATAATTTTCCTTCCAATTTTGTCGCTGAGTTGTGTCTTATTTTCCTTTTTCACTTTCTTCAGTTTCATTGTCTATATTGTCCTTAACCTCATTCTCAAGGTTTTTGTTTCCCTAAGAGCCCTTTTTTCTTTGTATCCCATTTATATCCATTATTTCTCTTCTTGGCTACTGTGCTTATCTCCTGTTTGCTTTTTTCCTGTCTCTACTCTGACCTTGCTCTCCACTCTTCTATCACTAGACTATTATGCTTTCTATCTTATCCACCTTATCCACCTTTTATGCACATCCCCAGCCATGCACATTTTTTTATTTTCATATTTCTGAATTAGTTCTCCAGGAATGTTAAACACAAACAGAAATCTGCAAAATCATTACCCAGCCATTTTTCTTATAAAAATTAAACTGCAGTGCAAATGCACAGTGACCCTCCAGTTTGTTTGGTATGCCAAATTCTCTCCTCCCAACATATCAATTCCTTTGCCTCCTCTGCCTTACCAACAATTACTGCAGTTCAGTGCTCTAAAATTCCCATTCTGTGATAAGAAATTCCTGCCTTTATTAGGGGAGTAGTAGTATGTGGTGTGGTGACCATTCAGTGCTATGATATCGCTTCATCAGAATATCTTGGGTGATCTTGCCTTGGAGTTCAAAGTTCAGCTACAAGGAAATTGCTAGGCTATATTTTCCTGAACATTTTCCTTTAAAGTCCTTACTTTAGAAAATATCTTCCTTCATAACAAGTAGTCCAGAGCTACTGCTGCTTTTTCTCAATTTGTTTATGGCCTGCCAAAACACTTCAAAGTGTATAGACCAACTTCCTTCCAGCAATTCTTCATAACATGAAAACTCATTTAGGCTATCATGTCAAAAGGGGGTTATTGATTTCAGTGTGTGTTGATTCCCAGATGATAAAGCAGTTTTTTCCCTCTGTGTAGCATTTTTAGCTTGCAATAAGAAAAGGATTCGTTGTTGTTTTCTCTATTCATCATTGTCATGACTTAAGAGCATTTTATGATCAGATTATAAAGAAGGATAATGTAGATGATCATTAACAACATCCCATTGATCGACATGAAATGTTATGTAACTGTTATATGATGTTTAGTTTTTTTTCAGCTGTAAAAAAATAGCAACAGGGAAATTTTAAATATCATTGGAGCCATTTATCAAAGATGATTTATATATACACTGCAGTACAGTGTTATTTAGGATCACAGGAGTTTGTGCAAAGTATATGTAATTTTTCTCATTTGCCTAAACCATTCAGTTCTCTGGGCTATATATATACAGTATATTATATATTATTATTATTATACACACGTATATTATACACACATTTATATAAATACACACGCATATAAAATGTATAACATGTGTGTGATATATGTCTGTGTGGCACACACAGGCAGTACTCTGCCTGCCCTATGCTGCCTGTGTGTGCCATACTCTGCCTGCCCTATGCTGCCTGTGTGTGCCATACTCTGTCTGCCCTATGCTGCCTGTGTGTACCATACTCTGTCTGCTCTATTCTGGCTGTGTGTGCCATACTCTGCCTGCCCTATGTTGCCTGTGTGTACAATACTTTGCCTGCCCTATGCTGCCTGTGTGTGCCATACTCTGCCTGCCCTATGCTGCCTGTGTGTACCATACTCTGTCTGCCCTATGCTGCCTGTGTGTGCCATACTCTGTCTGCCCTATGCTGCCTGTGTGTGCACCATACTCTGCCTGCCCTATGCTGCCTGTGCGTGCCAAACTCTGCCTGCCCTATGGTGCCTGTGTGTGCCATACCCTGCTTGCCCTACCCTGCCTGTGTTTGCCATACTCTGCCTGCCCTATGCTGCCTGTGGGAGGTTAACCTGACAGGGGTTTGTTTTGGGAGTTTTGCTAGCATTTGGAAATAGTCATTATATGGCCGTTAAGGTGTGTAATTATGTGCTGGGGGTTGCTGTGCTATCTGAAGGGGAGAAGGAGGCAAATGGATTTAAGGGTGTGGCTTAATGACATAATATAATTCTTTCACATGAATGAAGGTTGATATCCTTGCAGTGAGCACCAACCATTTGTTTTTTTCTGTGCTACCACCATTAATGTCGGTATAGTCTTAAAAGATCTAGTAAGACCAGTAAGGAAGCTTGGATACATCTGTGCCAGAATTCTTTTCTCATGGGCTAAAAGAAAGTTAGAAGCAATATTAGGCTACAATAGGTACACAAAACTAAAAAAAAAAAAAAGAATCTTTGATTGCTCTAGCACTCAGTTACATGTAATTCATGTTGTTACTATGGGGCCGATTTACTAAAGGCAGATAAAGCTTATCTTCTACTTTTTTGCGTTAAAAAGTGCGCAATAATTAAGTACCGAGTCATCAAAGGCATTTCGCAAAGTGGCAGGCGGTACTTAAAGAACATTGCGGTTCGTGAGCGTTTGGCAACACAACATGGACTTTGCAGTGGGATTTTTTCAAGGATGTGTTCGCCCTAGAGTGATGCACAGTAGTTTTCAGAAAGTAATGGTTATGTGTGGAATAGTGCGCGCTAATTTTGCTTGCTGTGTAATATATCACGCGACGCGTGTGCTGCAAAATATCGCTTGAAAAGCTGTCATCCCAGATAAATAACGCGAAGGACATTGCTTCTTAATTATGACAAGTGTCCTTTTAGTGAAGTCACAAAAAATAAGAAGTGATAATATTTTTAACGCATGCTATATATATCACTCGTTTTATCGACCTTTAGTGAATCGGCCCCTATGTGTTTTATATGCACCATAATAGATAGTACACATAAGGCAGTGTAGGACTGGCATTCAAGTTTTCACAATGCTATAATTTTTTCTCTATCTTTATATAAATAGTAGCTGAATATCACATGTAGAAGAGTGTAGAGTAGTTTGAGTCCCAACAAAAGTAGCTGGTCAACACTACAGTGTGGGTTAGATTGAGATTTAGATTTAACAGCTGGCTAATAAATAGGGATTCTGCTAAATGTGGTCTGCCTATTGTGTGTTTTTCTGTGTTAGCACTATATATGGAAATCAATTTTGTTCTCTACCTGGGAGAAGATGTTCAAGGTGAAAGAGGGATGAGGAACTCTGTGATATTAGTATTTTGTTGTTTTTCTGTGCTGCCTGTGCTTTCAAATGTGAGAAATCTGCTCCTACATCTTAATTATCTTTCCGCTTGTTAAAAAATAGGGGTCAATTTATATCTCTGTGTGACAAACACAAATACAAATCTGGATCAAAGTGGGTGCAGTTGATATAATTATTATTCTTTATAAATCTCCCTGTACAATGTCTGCTTCTTGGACAAGTTTCTCTATGACTTTCATAATGCCAAGGTAAGGCTTAACAAATAAGAATATATGATGTGACATTCAGTCTGCTCCCCAATGAGAGGAAACAATCCCTTCAAAATACTGTCTAGGTAGAAATTAAAGCTTTGAATGTGTGCAATTTTGTAAAAAGATATTTATTGTACAGCGCTGCGGAATATGTTGGTGTTACTAATAATAAAAATAATATTCTGTGGTGACACAGAGATACATGGAATTTAAATTTCCTGTTAAATATTACTAATTATTGCAAACTGAACTGAACAAAACTTTGTATAACACACATAGGCTAATTTTCACATGCAATGTGCAAGAACAAACACAAATCAGCATTTTCCAGTATCGCTTGGTGCAGGTGCCCACAAAATAACATGCTGCAACTTGTGTGCATCTACATTGGTGAATATCATGTAAGTTATTCTTAGTCAATATGTGTGTGTAAAAGGCATCACTTCCTGCATGCCATTGCACACAGCCTCAATAACAGCATTTGGGTGTAGATGACTAGATAGTAGAGTTGGGAATTATACCTCCTCACAGCTTGTGGTAGTTCTTTTGCATTCATGGCCCATGTCTGTTGTAACCTGCATGCAGTTCATCAGAGTAGGCTGAACTGGTTCAGTAACCGAAGGTGTTAAGCATGCATATGGGTCCCTGTACCTTTGCCAATAGAATGCAATTTAAAACAAAAGATTTTCCATGCACTTTAGTGCACTTCACCCATGTGACTTACAATTTCAATATCCCACCTAGCTTTTAATTTTTTGTTGTGATTAGCTGACTCTTACTCATGTTGTCAACAATCCACTGGTATATCTATCTGCAGAAACCAACAGCACTGTATGTCTGTTATCAAAAGAACTAGCAAATACAAAATTCCAGCCAAGCTTATGAATGTTCTAGTGGGGCAGTTTACTGCTTACCCTATGTTTATGGCTAGTTTACATTTATGAATGAGAGAGTCAGTAATACACAAACATACAAAATGACCAGCTGGGACATGACATTCTCTGGTATAGCTGTAGTGTATCACACTCGCTTCTCTTCGCTTAAGACTGCAAATTACTACTGTATATTTTCAGTATTACTCATGTCACCCCTTTGTCAATTTAAGAAGCATTGCTGCCCACAAAACATGATTTGAACTGGAGAATCAGCACCTTTTTTCTTCCTGGGTTCTATTGACCTACATCCAGCATGATGACTCAGGTGGCAGCACTTGCTGGGGTTCGATTCTGGCTTGGGCATTATCTGCAAAGAGTTTCTATGTTCTCCCTGCATATGCATTGGTTTCCATTAGGTTCTTTGGTTTCCTCCCACACCTCAACACTGATCTGACATTTCAGCCTGAATATATATTCTCTTCAGAGATGAGATGTCTGGTTGTTCAGTGCTTGTGAGCTATATTCTTTTTCAAGTGTAGCAAAAGGACTATCTGCAGCCAGAATTGACAGGGCAGAAGTTTCAAACATATGGTGGGTATTTATAACTTACTGCATAAGTTATGGGTGTTTTCTGCAAGGATTTCAATGCTGCCATTCTCTGTAAAGTGTAATATATGCAGGTATTGAATACAATAATTCCAGCTTTTCAAGGACAATAAATATTTGTGGGCAGATAAGTAACCTCTACTTAAAACACCTCTCAGAGTATACTGTGTTGAACAGCAGATATGCAGTTCTGCTGAATATCAAAATAATGTTATTTTAATCCAGTTGAGCTTTATTAAAAAGATCAGTCCTCCACATTGTCCCCAAGTTTTGATTAGATTATGATTATGATTATGATTCATTCATGAGAACACACAACGTTCTATATATTTCTCTTTTCAGGCACCAAAGTGGTTAACGAAGGGTGCCTCAGACTGTGGGGAGGTGATGGGAGTGGAGAGAAACCAGGGTGCTGCTGCGTGGGGGTACGGAATTGGTTGTATGGTTTATGGGAGGGATGGTATATTAAAGAGGAAGCGCATGTCTGATCACCCAAAATGGCGACCGATCATCCCTCCCACCCCCATTTTTCTTTTTGTGTTTCTAGTTGGATAGTACATGTACATTGTTTCATGCACAATGGTAAAATGAATCTTGTTCTATTATACTAGTTTATTATTGATACTTTGGGTACATTGTCACAGCTGCGGGTGGGTTTTTTCTTAATTTGGTCCTTGCTTTTTGGGGTATGTTTTAATAGGTTGTACTTTACATTCCCACCCCACGGTTGCGTTGGCTTGCATCTGGGTGTATCTTACTTTTGGTTATAATGGGGCAAGGACGTTTACCTGCTTAACATCATTCAGTAAAAGCTGTGGCCGACCTCCACCCACTTAAAGGAAACGGAGTGTCAGTGCTTTTATTTAATGAATTTATTTTCTGTGATGATGCTTAGGGCACTTATACCTCCCCACAAGTCTCATTGAAATTGCTAGGGTGATGTGCTAGGGTTTTCTTAATCCCTCTTCTGAGGAGGAGGAGACACATAACTCTTTGGATGTCTGCCATACTCTCAGAAAATACTTGCACAAAACAGAAAAGATAAAAGGTAGAGAATGTACAGTATTTGTAAGTTTTGCAGGTAAAAATAAAAGTTTTAGAGCATCTTAATTGGCCAGGTGGAGCAAAAATATCACTCAGACGTTCTACATAAAAGTGTGTTTATCGCCCCCAATTTTTGTGAGAGCTCACTCTTCTCAGAGTAGAAAATTTCTAAAAGCTGCAATGTGGTTTAATGTCCATACATTCACTAAACGTTACAGACTGGACACGGAGGCTTCACAGGGAGGAGTCTTTGGGACAGCTGTTCTTCCAGTCAGTGTTTTCATGGCCTTAATTGTGTTTTCCACACCCCTTTGCTTGTTTTTTACCTAAAAATGCTGCTTTCTATGACATCAAGGAAAAATTAAATTTATACTACTATTTACAGCAGTTGAAATTATAAATTTATTTTTGCATTATGGAAGAGAGAGTTAAACCTGTTATAGGAAAATTGATATGTAGTGCCACTGTTCTTGTGATGAAAGTCAAATAAAAGCATGACTTATTTTAATTTCTAATTTTATAATGCATTATAAACATTCTACTTACCATTTAGTAAATCTCTTGACAGCCAAAATGGTGAGTAAGTCACTTAGAAATTCTTGTTAACTTACAACAGTTTCATAATACTGTAATGCCATTTGATAATAAATGATTTCCCTCTTTAACATTATGCATGTAGCCTAGCCAATCATCATTTAGTAGCAGAATATTATCTGAGGAGAAAAGACTAGGCAGATTGTATGCTTTATAGTGCCTTTCTTTAATTAGAGCATAAAGATTTAGTTAGCTAGGAACTTTTCCCTATTGCCACAGAATGATTCCCATACATATGTTTTTGGATTTAAGAATAGAATAAAAGAGATTAGATAAAATGCTCAGAATTGCAATTCTGTGTGTTTTAGCTTTAAGTGCTATTGTAACAATACCTGGTGGTCTAGTGGGGCGACGGGGACGCCCGCCGCCTCCTCCGGTGCAGGGACGCCCGCCGATGCCTTCTAGGCGCGCGCGCGTGCCTCGCTCTGCTGTTTATGCGCATGCGCGCTCCTGATGCGCGCGCATGCGCACTGGCGTCCGTCGCCGGCGCGCGCATGACGTCATTTCGGCGCCAAAATTCAAATATTTAAAGCGCTCACTGAATGGAAACTATTGCCCAACGTAGGTTTACCTCTGGTTACTTCCTGGGTGCGATTATCCTGCTGTTCTGCTGTGTTCTTGACCTTGCCTGTTCCTGACCTCTCTCGCCTGCTGCCTGTATTGACCTTTTGCCTGTTTTTGACCCTCCTTGTCTGCTGCCTGAACCGACCTCTGCCTGTCTGACTATTCTCTTGGATTCTGATTTTGTACTGCGCTGCTTGATCGTTGCTGACTCCGGCCTCCCCTGACCACTCTGAAGTGTTCCCCATCTACCTGTCATACGATTGGTTCCCGTGCTTGCTCAGAACTCTCTCCTTGGGTCTCTCACAATAAGACCTGGCGGCATCCGAGTAGCGAAGGGCTCCTCCCGACGTGAAAGGCGGCGGTTATAGGCAGAAGCGTGAGCCGAGACCGGACCCTTGGAGCCTGTTCTGAGTTGTGGGATACTGACCGTGACATTACGTTGGGCCCTTTAAAGACATGGATGCTGAAGGAGCTGCTGCGTCACCTCCCTCCGCTGAGGCTATCCGGGCGAATCTCCTCCAGCGTCTAGGGGAACAAGAAGCCCAGCAAGATCAGATCATCCAATGGCTCCAGAGACTATCGGTAAGATTGGATGCACTCCAACAGCCTGCCGCTCCTACTCCTGTTTCTCCTCCAGGAGGCAGTCACACTGCTCCGGGAATGTATGTAGTGGAACCTAAGGTTCCGTTCCCTGAAAAGTTTTCGGGAGAACGCAGTAAATTTTTTGCTTTTCAGGAAGCTTGTAAATTGTATTTTAGTTTCCTCCCTCGTTCTTTTCCTACTGAGGACCTAAAGGTTAATTTTGTTATGACCCTTCTTCTAGGGGATCCTCAGTTGTGGGCATTTTCTTTACTTCCCTCTGACCCAGCCCGCTCATCCCTTGATTCCTTTTTTAGGGCTATGGCAATAATCTATGATGACCCTGATCGTTCTGCCTCTGCTGACTCTGCGATTCGTAACCTCAGACAGGGTAAACGACGGGTCGAGGATTATTGTACCGAATTCCGCCGTTGGGCGGTAGAAACAGGGTGGAATGATACTGCCCTACGAAGTCAGTTTAGAGTCGGGCTATCTGACGCTGTAAAAGACAGCCTGGTCAATTTTCCCACATCTCCCTCACTAGACTCCCTGATGCACCTAGCCATACAGATTGATAGGAGGCACAGAGAGAGACGCCAGGAGAGACTTCCTGCAGCGGCCCCACAAACCTTTTCTCCTGAGTATGTATTCAAACCCGAGCAGACTTCTGCTAGGGCCTCAGAGGAACCCATGCAGTTGGGTTCTACCCGCTTATCTGCTGAGGAAAAGGGTCGTAGACGGGCTAATGGCTTGTGTTTGTACTGTGGGGAAAGAGGTCATTTTCGTAGCACTTGTCCCAAAAGGCCGGAAAACGACAGAGCCTAAGCAGATCTGGGGAGTTCTGCTTAGGTAATGTTATTCCTACTCCCCAACAAAGTTCTTCTAAAGTTATGATTCCGGTCCTTTTGGGGTGGGATACGAACACTTTGGAGAGTTTGGCTTTCATTGATTCTGGGGCGGAAGGGAACTTCTTAGATGTTAACTTTGCCCATAAGCATGCTATACCCACACTTCCTCTAGTCCCTTCTGTTAAGTTAATCGCTATAGATGGTACTTCCCTAGGTCGCGGGGTTATTTCTTTAAAGTCTGTAAGTTGCACCCTGTCTATAAGTTCTCTCCATGTGGAACACATTTCTTTTTTTATCATTGATTGCCCGCATACTCCGGTGATCTTAGGTCTCCCTTGGCTGCGGAAGCACAGTCCCCAAATTGATTGGGTAAATAACAGGATACTTCACTGGGGAACTGACTGTCAGAGCTTATGCAAGAAACCTGTCCAAGTTGTGGCCGCCACCTCTTTACAGGGACTACCATCTCCTTATTCCCTGTTTGCAGACGTCTTTTCTAAAAAGGCAGCTGAAGCACTTCCCCCACACAGACCTTACGACTGTGCCATAGAGTTAATCCCCGGTTCTTCTCCTCCTAGAGGTAGGACTTATCCCTTATCTCTCCCAGAGACCCAGGCTATGGAAGAATATATTAAGGAAAATCTGGAGAGAGGTTTTATTAGGCCATCTACCTCTCCAGCGGGAGCTGGTTTCTTCTTTGTGGAGAAGAAAGATGGGGGTCTCCGGCCGTGTATTGACTACAGGGGTTTAAACAAAATCACGGTCAAAAACCGTTATCCCCTTCCCCTGATCTCCGAGCTCTTTGATAGAGTTAAGGGAGCTACTATTTTCTCCAAGCTAGACCTAAGAGGCGCGTATAATTTAATACGAATCCGGGAAGGGGATGAGTGGAAAACAGCCTTTAATACCCGCGATGAGCATTATGAGTATCTGGTGATGCCCTTCGGGCTATGTAATGCTCCTGCTGTTTTCCAAGAGTTGGTAAATGATATATTTCGTGATCTTTTAGGTCGCTCTGTAGTAGTTTACCTTGATGATATTTTGATTTATTCTAATAGTCTGTCTGATCACCGTGTTCATGTTCAGGAGGTCTTACTTAGATTAAGGCAAAATCATTTGTATGCTAAACTGGAGAAGTGCATCTTTGAAGTCTCCTCGGTTCACTTCCTTGGGTTTATTATTTCCCATAAGGGTCTAGAAATGGACCCGGCCAAGGTTCAGGCTATCCTAAAGTGGGTACAACCCTTGTCTCTGCGGGCCATACAAAGGTTTTTGGGTTTCGCCAATTATTACAGACAATTTATTAATGGCTATTCTACGTTAGTGGCTCCAATTACTGCTCTCACTAAAAAGGGAGTTGACCCAAGTATTTGGTCAGTAGAGGCCCTTACTGCCTTCAAAAAGCTAAAAGAAGCTTTTATTTCTGCCTCTGTACTCTTGCACCCTGATTCGGCTCTCCCTTTTCTAGTGGAAGTAGATGCTTCTGAGGTTGGGGCTGGGGCGATCCTGTCCCAACGTCACCCTGTAACCAATAAAGTTCACCCATGTGGTTTCTTTTCCAAAAAATTTTCTCCCACCGAGATGAATTATGATATTGGTAACAGGGAATTACTGGCCATAAAACTAGCATTCACAGAGTGGAGACACCTTTTGGAAGGAGCAAAACATGTAGTTACAGTAATCACAGACCACAAGAACCTCTTATATATTGAATCCGCTAAGCGGTTAAATCCTAGACAAGCTAGGTGGGCATTATTCTTTTCTCGTTTTAATTTTATTATAACCTATAGACCTGGCGAAAAGAATGTTAAAGCTGATGCCTTGTCTAGAAGTTTTGATTCCAATCCACAGGAGAAGTGTCAACCTGATTCTATTGTTCCTAAAGAGTTAATTGTAGCAGCCCTAAGTCCAAATTTAATGTCTTCTTTGTCTAAGGTCCAGGACGACTCTCCTCCCAACCTACCCCCGGGGAAGTTGTTTGTTCCAGAAAACCTCCGTGAGGCGGTTTTTTTAGAAGCCCACGATTCTAAGTTGGCTGGGCATCCTGGGCGCTATAAAACTTGTTCTCTTTTGTCCCGCACCCTTTGGTGGCCAACTTTAAGAAAAGATGTTAATAATTATGTTGATACCTGTCCAATTTGTCAACGCTCTAAACCCTCCAGGTCTTTGCCCCAGGGTCTGCTACAATCTCTGCCAATTCCTGAAAGGCCGTGGACTCACATTTCCATGGACTTCATTGTAGACTTGCCTCCTTCCAAGGGGAATTCTGTCATATGGGTGGTTGTGGACCGCTTTAGTAAAATGTCTCATTTTATTCCCCTCCCCGCCCTCCCATCCGCAAAATCTCTTGCAGAACGTTTTCTGACTGATATTTTTAGGCTCCATGGTGCCCCTCAGAACATTGTCTCTGATAGAGGAGTTCAATTTGTTTCAAAATTTTGGCGGGCCTTCTGTTCTCTGATGGGTACAGATTTGTCCTTCTCTTCTGCTTATCATCCACAGACCAATGGACAGACGGAAAGGACAAATCAGTCTCTGGAGCAGTACCTCAGGTGTTATATCTCCAGTAACCAATCTCTTTGGGCTGAGTTTCTTCCTTGGGCGGAGTTCGCATTCAATAATTCTACTCACTCATCCACTGGAGAGTCATTATCCACCGCAGTAGCCATTCAAAAGAAAGCCTTCGATAAACATCATAAAGCATCGCCAGAATATCAGGTTGGTGATAAAGTTTGGCTTTCTTCCAGAAATGTCCCTCTGAAGGTTTCTTCTTCTAAATTCGCACCCAAATATATTGGTCCCTTTTCTGTGTCTGAAGTTATTAACCCCAATACGGTCCGATTAGAGCTCCCTCCTGAACTCAAAATTTCTAATTCCTTCCATGTCTCTTTATTAAAACCTGCTAGAGTGGTTCGGCAGAGGTCTCCTCCTCCTCCCGTTTCTGTTGAGGGACAGGCCCAGTATGCGATACAAAGGTTAGTGGACTCCCGCCTCTCTAGGGGTAGGCTAAAATACCTGGTACATTGGAAAGGTTATGGCCCCGAAGAGAGGTCGTGGGTTCCAGCCTCTGATGTTCGAGCAGATCGTCTTGTTCGACAATTCCACGTCAGATTCCCTGATAAGCCTAGGGGTCCGGTGGCCCCCTCTGGAGGGGGGGGTAATGTAACAATACCTGGTGGTCTAGTGGGGCGACGGGGACGCCCGCCGCCTCCTCCGGTGCGGGGACGCCCGCCGATGCCTTCTAGGCGCGCGCGCGCGCCTCGCTCTGCTGTTTATGCGCATGCGCGCTCCTGATGCGCGCGCATGCGCACTGGCGTCCGTCGCCGGCGCG
Source organism: Xenopus tropicalis (assembly GCF_000004195.4). Lineage (NCBI taxonomy): Eukaryota > Metazoa > Chordata > Amphibia > Anura > Pipidae > Xenopus > Xenopus tropicalis. Next base: position 83,126,855 of record NC_030680.2, on the reverse strand, counting down.
CGCATGACGTCATTTCGGCGCCAAAATTCAAATATTTAAAGCGCTCACTGAATGGAAACTATTGCCCAACGTAGGTTTACCTCTGGTTACTTCCTGGGTGCGATTATCCTGCTGTTCTGCTGTGTTCTTGACCTTGCCTGTTCCTGACCTCTCTCGCCTGCTGCCTGTATTGACCTTTTGCCTGTTTTTGACCCTCCTTGTCTGCTGCCTGAACCGACCTCTGCCTGTCTGACTATTCTCTTGGATTCTGATTTTGTACTGCGCTGCTTGATCGTTGCTGACTCCGGCCTCCCCTGACCACTCTGAAGTGTTCCCCATCTACCTGTCATACGATTGGTTCCCGTGCTTGCTCAGAACTCTCTCCTTGGGTCTCTCACAATAAGACCTGGCGGCATCCGAGTAGCGAAGGGCTCCTCCCGACGTGAAAGGCGGCGGTTATAGGCAGAAGCGTGAGCCGAGACCGGACCCTTGGAGCCTGTTCTGAGTTGTGGGATACTGACCGTGACAGCTATTTTACATTTTAGGTTGATTATAAAGAGATAATGTTTTCAAACAAATTCCATTTTATTCACATGCTTTGTTGTCACTCCATATCCAGCAGCAGTAAACACTGTCAATCTGGCGTCACAAACACTGCAGAGCTGGAAAGGCCAATTACATTGGCAGTAGGGAGTGTAAACAGGTAGAGGTGTTCCTATCATAAATCATGGTTTAGACTTTTATTTCAGTTAGACATAAGTTATTTGCATGCAGTCCCGCATGTTAGGCCATTTAGTGTGATGTTGTAGAAGTTGCGGCCTCACATCTGGATTTTACTAATCCACCAGAAATGTTATTAGAATGTATTTTTCTTCATTATGATGACAGAAGAAACCCTTGTACTTGCGCCTGGGGATCATACACTGTTTCAGTAGTGTAATATTAGGCATATTATGCAAATTACATTTATTACACATTAACAAAGCTTGTCTTAAAAGTGATGCAACTTGTAGCCCATTGGGCAATACCCCTCAAGTACAAAAACACAAACTAGGTTGTTACAAGATGCAAAATGTTGATGCTTTCTAATATATCTGTCAGAATAATAATCTTTCTATGACTGTAAATCAATACAAAAGGTAAAAAAGTTCACATGACCCTTGTATGGTATCCCCCCAGCCTCAGTAAAGAAAGAAAATACATAACAACTTGTGACCACAAGTGTCAGCCTGCAATGACCTCTTTGCCACTTGTTGCCCGTTAAAGGCTCTTTCTCCTACAGCTATTTAAGAATTTTATCTTCAAATTACAAGCCCAATGTAAAAGAAATCGCCAGGTCCTTCAGCTAGTACATGATTGCCATTTTACTATTGAAATACAATTATTTATCCTCCGTTAAAGATTTTCCCTGATGGTATTTGAATTGTGCAGAAAACTCTAAGAAATGTCTGTCTAAAATTGAACTTTCTCTGCATGAATAATATTCTTATAGTGGGCATATCATTAAACCTGACAGGGAGAAATATGCCGCTAGCTATATAGCGTTGGCAACGAAACCTAGGAACTCCTGGTGCACTCAACATTTTTTTTAGGGTCCTGAAAGTATAATAAGGACATTTTCTGAGCTTTTTAAACCAGAACATTTTAACCTTTTTATTCCCATTACTAAGGTAAATAAAATAGACCTTGTCCACACAAACCCAATTTTTGCTCTAAGTACTGCAGAATAAAGGAAAATCCGTAAGGCAGCAGAGCAGGAGGATTTATGTTTGTGAGAGCTGCACAAACTTGCAGTGCTAGTAATGAAATCAGTCCATTTTTGCAGTTGCTGTGGATCTAGACAGAAACATTAATTTTTTAAAGTAAATGTTTAACCTTCTGGCAAGTTGGGAAAATTGCTTATATTTCTACAGTACAATTTAGAATGATAATCTATTTATCTATTTCTTAAGATGAGAATAAACATTAAATATTTCCTTACTTTGCTAGGTTCCAACATGGGGAGCAGCAGATTGAAAGTCTGTTGCATGGAGCAAAGCACAGCATCAGGCGGGGGGAAAGCGAGCCTTGCCCGTGCCCCATTTCAGCCTGCACTTCTTGTTACTCCCTAAATTGTGTGCCTGAATGATGTCTATGTGCTTCCTCGTCCTGCCTCTCTTGTATACAGTTCTGCCTAACACAGGTAGTGCTCTGCAAAGAGCTTTGCATTGTGCACACTGCCTTCTGCTTTGTAAATGACTCCTTCCATGTTTGGTCCTTGCAAGGTAGATATTATGATATTACAGGTATGGGACCCCTTATCCAGAATGCTCGGGACCTGGGGTTTTCCGGATGAGGGAGTCTTTGCATCTCCTACCTTAAGTCTACTACAAAAATTATTTAAACAGTAATTAAACCCAATTGGATTATTTTGCCTCCAATAAAGATTAATTATATCTTAGTTGGGATCAAGTACAAGGCACAGTTTTATTATTACAAAGAAAAAGGAAACCATTTTTAAAAAAATGTGAATTATTTTACTACATTGGGAGATTGGCCTTTCTGTAATTCGGAACTTTCTGGATAATGGGTTTCTGGATAAGGGGTCCGATACCTGTACCAGTACACAGATAAATCACCTACTGCTTATCTGTAGGCCAAAACAATCACAGCGGAGGACAAAGGGTGTTCTTTTAATTTACTGTTAATCTAAAACTCTACATTTAAATAACTTTAATTTCCCTGTATGCCCTGTTTTATGTATGTGGAATAAACACTTTTTTGTGATTAAAACAACAAGCAAAACATGGTGGTATACCGCCCTTTAAGTTGGACAAAAAGATTTCATTATGTTGTTTTGCAATTCCAGTGTCAGCTAAATGGAAGTTATTAGAATGTGCTTGGACATGATTGAGTGGGTGTCGTTTTTCATGCTAATGACTTTTTGACTATGTTATTGATAAGGATGACCAATAACTCTCTCTAACTACAGAATTGACAAGCTCATTATCTGTCTGTATCACCCTGCTGCTGAAGAGCTAACTTTCAAGCAAATGTTCCCACAAAATAATAAGTGCTTGCATTATATTGTCAGAATACAGGGGATCAATGAGCAAATCAATAAGTGGATGGATAATACTGGTAGCAACATGTAGTATTAATTGATCAACATCTGTGTAAGGATATTAAGATGACAGGTTCTACTGTATATGTGAGATCTGATTACTGGTCTCATCTTCAAATATTCTACTTTAGGGAGACTTGAACTTTTCATGAGAGGTTCATTGTAAAGCTTTGATTAGCGGTACATTAAGGCACTTGAGTCACTCAGTTTCAGAAGCTATGTGCAATGTTTGCCATGAAGTTTTACACTTTCACTGCCTGGGAATACGAATAACTGCTGCTGCGGCTATTGACGCACTGCTCTGTGGGAACCCTGGAGCTACAAGAACCCCCTGACAAGGTGGATGCTCTGGGGTTTCCCCAGCGCCCTGCTTCAATAGACAAAGCTGCAGCTAGAGAATCAGGTGCAGATGTCATTTTCACAACAAACACTAAAAATGAAGCCAGACAGACTGCGGTTGCACCAGATGCAGCACAGTTGAGTCAGATGCAGTGCAATTAAAACCAATTTAAAGCTTGAATTGTGCCTGCAAGTGCATTGTGAGAAAAAACATGGCAATTGAATCCGAAATTGCAATTTACTGACTGTGTCTGGGTAAGTGAATGTGCCCTAGGGCAATAGGTTACACTATTTTTATATACTAGGTGCTCTACTTATGAATTCTCAAGATAAAACTAATGGCAAATATACAATTCAAAATGATAGTAATGTAATAGACCATGTTTTTCCTAAGCCCCCTTTAATGTTTCACTCTCACTCTTCACCCTCTGTGTATGGGTGTGTGTGTATATATATATATATATATATATGTAGCACATATATAGAAAGCACTCATGGCAGTAAATATAGAAACAGTCCATTTATTCAATCACCACATATATATATATAAATATTTACAGTAGTGTTACTATCCAGTTTTAAAAGTGAAGGTGACCAGATTTTCAGTCTGTATATATCACTTATCTCAAATGCACAGGCTTTCCATCGAATACCAATGGATGCGATATGGTTTCCTGATGTGAGTTTCACTGCTATACACTTTGGAGCCGTTATCAACTTCTTTACTGCAGAGATCAGAAAACCTTTTTTATTTTTTATCTTTTTTATTTAGCCTTTTCCTATGGTTGTCAGTTCCCTTATTCGTTTAAATGGTCTCATATAAAAGCCATGTCTAGGGGGCTGATTTACTAATCCACAAATCCGAATCCTGAATGGGAAAAAATTGGATTGGAAACGAACATTTTGCGATTTTTCGTAAATTGTTGTGACTTTTTCGTAGCCATTACGACTTGCTCGTAAATTGTTGCGATTTTTTCGTATTGAGCGCTCGTAAACGGCGGGCAAACCTTTGCGACTTTGCATGATTTTGGAAGCCTCCCATAGGAATCAATGGCACTCTGCAGCTCCAACCTGGCCCAAGGAAAGTCACGATACTGAAGCTTGAATGAATCCGAAACTTTCGTACTCGGCACGACGGCTACGAAAAAGTCGCTACAATTTACGAGCAAGTAGAAATGGCTACGAAAAAGTCGCGACAATTTACGAGCAAGTAGTAATGGCTACGAAAAAGTCGCAACAATTTACGAAAAAATTGCAAAATACCGATCAATACGAAAAAAACGCATTTGGACGCTTTTCGGACGTTCGTGGATTAGTAAATGTGCCCCTAGGTGAAGGCATGCCCTGTAGCTTAGCTAGGAATTCCAATTGGCTAATGTCAGGTTCTGTTTCTCTAGTAGTATTGGGGTAGTGTAGAGGGGTAGGTAGGTTTAGTGTCTTGATCACTAAGACAAGGAGCTGTGATTTTTAGTGTAAGAGAGAGAGAGGGAACCTTAGTAAAAGCAGGAGCTGCTGTTTTGGCCGATCTTACACCCCTGTCTGAAAACTTATTGTGCAATTGGCTTTGTAAGGGATTGAGGCATAAGGCCCTTGTCCTGGGTTAGTGAGGGAAAAAGATCCGTGTATCAGTTAGAGCCAGAAAGGTTTAGGATTTGTTGTTTTTTGTATTTCTTCCTATTTTGCCTCATCTCCTTGGAAAAGCATTCAATAAACTGGGCAAAGGCCAGAACTGAACTGAACTGAACTGTCTGTGCCTCTGTTTGATGTGTCTGAAAGTGCACCCACAAGACTTTTCCCCAGTGAGACCATGGTCCACCTACAATTCTTACTGTATATATATATATAGGCATGGGACCTGTTATCCAGAATGCTTGGGACCAAGGGTATCCCAGATAAGGGTTATTTCCGTAATTTGGATCTCCATACCTTAAGTCTACTAAAAAAACAATAAAATATTAATTAAACCCAATAGGATTGTTTTGCATCCAATAAGGATTATTTATATCTTAGTTGGAATCAATTACATGGTACTGTTTTATTACTACAGAGAAAAAGGAAATCAGTTTTAAAATTCTGAATTATTTGATTAAAATGGAGTCTATGGGAGACAGGCTTTCCGTAATTCGGAGCTCTGACAAGAGTATAAAACAATTCAGGATGTGTATAAATGTAAACAGAATCATAAAACACATAATAATGGCTCCTTTGATGAAACAATTGTTTGGATGAATGGTCTGCTTCATTTGTGGTAACAGCATTGCTCCTTTTTATACATTTCAATCACATTATCATTTTTATTCCTACTGAATATAGATGATTATTTTGTCTTATTCCCCTTAATGGTCACTAGTCTAAAGTGTGATCTATGATGATGCCTCCATATGTCCTTCCAGAACAAAATGTCATTTACCTCCTGAAAGGAAACTGGCTATTTAGAGTTTCTTCCAGATATTCAGCAGTTTTATTAATGAAAATGTGTTGCTTTTAATGGGAATTTAAATGTAGAGGTATCTGTAAACCATTTTTTATAAATACTATACAAAGGTCTACAAACAATGAAATATATTTGCCCAACACTTGAATAAATACTCTTAAAATTTTAAAGTATAGGGAGAGCATGCAGTAAGCAGAGATTTATATCTAAGCATATGTGGGGGGCAGGTGACTATGTTTCTCAGTGCTTGGGCCCCCTATGTTTTATTTATTTTTTTGTGGGGGAGAAAAAAACTCAAATTAAAATCCTATTAACCCCAATGTATTTGGAGTGAGAAAAAACGCCACAAAGAACAGTCATTGATTTCAATGCATTTGACAAAATTTTGTCAAATTGTTTAGTTGTGTGAGGGATATGAAAGCAGAATAACAGTTTTACCACATTCCCCTATCTCTGTCAGTTATTGCTTCCTTCTCTTCACCAATCCCTATATAAACATTTTTGAACCGGAAAATTTATCTTCATTAAAGAATAATGGCAAATGGCACAGAAGGAAAACAGCATCTACTTAAGTATGAGAATATGTGATAAATCCCTGTGTTGGGGCTCTGAACGTATCTCTGAATAATTGCAAATTTGTTTTGTTCCACATTTTCAAGGTGAATCACTGACAATAAACCATCAACAACACTTGTAAAATTTCTAGACTTGTGAATAGTTTCTAGCGTCTTATTAATGGCTTAAGTAAGCAAAATTGAAAAGCAGAGGCAATGTAATTGGAAATTCATATTTAATATTTTGGCTCTGCATCAGCATTCTTTACAAATGGAATTTTCTTACAGCATGTTCCAAAGCAAAAACAAAACAATGCCAAGTATGAATAAGAGCTAGGGCAGTCTGAAATCACGAAGAAAAAAAATCAGAGAAGAATGGTAATATAGATTAGCAAATAATTTCCCTGGGTAAATGTCAATATATGATGTTCTCAGAGAAAACTATACTTAATTATAAGTAAAGTACAAAATAACCCAAAATAGAAAGCATTGTATGGATTATGAGCACCCCGAAAATGAATTGCAAGTTACAAACGCAGGTACAATGTAAAATACATATCTGGTCTTTTTTATGGACAAACAAAGCCAAAAGAATTTTTTGGAATCCATTTTGCTGGCAATTACTTTTGTATGAAAAGTAGAAAAAGTACAAAGTAAAACAAAAAGGTTCATTTACACCTTTTTTCACCTCCAGACCAGGCTCCCAGGTTCCCTCAGTGCCCAGCATCAATTTCCACAGTTCAGTAGCACCATTACTTGCATACCAAACACTAGGGCTAACCCTAGAAATCACACTAGGCAGAATATTGAGAGCATTCATGCCTGATATGTGACAAAACAAATGCGCATTGCTTTAATTTTGGTGAATTATGCTTGCGGTAGATGCAGACATACATGAGCCCAAATATATTTTAAATACATTGTATAACATCAGCCCTGCTGTTACCTAGTTAGTCTTATAGAACTGCTGCACAGGAGTGAAGAGTGAATGTTCCCTCATGCAACTAGAATATGCCTTGCCTTAATCATCCAATTATCACTGTTCATTTAGTACTTCACCAAAAGTAGCTTCATCAATGAGGGTTACAAAGGATACCAGTGTTGATAATATTGATAATTTTAATGCCAATAGATTAGTCACAATAGTCCAAGCTAGAATGCTAGCCTCTCTGTTTTTTTAATATAGCAGCTACCATTTTAGCTTGGTCTACCTTCACTTCCCTGACTGCATTTCTGTGCTCTGGGCTCAGATTACAACAGAGAAGTGAGGGGGAGAGAGGAGCAAGCTAAGCAGGCTTGTACCATGAGAAGGAATCCTGAAGATAATGTTTACAGAATAGAAGGAAAGAAATGTGGTGTTTCTTTTCACTAAGGGCTCAAAGCAGCAGTTCTGTAAGTGTTTATGGCTGCATTTACATAGACCTTTCTGATAAAGCTTACTTAGTTTTTAACTTTCTTTTTATGCTTCTAATAATCATATAAAGTACTTCATTTTATGTACACAGTGCTATGATCCAGAATAGATTATCCAGCCTGATAATAAACATTTAAACTTTAAATAAACCCAATAGGATTGTTTTATCACCAATATGAATTCATACAGCTTAGTCAGGATCAAGTACAAGGTACTGCTTTATTATTATAGAGGAAAGGGAAATCATTTTTACAAATTAGAATTGCTTATTTAAAATTGACTGTATGAAATATGGCCTTCCTGTATTTCAGAGCTTAGGATAATGGGTTTCTGGATTAGCTATCCCATACCTACATGTTTTTATGGTAGAGTTTATCTTTCTGCCATGTATTGGTTAAGTATTCTTAACTCCTTTTCACTGTTGCTGAATTGTATTTAGATCTCATCAAGTTCAAGTACTACAAAGGATGCAATAATTGGGTTCCTTCTAGAGAATCCTCTTGATCTTCATATAAAACATGTTTGTACTCTATGTCATTAAATGCTATTTTCCCTTAATGGATAAAATGTAGACATTGCAAATTCACATGATCTGAAACACACCTAGGGGCTGATTTACTAATCCACGAATCCGAATCCCGAATGGGAAAAAATCGGATTGGAAACGAACATTTTGCAACTTTTTCGTATTTTTTTCGTCGCCGTCACGACTTTTTCGTAAATTGTTGTGACTTTTTCGTAGCCATTACGACTTGCTCGTAAATTGTCGCGACTTTTTCGTAGCCATTACGACTTGCTCGTAAATTGTCGTGACTTTTTCGTAGCCGCTTCGACTTGCTCGTATATTGTCGCGACTTTTTCGTATTGAGCGCTTGTAAACAGCGGGCAAACCTTTGCGACTTTGCATGATTTCGGAAACCTCCAATAGGAATCAATGGCACTCTGCAGCTCCAACCTGGCCCAAGGAAAGTCATGATACTGAAGCTTGAATGAATCCGAAACTTTCGTACTCGGCGCGACGGCTACGAAAAAGTTGCGTCAATTTACGAGTAAGTCGTAATGGCTACGAAAAAGTCGCGACAATTTACGAGCAAGTCGTAATGGCTACAAAAAAGTTGCGACAATTTACGAGCAAGTCGTAATGGCTATGAAAAAGTTGCGACAATTTACGAAAAAATCGAAAAATACCGATCATTACGAAAAAAACACATTCGGGCGCTTTTCAGACGTTCGTGGATTAGTAAATGTGCCCCCTAGTCTATGCAAGCAGCAAAAGTCACAATTAAAGAAGTAAAAACATTAACATAACTAGGAATTATACATAGTTTTAAGTGCAATAATATTTTCCCATAAAACCTACCTTCCTAGCAGAAGTTTTCATTATAGGAATTTAACCTCCCCTCTTGTGACTACAAATTAAGTTATCATTAATTTTATGTAAAATGTGCTCCCATATTCCACTTCTGAGCACATATTGTGTAAGACCCTACTAGTTCCCTACTAGTAATTACTGGTACAATATTAATTATATTGAACGCCTGAAGGGGTACATATATTACTGATCATTCTTCTTTTAATATATAATTACATATTTTTCGGGAATGTCAGTTTGGCATTTAGCAGGAAATCTAATCATACAAAACCATACTGATAGCTCTTATCCTTGAAGATGGCATCTCTCAGTGGGAGACATCTTGGGAACTTCTATACTTCCACACCAGGAATTCCAATTGTACTCTGTGCCAATGGTAAAATAAAGATATTCTTCTTCTATTCTTCTAGGTGTTAAATACGACTCTCCATGTATGAACAAAAAACACATTTAATCATCGCAATGAAGCTCTTAATACTGGCCATGGGATGCATGTTAATAGGTTTCTAGATGAATGCATTAGGTATTCATTTGGGAATAGACTGCAAACTAATTGATTTTATTGCCTTGTAAGAATGTGTACATTAAATGTGATATGTGAAGGAGCACGCTATGTATCTCTGTCTGGATGGACATTTTATTAGCTATTTCACAATCTGAATTTTTCCAAATATTTTTACTGTTTTACATTCCTTTAAAAGGAAACATATAAAATAATTTGATATTTTGCACTGGAAGCTTTATCAAATAAAAACTTTAATGAAAACATTTGAACTTTTTAGACTAAATGTTTATGACTGATTGAACTGAAATGTAGTGCCACAGTCACTAAAAAGGGTTGTTAATAACAGGAGTCAATCAACATTAACATATCATTTACATAGCACTTGCATATAGCCTCGTGCAGAACAACTTTGCTCTGTGCCTTTGTGCCAGTTGCCCCTTTAAAGGGGTTGTTCATCTTTAACTTTATGTACGATGTACTGTATGTCCTCCATCACGCCCCTATATCGCTCCCCCCACAACTGTTTAAACGCATAGATTCAATCCTCTTCACCTTTATCTGGGCCCAGAAGGCCCCCAGGGTCAATAGACGCACGCTAATGGCCCCACATGACAAGGGGGGACTAGCCCTCCCCCACCTCCAATTCTACTACTATGCCACACAGCTAATGTTCATACACAGCTGGTTTACTCCAGAGCTGGACAACCCCCTTACAGTACTGCAGGCCACATGTATGGGATCTATGGAAGCCCTAAGAAATGCTCCCTATAGGAAAACAAGGGACACCCCCGGCCTCCCTCCAGTCATTGGTATCCCACAAAAAATATGGGCAACAGATAAGAACCTTTCTCCCACATCGGCCCACCTGTCATCGCCTCGCACCCCGCTATGGAGGAGCTCAAATTTCACACACCTACTCCACCTCCCAGATTTCCATTACTGGCCTAAGCTTGGAGTTCGCCACCTACAAGACCTACTGTTTGAGGGCAACTTCCCAACCTTTGACCAACTACAAAGGAAACTAAACCAGACGAATATAGTATTTTACAGGTACCTCCAACTACGTCACACGGTTACATCGCAATTTGGTACCCAAACAATCACCACCACTACACCAGCTTATGAACAAAGGCTATGGGATCCAAATCTCAAAAAACTGGTGTCTGATCTATAAAAGGCGCTCCTACAAGCCCTAGGGACCCCATTTGAAACAGCAAAACGCAAATGGATAGGCGATGTCCGGAAGCTTGACGATGACAAGTGGACAGACATAACATGTGATTTATACAGTTTTTTGTTTTCTACTAAGGACAAGATGATCCATTTTAAAATAATACATAGGACATACATCACCCCATTAAGACTCAAGACCATGGGGAAAACCAGACCGCTCCCTGCCCCAAATGTCAAATAACAGACGCTGGGTTCTTCCATTTAATATGGACCTGCCCTGCAATTGTAAAATACTGGACAGATGTAACTAAATATCTGAATGAGCAAGTTCTCCTACCGGGAACCTTATCTCCAGAAGTGTGCCTATTAGGCCTAATTGATGACCTAGTGCCTTTAACCAAGACCAGAACATTACTTAGATCACTGTATTTCTATGCCAAAAAAATGGTCGCAATAAAATGGATGAGTTCACACCCACATGACATCCAACAATGGATACAACTAGTCAATACCAGACTCCCCCTTATCAAATTAACATATCTCGACAGAGGTTGCCCCAATAAATTTGAGAATATATGGGAACCCTGGATAGAAGCCCAGCCCGAGGCGAACCCCTCAGTATAGCTCAGGGACCTTAGAACTAATAGACTCCCTTAAAACCACAATAACCCAAGATTACCCTGGTTATGCCGACTGGAAATTCACCAACCTTCATTTATTGTTATGCACTATTCTTGTGATCATAGCATAGTATGCTTTTCTGTACTGTTGTATGTATGTTTTGTTAAGAAAATAAAATAAAAACCTTTAAAAAAAAAAAGTTAAGGTATAAAAAATAAAAATAATAAAACTGTAGCCCCTGAGAGCAATAGCTTTTGGATTTTTAGGGTCAGTGAGCCCCATATAAAAGCTTGAAAGAGTCAGAGGAAGGCAAATAATTCAAAAATTATAAAACGTAAATAAATAAAAAAATGATAAGTTGAAAAATCAACATATGTAAAGTTGACTTGAAGGTGAACCACCCAACACTTTTTAAACATATTATCCATTTTGGCATTCCCTCTTTTGGTTGCATTATTGCCTATGAGGACCAGCCCATTTGTCTCAGGTCTAGTTAACACTTACCTCCTTGGGTCTAGTGAGTGGGCATACTCACCAAACTGTGACTGGGGGAGGCATTTTATTTGCACAGTGCACTATATTGTGTCATTTGTTTCCTTTTCTTTTTTTATGCTCTTCCATCATATATTTCTTTACTTTCTGCCTTGAGCAGAGCTCCTGATGTGGCTTGTGCCCACAGGCTCTACTTCTAGCTGGGTTCAGCAGGTCTGCATCCTGTTCCAAAATATGCAATGTCCATATTTACTAGAAAGGAATATTATCATGGGGAAACATGTTTTTTCAAAACACATCAGTTAATAGAGCTTCTCCAACAAATCTGTTTTTGTGCACTGATAAACTTCAGTCACACTTTACTGCTGAGCTGCAAGTTAGAATGATATTACCCCCCTCCCAGGAGCTGATCAGCAGAACAATGGGAAGGAAGCAAGATAGCAGCTCCCAGTAGATATCAGAATAGCACTCAATAGTACGAAATCCAAGTCCAGCTTGGGACTCCTCCAGTTACATGGAAGTAGGAGAAACAATAGGTTGCCTGAAAGCAGTTCTAATGTGTAGTGCTGGCTTCTTCTGAAAGCTCAGACTCAGGCACAATGCACTGAGATGGCGCCTACACACCAATATTACAGATAAATAAAATACATTTGTTGGTTCAACATTTTTAACAGTAGAGTGAATTATTTGCTATGTAAACAGTGTCATTTAGAAATAAAAAGTCTAATATAAAAATCATGACAGTGTCCCTTTAAAACATGTACAATGATTATGCAATAGCACACTGCTTGGAATGAAAGCTGATTGTGTATCCTAAAAAGGAGCGCACAGAGGGCCCTCTGAATCAGAGACTCAGCTTGGACAAGCTCTGAGCCATACTGTCAGACATCTGGAGCAGAACAGATTATAATAGAAACAGGCTGATTTTGATAAATGTTTTGGAATGAGGAATATAATAAAATTCTGTAAAGTCTGATCTTTATTGTATGCTCTGTGTATCATTTACAAAGATAATTTAACTCTAGCATAGTGGCTGTTTTCCTGACATGCTGTGTAAGAACATAGTATTTACTACAATTAGCTCTCAAACCTCAACAATAGCAAATAAAGTGTTCTATATCTTGCATCAAGAAACATGTCTCAATTTGAGATGGTTATTGTTAATATGTATGTATATATTTATTTATTTATTTATAAAGCGCTACTTATGTACGCAGCACTGTACAGTAGAACAATCAATTAATACAAGAAATTGGGTTTTTACAGTAATAGATAAATACACACTATGATAATCAATACAAGGTACGGCTGCAATAACTTATGAATACAAAAAACAAGAGGATGGAGGTCCCTGCCCCATAGAGCTAATGATCTAAATGGGAGGGTAACCTACAAACACAAATAGGAGGATAATAGTGCTGTTGGTTACAGTGGGTAACACTGCAATATAAGTGCCAGTTCCCAGTTTAGGTGCTGTGTGAGTGCTCCAAGAGGCAGTCTTTGAGTATGGTTCTGAAAAGACTGAGTGAGGATTCTCTCCAGAGAAAATCAGGGAGGCATTCCTAATGTAAGGAGGAAACAGTATTGGGGGTGCAAACAAGCGATTGCTCTGTCAGGAACAGTGGAGTTGGGCAGAAACATATGGAGACTAGTGATGAGCGAATCTGTCCAGTTTCGCTTTGTCATAAAATTTGCGAAACGGCAAGAAAATCTGCGAAACTGCAAAAAATTCGCGAAACACATTTGTCGCACGATTTTTTTGTCGTCCACGCTTTTTTGACGCACAACGAAATTTTTTTACGTGTGGTGAATTTTTCAGCAGAGAATTTTCTCTGAAGTTTCGCGCAAATCCATGCCTGATAAAAAAATTTGCTCATCACTAATGGAGACACAAAAGAAGAGATGTAGTGAAGGGCAGAGGAATAGAAAGCTTTGAAGGTTAAGAGGAGTTTGTAAGTTATTCTTGTTTTTATGGGAAGCCATTATAAGGCTGTAGCAGTGGAAGAGCATGAACTCTCCTTGATAAAAGAGGAGAATTATGGTAGCAGTATTTAAGACAGACTGTAGAGGGGAGAGATGGGAGTTAGGGAGGCCGGTTAGTAGCAGGTTACAGTAGTCTAGTCGGGATAGAACAAGAGCATGCATGAGTAACCTAGCTGTTACAGTTGAAAGAATGGGATGGATTTTGGCAATATTGCGTATGAAAAAGTGACAGGTTTAGACAGTGGTGTTAATATGGATAGAGAGAGGAGTCAAAGATCACCCCCAGACAGCATGCCGAGTTGACAGGATTAATTCCATTGATAGAGATAGTAAAGGATGGAGCGGAAGTAAGACCAGGCTTAGGTGGAAAGATGATCAGTTAATATAAAAGAAAGAGCATGACAACAGCAAATAAGCAAATAATGGCATGAGTACCAATGGGTATAATGTCTTTGGAGAATAGCATATGCATAATATGAGCTACTGAACATTAGCCCTGATCAGCTATATTTGAATATTTACCAGTTTCTCAGAGCAGGTAGAGCTGAGCAAGATCTAGATTTCTTATGAATCGCTTGGATAAGCAATGTTGTGAATAGTCTGCATATTCCATTGAATTGGTTCCCCCATCATTTGCTATGATCAGAGCTGAAACTAGATCACACAATTCCTGAATTAATCTTCATTCTTTCATGGTATAAAATTGTTTCTGAAGTCAAATTACAAGTGATCTTCTCTTGACTAAAGTGACTTTATATCAATGGGTATCTGGAAGACTCACTGTAGAAATCCCATTGGTCTACAATGTACTTATTAATATTCCTTTCAATTCTGTATATGAGCCAAGCTTTATTTTTTAACAGGGTTGTTAGAATTTTTATTTTTATATTGTATATTTATTTTTAAAAATTATTGCCTTTTATTTTGTAATAATAAATCAGTGCCTGGTACTTGATCCCAATTAAGCTTTAATTACTCTTAAGTGAGGGCAATCCTATTGGGTTTATTTTAGTGATGCAGGATTCAGTTTGGCATTCGGGCCAAGATTCTGCCTTTTTCAGCTGGACCAAATCCATGGTTCTGGCCAAACCGAATCCGAATCCAGAAAAATCACGAGAATTTTTGTCACGTAATCACGGAAGTTAAATTCTTTAACCCTTACAAAACCTAATTAGGATTTGGATTTGGATCTGTATTCGGCCGAATCCTTTATGAAGGATTCAGGGGTTCGGTAGAATCCAAAAAAGTGGATTTAGTACATCCCTTGTTTATTTAATATTTAAATCATTTTTTAGCAGGCATGGTATGGTGATCCAAATTAAGGAAAGACCCCTTATCTGGAAAACCCCTGGTTACAGCTTCTTGAAAAATTACCCACTGCATCTCACTGTATATAATGTCCTTGTATGTTAATTTAGACTGCAACTGTATACTGTGCCTGGGGTGCCAGTACCCCCTGCATCTCACTTTATATAATGTGCTGGTTTTGTAAAAACAGACTGGATTTTACTGAATATAATGTGCCTGGGATGTCAGTACCCACTGCCTTTCTCTCTATAAAACTAACTAAATCACATTTAAGCTAACTGATCACAAACACGGATGGATACAAAACCCCTCACAGAAGTGCATGTATGAATATTTTTACATTTTGAGCATTTTAGGTGAGAAAAGCACCTCCACCCGCACTTTTGCACAGTATCCCTGGAAGTCAGTGGGAACAGCAAGAGGTAGTTGGGAGGTTCATTTTTATTACAGCGTGGAATCTCACATTCGCTTTAGGTCAGTCTATGTTTGGTCCATCTTTAGCCTCCCCAAACAAAAAATTCACCCTCCGCCTATGTAGGGAATGTGCATAAACCAAATTTTTCCCCAGAATTCCAGTGTCATCACTGATGCAGACACGGAATTAATTTCACGCCATTGCATTGCGCCTACTGCAATTGTGTCTGATTCACCAAAATGGGCACAACGGCAAGTGCACCTTTCCTTCTCCTTTAAGGCATATTTGGTGTGTCAGGATTGCATGCTGTAAAACATTCTGTTTCTGCACTTTTGCAGTTCTACTGTTATGTCCTTTACTTTAGTCCTTTACTGAAGAATTACATTTTTATTGCCACAGAAGTGCTGACCTAGAAAAAAAAGACATCTCACGATGAGGTATCTTGATCTAACTGCAGCAAACAAGCAGCATACAAAACTTAACATCATTTGATGCAAACCCTAATATGTGATAGAGATGCTGATCAGATAAAGGTGACAGTGTTGCCAGGGGGGTTATCCCTATACAACAGAGTTAAAGAATTCTACTGCAGCACCATTTAAATACTGCACTACAGTAGTCACACTGTTTATTCAGTGTTTATAATTTGTCTATGATGCTTACTAGGAATCATACATGAAACATAATAGCCAGGGGGCAAAACCTGCCTCTCTCAAATTACTGTATGACATCATATTGTATTTTGTTCTATTTAGAATCATATAAAAACTCCTGGCTCCTAATAAGCCAGGTTGGGTTATACGTTAGGCTATAGCTGCCTCCACAAAAATTTGCTTTAGGAAACCTTTTTTTCAAGGTGGTTTTCAGCTTGTGAGCTGTTTTTATTGGGGGTCAATAGACTTGTTTGCTACCAGAAGTATGCCCTTAAATGGGTAGGTTCAGGTAGGGAGCCCTCTCTCTGCTACTGGTCCCATTTTGATTTCTTTTTTTTTCTTATTGCAGATTTTTTTTTTTTTACAGATTTCCTGTAAATTACTGCGCAGGGGATGGGTGCTCTACTTCAGATGTGATGATTAGTTATGGTTTCAAATGTTCAAAAATAGGCTTTCAGTGAAAATGTTTTAGATACGGCCAACAGCAGCCTTTAAAATTAATAATACTTTGACTCCATATTTCAATATAAAGAAAGTCCAATGACAGGGTAGCCCTTTTTAATGTATAGAAACTTTGATAATAGTCAGAGGAGATACAGTATAAGATAAGATATTATTGGAGTACATTCTAAACATGAACCCAAACCTGTATATTTGCTGCAGACATGAAACTACGAAGTTGGTAATGGCATTTGAAAGAAGGCATTAAGATGAATATAGCATCTCATATATATTTGTTTGTAAAATCCAATAGATAACTACAGACCAATAGTGACAGAATCTTAGGGAAATGGGCAGACGCTTTACTTTTAAAAATGTGCACACAAAACAGATGGCTATAACCAAACTGATCTGTGTTCAGATGTCACATTGTGCTACAGTAAGATGTTATTTGTTAACAAATGTGGTTTTAGATTTGTTCATGTCTTATATTGTGCGTATTGTTGATAATTGCGATGAACACCCAAATCTCACCTAAAGAGGTACTTCACCTACAGTATAAATTAACTTTTTGTATGATGTGGACATTGATATTCTGAGACACTTTGCAATTGTTCTTCATTTTTTTTTCTTTAGCTGCTCTTCAGTTTGTTGTTTAAGCAGATATCTGGTTGCTAGGGTCTTATTTATTCTAGCAACCAGGCACTGGCTTGAACGAGATACAGGGATATGAATAAGAGAGGGCCTGCATAGAAGGATATGTAATAAAAAGGAACATTAACAATAAATTTTGTAGCCTCACAGAGCAATTGTTTTTTGGCTGCTGGGGTCAGTGACCCCCATTGGAAAGCTGAGGCAAAAAGAGGAAGGCAAATAATTTAAAAAATATATATAAAAAATAAATAATGAAAACCAACTGCAAAGTTGCTAGGAATAACACATTCTAAAGCATACTAACAACTGTATGTAATAAAGCTCACTATGTTTGCCCAGGTACCAAACCAATATCAACCAATAAGATGTCTGCATTTAAACATTTAACCAGTAAATGCTTCATGCTGATTGGTTGATAAGTGATTAGCCCAGTAGCAAACTTTGCTCTTTATATTACATTTGCCCATAAAAGTCAACTCAAAGGTCACTGGAATGTTGTTCCTTTATTTTCTCGAACTGATATCAATACCTATCCTGCTTTTATTTGCTTTTATGTTTAATGCAAAATGATATCTGCAAAACTGACAGAATTATTAAATGAATGTGTAAAATTCTGTGCCACAGGTTGGGCATGTTGTATCAGTGAGACTAATCATACTTTGTGATTCTCCAGTTTTTAACAGTAGGGTTGCAGAGTTGTATTCATTTTTTGTGTAATTTTGACTGATTAAAACTAGAGCTTTGGGCCTTACCTTTTCTTGGGAAATACAGAACAGATGAAATGATCCCCAATCTTACAATAGCTGCAGTTGAAGTTCTGTGTTTTTTTCCCTTGTGTGTAGTTCTATTTATCTGTTTCCCCTTAATTTTGGAAACAAAAATAGTTTAAAAAAAAAAACAGTGTTTCTGATCAGGACTCGCAGTCTAGATTGCATGATGTAACTTAAAGGAGAACTAAAGCTTAAAGGGATTCTGTCAGGATTTTATTTCTAAATTACACTGTTTGCATAGCAAATAATTCACTTTACCTTTTAACATGTTATTCTTGAACCAACTAATGTATTTTTTAGTTGTAATATTGGTGTGTAGGCAGCCATCAGAATCCAGTGCAATTAGCATCAGAATTTAATAATTGGCCCTGTAGCATCAGCTTATATGACAGGCCAGCCTTATTTTCTGCTTGATAATTTAATATCACCCCTAAGCTTAGCTTCTCAACACCTGCCCATAGCACACTGAGCATGTGAGTGTCACAGACACTTTCAAAGATGGGGAACTCCTGTGACAAGCTTGAAGTCCTGGATCATTGCTGTTATTGAGATTCTGAAATTTCAGGCTGGTGCAGTAAGTACAGTATATAAAATGTGACATTTTTAGCCATATTAATTTTTAGAGTTTAGTTCTCCTTTAAGCAAAAGGAATTCTGGGAATTAATTCCAAAGGACCCCAAGAAAATCCCATTTACATGTGTTTATCCTATAGGCTAAAGCTCATCCACTGGGTTTTTAAAGAAAATGCCAGAATAATAGCTGATCAGATTCCCAACTACAGACCGGTTTCACCCTTCTTGGGGCTCATCAGTGTAGTGTAGGGTTTTCTGATCAGCTTAGGTAGAGTCACACGTGTGGTTTCACAAACAAATTTGTTTGTTCTCCTTTAAGCAAACTAATCAGCCACATTAACATCAGCAGTCAAACTCCTTTTAACAATTGTATGTATGTATGTATGTATGTATAACTTTATTTATAAAGCGCCACAAGGGTACGCAGCGCTGTACAGTCTTACAGAATACAAAATTACACACAGGGAGGACAAGTGATATAATAAATAAATACAATAAATACATATATGTATACATATATATATATATATAAGTGCCATGTGGTATGAGACACAGTAGGAAGGAGGTCCCTGCCCCGTAGAGCTTACAAACATCACTGTTTAATAGTTTTGTGGTCTTGCACACAATTGAAAATAAGCTTATTTCACAAACACTTGCTCTGTCTGGGGCAGATTTTCCCAAAAAGTGGGGCTGGCCCATATAGAGGGCCCAAAGCAGTGGGTAGGAGACCAGTCTAAAGACTAGCTAGATGGAGAGCTGGGGGTGTCATTGCTTCCAATCAAAAAGAAGGAGCAGAAAATTTGTCTCAGGCAAATTTAGTTAGAGCTTGATTGACCTGAAATCTTGAACCAAATATTCTGACCTGAAATCCTGAACCAAATGTTCTGCCTAGGAACTGCATCCTGTGGCAGAAAGGGAAAAGGAATGTGGGAGACCATGAACACACAGAAAAAAGGAGAAAACATAGCCACTTAACTAACATTATTTGTGCCAAATCCAAACTAGGAAAACAACATAACTGTCCCGCTTTTGGAGTCCAGTGAGTCCACTTCTGATCAGAGAGCTCTGATGAGCACTTATACCTGCACTTCCGTGTGTTTTCCATCCAAGTCAATGAGAGCCGCGGGACTGTGCTCACATGCACTTTACAGCTGGCTGAAAAACAATGCATTGGCCTCATCAAAGTTGGAATGACTTTCACAAATTGCTTTTCACCGTACTATCAATGTGACAGACCTATCTATTTGATAAGTTGACGCTTTGATGTGTTTCCTTTGTCTGTATGAACTGTATGATGACAATGTCATTGCTGCCCAACAATAAAAAACAATTCAAAAGGGGAAAGAATAGCATATTGGTAAAATATTGTATTAAAAAATGAAACAATATTTAAAAAAAAGACAGATAATGCCAACCACAACAACTAAGAATGAAAGCATAAAAAACATAAATAAACATACCATTTGCTCTCTCTGTTGCTTGCTAACCCCCAGTATGCATACATCACATTGGTTGTGATAAACTAATGTGCACATAAATCACAGAAATTATAGCGTTAAAATGTCTTTTGAAGGTTATAAAAAGCTTAACTTTCTATATTTCTTATATAAAATGAGTCATACTACATTTGTCTGTGAATTTTTTTCCAAATGACTTGCTTTACCTTTGTCGTTCATTTTTCCTTTCTTGTGGAGAACGTGCCACTACAACTCTGTTTCAGTTAAATGCCAATATCTTGATGTGTAACTAAATAGGTCAGTGTTAGCTGACAGGACATATATGTGCCTCATTTGTCACAGTTTCCAATAAGAGAGAGACTGCAGTGAAGAGAATACATCATGCTGGAAAGGATATAGGTAAACCATACATAGCTATTTTATACACTGTATACACTATATAATTACTGATTCTCACAGGATTTGAAATGTCATTCAGTGTCACATTCATTTTTACTTACATTTTTATCAAATGGCTTTACATCCATCAATACAGGAAAGTGACTAAAAGAGATTATTTATGTTCAAGATAAGTGATGCTTGACTTCAGTCTACAAGATCTATATACTGGCAAAGCTTGTCGCATGCCACAAAATTGCACATAAAGCATATGGAAGGCACACCCGGCCCAATTAAATACCTACTTTACATGGGTGTTGGTTCTGACAGATGAGAAAACACCTTCAGAAACTGCCTATGTACTAAGCTCTGTCTTCTTACATCTATTCAGTTCAATTTTCTATACAGAAAGCAGTATATATACAGCAGTATGAATAGTTGCCAAAGTGCTCATCTGTAGGGATGGTGCGAAATAATTTAATAATGGATTTATGGCAAATTTCCACATTTCACCATTATTATTTCGCAAAATGGGCATCAAAATTTGGCGTGTAAATATTCACCGTGTGACATCAATATGGCGCCCACAACAAAATAAATTGTTGCGCCCATAAAAATAATGTTGTGCGCATCAAAAAATGACACAAATTTTTGGGCAAAGCTAAACGAGAAAGATTCGCTCATCACTACTCATCTGTCAGATACATCACCCATGTAATGTTCAACTACACATGGGTCCTGCTCAGCAGATACTTGGAATACAGCTTGTAGTCCATTGTATTGCATTAGCTACCCTCATTTAGTTTTTATTTTTGCAGAAACCTATTTTTACTACCTGTAAGTCCAATGGAATAGAATCTAATTAGTGCTTCTCATAGAGACATGCAATCAAATATTAGAACAAGAGCGCACTTAAAAATGGGCCCATTCATCTAGAGCTTAGGCCAAGCAGCCACTTGTGCTCTAGTACTTTGTTACTGTAATACACTGAAAAGGGGAATAAGCAGTAATTTCCTTCTTTTTATAGAAACTCCAAGGATTGAATGAAAAAGATCATAAAGAAAAAACAAAACCACAGCAAAATGCAGCACAGAAACGTCTCAGATAAAGGAAAAAAAAAAAGATAAAATAAAAATTGTACCTAATAAAAACAGATATACAGTTATCTAAAGTGAAAATGTAACATTAAAAATGAAAGCTGCTAAGTGAAACTGTATTTCTTAAAAATGTCATGCCCTGAAGAGAAAGCAGGGTCAGCAATGGCTGGATATAGCTGTAATGAATTCTTCTTTTGATCAAATGAGACCTATGATTGATTGAATGAAAGATTTGTTTAATAAAGCCATCAGTTAAATTGGGTCTACATTGACAGATACTGGAAATATATAAGCAACAAACACATATGCTAACTTTGGTTTTTGTAGAAAATTAGAGGGAAAGAAGAAAAAAAAACTTGTTCGAAGTCATTAAGAAAGCACACAAAATTAAAAAATATATAGTTAATAGAGTGTTGCCTTCAGCATTCATGTAATAATTAAAGAAAACTGTTAAAACTATGTTAAAAAACACTTGCCCTGTAACAGCCCTCTGCCTGGCTGGTTTCAACTCCTGCAGCTCTGGCCTTGCACCTTTTAAAATAGACAAAAGGTCAGAGGACAAGAGTCTCTGACCAGAGAATTATTCATAATTTTTTTTACCTTATGTTAGTTTGTGTAAATGTCATGGTTTTTCATTTGCTGTAAACACAATGCCTGAAGCAGGGACCTTCCAAAAGCTTGTATAATTGACTTATAATAAAAGGTATCACCTACTCTCTATTTTTAGGTAATTATTAGTCATTGAAATAGAAGCACAGTGGAATACTTGTGGAAAACACTGGGTATATAAGTACCTTGAAACTGAGTTGCCATCACTCTTTTCAAACTTTACCATCTCTATATTTTCTGTGAGGTAATTGCCTGTAGTTGTTCATGAATGTCATTTTTTGTAGTAGTAGTCTGAAATTTTCTCCACTCCCATTGTCCTATTTTTGTTGTAAAGGGTGCTCTTACTGCTCCCCACATAATACACCCTCATTTGTAAACAGGGAGGCATATGGTGCAAGAGAAGTATAGGATGTGAGGTTTTGGGGCAGTGATCCCCAACCAGTGGCTTGCACGCAACATGTTGCTCGCCAACCCCTTTGGGTTGGTCCAAGTTGCCTCAAAGCAGGTGCTTATTTATAAATTTCTGTTTAGGAGGCAAGTTTTGGTTGTACAAAAACCCAGTGTAATTGCCAAACAGAGCCTTCTGTAGGCTTCCAGTCATCATAGGGGCTATCAAATAGCCAGTTATAGCTCTCATTGGCATCTCCAGGAACTTTTTTCATGCTTGTGTTGCTCTCCAAAACTTTTTCCATTTGAATGTGGCTCACGGGTATAAAAGGTTGGGTATCCCAGTTTTGGGGGAACACAGCTGGGTTGCAGCACAAATGCAGGTCACTCCAAACTTTCAGAAAAACAGTTTGTTTTTTTTTTAAACTCAAAAAGGCTTTTCATTAGCAGCAAAGTGTTCGGAAATGCAGTCCCAACACACCGGTTTGTCTCAGGAAATTAGGTGCATGTCAAACAACTCTTACTTCCAAACTGCCTTTCTCTTCCTTAAACCCCCTTGGCTGTCTAGTCCACACCCTCAAGCTAATTAACCCTGAGTTGGCTCTCTTAAAGGGATGGTTCATAAAGGGGTTAGAACCTAAAAAAGGGGGATATATACCTCCCATCAAGGATATATCCCCTCCAATTTTTACAAGGAATATAGCAAGTAGTCCCCTGTTGTGTACACAAATGTACAAACTTAGAGGAGAAACGGCCCAAAGTTTTGCAAGGAGTGTCCAGTGAGAGGAAAATCATGAATGATTTTAGTGCTTCAACAGGCGAAGGAAAAAAAAGTCTATCATTGATGAAATAGAAGCCATATATTGAACCTTGAAAGAAATATCTTTTAAAAGAGGAGTAACAGAGTAGTGTTCCTTAATTCTGGATAGAAAGGTGGGTTGTAGTACTAGGAAATGTCAGATGGCAGATAGAAAGAATAGATCCCAACAAGCTTGTATTGGCCCTTAATGGTTTGGTAGAGCTTAGGTACTTCAAAATTCTTGAGATCTGTATAAACTAGGACAGGATAAATTGCACCTTTAGGAAGATGCCTCTACTTCTCCAGTGCAAGTGCAAATAATCCTTACATTAGAAGTGCACTCAGAGTTGGATAATTTCTTGGTGAAAAAGGCAATAGGGTAGAAAAGGTTTTGTGCACTGAGAAAGGATACCTGAGACAGCTTGCTCAGAGGTATAGACTTCTAACATAAATGGCTATGAACATAAAACAGGGGTTGTGGTAAAACTCTTATTAAGCCTGTCAAAAGCTTTTTGTGCTTTATAACCAAATCAGTAATTGGTCTAATGATAACAGAAAAGTTCAATATAAAGTTGCAGTAAAAACTGGAGAAACC
Organism: Xenopus tropicalis; assembly: GCF_000004195.4. NCBI lineage: Eukaryota > Metazoa > Chordata > Amphibia > Anura > Pipidae > Xenopus > Xenopus tropicalis. The sequence goes on along the minus strand of NC_030680.2, from coordinate 83,102,751 downwards.
CAGTCAGTGGGCATGGGCCAATCAATGATTGCTTATTTCTTGGGGTCCATAATAATTAGTTATTGGAAAAAAAAGAAGCCAAACAATTCACACTTTCCAAACTTCACCACCAGAGAAACACTTCTCTTGTATGTCTTTGATAGTCTTCTAAAAGGAGGAGTAAACAGGAATGTCATTGAAATAAGATACTGCAACAATATCAAAGATATGCCTGAAGATGTAATTTTTATAATAGTTGGAAAGTTGTAGAGGTATTACAGAGTCTAAAAGGCATGACCAGATATTAAAAATGTTACCGTATATACTCGAGTATAAGCCGAGTTTTTCAGCACGAAAAATGTGCTCAAAAACTCAGCCTCGGCTTATACTCGAGTATATACGGCTGACCGTACCGCTCCCCATACTGCTCCCGCTGCATCTTCTCTGTCCGCCAGGTCAATTCTGGGGGACCGGGTCAATTCACAGACGGGGGGCGCATGAGCACATTCGGCACACTCTGATGCTGCTGACACTGACGCGCTCTGACACTGCTGACATTCGCGCCGGTAAAGCTCGTTGGAGTGTGGCTGTTCGCGTGTGTGACCAAATGGAATCTCCAGCCGGCATGACCTCGCTTCCCATCAAGCAGCTAAATCAATAATATTTGGCGCGTTCTGACACTGCGCCGCGCCAATGTCAGCAGTGTCAGAGCGCGTCAGTGTCAGCAGTGTCAGAGCGCGCCGAATGTGCGTGTGAGTTACTGGCGTTCGTGCGCCCCGTCCGTGAATTGACCCGGTCCCCCCTTGGAGCAGTATGGGGATTGGAACGGGGAGCAGTACTGCCCATGGATATTAAAGCCCTCGATGGCCGGCTCTACATTCTGCCTCCTCCCACCGCATCCAACTCAGCGCCTGCAATCAAAGTGCATTATGGAATAAGATCTCATACGACTTAGGGTATCAGGTGGCTAAATATTAGACATATACATAATGGCTTATTTTTGAAGGCGGAGCTTATCTCAGAACATTTTGATTCAAATGCTTCTTGTGGCTTGGATAACATTTTCAGAATAGCTATGTTTCCCTATAAATGTGTCCTAATGTGGGCAAAGACTCCAGCATCCACAGATATTCTAGCTGGTGAGTAATGACACTGATTTCATCTTCTTGTACTTTACTATGAATCCTGTGGCATAAAAAGTCTTATTCATGGGGTGAAACTGTAAAGAATGTTGGATGGGGTTGGAGCACAACAACTGTCATGGACAGGGCCACCATCAGGGGGGCACAGGGGGGACAGCACTGGGAGCTGAGAGGGAGGATGCAGAGACGGACGGCAGACTGAAGGGAGGCCAAACTGGCATTCATTAATAAATATATATTTGTATATGTTTTCTCCCAGCAGTGCAGTGTAGTAAGACATTTATTTGTAAATGACATAATGAAAAAGGACATACCTTTCCCACCCTAGGCTTATACTCGAGTCAATAAGTTTTTCCAGTTTTCTTAGGTAAAATTAGGTACCTCGGCTTATATTCGGATCGGCTTATACTCGAGTATATACGGTAGTTTGGTTAGTCTTCCACTTCCACTGGTGCTTGGGAGCACCAAGTTAGTAAGTTGCTTTGACAATTATAAATCCTATGAGGAGGTAGACTATCTGTATTCTTTTCATTAAAGATGTCTAAATATTTTTGATACATCATGGGAACTTGTAGTCAAAGATCATGTGCCTCATGTACAACTAGGCAACAGACAGTTCTTGGAACAATAGGAGGAGGAAAAGGTTAAAGTCACTTGAGACCAGTTCACAAGTGGGTTATGAACTCTAAGCCAGAGTAACCTAGTTTATAATGGGGAATTAAGGTAAAAAACAGCATCAAACTGCTCAGGAGGAGGTGAAGCAGATTCAAGTATGGTAGCAATTGCACCAGAAGTGGAAGCAATGGTAACAGTTAGAATGAATATATGAACTAGTTAAACTAGTTTTCTTTGGTGGCCACCTTGAAGAGCCTAAATGACTCAAGTCAGAGTAGTATTTTGCTGAGAAACAGTCTCCATTTCAGAAGCTCACTCAGCAGGTTCTGTCTTCCTTGGTGTCCGCTTACTGAAAAGTTTTAAGCATAGGCGGTAAAGGCCTCTCCTACAGCTTCCCACACAGTATGCCTATTACTTGTAGACATGTGAGCTTTGGCAGTAGCAGATATGAAGTAACTGGCTCTCCAAGAGTCCAAAGTCGAAATATGAGTGCATCTAATTTAGCCGCTCCCAGCTCCTGGTGTCTTATAGAAAATAGGCTATCGGTCCACAACATACCTCAGTCTCCAATATTGTATCATAAACAATAATAGACAGCTGCTGAATTTTCTATTAAAAAGTCAAATTTTATTTGTCCTGTTTAAAAAATAAACAAGACCAGGGCCAATAGAAAGGTGCTTTGTCAGGTAGAATGACATTCAAGGGCTGGCAGCAGGAACATAGTCAAAACACAGGCAAAGTTCAGACCAGAAGACTATACAATCAGAGCAAAGTATCAAGGAAAAATCCAAAAAGCAGACTTAGGAACAACCAAGGTCACTAAGCAGTAAACTGGAATCACAGGAAAGGCATGGTACAATGTCAGAACAATATCTGAACATCAATTAACCCATACAAATAGACATAAATAGCATCCCAGGATCACAACACACACGACATTCCTACCTCAATGCATGGTGAATTTATTTCAAACCATCAGGAGTCTTGGCACCCAAACCTGCAGGTCTTTCAATTTTTTCTAAAAGACTTTCTTCCCCCAAGTAAAAAGGAGTTTTCTAGCATTTTCTTAATATGTCTCCAAAAAGTTTATAAATTACTTTTGGAATTCATTTCATCTCCAAGGTCCTGTGTCTGCAACAGATTTTTAGTATTCATATTTACATGAGTATATTTTGCTATTTTAAATATGGCTTTCGAGAAAAGGGGTGTTTACAACTGTAGACTTTAATTCCATGAGAGTACATTTATGACGTATAAAAGCTTTGGAATTATATATAATCATACAGGTGCCCCTGTACAATCAGATATCTAGGAACTCAACCAGTCTGCAATAGCCAAGCAATAAATTATCAGACTAATATCTGGCAGCTAACACTACCTCTAGAACACGTTTTGTATTGTTATAACATTTGGTTTCCATGAAATGGTAACACAGATAACAGGGGTGATATAGGAGGACAGGCATATTGAAAGGGCATACTTATGACATTATGGGGCCTATTTATCAATGTACGATTGTGCCCGAATACTAAAATTCTTTATTTTTTCTAAGTTTTAGAACTGTGCAATTTTTTCGTTAATTTGTGCAATTTTTTTTGTACTTTGTGACAATTTGCACAACAAAATTTAGTCGCAACTAGTACAAAAGTTTCGGAATTCATTAAAGCTTCGGTCTCGGTATCCTTGGGCCAGGTTGGAGCTGCAGAGTGACATTGAGTCCTATGGGAGGCTTCCAAAAACATGCACTGAAGGTGCAAAGTCAGAAAGTTTTTCACGCCGTTTACAATTGTTTGGATATGAAAATTTTATAACTTTCGGATTGTACCACGATATTTTCGCACAAGCACGACGTGACATTTTGCTAAATTACCACACATCAGAAATTTTCGTATTTAATGCGAATTATCGCAAATCGTACTCGTAATTCCCACTTTATTGAATCGCCCCATGAATGAAAGATTTGTTTTAAATTGAACTCGCTATTTTATCATTGGGTTGGAAAAAGGAAAAGTGGCAAAAGGCCTAAGGGAAGAATGTATATGTTATCAGATTTTATAACTTTCTTTAATGTAAATAATGATTCTGGGGTTTGGTTATATTATAAATGCAGATGAATTGGAAGGACTGAAAGCTGTTCTGAATTTTGTTTCTTAGTGTATCTGGATGTAATGCATGTAGCTCTTCTAGCACCTTGGATTATCACATCTATCTTTCAGTAGCTCCCACCTTCATCCCTCAAGCAGATTTAAGGTTTCCATTATATTAGAGGTAAAGGATGGCACCTCTAAGTTTACAGCATGTTTCCTCTACCACCAGTTAGTCTCTGCAGGATATATAATAATTGGTTGATCCATAAGACAGCACTAGAAAAATAAACCCACAATAGCTATAATTCACAGCACTTCAGCAGTGATTGTCTAATCACAGCGGAACTACACTCTGCCATGTAAAAGCTCTAATTCATACATATATAAATACATTTATAACTAAATCCACAAAGTTTACCATTGCCCTCTTTTCCCTTCCCATTAAATATGTATTTAGTAAAATTGTCCAGATTGTTTACTAAGGCAAAGTACATAATGATTGAAAGTGAATGCTTGTTCCAGGTTTTTGTTCTGAAAATATATTTAAACTGTTCCGAATATCTCAGATATAGTTGGTTATAGTATGTGATAATAACTAACCCCTTTAAAAGAGAAAAGATCTCTGGAGATGGCAGCTGATACCCTTAAAGGTTAATCGCTTCTGCACAATTTGAATTATCTTGTAGATTTGTTTGTTGTGAAAGAAGCCACTTTCTATTCTTGGTGTCAGGTTATTTGAAGTGGTTAAATTGATGAGTATCCACAGATAATCATGTTAGAAAAGGCAGGTTATTGTCTCTTTGTTCTGTTTAATATGATCAAGATATATTTAATGCATTTCCCTTCTTCATTTGGTAAGTTTGTTATTAAAATGTTACGTCCCCTGGAATATAAAACAAAGAAATGTTAAATTACGTTTTATTTTTTTATGGTTCAAATGATCTTTGTATAAATACCACAAATGTGTTCATAAATGAGAAGATCTGTTATAAAAGTTCTTAGCAAATTAAACATGAAACCCGCATTTTTTCAAGATACCTGCTATCAATATATTTAAAAATCTGAGATGTCATTCACATACAGGATTCTACTTACTTTCACTTTCCATTCAGCACTTCTTTTCGGTTACTACAACTGACATGATAGAAAAGGATTTGGAATTATTTCTTAGGATGAAAGGTCCTCTTTAAGAGGCAGTAATGGCTTGGATACCTAAGCTATGTTGTAATTTTTCCTACTAATGCTATTGCTGGCCAGTTTGGGCTGGAGCCATTTTAAACAAGTGTAGGAGGGTAAAATTGTTGCCAACCTTTAATTCCTTAGTCTCCCCAGGAGGGTTTTGGCCAGCTATACGTGGGTATGTATTACAGTTGGGGGGGAAGTAGTCCCAGAATTTATAAAAAAAAGAAAGCCCACGTGCTCAGCCACTGTTTTGGTCTACCCAAAAGCTAGTGGTGTAGTGCTGGAGGGCCTGGAACTGAGGTAGGTGAAATATTTGCAACAGTTTACACTAGGAGTGAGAGGCAGAATCAGAGTAGTTAGTTGAGCAGTCAGAGGCTCCAACGAAGAGGATAATAAGGGTTAGTACAATGTCAATGCTGCCAGTATAGGGACTCAAGCAGTCAGGCTCAGGAATAAATAGATTCTGGAGTAATACACCAATGTGAGCTTCGCCTAGCACTGGAGATTTTCACCTTGGCAGTCAGTACTACCTGGGTGTGATTATGTAAGTAATAACTGATTTGAGAAAGTACTGCATTTACTGTTTTGATATTGTACCATCAAATTCAGTACCCATCATTGCCAAAGTGTATCATCTGTAAAATAAAGAGTTTATCGTTTTTAAATAACAATTGGCACCTAAGTTTAATTGTTGAATTGTTCTATGGTGGAGATACAGTGTTGTTACATAGTTACATAGTTACATAGTTACATAGGGTTGAAAAAAGACCATTGTCCATCAAGTTCAACCCATCCGAGTAAACCCAGCACACAACCTATACTAACCAATCTATACACTCACATACATAAACTATATATACAACCAGTAATACTAACTGTAGATATTAGTATCACAATAGCCTTGGATATTCTGCTTGTTCAAAAACTCATCCAGGTCTCTCTTAAAGGCATTAACAGAATCTGCCATTACCACATCACTAGGAAGGGCATTCCACAACCTCACTGCCCTCACCGTGAAAAACCACCTACGCTGCTTCAAATGGAAGCTCCGTTCCTCTAATCTATAGGGGTGACCTCTGGTGCGTTGATTGTTTTTATGGGAAAAAAGAACATCCCCCAACTGCCTATAATCCCCTCTAATGTACTTGTACAGAGTAATCATGTCCCCTCGCAAGCGCCTCTTTTCCAGAGAAAACAACCCCAACCTCGACAGTCTAACCTCATAGCTTAAATCTTCCATCCCCTTAACCAGTTTAGTTGCACGTCTCTGCACTTTCTCCAGCTCATTAATATCCTTCTTAAGGACTGGAGCCCAAAACTGCACCGCATACTCAAGGTGAGGCCTTACCAGGGACCTATAAAGCGGCAAAAATATGTTCTCATCCCTTGAGTCAATGCCCTTTTTTATACAAGACAGCACTTTATTTGCTGTAGTAGCCACAGAATGACACTGCCTGGAATTGTTAACCCTTGCCCCAACAGTAAGCGAGGGCCCACCTGAGAAAAGAGTTGTTTGTAACATGTGCCCTACCTAGAGTTTTCAGGCGTTGAGCTCAGCTTGACCATGTAGGGACCAGCTAGGGAAATTATGATTTCAGGTAGACCCATATCCAAAAACTTGTTATACAAGCAAGGGTGAATATTGGTACTTATTAGTTTATACCGTATGCCCCTGGTACTGTCCTAGGTACATTACCCAGTTACCCCTGGCTTATAAACATACTCTGTTGCTTAGTAGCTGGCCAGCAATTGTAGCACAAGTTTTTCATATTGAATTTGCATGCAAATGGTGTCACTTTCTGTGCATGGTGTCAAGTGATGTACTACTGTAGGTAAAAGTTAGTTGCATGTGTAGGCACAGCATTTGACACTTGAACTTTAATTCATTAATGCGCATTCTTATATCTGAGGTGCAGTTTTGGACATAATATAATTTTTCACCTTTTAATTAAATTTCTGCATGATGTAAAAACAATGGTATCCAAAGGTAAATGGCAACAAGCCTTTAGGGGGTATGTAATAAAAGCGGTTAATGAAAAAACATGTGCAATATTTTATTCAGTATAAACTTGAAATACGAGAATACTTGCATTTTTACATGCCACTTAGGAGCAATTTGCATTTGATGGGGTTAGTCATAAAAGTAAATACCCCCGAAACAATGTGTCAAGGTATTAGGATCCATTGGAGAAACATAATAACATTCATAACTTTGCACCAGATTTTGTAAGCCATACCAACCTCACTATTTCATCTGGTGTAAACTTTGCAGCTATTATTACATTAGTACATATACATCCAGGTCCGTTACATGTGTTTCCATTAAATGTAGAGTAAAGAATGTTTGTGTCTAAGGGTCAAAATGTGAGTTTAGCTTAACACATGAAAACTTACCCACGTTCTATTCATTCCAATGAAGTGTATTTATCAATAAATGAAAGTGCGAACTTACCATTTCATAAATATGCTTCTAAAAATCCCATAGGAATGAATAGAATGTGGGTGAGTGTTTATGTATTAAGCTCTAAACTCCCATTTTGATAAATCTGCCCCTTAGACTCTGTGACATGTATCTAAATACCATTACCTTCCAGCAATAATGGAATCTACTGCATGTTAATCTCCTGTGACAAAGATGTGTGACAGTCTGCAGTTTAAGCAGGCATGGCTAAGCCTTCTCCGTGCTGAGCATTGCTGAAGTCAGAATGTGAGCAGTGGTGGGGGAGGATGAATTGAGCATTACCACTGTTTTTTAAAGATCCACTAAGATTTCTAGAACAGGGCATCCTAGAACCATTACTAAATACTTTCCAAACTGTAGTTCTGTTACTCTGACATTAACAGTACATTAAACATTCTTTCAAACATCTTATTTAAAGTGGGAGTCTTGTTGCACATTCTGTGCTGTATGTGGGATGCAACTGGCACACAACCGCTGCTGCATTTCCTTCAACACAAGTAAGCAATTAAATTCATTGTGAGGAGTTTGGGAAATTGGGACTTTCAGTTATGTTCAGACTGCTTTGCAAATAAAGCCTTTCTTTCTCAATTGTTATTTCTCAATATGGCACTTTTATAGAACTATTCTACTCTTAGACAAGTCAGCATGAGTCCCTCAGAGGGATTTTTTTTATATGTACCTTTCTGCTAAAATCAATAAAACATTTTGACAATTACCTTAGAAAAATGTAAAAAAAAAAAACCTGTACCTTAGGTATTAATACAAGAGATTTAAGGATTTAATTAGGCGTTTGAAAAGGCCACACAGCTGTACGTATAAAATGCCTTTTTGTTCAACATCATTGTTTCGTAATCACTGCTTTTTATAAAGACCTTGAAAAAAGATCAAATACAATTTACAAACAAGCCAGGAATTATATATGTACCTTCGATGCTGAAATATTGAGGAGAAGCTTGACAAACCAGAGACCAGAGAGGAATGCTAAACACAGTGCACTAATATCTACTGAGATGAATAAGGGCAGGAATTAAATGAATTGTAACAGATACACCACTGAATGAATCAGCTCTGCGACCAATCTTATTACAAAGCAGAGAGGTCAGATCTGAAATTTGAAGGTTGTATAAAAATAGCAATTAATAATACGCTGATATTGTATTTGTGCATGGTAAACTATCGGGGGAACATTGATTTATTACATGTGAAGACTGAATTTGTGCAGCACCTTCTTTACAGTGGTCAGCATTGATATGCCATTCATTTAAATGGTGATGGTAATTTGTATTCAAAAAAGGCAGATAGGGACCTGCCTGCACTTGCAGTCCAAATCTAATGGCAAACTGATGCAGCATGGGATCTGAATTAAAGGGCTGGTATAGATTTGTTTTTTTTAGATTCATAAGAGATTGCCTATTGGAAGTATCAGTAGATAAGGATATCTTTATTTTGCCATATATGCTACTGACCCAGTCTGCAGTTTTAGCCTTGTCTGAGCAGACACTTAAGGTGGCCACACACGTCGCATGAAAGATCGTACAATCGGCCACTAACCGTTCAGGGCTGAAACGGCAGATAAGGAGGTAGAAACAATAGGATTTCTACCTCCTTCTGCCGATTCAGCCCCGAAGACAGATTTCGGGCACCTTCTATGGCGCCCGATCAAAATCTTTAAACCGGCCCGATCAGCGAGTCGACCGATATCAGCAGCCTCCTGCGATATCGGTCGACTCACTGACTTGCATGGTGCGTGTATGGCCAGCTTTATAAAGACATTGGCATTGCTAGAAGCCAGGAGGGGGGCTTGGCCTCAATAGCATTGTATGGCATCACTGGGGCATGGCCAGCAGAAGGGACTACTACCATCTAACCTGCTCCCTTAAGTCCGTACCAGTATTCCCCTGGAAAGTTTGAAGATATAGTGGCTCTAACATCTGATGTCAGCATGCATTCATAAAGCAATGTAAATGATTAGGAAGTAGAACCTTATCAAACACAGTACCAAGCTGTTGGAAGTGCAACTATAGTTAAAGTAAATATTACTGGCAAGGGAAAGACTATATTTAAATTGTATAATAATGAATTGTAACATTCACATCGCTTTGCACAACTTCATAGCACACTGAGTTTAGTTTATGTTATTTTACCTTGCATTTGTGACAAATAAATATTAATAGATTTTATATATTAGCTCTTCTAGAGAGGTTTATATGTATATGCTTGGCTGTGAAAGCCATCTGTTTGATTCTTTGTCAAAAGCCATCTTATGTTGTTTGAAAGCTCTCTTATTTACCCTTTATGTTATAATACTATACAATAAAATGGCTTGGATGCATCACTGTGATCTGAAATCATTTAGAATGTAGACAGTGTAACAAGCAATAGGTTAGATAAGCAAATGTATTCTATATGATTTTTAATTCTTCATTTAAATTATGCATATTGTTTCCTTAGCTAACTGCTATGTTCATTTTGAGACAAACAATTTTGGTCCTTTGCTGAAATGTTTTTAAAAGACAAAGCATACATATGTGGGGTAAGTTGTTATCTGTTGCTAGCTGTAGGATCCCATTCCCAGAGAGACAGTCTATCCTAACATTGTAGTAAAACTTACATACCCTTTTGTGTTGTCCCCTGAAGTTGTTCTAGTCTGTAGTACTGGCCTCCATGCCAGGGCCCAAAGCTGTGAGGACTTTTTTGGAGAAAGACAACTTGCATTCCTAGATACTCCTGAAAATCCATCCTGAAGGTTTCTTAGGGTGGCACTTGGAGTAAATGCTCATTTTCTTTAATAGTCATTCTTAGCTGAATTGCTGATATGGGAGTGATTTTATCTGTACTCCAAGTGAGCTAAGGTGATGCTAGAATGGATGGACCGTAATGTGTGGCTACCTGGATGTAAAGAGTTCCCCAAATAGAGAGTTACCATGCTTTTTAAATACATAACCTGCAGTGCTAGAGCCTGTATGGTTACATATGAGACTGTGTTTATTGTGCCTATATGCTTGAAAAAGGAGCCAGTGCATTCCATAATGTCTCTGGTGGGCTAAGAACTGTTTATATGCAGCTGAGCTTTGCATCTAATGTGAGAGTGTGCCAATTTTTGTTTCAATTCACCTTAAATTTTAAAATAATTCTGAACATTTAGATAGTAAAATGGGAAAATATGTGTTTTTTTTTAACTGCTGTGCTTTATTTGCTTTATATGTAATACAAATTCTGTACGTGATGGAAAACATTTTCCTAAGAATTGTGACAGTTCAAAGCTTTAGGGCAAATCAGTCTTATCATTATATTTGTGACAGCTATTTTTTGTAGTGCGTGTGGGTGTAATGAAAAGTACCTAAAGCTTATAGTTCTGGCAGGGACAGATAAATCGAATAAAGAAAAAAAAAAACTAAAAAAAAAAATCTCTTATCATCTTAGGTGACAAGGACGTGTTGAAAGTACAACTTTCAGAGGTACTTGACAGGTAAAACAAGAAAATTGTAGATAGCATAAAAGATAATCCAGTGACAATCTCAGTCTCTGGAGAAAAATATCTCTAACATTCTAACATTATAATTCTTTTCTAATCTAATGAGATTTAGTAATAACAGCTAAATCTATGACCACAGCATTTTTTTTAAAAGAATTAACTAGAAAGTCAATGCCATTTTGCTAGCAGAAAAGATTTCAAATTAGTGCCATCCCCACTTCTGCCCCTTATTTCATAGTTGTATTATTCTGCCCTTTTTATATATTTTAGCTGTATTGTAGCTGTCTGCACAGCATATTATCTTTCTGACCTTCCCTTCTCTGTTTCCCTTCAACGCAATGGCATTAAACATCAAAACACATACAGTCTTCATAGTTGGACCATATTGCATCACATATATATGCCAACAAGGGCAATTATTATGCAATTTTTGCAGGGGGGGGGGAAGCCGGGGATAGTGGTATCAAGTGTAGGGCATAACAGGGGTTAGGCCTAGGGCCAAAGTGATGGAAGGGGCCCGGTGGAATTGACGTGAGTTACGGAGGAAAGCCGCGCCTAGGAAGGACAGCAGATGGGCCTCTTGCCAATTGTGTGCAGCCTTCAGCCGGTATCAGATGTTACAAGAGTTAACAGTTAAAGGTTATATAAATGTGATTTAATATTGCCCTACACGTAACTGTTGTTGATTATGTTAGTCGTTATTTAAATGTTAATAAAAAAGTTGCAGCCTTTTTACCCAAGATATCACATGTGGTTTGGTTTTTTTATTCTAAGAAAGGGGGGGAGGAGTTGGTGTTGTTGGGAGGAGCCCGTCAGATTGACGTTGCCCATGTTATGTGTTGCACTTTAAAAACCTGTATTGTTACATATGAGACTTATGAGACATATGAGACTGCTCCGAAACATCGCTGGTGGGCTTGTGTTGTTGCAGCTCAGTGCAGGAACCTCAGTCTATAGTTCAAAATCAGCGGGGCTAAGGTACAACAGATAGGGTGAAGTTAGTAAGATGTTAGTGTGTGTTAGTATATGCTTGTGTCCTAGACATTAGGGTGTTGCTTCATTTGAGCAGGACCCACACATTTCGGGATGTTTAAATGAATCAATATGCTATCATTTTTGGGAATTATATCATGATGATAATTTTTATAATTTTAAAACAGCCAAGATTGAGACTGAGGAGGCAATTCTTGGGTTTCTTTCCAGACTGAAACTGAGACATAAACTTTTGGATTTTTTAACCATGGATGTGAAAAAAATATTTATGAATGTGAGACACATTTTTAGGTGAAAGGATTGCCTTTGCTAAATGTCTGTGAATAAAGAGGATTTAATACTGATCAAAATATTTTATAATCAACATGATAATAGCTATCATTCCGTTACCTAGATTTGTTTATAATCTGCATTAAATCTGCAATCACTGGCCAAGTTCTTTGTGGCTTCTCACTGATTGGTATCTCAGTGGTTATGGCAACTAGGAGAAGTGTTCTCAGTTTACCTTTGGTTTCAAAATACCGAGAGGGTCAGTTTCCCAGGCAACCTGAGACTCCAGTCAGTTAAATAAAACAAGAATTTGACCAATTAATTCAGCTTCAGTTGGTGATGCCAATGGGTCACCATTGAGTGTTAGAACATTTGGGTTCAATGCTTCCTATGTAGCCTAATAAGCTTATTTTACTTAAAAAATAATAATAATGAAGATGGGTTTACGGGTTCTTACAGGCTTTTTGTATGTGTATGTAAAGAAGGTTTGAGCGCACCTAAAAGCATCAGCTAATACGATCAATGGTGTTACTTTCAACTTTATCATTTTTTAACTACCGATAAATCATCTTTAGGAGATTTTACTAGTACTGCATGGGAAATCTTATTAGGTAAGCATCAAATTCCTGATAAAATGCTTTCTACCATATATAAGATTATTCTTGGGAATCAGGAACATGAATCGTTAAAATATTTTGATGCCTGGGAAAAGGAGATGGGTATGCTTATTCCCCCAATAATAAGACAAAAGATTTTGCAGAATATTCACAAAGCATCAAGAGCATCTAGAATAAGAGAGATGCTGTTTAAACTTATTACAAGATGGTATTATGTTCCAGAGAAAATGCATGTAATGTTTTCAACCTCATCAGAGTTATGCTGGAGGTAACATAGTAACATAGTAACATAGTAAGTTGGGTTGAAAAAAGACATACGTCCATCAAGTTCAACCATAATGCCTATACCTAACCTGCCTAACTACAAGTTGATCCAGAGGAAGGCAAAAAACCCCATCTGAAGCCTCTCTAATTTGCCTCAGAGGGGAAAAAATTCCTTCCTGACTCCAAGATGGCAATCGGACCAGTCCCTGTATCAACTTGTACTAAGAGCTATCTCCCATAACCCTGTATTCCCTCACTTGCTAAGAATCCATCCAGCCCCTTCTTAAAGCTATATAATGTATCAGCCAGTACGACTGATTCGGGGAGGGAATTCCACAACTTCACAGCTCTCACTGTAAAAAATCCTTTCCGAATATTTAAATGGAACCTCCCTTCTTCTAAACGGAGTGGGTGCCCTCGTGTCCGTTGGAAGGACCTACTGGTAAATAAAAAGGAAACAGGCTCTTTCAAACATATCTGGTTCACCTGTATAGAAATGAAAGGATATTGGTCCAAGATCTGTACTACAGTTGGTAAAGTTACGGGTACTAGAATATTGAGCACTGATTTAATGTGCTTACTATTTTATTTTGATGATAAGGAAAATAGTGTATTAACAGATAAACTAACTTTACATCTTTTGAATGCGGCTAAAGCTTTGATTCCCAGAGCCTGGAAAAATACTAAACCACCTTCATACTCGGAGTGGATAAATTTAGTTGAGGAATCTAGGAATCTAGGAAACTGGAAGAAATAACTAATTTAATACAAAATAAAGTTGCACAGTATAAGGCAACGTGGTCACCTTGGTTGAAATTGAACAATATATTGTTTTAAACTAAGCATTTGTGTTCTGTGATGAGGCTGTATATGATGTTATGTATAACATATTGGTTGAGAGGTCTATAAACTGTAATGTAACTTGATGTAAGCCCTTGGAGATATATATTGTGGTGAGATATGAATGTTCTACCTTTGCTTTGTTTAGCCCTATTTTCTTTTTTCTTCCCTTTTCTTCTTTTTTTTTTTTTCTGTATCCTTATTTTCTTTGGAAAAATGATAAATAAAGACTGTTAAAAAAAAAAAAAGCATCAGCTAATAGATTCTATTATATTCTGCCTGGTTGTACCCATGAGCCTTCAGAGTAGTGTTTTATGGTATTTGCACTGTATCACTTTATGTAGCCACCACATACTGCATTTTCTTACACTTGGGGGGAGATTTACTAATCCATGAACACTCTGAGCGTATTTTCCTTGACTTTATCGTACCTTGCGCAACTTTTTTGTATTTTTCCACGACTTTTTCGTACTTTGCGACAAAATTTGTGCAAAAAAATCGTATTGTTGCTCCGAGTACGAATGTTTCGGATTCATTCAAGCTTCGGTATGGTGACTTTCCTTGGGCCAGGTTGGAGCTGCAGAGTGCCATTGAGTCCTGTGGGAGGCTTCCAAAATCATGCACAGAAGGATCAAAGTCGGAAAGGTTTTTCTGCATTTTACGATTGTTCAGTACAAAAATGTTGTGACTTTCAGATCACCAATACGATATTATCGTGACTAATATAATTTTTTCATAAACATATTCGTGATATTTGTGATCTTAAGAAATTATTGTATCCAATCCGAATTTATCCCATTTGGGATTCGAACTTGTGTTTTCATGAATGTGCCCCTTGATGTGCATAAAGAGGCCATTCACGTCAAAGTGGAGAAACCATCCCTTAACAGAGGCGGGGGACTTCGACACCATCTGTCTGCTACATACAATGCTGTTCTAACATCTGTACCCCGGCAGTTTCAGAACTCTTCACACATCCATTCATGCAACTCTAACAAGTAACACCTGTTGAAGAGTTGCATGATACTTGGGTAATCCTTTCAAAGTAACTCCACAGCATTCACACCTCTGTGAGTTTCAGATGTCACCTTTCTGAAGAGTTACATAGTGCCATTGTGATTGGATTAGTGGAAGAGTATATATGCTAGGACTTCCCATACCAGTCAGTTGAACTGAAGAAGCTGCTCGGATGAGTAGTGAAACGTCTTCAATGATTACTAAACAAGTCCAGTTGCTTCAAATTTATTTATACTAGATATACCATGACCTGGATGAATGAAAATCTTCATAGACATTAAGAAGACATTGCATTTGGAACTGAAAATGCATTTAAACGCAATATATATAGTTTAACGGGCACAGTCTGTGTTGGAAAATGTAAAAACAAAAAACGTGGCCAAGAGTGCTTGCCTTCTTGGTATAGAAAATTCATTGTACAGGCATTAATGTAATTATTTATTTTTAGGCTAGAAGGAAATGAGAAAGCGTGCCTATGAAGGAACATTTTCTGGTGATTTTAAAAGAATTACTTGACAAGCTCTGCTGCTAGTATTTTCAGGTGATCACCATAGAGGACATGGAAGGGCAATACCAGGTGATTTGGCCCTGCTTTTATGATCTAAAACTGCAGAAGGAAGAAAGCAGCAAAATGCCATTGTGTTTGCCATTGCTCTTTTTAGTGTCAAGCAATACAAAAATATAAAGAATATTGGAAAAAAATCCAATCATAAAATGAGGTCTAAGCATAAATATGACACAGAACTGTGAATTTTGTGGGTTCTCAAAGAGTACCCTCCCTTCAATTGGCAATCTTCTGAATAAGTATAAAATAATAATTAATAATCATTACACACATAGCCCTTGTAAGATAATGGGTGCTCTAGGGGCACCACATGCCGGCTACCACTAGCCCTCTCTGAATGCAGTTTGGCTAAACACAGGCAGTGCCACATTTTAAGGTAGGTGCATCCTTTTGTACCAGGATGCAAGGGTGCAATCTTTGTGAGTATGTGTACTGTGCAAAACATGGGTTGCTATGCACCTTGCCTGTAGGTGGTAAATGAGTCCTCCTATACCAGGAAATGGGGCAATCAAGGGCAGATTCAGACTAGGAAATGCTAATGTAGATTTTTTCATTTAGTCATTTAGAAAAATTCGATTTATGAATAACATGAAAACATTTGGTTTAGTAGTGAAAGAAATGGAGCAATAATTGCTCAATTAGCATTTACATTCTGACTAGTTGTTGCTTAATTGAGCAATTTATTTTTAAGATCACTTAACAAGTTTATACTTCTGACAACTTCAGTCATTCATAATTCAGTTACTGGACTTTAAAAATCATATTTATGTGTTTTATCAGTCTGTTCTGAGAAGCAGAATAAGTTCAGTATGGGTACATGAAGCATATTTGTAATCAGTATATGCAGGTACCCCCAGTTAAGAATTTAGCTTTATTGATAAACATAACTGGCCTGTTATAATTCACCGGAAACATCATCAAACCACAGAAAAATTTAGAAAACAGCAAAATTCCAAGGGATGGTGAAATTACATTGCAGTTAGGGTGTTTTTATCCCTACAATAACATGTACATTGCACAATATGCTACAATTGTTCTTTATAGGAAAAAAAAGGCTCTCATGTTGCCAATTTATTCCAAACATAGCACTCAGACAGCTCCATAGATACAAGACAAGGGGAGGGCTGAGAAAGGCTCCAGTCTCATTTGCAATATAAATGGCAACAGGCAGATAATAATTACTTTTGCTTTTTTTCAGGTAAAACAGAATTCATGGTGAAATTCTAGTTTGGATATGCAGACATTTTGGCCACAAACCTCAAAATTGTACAGGGTGAAAAAGCACAATCATCTATAGCAGGGGTGTCAAACTCAATTGCACAGGGGGCCAAAATCCAAACACACTTTAGGTTGCGGGCCAAACAGGATAAAACCCTCAGCTTGCTCAGCTCAAAAAGACTGCTGCTACCAATCTTTTAGCCGCCGGCTATCAGGAGCCAAGCGCGTACCTGCGGGAATGGTGCTAGTAAGAGCCACTATCGCACATCAGATACCAGTCACACTCGTCGGGTACGGTCGCAGAGGACCTCACTACTGGTCTCGGCACCCCCGCTCCCCTTGATTAATGCGGGAAGTGTTCGGCAAGGCAGCTGAAGCTGCATTATGGGATCTGTAGTTTATTGTGTGGTGCTTCATATCACCGGGCCATTAAAAACAATAATAATAAAATGATCTTGCGGGCCAGATATAATTACACTCCGCGCCAGATGTGGCCCGCGGGCCGCGAGTTTGACACATATGATCTATAGTCTTAACTGAAAAGCATTTGAAATATGTTTAATATATCAGAGATTTCTGAAATGCTACACTTGAATGAGGAAATCAGACAGGAAGTCCCAATAACGCAGAGCAATATAAAGGACAAGTAACACTAAGGATTCGATTTTTTTCTTTGAATTTTAGCGCTAAAACAGTTTCTACTAGGATAGTGTGTCACTCTTTAATAAGAAATGTCTCAATTTCTTCATTACATGAGGAAGCAGGAATCTATGCTCATTACTGGAGAGTTTTAACAATTTTTAAGAAGAACGATTCCTTGTCAGGTTAAAACATACATGTAACAGTAGTGCTTCTTTTTGACAACCCTTATTTAGGTGAAGACCAAAGGATGTAGGAGCTTCAGGCAGCTCCATAGATAGACAAGGGGAGGGCTGAGGAAGGCTCCAGTCTCATTTGAAATATAAATGGCAACAGGCAGATAATAATTACTTTTGCTTTTTTTCAGGTAAAACAGAATTCATGGTGAAATTCTAGTTTGGATATGCAGACATTTTGGCCACAAACCTCAAAATTGTACAGGGTGAAAAAGCACAATCATCTATAGTCTTAACTGAAAAGCATTTGAAATATGTTTAATATATCAGAAATTTCTGAAATGCTACACTTGAATGAGGAAATCAGACAGGAAGTCCCAATAACGCAGAGCAATATAAAGGACAAGTAACACTAAGGATTAGATTTTTTTCTTTGACTTTTAGCGCTAAAAATAAAAAAAAAAAATTGGAAAGAAAAAAAAATCTGACAGCTAGGGGCAGATTTATCAAGATGTGAGTTCAGAGCTTAATACATTAAAACT
The DNA here is from genome assembly GCF_000004195.4 of Xenopus tropicalis. NCBI lineage: Eukaryota > Metazoa > Chordata > Amphibia > Anura > Pipidae > Xenopus > Xenopus tropicalis. The sequence goes on along the minus strand of NC_030680.2, from coordinate 83,084,669 downwards.
CACCCACGTTCTATTCATTCCTATGGGATTTTTAGAAGTGTATTTGTCAAAAAGTGAATTCTAAGTTTCACCCATTGATAAATACACTTCTTAAAACCCCATAGGAATGAATAGAATGCGGGTGAGTTTTTATGTATTAAGCTCTGAACTCACATCTTGATAAATCTGCCCCTTAGTAAATGCCCCCCTTAAAGTAATTCCTTTGACTTGAAATATTAGTTATTTATACTCTTTATATTTAACAATTTTTGTTGAAGCAGAAGTCTTGGGCTTTATTGCTGTGTGTTTTACATCAATTCTGCTGTGTTCATCTTTTTTCTGTTATCTAACCAAGCCCTGCTTGGCCATATAGTTCATGAGAATATATGTGCATACGCCACTCCAAAGCTCATACAGGTATGGGATCCCTTATCCGGAAACCCGTTATCCAGAAAGCTCCGAATTATGAAATGCCCGTCTCCTATAGACTCAATTTTAATCAAATAATTCAGAATTTTAAAACTGTTTTCTTTTTTCTCTGTAATAATAAAACAGAACCTTGTAATTGATCCCAACTAAGATATAAATAATCCTTATTGGATGCAAAACAATCCCATAGGGTTTAATTAATGTTTTATTGATTCTTTAGTAGACTTAAGGTATGGAGATCCAAATTACAGAAAGACCCCTTATCCGGAATACCCTTGGTCCTGAGCATTCTGGATAATGGGTCCTATACCTGTACTATAAATAGTTGGGAATGAAAACTGAGGAAATATGTATTCTGAATCTTGACCTGTTGTTGCCTTGGGCAAAGTTCATCCTCTGGGGTTCATTCCATCAACACTGGGCAAATTTTCACCTGGGCAGTAACCCATAGCAACCATTTAGTGATTAACATTTTTCAGAGGGCTGTAGGTCAAACACTGACAGCAATATTTTGATCAGTTGCCATGGGTTACTGCCCCGGTACAAGTGGTGCCTGTAGGTCAATGCCTCAGAGAGCTTTGCCCAGAGCCTGGCGCTGTCTGATTCTGCCTCATTCTCCTTAAAATCCAGGGGGATGCCTAAATTCTTAAGCAGTATTTTTTGATGGCGCAGCTTAACCCAAGGTTGGCTTCAAAAAAAAGTTTTAATAGTTGTTTTCTGTTTGTTTCTTTATTTGTTTGTGCTGAATGTTTTCTTTAGTGTTTTGTCACTTTTGGGCTGCTAGCCAGCACAGGCATGCAGGAAGACGTACTGGCAAGCAAAATCTATAAATGCCTGAAAGAGAGGCAGCAGGGTGCAAGTGGTAGAACGGTGCAAATCACAGAAAGCTACAGGGCAACAATGATACAAAGATATTTTCTGTATTGTAATGCTTCAGAGTTAGGAAGACCTTTAGTCTGCCTTACTGGCACTGTCATAGGGAAAGAAACAGCATGCTATAGGGCTCATTTAAAAATGCAAGTGCAACACGCTAAATAGGTGCAAAACTGAACATGCATTGACACAATTTAGAAAGATATTTGTTCCTATACAAGCTCCTACATCCTAAATAAGGGTTGTCAAAAAAAACACTACTTTTACATGTATGTTTTAACCTGACAAGGAATCATTCCTCTTAAAAATTGTTAAAACTCTCCAGTAATGAGCATAGATTCCTGCTTCCTCATGTATTGAAGAAACTGAGACATTTCTTATTAAAGAGTGACACACTATCCTAGTAGAAACAGTTCCAAGGTATAATAGCATTTAAAGGTGGATTGATCTTGATAGCTAATTTGGTACCTAAATTGGATAATACAGTCCCTGATTTGATCATTTGGAATGTCATGGATAAGGTGGATAGTGACTCAGAAGAACTGTGTCGTGTGAAGAATGTCTGTCCCCTGACCTTGCTTAAGGCTCGAAGCCATTGCACAGACAGAGCAGGGAGCAATCAGCACCATGTAGTTATTGGCTGCCTCAGTATGCCAGTAATAACAGGGGTCTCTGCAGCACTCTGTGTGGCCTGCAGGCAATAATGCAGCTTTCCTTAAATTAGCAATACATTTTAAAGGGGAATGTCTGTGCAGAGGCTTTGTTAAATGCACTAATTAAAATAAGTAAACGTTTGAGATCTCTAACTACTAACTAACTAGGTAACCACTAGACAATAACTGTTACAGGTGGACATTCTTGCACTACATCTTTGCAGAAAGAGGAAGACAGAGAATAAAGAGATATATCTGCTATATTAAGGGCTCTTAATAAAACATAACCTTTCTTTAGCTTTGGATATAATGCACAATATTACTTTAGGGTCAGGCTGGGGGGTGCAGGGCCCACCTTGTCTGCCACCCCAGGGGCCCCACACCTCCCAAAGAGACCACTGTCTGCCATCACCCTGTGGGCCCCGGAGTGTTCTGGCAGGGATCAGTTCTGGGCCAGCAATGCCCACCAGGTTTTTTCCCACTGACCCAGTCTGACCCTGTATTACTTTGTGTAGTTCAGGCTAAAGGTACTCAAAAGATTTTCTCTACCGATGGAGAAAATTCAGATACAAGCCTAAAGTTCAACTAAAATTAGTGAATTGGGCAGACTGCCCATTTGCTCTTAAAGACACAAATTTAAAGGTCAGTTTAGGTGATATCTGGGTTCAACATGTCCTACATATTCTTAAAACTATGGTACATGACTGATAAACTGATGTTTTCCTATATCTGTACTTATTTTATGAGCTATGGCGGGGTCTGACACTATGATGGAATATTTATGCAATAAAATTTGGAATGCCAAGGCAATCCTATTGGAATGCTACAAACAGCAACTTCAACTGGAAGACAGATATACATTTCCATGTATGCATTAATTAACGTCAACTCATGATACAACAGTGGCAAGAAATTCTAACAGTTTACAAAGGAGAAACTAGTTGCACCAATCATATAAGTATACACCAAGGTAACTAACGGGTGGTATTTAACGACCAAATCTATATCTCAATTAAACCCACAATATTCACAGCACTGTTGGAGAAAAACATATGATGGCAATGCCCCTTTGTAAAACCTTTTTGGATGGACGTTTTTAACGTAACCATAAACTAGGTTGTGACTTGCTAATGCAACCCCCAAATAGCACTATTGCAATTATATCCTGGCACACCAAGCGCAACTAAAATGTTGCTATTCCACTTCTTCAACACAGTGGTTTTTTTGATAGCAAAAGTTTGGGAACAGCCTCTAACCCCAGACATTCTGCAACTTAGTCAGCAAATGACTATTAAAGGCAACAATGGAAAAATTGCTAAACATTACTATTGATTTTAAAACTAAGTATGCTAAAGTTTGGGATCCCTGGCCTCTTGAACAGAACTGAGTAACTATCTAACCTTTCCCCCAATATTTAATGAGCTACCTCTGGCTAACACACTTCTCAAATGTTGACATTTTTCTGATGCAGATAGAATTTTTTAACCATGTTTGTCCACTTTTACCTCTTTCTTTAATTGCATAATATTTTTTGTAAACTGTGTGGTGTTTAAATATTAAATAAACATTATGAGTTATTAAAAAAACAAAAAAAACCCCGGCAAACTGGAAATATAGGAGCATGGGGACAAAGACTGATGAAGGTGAGGGAAGAAGCAAACAAGAAAATTAAAAGCTGAGAGGAAAAAAGTGGAGACAAACAAAAAATATATAATTAAAGAATACCACCTGAGGGGTTATTGGGGGGATGCATTGTGTGCCTAGAGCACCAAAACACCTAGGCCCGGCACTACCGTATTATATAAACTGTGAACTATACCTATTGATCTTTCCAAGTCATATTTTATTCAACTTGGGAAGCTAGCAATGAGCTTCATTTGTCAAAATGAGACTAAGAATATCATAAAAATGAAGTACTGAAAACAAAAACAAGCAGGATTACCCCACATGCCTACATTTCTTTTATTATTACAAAGCCAATCTGATAAATTGTGTAGCAAACTGGCACCTCCTCTAACAGGCTAATTATTGGCTAGTCATTGAAAATGAAACAGTAGTTCCACCTAAATGGAAATCTATGGACTCAAACCCCATTCAAAGGCTATGTCAGCTTTAATGTCCTAGATACAATATAAGCAACTTTAAAGATCTGCAGTTTAGTTCAACACAACCATAATATATTGACTTTTCCAGCTCCAAGGATATTAAAATGCCTCTTTATTAGACAAGACATGTATCCTCCTGTACTCCAGTGCCCCTTGAGTTGTTCAAATTAAAAGAAAATAGGATTTAAATGTAAACATAAACACATTTCTCTTTATACTATAATTGCTTTACAAATCCTATCTTTTTTCTGCCCTGAGCAGTGCCCAAGCTCAGACTTTGATAATTCCTGCATGTTTCAGTTCTAATTGCAACCATTATGCTCAATTACTATTGCTTCCTGCTAAGACCTTGACTGCATCTGTTTATCATTTGGAGCCTTTTATTCAGTTAGGAATTTTTTTTTTTTTTTAATATGGGTGTTTATTGAAAAAAAGAACAATGGGCAGTACAGGTGTGGACAAGATATAGAAATTATGGCTATCTACAGAGTATCATTTATTCATGATTCCCAGATTTCATGGAATTTCTCAGTATTGCCTCTGCTTGTGCACAGTAGCTTTTTAGTCTGCATGTGTCTTGCATCAAAGTTCCCATTCAACTAAGGCAGGCAAAGATATTTCTCCTTGGTAAATGTAATACATTTGGTCACTAGTTGAGGCCACATAAAAAAGTACATACATTCATTAAAGGTAATTTAGTTCATAGCCACTAAATTCACTTTGGCATAGTTGTGCTGAGCACCAATTTATTTATTAAGAAAATAATATGCAGGTATACATATTGATACGGGGGAACCTTCTAGCTACCAGCACCTTCAAGGTGGAGGCAGCACCAGCGTTCCCTCAGCAGTCTCCATCAATAAATGCAATAGATTCTAAAGAATCAGACACAGATGACACCAAAGCTTTTTAGTGTAATCATGTCTGATATGTGCAACACAATGGCTTGCATTTTAGCAAATCCGTGACATTTGCATCAGGCGTATCTGGAATTATGATGCTGAAATTATAGGGAAAACCCCTGCATTAAGGACAAAAAGCATGGCAACTTGCTTCTGAAATTGCACTTTACACATTACACTTGTGGTCATAAACGGCCCCTAATATCTAGGGCAGCCCTGTCAAACCTCTGTGGCACCAAGGGCTTGAATATTTTTAAACACCTTTGGGACTCCACTGACAACTATTTAAAAATGCTGACAAACCCCCACCGGTTTTATTTTCCTCAGGCAGCACAGGGTAGGCAGAGTATGTGGGGTCTTACAGTCTTAATTGGAGGTGTGAACAATGCCAGTTAATCTCCAATACCTTGTCTTGTGTAATAAAGTTTACACAAGACAACAGTCACAGCAGCCAGACTTTAATGTGGGGGCTGCCAGTTGGACAGAAGTGGTCTAGGCCTAGGGGAAAGAATGGAAGTGATTCCCAACAGGGCTAGTTGAGCATAGTTATCCTAACTATGTAACATGACCATAACATATGCACAATGTTTTCATTCTGGTAGTTTTTAAATGCTTGAGTTTCCTCAGTATTTTCAGTATCCTTCACTAAACAGCTAGTGAGTTTTCTATTTAGTATTGTCAAAAGTAGGGCTTTCAGACACTACACAAGATAGTTTCTAGATATTACAATTAAAATAAAAGCTAACTGTACAAAGTCAAGGTACAAGGCACCTTGCACTACGTTGCTGGCTGTGTCTGCATTGTTGCATATGGTGCAAAGTGCATTGCTCTGTATAATGTGCAAAGTATGCAAATGCCTATTAGTTCTGGAATTAATAACTGCCTTGAGGAGTTGTTACTTCCTGGACTCCCTTTGCATGTTGCACTAAAGCTGGCCATACACGAGCAGATCCGCTCGCTTGGCGATGTCCAAGGGACCGATATCGGCAGCTATAGTCGGCCCGTGTATGGCCACCTTAACATAGGCAACTTATTGTAGTAAATTGCACACTTACCAACTGACTTTGTGAGTATTGCTACACCCTCACTGATACAATCAACATGCAAATTACACTTTTTGTACATTGCTACCTCATGTCTAAATTGTAAGCTCCTCTAATGACTCTGAAATAGATTAAAACAACATTGTGTTGTCAGTAAACAAAACACCAGGCTAATAAGAGAGGGGTTCTGACACTGGTCCAACCTTTTAAAGGATTTAAACTAAACCACTGCATAAATGAAAGGCTACTAAAACTAAGAATATTATGAGCTTGAAAATTAAATATCCACTTTAAGTAAGTTCTGCTGCAACTGTAGAGGCTACAGATTAAACACCATTGTGGCTGCATTATAACACATTTGTTTTTAGTTTCTTTGTGCAAGATGCATCTTCAGCAACACTACTAATTGCAGGGGAAATGTGCTATTGTGAAGCTGATGTCTGAAAAGCCAGCACATTCAGAAAGTCTTTTAATCTCTAGGCAGAAACATCATTTATTCGGAGGAGGAAATAAAACCTTTTCATATCAATGTATTTTTGTAATATACTGACGGTTTTCTTGAAAGTCTGTTCTTAAGGGAGCAGGTTGAAGTACTGGCAACCTATAGAATGTTTATAGTCTTCACATGTACAGTAGTTTAGCAAGTTCTGCCTTCATCAGAGCAATTGACTTCTATGTACATGATAAACCATACATTAAAGAAATGCTTTCATTTTGTCCCTTTTGTTATAGCAATCTAGGAGACAAGTTGCTCTTTGTGTAATCTGTGTTGCTGGCATCTTCTTTTTGTCAATAAATCTAGTGCTAAAATCTGTTATGCTTAGAATCACCTAAGTCCTTTTTCTACATTCATTGTCAGTAAGCCAGCAATTGCTAAAACCATCTCAAATTGCTAAAACCATTCAAATAAATCCTCTTACAGTCGATGCCAGCAGTTGAAAGAAGTATGTGTTACTGCAAGGCCACCATCGGCCATTGCCTCATGTTTCCCCTGGTGCTCAGCACTGACTGTTAGCTGGGTACCTAGTGTGCAACCCAATCCCGTTTTTGTTTCTTATAGGCAGGTTGCTTGTTTTTTAACATGAAGGAATGCTCTTTAATTTAACCCCTATGCATCACCAATTGTGCTTTTACAAATGCCTTGGCTAAGAGATGTTCTTTTCCTAGCAACATACCTCAGAATCAGAGTGATCAGCTGTTAATTAAAGACATAAATACAATGAATTATTGAGGAATTAGACTGCTGCCCTATTAATATGTAATATTATCACTAACAGGGGTGCTTAAAATTCCTGGATTAAAGGGCTACATTCAAATTTCTACATTCTACTTTGGTAAGGAGACCTCAAGGGGCCTTCTACAGGTATGTCTGGGAAGTGTTATTGAGCTAACTCCTGTATCAAGAGTAAAACTGAAAATGAGATAAAGATATATTTATCAGTATAATATAGCCTCAATGTAATTTGTATTTTTATAATTAAATATCCTTTTCTTGCACCTGCAGTATGATTATTGCTTTCTGTTATTCTTAGAATACCGTGGATCAAGGCTCACAACCTTTATGTTGATGGAGATTTTAGGAAGGTTGAGTCTTTTCAAACTATTATCATTGCTTCTTGCATCTTACCTGTCCCTTCTATGGGACTATAATGGATCAGCAACAGTACAAGAATTATTGGAAAAAAAGCTGTGACTAACTTTCCCCCCATATGTGGATGAATCTATACTCTTTCAGGGCCTCAGTTAAAAGCACTTAAAGAACACTAGTCTCCAAAACAAAGATGCTTCTGCCATAAGGAAAATTGAGAAACTTGTCCCAGGCAGCTATGCTCCACAGGTTATTAGGGGTGGCAAAAAAATCCACTTCTTGTAATTGTATATTCTTTTAATTTAATTGTAATATCAGGTCTTCTAGTGAAGAGAGCACAGTGATGTGGCCCACTTGACCCTTTCCAAAGCTAACTAAGCACAGCAGGTTGAGGGTGGGCTACATTGGGTAGGCTTTTGCAGGTAGGGTAGGTTGGATAGGCTGCCTAATGGTGGCAGTGAGTGGTGAATCTATAGAGACTTAAATATAATCATGGTTAAGAACCATTATACACTTCTAACTATTTTAAAGACTTTGGTCATGTATTTTCTAAATACGACTTACGGCATGGTTACCAGATCATTTGAAAAATCTTATAATAATGCAGACTGCTGGCCATAAAGTGAAATCAGTGCAGCCCTTCTATTAACGTATAGTGTTCCTAATATCTTGAATAATCTGGTAACCTTAATTAGACACATGCAATATGATATGAATATGTAAAAGTGAGAAATGGAAGATTTTTGAGTGCCATCTTCACTTCAGGTCTATTTTGTATCTCATGCTGCTTGTGTTTAGAAAGCTATTTCTAAAACTTTATGTCCTCCCCAGCCGGTTTTCTGTCAAGAGGGGGATAAATAAAAAGTAGAGCAGTTGATGCAGTGGCAGCTGTAGTGAGGTATATGGGATGTTTCTCCTCTTGGACTTCTCTTGGTTTTTCACAAATATCTATGCATATTTGGATCTTTCATTCATATACAAAAAAACGACAGGAATGATGTACCATGTATGATCGTGGTAATTTCACTTTTATTACTCAACTGTGATGGCCATTGTTACAGTGCCTGCACCAGAAGCAGAACCTCCTTGAAAGTATGTTGGAAGTCTTCTACTCACACCTGGAAATCATTCAACAAATTCCGTGTTCATTTTATATTTAAAATTTATTCTGATCAACATTAGAACTAATTGTAAACCTATTACTTGCATTTAAAAGAAATAGCTGATGTTATCAGAGTTTAATGTTAGGTGTCTGGACCACTATTTCAAAAGGTTACATCCAGTCATTTACATATATATTCTTACTGTAAAGCTGGCCATACACGTGGCGATCTGACGATGTTTCGCGCGACCATCGGTCGCACGAAACATCGTCAGATGTGCCACACACCATTCAGGGCTGAATCGGCAGGTAAGGAGGTAGAAACAATAGGATTTCTACCTCCTTCTGCCGATTCAGCTCTGAAGGGAGATATTGATCAGGCGCCTTCTATGGCGCCTGATCAAAATTTTCCAACTGGTCCGATCAGCCGATATCAGCAGCCTCCTGCGATATCGGTCGACTCACCGACATACCATACACGCACCATACACGCACCGATATTATCGGTGCGTGTATGGCCACCTTAAGTTCAGTATCCCTACTAGGTTTATGACTTGCATTCTTCTGTACATCTATTTTAAGCTAATGAATATTATTTAATTCCACCGTATATTTGGGAAAATGTAATAACACTGATAAGATGATACTTTTTTGCATTTGACTAAGTAGAAGGGGTCATGAAGAAGTCCAAGTTCAGAATCTCAGATATGAAAAATTAATAGATAATCATATTCAAAAGAAGATACTTAGCCTTTTAGTGATGTGCAGAAATCTCAGATCTTTATTGCCGCATAGCCAAACAGATTCACTCTGTGCCTTTCATGTTGATCTGAGATTCCAGTTTCCATGGCAACCTGGTGAGAGTGTAGTGAGTACTGTTATACTGTATAACAATTTTGCTTAGTCTAAAAAAACACAGAAGAAGATGTTGTAATCACACATAGTCTTCATTGCCATTTATTTATTTATTTTCATTCAAATGCTACATTTTTAAATCTTATTGAACCAAAATGAATTCTCTTAATTGTACATTTATTTTATGATTACTTTACACCATGCCCAATGTATTGGGCACTCCCTGACTTCCTGACACTTATGGGAATTTACCTTGCATTTCAGACAGTTGCTCATTTTTTGTCACAAGTCTTGTTTCCCAAATTACCATGGAAACACATTAGTTATAAAAAGTAAAAAACAATAGTTTAAATAACAGAATGTAATTTTGAATAAAGCTCCTAAACAAAGATAAAATGGATCTAGTTTTAGCAGACTCAAAATAGCATAGGCCTCATAGCTCCAAGAGTCCACTCCCACTTAATGCAATATACACATATATATCAAATATTCAAACTTGAACCTTGGACATTAGTATAACTGGTTGCAGCAGAAGATGAACGACTGAAAAAGCATCTGAGGTTGTGCTGTTATTTTGCACCGAGGATTAAAGGACTCCAGTTAGAGGGGACCTGTTACCCAGACATATAAAGTTGTTAATAAAAGTCCTTTTTAAATGAAACATGAAAGTTCATTTTTTATTTAAACATTCATACATGTTATAAACACATTTAAAGATCACAGCTGTCAATCATATTTTGCCACCCCCGCCTTTATGCCTAAGGCATACCAACCACTTTCACTTTTCATTCAGCACTTCCTAGATTTCACTGCACTCCTCACATGCCCTCTCCTCCTCACTATCTATAACTGTGTATTCAGTGATGAGGATGGATCTCAGGTCCTCCTTTCTAGCACACTAGTTTTTTGCATGATACAAAGCTTGCCTTTGGGAAAAAATATTCATGGAAACGTGGCCTTGAAAACAGGTTCCACAAAATGGCAAATGCCTGTAACTGTAGATCCCAAAAGGATGAAGGAAACAAAATGTAAATAATTTAAATAGCATATGTAAAGTTTTTGTTTGACTAACACTAGTATAGAATTGGGAATTCTTTCTTAGGGTGACAGGTTCCCTTTAAATACACTAGTATTCAAACAATATCAAACACTATAAATGATTGATGTTCCCAAGGTTTCTTCTAAATTGGTAATTAGAAAGATTAGTGACAACCCCTGCATTGGCACATGAACATTATGAAAAAGATTTCATAACAGCAACACAGCATTAACAATGAATGAATTTATTAATGTTTACTGATATGGTTATAAATTAGCTTTATCATTTTTTTTCCAATTTCCATAGTGCAATGTAGTAGGAATTTTCTTTTATTATTTTAACTGGACCAATTAATATTTGCTCCACAGCTGTTTGGTTACTGTGGGACAAATAGAGAGTAGAGATCCAGGGACAATGCAGGTAAACACCAACTACCAAACATTTAAAAAACACATATACAAGGACACCCAGCCTTCTCCCTGGAGTTGCTGCAGGGAGTTGTAAGCTAATAACTGTTAGGGATGCAAAGGATGGACACTATCTAATAAAGAGAAAACAAGCCTCTCTATCCTGCTTACAGGGCACAGACAAACTCCCAAATTTTTCAATACAAACATTTTTTCTTTTGCATCAAGCCCCTGTGTGCGCGGCACACTCTCACCCTCTCTCTCTCTATATATATATGCAGTATATTTGTACACCAGCTGACTGAACTGAAACTTGTGCAATCTAAAACATAAAGTACCCCCTTTTGTAAAATATGAGGATATCAAAAGTCACGTCAGCCTTCGCCCTTGTGTTATGTTGCTATGGAACTCAACGGTGACTAATAAAAACCTAATGTACAACAGGAAGTACATCATTATTCACTATATATATCTATTTATATGATAATAACGGTTTGCTACTGTTAATAGACAAATACTAATAATATCTTTTACTTGGCATAATAAACCTTTAGGACATTACAGCAAGAAAGTCAAGAGTATCTGTAGAGATTTAGGTGAATGGACAACAAAGCAGCACAACAGATGAAACTCAAGCCATGGGGAAGTAGGTTATGGTAGTTGGAAAATAAATGTAAAGGTTTCCTAGGATGACTCACAAAGATTTACCTTCTCTAGGGCCTGTTTGTGAGAGATTGAAAGAGAGGGGGCAGATTCAAAGCTGACCCCATGATCATGTAGTTGAGAAACAAATAAGAATGTTCCGCTTATACTGTATGAAAAATAAAATGGATATGGTTAGAAAAGCAGAAAAAAAATGGCAATCCTAAGAAAATCACCAGTATTACTGAGTACATTATGTATGGAGACAGATATCTCAACAAATAGTGCAGTGCTTGTTTCTTTTCTTACCCCTTCTTGAATGCGAATGGGCTTTATTTGTTAAAATGGCACCAGAGAACCAGGCTATAACATTATATAGCAGTGAGATGCACTGTTGTAATCATAACATATCTGAAAGACATTGCATCATTGGGTTACGGTGGTTACATCAAGAAGAAATCTATACCGTAAAAATTAAAACAATTTATGAAAGTATAAAGCCCTTCCCCAGCCTTCTAAAATGTGAAATATATCTAGATATATGAATAAAGTTACGCATGTGTGATTTTTATTTCTTTTTATTTCTTTACCTTTTTATTCTGGTTCCTTCTATCCTGGGAGTTAAAATGCTCTCTGATTTCTGGTGTCTTTGTCAACGGCAACCACATTACAAATAACTGCAAAATTATTATTATTTTTTTTTTAATTATTCTTTTGCATTTTTCAATATATACTCATCCTACTTGGGCTCCAGTCCTTAAAAAGGATATTGATGAGATGGATATATATATTTATCTATTTATAAGAAAAGAGATAGTTAAACATATAAATAAATGAACAAATCCTGATATTGCTCTGCTCGAGGGCATGTATTTCTTATAACCCAATTCTGTCAAATCTTCACCTGTTGTTTTGTTTTTCCAGTTGAAAAATTTGATGCATTTTTAATTAATTCAATGATTTAATGACCCAATAAAATGAAAGGATTGAAGTCCTACTGTGGAAATGAAGCCATCATATGGGCGAATAAGTCAACGCTGTATGCACTCTAATATGTCCCAGATGCCTCTTGTTTTAACATCTGTGTCTGCAAGTTTCAAAACTATTTGCAGACTCCATTTAATTCTCTGCTTCATGTTTGCCAATTAATACGATTTAGTAGGAATTGTAATTCTTTGATATCTTAGCATCTATTCATTGTAGCAGGTTGAGTCTAAGGGGCACATTTACTAATCCACGAACGTCTGAAAAGCGTCCGAATGCGTTTTTTTCGTAATGATCGGTATATTGCGCTCAATATGAGTCGTAATGGCTATGAAAAAGTCGCGACAATTCACGAAAGTCATAATGCTATGAAAAAGTCGCGACAATTCACGGAATTTGTAATGGCTATGAAAAAGTCGCGACAATTCACGAAAGTCATAATGCTATGAAAAAGTTGCGACAATTCACGGAATTTGTAATGGCTATGAAAAAGTCGCGACAATTCGCGCAAGTCGTAACGGCTACGAAAAAGTCGCAAAAAATACGAAAAAGTCGCAAAATGTTCGTTTTCCAATCCGAATTTTTCCCATTCGGATTCATGGATTAGTAAATCAGCCCCTTAGGGTAGTTACTTCCCTTGTTAAGGGCTGTGCTGATTTAAGGTACTCATCAAAGCATTATTTTTATACCTCTTTCTGTATTTCCTTAGATAACACCTTATTGTAGGCAGAAAAGTTACAAAGACCAGCAAGTCAGAAACGAATGATTTGTGGCTTTTGCACTTCCGTGTGTATATTAACAGAGGAAAAAAGTATTATCTACCATAGATTGTAGAGTGTATAGAGCATCAGAGCCACATACAGTATTCTACATTTATGCTTTTGTGTTAATTCAATGCTGCATCACAAGAACCCGCTTGCTGCATGGAAAGGGTTCTCTGTTCCTAAACTGAATTGTTTTGCTCAGTCCTGCCTTAGCCTTGCTATTGCAGTTAATTCTTCTGTTTATGACTTTGCCTGGTTTCTGACTGTTGCTGTTTTTAGCTTGTTCCACCTTCTTTCTTGATAGTATTGAACCTTGTTCCTAACCTTTTGTTAATATGGCATCCTTGGAGAAGTACATGTAGTGGCCAATTAACTACCATCGCTGAAAGAGTGGTAATTCAATTACTCTATTTGCTCTCACTTATGCATATGAGTAACAATCACAGAAGGGCATTCTACCTAGTACCACAAACATGATGTTTGGCAGAATGTCATTTAAACATGCATACTACTGATAGCCCATATAGATGTATGCATAACTTTATCTATAAAGGGCTACATAAATACACAGCGCGATACAATTTAACAGATAGTAGATAAGTACTCACAGGGAGGACAGGAATAATAATAAATGGTAGATAAGTAACAAAAATAATTAAATATACAGAAACTAAGTGCCATGTGTTAAAAGACACAGGTCTCTGTCATGTAGAGCTAACAATCTAAGGGAGTGAATAACATACCAACATAAAGGGAAAAAGTGTGCAGAGGTTTGGGTATTGGACCTTAAAGGGGAACTGCACCCAAACACAACTTAAAGGAACAGTAACACTAAAATAATTAAAATATAATGTACTGTTGCCCTGCACTGGTAAAAGTTGTGTGTTTGCTTCAGAAAGACTACTGTAGTTAATAGAAATAGCTGTTGTGTAGCCATGGGGGCAGCATTTAAATTGAAAAAAGGAGAAAAAAGGAGAAAAGGCACAGGTTACATAAGAAGATAACAGATAAACTGTGTAGAATACAATGGGAATCTATGCTACTTATCTGTTATCTGCTTAGTAACCTGTGCCTTTTCTCCTTTTTTCAATTTAAATGGCTGCCCCCATGGCTACACAGCAGGGTATTTATATAAACTGTAGTAGTGTTTATGAAGCAAACACACAACTTTTACCAGTGCAGGGCAATAGTACATAATATATTAATTATTTTTATACACTTTCATTTTTTGGTGTTACTGTTCCTTTAAGCTTTTTGAAAAGTTAACATAATTTCAAGCAACTTTGCAATATACATCAATTAACGAATATGCAGCCGTTTCATAATTTTTAATGTAATAATATGTTTTGGAATAATTACCTAAGCCTGGCCCCCTGTTCTCCTGCTGATCTGGCTGACTACTTTAAAACTCACAAAAATGTAACAGTAGTCGACTTACCTTAGTCTGCCTTCAGCCTGTATCCTCCAAACCCCACAATTCCCTGCACACCTAGGGGCTGATTTACTAACCCACGAATCCGACCCGAATTGGAAAAGTTCCGACTTGAAAACGAACATTTTGCGACTTTTTCGTATGTTTTGCGATTTTTTCGGATTCTGTACGAATTTTTCGTTACCAATACGATTTTTGCGTAAAAACGCGAGTTTTTCGTATCCATTACGAAAGTTGCGTAAAAAGTTGCGCATTTTTCGTAGCGTTAAAGCTTACGCGAAAAGTTGCGCATTTTTCGTAGCGTTAAAACTTAACGCTACGAAAAATGCGCAACTTTTCGCGTAAGTTTTAACGCTACGCAAAATGCGCAACTTTTTACGCAACTTTCGTAATGGATAGGAAAACTCGCGTTTTTACGCAAAAATCGTATTGGATCCGAAAAATTCGTAAAGAATCCGAAAAAATCGCAAAACATACGAAAAAATCGCAAAGTACCGATCATTACGAAAAAAACGCAATCGGACTCCATTCGACCCGTTCGTGGGTAAGTAAATCAGCCCCCTAATGTCAGTAAGGAAAGTAATATCACAGTGCAATGCATTGTGGGTTATTTAGTTTCTGCACGCTGTCTATAAGCGTGTTACAATATGTAACATCAGTATTTTAGTCTCTCCTCCCCAGCGAGGATTTCAAATAATGCAAAAAGAGAAGAACTGTTTTGCAGCTGGATTTCAGCATATAAAAATGCAATTTATTCGTACTATTTAAAGGAACAGATTATAGTGATAGGTATATTAAGGGTTTCTGTGTTGTGTGGGACTCTTTAACAAATTTTGGTTCTGAAACCGAAGTTCCCCTTTAAATGCCAGGACTAGACCAGACAAGATATGTTCTAGTGCTCCAAAAGGTAGGATCTGAATTTCTTTTTAAACAGACTGCTATAGCTATATGCCTTATTGTGGCTTATACAAGAAATAAATATAATAATAACAATAATATGCTGTCAATAACTTTAGCGACACACACTAATGAATGAATTCTTGTTCACTGATGAATTATAGGAAAGACACGAGTACATTCTATAACAAACTTTAAATTACATTATTTGCTTTGTATTGATCAGCAGCAAGTCCCTCCTTTCAGCTGTAGCTTTGGATACCTGGTGGTACATATAACTAGTCCCAGTATGCATTGTGCTTCAGCCTCATATTTGACTGTAGAGAAATATTACAGCATGTTCCACCAGCAACATGTAAATCCCTATAATAATATGTGTGTCCCTACAGCAAAAGTTATATGCTGATTGGCAGCTGGATGTAATCCTAAGAAATCAGTCTCCCAGAAAATCCATTAAGTGTCAAGTACAGTGATAGATACCACATTCATACTGCCCAAAGGATCAGGGATTGTTTTGTTTATGTGCGGGTCGCCTCTATTTGTATAATGCAAAATAAATACACTGTCTATAACATCACACATCTGAAGAGCGGATATAGTAAGCTAATCTGTTTCTGTGTGTAATTGAAAGGAAATCTGGACTAGGGAAATGTAGTGAGGCAATACTTAGGCTTTGCTGAAAAATTACTCTGTATACTGGCTCCAATGGATTATTAAACAAAACTGCCTTAAAGACAGAAGAAAATGAGTAAATCGATTTTATTTTTCAGTTTCTGTTCCATGGCCACCGTTTTCCTCATTTAAAAATAGTTGCAGCTTGTACAGCCATTACAGCACATTGGAAGGTAATTACATCAATAAAATTGTTTTGTTTCAGAGTGGATAAAATGGAAAATTCAAAGTGAACTTTGGTTTTGGGATTTGTATGTCTGAACTCATCTCTCTGCTCTCAGGAGGCTCCTAATGAATGTGTTTGTTTTATCCAACTGTTTGTATTAGATTCTGGATGTAATTTGCCTCTTCAGCTGCTTTTTGTGGCAAAACTTACATAGCAAATACTGAAATGCAAGAGGCCATTGTAGCACTGTTGTGGGATTCAAACAGTATAATCCTTCTACTAGCATTCAAAGCCCTTCACTCCTCTGCTCCTCACTACATTACTTCACTGGTCTCCCTGTATGTTCCTGGTTGTCTCCTCCGCTCCTCTCAGAGCCTCTGTCTTTTTACACCATCCACACCCACTGCGCTCTCTCATCTTAAACCTTTCTATCTCGCTGCTCCTTACCTCTGGAACTCTATCCCTGAATCCCTCCGTAGGGAACACTCACCCACTCTCTTTAAGAAAAAGCTCAGCTGTTACCTTCTGGAGCACTAAAACATTATTTTTCCCAGTCCTGCGCTTAAGGGCAAATGCCCATACCTGGTGCACTCTTACCTTCCAGTTTGTGCCTGTATTTTACCCAACCACTTAGATTGTAAGCTCTACGGGGCAGGGACCTCCTTCCTACTGTGTCTCATACCACATGGCACTTATATATATATATTTATTTTATGTATTTATTATATCACTTGTCCTCCCTGTGTGTAATTTTGTATTCTGTAAGATTGTACAGTGCTGCGTACCCTTGTGGCGCTTTATAAATAAAGTTCTACATACATACATACATATTGAACCTTGAATATGTGCATAACTGTGTTCATTCTTACATTTCACGGCTCCAATTTTAACTTTACATTATTGACCAATATAATGCATTCCATGCGAAAGTGGCTCTTGGTGCTCCTTCTGAGTAGCAGGTGGGAGTGCCGAGGGGCCAGAGGCTAAAGAAGGCATCAATAGTGGAAGAAAGATATTAAAGTAGGGATACCAAGACCTCTACCAATGAGCATTTGTAAGTGATAGTTTACACGTTGTCATAAAACATCCTAGGGGCATAAGCCATTGTTAGTGAGCAAGAGCTCACTCTTCTCTTCTGGGTGACATTCACTGTGTGTGCCCCAGCATCAGAATAAGGCCAACCTGTGAGTTAAACTCTACAACTTTTGAGATTTTGTCATCTACCTCATTGGAGCACCTTGGAAACAAGTATGTTGCGTTAACATTGTTAACTTGAATGTTTAGTTGCATAATGTTTTTAAAGGGCACCTGTCACCCTACATCTGCTTCCCCAACCAGTGTGGGGTCTATTAGCCCACAATAGTTTTTTTAAAAGAAACTTTCTCACTGGTGCTAGGCTGTCCACACCGGGAGTAAGTTACCAATGGGGCAGCTATTTTATTTAGTGTGCAAGCTCATTTGCCCATTATGTGCATGCGTGTGACGTAGGAGCGGTGGATGCAACTCACCTGCCTACATCATACACATGCACGCCCAGTGCAGATAGCCTAACACTGTAGGGGGCTATTGTTTCCCCCAACTGGAGTGTGGGCTCTATTAGCCTGCACTTCTGGCAGGGGAAGCAATTTTAGGGTGATAGGTGTCCTATAAAGGATAATGGCAGATTCTGTTAATGATTCCCCTGATGAAGTCACATGGAGCATGATGAAACCTGTAGGGCGGGTACCTTGGGTTGGAATGGAGGGTGGAGTATGGAGAGAGGACTGCTTTAGGGGACAGGACTGATCTGTCGGGGTGGTAATGTGGCCAATGATAGCCGCATGTTGAGAGAAACGGGTGGGAGAGCTGGTTTAAAGCGTGCAGCCTTTAAACTAATGAAGTATGGTGCGGTCTGGGAGTGTGCAGCGCTGAATGTGAAGCGCCGCTGCTGGTAGAACCGGAAACGCTGCAGCTAACTGGTAACTGCCCTGCAGGCAGGCTCTCTTAATAACTCTAGTACGGAGCGGCGATGTATGGGGGAAATCGCGTATCCCTCTGAAGCTGCTTGTGAAGTGCAGGTGTGACTAATCTGCAGTAGCGATTCTGCCACTGAATTATTATTAGCACTTTGAAATAATCTGCCTAAACGGTGGGGGCACCTTGAATTGTGAGCATGCCCTGGCTGCTTGCTTTTTACTATGGAGGCAGGAAGGGAGCAGGCATGGTGTATATCCCTGCCGTTTCAATTTAATGCTAAGCAGCTGGTCTAATACACCCTATACGGCTTGGTGCTGTCACGGATTATGTAAATAATGTATATAGTGCCCCTAAGTATTAATTGTTTCCCACCCTTATTGATATTATAGATATACAGAATGTTTTCTTCCTAACTTTCTCCCCCCCCCCCCCCCCCCACTAATCATCAATTAAGAAAATCACTATACTGCTAAATGAATTGTTCTATTTGGCCTATGAACTGCATTTATTATAATCATGTATAAGGTTGATTTCCCCATTGATTAGAAGGTACAGGAATTGATTTACAGGGTTGATTTGAGGGTTTAATGGTTTTATTTGTAATTTAGTCATTAGTTATTTTAACAATTGGTCGTTTTTAATCGTTAATTAATAAAAGTTACATTTTATGGCGTAAACACAGAACATTTCCTTGGTGATTCAGATTCTGTTAATGCCTTTAAGAGGGGCCTGGATGAGTTCTTGAACAAGTATAGTGTCCAAGGCTATTGTGATACTAATATCTACAGTTAGTATTAATGTTTGTATATATAGTTTATGTATGTGAGTGTATAGATTGGTTAGTATAGGTTGTGTGTGCTGGGTTTACTTGGAAGAGTTGAATGTGATGGTCTTTTTTCAACCCTATGTAACTATGTAACATGAAATCATTGTTCTGAATCTGAATGTTCAATAAAGACATGTTTAAGAAACACTGGTAGCCAATTGATACTGTTCTACAGCATCCAATCCCACTACTTCACGAGAAAAATACTTGCAAAGTGTCATATTAAATAGAATTTAATCTTCAGCATTTATGTGTTTGATACATTTTTCAATTACCAAAGCAATAAAATTAATTAAGTTGTGGAAGGACACAGATTTCCAATAATTATAGGGGTTCTGAAATATTAATTTCATTTTTTCAACATGTTAAACATGGAGCAGCGGCACTGTATTATTTACTTTATCCACAGCTGTATAGCATATACTTAATGTGATGCTAGGCAGCCCAAGGGGGCTTATCTTATAACCTAGTATGCTGCCACATTTTGAAATTTTCTTTTATCAGTAGATGGAAAGAAAATTGATTATGTAACCATGTAAATCTAGGAGATATGGCATCAGTTTTGAATACATACAGTTCAATTACTGCTACTGCTGCATAAAATGACCCTGTCTTTCAAGCACTGCCTCATTTTATATTTCTGTGCCGGCTAAACCACTGCAATACCTACATATTTATAAGTCTCTATATTAGTAATCCTGAAATATATTTTTATTAGGATTATCAAGCAGAACACTGGGGAAATGATCTGTAATAAAACAGGTTACCATATGACTGACTGACAGGCATTCCTGAAGTGTTCTGTATTTTACACCATGCATATAAAGACACATATAAAAACGTTTTGGTTTTTTTTGCTGTGGAAACTAGTTATTAAGATATAAAAGGCTTATTTGGCATGCTTGACTTCAGATAAATACAATATAAATACACAAACCTAAGGGACACATGCAATCATTTTTTTGCAGCACAAAGAACATGCCCAGTAAATCTAACATCTGTGCTAAAATGTATGTATGTATATTTTTTTTTTATAAAGCGCTACTAATGTACGCAGTGCTGTACAGTAAAACAATAAATTAACACAACAAATAGTACTTATTAAAGTAATCAGTAAATACAAAGTATGATAATAAACATAAACAAATACAAGGCACAGTTGTAATAAGTTAAGAATCAAAGAGACGAGAGGATGGAGGTCCTTGTCCCATCTAAGTGGGGGGGGGGTAACCTACAGACACAAATAGGAGGATAATAGTGCTTTTGGTTACAGTGAGTGACACTGCAATATAAGTGCTAGTTCCTAGGTGCTGAGCGAGTGCTCCAAGAAGGAGCCTTTGAGTTTAGTTCTGAAAAGACTGAGGGAGGATTCTCACTGAAGGAATTCAGGGATGGCATTCCAAATCTAAGGAATCTAAATAGTTGTTTCCACATATCATGACTGAACAACCCATCAAGACTATAGAGCATGTGTTTGTCCCCACATAAAGTGAGCAATGCTGAATGCCAGAAATTACATCAGCAAACACCGGCAATTACACCATACAGACTTAGAAAACATTTAATGAAATTGTGCCCAATTAACAAGGAAGCACAGATGCAGTTGTGTTACTTTTGGCAGTTGGGCCAGATGTAGCATGAATGCATCAAGTACAATGCCCTCTTGTGACTGCAATGATGCTGGAATTTAGGGAAAAAATGCTGCATTTTGAAAAAAACATGGTGATTGCACTCAAAATTGCACTTGCAAACATGCGTGTGCCCTAACATATAAAACTGTATCAAAACTAAAAATAATAAAAATGATAAAACTATAAAAACGATAAAACTAAAAATTACACCAAATTAAATTTAAACTAAAAATAAAAGCACTGACTTATAACTTGATAATGATGTCAATACCATACTTACACTGAAAGGTATTGTTTCTTGGCCCGACACAGTTAATGGAGAACTAAACCCTAAAAATTAATATGGCTAGAAATGCCATATTTTATATTATAAAATGACTGCACTGGCTTAAAGTTCCAGCATCTCTATAAAAGTAATGATGTAGGTCGTTACAGTTGTCACAGGAGCTCCCCATCTTGGATTCTGTGCCCCCCCACACCCCCACCCCAGAACGGTGCTGGGCGGTGCACATGCTCAGTGTGGTCTGAGCAGCCGTTGAGAAGCTGAGCTTACAGGTTGTTACAAATTATCAAGCAGAAAATGAGGGCTGTCTGTCATATAAGATGATGCTTCAGGGCTTATTATTCAATTCTGATGCAAATGCCCTGGATTAAGCTCTGTCATGTAATGTGAATCTGAATGAATTACTAATCAGCTTTTTACTGTTACTTTTATACTCTATTTATGCAGTATATTTTGAGTGGGTCCCTAAGCTCAGTAACTGACAGCAGCACAGAGCTTATGTAGGGGAGCAGCAGAACATAAGATGGGGAGCTACTGGGGCATCTTTGGAGGTGCAAATCTTCGCTGCTAAAGGGTTTTGGTCAGCTTGGGCTGGTACAGAAACCCAAAACACAATGTACAACATTTCTGCCCTACTTAGTTAGGCTTTAGTTCTCCTTTAACGTTAGCACATTACTTCTATACTTCATGTTGACCCCAAAAGTCCAAAGTCTACCCCTTTCATTGGCTCCTTGTAGGAGTGTCAAGCTACTCATTCCTCCTTGCAAGGGCATTTCTGACCTTCTTTCCAGTAACTAAATTAGCCCTACCTCTTCCTTTGACTGTTGTTGGGGTAATTATCTACTCCCTGCTTCAGAGACTGCATGTTATAGGCTAAAAAAGATGACTTACCTTACCACTTCTTACTGCACATTTAAATCCAAATCCAGTTCACCGGGCCACTGACTCATTCCAATCAGAATAAAACATCTTGACAAATACTTTTCTTTATGTTCAAGTTGTCTATGGTTCAACACCTCAATATATTAACATTTCAGCTACACTTTTTCCTGTGTAGCAACATTTCTTATGCGAGGTGAATTGTACGGACCATATCTTCCACTGGTTTGTCTCTATACATCTTGTGTGTGCAGATGGTAATGGAGCTGATGTATAACCAGGCAACCACAGGAACAGAAAAATGTGAGCATGTCAAATATACTTTCATACCATATATGAAACCAATTTTATGCATTTGTCTTCTCTTTTATCTCTAAAATGTAGCATTGCATTGTGCAAAAACAACCAGATCAAACAGCAATATGTAGACACAATAAGACATATATAGTGCATAATACTGTAAACCTTAAATAACAAGGGCGCATTTCCATATATTTTTTCTATTTATGCACCCATAATTTATCTTCTTTTCTTTTCTAGGAAACATTGGCTAAAAACATTGCCTACGTTGCAGAGTGCAGGGAGTTGTTATAAATGTACCTTACACACATTGCACTAGAGTGGCAAGGGGAATATCAGTTATTATTACCCAGTCATTTTTTAGACTTTCTTATTAACGATATTGAAGATGGTCTACAAAAAAAAAACTTCTACCCATGTTCAAAGATAATGCTAAATTGGTTAATAATTGGCGAGAGGCTGGCAAGTGATGACTGAAGGACCTGGACATATATTTAGCAGTGGAGATTCAGAGCTGATAATTATACAGCCATGAGACTTGGCCCCAGATATGTTAAGACTGTGGGGCAGAGTTCTAAGACAGTTAATTTTTGATTAAATGATTTGAGATGTTATACCTACAAAGCTATAAAAGTATGTAAATATTGTTAATTTCACTGATTTTGACAAAAAAAAATGGTAATTATAACAGTCATCAAAGAAAATGTCATTATTGAGTTTTAATACAGGTAGTAGTCTATAGTCACAGCCTGTTTTCTTAACTCTGTTTATTATCTTATTCTGCTTGTATGATTTAAGAATGTTTTTATAAATGACTGAACATAAGGGCTGATTCATCAAAGTACGAGTTAAAATCCCGAAATGGGTAAAATTCGGACTAGATACAATAATTTCTGATGATCGAAAAATCCTATTAGTCAGTATAATATTGTATTGGCGATCCGAAAGTCACAAAATGTTCGTATCCGAACGATCGTAAACGGCGGGAAAACCTTTCTGACTTTTGGAAGCCTCCCATAGGACTCAATGGCACTCTGCAGCTCCAACCTGGCCAAAGGAAAGTTGCGATACTGAAGCTTGAATGAATCCGAAACTTTCGTACTTGGTGCGACAAATTGTTGCTCTTTTTGTCGCAAAATACGAAAAAGTTGCTCGAATTAAAGAAAAAGTTGCAAAAAAATGCACAGTATGAAAACTGAAAAAAAAAAAAAATTTTTTGTATTCTGAAGCGATCGTACGTGATAAATGGGCCCCATAGTATCCAACAGAAATGTACAGCATAAATTTTCGATTTTGTTAGAATGCTCTGTTATGAGGAGGGATACTGGGACAGTTTTAAGGCAGAACTTTAATTTATATTAAAGTCCTTATTGTATTATTACTTTGTTTTAAACCCTTTACAAGAGTTGAATGAATTTATGTAACTATGAGAACATCATTCACCTGAGAACCTAATACCACAATTTGATTGTTGGTACGTATACACTCACTGACAAACAATGTTCATACCTCTTTGTAATATTAATAATTAGCTAATAAGTAATACTTAATAATTAGTTAATAATAATAATAAGAAGAAGATTAATTTATTTATGTCATTTGTCTATTGGAATCAAAATCTTCCCACATTTCAGACAGCATAATGTGATCCAAGATGTTCTCAGGATGTACCTCTACAATATCATTATTATATATCATCTTATTAACACAATAACAGATAGTCTGCCTACATGTATTCCTGCTGTTCTCAGTGAAGCACCTTATATTATCTGTACCATCTGAAATAACATTCCCTTACAGGTACCTGACATGGTAAGGGCTTCCCTGAACACTGACATCACACTCCTCTACAGAAAACTGATGATGGGCATTAGCCAGAAGCCATTTTACCGAACAAATAAAACACCTTGCACTGATTATTTCTTTAAAAGTAGGGTTTGTGTGCTGTCCGCAAATACTATAGGGGGCTTTTTCTAACATTCATAATTTTTTTTTCATGATTCTTTTTGCGCCAACCCAGGGCCAGAACTAGGCGTAGGCAGAAGAGGTACCTGCCTAGGGTGCAACGGTGGGGGGCACCAGACAGGTACCTCTTCTTTCAACTACCACTAGTTCAGGGCCCTTTCCCCCCACTGCAGTACCTCCCGCCAGCGGCCCCATCGCCCTGTGTGCACACATCGTGAGTGAACAAAGGGGGGGGGTTGGCGGTGAGGGGCGTTGAGTTGTGGGGACGTGCCTAGGGTGCCCAGTCAACTTGGCCCGGCACTGGCGAAACCTGAAATTTTTTGTGAAAAAAAAGTTGTAACTGAGATTTATTATGCAAAAAAACTGACAATTCTGAATCTGAAAATACTTCAACTAAAATGTCGAGATCATGTAGAAGTCAATGGCAGATGTCCCCTAGATCCTAAAGGTGGCCATACACGTGGCGATCTGACGATGTTTCGTACGACCATCGGTCGCACGAAACATCGTAAGATCCGCCACACACCATTCAGGGCTGGATCGGCAGGTAAGGAGGTAGAAACAAT
The DNA here is from genome assembly GCF_000004195.4 of Xenopus tropicalis. Classification (NCBI taxonomy): domain Eukaryota; kingdom Metazoa; phylum Chordata; class Amphibia; order Anura; family Pipidae; genus Xenopus; species Xenopus tropicalis. The sequence continues at coordinate 83,059,731 of NC_030680.2, read as the reverse complement.
AGGATTTCTACCTCCTTCTGCCGATTCAGATCTGAAGGGAGAATTTTGGTCAGGCGCCTTCTATGGCGCCCGATCAAAATTTTCCAACTGGTCCGATCGGCGAGTCGTCCGATATCAGCAGGTTCCTGCGATATCGGTCGACTCGCCGACATACCATACACGCACCGATTATCGTACGAAACGAGGTTTCGTACGATAATATCGGTGCGTGTATGGCCACCTTAAGATCTTTCTTTGCTTTGAATTTTTAGAGGTTTTCGGATTTTTGAGACTGGCTTTTATGCAACACTTCAGATTTTTTGATAAATGCCTGACATTTGTATACTGTAAATGAGTTTATTCATAGTTTCAAAAAAGTGAGAAAATGTTAGTTATAGTAAATCTGCCAACACATGTGCAATTGTGTAGATACAACTTGGCAGTGCCTTTTAGACCAGGTAGCCCTCAGTTTACTCCCATCATGCTCTGTCATGTATGTAACTGAATCCTTAACTAAAACATAGAAACTGAGACAGGACAAATAAATTGCACACTGCAGTTTAAATCAGCATTTGTCCTACCTCTCATTTTTTATCTTCTAACTAACAAACTACTATATGCCCATACCTGATGCACTCTTACCTTCCAGTTTGTGCCTGTATGTTACCCAACCACTCAGATTGTAAGCTCTACGGGGCAGGGACCTCCTTCCTACTGTGTCTCATACCACATGGCACTTATATATATACATATATGTATTTATTGTATTTATTTATTATATCACTCGTCCTCCCTGTGTGTAATTTTGTATTCTGTAAGACTGTACAGCGCTGCGTACCCTTGTGGCGCTTTATAAATAAAGTTATACATACATACATACATACATACATACATACTATAGGTTGGCATCTTGTCTCAAGTTTACCAGAAATGTTTAGATACATCCAATATATACATCTATATTTGTAAATTCTTAAAAATCCCAAAGGAGTGCTGATAAACATTTAAACCCACTCATATATTGGTATTGGGCTAAATAATTCAAAATGGGTAATTTCTTAGAACTGTGATATCCCCACTCCAAAAATAAGGGAGTGAATTTGAAATTTTCTCTACTAAGAGCATTAAGATGTGATATATGAAAAAAAAAGCTCTTACAACTTCTCACATGCAATTAAAGGATTATTTTCTTATATGGTAAATGTGTTAGTGTATTCTTTGTCAGCTATGGTGTTTTTAATTAATGCAGGAATATAAATCATCTGCAATGGGATGTAGTCAGGTGGCACACACCTACTCTGTTTTGCAGCAGGGATTTAAAGTTCCCAGAGGTTATTAAACTGAAAGAATTTTTCCATTGTCAGCCTGTTTGAAAATCAGTTAACATCTAGTAAATAATTGTACCAGGGAGGATACATACTGTGACAATAACTGTGCCTAGAAAAAAAACCCACCAGCAATGACTGGCATCATACATATGAGGTAAAAATATGTATTAATTATAAACACAAAGAGAAGAAAATGGGGATCTTAATTAGGTTAGTTGTTTACTACTTTGGTTGAAATAGGAAGGAAAAATAAATTGGATACATGTTTTTTTTGTTGCAGCATACCTTGCCATTTCAAAAACTAAAATCATCTTCTACTGCAGAGGGTTACCATGGATACTGCATCCTATAGCAAACAAAACAAATTGCAAGTAAATTGCAGGGAACTGTAATTTAGTATATTTTTCAAACATACACTGTTCTGCATTACTATTAAAACATTAACATATAACATGTATGTACAGTGATGGTGCTGGCAAGCAGACTGCCCAATAAAAAAAAAGACTGCAAAGAAAAATACCTTCAGGATGTAAGAATTCCATTGCAAGCCTCAAGCATCCTCTTGTAAAGGTCTGCTGACTGGTGTGAAGCTAAGGATATATGTGTGGGAACTGTTCCAGGCTAGAAAGTACATAAATGTGAAATATACTGTTCAGTGTCACATAATGAATTCATATATCTTCGCCATGGCAGTTTCCATTTCCACAGTGTACCCAGCATTCTAAAACTTTGCAAAACAATAGAAAATACAAAACATGAATATTCAACTGTGTTTGCATGAACTCAGAAGTCTTACTTTTACATTAACTTTCAGTATGATGTAGAGAGTGCTATTCTGAGACAATTTGCAATTGGTCTTTATTTTTTATTACTGGTAGTTTTGTAATTATTTTACTTTATGTTCCACAGCTCTCCAGTCTGGAATTTCAGCAGTTATCTGGTTTCTAGGGTCTAATTTACCTTAGTAACCAGGGAGTGAATTGAGAGTGTGACTGATATATGAATAATAGAGGGGCTAAATAAAAAGATAAGGAATAAGAAGTAACAATAACAATAAAAATGTAGCCTTACAGAACAATTTTGGCTGCCAGGGTCAGTGACCCCCATTTGACAGCTGTAAAGAGTCAAAAAAAGAAGGCAAATAATTCAAGAACTATAAAAGATTAAAAGTATTTTTTAAAAAAATAGCTATTCTATAACATATTAAAAATTAACTTAAAAGTGACTACCCCTTTAAGGCCAGGGGTGCAAGCATTATAACCATGAAACACCGACTGCTGCTCTCCCAGTAGTGCTTCATGAATGGAATCAAAAGCCACCAGCATTGCAGGTTTGCACGCTTGCACGATAAACTGCTTAGCTAGTTTGTTCAAACATTATTCCAGTGCACATTAATAAAGGCTTGTGCATGCTGGGTATTTATTGATGCATTGGCTTTAGTACTAAGGGAGCGATTTATCCAATATTGAATTTGTGCAAAAAAGATATCAACATATTGCAAAATCTTATTTGTTCATGAGCGCCCCCCCCCTCAAATTCAATACATGTATGGGATCTGTTTATCCAGGAACCCATTATCCAGTAAGCTCCAAATTACAGGAAGGCCACCCCCCATAGTGTCCATTTTAAGCAAATAATTCTGATTTTTAAAAATCACTTTTTCTTTTCCTCTGTAGTAATAAAACACATTCGAGTTTTTGAAACATAATTCGAATTCGAGTTTTTTTTAGCAAAAAGATCTAAATTATGGAAAGATCTATTAAACCCCCCCCATCCATCACTACCCTGACCCATGGCCTGTTTTTCAACTCTGAAACATGGCATTTTTCCTGACCTCTCCCTACTGATGTGCTTTATTCCTACCCATTAAACACTGGCACTCCTATCTCTCACCCCTCACTTAGGTACTGTTTTACCTTCAGGTCCCCTGACTGGTGTGGGCTGCGCCTTGTCAAATCAGAGCAACTAATCAAACTACTTATAATGTGGCTGTGTGTACTAGATGCTTCAATATAAGCCTTCAATTATGCCTGCAATATTTGTATATAAACACAAACAAAACCAACACATCCACAACCCAACAGTTTAACCATGTTCAATAAATCCATAGCTGTACCTGGACAAATTCAGGACTACAGTCCCCTTACAATAGTAATTCTAGTGATTCTTATTTCTCATAGTAGCACTACGAAGCGGAGATTTAAAGATACTCTCTCTGAGGTAGATTAGTTTGAAACCTCATCTTATATTCTTCAGTCAAACCATATTTCAAGTAGAGATCAGTTATTTGTAGATCATATATTTTTACAATTAACATGTACAGGTATGTGATCTGTTATCCAGAAACCCATTGTCCAGAAAGTTCCAAATTACGGAAAGCCTGTCTCCCATAGACTCCAGTATAGCCAAATAATTAAAATGTTTGAAAATTATTTCCTTAATAATAAAACAGTACCTGTACTTGATCTCAACTAAGATATAATTAATCCTTATTGGAGGCAAAACAATCCAATTGGGTTTATTCAATATTTAAATTATTTTTAGCAGACTTAAGGTATGGAGATCCAAATTACAGAAAGATCCCTTATATGGAAAACCCTTAGTTCCGAGCATTTTGGATAACGGGTTCCATAGCTGTATAATATAAGGAATTTAATCTCCAGCACAACATTAGATACTGTCCACTTACTATGCATTGTGCTGCTTTTACTGCAAATAATTATAATAGGATCTTGTTTGTCTTGTATAAGAATAATGGAAATTTCAAGGCAGGGCAATTGATCTTCTAGGATTTTTTTTATTTATTTGACTGATGTTTTGGATTTGCCAGCACATACAGGACTAAAATGTATCCTGTCCATAAAGTCAGGCACTCTAAGGTATTACATATAGAAAAGGTGCATTTTCTATCAAATAACATGTTATATGCATGAAGACTATAATGGGCTTTCATTGTATAACCTGTGACCTGTGTGTTTTTTGCAAGCTTTTATACAGCTTTCATATTCTTGACATATAATTCATCTTTGTATAGAGAGTAAAAAAGAAATACGCAGTCGTTTGTATTTTGTTGAAATATTTGCTTTTGGACTTGGCATCTGTACACAGAGAAAATCCTGAGTTATATGTAAACATGGGCACAATACATATGACTAATGGATCAGTAATACAGACTAATACATAATTAAATCAAATTCTCCATTCAAATGTATACATTTTTCATAATGTTATATTTTAAAGGTCTGTATTAGTAAATCTGCCCCTAAGGCTAATGTCAGACGAGGCGTCTGGCGTATATATTTTAAGCAAGTCGAAAATCGATTGCCGAAAATATCGTCATCCACCTCCTACCTGTGCCTGCACCTGAATAAATGAGATACACTCGGGTGCAGGCACATGTAGCCGATATCCACATAAAAACGTGAGAGCTTGCATTCTCTTGCATTTTTATGCATATTTTGGCTACATGTGGCTTGCCAAAAATATACACCAGACACCTCGTCTGACATTAGCCTTATAGAAAACATCGCCACCTGAAAGCTGTTGAGGTTGTGAGATAATTATGGGAGCTGTCCTAGGCAAATTGTAACAATCTTTTCAGGTTTTCAGGGTTTTATTCATTTGTAAGTCCACAAAGATTCTGCATTTTAATTCGTTCATGCTTTTTCAATTCAGATCTTTTAATAATAAGTGGTTATTACACTTAGGGGCACATTCATGAAAACGCGAGTTCGAATCCCGAATGGGATAAATTCGGAATGGATACGATAATTTCTTAAGATCGCAAATATCACAAATATGCTTACGAAAAAATCATGATAATATCGTATTGGCAATCCAAAAGTCACGAAATTTTCGTATCTGAACGATCGTAAAATGCAGGAAAACCTTTCCGACTTTGATCCTTCTGTGCATGATTTTGGAAGCCTCCCACAGGAATCAATGGCACTGTGCAGCTCCAACCTGGCCCAAGGAAAGTCACGATACCGAAACTACGCAAAGTCCGAAAAAGTCGCAAAAATGCGTAAAAGTCGCCGAAAATAAGCCGATCGAGCACTCGGGACATTCATGGATTAGTAAATCTCCCCCTTAGTGTTTTTTCCACAAAAAAAAAATCAAGTTTTAGTTTGTGAAATACAAATATTAGTATTAGTAGATGCCCCCTATGGGAAGGAATGCATATGTCTGTCTAGCCTAGTATCCTATATAAACGTGAATTTAACCTGTGATTACATTTACTTTAATGCAATGAAATTGGTTTCATAACTCAAATTAACATGGTGGTTGGATGACTGATCTGATTCTTAAGCTTCTAATGTGTGTCATTTGCATGAAAAAGATTCAATTAAGTGGCTATGATATCACAGATCTAAAAAGGAATTAAACTTGATCATTGGAGCTAAGTGATTTCTGTAGCTACCTCACTGCAGCGCATACCATGTCTTCTTCTGTACAATGCATAATCAACGCACCATTAAGCACAGATCCCTGACATCCCTGACCCATCTGGATCTACTTAATGATCATCTGTGCAAATATGTTGACATACAGTATATATGTTTGACATGGGAAGACCTTAATTATTATAAAACAAAGTGCTTTGGTTCATGTAAGGCCATAGTTTCTCTGTATTTGAGAAAGAAATAGGCTAGAACTTTCAGTAAATATGTTACAGTTCATCAAGTAAACCAGACAGTTTTAAATACACAAAATATATCATACTGTAATAATGGCAAATGAAGTGTGCACTGATGATGACATGCTACATTTATATATGCCACAGTAACCAAAACTGATGATTCTGTATAACACCAGATCTAATCTCTATCTCTCTCTCTCATTCTTAGACAATATTTTGGACTTGGAAATAAGGATTTAGACAACAGTGTGGATGCAGATTTATGAACAGCTAAGGGCTTATTCACAAACTCGAGTGAAAGTGCTAGAATAGCAACAGAATCGGAGATGTTCAGTGGCTGTTCAGATGTTCCAATGTATTTGCATTCATCAGTTGCTATTTGTATTGATCATATTAAGTAGGTGAATACCTGCGAATCTTTATTGATGAATATAATCAATGAAACATGTGTAATTATGATGTTTTACATTTTTGGCAAAATTGTATGGATTGCACATTGAACAGCTAACAAAAATATTTCTGATTTATTTAACAATGCAAAACAAGCGAGTCTAAATGATAGGATTAGATAGAATACGGAAGTATAAAAAAGATGGATGAGTGTAAATGAGATGAATAACATAAATACATAGATAGACATGTATGTATATCTTTATTTATAAAGCGCTACTTATGTACGCAGTGCTGTACAGTAGAATACATTAATACAAACAGGGGGTTATTAAGATAATAGATAAATACAAAGTACAACAATAAATACAGAGAGATACAAGATAAATACAGTTGCAATAAGTTAAGAGTCAAAGACACAAGAGGATGGAGGTCCCTGCCCCGTAGAGCTTACAATCTATATGGGAGGGTAACTTACAGACACAAAAAGGACATGCAGATAGACTACTGGTGTTATGTAATAAAAGGCACTAAGTTTGACCAGGCGCAGTAACCCACAGTTACCAATTAGTAGGTAGAACCTGCTGTTTAAAAGCAAACATCTTATTGGTTGCTATGGGTTACTACTCCTGGGCAAATGAAGTGCCTTTTATTACATATATCCTTTCAACAGAAATATAGTATGTGTCAGGAGAACTAGCACCATAATTGATTGGTGAAAATATCACTTGTAAACAGAAAACTAGTATACTTACTGTACAATAAGGGTTCAATAAGGTTGTTTTATTGAAGAGAAATAGTTTTTTTTACAAACTTTGCTAAATAATGCCCTGAGGACTTTTAATATTGCCTTCAGTTGCCTGTACTTGGACAAGGCCACGTTTCCCAGACCCTGGGTTGTATGTGTATTGAGAAGCAGAGTACCCTATTCCTATATAAAAGAATTATTGGGGGCTGTAAATGAAAGGTTTGATTTTGCTTTCTTCACTTTTCTTAAGATCCAGCATTCTTGTTTTTTACTCTGCTTGACACATTTGTCTTTCTGTTAAATAATGACTTCTTGTAATTCCAGAAATTAATGATATGTAGTTAGAAACTTTCATTTGAGCTTTGTTCTTAGGAATTGTCTTTAATGCACAAATTTAAGTACCTTTTTTTTGGCTAGTGAAGCAATTGGGTAGGTATCTATTAGAAATATCTGAGGTAGAGAAAGGCAAGTTTGACTGTTTTTTGTATAGTGCAGTCTGTCCCCCATATATAATAAACATACAGTACAGTATACCCATGGCAACCCATAAGAGGTTTGACTTTAAACAGATGACACATAAATGCTACCTGCTGAATGGCTGCTTTGGGCTACGGCATCTCGGCAAATTAAGGGTTATATTTGAAAAAAAACTTGAAATATTGAATTGAAAAATCTCTCTTTTAGTATATTTTTTTTACATAACCCCATACGTGTTTTTCTAGCCCTTTATTAATGAGGTTAATCCAAAATTGTAATAATATAAATATTATTGTTTTCTTAAAGGAGAAGGAAAGGTACAGTAGAATCACTAAGGGATGCCGTTGTTGTGCACACAGTATGCAGTAACAAAGATTAACTTTATATACGCTGCACTCTCACTGTCTCTGGCTTTGGCTCTGGCTGGCTGCAGCAGCAGGGGATCCTTATAACCTCTGCTGGCCCACCCCTTGGTTTTGGCTCCAAAGCCTTTCTCTCTCTGGGTCTTCCTTTTTTTCCCAGAGGCGCACGTAGGCTCCCAGCCAATCAGACTGCTCTCCAGCCTGTAAATGGGCTAATGTCACAGGCAGAAAAAGAGGGAAAAGGGATCTCTATTTCCCTACTGTATCTTCTAAATCTATTATGAATGTAGGATCTTTTCTTAAGAGGATGTTCAAAGTATATCTGATTGATTCCATTCTGAGCTTGTTCTTATGAAACAATTTTATTAGGTGTATATGAATTATCATAGCTCTCTCCAGCACAGTGGTGGAAAGGGAGCACTTCTCAATCCTTCCCTGCCCAATTAAGCTATTTTTCCAGTGGGCATAATCAGTGTCGGACTTGCCCACCAGAATAGTATGGAAACTCCCGGTGGGCCCAGGTGTCAGGGGGCCCTCCTGCTTCTAATTATTTGGCCAATTGCATGGTCATTTCCTATTTATGTATGGGAAAAAGAGATGGAAGGATAGAGAAAAGGGACTTGGATAATAAAGAGGTTGAGGAAGGAGAGGAGGAATAATAGTTTAGAAAGTGGGCCCCTGGCATCTCAGTCCGACACTGCTATCAGTTCTCACCTCAATAAGGACTTTAGTGTTTCTGACTGTTGTACAGAACACTCTAGTTATTCACATGCACCCTGCTTTGTTTTTGCAGAGGGATCCTACTCCCTAGGAATTCTCCCTCAGATATTTTCCCAAGAGCCATCAAGCCCATCAGGACTATGGCACTGTTCATCAGTACTGTCAGCAAGTAGGACAGGACAAAATATAAGGGTTATTTAGGGGCTTTAAAGACTGTTAAGCAATTATGGTGATTCCTGTCCTACCAGGAAGGTAAAAGAATGTAATCCTTCATGCGCTGCATGTAGGATCAGGATGCAATAAAAACAAATGTATCAGAGCTGTATGTCACAGAAAATGCCTACAAGCCAGAGAATTACAGCAAGGAAACCAAATGTGCATAATTCACTGTATGTAAATGTTAAAGGCCCAGAAGCCAGATACATTCAAATGAATACATCTGGAACTGTCTTATTAAGAATATTGTGTTGTTAAATTGTTGAAGAAATATTTGATTTATAAATTGAAAATGGCTTTCATGCTGAAAAAGGTGCAGATTGTTACAATTAATTAGCTAGTAGGCCTCTTAAGCAATAAAGATAATTATGTGATATATAAAGTAATAACTAAACCATATAATATTCAGTGATATATATCTTTGAAGCTTGGCAGTGTGAAATATAAGGTTCCTGAACATGATATACAGGCCCGGATTTGTGGAGAGGCCACAAAGGCCCGGGCCTAGGGCGGCAGAAACCTGGGCGGCCCGTGCCGCCCCGCCGCACAAAGATCTAAAAATTTGTGTTCCCATACGGAGCAATGGGGACTTCTCCCCACTGCTCCGTATGCAAGTTTGGCCTATGGCGCATGCGCGCTTGCAAACCGCCCCCGCTGTTCGCACGTGCGAGTGCCGGCGGCCTCGGGGCGGCAAATTTGTAAATCCGGCCCTGATGATATATACTGTAATCATGATTATGAATAAGCCATTTCTTATGTATGTATAAATGCTGACTGAATAGTACATTTTATAGGAGAGATAAACAAAAGGGCACATTCACTTACCTAGACGCAGTGTACAAAGCACAAATTAAGTGCAATCACCATGTATTGCCACAATGCCCTGTTTTTCCCATGGAATCCAGCGTCATGACAAGGGGACTCAATTGACCCTTCGCCTTGAGGCACCCCACTGAACCCCCTTGTTACATACCTTAATGAAACACCAGGGGACAGAGGTGGAGAAAATGGCCACAGCATTTATTTACATTTTATCAAATAAATAGGACCTTGCCAGCCTAACCCAAGGCAATATTCTAAAGCCAAAATTCCATAAGTGGTTGCTATTATGCTCTGCCGTTCCTCGATGAAGACTCGAATGAGTATTAGACTGCCTCTATGGATGGCTCCAAACTCTGCTACCAGCAGGAGTTGCATTACCAACCATGAGAGAAGTTCAGCAGCCCTGCTGCCGGTCCTGGATCTGCAGTGTCTCGATGATAGGAAATCCAAGCAGGCTGTCACCTAGCACAAGCAGTAGTAGCGTCTGTATCTATCAATCCACCGTGCAGTCACAGGAGAGAACCTCCTTTCTCCCTCTGCTAAAATTACCTGTGCAGTACTCTGGCAAGGTCCTACCGCTGCTGTGACAAACAAAACTTAAAATATATTATCATATATCCACTGTTTTGATCCAGAGGAAGGCAAAAAACCCAACCTGAAGCTAGTGCCAATTATGCCTGCATCCCCTGGATCAAGCAATCGTAGTTAACATGAGTTAAATACAATACTGACTCTCAAGTTGACATCCACATTCACTTCTTAATAGATAATGTAAAAACAAAAAGGAGAGAAACTCTTGACATTTTGCAAAATATGCAAAAAGGGGGAGGGTGGGTGGGATGTCTCTACCTGCTCAGAAGATAAGGAAGCGAGTGCTTCTTTTTCTGACATATCCCTCTCTTTCTCTGCATTCAGGCCAGTTTTCTCCTGCCTTAACGCTTTCCTTCTCATCTAATCACATTTGCACCTGGTTCTGCCAATCTCTAAACATAAACCAGTGTAATCTGGCTACTGGTCATTCGGATCCCTTGTCATGCAGCCCCTGCACTTATAGCTCCAGGGCTTTCCTTTACAGCCGCAAGGAAGCAATTGTGCTTCCCAATTCGGAACAGAAGGCTGGAAAGAGTGAGCGGCGCGGAGCACAACTATACCGAAGTGTGAAGAAGTAATTTGGACACAAGTATTTTTAATGTGGTTTTAGGCGCAACTCACTGCAGGAAAAAGTGCAAGTTGGCCTATTGAGTCATATTGTCTTCATAATCTAAAATAGAACACTAGTGATCACAAGAGACATATATTTTAAAGGGTCACAAAATGATACTAGGACTGTTTATTTATGGGACAGGCTGAGTTCTGTTTAAAAAAACAGCAAATGTAAGATCAAAAAGTATTTCATTTTCTAGTGATTTATGGGATGCCATTTCCACTTGTTCAGATGATCTGAGACTTTGTCTCTACAAAACTTAGAGAACTAAAGCTTAACTAAAGATGTAGGCTAGACATGTTGTATATTATGTTTTGTGCATTTGTACCAGCCCAAGGCAACCTCAGCCCTTTAGCAGGGAAGTTCTGTGCCCCAAAGATACCCCCAGTAGCTCCTCATCTTCTTTTCTCCTGATTCACTGCACATGCTCTGTGCTGCTGTCACTTACTGAGCTTAGGGAACGACTGACAATATACTGTATATATAGGATATAAATGTCACAATATAAGGCTGATTAGTAATTAACAGAGATGATTACTGCATGGCAGCTCTGAAACCAGTGCTATTAGCATCAGACTTTAATCATCAGCCCGTTAGGATCAGCTTATATGACAGACAAACATCATTTTCTTTGCTTGATAATTTCCGATGACCCCTAAGCTTAGCTTCTCAACAGCTGCTCAGAGCTCACTGAGCATGTGAGTGTCGCAGACACTTCTAACAGAAGTGTCCAGTATTGTTACCCCCTGTGACAATTTTGTGACTGGATTATTACTACTATAGAGATGTTACCTTTAGGTTGGTCAATGAGTTCATTATATATAATATGGCATGTCTAGCCATATTCATTTTTAGGGTTTAGTAATCCTTCATTAGATTATATAGTTAATTATGGTACCCTTAGAGGTTACAGCTTAAAGTGGACCTGTCACCTAGACATAAAAAGCTGTATAATAAAAGTCCTTTTCAAAGGAAATATTAAACCAAAATCCATTTTTCTATTAACACATTCAAACCCATTATAAATGCATTTAAAAATCCCAGCTGTCAATCAAATACTGCCTGCCCCGCCTCTATGCCTCAGGCATAGAGGCGGGGCAGACAGTTACTTAAACTTTCCATTCAGCACTCACATTCCCCCTACCTTCTCACCATCTAATTGTGTAGCCAGTGCATGGGCCTGGGCATCAGGTCCCCCATTCTAGCACATACACAAGATTTTGGGATGATACAAAGCTTGCCTTAATAACAGTGCCCACAAAATGGCAGCTGCCTGCTGGCTGTGATTGTACATTTCCAAGACTGAAGGAAACAAGATTTATATCATTTATATAGTATGTGAAGTTAATTTTGCTTCACAAACACAATAAAAAAGAAATTGGAATTATTTCTTAGGGTGACAGGTCCCCTTTAAAGTGATACTGACACAAAAAAACGATTTTTCAAATTATGAATCTACATAAAAAGTTACCTATAGGTCATGTTGATCTTTTTTCCCTGATAGGGCTGGTTTTGTATATAATTGTTGCTTGAGGTTCCTAAACCTGACTGTTTTGCCAAACTGACTGTCCCTTCTCAGCTTCTAATGCTAATGCACAAATATGGCCGCCCCCTCATAGAAGAACATGGGGGATCAGATAAGGAATGGAAAAGCATCAGCAAATACCTTTATGGCAAAATTATAAAGCTCATGCAAAGACAATGATATGATAGATGTAAAAAAGGTTTCATTTCTGGTGTCAGTATCTCTTTAAGAAAAAATCGAACAGCAGCATAGGAAAGCAGGAATAGAATGGAGTGGAGGGAGAAGAACTAAAGAGAAGAAAATGTACACCTATGACTTATATAACAGAAGGCAAACAAAAATGAAACACTGTTGGCTAGACAAAGGGTGACCCCACTGATCTCATTTCTCTTCTGTAAATAAATAGAAAAAATAGTTTTATGAATGTAAAAAAAAAATGTGACCTGTGGAAAAAAATAAATCTGACATAATAAAGTATTTTAAGTGATGTTTTCTGTGGTTTGTTGCCATAGTAGTAATGTATGTCTAGTAAAGACATGTTATATTTCTTATGAAGGGTAAATTTACTTTGGGATATCCTAGAAAGTGGGGCAAAACTGCAGCCTCTTCCATGGCAAAAACTGTGATTGCAGTATGCCTTTACTGTCGATGCAAGAGGTACAACGATTTGCAGCAGACAAACATGGGCACAAAAAAGGTGAAGTAAAGGACATTCTAGTCTAAAAACATTGAGCTTTGCACTTGTTTTTTGAGGCTTTCACTTTCCTTCACTTTAAAAAATGAGCCCTCTAGTCTAGTCAGGGCTGCCATCAGAAATCACGGGGCCCATCACAAGAAAATTTTCTGGGCCCCCCTCCACCCACGTCCTGCCCCTCAATGGCCCCTCCCATTAGTAAAAAGGACACACAGACATTGGTAGCCAGGGCCCCCTAAAACAGTGGTAGCCCGGGGCCCCCTAAAACATTAGTAGCCAGCATCTCCCCAGCATCCTACAGTTAACCCCCCTCCCTTGTCCTCCAGTTCCTCCCCCTCAGCATCCTTCAGCTCCCACCTGCCCAAGCATCCTCCGGCTCCCCCCTGCTCCCACCAGCATCCTCCAGCTCCCCCCAGTGGCTTCCTGCGGTTCCCCCCTCTTGATATGTGCCTAAGCTCCCACCAATATCTGCACAGCTCCACCAGCATCCTCTAGCCCCCCCCACCAGTGACTTCCTTCAGCTCCCTCCCCACCAGCGACTGCCTCCAGCCCCCCCCAGCAACTTCCTCGAGCTCCCCCCCAACAGCTACTTCCTCCAGCTCCCCCCCAACAGCGGCTTCCTCCAGCCTCCCCAGCAACTTCCTCCAGCCCCCCCAACAGCTACTTCCTCCAGCCCCCCCAGCAACTTCCTCGACCCCCCAACAGCTACTTCCTCCAGCCCCCCCAGCAACTTCCTCCAGCCCCACCCCCCACAACATCAGCTTCCTCCAGCCCCCCCAGCAACTTCCTCGACCCCCCCAACAGCTACTTCCTCCAGCTCCCCCCCCCAACAGGTACTTCCTCCAGCTCCCCCTCCACACCCAGGGACTCTCTCTAGCTCCCCCACAGCGACTTCGTCCAGCCCCCCGCCCACACCCAGCGACTCCCTCCAGCTCCCATGCGGCTTCCTCCAGCTCACCTTCCTCTTCTGCGTCCTCGCGATCTGTGCCTGGCCCTCCGCTGATCTGCACCTTTCGTATGGTTGCGCCCCGTGCGTATGGACGCACGGGGCGCAACCAATCAAATTTCCCACTGGCCACCAATGACAGCCAGGGCCCGGAGTTCTTTAAAGGGGGCCCGAGCTAAAAAAAAAACCTGTCACGGCCGGGCCCCCTTTAAAGCGAGGATATCGTCCGGGCCCGGCACAACAGTACCCCCTGTGCCCCCCTGATGGCGGCCCTGAGTCTAGTGTACAGCGCCTAAGAAGAAAATCACTAGATCTCCAAATGCAATGTCACCTGTAGATAGTACAATGACATGTTTACCTCTCTTCTAGCATAGACATATCAGTTGGACTTTTAGGTCTAGGAAGTAAGACCTTGAGATGGAGTGGAGTAAGAATTACGATTATTCTTATTTCAATGTATAAAGATATAATGTAATTATAAAATGAATGACAATAGAATACAGGTATAGGACCCGTTATCCAGAATGCTCGGGACCAAGAATATTCCGGATAAGGGGTCTTTCCGTAATTTGGATCTCCATACCTTAAATCTACTAAAGAATCAATAAAACATTAATTAAAGCCAATAGGATTGTTTTGCCTCCAATAAGGATTATTTATATCTTAGTTGGGACCAATTACAAGGTACTGTTTTATTATTACAGAGAAAAAGGAAATCAGTTTTAAAATTCTGAAGCATTTGATTAAAATGGAGTCTATGGGAGACAGGCATTCCGTAATTCGGAGCTTTCTGGATAACAGGTTTCCCGATAAGGGATCCCATACCTGTACTGCATATTATAATAGAGAAGATTTGTTTCATCTCATGTTCTGTGGCTACTTTTACAAGGAACTGATATAAGCATCTTTGCAAATACCTTACAGCCAGTGAAAATGCAGGGAAGCAGTGCAGCAAACAAGTTTCTTTTTCTTAGCTAAATTCTGTTTTCTGTTTGAAATGCAAATTGTTTTATATAAATATGTATAGTACTTGTCTAAAGCAGCCATGAACAAATTTGCATCTATGATACTTTTTTGACATTTTTGGCTCCTTCCTGAATGTGTCTGCTTTGATACAAAGAAAAAAAAATGTAGTTTCAAACAACTGAGATATATCAGCATTCTAAATTACTCTGTGATGGTTTTTATTGTATATGGACATATAAGCACTTATCCTTAAAGGGGTTGTTCACCTTTGAGTAAACATTTAATATGACATATTCTAAGACAATTTGCCACTGTTTTTTTTTTTATCATTTGTGGCTTTTTAATTATTTAGCTTTTTTTCAGCAACTCTCCAGTTTGGAATTACATTTGTTTTCCTGTGCCAGAGACATGCAGCTCTCTCCCCTCTCCTGCTCCCCCCTCCCTCAAAAATGCTAAGAACTCCATCCCCCCTTAGGAATGTGGATCTGAGCCAATCAACAGGAAGCTTCTTCATAGTCTTACAAACTGAGCATGTACACCAGTCTTGGTCTTGGTGCAGAGCGAGGCATTATGGGAACTTTCTTTACAGAGCTCAGTGTTTTTTTTTCCTATGAGGCTTCGGATCATCTGAACGAGAGAAATGTGGGGAGACTTAAGGGCACTATTGAGAGAACTGAAGATATGCCTGCAGCTTCAGATTAACCCTTTCCTTCTCCATTAAAAACAAAATAAGGGATGGAATACAAATGTATATACCTATATATGCTTTATATTCTGCCTAGGAAATGTGTATCTCAGACAAGTGCTAAAATCAGGATAGTTCAAATAACCCAAATCGACAGATCATCAGGTTGTAAACATTGATCTGCTTTTTAAATGCAAACATTTGATTGCTTGATATGGGTTAGAAGACCTAAAGCTAACTTTGTGCTGGTCATTACATAATTGAATACATAACTGAATACTAAGCATTCATCCAACTCTGAATATCCAAATTACGGTTTGGTTTGGTATGCGGCCAAATAAGGATTCTGTATTCATGCAATTCCAAAAATTATGGATTTGGTGCATCCCTAATATCCAGCCAATGTTGTTTCCAGAGGCAATAGCAAATGCATTCTAATCTCCCTCTGCAAGATAACAACAAGTTGATATATTGCTGTTAGTGCTCGATCTTAATTCAGAATTTTGTTGCATGTGTAAATAAGTGTGGGGTGCACAAATGTATTTTATGTATCTATCTATATGTCTGTCTGTCTGTCTCCTATCTATCTGTTTATCTATCTGTCTGTCTGTATCTATCTATCTGTATCTATCTATCTATCTATCTATCTATCTATCTATCTATCTTTCTGTATGTCTGTATCTATCTCTATCTATCTTTCTGTCTGTCTGTCTGTCTATCTACCTTGAACATGGTTGCATTAAAAAGCTTTAATTTAAAATAATAACCATATACTCCTCAGTCAGTACACAAGGCAGTCTCTTTTGTTGGTCAGCATTGCTAAAAATTGCTCAATTAGCACCATCAATTACACTAAAGATAGCCAATATCTTGGATCACAGAATTACTGGCTTTGCACTAAATTAGCTTGGGATAATGGCATGCAAACATCATTATAAATGTAGCTGTCTCTGAAACATACTTAGAGATAAGTGCTCCTTATCTAACATTTTTCCTGCATGCCTGTAGCTGAACAGAAATGCAAAATAAATGTTTAAAAGTCAGAAAAATGTTACTTAACCACCTTGGTGGCCGGGTTATTACCTGCACCTAAATAAAACAGGGAAAGGTGTTATTCAATAAGTATTAGTAATAAGTGATGCTGTTTGTGCAAAACATTGCTTACACATCATCTTTACAAACTCAAAAATGAATATACACAAATAAAACTTCCTCTGATGTGCTAAATAGACTCTAAATATACTCTATAAGTATATAATAAAACCATCACTCTGCATATCCTCACTATCTACAATCTTCATTCTGCTTTTTTCTTAATCTTCCCAATGCAATATGAATGGAACTGAATACTGAATCTTAGGACTAAGTAATTACTCATTTTAAAATGATGAATGATTAACTATAAATATGATGTGTTAAAGTATTTCTTCTATTGTCCATGTCCCTCTAATACTTAAAAAAATAATATCTTTAAAAATTTTGAGTATACAGAATAGATTAGCAAAAAGAATGATGGCCACATTTGTAAAGCTTTCCATATTTTCTAGTGCCCTTATACCCCCTGCTGCTGCTGGAACATCTATTACTAACTTTCTTTTACACCTACACCCATGTACTGAACTATATGCATTGTGCCATTGGAACTTTACACTACTACAGATGGCAAGGTCTTAATGAATTGATTTTTCGTTCACAATAATGCAAAGATCAGTTCCTTTCTATGACCTTTTCCTAGCATGACCTTCCAGACTCCTACCTCCCCTTGTTTAGTCACCCTTCTTCTAAACATATTCTTCCTCTACATATCCACTGCATTTTTCTGTCTTAAACTTAGTGCTCTTGAGATTGTTATGTTATTGGAAAAAAGTAGAATTTGGGGATCACCAATCACGTTTGTGGCCTATGTTGTACTCGCAGACATCATCACACAAACTGCTGTGTGAGCATTGGGAGGCGTGTTTATTACCCCCCATATATACTACATTTCTGAAAAACATTAATTAGTTAAAATATACCCTTTCCAATCTTGCCAATTTTTGCAACTTTTTGAAATTAAATTTGTACAAATCTTTTTTCCCCAGTGCCATTTTATGAAAAAACTGCACCAGCCTGGATTGAAAACCCTAAGATAACACTGCGCCACCATTTTACTTACCTTTTCCCAGGAGTCGCTAGCTTGCACTAGCATCACTAAACACAAGCATGGGTAATGGAGTAAAATAGCGGTGCAGCTCCAAAAAGGAGCACAAGCATGGAAAAAAACTTATTGGCTGTGGGATGCTTAACATTTTGGCACCTCCAGTGACATAAGGGGTCATTTACTTCCCTCTGAGATGCAAGTGCAGGAGAGCAAAGGGGCACAATTTTGCTAAATTAGAAATGCAAATTGTCTTGTCTCATGTGACTAACTTGATCCTAGTTAATGTTAATTTAAAGATAAACTACCCCTTTAACAACATGAGCTTGAGTATCAATCCTTAGTATCAGGGGGCAACCATATAGCATTTACTGCCTGCCATAGGACCCGTGCACCTGCCACTTTACATTTCTCCCCTTACCATTCTTGGATAGAGCACTCTATTCAATGGGCTAGCCTCAGGTCTCTACACTCCAAGCAGAGTGCAGGGGCTGGCAGCAATTCTACAAGAGACAAATGCAGTGTGCAAAGTGCAAAAAATGGCCAATTGCTCATCATTATATGTCATGTTTTCTTTAATCATGTACAATGAATTACAATATTCTATTCTAAATATAAATGTGCATATAAAGTGCATAAAAAGGACCTAACTAATAAAACAGAGAATAGAAGCCTCATAAACCAGCAGTATACAGTGTTTTTCTGTGTATGTATCAACCCTGTGCTTTATGTTACATTTATAAAGAAAAAGGAGCAGGATACAATTTGGTGTATAAGCATCTGCCTTTTTAATCCTTGGTTTAAAAGCTAATCTAATCCTACAGTACCAATACAGTTTGTTCATAATTGTGGCACACTGGAAATGTATAATATTACTGAAAGTTATTTATGTAGCATTTAGATTTACCTCACAAATGGTCAGAGAATTTGCCATCCTCCAAGGACTTAAAGTTCACAGAATTTGACATTTTATGCAGTTTGGCCTTATAGTATGGTGGCATATGCTACAGTCATTTACAAACTATTACCTGCGAAATGATGAAAAAAGGGTGCATGTGAAAAAATAAATGGAAACAAGAATGGCATGCAACATAAATTTTGTATGAGCTCTGGACTCTTCTTGCTTATTAATCTTGTATGTGGTTATGAATCTTGCACACACATTCATATTTTGTAAGATTCTGTTCCAGTTTCTGTTCTACCATTCAATTACCTGTTAGTGAATACAGGTTCATTTTAGAGCTTCCCGTGATCAATCACATAAACAGCTGTTGTCCTGTTTTTATGGAGATGCACAAAGAAATACATGTCTGTGAGGGGAAATTTACAGAAAATATGTTTCTCTGTGTGTGCGTAAGGTGTATAGTAAATATTGAGGGATACTATTAATAAAAATATCAAGAACATACAGGTTACAGGTTAAGCCATTATTGTTATGTGGTACAATGAAATGCTTTGGTTTCTTGGTTGTACATCAGCTTTACACTATGTAAATTCGTATTGTGGACCTGTCATACTGACAGAGCACCCACAGTTTTTCTGCTGGCTGAATGACGCAGACAAGAGGAGAAGTGGAGAGCCTGTCAGTGGTTTTCTTGCACAAATATCAGCTAACCCTATCTCTTTATAATAAAAATTAACAGCATTGTGGTTTACCTAGGTATAAATGGTGAATACACTTGAATTTTGTGGCCCCAAATACACTGTACCTCTTTTATACCATGATACTTTCTAAATGTTTTATGTTGCCATGCCCAATGCCTTTCTCTTTCCTTTATTCACTAGGCAGCCATTGTATGTGAATTGCCTCTCCGTAGTCTCTGGTACCACTTGGAGCAAATCTTTATGCTATCGGGTCAGTCCAGGAATCAGATATTTTATCAATTAAGTTGTGAAAAATTCATCCAGTGGCAAGCTTAAGGATTTATTGCAGAGTTCACAGTGCTTTAATTTAACAGAGGTGTATTTAATAAAGTACATACTTATAGGCATCCATCCTTGGCTCTCTATAAAGGTACACTTTATGCCCATTAGGTTGTACACACCTCAAAACAACCTTGCCCATGAGCAAACTGTGGTAGTTATGACAAAATAGGTCAACCGAGAACATCTAAGGAAATATAATGGATTCTGTCTTTAATAATGATGGAGATGAGGAGGAGTAACATTCCCTCATGAACCTCAAGAAAGAATTTACAGGTGGAAAATTGTGCTATATTGTGTTAAAATTCCCCAGAATTGTTGTTACATTCCCCCAAATGTGCTACATTCCCCAGAAGGCCCCCAAAACTGTGGCCCATTAGGTACAAATGGAAAATATATGGTAAATATAAAATTGCTGCCTTTCTATTTTGCTCATGCTTCTGTTTCTCTCCTATTTCTCTTATCTTCTCTCTCTTTATAGAAGATGCCAGGGAGTTTTTGGACATGCTGTGGACCAACAAAACAAACAAAAATAGTCAAGTGGAAAGGGGCATACATCCACAGGTACTTACATAGTTCAGTGAAAGGTGTATTTATCAATTAAGAAGGAAGCATTTAAGGGAAATCAGGGTTGTGTATGTTTCTAGCACAGTACTTAGTTTTGGTTCCCCCAGCAGCAAGGCTTGTGGTTCAACAAAAGTTGAGGGCTGCAGTTCTACACACAAAGCAAAAGTGAACAGTTCTATGCAAGATAAGGCAAGAAATGTTATTTTCTATGTTTTTTAAAACTGACACTGACATATTTTTGTTCTGTGCTGTGAAGTAAGTAAATAGTTGTCAAGAAGGGTACCCTTTTGTCAGGATTGTATTGTTAACAGAGAGAATAATGGCTCCATAGATTCATAGAAATGGTCAAGCTGAATATGACCCAGGCCCAGGCAAGAAATGAGGAATAAAAACCCTATAGTTAAATGAGAAATGTAGTGAGAATGAAGCAAGGTGCCTCAGAACGACTGTTAGCAACACAGCAGCAGAGGCAGAGGACAGCCAGAGCCTGTGACGTCAGTCTGTGTGGGCAGCTTAGTGCGGAGGCGAGAGGGGCTGCTCAAGCTTAAAGCTAGCAAGCAAATATGTTGAATCTGACTACTGTGCCATGAAAAAGTCTGGGATCCTGACAGACTCTTTCCTTACTTCTTGTTGGTTTGGTTTCACAGGGTGTATGCACAAGCCAAGCTGCTGGGTCCTAAATCAGTAAATCAGTAGAGTTTTGGTTTAATGTGGTGCTTTACATGTCTGCAAATTTCTGCCAATTTCGGACAAGAATACAATAGCAGTGCAAACCACTGTTGGACAGAGCATTTAATAGAACTTTTTACTTTAGTGGCTTCAAATAGCATTAATATGAGTAAATGCCTAATATATAATAGGTGCAGAGCTTTATCTCACTTAGTGGGGCTATCTTTAGCTATTTCTACCTGAAGAAATATCTACCCTGAAGATAGGTTCCTATTAATACACAGGGTGCATCCACCCTTCCTATGACTTGCCTCTGTGCAAGGGGTTCTGGATCACAAACAGGGACCTTTGTCGGCACTCCCCCTGCCTGACCGTTCCTCTACTCCTCCTCTATGTTCATACTCTATTATTGCATTCAGGCTTGACCACACACCCTAATAATGTTGGAACCCATTGATGTAAAATAAAAATATGTCACATGGTATATTTGACCAGTGGTCTGGAATCTCAGCTGTAGAAAATATACTGCTTTGCGACTGATATAGGATATTGAAATTAATGACACATCCCTATGCAAGCACTATAACCTTTCAAAATGTTAAGAATTGATGTTCTAAAATCACACTAATAACACTAAGCACCTTAAGGCAGTTAGACATCCACTCTCTGTCCCTTACCTGTTCCCTAACTTGCAAGTCATTCAGATTTCCAAGTAATGGAGTGGGAGAGGATGCAGGCTGTAGTGGGGCCCCTTGTTGTATTTAAATTTTTCAAACGTTACATGTAGATATGATGCCGCCCAAGTGACTTCCCGTAGTTATTAGCTATTACTGTTTCCAAGTCACTTACAAATCATTCTCAGATACTAAAACTTCTTATGGGCATCCCCTTACATAAAAGCAAATGTGAGCAGGAAAAAAAAGTGATAGCAAGCAGTTGTCATTCTAAAGCTAAAGGGCATTTTGTTTAATCTTTAAAAACTCAAGTTAAAATGAACTTACATATTTGAAACAAAAGATAATCAAGACTTGAAGAAAAATCTTGAAAGGTTTAATTATGATAGAGTTTTTTTGTGGTGCGAAAAGCAAATCTTGAAAAGTTGTGGCAAAAAAACATGATTTTTGTCCCATGATCATGACTTTTTGCCACAATTTCCAGCTTCCTGTAACAGTTGCAGAAAAAAATGTAAGAAATAAAAAAAATATGAAAAACCACAAAATTAAAAATATGAAGACTAACTGCAAATACTGCTCTGTTCATGATACTAAAAGTTAATTGTCAGGTGAACAACCCATTTAAATGGGAGCTGTCATAGCTATTAAAAGGGATCTAAACCCCCCAAATATTACTTGATGCAAAAGAGTGATCCTTTAAAGACTTTTGCAAGAGTCTAGGGGGTCAGTAACCCTAACTACATATATACAGTGTGCAAAGTCCAATTAGGACACAATTTGCGTTGTTTTTTCCAACAGTTGCAGCATACATTTTCAGAATTGGTATTGTGTTATTTTCAGTCTGCAGTATCTATAATAGCTTCAGGGATTCCCTACTTTAACAGATGCACTTGCTTGTGATTTGGAACAGGAGGTAGGACAGATGCACTTGTGCCAAGCACAACTATAGGGTAAAGTGTAAGGAGCATCTTTACATGCAAGTACCTCAGTATATTAGTAATCACACTCTCTTATTCATAAAGTGCCAATAATTTATCACCATAAAACAGGGATTTTCATCAGAAGATGCCTTCAAAGATTGAAACATTGGTGTTATGGTGATATTGATCATTGCCATCCCTTATAGCAGTATTGTCCAACATTTCCATGTAGTGGGACAATTTTACAGTATCCTGAGGATTAAGAGCCAGATTATAATAAAATAATGATGCCATACAAAGAGGGCAATTATCTTTGAGGGCCACATCTGGCCAATTTCCTCCATCTGGAAAGCTTGTCTAAATGACTTGCATCAATAGCCTCACCTGACTTGTGTCAAGTGTGTCAGACTTTATTACTTAGTATGACACCTTTTCAACGCAAATACATTGTGTGCATATATATTTATATATCTATGTGCTCTCACCAAGCCAGTGCTATGTCTCATGTACATACAGTCATATCATGTATTGGAGATGGTTTGCTCACAGTACACCTTTTTGGGTGGACTAACCATTTTATGCCTGCATCTTAAGAGGCTTTGTAAGCAAATTCCAGATAAACCAGTAGCACAGTCCTTTTTCTGAACTGCTGCTTATAATTCTCAAACAAAATGTACCAGAAGACAGCTCACTTACAGCAATACTCAAATTTCCACAATATATTTTGTGCTTCTACATCACTTTTAATCAGCTGGCTACATTATTTCAAGAGTCAGACCAACACTGCAAAGAATAAAAGGGGAAAGCCAAATAATGCTTTCAGTAAAACTTACATCTAAAAGTGAAAATATTTAATTGTTGCTTAGAATGACATTTTGTGTTATGCAGAAATAAAACATATATTTAACCCATTAATTCAGAAGTCATACCATTATATTAAATATTTATGGAATCAATACATTAATATTTAAGTATATTGTTTTTTTAAAGTCTCTATTGTTAAACAATGTAATCAAATAAACAATCAGTTCATTTGATTACATTGTTTTTACAATAGAGACTTTAAAAAAACAATATACTTAAATATTAATGTATTGGTTCCATAAATACTTAATATAAAAGCAGACAGACAAAGGTGCAAAAGAAATATCAGATGAAAAATGTTAAATGTTTGGGAAGTCACAGTAACATGAAAAGAAAGAAACTACTCAAGTCAGTTGGCATGATTCCATCCAGTGTGCTGCAAACACGGCAAGTTAAGTTATAAGTCAATACGTCTGACATTCGATCCTCCCACACAGATTCAAGTTGCAGAAAGTAAAAGGCAAAACTGTCCCCTATGGCTAGCCATTCTGGCTAATGTTTGGCCAACGACACAATCCTCTGACATGACAAAGGGCCCCTTTTGTGATAACCATCTTAAAAATTCAGGTTTAAAATAAAAATGTTATAAGAGAATGCTCTGATGCCCGCATAAGACTCTGAATAAGAAACAAACCTATTGTTCACCTCGACTGTTTACCAGTGGGGCAGGAGTTACTATTATATACATGTATACACCAGAAGATGGTTGATCAATGCGCATTCCAACACATATTCAGTATTCCTGTCTGAGCACATCAGAGTATACTCAATACATTTTGGCAGGGGGGTGGGCAATAATCAATTGGTGGTCATATAAATGCCACCATACCCATATTAAGTTTAAGATGGCATTGCTATTTTCTGCCAAGTGAATATGACCTCAGATAGTAAAGCAAACTCTATGAAAGCAAATAAGAAAGGGATTGGATACCCCTACAATCAAAGTAAATGGTTCTCAAGTGGCTGTTTTAACTTTGTAATGAACAATTAGAGAACCACTATACAATATGCTTTAACCCTTTGTTCTAATATACTCTACCACTACCTGACTATCACATTATGGGCCTTAACAAATAAATCAGTATTTTCACACAGACATACAACAAAACCAGTCATGCAGTAACTATATGATTGTTTGCAATTATGTATTACTTGGTCAGGGAATTGGTGAAGGCCATTAAAGCTTTGCTTAACAGGTTCTCTTCTCTTTGGGTGGATGCTAATAGATACAAACAGATTGTGCACTGGACTATGTTATAGGAACCATATGAGCATTATTGTTAATGAATGGCTTCTGAAAAATTCCATTGCATTAATAAATTAAACTATTAGAAATATA
Organism: Xenopus tropicalis; assembly: GCF_000004195.4. Lineage (NCBI taxonomy): Eukaryota > Metazoa > Chordata > Amphibia > Anura > Pipidae > Xenopus > Xenopus tropicalis. The sequence continues at coordinate 83,034,937 of NC_030680.2, read as the reverse complement.
TGCAAACATACACAAAGGCATTTACTTGTGCGTACAAAGAAAGGGAGTAGTAAAAGGGCATGTTCTTTGAATTTCCTCTTTACAAGTAAATTCATATGAAGTTATTTTATGCCAATATTTTTATGGCATAATCCAGTCATTTGGTTGGCAAGTAAATTCTACACAGTAGCAGCACACTCCAGGGGAATGCAAGGACTGTAACTGTTAGTGTTTAAAACCAGTCAATCTTAATTAGCACATCTTTTAATACACAGTCCGAGGTCTGACATGTTTCCTTACATCACGAACACTTCACGAATACTTGTTGAATGTGTTTCCCTAAGCTACGGACTCAGGGCAGGGGCACCCAGGTCAGTGAATTTGTCCAGTGGACGAGGAACCCTTTTTCTAGCCGAGAGATAGTGAGTGCACCTGAACCATGGGATTTATCCAGTGAACAGTTGTATGAATGCATTTTATTGCTGGACTGGTGCTTACTTTCATTTTAATGACCTAACTCCCTATAAGTGCTGTTATTGAGGACATTTCTGGCAAGTAAATTCTGGAATTAAAAAGATGGCTTTAAAAAATGATGAGGGACAGTTGCCATTTGTTTCCAGAGCATTTGCAAATGCTGATTTGAATATGCAGAAAAAAATTTACTCTGACAAGTAATATATTGCTTGATAAATATGCTGTTTTATGTGGCAAGGCTTGGCAATCAGACAAAGATGTGTGGTGTATTTTATCTCTGTTTTTTACAGTTTGATAAACTGCCCCCCATATGTTCTCTGATTTTAATACTACTGTACCAACTCACAGACCATACCTTGTGCACTCTGAAGAACTGTTTTAAACTGTAAATATATGTTGGGCTGCTACTGGATGGTTTAAGGGAGACATATAGCATAATTTGAAACCCAAAGGCATGGATTGGCAATCTGTGGGTTCTGCCAAATGCCAGAGGTACTGTTGTAAGATGCCCCAGACAGACAATTTATAGGGCTGAGGGGGGGGGGGCTATTTGGGCCTTTGTGTACTTGAAATGTCAGGGCCTATTTTAAATCCCAGTCCAGACCTGGAAACCACCTATAATAAATTATATATGGTGCTGGTTTCACAATGGGTTAAAATGATCATTATCTATGTATTGTTGGAGCTCCCTATAGACCATCTCTGGTTCCATTGAGGAATGGGCATGCCAAAACAGTACCTGCCAGAAGCACAGTAGGATGGCAATAGCCAATCACAGCCCAGCAGTCACACAAGCAATGACAGGCCTACAGTGCAGTGTGCTGAGTGCCACCGGCTCCCCTGCACAGCCTGGGAAAGGAGACAGCAGGAAGTGGCACAGATAGGTGGGGCTCAGTGGCATAACTATATAGGAAGCAGATCCTGCAGTCACAGGGGGGGCCAGTGAGGTCCTAATTAATTTAGAGGAGTATAATGCACTGGCACAATCTTGTTTTCACACACTATCTCCTTTAACATCTATTTAAGCAATAGATTCTCCAACTGAGGGTCTGTTCCTCTTGATCCCCGTGTGCAGCATTGGCAGGCTAAGGGTAAATTTGAGTAAGCTTTGGGGTGAATGCTGTCTTACATGTTCTTTGAACTGTGGCTAAATTGTCGGCATACTAATAATACATTCAACATATGTTATAGTCCTAAAAGAGGACTTGAGCAAAAGAACAGCCCTGACTGCCGGCGTACGTCCCTCACTCAGCCCAGGAGAGCATGTCAGCACCTAGGACAGCAGCTCCCCATTGCCTTCATGTTTTAGGAACCTGCGGCCCCGCCTGCGCCTGCGCATAATGAAGCCACGCCCACAAGGCTTTCCCGACACTGACGCTTTGCTGGGCAGACTAAAGCGACTAGCGCACTCTGTTCTGCCCGAGCTCTGTGAGTTGTGCCGCTTCCATGGGCTTTTAATGAGCACTGGTCTTCCCGCTGCAGCAAACACAGGTAGAGAGGCGGGGCCAGGTTCTTGCTTGTAGTCTGACAGTTCGGGGCTATAGCTTTGGTTTGTTGCACCTTCCTGCGCACTGGAACTGATTTCCTAGTCGCTGGTCTATGCTGCGAGTAGTAGGGCTGGGAGCTGGATCCCAGGGTGCGATACTTGAGTGATGCACCTGTATGGAGGTAGGGAAGGATGAGCCGAGACGCTTCGGATTCCCATCTGTGCTGCTCCCTGCAGATCGTTCGAGGCAGACATGGACTAGAGGCTACACGGGGTCTGGCAATCACGTGTGCGATCTAACTAACGCGCTGGCAAATTGGCCCTGATCTCTGTCACTGGGATGGATTGGTGATATGCCTTTGAGTGGACTTTGTGTGAGCCCTTACGTGCACACTTCTGCTCTTGCCAGCCTTATGGGGGGCATCCCATGCTCGCACCTGAAGGGCATCTTTTAGGCACCATGAGCTGCTGCCGCCGCTGCCATTGATTCAGTTCCTTCCCGTCCCGCACCCCGGAGACCCTAGGAATAGCGCCCGCAAAGCTTCGCTGGAGCCTAATGGGCAATTTATCGTCCCTCCAATGTGAGTATTGTGCGCTCTCCCAGCCAAGTTTCCCTGCCTGACAGGACTATCAGCCCGGCGCTGGGGGCTACTGGCTGGAACCCCCATTCCAATGCAGGAGGGTTCCCATGTCATGTAGAGGGGTGCAATCAGCTGGAGTGCAAAGGAATATTCTGCAGGTTTTTCACATGTCTGTGTGTTATTCATGATGAATATGTGCATATTACTGCTGGGTATGCTGTAGTTATGATCATTCAAATATGGTGCTGCTGGAAATAGCAATACATCTGACAGCAGGGTACCTGCTGCCTAGCTACAGTTAAGGTAAGCTGGAAAGTGACATTATTCACCCCCCTCCCCTCCTCCATAAATGAAAGGTGGCAAAATGCCATATGGCAACAGTCCTAATTTGCACTTCATAGAACACAAAAGCAATGGAGAAAGCATCAAATATAACACTGGTGTATGTGAATTGTAATTTTGTAACTATTAACACGTCTGGTCCGCAGATAATTTTATGGGTAAATACTGTTCTGTGATTTGAAGCTATATATGTAGCTTCCCATTGTTTCAGGAGGAATAAGAAGAGCTGTGATTACTGCATGCATTTGGGAAAGGTGAGGAATGCCCAGGCTGCACCCTTCCAGCTGTTGCTTGATTGCATTTCCCAGCATTCTCAGGCATCTTTTGACTACCTGGGTGTGCTGGGAAATGCAGTTTTGATGGAGGGTCACAGGTTGGGTATCACTGCCATATAGTAATGTTGGAGTGTGCTTATAGTAACCTTTCTGGCTAGAGCTTAGGATAGTGGAGAGGTCAGAACATGGAGAACTGATGTGTGCTGCTTTGTGACCTTTTGACTATGCGTGTAGTGACTGACACATTCCCATGCCAACTGATCATTATGCATATAAATAGATAAACTTTTTTAGATTGCAGTATTCTTAATAATGGTCTGGGCTTTAACTGTATATAGCCCTGCTCAACTGGCTCTTGTAAATTCTTGTAACCTACTTCAGAGATTTAGGCAAAAAGGCTTGGTTTTCTCTTTCTTTGTTACATGCTTAGGTTGGGCTTTAGTGCAGTATGCTTGTATCAGTAAATCTGAAGGAGATTCTGTCTGGTTCCCATGCCTTTGACAGTTGACTGATGGTAACTGGTATATAGCTAATAAGGAGCTACCACGGGAATGCGTTTTCTATTTAAAGAACCTGTATAGTGAGCACCAAATGAAAGCTCATTTCTCTCACTCTGCCCCCTCCTTACCATCCTTTGCTTCTGTGGTAGAAAGACGTGCTTCTTCCCAAATCCCATTGGGCCTGTGTTTCTATATATGGAATACGGATTTAGGCAATCAATGCGCATGCAGAGCCTAAGTGATCAATCCTGCACTCCACATGCTGCAGTCACCCACATTTTCATGTCTTACTATACAATATATAAAAACTGCATGGGGATTTATGGAACCGTGCCCACCTCTTCACTGCTTAAACACATTTTGTAGAAGAATTAAATTGAAATGATATATTAAAAAGGTATTTATGACAATATATGGAGGAAAAAAATCTTAGAAATAACATTTTGCATTTTACCATGTGACCCACAAACAGAAGACATTATATGAGAAACCAAATTTGTATTGTATTTAGCATATATTCAGGCATGTGAAAAAAGGGTAATAATTCAATATTTTATTTGAACATTAGCACATGGCATGCTCTTTATATAATCAGTATGTTTGCTAATGTCCTGACTGGTAGATTTGGCTCATTGTGTACAAATGGAGAAACAGTCTAAATATCTCCTGCATAATATCCTTTCTAACTAGTAGCTTTTTTTAAATGGTATTAAGACTACTGTGTAACAGGTTGCCCTCTGTCGATATTTACTTATAAAATGTCTTATTGTGTGTGCGTGTTGTATAGTTGCTGAATGATTGGATAAGGAACACTCTAGGCACTTACTGTAGTTATTGATTACTGTATTTACTGTATCTTTACTTTGCAGCTCCACTTTCAAACCATTGGAATCATTCTAGAGAACCCATTAACATTTTAGTCCTTTATGGAAAGTTTGATTACATCAGCTTCAAAGTCGTGCAAAATAATATCCATAACAGTGTACCCGTGGGTATAGCCAAAGTGACCCTGAGCCACATGGACAGAAATACAGAGTGTGTATGTCCTACTGCAAGAATGAGGTCTTACTGCTGACTTTCTGCAGTGCTTTAGCCTAAAAGGTGAATGGTGGAGAATTTGAATGACAAATATGTTCAAAATTCTGCGCCTTATTAACAATACAGTACCAATTATGTGTTTGTATATAATCATATGTGTATCATTATGTATGTCATTTAACAAAGATTGTGTCATCACTTAGCTAAAAACACCCCAACCTTAAACTAGTTAAATCAATGTGATATATGTCTATGTAATCTCTGGTGCTCTTTAACAATCTAATTAATTTAATACCAGTGAGACATTTGGGACTAAGGGGCTGACTCATGAGCATAGGTACTAAATTGCAGTTGCCAGCAGCCAACAATCAGAGTCTACAACAACTTAGAAAATACAAGTAAAGTCCTGACTGGTTGCTATAGGCAACAGCACTTGTGCAAGTTGGCAACTATGTTTAAGTGAGCCATCCAATCTTTGATTCACGGTATTGCTGTGGAGCTAAATGTACTGTATAAAGTTTGCCCAAGGCTTGTCACCTGTAGCAAACAACCAGTAGGTAGTGTTACTGATCATCTGTTTAAAAGTAGGCATCTTATTCACCTTATTGGTTGCTATGGGTGACTAGCCATGGGCAGACTTTGTGCCTTTTATTAAAATGCCCCAATTGTATCTGTATCTTGAGGCTCTTGTATGTTTGTTATCATTTCTGGAGGCATCATTTCTGACTGCAAGGGCAGTTTAGTTAGCTTAAATTTCCCTGCAGTCAGTTGCTGGTAAATATCCATTAATTAAAGGTGTTAGTGTTAACATTTCATAAAAGTTGTGCTTAGTGCTGCTGCCTGCCTCCTGTGTGGCACTGGGTGCTGCTGCATCTAATGACACAGGGGAATTCTGGAATCACCCCCACTTACAAACGAGGCAGTAACTCCAGGATTCCCTCGCTGCTCTATGTCTATAGGCACAGCACAGATGCAACAAAGCAATTGGGCACACATGTTGCTTCAGTTATTGTCTTTAAATCACATGACTTATTAACAGCCTCACTTGGCTAATTAATTAGTAGTAGAGATTAATGTAAAGGAAAGTAATGATTGTCATAGTCAGTGATCCCCAACCAGTGGCTCGTGAGCAACATGCTGCTCAGCAACCCCTTGGATGTTGCTCCCAGTGTCCCCAAAGGAAATGTTTTTTGCTTGAATAAAAACAAGATGTTCTACCAAAAAAAAGTCTTCTATAAGCTGATAATGGGCAAAGAGAATCACAGCCCTTATTTGGCACCCCCATAATTTTTTATGTTGTTTGTGTTGCCCCAAGCCTTTTTACATTTGACTGTGGCTCATGAGTAAGAAAGGTTGGGGATCCCTGGTCATGGTGATGGTACATGTCTAATGTATGTCTAAAAATAAAAAATGATAAGGAAGACACACACTTTTATTTAAAATAAAAAACAAAAAAAAAACACATTTATTAAAGCAGTTCATTTGATTTACTAATAAACTCTCTGTCTAGGTTCTGTTTTACTTTCTTCCAAAAGTAACTACATGGATAAGAAATGAAAATATTTTCCCTTTATATGTTAAATAAAAATGGTAAATAGGCCAGAGCAAATTGCCCAGTGCAAAGTTAAAAGCTGATTGGATGCTATAGGTACAGGATTGAGATGGAGTTTACCTACCGGTATGTATGTATATAAGCCTGTAAGCAATTTACCAGATTACTCTAAATAGGTGCCATTGTTAGGCAAATGGCCTGGGCACAAAAGACCATTTGTATGTTGACCCAAAAAAGGTATTTCCTGTGTTCTAGTGCTCCAGTTCAGCTAATTGTTGTGGCCACACTCTTAGACCAGAGGTCTCAACAATCGCACCCCTACCGGCTGAATTAACTTTATATATGTAATCAATCTATATTAGGAAAACTCAGTGCTTTTCAAAGCATGTATGTTTGCTTCTCTAATAGAATCTGTTGGTGCTTTCCATGGTATTAGGTGTTTTGTAGAAGCAACATGGATTTTGAACAGAAAGAAAAAGTAGCTGCCCATACAGAGTTGGGTTATGGCTGTGCCATGCATGTACTTTATGGTGTCAATATGGATATATACTAAGTACTGTGGTGTGTGCCCCCAATGTTTTTTTTTGAAAATCATACATTATGTGATGGAATTTTTTTAGTAGGAGCCAGCAGACCCACAGCAGTCCACCAACCACAAGCAAATCTTCAACTAGCACACATCTAAGGCTAATGTCAGACGAGGCATAGGACGGATATTTTCGGCAAGCAGAAAATTCCACCCTACACCTCCTACATGTGCCTGCACCCAAATGAATGAGATACGCCCGGGTGCAGGCACATGTAGACTTTGCATTATCTCGTGTTTTCATGCGTATATCGGCTACATGTGCCTGCACCCGAGCGTATCTCATTCATTCTCAGTGCAGGCACATGTAGGAGGTGTAGGGTGGAATTTTCTGCTTGCCAAAAGTATCCGTCCTACGCCTCATCTGACATTAGCCTTAGTGTTCCTAAAAACTCTTGCTTACTACATGAGATTCAGACTTGTGTTAAATAGCCTTATTGGCTCAAAATGTTGCTTCTGTGTGATGCTCTAAAGCTACAACAAAGGCATTTTAAATACCTCTGTGCTGTCTTTATATACCACTTGAAAATAAGCAGCACTCTTTGTGCAGAATTTGTGTTCTTTTCTTGAATCATTGAATAAAAAATGCAAAAAATAAAATAAAAAGTAGGGATCTATTATCCAGAAACCCATAATCCAGAAAGAATCAAAATACCAGGGTACTATTTGCCATACTGTCCTATGTTATTAACACAAAATCTTTAATTTTCACTGATACACTTTCTTTTTGTAAAACTTTTGTTTGCCATAGCATTCTATCAATGTTAGTTTTTAGGCAGTTGACCAGTTACCTGCTGATTGGTTGCTATGGGTGACTATGGGTAGCAAACTTTGCGCCTTTTATTACATAACCCCCTAAATCTTGTGGTTGTTGTTAATTAAGCAGGTTCTTCTTATTGTTTCAAATGTTTTCTAGTTTTAATGTATATTGTTCCACATTACGGCATGACCCCTTATCTGGAAAACCCTAAATTAATCTATACCTTCATTGTATAAGAAGTGAGATGGCAACAGTAGAAACCTGTGCTATAAATGAATGTAGTTCACAGAGGAAAGTAAAGGTACATTTATCATTCTGACAAAGATTTCACAAAGGAAAAGTATGTGATAGAACCTCCAGGCAGGGTACAGGGGTTGTAACCAAGGCCTTGGAACCAGAGGGGTACTTTCATCTTAAAAGGAAAGATTCAAAAGACAAAAATATATGATAAAAGGGATATGGGTATAGGGAGGGCATAAGGGATAGAAAAGGGCCCTGTTTTGGGCGCTGAGCAAAAATGACTTCAGGGCTTTCTGTTACATCACTAGAAAAAAACCTCACTGGACAAGTTTAAACAAAAACAACATAACAGTAGAATAGTAGATAAGGCAAAAAAAATTAAAAAAGTGAACACATTACATTTATTATGTAAATCTAGATTTGGGGGGCATTTTAATTGCCTGTTAATGATTTTTAAAACAATAATGTGGCCTAACTGACAGGGTAAAGCAAAATAGGGTATAATTTGTTTTTAACATTGAAATGGTTTAGAGCAATAGTAAAATGTATTTAGACTGCTGGACCCAGATCACTGACATGACCCAAGAGCAAAAATAAGTAAATCAATTACGTATACTGCTTCAGTGCTTAGAGTTATCACTGCACATGACAGGGTTAAAATGGTATTACACATGTAACTGGGTCAGAACTGTGCTTTCTAGTGGCTCCATAAATCACTCCTGCTGTGTGTTTGCTAGGAGAGTACTTGGTATATAGTACATCAGAACTAATACAGGTATATCTCTAACAGAAAAAGTTTTATTTACTCTTCTTTCTGCATACATGGTCAGTGGGAATGTCTATGCTATGCAATACAAAAGCTAGCACATACTTTCTCACATCAGATGGAAAATTCACTAGCATTTAAGGTCAACTCACATACTTTGCACACAATTATCTGCTGGGGTTAATAGTAACAAATTCAATGAGTGTTTTTAAAGTTTTTGGTGTCAACTGTTTTAAGATGAACTTAGCTTGCAATGTGGGATATTAAGGCAGCAGTAAGGGCAATATTAAAGACTGTTGTGTGTATTGGGAAATATTAATTACATTTATTAATTAGGGGCAATTGTAAACCTGTTTTTTTATTATCTTCCTGTTTCCAAATTATTTACATCTCTGCCAGGATAGATTGAGTTAAAGTGAAGAATTGTACTATATATTGACAAGAAAGCCTTTATTCTAGAGATTAAAGTTTGCCAAAAATAATACTTGAAAGTAAGTCACAGTAGGTTGTAACTTTTGAGTAACGGTAATCCTTAGTATAAGGATTATGAATGGAAATTCTATTTAAAATTCACTATGGAAACTGTGTTTCATAAGAAATTAAATTCTACACAAGAAAAATGGAGTCTACATCAATCCACTTTGGTAATGCTCTTGATTTATCAAGAACAATTTAAACTGCATCTATGTGTGAAGTACAGTATATTGGCATTACGGAACTGATTTCTGAACTAAACTGATTTATTATATATAGTTAAAAGTAGTGCTGTGAGGCAGTGTATGCTCAGTTGTGAACTACACCATCAGTGTCTGATGTCATTCTACCTCATTCTATAATATAAATACTACCATCTATCACCTTTTTACTAGGGCTATGCCCTGTTTTGGAACCTCTGTCTCCAAGAAACATATGTCTCTGGCTGAAACATATGTCCCAGCAATAATAACATTAATAGATAAGAGGATAAACTATTTATTGATACAACTATATGCACTTTCCACTATCTGTTTTTTTTACTTATTGAATCCGTTGGGGATAGGTATTGGCACCTGCACACAAGCTAGTCATTGACGTGCTTATGCATACAAGGTACAAGATTTACTGGGGCCATGCATACAAAGTACAAGATTTACTGGGGCCATGCATACAAAGTACAAGATTTACTGGGGGCAGTACATTTGTCATGAAAGATAAGCACAGAAAAATTGTAATACATACAGTATGTAATGCTCTCTTGTGCCTGATTGTGGTGGTGCTTGATGGGATTTAGTGGGCACTATTTTGCTCACACATAGCACCAATGCACCATCTCAGCATTATCTGATGATATGCATGCAACAGAAAGCAAGGTACAAAGTACAAACAACCCACAAAGGAAATCTTTAATTAACGCCTGCCCAAAGTGCCCACTATTCTTGGTAGCCTGCTATTACTTTTTTGGATTTCTGGTACAAATTCCTACATTATGGAGGAAATTTGTAGCTGGTTTTGTGCTTCTGATTTGAAATCTTTCATGCATTTTTTCATGTTTATTAAATGTACATTACCTGGTGCACACTGATGGTACTTAGAAATGGGCACAACAGTTCAAAAATATGTGTGTGTTCATGGGTGTTTTAAATTGTTGTGGTTAAAAGGTAACAGACAGGGGGGCATGGCCTGGTAAAAATATCTCTGATAAGTCTTACATGATTTTGTATCTGTTCCTGCATTTCTGTTTAAAATATTGCAAGCTTAGTATTAGTTCTGTAGGGTAACATGTATATAATGTGACAACAAGCCTTCCTTCTTCTGCGGATGGTATCCTGGTAGATATTGGCCATAAGTAAGCAATAATGGCACGTTGTAACAAAAGCAGTTAAGAGGCAATATAAATAATGGTTTAATATGAACACAAGGCCTAGTAAAAAATAGCAATCAATCAATCTGTCATTTGCTTTAACCAGGGGACCAGCAAATACCATCACAAATGATTATAAGATTTGGTTCATACTTTGCACTTTAATTAAAAAAGTTGAAATATTTGAAGAAGATAGAGGTAAGTTCAGCATCATGCTGCACAGTGTTGGAATAAAGCACACCATTAATGTCTGTTTCATCTGTGCAAACTCAGTTCCCCCTTTTGTTGCTCCTTCCCCAAATGTTTCATTATGAGTCCAAGTTGCACTATAAGAGCATCTCTTTAAAGAACTTAAGATATTAATAGGACATATTTAAGTATTGTAATTCTTATACAGTGTGATCTGTATCACATCTGGTAACAACACATTCCTAATACTGAAATGATAACATGAGAAGCAAGTCTTTTATAAAACAGAAAGAGGTGTGATGATCTTTGCAGTGTGATAATAGGAGGAAGGGTTCATATATTGCCATTTGACACACTTCTTCCAGGCATTCATTGACTATACTTAAGAACCATCATTAAATCTGTGGGTTTTTTCAATTCATCTGGAAGAGTGAAATTTACATAAAAGTGATTGTGCAAAAGGCTAAGTAGTGATTATCAGAGTGATTCTCATTTATTGTACACAGTAGAACAATGCTCTGAATAAAGCCAGGGAAATCAGTCTTTCAAGATGGAAACTATAGGAAAATCATTTCTTTTATGTCTGTTGATGGTTCTCCAGACTTTTCTTTTCCTTCTAACCTCAAAATATTAGAATTAATGTCACCTTCAATTGCAGGTTTTGTTTCATTGCTTGTTAAATAGTTATCATTTAGGGAAATCACAATCAACCGGCTTAGAGTGCGAGGCAGTTTACGTGAACAATAGCAATGGTGGGCTCAGGTGAACTCCCCTGGACCTTAATCATGAGGACTGGAGCAAACTAACCTTGGGCAAAAAATGAGCTGTAAAACAAATGTGTTATTAAGTAATAGTTTATTCAGCAAGGCAGGATTCCAGACATGCTTAAGGTTTTCATGCTTTGTGTGAGTATTTAATGATTAAGCTCCTTTGTGAGGCACAAAACACCTAAGGCAACATGCAATCATGACTTATTAAATAAACCAGTACTTATAAACACAATCCTTTTTTTAAACTCAGTCCCATATGCATGTAAGCACAAGGCCCAGAGCACCGTTTGCACTCGCTGTAGGAAAGGGCACAAGTGCTTCATGTTTGGGCTTACAGAAGTACAGGTTTGTGCTTTTTAACACTTAGCACTTGTGCGATTGCCCATTACAAATAAAGTTTATTTCAAGCCCATTACAAATGAAGTTTATATCTGTTTCACAGTTCCTAAATACCACAGTCAATTGTACTGTCAATATACAATCTCAATATACAATTTAGTGTCTGCCAACATGTTGTTAATTACATAATCAAGGAAAAGGAAAAAAGCCTTACTTTTTTTTCTCTTTTGTGTGTGCAAATAATAGCCATATATTGTTTGTAGCAGCTGGTCAACTTCAGAGTATAGGTTACTCCTAGCAAATAGAAGCTGGTCAACTCAACATTGTGGGTTAGATGGAGAAGTCAGGTTTTATCTTTGTTTTATTATTTTTGTATTCTGGAAGCAAAGGTTATATGTCAATATATCTGGGGTGCAGGACCCCTATATTGCCTGCCTAGCTTGGACCTAAATACTTGCCTTTTGTTGAATTAGGCCATTAGCAATCAGGTTTGCCTCACCTATGTATGTAAACAAGCCCTACCTTACAGTGATTATCTGTTCAATCAGCCAATGAGAGTATCACCAGTTTAAAAATCTGTAATCAATTTTTGTGTAGTGAAATCTATCCTCTGTACATCTCACCTATGAGTTTCTGTATTTTCCCACATCCTATGCTTACACGCAAGAGTCATTGCAAAAAATATTATTCTCACAAACAGAATCACATTCACCATGGATTTACATTTTTTATTTGGTTGAATGATTCAGGTGTATTTTACAGTTCATCTATGACTGCCAGATATTCTTGGTGTTTACATTCACTATCACCATCCCTTAAAACTGATGTAGATTTGTGTAAAAGTTACTGACCAGGATGTTTGCTTATTTTATAAATACAGCTTATTCTTCCTTATTCATTCTTAAGTCTGACATAATATTTCTAATAAAGTATCTAATGTCAGAGCCTGTATTAGCACTTAAATCTGTACTGATCACCATAAGGGCTGGTAAAACCATGTAGGAACTTTACACATTACAGCCCAGAGTACTGGGTTATTTTATTGCAAAATTTAGTAGAATGTGTAGAATGGTATCGAAATTACTGAACTTGTTACCAGATTTTGTGTCTGATAATTGTGTAAAGCAAATTCTACTTTAAGCTTAAACCTGCTCATTGTAACAATAAAGCCATATATCCTAAAGCCCAGTCAAATAAGACAAATATATCTGCCTAATGACTCTATGCCATTTATCCCAATATTGTGCTGGTAGATTTAACATTACTCTGAAATAACAAAATCCATTCCAATGCTTTATATTGGCCTTTCAATCATTGAATCCATTATACCATATTGTCTAGTACATATGTGGCTGTTCTACTTCGACAACAGCTGGTAGGTTGGACATCCCTGTTGTTTTAGCAATAACTTCATAGCTAACATGTTTGTGTACGATACTTCCATGCCATCAAATCAAGCCAGCATGCACGCGGCCAATCATATAAAGATTGCTTTAGTGGCTTATTTGAAAGGAAGTAAAATGAACTGAACTGCATGTAGGATGCACATAACATTGTTAATGTATATAGGAGAATAAAGAACACGCTGTACAATAGAATTTCACATGAAAAGAAGTTATTTTTGATTTTTCCACTGGACTCAATAAAAAAGCCATTTATTTCCCATGGCAACTGTCTCATTACTGTGTAGTGCACTAAAAACAGCCTGAAATCCAAGAGCATTCATAATGGAGTTACCTTTTAGTTTAATTTACAGTGACTTGAAACACTTTAAAAAAACAAATAAATAGAGATGAAGACTCAGTGACTGGAAACTAATAGTTTGGAAGTTCTTCCATGCTGTTAATCATTTTGTTTGTAAAGTGAAGAGATGCCTTTGTTATATCCCCCACAAATCCTATATCTCAGTAGATCACTGCATTGAGTTTAAAACACAGGATATTCTGTATTTAAAAGAACAGAGCTAACACTTTATTAAATTATAGTGGTAATAAAAGTGTTAAGGGTGAAGTAAACACAAAAATAGTAATATGCCTAATGAAAGAAAATATTTTTCAAATATATATGAAACATTTTCAGTGGTTTTAGCTATTTCTAAATGTAATTTAAATTGAAAGCAGTATTTTTCAGTCCCTTTCTGCAATACTAGTTACATCTATTGACACAATATTTAGTAGAAGTCAGTGTTGCATGGTTCCTCACGGGTTGGTTAATCAGCTTGCGTCTGGTAAGATTGTTTTTGATCCAACTGGAAAGAGAAAGGGGCTGAGAGATATTGTTTTTAATATTTGTTATATTTATTAATATGTTTAAAGAAAGTGATAAATGTATGGTAAAAAGTTGCATAGATTTATTTCTTTCATTAGGCAAAATAGTTTGGGGGGTTTTAACCCTCTTTAACAATGTACAGCTGATGCTGATTTTAAGCTCTTTTACTTGTATTTTAGTTTAAATATGATATACAAACTGTGTCAAGTCTTCTAAATATGGGGTGGAAAGTTCAAGTATTTGACTTCATCTTTATTCACCCTGTGCCTGGTGGTTTTAAAAGTGTTATAAAGCTCACTTGAACAATATAATGAAAATATGTACCTTCTAACCTTAAGTTGTACAGAGGGAGTGCACAATAGTGGACTTGAACTCAATCCTTCTTTTTACCCTGTTGTCAGTGGGCTTGGGTGTAGATGCAGCCATATCGGATGTCATACACTGATATCTTTTATCTTATCCCAATATATCCCTACTCCGTACATCAAGGTGAGGATTTTTTTTAAAGAGTTTTAAAAGATTTTTTTTAAAGTGCCACAGCACCACCTCCTTTTTTCTTGGGACTTGAAATGTTCTCCTGTAAATGGCTACAGGTTTGTTTGAATTTCAGTCTGAGAGCAGAACTTGCTTGTATATGTCTATAAGATCATTTTTTTTGGTTTCTTTACTTTTGTCTTAGAATTTCTGTTTTAGAATTCATTTTTGAAATTTTGTTGATGGATTTAGCTTCCATGTCATGTTTTATTTCATGCCCTTTAGTTTGTATATTTGACTTACTGTGACCCCATAGTGTGTAACAATCATTCTATTTTATAGCATTTTATTGTGGGAATTTTGTGCACCTTAACCATCATGGTAATTTACAATTCTCCTGCACAGAAGACAATTGGGCCAGTTTACTGTGAGCAGGTGTACAAGTGCTGAAGAGCTAAAGTATGCAAGATTGGGCCCCTTAGAGCAAATGCAATTTCCTTTTATGCCCATAATTCATCAGATTGAAAATCTGGTGCAAAGGGCAGCACTGACAGGTGCATTGAAGCCCTGTAACTATACCTAATGCCCATCATTAACAAGTGTTAATGATAGGTATTAGGTATAGTGTTAGTGATAGTACAGGGCTCACTTGCCTCTTGGTGCTCCTGCTTTGCACATTATCACTCACAAGGGAGGGGAGTTCTAGGCTGCACTTCATAATGTGATGCTGGGAGCAAATTTGGGGGAGAGGCAGCAAAGTTAAAAGAGCAAAAAACTTGGTGCCATTGTGCCAGTTTTTTTACTTAGTCCCTAACATTTGTAAATTAGCCTTTATTAACAGTAATATTGTTTCTAAATATTAAATAACTACCCACACTTAAAGGAGAACTAAACCCCAAAAAATAGTATAGAGTATGGCTTAAAATGCCATGTTTTATATACTGAACTTATTGAACCAGCCTAAAGGTTCAGCATCTCTATAGTAGTAATAATCCAGTACTTCAGAGTTGTCACAGGGGGTGACCATACTGGATTCTGTTAGAAGTGTCAGTGACAGTCACATGCTCAGTGTGCTCTGAGCAGCTGTTGAGAAGCTAAGTTTAGGGGTCGTCACAAATTATTAAGCAGAAAATTAGGTTTGTCTGTAAAATAAGATGATACACTGCTAATTATTAATTGTTTAATTGGTTTCAGAACTGCCAAGCACTACTAATCTGTATAGTGAATCATCAGAAAAGAAGATGGAGGGTTACTTGGGGATACTTTAGAACAGGGGTGTCAAACTCAATCACATAAGGGGGCCGAAATCTAAAACACAGGCTAAGTCATGGGCCAAATTTTTTATTAATATACTAAGTAAGATACTAAGGGGTATATTTGCCACAATGTGTAAAAAGTGGAGTAAGACATTACCGGTGATGTTGCTCATAGCAGCCAATAGATGCTTTGCTACTGTTGAAATCTGATTACTGATTGGATGCCTTGGGCAACATTACCGGTAATGCTTCACTCCACTTTTTACACAGCATGATAAATATACCCCTTAGTCTTAGTTACTATGAGAGGAAAATGGAAATTGATCAGGCTGGATGGTCAGACACACTCACCAAGGGCCACATAAAACAGCCAGGGGGGCCGGATTTGGCCCCCGGGCCTTGTGTTTGACATATATGCTTTGGAGGCACAGATCTTTCCTGCTAAAGGGCTGTGGTTGCCTTGGGCTGGTACAGAAGCCCAAAACATAATGTACAACATTTCTGTTCTACTTCTTTAGTTAGGCTTTATTTCTCCTTTAAGGGTTAAGAACTAGCTTATAGTAAAGAATTTATTGTGCTCACACAGTCCCACAGTCTCAAAGTATTTAGCAGATAAAGATAGCATTGTTGAGAAATCACTGTATATTTTAATCAGGAAGAAGGATAACAAGTTCTAATGCATGGCCTGGTTCAGTCAGAGCAAGCTGATTAGCCTGGGACTGAAAGGACATTATGTTTCTTAGTAATTAGTCAGTGTAACATCAGCTGGACACACTTTAGCAATTAGCTAAGAAGTTCACATAAGCAGAAAATATACAGTCTCCTTTCCAGTCTGGCTACTGTTAGGGATTGTTGATATATAATATTTATATATACATTATATTTGAGCCAAACATTTTATTTTATTTTACCCATTATGGACCAATGTTTATCCTTTAAAGAATTACAAAACCTAAATATAGATTGGTAAAATAAAACACAAATAAATGTGTTTCATACATATTTTTACAATGTTCCTAAAGCTTGACAGTGGTTGCCTGTTATTATATTTCTATTTACTTGCAAGTGGAGCTGTTGGAAATGTTTTTCCTTAGTGCATATACAAAGATATTACAAAAAGAGATGTATACATTACATTGCAAACAGTAAATAAAATAAAAGGGAATAAAACACAGAGACCCCTATGTACGTTACCAAGTTAGGAATTTTCTTTGCGTCCTCCTGATGCAAGAGTGGGAAACCTGGGCACACACCCCCAACAAAATTGGGACCTCAGGTATGAGCTGTTAGTAACTGGGTCTTTTACCCTTTTATCCCCTGCTGAGACCCTTCCTCATTACCGTATGCATGAGGGAGGGAGTGCCCAGGAACTTGTCACTTATGACCCCCTGTCATATAATATTGGCACTTGCCAGTACCTAATATTATTATGAAAATATGGGCTTGCTGTAATCTATATGTGGGCGATCAGAATGATACCAAACATGAGGGGCATCTCATATCCCAGTCCCCCAGAAACTACCCCTCCTAACTGGTAGGTATAGGCTGTCCCTGTTTGGTATCATTGGGAAGCATGTGACCTCCTCATAACCAATATATGATTTTTGAGGATGTGAACCCTAAAGCAAAGGAGATATGGATCCCTTTTTATAATCCATATTTTCTCATAGCTGTTCCCCCCTGGCGCTCGAGGTCCACAGTTCCCTTTCTTTGAGCAATAGATCAAAGAAACCAATTGCCCCAGCTTCCTTGCCCAAATGGTCTGGCTCCGAATTGTCTTCTAACCCAGATATGTGTGTCACCTTTCTACAGACCCTTGTTGCATATTTAATTAAGGGTCTTTTGCGGACCCAAAGCCAAATGTTGCCAGGTTTAACCCTGGACATGCCAGAGAAATATTGCTCTGGCATGACAGTGATATGTCAGATCTTTTTGGTAGCGGAGTAGTGTAATAAGATGGTGTAACGAGAGCTCTAGCAGCAATACTGAATGTTACTAGAGAAGAGTCAAACAGCAACTGAACACACAACGCCAAAGTGAAACTATAATTGAAATGGAACAGCCCTGCATTCTGTGTAAAACATTGGGGAAAGTGGTAAAAAATATCTAATTATAAATAAAGCTCAGCTGCAGTCAGGAGGGATACAAGAACTGTTTAGAAGAGAAACAGACTTGTTTATACCATAGTATAGGTTATAGGTTACCATTCAGGAGCCATTCATGGCAGGAGTTGGCGTAAAAGAAGTTCTGTCCACATATAGCAGAATAACTAGAGTGGCAGCCCTAGGGACCAGCTTTGATAAACAGCCAGGAAAAGATTGAAGGATAGGCTGAGACCAGGGCAGACAGCTAAGAATTGAAAGCATTTATTCGGCCCAATTTTAGATTTAAATTCTGGTAACGGTCTGGACGTTTAGCCTTTGATCACTAATGGATGTAGATGAGTTAGATACAAAAGGGATGGCACCTGAAAAGGTATACATTTTGGGAACAATAAAATCTGTTAATATGAATTCAAATTTCAGATGCATGCTATATTATTTTCTATAGGTAACAGTTTGAATTAATTTAAAATACACCGTTTATGCCTTTTAAAAAAATTATAATGAGGCATACATAGGATATAATAACAGATAAGTTCAGATTTTACAAAATACTAAACAGCTTTAAGGCGTGTGTATATATATATATATATATAGATATATATATACACAGTATATGGCTTTGTAGACAAGAGTGGGTCTTTGCTTCTTGCTTACCATTCAGTATCTGTCATGGATTGATACAGAGCCCAGTATACAGGACAAAGAAAGTCACAAGTGGCAGCTGAAGGTTGATTACAGAAAAATAGGTCTTGACCCATTTTCTGCATTTAGCAAAAGTCAGTAGTATCAAGGCTCCGTTCATAACATTTGCTATGTACAAGTATCCTAGTGTGTGCATGGAAAATACTTTTTTCACATATATGGCAAGAAGAAATACTGTATGTAAGCAAAAGTGATAAGGATATCAGTATAATCTTGTAAATGCTATAACCTTTTAAAGGAGTATCTGCCAGAAATTACAAACATCTCAATCAACAACACTCCCTCATTAAGTTCACCTGTGCCTGTAATGTAACAATATGTATTGTGTGGCGCTCTTATCTGTATCTTATCTTAGGCAGGGCAATAACAAGTTCCTATGGGTATAGGTCACCCATATGTGGCTGGTTAACACCAGTCAACATTATTTGAAGATAAAGAACTATGGATGAAAACTCTGTCCTTTTTCATGTTAAAAAAATACCATAACATATATGTAAGATAATACATAGCACATATGTAAGATATATGCAGTCTTTTTGCTTAGCGATTAAAGAACTACAAACCCACCCAGAATCCTGCAAACAGCTGACAACCAATCTCCAACAAAGGTCATGGAGGAATAGTAAATATCAAACTCAAATTATAAAGCAGCTATAAACACAAACAAAATGCGTACAGAAGCACCATCTTAGAGAAAACCCGAACCTGGTAAAAAAAAAATTAGCAGGAAGTCCTGTTATAAATCAAGGGACAAAATCATAAAAATGTGCAGGGTTGAGCAGAGTGCTTTACTAAACACCAACACCAGAAATCACAGTGTAGCACAAAGACACATTAGTCTTACATGTTCTTCCTTACAGGAATGGTAGAAGTTCGTTTTTTCACGTTCTATGCTTGTTATTCCCGTAATTTTGCTTTTGCTCATAGGCCCACACCTATATAATCATTTCAGCCTTTGCACATGTATGATTATAGGTGTTGGCAGTTTTGTTATATATGCATATATACACACACACATACGCAAATCCAGCTTCTCACATGTATCATGTACTATGCCTGGGAATCTACATTTCAACAGATGCCCACGTATTGAAGGAAGTGCGCACTCACAGGTCTCACCTTTTTCAAAATGTTGAATGTAATGCAAAGTCATTGTTTTGGTGTTCGGGGAGTTTGCTTTTGAATCTAACCTGTGGGCTCAGGATCAAGAGCAAACTAAATGTCCCATATGACCCCCCCCCCCCCTCAAGGTTTGAAGATGCAAAGGAGAAAGTTGGGTTCGGGCTATTACATTAGACATTTATTCATTCTGGTGTTTGAATGACATTTTTGGCCAACTAGCTATATTGATAACATTTTTTTATTTCGCACAGCCAATCTTTTTACCAGGTTTTATTTTTGCACTGAACTCCTAAGGTACTTATAGATGGACATTTGCCAGTTTGTGTATCTCTTATAATATAGTAGCAACTCATAATGAGAAATACTTCTGACACAACTTCCCAAAGTATAAATGAACACTGTTGGGCTCATTTATTAAATTTGTATCTGTGCAGTAAGCAATAGATGCTTGTTTTTTGTTGTTGGTTTTTTTTTTTTGTTTAACTTGCAACTTACTAATCATAATTATCAGCTCATTTGTTGGCATAGGTTACCGCAGATGAGTACATTTGCTTATGGTTAATGAATGAACCCTTGTGGCTATTCTAGCCCCAAGGGAAATGAACTTGATAGTTTAATAGTGAAATTTCAAAAGTATATAATTCTGGATATAAATGAATAACTCTGGAAATAAAGATTCATCTATTGAATGGAACAGAATAAAGGAAGAATGTAGCAGAAGAGGAAAAACAGATAATATGGTTGAGGGAATTAGCATTGTTTCTTCTGCTGAGAAAAAAGAACCATTACATGCTGCAGCTGAAACAGCAATTATGTACTGGAACTGATTTGCAGTGCTGCTGGCCAAGTACCATTGGCAGCTTCTGTATCTCTAGCTACCTCAGTCTTTCTTTATTTTTGTGTCCGCAGACCCCTTAGGGAGGTTAAAGATAACAGTAGGTCGGTAATACTAGACTTCTAGAGGGCACTAACCAATAGCTTCTTTTGCGCTATTTTGTAAAATAAACTCTTAAAGGGAATGTAAAGGAAATACAAAACATTTATAATCTATTTATCTTTGTACATACTTTAGTGAAACATTTGCATTTTTATTTTTGCTTTGTGGAACTGAGTTCTTTGTTTTGTTGTCAAAGCACTGGAGCAATGATATCTGTTAGATGTATTATACTCATCAAGATATAAACCAAGCAAAGGAAACTGATAAATTAAGGTGGCCATACAATATAAGATTTTTCTTTCCCTAACAAGCAATTTCAGTGCGATCCAACAACTCCATGAATTTATCACAAGGTTAGTGGACACCGAACGATTTTTCATCCAACATTGGTCAGAAAATTGGGCAGGCAGGTTTGAAAATTTTTATTGTTAACAATGAAATTTGTCCATTGTCCAATTGTTTGCAGGACCAAGCAGGTAGTTTTCCTAGCTTCAACTGGACAATGTCTTTTAAATTGGTCATTTTCGCTGATGGACAAATCGTACTTTTAAACTCCCGTTACAAGATAAGCTTGGTACTACGATAAAGAAAAGATCTTTTAAAAATCTTAACGTGTATGGGCAGCTTCTTTAAAACTGCTGTCAACATATACCTTTAAACAGTGTTCTGTATATACAGATGGAGCAAACTTTGTTTTAAACGGATTCTTTTATGACTTATATGGTATAATTTTTATTTCTAAATTACACTGTTTACAAAGCAAATATTTCACTCTACCATATAAAATTTTATTCTTGAACTAACAACTGTATTTTTTTCAAGTTGTTATATAGCCATCTCAGTGCATTGTGCCTGATTCCGAGCTTTCAGGAGGAGCCAGCGCTATGCATTAGAACTGCTTTCAGATAATGTATTGTTTCTCAAGTTAGTCCCAAGCTGACTTGAGTGCATTTCTGATATCTACCACTTTTAGTAATGCAGACGTCAGAGAGATGCAATCTTGCTCCCTTCCCATTGTTTTGCTGATCGGCTGCTGGGAGGAAAAGGGAGGGGGGTGATATCACTCCAATTTGTGTTATGGAAGTGTGTTAGAGCACAGGTCACATGGCTGTGGCACCCTGGAAAATGAAAAATATGGCTAGCCCCATCTGAAATTTTAAAATTTATAAATAAACAAATATAATTTTTTTAAATATAAAAAAATATGTTTGAATTCAATTCAGGATTCTGCTGGATAAGCTCTTTTAACTAACACATGTTTTCCCATGACAGTATTCCTTTAACAACATAAGGCTTATGTGGCACAGAACATTTCCATGCCACAGCATTAAATCCTATGGGTGAATATGAGATGTATTTAAATGCTGAGATGGTGTTTAAATTCTGAGACATGGTGATACACCATAAGCCACCTCAAGCAAATGTCTTAAAAATGTTTTTTCCATCTGTATGTACATTGCACCCTGGCACTTGCATTGCTTAAAATGCCCTGTGCCCCACACAGTGGTTGATATGAGAATAGCACTCAAAAGTAAAAATCCAAGTCTGACCATGACACCTCCAGTAACACTGGAGGTCGGAGAAACAATAACTTATCTGAACGCAGTAGCAATGTGAAGTGCTGGCTTTTTCTGAAAGCACAGGATCCAATTAATTCCCCTAGCAATGTTTATTTTCCACCTCACTACCCTCTATATACCAGATCAAAATATAGTTTTATAGTGCTTTAGAAATAAAGTTATACATACATACATTCATATGTTATTTAGTTGAAGGCATAACAGAGTTATTTATGAAAAGAGTGCTAAAAGAACACTGCAGCAGTCAAAATCTATAGCCCTGATAGTGACTAAACAATAGCTCATTAACTAGCTCATTTTCTATTTATAATGAATACAAAGAACACCTGTGTATGACTTATCAACAAATCTCAGATTTAGTTCTCTTGTTTTGATTATTTATGCATCTCCAATTAAACAGAGAAAATCTGGGATAACCATACAAAAATAAGCTCAATGGGATAACATGTATTTAGTTTTGAGGTAGCATTGTTTTGCAAAAGCTTTCACACACAATAAAATGAACACTTGTGATGCAGATGCACTGAAAATGCTGCTTGGTTACATTTTATTCATATTACTCATGCAGGAATGTTTTTTTAGCAAGTAAAGTGTTATTTTGTTATTATTTACTGTACTATAAACTTTTGATTTACTTAGGTGGCTCCTAGACAAAAACAATAGAAAAGGACAGTGGTGTTTATTGTTTAGCCCATATAAATAGTCAAGCCTTATAAAAGATTTTCAGAACCTGAAGTTTGGGCTCGCTGCGCCACATAGTTCTAAATACAAGAGCTATGAATCACCTCTATTATTAATCCTTTGGATTGTTTATAGGCTGAGTTTTATATCAGGCTACTAAAAAGATGATGTGTCTTTACTTCTGTAAGGCCTGGCAATCCCTTGTGCATAGTGACATATTCTGGTTTCTGACTTTGCTTGCTTACCAGTTGTAATCCACATTTAATATCAACATTTCAATACATGGCTAATAAAAGCTTATAGTGACCTTCACTCTACAAATATAACTTGTAGAACTATACAAGTTATTTTTGTAGAATAACCTCTTATATATGCTGGGCTTGCTATTGTCACAGTCTACTTTCCATAGATTCCTACTTCTACTGCAAATTCCGTGCACAGCCCATTTCACCCATGTATTTATTATTCCTGTACATTTACTTTTCTGATCTCTTTGTTGGTCACAACATGAAAGAACATTTTCCAGCTTACCCATTATGATATCTATGTGATAAATCTATCCGATATCTATCTCAGTCAAGAGTGGTTACTTTGGTACATAATATTGTCCTATGTAAGGCTAATTTAACTGCCAGTATAGGTATAATCAGTAATCCTTAACTAAAACACTAATAATTGTTAAATTAAGTGAGGATATAAGAAAAATGGTATTCCTATGTTGCACTAGGAGATTAGTAGCTGCTCCTTGTATCTAGTGGTAAAAAGTTTTCATAACAGAGTAAGTAGCCTGTTATGCCCCCAACGGAAGCAATAAATGGAAAGTTGGAAGCCTGAAAATGTAATTTATGTTGTTTCTATTAAATTACCAATTAGTGCGTATTAGTAAACCATAAAGACAAATACTTCAATTATAATACATTTTCTCCTTGTAGCAATAACCTGTGCCAATACTTTGCATACAAATCTAAGCCAATGACAAATGCACACTTCAAAAATTTGTGATATTAAAGCATATTTGGTAAGAGTCACATTTATGAAGACTACTCATCTGGTTTATCTTTCATAGGGTGAGTTGGTGCTGTATAGAAATCTGCAGGGAAACACTGTCCATTTCAATGTGCACACATTTTTACATAATATGTTCCATTATTTTTGGTATCTGTTTTCATATATTGTTATTTTAATGTAGTTATTTTTGCCATTACCTCTACATGCTGTACTTGTGTTCAAATGAGCTTTAAGTATCTGTTAAAGTGAGTGTTGGTTGTCAAGGAAACAAAGTAAAAATGTAATGCTTTAATAATAACTTTATTGCTTTGTTTCAAGTTATCATGAGGCAACAGATGTTGTCAAAGAAATCAACAATCATCTTTTTTACCATCTAAATGTGTGAGCGCTAACAAAATGCTACTAGCAGTTCCCAGCTTTAAAGAAAATACTAAATAGCTTGGTCCCCAGGGGCGTTTGTATATAGCTTCAATCTCAGTTTTATTAGTAGCAGTATAGCATTTGGGGAGACTAACTCTGCATTACCCCCTCAAGAACTATTAAAAAAATACAGTATTGAATTTATGTCGTAATACTGTTGTCCTGTATACTAAGACATACATATTTTGGAAACTACCCTTGGACACAATATTTTTGGCGATGTTGAAATATTAATAATACTAATAAGGGGGCAAAGGCAAATATTGCTAGGTAGTATCAAATACAAAATGATGGATGTCCCTGCCCAGAGTTCATTCAATTTAACTTTTTTTTTTTTTAAACATAATTATAGTTTGTTGACACAGCTTGTCAGTATTTGGTGTTCTGCCATAGAATGATATAAGTAGGGCTAATATTATACATTTTCTGGTACCTGTCAATAAATCAGTAAGATACTATATACAATGAGAGATTGTAATTTTCTCTATAATCACAGTTCAGGTAAAATCCCTATTGTGTGTCCAAGACCTGGTTGCCAAAAAAAATAGAAAAGGAGAGTAGTGATCTTCAGAGGAAGGGAAACAAAGTGGGTTGAATTTGAAGTCTACAATTAAAACAGTTGTTGATAACCTCCTATGGAGCACCAAAACAAAATTATCACAACTCTCAGGTGACCACCCACTAATAGAAGCAACTCTAAGGGGCTGATTTACTTACCCACGAACGGGTCGAATGGAGTCCGATTGCGTTTTTTTCGTAATGATCGGTACTTTGCGATTTTTTCGTATGTTTTGCGATTTTTTCGGATTCTTTACGAATTTTTCGGATCCAATACGATTTTTGCGTAAAAACGCGAGTTTTCCTATCCATTACGAAAGTTGCGTAAAAAGTTGCGCATTTTGCGTAGCGTTAAAACTTACGCGAAAAGTTGCGCATTTTTCGCGTAAGTTTTAACGCTACGCAAAATGCGCAACTTTTTACGCAACTTTCGTAATGGATACGAAAAACTCGCGTTTTTACGCAAAAATCGTATTGGATCCGAAAAATTCGTACAGAATCCGAAAAAATCGCAAAACATACGAAAAAGTCGCAAAATATTCGTTTTCAAGTCGGAACTTCGTGGGTTAGTAAATCAGCCCCTAAGAGTATGGCAAAAGAACAAAGATATACATTCTCTTTCAACTCAACCCCATGTGCTACAACCCCTAATGTACAATATAGATTTTAAACCAAGTATGGAACCGGGATCTTTTAATAGATGGAACCATCAAGGGGACAGGAGTACAAGAATCAGCGATTTTGTAAAAAAAAAGGTAATAACACTAGCAGAACTTCAGAGAAAATGGGGCAATCACCCCAGAGATAATTACAGTTACAATCAATTACACACATATATACAATCACACAAAGATAAACAATGGAATAGAACCTTAACACCTTGGGAAAAAATATTAGAATCCACAGACTCAAATATGACACTGATCAAACCACTATCTAAAGCATACCAAATATTGACAGAATGCTCTCTTCAGCCCCAAAAAACTTATTGCATATCATGGGAAAAAGAGCTTAACATAACAATATCTCCATCTCTATGGAACCAAATTTTTAAACTAGCGCATAGAGCATCTCGAGCTGCTAGAACCAATGAAGCAATCTACAAATTGATAACCAGATGGCACCATACCCCAGCCAAGTTACATAAATTCTACCCTAATAGTTCTTCTCTGTGCTGGAGGTGCAACAGTGCCGTAGGTACACATACTCACTTATGGCTGAGTTGTCCAGAACTACAAGAATACTGGAACAAAGTACTAGAGGCATTAAATCTAGTAACTCAGCGTGACATCAAAATAGAAAATGCCCCAACCATTATGCTATATATTATCCCAGAAAGAGATACCACAATAATAGATACACTTACCTTACATCTCCTGCAAACAGCAAAATCGCTGATTCCACAAAAATAGAAAACACCAAAATCTCCTACCTATAAGGAATGGTTAATAAAAGTGGAAGAAATTAGGAAATTAGAAGAAATATCATACTTGATACACAATAATAGTCATACTTACCGTAGGATCTGGAATCCATGGATAGATAGCCTGAACAATCTGGGTAAAGAAGGGAAGACACACCAACAATTACCCAAAACATAACTCTAAGCAGGGACACCCCAATCCCCATCACCCGTGCCTAAACAATAACTGGGATATGATAATAAGGACACACTATGAAAAGACATGCATTACTGGATAAAAGTGTTATTGAATGATATATCAAGAACTTGTTGTTAGCCTTGAACTATGACTCTGATTGTAAAACATGCTTGTTCATCCCCTTTCCCCCCCCCCCATTCCTTTCTGTACCCCCACCAATCCCATGTTAAAATGATAAATAAAGAATAAAAAATAAAAAAAAAAACAGTTGTTGATAATACATACAAGTCCATCCAAAACTTTTGGGCTAAAAGAACAGTCCCATGAAATATGAATGAATGTATGTGTTGGTTTTACATCTGCTAAAACATACAGTAGTAGAGAGGCATCTGGAAAAAAATGTTGGTTCAGTCAGGGTTAAGTAGCACCAATGTAGGACAAATAGAACCATTGCTTAGATGCACTAGGGGAAATTCTGCAGACAACTGACCAAATTTGGGGCCATATTGACTATCATATTGGCTGTTTAAGTTCTGCTAACTATGTTTTTCTGTGTAGGGTGAAGAAAATATCTGAAATGCTCTGTTGCTGGGGGTTTATATAGGTCTTTAATATTAGAGAAGGTGTAAAGCCTAAGTTTGGAAGTCTTTGAAGATTTATAATCTATGTGTAGTCCACCATTTAAAGGACATTGGGAGGGTAAGCCTAGGTTGCCTATTATACGTAGTTTGCATGTTACTGTTAACAGCTGAAAAGCATGGGGACTCAAGCATCCCGATTGCTAAGAATGCTTGATTGTAGGATTGGTGAGAGAGTTTTACATTTAATGGAGGACATCCGGAGTAGGGCGAAAGAACAACAAGGTTGTGTTAGTTATGTTGTAATAGTTATGTTTTCAGATATTTGAATATTTGTTTTAGCATACCATTGGATATGTTGAAAACAATGTGCTGCCTACCTTGAGCTATTCTGTACATAATCCATTTTTTATACAACTATTCTTATTCTAGATAAAATTAAATATCTGGGTAATACATATAGATCTAAGCTTTTGATTGGGATTAATAATACATTTTTAATTAATCTTTTGCTACATTTTAAAGAGTTAATTTGCCAATACTATTGGGGTAAATGTGTCCATCGAACATCTCAACTAATAAAATTATACTTTGTACTTATATACTGTTCAAGATGGCATACAAAATATACAGTTTCAATTGCAACCAATGTCTTTAATGTTAAAAATTAACTGAAAATTGGGTTCTCTAGGATCTTAATGCAATAGAATCCAGAATGTCCTTAAGGTGCCCTTACACAGACCAAGCCATGCAGTATATCAACCGATCGTCCCATAGGCCAGCTTTGTTTCATTCCATCCTTTCAGTCTCACTGCCTTAACAATCGGAAAAGATGCAACTCCTTTCACTTCCTCTCAGTTGACCAATCGCGCGTTCGTGTATGTGTGGGGGGGAAGGGGTTGTTGGGGCGACGGACAGGGGGCGGGCTCGGGGAACCCGGATTATAAATCCGGCGCTGTGCATTGCAAAGTAATTTAATTCTTCTATTCAGGTTAAAGAGACTTACATATACTTGCAGCAGGGTGTAAAACCGACCCACAGTTAAAATATACAAGGGAAAGCTCAAGAATCAGCTCTTTTAGTTGGTAAAAATAATAGAGAGTATAAGAGGGTATAGAGGGTACAAGAATTGCAATACATTTTTAAGGTTCAGTCATGTTTTTCTTGGGTAAAAGTTAAACTGCTTTATTGAAACGCTAAAAAAAAAACAGGATCACAAAAATGAAATATTTCTGTTGAGCTTTTAAAAAAGTATATGCCATGTTATATACCATTATGTGACCAACAAAGTTTTATACAAGCTAAAAAAATATACAAAGGGCAACATTGTCAATGATAAAGTCTTGTGTAGATATGGATCATTCCTTTACAGCATTATGAGAGGGATATTCTGATGAAATGAGAGTAAATGTGTTGTGTCTGACACCAGTTTGCTATTTTATCTGTTGGCTGATTTACTGCTTACTGTCTTTTTGATGTAGATGGTGGTTTATAATATAAGTCTCTTGTAATTTATTTAGATTGCTAATCGTTACTTATAAATATTAGAGGCAAGTGTCTTTATAAATATGTTATATGGCTGAGGATTGATTTAGAATCATCCAACCTTCTACTTCACATTCTGTGCTGAAGGGTATCCTAAGATAATGTATTTATCAATGTTTCAAAAATCTAACAAGATTTTTGAATTAGCATACTGTGACAAATTGTGGGATAATTCTAGATCCAGCTGTAAAATGCTAGGTGTTAGTAAAGCAGGCTCTACATAAATGTGAGAATAAGAATAAGAGGGTGGTGAGAGAAAATTAGCTATATCTCCTTTAAGTCACGCATTCTTGAAAGTCAGTTGTGAATTCTTTGAGTTTATGCAAATTACTCACAAATAAGACAAGAAAACCTATACATTTCTGCTCATACTGTATATCTAAGTTGCCAGCACAATTCAATAGTGTAATATCCATCTTACATTTTGTTAGCCATTCAAGTAAGTCATATTCTTATCTTATCTTTCTGTGAGCTTCTGAGCATGGTTTTTGCTTGCATACTAGATTATTGTTACACTTAATGGGGTGCAGTAAAGTGATGATTTGATCTTAGTTATTGAATCTGATTGGTCTTCCATTTGATAGGAGAGCTGAAAACATTTGATTTATACCTCTTTTATCAAGAAGTTATTTTGTTCACATGACAATGAATATAATTTTTCTTTGTATATATTTGAGCAGAATATTTCTTATTGCTTGCCTTTCTGAAGCCTTCTAAATTAATCATGTTTTGGTCAAAAGACATGGTACTGGTTTATTGAGGTCTATAGAGCACTGTATTAAATTATATGGCAGACTGCAGAAATACATAGAAACTAACATATGCAGAGAATGAATACTCTGCACACAATATGCTGTGTATGTATACTGTATGTTACTGATGGGCAACCAATTGTATTAAAGTATTAATAATCAACCTGTTCATTTCCCTTCTGCCTCTTGGTTTCCACCCCTAACTAGTGCTTTATGCACCTTTTTGCATAAAAATGTCCCACTGCAAGACTCCCTGTAATTGAGAAGTGTGGAACTGTATGCCTATATCCTGTAACATGAAGATTTTAATGCAAGTACAGTTGTGCATATGTACTAACCAGCCAAACTTATTGATATAAATTTTGTGTTCAGTTTCATCAGATGCAGTTATTCTAGAATTCTGCATGAAACTGCTCAATTATGACAGAAAACATGACAGTTTGCTCAAGTTTTTGGTACATTAGTTTTTTGCATTTTTCATTGCTTCTATGTTATGTACCATATCATACCAAGGGGCACATTTACTAATCCACAAACGTCCGAAAGCGTCTGAATGCGGTTTTTTCGTAATGATCGGTATTTTTGCAATTTTTTTGTCGCCGTCGCGATTTTTTCATATTTTGTGCGACTTTTTCCGACTTTACCGTATATTTTTTTCGACTTTTCCGTCGCCATCGCGAAAAATTCGGATTGGTTTTTCCGCCGTTTACAATTGCTCAATATGAAAAAATCGCGACAGCGACGAAAAAATCTCAAAATTTTCGTTTCCAATACGATTTTTTCCCATTCGGATTTGAGGATTAGTAAATGTGCCCCCAAGTGTATATGCCCATTTTTTTTTGTGCCCAGGGTCAGTGAACCCATTAGCTATCACTCAGTTATGCCCAGGATTCAAGTATAAGAGTTCTAAAGGGCCTTAATGCATTGTGAGGGGGAAATGCCATATTGTACTGATTTTCTGCGTGTGCATGTGAACCACTAAAAAAATGAGGATCTATTTATATTAAATAAACTTCACCCTAGACTTTGTCAGTTCTTAAATATGCATGTTTGCCATTAATTTAAGCATAAGCATAACATGTGACATTTTCTTCAAATATGACTTTATTTAGACTACAGTTGCTACTTCATAAGCTCTAGTTCCTAAGAGAAGGATGGCTTTTGTGCAAGGAGAAATTATTTATAGATTGTGCTCCCCAGGAGCCTTTAATGATTAATGATAGTTGGCACTTTCTCTCTTTCTGTGGAGACCAAGCCTCTCCTAACCTTTCATTACTCGTATCCTATGCTGCCATGTAGAAACATTTGGAGGATATGATTGCTACCTTCAGCTTTTAGGAAATGCTATTTTTTTTCCAAATAAGACTCATATTTTGTTATTGTTTTAATGCGTAACTGGATTCATGTTAGTTGGTAAAAGTAAACTTTTGAGGTTTTGCATTTTGGAAGATTGCATTAAAAATCTGTCTGTGGTGTAAGCATCCATCATTTTTTATCCACCCTTGAACAAGCAAACCCTTTCCTTCTCTAAGCAGCAGCTGATTATCATGGGCTTCTCAGTGGGCTGGTTTTTAGTTTTACCAGCTCCTTTGAAGTTCTTTGGGACCAGAAGTAACAGGAAGTTCTAAAGTAAAACTGGCTTCATATTCTTGTTTAGTGGCAGAAATAATAGAAACCATAAATGTTTTTTAATTAAAACAAAAGGTAAGAAATAGGTTCAGCACAAGCCTTGTTTATTAAGTTCATCTTGAAAAGGGGGTGTATATTGTCCATTTAAGATTTTGATCAACGGATCATTGTAGCACAAATGTTCTTCATTTTTAAAAACGAATTAAGTAAAAATATTCTTTCATTCAGTTGTCCTGTGCAATAAAGCCATATACAAACACTGATTTCGATTCAGTTCTGCTGTATCCTAAAAGTCTCAGTTTAAAGAAACAGTAACACCAAAAAATGAAAGTGTTTTTAAGTAATGAAGATATAATGTACTGTTGCCCTGCACTAGTGAAACTGGTGTGTTTGCTACAAAAACCCTACTGTAGTAATATAAATACCCTGCTGTGTACTCATGGGGGCAGCCATTCAGGCTGGAAAAAAGGACAAAAGGCACAGGTTACATAGCAGATAACAGATAAACTCTGTACAATATAATGGGGTTTAATCTGTTATCTGCTGAGTAACCTGTGCCTTTTCTTCTATGAATGGCTGCCCCCATGGCTACACAGAAGCTTTGTTTATATAAAATATAATTTTTTTTAGTGAAGCAAACACACCAGTTGTACCAGAGCAGGGCAACAGTACATTATATTGTAATTAGATTTATACACTTTGGTTTTTTGGTGTTACTGCTCATTTAAAGGGAAAATATAATCCTGCATTTGAAATACAGTACTTTGACATTTGATGCTGCATATTTGAAAATCTTTTTTGCCTTCTCTTTTTATGTCAGATGGATCCATGCGTATATACCGTATGTACAGTGTATTGGGATGTGATGCATAAAGCATTGTAATATACCATGTGATTGGCATTAGCAGCTTCTTTAATTTGCTAATATTGCTGTGCACTGTTCTGCATCTGTATAAATGCCATCCAGCTGGAGACTGTTTGCTTTGCACAGATATAGACTATTGTTTGTATAATATTAAGGCTTTCAAATTACTTTTAGTTTAGTTATGGCTGGCTACCAGGGTGTCAATAGTATGTACTTTCTGCATTAATGACTAATATATTTTCTATAATGCTTAAGGGCTAAACAACATAGAACATTTTGAACAGATTTTATCTGACCCACAAAATCTTGTCATGCAACAGCACAAGATGTTGTAAGATCCTAACGCAAGTCAAATCAGATATAATGTAGTCGGATGGTGAGTTTTGTTCCTGTATCTACATCCATCAGTGTATTTCAATGAGAACAAAAGGTCTTTCAGCCACCATCAGATTTTATCTTGTTGGATGCAGACGCAGCATGTCGAGGCAAGTGTTCCATGTAGTTTACATATCCGATTTTTCTATCTGTCCCATTATATTTTGAACCATGCGACTACTTGCAACTTGTAGGGTGTAATCGGTTGATCCGACACCATCCTATAAAATCTCCTGTGTAGTTTAGCTTTTAAGTAAATGAGTTTGAGCAGTTTGATCGTTAGGGTTGTCACTGGGAAAGTTGCATTGATCATAAAGTCTGGCATTTCTGACAGCTGCTTTCTGTTCCAGTATATGGTAATTAAATTGCCTGTGGGAAAGTTACTTTTGCAAAGAATACTCCAATACTCAAAGTGGTAACTTGTTATGGTTTGCCATAATGGAATGTGAAGAGGCTGATAGCAGTTTTAGGTTGCTGCCTCACTTTACATGCAAAGCAACTTTTTGATTCTTTTTCTGAATATGAGGCAGAGTATGTTAGGGTATGTATATTTTATCTTTTTTTAACTTGTAGTTATCCACGTATTTTTTCTAAACTTAGGGGTAGATTTATTAAAATGTAAGACTAGAACTTAAAACATAAAAACTCACCCACATTCTATTCATTACTATGAGATTTTTAGAAGCATATTTATCAAAGGGTGACTTACAGTATAACTGTCACCCACTGATAAATATGCTTTTAAAAATCCCATAGAAATGAATAGAATGTGGGTGAGTTTTTATGTATCAAGCTCTAAACTCACATTTGATAAATCTGATGTGGTTTAATATTTAATACTTTCTTACAGTAAATACTAAAAATCTTAAATAGTGTTGTAAATATGCGCTTCACACACAGAATCACTAGTACCTCTGACACCTGATTGTATGTTTCTAAAGGGCCAATACTGAACAACAGATAACATAAGCATAACATCTTGCTTGCTTAAACATAAGCATCCATATGTGGAGTACTTTTTTGCCCTGGCTGTCCTTGAATTAACTGTGCTCTATGAGCTAGGCTGCCCTTTTGCCAAGCAATGTGCATAGAGTTTAATTTGTACAACTCTTATTCTTTAGCATACATTGCCTGTGTTTTGTCATATTTCTATGAGGTAATTTCAAAGCAGTTTAGAGATAGCAATGTTTCATCTTTTATTTACCATATCTGATTTCCTGTGTGTTTACATTCACTATGCTAGCATTTAGTGGTATGGCCTTTTAATTGCTTAACTTTAATTAAATGTTCCCACAATGTTGCTGTAAGTTTTACCCATTCTTCTTGAATGGGTGTAAGTTAGCCAGGTTGTGGGCCTTCTTGCTGTGACATGGTTTTTCAATCTGCAGTCTCTATTTTAAGCTTTTATTGTCTTTGTTACATGATTTTTACACAGTTTTTTGTCTTTTATTGCCTTCACTTTCATTCTGCTTAATATACTCTACATATTCCTTTCTATATATTTTTTGCATCCTGCTTGTCAGAGCAACCTTGCATGTTATTCTCCTCTTTTCTCTATTTTCTTATGCCTTTCTAGCCATTCTATTCCCTGAACTATATTTCAATCTTCTTTACCTGTATTTGTCACCACAACCCAGACAACAGTATATTTTAAGTGTATAATCAGGCCTACTACATGGGGTTTGTAGGCAAGAATGTAAGGCGAAGAGAACAAAGCCCACTTCATCCCAATATTCATTGCGAAGATTCAATGCTCTGTCCATTGTGCACTTTACTAACTATAGGGCTCAACTTACTTTTTAAATATATAAAGTACACAGTATCTTTAACAACCAGGAAAGTGTCAGCCTGCTTAAAACTTAAAAGCTTATTAAACAGACACCCTGCTTTTCAGGTAGGATGCAAATAATCTCCACAGGATAAGCAATACAGTTTATTATAGTTACTATGGCTGCTCTATGGTTACTATAGGGTTCCATGAGAGCAGTGCCAGGCACAGTGTCAGTGGCTCCCAAGGCACACACCCCACTCTTAATCGCCCCCCTCATGAAGCCACAGTGGAGTGGCAAATCAGGGTGGTGCTGGAGTGGAGTGGTTATGAAATGCAGTGCTATTAAAAGGAGCTATGGTAAGGAGAACGGCGCATCGTGTACCTACAGGCCGTGAATCAGATTCAGAATGTCAAAATAGAGCTAGGAAAAGGGGTACGTCCCCAGTGCCCCCCCATTTGTTGCTCCTTAGGCACATGCCTCTTCTGCCTACCCCTAGTTCCAGCCCTCTGAAACTGACCCTTAGATGCATGTATAAATACATTGTAACATAGTAAGTTAGGCTGAAAAAACACACATCTATCCAGGGGCAGATCAAGCCGACCAGGCACCCTGGGCAACCAAGTCGGCCACCTCACCCTGCACCCTTCCCCCCCGTCATTGCAATGACAAGTGAGTGCATACTAGGGGTGGGCAGGAGAGATACCTGCCTGGTGCCCCCCTACCATCGTTGCACCCTAGTAAGGTTCCTCTTCTGCTTACCCCTAGTTCTGCCCATGCATGAGAGAACCACTACCATCAGAGGTGTTAGCCCAAGGGAAACACCTTATGTTAGTGCAATGCTTGTTCAAGATGCTCACATTTCAAGGTTACAAGAATTGGAACTGGATCCACGCCTCCCAACACGTTTCACACTACAAGGGTTCCTAATCATTGGCTCAAGGAACATGTGTAAACAGACATTATATAATGTCACCAATATGTAATATGTAATTAAATTTAAAACCAACTATTATATACAGACAACAATATTCTGTGATATTCTGTGTTGCAATATTTGAGAAAAAAATTAAATTATAAATTATAAAAATAAAAATTACCTCAGGGGTGATTCATTAAAACATGTGTACTTCTGTATATATCCAACAATAAAATAAATCAATAATAATGATCTACATAAAACCTCTGGGGCTTTTACAGAACTATAGCCACCATCATCTGTTATGAGATACTAGATACTGGGAATCTTAGTTTATTAGCCGTTTAAAAAGCACTGAAGTGTATATTTCATGAACCTTTCATTCTCCAATGAAAACTGGTCACAAATTTTAAGAGGAATAATTTAGCATCCTTGTTTTCCCTTACAGTTCATTTATCATTTATACAATGTTCTTGTTGTCTTGTAGGTTTGAGTGAAAACAAAAAATGTTAATTAAGATGCATGAAAAATTAATTGTACTATTTGAGCCGATACACAGCAGTCACCGAAGTTACACACAGAAGGAATGTTATACTAATAACTTGACCCAGCATAGTACAGGTATTGGGACTATTATCCAGAATGGTCTGGACCTGGGGTTTTCCGGATAAGGGATCTTTTGGTAATTTGGATCTCCATAACTTAAGTCTGCTAAAAATCATTTAAATATTGAATAAACCCAGTAGGATGGTTTTGCCTCCAATAAGGATTAATTATATCTTAGTTGGGATCAGATACAAGGTACTGTTTTATTATTACAGAGAAAAAGGAAGTCATTTTTAAAGATAAGGATTATTTGCTTATAATGGAGTCTATGGGAGATGGCCTTTCCATAAATCGGAACTTTCTGGATAGCAGGTTTCCGAATAAGGGATTCCATACCTGTATCTGCAAAAAATAAAATTAGGAAATATAAAGATATATTTAATTATTATTAATTAATATTTAATTATTATTAAATATTATGAAGAATGGTCATTTTAGTATTACATATAATATTTAATGATTTAGTCTATGCTGGTGTTTGCAGGGCATCCTGGATATACAGCTAATACATTTCTTAAAGAATGATGGTTTAAGTGAAATTCTAAACTGAAATTGTCAGTCTTAACATGCTGTTTCTCTCTGTGTCATTGTGAAATTAACAGTCCTTGCATTTACAGGTCACCGCTTCTAATCTCAAGTTAAATTCAAGATCTTATGTGCCAGGGACATTCAGCTGAACTGTAAATTGCCTCCATATCGTGTATGTAAAAATGTCAGGTTAAACTCTGCTTTGGAAGTTTGTAACAAAGCTCATAAAACCCCGCAGTGACAGGTTTAATGGAACAGGCTGAAACAGCAAATGCTATTTGGACAATGATGATTAATCGCATAACAGACAATTAATGTAATATTTTCAAACTCACGGCAGATGCTGTGTTTCACAAGGAGCAAACATTGCCAGCTACACGGCAATGCGCTATTTCTTCATACATGATCATAGATAATATATAGACATATATAAGTTAAAGTGGGAGCAATTAATTTCCCTTTGTATATGTGGCTATTTGAATGTGACATTACAGGGCTTCAGAGAAGGCCCAAAGCAAATTGCATAGTCTGCCTTTGTCTGTAACAGTTCAACTGTTTTTATTTATCTTCACAGTAGCGTGCCTAAAGCATTTCTTCACCAGCAAATCATTTTTATAAAGACTATAAATTACAATATAAAATGTTAATTCCCCTTCAGCAAACAGGACAGGACAATGGACTGGTGTTATAGCAGCTGGCAAAGTCACATTCTTAACAGAATTCTTAACAGAGGTTAAAAAGAAAAAAAAAATCAATATTGCTGCCAAAAAACTATTTTAGCAAGCATTTCATTCCTCAACCCTTGTAGAACACTACAACTTTTTGGTTTCTGTTGCAGTATATTAAAAGCTCCCAGTTGTCCTTGAATTGCATTAGCGTCCTTCATTCATTTCTTTAATGTCTCAGAAACTACAAGTAAGGTCTGCCTCAATTATCATTTCTAACAATATTGCACCACCCAAGTACAGTGGTCACAATATAAACACAAAAAGACACACTGTTTGCCAGCGTCACTGAGGCACTGAGCAGGTATTTACTAAATATGGCTGTAAACTCAGTTTACTTCTCTGTAAATGCTTAGGTGTTGACTTTGGGAAAGTGACAGAGATAGTTTTAGTTGAACTATTCTTGCAGATAAAATTAATAAATATTGGGATTTTTCTTCACAGCTTGTTTCAGTCTGGCAGACAGATAAGAAAATCTCGGCAGTCAGCCAGGAGCAGTGCCCCTGAAAAGTGAGAATTAGTTATCTTACCCTTCAAAAAAAGTTAAATATTTCTAGGTTCTTAATGATAAACAAACAAAACCCCAACATGCTTAAAAAGTATTTAGCACATAGCTTTACATTGTAACTATATTTTAAAATGGCAATGAAAATGATATTTTCTATTGTTAAAGAATTTGAGCAAATACATTTGGGTGACATAAAAAAAATAAAAAGTAGAAAAGTTGAAATGCAGAAATAAGAGAGGTAAACTGGGATCAAGGTTAGGGATAAACAGGGCATTCATCTAGTCATCCCATATTCTAAAGTCATGTGTGAGCAAGTTTTTAGACTAAAGCAAATCTTTGTAGTCAAAGACTACCACAAGTAGACAAGAGGCTAAAAACTGGATTCAAGATTGTATATCCTAACTCACAGTATTAAAGCACCCTCACCCTAAAAACATCAATCATATGTGCTGACATGCTCATTAAATAGATGGTCTCTAATGGTCCAAGAAATAGTCCAGGAAAGTGGAATCATCTCGCACAGTGCTGTTTTTTCTGTTTGTAGTAACTTTTATAAAATGTTTGTCAACATTCTCTTGCCCAGATCATCAAAAAAGACAAACAAACAAAATCAATTAAATAGAATGTGCACTTCACTTCAACTTCACTATTAAGCAGGTAAGA
Source organism: Xenopus tropicalis (assembly GCF_000004195.4). NCBI lineage: Eukaryota > Metazoa > Chordata > Amphibia > Anura > Pipidae > Xenopus > Xenopus tropicalis. The sequence continues at coordinate 82,997,046 of NC_030680.2, read as the reverse complement.
TGTAAAAATATTTTTTACAAAAAGACTAAAAATTCTCAGTCTAGCTACAGATATTTTATTTTGCTGGCCTGGATAAAAGGTCTGAAACTGGGTACATGCATTAAAAAGTTGGATCAAAGTGTTATGGAACATCATTGTGTGCTACACATTGGAATGAATTGCAAATTCCATTCACTAAATTACATTTATAAACATTTCACATGCAAGAAGTTAATGCAAGTAGCAGCACATAGAAACGTACCTGGGTTGCTTGCCCAGGGATTTTAGGACCCACAGTGGCCTAACTTTCTGTGGACATAACACACTCCTAGTCGTAATGCACCCAGGTCCTCTGGTCAACACAACAAGGATCTTTGTCTCTTGCTGGATTGCTCCACCTTGGGTGCCACCATCTACATAATTTATCAGCATGGAGCTCCAAGGACAGGTCTTAGATCTCCTGTAGATCTTGCCTTCGCCATTGTACATGGTTCTTTGTGTTCCCTGGAAATCCCAAGTTACTGTATAAATACCCACTGACAAGAAGAACAGTAGATATGTATATGTAACTATATGGTGTTGGAATCCCATCTGTTTGGGCCTGTGAACTTTAAACTTGCTAGTCCCAGATGTACAAAACATGGGGAAGTATTGCAAAGTAGCCAGGTTAAACAATATGTTAGCAATTTCAAAATTAAAATAAATCTGCACATATCATATAGTGTACTGTACATAATATTTAGAAACATATACATTAGGAACAGTAGGGTAGAACTGAATCAGTGGAAGAAAAGATTCAGGAACTGCCTGAGGTAGTGCTGAGACCTGATCATCTGGCAAACCCTTGGACAACTCCTCTGGGTTGCTTCTTCTGCAAGTATTGATTTCGTTCAAGCTGCACTAGGGCTTTCCCCAGGCAGGGACAAACTCCCAAGGATGATTGACATTCAGCTGAGCACTTCAAACAACTTTCCGGATTCCTCTTTCTGGAATGCTCTGAGGGTCTTGATGAAGATTTATGTATGAACTAGGAATAAGTTTCTGTATCCCTAAGAAGTATGGATAAAATGACTGCATGTCTGAGGGGGATAAATTGAATCCAAAATGTGGGATAAAATCCTGCAAATTTATATGTTTATAGGTAATATTTATCAAAGTTATTTATCAACGTTTGCATTGTTTGCATTAATAATTATGAATTTGAATTATGATTTAAAAACCGTGAATTTTGTGATATATATTGAGCAAAAAATGTGAAAGACTATATGTAAAATCTATTTTTTTTTTTTAGCTTTGCAACCCATTAAGATGACATGGAAATTATACATTTGAAGTATTTTAATGTATTTTTAAATGGTTTTATTCAATTGTGTATTTTAATTGGATTTTTGAATACGTATGGTGACATTTACACACATTTTCACAAATTCTGAGGTTATATGAAGCAGAAAAAAATATGAAAATTAAATAAATACGCATTTTGATAAATAGGCCTCTCTATCTCTTACAGACCAAAACCAAAACTATAACAAGGCTAAATTGCATTAAAACAGGATAGTATGTCACACAATCATCGTAAAAAATTGTCAAAATATTAATAAACTGAGATGCTTGGTACCATTGATGGTATTTTGTCATGTAAAGGGGCAGATGGGGCATTATAGATATATTTTAAGTATAATACATATTAGATTGACATATGTTGATGTACTGTTATACTCCTGTACTGTTATGGCACCTTTGAAGGTGAAAAGTGATAATCTAATTTTATTCAAATGCATATTTTAGCAAAGTTATATTAACCTTGGCCTTCAGCTGATTTCATTATATATCAGAGATTACACACTGTTTGAAAAAATGTTCCTTTCAATGGTAATCTAAATTATCTTCACAAATACCAGCATTTTTGTATATTCATGCAATTTTGTTTGCCCTAGTGGTGTTACAAATAAAGGATAAATACCATTCTCAGTAATGCAAGTAAACAAAAAGTGAAACAGACATTCAATTCATTTGCAAGTCTTTCTTTTTTAGCTTTGAGTTCAGCTGCAAGCTTGTTTGCGGATCTGTGATCTGTAGTACAGCTGCTTTCTGATATTGGCAAGCATTTTCAAAGCTGTTTTGCCAGAGCCCAAGTCTCAAAGCTCAAAGAAGTATGTAAATGATTTCATTGGCACTGCAGAAGCACTTCATCATGGAGCCTCTTGGGATACGTAATTTCCTAACCATGGAATAAAAAAAAAAATTACACAAACTCAAATATAAAGATTTGTAATTAGTTATTTTTACTGTGTTTTTTACCCAGTGTGTAGAGTGTTGTTATGAACTATAATTCAGTAAATTATGTCATTTTCCAATACAATAATTTTCTTTAAAACATATATATATATATATATACAAAATGACTGGGCAGCAAACTGTTTTTAAATTACTGACAAAATAATAATTAGCTTGATATTTAAAATACATTTAAGTACTTCTTGGAGTGTAAAATCTTTGATTTTAGCCTGAAATTGGAGCATCTTTGTAAGAACAATACCACAGGATATAAAGTAACATACATAGTTACATAGTTCATTTGGGTTAAAAAAATCAAAATCTATTACTCTAACCCTTCAAAGCAAACCCCAGCACACACATAGACCCATACCGACCTGTCTATACAGTCACATACATAAACCATATATACCAAAATAAATTCTAATTGCATCACAATGGCCTTGGACACTATGCTTGCTCAAGAACTCATCCAGGCCCCTCTTAAAGGCATTAACAGAATCTTCCATTACAACATCACTCTTTCTAGAAGAGCTTTCTACAACCTCACTGCCCTCACTGAGAAAAACCACCTACGCTGCTTCAAATGAAAGTTCCATTCCTTTAATCTAAAGGGGGGGGGGGGGCTCTGGTGTGTTGATCATTGTTATGGGAAAAAAAGAACACCCCAATCTGTCTATAATCTCCTTTAATTTACTTGTACAAAGGATTAATGTCCCCTCGTCTTTTTTTCCAGAGAAAACAACCTCAACCTCGACAGTCTCACCTCATAGTTTAAATCTTCCATCCCCTTAACCAGTTTAGTTGCACGTCTCTGCACTCTCTCCAGCTCATTAATATCCTTCTTAAGGACTGGAGCCCAAAACTGCACTGCATACTCAAGGTGAGGCCTTACCAGGGACCTAGAAGATCAAGACAGGTCGAGACCTATAAGAACAAGACAACACTTTGTTTTAGTAGCTACAGAACAACACTGCCTGTTAAATCCACAGATCCTTCTTAATTAAGGACACCCCTAAAACACTACCATTTATTGTATAACTGCCATTTTTATTATTTCTACCAAAATGCATAACTTTGCACTTTCCAACACTGACCCTCATTTTCTATTTTGCTGCCCAGTTTTTTAATTTTTTCAAATCGGTCTGCAAAGTGGCAGCCTCCTGCATGGAACTTATAGTTTTGCACAATTTAGTATCATCGATGCATGTCATTATTATCATTGTTCAGCATATTAAAATAATTTTCTAAGCATTATGTAAGCATCAAAGAATAATATGCTATGACCTAGAATAACTAGAATTACATGTAACCAGAGGAATTGATTAAGTTTCATGAACTGAGAGTGGATATGTTTTCCCTCATTTATGGCAAAGCCGGTAGCAAATGTTTTAAGGTAGTAGCAAAAAGAGAAATGCAGGGCAGGGGCATGATATTTGAATGACTTCAACAAGTCATCTGCCCTGATGGCGAGTCTACACTGGGATTGTGATGCTGTAGCCAGGCAAGCAGAGTATAACAGAACTGTGTGATGGTTGCTTGACCATATAACAACCCAGGTAAATTACAAAAGCTAGACAGAGGCAAAGCAACTACATACAAAAAAAACTTACAGATACTTACACAACATTAAATAAAATAAAATGCAGCTATACACAATATGCAGTTGTAGGCACGTTGATAGGGATATCACAAGTAACAACTGCTCTTCAGGAAAAAAACATTTTAATGAAGATTATGTAAAATTTTGAGTTTAGTCTTTGTGTATAGAGTATTAGAACTTGCTCAGACAAGAAAGTTATAATATATAAAATCTAATATTCACAACTTCATATGTGAAATATTCCTGTGGCCTCCAAAATGCCTGATATTATTCCTTCTGTATGATGCTCGTCGGTGCAAGATCATATATTAATCTATTGTTTGAAAACACTATGTACAAATTTTACTTTTCATATTCATATACAAGAATAGAAATGTTTAAACTAACACAAATTAGTGAGGAGACTTGGTATAGTAGGAGACTAATTTCATCCACCGTGGGACAGTATATAGAATCTTTCCAGTACTCAGTAGGAATTTGTGTTTTAATGTCCAATATGATTGGTGAATATGCAAAGAAACTGATTAGCGGAAGGGCTTAGGGAACTGGGAATAAAACACAAATAAAACATGACACTGTGATGTGTCTGAAATTAATTGTAAAGAAGATTATAGGGGACAGTAATCTTTCGCAAGCCATACAGTGACATGGAGAAATGTTAGCACAGCGAATGCAAAAGCAGCTAAAGGGAATGGTGAGAAGTAAAAGTGTTGTATAGTGGCCAAGCTTTTGACAATTTTTTTATAGTGCACTGACATTTGGTGAGACACGCAGACAGGGCCTTGTGGATTAGAGATTCTTTAATTGGTGCATATATATATATAAATATATATATTGTGAGAGATACAAGCAGTAGGAACACTGTTTGGTATATTTTCCACCATTGTTAAAGGTAGGATACAGTTAGCACCAGGGAAAATGCCTGGTTTAGCAGAACATGATGCTGTATTCATGCAAGCAGATTAAGAAAAGCCGGATAGGTTAGTCCTGGAGTAAATAGAGGGTGAGTAGATTAGGTCCTCCATTCCGTACTCCAGTTTAGCATTTTGATTTGTCCAGCTGTAAGTAGCTCCCTGAGTAGGCTGCAGGTGAGCAGCAAATAAAAGGGCTGTGAGAGTACACAGTGGGGGGTGATAGGTGATTGGTGATTAAGGTTGGGGACTCAGAGGGGTTCACTCTCAGAGCGGGCACAGGGCAGGAAGGTTGCCTGCCTGTGTGAGGAACTCCCAGAGGGGCTGGGGGTGCCACCTGCCTCTGCAAGGAGCAGAGAGAGCAGTAACCAAGTATGGATTCACCCAGAGAAGTGCCAGGAGTCACAGAGAAAGGTCTCTCAGAGCAGGGCACAGGGCAGGAAGGTTGCCTGACTGTGTGAGGAACTCCCAGAGGAGCTGGGGTGCTGCCTGCCACTGCAAGGAGCAGAGGTCTAAGTCTAAGTGTGCCAGAAGCTGGTGTGCCAGAAGCTGGTGAGTTGGTGTCCCAGGAGGGGAGAGACAGCTGAGTAAGTAGCCCAGAGTGTTCACGAGTGTGAGAGTCACCGTGGATGTGTGAAAGTCATTGGGGATGGTGAGAAGCCCCGGGAAAAAGGTTCCAGCATGAAAGTTTCCCTGGAAGGTGAGAGCCCTGAAGCAGGGACAAATCATAACCATGTTTGATGAACTGTTTATGAACTGAATGTTTATGTTGGGAGGAGTTTACCCCAAATAAACATATGTTTTTGAGGAAAATGTGGTGTCCCTGTCTCTTATGCCCCTGATGCTCTGCGTTCCTGCCTACCATAGCTAATTCCCCCAAAATTACAGTCAGCATGTCACAATATATAGGGGCTGATTCATCAAAGTACGAGTTCCAATCCTGAAATGGGTAAAATTCGGATTAGATGCGATAATTTCTGATGATCGCAAATATCACAAAAATGCTTATGAATAAATCGTATTAGTGACAATAATATCGTATTGGCGATCTGAAAGTCGCAAAATTTTCATATCCGAATGATCGGAAACGGCGGGAAAACCTTTCTGACTTTGATCCTTCTGTGCAGGATTTTGGAAGCCTCCCATAGGACTCAATGGCACTCTGCAGCTCCAACCTGGCCCAAGGAAAGTCTCCCATAGGGCTCAATGGCACTCTGCAGCTCCAACCTGGCCCAAGGAAAGTCTCCCATAGGGCTCAATGGCACTCTGCAGCTCCAACCTGGCCCAAGGAAAGTCTCCCATAGGACTCAATGGCACTCTGCAGCTCCAACCTGGCCCAAGGAAAGCCTCCCATAGGACTCAATGGCACTCTGCAGCTCCAACCCGGCCCAAGGAAAGTCTCCCATAGGACTCAATGGCACTCTGCAGCTCCAACCTGGCCCAAGGAAAGCCTCCCATAGGGCTCAATGGCACTCTGCAGCTCCAACCTGGCCCAAGGAAAGTCTCCCATAGGACTCAATGGCACTCTGCAGCTCCAACCTGGCCCAAGGAAAGTCACAATGACGAAGCTTGAATGAATCCGAAACTTTCATACTCGGCGCAACAAATACAATTTTGTCGCACAAATTGTTGCGCTTTTTTACACGCTTTTTGACGCAAAGTACGAAAACGTTGCACAAACTAACCAGAAAGTCGCAAAAAATACGCACAGTACATAAACGTGCACCCATTTTCAGATTTTTCCCTGTACACTGTGGAGGCATATTAGAAGGGGTGAGTGTGTGCAGAGATACTATTTTATTTATTTTCCTTGCTTTTTCTATGCCACAAGGGGCTGATTCTCAGCAAGGGGAAAATTCTTTAAGATTTTTAGAGCAGTTTGCTTTGCTTGACATATCAAACTAATGTATACTTTACAACTAATCAGGCTTTATCGTTCCTGCTTCAAAAGAAAATGTTATTACTTTGTTTTCCTCTCACCCTACACTATTGAATTATTGATTTTTTAAGTTTATTTATTATATCAATTAATTTATTTTGTATTAATTTATGGTGATCACTTTCTACAGCAGTAGACACTTGTTAACTTTTGAGTTGGCTGACCAGCCAATATTAATATATAACGCATTGTTGTAAATAAAATTGGCAGAGAGAATCTATTACTTTTCAGTATATTGTTATTTTTCCTTCCCAGTTGAGGGAGAGGATGGGTTGCCTTTGGTCCTCAAAAAGACGTGGTTCTATAAAGTGTATAAATAAATATTGTAAAAATAATATGCTGTCGTATATATATCACATTTTCAATTTACACGTACTATTTATTCTATTCTGTTGGTGCAATATATATATATATATATATATATATAAATAAATATTGAACATTTATATTAAAATGGCTTTTTTCCTGTAAGATTTAGCACTCTACTTATAAATAAAAAACAACAAATATAAAGTAACAATATAGCTAGTGTTTCACCTTGTGTTGTTATATAATAAATGTGTTGATATAATGCATTACATGTTCCAGGCCTAAACAGAAAACCCACATTCTTCTAAATATAATATTGTACTGTGTGTACTTGGTATACATATTGTACATTAATATAGTACATTAATCTACTAAAAATCATTTAAACATTAAATAAACCCAATAGGATTGTATTTCCTCCAACAGTCAAAGTTATGAGCTCAGTCCCTGTTTGTTTATTTCACAACACTTTTTTGTCTTTTTTCTTTGTATAAGAGCTCAGTGAATACTAAATTGTGAACTAACAATTAAATATGTTATGTGCCCAGCCGACATATCTGAAACATTTTCTGCAATCCTGTAATATTGGGATTGGGATTTGCCACTCTTCTAAAGGATTTATCATGTGACTAAAATGAAAACTAGGGCAAAGCCATTACAGTAAGACATTGCAGCAATACAATGCAGCATATTATTTAGGACATATCATGTAATGTATCAGTGTGAAGACGCCTTATTGCACTTAACATACTGGAAAACAAAAAAGTAGGTTTTTGAAATATAAACTTTTCGTTCTGATGATTACGGAAAAAAGGGTAACAGATAGAACAGTCTCCTCTTTCTTTCTTTGGAGCATCAAACAGATTTTTTCCTTTAAGTATCTAGTCACCAAGTGAGAACATTCAGTTATTAAATATAAATAATTTATAAGATACATAGCAATAAAGCCAAGTAGACATCTAATGCTATGTGTAAACTGGATGTACTAAATTTGCTTTAAAATGAATGCCCAGAATCCTAATGAATGCCCCCGTTGGTTTAAAATGTGAATTTTAGATTTTGTCATTAGACTGGTTGTAATGAAAGCAGAAAAAAACTGTATTTTAGTATATAAACATTTATGTATTTTAAGAACGTACAGAACCTTCTGGAATGTAATTTCAGAGTAAAGGCTAATTTTGGAACAAATGCTTTGTTTTAGCGTATAGATATGTATGTGTGTATATACAGTAAATATACATGCATGTGTGACTATATATTTTTATATATAAATATATATTATTCAGGTCTCTTCTTTATATGTATAAGCAGTAAGCAGTGAACTAATATAATAATATAAAAGATATTACACTATAGGCTTTATAAATAGATACAGTGTTTGAACAGTTTACATATATTGAGAAATTATGTCAGCAATATCAAATTTAGCTTAAAGAAGGAAAGTCATTTTGGCATTTTACTGCCAATAGATTTGCCGCATTAGTGCCACCTAGAACAATATATCTATTCTGCAGAAAGCTTTATCATAACTGAGTAAAGAGCCCTAGAAGCTTTTTTATGTTTGTTTGCAGCTGCCATTTTAGCTTGGTCTTCATAGCTTCCTGCTTGCAGCTCTAGCCATTGTAGCTCAGATTATATATTCCTAAGGGTGGGGGGAGTGAGTTTTAGGAATTGTTACGGGAAGGGGATGAGGAGAGAACTGAGCAGACTCTGGACCCTGGAATGAAGGATTTTTCTGAGAGAGGAAGTCAGGTACCTTAAGAACATGTTTACAAAAAAGGAGACACACAATCCTGTGTTTCTTTTGATAGAGGACTCAGTGCAGCTTTTCTTTAAGTGCTTATGGCTAAATTTACATAGACCTTTCTGATAACGCTTACTTAGTTTTTACCTTTCCTCCTCTTTTAATGGGTTGCTTATACCGATTATAGTAGGCTTACCTTTCTGCATTTCATGGAAAATGTAAAAAATTGCTATGCAAGTATTTCTTTATAGACTTTTATTTCAAGCTTCATTGTTTTTTTCCCTGTTGCTTACAGGGAGCTGTCATTCTGGGCACCCACTGGTTATCTTTTGGGTGATGCCAAAGTTTCTGGTTAACTTCTTTTGTTGTCTCCTGCAGATGGTTCAATTACAAATCTGTCGAATAATTATCATTTATGATACCAATAATTGACGCAAATGCAGAATCAAGTGGTTTGGAATTTTTTTACTCTGCCCGATTTTGCTGAAGACTGGAAAGGTCCATTTCTGCTGTTTAGATTTTATGTTTGTGTGTGTGAACTGTCCGCTCTTTCCAGTTCCAAATTTGTCCGCTCTTTCCAATTCCAAATTTGAATCTTACTCCCTAGGGTTTGTGTTTTTAGATATTTGGACAAACAAAAACAAACTTTTTATAGTGCAGTCTACTTTTTTGGTACATTCATCTCAATGATTGTGCATTTCTTTTAGAATGGAGAACCTAAGAATGTGTAAAGACTCTGCACCATACCAGGGAAATGCAGGAGTACAGGAGATGCTTGCTCCTTTGAAGAAGCAACCTGAAGAAGAGTGTAAGTTAGAATGATCCCTCTACAATTTGTTCCCATAAGTTTTATACAATCAACAAGCCTTGAAGGATTCACCTAGTCCTAGATATATCATTCAACTGCTTACAGTAAATTCATGAGTGTATCAAGAGCCTAGTAAATTGAAATTCTGTTGAAAATATCACACATCATTGTTAAATAGAAATAAATGTGAAATAGAAAAAATAGTATTTCTTTCTTTCTATGATAGTGTTGTATATAATTATATTCTATATACTATATATTTGTTTGCAGGTTTACATATAGTATTTATAGGGTTATTATTCACCATATCACTTAATGATTTAAATGGTTTAAATACTTTGCTTTCATTGGAATTCTGTTGTATGCAAATATATAGTCACAAAATAAATATATATGTGCCCCCTGAAGGTTTAGGAAAACTGTTGTATATATTTGTCATCATAGATTGTTTCTATTCGGTCCATGCTCACATTCCATTCCTCGGATTAATTCCCTACATACAATCTGATGTGACCAGATGGTCCCATTTGCAACTATCCTATATCATGATAGTTAATTTAACTTGAAAAAAAAAAATAAAAAAAGAAGTTCATCCATCCAATGATGATATGTTTAAAACAGCATTAATATGTATTTTTTTATCATTATTTTTAAAACAATACTAAGTTTTCAAGTTCAGATTTTGTAGTTTTCCTTAAGAAAAAACTAAAACCCCATAAGATGTATTTCTATTAAGTGGGTAGAACGGCCACAGACAATAACCTATCAGGTTAAAGGATAGCTAGTAGTGATCAGTGAATTTGCCCATTTTGCTTTACTAAAAATTCACAAAGCCACAGAAAAAAACTGTGAAACAACAAAAAATTGCAAAACGCATTGAAATCAATGGACATTTTTTGCTGTGTTTTTGTCAAAATGCATTTCAGTCAATGAGCCCTTTTAATGACACTTTTTTGATGACTAAACATTTTGCAGCAAAATTTTTCCAAAACCAAAAGTGATCTTCTGAACACAGAATTTTATCGCAGGAAAATTTGCTCATCACTAATAGCTAGAACCAATACCTGCAAACATGCATACCTAAGGATATAATATCTGTCTTGATGTATTATGGCAGCATTATGGTAGTAATGGCAGGGCTGCTTATTCTGTCACTGGAATAGTAGGGTATACAATCAAATATGTTTTGGATTCCAAGAATTTTGGGTTGTGACTGGCCAGTGGTTTTGTATGTCTGGATATGGATTTCACCCATACTGGTAAAAATGATGTTGCATTTAACCAATTAGGGTTGTGTTATCTACTAACTGTATGTGTATAAGAGGTGTATATTTGTAGCAGCGCTTTAGTTGTACATGATTATGTTTTGCAAAAGCATAAGCCATGCATATATTTACAACCAGTCTTGAATTAGTAGAGGAGGTAGCAAAGGAATGTAAAATCTAAACTGGATGTAGACATACTTCTTTCTGCACAACTTCACAAGGATATTCTCTAGAATGTGTAATCTCCACTCTCATTAACATTCCCCAATGGAAAAGTAGTGTTTTTGGCAAATTGCAAATATTTTACTCTGTGTGTTTGTTAGATAGGTTTCAGGTAAGAATTCTAATTGTCAGGATTTATAAAACAACATTTTTGAAGTAATAAAGTAAAAACATGCAATTGAAGTCATTTTTGTTGTGAAGATATTTATTAGAATTTGTTTTGCTGTGATCCACCAGTTGAAAACAGATTACAGGTTTTATGGTTTGTACCAGTGCTTAGTGTGTGTAAACTTCCTACTAAAAACACCCTTTTGCACGACAAAAATATGGCACCTTTGTGCTATGTGTAATTATAATTGCAAGTTAATAATTGACTAGCAAAGGTTATTGCGTTGCAAAATACTAATTTGTGTTCTTTATTAATGAGGGTTTTTGCACAATTTATTAATTGTATTAAAGGAGAAGGAAAGGCTAAGTCACTTGGGGGTGCCAAAATGTCAGGCACCCCCAAGTGACTTTAATCATTTACCTTGTACCCCGGGCTGGTGCCCCTGTTAGGAGAAAACCTCACCAGCCCGGGGTAGCTGCAGCGACTGTCTCCTGTTCCTTCTTCCGCCTTTGCACGCTTGTGCGTGTAGTAGAGTGAAAAGCTGAACTTAAACAAAAAAGTCGGCTTTTTCATCTACTACGCATGCGCCGGCCCAGCGATTCCGAAGAAAGAAGGAAGAGGAAACACTTGCTGCAGGTACCCCGGGCTGGTGAGGTTTTCTCCTAACAGGAGGACCAGCTCGGAGTAAACGGTAAGCGATTAAAGTCCCTTGGCACCCCCAAGTGACTTAGCCTTTCCTTCTCCCCACGACAAATCCCCACAACAAAGTATTTATCTACCTGCATGTTGTTAAATAGCTACATATTATAGAATTGTTCTAAAGATTTATAGCATTTTCCTCTCTTTGTACGTCATAATCTGGAAAAAGAACAGTAAAGTCACAACAATTTATAAATGCAGAATTGAATGCGCCTTAACGTTTGTTTTCTATCCACTTTTACTTTTAAAACAAGATAGAGAACAACATAGTTGCATTATTGATTTTTCTTTGTGTGTGTTTGTTGTGTGATCGACTGCCACTATTAAAAAACAATAACTAACAACAATAACCTAGATTGTGTAGAGCACTGATGCACTGGTAGACAGATGTGTCCTGTAAAGTGTCAGTTTGCTCTATTTTTGTGTGTGTAGGCTTAGTATTATGGTTAATATTTAATGCTGGTTCCTAATGTAAACATCTTCCACTGTACCTTTTAAAATGCTTGTATATTCATACGTATGTGTCAGTTTGAAAACTTTTAAAAGCAGACTATATGGCAGTGTAATGGATTGTTACACAAATTTGGTTTTAGAATGCAGTTTAGAGCTCTAGAACCTAATCGAATAGAACCATATGCTGTGTTTTTTGCAAGAACAACAAACTGAAGATGTAATTCTTCTCTGCAAGGATTTCTCCTGCTAGTGTATGCCAATTTGGGTTGGGTTTTTGAAAGACCATCTTGCGATGTTGGCAAGTTCATGGTACATCATCAGATGAGATGTTGAAGAGAACCCGCAGTTGTTTCTATAAAATATATATGCAAATATATGGACACCTTAAGATGAAATTATCAATTAAATAAAGGAAACTTTCAAAATCTTTGGTGATGACTCATTGCATGGCAATGTTATTTTTAAGACTTTGTGTAATTAACAAATAATCCAAAGTTCATTAAAATTAGGTTTAAGTAATTAAACACTAATCACATAGGGTAGCATAGGTAATGTTTATTGAGGTTTATTAGCATTGTCTTGCTTCTTTTCTGTTATTTTTAGTTGGTCATTTTTAATGTAGTAATACTCTTTTTAGCAAACCCAGAAATGACCTTGCAGTTCAGCAGTCTGACGCAGCAATGAATGATTTAATAACCAGGTGACTTGGGTAAATTGTTCTTTATTTCCAAAAACTCCTGCTAAAATCCAGGCAGTTTAATTGTCTATAACCGTGGATTTAGCAGTTTTTAAGTAGGTGATTATTATCTTGTTGATATAGCTTCTGGTAAAATGCCATTCAGTGCCAGAGAGCCAACTGATACCCTTCCAGAACAAATAATTGATGCTCTGCCCCTCTAGGTAAACAAGGACTGAGCCAGGTTTCCAACTGACTTTGAGTCAAAGGAACAGGCAAAAAAGTTCAGGTTATTTAGATCCTGTGGTGCCTCCTTCTGCCTTCAAATTGCACTTTGCTGAATATCCTGAAGGTGCATCCACAGAACCAGTTTTCCTAAGCAAAGAAAAAAATGCAAAGATTTTGATTTTACCAGAATAAGTTAAAAGTGATGGATGGTATGGATACAAAATACATACATAACCATATACTTATATAAATGTCTTAATCTGTGTATGGCCAGAAAGAGACTTTATTCCAGCTTTGTGCTCCAAACGATGCGGTACAGTTCATATACCCACTTGTTCATCATAAAAATAACTCAAATGTTTTTGTATGGAGAATCTAAAATTAAGCCTTATAAATGCACAATCTTACAGACTTCTGACACCATTTAATTGCCCAACTGCTGTAGTTTAGAATATTAACTAATATTAAATACAAAGTAATGTTCACTATCAATTTGAAATTGCTTCAAATAACAATACACTTTAAATGCAAAAGCAATTGTCTTTCTTTGATTTTATAGTATAAAACATGTTTTTTATGTTTTTTATGGATGTTGTTTAATACAGCTAGCTTAATTTCAGGATGATGGCAAAATAACCCTATTTCTTTCAAATTACATATTTTTATAAAGTAAAGGGATGGTGATCTATAGGTCTACGGGTATAGGTGAATTAATACATATTTTTGTTCCATATAGTGCAATTACAATATAGAGATTATCTAAGATACCATATTGCTACAATTCAGGAATCTACAATATAAACAGTAATGTAGATCATTTCCAGAGAAATGTATACAAGTTGAAAAAGCTTTTCATTATGGCTTTCAGATGTTTGTATAATGTTCAGTATGCTGACAGATGCGCTTGTCAATAAGAAAGAAATGGGAAACGCGATCAATGATAAGGAGCACAAAAGAAAAACAGAAAAGCATAAACATGAAAAAGACAGTAATGAAACGAAATCAATAAAAAATAGCACATAACAACCATCTTTTATTTTCACTTACAAGCTTCCTTTTCCAGCAACAATATATTTTATTAGGTAATTAAAATATGAATTCAAAGTCCCAGAAACCTTAGCTTTCCAGGGTTGCTCTGGTGTTAGAATATTTAACACATTATAAGTGATCCACTCTTTAACCCCATATGTAAAAAAGCACTAAGTTTGCTCAGTAGCAGTAACCCATAGAAACCAATAAAATTGCTACAGGTGACCAGTAAATTCTGCTTGCTGATTGGTTGTTATGGGTTAGTGCTTCTGGGTGAACTTAGTGCCTTTTATTATATAACCCCCTTAGTATGTTCCAAAAATGTCCTCCTTGTTTCAGAAGATTCTATAGCGACGGAGCAAACGCTCTATATATTTGACTCAGAGGGCTCACTATGTCACTGAGTTTTAACTGATCACATTTTTTCCATTAAATGCATGCTATGGCATGTTGTGCTGTGGTGAGCCTTGTGCTGTTAAAGTATACTGTAGTTACTTCCATCTATACAACATGCGCACATTAGGGTGTACAACACATACGGCTAATTTAGAAACATTTAAATTCGAATGTTCAATATTTATTAGGAGCAATATTTAAAACTTGATTGTAAAACTTCGGCATCTTAAAGCTTGCGAGTTAATGTCGAAGTCAGTGGGAGCAGTCCTAGGCAAGCATAGACCCATTGAAAATGATAAGTAGAATACAAAATCGATGCATTTGAGTTTTTATCACAGTTTCATTTGATCAGATGTTTCATATACATATCATAAATAACCAAGCATTTGAATTAAGTAAAATTTCAAGTTTATTCAAAATGGAAAAAATATCTAAAATTCTAAAAACTTTCAAGATTTGTATAACCAGATATTTATTTCTAACATATAACATTTAAAATATGTCCTTGCTCCTGGTCACAAATACGTACCTAATTTTCTGTCTGTTTTTTGCTATGGGTTACTAGACAAGTAGAAAATGTTTAATGAGCCCCCCATTTAGTGATGCAAAAATATGGGAGACAGCCTTACATTTCTTTTAGCTTTTTACTAATACATATCCATGTTTGCATATTGTACAAAAATAGAAGTGTAGTATTTCTATCATCTGTACATTCATTACTCAAGATGTATGAAGATAAACCATTTTTACTATTATATTCTCTAACTCAACCTTTATACATCTTGTCCAAAGCCCCAGTGACCCTGGCCATATTGGTTCTCATTTGCTCTGCAGCAAAGCAAGGGATAACTGAAACTACACTATCTGTATCTAAACATATATTTTCACATTCTTAAATTCTACAAAAGCCACACAGTTACTGGAACATTTCCCTGTGCAAAACTATCAAACTGTGCCTTTGGTGTTGCCCTGTTAACTGCTTTTTGAATTTGTTTGTTGAGTTCAGATCTTTCTAGTTCTTATTTACATTAGTCTTAGCAGAACCTATGCATGTTTGTTGTTACAACCAGTGCTAAGAAGATGAATCATATTTAAAATATGGGCAGTATGATGGGAATTTTATATCATCTAATTTATTTTTACTTTGTCAAGCATAATTATGTTATTATTGTACATGACAGCATTTTCACTAGGACAATTTATTGTTGGCTGTTTAGCACTTTGTCAGCTAACTGATGGTCAAAAAATAACATCCTATCCATATCATGGATGATAAAGTAGCCTGACACTTGAAAACAAATAGCAGCACTGACATTAATGGTGCAGACATCTGTGGGCAACACAAAGACACTGACTAATCAATGTAATAAACACGCTGTATTGCATAAATAGCAATACGTTTTTTCTGTTTTTCTTCCAGCTCAAAGGCTGTAATTTATTTTTCATGGTTTACATTCTCTAGGATCTAGTGTCTTTACTTACCTCAAAGCAATGAGCAATACTAAGATCAGTATTATTAACCTAGCGACATTGATGCCTACTGCTGGGTACAAAAATACAGATCCTTTTAAATTTACCAAGCTCTTTCCAACTATTAATTTTAACAGTGTTTCTGGGGCTGCCCCAGAGCTCTGCCCCCCCCCCCCCCCCCCCCGTATAGAACAGAATGGTGTTTATCTGATCAAAGCAGTAGAAGGCATTTTAATGAATGATGACACATCTTTGTCCTTTGATAAATGTGCCCTTTTGTTAACCACTTTCCAGGTTGTAAGAAAAGTGTTTATTAAATGTGAGAAATTTTGAACTGCTGGAAATCCTTAAGGATACTTAAGCCTGAATTTGAATATATTAGTCCTTAAGTTGAAATTTACCCCCTTATAAATCAATGGCTTTAAACACTACTGTTCCTAGAATGCATAGAAACACAGCTGGGTTTGTCACAATTGCTCATCTATGTATTGATCCGCCTGAGTGCCCATGAGGATATCCTGAAATTGCATGCTGGTCTGGGAATTTGTATACCAGTTTTATTCTCATGTTTATGTACCACTGAGATATGAGTTATACAGTATAGAACAGATGATTATAAGGAAGGAAGACAAAGTGGCAAAATAGAACCACCAATAGAACATAGGATTACCTATTAAAATACATTTATATCTATTTTAGATAAGTTCTGCTGTTTCATATCATTTTAGGGAATCATGGGCCCTTTTTTAATCTAGGGGATGGTCAGCCCTGATTTATTTAATGTAATATTTTGAAGTTAAAGATATGAACATTGTGCAGTAATTTGCTTTTACGCCAAGGCTTTCCTGCTGTGTAATAATGGAAAGAAACCATCTACCAAATAGGCTTTACAAGAAAAATGACAGGTTTGTGTGGAATGAGCAAATGGAGTAAGCATTATGTTTATGCATTATGGTTAAGATTGTCATTATATATACTGTATGTAACACTGTACGTTTGATCATTAGAGAAACTGTAATTTCCGCAATTTATGATGCGTGTTATGTTGGCTATCATGCATGACAGTTCTCACTAAGATCATCAGCTGTTGTTTTAAACGACCTTCTGCACGGAGACAGTGCGCTGAAGTTGACAAGTTTAGAATATGTTCCACTGTCATAATGATTCTTCTGTGTCCCTTTAATGGGCTGTTCATTTACAGTAGGAAAGGATGGATGGATAGAAAAGTTGGATTTATGCAATTTCTATGGCTTTTTAGAAATATGGAAAAATTGTGGACATTGAATGGCTTTTGCCATTGAAAAAGAAATAATTGCTCTATAGTAGTGATGAATGAAATTTTGCTGAAATTCCACATTTTGCCACTGGCAGATTTTTTCGCAAAACTGCCTCAAAAATTTGCCACAACAAAATTCATCAAGTGAGGAAAAAGTTACGTCAAAAAAGTTGCACAAAATTTGTCAGCGAAGCGAAATGGAATATATTCACTCATCACTACTCTGGAGTTATGGAAACGTTTTGTACTTTTTTGCTTGATTCATTTTTGATTGATTTCTTGAGTAGTAAATAGTCCAAAACGGGCCATTTCTGATAATATCAGTTATATTAATCACATTTGTCAATATCTGTGATGCCCCCTTTTCAAGCCATCACGTATTCTACTGATACAGCAGATTTGGAGCCCAAGATACACTTGCAATTATGAAGTATATTCAGGAAACAACTGACATTTCTGAATGTTTCTTTGTATTTCTTTTCTGGTAATACCTAGTTTATTTTTAATTACTCTAAAGAAAGGTAGATATTAAGACTATGTTGACTCTAATCTATGTTAGGTTGACATATAACCTAGCCAAAGTATCATTAGATTTATTGGATTATTTAATTTTATGATAAATATCATGTGGATTCTGCTCAGAAATTGATCACAGAGACTGTTGTTCCTAGTGTTATGTTATGAGATCCATTTGTGCAGCTTTGCCTTCTACATCAAAGCATGGTTACATTAAGCATGGTCACATTTTAAAGCAAATAATTTTGTCACCAGGGGATATATTAATAATGGAGTTGCGAAAAGCCAACAATCTGTAGCCTACATTAGTTTGCGCAAATGTCAGATCACAGATGGTCCTGCTTTTTGTCACTGCCAAATGAAACATTGCAATTAACAATTTCATTACAAAACATGGATAAAAGAAAATATTTAATATCTTTTGTGGTGGTTGTTTAGAACAGGAATATCCAAAATTCACTCCAACTCCCGTTAGCTAGACATTCCACTGGTATTGGCACAAAATCAAGAACAACTACAGAGCTATAAGTTTGACATCCCTGAATAAAATGCATCATATTGCAATAGAAATATTTGCCACAAAAGGTAATAGGAAAATAAGCCTGTAAGACTGTGTAATCAGAGAGGCTGTTTAATTTACTTCTTTATGCATATATGTACTTTTAAAAAAACATTGTTTTTATGGAAAATTTGGTATAGTTTGTACTGGTATTAACATAATATGGAGAATACAAAATGAATAGAAAGAAGGCATTTGTGCTGTACCTAAAATACCAAGTATTAACGGGATAAAAAAGGAATTCAGGAGACACCAAGAATGATGTAGCATTTTACATTTATACCAGCAGTGAGTGGTTATAGTTAACAGCTTCTATCATCCCCCTGTGTCAGTTCATATCACTTCCTGCAACAAAAAGTTTTATGCCGTGTATTTGTGTGCAGCCTGGGAGCATAGACGTTGCGTGATGCAATAACAGCAGCAAGAGTTGACAGTTATCAAGGAGTAACAAAATGCTAATATAATTGGGGATCAGTTGATCACTTGCAATAAATATGTTCATGATATTGCAGAGTAAAAGGGGTTAAAAACATAAACGATTTTGTGCCTTGAAAGAATAGTACATGCACTCACAACCTGCAGTGCTGGGAATAGCAAAGCACTGGCAGAAGCTGCTTTCAGTGTAGCCATAACATTTATACAGGGTTATGTACAGAAGCCAGCATTTGGCTAATACAGACTTGCTGAATATTAGATGCATTCCCATTATTACCATACTGGCTACATACCTGTTGTTTAATATGTCATAGGTTCTGCAATCATTTATACATAAATATGAACTATTGGGGTACTTTAATAAATCCTTTGCATAGATCACTACAATTATACTATTATTATACTCATTTAGGCCAGCTCTGATGTTCACTGAAAACTGCATTGGCCCCAGGTACTTCTATAGGAGCACCATGTGATGGCCCCGGGCCAAGTGCAGTAGAGTCAAAAGGGCAGATTTTTGCTTTAAAAGTATTCTGTCATGGGAAAATGTGTTGTTTTACAAAATGCATCAGTTATTAGCTCTCCTCCAACAAAATCCTGAATTGAAATCAGTTTTTCAAAAGAGCAAATAGATTTTTTTATGTTTCATTTTGAATTTTGACATGGCCCTAGACATATTCTTAGTTTCCCATGTTCCCACAGCCATGTGGGAAGTTTAATTAAGAAGACCCACTAAGGAGTATGGAGTTGCTGCAAAGCAGGAAAGCAACACCACTAGCATTCAGAAGAGTGTGACTGTTGCAAGTGGGGCTAAAAGGGCCCAGGGCATCAGAAAGGCTGGAACTTTAAACAAAGAGCTGAAGGATATTGAGCTGGAGATAAGGAGACCATGGAGCAGATAAAACCCTAGGAGGAATTATATGCATATAAGGCCAAGTTTACGGATATGGAGTTTACATAATCAGAGGAAAACCAAATAGGCCAAAGCTTCTTTTAATAACTATTACTAAAAGATTGTGCCACAGGTAGCTAAATTTTGCAGCTTAATAAGTGCATATTTTTCCCTCCAACACGAGAAGCCTAAATAATAACAACAAAACCATATAAAGAACTATAAATCTGCGGCAGCTACCATCCAATCTTATTAATAAACCTGGCCAGAAACTTTATGTAAAAATCCCTGGTAATTATTAAATATGTTCTCCCTCATAATAAATTAAGAACAAAATAGATTTCAAAAAATTCAGTAAGGAAAAAACTGCATAAATATGAGACTTAATCAACAGGACACAACATAATTGACACAGTCCACAGAAGCTTTTATCATTGTGTCCTGTACCTCATAGAAAACACCTTGTCAGGGCTAGGTTTCACTTAAGCAATACAAACAATCATAGCCCTCTACCAAACAAATTACCAAGTAGTGATGAGCAAAAGTTTTCGCCAAGCATGGATTCGCTGTGAAATTACGCATTTTGCCATTGGCACTGTGAGAAAAATTAGCCACTTTTTTGGCAAAGCAAACAGGACAGATTCACTCATCACTATTACCAAGGTCTCATTTACTAACATGATGGCATTATACAGTATCTTACATTATTATATTTTCATACTAGACCAATTTCCGTTTGACCTGTAAAAGCTGATTGGTTGCTCTAGGTTAAAGCCTTTGAGGTAATTGTAAATCAGTATTTTAACCCCACTGCCACTTGTATTGCTATATTAGCTGTATATTTATTACTTTTTATAAAAAAAAAATCCAAATACAGAAGACACCTGTATGGATCTGACAGTGAATGTATAGGCTGAAGTTCTCACTGAACACATACTGTAGAAGCAGCTATTATACACTTTTCTTGCTTATGAGAGCTCAATGTTATTCTAGGTCCCCAAGGCAAAGGCCTTTCTCACTGACCTTAACACATTGCTGGGAATGTCCTTCTTGTAATAGATATGTTATTTTCCTCTTCCATTATATGGGTTGTCCCTTAGAGAGTAGTAAATTAAAGCTGCAGAATATTGACGTGTGCATGGAAAGGATTTGTTGAATGAACAGTTTGTTCTGTGCAAGATCTTTTCTTCTACTGTGACAAATATTTGTGTCCATCATTTTTATGAGTTAAAAAAAATGTACCCGGAGAGTATTATTTAAAATGTATTGGTGATACCGTATATCATATAGTCTTAAAAGAAATACAGTATTTGTAGATTCATTATTATCTGCATAAACACTCCATGTCCTGTGACGATTCTGTGGCGATAGCAGTGATGAAATAACATAAAGACTCTTGTGAGGCCTCTCAACGGAGCAGTCTGAGCACCATTTTAGTTTGATATGTGCAAATATATTAAATACATTTTATGTTGCATGCAAATTAACCATGTTTAATTAAATCTAGACATACATTTCTCATAGCTTAATCACATTTAAAAAATGGCACCATGTCCTGCAGTAAAAATTTAGCCAATTAATCCCCTGTAAGCTGCTGTCCTTTGGCTAATGTAAAAATGTAAAGCCTATATCATATAGCCACACGTGCTGGTGAGTTACAGGCAATTCTACTGATTGCTGATTATTAATTGCCAACTATAAACATTTTTATTGGTCATAAATATCTGTAGCTACTTGCAGTTAGGCCACTTGGACCTGAATAGACTGAATTAGCACTCGCTAAAAATGACTTTCTGAATTACAAGGATATCTTATTTTCTCTTACAGTGACAAATGGATGACATTTAAAAATAATGTGACATAAACATGTTTCTTAATTTAACAGAAGTTAATTACTGTATATATATATATGGAACTAACACCACTGATGAATAGTGTGATAGACATTAAGGCAGAGAATAAGGAATTAAGGATGAAAAGTAGTGTTGCTGGAAGGAAAAACCGAGGATTCTTTAACACTTTAAAAACCAAAATATGTAATAAATTTCAACATATTTATGCAGAAGGTGTAGCACTCCTGGTATATATGCATAATGTATACATGCAGCATGCTCAAGAAATGAGCTAATTGGCATTGTAAACAGGACAGATTGTCATGTGTCTGTGTATGTATAATATATGTATGTATATACTCACTATAATGCCATGGCATACTGTGTAAC
Organism: Xenopus tropicalis; assembly: GCF_000004195.4. Lineage (NCBI taxonomy): Eukaryota > Metazoa > Chordata > Amphibia > Anura > Pipidae > Xenopus > Xenopus tropicalis. The sequence continues at coordinate 82,975,029 of NC_030680.2, read as the reverse complement.
ATCACACATATTTATAAAGCTGTGCAATGATTTTATACTAACATGTAATTCTAGAGCAAAAAGATATGTAGACTTGCAAAAAAAACCCTGTCCAGTGCTTTTTACACATTATTTTGCACAACTTTTCTGAACAGAAATTCTCTGCCACCTGCACATATTATGTCAGGAATGATTGAATCAACATTACCCCTACTATCAGAATACTGTAACTGCAAGATTATTAATCTTGTGGATTTGTGGTGAGGCCACAAAGGCCCGGGCCTAGGGCGGCACAAATTTAGAGGCGGCATGCCGCCCCAACGAAAATGTAACATTTTGCTCCCTTACGGAGCATGGGAGTTGAAAAGCCCACGGCTGCGCGGTGGGGGGTGAAGGTTTGTTCACACATGCACGCACGGGGGAAAAAGGCGCGCAAATGGGGGGGGGGCGGCCTTGGGGCACCAGGATTTGAAATCCGGCGCTGACGATATATCAAATAAACAAAGGAATTAATGCTAAAACTGTAAACCTTTCTGTATGTGTTGGGTGAACTTGCTGCTTTAAAGCCTATAATGCTGATTGTTTAAAGAATGAAAACATTTTTATTACCATGTAGGAGGCCAGCACAATCATTGTTTTTATTGGTTCAAAGAGAGAACTTTATCCCCCATTTTTAATAATAGGCACAAAGTATGCCCTGGGGCCCTTACCCATACTACCAAATAAGATGTTCATAAAATGGTTACCAGTAAATTCTACCAGCTGATTGGTTGCTGTAGGTGATTAGATATGTAGAATATCTTTTATTACATAACCCCTTGTCAGTCAATAAAAAAAAATCTCAATTATTCACATTTTCACCCAGTTAGATAACTATTCAGCCAAGTAGTATACTGTTACTTGTTGAATGTCTGTTGTGTTGTCATTTTTTTAAATGCTACTCTTTTCTGATTGAAGAGGGTTAGTCTCCTTGGAAACAAGCAGCAAAATCTCCCACCATGTATTGTATTTGAGCATCTTTACCAAAGTAGAATTATTGGTAGAGAAAAATAATGTTTTTTCTCAAATAGAGACTGATAATTTTTCTATTTTATTATGTTGTCCAGCTACTGGACTCATACTGGTTCCACAATATCATGATACATGGGCCCCAATGGAATCCATGAATGCAAACCTTACACAGCCACACACACAAGCTAATTTTTTTGATTATCTGACCAATCAGTCCTTTGGTCATACACATAGATGGCCCAATCACATGGGTCTGTTTGTTCAGCTGATCGAGTAACACAGGCTGAAGATACTACAGAGTGAAAGCATATCAGTGGGTCGAATATAATGCATTAACCTTATATTGTCCTTTTTGTTTTCCTGCATCATTCATTTTTTTAAGTACCGAGCCCAAGAAGATTGGAGATTATAAACTGGGTTCATTGCACAGATGCTGTAACATTGCGTTCACATTCATAAACAGACTGAAGTGGAATATATAAGCAAATCTGAACCTGTCATTGTGAGTGGGAGATGCTGGATCGTGCTCTGTGACAATATGTTCCACAGCTTTGTATCTAACTCTCACTCTTGCTGCTAAAAAGCAGAGGCAAGTCACTGTGAAGCATTTCCCTTGTCAATAACATGCTCTATAAGGCTTAAAGCATTAGAAGAACACAAGAGATAAGCATGAGATCTTGTGGTGCATGTTCTGAAAAGTCCATATGTTTCCTAAGATAAGTACAAATGTCATTAAAATAACTGGTGCTGTGTAAAAGCAGGCACACAAGGCTAGAGTTATGGAAAAAAGGGGGGATCAGAAGATGCAGGAAGGCTGGGCCAAACTGTGGCCCTCAAGCTGTTGGTAAAATCATAGCACATTCTGACAGATAAAAGCCATAGACTCTATATCCCAGATGTGAATTGTGAAAATATTATTATCCTTTATAAAATAATATCACTCACTGTTCATCATTATTTTATTCCTGTGGTTCCTGTCACAGTGGAGCTTACATTCTAAATTCCCTTACACGTATGCAATTGTCATTGACTGTAATGGACACTGACAGATCCATTACACTGTGAAATATTGGTGTAAATTACACTGCAACTTTGACGTAGGGATTTTTTGAAATATGCAAACCAGAGCTTTTGTATTCAGAAATTTATTAAAAACAAAGAATGCACTTTGGCCTTACTAAAATATGCCTGTGATTAAAATTATATAGGGAGTGGATTGAAAGACCCACTGTCATGCCATCCTTTATATTACCCTTAATCACATGCCTAAGAATTCCACTTTGCATGATATTCTTATGGGCAGTTCAGTCTGAAGCCTATTTCCTCTGTGCCAGTTGGCAAGAAATTATCATGAGTGTGACATTTTTCCTGTGACAGATGTTGGTACTGAATCCAGCAGCTCTCCATTTAAAACTTCCTTCTTTATAGCTTTATCTTAGGATACAGAAGAAAAGATAGTGATGACCTGTTATACATTGTTTTTTCTGCATTATCTGTATTAAACAAAAGCACACGAGATCCTTCAGGTGGCCACACACGTGGCGATTTTAGATCTTTCGTGCGACCATCAGTCGATTTCTACCTCCTTCTGCCGATTCAGCCCCGAAGACAGATTTTGCTCAGGCGCCTTCTATGGGGCCCGATCAAAATCTTTAAACCGTCCCGATCGGCGAGTTGACCGATATCAGCAGCATCCTGAGATATCGGTCGACTCACTGACTTGCCATACACGCACCGAATAGTGTACGAAACAAGGTTAAGGGTAACAGGGATAATTTACAAGCACAATTGCACTGTGCAAAGTATTTTACCCAAAATACAGTGCTTTTTCAATTGTGTCTGATGTGTCAAAAAGTTTGCAGATGTACTTGCACTTTGACGCAAATCATATGCAAGTGACCTGTGACTGCGTGCCAGCATGTCATTCGCTGTGTTCTCTGCAGGTACGCTTTAGCTTTTGCCAACTTTGAGGAAGCAGTAGAGACAGGGTTCCCACCTACTTGCTCAGAAGTTGCAACAGGAGGTGGGATGGATATATTGGTACTGACCACAACTATGCAGAAGTGCAAGGAGTGGCTTTGAAAGAGACTTTAAGGAATGGTGTCAATTTGCATAACGACTGCATCCATTTTTGTGTAATTACAGCTTCGATTGCAGGTCATGAATGAGCTCTAATGTGTTTTAAACTGTGATCACTGTATATAACAGGATACCATCAGGAAAAAGCAGAAACCTTTTGGCGTGGACAACGAATTTCAGTGTTTTGCTATTGGCAGATTATTTCACGAAATGGGCAACAAAATTTGCTGCATAAAAATTCAACGAGTGACAAAACGTTGTCATCAAAAAAGTGTTGTGCGCATCAAAAAAAATCATGGACACATCGATTTTTTTTGCCGTGCAACATTTTTGCCGTTTTGAGGAATTTTTGTCATTTTGCGAATCGTTTGAAAGATTCGCAAATTTTTCAGACGAAATGGGACAGATTCACTCATCACTAATCATGACTAATTATGGATTTTAAAAAGGTATATAGGTTATGGAAGGCTATTCTTGGCGAGTAAAATAATACAATATCCAATCAAAGCAGAGAGGTGCATTTTAAAAATATTACAATGTAAGTGCAATTTGGCAAGAAGGAGATGATTGTGAAATGTTTAATGAATGGTGTCAGTGCACTGAACAACTGCTTTCTGTTTTCTGTTCTGCCATTATTAATAGTAATTTTCCCACAAATATAATTGTAATTCATAAAATATATTTCCTTGTTAGATTAACTGTGGGGACTACAATTATTCTAATGAATAAATCCAAATAATTGCTTTAGATTACTATATAATCTAACTACATTTTACTACATGTTCGACATACTATATCCCCCATGAAGTTGGGATTTTTTTTTTGTTTTTACCTTACGTAAAGACATCATTATCAAGGTATAAATTGTATGGGCTGTAAATGGTTTCTTTGCATGTTTGTATAAATAGATAAATTAAAGTATGATGCCATATTTCTTTTCTCAACTTTGGCATTCCCCTTAAATAATGTAATTAAATATTTAGGGAGAACAGATAGTTTGATCACATTATCAAACACTTATGCTGCAAGTCCACATGTGCCTGTTTTGTTTTACTATCTACCATTAGACTGTAGATATTTAAAGGACAACTAAAGCCATACTTCTGAACGTACCAGGTCTATAGTAAGCAGCCTTATATTACTGAAGAAAGCTCCCCTGAATCTCCACCCTGCACATATATTTTCTGTGCTATGTGTTGACCATTTGTCTCCCTCGTACTTCAGCACTCCAGTACCTACAATAACTCTTTCAAGGTTTTTATGTGTCGTTGTTTCCTTGTGTTTTAGTTACCCTTATTGTTGCTAAGCTACCACATTATTCCCTACAACCCTTTTATGCCAATTTTGTGTCATGTCATTTCATTCTCCATTAAAGGATTTGCAACAAGTAGATAACCTAAGAAACAGGCAGATTTAAATATAACTAAGAAGTAAAAGGCATGCCAAGCACCAATTGTTCATGTTATGGATAAAAAGAATATAAACACTTAGGTTTATTAAAACATTAAGAAAATCAAAGAACAGGAATATCATTGCCATGCATTTTGCTGGGCATAATCTGGATATCCTTGAAGAGTCTTGAGGGGGAAAAGAAAACATATTTCATTGTCTATTGTCCATGTTCTTCCATGGCATTTGCTACAGTGCTTCAGACCACTAGCTACGGTAAAGGCCTGAGGGAATTAATTACTAACAGTTTGGACAGCTTGATAAATAGCTAGAATTGATAAAATTAGCCTATGGATTCAGTCAAATGTATAAGCTGGTTAGATCAATCTTTTTTAAAATTCCAGTGAAGATGAAATGGCTAGGAATGCAGCAGGTTTCAACACCTTCTTAATAAGATAATCATGTATAAATGTATAAATCCCTTTCCCCCCTCTCCTTCCATTTCACTGGTTATCTATTACTATAGCATATAAACCCTGAAATAATCTTGTCTTACAGACATTACACGCTTGTAACAGACCTCTCTTCAAAAATGGAATATACATTTTGCAAATACTGGTAAAAAAAATCTATTAAGGTAGTAATTAATTGTGCTCCTTTACAAACCCACAAAAACAATGGCAGTCCAAATATAAGGCCCGTTTGCTTTTTAATATGTGCCATTATTAGCTTTGGCTTTCTAAATGCTGTTACAATTCACAATGCAGCCACTATCATTGAGCCTGGAGAATTATTATGTGATCATATTTTGGTTTTAGTAATTGAAATACATGACACAATGAAAACCTCATTTTGATTGGTGTTGTAAAAGTTCTATTTAATGTAACACCTACTAAAATATAAAACCTATGAAAGATAGTATTTTACAATAAAAGCCCTTTATTTGACAAGCAGATGGCTGAAAGCAACAAAATCACCTTTAACCCTAATGATGACAAATTCCAGGATAATTGCATGTCCTTTAAATTGACTGATGGCAAGTCAGGTACCAGACTGAAAATGGTGTTCTCAGTTAAGACCGTAGGCATTCCAATTTGTAATTGTAAGGCTTCACTAGAAAGAAGGTGATTGCTATAAAATCTCTTCTGAGGCACTTGGAGAGGCTTTTGTTATAGGCATTTATCTAACTTTAGTAAACTTACATTTTTCTTGTTTACAAACTTTAATTTTAGAACGGTGCATGTCTTACTTTAAGACATTTCTAGCCCCACAAATAGCGATGAGCAAATTTTTTCGCCAGGTATGGATTTGCAGCGAATTTCCGCATTTCACCATTAGCGAATTGTTTTGTGAAATTGTGGAAAAATTCACTGCGGAAAAATTTGTCAAATTGGGCGGTTGCATCAGAAAAGGTTGTGGTTGCGTCAAATTGGGCGCTGTCGCGTCAAAAAAGCTTGGGCGACAAAAAAATAAGATGCAGGCAACAAAAAATAGACGCGGGTGACAAAAAATCATGCGACAAATGCGTTTTGCAAATTTTTCGCCGTTTCGCGAATTTTCTTGCTGTTTCCTGAATTTTATGGCGAAGCCAATCGGGAAGATTCGCTCATCACTACCCACAAAGTTTGTTTGTAAACATCCTGTAAATAGTATGAAACACTGTCCAGTAATATTCACAAATATTTCCAATCCCATAGGTCTTCATTCATTTCCTGTAACATGCAATCCATCCATTGCGTGTCACTTGCTTTGTCCCATGGACCTTCCAGGTTTACCAAATTCCTGGTAAACTAGTTTTCCTTGGAGATGGCCAGCACCATTTACATGTTACAAAGAATAAAACACCCAGAGATTCTGCTGGGAAAAAAGGTGCCTTCTTTCTTGTTTGTTTTAGTAATACAAACTGTCTTTCAAGCCTTTCTTTTGTCTGATATAGTGATACTTCCAAAGGCTTGCTTGGATACATATTAAAGTCCCTTGACTAATATTGTTTTTTTTATGACAAATAGAATGTTTTCCATTATAACACAAATTTTGATGTATCCGTTCCTTAGAGTGCATGTGTTGATTGATAGGATAATCAAGGGAAGGAGCTAAGATTTCTGCTTATTAAAGCAATCATTATGCCAAAACAGAGAGACAAAAGACATCTTCTAAAAAAGAAGGGAGATCTCTGAGTCACAGGTTTTAAAGTCTGAGGCCTTTACAGAGGTTTAATATTTTTTGTGATTACTTTTTTTGTTTTAATATCGTAGCTACATTTTGTATGATTGTTAATATTTCCCAGATAAGTTTGCCTTGTTATATAAGTGTGAGCATTAGGTTGTGGTTATCCTTTAAAGGAGAAGGAAAGGCAAGGTCACTTGGGGGTGCCAAAATGTTCGGCACCCCCAAGTGACTTTAATCGCTTACCTTCTACCCCAGGCTGGTGCCCCTGTACAGAGACAATAGCACCAGCCTGGGGTAGCAGCGATCGCTTCCTCCTTCCTGATTGATCGCGCGCGCATGCGCAGTAGAGTGAAAAGCCGAACTTTAACAGAGAAGTCGGCTTTTCACTCTACTGCGCATGCGTTTGTCCGGGACAATTGGCTGCAGCGCGAGTAGGAAGGAGGAAGCGCTCTCGACAGCTACCCTGGGCTGGTACTGTTTTCTCCTAACAGGGGCACCAGCCCTGGGTACAAGGCAAGCGATCTAAGTCACTTGGGGGTGCCTAACATTTTGGCACCCCCACGTGACTTAGCCTTTCCTTGTCCTTTAAGGTGTTCTTATTGCATCTTATTATGCTTATTTCATATTTTTATACATATTTATGTATATGGATCCTTTGTTAGGTAACATAGACATGTAACGTGGAAAAGCAAGTCAGCATGTTTCTGTTGACACTGTTTTAAAGCACAATATAATATAATATATATCACTTGTTTCACTGTATTTTGCTCAATGAGTAGATCAGCTTGGCTATATATATATACTGTATATCTACTATAATAAACAATGAAGGCAAAAGGAACTGAGAACTCTTCTTACATTTACAATCTAAAGGTTTGAAATACAAATGACGTCTAAGGTTGTTGGAGAGAGGTTATAATCCTTTATTGTATGTTGTCCTCGCAGAATCTGAAATGTGCCAGATAACTGTCTTTATAACAGAAAGCCTTTAGGGACCCTTGGAGGAAAGGGTACAGTCTGAAAGACTATTTCAGCTGACAGATGCTCCAGAGAAATATCAAAAAAGTGAAGTAAAAGGGGGAAATAAGCAAAGATCATGCATAGCTAAGTAAATAATAATGCATATGGATATATAGAAGGGACTAAAATGAAGAAAGAGAGATGAGTTGTATCCAGAAAGGACCTATTTCTGTGGACATTACAGATGGGGCCCAGTGACTAACACATGCTGTAGTGCTACAGCATAGCTATTGTGGCATATAACTGTTAAAGAATTTAATCCTACTCCATCTAAACTTACTGTTTTTACAAAGTAGTAATTCTCCATAAATACTTTACTAAATGTATTTTACAACCTCCCATGGCCAGCAAAGAAAACAGCATCATATATAAAGCATTCAATTTAACCTAAAATATAGCTAGATACTGTATGTTCATATTTTCATTTTGTAAAAAAGCCCCATGCCCATTAAAGTCATAGGGGAGGTATTTGCATCAGACAGAGGTAAATGACAGAAAGTTGTATATTTTGTAGTACTGCATATTACAAATATTATTTTACACCCAGAGGTAAAATCATGATATATGTGAAACAGGCTTTGTTCATTATATTAGTCCCAGTGACAGTGTACTATCCATGTCATTGCTTTTATGCTTGACATTATTTCTGCCAGTCCAGCATTCAATACATAAGAATCGTTCCTTTGCATTATATTACCAGTGTGCAAACTATATGAAAGATTCTGGGTAAGTACAGCATAAACTGTGTCATACTGTACATAACTTTGTGAATTATACTACCACTGAATGGCAATATACAGTGAATGGGATTTATGATCGTCTTCCTGTCAGTCATCTGCTTAATATGGCAGGGGCACTGCTACCATGAGGAAAGTTGAGAAACTCGCATCAGGCGGCAGCACCCCCAAAGTTACCAGGGGCGGCAAAAAGCTGCGCCTGGTAAATTTAAGAGCAGAATTTCTGGTTTTGAAAAGGGAAATTTGGCTCTGCTAGTGTAGCGCTCTCTACACTAGTGATGCTGCTCCCCCTGGACCCCCTCAGGCACTGTAAAGGTAAGCGTCGGGAGGCAAGGGGGGGCGGCATCAGAGGGGCCAAAAACGCCCCTGTAATATAGTTTTGGTAGTTATCATCTACAAACAAATTAAACTAAGGCGGCCTGAAAGGAAGAGAGTTTTGTGGAAGGCCAGTTTGTAGTGGAATGGGAGATCAGAATAATCATTACTACCTTCTAAAAACAAGGTGGAAGAGGGTTTAAATCTGTACTAGTTAAATGCCATGACAGATATGCTGTAGCACTACCTATCAATGTATTAATTACTGGGCCCCACAGGCAACTATACAGTGCTGTGTAGAATTATTTAATGCTATTTTTGAGTAAAATAATGCATTTTACAGAAATGTATAATTCAGAACTATTTAGTAAATTTGCTAGGATTAAATGTAAGCAATATTTCTAGGTTTGTTTAAGACTGAGATATTTGGTTAACAACTGCTTCTAAATAACTGTTTTATTTTAGGTCTGCAAGTGAACAGAATGTTCTCTTTCCATTTTGAATCAGAAAGACGCCGGAATGTTATTTGCATCACATTTACATGCACTTAGCCAAAGAGTAGAAAATCATATTAAAGGGAAACTTTACCTTTTAGGGGAATAGTTTTCAGTGGGTTATGGGAAAAGCCTCCTATTTATTTTATTTCAGATAGTGATGTCCCAAGATTAAAATCTAAATGTATTAGTGGAGCAGAGACAATGATGCAGGGCATAAACTGAAGGTGGTTTTGTTTTGGCTTGTTTATCATGGGCAGCAACATTAAGTAAATGGTAAATACAGGTATTGGATCCCTTATCCGGACTTGTTATCCAGAAAGTTCCGAATTACTGAAAGGCCATCTCCCTTAGACTCCATTATAAGCAAAAATTCTAATTTTTAGAAATAATTTTCTTTTTCCCTATAATAATAAAACAGTACCTTGTACTTGATCCCAACTAAGATACTGTATAATTAATCCTTATTGGAGGCAGAACAAGCCTATTGGATTTATTCAATATTTAAATGATTTTTTAGCAGACAAATTATGGAGATCCAAATTACAGAAAGATCCCTTATCCAGAAAACCCCAGGTCCCGAGCATTATGGAGAAGAGCTCCCATACCTGTAAATGATATTTAAGTGACATTAAAGTCATGATATTTGTACATTTTTTCCCAATTTTGCCACTAAAAATGTATCTTTACCTGATATGGCTGTCAAAGTGGTAGGCAAAGTTGGGTCAACTTGATTGCTGGTCCAAATCAAAACTCATAAGAAGAATGTACAACTGGAGATCACATTCATAGCCTAATGACATTTTCCACCATATTGGATCAGTATTAGACTGAACTCCAATCAAATATCTAAAAAATAGTTAATTATTTGCATTTATACAAATGCCAGTGGGCTTCCAATATGGTCAAGGGTAACAGAGTTACCAGACAGAGCCAATATCCTCTGTCTGTGCACAACATACATTTAAATCTGACATAATTGTTTAATTATTAATTGCTGAAGGTTCTTGAAGTTCTTTCAGAGTTTCTTGAACATCACATTTCAAACAAGCTGTAGGCAGTAATATTATACATGCATCATAGTAAAACAGGTGAGCAAAACAGATAGGTAGAAATTCATGAGGAAAAGGCAAACAATAGTGTTTTGTTGTGCAACAAGTATTTGTATTTGTTGCTGATTATTTTTTACATGTAGCCATAACTGTTTTTATTTACAGTAAGCGATATATGCAGCCCTCTGCAATTAACAGGAAAATTGTTTAATGTACTAACATTATTAAAACTATTAACTATTATTTTATATTATTAAAATAAAACATACCAAACACATGCTGGAACATGTATGAAAAAAAGAAAGTAGTATAACATTATATAAAAATAAATAAGCAAAGAATCATTATATGAATTATATTAATAAAATATAAAGTAATTTAGAAAGGTGAAAAGTAAGAAAAAATCTAGCGAGTAGTCCCATCTTTTTGTGTACCTTGTCCCACTTCTTTGTAGTCACAGCTGTCGGGAACAACTCTTATACTGTAAATTCCATTTTGCCGCATTTTTTTGTGTGTTGTGCACAATCCTCTCCTTTGGAGCCTTGCCCCAAGGCACCCAAGTCTAGACTGGGATTTAAAATAGGCCCTGGCATTTCAAGTACACAGAGGTCCAAGCCCCACCAGCCCACTAAACAGTGACTGTCTATGGCATCTTACAGCAGCCCCTCTGGCATTTGCCAGAATCCACAGATTGCCAGTGGCACAAGGGAACAAGGTGTAGGCTTTGCAAAAGCCATACATTCTTTATGTATTGTGCCCATTGGCACTCGTGGCATGTGTACCCACTTATAGAAAGTGAGCTCAATTGTTTGCTGGCCAAATAATAGAAAATATTGACACACAGTAGTTAACTTCAAATGCTGCCAGAAATAAATAACACATACTACATCTGACTTGTTTCATAGATCAAAAGTCAAAAGGTGTAATTATATTCCTCTTTGTAACATCATTTTTCCTCCCTGTGCCGTTTTCCAGCTGACATAAAATGTTGACAGCTGTATTTCAAATATGATTGGCAACAAAACCAGTGCTCAAACATTTATAAACCTCTCCAAAAATAGACAGCAGTTTCAAATTTACCTATTTAAACTGATGTTTGACGGAGATAAAATACATTTGAAAGCAGATAAAAACAGTCACTGCTAGAAAACAATGATCCATACATATATATATGTATGTAAACTCAAGGAAAGCATGTACATACATTCAAGCTTATATAGGTGTATATAGGTATATAGACATGTATGTGAGTGTATGTGTCTTCTATAAAATATATGGTATTAAGAATTGGACAGTAAATATATATTGACTTTTATTTCTGCTCAAGATTAAGTTATAAAGCAATAAATTGCAAGATCCATCATACACATAATGGAGGCACATTTGGTATTCTCAGGGAAGGCAGAAATAAATCAATTTGCTTGAGCCACTGACTTGAAAAGGTGGTATTATTAGGGGTGACATACCTAAGAAGCTTAGCAAATCATTCATCATTCTATATAAACCACTTTGCCAGTTGAGAAGAATGCGAGAAATATGGTATGTTTACTGACCCCCTCTTCCCTCTCTCTTTTAACCTTTTCAAAATATATAGGAAAACCCTTTGTCCCAAGTGCCATTCCCAACTTCCCATTTTTTGTTTTTAACTACCATGCTTTCCTTACATTTAACACTTGTAGTGGTGATAATTCACGCACATGATCAAAAGTGATCACATAGGCAGCAATTAAACAGCTCCTTTCACACACTGCACAGTGATGTTATATGTCCTTATGGGGTGCTAGAAAAGCAATTAATGAAACAAGAAGGCGAATCAAGGGAAGAAATATTTTTATTAGGTTTACTGAACTATAAAGCCAGTGTACTTTATTATACTGTGAATATTCTGGTTCCAAGTGTTATTGTCATTCCTTCATCTTGGTCCCAGTTACTATCATGTTTTATACATTGACAGGCCTAGAATGGTATGCCTGCTGTCAGTATTCACTTGAAACAGTTTACTCTGTCCTTCCAATTAAACAATCAAGCTAAAATCAATATCTGTTCTCTAAAGGGTTTAATAAAAGACTGTGTGCTATTGACTAAGGGCTGATACACAAAAGTGGTTTGGTTGATACTGTTGTTTTCAGTCATTTAAAGTGTTTTGGGCTAATAAATAGGCAACAGAAAACATTTGTTCAGCATTTGATATGAGTGTCTGATTATTTTTACATGTACATATTTATATTTGTTAAGGATAAACTATATATGCAGATTTTTTTAACACACCCTCTAACACCACTTCCATTTTACAAAATGTGGAAAGTTATTTAAAGTTTGAACACATTTCTGGGGGATTTGGGGGTCTTGTTTTACGTGGTATTACAGTTTTGCTAAAAAAAGTTGATATTGCCCTTTAAGCTGCAAGTCTCAGTTCCCCCAAAAGACCTGTTTACCTTATTAATTGTATCTAAGTGCAGATAGTTACATAGTTACATAGTTATATAGGGTTGAAAAAAGACCAGTGTCCATCAAGTTCAACCCATCCAAGTAAACCCAGCACACCTAACCCACACCTACCAATCTATACACTCACATACATAAACTATAAATACAACCACTAGTACTAACTGTAGATATTAGTATCACAATAGCCTTGGATATTCTGATTGATCAAGAACTTATCCAGGCCCCTCTTAAAGGCATTAACAGAATCTGCCATTTACAACATCACTAGGAAGGGCATTCCATAACCTCACTGCCCTCACTGTGAAAAACCACCTACGCTGCTTCAAATGGAAACTCCATTCCTCTAATCTAAAGGGGTGGCCTCTGGTGCGTTGATTGTTTTTATGGGAAAAAAGAACATCCCCCAACTGCCTATAATCCCCTCTAATGCACTTGTACAGAGTAATCATGTCCCCTCGCAAGCGCCTCTTTTCCAGAGAAAACAACCTCAACCTCGACAGTCTCACCTCATAGTTTAAATCTTCCATCCCCTTAACCAGTTTAGTTGCACGTCTCTGCACTCTCTCCAGCTCATTAATATCCTTCTTAAGGACTGGAGCCCAAAACTGCACTGCATACTCAAGGTGAGGCCTTACCAGGGACCTATAAAGGGGCAAAATTATGTTCTCATCCCTTGAGTCAATGCCCTTTTTTATACAAGACAGCACTTTATTTGCTTTAGTAGCCACAGAATGACACTGCCTGGAACTAGACAACTTGTTATCAACAAAAACCCCTAGATCCTTCTCCATTAAGGAAACCCCCAACACACTACCATTCAGTAGATAGTTTGCGTTTATATTATTTCTACCAAAGTGCATAACTTTGCACTTATCAACATTGAACCTCATTTTCCAGTTTGCTGCCCAGTTTTCTAATTTTGTCAAATCGCTCTGCAAAGCGGCAGCATCCTGCATGGAACTTATAGTTTTGCACAATTTTGTGTCATCAGCAAAAATAGAAACAGTACTGTCTATGCCCACCTCCAGGTCATTAATAAACAAGTTAAAAAGCAAAGGCCCAAGGACTGACCCCTGCGGTACTCCACTAACCACACTGGTCCAATTAGAAAATGTTCCATTTACAACCACTCTTTGTAATCTATCCTTCAGCCAGTTCTCTATCCAATTACAAATATTATATTCTAGGCCAATGTTGCTTGTTTACTTTTCTGGGCTCAATGCCAAAAGCTACTTATTTAATTAAGTTTGAGAAACTTTATATCTTTTATAGCGTTCAATGCAGGCGATCAAAGAGAAATGAGGGACTTTTCAGTAAGAATCAGGGACTGTGGGCTGAGCTGACAGGAAAGTTGGGAGGTATGCCTTACTTCCCTGCCAATGCTAAGCATACGTCACATTTGGAGTGTTATCCATCCATTTGTTTGGACTTTTGGTGGCAAACTTTTTAAACTCAGGGAACACATACACATCACACAGATTGTTCCTAGGTATTCATTTCAATTGAATCAGGGGATACCTTCAAGTCCCATTGCCCATGCATTAAGTTAACTTCAAAACTATGAATTAGCTCTCTGCAGAAAGTGTCTTTTTCTGGCTGCTTTTTCCCCTGAAAGGTGTTTACTCCCACATGGCAATTTAAATATGAAGATATTTTGATACACCGCAATACAAACAGAATTCCTATATTTTGCATTGTAGATTATTTTTATTACATTAGTAGGAGTGGTTATACTTTGGGGAACTCTATAAGAACTATGAAAGTATTTTGGGCAGAAAATCTAACTCTCTATATTGATGAATTTAGTGGGTATATGAATTGATTCATATGAAGTGAAGGAAATAATTTTTAATTTAAACTGTGTATTATAAATGCTCCATTTCAGTTATTGAATTGATATTATCTGGCTGCCCAGTTTTTGAGGTATACATGTAATGTACTGTAAAGGGCAATAAAGAAGTCTTTTAATTAATATAATTTGGGAGCAATTGGCTCCATTTTTCTAATTTTTTCTAGTTATTAATGCACATATATTTGGATACTTCTGAACATTTGTGTGCATCTTATCTTTATATTTTCATTCAAAAGAAAAACCTTTGTTTCATGCAAATTAAAGGCACTTTCATGCAATGGATTCTGTGCAGCACAAAAAGAGAGGTATGCAGAGAAGCCATTTTAAGAAACAAAATCACAATTTAAGCAACTAATGTTCCCAGTTACAGTATTTTGGGACAGAGCAAAGGAGTGTTTTTTTTTTCTAAGAGGCAAGCAAACTATTTTTGCTAATGATGGCATCCCTTTAAATAGGATAACTGTTTACACTATATATAACACAGCACCTTCTTCCTTATTGGTTTTAAAATATTGTGTATATGTGGATAGATGAAATACATTTTTATGGTACATCATGTTCAAGGGCAATCACTAGTATGGCAAGAAAAAATATTTAATGTTGGATTGAGCTGAACTAGCCAAGTCTGCTCTCTCTTTTTAGAAATATACAAATGTCCAACTCTCAGTAAGATGAAATTCTACTTAATGCATATTTATTAGAGCATTGAAAGTCATCAGTTTTATATTTAACATTTTTTCAAGGTCAAGTAAGAGCTTGACTATAAAAAAGTGTATCTATAATTTCTAGGACATGTAGGACATATGATATGCAGTGATTTAATAAATATTCTGTGCATCTATTGTAACTGTATCATTGGAACCAGATGTTTCTATGCCAGCAGAGAATTCATTCTCACACTCTTTCTTCCATTCTGTCTTCATATAGTATGATAAAGACACATGTTTTGTTAAATGCTACAGTGGGTACAACTCTAAGAAGGGTTCCAGGGCAGGCAGCACTAAAACATTAATAGCTAAAATGTCTTTAAACATGGGTTGGATCTTTAAATGTACAAATAATTATTTTCGGTTGCACCTTATTCTGTTAGAAAAGCTTAAGAAAGATCTAGAAAGCTAGATTCTGCTAAAGCATTAGGCAAATAATTTAAGGAATATTGGCTTTGATAATACTATTTGTAATTTAAAATAGAACTGGGCAAAATATAGATTATGGAGAACAGTGATAAGTGAAATGTGGGCTCTGTCCTTTTTTCTTTTGTCTTCAGTTTGACCTTTTGGCATGTAATGTCTCTGTGTTTGCTGATTATACTTAATTGTGTAAGCCAGGGATCCCCAGCCTTTCTTACTCATGAGCCACAGTCAAATGTAAAAAGGCTTGGAGAGCAACACAAGCATCATAACAGTTCATGGAGGTGCCAAATAAGGACTAAGATTGGCTATTAGGCAGCCTCTATGCACACTATCAGCTTACAGAAGGCTTTATTTGGTAGTAAATCTTGTTTTTATTCAACAAAAACTTGCCACCAAGTCAGGAATTCAAAAACAACTACCTGGTTTGGGGGCACCTAGAGCAACATAAAAGGGGTTGGTGAGAAGCATATTGTTCATGAGCCACTGGTTGGGGATCACTGGTGTAAGATATAAATTGCATGCAGGATGCTGCCACTTTGCAAAGACGTTTGTCTAAAATGGTTAACTGGGCAGCAGATTGGTAAATAAGATTCAGTGTCGATAAGTGCAAGGTTATGCACTTGGGTAACTAACATAAATGTTAGTTATACACTAAATTCAATTGTGTCCAGGGCCTCCATAACTGAGAAGTATTTAGGTTGCTCCCCATGGTCCTAGGTTCTCTGGAAAATACACACACCTTAACAAAAGGTTTCCTATAAATGTTTATCAAAAACCATATGGATGTATTATCCTAAGGTTATTAAAGGTAACTGTATGATCAATAGATTTTTTTTAACTTTTTAGTATTTGGAAAGGACTGTATTTAGAAGATGGTCGTTGCTGTTGTGTAAATGCCTTTTACCACAGTGGTTGGCAGCTTGAAAGTAAAAGAAAATGTTACAAAGCAAAACAGAAATAGAGAAAAATACAAAAGAGCACATAATATCTGCATAACCCCATCGATAATGTGCTATTGACGTAAACTGTGATCAGAGTCTTCAAACTCAGTTTGTCCTTGGGGAAATGTTACCTTTGGTTTTAGAACATAAGCATGCTATGATCAACACTAAATAGCAGGGCCTTGAATTGCCATATTCAAGAAGGAAAGATATTTCTATACTTTTTATTGCACCCTGCTATTTTTAAAAAGCATATGTATTATGGCGTTAGCGAGTTCTATAGTGATTAAGGAACTCAGCGCCATTCCTTTCAGCTGTATAACTGGTATAAGGTATTAAACAAAAGGTTATGTTTCTGCAGGTCAGTCAAGTAATATTCACTGTTTTCATTATTTATCTTATTATTATTTTACTTAAGCTATTTTGTTGCAGGGAAAAATAATAACATTCATATTACATAGCTATTCTTGCTTCCATAATAGAATTCCAGAGTTATGTTCTTAGTGTTGTTGAAATGTTTGCATACCTAAACTAAACAGTTTAGGTGTTCAAGATCTCCTTATAAAGAAACTGCATAATTGGACATAAAATTTACTTTTTACTGCAATTGGTTTTTTTATAATGACATTCCAAAATCCTTTACTTCAGTGTTTGAAATTCTAGTGCATGTGAAAACAGAACATTAGTATAATAGGAGCATCAATTTAATTGCCTTAAAAACTAGGGCATATTAATCACGAGGGAAACATGCTGAAAGAATGATGTTCTACAGCCATATGCAGATTATTTAACACATAGAACTATGTCCTACTAATTTCTAGTTAAATTATCCAGTTCTTACATGTATATAAGCAAACAAGTCTGTTTTACATATAGAAGGGGGCCTGTTATACAGAATGCTCGGGACTTGGGGTTTTCTAGATAAGGGGTCTTTCTGTTATTTGGCTCCCCATAACTTCAACCTTCTAAAAAAAAATTAAATATTATGTAAATCTTTCTCCAAAACGGATTAATTATATCTTAATTGGGATGAAGAACACGGTACTGTTTTGTTATTACAGAGAAAAAAAATGATTTGTTTGATCACAGACCAGTAATAAGTAGAAGAGTATTTGTGCAAGGCTTTATGGCTAAATAGTTGTTCAAATAAAATTTGATGTCATGCTTTCCCTAATAGTCCATTGAAAGCATTTACCTATCACCAATCTACCAATACACTAACAAGTGATGTTAAATTGTGAGACCTAAGGAATAGGTGTCCTAATGTATTTTTATTATGTAAAAATCTATAGCTGTTTCAGAGGATGATGACTAAAGTATGGTACCATGGCAAAAATTTAAGTATAATAACATAAAATGAAGGGTGCTAAACATTAATAACTGCATTACTGAATTTATATCCACACCTTTAAGTCACAGTTATCTAAGGTTTCTAATTCATTTTGGTCTTGATAAAGGTCTTAAATGTAGACTGAAACATTGGCCTGTTTTTTTTTATCTTTATAAGGAATGTTCCCAGTGTGCACCTCTGTTCAAGAGAAATGTGATTCCAGTACATTTTTGGTAGCACCTGGGTCGATTGTTTTGCAAAAAATGGTGTGCTGAGAATTTGTTGGACTATATATATATATATATATATATAAAGCAAGAAAAAAGAGCTGCACTCACCAGGACTTGGCAAAAATATAGTAAGTTTATTTAAGCAAAGAGATCCAACGTTTCGAGCACCAACTGTGCTCGAAACGTTGGATCTCTTTGCTTAAATAAACTTACTATATTTTTGCCAAGTCCTGGTGAGTGCAGCTCTTTTTTCTTGCTTTATATTTTTTAGCCAGCACCCTGGGCATTTGAATTTCAATAGGGTGTGCTCCGTTTGTTCTTGCTATATATATATATATATATAGAGACAGAGAGAGAGAGAGAGAGAGCGCCTTGGGTCAAAGCCTTGAGAAAGGTCCCAAGAGGTACTGAAACAGACACTTTTAATATTTTTCTCAAACTCCCCTTATCATAAGTTCTTTTCTAGAACCTTCATTGCTATGTACAACTACAAACACCTTCACTCTACTCCAGTAATTTTACTAACTTCTCTTCACTATCATGCCCATCACCTTTACTTTCATGCTTTTCCCCCAGCAAAATTACCAGATGCAATTTTACCCATTGTCAATGTTCCTGTTAAAGTTAAACTTTTCCCTTTACTTTCCATCTCCCTGTTTATGCAACCTTGTACATTACTTATATGCATTTTGTTATAGCACAAGGTCATGGTCAACCAAAGAATTTAAAAGTGGAAGTAAGAAGGTGCCTGAATAAAGTTTAATAGGGAGACTACTTGTAAAGACAGGGGGTTGAACATGAGGAATTTTTTGATGAAACCTGTCTAGGTATGGAACCTGTTATCCAGAAGGCAAGGGGTCTCTAAGTAATTTGGATCTCCATATCTTAAATCTGCTATAAAAATAAGGATTATCCAATTAATATAATCCAATAAGGATTATACAGTGGTGTGAAAAACTATTTGCCCCCTTCCTGATTTCTTATTCTTTTGCATGTTTGTCACACTTAAATGTTTCTGATCATCAAACACATTTAACTATTAGTCAAAGATAACACAAGTAAACACAAAATGCAGTTTTTAAATGAGGGTTTTTATTATTTAGGGAGAAAAAAAATCCAAACCTACATGGCCCTGTGTGAAAAAGTAATTGCCCCCTGAACCTAATAACTGGTTGGGCCACCCTTAGCAGCAATAACTGCAATCAAGCATTTGCGAAAACTTGCAACGAGTCTTTTACAGCGCTCTGGAGGAATGTTGGCCCACTCATCTTTACAGAATTGTTGTAATTCAGCTTTTTTTGAGGGTTTTCTAGCATGAACCGCCTTTTTAAGGTCATGCCACAACATCTCAATAGGGTTCAGGTCAGGACTTTGACTAGGCCACTCCAAAGTCTTCATTTTGTTTTTCTTCAGCCATTCAGAGGTGGATTTGCTGGTGTGTTTTGGGTCATTGTCCTGCTGCAGCACCCAAGATCGCTTCAGCTTGAGTTGACGAACAGATGGCCGGACATTCTCCTTCAGGATTTTTTGGTAGACAGTAGAATTTATGGTTCCATCTATCACAGCAAGCCTTCCAGGTCCTGAAGCAGCAAAACAACCCCAGACCATCACACTACCACCACCATATTTTACTGTTGGTATGATGTTCTTTTTCTGAAATGCTGTGTTACTTTTACGCCAGATGTAACGGGACACGCACCTTCCAAAAAGTTCAACTTTTATCTCGTCGGTCCACAAGGTATTTTCCCAAAAGTCTTGGCAATCATTGAGATGTTTTTTAGCAAAATTGAGACGAGCCTTAATGTTCTTTTTGCTTAAAAGTGGTTTGCGCCTTGGAAATCTGCCATGCAGGCCATTTTTGCCCAGTCTCTTTCTTATGGTGGAGTCGTGAACACTGACCTTAATTGAGGCAAGTGAGGCCTGCAGTTCTTTAGATGTTGTCCTGGGGTCTTTTGTGGCCTCTCGGATGAGTTGTCTCTGCGCTCTTGGGGTAATTTTGGTCGGCCGGTCACTCCTGGGAAGGTTCACCACTGTTCCATGTTTTTGCCATTTGTGGATAATGGCTCTCACTGTGGTTCGCTGGAGTCCCAAAGCTTTAGAAATGGCTTTATAACCATTACCAGACTGATAGATCTCAATTACTTTTGTTCTCATTTGTTCCTGAATTTCTTTGGCTCTTGGCATGATGTGTAGCTTTTGAGGTGCTTTTGGTCTACTTCTCTGTGTCAGGTAGCTCCTATTTAAGTGATTTCTTGATTGAAACAGGTGTGGCAGTAATCAGGCCTGGGGGTGACTACAGAAATTGATATTGAAATTGAAAATTGAAATTGATAAACCACAGTTAAGTTATTTTTTAACAAGGGGGGCAATCACTTTTTCACACAGGGCCATGTAGATTTGGAGTTTTTTTCTCCCTTAATAACGTAAACCTTCATTTAAAAACTGCATTTTGTGTTCAATTATGTTATCTTTGACTAATAGTTAACGGTTTTTGATGAGCAGAAACATTTAAGTGTGACAAACATGCAAAAGAATAAGAAATCAGGAAGGGGGCAAATAGTTTTTCACACCACTGTATCTTAGTTGGGATCATGTACAAAAGAAATCAGTTTTAAAAATTAGAACTGTTTGATTAAAATGGAGTATATTGGAGATGACTTTTCAATAATTTGGAGTTCTGGATAACTGGTTTCTGGATAATGGATGCTACACCTGTATTTTAACTTTTTAACATTGAATTGCAGTTCCAACTTTAGTCCATACCTCAAAGTTGTTAATATTTTTAAAGGAGAAGGAAAGGCAAAGTCACTTGGGGGTGCCAAAATGTTAGGCACCCCCAAGTGACTTAAATTGCCTACTGGTGCCCCTGTTAGGAGAAAACAGCACCAGCCCAGGGTACCTGTCGAGAGCGGTTCCTCCTTCCTAGTCACGCTGCTGCCGAATGTCCCGGACAGGCACATGCGCAGTAGAGTGAAAAGCCGACTTCTCTGTTTAAGTTCGGCTTTTCACTCTACTCCGCATGCGCGCGCGGCGAGACAGGAACAAGGAAGCGCTGGCAGCTACCCCGGGCTGGTGCTGTTCTCTCCTAACAGGGGCACCAGCCTGGGGTAAAAGGTAGGCAATTGAAGTCACTTGGGGGTGCCTAACATTTTGGCACCCCCAAGTGACTTTGCCTTTCCATCTCCTTTAAGTTGTGTTATGTTGTACATTTTAAGTAATCTGCAAAAACCCACTTATTTAGAGGGATAGTAAATCTAAAGTAGAACCATGTATTACATGAAGCATGCCTTAGCATACACAGATATATATTTCAAAGGTTTCTATATCTTACTGATATTGATATATAGGTTTATTCTGTGAGGAAGCGATCCCCTTCCTTCATAGGGATCTGTAATTTATTATATAAAGACTGAGTAGGGCAGGATAAGGTCAAATTAAATTGCCCTCCAAGGCAAAGTCCAAATGACTTTACTTTCTATTACGATAAAATATATTTCTTGCATATATTTCTTGCTCTTGCTGATTTACATGTTGTTCATTTTTATATGAGTACCAATTCAATCAAAAATTTGGATGATTTTGTATTTTGCCTCCTGTTGCTCAGTTCCTGGGTTACCTACATCTTGTCTTTCTCACTAATAATTTCTGCTGTATGGAAATAATATAGACATTTTCTAAAGTTATAGCAAGATTATACCAATTTAGGAGCAAATCATTTAACATTGTATTTTGTTTTGTAGATTAAATGCAAAGGGTTATAAAGAAAGACATCATAAGGAGCAACTTGCTGTGAAACAGCTTACCAACCTTGATGCATAGGCAAAAGATTTCACAGGTGGAAAAGGAAAGTGAGGGGATATGAGGAATGGGTTGTTCATGTAGTAGACAAAAGAAGTAGATTCCAGACTTTTCCATGTGGTTATAAAGTCCACCTCACCAGTGCAAACTGACCTCAGATGTCTGTAGAGGCTTTGTAAAAGCTTGCATTCTCTAGAATATTTTGTCACAAGAGGCCAAACATGAGGTCAGGGTGATGCACATCTGTACGAGAAGGAAACTATTAGGTTGTTGTTGGATTTTACATCTCAATATCGCCTTGAAAAATCATGTAGCAAACTGTGAGTGGTTAATACACTTGCACAGTTCTATTATTAAACTCTACTTCTGTATATATATGCTTTGTCCCTAAGCATTAGCTGTAAAGTTCTTTAAAAATACTTTCCCTGCTGAAGTCTATTTTTGAAAGGAGCCAGATTAAAAGGCTATTTCATCTGAAAATGTATTTTTTCTTTGTTTCGTAAGATTGGGTATGGGTTTTACACTGATTTTTTTTACTGTTGTGGTATATGGGGAGTTTATACCAATGACTAAGGCTCCCCGTAGGCAGCAGTAGTAATAGCTTTTCTACAAAAAGCAAAGGCCGTGAAAAAGAAAACACTTATCCTTTAGAAACATTAAAGATTTGAGCTGCAATACATTTTTAAAGAGGCATCTTGCTGCAAAAGAAACCCTGTTGCTTAATCATATAAAAATGTATAAAAAACATAAATTATTAAAAATATATGTATGTATATCAGCTATATATTCCACATTTACTTAACTCTGCATTAATGCACAGTGCATAAACAGTAATAAGCACTATTTCACAAAAACATTTTAGTACCAATGTCATTTCTTTGTTCTTTATACAGTTTAGGACTGAACATTTTAAAAGTATTTGCTGTTATTTTAAGGCACTTGAATTGTTTTGGGTCATAGAATACTTGACCTAAATACTTTTAGAATTGTTTCAGTACTTTTTAGGGTTACTCACTTTGAGTTGAATGAATAAGTGAGGAGTGAATGCTCTATATTTACCAAATCACTTCTAACATTCTGTAAAGGCTCATAGTAATTTATTCCTATCAAAGTAATTATGGAGAGCCAATTTCTTGTGTAGTTTATTGGGCATTCAGGAAAAGCAGCCACACAATTTGAGAACTGATGCTTTTGTGCAAGGCTATCAGAGCATTAAAAAAATTTAAGAAAACTTCTAATGAGTCCAAGTTGCTGGCCTACACTTATTGCAGAATGACTGCATTGTATGTAGCCAGTGTAGCTTCTTTTAACTAGAAGTGTCCCTGATTTTAACAAAATCTGGAACTTTAATGTATATTACTGTATATTAGAAATTACACAGAGAATTGGAAACAGTATTTCATTATATCTGAGACAATGTGATGAAGTCCTAAAGGGAAGTTTTCAAAATGTTTTCAGTTTCAATATTTGCATTTACGGCATCTGTATTAAACCACAGAATGGCAGACAAGTTGTTATGACTGAAGTATGAGTATCACTGAGTAGCAGGTTTGGCATATTATTGTTTGGGTTAATGTTTGAAAATCCCAACACCTTTTCATGTGCATTCTATTGCAGTGAATAGGGGGTCACACTGCCAATATAGCACTACCTGAATTACAGGTATCTGACCTAGGAATTTATATAAAACTTATAAATAACAGCAGCATTGGTGCATATTAAATACAACGGACCAGGTGGCCACTTAATAATTTTTTAAGTCTGTTAGCATCTGATAGCTGCTTAAGAAAGTGAATAACTGAGTTCTTTCTTAATCTTCTACATTACAAAATGCCGTAATTGTACCAAGCACAAAGGTTGATTTTGGAATACAAAAACAAAAGAAGCTAAAAGAAGGGTTATTGATTTCAGGATACGAAAATAGCTACTAGATTAATAGACGCAGCCACATGTAATATTCAATCTTAGGTGATCATGAATATTGTTTATTACAAAGTATAACAATACTTAATCAAAAATACAATAATCCCACGTGTTATAGAAAGATTAACACACCTGATACATGTTTATGGGAACGGTTGGCTCAGTGCTTTATCACCTGCCTGAAAGGGATCATTTACATTGTTTTATCTATATTTTTTGCTCCTGTGTTAGCAGTAAAGCATCAGATATTGTCACAAACCAAATGTAAAACACATAAAAAATAATAGCTTGTTTAGAATGTGCCTGCTTCTGCAATTCATTTATTGTGTTTTTGTATCATAATCGATATCTGTCCTGTGCAATTGCATATCTCTATATTGTCCTCAGCCATCACTCATGGCCTATCTTGGCTGCTGGCTTACAGTTCTAAAGTATTTCATTTTAAAGAAGACATATTGGATAAATCGATAAACCCTAATTTTGTAGGTAATTATACAAGAAATCCTTTGTTTCTTTTGATAGAGGACTGATAGAGTGCTGTACTGTAAGTGCTTATGGCTGTATTTATCAGACCTTTCTGATAAAGCTTATTTAGTTTTTACCTTTCCTTCTCCTTTAAGGATGGTCACAAATCATCAAGCACAGAAACTAATGCTACAGGACTGATTCAGTGGAAAATGCACAGGTTTCTGAGCTGCCACATAATGAGAATCTAAACTTATTTTTGAAGTGCAGGATAATTGTGGAGTGGAGATGCTGAAACTTGGTGTAGTAAGGGTGGTGCAATAAGTTCAGTATATGAAAATATGGCATTTTTAGTGATTTTTGGTTTTAGTGCTTTTTTAAGAGAGTTGGTGGCACAAACATATGGCGCCTGTTCTGATTGTAAGGTAGGATGCTCTTCCCCCCAAGTTCCATATGTATGTATAGAACTAAATGTAAATATCATAACATTGCTAACAGAACTAATGATTCTGCAGATTTTCTGTTTACATTTTTCAGGATACAGTAAATATTTTATATTCTTGGCTACTGCAAGCTTCCTTTTAGTAACAATATAACTGATATATTAATGCTTATAAAACTTTGTTGTTATGTCATTTTTCCAGCATGAAATAGCAATAACAATTTCCTGTCAATAGCACATAAATGTAGCTGTCAAAAAGCATTGCATACTTTATAGGCAGCTAGCCTTACGCTTGTTAGATTGGAAAGCTAAATGTACTTCTAGGTAAGTGCAGGTATGGGATCTGTTATCTGGAAACCCATTATCCAGAAAGCTCCAAATTACAGGAAGACTATCTACCGTAGACTCTATTTTAATAAAATAATTCAAAATGTTAAAATTGATTTTTTCTCTGTACCCTGTAATAATGAAACAAAACCTTATACTTGATCCCAGCTAAGATATAATTAATCCTTATTAAGTGTTTTTTGTTGGAGAAAAACGCTTGGAGGCAAATTTTTTAAATTAAAATTTGAGTATTATTTAGGTTTTTTTAATTAAAAACAAAAAAAACTCAAATCTGGGTTTCTAGATTATTTATAAGAAACCTCCAATCACAAAGAATCTGTTATGTAAAACCAATTAAAAAACTGGAACATGTCAAAAAATTGCATTGTTCTATTCATTTTGACAACCTGGAACTGTTTATCCCCCACTGACTAATATAGAAGCATGGCATGTTTTGTTTTTTGAGATTTTTTGTCTGTTAAATCTCAAATATTTGAGTTTATGATTTTTGCCTTACTTATCTCAAATCTTTCAGGATGTTTCCTTTTCCTTGCTTATTGTTCTTATATCAGCTCTGCCAGTCAATCCTGTTAAGGGCTCAGTTTCCTAAACAAATTAAAATAATAATTTTCAAACATTATTTGTGATCATTGTACAGCCCAGACTGGCAATCTGTTGATACTGGCAAATGCCAGAGGGGCTGCTATATACTGACATAGCCAGTCACAATTTATTGGGCCTTTGGGTGGTTGTTTGGGTACTTAAAATGCCAAGTCTAGACCTACCACTGTGGTTTGAATGTTATAGGATATCTACAATCTCAGCCATAGAGCAAGACACAACTGCTTTTTTGAGAATAAGAAAGGAAACATTTGCAACTACAAAAGCAACCTTACATTTTGCAGAATTTAAGCAACTGATATTTTTTTTAAACTATTACTTTTTGCTTAAAGTAGAAGGAAAAGCATTTTGGCATTTTATTGCCAACAGATTAGCCACAATAGTGCCACCACTATATTTATTCTGCTGAAAGCTTTACCATACCTGAGTAAACAACCCTAGAAGCTCCCTCTGTATTTTTAAGATAGCAGCTGTCATTTTGGCTTGGTTTACGTAACTTCTGTGCTGCAGCTCTAGTTGTTGGTAGCTCAGATTACAGCACAGTCAGGAGGGGAAGAGAGTTGGGAAGGGAGGGGGAGGACAGAGATGGGAGGGGGAGAGAGGATTAATTTGAGCAGACTCATGCCAAGCCCTGAAGGATTTTTCTGAGAGAAGACAGTCTGATACTGAAGAACATGTGTACACAAAAGAAAAAAAGAAATCCTGTGTTTCTGTAAATGCTTATTGCTCTATTTACATAGACCTTTCTGATAAAGCTTACTTAGTTTTTAACTTTCCTTCTCCTTTAACATTCCAAAAGGTTTTCAGGAATAAATACAATTTTTTTTATGACACTACAAAGTCACTACAATATCTGTGCCTCCTTGTAAGTTTGCTAATTTCAGTTAATTGTGTTAATCAGACGGTGTCTGATTCACTTCACAAATTCAGGTTTATTTGTCCGTTTTGTGCTCTACGTCAAATAGCCATGGGGCTGATTTATGGAAATTCAAGCTGTAGAAAGTGTTGAATTGGCACATTTATTAAGTCCTTTTGGCTTTCTAAATGTTGCCAGCTCGTTAGAATTAAACTGCATTGAGCAGTCAAATCTATTTAATTCCTATGAGGTTTAGCAATTAGCAGCAGTACCTTATCCCTGAAAATGAACATGCATTGAGTTAAATTTAATGGGGTTGTTTAATTTTTATAGTTTTTATAGGTAGTATGTTGTAAAGATCATGTAATATTATTTTACCAGATATATTTTACAAGATCTGTTGATCTCATGATATCCTGCTTAAGGACAGTAGCCCTGTAGCTACCAACTGACACTGTTGAAAGTCACAGCACAGGAGTCTGGTGCACCCCCCATATATTTTGTTGGTGGAAAGTTTAAAATATTTGTTGCTATATTGCCATATTGAATATTGTTTACAATCAGTCAGCAATCTTAATTTGTAGTGTTTGCCTTTAATTCCAACAATCATTAAAGTATGCTATCGGGTGAATGACCCCTAGAAACTAAACAGTAGATTGATAGTTAATTTCTTAGCTTTCTATTTATTTCCTGTTCATTATCACTTAAAATGCCTAGTTTCTAGGGTCAAAGACCCAAACAACCCAGTAGAAGTTTAAATTGCAATCTGGGGACCTGGGAAACAAAAAGTTACATAATTTAAAAACAGCACTTGAAACTTATTAACTAAAATACCATGTGCAAACTTTCCCTGCCATTATCATATTGATTATTGATTTTCATAAAATATTCCCTTTAAACTAGTCATGTCAGAACATATTGATTGATTTAGCAGAGCTATATACATATGTCATTTGACTGGTACCTTTTCAATACCATATCCCTTTTAGCTTGAAATACAAAAGGTCTATTTATTATTTATATGTTTCTACCAATTTTGCACTGCTAATGCATGTTGCCAGTCCTTTAAATAAAATATTAAAGAAAAAGAATAATTTTAATATGATGTAAAATATCTTACAGTATCCCAGCCTCTGATTCAGTTACTTTTAGTAAACAGATTGATCCCACCAGGGATCACTTTCACAACACATAAAGGTATATTGTGATAAATTGACCTGTGATGGACATAGGGAAGAGCTGATTGGAATTACCCTAGGCTGGGGCCCTTTAGAACATCCACTTGTACTCTGTACTGAGGTTACCATCCATATCTGAGCACCGGGGACCGACCCTGTTTCGGAACTGCTGTCCAGGGGCGCTGCTGCCATAAATTGAATTGAAACATTCACCTCAGGTGGCAGCCTCTGCAAAAAGCCGAAATTCCAATTTTTAAATCTGAATTGTGCTTTCTGCACTAGCGATGCAGCCCCTCGCCCCCCTCTGATGCAAAAAAGCTACATGCAGGAGAAGCAAGTGTAGCATCAACTGGCGGCCAGGACCCCTGAGGAGGTGGTGCTGCTGCTGTCCCCTTGCAATTTCCCACCACAGGCATTACTGCCTATGAATAAAGCCCCCAGAAATCCACTGGATTGTCAGGCATTTAGGCATCCAGCTTTGCAGGTCCTTCAGCACAGGGCACTTCAGTGCGCAGATTGGCCACTCAGAGAGCCACAAGCAGCAGCTAATTCAATTTGCTCTAAAACCTAAAGTGCCTCCCTGATTAGCCAAAGTGTGCCAAAGGGCTGTGCTTGTACTTTTCACTTATCTCTTCTGGCCAGTCAGTGTCTCTTCTGTAACCTGATCTCCCCCCATGGCCAGAGGAAAGAAATACTACTGATTGGCCTGCTGTTTCCACCAGAAAGTTTCAGTCATACATAATAATTTAATAATAATTTAATAAGAGTCAAATGTACGTCAAAGGGTAATCTTGGCGTATTGTATATGAAATTGACACTGTGTTGTTCTGCTATGAGTTCTGGGGTTAATATACATGGAACTGCCATTGTGTTGAGTTCTTGGGGTATTACACATGGAATTGCCACTATGTCACCCTGCTGCGAGTTCTAGGGATATGATACATGGAATTGCCACTGTGTCACCCTGCTTTAAGTTCTGGGGATATTATACATTGAACTGCCACTATGTCATCCTGCTATGTGTCCTGTGGGAATCATACATGAATTTGCTACTTTGTCATCCTGCTATGAGTTCTGGGGGTATTATATATGGAACTGCCACTTTTTCATCTTGCTATGAGTTCTGGGGGTATTATACATGAATCCTGCTATGAGTATCGGGGTATAACACATGAAATTGCCACTGTGTCATCCTACTATGAGTTCTGGCGGTATTATACATAGAATTGCCACCATGTTAATTTATATATTTACTGACCACTCGCTAATTTATGTAATCTTTCATTAAAAATATAAATAAAAGAAAATTCATTTTCTTATATTTGGGGCCAAATTTAATTAACTGAAAAAATTACCTGTTAGTTGTTTTTTTTATGATAACGCCAATGAAGTATATAGTGAAGTGATCCCCAAACAATGGATGATGAGCAACATGTTCAGCACCCCCTTTAATTTTGCTCCTAGTGGCCTCAAAGTAGGTGCACATTTTTACATTACTGGCTTGGAGACAAGTTTTGGAAGGACACAGTTTTACTGGAAGAGACACAGTTTTACTGGAAGAGACACAGTTTTACTTAGAGCCTCCTGCAGACAGGCAGTCGACGTGGGGCTACCAAATAACCAATCACAGCATCCTCAAATAACTTTTTTCATGCCTGTGTGGCTCATCAACACGTTTTACATCTGAGTGGGGCTCATCAAACTGAATGTTAAATAAATAATTAGCTATGAGATACTCCCCAGCTCTTTTCATGTACACAGCCATTAGTCTGGACCATTGAGTCTCCGCCAGCCTATACCATCTAGTGCCAGTCAATAACCAGGCTGTGTCCCATTGGTACACTGCCCAGTCACTGCTTAATCACTTTGAATGGCTAAATGAACTCTTTATGTTGCTGTGGAAGTCTAGGCATTGATTCAACAAGTGGACCGAACCAGGCTGTTGTTGTAGCTTAAAATAAAAGTAATTATCCTAAAGCTCAAAATCACAGTAAAAAGTAATGTGCACTAATGTTCTATTTTCTACTGAAAATCTATTTCAGCCTAACGAATGCTTAATCCCCTCCCTTGATACCTAGATAGTAGCCCTTCCCAAAGCTTAATTAAAATAATAAATCTTAGACTTCCCCAAAGCCCTATCTTTTTTCTCTCTCTCTTTGTTTTTCTTCATCTGTTTTCCCCAAAGCCCCTATGACCTTTTCTTTTTCTGCCTACATTTTATGTATATATATATTTTCTTTTTTTGAGCAGAACATTGTCTGTAGGATCAGTTTTTTCCTGGATTTTTTCTAACTTCAGGTGTTTTTGAAACCAGTCTTGAAAATGTTGTTTCCTGTACAGGCTGGTCTTGACAACAGCATGGTGGAGGCACTTGTTCAGCTATTTACTTCCTGGTCCCCGTAGGTTATATTTACTTCTGAAGGTATGCCTGCAGCTTGAGATTAACTCTTTATTAGCCTTTACTTCTCCTTTAAGTCATAATGTTTCATTCTGCAATTTCAGTTGCAAAGCCTATGATAATCCAGCAAAAAGAAGTTATGTTTTTCCTGTTTTTAATTCAGCTGGACTGTCTTATTCTTTTAAGGTCCTTGTTTAATCAAGAAGTCAGTACCTTTGGTGGTGTCTGTTTTCTGATTCTGATCAACTGAACCTGTCCTATTCTGTTTTATCATCGGCTGAGCTGGAACAGGAACCTGATTATATTTATTCTGCTTTCAATACAGCTCTAATTTATCCTTTGATTAAAAAAATCTCCATCTTCAGTACAATTGTCTACAGCTCTTCAAATCTTTTCAAAACTGCTCCTAAGTCTCATTGCAAAGATCTGAAAGACAGGTGTTATTTGTTCTGATGAGCACATGTATTTCAGTGAAACAATGCCCATTGACTTCAATGCATTTTGCAAATTGGGGTCTCAGTTACAGTTCTCTGAAAGTGCAGATTTTGATATTACTAGAATTATCCAGTACAGTGAAACCTCAATTTTATATACCTTGATTTGTGTTTCCCCTCATTTTACACTTTTTTTTAGGTCCCAACAGTGTATATAATGCTTAAAGTTAGTCTCCTGATTTTATATTTTCCAGAATTTTCCACCATTTTTTCTGGTTTCCCAAAAAACGTAAATTGGGGGTTCTACTGTATTCAGTAGTTTTTTCATCATCTTTCTTCAAAGAGTCAGACCAGGCAAGATATTTATTTTTTGGTCCCCTATAGCTATATCTACTGCCAACAATTCAAGCCCACTATTTTATCCTTCTCATGTCAGGCAGGAGAATACTATTGATAGGTGTTACAATTGTCACTATGTAGGTGATGGTATTTAGTTATATCAAGCAGGTCACACCAACTCTAAATCTCTTGTCATTTTTAATTTTGTTCTTGGTTACCGAATTTCATTTAAAAAATTAAAATGATTCTTCTTGCATTGGTTTCTGAGGATTTGGACCAAGATTCAGAGTATCTTATTCCAGTTGACCCAGTCAACTTTCTTTTAGCCCCAAGAAGGGTTTCCAGCTTGAGAAGCCCTAATTTCCAAATGGATCAAGTTGACAATCAAAAGGCCTACTAACTTCAAGGACTTAATCATCCCAAGGGGTTTCTTAAGGCAAACTTAACCAGGAGTATGGCTACTTCTTGAGCAGGATCAGCATCATACCTTTTTTTCTCACTACTAAGAGGATGTCACATTGACTAGTGATGCAGTTTCAGAAAGCAGTCCCTATTTCAACTAACTCTTATTAATGAAACTGTTTTATTTGTATTGTGTGGCCTGTTTTTCCCAAACTTGGTGCAGTATTTCCCTTTCATTTCCCATTTTGTTTTACTTACTGTGATTTTCTTTTATTGGCATCCACCATGTCAACAAATTTTATTAGTACCCCACCCTGTGTTTAGTCAGATGTGTTACTTAACAACAGGCTTTGGGAGAGTCTCAGATATTAATATTATAATGAAGCATTGGAAAAGGCTTCTGTCCAGGTTTCTGTCAGGGAAGGGGTATTAATATTTCACCTGCTAAGATATTGTGCCAAAAGGAATGCAAATGTTACATTTGTCCAAATCTGGAGCATTAGAGAACATCACAAATTAATGTTTTTTATTTTGTCATTCATTGTAGACTTATCCAAGTCGATGGTATCTTAAAATAAAATAAGATATTTACTAGTACACATCTCTTGTTTTAACATTATCTAAAAAAGCATCTACTTTATCATACCTCTGATACATCTGCCAATGGCACTAATAAGTCCTAATTACCTATATAAATTGTAAATGCTTCATTGGCTTCTTTTTTATTTATTACCCTGCTCACTGATATATCACTGTCTCTGTACAATTTGTGTATGCCTCATTGCCCATGTTTGTGTATTAATTACTTTACTGATACCTGCCAAATTGAATTGTACAACAGGGACATGTTTGATTACAAGGAGAAATCTTTGTTGTATAGGATTTCTTTCCAGAAAAATATTTAACAACATGTATTAACTTGAAAGGTTGTAACCATTCAGATAATCACTGGCCTTGTTTTATAATCTTTTTTATCATGTCATCTCGCTGATTCCTTTGCTTCACTGGATGCATAATTGTATTTGCCCCTGGCCTACTATCACTCATGCACTGGCTGGGGCACAGTTAAGGATTAAATTGCATTTCTGTTCAGAAAATATCAAGCCTGTAATATATAATAGTCCCACATGAGGGGGCTGATTTATCAACACCATGAAACATTTCTCATTATTTTAGCTGATGCATCTTATAGCTAACAGATCTTTAGGAGTATTTCTTGTGTTCTTTCCACTAGGTGCACATTTTTTACTTTCAGGCATTACTGTAAAAAACATTTCTAATGTGAAAACAGTCCAAAAAAAAAGTTTCTAACGAAAACTGAATTTTTCAAAGGTGTCCATTGAGAGATTTTATTATGCAAGTTTAAGCTATATTTTTCACTTATTTTCACTTACAATTTTTCACTTGCTCCTGGTTTAAAAAGTGTTTTCACCTACTGAAAATTTTGTGTGAAAATCGCAAGGCTTTCATACAGGCAAAAACATATAACATGAATATAATGGGAAAACCTTTGAATCTATGGGAAAAACATATTTGCACCTAAAATCAAGCAGGGAAATAAATTGATTATTTTAAAAACTGCTCTTAAAATATCCAAATATCAAACACATACATTTGTGACTACTAATAACTTTATGGGCAGCATTGGAGACACCACATTTTTCCTACCAAATCTGATTTTATTTTGTGTAATGAAAGGCTAGTGACATTATTAAAAGGCAACTCCAGATTTTATTAGCTAATTTAATAAAGCTGGTGTGGTAGAAAAAAAAATGAAGTTTTAATTTCAAGGCTGTTGCATGTTGACATAAATATGTTTTGTGATGCATTATGCCATTGCTGTAGTGATTTTGCATTTCTTTAAATCTAATAATCAACTTGTCTTTTGGGATTCGATGACGTTTGCTTCACCACTGTGGCTGTCTTTACCCTTCCCATAGGCACTCAATATGCACTTAATGCACCTATTTTCTAAAGGTCACCTCTAAATTTGTGCCACTTTTCATTCTAGCTATTAATAAATAGCTAAAAGATGGCTTCAATTTGAATCTTTAAAGGAACAAGCTTGTTTAGTAAGGAAATGAGAACAGAGCCCAAGGATGATGGTTAACCTTCTTTTCTTATACAGTCCTAAATAAATCTAGATTGTGCACCTGCTCCCATTGAAGTGATACAAAGATTTCCTCTAAAAGAGTCAGCACATGAGTCATGTAATTATCCTGCTTAATGCTTATGCTAGGAGTGACATATCGCTAGAGACATCCTTTTCCATCCTACAGGTAGAAGTAGCTCAAATGATTGCTTGAGGGTTATTTTCATTAAGCCAAGTAACTATGATTGGTTCAACATTTCTAAACAAACACATGCTATTCTGTCTTGATGTTTCTAATTTACATCTATTACAAGTGTATAACAATAAGCAAAAAGTATTGCTCTTACTCAGGTGCCATAATTGCTTAAGGTAAGATCAATAGAACATAAATTTGCACATCCACAAAGCCACTCTCTTGCTCTTAGGAATGGCAGCAAACATCCCACTTGCAGGCTCAATACATTTTATTGACATTTCAGCTAAACACATTTCCAGGTGCCAGCAAGGGCAAACTGACTTGGCTGGCAAGGAGGGGGGCACTTTTCTCATATATTGGTGTAATTCTAACATAACTGGCAGCTTTGTTTATTGAACACTTTGCTGTTTCAGTACAAATTTGACAACCATGCTTGGTCCCTGCTGAGATAGTTTTCTTTGTACAAGTTATCTGTATATTGAGTGAAAAGAAACTGCTTATTATTCTTAACTTTTATCAAATACATTTTAATATACATTTTAAGGCAATAAGAGAGGTAGTTTAGCAAAGAAACAAGATGACTTGGCCAAATGATGACTTGTTAAATATTTGTATATTAATAGTCAGTACACCTTGGTTTTATTCATAGTGACTATCCACAAAGACAAGATTGTATTTTGTTAGTAATCCTTATCACTGGGGTTTATGATACAGAAGTTGCTCTTAAATTTATGATGCAGTCCAATTAGCAGGCCCGGGCCTAGGATGTCACAAATTTGGGGGCGGCATGCCACCCCGCAACACCAAAATGTTGAAATTTTGCTCCCATGCTGAGCAATGGGGACCTCTCCCCACTGCTCCCTATGCGAGTTTAAACGTCCGCGGGGGGGTCTTTGCACAAGCGGGGCAGGGGGGGAGGAGCAGCGAATGGGAGCGGCCTAGGGGCTCCCAGATAAGAAATCCGGTGCTGCCAGTTAGTGGGGAACAACTGTTGCACTGGGAGAAATTGGGCACAACCACTATTATCATGCATTCATAACACAAATAAAAATGCATCTTAATTACATAATTCTCCACACAGGCTGTAGCAATATTACAGAAGATTTTTTTCTTTCTTGCGCATAAGGACCCCTCAAAATTCTCGTTTATGGTGTTCAATATTCAAAGTGGATGTTTTGAACACAGATTGGCATGTTTTGTTACATATAATAGTTTTCTTTTCAAGAATTCCAGCATAAATGTAGGCACAAGTTAAGTTGCATCCTCCACAGAATTTCTTGGAATGGAATCACCTCTGGAACATAGCATTAACATAGATGTTATCATCTGATTCAATTGGCAAATCTCTTGTGGCCATTGAATCAACTCACTGTGGGAAATCCGGAAATGGTGGCAGGTCCAGGCTGGCTGTGATTTTAGGGTTTTCTTGAGTAAATGTATGGACTTGTGAGAAACTCTTTAGAAAAGGCTAAAAAGGGGGTGCATTGGGGCTCACCAGAAATTTCATGCAGCTTGTATAGGTGCAAACATCTTTATGTTGCTGATGATTGTGTCATCGTGAACCATTTGTGCTCTTTCCCCACTGGACTTGTTTAAACAGGACTGTTTAAAAATTATTGCTGGTTGGTTGTTATTGGTAATTTTACAGGAAACCGTTAGCTTCTATATTAGCAAATTAACCCCCAAAAATGTGCAATCTCAACTTTTATTAGGGCAAATACATGAAAGGGTCTTTCTAATGCTTCCTACAATTTGATTACTTTGGTAGCTGGAAATAGCAAGTAGCACGTAGAGAGGTTGTGTCACAGCTAGATAAAGTGTTTTATACACAAGGACAAAACTCTGTATAGTTTCCTACAGTATTTTTTTTTGTTCTTTTAATTGATTGGTTGGGATTAACATGTAATCTTCATCTGTGGGTTTAGTCGCTGGTAAATTAAATTCTTTTCTCTTTGGTAAAGATTCTGAACTTTGAACTAAATGCGCAAAGTTCACAAAGCTGTCATTGAGGTTTGGATGCAATGCATATTACAATAAAAGTAGCTGCAGCCTGCAGACTTGCTGTTCGGCTGCCTGTTAGCGATTACAGAAGTCTTTGTATATGAAATTGATACTTAACTGGGGTCATTTGATGGCAATTCTACTTTGTGATATTACAAATTCCTCTGAAAAAGCATAGTGCAGAATGGACATTAGTTAAAAAATGTTTTGTTTTTTTAGTATGTGCACATGCACCTTACTCATGTATTGCACCTTCACTCTGTATGCAGCTCCAGAGTTCGTGGCATTTCATACACAGTGTGTGGTAAGTGGAAGTAGTGGCTGGTGGGTGTCTGAGGAATCCTGTATGACTATTGAGTGTAGCACTCTGATCCTTGCATGGTTTTTTTTAATTTAGCCTCATAAAGTGCATGCATGAGGACAGCAAATGAATCAGATAATCATGGCCTTCTTTTTAACACCCTTTCTATGTTTGTATATTTATTTGGGGAATTAAAAGAGCAGCTGCACAAAATACAATTTGTAAGAACACATGATGAGATGAGCAGCCTTAATGTTCAATTGTGTGTAACTGATTAACAAGTAAATATTTCTATTTTCCCTTTCAGTGCAGTGCCTGGAGATGACAACTAAGCGGAAAATTATTGGGAGGCTGGTCCCATGCAGGTGTTTTCGGGGTGAAGAGGAAATTATATCGGTGTTGGATTATTCCCACTGCAGCCTTCAGCAGGTGCCAAAGGAGGTGTTCAGTTTGGAAAGAACATTAGAGGAGCTTTATCTTGATGCTAATCAAATTGAAGAGTTACCTAAGGTTAGTTGTTATGTACATTACTACAACTCACACTCATAGCAAATCAACACCTTTGAGGGATGTTTAGTTGATCCATATAATAATCTATGGTTTGAGTCTTCTCAACTAAAAATCCATAAATTATGCTAAATAATTACTGTCTAACAAGTGGGCACCTTAAAGGGAATCTGCTACAAAAATCCACTAAATTGCAGTAGGTGTTGACTTATAAGGAAATTTAAAGCTGGCTGACGGTGTGAGGCTCAGCTTCCAACTCAGCCAGCATCTTCTTTGATGTGCCAGTCCATGTTTTATTTCCATGATAATTGCTCTTGAAAGCAACAACCAGGAAAATGGTTAACCATACCATGTAGGCAGTTTTTTGTGCACTTAAATGTATGTATGTATGTATGTATATCTTTATTTATAAAGCGCTACTTATGTACGCAGCGCTGTACAGTAGAATACATTAATACAAACAGGGGGTTAAAGATAATGAATAAATACAAAGTACAACAATAAATACAAGGTACAGTTGGAATAAGAGTCAGAAACAAGATGAAGGAGGTCCCTGCCCCGTAGAGCTTACAATCTATATGGGAGGGGTAACTAACAGACACAAATGGGCAAATGTAAGTGCTGTAGGTCACAGTGGGTGACTAATGCATATTTATGTCAGGGTCACTTTAAATCTGGTGTTTGAGTCAGTATCTACAAATATTAACCTAGGAATACGCATTTTATTACCTTCATTTCATTGTCACACCCCAGACCATATTTTCTTATGGTAATGGATAGTGTTTTGTAATTACATGAGCTACAAATGTCTAGTTAGATCTATTTGGCATTGTTTAAGCGCTCTGGCTCATAATAAACAGATTTTTCTGAAGCAAGGGTGCATGTAGAGAGGCAGATTCATTTTGATCAGGACAGAAGTGTAATAGAAATACACATGCCTGGGTTTAGAGACAAACTATTATCCGTCTGCTGTGATGAATAAACAGAATGTTTGTAGCATCATCTGGAAAGCCATTAATGTGCCTTGTGTCTTATCTGTAATACTGTTACCCAGCTATACAGATGAGAACATTTTGCAAAAACTAAACTTTGTATTACTCAAAGTTTAAAGAGGCTGAAAGAAAATAGTTTAGCTGAAAAATACTACTTTAGTGCAAGTATATGTTGCTATATGTAGAGTGGTGGAATCCAAAACAGATAATTTCTCCCATTTAGCCATCTGGGCATACAAAACATACAGTATAAATATAACTCTGGGTGCTACCTGCACATTTGCTGAATTCCTTCTCCAGACTAGGTACCTTGTGGGGCATCAGCAGAAGAAACACACCAGTTACCATGACAAGCCAAATGGATTAACTAGACAGAGAAAACATATTTACTATCAACTAGCTCCCTGGAGATTAAATTTCCCACTAGGGATAAAATTTTCTTTAAATATTATTAACATATTACTTAAAGGAAACATAGGCTATTTATACCTTACCCTATCCATTATTTATTTTTTTACTCTAGCAGAAAGATTCTATAATCCTATCAGTAATAGCGACACCACTTATAGGGGCAGATTTATCAAAACGTGAGTTCGAATCCCGAATGGGAAAAATTCGGATTGGATACGATAATTTCTGATGATCGCAAATATCACAAATATGCTTACGAAAAAATCATATTTGTCACGATAATATCGTATTGGCGATCCGAAAGTCACAAAATGTTTGTATCCGAACGATCATAAAATGCAGGAAAACCTTTCCGACTTTGATCCTTCTGTGCATGATTTTGGAAGCCTCCCATAGAAATCAATGGCACTCTGCAGCTCCAACCTGGCCCAAGGAAAGTCACCATACCGAAGCTTAAATGAATCCGAAACTTTCGTACTCGTTGCGACAATACGATTTTGTCGCTTTTTTTTTTTTTATCGCACAGTATGAAAAAGTTGCGTTAAGTAACAAAAAAATCGGCCGAACACGAACAGTCCGAACGAAAGAACGAACGAACGAACGAACGAATGATCGGGCCGTTCATGGATTAATAAATCTCCCCCATAGTGTTACAACTTTTTGAAGATGGTGTGCTTACACTTTGCATTACCTTCAAATGTAAACCCTCAGACTTGGCTGGACAAGACACAACAACCTGTAACCTGGGTATCTGGAATCAAGCTGCATTCTGGTTCTCTGCCTATCTTTCTAACCGCTCCTTTTCTGTCACTTTTACTAACAAATGCTCTTCCCCAGTTCAGCTTAGTGTGGGAGTGCCTCAGGGTTCTGTACTTGGTTCTTTGCTGTTCTCCCTGTACACTCTGGGGCATATTTATTATGCTGTATAAAACAAATTCGCAAAAAAACAGCGTAAAAAGCTGTGTAAAATAAACGGAGAAGATCACCATCTAACGCCTGATTTTATGCCGTTATTTTTCTCCCACCTCTCCCTCTTAAAGGGGATATACAGTCATGGCCCAAATTGTCGGCACCCCAGAAATTTTTCCAGAAAATCAAGTATTTCTCACAGAAAAGTATTGCAGGAACACATGTTTTGCTATACACATGTTTATTCCCTTTGTGTGTTTGGAACAGAAGAAAAAAGGGAGGAAAAAAAGCAAATTGGACATAATGTCACACAAAACTCCAAAAATGGGCTGGATAAAATAATTGGCTCCTTTAACTTAATATTTGGTTGCACACCCTTTGGAAAAAATCAGTCGCTTCCTATAAACATCAATAAGCTTCTTACACCTCTCACCGGGAATTTTGGACCACTCTTCCTTTGCAAACTGCTCCAGGTCTCTCTTATTGGAAGGGGGCCTTTTCCCAACAGCAATTTTAAGATCTCTCCATAGATGCTCAATGGGATTTAGATCTGGACTCATTGCTGGCCACCTCAGAGCTCTCCAGCGCTTTGTTGCCATCCATTTCTGGGTGCTTTTTGACGTATGTTTGGGGTCATTGTCCTGCTGGAAGAAACAAGATCTCGGACGCAAACTCAGCTTTCTGACACTGGGCTCTACCGTGCGACCCACAATCCTTTTGGTAATCCTCAGATTTCACGATGCCTTGCACACATTCAAGTTGAAAGAGTTTAAAGGAGCATCACATGTTTGAAACAATCTTATCCACAATTTTGAAAGGGTGCCACTAATTTTGTCCAGACCATTTTTGCAGTTTTGTGTGACATTATGTCCAATTTTCTTTTTTTCCTCCCTTTTATTTTGTTCTGTTCCAATACACACAAAGGGAATAAACATGTGCATAGCAAAATATGTGTTACTGCAATACTTTTCTGTGAGAAATACTTGATTTTCTGGAAAAATTTGGGATGCCAACAATTTGGGCCATGACTGTATACCATAAATTTTTACAATGCACTAAACCATGTAAAATAATGTAAAATAGAAGGAAGTGCTTTTATTTTAATACCTTTGGGTTCAAATATGTCCATAACTGCTTGAAAAGTGTGCTCTACCCAGACCTTATGCCAGCTTCCAGTTTAGTCTCTTCAGTATATGGCTCTGGGCCACCGGCTTCTAACTGGAGAGGTTGGGTATGCAGCTCTCATATAATGACAGTTTGAGGAGGTAAACATGTTTCAAAACATCTTTCTTTCTGCATCATTTCACATTTTGAGGGAGGATGAATATTATAACTGAATATGAACTTTATATAAAATGTCTCCTTTAAACTCTGCTGCCAGGATCGTCCTGCTCTCTCCCAAGAGGGAACCTGTTCAGTCCCAAGTAATCTCTTTAGCATGGTTGTCTGTTAAGCAAAGTATAGCATACAAAATCATTCTGCTAACATTCAAAGCCCTTCACTCCTCTGCGCCTCACTACATTTCCTCACTGGTCTCCCTGTATGTTCCTGGTCGTCTTCTCCGCTCCTCTCAGAGCCT
The DNA here is from genome assembly GCF_000004195.4 of Xenopus tropicalis. NCBI lineage: Eukaryota > Metazoa > Chordata > Amphibia > Anura > Pipidae > Xenopus > Xenopus tropicalis. Next base: position 82,934,679 of record NC_030680.2, on the reverse strand, counting down.
CCATCTTTTTACACCATCCACACCCACTGATCTTTCTCATCTTAAAACGTTCTATCTCGCTGCTCCTTACCTCTGGAACTCTATCCTTGAATTCCTCTGTAGGGAACATTCACTCTCTTTAAGAAAAATCTACCTTCTAGAGCACAAAAACATAATTTTGTCTAGTCTTGCACTTAAGGGGAAATGCCCATACCTTGTGCACTCTTACCTTCTAATTTGTGCCTGTAGATAGCTAGGGGCAGGGATCCTCTTCCTACTGTGTCTCATACCAAATGGCACTTAATCTCTGTGTATTTATACTTATTTATTGCATTTATTATAACACTTGTCCTTCCTGTGTGTAATTTTGTATATTGTAATATTGTACACCAATACATAACCTTATAGAGCTTTATAAATAAAGTTATACATACATACACATTACATGTGACCCTTTACTCTTAGGTGGGCCCTCACTGTTCTGGTAGAAGGGTTAACCACATTAATTCACACACAGAACTTGATCTCTAAAATAGTCAAAACATTTTAAATCATTTCAACTTAAACTTCAATTTTTATTCCAGTGAAAGTCCCATTCTCCATAAGAGACAATGCATATGGAGGAGAAATGGGAATGGGAAATAAACTAGACCTTTTAGATGGTAGAGGCCTCAAACTGCATACAATCACATTTAAAACTGAAAAGACTAAATAAGTGAAGCACATCTTCACATCCTCATTAAAAAAAATTTAGTACTTAGGGTGGGGTTTTTTCTAACGTTTTTCCATTGGGCAGGACATCCTAGCACTAAAAAATCTAGGCCTTGGATTTTTCTTATCACAGCAGTGTACAGTCTGGTGTAAGGTTGTGCAACCCTCAACACCTGACAAATTTCTACGCAGCCATCCTCCTGGCTCTTTACTTTCCTGGCAATCTGAACCACCACTAATCATACAACATTTGTTCCTTTCTCTCATACTCCAGTAATGGGACATAGGACATATAATACCCCCACATCTTTTGCACCTTGAAATTTGAAATATGACCCGTTGAATGCGGGACCGATGTGACCACTTTTCGGCCAGGCCAAACCCAAACTGATTTCTCTTCTTCTGGCCTAATCTTTGGAGAAGCCCAAATACAGTGGGGTATTTTAAACAGAAGGGTAAGGGATACCCCGTCCTCATCTTCCACCCCTTCCGAAATAGCCTCCCAGCCAGGACCAGTTTCATCTGTGGAAGCACTCCCTTTAGCTCCACATTAAACACTACCATTTGCAGCACTCCCTGCTTTGAGAGCCTTATGTATTGTGCTCTGCACCACCTGTCAATCAATTCTCACCCTTAGATAACAAATGTAACCCTTTGTGCCCCATGTTGTCAGCACCAAATGTAACACCTCTATGAAGATAGTGTGCTCTCACTCTGGATTACCTTCAGATATAGGCCCTCTGATTGAACTGGGCAAGTCACCACTCCCTGCAACTCCAGGTAGAACATATGTTACATGCTTTCCTCTAAGATGGGTCCTCACTGTACTGGAGAAAGGGTTAACCACACCAAATAAACTTACAGCACTTGATCTCTCAAATAAATTGGATGCCAGTGGTTCTTAAAACAAAACATTAACTCTTCATTGACTGATTAGTTCACTATCTTTTTTCTCATGCTGGTTACATGGTACAAATATCAATCATAGCATAAAGGCTCTAACGCTTTCATTGCTCAGTCAGTACTTACAATTACTAACTCTCTTTAGCTTCCTTGTTGGAGCTTCTGACTACTTTACTAACTACCCTGACCATTCCTCTCACTCCTAGAACAAGCCATTACAATTTCCTGGAACTTACTTTACCTACTAAGGCCTGTCTCTGCATCAGGCTCTTCAGCAAACCACCTCCTCTGATGAATAAAATCACAGAATGAACAAAGATGTGGTGGCTCTGCTTTTTAAAGACTAGATAACCCTGATACCCCTGGCTAAATACTGGACTGCTAGGGAAACTGCTTCCTACCCCCAACTGTAAAAAAAAAAAAAAGTCCATCACTGAACTGATAAAACTTATTACCCTCCTATAAGAATATTTATGATTTCTGGGGCATTGATTTATAATTTAACAAGCTGGAAAATCACTTCTACTACCAAACATATGGTGAATACAGTAGTTAGGCATCCTCTTGTAATTATTCCATTAAGTGACATACAAATTCTGCCAATGTGCTCACGTTGCATTATTAATATCCATGTAGAATAGCTTTACCTAGTCAACCAATCTTATTCTAAGAGTACATAATCAGATGTTATGTTTAAAAGGAAAAAAAGATATATGCTGGTTTTAAAATGTGTTTAAAAAAAATATAAGTTGTGCATAAATATATATAAATACATTAAAGCATTCTTATGTGATGTTTTTACATTCTTTAGCTGTTTGACACTGAATTCAATCATATACCATTTTACCTTATGAAACCTGGAAAGCGAGATGACTATAATACAATTTCATGCCTTCTTCAACCAAGCCACAAGTTTATATGATTATTTATAGGCATAGCCAAAAGCCCAATACTATTCCAGGCAAATATTAACAATAAGGGGTCTAGAAATTGTTTATTCTGATTATGCCATTACTGGTTGCTGAAATTCATTTGTGCATGAAATTGCTAGTGATCACAACTGCATTTCAATGCTATGCAAACAGCAGCATGAAACTGTATACCTTTTTTACACATGTGATCTCCAATAGTTAACTAATGGTACAAATGTGGTGGAAAGATGGGTTTCAACATTAGTTTGGGGCACACTGGGGTGCATAAAGGCAAAGTTGCCTCACCAGCTCTCAACAGCCTATGTGTACATATAAATTCACAGTAGATAAAGAATGCATTTTGTTTCTGTCCTAGTATATATTTTTACAGCTCTTAGGTTTATATCATATGAAGCATTTTGATTACTGCTGCCATCCAATGGAAAATGAGTGTTTTTGTGTGGAAAATTTGGCTGTCACTGGTCTTTCTGTGCCAGACAGAGTACTTCTCATAGATTAACATTACAAGTAGTGACAGATGGACACATGCTTTTTGAATCATCACTGTTTTTTGCTGGATGACAAGCAAGTGGTCAGGATGCCTGTGTGTCATAGGCTTTTCATGATTAACATTTTCAAAAACTTCACTTAATCTCTCTTTCTCTTGACAGCAATTGTTCAGTTGCCAGGCCCTTCGGAAGCTGAGTATACAAGACAATGATCTTTCAAACCTGCCAACCACTATTGCAAGTTTAGTGAATCTCAAAGAGTTGGATATCAGCAAGAATGGTAAGTGATGCTGCCTGATTCAACAAGAGAAGGCAATTTCTTCTTCTAGCAAGAGAAGGCTTCTCTAGCAACCATTTTCTCTCAGCAGAAACTCTGCACCATATTTAAAATTGACCCTTGTATAGGTCTTGGGCTTTATTCTGATCTGTCTGTACAACTTACACAACACATACAAAGCATGATCCATTCTCACAGCTACTCAGAAGTTTGTGCCAGAAGCAGAAAAAATAAAAATGTAACCATGATGTGTGCCTTGAGCAACCTTATCACTGATGACATTGTAAAAGAATAGACACTTTTGCGATCCCATAGGCAGGTTAGGGACAGGGAGTTAATTGCATGTGTCCTGGAAACCTCTTACGATTACAAGGAAAAGGAGACTTTTAAGACATCACAAGCTACAGTACTACCGTCTTTGCTTTACTGCAAGCTGAGTACATTAAAAACTAAGTTTGTGTACACTAAAAGCATAAATGAAATTATGTATTTTTTGCTATAAGTGGAATTCTCTTGTAACTCTTTAAGGGATACTGTGATGGGAAGACATGTTGTTTTCCAAATGCTGTTTTTAAATGATCAAATCAAATATGTTTTTTGATATTTAACTAAGATTAAGACATCAGTCATCCATTTTAGTTATTTCCCAGGACCCCCCTCCTGAATTGTGTTTTGATAATCTTCAGCCTTTTTAATGCTGCCATGCAAATTGATGCCGGTACCTACCCCCTGCCCATGCTAACTAAGCCTTTTCTGTGCAGCCTGGCATAAGAGCAATTGAGATGTAACAAGGTAACAGCTCTCCTTGACACCTCTCCTGATGGATTCAGCTGCCTGAACCAATAGAAGCTCCATGTTTCGCTTGTTTGCAATGCTTTAAGCTAATAGGTGCCAGTGGAGAAACCCTTTTTTAGTTTAGAGAACACCCAAAACTGGCCATGCTGCCTCTTATTCACTTTAAAGAGTACAGCACACACTGCAACTGGAAGTGTTAAGGTTGGTTTAGGCTTTTTCCTGCCAGCTACAATAAGCTGCCCCATATAGCATTAGCTTCAAACTTTCCAAATCAGGTTGTACAGTAAAGGCCATAAATATTCTTATAAATAATTGTACAGTGACTTCCAAAAACTATATCTCCACATCCTAAACACATTATACAGTAGAGAGAAAGACTACTCATACCCCAAATACATTATATACAGTGAGAGTCAGTGGGAACTTGACTGATACATTCAATACATTATATAAAGTTAGAGCCATTGGTTCTGACACCCCAGAAATACCCCACCCTTTTAAAAACAGGTAACCTAAAGGGTGGAGTAGATTTAGCTTGCTACTAGTCAAAATTAATGCACATTCAGCACAGTGGGATATGTATCCATGCACCTAACAGCCATAGTCAAAATAGCACTTGGATAATAGGAGAGAAATCCCTGTGGTAGAGGACACAAAAATAAGAATTGAATGGCTAAGGTACTGAATGCTTAATAATACCTGCATAATGCCTTTTTGGCTGTTGTTGTGAGCACTGGATCATGTATAATGAACTCAGATGGCTTACCGCACACCATTATAAAAAAAACATGAAGTTATGCAATGCTAGAAAATTCATAATTTGCTAAATTCCTCAGTTACCAATAAAAGATGCATGTCAGTAAAGATTCACTCATAAACATTTGTTAAAAAATGTAAATATCCTATTTTCTAGACAGTTTTATTGTTCTTTTTTTAATTGTTTATTGTTATGGTCCTGTATATTACTCCTGTTTTAACTGTTGCAATTAACAATGATACTGATGTCCCAAATATATCAGCTACATCATATCTTCCAAGAAGGTCTAAAGTGAAAATAATTTAAGACACCACCATTTCCAAAAGATGGATGAGCCAAATACAAAGTGCAAAATTAATTTAATGTTTATTGTGTCTGAAAAAGTCCAGCCATGGGTTGTTTCATTATTTCCTGTTATGTCTCCTGCTCTTCACATCCCTCTTCACTTTAACTTGTTCCTTCAGTGACAGAATACACTGGTCACTGCAAAGACAATGTGCCTGGCTACAATAGGAGGCAGTTGAGAAGCTGGGCTCTGGGAATGAGGTGTTATCAAGATGCTGAGAGGGCTATAAATTAGGGTGAAGCAATAACTCTTTACCTTAAAGACTCCACAGAGTAAACACAAAGGCTTGCAAATTTTAGAAACCTGCTTTAGTTGTTCTTTAACAATTTAGAAGTTAAATCAATAAAATACAGAATTGCTTTATGGTAATTAAGATAATTAATAGACCTACTTTTAATTAGCCACTGATCTAATCTAAGCATTGACTACCGATGGTACATTGTAAATTTTAATGTGGATATTTTTAGTGTGTGATCAATTTTTACATAATTTAGTTAAAGTGTGAGGCGATATTAAGGGTATGCTGGTTCATTGCAGATATTTCATGAATATGTACTTTAACATAGTATCCTAGGATGCTAAGTAGAGAATCACAAAATGAAAAATCTTTATGTAGCCAAGCTGCATTGTTGGCTGATGTTTTTTGATAGAATCTTGTAAAACATGACGTGCTGCCAGGATGTGATATGTATCCTTAAACTCTTTCCCCTTTCCTCCCTACGGACCTTATGCTTTCAGCATGTGTGGGACATCATTTTTCAGTGTCCTCTTAGGTTATCCCTTGCACCTTCAGTAAAAACATTTGTACAAATTGCACTTGCTGTTGCTCTACACAACCATAAGGGGATCAGTGCAACTGATGTTTTCAATTACCTGGGGCATCCTCACTGGAGACTGAACGGTAGCAAGACACATAACCTGTAGTCTCCATTCAGATCACTGCGGCACAGAACAAGGATATGCAGTTAGCAACACTTACTAAGAATTTTATATATATATATATATATATATATATATTGTGACATGCTGAATGCCTGTACATGCAATTTTGGGGGAATTAGCAATGGTAGGCCAGCAGGCATGCAGAGGATCTGGAGCATAGAGACAGGGACACCAAGTCTTCAGGCAAAACTCAGGTTTATTAAGGGCCCATTCTTCCCAACAGAAACATAAAGACAATAGTTCATACACAGTTCAGGGTTTTGAGATGTCCCTTCTTCAGGGTTCTCACCTTCCAGGGTTATTTTCCACGCTCTGGAACCCTCAGGCTTCACACTAAGGGGCTGATTTACTAACCCACGAATCCGACCCGAATTGGAAAAGTTCCGACTTGAAAACGAATATTTTGCGACTTTTTCGTATGTTTTGCGATTTTTTCGGATTCTGTACGAATTTTTCGGATCCAATACGATTTTTGCGTAAAAACGCGAGTTTTTCGTATCCATTACGAAAGTTGCGTAAAAAGTTGCGCATTTTGCGTAGCGTTAAAACTTACGCGAAAAGTTGCGCATTTTTCGCGTAAGTTTTAACGCTACGCAAAATGCGCAACTTTTTACGCAACTTTCGTAATGGATAGGAAAACTCGCGTTTTTACGCAAAAATCGTATTGGATCCGAAAAATTCGTAAAGAATCCGAAAAAATCGCAAAACATACGAAAAAATCGCAAAGTACCGATCATTACGAAAAAAACGCAATCGGACTCCATTCGACCCGTTCGTGGGTAAGTAAATCAGCCCCTAAGCCTTGCTGAGCCCTCTCAGCACTCATTCGTTCGGTCAGCACTCCCTCTGCTTCCTGGCAGTGGCAGGTGGCACCCCCAGCTCCTCTGGGAGTTCCTAACACAGGCAGCCCTCCTGCTCTGTGCCCTGCTCTGAGAGTGACCTCCACATAGTCACGGTTCAATTCCAACTCCAACCCCTGTGTAACTCACACAACCCTTTTATTGGCTGCTCACCTGCAGCCTAATCAGGCAGCTCCCTACAGCTGGCCAAATCAAAGCCTTAAAGGGAGATTTACTCCAACACAGCATTACCTGCTGTAAAACCAGGCATTTTACCTTGGGCCATTTGTATCCCACCTTAAACACTGGTGGAAATACACCAAATAAAGACCTTTCCCATTGCATCTCTCACAATATATATAAGTGATATGTAGGGATGAGTGAATTTTTTTGGCAGGCATGGATTTTCTGCAAAATTCCGCATTTCACCACTGGCAAATTGTTTTATGAAACTACTGCAAAATTTTGCAGCAAAAAAATTGCGGTCATGTCAAAAAAAGGCACACTTGCGTAAAAAAAAGGCTAAAAAGTTCTGCTAAAAAATTTGCAAAGCACGCTACCGCACAACATTTTTAAAGCGACAGTGACTTTTTTAACGTTTTAAGGAGTTTGGCAGGGCTGGAACTAGGGGTAGGCAGAAGAGGCATGTGCTTAGCAAGCAATGTTGGGGGGGGGCTAGGCACATTAGGCACGTGCCTCTTCTACTCCCCTATTCTGTGCCCTTGTCCCCCCCAAAGATCACTTCTTTATACCAATAGTGTGGCTGTCTTGCTTATTCAGCCCTATTTATACAATATGGGTTTTCCCCTTCTCTCCTATTGTTTTGTGCCCATTATATGAACAGAAAATGTTATTTATATATAATTTACTTTTTGATTACAGGAATTCAAGAATTCCCAGAAAACATCAAATGCTGCAAATGCTTAACCATAGTTGAAGCCAGCGTGAACCCCATTTCAAAGTAAGCACTAATTTTTGTTACACTTATTTCAGCCAATATTATTTGCACCAAACATCTGTTTTCTATTATTATTTTTCTATTAATTCTCATTCTTTTGTTTTTTTCTATGTTTTTATTTTTCTAAAGATGTTTCAAATACTGTACCACTCACAGGAGATATAGATTCCCTAATGTCACATAAGCTAAATATAGCTCGCAATGCACTAAATAAGACTTTGCATTCCAATATATGAACAATGAGTATCAGTGCCTAAAACATTGGTCTCCATAAATGGAGATAATGCAAATTTCTGCCAGATATTTACAGTTTATTCTTTCAGTGAAACCCATTTGGGCTTTGCGGCTTTTGAGTTTTATTAACTTAGGTATAAATAGCACTGACTATAATGAGTATTCGTTGCCATTCTAGCAATGGCTCGCTGTAGAAAAAGTACATTTATTGCAAGTGCTACTGCATTACCTTCACAGATAAATAGTAGAGGATCCAGTATGAGTTTGTTTATTAGTGGTTTGTTGATAATTTAATGCAGGCTGCACTGAAGTTGCTATGTGAAATTAGAGAGCATCTCTCCAATCTATTCATTAAGGCACAGCTTGCCTCATAAAGCTATCAGTGTTTATTTATAGATTGTACATTTCATTGTTGTAGCACTGCATAGTTGGATTGCTTAGTAATGTAATTGTATTCAGTTTAATTATTTTGCAAGGTATTTTTATATAATATTAACATGTCTATGTCAGGTAAATATAGGATACATCTTTACTAAATAACTACATACATCTTTACTATGTTCTTATCATTCAAGGATTTAAAGAAAATAAATGTTTTGTTAAGTACATATATTCCAGGACAAGCAATTGCAATTTAAGATAAAACCGTTCTAGGGAAATATCCTAATTTTGAATGTTAGAGGCCTATAGAAAATGTAATTGTAGGTATAAGATCTATTATCCAGAGTACATGTGACCTGTGGTTTTCAGGATAAGGGGTCTTTAGGTAATTTGGATCTCCATACCTGCTAACAATCATTGAAACACTGCATAAACCCAATAGGATTTTTTTTCCACCAATGTGGATTTATGCACAAGTACAAGGTACTGCTTTATTATTATCTGTATGTCTACAGATTTCCGAATAACGGTCCCATACTTGTATTTACATGTTTGATCTTGGCCTAAAATGTAATAAATATAAATGATGAAAAACTAGAGGATACTATGCAGGCTTATTTATTAAAATTCAAATTAGTGAAATTTTAGTATTTTTTTAAAAACTCTTGAAACTTGAATACCTCAAATTTGTCTACAAGCTCAAAAAAGAAAAAAAATTAATTAAAATTAAAAATGGTTTTAATTTTTCCTGGGACAGCTCCAGTTGACTTCTATATTAGGGTGACCAGATCATTTGAAAATCAGGGACACATCTAATGAATGCATGTTGTAGGGATGCACAAGTACGGATTTTTTTTAGACATAACCCTGAATTTTCAAGTGATCTGGTCTCCCTATTCTATATGACTTAAGTTGTCAGATGCTAAAGTGTTACATTTAAGTTTTTTACTTTCTTTGCTTAACAAATATAAAAAATATTTGAAACCATATTTTAAATTCTTGATTTTTAGCTCGAAAAATTTGAATCGCAGAAAAGAATAAAAAATTTGAACATTGATAAATAACCCCCTTATTATAAAAGAAGAAAAATTGTTATGTATTTCTTAGAAATCCCTGCATTGCAAAACTTTTACTAGCTAAAGTGTAGATTGTAGAATGTAGGTATTTTTTAAATTCTCTTTAACATTTTAGCATCTGCAGTTTTGCATGATAAATGTGAAACAGGTTTTAATGTTAGTTCTATAGTGTTTCAACAAAGTTCAAGTAGAAACATTAGTTTCTCCCACATTGTGGTGCCAGGAGTCATCAGAATGCCAAATCTGACAGAAAAACTTGAGAAGTAATGTTTTGACTGCATGCTGTTAAAATGTGTCTCTTCTCTCCAGGCTCCCAGATGGTTTTACTCAGCTTCTTAACTTGACTCAGCTGTACCTTAATGATGCCTTTCTTGAGTATCTTCCTGCTAACTTTGGAAGGTAACAAATACAAAAATATGATATTGTTATTAAAGATGTTTGTGGTATAAATACAAAATATCTGCATATCCCTCTGCTGGTATCTCATGCCCAACCCCATAATGTGAATAGACTGAAAAGCACTGAAAATTAGCAGAATTCTTCTGCTTTTTTTCCACTAATTTCCAATAATGGAAACTAGTTAAGAATTTGCTGCAAGCCATTATTATTTCATTGATGCCAATTTGTGTATCACAACCATAATAGTTTTATTCAGGTCTTAAAACATGGTGGTATCATCAATTGCTTTTCTCTAGTTTATTACTGACAAACTTCATGCCCCATACGACTTGTAAACTACTGTAGTACATGTTCCCTTGCATACAGTGGTCTTACGCAGAGATAAATGTGTATGGGCTGGTTTCTTTGTATTCAACCAATACTAAGGGGCTGATTTACTTACCCACGAACGGGTCGAATGGAGTCCGATTGCGTTTTTTTCGTAATGATCGGTACTTTGCGATTTTTTTCGTATGTTTTGCGATTTTTTCGGATTCTTTACGAATTTTTCGGATCCAATACGATTTTTGCGTAAAAACGCGAGTTTTCCTATCCATTACGAAAGTTGCGTAAAAAGTTGCGCATTTTGCGTAGCGTTAAAACTTACGCGAAAAGTTGCGCATTTTTCGCGTAAGTTTTAACGCTACGCAAAATGCGCAACTTTTTACGCAACTTTCGTAATGGATACGAAAAACTCGCGTTTTTACGCAAAAATCGTATTGGATCCGAAAAATTCGTACAGAATCCGAAAAAATCGCAAAACATACGAAAAAGTCGCAAAATATTCGTTTTCAAGTCGGAACTTTTCCAATTCGGGTCGGATTCGTGGGTTAGTAAATCAGCCCCATTACGAAAGTTGCGTAAAAAGTTGCGCTTTTTTCGTAGCGTTAAAACTTACGCGAAAAGTTGCGCATTTTTCGTAGCGTTAAAACTTAAAAGGTGCAAAGTTTCGCGTAAGTTTTAACGCTACGAAAAATCGCCAGATTTTACGCAACTTTCGTAATGGCTACGAAAAACTCGCGTTTTTACGCAAAAATCGTATTGGTAACGAAAAATTCGTAAAGAATCCAAAAAAATCGCAAAAAATACGAAAAAAATCGCAAAATACCGATCATTACGAAAAAAACGCAATCGGACTCATTTCAACCCGTTCGTGGGTAAGTAAATCAGCCCCCTGGTGTTGTCACAGTTACACTTGCAGTTTACAGTTAAGTCTCAGGAGCAGAAACCGATAGCACCAATCGGCAGGTAGCATGTACTCTTTTTAAAAGAAGACATATTATTGGTTGCTATGGGTTACTGCTCCTGGGCAAACTTTGGGCCTTTTATTACATATGGGGGTTTCTACCTTGTTTCCTCTTTTAAACTGCTCCCCCTTTTCTCCATTCACCTCTTCTCCACCCTTCTTTATTTCCACTCTTCTCTTCATTTTCCCCTAGTCTTCTACTTCCTACTCCATCACTTTGTATCTTTCCATGGTCATATATCCTTCCTTCCTACTTTCCCACTCCCACCTACTTTCCTATTTATGAGCCCGTGTTCTCTTCTTTTCCCTTGCTCTTGTCTCCCTCTGCTTTCTTCCACACTTCCTTTATGCTTTTCTACTTTTAGCTCTGCTTTCTCTCTAGCTCCTCCACCTACCAGTTAACACTTTATACAGTAGAGAGCAGTGTGATATGGAGTGTTTCATTTGAAGCAGCAATTATTATGATAACTGCTTAATGTGAGTTGCTTCTCTGTGCTTCATCAGTGGAATCAGTGGGACATTTTGCATTTTCACCACAAAACACACACCTAAAACAGTCCTTAGACAACATGCAATACTTCAACCAATACCAAAATTCTTATTCTTAATTTCCATTACAACTAGTGATGAGGGAAAAATTTTGGCAGGCATGGATTTGCAGGGAAATTTCGTGTTTTGCCACTGGCGGAATGATTTGCGAAACAGGTAAAAAAGTTTGGTGTAGGAAAATTCACTGCACGACAAAAAATTGTTGCACGCATCGAAATAATTTGTTGCATGCGTTTAAAAAAATTATGTGCGTAAAAACAATTTGTCGTGTGTGTCAAAAAAAAAAAACATTTTCAAATGGGCACCGTTTCCGCTGTTTCGCTATTTTTTTTTACATTTTCCATTCATGGATTTTCAGGCTAAGCAAAATGGGACAGAATCGCTCATCACTAATTACAACCCATGGAGAATGGCAGATAAAGTAAAATCTGAAGGAGGTAGCAAATGCAATGATGCAAGTATCCAAGTTGAAGGTTCGGCTGCAGTGATATCTTGCTGCACTCACAAAGCAGATTCACCTGTTTAAAGTAACACTGACCAACTAACAGAAAGGGATAGAAGCAGAGACAAACATACTGCATATGTGAAAGACAATGAACCGTGAACTAATACTTTCTAAAAAAAAAAAAAAATCTTGGTCTAGATCTTAAAAAACACAATCTTGCTCTTTCTGCAATAGCAAATGCAGTAGCAATATGTAACTTTCCCAACCCAACTTTTTAATTTCTTATGTTGACATCATTTTTTTTTAGGCTCAGCAAATTGCGGATATTGGAATTAAGAGAAAACCATTTGAAAACATTACCAAAGTAAGTTTATTTTTAATTATTAATACACATTTTTTTTTAGCTAATTCTTAAAAGCAAATGCTTGGAAAAACTTGGATGGGTGCAGCCTATTCAATCACTGCATTGAAAGAAGGAGCCCAACATTTAAAATACTAAGTGATATATTTAAAATACTTAATACTTAGTATATTTAATACACCCTTGTAAAATTTATACTTATCTGTATTATTGCATATTTTAATTTTCTATCCAATTATTACTTTTATTTTTTTTGCCACTTTTCCATCTCACTCATTGCATTTAAGAGTTTTTAGTAGTGTAACCAAATATCTTCCTCTTTATTCCTTTTTTAATATGCATAGTCATTGTTTTCTCTTTCACATTTTTATCTTTTTTACCATCTTTTATCATAGCATGCTTTTCTTTTCCCCATTCCTGTCTGTTTATCCCCCCTTCCCGTATTTCCTATGTTTCTTTCTTTTCTCCTTTCTTTTCTCTTCAGCTATTTTAGTACAACAAAAAGAGAGTTGCTGTCTTTTGACCTCAGGATGCTCATATTTATTTATTTTTATTTTATTTATTTATTTTAAAGTTTTTTAAGCAGCCGAGACTCTGTGGCTCTGTGGCTTTAGTGGGTGTAGGATGTTCCAGCACTTGTGCACACATTCCCAAGGGGAGTGCTTGTTTTCATTATATTTTGACACTTCCCTTACAATACAATTTATATATGGTCTCGCTTAACTTAATATGTAGAAAATTTATCCACAGGGAATTATCTCTAAAATCCTGAAACACTGCCCTGCAGCATAGATAATGTCAGTCAACTAAGCACCAGTATCTCCCTATTTCTGGAAACTTTATCCAGCATTAACAGCAGAGAGCTATCTGGTGCTAATTATGGTGCCAAACATTGATATAGTCCAATAGGTTTATAGTTTATTGATGGCAACATCACTAGAAGACCAAGCTAAGCTTTGCAAGCTTTCTGTGCCAAAATGGTTTATGAAAGTTATATAGGGTAAAATAGTAAAGGACAGGGTTAAATGGAAAGGGACGTTTTCTTTTTAAAATTCCAAAACTGCTTCAGTAAAGCATTGTGTTATTAGTTCCTCCCTTTCTGTTCAATAGTTTGCAGTACCAGATGTGCCTGATGAGGGAATTAGCACCGAATTTACAATTAATTTAATACCGTAAGTAATTTTGCAGTTGTTATTTCCATTTACAAAATATATAAATATTAATGAAATCTGTAAATGGACTATCATTTTCCCATTACATTTATACTGTCATTGGTTTACTTTACTCATTGCTTAATTAGATTAAAAGTGCTTCTTTGGCTGTGTAGGTGCTAGTATTCTTTTATTGGACTCATTTATAAACTACAGCTGGGAAAATAAGAGTTTTATAGGTATTATGGCTCTTGAATTCAGTTTACTGTTTTACAACTATATTCCATTAGAGCAACAATTGAAACCTTTAACTTTCTACATATTTACTGAACTATTAACATTTTGTTTTGTTTTGTGTACTGTTCTCATTGCTTTGTTCTGATAATGAAACTTCCTGCCTGACACAGTACATTTCTACAGGCAGTGAATTGGGATAAGAGATACCCCTCAGAGAAAACCAAGTTCCTGACATTAGTGTTAGGTTACACATTTTTACAGCCCAACCTAGGCGTAATTACAGATGTATGAAACTTTGCTTTGACATAAACAAAACACCCTTTAACACAACTGTTCACAGTGTTAATTTCATTAAAAAAGGGTATTATAAAGCCTGGTTATATGGAGGGTCATGGTAGAACATAATAAGCTATTTCAACCTATTTTCAGATAAAGTTTTTTCAGTTTGTATTTTATAACCCTAATGCCTCCAGTTTAAAGGTTATTACCTAATTTCCCTTTGAGCAGAATACCATTTCTTTCTCTTTTTCCTTCACTTTGTTTGTATTTTCCTGTATTATTTCTCTTTATTTCTCTCTGTCTGATAAATAAATTAAAGAATTAGTGAATGTTGGAAACATGTGGAGGATCAAAAAGTACTGCTTTAGTGAAAAGAATAATTGCTATAGTCTCATATTAATAAATGTATTTTTTATTAAAATGATTTTCCAATTTGTCTTTAGCAGCCCCCCATCTTTTTTGCCAATTTACTGGCATACCTTTGCTTGTTAAGCATCCCTTTCCTTACTTCTTATGGTCTTTCTATTAGATGTGGGTACATTGTTGTTGGCATTTGCTTACATTCATATTAAAGTGGGCACTGATCCTGAATGATCAGGCCCCCTCTGCAATGGTATTCCGCTGTATCCTAAAAAATTGCACCTGTTTTGTCCATATATATACAGTTATTTCAGTAATCAAACAATTGCTGATTCAAAGTAAAAGTAACATCAAATACATTCAATTAGAGACAACTTTATAATAATAAAATATTGCATCTATATTCAAACCAATGCTTGTGTTACATTACTAGCTTGTGACTGCTCTTAATCTCTTGCTCCAGGAGGGGAAATATATTTTAAACTCACTGCACTGTTTTAAGCAGGATAAATGCCCAACATTCCTGGCTTTTTACTCAATAATAAATTTAGATGCTAAATATCAAACAACACAATTTGCATATATGATTATGGATTCTTTCCTATAATGTTCAAAGAGCACAAGTCAAGCCATTGCAAATATTGGCATTTATTTTCATTTATTTATAGTCATTTATTTTCTTGATTTTTATTATTTAAATGGACATGTAAGCAGTGCGCTTCTATAAAACCTACATGTCATCTGTGTGTCTACTATTCCATTTAAACTTAAATTTGTAGGTATCAGTTTAGTGTAAATCAATATGATACACATCATACTTGCCCTCCAGGTCAATGTTAATTTAAAATAGCTACTTTTTAAGACTAAATTATTTTGGGGATATACCTAAGAGTGCAGCTGACTTTATAATGATAAATCTTTACTGACATGTCAAACTTATTATGGGTATGCATTGTATCTACCAACTCAGCACATTCATACCTAGAATCCCATATTTTTACAGCTGTAGGGAAAAAAAAGTAGCAAATTACATTTTTCTCATCTAAAGAAATGATATTCATTTGTGCAACTGAATAGATAGATATATAAATAGATATCTGAAAGATGATGATATCTTGTTTCAGGTAAGAACTAAGCAATTTTGACTCTAAAAGCTAAATTGTATTGGAATTACTATTACTTGAGTTATTAGATCAGTGATATTTTCGAATGCAAGTTGCATTTAATGCAGGGTGCTATATTTAGGGCAGTCTTGTGTCTGCAAGTGAATAATATTATGATATTGTGTAGATAAACTTATTAAAAGTTTATTATATATTACCAATTTTGATTTTTTAAAACCACTTCCACAAAAAACAAAATATCTAGTCATTTATTAACAAACACAAATTAAAAAAGTACAAACAGAAAAAGTTGCGGAAAAAACAAAAAACGTTTATATTGTTGCAAGAATTCAACTGTCAAAAAACCCAAAAACCTTTAAAACCACGAAGCAAAAAAGGATCTTCCATCTGCCATTGACTTCTACATGATCTTAGCAGATTGTAGATAGCAAATTTTTCTTTTTGGTTCATCAAAGTTTTGTTGATTAATAAATTGCAGATTTTTTTTTCCCCATGACTAAATTGAATTGTGAAGAAAACCCCACCTTTAGTAAATGGCCCCCTTTTATTTAATATACTAGATACTATAATATATACCCCCTATAGAAATTATGTAGTTGCACTTCCCAAAAGGATTGATGTTGGGGTTAGCTGCCTATGATTGTATAGGCCCTGAGATGGCAACTGAGTAATACAAAAAATAATTGTGAGTTTGAGTAAATTTTAATTGGTTGCCCTCCAGATGTTATTTTACAACTCCCAGAATGCACTTAAACACCAAAGATCTAGGTTTTACATTGCTGCACTATGGAAAGTAATGTTTGGGGGTAAGGCATAGTTTTCCATAGCTCCAAAAGCCAGAGTTGTTAATTTCACATTTGTTTTTATTATTCTAACTGTGCTTTAGCAATTAAAACTAACTGCCCATTGGTAGTCAGGGTTTGGTGGTTTAGGTTAAACTCTGTTTGAATCTGTTTGCTCCTTAGCATGAAAGGCTTTGACAAATATTTGGTTCATTAATGTATTATTTGGAATTGCTTGTATGGTACCATTGACATTCAAGTTTTGGATGTAAAGAACCACAGTAGCTTTATCTGTGTTAGAGCCACTGCATGCTGAAAGATGAATATCCACCCTAGTCTTAGGGCTCTTGCAGCATTAAGACAGGAATAAGTTTTCACCTAAATTACCCTACATTTAAATTCTTTTGAGCCACAATCCTGGCCAGTTTCTTAGTTGATAAAAAACACCCCAACATCATGATTCTACCACTACCTTCCTTTACTATTTGAATAGTACTCTCAGGGTTATGAGTAGAGTTGTCTCCTATATGCCTTTTGGAAAGCCCCCAACAAGATTTGATTTTTTTTTTCAATTATTGCTTTTTTCGCACTACTCTTCCATAAAACCAAGCTTTGTGGAATGTCCAAGTAACAGCTCTGGTTTCTCCTATCTCAGCTGTGCATCAATTCCACTCCATCAGTGTTGCAATTGACCTCTTAATTGTTTATCTACCTAACAGCCTTATCTATACATATTCCTACTATTTAACAGCAACATATGGACACACACACACTGGCTCTTAGTCTGCAGTAAAAAGAAGCAAATACTTCTAAATAATTTTGCTTATTTCATTAAACTAATGACTATAAGATGTGATAAAAATTGGTGTATTATGTTATTTTCACGTCTCCTGCATATTTCTTTTGATAAACTGTTGTGATTTCTTTATGATTACTGGACCCCAAATACAATATCTCTTGTGCATTATGACTACCTGTAAATCTAAAATTTTTATCATAATTATTTAGCTTTCCTAAAAAAACATCAGTCGAATCACCCTGCCACACAAAAATCAAATCATAAAGCACCTCCAAATATGTGTTTCCTTACCCATATAAAGGTTAGAATAAGTGGGTGCGAATTTCCTACCCATTGAAGTACCTCATCTTTGAAGGTAAAATATGTCCTCAAATTAAAAAAAATCTGATAAAATATATATGGAATAGCCTCCAATATAAAATGATTTGCCACCTCCATAATAAATAATGAATAGTTCTGAATAATAACTAATTACTTGTAGAGGTTTTAAACATGTGGTACACAAATACAGGCTCACTACATCAGCAGTGGCCTATACGTGTCACTCCTCACACACAGAGTCCTCAGAAATTTGCAGTACCTGTTGCAGTATCCCTAAGGTAAGAGGCTAACCATTTCACTAGTAGCTGCAAGTATAAATAAATTCTGACTAGTGATGGGCGTAATAATTAGGCAGGCATGGATTAGTGGCGAATTTCCACGGTTTGGCATTGGCGTTTGTTTTTCGCGGAACAGATGACAATATTTGCCGAAAGACACAAAATTGTCACCCATGTCCAAAAAAATGTGTGCGTAAAGAAAATGGCGTGCGTCAAAATATTTTTGACGCATAACATTTTTGCCGTTTCATAAATTTTTCCCCATTTTCTTCTACAAGGTTAAATTTACTTCTCAGCCTTTCCATATCTGATAACTTAATGCCTTCTTTATTAACTGTCAACAACTGATTCTCTTTGAAGGAATTGCAAACAACTAATTGTAAATAAATTCCCAAACAATACGCTCCAGAGGAACTTCCCCCTGTCCATGAAATACTTACAGTATATAATACAATTTTCCTTACAAAATGATTCACAACAAAAATACTGAAATTATTAGATGGACAGAAGGAAAGCCCACCAGCAGAGAGCTGTCTCTAGTCAGCTCTCTGCTTGATATTCAGAACAACTTTCTCCCACCACTCCCCTTCTTCCTCCTCAGTTAATAGCGCTGTAAATCTCTTTTTTCTTCTTCCTCTTCCCATTCTCTTGCATTGCTCTTATCTTTCAGATCTCTCCTTATATCTTAGTTCTGAATTGCAAAGTATCCACCTTTCTTTCTCTTTTCAATCTCCTCCTTCCCCTATTGCCAGGAACTCTGAGTAACCATTCTGTCCCCTCTTTACTTTTCCCTTTCTTTCCATGTAGGTGTTTTCCCTTTATTTTTTTTCCTTCTATCATTTCCATGATGGATATATGGCAGATGTTACATTTCTGGGATATTTTTTATGACTCATGCTGATTGGTGCTACCTAGGAACCTTACTCCAAATTTGCTTTGAGTTTTTGAAAGATTGGTCTGTGTGATGCTGTTTGTTCAGATATGTTGTGTAACAAACTCTGGGACCTTTCAAAAACAGTTGTACAGTATTTATTTTGGCAGCATATAACACTTTGCCCACAAGTACACTATGGGGCACATTTACTAATCCACGAACGTCCGAAAAGCGTCCGAATGCGTTTTTTTCATAATGATCAGTATTTTGCTTTTTTTTCGTAAATTGTTGAGACTTTTTCGTAGCCATTACGTCTTGCTCGTAAATTGCCGCAACTTTTTCGTAGCCATTACTACTTGCTCGTAAATTGTCGCGACTTTTTTGTAGCCGTCGTGCCGAGTACGAAAGTTTTGGATTCATTCAAGCTTCAGTATCGTGACTTTCCTTGGGCCAGGTTGGAGCTGCAGTGTGCCATTGAGTCCTATGGGAGGCTTCCAAAATCATGCAAAGTCATATAGGTTTGGCCGCCGTTTACGAGCGCTCAATACGAAAAAGTTGCGTCAATATACGAGCAAGTCGTAATGGCTATGAAAAAGTCGCGACAATTTACGAGCAAGTTGTAATGGCTACAAAAAAGTTGCGACAATTTACGAAAAAATCACAAAATGTTCGTTTCCAATCCGATTTTTTCTTATTTCGGGATTCGGATTCGTGCATTATTAAATCAGCCCCTAAGTTTAACTAATTATGTGATTTATGAAAGCAAGTGGTTGCATCAGATCCTATTTAGGGATTTTACAGCAAATTTAACTAATACTTAAGAAAGTATTTTATTTGTAAGTATTTTTAAAAACTACAGGACACATTTACTAACATTCAAATTTGACTGTTTACCAAATTTTGAGTTTTTTGTGGCAAAAATTCTAAATTCGAATTTGGGGTTATAGGTTACTTTATGTGGTCAAATTTTAGAACTTTTATCACATTACCCGCAAAGTGTGCAAAGTAAACCATGCTGCTAACAGGAAAGCAAGAAAGACAAAGAGAGATCTAGGGGAACACCACTCTATGAAATGTATAGTTAACTGGATAGATAGATGATAGATAGATAGATAGATAGACAGATGTGTAGTGCATTTATGCAATGTTATGTACATTTTTTTATTAAAAGAACAACTTGACTACCACAAAAGATAAGCACAGCTGACTGAGGGCCTAGAAGTACAAAGACACTGATGATCTAATGGCTACAAAACAGCAATGCTGGAAAATGTTTTGAGAGAGGTTTAGACTTCAGGGAAATAAACTGGATAAAATACTTTCCAATAAAATGTGTCTATGGCAAAGTGTCAGAGTGCTGGAAAATAAGAAAAGTTAAGCCAGAATCAGCAGAGAGAAAAGAACAAAATTATATGAAATATTTCTAAGAAAAGTGTATGATCTGTGGCTATGAAAAAATTCACAGCATTTACCTGGACTTATACGTCACAGCATACTTAGTTTTCACCATACTGTGGTTCCGTGATTGCTCCAAGCATTTCATATAAATGATGGTGCAGCATGTTTGTTTTGCAAAAGCTGTTTTTATTGATTTCTAGGGTAATCAATGTTCCAAGGCTTATTATACCCTTCCTCAACTTTTTTCAGGACCACAATTTTATCTCAGTTGCAAACATATTTACAAAACAACCTAAATCAGAAAAAGTTAAAATGCATTAAATGAACACTTCAGTGTAAAAATTAAAATGGACAAAATAGATAGACTGCACAAAATAAAAAATGTTTTCAGTATAGTCAGTTAAGCAAAAATGTAATCTATAAAAGCTGGATTGGGCAAAGTTTTAACATAATGGCCAAAACACTACTTCCTCCTTTACAGCTCTCTAAGCTGTTAGCAGTCAGTAACCAGAGCTCTGCTTCCTGCTTTCAGCTCTTTAACCTCTTAGTTAGTCAGCAACTTTAGGGGGGACACATGGCACATAACAGTTAGTATCTGACATTCCTGCTCACAAACTTACTGAACAGTTATGTCCCATTTGCTCCCCCTAAAGTCACCGACTAAGAGGTTAAAGAGCTGCAAGCAGGAAGTACAGTTCTGGCTATTATGTTAGAAACCTGGTCACTTCAGCCTTTATAGATTGCATTTTTGCCTTACTAACTATATTAACACTGAAGTGCAAATTCAACTGTAAAAATAATATAGCTTAAATGTTGAAATACACCCCCCGATGACTTCTATAGAAGCTCCCCAGATAGTAGAGACTAGTAGAGTTTTTTTGTAAAGTGAATTTTTTTTGCAAATTTATTTAAAAAAAATGTATATTGTGCTTAATGTTATATTACGGAAAAAGACACAAAAATCTCAAATTTTTATAAATCCGCTCTTTTGTTTGTATACTCTACTGAGAATGGATTCTATGTGCTTAAAAACTAAATGTTAAACCCTATAGGAAAAATATGATAAAGCATTGATTATTGTCTTGATGAACTAGTCACTGGAACACCGTATAATGAAATGCCCAGTTATCTTTATAAATAAACCCTTTTTTTCTTTATGGTATTTTCCAGATCTTTATTTCACTAGCAGTTGCTCCCTGCTAAAAAGAAAAACAAAGCATGAATATTTTTCATTCCTTGCACTATGTTAGGGTGATACAGACTCACTGCTATAATCAATAAAATTCCCACCTTAGATTTTAATCGATCTTGTGGAATGATGGCATTGTCCCCAGCCCACCATTACAGGCAAACGTTGTTCCCTCTGCATGCCCTGTTAGAAGCTTGAGAGATAAACACAGCTGGGCTTTCATCAGTTTATAGATTTTTCTGTGATTCATTACAAGTAATGCTAACACATATATATTATAGTAATGTATGATTATCAATTTAAACTCATTCTATTAAATATTTTAATAGGTATTCTAACTATTCTAAATAAAGGTATTTAGATAATTTTAAGATTAAAGAAGGAGACTGAATGTCCAGGTATAGCCAAAGATTTGATCAGTTCCTGAGTAAGATGGGATAGTTAGTCTGAGGAACACAGTAAGACTATTAGAGTTTTAGTGAGGAGTCATGTTGTCAAGGGGGAATTCACTAACAAAGCTGTCAGTTGTGGTTGCATACCTAGTTACCACTGACAGAAATATAGCCTGCTGCAGGGTACAGTATGTATTTAGCTATAGACCATCTCCAGGGTAAGAATCACACCATCTGCAGTAGTTAGAGTCTATACCTAAACACGCCACCCTATTCTAGAGAGAATTCATGAGTAGTTGTCACTTGTAACATCAAGACTGCTTGAAGAAATCATGTAACACTTACATTTTTAGTATATGTTTGTGCTTCTTACATTTTTCTGACTTTCTAAGCAATGCAGTATTTTGAGTATTAGGGCTACTTCATAATGCCAAGTTGATAATTGTAAGGGGCATTATGAGCTCAATGAATAGGCCTTGTGTTGAATATTCTTTTTGTCTGTTTTTTTAATCACAAAAAAAAATATGTTTTATGTTATTTCTTGAGCCAAACGGGGCATACAGTATATAACCTAACTACTTAGCTCATTTATTCATCACATTATCTTTACAGGCCAAGCCTATATAACCCATTCTTCCAACAGTGCAGGTTATCTTTAATGGATAGTATGAGGTAATGCTATTTTGATTATAGGTGCTATGCAGCAAATCTGTTATTAATAATACATACAAGCACTGTTTGTAATATGTGTACTGTTGACTCCTCAGAAAATTAGTAGCAAGGTTCCTTATTTAAAAAACATGCAGTTCCTGATTTCCCCATAGATCACAACAGAGTATTTATAAGATAAAACGTGAAATATTTTTTTTCTCCTTGTAATTGAATCTGGTCCTGTATAACCTAATTCTGGCTTCTTTTAGATAGATAAGTGACATTTCATGAGAGTCACTTGTTTTTGTACAACATGAAACCATGTTAAATTTGTCTGATTGTTAGAGAATTGACCTAGGAGCCAATAAAGCAATTGCTTATTTATAAAAATATATACAATTCTATACTAACCAAATTAATAAATGACAAATTACCTACTATAGTAGGTTTTTATATTCAGATGCAATAACTGGCTAAGTGGAAGTAGATTAAGCATTTTTAACATTTATAGCTACTCTTTTCAATACTAAAAGCTGAAGAACACAAAAAACATTTTAAATGTCAGCCATTAAGTACAGACGCATATACACCCTGTAGTTTGTGATAACCAGGATTTAAGATGAAAGTGGGATTTCTTTTAAAAGCACACTGGATTCTCTATATCAACAGATTAATTTTATGGTCTTAATAGGATTTACTCCAGTTTACTAAAAATAAACTCATTTTATTCTGCACATGTATAATGGTCCATAGCATATTTTCCGCTGCTATTTTGTTTACTTTTAATCTCTAGGGCATCCAATTAGATATTTTAATTTAAAAAATAACACACATAAAGAAATACTGATATTTCTGAGGAATTAGTAGGATTTTATTCTTGGCATAGGTATCAATACCCAGAGGATATACAAGAAGATAGAAAAAAAATATAACAAATCCAAAAGCTTGCCTTCCTTTTACAAATGTTTTATATTTGGTATATTTATTTATCATTTGAGCAGTGTGATTAATGTAATTAAGAATAGCATTTGCATGAAAAATATCTGTGTACAGTTATTGTTTATTGGTTGTTTGGTTTTGGTGGATAAAATTTAAATAGCAGTATAACATGTAAAAGAGAGAGCTTCTCGTAGAGTTTACACTTTAATGGTGCTGAGAATTGATAAAACAAAATTACATATTTGCAGAGCTGGTTAAATAGAATTTATGTTGCTAAACGGCCAGAAATATAGAAATATAATATCTGCATTGTAGATATAGTTGTACTTGCACCCAGAAAATTTCTGTGGTTCATTGAAAGCTAACATTTTGAGATTGCATTATTTTATTTTAAGTTTGGCCCTAATCCAATGAATTTTTGGGTCACATGATACTGAAAAATGTATTAATTTTCGAGTTTGCAAAATCTACTTTGCAGTTTATTATTACCGCCCAAGTATTTTAACCTGCAATCACAGTTTTTTTCCTGTAAATTAATTTTTTTAAAAAAGTAATGCAATCAAGTCACAGCTCAAAAAAAAGTTTTTTTTTTTTTTTCAAATTCAAAAAACCTGATAACCTTGATTGTGCGCTTATTTATGAAAATACTAAAAAATCAAACACTTGATTGCTTCAAAGGGTAAACAAAATGAATCAAATGCAGTGGAATTACATGCTTATGATTCCATTACAATGAGGCCCATTTATTAACATTCAAATTTTTGTGCTTTAAGTAGTTTTTAAAAAAACCTTTCTGTAAAACCATGAATGCCAAATGATTTATTAAAACAGCCTTTTTTTTTTTTTTTAAAAAGCACAAATGAAAAAAATATGGGAAAAAACAATTTTTTTTTTACTAATTTTTTCATGAATGGAGCATTTGAAAAATCCGAAAACCTCTAATACCACAAAGCAAAAGAAGATGTTCCAGTTGGATACAGGACAGCTTCCAAAATACTTTTACATGACTCTGACCGGTTTTAGATGGCATGGTTTTACTTGGTTGATGCACAAATAATAATAAATGTCCCTTTTGGTTGATCTTTGACCATGTCTTTTTGATTTCGATTTTGTACCTTGTTGCCAGTACGGTATTGAACTCGGCCTGATCGTCTCCTCCTTCTGATTTGGTTCCCTTGCCTGCCCAGAACAATTGCCCTGTTTCTCCCATGTAAGTCCTGGTGGCACCCGACTATTGGAGGGCTTCTCCCAAAGCGAAAGGTGGTTGTTATAGGTGGAAGAGTGAGTTCAGACCAGGGACCTTGGCTTTTGTTCTGGGTTTTGGGATATCATGCGTGACCACACCTTTTGTTCTAAATTATGCAAGTGTACTAGTTGACTCGGGGGAACATTGGGACTACTGCCACCTTTAAACTTGTGGCAATTGCAGGGTTTCCACTGCAAGCTGTGTCAGTATGTGAAGCAGACTAAAACCTAAAGGATCTGACACATACTGATGATGCCATTGTGCAATTACATTAGGCAAAACTCCCCCTCATAGTCACAATTACACTGGAATTGTGAGAAAAATGCTGCATTATAGGTAAAATATGGCAAACTGCATCCAAAATGTACTTTGCACCTTGCAGTTGTTGTCTTAAATTACCCCTTCTGTCTCACTATTGTTTGCTGAATTGTCTGTTTTACTGTTTTTCAACAAGTGAATCCATCAAAATGAGAGAGGCAAAAAAAAATCTATTTTGAGTGCACAGCTACATCCATTTTGATGGATCTGATGCAATTATGGTAAGAACAGCCCAATTGCACTTGGAAAATAACCCGTTAAGTGTCTACTATTATACCAGAATTCTGGGAAAAAAATTGCATTGTGTGAAAAAAACATGGCAGTAAACATGGCAGTTGTGCTTGAAATTGTACTTTGAACACTTCGCTTGTTGACCTAAATGATTCCTTTGATGGTGGAGTACGGACTTTACACAATCACAACATAGCTGGGTACAAAGTTGCTGGGAAAAAGCATTGCAGTTGTCTCAGTGAAAGCTGTTTGATGATGTAAAGAAAGAATAAGGCTGCTTAGGCTACTGGTTAATAGAACCAATTAATAATGCTGAAAATGAAATAAAAGCAGAACTGGCTTTTCTTTTCAACATTCCTGCTTTGTTTCCCTCCTGACTTTGCCAGTGT
Organism: Xenopus tropicalis; assembly: GCF_000004195.4. Classification (NCBI taxonomy): domain Eukaryota; kingdom Metazoa; phylum Chordata; class Amphibia; order Anura; family Pipidae; genus Xenopus; species Xenopus tropicalis. The sequence continues at coordinate 82,909,064 of NC_030680.2, read as the reverse complement.
ATTTCACCTTAAAATGTTTTGATCTAAGGAAGCAATCCACCTCATACAAGTCAGTAAGTCACAAGCTTATAATAGCAAATGGTGCTGAGGGGAAAGAGGATTTATTGCGGTTCAAATCATGCTGTAAATCTCTGTACATGCACCTGTCAAAATGAGTGCAAAAACACATTTCTGCCTGGTATTCACACAATATAGAGTTTGTGACAAATCACTAATATTCATGGGATTAGTTCCTTTATTGTTTCGCTCAGCGATAGGTCTGAAGATATGAAGAAACAGTTCTAAGCAAGGATGTTAAGTATGGGTAATGCTCACAGATTTTAGAATGTTGCCAACTTTGTTTTTTTAATTTGTCAACAAAAAAACTATTCGGTAGGGGCCCATTTATCAAAGTACGATTGCCGCCAAACACAAAAAAATTGTATTTCTTCTAAATTTTCTTACTCTGCGTATTTTCGCCATTTTTTTTGCTAATTTGCGCAATTTTTTTCATACTGTGTGTCAAAAATTACGCAACAAAATCGTATTGTTGCACCAAGTACGAACGTTTTGGATTCATTCAAGCTGCGGTATCGTGACTTTACTTTGGCCAAGTTGGAGCTGCAGAGTGCCATTGAGTCCTATGGGAGGCTTCCAAAATCATGAACAGAAGGATCAAAATCAGAAAGGTTTTCCCACCGTTTACGATTGTTCAGATACGAAAATTTTGTGACTTTAGGATTGCCAAAACAATATTATTGTGACTAATACGATTTTTTTGGAAGCATTTTTGTGATATTTGCTATCATCAGAAATTATCGTATCTAACCTGAATTTTACACATTTCGGGATTCGAACACATACTTTGATGAATCAGCTCCAATGAGTTTTAATGCACACAATGCTGTAACATGTTGCAGTGAAACAATTGCTCTGAATCAACTTATCTTTGAATCTGTGTGTGTATACTTTGTTAGGTTACGTCCTCACAGCAGAATTTTATTAGCCGATTCAATTGCATAGGGAAGCTCACATTTATTGATCATCATACCAACTCAACCCCCCCCCCCATTAGGTCCATATTTCTATCTTAAAGGGGATATGTACCATACATTTTTACAATGCACTAAACCATGTAAAATAATGTAAAATAGAAGGAAGTGCTTTTATTTTAATACCTTTGGGTTCAGATATGTCCATAACTGCTTGAAAAATGTGCTCTACCCAGACCTTATGCCAGCTTCTGGTTTAGACTCTTCAGTATATGGCTCAGGGCCGCCGGCCCTCATAGACTTCAATGACACAACCTCAACCACTTAAAGTGAAGTGAGTATTCATCGAGCGGGGCTTAGCGATGTCACAGCAGTCTGTTCCTGCTCTACTCGCTCCTCTCCCCCCCGTCAGCAGCACAAGCAGAGAGACACAGAAGGAGGGAGGGGTTTTCCCTGCTGCTGCTGCTGAGTAAAGCCTGTCAGTGCTGTGACCACTTCCTGTGGGAGACTGAAGCGACACTCCCATGTCTCATTTGGCTCTGGCTTCAGACTGGAGAGCTTGTGTATGCAGCTCTCATATAATGGCAGTTTTAGGAGGTAAAATGCTTTCAAAACATCTTTCTTTCTGCATCATTTCCCATTTTGAGGGAGGATGAATATTATAACTGAATATGAACTTTATATAAAATGTCTCCTTTAACAAGAGCATACATAAGCATAGAAAACCCACAATGTTTTTAGCATCTTTTCAGGCTTGCTGGCCTGACAATTGGAAATAATTTTTAAGAATAAATTCTGTCAGCCTTATTTCACAACTATTTTTTAATAAAAATTTTTTTGACCTTTTAATACTCACCCACTCAGCGTTACCACTGCGCAGAGTTACAGCGGCTGTCAGATAGATGCCTTTTATAAACATTTCATGCCTTTTATCTTTTGATCATGAAACGTTTTGATCTATTCCATGTAGGATTTTCTATATTTCCTCACTGAAGCCAAAAGTAAGATGGGATTTTTTATAAATTATTTATTGTTGCTCTACTACTACTCTTTGGTATGTTACAGCAATACACAAATATGTATTAGTTAAATCGCTGTGGTAGCCTATAGGGTCACAAGGTACACTGTTCCAGTTTATATTTCCTGATTTTCTGCATGGAGTATTATATTACTTCATGAGAAAAAACACAGTTTTGCAATGCTATTTCACTGGGATTTTAACACTACTTGCAGAATCCTTCAGTCTGGGGATTTAAGGTACATATATGGGGGGTTTCTAGGGCACATATATGTTAGCAAGTGCCTTGAACAATGTGCATTTTGAGTGCAATTGCCATGTTTTTCCCTACAATGCAGTGTTTTTCCCCACATTCTGGCTTCATTGCAGTCACAAAGGGGTCGTGCTCTTCATGCAAGTGTGCAGGTCTGGATTGGGCTTCAAAACAGGCCCTGGCATTTCAAGTACACAGAGGCCCAAATAGCCCCCCGTCAGCCTATCAAAGAGTGACTGTCTATGGCTATTACAGCAGCCCCATAGCATTTGCCAGAACCCACAGATTGCCAGTCCAGGGGTGCAAGTGCACTGACCCTACTGCAGCAGCATTCAATTAGCCAAAATTACCACAACTGTTTGTACATTTTGTTGCAAAATGGATGTAATTGCCTCTGTCTGGCCTAATTTCTGGTGTTCAGTATGAGAGTGATGTTTGCTCCCAGTTCTTTAGGTGCATGTATACTTGCCTATTGTGTGTATCTCCATGGTTTCCCCTGCATCAATAGGCGCAGAAGTGGAACATTTGGAAAAGTAAGCAGAAAGAACAAAGCATAAATATAAGGAAGTGCAAGGAGAACATTTTGGTGCAAGTACCTTTAATGAAAGTTGTTTTATGCACAACTCACTGCATGGAAATTGCAGGTCCACAATTACACTAATTACACTTATTAACATACATTAGCCCTCTTGTGTTTACATAGAGAGACAGTACAAGAAGAAGAGATAAATGTGGAATAAGCATTTAATAGAACTCTGAAAGGGCATGTCAACCCCAAAAATAATTTTTTGCATAATGAAAGAAAACATAATTCTAAGCAACTTTCCAATATGAAATAATCAAAAATTTGTAGCGCTTTAAACGCTATTTGTAAATGTAATTGCTATTGAAAGCAGCATTTGCTGAACTGCTGAACTGTTTTTTTAACAGTGTTGCAAAGGTCTTGCTTCTCCAGCAAGGCAGGTCTGTCACTCTGCTGGCTTGTGTTACAATGTTTCAACAGTCAGAGCCACCAGGGCAGAGAATAGAAAAGGACAGGCAACCACTGCTTCTAATAGCAATTATAAATACAAATAACTCAAAAACCATTACAGACTTGTAATAAATGTATATTGCAAAGCTGCTTAGAATTTTGGTTTCTTTTATTAGGCAAAAAATTATATTTTGCGTTGTCGTTTAATGTATTATAAAAAAAAATGATTTATGCAATGGGTTTACTAGTACCTATGTGCAGAAGTTGGATTCAGACGTAAGGATTTGGAAATAACATGACCAGTAAGACTTTTATAAGCTATATAAGCCATTTACAATCCTGTGTTTATGCAGTAAAACTACTTCTTCAGTGGTGATTTCATCCAGCTTAACAGAGAATGTAGCATTAAGATTTATACGTTCTCCTCTCAAAACCAATTCCTTCTGGGCAATTAGGATTTTTATACATTCTAAAACAACTATATGATATAATAATTAAAGGGGTTAAACATTAAAAATTCCCATACAATTGGTTTGCAGTCAGCATGGGTTTATGGTATTGCACAGCAATGCCTTATTAATAAAGTCAAAAACTGATTAGTCAAAAACTACAACTTTTTTTTAATTAACTTACCCTATAGGCAATGGCGTTACAGTATTTTTGAGTTCTGTTTAACAGTTTGTATCTACAGTTACTAAAGGAAATTTAAATTTATCTCCGCCTTAGTTATGTTTTAAAAAGAGTTTAAACAATTTTCAGTCAGTATGTGTATTGGCCTGTCTACAAGGCTTTAGGGGTCATTTATGAATGAAACCCAGACTGGGTGTCCTGAAACAGACATTGGAGTGTGAACATTGATGCAACTCATAATGGTGCTTGTGTCAATGTGAACTCCTATGAGCTCCTATGCAACTGGACATTTTTCAGCACATTTGTGTCTAAATCACAGTGCAAGAGCATCTGCATCAATTGTAACATAGCCAAGGACCGAACTTGGGGTAGGCAGAAGAGCCACCTGCCTAGGGCACAATGATTGGGAGGTGCCAGGCAGGAACCTCTCCTGCCTACCCCTAGCCACACTCCCTTCTCTTGCCCCCACTGGTTGTAGGGGCAATGACTCCCTCCCCCCCCACTTCCTGCTTCCCGGAAATGCCGGGGGAAAGGTGCAGGGGCGAGGTGGCCTACCGGGTTGCCTAGGGTGCCTGGTCGGCTTGGCCCGCCCGAGGACATAGCAAGTATCTGTTCTTATCAGTAGCGCTTCACCAAACCCCACAAAAGTAAGGCAGTAGTCACTTGATCCTCTGGCCATAGGGCTGGATGCTAAGGAGCCTGAGCTTGTATGCGCCACAGGATTTGCACCCCTGGGATGCCATAAGATCATGATTATTTATGTGTTGATCTATGTATCCAGTGCAGTAGACACTTATGGGTCTGCATAATGGTCTGGGGGGGGGGGTTATATGGCCATTAGGTTCCTTCCCCCCTAAATCCCAGCCCCACCATGGGTGCACAAGACTGAATACTCTTTTGGGGGTCAACAGAAGTCGTTAACATTGTTGTTTTGCCTGGAGGGTGAAGGTACAGGGGTCTCCCTAGCCTTGCGGCAAAGGGGAGCCTGCAAACCTTCCCGGCTGAGGGATTGGGGATAAAGGGGCCCATCCTATTCTTTAGACAAAGGAGGTCCTGAGGATTCTGCTACTGCAGGCTTTTTGTACAGGTGGTCAGGATTTTTTAAAGCCAAAGAAAATCATTTTGGCATTTTACTGCCGATAGATTCATCACATTATTGCCACCTAGAACGCTATATTTATTCTGCAGAAAGAGTTAAGAACCCTAGAAGCTTTCTCTGTTTGTTTAAGACTGCAGCTGCCATTTTAGCTTGGTCTTTATAGCTTCCTACTGCAGCTCTAGAGGCTGGTAGCTCAGATTACACATTCCTAAGGGTGGGGGGGAGTGAGTTTTATGAATTTTCATGGGAGGGGGAAGCAGGAGAAGGGAGAGAGGAGAGAGATGCACAGACCCAGGCCCCGGGAACAAGGACTTTTCTATGAAAGAAAGTCAGATACCAAAGAACATGTTTACAAAAAATAAGACAAGAAATCCTGTGTATCTTTTGATATAGGACTCAGTGCAGCATTACTGTGAGTGCTTATGGCTGTATTTACATAGACCTTTCTGAAAATGCTTACTTTGTTTAGCTTCTGCTTTAAGGTGTGTCCTTGCACCCTTGTATTTAATGTATGTTTCATACACTTTTTTGCACTGGTTAATATGAACCACTTGCTTTAAATAAAATACAATTTCTTAATAATTTCAATAAAAAAAATTGACATAACTATTGCAGTTGCACTTTGTACAACCACTGCACTTGTGGTTGTAATTGACCCCTGTCTCCAGTTGTGTTATAAAATGGTTATGATAATCCAGAAAGGCTGCTAAAGGAGATCAAGAAATGTGAGAATAATGGAGCCTTATAACAATACAAAAGCTGTATTAGTAACACAATTGTAAAAGCTACAGTAAAATAAAATAATTATACATTTATATCTCATTATTAGCAATATTAATATTTGACATTTTAATGCAGTGATCCCCAACCAGTGGCTCTGGGGCAACATGGTGCTCCCCCAATCCCTTGGATGTTGCTCTCAGTGCCCCCAAACCAGGGACTTATTTTTGAATTCCTGACTTGGGGGCAAGTTTTGGCTGAATAAAAACAAGATGTAGTACCAAATAAAGCCCCCCTGTACGCTGGTAGGGTGCATAGAGGCCCCTAATAGCCAATCACAGCCCTTATTCCTCCATGAACTTTTATGGTGCTTGTGTTGCTCCCCAAGTCTTTTTACATGTGACTGTGGCTCCTGAGTAAGAAAGGTTGGGGGCCCCTGTTTTAATGGATTGCTTACTAATATTTACACTTTATAAAATGCCTTTACACAAATATGTTGCGCTGTGTTTTCTCTTTTTTTTCCTTCTCTCTATGACTATTGTTGTTGCATATAGGATTATAGAGATGATTAAATTATTATTAATTTAGTATCAAACAGATGCCCAAAAGTCTTTAGTGGTTATGTTATTATAAACGTTTTTTCTATTATGTTACAGGTCTATGAGTAAACTTGCCCAGCTGGAGAGGCTTGATCTAGGCAATAATGAGTTTACAGAACTGGTAAGTAAACAAATGTTTATTATGTTACTCCTAAGAACAGGGTAAAGTATACAAAAGTGATTACTGTAATGTAAGAATTCACTCAAATATAGGGTTGCCACCTTTCCCTACTGCTAACTCCAAGCAGGGGGGCGAGCAGTGACCTTGTGGGGTCCTGCCCAGTTTTCCTAATTTGGAATAGCAGCCATGCAGTTTTGACTCGGACAGCCCTTCTGAAAACCGGGCTGTCCAGGTTAAAGCTAGACAAGTGGCAACCCTAATGAAAAGGCAGATTTAATAGTACCGTTTTATTGTAATAGATCAAACTTTTTAAGCAGGGGGCCAGTTCACGGTCCCTCAGACTGTTGAGTGGCCGGACTATAGTTTGTCCTCACCCCTGGCTAATACCAGTCTGCCTCAGCATGGTCCTCGGCCCCTGCATGTCATGTTACCCTGTCACACTGTCTGATGCTAATGATGTGTCCAGCGAGGACCATGCTGCGGCAGACAGGTAGTAGCCAGGGGTGAGGACGCAGCAGGGACCAGGTAAATGACCGGGGGGGGGGTGTATCCGGCCTGCGGGCCGTAGTTTAAGGACCCCTGTAATAGATAGTGACACGCTAAGAGTTTTCAATAAATATGTTTGTTTTATTTACAACAGAGGTTTCCCAAAAGAGAAATGGTTTTTCACAGTGCACAACAAAAGTAACAGCAACTTACAGTTTTTCTTCATTAACCAGAACAGTCTGGCAGTCTGGCTACACCGGTTTTGCTCTCTCCAGCAAAGTTCTAGCCCCACTTAGGACAGTTAATCCATTAAATAATTTACTTTAACAGCCTTAGCTCTCCTTAGGAGTTTCCTTTTCAAATCTCCCTGCATCAGCAATTCTCTCACTTTACTTCCTACTTCCTGCTTCTTTGGCAGTGAGCTCCCCTCCCCCAGGTGATGACTCATGCCTCACAGTCCCTGTGCTTGTTGATTACACAAAGGGGCAGATTTATTATGCAGTGTAAAAATGGCAACAAAATTCACCACACATTGCCAGACTTTTTCATGTAAAAATAATAATAAATAGGCCCCACAGTCTTTGTTATTCTCCTCATATGTTGGCTCTCTTAGTACATTCTGAGAGATATGTACCTTCCCTCTAGTGTTTTACCAGCCACAGAGGGTATGTATTTGTGAAGGTTCAGCTAAGCACCGTTGGAGGTCTGTATCCCAGCAGTGTGTTTAATGAGAAGTTCTCACCTAATGGATATACTCCCTAGACATGTCCTTGTACTCATATTGCAGAATATACAGTACATAGCAATCCCTTACTACTGGATGTATTTACCAATGTTAACCATATTTTATTCTTTACACAGAAACTAGTCAGTGACAGTGGATTTTTATTTTACTTTTCTTTTAGCCAGAAGGCCTGGAACTAATACAGAACTTAAAGGAATTATGGATAGACAACAATTCCCTTCAAACACTGCCTGGGGTAATCAAAATAAATGTTGTAGTTTTTTAACCTGCTCTTTTTAAATATGGCAATAGAATTTCCAGTGGTGTCCTATTTAGGAAATAACACTTCTGACTATGTAACTACAGAGCTGCACTGTAGCAACATTACAATTTGTAAGATTGTAATTTCTTGTGAGCAGGGCACTTTGACCCTATTTTTCATTCTGTAACCCTGTTAGTTAAATTATTGTTAGACCCCTGTTTATTATAAATGAATGTAAAGCACTTTACAACTTGCTTGCGTATAAATATGCAAGTGTTTATTTGTGCCAAAACATTCTTTGTGCTGTTCTTTCACAGGCTTATGCAATATTCTGATTAAGTGGTTTTGAGCCAACCACAAAACTCACAAAGCCCCATAAGAAGTCTTTTAAAGTTATGATCAGCGTATTCCCTTATATTATTCACATACAGTATTTCTAATGGCAGATGAGCAATGTCCACCTCTGTATTAAGCTAGTGCAAGCAGTTTTCCCCTGATGCACATCACGTCTAGGCCAACTGTGCTGAAGAATAGTGCAGCGAGTAAATAGGGTATATAAAGGAGAAAATGTACCTTATGATTCAGGCTTTGTATTACAGGACATGAAATACCAACTTTTCAGACCTCTTGACATTGATTTCTATGATAAATTGCTCCTTATGTAGCACACCTATTTGCAGTAACTTGTATTCATTTTAGAAATGCTTTCCCTTGTCTTGATAAAGCATAAAACAGAAATAGCATACATTGCTGTTAGGTCTAACCTCAATTTACATTTTTGGCAGGCAGATATACATATCATTCATACAATAGTCAGGGTCAGATTACAAATCAGGCAGGTGGAGTTCTAGATCTCAACCTTATTGTATCCCAGTAGCTGGGACATAATTATAGTCTTTGTACAAAAGATTGTTGCTAATGTGTGGGCATGTATGGAAAGTGTGCCTATGCAAAATTGTAGAGATTGTTGTTACATGATGTGTTATAGATTTCTAATTGTTATAGTCAACTATCTTGACAAGGGGACTCCTCAATTGACCCTTCTCTTTGAGCCATCCCATTGGACCCTAGGAGACCGTGATGGGGTAAAAATTGCCACAGCATTTATTTACATTTTATTAAATAAATAGGACCTTGCCAGCATAACTCATATTCTAAAGCCAGAATTTCATAAGAGATTGCTACTATGCTTTGCCATTTCTCACTAAAGACTTAAATTCCATAGTTGCCATTTGAGATCAGCACTATGTTATTATATCCGCCACTGAGTATTAGACTGCCTCTACCTACAGAGAGTATGGCCCCAAACTCTTCTACCAGCAGGAGCTGCATCACCAACCATGAGAGAAGTTCAGCAGCCCTGCTGCCGGTCCTGAATCTGCAGTGTCTCAATGATAAGAAAATCAAATCAGACTGTCTCCTAGCACAAGCAGTAGTAGAATCTGTATCTATCAACCGACTGTGCAGTCACAGGAGAGAACCTCATTTCTTCCTCTGCTAAAATTACCTTTGCAGTACTCTGGCAAGGTCCTACTGCTGCTGTGACAAATAAAGCTTAAAATACATTATCATATATCCACTGTTTTGATCCAGAGAAATTAAAGAGTTTGGAAAAAAAATCCTTCCTGACCCCCTGACATTCCCTGGATCAAGCAATTGTAGCTAACATGAATTAATACAATGCTGACTCTCAAGTTTATACTGTATAAAAATACAGAAACCACAAAATAACAAAGCATTCTAAAAAAACATCCACATTCCATTATTAATTGATAAAAGAAAAAATAAAGAAGAAGAAAATATGCAAAAAGGAGAGGGTGAATGGGACATTTCTACCTGCTCAGAAGATAAGGAAGTGAATGCTACTTTCCTTGTATCACGTCCCTCTCTTTCTTTCTCCAGCTTTCTCCAGCCTCAACTCTTTTCATCTCACCTAATCATGGCTGCATCTAATTCTGCCAATCTCTAAACATAAACCAGTGTAATCTGGCTGCTGGTCATTCGGATCCCTTGTCATGCAGCCCCGGCATTTATAGCTCCAGGGCTTTCCTTTCTTTTAGGGACAGTTCCAATGCATAATAAATGCAAATGTTAACATTTAACAAAAGTGGTAAAATCCTGAGTCATTTTCTATTCTATTTTTATGTTTAATTTTTTTTTTTTATCTCCAGAGCCTTGCCACCTTTAGTCCATCACAGATGATAATGTATTTTATTAATACATACATATAAATATATGATGTAATATTCCATTATCATTTTATGTTGGATCTCAAGGCAATACATTACATGCATTACAGCAGCCAATCTAGGGTAGATGCAAAGTGACCCACTGTGTGCAGTTCTACCATTCAGCCATAAGCAGCTGACAAAATTTAGTTTTATGCTTCACCTTTTCTGGGTGGGAGATTTATTTCCTGCCCTAATTTGCTAAATCTAACATCAAATCAAAATGACTTGCAGTAGGCTCCTCTTATTAGTGGACTTGCACTCCAGCTAGCATCCTTGCAGTTCATGTCATGAGCTTCATTTTCTTCCTTTAATCAAAATCAAAAAAATGTGTTCTGCTTGTGAAAGAATTCCATGAGTGCTTCCAATAGCTGCAAATCTAATCTGAATAAATGGATTGCATTTATTTTAATGTAATAGAATGTTCAAATTCAAATGGTAACTAAAGAAAACTGTATGTAGTGAAAAGGTCTGTCTGATAGAGAATTGTTCTAGTGCTTTTTTGTTGGAAATTGGAGAACACTTGATAACCAAAGTCAATTCTTGATTATGCAAGTCTTGTAAAATATATAGCAAGACCTTGACTCAAAACCAGATGGTAAAAAAAATATTTTTTAGGGATGGTATATAATATTCACAAAAAAGCATATCCCAGCAATTAAACTATGGGCATAAAACAGTGTTTCAGTGACTAAATACCAATGATACAATAGTGTGCTACATGAATACCCAGTTAATAAGTATTCTTTAAAAGTAGATATACTATATTTTATATCTATCAATATTTATTTTGGCTACTGTGGCAGTAGCACAGCACTGTTAGGTATCTCTATAAAATATTTTACATACAGTATATATTTTATACAATATGAATTTATGAGCATGTTTTGTAGTAAGAAGCAGAAGAGTGAGGGATAGGTCAGGAGAGGGATTTGCAACTGTTGAAGTGTGAATTGGTATTAAAAAATGAAAAATCTTAGTTAAGCCGTTGAGCCTTTCCTATACTTCTGTGACTTCTACATACTGGTCACCAGGGGTGTAGGTATGCTGTATTCTTGTAGGGTGCTAGTTATGAGAATAAGTTATTAGCTGGAAGTAGCAGTCACTGTAAGCCTCATCTGGCGCATGTCTACAGTAATTTGTTTGCTTTGCCTTAGTGACATATTGTAATGTGACAGATGTTAATGGTTTGTCTAATCCATACTGTTTGCAGTGCTTTCATTACAATGGGTCCAGTTGTTTAATTCTATCACAGAGAATCCTGTTTTATTTTTGTACTTACATAATTCACAAATTTAAAACTTTCCATTTGAAATTGAAATTTATATAAAATTCTTGTTTATAAACATGCACATTTCACATTTTTGTGAAGACAATACAGATGGTAACATTTGTGTCAATGTGAATTGTGTGTGTGTTTTTTACCAACTAAAATTGGGACGTTACTGAATGAATATGGTCTTCTATGAATTATTGAAGCTACTGCTAGGAAAAGATTTAAAACATAACAAAAAAGTAATTGCCAGTGGTTTGCAACAAAGTCACAGTTGCTTATGAAGCAGTCTCCTAAGTACTTAAGATCTATCCCAGTGATAAATTTCAGCTACACTACAATACACGCTTAATAGGATTTCACAAACCAAGTCATCCAAAAGCAACCCAGGCAGACCTAAATTGACCACCACATCTGAAGACTACTATATTAGGCTAGCTGGCAGAACAGCATCTAAATTTGATTGCAAGACTGAAAGCCAACTAAGCAAAGAATAGTTAGTAAAACCAAAAGGAAGACCATAGGCAAATTGGAATTTATAGTTAAATGGTCATTTTCAAGCCACTTATTTAGCAATGAAATTCAAAATAAAATAAATAAATGCAAACTTTAGCATGGATTTTGAATTTACTGTTGCATTTGGTTAGATAATGTTAGGAGATAGCAATATCAGAGATAAAAATAATAGTGCATAAGGCTAGTGCTACATGGGGCTCATTTTGGGCCTGTGGAAAAACACAGGCCTAAAATCAGCCCCTATGCTGACACCATCCTGCTACCTTGCCTGCACCTGGAAACATTGTATCCGCCCGGGTGCAGGAAGAATTGACAGCTGTGAAATGCAAACTCTCATGTTTTTTTTTGCTGACATCTGTCATATCTGCCTGCACCCAGGGTAGCAGGCTGGTGCCAGCATTGGGGCTTAGTCTCGGCCAGCATTTTTCTACAGGCTGAGGATCATTCCTGTGTGGCATTTTGATGAAAATATTTATTTATGGGGATAGTTCAGTTATTCTGGTGTTAAGTAACTTGCACAGTATTAACTACACTAAATAAAAACTACCAACAAAAGTGGTGCGAAAAAATGATGAAACAATTTAAATAAAATTAATATCAAATGAATTATTAATTATGCCTAGGAAAGAAATGATCAATAAATATGCTTAGGAAAGAAATAATATTAAGGAAAAGAAATAAAAAGGGAAATAAACAAGAAGCTGAAACAGAGGAGGGAAAATTAGGAGAGGTTTAACTTAAAAGAGGAGGGCTAGAAAAAAATAGCAACAACTAAATAGAATTTAATGCAAAATTATAATATTTTAACAGTGTTCAATTTATTTACCAAGGCTACAGGAAAGTTAAAGCAGTTAATATACCTGGACATGTCAAAGAACCGCATTGAAAGTGTAGACACAGATATATCTGGGTGCGAATCCCTTGAAGATCTCTTACTTTCCTCCAATTTATTACAACAGTTACCTGATTCTATAGGTAAGTCGATTTGTATGAATTTTATCATTAAACTTCATATCATATTTTTGTTATGTTCAGAACTTATTAAGAAATGGTTATGATCAGATTTTGGGCAGAATATAAATCAATATATTCAACAACTCCAGGTATGAGGTTTTAAAGGAAAAAGAAAGTCAAAGTCACTTGGGGGTGCCAAAATGTTAGGCACCCCCAAGTGACTTTAACCGCCTACCTTTTACCCCGGGCTGATGCCCCTGTTTAGAGAGAACAGCACCAGCCCGGGGTAGCTGCCTGCGCTTCCGCCTTTGTGATTTGCTGCACGCGCATGCGCAGTAGAGTGAAAAGCCGAACTTAAACATTAAAGTCGGCTTTTCACTCTACTGCGCATGCCCGGCCACCGGCATTTTCGAAAGCGGAAGCCGGAAGGAGGAAGCGCTCCGCTCCAGGTACCCCGGGCTGGTGATGTTTTCTCCGAACAGGGGCACCAGCCCGGGGTACGAGGTAAGCGGTTAAAGTCACTTGGGGGTGCCTAACATTTTGGCACCCCCAAGTGATTTTGCCTTTCCTTCTCCTTTAAGATGGTCTGCAAAGAATATCCACTTAACTAGAGCCTCCACTGCCTTAGGGCTCTGGCACACAGGGAGATTAGTCGTCCGTGACAAATCTCCCTGTTCACGGGAGACTAAACTCCCCGAAATGCCATCCCACCGGTGAAAATGTAAATCGTCGGTGGGATGGCATACGCGGCGGCACGATTTGACTGAAATTGCAGAAGTTTCCTCTCAAGGCAACTTCTGCGATTTCACTGAAATCGCTCCGCCGCGTATGCCATCCCACCGGCGAAAATGTAATCGCATTTCGGGGAGATTAGTCGTCCGCGTTACCCAACCACTTTTAACTCTGCGGGGCTGTAAGCTCTATGGGGAAGGGACCTCCTTCCTACTGTGTCTTATACCACATGGCACTGTGTGTAATTTTGTATATTGTAAGATTGTACAATGCTGTGTATCCTTGTAGCGCTTTATAAATAAAGTTATACATACATAATACATCATTGGAAGGGCCTGAACCTCCCCGGTAGCCTTTTTAGTATTGTATCATTGTCCCCCACCTTACAAACGTATAACTTTATGCAGTGACTGATGCCCCCCTCTTGTGCCTATTGTGGAAATAAATTTGTTTTTACATTTAGTGTGTGTTGGGACCAACAAATATTTCATTTACTTGATGACTGGGGGGGCATGTCAATATCAAGGGGCGCTGCTACCTGAAGCATGGCAGCAGAGCCCTGTTAGTAAGATCTGTTAGCTTTTTATTTTTCTAAGTTAACTGTAATGTATTATATCTTTAAACTTCAAAAAAAAAAAATTTTAACTATATTTTTATGGAATTAGAATTCCATATTTTTAACTGGATGACTTTTTTGAAGTTATTTTTTGTGGTCTTTAAATTATTTACCTTGTTCTCAATCCAAAGTGAAATTTAGATTATAGATTGTTTATACCCACTTGGACAATTATATTAATCCTAGGGCCTCACATTCTTATCATGACACTTTACATGTGGCAACTGAGCTTAATATCAGGAAAATGCCTTCTTCCCCAAAATGGATGACCTCATGTAAGTGTTTTACGTGCAGCGATTCTTATTCTTCTTCATTACAAGGTATTTGCAGAAGCTTTGTTGCCTGTGAGTGACAAACCTCTACATCTGTCATTGTCCTTATAGGTGGGCACAGTATCAGCAAATTTATAAAAATACTGGCAGTTTAAGATTAAATTCTTTTTTGTAATTCTCATCTATAGGAATATTCATAAGAAGCCACACACATTCCATTTATATGTAGTGGTAAATATTACACCATTTGTTGTGACCTTCCGTACACCATCCTGATCTATGCCATTATTTTACTGTTTTAGGTCTCTTGAAAAAACTTACAAATCTGAAAGTAGATGACAATCAACTTGTAGCATTACCAAATACAATTGGAAAGTGAGTATATTAATTTTACTGTTGTTTTCATACTTCTGTATTTTATTGTGTTAAAGAAGGAATGTTCTCTTCTGCTTTTCTGCTATGCAGGACAGAGATAGCAATTGGTCCACAGTGATCCCTAAGTAGTTTTATGGGAGAAACAAGGCCACAGATGAATGTGCCCAGTTTGTGTACATTGTTTTTTTTTTTAATTTATAATCTTGTGGGTTTACATTGAGTTCCTGCTTGTGTGGGCCTTAGCAATCTTGCAGTGTTGTGCCAGACAGTGTTCTTCTCTGATTTAATCACATACATAAGGTGCATAGTCACTGTGCAGTTGGGGACTGATAGAGAAAAGTGGTGTTTGCTTCTAGGCAGTCAGGGCCCTACCTTGCTCTGCGAGGGGACACTGATCTACTGTATTAGACATATTACTAAACTGTCAAGTTTATTTAAAACCACTGTGGACTCGAGCAATATAAGGTTGATGTAATTCTATATGCTGCAGCTCCAAGTCAAAAAAGTCCAGACGTGTCCCAGTTTTCAGCTAAGCATTAAAGCAGTAGTTTCAATAAGGGCAATGCCACGTGTAGCATTAAATGTTTAGTAGTCCTTCTGTCCATGACTTGCACCTGAAATGAATAATAGGTGTTAATGGGCATTTAAAACTTACCAGAAGAACTACTAAACCCACAAGTAAGAAAACTCAAACAACTGCTGTGGGCCTTTACCCCGTTATGCCATATGCCAAGTCTACTTTTACTGTAAGCATAGGGGTGGCAATAACCTTTCAAATGGGTATTTCTACAGACTTATGCAGGCTCTAACATAGGTGGCCAAAATTATTTCCAGGCTTGGTAAATGTTTTTAATGTAAATAATGCAACTTACCAAAATGATAACATTGTTGTATGTTACAATGAGCTAATTTGGAATGATGTTTGGTTTAGAGAAATAATTTAGAAATGCAAAATGGTTCATTTGGGTGTAGGTTGTAATATGTTTGTTATATTAACCAGTATTGTCTTTAATGTGTCCTTCCACAGGCTTTACTAAAAAGCTTCATTGTCCTTTTTAAGTTTTATTCTCTATGTTGATTTCAAAGTCCTTTACTGTTATCTCCATGCTTTTCTCATTTTCTTCCATACTCTTCTTTCCATTCTTTTTTTCATTTGATCATAACCCAGTTCTATATCCCTGCTGGGGAGGCAGAAATCAGGGAATCGATGGGAGAATTTTGTTCTTTTCTGTTGTTAAGAACAAAGTGAAAGTTCCAAGTTACTGTCCAGATCTAGCAAAATAATAGTTAGCTGTGAAGAGGTTGGAAAATAGAAGAATCAAACTGTAGTCCAATTGATTTAAGTAGTTTGTGTCATGAAATAGCCAGAGGAGGACCACAGCAGGCGCTCTGCACAATGAAGCGGCTTTCTGGAGTAGGCATGAATGCAATACTATAGCAAAAATATTGTAACCATAACAGCAGTCTATTTTGTATTTTTGCAAGTAAAATGCATAATGCACATTTATATATGTAGACATATTTATTAGCATAGTACAGATGAAAAATGTATACTTTCAAAAAAACAATTTGTGCACACTAATTGCTCCAGTTTCAGTCATCTGACTACTAAAAATGAGTCCTATGGTGGCAGTGGGATATCCATGTAGTAACTCAGAATGTTGACATGTATCAGCTTGGTGAATTAAAGTTAGAGTCAAACCAGGCAAGTAATTTTATTGTTGTGTTGTGTCACTGCAGGCAGAATTCAGAGAGTTTTGATGAAGCAGGTCACACAGATGCTTTGCAAACCTACAGTCTGTATCAGTTAAAGAAGTCTGCATAGCAGCTGCTATTGTTGCAGGGTAAATGATTTCCATTAGAACTATGATCAAACATCTCCCCTATGCTATTGTAACTGCAAAACACAGTTTGGGAATACCTTCTTAGTGTGTTGGCAAGCAATACATACTCTGTCCAAATATTAGAAAACAGAATTCTTATAGAATGCTTATATGTTTTTATCCTAATATCTACCCTGTTATTTTTCTGTCCTGATGATTACTTTAGCCAATACTTATGAAATCTAGTCTGAGGGCTTTGTGCATATTTAATAAGCTATGCCAGCTTTGTATTATCCATTTGTGTACCTGCTTTATTTAATTCTATAACCTGAGAACAAGACTGCCATATGGGTCTCATCCAATGACAACCTTTCCTGCAAATAGTTACATAGTTACATAGGGTTGAAAAAAGACCATCAAGTTCAACCCATCCAAGCAAACCCAGCACACACAACCCACACCCACCAATCCACACACCCAAATGGAGATGGCATAGACACTTGCAGATCTAGGTTGGTCCAATAGCAATTAAAGCTGTTTCTTTAACTTCCTACTATTTTTTCTCAAATTAAAATACTGATTACTCTGCCATGGCATGTAAAAAAATACAGTGTTTTAGTAATCAATGTATCTTCTTATAGCTATGCAGAACTTTTCTTAAGCAATACACCAAATAGGTACAGTGCACATTTCAATTCATTAACTCTATATTCTGTTTCCTAAATCTCTGGTAATGATGAGATTTATCTAGGAGTAGATCAATGAAACAGACAATTAATTTTGTTTTCAAAACTAAACCATGACACTTGTGTAAAACTTGTGCATGATAATAAGCTAAATATGCTTACATGTAAAGGGACTTGGTCTGATAAGGATTTAAGGTTTTTCCTGTCACATATAAATAAACAACAATCGCCAATTTTTTTTTTGGGGGGGGGCTGGCAGTCTTTCATTAGGTATGTGAGATTCCTTAATTAAAATTACCAGGATCTGTAGTACCTCCACTTGGGAAGAGAGTGGGAATAGCAAGTTTGCTAGTCCCTCTCTCAGTCAGATTTTCTCTTCATGCAACACCTATTCCTTGCTACTTGCTCCTACATCCTTACATCACATTTGCAAATGTACATAGCATGCAATTATGACCCATTTTTCCATAGACAGGCAGAAGCAACCATCAGCTTATTAAAAAATAAACTTCCAACAAAATCCCTACTTGCTGGCTAGCTAGGGTCTCTTAAAATAACGCAAATATCCTACTCTTACCCCTAACCATCACACTGTTGTTTGCAAATTAAATAAATCAGCCCATACACTGTAACTAATACATACACTAATTTAGACTCTTTGATTTCCCCAGTCTACTAACAAAAGACCTTCAACTTTGAATTTTGACAGCAACTGCTAAATTTTTAAGCTATTCACCTAAAGAAACTAAGGGGCCAATTCACTTAAGGTCAAAAAAAGAGTGATTTTATTGCGTTAAAAATATTATCACTTTTTTGCAAGTTGACGATCGATTCACTAAAAGGACACTTGTCTGAATTAAGAAGCAATGTTCTTGGTGTTATTTATCTAGCGATGACCAATTTTAAGCAATATTTTAACACATTTGCATTCGTTATCGACCTTTAGTGTATCGGCCCCTAAATGCGGAATTTAATAAAATTCACAATTGCACTCAAATAAGAAGAAATCGCATTTTGCAATGTAACATTCTTCATTAGCCTTTTTTCGCATTGCAAATGTTTAAGACATGCTTAAAGATGGCATACATTTTAAGGTAAAATTTGTGAATTTTTCATTAAGAAGTTTTATTAAAGCAAGTTTTATTAGCAAAATTTTTACGAGGCATGGATTTGTGGCGAATTTCTGTGTTTTGTCATTGCCGGATTTTTGTGCAAAAATGGCCTAGACAATTGACTGCAGATAAAAATTAGCGTGCAACGAAAAAGTTGAGTGAGTCAATAGACAACAATTTTTTTTTGGCGCATGTGACAATTTTTTTTGTTTTTGGCACGTGTAATTTTTCATGTTTCGCAAATTTTTCGTTGAAGCGAAACAGGACAGATTCGCTCATCACTAATTAGAAACACTATACACTGGCACAAATAACATTTTTTTTGACTCGCAATTACAAAATTTGTTGCAAAGTGAAAATTTTGTCACTTTGCAACTGTTTTTCCGTTAGCGACATATATTAAATACCCCCATAAGGGGCAGATTTATTAACATTATGATTTTCTTGGTTTAGGTGGTTTTGAAACATGACTAAACTCATTTCCACTAAAACAATGAATGTCTAATCATTTATTAGAAGATCTAAATTAAAAAAGCAGAAATGAGTTAAACTAGGGAACAAAAACAAAAAGAACATGAATATCTCAAATATTTAGTGGTTTTTACATTTTTCCACAAATCTTTGTGGACTTTTAAATGAAAAACAAACCTCAAAGCACAAATGAAATACAGATTACAAAGTTAGAATTTGCCTAGGACAACTCCCATTGACTTCTACATGACCTTGATGGCAAAGTTTTTTTATTGCTGTTTTTCTTAGTTTTTACACTTAATAAATCATAAAAAAAAAATTTACAGCAAAAAAATGAATTTTTAGCACAAAGAAAACCATAAATCATAAAAAAAATAAAATACAAATGTTAGTTAATGCCCCCCTAAGGGCAAGGAAATATTGTTTTGGACTTTTGATATTATCTTTGATTTTTAATTATTATCATTATTGCAGAGAGAAATATTTCACATCTGTTCTATGTGCAAATACAGGATCATAGGCGGAGGGTGACTTTTTTGTTTGTGGAGGCTAAAGATGGGCCATACATAGACTGACCCAAAGCTAATGTGAGACCTAGTGGATTTGCTGTGTAAAAAAGAACCGCCCAACTACCTCCTGCGGTTCCCACGGACTTCAAGGGATATTTTGCAAAAGTGCGGACGGAGGTGCTTTTTTCACCCTAAAATGCTTTGGTGTAAAAGTATTTATACATGCACTTCTGTGAGGGGTTATCCCTATCCATTTGTGTTTGGGATCAGTTAGGGTGTGTGTTTCAGTTAGTTTTATAGCAAGAAAGGCAGTGGGTACTGACATTCCAAGCACATAATATACAGTGAGATGCAGTCTGTAATTACAAAACCAGCACATTATATGCAGTGAGTTGCAGTGGGTACTAATGGCAGATATTGGGGCCCTGGCACTATAACACTGGCATTGATACACGACATTGTTTTTTTCCCAGCCATACACTCATAGGGGTGCCACTGTAACTAACTAGGAATGAACAAAACAGTGGTAAAAGTAAAAAAAAGTGTAAAAACAAACAAAAAAGAAATATAAAAGAACAATTAGCTTTTTGTGGGTGAGAGATATAAATTAGGACTAGAGAAAAGGTCAAATGGATATTACAGATGCCAGGTGACAAAAAACAATTTAATATCAGCTAATGAGTCAGCTTTTGCAGCATATACAAAATAGTACCTGTGAGAGTTTGATGAAATCTGCAGCAAATGTACAGAGCTATTGGGGTTCTCAGGTAAAGTTTACAGCCTGAAGAACCTTCATATTAGTCTTCATTTCTGCAGTGTCTTCCTCTCTCCAGCCCTACCTACATCTGCGGCTTGATTTGTAAATTTCACTGTCTGTCAAGAAAGCTGCACTCTGATTGGAAAAGCCACAAGAAGAAAGATCCAATCAGAGTGCAGCTGATTACAACAGAACTGGAGCTTGCTGGAATGCACAGACCTACTCAGATGTTAAAATAACAGCTCAGAGAAAGTCAAGTAAAGAATTTTTTCTAATGTGCCAGGTTTGGGGAGACTTAGCCTATGTACAGTATAATTGAATCATAATTGTGTCCCAGGTTGTCATTGTTATAATAAACTTCCACAATGATTTAGGGTATTTGGGATTTTATAAATGGTAACTGCAGTGTAATTGTTTTCAATTCTGCTTTAATACACTGCCCTCTCATTCCAGTATCTTGTATATTTTTTGTTGAAAGCATTGTACCTGCCTATTTTACCTGAATCCACAGTATTTTAACAGATTATACATTAATTTAATTTATCTTAGGATAGGATGCCAGTAACAGAAGAAGGAATATGCATTGTGGTTAAAGCATATACAAATAAATCCCCTCTTTAAAACTTCTTGGTCAGTTTAGAAAGCTATAGGGGTCATTTACAATCTGCAAGTACAGTTGTAGTCGCACAAGTCTATTCTTTAAAGGTAATTGCGTCATTTGGATGCCGAGTATAGTGAATGATGACATCTCAACACCAAAGACTTTCAGAACAATTGCATCCGATTCACGTCGCAGCACAACTGTGCTGTTCTAACACATTGACCGCAATCGCATCAGGTGTGTTGGCAACTCATGGCTGGAGTTATGCTGGAGAAAAATATCGCATTGGGTTTAAAAAATAGGTCAACTAGCATCCGAAATTGCAACTTGCGCACTTATAAATGAGCCCTTAAAAATTCAGCAGAGACAGCCATATGTAGTGACTCTAGCATCAATTGAATCTTCTTTTAGCTAAATATGAGCCAGGTCCACAAAAATATATCCTGTAGCACTAAATATATTGTTACTATGTTGTTATTATGATCTTTAAAGGAGAAATAAATTCATTTTGGCATTTTACTGTCACTGTTTTACCAAATTAGTGCCACCCAGAACACTATATATATTCTGCAGAAAGCATTACCATACCTGAGTAAAGAGCCCTAGAAGCTTTCTCAGTTTGATTAAGACAGCAGCTGCCATTTTAAGTAGTTTCCTGCTGCAGCTCTTAGCCCTTATAGCTCAAATCAGGGGAGGGAGTACTTAACATTCTGGTGGGAGAGGGGAACAGGAAAGAGGAGAGAACTGTGCAGACTCTGGCCCCAGGAATTAAGGATTTTTCTGAGAGAGGAAATCAGATACTAGATATCAGAACATGTTTACAAAAAAGGAGACAAGAAATCCTGTCTTTTGATAGAGGACTCAGTGCAGCTTTTCTGTGAGTGCATATGGCTGTATTTAAATAAACCTTTCCTTCTCCTTTAACAAGAATTTCTAGGTATATAACAATGACATATATATAATATTGACTTATACACCAAACACATTAATACTATTAAATAGATACTGACACCAGAAATTAAACCTTACTTTACATTATGCAACTTTTAGTTCTGCCTTAAAGGGATTCTGCCATGATTTGTATTTTCCTTTTTATTTCTAAATTACACTGTTTACATAGAAAATAATTCACGGTATCACTTAAAATGTTATTCTTGAACCTATAAATTGGTAACATTGGTGTGTAGACAGCCATCTTAGGTCATTCTGCCTGATTCTGAGCTTTAAAGAGCCAGCACTACACTTTGAACTGCTTTCAAACAGCTATTCACACAAGCTATTGTTTCTCCTGCTAACTGAAGGAGTCATGAGACGGACTTAGATTTTTTTACTATTGAGTGCTATTGTGGTACCTACCACTTATACAATACAGGTGTTGGGCTGTTATCTTGTTCCCTTCCATTGTTCTGCTGATCAGCTGCTGGGGGGAAAGGGAGTGGGGTGATATCACTCCAACTTGCAGTGCAGCAGTAAAGTGTATCAGATTACAAGTCACATGGCTGTGGCACCCATGGAAACAAAGAATACGGCCATGTAAAATTTAATTAAAAAGAAAAAAAAAATCTGTTTGTGCTTTCAAAAAATGGATTTCAATATGGGTTTCTGCTGGAGAAGCTCTATTGATGCATTTTGAAAAAAAACATGTTTTCCTATGACTGTATTCCTTTAATAGTATTTGCTCAATGCTTTTACCTTACCTATCTGATCCCCTATGTTCCACTATGAGGGGGCTGCCATATTTGTGCAGCAGGAGTC
Organism: Xenopus tropicalis; assembly: GCF_000004195.4. Classification (NCBI taxonomy): domain Eukaryota; kingdom Metazoa; phylum Chordata; class Amphibia; order Anura; family Pipidae; genus Xenopus; species Xenopus tropicalis. The sequence continues at coordinate 82,886,528 of NC_030680.2, read as the reverse complement.
AGTTTAGGGACTTCATGTAACAATTAATTACAAGAGCAGAACTATTAGCGACAAATGATCAACAGGACCTATAGATAACTTTTAAGGTACATTCATATATAGAGTATTTTCTTTAGTGTCGGTATCACTTTTATAAAACATTGAAATGAATAACTGCCCTGTAGTCCTCTATCTTTTGCTGAAATGCAAACCCCAACATCATCTGACAACTAAAAGCTGTGAGGAAGTGTTGAAATGTATAGTCCCACTACAGTTAGGGGCAGATTTATTATGCAATGTAAAAAAATGGGGACAGAATTCACCACATATCACCAAGCTTCAACATGCAAAAAAAACGTTGTAAATCGGTGTAATTTTTTTACATGTTCCTGTCTCTTGTCTTATTCCTAAACTAAAATTAATGTGAATATTAATATCCTCTCTTGTACTAAAGTAGCTTTTCTACTCTTCAGGAAAGGTGTTTCATTATATGAGCCACTTGAAATTTGATGAGTAAATGTATGTCCTGGTTTAATTCCAAATTTTCTTTACTTCTATTGAGTTTCCATGAGAAAGTTTTTTTTCACATTTAACATTGTTGGTTGGATTTGCTTCTATTAATTTGTAAAATGTTGTGCACTGATGTTGGGTGATCAGGCCTGGCTTACAGTTGGAGTTCCAATGCCTACCACAGGTGTTCATTGAGGACAGGAGTTTGTACAGGCCAGTCAAAATGTTCCACCCCTATTTATGCAAACAATTTCTGTTTAGACCTTGCTTTGAGTACAGGGTCATTATCCTGCTGCAAAAGGAAAGGGCCTTCACTAAACTGTTACCACAAAGCATGGAATTGTGTAGTAAAAACTGTCTGCAATGATAGCCAATTTCAGTAATAAAAAGGGGTGTGCACATACCCTTTGCTATATAGTGTATATTTTCCTGACTGTTACAATAAATTTTCTCAGTAGCATAGAATATAATATATATTATTTTCCTGATTATAATAAGGAGCACAATACAACGCAAATGTGTTATTTTTGTCTTCATGCACATGTCCTATTCATCGCTAATTTACTCCTCCTTTTCATCTCATTGCATATTCCACCGATGTGTCTGTTGTTGTATGTACCACTCCCAGTCTTGTAGCTGGCTTTCCTGGCTGTACAGGTAAAGTCTTCATCACTGCCCTCTTGTCCTCTTACTGTTTGCTGTAGATAATGGTTGTGTGTTGTGATTTCTGTCTTAACTTGGAGACACAATGATCTCTTTGTGTTTATGTAAATATAAAATGATAGCATATACTAAATACCTTGTTGTTAATTCCTGTATGCTTGTCCTGATTATTGATTTGAGAATGAGCTAGCTACTAAAAGAATAATGGCTTTATTGTGAGAAACTGACATATCTGCAAGATTTGCAAATCAGTATTTACAAATGATTTATTTTGTACAGTTTATTGCACAGTTTTCTTTGTGTGTGTGTGTTATAGATTTTACTGCATAATTCATACTGAAACTGCAAATTGTGCTTTGTTTAATAAGTCTTCTTCTAAAATTTCAGTTTATCTTTATTAGAAGAGTTTGATTGCAGCTGTAACGAGCTGGAGTCTTTGCCGCCCACTATAGGATACCTGCATAGTCTCCGAACATTAGCAGTTGATGAAAATTTCCTCACAGAGTTGCCCAGGGAAGTGAGTATGAGTACACAAAAGACTGCATTTTATGTGTGACTGGGTGTTTGAATGGAACATATTAAGTAACGCTATATACAGTTTGAAAAAAAGAATGAGATTTGATGGTATCTGAAGTTCTAAAACATTCTTTACAGTGCCCTTTTTTAGATCAGATATTTTCACAAATAAACCTAATCTGTTATACCAGGTGTTATTGGTCTACTGATATGTATGTAGAATTCACAATAAAACAATAGAGCTATGCTAGGGAAGAGTTAGAGAATAGGGAGTTTCTGCAAGTAGTAGATGTTCAACCTGTATTCCTTCAGATGTTGTTAAACTCTGCTGTCAGAAAATACAGTGAGTTGGAGTTTAACAAAAAGTTCAGGCTAGCAGTTTTAACATATCTTGTAATAAGAAACATATCTAACACTTAAATATTGTAAAAAATAATCAAAATACATGTTTGGCCCATAGCATCAGGTAGGGGTCCAGGTGCTGAAGCCACAGGTGCCAGTTATAATCTCCTATAGCTGCCAGTTGAGGAAATGGCTAGGTCTAGTAAATACTGACTGGTAAATACTAACTACAAGTAAGTTGCTGCACCCTGTTGCCTGAGAAAAGGTTCACCTTGCCACATGGCAGGAGCAGCACTGGTTCCCTAAAATAATGGAAAGAAATTATCAACTTTTTCCAGAAATTATTAGTTAAAAAAAGGTTGGCTAACATAGTAGAATTTTGTTTCTGATCACAAGCCCATGTGTAGAATGGCTTTTGACTGGATATACAGATCTTTTTTTTAGCTAAATGCATGTCCTCATTTAACCACTTAAATGCTTTGCTTTCTTGTAATACTAACTTGCATATTTTTCAGTTTCTATTTTTAAAAAACTGTGTGTAATATAAATTAAACTGCCAGAGCTACAATCCAACAAGAAAGGTTTCTAAACTGCTCAATTAAAAAAAAAATTGTTTCCCTTGAACTTGTGAGTCAAATCCTAAATGGTATCTCACAGACAGCAAATAGGTATGGTGGTTTCCACTAGCTAAACTCCCATAAGTCAGTGACACTAGGAGCAAAATAATACTATTCCATTTATTATTTGTGCCTCAAAACTGTTTAGAACAGATGATTATTCATCAGTCTAGGATAAAAGCAGTTGTATGGGTTGCTAAGATTTTGAATATGCTTCACAGGTCATTTGATGACTCCTTTACATTTGTCGGTGGTTTTATAAAAGGCTAGCTTCTGAACCACTTATCAAAGAAATGCATAGGGGTGTGTTTAATGTCCAGATATATTTGTCATGATAGCACTTCGAAAGAGAGTAAATAGCAGCGGAATTAACTTAGGGGATGTGACACTGGCTTTGTAAATATGGGATGTGACACTGGCTTTGTAAATGTGAGTGATTTATCAGTCTGATTTATTACTCATTCCCCTGCCTGGCAGTCTATAAAAGCATTTTAGAAAGAATTATTGAAGCCACTGGATCTTTTGTACTTGTTGACTATTGCCTGCCGAATGCCTGATTCCTGCACCCCTTTTCTCTATAGTCATCTTCCTTCTCAAACCTCATAAATCAGCTCTTCCTCTTAAGAACATACTTCATCATTGTTGAATTCTTCTGAGAACCCACATCTTGCAAAAGCATATTGCCATTTTTTTGAAAAAACAAATGATAACATTTGCGAACTTTTAGGCAACTCATATATCTGTTCATTGCTTACTTCCTTAACTTGCTAATCAACCATTATTTTTAACATAGCGCATATCTTTAATAGGAACTTGTTGCCCATATTGTAGAATTTCCAAACTGACAGATTGCCATTGCATCTTTTTGTCATCCAGTTATCAGAGCCATACTGATTGTGAGACTACTTGAGCTATGCTTCAGCTCTTTGGCAATGTTGCTTAAGTTTTGCTGTTTCTCAGCATCACCTGGCCTACTAGAATAGTTCTAGAATAGGTGCTCTTGCTATGTCTTGATTTTTAAAAACCTGGCAGTTCCCAACTAGCTGAAGGCTACAAGGCTGATGTATCATTCATAGTTATCTTCTTATAGTTATCTACAAGGGTTAAAGATACATACTGATCTTAAAAAAAGAATAACTATGCTTTCACAGTTAACAAATTCTCTTTCACACTATTAATACCTGAATGTGACTTGCATAGGGGATTTAAGCAAATCCTTTCTAACTACTTAAAGTAATTAAACATATTCTGATGAATATACACAGGTAACTTCTTTGACAAATGTCTCAGTTCTCAAAAACACGGTTCAATTTTTGCTAAATTTTCTTGACAGTCAGGAAATTTTCCTCACAGCATGGTGTTGATAGTGAACATAATGAAACTTCTTGAAATGGTTTTGTATTTTTAAGTTCAATATTTAATAACTCCGTCCCTAAGTTTATGATTATCTACTTATTAAACACAAAAATGCAGCTGAAAAAGATCTTATCACCGAGACCTAAAGCCATACCCTGGAGAATCTATAATTGCAAAGGCCAAGAAGTTGAAGTCAAATGTTTCAGTTTTACAAAAGAATGAACAAACGAGGCTGTGAAAGCCCAGTTCTCCAATATCATTCTGTGCAACTGAAAGGGAATTAACAGCAACTGTACCTCTTGTGCAAGCACAAACACAAGTTGAGTACAGGTATTGGATCCATTATCCAGAAGCCTGTAATCCAGAAAGTTCCAAATTACAGACATGTAATTCCCATTGATTATATTTTAATTAAATAATTCCAAATTTTAAAACATATTTGCTTTTTCTCTGTAATATTAAAACTTTACTTTTTCCCTGATCCCCACTAAGATATAATTAATTCTTATTGGAGGCAAAACAATCCTACTGAATGTATTTAAAAGTGATTTTTTAGTAGTAGTATGAAGATCCAAATTAGAAAATCCCAGGTCCCAAAAAGTCTGGATAATAGGTCTCATACCTGTATTCATTTTGTTTAGAATCTAAATCTTCTAGTCCATATATGTTCTGAGGTTGAGCAGTCCATAATCACTTGCTTTAAATCCATTCTAGTTTAAATGATGAGATTAGTGGTAAAATGGTTTTGTACAATTTCACTATTCTTTATTTTATCTCAGCTGTCACCGTATAACACATTAGCTAACATTTCTTAAACATATATTACACAATATAATTGGGATCCTAGTTTATTTCTACACTTCTCCTTGTATACCGATTTATTCTACTGTAAACATGACACCATCTAAAAAAGTAACAATGGGCATATGCTAGGTCCTGGAACAAATCCTCCATATTTCTAGTAATAAGACTAACATGAGGCTGTCTTATGTTTACATATATATAGCTCATTCCTTCTTGCATCTTTCACCATTCTTTTATGTTTATTGCAGGTATCTAAATGCTTTTTTTGCCTGTGTGTTTCGACTGATATATCTGTGGCTGTTGTGTCAGCCATGTGGTAAAATGACACAGGCTGTCCAGTCATCCTTAGGGTAAGGCCCCATGAGGCTGAAAATCCACCATACTTTTAAAAAATCTTCTAATTGTATCTGCACCCAGAAGCATTGAATCCGCTCAGGTGCAGACGCACTTAGCCAATATCCACCAAAAAATGCAAAGTCTCATGTTAGTTATCGGCTGAGTGTGCCTAGACAAAGGCCATTTCAGTGCTTCTGGGTGCAGGCACATTTAAAAGATTTTTCAAACGTACTGGCAGATTGTCAGCCTGTACTTGCAGGCCAACAATTTGCTTTGTGGGGCCTTACCCTTAACCCCTGCATTTTTGTGCATGAAGCCAAATGTAAATAATAAAATAAATATTTGCTTTCTATTTGATGTTTAAGTAAAATTCAGTGTTCAGGCAGGTAGGATGTCTGTTTCCTAAATGTCCTCAATAAATATGTATGTAGGATGCATGCACACAGAATACAAGAAGCTGCTGAGCAGAGCAGAAGAGTATGCAGGCAAAATTGTATTTATGAAGGTAGCCACAGTTCTCTACACTCTGCAACAGAGTGCAGAGCCCTCTCCTACAGCAGTTTTACTTCAAAGAAAGGCAGTGTGTAAAGTATAGCTCCCAACTGTCCCTATTTTTGCAGGGCAGTCCCTCTTTTGACAGCTCAGCCCAGTCCCGGATACTTACTGAAAAGTCCCTTATTTCCCTTTGATCTCCTGAACTTGTAGCTTTTGGCATAGAGACGAGAAAGCTACAATTGTAACTAATAAGTTAAACAGATCTCTTGGAGGAACTGAGACTTGCAGGTTAAAGGGCAAGTTCACCTTCATTAACAAAACTGTAATAACACATAAAACAAGAAATGTGTTCAAACTTTAAATAACCTGCCAAATTTAATCAATTGGGAGTGGTATTTAGGGGGTGTGGTCGCAAAAATAGGCATGGTCAAAAAAAATTCGCCGTGCTGCATGCGCCATTTCTTTTTGTCCCTCTTTCCATTTTCAAAATGTTGGGAGGTATAGTAAAGTACAAAAAAGGGTGCATTGTGCTTGTTTTTTGCACTTTGCACACTAGCGTTTACCTATTTGTAGTACACAGAGCTCACTCTGAACTGATCACTTATCACTGCTGAACTCAGTCCTGGACATGTTTCATACTGTACTGCAGCTGTGGGCAACCAAAGTGTTGGTAGTACTGCTGCTTATATGTCTATAATATATGTCTATAATATATTCATATGAAATTATGAATGCAGGGACATGATAAAAATAGAGAGTGCAATAGCACTTAGACAAAAGTTATTTTGGGAGATTTGTTTTATTTCACAAGCCATTGCTGAATGAATTAGTTAATAAACATTTAAAGAAAATACAGAAAATATTTAAATTTAAACTCATTTAGACACACCTCCAGTCATGTTAATAACACTTCCCTATCACTACCCATCTTCCCCTCTTGGTTTTGGATTTTGGTAGCCAGTACCAAAAATGCTTGGAAAAAGGGCATGAAGTTTGTTTGCATATTTATGACTTGATAAATGAATTGACTACTTCTGGAACCATTGTTTACATTAAAATACTTTCACACCAATATTGCCCATAAAATAAACAATGTTATTGAAATAAAACACTTCTGAACAAGACACTGCGTCTTTGACAAACAGTTTTTAAAGCCAAGATTGTTATTTATCAATTACTAGTGATGAGAGAATCTTTCCCATTTTGTTAAACTGGTGAAACATTTGCGAAAATGCATTGAAGCCATTAGACTACAATTTTTTCTTACATGAGACAATTTTTTCTTATTCGTGCAACTTTTTTCTCACTCCAAATACATTTAAGTCACTTTATGTTTAATTGTGGAATTTTTCCGCAAATACATGCCTGCTGAAAAAATTCACTCATTACTATCAATTACTTTTACATTTCTTTTTAAGTAATATGCCCTAGTTGCAAATTTCTCTGTTTTAAAATGTTATTTCAAAATTCAAAATCCATGCTCTGTTTTCTCATTTTCTATGGCAGAATATTTTTATCACTATACAGTGATCATATATTGTTTATACACTGCAGTATGAAAATCTGAAATATTTTTTACAATAATCCACCATTTCCCAACCCTACTTATACAATTAGAAACACAATAATTCTTTATTTGGTAGCTTAGAGGGACTTAACAATATATTTCTGAATCATGTTCTAAAGTTATATTAAAAGTAAGGTTTTTACATAGGTACCCAACTGGTTGAGCTATTGATCTGAAATGAGCACTAAGAATTGTACCTGAGGGCTATTTTGTATATCTGTTTTAAACCATGGATGTCCTAGTAGTTAGAACATTATACTTAATGGTCCCTGTGGAATCTGCAGAAGGATACATAAGGATTCAAAATTCTCTTTTTTTTTTCTTCCATCAGATTGGGAACTGCAAGAATGTCACCGTAATGTCACTTCGGACTAATAAGCTGGAGTTCCTTCCTGAAGAGATTGGACAGATGCAAAAATTGAGAGTGTTAAACTTGAGCGATAACAGGTATAAAAGATTATTGGACTTCAATATAGTGATATGCAATTGACAGTTTACAATGCCTTATAATGTGTCTGTGAGGTGCAACAAACATTTTACTTATGTTTCAGGCTTAAGTGTTTAAACAGCATCGAAAGACCTTGGTGAATGCTTGTATACTAATGCCTTCTCTGATAAACCATGAGAATCATATAAATAAAATTATAAAATATTGTGGGGAGTGTTAAGTATCATATTTGAATTATACTTTCATTAAAAAGTCAAGTTACAAGGAAATGTAAGGGGTCATCCAATACCAGGTACAAAGTTGCATTTACTGGTAAATATTTTAATGGTAGCTGAAAAATTTATAGACCTAATTCAAATGTTGCTCTTGTAAGGAATAATGGGACAGATTCAGTTTAATGAGGAAGACCCTCTTCATTCCATTCAAGGTTTCCTCATTTACTTTAATTGAGTTTTCACTGGTTGAACCATGATATATGTTTTTCTTATGAAGCAACCATAAAACTATTCATTCATGCATTCAAAATCTTCTAGTTTAATAAATCACAAATAATGGGCAAGATTCAGTCTGATGAAAAAAACGTATCTTATGGTTTATCTAATGAAAACTCAATAAGAAGTCTAGGGGGCTGATTTACTAATCCACAAACGTCCGAATGCGTCATGATCGGTATTTTGCAATTTTTTCCTCGCCGTCACAACTTTTTCGTAAAGTGTCGCGACTTTTTCGTAGCCATTATGACTTGCGCGAATTTTCTCGACTTTTTCGTAGCCGTCACAGTAATGGCTATGAAAAAGTTGCGACAATTCGCGCAAGTTGTAATGGCTACGAAAAAGTTGCGACAATTCACGAAAAAGTTGCGACGGCAACAAAAAAAATGCAAAAAATATGAAAAGGTCGCAAAATGTTTGTTTCCAATCTGATTTTTTCCCATTCGGAATTCGGATTCATGGATTAGTAAATCAGCCCCCAGGTATTGATTATGAGATATGTTTTTCTCATTATATACTATTTTAGTATTTTGTAAATATCTATAATTTTATTATTCTGTTGCACTTCCTTCCCTGTCCCCCAACTATTATGCTCATATTTTTGTCATGGAGAGAAATGCAAATCCTTGTGAGGGAAATTCCGGTACCCCTACAAGGATGGATTGCTTTGTAGTTGTATTAATGGAACTGTTTGCCCCTTTTATTATAAATAATGAATAATACTGCTGTAGGGAAGAAGAATTCCATTCCATGACATTTTGCATCAGGTACTTTTTTTCAGCATCACATACTAATTTCAATGGAAGAAGACATGAATAGATGAGCAATGAAAATAATGATAGCAATACTAATAGCCTGATTATCTGTTCTCTGGTTGCTGGGGCCACCAAAACTAACAATCTGGTGACATTTTAAAATTTAGAGAGAGACAGAATAACCAAGGTAAATAATTCAACTCCCAGCCTTCTCTCCCTGCACCCACAGAAAAGCAGAAAAGTTTGTTTTTTTTACATATCCATTGTGGGAAAGGTTAACCTAAAGCTGCACCTTGTATCTGTATTGCAGCAAGTTGATGTAGCTCACTGGTGGTTAACCTCTTTTGTGCACCCTATCTAATCATGCTGACACCTTGTTTCAACCTTCACTGCTTTTTCAGCTTTTCTTCCTGTATAAAGGAAAAGGATGGCGTGGGTTGGAAGCATCTGCAGTTTCTGCATTAGCTGTTCAGTTCATTACCATGGAAACTGATGCAGAAACTGAGCACCTTTCCACCCAGCATCACAATTTAGTCTCCCATCCCCCTAAATACAATACAACTTTCCCTTGAGAAATTAGCTGTACCATTACACTGAAAGGAAAACTATAACTTTAGGAATAAGTGATGCTTATTTTGCTTAAGAGAAAGAGTTGCTTAAGCAGAAGGTTGCCATATAGCATTCTGTGTAGCATGTGAAATGCATAGTGGAGCACAAAGAATGAGTTACTCATTCTGGTGCTTAAAGAATGCCCAAAAAGATCATTTTGTTTTATTTTTTTTAAAAAAGACACTGAATGCACAAAAATTATTAATGTTTTTGTGTGTGAATATACATAAGCACTGTCTGTCTCTGCCCGCCCACTGACATCATTGTGCTTTCACCTTGATGCCAGCGCCAATACAAGCAAAGGAAATGCCAGCGGTGAAACAGTTGCATGCTGGCAACGTGACATTCCACATTTGCTGTGCAATTTCTAAATATAAAGGTCTCTCCAACACCAATACCTTAGTGACACTACTATGCTAGTCCCTTAGCACATATTAGTCATTCTAGTAATCAGTTCCTGAATGCTGCCTGCCTTAACCTGTTTCTAAACTTTGAATGTGTTTAACACCTTTGTTACCATGGTACTTTGTTTTGTCTGTTCCCAGTCCTAGCTTTGCCTGTTCTGCCTGTTTCCCAGTGTCTTCTTCCCCTTACTCCATGGCCCTGAAGTCCTTAAGGTCCTGACATATATATTGTTTATACAGTACAAAGATAGTGCCGTAAGCTCACCAACCATGGAATTGGTTGAGTCTATTTAATTTCTATAACCGCAGTAATGTATTCTGTATGAAATGCAACTTTATTGCAGACCTATAATTTTCTGAATTATGTTGGTAAGATATTATGGTATTGCTTTTCAGGCTGAAGAATTTGCCATTCAGTTTCACTAAACTTAAAGAACTTGCTGCTCTGTGGCTTTCTGACAATCAGGTAACAGCATACACATTTACACAACCACTTTATAGGCAATTATATGCCACCACATTAACAAATTTTCATATTTGAATAAAAGTCAAATTTTGTCTGTAATAATAAGACAGTACCTTCAAGTTGATGTTAACTAAGCCAGTATAAATCCTTGTTGATGGCCAGGGCCTTAGCTAGGGGGTAGGTAAATCAAAGGGCACAATGGTAAGGTGGCACTAGGCACATACCTCTTCTGCCTGAATACCCCTAGTTCTTAACAAACTAAGGAATCTTAAAAGTGGTAACTGAGGACAAAGCTGCCACTTGCCCTTAAGCTTTTTCTTTTTATTTCCCTGCATATACAGTGAAACCTCAATTTTACATACCCTGATTTTCCCATTATCCCAAGATTTCCCATCATTTTACACTGTTTTTTGTGGTTCGACCAATATATAATGCGTAATGCATTTCTGAAAAAAAGTAAAATTGGGGTTTCAACTATACACCAAACATTATAAACTTTGTTAGTAAGTAAAAGGCTTGCACTATATCACAAGAGCTTGCAACACATCTTTTAGGTCTTTAGCAACTTTTTTGCTAATAAATCACTTAAACAAAAGATATACTACACTGCAACTTCACTTCTTTTTTCTTTTTTTTTTTACAGTCCAAAGCACTCATTCCTCTTCAAACTGAAGCTCACCCGGATACAAAACAAAGGGTATTAACAAATTATATGTTCCCGCAGCAACCGCGTGGTGATGAAGGTAAATAAGATGAATGGCGTATATCTGTTGCTTATTGCATCTATAGACTTCTTTTCCATGTCAGCCCACATGAATTTAAGCTCCCACATGTGACCTCTTTGGTATTACCAGTCTTTTGTGTGTTAATTACTCATACGAATGTGATGTCGTCTGATCTTCAGCCCCAAAAACAGACTAATACAATATTATACAACCAGTTGCACTTCTTATCACTCTAGCCTGAGAAAAGTATGTGGACTCTTGTATTTCTAGACAAGTTTTCTAAAGCTAGGTTAAAAATATTTAAACAATGTGTTTAGTGTTGGCAAAAATAATTATAATAATAACTGGTGTGTAAGCATATTTTGTTTGTGTTGTGCAGAGAATACAAAAGTGTGCCCAAACTTTTTCTTACAACTGTATGCATGTGGATTGTTGTTGATGATTTTCAGTTTGGTATACCACTATTTCCCAACAACATATTTATTATTAAGACCATTGGGAGAGACTTAGATTCTTACTGAATGTATGCATAATGATGGTAAGTAATGTGGATTTGTCATGTCTCTGGATAGCAACCAGGAAAAGAACAAGCTGCACCTGACATTGTTATTTTTTATAAGTTGGTTTGCACCCTCTAAGAGTTTTTTTTATCAGATATGAATGGTCTACTTGAAAATTAAATGGCCCTGAGATTTCCCTTTTGTCTTATCAGAGAAGCAAAAGAAATTGCAAATATTATACTTTAAAAGGTACAATCACCGGAGTGCTCCTCTTGTTTCTTCTGTCTTCACGCCGTTTGTGCATGCTCAGTAGAGTGAAAATCTGAACTTAAACAAGGAAGTCGGCATTTTAACCCTACTGCGTATGCACCAGCCCCTGGATTCGGAAGAACAAATAACAAAATATCTAAGCGGCATAATTATGTAAAGATTCAGAAAAAAATAGTAATATAAATTTTAAAAAGCCTTTGTTTTGTCAGCTCATTCTAAGCTAATTCTAAGCTAAGTCTAAAAAACTTAAAATACTTAAGATAAAATTTACATTTTGCCTCAAGAAGTAATACAGGATCTCTAAGGTTTTTTTTTCTTTCACACATTTTTATTCTTTACACAAATCATATGTAAAGCTATATAGGGTCACACTGGGCTGACATCTGTCAGTGTTCTGGTCTTGGAGCAAGCAACTTCTTATAGCAATTTGTCCCAAATTAAGCTCATTTTGCCGTAAACCCCTTTAGCCAATGATCACATCACCATGAGCGTATATAAGTAATCAGTAGCTGACTGGATTACATGACTACCCTAAGAGATTCATATTGTTTACTAGGTAAATAACATAATTTAAGGGAATGTTATGTTTGATACCTCTTTCTTAACACTAACACCAAAAAATGAAAGTGTATCAAAGTAATTAATATATTATGTACTATTTCCAGTGCATGGCACAAAGCTGTTGTGTAGCCATGGGGGTAGCTATTCAAAATGAGGAGGCACAGGTTACATAGCAAATAACAGATAAGCTGCATAGATTCCCATTGTATGTTACCGAGCTTATCTGTTATCTGCTTAGTAACCTGCGACTTTTCTGCTTTTTTTCCAGCTTGAATAGCTAACCCTGTGGCTACACAGCACTTTGTTTATCTATTCTAAACTATAGTAGCATGTCTGAAGCAAACACACAACTTTTACCAGTGCAGGGCAACAGCACATTACATTTTAATTTCTTATAAACTATTTAATTTTTTGACGTTACTGTTCCTTTAACATCTTTATCTTTAATCTGTTGTGATAATGTAGTGATGTTGTGACATTTTATAAAGTAGATTTCCAGTCAGACAGTGACAGCTTTAACCCCACACTTTGGGAGGAACAGCGGCAGCAACGAATGACAGTCGCATTTGATTTTGAAGAAAAGAAAGAAGAAGAAGAAGCCCCAGGAAAACTCAAAGTAAGCCTAATGTTTCTGTAAATGTTTGCATGTAATTAATGCTTCAATGCACTGTAATATGTTTGGAACAGCTGTATAGCATTTCTTAATTATTGTTTTCTTTGTTCTTATGGCAGTCTTCAGAAAGTTCTGCAATAACACCTTTTTGGCATAATGGAGCTGAATTTTTCCTTTTTTTACTCTGCATATATTTGCATGGTTATGATTTTAAAATGTGCTCACATTTAATGTTAAAAATTAAGCTGTATATTATAGATAAATATAATATCCAAGAGACATTTTGCCATACGAACAGTAAAAATGACACATATGCTCTTCTAAAAATAATTTGACAAACGCTGTAATTCTTAAAGATAAATTGTTAGTTATATAGGGGAAAGTCTGCAATTCATAGCAATCACTAAGATTTTAGTTCTCTTTGCTCTAGCTCCAAATAATTAAAGCAAACAAAGCACTGTTTATCCCAGGTGAGTAAACCATAGTAGCCAGAAGCATGTATGGAGAAATTTTATCAGGCACTGAAATATATCAGGAGGAAAACACCAGAAAAATTGTTGTTGGCAGGCACTCCGATAACCCCAAAAATGAAGTGTCAAAAAGCAGCCATATTAAGAGTAAAAACTGTAGTTTATTTAATCCATATAAAACAACAAGGAAAGCCTTACGCGTTTCGTACCAATAGGGTCCTTAATCGTAGGCTACATTTCATTTACAACAGACACAGTATTTAAAGGCAAAATGGCCAATAGGGGTGAACCTGATTGGCCAATCACAACCATCTCCCAATTACATGTAATTAGACAACTGGTAGTGAGTACTTTTTTTAATTACTCACTACCATTATGGCAGGGTTCAGAACAAAAATAACTTGAGTTTGTGAAAAATCTAAAACAGAATGATTATAATCTATAAGTTGTGTAATTTAGTATTTCTTTGTAAATTCTGGTGGCTATCTGTAAGATATGTAAGCTCAATGAAGGATTCTTCTCCCACTATATATAAAAAAAATCTTAGATTTGAAGACCATGTATTTATTGTGTAACTTTGATAGGATCTTCATGTAGATGGTAAATGTATAATTGCATTATACTTTTTTTTTAGGGAATGAGAATGGCATTGGACCTGAGTGCTTGAATTTGCAGATGAATGGGTGAGGGAGAGTTAGCTGAGAGAGAAAAGGGTAGTTGGTAAGGGAAAACAAAAAGGACCAGAAGGGCACAGCAGTGGTTCTCAAATTAAAAATGAATGAAGACCATTATTCACATATGGGAGGGGGGGTTGTGTTTTTTAACAAAATAAGTCTTACACCAATAACTTATCAGGGAGACAACATACAAGTGGGCCAGGGAGCTTGATAAAAACAAAATAAAATTTGCAAAGAGAAAGATATAATGGCTTGGATAGACAGGATGTAACCTAGAGCAAGTAAATATTGGGGAGAACCAGGGCCGGAACTAGGGGTAGGCAGAAGAGACAGCTGCCTAGGGCGCAATGATTAGGGGGCACCAGGCAGGAACATCTCCTGCCTACCCCTAGTCTGCGATCCATTTGCGTTGATTTGCATCGCACGTCGCTTCCCCCCCATCCCCGCGCTCAAACTGCGCATGCGTGCCAAAACACAGGGGGAGGGGGGGTGTGATGCAGGTGCAGGGGTGAGGTGGCCAACTGGGTTGCCTAGGGTGCCCGGTCGGCTCGGCCCATCCCTGGGGAAAACACTGGCCAAAAGACCTGCAGGAAACAAATATAATGTCCTGACAATAACTAAGATACTATAGGATCTGTGTAATTATTGGTAGAAACTCTTTACCACCCTTTGTACTGCAACGGCATTGCTTTTTACTGCTGGGGGACTGCTAGCACATCATTTGTACTTTTATATTGCAATGAGCTTTACATGTGTACAGTTAGGACATTATAGTGTCTCTGTAATGGTAAAAGACTGTGGGCACTCGATTTTGACACCATTGGGTCTGTTTTTTACTGCTAGGTCATTATGGTCATTTTATTTGTGCTTTTACACGTAAAGAAATTCACCGGCACCACAGGTCATGGTGCAAGCAGAATTTACCTTGCATGATTATGATTCCAAATGTTAATCCTTCTTGCACCATGACCTGTTGTGCCAGTGATTTTCTTTAAATGTCTTGTGTTTTAAGGGGGGTGCCACCCCTCCACATGGTGCACCAGGATTTATTGTTTTGAGAGGCCAAGGTGTGCTGGTGATTATTTATACATTAACTTTTCATTTGTGCTACTGTCAATTTGCTTGAATTAATGGTGGACTGGATCCTACTATCGGTCTGTGTCCTTACTTTCTACCCCATTCCAACTTTTCAGCCAGTAAGTCAGTAAATGCGGGACTATTATAGTATATGTACACAGGGAACCTCTGCTAACTTACATCTTTTCTCCAGACAACAAAGATCCCTTGTTTTAATCAGTCGGAAGAGCAGTTTAAAATTGACTTTGTGTTTTATTATGGTTTCTTTTCTTTACTGGTCTTGCTTTAAATTTTTTCTAGCCATATAATTGTATGGCCATACTTTATTCTCCTGACACACAGAACTATAAAGTCAGGTAAAGTTAATGCAGGAGGAGAACCCTTAGCAAGGAGGATGAATGTGATTATGGCACACTGATATTTGGTCGGTCGCATGAAAGATCGTTCCCACCCTCAGTCGCCTCGCTGAGTCGCCACACATGCACCGAATATTGTATGAAAAGAGGTTTCATACGATATCATCAGTTTTAGGCCTAACTTTGGCACAGCATCAGGGCACAACTCATTAGTAGTTTTACATAAGCATTGTGCTGTCTCAGAATATGTTTTGTTAACCACATTTTAAAAGTACTTTATAAACCATCTCGAAGCATAAATAGAATAATTCACATTTTAAATGGTTTTTCTTTGTAGGAAATGGCTGCTAACATCAAGCTGTGCATGCTCTTTTAAAGGATATGGCTGGCAGTTTTGCTGCTTTGTGAAACACTGTAATGACAAATAATGAAATGTTTCCCTGTACCCACACAGCACAGGATGTGGTTTCATTATTGTAGGAAAAGAATGTCATGACCATGTGGGAGAGATTGTGTTTAAAAAAATAAAATATGACTTCCTATCAGTCATCTAAAGTATTTATGTAAAACATATGATATTATTATTGCACATAATTATCTCTCTTCATAGAAGCAAGAAACTAATATACTGAAATACAACTGATATAACATGATTTAAATAAGTACATGTAAGTGTTATAATACATAGTAAAGTATAGGAATGGTGCAGGATGGGAACAGAATGAGAACCTGGTTAATAATAACAATAAAGGATGAGGGAATATTCTGAAATTTTCTGAAATATGGAACATGGGTTTAGGGTAAGAATTCTATGCAGTGCTGGCAAAGTGAGAACACAGAAGAGGAGCGAAAAACAAAAGACTTGGTTGCAAAAGGTGGATATTATGGTATGATCTATCTAACTACATGATCCAAATTAAACAGTGAACTGTACTGCAACTGGATTACTCATCTATAAAATATTCAGAAGGCTGCAATAAATTCTTGTCTTTAGCAATTTATCCCTATAAATTCTATAAATGTATAAATGGCTCATAGCTTGTAGAGAAAATATGTAAAGAGTATTTGAATGTAAAACATAAAGGGCAGAATGAAGAGTAATGCCAAGTCAGAATACTTTTTAGCATTTGATTTATGAAAGAGAAAGGATATACATTTAGATGTGCACAATAAGGTGAAGGAAGATGAATAAATATTATTTGGAAAGGGATCTTGTATTTGTAATAATAGAAGACAATCAAGAGGAGTCGATGAGAAGAAGCTGTAATACTCTGATAGCACTGGCCAATGTAATATCAATGCCATGACCCACTCTTATAGCTCACTTTGATTTTTGTCTGTAATAGAGACTGCTTGACTGATCGAAGCTGCTCTAGCAAAAAGCCAACATAGAGGGCTGTAGTGAGCTGTCTAATTGGTGAGCAATGAATTAACCTATGTTCTGCCATCCTGACAACAATCATGGAGTGGGAGGAGAGAAAACTATTTTAAAGTTTGTGTTTAAAAATAAAAATTAGGGAGAAAGTTATGCAAACTTACATTTATCTGAGGATTTACCTTCCTTTAAAATAAATAATTGATGAAAAGCAACAGAAATAAACATGCAGTGTAGACAGACAATTTTTAACAAAATAAAATATGTTCAGAGATATTGTATGTGCAGGGATAAAATGTGCAGTATCAGCTGTGTCAATAAGCAGAAGGATTAAGGTCAATAGAAATTGTAACAAGTGTAGTTTCTGTTGAATCACTGCTTGGGCACCAAGACCAATGTGTTAAAGTAGGTTATTGTCATAAAGGAATTGTTTTTGTCAGAAAGAAATTGAATGGAATTGATTGGAGGTCAAGTAAGTAAAGAATGGTTGCTACATGCTCTTATGGAATTTCAAGATGGGAAAGCAATCTGAAGGAGAGAGTGCTGGGTTGAAAACACATGAGGGTTGACGATTTTATAAAATATTCAGGACATGACAAATAAGCTGAAAATATCTGTGGCGATCATACTTTTAATACTGCAGCCTTTGCCAGTTATAGTATTAGGCTTCCTAATATCAAACAAATTATTATTTTGCTTTTAATTGATTGTTTATACAAACACACTCCCATTTTATCTGGTAATGCGTGTTATTTTTGTTATAATAACCTACTACAGCATTTATATATACTTTGTTTTAGAACAAAGTAAAGAAATTGATGCTTTGAAAACAAGGATTCAGCACTTTCCATACTTGTAGCGGTGTAAAATTATTTTAGGCATAATTTTATCTGTAATATAAAGTTGGTGGTGCACATGGCACCTTGGCACAAAGTTCCTGGAAAAACTTTTACTTGGTATGAATGGAAATCACCATACTTTAAATATTGCACACTGGTACGATAACCTAAAATGTGGAAGAAGGCACACAAATGACTAAATGCCCCATATGCAATCACTCTTGGGTGTAAGTATTTATATATACAGGTATGGGATCAGTTATGCTGAAACTCATTATCCCCAAAGGCCATCTACCATAGATCTCAGATTCAATTATAAGCAAATAATTCTACTTTTTCAAAATTATTCCTTTTTTATCTGTAATAATAAAACAGTACCTTGTACTTGATCCCAATAATATATAATTATTCCTTATTTCGGAATGTCTTGTTGGGTTTACTTAATGTTTCAATAATTACGGAAAGGTCCCTTATACAAAAAAACCAGTTCCCGAGCATTCAGAATAACAGGTCCCATAGCTGTATATGCCTCTTTTATCATGGTAATGGATTATTTCATTGATTCTGATGAATGGTATCAATTAATGTGTGCCACTTTGAAAATATGTTGTTTATTTTACACTAACTTTCATTTGAATGCTGTACTTTGGCATTAAACATTTCAAACTTTGGTAAATACGGCCTCTATAGAAATCAAATGTAAAAGAAAAGTAACAGTGACAGAGCTCAGCAACAAGAAATGAAAAACATGGGTAAAAAAAGGCTGAGCAGAAGACATTGTAATGGATTTGCTAACTCTACAACAATTCATGCAGAAAGTTACTTCCAAAGTTCAGTGGTTATGGTTGTTTTGTAAATTACAGTACAAGAGTAAATATTTGTAGGAAGAACTTTGTGCTGATTTTTCTTGCAAAATATAATGATTCAAGTTAATTACTACGTATAGTGCAGGGTGCTCATATATCATCAACTCAAAGTGTCAGTTCTTTAAAGTATTCCTACAAATAACAGAGCAATTAAGCCTTGAATATTTATATATGAGTCTTTATATTAGCCAGCAGACTTTATTATTCTACCCATGCTTGATAATGGTAATTATTTAGGAATAGTTGTTATTTAAGATGCTAGTTGCATATGCTTAGGTGATTTTGTATATATTTGCATTACTTTGACTTTGTGAAATGTCAGCCTGCATTAATAAAAGTAAATAAATCTTGCTTTCACCATCTTATAGACATTAATATACTATAATAT
The DNA here is from genome assembly GCF_000004195.4 of Xenopus tropicalis. NCBI lineage: Eukaryota > Metazoa > Chordata > Amphibia > Anura > Pipidae > Xenopus > Xenopus tropicalis. Next base: position 82,867,453 of record NC_030680.2, on the reverse strand, counting down.
AATATGGGTGTTTAGCATATGCCACAGCTGAATGTATTCATCTTTTTTCATTCTTGAGATGTAGATTACAAATAAAGAGGGAAGAGCGCTGCTCAATTTGTAATATATATTAATACACATGCACGTTAACACCACAGTCCTACAGTTTGAAATATATGTAACTGAGAGTAAAATTCTGTTTAAAATTGTTAACTTGAAAAACCCCTCATAAAAACCAGCACTGATTATTTTTTACCATCTGAACTTGTCCAGTTGGCTTCAATGGCACTACTGTATGTCTGAGGTGATGTAATATGTAATATAATGGTGTAATTGTAGGTGTTACTCTGGCATTAGAGAAATGACAAGCCATCTGGCTCTTTGTAATTATTTCCATGGTTACAATGCATGATGTTACATTACAGCAAAGCATTATTAATATGCCATTTACACCACTGATACCATTTATTACATTTTTTTATCCATTAAATATTTTACACAGCTTTGGCAAAAAAGCTTTCTAAACTGTTAAAAGTCATTGTAGAGGCAAAAAATATAAATATATAGGTAGCGCTGCATTATACATCTGATTGTGACAAGAAATGCCGTTCACTAATCTTTGGCTATTATATGTATTGTGTCCTCCAGACTTGCAGGTCATGAATGACAAGGCTTCTGGAAATGAATCCAGTATCTTAAAAATTCTGTTGTAGAGTATTTAAAGGGTACCAATAATTTTAAGAAGTATGTGCCAATAGTTTTAAGCAGAACATGCTGCAGCAATATACAGCATCTTTGTTTTTTTGTTTCATTTTAGGGAAGGAACATTTTTAAATGTTGAATCAAACACAAAGGTTTAATAAATAAAAATGTGAATTTTTTGAGAATATGTCTACAGCAGTGATCCCCAACCAGAGGCTTGTGAGCAACATGTTGCTCACCAACCCCTTGGATGTTACTCTCAGTGCCCCCAAACCAGGTACTTATTTTTGAATTCCTGACTTGGTGGCAAGTTTTGGTTGAATACAAACTACCAAAAAAAGTCTCCTGTAAGCTCTAAGTGTGCATAGAGGCTACCTAATAGCCAATCTTAGCCCTTATTTGGAACCTTCATGAACTTTTATGATGCTTGTGTTGCTCTTTTTGCATTTGACTGTGGCTCGCAAGACCCCTGGTCTACAGCATATGTAACTACTCCTTGATAGATAAGAAATGTGACATGCTGACTGCCTGTACACGCAATTTTGTGGGAATTAGCTATGGTAGGCAGTTATGCAGAAGATCAGGAGCATAAGAGGCAGGGACACCACGTGACATCACGTTTTTTCCTCAAAATCATATTTTGGGGTAAACTCCTCCCAACATAAACCTAACAGTCAGTTCATAATCAGTTCATCAAACATGGTTATGAATTGTCCCTGCTTCAGGGCTCTCACCTTCCAGGGTAACTTTCACACTGGAACCTTTTTCCCGGGGCTTCTCACTATCCCAAATGACTTTCACACATCCACGGTGACTCTCACACTCGTGAACACTCTGAACTATTTACTCAGCCCTGCTGTCTCTCCCCTCCTGGGATACCAACTCACCAGCTTCTGGTACACTTAGGCTTCTCACAAGGCCTCAATGTTCCAGCACTCAAACACGTGGTCACAACTCCCTCTGCTCCTTGCAGTGGCAGGTGGCACCCCCAGCTCCTCTGGGAGTTACTCACACAGTCAGGCAACCTTCCTGCTCTTTGCCCTGCTCTGAGAGTGAACCCCCAACCTTAATCAACTATCACATCCAATGCTGTGTAATCCCACAGCTCTTTTATGTGCTGCTCACCTGCAGCCTAATCAGGCATCTACTTACAACTGGACAAATCAAAATGCTAAACAGTGTTCTTACTGCTTGTATCTCTCACAGAAAACATGTTAAAAAAATTGCATACTTGCACCCTGGACTATCAGTCAAACAATAATGCACAGGCAGTGTTTAGATTTAGTTTGAAAAAAGTAAGAGGTGGTACAGTGATATAGTGATTGGTACAGTAAATATTACTGTTTGTGAGCCTAGTAGGGAGAATTAGGGACCCTTCCATTTTTATTTGAGAATGCTCATTCTGTTATCCATCCCTTGGTGAATAATCTTTTTACTTTAAAAATTCTAGTTGTTATAGAAATGTAAAATTTGCTTTTGAAGTACTCAGCAATATTTTAAGCAGACTTAAGCATGCAAAGGAGGTGGGAATGTGGGCTTAAAGATAGAAAAAAATATGTATAATACTTTTTCATTTATCTATATTATAGTCTGTTCACTGTGTAAATAATTTGTTGGAAGATGGAAGATGAATATTCGAAATTGTTATTGAACAATAGAAATATTTTCCAATATCTTTAAATATCCTCTTCCTAATTTTTTTTTCAGACAGAATGTATGAAGTCTGCATTATACTTAATCTGTATCCCTATATTTAGAGTTTTTCTTGTTTTAATTTAGGTGGAAATTAATCTAAAACGCTACCCAACACCATATCCTGAAGATTTAAAAAATATGGTCAAATCGGTGCAAAACTTGGTAGTCAAAGGAAGCCTTGGATCATCATTGGAAAATTCCATACCAACACCAAGTGCTGAACAAAATCTCAAGGAAAAATATGAGCATAAGTGGCCAGTATCAACAAAGGAAATGAAGTCTGAGGTGATTTCACATTTTATACACAAGTACACAACAAACCACTAAATTATTCAACTATCCAGTAAACAATATACTCATATTTGTCATTTACTCATGTCAGAAGTTGGGAATAAGGCTATATTGCACTCAACCTCCATAAAGACATCCCTGCTGTGGACGCTTTGACTAACCTCCATTATACAGACAGACCAGACAATCAATATGTAGTATGTTCAGGGATTGTATGCATGACACTGATTAGCTGAAGGGGTATTAGACAGACTACAGGTTTTATCCACCAATGGATACTGATGGCTTCTTTTAATATACAGTATAAACATATCAAGCCTGTATTGTCCCTGACATGGAGGTTAGTTCAAGTATACTTTTTTGACATAAAAATAAAAAGGTAACATGTCAGATTCTTATACCATCACCTCTGAACTCTTCAAACACCCTAGTCTGAAGATCTGTGTTTTATAAGGGATAGTGTGGCTCATGCTCTAAAACGTATGGATATTAGCAGTCAACTTGTCCTATATCTTTGTAGTTTTACTTAGTCACTCCTGTGTGATTTTTAATACTCGCATATGTAGCAGCAGGAAGGGGAACTGGAGTAAAGGAACAAGGCTGGGGACATGGAACCAGGCAAGGACCCAGGGCAAGGAATCACAAACTGCAGAAGGGCAAGATCACAGAAACAGCTTAATGACCAAGCACTGAGCAATGACCAGGGGTGGCTTATAGAGGGTCCAAATTGATTAATGAACTGCACCTGGGGATAACAAGGTGGGAGTAGGAAAAGGAGTAGATGCCAGGGAATACAACAGGCGCATTAAGAAAACCAAACAGGGCCAAACAAAATTTCCTGTTGTACTTTACATCTGGTTTGTTTAAAAGGAAGGTGGGTCTAAACTCAAATGTTGTTTTGGAATTTTAGGTGTCAAATCGGGAACATAAGGAGTTCCAAAAAAGCCAAATATCAGACTCAGGCAATATTCGTAGCTTTTCTGTGGATGTACCTAAAAGGAAGGAAAAGGAGGAACATTCAGAGAGACCAGAGGTATATATTTTAACAATGACTTGCCACAACTATTTTATAAAACATTGTAATTGTTTTAATTGATTGTGATTTCATTACATTAAAATATTTATTGTTAAGTACGTATTATGACATAATTGTAATGAATATATTCTTTAAATAGTTTTTTTTGGATTATTTATAGGTGTTAATAATAAATATAATCTGTGTTGTTGATTAGTCCACATAATTGTGCACTCAAGTACTGCATGTTTTTTTTTTTTGTTTTCTTAAATATATGAAATAGTTTTTCTTATATTTGGCAACATTTTTAGTGCATTAAATTGTTGCCAAAAATATTAAAATATTAGATATCAGTGCTGTTACAGTACATCTACATCTTCTAACTACTACTAACTACTAAATGCTACAAGTCATGTGATACATTTTGAGTTAGGTGCTATTTTGAATCATAGTTACAGCAGGTGGGCTAGCTTATTTCTGCAACATGACTTTTTTAACAATTACATTGTTTAAAATGTAACAGTTTGATTACTAAAATCTTTAGGTTGAGACATGAATAGTGCTAGACTGTCACTTCTTCTGCCATGTTAAAATGCAGGTTAATAAAATAGACTATGCAGTGTGGCAAGCTTATTGCATGCTACCACTGCCTGATTATAATGGGTAATTTCAGCATAGCTTTTATACTTCTGATTTTAGTTCTCTTAGGGTACCTTTCTTATTTTGTCATATTGAATTATTCCACATTAAAATACTTGGCAGTGACATCCTGTGTAATGTATTAATAGCACATGCTGGAAATAAATGTATTCATGTCTATGGTGTTTATATTAGTACCAAAGTACAGAGTGTTAAAATCATTCCTGTATTTAACTCCTGCAAGCAAATATCCAGTAGGCCATTCAATAAGAGTGACTAATTTAAGTGACTATAACAGTCAGTACTGTTATTTTATGCCAGGATATGCTAGCTGTTGGGTAATGTTAGCTACCGAAAGTGCTATTAATATAAATGTAATCCAGCAGGAAGCTTTTGTGCATCGTCCAAATGAGATGAGAATAGCAGAGCTTCGTCCTTCCTTAATTGAAACTCCATTATACCCACCCAAACTGGTATTGTTGGGAAAAGATAAAAAAGGTAATCTCAAAAAGTTTTTTATGTCTGCATGTAAATTTCTAACTCTGTAATTCTTGTTTCCAAACATGTAGAATATAATAAGTGAAATAAAATAAAATAAAATGTGACACCATTGTAATTATTGTCATCAGTCTGTAAATTATCCATCATTTTTTAATCCAAGCAATGCATTTTACTGAAAATTATTATTGTAATGTATTATTGTGCAATTGCAACAGAAAAAATTTAATTGTATAAATTAGAGAACTTAGATCTGTGATTCATTTGAATTCCAGAAGAACATTTATTTTTTTGAATATATGTTTAGCATATTTTTTATACATGAATTGTTTTTTGTTTTCTAAGCACTGCTGCTTAATCATCTTTTGACCCTATTTATTTTACAGAAAGTTTGTATAATCCCTATTGTGCAAACGTTTAGATTTAAAAATATATTTAGATAGAGCTGTAGAAACTGTAGAACAACAGTCTCCAAAATATGGTGCCATCCAAAGAAGCCAGTGTTGCTTTTGGGGCATCAGGGGTGCCATACAAAATCTCCTGGAGGGCCACAACTAATCCAAAATGTATTCTGTTTTAAAACATTATGGGCTGTACATATATTTATTGTAACATTAAAATATGTTTTATTTAAGATCACTTGAATGAGCATCAAAAGAAATGTAAAATATTTGTCAGTATCAGAATGTAAGTTAACTTGTAAATCCTAATGAAATGCTATTACTTAATATGTTTTGATAGCTTTGCAATATAACAAGATGTTGAACAATTCAATAATTTTTTTACCTTAAACAATCTTCTTTGAAACCCAGATAAAATGGTTTTCACCAGAGAACAGAAAACAGAACAGAAAAATTTATGATAATATGTGGAATGTAAATTATTTTAGATTTAGATTTCACCAATTCTCATACATTTTGCCTGTTAGCTGTTTTGACAGTTTTTGGGGAAAATGTCAACATGCAATACTATAAAAGCACTATACTACATAGAACTATTAATATAGAGACAAGATAAAAAGACAGAAATAATAGGTTTATAAACTGGTTGCCTATCTTAAAATTCAGGGCACAAAGTAATACAAATGCATTCAGCAGGACAAACAGGAAGAGAAAATGTATTAGGCCACTTTTATTTAAGTCAATTGGGAGTTTTCTTATATGTTTATAGAATAAAATTAACCAAAAATTCAAAGTTATTATTTTACCTTTCACAGAGTCTACAGATGAGTCTGAGGCTGATAAACATCATCATAACAGCGTTTCTTCAGGCACCTACTCAGACTATTCTCCTTCTCAAGCATCTTCGGGATCATCTAATGCTCGGGTCAAAGTGCAGATTTCAGCTAAGGAAGCAGTAAATAGTTCTTTGTGGGGTAACAGGTCAGTTTTCTTTCAGAAACAAATCACAGAATTCCAGAAGCAACTATTTATTACAAATGCTGTATTAACTAATATTCAAAACATCAGCCTGTTTTAATGTTGATAATATTATTCTATGTAAAAAAAAAAGAACTGCTTTATAAATATATTAACTATGAATACACAGAAATCACAATTTTTGATCTGAATACCAGGTCATCCATAAAGTGACAAGTTCTAGAGCAACATCACAAGTGGTGCAACATCATGACCCCTTATTTGTCATTTACTTAGTCTACATATCTCTCCCAGCCCATCTTTTATGGATACAATGCTGCTGAATGCAGGCAGCACTGTACTTATCCAGAAAGCATAGGTCATTTGATTTGGCAGATTCTTAATTTTATAAACTACACCCCCTAAAAAAATCTTGCTTTCTACTAAATCATGAACTCCATGGATTCCAAATGTTAAAATTTGGTAACTGCATGCCTCTGTAATTAATACAATGAATACAACTTGTCATACTACTATTAAAACCCTTCCTTAAGAGCTCTACTTATCTACATTTTTTCTTTTAGACTTACCCAGTCATTCCCACAGCCACTTGAAACAAAGCCATTACTGAGTCAGCGAGAGTCAGCACCGGTTGGGAATTTACAACAGCGAAATGATAGACAAGCTCTCAATGACTCCTTTACTGAGAACTGGAATGATAGCCCACACTATGATAACACTGGTTTTGTTGCAGAAGAAAATGTAGTAGAGAATCCAAGCAGTAACCCAATGCTAAATGCAAAATCAAGAAGCACATCTGCTCATGGACGCAGGCCATTAATTAGACAAGACAGAATAGTGGGTATTCCTTTGGAACTGGAACAGCCTGCACAAAGAAATTCCCAAGAATCAGATGTGGCCAATCCTTGGCAGAACTGGACTAGAACTCCAAGTCCTTTTGAAGACAGGACTGCCTTTCCTTCTAAACTAGAAAGCACTCCTGTCAGTAGTCCATTGCCAGAAAGGAAGGAACATAAACAGCAGTCTCTTGAAACCCCAAGCACATATTCATCAGGGGCAACCTGGGAGTTTCATGATTCAAGTACCAGTAGGAGTATGGGGAATGTATTTTCACATAACCATTGTCGTCCAGAGTCTGCCAAAAACTCTGTATCAGTGAGCAAAAGTACTGAGAGGCTGTCACCATTAATGAAAGATTTAAAGACTGGCCGGTTTAAAAAGTCACAGAGCATAGATGAAATAGATATAGGTGCAATGAAAGTGTATAACATACCACTGCAACATTATGACCCAAGAAATGTCATGCAAGGAAGTCATGAAAGACAAGACTTAGGGATGGTGCAGGAGCAGAGTATGTCACGCAGTCAGTCAGTACCAATGCTTGATGATGAACTGCTTGGTTACGGAAGCAGCAGGGGGCATCAGCAAAAACATGTAACTAAAAAAGTGTATCAGTTTGACCAAAGTTTTAACCCTCAAGGAGCAGTAGAGGTGAAGCCAGAAAAAAGAGTACCTGCACCTTTTTCATACAATCAAGAATATGCTGCACAGACAAAAACAATTGCAAAGGATTTGATCAGCCCAAGGGGCTACAGAGGTTATCCCCCTATGGAGCAGATCTTTTCTTTTTCTCAGCCATCTGTCAATGAAGATTCAGTTCCACCCCAATTTACAAGTCAAGGGTCAAGGCCAGGGTTTTTGAAAAGAGCAGATTCATTAGCAAGTGCCACTGAAATGGCAATGTATAGGAGAGTCAGTGAGCCGCATGAACCTCCACAGACTGATAGATATGGCAGGCCTCCTTTTCTTGGGGCTATGGACCGCCAAAGTAGCATGTCAGTAGCTGAGTCACAGTTTCTGAAAAGGAATGGAAGGTATGAAGATGATCATAGCTTATACCCAGAAATGAAATCTCAAAGTGGTAGTTATCAAGTTAAAACCCTTACACAAAGAAGGCCATTATCTGCAAGAAGCTACAGTACAGAGACCTATGGAACCACTCAAACAAGACCTGTTTCTGCAAGGCCCACAATGGCAGCTCTGCTTGAAAAGATTCCATCTGATTATAATCTGGTTAACTATGGTGAAAAATCATTTGAAAACAGTGATATAAAGTCAAGGCAAAATGCTGGAAAATTAGAAGAAAGCTGCAATAAGATGCCTGCAGACTGGAGACAACAACTCCTTAGACATATAGAAGCTAGAAGGTTAGACAGGGTATGTTAAACATCTTTTGGTATAACTATTATTAGAGGTATATTAACCAAAATTAATTTTATACCATGTACAATAATAAGATATAGAAAATATGCAAGTAACACGACATTAGACAGATGAAGCAGCTAGCGAGGAATAGACTTTTGTCATATTCTGAAGTTTCCAGGCTGGGTTCTTTAGTTGTAGTCTTTAAATGAACTGCTTTATGTTCAGATTTAGTAGATTCTTCTGTTGTGTTACAATCACAATGGGAGCCTATACAATGCATTGATGTTATTGAGCAGTGGAAACACAATCACTTTATATAAATACATGTGGTCCTAACTGCGGTGATGTCTACAAGTATTTCATTTAAAACCTTTTTGGAACACAATAGGGCTGTGGTACCTTATAAAATAGCAAGTTGTGTTTGCAAGCCTCCAAAACAGCTAGGTTTGCTTTATCTATTGTTGTTTCTATGACTGGAGTAGAACTAGTAGCAGCTATTTATTTACTACCCAAAGGCCCCTGGCTGGATATTCTTTAAAGAACTATATCTATTTTTCTTATGTGCATTAGACAAATGTCAGCTGTAATTGTTTGCTGCTGCTCCACTTATGCAATGATGCATGCAAAATACAAACATTCACAAATGCCATACCTCTGGAGATTTAGCAATATCTTTACAGATATGCTGTGAGGCTAAACTAATGTTCAGACCACAGTTTGCCTTACCAAAAGCTATTACGTACCTGCAGCATTTTAACATGTGGATTTTTTGTCATGTGACCTGTCAAAGAATACGTATACCATATATTGGGTTCAGCATTAGAGACAATAAAAATCATTTGAATACTCAAAAGTGTCCGTAATCAGGAAAACTGAACTATTCTGGACAGTTTTCATAAGATTAAAATGATTAAAAGGATCCTGCGAGAATGACAGCTTTGTTATTAATAATAATTCAAGGTACATTGGAAATGCTTATGCAACATAAATACATTGGATATGTTTGCAGCCACTCATTTTAAAATATTAGCCTTAGATAAAGATTCATGACAATTTCAGTTCAGTGCATTTTGTTTCACTCTAGGGTCAGTAATAACAAGGAAGTTTGGCTGGAGGAAGGTCTGTAAGCTCAGTGTTATTGTAACCTACATTGTTTTTACAATTTTAGTACTTCAATGGTGATGGTGGACTTTTCAAAGTATACATAGTATGTTGTTATATAGTTCAAGGTGCAAAGTTTGGTGACAATCTCACAACTTATCAGAAGCTATAACTTACTGATCATCTGTTTAAAAGTATATATTATATATATATAATATAACATAACATACTATTGGTTGCTATGAGTTAACTGCCCCTGTGCAAACTTTTTGCCTTTTATTATATGTTGGGCTTAACTGCTGGCAAACAGAAAATGAATGAAGAGTATTTTGCCAATCCACTATATTAAAAATAAATAGTAGATAGGGAAAGAACAATAATACTGAAATAACTATTTCATATAGACCTATGAGATTTGTTTAACATAAAATACTGTATCTTATCACTAAATTCATTTTCATGGAATTTTACTTGTGACGGATTACTATATGCATTTTACCAAAGTAAGAAAGACAACTTGAGCTTCTAGCATCCTGTGTTGAAAAGTTGCATCGCTCTGTCATTTCCAGTCTGGCAATAACAGGCTATTAAAATATAAATCAAACCAAATACTAAAAGGTACATCATGAATTTTTAGGCCATTAAACAGAATGGATCTCTTTATGTAAGTTCTGTAAGTGTTTAAGTCTTTTGTAATACATATTTCTGTATAATGAGCATTGTATGCTTATGTGAGGCCCAGAGTGTGCTTCAACATTACCAAACTATGTGGATTAAGCCTTGTTTGTGTCGTTTTTTGTTTCTTTTCCTTTATTTTTTCATGTAAGCTTAGCATGTGTGTTCATACCTTGTCACCCCATTATTTCCTTCATTCAGAATGCTGCTTATAAGCACAACACTATTAATCTTGGCATGCTGCACTCAGGAAGTTTCCCAGCAATGCATGCTGGCAAAAGCATGACTTTAACCATGCAGCCTAGACCTTACTATCAAGACATACCTCTCCAGAATGTAAGTATGTGGCTAGATCTGTGGGATGAAGCAAACAAATGTGCCTTTGTTCTAGAAATATGTGTAGTTTTTAACTATGCAAAGCTTATGACAACCATTTTAAACTGTCACTATTTGGAAAACCAAGAATTTTTACATATATACAGATATAAATATGACAATATATATGACAGACATATTTGATATTTCCTTATTATATAGCTGGAATTGTACCTTCAAATCCACTGACAGCTCAGTTTTGCTAGGAGCACTTCCTAAGATCACACTAATATTGGCAATGGCATTAACACTTTGGCTTCTTATACATGGGCATTTTAATGTGTCTGCCATAGGATCTGGATTGTGCTCCACAGCACGGCCAAACAATTGATCTCTCTTTTCCTGCTATAGGTCTGTACCTACATAAACTTACATCAATGCAGACAACTCTATGGGGGACATTTACGAAGGCACGAACTCTTCAAATGTGTCCGAATGCATTTTTTTCGTAATGATCGGTATTTTTGCAACTATTTCGTCGCTGTCGCGACTTTTTCGTATATTTTTCATGACTTTTTCGTCGCCGTCGCGAAAAAATCGTATTGTTGTGCTGAGTACGAAAGTTTCGGATTCATTCAAGCTTCAGTATCATGACTTTCCTTGGGCCAGGTTGGATCTGCAGAGTGCCAATTATTCCTCTGTGAGGCTTCCAAAATCATGCAAAGTCGGAAAGGGTTTTCCGCTGTTTACGATCGTCCAATACGATAAAGTCGCGACGGCGGCAAGATAGTCGCGGAAAATATGATAAAGTCGCGACGGCAACGAAAAAGTCGCAAAATTTTTGTTTCCAATCCGAATTTTTGCTATTTGGGATTCGAATTCGTGCTTTGGTAAATCTGCCCCTAAGTGTATGTAGCCTTGAGTGATAATGACCATTATGTTTTGGATTAGCACTGAACTGCTTTAAGGAAGTCATAATGGCAGATTTATTAAAGGCAGAATAGTTTTAACTGATAAAATGTAGTGTGTTTTCCTACAGGTCAATTTTCTTTAAGTTTTATGAAAACTTTTCATGACTTTTCACACAAACCAAAAGCTTTTCACCAATTTCCCTACAGGGCTATATTCAGACTAACTTTGCCCAGGTGAAAACCATTATATCCTCTGGTCCAAAGTCTGGCAAGTCCACTGCAAATTCTGATGACCAAGGTGACAAGTCTTGAACAGTTTTTCAAATTTCAATAAAGCTTCCTTTAATGGAGACCTATGGGAAATTCACCAACTTATATAGAAACATTCACAGTGAATGTTTTTCTTTTCAATGGTGATAAAAAGTGAAAGGTGGATACTTTTTCTTGTCCTTTGATAAATCTGTCCCATAATATGTTTTATGCAGTCATAACTCAATGTGTAATTCATGATTATAGCATTTGTGTCTGTTATATGACCACTGCAGAAAATTTTAGGGAAACCAATTTCCAAAACTATAAACATAAAGTAATAGAGTAATAACTGAGAGGTGTTTTTTATATTTGGTTTAAGATTATATGACTCCTTTACTAAACAGTGACAAGACGCAAAGTACAAAACACAAGGGACCTATTTTTGCCCAAAATGCACCACGCCTCTCCACATTGGTGCCAACCTTTCTCAGATACAGATAATTGTTTCTACCAAAAAAGGGACAGCACATTTGGCCCATGGTTCACAGTTCATTAAAATGAGCACCTTATGAAAGGCACAAGTTAAAAAAGGGCTTAGGTTGCAGCTGCTTTGCAGATAAAGTGGGTGTGGATGCTTTTGTATGGTATTAATAAATGAATAAACACCATTCTATGAATGATAGATTAAGATTGCTATTAATAAAATGTAAAATGTTTTCCAAAATAGAATGTGCCTCATTATTTGATGTTTTAATTCTCTGATATGACAATACCAAAGACACATGAAAAATATTTATATTCTTATGGAAAAAAAGCACTATGTTGGGGTCAAAATAGGAAGCATGAGAATAAATACATTCTACCAACTAGAACTGCTGTTTCAGCCTCCTTGTTCCCTAACATTTTTTTATGTATATTATATACAGAAGATGGAGGTATCCCTAACAAAGAGTTCTAATTACAATTTTTGTGCTTCTGGTGTTTTGGTTGCCTCTCACAGCAGTTTTCATTTGTATTAGTAACAAGTGGCACAGAAACATATCAGTTGAAACATTCTAGTGGAGAAATGCTATGTCTGACGTTGGCCTTAAACAAATTTAGCTTATAATTTACTTTGGTGCATCTTTGGAGCCATATTTTAGCTTCAAACATTTGCATCAGTTGCTTAGTCCTTGGTCAGCACTCTTGTGTAGTCAATGGCACAGTATATGCCTGTCTCTGCCAAGCTACATAGGGGCACATTGGGCAGATACAATTGTCAGATAGTGCCCTTTGCATGCCAGTTATGGTCAGCTTTGCTTAGATTAAATAAGCAGTGGGTTTATTTATTAAATACTGATATATAGGCACAGTACCTAACTAGAGTTAGGGCATTGGCACACGGGGGAGATTAGTCGCCCGCAACAAATCTCCCTTGTCACGGGTGACTAATCTCCCCGAAATGCCATCCCACTGGTGAAAATGTAAATCGCCGGTGGGATGGCATACGTGGCGCCGCGATTTCCCGAAATCGCGGAAGTTGCCTTGATAGCGGGCCACTAATCTTCCTGTGTGCCACAGCCCTTAACAAGTAACTTGGCTATTGGAGCTAGCTAATGACTTTGTGTGCATGTGAGTGTGTGTGGGGTCACGGTGTGTTATACATGGATGCATTTGTTTCAGGGAACATTTCAAGGTGCTTTGCCAAAAAAAAAAAATAAGGGCTTATTTATGAATTTTACAGATACAACTCCAAAACTAAGGGGTGCAAAATTGCAATCCTTAGAGTATTTACATTAAGCATTTGTGCCTGCACTACTTGAAGTTGCAAACTGCCTTCTTTATCTTGACCTGGATATTTTGTGCAACACTGTCAGGTGCAAAGCAGCCCTGCTATAAGCCCCTTGTACCCCCCCCCCCCCCACTTACACACCTACGAACACCCTAACATAAGTACATAAGTGTAGCTTTTGCACCCTTTTTTTTGCACTTTACACCTTGGCCATTTTTGGTAAATGAGTCTCTTTAGACAATTGCATTCAAATAATATTATTTACAGTGGGAATATTATTGATGGTTACCGATGTTTACCAGTTCTTTGGTGTCTATGTCCCTAAAATATACCTATTAAATGTTTTGACTTTTTCATTTTTAACAGTTAGATGTCCTTAATGTGTGTAATCTAAAATGATCTGTCAATATTTTGATTTGTGTTCTCTATGATGTTACTCTTCACTGTATTAATCCAGTCTCCCAATTGTTTGCTCTGTATGTATGTATGTGTAAGATGCATTCTGGGAAGGAGGAAGTAATCTCTCATGATGATGGACATTTTTATCATATGTACGCATAACAATCCAAAATTACGCAAACAATAACCATCCAAAAATTTTATACAACGATTTAGAAAAAGAATTTTACTTAAGGAATTACATGCAAAGGAATATAGAGAAATGGAAAATAAAATAAGCAATTGAATATTTTTAAATGTAGCAATCATAATTTAACTGCTGTAAAACACAAAATCACTGTTGAATTTTTATTCAAATTAGATCTAAAAGTTCAAGGTTCACAGTATAGTAGGTTTTAAATAAGATTAACAGTATTTAAGTAATTTTTTCCCATTTCTATAGTGCCTTAAGCTATCAATTTAATTAAGTATGAAAAATCTTAAGCAGGCAAATTCACTAAGCTTTAATAATTGAATAAGTGCATTTTTCCTGGAAAACACATGTTTTCTCTGTGCATTAGTGTTCTACCATATAGAAAGAGACTTTGTACATTAAGGCCATGGAGCCAAATGTCATCTCCAACTATTCTATGCACTAATGCACATACACACGTGCCACTGACATGCTTTATTTTTCAGCTCGGTTTCCCTATAGATTCATTTTCCTCTCAGTTTCTTGAACATTCACCATTTATAAATCTTATATTTATAATATTTGTCCAAAAATGACTATAATATACATAGCAATGAAGGTGTAAGAAACAGAAATGTCATTATGGCTTTGGGGGATTTCACTGAAGTGGTGATGGTGACAAAGTGGCTAAAGTTCCCATTGAAACCAGATTTTTTTTTTGCTTTGCTGATGTTAAGAGTCTCTCCTCAAAGTTAAATAATAGATACAGATTCCTGGTTTCAGCTATATTTAAATCAATATACTAAATAGTGAATGTTAATGTTTGATGATATGTGAGATTATTTTTTTTATTGTCAAAGTGTCTGATACTTTTCTTGCATGCTCTTTAGCAACAAATTGCCTTTTTTTTTTACTTTTAAAATTACTGTTTTAAGCTTTTATCACCACCAATAATTTGCATTTAATAAAGAGTGCAAAAATTGAATGTAATAATAAGGGGAAACTTGAAAGGGGACACACACTTGGGCTTATTTATCAGTTTTCCAGTATGTGAATTCGAAATTGTTTTTCTATTTTGAATAAACTCACATTTCGAACGCTTGCTTATTTATTAATAAGGAAAACTAGTTTGAATAAAAAAAAGTCAAATATGTTGAATTTGTGAGTTTACAAACTCGAAAAAACCCACCTTAATAAATATTGGGCAAAAAAACTCGGTGTCTTCTCTAAGCTGTGCTCTTGTGCGCACACACACATTCAGGAAGCAGTGCACAAAAATGTTGCTAACAATTTGATACATATTGAAATCAACCCATTTATTTGCACACTGCCAGTTATTATACCCTGGACATGAAAGACAATAGATGTCACCCCCACCTAGTGTTACACAAACAAACATTTCAGAATATTCTCAAAGTATAAAAAGACATTTTATTTTCTTTTACTTATAGGCTTAAAATTTTAGAGCTACAGCACAGAAGATGTTCAGGCACATTGGTCTTGGGCTGATTCTATATTCCATGCTGTGCATATTGCTGACATTTTAAAGAAATGCATTGGATCTAAGGCTGAAGCCAGACGAGGCGTAGGGCAGATTTTTTTGGCAAGCGGAAAAGCGCTTGCTGAAAATTCCGCCCTACACCTCCTACATGTGTCTGCACCCGAATGAATGAGATACACTCAGATGCAGGCACATGTAGCCGATATACGCATGAAAACGCGAGACTTTGCATTCTCTTGCGTTTTCATGCGTATATCGGCTACATGTGCCTGAACCCGAGCGTATCTCATTCATTCGGGTGCAGGCACAAGTAGCAGGCGTAGGGCTGTATTTTCACCAAGCGTTTTTCCGCTTGCCGAAAATATCAGCCCTACACCACGTCTGGGATTAGCCTAAGATGCCAACTAAGTTGCCTTCACTGAATTAATGATAATGGATACTCATGGATTATGGATAAAGATAAATATTTATATTTGACATGAGAAGATTAAATATAAATGCTTATAGTTGCTTTAGTTGTTTAACTCTATTTTGTCATTGGACAAATGGAAAAGCCAGAATATCACAATTAGTCCTAAAACCTGCTCATTGGTAAAGATTTAAAAGACAAGTGTCTGTCTTCAAATTGAATAGTAAAACAGTCTGCATTGGTACATTAGTGTACTTTTCTTTGCTCTGCTTGTGGCATTTTTAACCATCATAAATACCAGCTTTATAGGCTTTAAAACTTTCTATGATCAGAAACCAACTAAAAACTTTCAATTACCATAAATAGGCCTACATGTCTACGGGGTAATTTTTACTAATATTGTATTTCTTCAGAGTGTAGGGTTGCAGAGAATGTTCCAAATATTAAACTGTTTATATGCCGTGTGTACCTAAAAGGCAAACACAATCTGTAAGCATATCTATTTATATATACATATATAAATACTGTATATATATTTTTTTTTTATAAAGGCTAGAGTGCTAGCCGAAACGTTAGTCTCCTCTTTAATAAAAATAATTTGTTTATATAAGTCCTGTGAGTGCTGACCCTCTCTCAAGCACCTTCAACATTATTTGGACCTGCACCCAGGCAACAGCAACTTATCTATACGTGAGTGCCGGCATTTACTTGGAAGTTTATATATATATATATGTATATATATATATATATATATGTATATACATTGTACATATCAACATTTAGAAAATCCATAGATATTAAATAGAAATACACTTAGCTACATCAGGTTAAAGGGAGCTAACTGTTCATATTTTGATATGCCACAATCAGAAATGACTCATGATTTTGCCTGGAAAAGGACAAAAACATTTTATTATAAATATGTATTTGATTTTGGTCCAGTGACTGAATAAAGTATTTTCCTAAGTGGTTTCCTTAGCAGCAAAATGAGAACATAAAGATACTCTGTATCAGAATTTGCCTGAAATGAAAGTAGGTAGTGATTGAATTATAAATCATCTGGATGCCCCCTAAAAGAAAATTAAGGATTTAGACACTGATTAGACACTGGCTGTCAGGCATGCATGTATACTTTCATATAAGACTGAGTTCTGAGCAATTAACAGTAAGGTAAGACTATGTTGGGCGTTGGGGTGTGGCAAGGCAGCTGAAAAAATAGATTTAATTTACCTTGAGTTCACCATAGAGAGCATGGGTATAAATAAAGGCAATGTTTAGGATTATGCATGATAATGCTCAAAATACATATTTTTCTTGATTTAGAAAGGGTTACAGTAAAAATGCATTCCTACGGGTGAGAGGTAAGGTGGGAACTGAAACAGCTGACCAGTGTACCTGGTGAAATGTATCTTTTTGAACTAGGAATGGGACACATGACTGCTAGTAAAGGGTTTTGATGCAAATTTTGCTGCATTGCCCAATTTCATTGGGTAAGTGCAGAAATTATTATGAAAAACCATATGTAGTATTATAGATATATTTTTATCAGGCATAAAGTTGAGAACCCAAGTTTGTTTTATAGGGCTGAATATCCACTGATTTAACTGTTCAAATTCACTGAAATTAATAACATTGTTTAAGTCAGTTCTTCCTCTTCTATGTAAGGATTTCAGCCACTAAACTTTGCTTATAAGCCATTCTGTTCTTTGGGTTTCAATCTACATCAATCTTCATAGTAAGAGCATTTTTTTATAAAAGCAAGGAGATTATGTGCAACTACTATACAATTATTCATTCAACTTTAAATACATAGCCTAGCAGCCCCCATATAAACTTTTAACTATTAACCTTCATTGCATTATAAAATGTCTCTATACTATAAAAAGTATCCTTACATATAATCATGACTATGTTAATGACACAAGGCATATAAAAGGTTTATTTTTTGGGGAGCATGTGAGAAAAGACTGAAGGCATCATACATCTACAGTATATATTAGGATGGTTTGAAGAATTGAGTTTCTGGCACACAAACCTAATCTGTGTATTTTTATGAGTTACAATATTTTTAACAGAGTTGAAGTCAACAAAAAAAAAATTCAATAAAAACAGCGTAGATTTAGTAAGTACATGATAATATTAATTGTAATTGTTTGCAATTTACAACAAAAGGAGGATTTTTGGGGGGAATTAGACTTTGATATGTCACTATTTATTATATTATATTGTTCAACAGATTAAAAAAATATTATTCTCATTAATTCTATTTTTATAACTTAGACGCCATCACAGCAAAGCAACATTTTAGACAATGGACAGGAAGACATGTCTTTGGGTCAATGGAACCCTTATCCGCTGGGTCGAAGGGATGTACCACCTGAAAATATCACAAAAAAGGTATTATTGCTTTAGAGAATGTCTTGTTATAAATGTTTCAAAACACTAAATAGGCTTTCCTTTTTCTTTTTAAATTCTAAGGCTCAGGGCTGTCCAGACAAAATTTATTTTCCAACAATACAGTCATCATATATTACATATATCTATTACACTAGTCCATACTTAGCCAGGTTTAAAACAAAGTATGTTTCATATTTCTCTTTCATGTCTTAAAGGG
The DNA here is from genome assembly GCF_000004195.4 of Xenopus tropicalis. NCBI lineage: Eukaryota > Metazoa > Chordata > Amphibia > Anura > Pipidae > Xenopus > Xenopus tropicalis. The sequence goes on along the minus strand of NC_030680.2, from coordinate 82,848,930 downwards.
GACCTATCACCTAGGCATAAAAAGCTATATAGTAAAAGGCCATTGCAAATTAAACATTCCAAATTTATTTTTGTTATTAAAACATAACATAACATAAAACAAATCTCTGTTGTCAATGATATATAATAAAATAATATTGCTGTCCCTGGGGCAAGCAGGTATTTTAACTTTCCATTTTGCTCTTAGATGTCACTGAACTTATTTCATTCCCACTCCCTTATAGCCACCTAACTTTACATCATGGGTATGGGCATGAGGTCCCCTGTTCTGGCACATAAACATGATTTGGGATAATGATGCAAAGCTTGCTTAATAACAGTACCCACAAAATGGTGCCTACCTGCTTGCTACGATTATGAATTCAGGACTGAAGGATACACAATTTATAAATTGGGTGATAGGTCCCCTTTCATTTAAGTACTTAAAATAGTACTTACCTTAGCCATACAAGTGCAGTTCAGGCTATTTTTGTTGGTCTGTGGCATCACTGTAGTCAGCTTGGTAGAAGTGCTCTCAAATTACTGCAAACAAGCAATAATAAGAATACTTCCCTCAACTCCAACTACTGAAATTTTCAGTATGGGACGTAAACAGTGAAAGGAATCTGAAACGGGTGTCATCAGATGACATGCTCTTTAGCTCATTTGTAAATGTGGTTTAGCAAGCTGTGTAGGAGTCAGGCTAGTTCTTGAAGTACTGTTTTTTATTTTAAAAAAAACCTTGTTTGAGCATGAAATTAATGCATTAATTAATGCATTTCAAATCAGCACTTTCTACGTATGCACTCGATACTTTCCACTATGTGTTAAAGGTTTGCAGTGCTGCCTAATGGCTAATCTGCTGCTATGTCCAGTACACCATTCTTGTACAGTGCACAATAGGTGAGAAAAGCATATGATTAAATTGGATTCTACTTCTACAGAAAGCAATCCTCGCTTTTAGTTCTTTAACAGCTTGGGGTTTGCATTATAACATTTTCATAACATTCATGAATTATACGTCTTTATTATTTCTTAGCGAGGACAATGTCAGTGATAAAACTATTCTCTGTTGTCTGAGAACAAGCCAGATAATTACATGTGAGATGAGAGAGGGTCCAAACAATAAGATCTCAGCTGGAGGTGTGCATTGTGGGATTGCAGTGGGGAATTCTCCACAAGCTATAAACTTTACAGGCATTTGCAATAATAGCTTTACAGAAAGCCTCAGGGTGTATCTCCATACAGTGCAGATGCTTAGCCGAATAGTGTGAAGGATTGATAGCATTGCTATTTATTCAAAAAACAAATTCTCAAGTACATTAAAGCTGAAAAGGCAAACTTATTGCTTGTAGCCCCTTATACCTGCAGAACTATATAGGTTTTGAAAATTGCATATATCAGGGTATTATATTTAAAAATGTGGTTATGTATAAAAGCTTACAATAAGGCTAGGGTTTATTTACATTATGACCCATATTGTTTTGTATAAGTGGAGTATGAACTTGTCATTTAAACAAACTGCAAACCACTGCACCGCGTAACTAACAAAAGCCCTTCTTCTTCTCTCCAGCTATGCATGCTAGCCCAACACTGCACAGATCCAGTGTACTAACTGGGGTACTCAGTGCACTTTACTGTATATTTACATGTATACATATACCATAGTAACAAAGGGCATTCTAGAACAAAAAATGCCTGGGTACCAAGCGTAGGTAGGAAAATGTAGAAACTCATTGGACACAGGACACACAGAACTTTGTAAAAAATCAGTGATATCCTTTATTAGTGCAAAAAAAAAAAAATCGCTGTTTCAGTCTCAACTCCCTGGACCTTTCGAGAAGTCCTGTGAGTGCTGTGTCCAATTGATTTCTAGATTAATACATATATGTCCTTTATATTTCTTCTGTAGTGCAATTGGCATCAGATTTATTCACAAAATCCACATTTTCAAACCAGTTCATGCTTCTTTAACACTTTTTCACATTTTAAACAAAATGTATCTTGGTTAAATTATGAAGAACATAGGTTTTTACTCTTACTTTGTATAATTACGGTAGGGATGCAGCAAGTTTATTTTTTGGTATATGTAAATGCCTTAAGAGACTGTCAATATTTAGGCATCTCTAGAGGCCAAATAAGGGGCAAACCTCAGACTTTCAGGAGGTTCTCTTCTAGTCGAACCTATAAGATGTAACGATTGCTTCTTTTCAGCTTCCTGAAGCTTTGCCTAACGGGTTACATTACCCACAGGCAGGTAGCCATATACAGACATTAATGGGATCCCAGAGCCTGCAGCATAGGTCCAGAGAGCAGCAGCACTATGAAGGGGGTATGAATAAAGTCACCATCCAGCAGTACCAGTCACCACTTCCTATTCAGATCCCTTCTGCTCAGCGAGGTCCTCAGTCAGGAAGGTGTTTGATCCAAACTAAAGGGCAACGGAGTATGGATGGATACCCTGAGCAGGTAGGCAGCTTTATGATCAAAAATTGTATTTATGACTTGCATATTGATACTTGAGCTTTCAAAAAAATACATTTTCTATTTGATGAAAAGGTAATAACACTAATAGTGTTCACAAATAATTCTGTATTTTCCTACAGCTTAAAATAAATAATTCTGCCTCTGTGTGTAATAAGTGGTTTGGAGAAACAGCATGCATATCTTCTATACTGTGCTAAGTAAATATTCATGACCAGAAACAGACAACAGTAAAGGAAATCTGCATCGCCAAGCTGTTATAAATATGCACACATTATATCCTGTGTGCAAGCTATAACAAAGTGCCAAAATATATTCAATGCCACATTTTTTTCTCTAATATAGGAAAAACCTATTGAATAGTTGCTGGTTTGAAAAACAATAAACGTTGTTAAACATTAATTGCATTAATATTCCATCCTTCTACAGTAAGGAGCAGATTTACTAATCCACGAACGGACCGAAAGCGCCCGAGCGTGTTTTTTCGTAATGATCGGTATTTTTGAGACTTTTTCGTCGCCGTTGCGACTTTTTCGTATGTCCCGCGATTTTTTCATCGCCGTTACGACTTTATCATATATTTTCCTCGACTTTTTTGGCGCCGTTGCAAAAAAATTGGATTGGTTTTTCCGCCATTTACAATTGCTCAATACGAAAAAAATCGTGACGGCGACGAAAAAGTCGCACAAAATACGATAAAGTCATGACGGTGGCAAAAAAATCGCGCAAAATACGAAAAAAACTCGATGGTGACGAAAAAGTCGCAAAATTTTCGTTTCCAATTCGATTTTTCCCCTTTCGGGATTCGGATTCGTGGATTAGTAAATGTGCCCCTAAGTGTTAATTACAAAAAAATGTAATTAATGTTTTTCCATTATGTCCAGTAACATCTAAATATGATATTTGTATGACATCTATAAGTTTTCCATTTGGTTTGTCAGTGGGATCTGAACTCAAAAACTGATGTAGACTTAGGGGCACATTTCTGATTGCTCAAACAATCATGAAGGAAACCCTGTGAGAGTTAAAGTTAAAGTTTTTTTTAATAATAATATAAAAAGTTCAGCAGCTTTAATGTGCCTAACTTTTTATTATTTAATGTGCCCCTTACTTCTTTGAGCAGTTTTTAATGTACATTCAATTTCTCTTTTTCATTTTTCTGAAATATTCTCAGATTTCAACAGTTTTATACTGGTAGGAAGGTTTATAATTAGAGATTTATAAACGCTTAGGTTACTGTTTTTCGGAAAAACAAATTTGGCAGGTTTGATCTGTCGAGTACCATTGAGTCTTATGGAAGGCTTCAAATACTAGAAATGTTCAAGTTCTACTCGAAAATAGTTAAAAAAAGCGAATATTTAATGTTCACGGAAGTTAATCCCATCACTGTTTTCTATTTTGCCCAGTTTCAATGGAAAATTAATCCCATCATTGTTTTTTATTTTACCCAGTTTCAAGGGAAAATTAATCCCATCATTGTTTTCTATTTCACCCAATTTCAAGATGAATGACAGATCATTCCAGGTTAATGATCAGCCATACTATACCATACCAGAATAAATACTGTCATAAAAAAGGTGTTTTTTTCAAAATGCATCAGTTAATAGGGCTTCTTCTGCATTGAAAACCATTTTTCCTAACCACAAACAGATTTTTTATATTTAATTTTGAAATTTCACATTGGGCTAGCCATGTTCTTCATTTCCCAGCTTCATCAGCCATGTGGCCTGTGCTCTGACAAACTTCAGTCACACTTTACTCATGTGCTGCAAGTTGGAGTGAAATCAACCACCCCTCCCCCCCCAGCAGCCAGTCAGCAGAACAATGGAAAGGTAGCAGCTCCTTGATACTTGTGGTAGATATCAGAATAGCACTTCATAGTAAGAAACCCAAGTCCAGCTTGGAACTCCTGTATTTACATGGGAGTAGTAGAAACAATAGGTTACCTGAAAGCAGTTCTTATGTGTAGCACTGGCTCCTTTTAAAGGTCAGAATCACCACAATATTTCAACCAATATTACACACCAATATTACAACTAAAAAATACATTTGTTCAAGAATAACATTTTAAATAGTAGAGTGAATTATTTGCTATGTAAACAGTGTCATTTAGAAATAAAAAGTACATCATAATGTATAATAATGTTTATATACAGCAATACCAGTCTTGCTAGTATCAAACACCGCCCTTAATGCTGAGCGGTGATAACCCATTTGTTCTTTTAAGTTGTTTTGTGTTTTTCCCGTGTAAGTGAGGCCACAATGGCAGATAATAATATATACAACATGGGTGCTTGTATAACATGTATAAGACTAAAATTGCATAGAGAAGGGACATGGTCCCCCCCCACTTTTTGTCTTATGGGCATTGACATGCTAATTGAACCAAAAAGAGGAGGAGATTGGTCAATATTGTTGTTGCAAAGAGAATTTTTTTATTTATTAAAATATTACTTACTCTGCTTTCCTGCTTTCCTGTTTGCTAATGTGCACCAAGTTGAGTAATGAATTTGTGACTCTTATTTGATTTATTATACATCTAAAATGAGATCCACAGTCTATTTTCTCTCTTCCTTGTTAAAACTGTATATTTTACATTGGCCTATTTTTGAGAGCATTTTATCCTGCATGGGAAAAAGCTGCCATATATCAAAACAGACTTAAGAGAATTCATTATTATATTTGTCTTGTTTTGATTCCATGCATATGGAATTATTTGTTACCAGAGTCAGAAAACTTCCAGTAAATTTACTAAATACAATCCAGTATAGATTTTAAGGCCAGCAGAAACACCTTATGCTCTCTGAACGTAAAAGAAGTGTTTGTGCTTAAAGCTACTCTTTCATAGCTTCGCCCGTAACTTTTGTATTTTTAATGCCATGCGCTTCAAGCTATGCAGCATATTTGCTGTTTTTATAAACACAATAAATCACCTTAGGACCGATAGAATGCTGGACTCACGTAAACGTAAACCAATAGAACTCCCAGTCCAGCCAACGCATCATTTGTGCTTTATTGTTTACTGATAGTAATATAGGAAATGTAATAAAGGTGACAGTTTTATGTTGATATATATCTTCATATATTTTTTTATCTGACAGGATAACAAAGAAGTTTATTTTTTGAACCATAACAATCATTTTCTCCTATAGGAATATACAGACACCCTTTTCCTATTTCTCCCATTTAATATAAATGTGGATTTTAATTAAAATGTGTTCTGTACTTTTTAAATAACTGTAATTAAATATTTAGATTTGCTATTTATGAAACTGAAAAATATATCAAATTAAGGGGGTGATTTATCAATGGTTGAGTTTGAGTTTTTTTCTCGATTCAAGTTTTTTGCCACTTCAAAAACTCAAATTCGAGTTATGTTTTTCTAAAACTCGAATGTCTGTTAATAATTAAGTGTAAAAAACCCCAAAAACTCAAAAGTAAAACTAAATCTAAAAGTTTGTGAGTATCTATAGAAATCAACAGGAATCGTCATAGGCAAATTCAAGCCATATGTTCAATTCGAGTTTACGAGTTTCATTCGAGTTTATTTACATAAGCAAGCATTCAATATGTGAGTTTAAACAATTAAAAAAACTCGAATTCACAAATTTGAAAATTATTAAATAAGCCCCTAAAAGTAAACAGAGATTTTTATAATAACAAATTCTTTCATGTTACAAATAAAAACATTTCTGCATTTTATTTAAATTGGCCTTCTCTAAAACCTACAATAACTAAAAAAAATATTTTTTTAATAAAAAAAAGGCTTCTGACAACAGATTACAAGATGTAGATCTACATTTTAGATGGGGATTTTTTTTTTGCATATTTTGTATGAAAACAATTACATAGGGCTCATTTATGTCCGCAAATGCAGTGAGCAAAGTTCAGTTTCAAGCCTAAGCCTGTGGTTTTTTTCTTCACAATACACAATTTTTTCCGAGAATTCTGGCATCATGGGTGCCACAGTTGCGCTGTGGCACCCATGGCATTTGGTGTATGGTGTTTGGTGTGCAAGTGATGTGTGAACACTGTTCCTTCGGCACAACTGCACCTGCGCAAAGTTATAAATCAGCCCTCATATCTGGCATATATATAATAGGGCTCATTTACATCAACAAGTGCAGCTTTTTAAAGATACATCTGTATATTTGAGCTTTGTCCTTCCTGCCTTACATTCTGAATTGAGGACTGCTGGGCCTACTGATGCAGGGGAATCCTAGAGTTACCACCACCTCTGGCCCATTTGTGTCTGCAGTGAAGCCAGAATTCTGGCAAAAAATAGTACATTGTGGAGAAAAAAGTTATTATTGTTATTATAACTAAAACAGAACAGCGCCACAAATTATCGATCCATCAAATTATAGATATGAAAGAAAATGTATAATGGACATTTAAATTAGGATATTTTTATGGGTTTTTAGTATTATATAAATAGAGCTTTTTCTTTTTTATTCTGATACTTTACTCCCTTTTTCCGTAGAGCAAAGAATTATTTTTACTACACCGGAAGTTGATTCTTTCATACACAATTTTGCACAGTATATCTGCTTTTATACACATCTTTCAAACAACATTAAGGATAAAGTATACAAAATAGTTTTTAAAAATTTGACCTACAATTGACTACATTGTATATGTTTAAATTGTATTAATCCACCTTTTCCATAGATCAGAATTTTAATAGTGCAACATTAAATATTTTTGCATTCAATATATTTTTGGCAAGATATATTTACTTATAAATTCATTAATAAGTGATTTTTGTTTGCATAATTTGTACATTTCTTGCTTCAAAAATTAAAAAAAACATGAGGCGGATATATTAATCCCAATTATGAGCCATCATTATGGAATGATTTGGTGGCTTTATATTTAACTAACTAACATAACAGTCTATTTCAGACTGAATCGATAGGAAACCACAGCCAGATTTAATAATGATTAATATAGATTTAAAAGTAAGAACCAAACTTTTTGGGGGTGTCTAAAATATTAAAGGCTTGGGCAATTTTAAATCAATTTTGATTAAAAAATTTTGAATTGACTTTTTGATACCAGAATTAACAGGGTAATTTAATTGGTTTGATAAAAATTGCATTAAATATGTAATGGTTAGGAAACCTGTTTCCTCCTTTCAATTTCTGACTGTATGTTTTGTAATTATACAATTTGGAGGGGAATTATCAAAGGTCTTTTATATGACATTGTCTCTTTTAAATTAGTAGTTATTGTTTTATTTGTTGCTTTATATTACTGGCCGGTCAGAAAACTTGTGAATATTAAAGAGGAATGGCCTATATTAATAGGGGTGACCCCTTCTTTTCTAAACTTGTCATGGTACAGATATGAGACCTGTTATCCAGAATTCTCAGGGCCTGGAGTTTCCATATAAGGGTCTTTATGGGAATTTTGATATCTATAACTTAAGTCTATTAAAATAAAATTAATAATTAAAATAATTTGAACATTTTATAAATTTAATAGGATTGTTTTGCCTCCAATAAGGATGAAATATACTGTATATTAAATGGGATCAGGTACAAGGCATTGTTGTATTATTACAGAGAAAATTAATCAATATTAAATAATCAGAATTCTTTGATTAAAATGGATGGGATGACATTCCTGAGAAGCTTTCTGGGTTACAGGTTTCCAGATCTCATACTTGTTTTTTGCTGACAACACTTATTTTGTTTGATTGCCGGTAACTACAGAACTGTAGGAAGGAAACCTGCAACAAAGAGTAATTTCTCTTAAGACAATGCAGAAATGGATATGTACTTTGTTTTTTCTCTGTCTTTCTTACATAGTACTGTGTGAGAATAGAAAAGAACCCTGGGCTTGGATTTAGCATCAGTGGCGGGTTAAGTGGGCAAGGCAATCCTTTCAAGCCGTCTGACAAGGTAAGTCAATAAGCAATCAGACATGCAGTACTGTACTGTACTAAACCCATAGTTGTTGGAAATGCTGTATTGTAGCAAACCACAGCATGTGAATAAAATGGAAAGTTATTGATTAAACATAAGCCTCTCTGATTTAAACATATTACAAAGCTTTGGGGAGTAAAATGGGAGACAATTTTTTGTCATATCTTTTTTTCTTTGCTTCCTATCTAGTTTCAGTAAGAGGGTAGGATTGCAGGCACTGTGAATGTTTGTTAATTACATTTATTAATGTCTCCACTGCAAAGATTAGAGGGGTAATATACAACCACTGTTGTGGTGCACTAAATTGCCTGCAGTCAATTGTGCAAAGAATCCCATTCACTTGGTGCCACTGCTTTCCTCCTGCTTCCTGTTCTGATTTTTGCATAGTTGTGAGAACCCTGGAGCTTATGCCACCTCTGAACCAGGTGGTAGCTTCAGAGTTGAAGTTTTGGCGCAACTGTGCTAATTCTGACACATTGGCATGCTGCAATTTGGGTAGAAAACATGACGATTGAGTCTGAAATTCCACTTTGCACACTGTGTTAAAAAAAAGGTAAATTACCCCTTTAGGTCCAGATGGTATGTAGCATGCACTTGCACCTGTATGTTATTAAAGTGTTATTACATTTTTTGTCCTGCCGCAGATTTTGTTGTCCATTTGCGAAAAATCTGCCACTGGCGAAACGCAGAAATTCACCGTGAATCCATGCCTGCCAAAAAATTTCGTCCATCACTAGTAAAAACCATACAAACAACTGTAAACCGTTGTAGAGTACAAAATTGTAGCGTGACTTCCAAGAACAATATAACCACTTCCTAAATACATTATATAGTGAAAAGCAGATGTTATTGACAGCCCAGATGCATTATATACATTGAAAGACAATGAATCCTGACACCCCAGACCCTTAAACTTTTCAATAAACAGGTTATCTGAAGGCTGAAGTGGGTTTCAGCAACCTACAACTCAAAATTAGCACAGAAAACATCTGGACTAGAGGTATGACACACTGCACATTGTAAAAATAATAGTTGCAACACATGTTAAGTAAAAAATTTTGGGTCTGTATTATAAACATGATAATATTCTAAATTCAGTAGATAGGTAACAAACATATACAGCACTATGCTCAAGTGTAAGCTCAGCAAACATGAAATATATTTTTGTCTTTTTACTAACATTGTTGTGCTCATCCTTATAACCATCTCTAGAAACTGAAGGGCTTATTTACGAACCTATGTTCTACTTTTATGAAAGGGATTTCATTGCTACCAGTTTAGAGTAACTCAGAAACATGTTTGTACTGACCTGAAAAGTGACCTTGTAACACTTAAGCATTGCACTTAATGCAGTGCCAGTTCTTGTTGGGAACATTTGATATTCGTAGGGTGTTAGCGTTAACACTATATGCTGAACGCTAACGCCTATAGGAAAAACTTCAGCTGCTGGAACTATTTTTACTTGCAGTCAGGGATTTGAACTGCTGGGATTCCTAAAGGATTTCTCATTTTGAATTGTAGGTAATCTGCCTCTAAATCTAGCTTTGTATAGGTTGATTGAAGGATATAGACTAACCTTTTTATAACCTATATACCTTGGGATAGGAGGGAAAAAAGATCTTAAATTATATACTTTAGGACCCCTTATTCCCTTATACTGTGCCTACCACACCACCAGATGGCTAGAAGGGGAAGTAAGAGTTGTTTGCAGACACATTGCCATATATATTGTATTCGTACAGTTTTGTATAATTACCAACCTCTTTCTCATGTCTCTGGTTAAATGCACATATTTATTTGTTCTGCATAATTATATGTGTCTAAAGCTACTTTAAATACTAGTATAGTAATACGGAACAATTGGGAAATGTTATGTATTCTGCATGGTAGCATTGGAACCAGCATTTATTTCCTATGACAGGAATGATTTCAAGGGTCTCTTGTGGACCAAATTCTAAAAATGTGTGATTATATGAAAATTCACTACAAAAAATTAAATAGGATTAGTGATGAGGAAATATGTCCTGTTTTGGCAAACAATTTGTGAAACTGCAAACATTTTTGACTTGACCTCAACCTTTTTGATGCAACCACAACTTTTTTCTCACTCCAAATAAATTAAGTCAATGTTCTTTTTCTCAGCAGATTTTTTTGTTGCAACAAATTTCGAAGCACTTTCACAAAAAAAATTTGCCAATGGTGAAATGCAGAATTTCGCAGTGAATCCATCCCTGGCAAAAAATTCACTCATCACTAAATATGATTAATCACACCAAATTAAGGTGGTCATATCTGACACTAATTCAGTGCAATTATGATTTTAGTTCTATTATATATTTATTATATTAAAAAAAAATATTATATTATATTATAAAAAATATATTATATTATATTTTAATACATGACCTCTATGAAGGGTAAGCAGGATAAACCTTTCCAACCAAGTCAATAATAACCATTTATACTCTCTGCTAATATAGAATGGCCAGACTGCCTTTTAACTCAAGGTTTTTGGAGAAACACATTGGAGAGCAACAAAGATTTAGATTCTCTTCTGCAGGATGGTTTAAATGGGTGAAGTGTTTATGGCACAAGGAAGAAGGCAAATAACCATATGTGATACAGTACTTTATAGCTATAACACAGATGTATTCATAATCATGATTCTTAACCAGAATACTATAAAAAAATGAACAAGAGAAACCACAAATCAGTGCAGAACAGTAGCAACGCAATATAATTTGTTGCAACATCAACACCATCACGATCAGTACTCAGAACCATACACTTGACACTGCTGGAACATTTCAAGGAAATATCACTATCCCTATCTCCATGACAGGTGCAGCGTCGAGCTTGCACCCTTATCCCCCCTTTCCCGCTTTAACCCCACCCCCAACTTACCCTCGGACACACACATGGACACCGTAGGTTGGGAAGAGAAGGCCGCAGTTATTTATTCACAATAAAACTTACATTCGTTAACATTTTAACATTATAAACTTGTACAAAACCGTTTGTATAACAAACATTTACAATACCCAACATTTACAGTAACAACAATCCCTGAGCCCGAACGTAACGCCTGGTTCCTGCCTCCTTTTCCCCTGACCTAAACCGAGGCTAACTGCCGATCAGGACCCCAGGCCTAACGGGCTACAGTCTCCTTGGCAACTTAAACTTCCCCCAGAGGGCACGGAGTACGGTACCCTCCGCTAACTGCGACAAACGAACCACCTCTTAAAGGGAGGGAGGGTGGGACGTCACGAGCTGCCGATCCTCACGCTGCCTGGAACTGACTGAAGGTAAGCTGTCCTGGTTACCCCTCCCCTTGCTAAGCCCGGGAATTTCCAAAGCCCCCATTGGCCAGCCCCAGCAACCTAAAGCAGGAGGGGGAAAGGGAGGGGGGCAGGCTGCCCTCCTTAACCCTGTCATGCCCTGCTTCCCTACTCTGGTTCCGGGTCATTGGGCCCCATTACTACAAACACAAGGCCTGCGGGCTGAATCCGGCCCAGCCGGCTGGTTTATGTGGCCCTTGGTGAGTGTGTCTGACCATCCAGCGTGATCAATTTCCATTCTCCTCACATAGTAACTAAGGGGCACATTCATCAAAGTACGACTGGTCCGAATACAAAAAATTCGTATTTTTTTTAAAGGTTACAACTTTTGCGACATTTCCGTACATTTGCGCAACTTTTTCGTACTTTGCGACAAAAAAGCACGAGAAAATCGGATTGTCGTGCCGAGTGCAAAAGTTTTGGATTCATTCAAGCTTCAGTATTGTGACTTTCCTTGAGGCTTCCAAAATCATGCACAGAAGGATCAAAATCAGCAAGGTTTTCCTGCATTTACAATAGTTCAAATACGAAAAAAAACGTACTTTTCGGCCATTATACGATCAGATGCAATTTTTTCGTATTTCGAAATACGTATTTTTTGTACTTTAAAAAGTACAATACAAAAAATCGTATTTGATAAATCTGCACCTAAGACTAGGTATCTTAATAAAAAATTAGCCTGTATTTTAGATTTTGGTCCCCTTATGTGATTGAGTTTGACACCCCTGGTTTAGAGAATCAATTATGCCTTTATCTCAAAATGTCTAACTACCGCTACCATGAACTGCAAGTTTTTAGCTTTGTTGTATCCTGTTGATTACCCTTACATCAACCTTATTGCTATTATTGTTTGTTCTTAGTGCTTACCGATTTACTGTCAAGTATTAGTACCAGACATGGGCTCTGGTATGAAATTTTGATCTGCATTGCTCCTTGCTGGCAAATCACAACAAATCATGTAATCCCTAACCTGAGTTCTGGTATGGTATTTGCTCCCGAAACATCATCAGTTTCCTGTAAGGGAAAGTGCCTTACCGGCACGGCGGGGACGCCCGCCGCGCTGCCATCGGCGGGGACGCCCGCTGCGCCGTCTGCTCCCTGTGCCGGCTCTCTCCTAGGTGCGCGCGCACTTCCGCATTTTAAAGGCGCGAAATTCAAAATATTTAAAGGCCCATTTGCATTGGATTCATTGCCCGTGATAGGATTTGATCCTGGTGCTTTTCTGAGCCTTGTACACTTCGTTTCTGTATCCTGCTTGTTGCCTTCCTGTGTTTTGACCCGGCTTGCTCCTGACTATTCTGATTATCCATATCTGACCCCGGCTTGTACTTTGACTATGATTTCGTCTCATCCTGCTGCATTGATTACCCGGTTTGACCCTTGCCTGTCTGATTATCCTTGATTGCTGCCCGCCCCGACCTAGCCTGCCTGACGACGACCTTGTTTAACCCTATTTGTACCGTGATCTTTGGCCTAACTGACTTTCTACAGTCGTGCCCCATTGCTAGCCAGAACTCCTGCTTTGCACCTCTCGTATAAGTCCAGGTGGCATCCGAGTAGCTGAGGGCTCCTCCCGAAGCCAAAGGCGGTCACGCTACTGGTGAAGCACGAGCTGAGACCAGGGTGCTTGGCACTAGCTCTGGTATTGGGTGCCGACCGTGACATTTCCTAATATATTTCTGCCCTTCACAATGTAGTTTAATTTGTATTTATGGTAAAGTATCCACTTATAGGTGCCAACAGGGTCACTCAGGTCTCAAAGCCTTGATACATTTCTAACAGCAACATCCACTAGGGCTCATTTATCAACACTTAGCAAATGTGCAGAGATACCAATCATAAAGTGGCAGGTAGAACAGTGAATGCAAATTTGCCCATTGTTGATAAATGTCAGCCACTGTCTTTATAGCCATACCCCAATGCCCTTGTCTGTTTCCCCACAGGAAAAGAATATGCTTGAAAGATTTCTGGCCCCAGCTGTTGGATAGTTACAATAGAAATTGCTGAATTTAAGTCATTCCATGGACTTTCCAGATTATAGAGAAGAAATTAAATATGTAAGAGAAGTTTCTGTTCAAATCTTAAAGCAATGTTTAAAAATTAAGTCCACAAAAAATCAAAAGTTAAAAATATAATTTATAAATTACCCCTTTAGGTCCAGATGGTATGTAGCATGCACTTGCACCTGTATGTTATTAAAGTGTTATTACATTTTTTGTCCTGCCGCAGATTTTGTTGTCCATTTGCGAAAAATCTGCCACTGGCGAAACGCAGAAATTCACCGTGAATCCATGCCTGCCAAAAAATTTCGTCCATCACTAGTAAAAACCATACAAACAACTGTAAACCGTTGTAGAGTACAAAATTGTAGCGTGACTTCCAAGAACAATATAACCACTTCCTAAATACATTATATAGTGAAAAGCAGATGTTATTGACAGCCCAGATGCATTATATACATTGAAAGACAATGAATCCTGACACCCCAGACCCTTAAACTTTTCAATAAACAGGTTATCTGAAGGCTGAAGTGGGTTTCAGCAACCTACAACTCAAAATTAGCACAGAAAACATCTGGACTAGAGGTATGACACACTGCACATTGTAAAAATAATAGTTGCAACACATGTTAAGTAAAAAATTTTGGGTCTGTATTATAAACATGATAATATTCTAAATTCAGTAGATAGGTAACAAACATATACAGCACTATGCTCAAGTGTAAGCTCAGCAAACATGAAATATATTTTTGTCTTTTTACTAACATTGTTGTGCTCATCCTTATAACCATCTCTAGAAACTGAAGGGCTTATTTACGAACCTATGTTCTACTTTTATGAAAGGGATTTCATTGCTACCAGTTTAGAGTAACTCAGAAACATGTTTGTACTGACCTGAAAAGTGACCTTGTAACACTTAAGCATTGCACTTAATGCAGTGCCAGTTCTTGTTGGGAACATTTGATATTCGTAGGGTGTTAGCGTTAACACTATATGCTGAACGCTAACGCCTATAGGAAAAACTTCAGCTGCTGGAACTATTTTTACTTGCAGTCAGGGATTTGAACTGCTGGGATTCCTAAAGGATTTCTCATTTTGAATTGTAGGTAATCTGCCTCTAAATCTAGCTTTGTATAGGTTGATTGAAGGATATAGACTAACCTTTTTATAACCTATATACCTTGGGATAGGAGGGAAAAAAGATCTTAAATTATATACTTTAGGACCCCTTATTCCCTTATACTGTGCCTACCACACCACCAGATGGCTAGAAGGGGAAGTAAGAGTTGTTTGCAGACACATTGCCATATATATTGTATTCGTACAGTTTTGTATAATTACCAACCTCTTTCTCATGTCTCTGGTTAAATGCACATATTTATTTGTTCTGCATAATTATATGTGTCTAAAGCTACTTTAAATACTAGTATAGTAATACGGAACAATTGGGAAATGTTATGTATTCTGCATGGTAGCATTGGAACCAGCATTTATTTCCTATGACAGGAATGATTTCAAGGGTCTCTTGTGGACCAAATTCTAAAAATGTGTGATTATATGAAAATTCACTACAAAAAATTAAATAGGATTAGTGATGAGGAAATATGTCCTGTTTTGGCAAACAATTTGTGAAACTGCAAACATTTTTGACTTGACCTCAACCTTTTTGATGCAACCACAACTTTTTTCTCACTCCAAATAAATTAAGTCAATGTTCTTTTTCTCAGCAGATTTTTTTGTTGCAACAAATTTCGAAGCACTTTCACAAAAAAAATTTGCCAATGGTGAAATGCAGAATTTCGCAGTGAATCCATCCCTGGCAAAAAATTCACTCATCACTAAATATGATTAATCACACCAAATTAAGGTGGTCATATCTGACACTAATTCAGTGCAATTATGATTTTAGTTCTATTATATATTTATTATATTAAAAAAAATATTATATTATATTATAAAAATATATTATATTATATTTTAATACATGACCTCTATGAAGGGTAAGCAGGATAAACCTTTCCAACCAAGTCAATAATAACCATTTATACTCTCTGCTAATATAGAATGGCCAGACTGCCTTTTAACTCAAGGTTTTTGGAGAAACACATTGGAGAGCAACAAAGATTTAGATTCTCTTCTGCAGGATGGTTTAAATGGGTGAAGTGTTTATGGCACAAGGAAGAAGGCAAATAACCATATGTGATACAGTACTTTATAGCTATAACACAGATGTATTCATAATCATGATTCTTAACCAGAATACTATAAAAAAATGAACAAGAGAAACCACAAATCAGTGCAGAACAGTAGCAACGCAATATAATTTGTTGCAACATCAACACCATCACGATCAGTACTCAGAACCATACACTTGACACTGCTGGAACATTTCAAGGAAATATCACTATCCCTATCTCCATGACAGGTGCAGCGTCGAGCTTGCACCCTTATCCCCCCTTTCCCGCTTTAACCCCACCCCCAACTTACCCTCGGACACACACATGGACACCGTAGGTTGGGAAGAGAAGGCCGCAGTTATTTATTCACAATAAAACTTACATTCGTTAACATTTTAACATTATAAACTTGTACAAAACCGTTTGTATAACAAACATTTACAATACCCAACATTTACAGTAACAACAATCCCTGAGCCCGAACGTAACGCCTGGTTCCTGCCTCCTTTTCCCCTGACCTAAACCGAGGCTAACTGCCGATCAGGACCCCAGGCCTAACGGGCTACAGTCTCCTTGGCAACTTAAACTTCCCCCAGAGGGCACGGAGTACGGTACCCTCCGCTAACTGCGACAAACGAACCACCTCTTAAAGGGAGGGAGGGTGGGACGTCACGAGCTGCCGATCCTCACGCTGCCTGGAACTGACTGAAGGTAAGCTGTCCTGGTTACCCCTCCCCTTGCTAAGCCCGGGAATTTCCAAAGCCCCCATTGGCCAGCCCCAGCAACCTAAAGCAGGAGGGGGAAAGGGAGGGGGGCAGGCTGCCCTCCTTAACCCTGTCATGCCCTGCTTCCCTACTCTGGTTCCGGGTCATTGGGCCCCATTACTACAAACACAAGGCCTGCGGGCTGAATCCGGCCCAGCCGGCTGGTTTATGTGGCCCTTGGTGAGTGTGTCTGACCATCCAGCGTGATCAATTTCCATTCTCCTCACATAGTAACTAAGGGGCACATTCATCAAAGTACGACTGGTCCGAATACAAAAAATTCGTATTTTTTTTAAAGGTTACAACTTTTGCGACATTTCCGTACATTTGCGCAACTTTTTCGTACTTTGCGACAAAAAAGCACGAGAAAATCGGATTGTCGTGCCGAGTGCAAAAGTTTTGGATTCATTCAAGCTTCAGTATTGTGACTTTCCTTGAGGCTTCCAAAATCATGCACAGAAGGATCAAAATCAGCAAGGTTTTCCTGCATTTACAATAGTTCAAATACGAAAAAAAACGTACTTTTCGGCCATTATACGATCAGATGCAATTTTTTCGTATTTCGAAATACGTATTTTTTGTACTTTAAAAAGTACAATACAAAAAAATCGTATTTGATAAATCTGCACCTAAGACTAGGTATCTTAATAAAAAATTAGCCTGTATTTTAGATTTTGGTCCCCTTATGTGATTGAGTTTGACACCCCTGGTTTAGAGAATCAATTATGCCTTTATCTCAAAATGTCTAACTACCGCTACCATGAACTGCAAGTTTTTAGCTTTGTTGTATCCTGTTGATTACCCTTACATCAACCTTATTGCTATTATTGTTTGTTCTTAGTGCTTACCGATTTACTGTCAAGTATTAGTACCAGACATGGGCTCTGGTATGAAATTTTGATCTGCATTGCTCCTTGCTGGCAAATCACAACAAATCATGTAATCCCTAACCTGAGTTCTGGTATGGTATTTGCTCCCGAAACATCATCAGTTTCCTGTAAGGGAAAGTGCCTTACCGGCACGGCGGGGACGCCCGCCGCGCTGCCATCGGCGGGGACGCCCGCTGCGCCGTCTGCTCCCTGTGCCGGCTCTCTCCTAGGTGCGCGCGCACTTCCGCATTTTAAAGGCGCGAAATTCAAAATATTTAAAGGCCCATTTGCATTGGATTCATTGCCCGTGATAGGATTTGATCCTGGTGCTTTTCTGAGCCTTGTACACTTCGTTTCTGTATCCTGCTTGTTGCCTTCCTGTGTTTTGACCCGGCTTGCTCCTGACTATTCTGATTATCCATATCTGACCCCGGCTTGTACTTTGACTATGATTTCGTCTCATCCTGCTGCATTGATTACCCGGTTTGACCCTTGCCTGTCTGATTATCCTTGATTGCTGCCCGCCCCGACCTAGCCTGCCTGACGACGACCTTGTTTAACCCTATTTGTACCGTGATCTTTGGCCTAACTGACTTTCTACAGTCGTGCCCCATTGCTAGCCAGAACTCCTGCTTTGCACCTCTCGTATAAGTCCAGGTGGCATCCGAGTAGCTGAGGGCTCCTCCCGAAGCCAAAGGCGGTCACGCTACTGGTGAAGCACGAGCTGAGACCAGGGTGCTTGGCACTAGCTCTGGTATTGGGTGCCGACCGTGACATTTCCTAATATATTTCTGCCCTTCACAATGTAGTTTAATTTGTATTTATGGTAAAGTATCCACTTATAGGTGCCAACAGGGTCACTCAGGTCTCAAAGCCTTGATACATTTCTAACAGCAACATCCACTAGGGCTCATTTATCAACACTTAGCAAATGTGCAGAGATACCAATCATAAAGTGGCAGGTAGAACAGTGAATGCAAATTTGCCCATTGTTGATAAATGTCAGCCACTGTCTTTATAGCCATACCCCAATGCCCTTGTCTGTTTCCCCACAGGAAAAGAATATGCTTGAAAGATTTCTGGCCCCAGCTGTTGGATAGTTACAATAGAAATTGCTGAATTTAAGTCATTCCATGGACTTTCCAGATTATAGAGAAGAAATTAAATATGTAAGAGAAGTTTCTGTTCAAATCTTAAAGCAATGTTTAAAAATTAAGTCCACAAAAAATCAAAAGTTAAAAATATAATTCTTTATTGTAATCCATTAAAAAATCATACCATATGTATGCAGCCTAACGCGTTTCATGCTAATCTAGCACTTAATCATAGGCTCACCAAAGTTTGTTTACACATCTATATATACATGGTAAAACATACACCCACTTAAGTTTAAAACCAATCAATGTGGAGTAGCTTTCAACACCCACTGCTACAAACATTTCAACCAATTAACTCCATCCGGTACAAAATCAGTTATACAGAAGTTAAAAAACACATATCACAGGGTTATATAGTAAAGATACATATATTTCAGAATAAATAGTATTTTTTCACACAAAGCAAGTAACATCAAAAGTAAAATTCAAACCTAAAGGAATATGTGTGTGTAAATAAAAAATCCAATATACTTCTCGCTTGTGGAGAAGGGTAAGGGTATCTCCTCCTCTCCTGCCTGTTTTTTTAGGAACAAACTGGCAGGAGAGGTGGAGATACCCTTACCCTTCTCCACAAGCGAGAAGTATATTGGATTTTTTATTTACACACACGTGTCTGCAATATGTATAGTACCAACCTTATTTACTTACTGTATATACTCGAGTATAAGCCGATCCGAATATAAGCCGAGGTACCTAATTTTACCTAAGAAAACTGGAAAAACTTATTGACTCGAGTATAAGCCTAGGGTGGGAAATGCAGCAGCTACTGTTAAGTTTTAATAATCAAAATAAATACCAATAAAATGACATTAATTGAGGCATCAGTGGGGTATGTGTTTTTCAATATTTATTTCAAAGAAAAACAGTAAACTAGCTCTGTAAGTGGAGAAGAGGGTCAACAAAAACAATATGAGTACTACCCCACGCTCATTGCACATTGGCAAACTGGCAGCAGACACGGTCCCGGAGGAGATTAAAGGGGAAATAAGTATTGCTAGTGGGAGCCTAGGCCAGAGCACTGGAGGGTCTGGTTGCAGGTGGCCTAATTTGTACACAAAGGAAAGAGGGTGCTAGTCTGGAGGGACCCAAGGCACCCAACTCGAGTATAAGCCGAGGGTGACTTTTTCAGCACATTTTGGGTGCTGAAAAACTAGGCTTATACTCGAGTATATGTAATTTACTTTGATTGCTTTTTTTCCCTAGTTTGTCTATTTTTGTAATGCAAATCTCAAAGCAGCCTATCTAAAATGTGAGGATACGCTTTTTGTGCCATGAAATTTAAAGGAACAGTAACACCAAAAAATAAAAGAGCTTTAAAGTAATAAAAATATAATGCACTGTTGCCCTGCACTGGTAAAACTGGTGTGTTTGCTACAGTAACACTACTATAATTTATATAATAAGCTGTTGTGTAGCCATGGGGTCAGCCATTCAAGCTGGAAAAAAGGAGAAAAGGCACAGGTTACATAGCAGATAACAGATAAGCTCTGTGGAATACAATAGTGTTTTATCTGTTATCTGCTATGTGCCTGTGCCTTTTCTCCTTTAAATGGCTGCCCCCATGGCTACACAGCAGCTTATTTATATAAATTATAGTAGACTTTCTGAAGTAAACACACAACTTTTACCAGTGCAGGGCAGCAGCACATTATATTTTAGTTAATTTTATACACTTTCATTTTTTGGTGTTACTGTTCCTTTAAGAAGACTTCCTAAATGAAACATAGATATATACGTTAAGTACCACAGATGCTGATAAAAACATTTTTAAATTACCCTGGTCATGCTGACTGGTCAAGCAGCATATGCAGTTAATGCAGATGAGCCATATAGACAGGATACTAAGGTTTTTACACTTGATAAATAACCAAACATTTGTGTTTTTGAGTAATTAAATACATGACTTTCAACAACAAAAGTATGATTTGTGAAAATACGAAAAATTACTCAAAAACACAAATGTTTGGTTATTTATCAAGTGTAAAAACCTCAAAAGACACTAACACAAAACAATGTCATTGAAAAGCTGGAAAGGCCATGTAGAAGTCAATGGGAGCTGTCTTAGGCAAATTGTAATAATCATGGTTATTAAGGTTTTCTTGAATATTTCCATTTGTAATTTGACAAAAACCCTTAAGAAAACGCTTTTTTTTTTTTCTTCCTTTTATATTTGGATTCTTTAGTGAATGAGTAGACACCTTGTGCTTTTTTTAAAAAGTGAGCTTAGTTGTGGTAATGGGCCTCTAAGTATTCAAGGTTCCATCAAAACTTAAATTGCAGCATTAACTTCATTGCTCTGTAAGTGGGATGTGAGGATATAAAATTCCATGTTTCTATGCCACACACATAACCTGGAGGATCTAAAAAAAAAAGTTATCTTTTATTCAGATCAAAGCTATATCTTAAGGGAATAGAGTGCCTCTTAGGCGGACGGCTATAAACACTCCATGTTGAAGTTAGGTACCGTTTCTTCTTAACTCTTAAAGACACTGGGTAAGAGCTGAAGAACATACAACTTGACTCTGATCTCAGAAAAAACTCAACAGAAAAAAATAGTGAACAAATACAACAACATAAATATAGTTTCTTGATGTGCAGTTCGTGGCCAAAGACGTGTGCTGTTAGGTTTGCTTTAGTATTAGACTACCTGAGGCTTGAGACTTAAGTACAGGACTCTGTTTTTAATGCAAACACAGCAAAAAGCAGTCCATTAATTTAGAGCAGGTAACATAACATCACTGATAAGCACTAACCAAATGCAGATATGAAAAAATGGAATCATGTGTTTAATTTTATCAAAAACAGGGTGCACATTTTTTATGCATCCCCCAAACATGGTGCATCTAACATGAAAAACTGTTTATGATTTCTGATGGCATTAAACATTAGGAGCCATCAGAAAATGTGAATATAGAATATAAAATGAAAAAACAAAAAAAAATCTTTGTTCTCTGTTACCTCGGGGACTACATCTGCTATGTTCTCCATTCCCAGTATCCCGCAACTCTTGGGCAATGTAAGGATTTATAGCTGGAGGGCCACTAATAGAAACTCCCCTCTGAATCTCCACAAAGCTTACAGCAAGAGAAATCAAGTAAAGTAGCGCTAACAAATGCATTTCTGATAGCAGACAGACATGTTCCTTTGTACTGTTCACTTGTTTTCAGAGGCTGTAACCTACTCCCAACATCCATTTGTAATCTATGGTATAATTTTATAATATTACCATTACAAAGCTACTTAAACAAGGCACAACTATTTTGAATATGCCATATCTAACTGACAAAATATTTATGTACTGTATGTTACGAACTACTCAGTCCCAAGTAGATTGTAATATTTATGTCACAATATGCAAAAGTTTTATCAGCTTTTGAGTTTTTGAATTTGAGGATTGATATCTTCCTTGCGCTACTTAACCTCTTAAGTAGAGTTGCAACTTGATCCCAGACATGGATGGAATCTAAATGCTACATAACTAATTAGTAAGCAACTCAAATACATGCCCCACCTGTGTTTAAGTAGCCTTGGAGCATGTGGATTCAGGTGTGTTCTGTTATATACAGGTAAGGTGGCTACTCTGCATTTAAGGTTTATTCAGATCCACATTTCTGTATCATTGTGAGTGTGTGATTTAGCAGTATCCAGTTAGGCCAAGTTTACTGCTCACTTCTCTTGTCCAAGAATATGAGTGCAACGATACTGATCTGTGCATTTGAATCCAGCTTGATTGCAGTTCAAGCAGAAATGTGGGTCTAAAAAGCCTTTAATAAAATGTCTAAAATACAGTAGTAAATTTTATATGCCAGTAAAAAACAGAACAATGTATTTTTGCCAGTAATAATAATCAATATCTCTTCTTATAGGAGCAAGTAGTATTTCTCTTTAAAAATGCTCTTGAAATATCTTCAGCTGCAGTTCAGGGTGCACAATCCATCTTGACTAGAATATCAATTCACATCTCTAGTCATACCCTCCAACGTTCCCCTAAATCCATACACTTTCAGAAAGAATATAAAAAAAGAATCTGCGCAAGGTGTGCTGAAATCTCTTTAGCTCACAGTTGTAACCCATAGCAACCAGTCTGCAATTAGCTATGATTGGGTTACTGCAACGACTAAGACTAATGAAAGAAAAATCCTTGCTGCTATGGGTTACTTCTGTGGATAAAATTGACTCCCGATGTATGTTTTCACCCCAGGTATTCCTTGTAGCCTTTCCAGAATACACCTGATGTGGGACTGCATAGGTTTAGCAACAGCACACCATGCACAGAAGCTTTTTAAGGGGCATATTGGAGGGTATGCTAGTCTAGAATGCTTGTGAAAGGATCCTAACTTCTGTTAATTCTGACTTATAGGGTATCTTTGTTACTAGGGTTCAGCCTGATGGACCAGCGGCCGGTGTCCTGCAGCCTGGAGACAAGATTTTAAAGGTAAGCTATTAACTAAAATAATAATTAAAGATGGCAGGGCACTGCAACTAGACTCTTTAAAGTCGTATCTGTATTTTCAGAGATCTGCAGTCGCAAAATATACAGAAATGTGTCGTTGGCATTCCTGCATTAGTTAAAATGTTGATACTGACCTGTCAGTAACTTGTTTAAGTCCATATTTCACTATTTATTGGTACTGGAATTTAAGCTCAGACAAATTACAGCAATCTGATTAGTAGCCTTTAGGATACTTTGGACTCAGATTAACAGTAGGCCAGAATGGGTTAATTGCTAGTAAATGCAGAATGTTCAGCCTTATAAATCCCTTCAGAACATTAACATTCGTGAGTTTTAGTTGCTAGGAAACAACCCCGACTGATAGAACTTCTACTGAATCGTGTCAAGGTTATATGAAAATAACATATGAAAACACATGCTGCTTTGAGGATTAGCTCACTCTTTCTTGCAGTAAATACTAAAAACTAATCCACTTGGGTTGAAAATAGTGTATATTACCAATGTGTGCCAGTATGGCTTTCCCAGTAAATGTAAGTATCCACATAAATATTATTGACAACGTTTAATAAAGCCATGCAATGCTCAGTTAATAAATGGAGATTATATTTTATTTATTATCCTTTAAATAGCAGATCACCCTGTCTAAAATACTAACTTCTAGTGATTTGTTCTATATTTGTTTCTATATATCGTGTCCAGTCTGTGCCATGGCATGCAAGCTTTAACTGATTTCCCTGTGGAGGTGTATAGACCGGAACAGAGACCAACACTAACACGAAAATTGGTCTGAAACTTTGTTCCTTGCATTTAGCAATGGTTTCTGTACCTATGGGTAAAGACCTGCAGGGAATGTTATTTACACTGCATGGTCCATGCATGACCCACAATGTATGGACTATTGTCATGTATCAGCTCTATATCAGCTCACAACAAAATTTTCTGGGCACCCCTCCTCCCATGCCCTCGAATGGCCCCTCCCCCAGTGACCTCTCCTATCAGTACAGAGGACACACAGACATTGGTAGCCAGAGCCCCCAAAAACATTGGTGGCCAGGGGATACATTTTGCATTGGTGCCAGGGTAGGGACCCCCTAAAACATTGCCAGCCCAGGGCCCCCTAAAACATTGGTGGTCCTCCCCTAGTGTCCAAATACTATGGCCCGCTCCCCCCAAGCATCTTCCAGTTTCCCCCCAGGCATCCTCCAGCTCTCCCCCCCGGCATCCTCCTGCTTCCTCCGGCTCCCCCCAGCATCCTCCATCTCCACCTTGGCTACCCCCAGCGTCCTCCTGCTTCCTCCGGCTCCCCCCAGCATTTTCCATCTCCACTTCGGCTCCCCCCAGCGTCTACCTGCTTCCCCCAAGAGTCCTCCCCAGTGTCCACTGGCTCCCCCCTCCAGCATTCTCCGGCTTCCTCTGCATCCTCTGGCTGCGTGCTCCGGCTCTCCCTGCGTGCTCCAGCTATAGCTATATCCCCCGGTTTCCCGAGGCACCCTCACTTTTATAAGGTTACACCCCGTGCATAGTGACATCACATTTATGCACAGGGCGCAACCAATAGGATTACCCGCTGACCACCAATAACAGGGCCCAGAATTGATTAAAGGGTGCCAGAGCTACAAAGAAAACTGTAGCACGGCCGGGCCCCCTTAAAAGTTAAAATTGCCCAGGCCAGGGACGACTGGCCCCCCAGATGGCAGCCCTGTGGGATCCCACATTAAAAGCTGATCGCCCAACCTCTAGGCCAACTCCTTCTGCTACTGCTTGCAAACGCTTGTTTTCTTAATGTAATTTTTAAGGTAACATCACACCGAGTGGCTTCTCTGCTGGTATATTCTGCCAGCAGTGTCAGGTTAGTCAATCAGAGAAGACACAGATGGTTTTAGGCATTTTTGCCCATTGTGACATTTGCCCTATAGGAAACTGATAACAGAGATGGTATTAATCAAATAAAACCTATAAATCTATAATATGGTTTACTTTGAGAAATGTGTTGCTTTCGCTGCCATCTTGTGGATGGACTATAGTATAAACTTAACATTTATACACATATAATACGTGCATCACTTATGCCTTATTTTGTAAAATGGATAGGATATCACTTTAACCATGTCATGTATAACTACACAAGTTGATTCCATCTATTGTATAAATAAGAAAATATATAATGGTTTGCTTCCAGTTATAATAAACATATAATGTACATCACTCAAGCCCACATTTTATTTTTAATTAATAATAAATTGCATCCAGGGTGCATATGGGTAATGGATCTCTCTATCTGAATAAAACAACTAAACAAAAATAAAAATCACAGAAAAGACAGTCTTGTAGTGCTTAATAATAGAATTTAATATTAGGAACAGTGGCATTACTACAATACAGCACCAGACCCCATGTTTCCCAGCCCCTCTCCTACATTTAACTTTGCCACCACCAAATTGGAATATATTTTAATAAAAAAAATGAGGCTTCCACTCAAAGAAGGCAATTCAAGCAGGTGGTATTATCAATATTTTTATTTTATATCTTTATAAAAAATATTTGATCACAAAATATCACAAACAACACAATGTTGCAGATACATTACAAAACATTTGAATACATGTAATACAGTGCTGTCCAACTTCTGTGGTACTTAGGGCCGGAATTTTTCCGACCTACGTGGTGGAGGGCCGATAATGGAAGTCAGTTTTGACCACTACCCTTTTTGAAACTGCACCCACTTGAAACCACACCCGTGTTATCACATGACCATACCCATATTAATGGTTGTAGTACAGCAAAAACCTGCCATACTCTGACTTCCCTACCCTGCCTGTGTGTGCCATACCTTGCCTTCCCTACCCTGCCTGTGTGTGCCATACTCTGCCTTCCCTACCCTGCCTGTGTGTGCCATACTCTGCCTGCCCTACCCTGCCTGCGTGTGCCATACTTTGACTGTGTGTGCCATTCTTGGCTGGTTTGTGCCATACTTGGCCTGTGTGTGCCATATTCTGCGTGCCCTACCCTGCCTGTGTGTACCATACTCTGCCTGCCCTATGCTGCCTGTGTGTGTCATACTCTGCCTTCCCTACCCTGTCTGCATGCGCCATACTTTGACTGTGTGTGCCATTCTTGGCTGGTTTGTGCCATACTTGGCCTGTGTGTGCCATACTCTGCCTGCCCTACCCTGCCTGTGTGTACCATACTCTGCCTGCCTTACCCTGCCTGTGTGTGCCATACTCTGCCTGCCCTACCCTGCCTGTGTGTGCCATACTCTGTTTGCCCTATGCTGTATGGCACACACAGGCAGCATACAGTGACACAATGCTGGCACTGCTCCTACATCTGCACAATAACTATATATTAAAAAAACTTTTTAATTGCAGTACCACCTCAGTATATGTTCTTTTGTCTGAGGTGTGTCGTCTGAGGTGTGAACAGGGGAACAATGTGGGTGATTACAGTCTGAGCCTGAGGTGTGAACACTGCAGGGGGTGAACAATGCAGGGATTAAAATGTGTGAACAACACAGGGGATTACATTTTCAAACAGTACAGAGGGTTTACAGCCTGAATCTGAGGTGTGAACCATGCAGGGGGGCAGTTAATCTCAGTACTGATACCATTTAAAGCTTCCACAAGAGTAAGCCATCAAAGCAGCCAGACAGGTGGGGGGCCACACAGAGGGGGGTCGCCAGTTGGACAGCACTGATGTAATACATACCACCAAATAAACGCAAAAAGAACAAAAAGGTAAGAAAGTGGATACCCTGGTCAAAATGAGAATGCCCCAACAAACTGGGCCCTGTATTATATGATTCATGCCAAGTTAAAACTTTTTTTTGTGTGTGTTCACTTTTGCCAAGTCATTTAAGTGTAAAGGAGAACCACGCACCCCTCCTGGTACGATTGGTTTGCAGCACTGTATCTTAGCCAGACACAGCCACGCTGGTGCTGTCGGCTCCTTCTGACATCACTCATGAGGAAATATAATTTTTAAAAATTAGAATTATTTGCCTAAAACTGGCTCTATGGAAGATGGTCTTCCCGTAATTTACAGTTTGTTTTGGGTAAGGGGTTTCTGAATAATGGATTTTTTACATGCATTTGCAAATGTTCATGCACAGATTCATTTTATTTCAGAAACTTTAAATCATAGGAACACAGAAATTATAAAATGTTGGACACTCTTCCACTTGTCTGGTGATAAACTCTGTGTTTGCAAGAACCCTAATTACCTCATGAAGCCTTAATAGTTATTAGGAGGTATCACTTGGTGACAGTTGCAGAGCCTTATAAAATCTCTGACACCCAAAACTGTGCTCCTCTAAGTGAGGATCTGAAAATGAAGCTATTTGATGCTTACAAAGCAGGTGAAGGCTATAAAGATTCACTTTAAAAAACGATTAACTCTGTTCCGATATGAACAATCCCCCTTGAGCATTTAAATACCCATCTCAGAGCTTACCAGAAAAAAATGTACCCACTTTCTATTAATTCCAATGGGATTTTTCTAAGTGTATTTATAAAATGCTAAACTGTAACTTTCACCCATTGATAAATATTCTTCTATAGGAATGAATTAAAAGTGGGTACGTTTTTCTGTGGGGAGCTATAATTTCACACTTTGATAAATCTGCCCCTAAATGTTTATTTGAAGAAAAATAGGAGCAAAATTTGATGAAAAACAACAAATTGCCAGTCCACATGAGGTGGATGCATATGTTTATTTGGGCCTGTGTGGCAGCCAGTTGCACAGGTTACATTGTACATGTAGAGGGAAGAGGAAATGGATCCCACTAAATATCCAGTCAGTCAAGAAGGCCCTGACAGACAATGCTCCTAAACATACCTCATGCAGTAAGGCCTAGCAAGAGCTTGGAGTGGGCAAATATCCCTACAACAAGGGTGGTGTTATTAATACTGACATACTATTGTGTTCAAACTTTTCCATATGCCACAATAGCTATTTTCTTTGTTCCTATGTTTTAAAGTTAATGAAATAAAATGTATAAACTGTATATCAATATATGTAAATATGTTATTTTAATAAACTGATTTCTGCAGTAGATGTTTACTTCTTAGCATTCATGCATAGGAACATAGCTCCAAACAATAAAAAGCATTGTCAGCCCAATGACCAACAGTATGAGTATTAATGTTAAAGTATATGTTAACCCCCATAAAGAAACTTAATCTTTAAACAGTCTATTTGCATCTTTAAATACCTGCTACTCTGGTCATTAAAAGCATCTCTTTAATCACTAAGCATTCCTTCGTCTTTGCTCACCCACCCCGCCCCTTCCGTTTAGATTTTGCTTTTAGGATGAGAGCATGCGCACTTCAAAGCTATATTTCTGGAGCACATGCAGTAAATCTTCTCCACACCAATGACACGGTTAATTACATTGAAAAAAACACAGTACACAGAGAGACCAGTGCATGCATGTGTGTAGGGGGAAAAGGGGGGAACCAGGGGAAAGTTAGCAATTAATTCCGGAAAATGTACCAGCACTGGCAGTAGTAGGATAGTAGTAGTATTCTTTTTTCTTTAGATGTATTGTCTATATACCATGTCATGTAATGAACAGTACCATTGAATTAAAGATGATTAGAAGTGAATCACTTCTCTTAGGGCACAGTCAGACGAAGCATATATCCGCTTCTCTCAGCCCTGTGCTAAGAAAAGCAGATCCACTTCGGTACGCCGCTCTGTGTGCATGCACTGGAAGCAATAATATAAATATAATATAAATATAAAGGCTGTTTTTCCCTGAAAACTGGTTATGGTAACATACATTTAGGGAGGGGTGGCTGACTTTCTACTGAAAAAGCTGTTTATCGGCTCTATCATACTAAAAGTTAATTTAAAGGTGAGCAACCCTTTAACAAAGTTTTAGAACCATCTTTGACCCCCTACCTGCACACACATATCTGCTATCCACGGAATGTGTATTGTTCCTAGTCTCACGGTCAGTTTAATACACAAGTACATGTCCCTTGCCATCCAATTTCAAGCAAACTACCAAGACAATGTCAGACAATTCTGTCATATAAATATAAAAGAACTGTCTCTGTGGAGCGTGGTATTTGTCACTGCAATCTAATTGTACTCTGTTGTTTTTACTAGTACTGAAAAAAAGTCAGATATGTTTGGGATCTCTAATAACAGTGCAGTAGTTTAAAATCTCACTGAATGACTAACTTTGCAGATATAAGTATTAATAAGAAGTTCAGCTATCAACAATGCAAAATGTAAACTACAAAGAAACTAAAAGTATGGAATTTCTCATCCAGAAATCTGATATCCAGAAAGCTAATAATTTCCTTTTTCTCTGTAATAATAAAACAGTACCTTGTACTTGATGGTAACTAAGCTAATAAAGCCAACGGTGGCAATCCTATTTGGTGTATTTAATGTGAAAATGTTTTTTGCCAGACTTTAGATGTGGTGATCAAAATTACAGAAAAACCCCTTAACTAGAAAACCCCAGATCCCAATCATTATAGATAACAGAACCTGTACAGAATTATAATTCCACGGGGCTGCTGGCCTGTAAAATTATTTATTAATGTGCATCAACTGAGATTAAGGAAAAGCATACATTGTTCATCTTTGCATAAATTCTATTTAAACTGATTGACAAAAACCCTAAAGCAAAAGTAAATTAAGCCAAATAGGGCAGTCAGTAGGTATGGGTTGGAAAAAATCCCTACCTGATGCCAACAATTATTAGATTAATCCTCTGGAAATAACTCATTCACTAGTTCTTCAATGGGCAGAATCAGTTGGCTTCATGCACAAGAACTCCTATGTTTCATATAAATTTGTTAAAAATAATCATAAAGAATGTTATAGCATTACTTGCATAGAAATAAATAGTTATTGGAAAACTACCTGCACTCTCCTCGAATAAATGTATTCACAAAAATCATTGTCCTTAAGCCTTCTGTTTTCTAATAAAAAAAATTACAAGCATTTCATAATAACTCCTCCAAACCTTTAATTTGTTATCCATCCCTGAACTATTTGTTATTCACTAATGTCTTCCTTGTGCCTTGAAATATGGTAGAACACTTGTATGTACTGTATGTATGTATATCTTTATTTATGAATTGCTACTTATGTACGCAGCACTGTACAGTAGAGTAAATTAATACAAACAGGGGGTTATTAAAATAATAATAGATAAATACAAATAATAACAATAAATACAAGCTACAGTTGCAATAAATTAAGAGTCAAAGAGACAAGAGGATGGAGGTCCCTGCCCCGTAGAGCTTACAATTTGCCTCTTAACATGACAAAATTAACATTAGACTTTTTAGCAGCTGCCTGACACAAACCTGTTGTCAGATAGGATTTACAGATGATTTCCATAAATGATTCAGCTGTTTTTTCCATTAGGAAATAAATATTTTATTTTTACTCTCCATATGTGCACCTTTATCATTGAATGACATTAATCATTTTGTTTTCCTTAAATTTCTAACAAATCTATGCTTTTTAGTAAGAAAACATATTTTTTTCTCAATATAGAACTGAAAAGAAATGGGTACAGCTGGGGCACAAATTGTTTGATGTAACCTGATTTTTTATTACCTTGAAATGGGTGATTGTTTCTCTTTAATTTACACAGATGTCGCCATAAGTAAATATAGTAAAATGATTAACCCCTGCTTTTGTGTTTTACAGGCCAACGGACACAGTTTTGTACATATGGAGCATGAAAAAGCTGTTTCACTCCTGAAGAGTTTTCAGATCACAGTAGACCTAGTTATTCAACGTGAGCTTACTGTCTAAATATTTTTATAAATGTAAAAGATATGTTTAGACAGCTCTTATCCTTAAGGTAAATTTATACATAGGAAAAACATTTTGCCAATTGCTGGATCAATGGCAAAGATTAGTGCCAAATGTATAATATATGTTACTACTGACTTTCAGATGTTCACAAAATACATATGAAAATCACATAGGTCTGTATTAGTTATAATTGTCAGCCAGAGGCTGTGCATTGGTGCAGTTTTTTAAATAAATACCTTTCTTCCCAAAGTGGATTTCATATGGTTTCAGAGCATGGAAGCACACAGAAGCTATTAAATTATACTAATTGCCATGAAACACTGCCTCAAAATTGTATATGCCTTTTATATATTAAATAAATAAATCATAGTAGGATCTGCAAGTCATATTTTGACTTCTATAAAAAAAAATGATTACAAAACAGAATCATATTTTCTTAACTAAGGATTTGATTGATAAGAAAGTATTTATTAAAGATGTAGATATATATACTGATTTAATCCCTTTTTATATAAGAAGAAAAAAAAAGATACATATGCCTTATGAAATTATAAACGTGTAGAATTATTTCCAGAGGTTTAAAGAATTTCAGCTACTTGGATAGGTTTGTGGGCTAATACGGGGAAAAGCAATGTGTATATATACTGTATTGTTTATGGGGCAATCAAATAATTTTGCATATTTAGCAAATATACATCAACTCTTTTCAAATATAGCAGGAATGTCCAACCTGTGATCTTTCAATCTTTTGTTGAACTTCAAAGCCAAGCTTCTCCATCGGCCAAGAGCTGTCACTTGATACAAACATAGTTAGCTGTTCAAGAACTGCTGGCGAGTCACAGATTGGGCTTCCCTTCATTTAAAGGTTTTCTGCAATATGTGGCAGCTTCGTAAAGCAGCGCTAGATATTAAACATAGACAAAGACATTGAGGTCACTTGTAGCTTGAATGTTCATAAGTCAGGGGCAGGCCTGCAGATATATTAAGTGAAGATACCTAAATCACCTGTACCTTCCAAGTTATTGTACACTGGTCAGATCTTAACAAACCTTAGTGAGATAATATACCATTCCTAGTTTTGTAAAGGGTTTCTAGGACTGGATTGTTACCTCACTCAGGAACCTATAGCTAGCTGATATCTTGGGATGTTCTTGAAAGCCCAGTGTGTGTACACTGATAATAATGCAGATACGTTAATCCACAGAATAGTGAGCTGGCAATCACAACCTACATGAAGCCATAGTGAATTATAGTTTGCAACTTCACGATTTAGATGTGATTGGCAACCCAGGTTTGCCCAGAGTGATACAGCAGTAAAGTGTATTGTCAGTTGCCAGATAATATGACATTGCCAACCAGGATGCAGCCACTAGAATTTACTATCTCAGGCCAGCCTACCCCTGGGAAAAATCAACTGAATGTGATGCTGACAGAAAACGTAATACTGTAGCTTCATTGTCACTTCTGTGTTTAAACTACTGCTTACCAGTCTAAATGCAACTCCAATGAATGTGAAACTCCTAAAACAGCTAAAACGAAGTTACAAAATATTTATAACATTTGTATAATTTTTATGTTGTGGCAAGGCAAAGTGTCAAGAAGGACTGTTAGCTTTTTGATGGCATGTGGTTTGTTTTATTCCTTGGCTTTTTCATCCTTAGTATATATGCTTTTAAACGCTTATGTGAAAGTTTTTTTTTAAATAAAAGTGATTCTGATTCAAGGATACATTGTGTTAGTTAGACAGAATCCTATAATGGTTGTATTCATTATTTCAATGCTGTTCATTTTGACTTGGAGAAGGTGAAGAGGAACACAAGAAATGGACATGGTGTAAATGGCCTGGACATATGTGTCATATTTTTTTGCACATATGTAAGCTTCTGTTATATTTAACATTTCCCTAAAATTGTTTTTCTCAAACTGTATTATTTAAGGGCTAATCCAGGGGTCCCCAACCGCCGGGCCGCGGACCAGTTCCGGGCCGTGGACGGCATGGCAGTGGGCCGCAGGGCACCCCCCCCCAGCGCGTCGCATGTATTACGCGCCGCACCCCGCCCCCCTCCCCTCTGCCTCCGGTCCGTGGAAAAATTCTTTTGCTTCCTACCGGGCCGTGGTGCTAAAAAGGTTGGGGACCACTGGGCTAATCCGCATTTTTAGAAAAAGTGGAATAAAGATACACCTAAGGGCCCAATGCCTGAATTGGACCTGGTGTTCCCTTTTAATACCTATGCCCCCAATTAAACCACTCCCCTCTATCCACACATATCCATCAAGAATACATACAGGAATATGCATGCCTCCTTTACCCCTTTTTCTCTTCTGTCTCAACCATGGAAATCCATAGGATTGCAGTGAATATCTTCTGAGTAAATCTATAATGTTTCATATTACACACTTATGGAAACGTAGCTTGACATCAGTTCATCTGTAGGACATTTCTAAATGACATTTTCCAAAGCCCAAAGCAAAATGAATTTTTCGTGACCAGGGGAAGAACAGTGAGGTCAGATTATCTGATAAAGAAATTTCTTCTTAGTAATGATTGCATTTGGGTTAGTACATTGGGCATAAATTGCATACCTTGGAAAGCAGCATACAGAATGCCTGCAGCCAGTAATTTGCCTACTCCCAAAGCACTAAGGTGCTTAATCAGGCTCATTCAAGGCTCATTCAGGAAAATTCTTAAAGAAATGTAATTTGTGTTTTCTAACTCTCTTCATTTGTGGAAAAGTCAATAATGCTGTCTTGTAATTTAACTCTTGTAGGTTTTTTTTATTTTTTGCTGATTGCTTAAAGATGGCTATATTGTATGTGATGGTGTGGCTTCCATGGGCTTCAGCTTTATTTTTAAAAGAAGCCTTATGAAATGTAATGCTGCTTGTTTTGTTTTTTTTTCTATTGTGTTGGCTGTCAGGCAGTTTCCATGTTTCTCTTTGATCTGTACTGAACCAATTATTGTTTGGCAACTGCCGTGTGGCAAATTTAAAGTTGGACAACATTCAAAGGTTTAAATATAAATCCATACTTTATACTTTAAAGGTAAACAGTGTTTCTTTTCTTAAGATACATGGGCAGTTTTAATTTGACGATTTAAGTCCTTTAGTTCGATTCGGCAGCCTATCTTCCTATGTATGGGAACCCCCGACAGACCTCCCCGGCTGATATCTGACCAGAAATTGGCCAGGTGTTGATCGGGCAGGTTTGATTTTTCGACTTTACAAGGGACCGCATCGGCTTATTGATGAGGTCCTCTCTCTGACGACTCCTATACACTAGGGCCAAAATATTGAATTAGCCTAATATCATCCACCTTAGGTGGGCATATGGGGAGAAAGATCCGCTGATTTTGGCGAGGTCACCAAACAAGTGCATCTTAAAGTGTATGGGCTCCTTAATTCTGATTTTAATAAAAAGATGAGAACAGTAGTAGTGGGCTTAGCCCATTTTTATTTATACTTTATCCCTTGAGAAAAGTGACGAGGCAGGGTTGTTGGCCAAAGTTGTTGGGTGTCACACCCATGATTTGATGGCTTGCAGTTCAAAAACAGGTTTTTTTTCATAACCTTTTCCACGTATTCTTTATTTTTGCCTTTCTTTAATTGTGGGGGTCCCCATTATAGACTATCTTCTGGGCAGGATATATGGGTAAAAAAGTTTGAATAGGTTGTACAAACTCAAATATATTATTATTCCCCAAACACATTTGAAATTAAAATGACTTAAGATCGTGAAAATGAAAATTTAATATTAGCTTCAACTCACTGAAATAAGAAACTTTCTAAATATATTCAATTACAATGCACCATTTATAAAAGAATAAAGTTAGTCTTCATTTTGCCCATCTCAGCAATCTTTCTCTCTCTGCAGTAGGTGGAGTTGGGTTTTGATAGACATTAGGTCTAATACATCCTTTTGGGGGGTTGCAATTTCTGCCTAGAACATTTATTTGAACTCGCTCTTCAGCATGAAGAGAGCATAGAGACTGACAGATTGCTGAGACTGAGATACTGAAGAATAACTTGATTATTTCATAAGCAGTACATAATATTTAATTTATTATATTTAGAAAGTTCCTTATTCAGTGAGATTTAGCTTATATGAAATTTTCATTTTTGCAAAAGATCCCCTGTAAGGATCTAATGTAGCATATGAAAACACATCTTATACAATCGATGTGGTTAAATTGATGTGCCAGAAGGTACTAAGCAGAAAATGTCACAAGGTAAATATAATATTTCAGTACAAAAAGGCTGCTTTATGGTTATTGAAAATGAAAATTTTGCCCTTTAACTTTTTAAGCAAAGCTCTTTTCCTGCTGATGATATAGCACTTGGATTTTCACCTAAGCCCAGCAAAATGAAACATTAGATTTTAATGTGCATGGCAGACAGAAGGTACACGCCGTTACTGCAAGTGGATGACAGTATGGGTCAGACCCACTTAAAATGATTAGAAACATAATCCACCACATTCTGTGCCATTGTAATGGGACATCCTTAGGTGAGTCAAATCACAATCTTCATTTAACTATGAGGTTTTGAATCAAGCAGATTAAAATCTGGACACACTGGTAAAACCATTCCACCTATAATTGCATTGGTTTGTGTAAACAGTTATAAACTATAGAGACCAAATTACTCTACCACACAAACTGGTCAATGAGATGCCTATTAAAAAGACCACACCCAAGTCTGTACTGGCCAGTTGGATGCAAAACATAGTTTTTGTCAGTTACCTGCCAATCTATCCTCCATGTGAAATGGTAAGATCTCCTGTGTGTTTGTCTTGGGGAGGCAATGTTAAAGCAATATTATTAGGTAAAGCAATATTAAAGGGTAAATTTACAAATACGTAACTCTGAATTTGCTTTCGCCTAGGCTTGCTGGCATTCCTATGGACCTATTATTGTGTTATAAACCCTAAATAAAAGATAGGGACACAATAAAACAATGTCAGCATAGCTAATACCCTTTATTAAAGGAGAACTAAAGCTTAACAATGGGAGTAGGGCAGAAATGCAGGCACATTATGTTTTGGGCACTAGTTCCAGCCCAAGGCAAGCACAGCACATTAGCAGAGAAGCTGTACCCCCAAAGATGCCCCCACTGCATATGCTCTGTGCTGCTTTCAGTTACTGAGCTTAGAGACTGACTCAATATACTGTATATATAGAATATAAAAGTCACAATATAAGGATAATTAGTAAATAATACAGATTATTATTATATACTGAATGGCAGCTGTGAATCAAGTGCAGTTTGCATCAGAAATTATTAATCAGCCCTGTAGCATCACCCTCTATACATTTTCTTCTTAGCTTAGCTTAGTTGCTTAGAGCACATTGAGCATTGATGGAGTGTCACTGACACTTTTAACAGATTCCAATATGGTGATCACAATGGGCGTGTCCAGAATGGCTAACAGCAGCTCAGGTTTTTATAGGCTGAATAGGGTACATTTCTAGTAATAGGCAGACAGAACACAGGAAGCTCTGTTAACATATCAAGTGGAAAAAATAAGATATAAACGTAGCAGGACCATATGTAAAGAATGCTAAATAAAAGGTGTCAGTTTGGAGTCTTTTAGCTATTGTCAGATAATATTTATCTTAAATGTAGTAGACTACACAATTCTGAAGAACTTCAGAAATTTTATACAGTAATATCAAACCAGGCTCTTTAGTTTTCATTTTATCAAAATCAAATGGGTAAATGGGTGCTGTTCAGTCACACCAAGGTTCAGAGCAAAAAACAAAAAATAACAACTATTAGGACAATGTATGAGAATCTGTAGGTCAATTTACACAAATAAATAAGGCAAGTGTGTTCAACTGCATACATGTGGGCAAATAAGCATTAGCCAATTTTGACTGAGCCACCCAACATCTTCCCATGTGTTTGCCTTGAAACTAAACCATATCCAGTAAGTCTGTCTTAGTCCTATCAGTCAAGTGACTATTTAGAGACCTATTCTTGGGATGTTTGGCCTGCTACAGGAGTTGCCATTTTATCTGTCTATTTAACTGCCCACATGTGTAGATCTGACTGTAAGGAGCATAGAGCTCATCAGCATCTTAATTTCATATTAATCATGAATACATTCATTTAAATGAATCATATTTTCAATTTGCATAAGGAAGATATGATATTTTTTTCATGTAAAGCATAAAGTATTCATATGTAGGATATTTCTTTCAAACAGACTTCAACATAAAAATTATTTTAATTTCTCGCATTACTCCATCTATTTTAGTTCTGTAGTGGTTCCCATGGTAACAATGCCAGAGAAAATGACTTTGCAATTAATTTTTTTTTTACAGCAAAGTACTGCTATTTCCATAAGAAGCATTTATATGGTGTGTGTGTTTTTTTTTGTTTAAGCCTATGGTTTCAACCATGTTTTTGTGCAAAGAAGATGGAAAAAATATCAAATTACTACTAACCAATATCATATCAGTAGAGTTACATTAATATACATCAATTGTATTAGACAAGGACCAAATAATACATATTCGTACACTAGTTCTTGTTGGACTGTAAGACTTGCCCCCTAGAAAGCCAAGATCAATGGATGAATGTGGGAATAATGCCTATTTGCTAGAAGTCTAGCCTGGAGGTTAATGAGGGAGAGATTTGGGATTAATTCTTTTTGCTGTTCTAGACAGTTGGTTGAGAATGTATTTGTATAAGTCCTTTACTTTATTATGAGATAAGGGGCTATAAGTCCTCCCTGTAAGTTAATTAGGGAAATATTTGGGGTTATTTCTTTTTGCAGTTCTAGACGAGTGCTTGATAAAAAAGTTATTTTATATCTATAAGTTTGTTATGAATTAGGGGGACCCTGTCCTAAATGTAGGAGCTCAAAATAGCGCAATCATTGTGCAGTGACCAGAGCACCATTGCCTAGCCATTAATATCCAAGATTAAGAGTGTCAAGGGTTAGGCATCAATTTAAAGTTGCAAGGATACCACAGGTTAGTTTGTGTATATTTATATTTTTTATATTGCCTATAAATTATAGCATCACTGGTTAACTACCATAATACAGTAACCAAAACAGCAGGATAACCATTACTATCCAATATCAGAAATATCTCAGACATACTGTAGCCATTACTGTTCATTATGGTTCATGTTCCTCAACTTCTTCCCTCTAACCCTACCCAACAATATAAGTACTACAAAATAGCCATTCTGCCTACTTCCACCCCACAGCAGAAAAGTAATAGGTTATCTAATTTAATGCCAGATCAGGAGTTTCACATGTTAGCCATAACTATCCAGTAGCAGACATTCTATGGGTTTGCCATTACCAACTAGTAGCAGGAGTGCCAAAGAGTAGAAGTGACCATCCAACAGCCATAATATAATATATTGCCATACTTGCAACACATGGATTGGCACAGGTTAATTGTTAACTATCCACTAACTATCACAAGTGCCACAAGATAGCCATCTGTATCCAACAGCTGAAGTGTCACAGGTTATTTTTAGCAGAAATACATCAGGTAGGACTTTATCCATTCAATAGGAGTGGGCCCACAGTTTAGCCATAAGTGGCGTTCTTGCTTCCATGGTGTAATGGAAAACCATAGCAATCAAAACAACCTACTATGTCTGTCACTTCCCAATAAAACAAATGAGAACATTAGTTTAAAATATTTATCTATTCTATACAACCATTACCAAAAATTAGCTCCACATCCTAAGCTCTATAGCTTGACCTTATTACAGTTTAGCAGGTACAAGTAAACCATTATTGTTCAATAACCTGTCTCCCACTGTTTAGACATTGGTGTGCAATAGTCATAGATACCCCATTAGTAAGAAATAGCCAGATTGCACCAGACTAAGCTGTCCAGTAGCCAGACTTTAACCAGTTAGTCATTAGTATGCAACAGCCCAAATGCTAGATGATTTTGATTAATGTCCAAAACTAGAATGCCGCTCAGTAGACATTTTAATGTTTAATACCTATGTAAATGATTGTTTTCCAATGGCCAGTGTGCCACCGGTTAACCATTAGAATGCATTAGAAATATTTTTTTCCCCTGGTGAATAATAGTGAAAAAATGATGTTGAATCCATTTTGAATTCATGAATTTTGATGAATCTGTCCCGCAGTATATTTGATGCCCACAGCGTTCTTCCAGAAGTCGGCAAAATGAACTGCAGTACTGCTTGCTGCTTCTTATTATAGGAATCACAATGGAAGCAAAGGCAAAGAGATCACATTCTTTTATGATACCTGTTTAAGTGGTATAAACATTTACTTATTTTGGGTAAATTGTTGCTTTTCAAAACAGGCAACTAAATCACTGCCCGTGTTAGAATGAGTGTTAGAATTAAGTGAAGTTTTGACATCAGAAAGATAATCTGCCAGATGCATTTGCAAGGTTATTTTTCATGCTCAGAGTTTCAACAGGAAACTGTCAGATGCAATATGCTACTAGAGATATTCACCATGTTGCTTTCATTAGACTAGCCTTGAATAAACAAAGCAAATAACAAAGTTAAATGGCTTTTGAACCTAATCAGATAACAAATTTTGTTTTAGATGTCTGGTGTGACACAGAAAAATGGTCAAAACCCAATTATAGACATTCTTTTCATTCTGAGAAACTCAAGATTTTGTCCATAATGTTTGTGAACGTTACTAGTGGATAGTGATAAGTGGCTGTCCCCTTTTGCTTCACTGGAATATTCTCTAAACCACTGAAAAATCTGCGAAATGCATTTAAGTCAATGGCGTTGTTTTTTTGCGGCTACCGCATTACTTTTTTTCTGTGCGCGACTTTTTTTTCTCACTCTAAATGCATTGAGGTGAATGGTCGTTTTGTTTTTTTGCAGCGTTTTTCTTGTGTTTTTTGTTTTTATGGCTAATTTTTGCCTCAGTTTCACAAAAACATTCACCAACAGTGAATTTATTTTGCAGTGAATTCGTTACTGGTGAAAAAATTCGCTCATCAATACTAGTGGCTATCTTTTTAAGACAACAGTGCCCACTTATAACACAAATTATATTAAGGCGAGAAAAGTCAAACAGCTGCCTATAGAGACAGTAACCTAATGGGTATTTGTATGCCTTTTCTGTAAAGAACACTTTGAAATTGGCATATATGATAGTAACTGAGGTATTCTTTAAATACATTGCATCTGGGCTTATTTTTCTAAATATCTTAAATTATTTTAGTTTCCTGTTCCACAGGTGGCAGTTTAAATTGGCTGATCAGATAGCTTGGCCCCTGAGCCAACAATCACAATAGTGTGCAGTGTTTTTGTTAATTTCATGAACTGACTAGGGAGGTGATCATTTTGCCCTACACATGGGCCAATAACCTGCCATCTAGCATAGCCAATGAATGGCCAATAAATTTCACTTATACTTTTAGTGGGAGCACTCAGAACATCCCAATATGGTGGTTCAAGCTAAAAGATGTTAAAAGGCATTCACTAATATCTGTATACCAGTTTGATAGGTCACCTATTTGGATATAAATTATATATATAATCTTTTGGTTATTTATTCAGAAATATATATATATATATAATATAAATATATATTATATATATATGTCAAGCTGTGTGTCTGCACTCTAAACCAGTTTAACAGATGGGTGCTGAAGTCAAAATATGTAAATACCTACGAACCGGACCAGCACACCATTTCACAGAAATTCTTTTATTTATTCATTCACCGTGTGTTCCAACGTTTTGGTCCCTCATGGGACCTTTATCAAGGCTTTTTTTTTTTTTTTACAGTTTCACTAAAACATGGCTTATAACTTCATAGGAATATACAACATACTAATTTTAACCCACTAAAATTCAGACCTAATTTCCCACAAATGCTACAGTGGCATTAAATGAAAATACCAGTGCATCATATCACCCATCTAAATGCTAACAAAAAAAAAAAACCCCAAAAAATCACTGGTCACATCAAATAAGACAGGTGCAACAGGCATAAAATAACATCGGCCCATATATATGGCAAGATTACTACATGATGGGGCCACCCTGAAAAAGAAAATGACAATGTATTTTTAAAAAAAGAATTGCTAGGATATTATATATTTATATGCTGCTTCTTTTCCCATTACTTATATTATATACAGTTTAACAGCTATTTTCAGTCTGCAGCTCTGTAGATTATCTCTACAGCCTTTGGCTGCAAAGCCCCTGATTGCTGTATAAGAATACCTAAAAAATGCAATGCCATTACTTTATTTCAGTAACCACAAAAGGAAGACTGTGAATGGCAGAGGCGGTATAAAGGAGGATTATGTGTGAAGAGTAGAATTTGCTAGCGTGCTGCAATATATTTTAAATGCCCCAAAGCTGCTCTTTGACAATCTGAGTTTAAAATAATCACATTTTGCCATTAAATTAAATGCATTGTGCAGTATCTGAAAGTGAAGAAAGTGAGCTGACATTTATAGCTTCAAATTTAAATTATGTGTATATCAGATATACGCAAGCTTTTTATGCTGAAAGCCAACATCACTGGATACTGGATATGTATGTATATATAATGTATTAGTCACTTCCGCCTAGCTGCAAAAATGCCATCAAAGTAGATAGGCAAGCAATGAAGGTGCCACTCGCAGTATTTAATAATAAATCAGATTCGTTTTTTTTTGTTCAATGTGATGCAGTGATACTGGTCCAGTATGAGCCACAACATTCATAATGTCTGATTCATACTTCAGATAATGTGACTGTAATCTTCATTGCTTGCCTGTATATACTCAAAAACTTTCTCCCTATTCAACACATAGAGGTGGTGCTTACGGTTTCATACAAACCTGTTAATATGTCACTTACCAGTTTAATTTGGAGCTACGGGAGCTTCTAACAATGCTATAATCTAGCTGTTGTGTTTTAGTTCATTGGTAGCCATAGTGTGTTTTTCTTTATAATACTCCTGATATCCAGAACATATATATAGCTTTTTTTTCTACTTGAGAGCGCTGTAGTCAATGTAAATTACACAGTGAGCTTTATTAGAGATTAGCCAAACTTTTATATGCATACATAAAATATATAAATATATATAATATATGAATAAAACCTTGTAAAGAACTGTATAACCTTGATGGAGCTGGCTGTATTTTTGTTACGGCCATTGTGGTTTTGAGCTTAAACAAAAAAGTTGTCATTTTGTGTTTAAAATGCTATATTATGAAATTTAAAAAAAAAATGTACTTTTTTTACTAACCTTATAGGTGTAAATAAAACTGAATGAGTAACCATTTACTACTTTATTAAAATAAATTGTGAATGTATTACCTATTTATGAAGTATAAAAAAAAAAGTTATTGAACTTGAAAGCTGCTTCACTGTATGTGCAGAGGGTACTTATTTTATTTTACACTTCAGTGAAATCAAAATTTCTTGTTATTTTGCACATGGCAAGGTGTATACTTTGATTTGAATTGTATGTACTGGACTATTCAGTCAGTAAATGTATATTGTGTTTTAAGATGAATTTTGCAGATGCTTTCTGTATATACGAAAAAATTACAGGGACTACATCAATGCTGTGCAGTGTATAGCAGAGCCATTTTGCGGCTTTGGTGTACCTACCTTTTTCAGTATTCAAGTGTTTTAAATAAAGTATACAAAAGAAAAAGTCTATTGTACAAAAAATAAAAGTCACCTTATTGTAAAAGTGCTTGTTATTTGTGGTTTATCAACAGTCACATTTATTACTAAAACTAAAGCAACTGTAAACTTCGTTTTGCCCATAAGGGGGCCTCCTGTGCTGGAAATCTTTTGGAACAACTGAGTAATGCCAGTAGACCCCCAGGAGTCATTCTCACTTCAGTAACACTATTTTATATACACCATACAATAGAAGTCAACCAGCTTCACATCATCAACAGACATAAACAAGGAAGAATAGCCTGAT
The DNA here is from genome assembly GCF_000004195.4 of Xenopus tropicalis. Classification (NCBI taxonomy): domain Eukaryota; kingdom Metazoa; phylum Chordata; class Amphibia; order Anura; family Pipidae; genus Xenopus; species Xenopus tropicalis. The sequence goes on along the minus strand of NC_030680.2, from coordinate 82,806,076 downwards.
TTCCAATTGTTCTTATGTCTGGGACACACACAGATATAGCCAAAGAAGTGGCCATAAGACCACCTTTGATAGTTCATGTAAAATCAGAGAGTGCAGACTGATCCATTGCTTTTGTTGGCCAAAGGAATTTTCTACCCCCCTAATCAATATCTGAAAAAGTCCCAGACAGATCAGGAGAAGCTGGGTAAGCAACAAATGTCCTCCTGTCCATAATATTCTGTTGTAGAATACTGTGTTTTAGGAAACGGATCAATTAGAAACTGTAATCAGACAAACTATAGTTTGATATGTTTATAAATATATGCAAATGTACCATTGTTAATATGTGTCCTTAGTAGGGTTAAAAAAAAAGCTTTTTCATATAAACTTTCTTAGTTATACTGTGGATCCAGGAGAAGCGAATACATACTCTATTTCAAACCCTACTGAGCCACCAGGATAGTCCAGTTTTGTATCATGGCATCACTAAAGAATCAGAAATGCAAAAACTTATTTTCCACATTTTCATGCATTCAAGCCCTTGCAACCAATGGTAAACAAGATTGTAATCAAGTTTTGATTTGCATATTTCCTTAATTTCCCTAAGACTGAGGGCTTTTGAGGAAAATAGTGAGGGACAGCATTGATTCCTACAACAAGGTCATTATTTATCTTGCTCCACAGACACCACCAAACAAAAAGCCCAGAAGAATGCAATGAGGATCATTTTCTTGCCATGACAACTTTTGCAGTTCTACCCAACATTATAACATATAGGACAACCACTTAGAGTATGGGAGAGTTTAAAATAAAAATTAAGTCTCTCATCCACAGTTGGTGCAATACTTCCTTGCCATAATAATGGTAATATCCCTACACTTAAAGGAAAACTTCACCCCCAAACAATGTTTGTCTCTATAAAAATATATTGCATAAACAGCTTATTTTTAAAACCCTGCTTCATCTGCCATTTTAAGTTCTAATGGCCTTCTCCTGGGATCATACGATTAGGTCACATCAGCCAATTAATGGACAAAGTTCTGGTGCCTCAAGGTAAAAAGATGTAAAAGGGCAATATTTACTACTATATATATTCCAGTTTGCTTTTCTAGGCCACTTAATATAAAGTATCTGTTGGTTAAGTATTCATTTAGGGGGTATAGTTTTCATTTAGTGCTAGATGTTTTGATTTTGACAATGATCCCAAAGTTCTTACACAGTCCTCTTTGAGCTTCTAGTAAAAGTATTTGATTGGAATGTCTGTCAAAATCCTGTTGTTGTTGACCATGGCATTGAAATGTAGAGTGGAAGAAATTAGAAATAGATTCAGAGCTTCAGCGTTCAAAAAGAAAGTCATCTTGAAATTCGCTTTACATTTGTAAGTCATTCTTCTTTCCAAATCACAGAGAAATAGTGGCACACCTCAGAATTAGTGAATGCTATCTCTACTTATCTGTAGAAGACAAAGAAAAGGAAAAGCAGTCAAAAGACCCATAAACAACCCCTAAGAGTAAAATTTGCTGTATCAAAGGCAGGAAAGTACCTGTTGATTTTGTAGACATAAGTACAAATTATTTTTGTGCAACGTTCATAAGTCATGGAAGCTGGATTTGCTATCAACTCAAGATGCAATACAGGAGAACATCTAAATTTTTTTTTTGCATATTGCTTTGAGAATTCTCATTGAAGGATGTCACAAATGCGTGCAAACACACATGCGCACACCAGCGACTGAAAATCTTCATGCAAAAAATCTTTGTGGTGTGCACAGTGGCGGGTGGGGCATGTGTGTTCACGTGCGTCTGCAAGTGAGATGGGATGGTTTAAGAAGGGAGCCCTTTAATTACAGGACAAGCCAGCCTCCCAACCCTGCACAGAGTAAAGAGGCATGGATAGTGTGGCACTGAGCTATGATGTCATGAACAAGGAAAAACCAAGTAAGTGTCAGAAGAGCTGTGATCCTTTAAAGTGTTTCCTCTATTGGCTCAGGCAAAAGTCTCATCTCTTGAAGTCGGCTATGAGGAATTTGGCAAGCTGCCGAAGCAAGGTAGGAAAGTGAGGGGGGGAGTAGAAGCAGTAAAACTAATACAATATTCATTTAAATGGTGCAAAAAAAAAAAAAAAAAAAAGCAACATATTTAGGAAAATATATAACAATTTCAAACTGAAGATTTTGATTTTGCAATCGTTCCCCTTTAAGGAGATGATGCAATGGAAGATGACAGTAAACAGAATTTATGAGGAGGAACTAAAACCTGTTAGAGGTTAGGTGCGTAGGTTTTGTGTGTGCCTACCCCTTCTACTGCATGAGTATGTGGTCGGACCTTGGAATGCTTTGTATTTCAGCTCCTCCAATAAAAAATATTTATTTACATAATTATATTTTGTACGGTTCTTTGCTATTATGGGTTCTATAAAACAATTAAGGGTTTATTCACTAAGGTGCGTTAAAACGAGCGCTATTTATAGCATGCGCTAAAAATTTTATTGTGTTAATTTAGACGCGATGCTGTTTGCGTTATTTAAGTTGCGAAGACTATTTTCGTGCAGTATTTGACGCAACTCGCGCTAATTAACGCAGCGTGCACAAATGCGAAAAAACGCACGCCATATTAGCCATACACGCCATTACTTTCGGAAAACTACTGTTCTAAAAATGAACGGAGGCTGCATCACTCTAGGGCCAACACAGACTTGAATAAATCACACGGCAAAGTCCATATTGTGTTGCCAAAAGCTCATGAACTGTACTTTTCTATAATTACCGCCTGCCCCAAATAGGTGTTAATTTTCGCATAGACTGATGCGATATTTAGCGCGTCTAAGTGTTTGTGAATCATGCTAATTAACGCATTCAGTTGCGCGCTACTTAACGCACGCGATATGCGACTTAACGCATGCAGTAATACTTTAGCGAATCATGCAGTCTTTTTTTTTCAGCAATTTTAACGCAAAAAAGCATGCGATAACGCTTATCGACCTTTAGTGAATCAACCCTTTATACTTAATTACATCAAGTAAATGTGACTAAGCACATACACCAGTAACTTTATGCAGTAAATGCAGCTCAAGGTCACACCTTCCAGGTTATTTCAATGAATGAACTATAGGATGGTCAGTAAGATATTGTATGAGACATCAAGGTCCAACTGGTCACATGTATCACACATCAACAGACCTATCTATACACTCACATATACAGACTGTATATATTAATACCAATACTAGACTAATTAAAGATCCTTTTATTACTATGGACTTGAATATTATGCTTATCATACATGCCACTCTTAAAGGCACTGTGAATAACCACCTACATTGCTTGAAATAAAGTTTATTTCCTCAAGTTTAAAGGAGTGGCCTCTAGTTCTTTGATCTTTTCTAAGGTGCAGCTATCTGCCTATAATATTCACTAATGTACTTGTACAGAGTATTTATGTCCCCTCGCAAGCACCTTTTTCCAGAGAAAACAACCCCAACCTCATAGCTTAAATCTTCCATCCCCTTTACCAGTTTAGTTGCACGTCTCTGCACTCTCTCCAGCTCATTAACATCCTTCTTAAGGACTGGAGCCCAAAACTGCACTGCATTTGCTTAAGTAGACACTGAGTGACACTGCCTAGAGTTACACAGCTTGTTATCAACAAAAATCTTCAAATCCTTCTCAATTATGGAGGCCACCAATACACCAAATATAAATACCATTTAGTATTTGTTATTTCTACCAAAGCGCATTACTTTTCATTTATCAACATTGAACCTCATTTGCCAGTTGCTGCCCAGTTTTCCAATTTGTCAAATCGCTCTGCAAAATGGCAGCATCCTGTGTGAAACTTAGGGACAGACCCCTGCGGTACTCCACTACCAACACAGGTTCCATTAGAAAATCCATTAGAAAGCCTTCCTGTAGGCTGCACATGTGCGTAACTTGATCCTGTTTCCTGTTCTGAGCTACACATGCCCACCAGCCAATCAGAAGCGGATCTGCCAGAGGGGGGGGGGGAGGGAATGAAACACATGTACAGTATGAAGCAAGGAGGGAACGGAAGGGAGAATACCTTTTTAAAGATGGCTGCCTGTTCAAGAAAACAGATATAAAATGTGAAGTGTGACTGAGTATATATTTGATTAGGTGAGCCAAAAGTGTGGCATTTTTACTAAACAATAGGAGGACTATTGGGCAGTATGCTTTTTAAATTTTGACTTGCATTCTCCTTTAAATGCGCTCCTCACTCCTCTTCCATGACCCCTAACTAATACCAATATAACTAAAGCCCTCTTTTTACTAACTTCCTCCATAAAACTTGAGCTTACCCACCCCTTGCCTATTTTAAACACTCCCCCAGCCTTTTAGCCATTCTTTCCCCTAGCACAGTGGACCCCCTTCCATTGAGGAGCAATCCGCTCTGGTTATATAGATTGTATCCCAAAGAAAAATCAGCCCAGTGCTCCAGGAATCCAAACCCTTCCTTCCTACACTAAGGGGCTGATTTACTAAAACACGATTTTGAATCCGAATTGGAAAAATTCCGATTGGAAACGAACGAACATTTTGCGACTTTTTCGTATTTTTTGCGAATTTTTTCAGCGTCTTTACGATTTTTGCGTAAAAACGCGAGTTTTTCGTAGCCATTACGAAAGTTGCGCAAAGTCGCGATTTTTTCGTAGCGTTAACACTTGCGCGCAAAGTTGCGCCTTTTTCGTAAAAAACTTAAAAGGCGCAACGTTTCGCGCAAGTTTTAACGCTACGAAAAAATCGCGACTTTGCGCAACTTTCGTAATGGCTACGAAAAACTCGCGTTTTTATGCAAAAATCGTAAAGACGCTGAAAAAATCGAAAAAAACCCGAAAAAAATCGCAAAATTACCGATCATTACGAAAAAAACGCAATTGGACGCATTCGGCCCGTTCGTGGGTTAGTAAATGTGCCCCTAAGACTTTAGCCACGCATTGAGCCCCCTAAGGGGCAGACAACAAAATTATCAAATAAAAGATAAGGAAAGATTTTGTTTTATTAAAGTATTTTTCGGCACTTAAATATGCACATTTTCTTTATATAACCTATTTTAACGTAGACCATATATATTTCAATTGGACCATATTATGTGAACTTAGCATTATCATCAAATGTCCTGTTAAATACTGTTCTTATAAAAATTCCGGTGGATACCATCAATCTCAGAATTACAAAAGGACATATTTTACAAAAACTAAAAACAGAGGTTCTGATAAATGTGTCTATTTAATTTCAACACAAGAATTGCACCTGACAAATCAATGAACATAAGTGCTTTCAGAGGTTTTAAAAAGCAAAGTACATGCAAATAACTGCAGAACTGTCTTACATCTAATGCCACTAATTATATGACTATTTGTTTTAATATTTCCTAGCAAACATAAAGTGTATTTTAAATTAAATGGTCAAACACAATACAAATTCTTGCAGGAGCTTAACCAGAACATGTTGCTTTTAATTATAGCTAATGATAGAAAAGGTAACCCAAGGCAATCACCAGGTGCAAATGTATTGGAGACCCTAGCTTCTACTTTCAAGTAGGGATACGACTTCTTAAGTATTCCAAAACAGCCACAGTTCCTTTGGCCAAAATAGCCGCTCGTGGATTGCGGAATGGGTTGCCTTCTAAATGCAGAGCCCTGTGGATCAAAGACAATGAATTTAATTATGAAATGCACACAATACCAATTTTATATTGTATTCTTTCAAAAATCCATACTTAATGAAACAACTCCATGCACTTATTGGACTTTGTGTTGATTAATGCACGTGAACAATGCAATTTATTATTTAAACTATTCTATTTCAAAATCCAGTCTATGTTGTTTTATTTTACAAGGAAGGCACTTTATTTCAAACGTCTGAAACTGGTGTGGTATTAATAGGCTTTTGGCCTACCACTATTCAAAAAATGTAAATAAGCTCTCTGTTTAATATGAGACTTTGAATCTGTAAATTCAATACAGATTAAAAAGTTATCTACAAATGATTATGTTGGGGGGGTGCCAAATTTTTAAGTTCTGCTAAGTTTCTCCAGCGGGCGGTGCTCCTTTTCAGAGAAAACTATACTGGCCTTTATATATTCAGCCCTTTGGCTACTGGTGATCATGCAGGAGTAATACAGTAAAACTTGCTGGGTTTCCTACTCACCTGCACATATGCAAATACAAAATCTATACAAAGGACCCATGGAATGCTAGGAGAAAGGTAGGTAAAATGCCAGCACAATACAGTTCTTTCTAGGGGCCGTTAAAATTTTCTCTAAACAGGAGCACCAACAAGGGAAAAAAAGCTATTTATTTTATTGACAACATTCAAATCTAGCTGGGTCAAGATGTAAAAAAACAGAACAAAAGGCTAGAAGTTAGAAGTTATCACAAAGTCACTAGACCATCAATCCAGGTTCTCTTCAGAAAAGGGTATATAAGGATGAATAACTTGATTTGCTGGGACTTTTCTTATCTGGAGTTCTCCTTACCATTATTTGGCCTAAATAGATATAGTGACAGAAGGTCACTTAAAGGAGAAGGAAAGGCTAAGTCACTTGGGGGTGCCAAAATGTTAGGCACCCCCAAGTGACTTAGAACGCCTACCTTTTACCCCGGGCTGGTGCCCCTGTACGGAGGGAACAGCACCAGCCCGGGGCAGCTGCCGGCGCTTCCTCCTTCCTCCTCGCATGCGCCGGCCGGCGGATTTCGCCGGCAGCGCGCAAAGGAAGGAGGAAGCGGTGTCTACAGGTGCCCCGGGCTGGTGCTGTTCCCTCCGTACAGGGGCACCAGCCCGGGGTACAAGGTAGGCGCTCTAAGTCACTTGGGGGTGCCTAACATTTTGGCACCCCCAAGTGACTTAGCCTTTCCTTCTCCTTTAAGACTATTTTACTCTTTTTGTTCAGAAAACATTTGTTTTCTATTATGCCCTGGATGAAGATCCTGCATTAAATGCAAAGTCCATCATTTCTAATGATCAGTCTTTGTTCAAAGGTCCAAAACTCTAACTCATTCTGCCTAATGCAGCTAAATACTGTAGACTGAAGAATGCAGTCTCTTTGAACAGATTATAAGCAGGCGTAAAAGGCAGTTCCTGCTGCAGTTATGCATGTATATCTCCATTATCAAACAAACTCTCTTGGCCACGCCTTTGCTTACTTATTGTAAAGGGATTATGAAACTTTTGCCAGGGATATGGAAGCTTTTGGGCAAACAACAAAAGAAAAGTGCTTAACAAAACCTGAACATTAATAAAAGTAACGGCCAATTACAAAGGGGAACATAATTATAAATTCACTTCTAAATACTGTCATTAGAAATATAATAGTATATTCCCCATTTAGGGCCTGGAAAATTACAAAACCCAAGATAAAGCTAACTCACCTTAGACTTTCACAGTTCCCAAGAGCCGGAGGGATTTGCAGTAGGTCATTATTTTGAAGATCCAATGTGGACAGCTTGGTCATTTTTATAAGCTGAGTAGGGTCTATTGAGCCAATCTGATTGCTGCTTATAAGAATTGTTTCAAGAGTTGGTATTCTATAAAGAACATCTGGAAAATGCTTAAACCTATAATAGAAACAATAAAATTAGACTCCTTGACAAGTGTCCAAATAGTATCCATTTCACATGCAAAAAACTTTGGGAAAAAAGTGAAGCCATTGTTTATTTGTACTTATCCTATTAACATATTATACCATTATGTATTATTTCTTTGACCAGTGACTTGGTTATATTTGCACTACGTCAACAAACTGCAATCAACAAACTATCTTTTTTTTTTGTTTGTTTTTTGCTGGCTATGTTGTTTCCTGAATTCCATGTCACTTAACCTTGTTTCAAACCTTATAATGTAACTTGATCTATTCAGGGCCCCTTCCACTATATAATCTGTTATCCCCTCTCATATGAGTCCTTGAGTGGGCCCCGTCCCCTGATCCTTCCTGCAGCCACAGGGACTACTCTAAATACTATAACACCACTATATAAGCATAGATTCCTATCCCCCATCCCATTTTTTGAATGGGTCTGGATTTCATTTGCAGCAGAACATCTCTTGTATAGGCCTGGACTGGGCTTCAAAACAGGCCCTAGCAATTTAAGTACACAGAGACAGAGGCCCAAACAGGACCCCACCAGCCCACTAAATTGTGACCATCTATGGCATCTTACAGCAGCCCCTCTGGCATTTGTCAGAATCCGCAGACTGCCAGGGTAGGCCTGCTCTTGTAGTTAGAAACTAAAAAAAGGCAAAAAGAAATGGCTAAACACTTCTGCATACTAAAACATATTGGGGTTGATTTACTAAAGGGCGATAAAACGAGCGCTATTTATAGCATGCTTTAAAAATTTTATTGCTTATTTTTTGTGACTTAACACTCGATTCACTAAAAGGACAGGCGTCATAATTAAGACGCGATGTTCTTTGCGTTATTTAACTTGCAATGAGTGTTTTGTTACGTTAATTCCCGCCGCATGCGTTATTTCCCGCTGCGCACAATATATTTCGCCGCTTGCTATATTAGCGCACGATTTTACGCACGTAACCATTACTTTTGGAAAACTACTGTTCTGATAATTACCATTTCCCTGAAAACTGGGGGCTGCATCACTCTAAGGTCAACACATACTTGAAAAAATCCCACTGCAAAGTCCATGTTGTGTTGCCAAAAGCTCACAAACCACAATTTGTACTGCCTGCCCCAAGTAGGTGTTAATCTTCACACAGACTAATGCGATATTTCGATGGTGCGTTTTTTTGCGCATGTGTTATGCGCCTTAACGCATGCGAAATGACTTTGATGAATCGGGACTTAATTATCGCATGCTTTTATAAGTGTATTTTACCCTTAATAAAAGTAGATCTGAATTATATGTTTAGATTCATAAATGGCAATATGAATACATTTCTGTTGAGTACAAACCTGTTGAAGGAAAGGATAACTGACTGAAGCCGTGTCATTGCTTCCATCTCAGAAGGCAAAGATGTGAGTACATTGTTTCTATAACATAAGAATAAAAATGCCATTAAAGGGGTCTCCACCTTTTCTCACTGCTACCCAAAAAATTATAGATTATGTTCCCCTGAGTATAATATGCGCCATTCAAACAATGTGTATCAATGTGTCTGAATAAGCTGTTTAAAACTTACTGTAATAGCTGCAGTTCACACAAAGGAATCAGAAAATGTTTTCAGGGAGGAGGAGTGTTTCTTCTGTCTGCAGTGTGAGTCACATGGGAGCTCCCCCCCTTCTCCCCCATCCCTCCCCAAACATTCATACCAGGAGACAGCAGCAGCACCAGATCATGTTATGTGTCTGTAACTTTAGCAGCCAATCAGAGGAGAGGCATGAAAAAGAGAGACAGGAAGCAGACATGCACAGTAGCTTTAGAAGCTCCTACTGCCAGTTATCAGCATTACATAGAGCTTCATAGAGACAGGCTTGTGCCTCCACTGACTCCTGCCCTATAGAGAAACGCTATCTTCAGGGGTAATTTTAAACAGTAGACATTTTCTTAAAGGAGAAAGAAAGGTAAAAACTAATTAAGCTTTATCAGGTCTATGTAAATACAGCCACAAGCACTCACAGAAATGCTGCACCGACTTCTCTGTCAAAAGATTTCTTGTGTCTGTAATTCATGTGCCAGAGCAGCTTTCTGCTGTCTCCTCTCCCCTGCTCCCCCCTCCCTCAAGAATGCTAAGAACTCACTCCCCCCCCCTTACAAATGTGGATCTGAGCCAATCAGCAATCAGCAAGAAGCCGACTCATAATCTTACTAACTGAGCATGTTCACTTGGTCTAGGTGTCTGTGCAGGAGCAAGGCATTATGGGAACTTTCTTTACACAGCTCAGTGTTTTTTCTTCCTGTTTGGCTTCTGATCATCTGAACAGGTGAAATATGGGGAGACTTAAGGGCACTATTGAGACAACTGAAGGTATGCCTGCAGCTTGAGATTAACTCTTTATTAGCCTTTCCTTCTCCTTTAAAGAAATACATTACATATTTTATTAAAATTACCTAATCTGCTAAAATAGCTGCATTTATGTGAAGGTGAACCACCCCTTTAAAGAATATTATATATATATGGCATGGATGGCATCTTCTGGTATTTTACGGCTTTTTTTCTGACAGAAAAACTATTGTGATTTCAATTAAGTTAAATGTAAATGACACAGAAATGCACATGTCTATATGATGCAATAATACAGTTAATTAAGGCCACTGTTAATCCTCTTGTGCATCAAGCACAAACATAGACATGCTATAATCACTAATGTTTATATCTCAAAGGCTGCACTTTCAAATGCTCTGCAAAATCCTAGATGCCCAATGTTGCCTCCTATATGAAACAAGAGGCAAAGAAGCTACATTATAGTTGGGGAAAATTGCTGTAAAACCATGTATTAATATATACAATTTTCATGCATTAATACATACCTCATATCAATGTGTGTTAATTTCAGAAGCATACAAAGATTCAGGGAAATTGATGAGATTTTGTTAAAACCAAGGTTGACATCACATACAGAATCTTTCATTTCCACAATCCTGTAAATGCATGAACACAGTCAATTCAATAACAGATTAGAGGAACACTCAGTTGTTAATGTTTGTTCATTCTTTCACCTCCATAATGAAATTACCTTAGCTAACTATATAATTATAACCTTAAAGGCAGGAAATTGCAACCTTTGCAATTTGACAATACATAAAAAAAATATGTTGCTACTGATATAATGATATAAGGAAGTCACAATAATAAGTTATTGTCCTTGCACTTAGCAGACTTCCATACCTTCATATCTTATCCTAAATAGGGTTACACAGGTAACTGGAAAACTGGCATTTCATACCTTGCTGGAACCTCCGTTAGTTGATTTTTGCTGAAATTTACTGTTGTGATAAAACTGGACCCAGTTGCATTGAATACTGCTTCTGGTATTAGTGATGCTTGCTTTTCACTATAACAAAAAACATTATAAGGGTTGTTCACCTTAATTTTTTATTTTGTTGCAGACAACAGAATTTTAGGACTATTTGCAACTGGTGTTCTTTTCTTTATTCTTGCTGATAGGGTATATTTTAAATAAAAATTGAAGCATAGTAAAGGAATTAAAAAGCATTAACAATGAAAACAATAGCTGTTGGGCTTCAGTGATATTAATCTATTTTTTGGTTGAGGTATATATTAAAGCAGTTACTTAGAATAGGTATAAACATGTATATTAATATAAAATAAGAAAATTAATGTAAAGGTGAACTATTCATTAAATACAGGAAAGTTAGATCTATATTCTAATCAGCCAACTACTGTATGACACATAGTGGGCCCTTGCAAACCTCTAGAGGGAGAATGTCAACCACATATCAATTTGGACCCTGCCCTTTAGTATTTTTCAGCCTTTCTGATCAATATCTTATTAAACCCAGATCAGATATTGACTGCAGAGGCCATCATTTTGGCCCCATATATAAGTTAACAGGCTGCCCACTTAAATAAGAGTGACCAAATTGGCAACCAATTTATAAATTGGTAAATTAATAAAGAGTATTTACAATTAGAAATGATGCTTCAGCCTTACTACCACAGTACTAATATACAATCATGTTCCACAATATGTTGTGATATTTAACGTCAATGTTGCCATATGCTAAAATTTTGATTATAAACTGACAGAAAAGGAAAATGCTGAACAGGTAAGACAGCATCATAAGTCTATAAAATACTTTTTACACTTACCAATACTCCAGTGTTTTTAGGGTCACAATAGCATGTGTGTTGACAACAGACTCACTCGGCAAAGTCATAGCAGTGGCAGTAGAGTTTTCATCCTCTTGTGTCTTCACATCTAAAGAGCAGTACAAATAAGCAATAACTTATTGTATCTGACTTACCATCTTGCACCTAAACAATTTTCTTTGTTGCTTTTGACCTGGATACCTTTACAATGTCTGTAGGCAAGTACCATATATTATATATATATATATATATATATATATATATACACACAGTATATACCACATATAAGTCAATGCCCTACCACTTATTACCCTCCTGTTTTTATCTACATAGCTTAGACGTGCTTCCTTTTTGTCTTAACATCTGGAACTTTATCTGTACTATACACCTTTAGTATACTTTTATGTATTATTATAAATTTCTTGCATTTATGCTCCCCCCATTTTGTTACTGTGCAATAGGAAGTTTCCAACTCTGCGTACACGAGTAGCCTTAAGTAAATGATAACTAAAACAATACAAATACTAAAGCTGAGCATGTGAGTCCTTATGTAAGCAATATAACACCATATCAATATTGTTCTGATCTGGAGATTTTTGGTGGTGTCTGGCAAATAAAAAAATTTTTTTTTCTTATTAACATGTCTTCTGTTTAAAAGCATCATTACATGTAATATACTTGCATTACAAAACACTTGTGTATGACTGTATAAATAGTTTACCTGGAACTTGGACTCTGCCTTTTAAATACTTCAAGAGTTCTTGAGTTCCTTTCTAAAATAAAAATATGAAATTATAAAACAGACTGAATAATCTTGTCTATTAATAACCACTATTAATAACATAAAGCATACAGTATATGCTAAAATAATTTCTCTTTAAAGGAGAAGGAAAGGTACAATCACTGGGGGGGTGGCAAATTGTTAGGCACTCCTCAGTAATTGTAATCACTTATCTGATACCCCAGGCCAGTGCTCCTGGTAACAGAAAACTGCACTGGCCCAGAGTACCTGTGAGCAAGCAATCCTCTTCCTTCTTTGCGTGACTAATTTTAACAAAAAAAGCCAGCTTTTTCACTATACTGCTCGTGTGTCAGCCCCGGGATCACAAAGAAAGCAGACAAAAAGGAAGAGGATTGCTCACTCACAGGTCCCCCAGGCCAGGGTACAACGTAGGTGATTACAATTACTGGGGGAGGTGCCTAATATTTCGCACACCCCAGTGATTGTACCTTTCCTTTTCCTATAATTTTGCATTATAAATCACAATTTAGAAATCAATTGCTAAAATGTGTAATGTAGATTTCATATTAAGATCACAGACTACAAAGGATGTCCAATACATGAGCAGGGGTAGATTTTGATTTGGAGCAACCCTTGGCAAACCATGTCTGCTGGTAATTAAAAGAGGGGACAAAAATAATCTCCATTTCTAACCTATATCTCATCTGCACTGTTCATATACTCTTTGGGCAGGTGGAAAATTCAGCTGAATAACACACTGGAACCCACAGGTGGGTTTGGCTGTGGCAAGTTTGCTTTGGCAGATATGTTTTTAATGTAACAATGGGGGCTGAGCAATCTTAAAAACATGCAGACAATACGGTGGCTGTATGCAAGCCTTGATACCACAACAGGTATGAAGACAGGAACAAATAACCCTTTATAATGAAAATCAGAACACCAGAATACCAAAGAGATCATTCCCTGAAAATAACAACAATAAATTTCCAAATAAAAATTATCTATGTAAATCAAACTTACATTTAGAATGTCTCTTCGAATACCTCTCAAGGGGTTGCCCTCCAGCTGAAGAGATTTTAAATTTGGAAGGCTTCCAAGTGTACACGGTAAACTAAAAATAAAAAAATCACACTTTTAATATCACATTTTAGACTTACACTTAACATAAACTGGTCAAGTACATCCTCAAAATAATTACAATTAATTTACAATTGATTCTAACAAAAACACTTTTACATTTGTTTTCCCATTTTATTTAATTTTATTTAGAGAAGTTCCTACTGCATCTTATAAATCTAAAAAGATCTACCTTTTTAAAAGAAACTATACCTTAATGATTACCATAGTTGGTGCAGATACATTTCAGACCCATAGAACATGACTAGGAACAACTGGGTTTATGTAATAAAAGACCGGTTAGACAATAAAAGGCCTGGGCTCAGTAACCCATAACAACCAATGAGCAGGTATTTAATGGTAACCTGTGTTAAAGCAAACATCATACTGCACCTGGGCAAACGTAGATTACGTTTATTACTGTACATATAGGGAAATTAATTGTTAAGGAGAAGACATTTGCTGTATGGAAATGTGAGAATGGAATTACCATGAATGAAGACAGGAGTGCAACCTTATGGGTCTGTTTAGCTCTAAATATACAGTGGTGTGAAAAACTATTTGCCCCCTTCCTGATTTCTTATTCTTTTGCATGTTTGTCACACTTAAATGTTTCTGCTCATCAAAAACCGTTAACTATTAGTCAAAGATAACATAATTGAACACAAAATGCAGTTTTTAAATGAAGGTTTACGTTATTAAGGGAGAAAAAAAACTCCAAATCTACATGGCCCTGTGTGAAAAAGTGATTGCCCCCCTTGTTAAAAAATAACTTAACTGTGGTTTATCAATTTCAATTTTCAATTTCAATATCAATTTCTGTAGTCACCCCCAGGCCTGATTACTGCCACACCTGTTTCAATCAAGAAATCACTTAAATAGGAGCTACCTGACACAGAGAAGTAGACCAAAAGCTAGACATCATGCCAAGATCCAAAGAAATTCAGGAACAAATGAGAACAAAAGTATTTGAGAACTATCAGTCTGGTAAAGGTTATAAAGCCATTTCTAAAGCTTTGGGACTCCAGCGAACCACAGTGAGAGCCATTATCCACAAATGGCAAAAACATGGAACAGTGGTGAACCTTCCCAGGAGTGGCCGGCCGACCAAAATTACCCCGAGAGCGCAGAGACAACTCATCCGAGAGGCCACAAAAGACCCCAGGACAACATCTAAAGAACTGCAGGCCTCACTTGCCTCAATTAAGGTCAGTGTTCATGACTCCACCATAAGAAAGAGACTGGGCAAAAACGGCCTGCATGGCAGATTTCCAAGGCGCAAACCACTTTTAAGCAAAAAGAACATTAAGGCTCGTCTCAATTTTGCTAAAAAACATCTCAATGATTGCCAAGACTTTTGGGAAAATACCTTGTGGTCCGACGAGACAAAAGTTGAACTTTTTGAAAGGTGCGTGTCCCGTTACATCTGGCGTAAAAGTAACACAGCATTTCAGAAAAAGAACATCATACCAACAGTAAAATATGGTGGTGGTAGTGTGATGGTCTGGGGTTGTTTTGCTGCTTCAGGACCTGGAAGGCTTGCTGTGATAGATGGAACCATGAATTCTACTGTCTACCAAAAAATCCTGAAGGAGAATGTCCGGCCAACTCAAGCTGAAGCGATCTTGGGTGCTGCAGCAGGACAATGACCCAAAACACACCAGCAAATCCACCTCTGAATGGCTGAAGAAAAACAAAATGAAGACTTTGGAGTGGCCTAGTCAAAGTCCTGACCTGAATCCTATTGAGATGTTGTGGCATGACCTTAAAAAGGCGGTTCATGCTAGAAAACCCTCAAATAAAGCTGAATTACAACAATTCTGCAAAGATGAGTGGGCCAAAATTCCTCCAGAGCGCTGTAAAAGACTCGTTGCAAGTTATCGCAAACGCTTGATTGCAGTTATTGCTGCTAAGGGTGACCCAACCAGTTATTAGGTTCAGGGGCAATTACTTTTTCACACAGGGCCATGTAGGTTTGGATTTTTTTTCTCCCTAAATAATAAAAACCCTCATTTCAAAACTGCATTTTGTGTTTACTTGTGTTATCTTTGACGAATAGTTAAATGTGTTTGATGAGCAGAAACATTTAAGTGTGACAAACATGCAAAAGAATAAGAAATCAGGAAGGGGGCAAATAGTTTTTCACACCACTGTAGATGCATAACAATTCATGATATTTTTCAGTAATTGTTGATTTGGGGCCCAAAATATTTATGTACTTTCAAGTATTTTGTTTGTCTAATGGCGTCCCTATTATTAATTTGAAATGAAATCTTGCAATCTTACCTTCCAAGATCATTGTTACTCAGATCTAGTCGCTCTAGTCCATTTAGTAATGATATTTCTTCAGGCAAAACCTTCAGTTTGTTATATCTGAGCTCTAAGACACTTAAGGAGCTCAAATTCTGTAGATGTTCAGGGCCCAGTGTTTGTATCTGGTTGTTACCAACATGCAATTCCTAAACAATAAAATTCAGATGGTCAATTTGAACATTTTAATTGTTGTATTTTTGACTAGCCACAGGTGCAGTAAAAACAGCATGTGTCAACCCCCAAAATAATTTTTTGCCTAATAAAAGGAAACTTAATTCTAAGCAACTTTGCAATAAACATTCATTACATATTTGTAATGGTTTTTAAGTTATTTGTTTATATAATTGCTATTAGAATCAGTGTCTGCCTGTCCATTCTATTCTCTGCCCTGGTGGCTCTGGCATTTAAAACAATTTAACACAAGCCAGCAAATTTTTCAGACCTATCTTGCTGGAGGAGCCTGGAATTTGCAACACTGTTTAAAAAGTAACAACCAGGCTTTCAGCAAACTTTTAGGGCCATTACACACACGGGGAGATTAGTTGTGCTGTGCCAAATCTCCGTTGTCGCGGGCGACTAATCTCCCCACAATGCCATCCCACCGGCTAGAAGTCACTGAAGTTGCCTTGAGAGGAAACTTCGGTGACTTCCACAAATTGCGGCATCCCACCAGTGATTTAACTTCTAGCCGGTGGGAAGGCATTGCGGGGAGATTTGTTGCGGCGCGACTAATCTCCCTGTGTGTCAAGCCATTAAAGCACTAATAATTTTTAAATAATTGATACTGGAAAGTTGCTTAGAACTATGTTTTCTTTTATTAGGCAAAAAATTAGTTTGGGGGTTAACATGTCCTTTAATAGACAATAAAATTACATTACAACTGGAACCATACATGTTTTATTGTGTCTTTATCACTGTCCACTGCAAATACAATTATTTCCCCTTTGCTTTGTTTTTCCTAGCTTAAATATTTTACTACTCCCTGTTCCTGGGGACATCTGACAACACCCTTAGTTTGCTGTCTGTTCAGCGACTTAATACAGGTATGGGATCCATTATCTGGAAACTCATTATCCAGAGGACTCCAAATAATGGAAAGGCCATCTCCCATAGATTATTTTAATCAACTAATTCAAAATTTAAAAAGTGATTCCTCTGTAATAACAAAACAATACCTTGTACAGGTATGGGACCTGTTATCCAGAATGCTCTGGACCTGGGGTTTTCCAAATAAGGGATCTTTCTGTAATTTGGACCTCCACAATTTAAGTCTGCTAAAAATTATTTAAATATAGAATAATAGGATTGTTTTGCCTCCAAAAAGGATTAATTATATCTTAGTTGAGATCAAGTACAAGGTATTGTTTTATTATTACAGGGAAAAAGGAAATCATTTTAAAAATTAGAATTATTTGCTTATAATGGAGTCTATGGGAGATGGCCTTTCCTTAATTCTGAACTTTCTGGATAAGGGATCCCATACCTGTACTTGATTCTAACTAAGATATATTAGTCCTTATTGGAGGCAAAACAATCCTACTGGGTTAATATAATGTTTAAATTACTTTTTAGAAGACGAGGTATGGAGATCCAAGTTATGAAAAGATCCCTAATCTGGAAAGCCCCAGGTCCCCAGCATTCTGGATAATATAATGTGTCTAGCATTTAAGAAAATGCTAGTAAATGATTGTTTACCAAACGTCTGCAAACCTATGTTATATTATGCATGTTTGTTACACTGAAAGGCCAACAGTTAAGTGAAAAAAAAAAAAAATCAGGAGCACACTGGTACAAGCATTAGGATTTTTTCTGGCAAATTGCTTTTTTTTTTTTTTTTGTAATATGGGTATAGGGTCTATTATGCAGATTGCTTGGGACCTGAGGCTTTGACTTTTGGCATAAGGGTTTTTTTTATAATTGGAGTAATAGGATTATATGCATAATGATTTATTCAGCTTAGTTTGGATCAAGTACAAGGACTAAGGAAATCAATCAATTAAAAAAAAAATTTAAGTATTTTTTTTTAAAGGAGAAGGAAAGGTTCAATCACTGGGGGATGCCAAATGTTAGGCACCCCACACTTACCCAATACCTGGCTGGAGCTCCTGTAAGCAGAGAACTCGTGGTATATGCAAGCAAGTGATCCTTTTCCTGTGTCTTGCCTCTTTTTTTCACTCTACTGACAGATTTTTCACTCTACTGCACATGTGTCGCCCCAGGATTTTGATGAAAGAAGAAGGGAAGAAGAGGACTGCTTGTATGTACCCCGGGCCGGTGCAGTTTTCTGCTAACAGGAGCACCAGCCTGGGGTATCAGGTAATTAATTACAATCACTGTGGGGTGCCTAACATTTCTACTTAAATCTACTGGACCTTATTCTAGTTTGAATTACTGATGCCAATGCCCTTACAAATGACAATACCTAAGCCAATGCAGAATGCTTGATTTAACCTTTCAGTTGTAGAATAATTCATATTACCTGTACCAACACACCCAGTAAAGTTAGTATTTGGTATATAGTTCCAAATACCAATTAAAAGTTACAATATTCTGTGAAGAATATAAAGAATTTCAGAGATTAAAATGAATTCCTATTACCTTCAGTTTGGTTAGGAAGGGGAGTTCTGGCAGATAAGTCAGTTTATTCTGTCTTAAGTAGAGCTGTTCCAGAGATTCCATTCCCGCTACTGATGCGGGAACATTTTCCAGGAGATTAGATGTGCAATCCAGTTGTTTGAGATCTGAAGGAGTTATCACACATACACATTTTAGCCATTGTGTCATAAACAGCAAGAATAATTTTCAGAACGTCATACAAACATTTTTTCACAGTTAACTATTACACTGAAAAATCAAACAAAAAAAAAACCATCTGAATCATATATGTACCTACTTTTCTCCAAGTAATGATATTTGGTACTCTCTCAAATACTCAAGAAACTACTACTCTACTTCTGCCCCCAAATCACCCCCATATAATTATTTGTTTCAGCCCATGATTTGCTCTGCACAACTACTCTACTGAGGCATTATACATTTTATTGCCAATAGATTAGTCACAATAGTTCAAATGACAACGCTATATATATTCTGTAGAATGCTTTACAATACCCAAGGAAACAACCCAAGAAGATCAAGCTTAGCTTGATCTGACATCAGTTTAATGCCTGCACACTGCTCCTTGGAACAGCTCTTGGCTCATATTACAGCAGGAATGGAAGTGGGGAAAAGCAAACTGAGCAGGCTCCTGCCATTCCCTGAAGGATTTTGCTGAGAGAAGGAAGTTTGAGACAGAAGGTAATAAACAGAACAGAACAGAAGGAAATAAAATGTGTTGTTTCTTTTCACAGAGGACTCAGAGCAGCAGTTCTGTAATTGGCTGTATTTATATAGACCTTTCTGATTACTAAAAAACTTACTACTAAGTTTTTCCCTTTCCTTTCAACTAATTTCCGCAGATGAAACAGTTTCTGGAAACCATTTAATAACTTGCTGCAAACTGAAAATGTAGCCTTACTAGCTGAGAAACTAAAAATGTATTCATAGTATCTGCGAGACTGAAAACCTCATTGCTTTACAGAAAGTGATTACTATCATATCCTAATATCCTTAAGTCTCTAATGACATATCTGGAAAGCAAATTTAATAATATGCGGTGGAAATTTTAATGCTGCTCATTGTTTTCAAATACACAATACTGTCTACATAAACATCTACCTTTTTAACATGAAATGAGCATATACCACACACTCCCAAGGTATGTCAATGCTGACATACATAGCAGAATATAGAGCCAAAAAAAATTGGCCATGAATGTATCACAAAAACTTACATGATTTAGAAAATGTAAAATGTCTTCAAAAATCTGTTTAAAGGGCTCTTTTCTAGGCCATACACTTAAGAATAGAAAATGTATGTGCACATAATAACTCTTCAGCGTATACCTTAATTAGAATTAAGGTACATTTAATAATGGGGCATAAGAAATTGCACTTTTTTTTTTTTTTAAACAGATTATTAGTTCTGACAAAGACTAGTGAAGACCTGAGTACATAAGATATTAAAATAAGGAATACAACTTATGTTTTAACCATATAAGAGAGAAAGAAAATTTACTTTTCATTTTTCCAATTTCTGTAGGTAAAGCCGTCAGTTTGTTAGAGGACAAGTTAAATTTAACAAGACCAGTAAGTTGACCGACACTGCTTGAAATGCTCCTTAAACAATTGTTGGAAACGTCCTGTAAGCAATGATGATAAAAATGCATATTATTAAGAGAGAAACTTAATGGTTATTATTTAGAAAGAAAGCGATTCGGAATAATGTATTAGTGTTATATCTGTCTTCAGGCATGACTATCATAACTCAAATATACACAAATTATTTTTGTGTAACCATGAGAAATTATAGATCCTAGTTCATTTTATCATATAAAGTACATTTTTAATACAACAAACCAGTACATCCTTATAACAGACTTCTCTGTCTCTAAATGTTTAGAATGGAACAGGACAAAAATGCAAAAATGCAGCAAAAGGGTAAAATAAATCCTGATTTTATTACTGCCTTTAAGACTGGCTTGGATAATTTCTTGGACAAGCATAAATTGTCCAAGAAGCACAGATTGTGTCAAGACCATTGTTTCCCTACCCAGACGTGGGCGACCATCAAAGATAACGCCAACTGCAAGGCATCTAATAGTCCAAGAGGTTACAAAGGAACCCAAGGTTACTGCTAAGCAACTGAACGCCTGTCCACCATCAAGAGAACACTGAACAGCAATGGTGTGTATGGCAGGAGAAAGCCAATGCTCTCCCCAAAAAATATTGCAGTCCATCCTCAGCTGCTGATCAGGGTCATTCAGATCGATTCAGCACCCCCAACGGCCTACCTGACCGATATCTGGCCTAAAATTGCGGACCAAAACTGCCCAGATCTCAATCAGCAGGTTAGATTTTCCTGTCGGATCAGGGACCGCATCGACTCATTGATGCAGTCCTCGGTCAGACAGCCCATATACCCACCTTTTAATTCAACTGTTTTGCCCTAGGGCCGAACAATCGAATTAGCCCAACATTGCCCACCTTCTGCCAGGTGGGCATATCAGGAGAAGATTCGCTCATTTAGCGACGTCTGTAGATGAGTGGATCTTACTATGTATGGGCAAGAGAGTGCAGGACAAGTCTTGTGATGCAGTTCCTTAACTCACACGGGCATTCCTTTATGAAAGGCTCGATCAATGTTATATCTGCCACAAGTATACCATACAAATGAACACAAAATAAACTTGTCTGACTAAGCTACCGATATGCTGAAATGTTAGATCATATTAAAGGGCATGTCAACCCAAACCAAATTAAACTTTTGCCAAATAAAAGAAAACATATTTGTTTATTTACCTGCTATTAAAAGCAGTGTCTTGCCTGTCCTTTTCTATTCCCTACCCTGGTGACATTTTGAAACACAAGCCAGCATATTGACAGACCTGTCTTGCTGCAGGAGACTGATCTTTGCAACATTGTTTAAAAAATAATCACCAGGAGTTTGTCAAATACTGCTTTCAATAGCAACTACATTTACAAATAACTTTTAAAGCACTAAATAAATGTAATAAATTCATATTGAAAAGCCATCTGGAATTATGTTTTCAGAGTGGGATAAGAACTGGTATGTCTCAGGTAACGACCACAAGATATAATGTATGTATATATAATCATTTAATGCCACAAAAAGTATTGTATGTAAGTATGTATTATTAGATGTTTACTTGTATTACAAACAAAGAAATATAAACCAAAAAAATTAAAAAATGCCAGGTGATATCTATAATTAATAAGGCCTATATTTTGACATAAAGATTGCAGTACCCAGGATAACTGAATCAGCACAAATTAAAGCTCAGTATGAAGTTAAAAAAAAATGCCTGCAAAGTGGAAAGAATTACTTTGTTTGCCTTTGTTTGGAAACAATTACTTTTTAACTGCACCTCTAAAGGTCCCCATACACTGGCAGGTCCGCTTGCTTGGCGATATAGGGAAAATAGCCAAACGATCAAATTATAATAATGGGCATAGGTAAAGTCGGTCCAGGGACTGCATCAATGAGCTGATGCGGTCCCTGATCCAACTAGATTTTCTAACCTGGCCGATCGAGATCTGCCCGATTTCAGGCCAGATATCGGTCTGGCAGGCCCGTCGGAAGTGCCCATAGACAGGCCGATATCGGCAGCTACTATTGGCCCGTGTATGGGGACCTTTAGAATGAATGCCCATATGATTTCATCAGGGTTTATAATTTTTATTTTCATACCAACATATTTTATAGAAATGTGCTTATATCACTTTAAAAACATTATTGGCAAGGTTCAAATAAACCATTACCACCCTACTTACCCATGCCATGTCTTGCTATGCTAAGCAAACAAAAACCTGATAGGCTAAAAACAGTGTTTACAGTGGTGCTTGTTTTCGGGGGGGTGGGGGGTGCTCCTTCCCCTATGTTTATTGTGTCAATTAACCCGACGACCCCATGGAACAGCTATTCTCTGTGCCAGTTCTTTGTTTTCTTTGAGTATTCCAGGTGGGTGTCGATCCCACTCAGTACTGAGCACTGGACTATAACTATACAGAGAGGTTGCATGTATCTGTGGATTCTCTACACTTCAAACTATAACATAACATGTGTGTCTGTTTTTATAAAGAAGAAAGCCAAACTGAGAGGGAATGCAGTTCCTCTGAATTTCTCCAGCAGTTAAGTGTGATTGGGGTTAACAACAAAAAAAAAAAAGATTTATCAGAGCAGGTTTTTATTTTTATCTGCCCAAAATGCATAAAACATATTGATAGGTAAACACAATTAAATAGATTGTAACACAATTAAATAGATTGAAGGGTATGAGATAAAATAAATCCTTAATAACTGATGGAAAATCCTTATGATAAATACCAATTGATTTACAGTAATATTACTTTTGTATACTGTGGTCTGAACTACATAAAATACACTTACTAATTCTTCCAAAATGCTTAAGTGCCCAATAGAGTCTGGTAATTCTTCCAGTTGATTGTGCTGAAGAAGAAGGCTCTTCAAGTTCTGTAAATGCTGTAGCTCTTTTGGCAGTTGCTTAATTTTATTGTGACTAGTAGTTGGGGAAAAGCATAAATTATTACCTAGCTTTTAGTATCAGGCATAAAGTGCTTTTAATATAATAATAAGACGTTGATTATTAAAAAGCACAAGATGGCTTTGCACAGCTACAATAAGTTATACATTACCTGATATTTAGCTTCTGGAGGTTTGTAAGCTCTTTTATAGCACAAGGGAGTGATACAATCTGGTTATCATGTATCTATGAAATGAGATAGAAAGATGTACAAAATAATAAACATTCTGAGTACATATGAAATTAACATAGCATTTTAAGCCTGAAACTATATATGAGCTTTTTTTTTTATGAGGCATTTCTTTTGGGTGCTTTAGCACCATGCACAAAAACTGCAGCACTAATTTCCCATGGTGACCTGTCATATGTTGTATAACATTCAGTTGTTATAGATAAATGTTCACTTCACTGCTTATTAAACTGACATGGAATAAACCTAAATGGAAAGTTCAAAGTGCCATTTAAAGTAGGAATAGGGAATCATAAATAATTAAACCAATATATAATTCAGAAAATTGTGTGTGGTATGACATTTTATATAGAAGTATTCTGGCGGTGAATTTAGGGAATAATTTCCTTCTGATATGCATGCACACTGAGCAACACATAAAAACCAATAAGCACATTCAACAAATACTTACATCTAGCACAACAAGGGCAGGGAGAAGACTGATATCTTCAGAGAGTAACTGTAGTTTATTTGACGCTAGAATTAACTTAGTGAGATCTGTCTGTTCCCACCATCGGTCACTTCCACCAAAATCCACATTCTGATGTGCTTCTGGGGGGGTATCCACATTTATTCTCCAGACGCTTACAGGAACTAAAGGGTGTGTTAAAAAAAAAAAAAATAGTAACCAAATTTTCACATCATACATTTCTAAAGCTGGCTATACATGTACCAATAATAATATTTGAAACAAAGTTGACAAGTGTATAGACAAGTATATAGATAAAATGCCATCATAACTTTTTTTTAATTTTTTTTTTGTTTACTGATTTTCTTTCATTGTACAAAATTCCATATTTTTCTTCATTATTTGGTTGAGGTTTACAATGAATTTATCCTTAGGCAAAAAGATATTGATTATACATATATTTAATAGCCAATAAATTTTTGAGCCCCTTCAAATTTCTAAATATTTTATAGGTCAGTGACCCTAGTCACCTTTCGAAAGGATCTCCCTAGGCTGATGTACAGTTTGAAAGCTAGTGACTTTGTAACAGAAGCCATGACATTCATGTTCTAAAATTACAAAGTAGCAACTATGTAAATGAGTGGAGAAAAAAAATTATTAGACGATTAAATATTTAACCCTTCTCAAATTTGGTTTCCCTTAACCTAGGATAACAGTAATCAGGGGCATGTGGGGAAACAATACAAACCTTAATCTGAGATAAAACATTATATTTATTAACATGCATTAATACCCTAAAATGGCAACAAGTTAAATTGTTATTACACCAGACTCACTACCCCCTTTTTAACATACTATTGCAGATAAAGTCTGCTAGAGGCCACAAGCAGCATTCAAGAGGTGGAACCCACCATACTACTTAATATCATAGGGCTCACTTACGTCCGCAAGAGACATGGGCAATGGGCTTTTCCCACCAGTGACTTGAGCCTAAAATCACTTTCATCAAAGGTACCTGCATCAAAATGTGCTCTTCACACTTCCATATAGTTGTTCTCTGTGTTGCTCAGTCCTTCCTGCCTTCCATTCCAAATGAGGCACTGCTGTGCCTACTGACACAGGGGAACCCTGGAGTTACCGACACCTCCTGACTTGGTGGTAGCTACATGGTTCCCTCAGCAACTTGTGCCAATAGGTGCAGCACACTTGCATCAATAGAATAGGGTGCCAACATCACTCGCACTCCAAACGCCGGTAAGTATGGCAAACAGACTGAGAAAATATTCAGCACAACTGCGTCCCATTTGCAACAAAGCACGTGCACAGTTGCGTCCATATTATGGAATCAGATGCAACTGCAGTAGGTGTCAAGAGACGCACCATCTTGTGTCTGCAATGATGGTGGAATTGCGAGAACAAACAGTGCACTCTGAGAAAAAGGTGCATTGTGGGGAAACTTGTCGAAATTGCTCTTTGCGCTCTGGGTCTAGGTAAGTGAATGTGCCCTTATATGTTTCCATAAAACACAAATGGAAAACCAAATGCTTAAACCACCCCCTGGACAACAGGTCTTCACTATTTGCTTAACAATTTAAATTAATAAATATTAGCTATAGAAACTAACAACAATATCTTAAACTTGGATGTGTTATATTTATCAACACACAAAGAAGGCCTCATGATGCCACTATTGGGAAAACAACTGTTATACCAGGCTCTCTATCCCCTTCTATCACATACTATTAAGGCAATTGGGGGCACCAGGCATCACTGAAGATGTGGAAACCCCCCAGACCACCTTATTTTACCAAAGAGGTAATCGTGGAATACTGCCACAGGACAGGAAGTAACATACCACTGGAAAATTGTTTCCCCCAAAAACAAATGTGCCAGGTTTGTGCCACTGACTTAATCATGTAAACACTTCCTGCTGAACACGTGGGTGCATATGCAGCAGAAAGACAGACACACATGCATGTCACACACCTAATCGCAATATACAATGTCTGTATTACCCAACGCACTAACACATATTCCACAACCTAACAAACCGCAGACGCACACCAAAATATAAGAACTGAAGGCGAGCAGCACCACATGGACTTTGGGAGTTGGACTGCAATTGCCCATAGACATACGATCAAATTTGGGCGGAACATTATATTAGGCACAACCAGGAATGAACAGAACTCAAGCCCCCAGTCTTCTGTCCCACTGGCAACAATCTTACTACTAAAGCCTAAAAGCCTTACTCCCGCCTGCCCCGTAACCATGTGTGACTAGAGGCAACACCCTCACCATCAGTCAGGCCTCTCGCTGAGAGGTTCAGCTGGCCGCTCTTCCGGGCCGCCTTGATTAGTCCGTGAGGCACAGCCGGTTCTTGTTCTTTGGGGGCTCGAAATCCGGACAACGGATCCGGAGCTTTCCCTCCTCTCCTGAATCTAGACATTTGTATAATAACTACTCGTCCCTCTGCTGCAGAACTCAAAGCCGGTTTACAAAATGACAGAAAACAAACAATCCAACTTATTCTCGATTGGAGCCACTAGATGGCAGCAGTCCTAGACTGAGAATCTAACACGTTGGAACAAAGCAGAGGTGAAGTACCTGAGCTTACTGCAGCAAATAGAGACATAAGCAGTGTCGGACTTGGACCCCAGGGGCCCAACACAAAATCTAAGACCATGGGGCAACTCTCAAAGTCTCTTTTATTTACATGCTAGGATATATTCTTCCATCTATTTCTCCTCTTTGTTCCCATTAAGAAATAGGGAATGACCATTAAATAAATGCAAAAAAAAAGGCCAATTGGTTAGGAGCAGGAGGGCCCACTGACCTTTGAGCTCACTAGGAGTTTTCCTGGTATCCTGGAGGGCCAGTCCGACACTGGTCATAAGTGAACATAAGCCTTATAATACACAACAGCCATAATATTTTGTAAATTATATACTTATACAGTTTGGTAATTTCCCTAAGGGACCAAACCGTAAAATATATACTTATAAACAATGCTTAGTGAAGTCATTAGTTATAATCGGAGCTTAGTGATGTAGTTTCTGTCACATGCCTCACTAAAACTTGTATATTATAATAAATAAAGTACCAGCTGTTGTAAAATATGAGGATATTAGAAGTCACCTCGGAGTTCCATGCCCCTTATAAAAGCACTCGGCATTCAGCCATGTGCTTTTATATGGTTGTGGAACTCTTCTGTGACTTATAATATCCCTATATTTTATAATAGGGGGTAGATTATTAACTATATAATACACAAGAGCCATGAATATCCTGTAAATTATAGATTACAATTATAAATGGTGGTGGTCACCATTACTGATGTCATTGGAAATAAGCAGTACTTATCTTAGTGATGTAATTTGTGTCACACGACTAACTAAAACTTGTGTATTAAAGTAATAAAAGTACACCGTGTTGTAAAATATGACTAGTATGACAGCACTCAACCCCAGCCTTGTGCCTTAATATAAAACTCTGATATGACTTCTAATATTCTATAAATGTACAATATTTCAATATTTCCATATATGAAAAGCAGGGACAATTTGAGAATAGCCATTCAAGTTTCAAAAGCTATGGCTTTATGTATGTTTAGGATGGAAAATATTACAGAGGCAGGTGAAACCACAAATGTACACCAGGGGGGAGCTATCAGTCAGTTACATAAGTAATTTGTATCCATTATGTTGAACAAAAATTCTTAAAGGAACAGTAACACCAAAAAATGAAAGCGTATAAAAGTAACTAAAATATAATGTGCTGCTGCCCTGCACTGGTAAAAGTTGTGTGTTTACTTCAGAAAGTCTACTATAATTTATATAAATAAGCTGCTGTGTAGCCATGGGGGCAGCCATTCAAAGGAGAAAAGGCACAGGCATATAGCAGATAACAGATAAAACACTATTGTATTCTACAGAACTTATCTGTTATCTGCTATGTAGCCTGTGCCTTTTCTCCTTTTTTCCAGCTTGAATGGCTGCCCCCGTGGCTACACAGCAGCTTATTATATAAATTATAGTAGTGTTACTGTAGCAAACACACCAGTTTTACCAGTGCAGGGCAACAGTGCATTATATTTTTATTACTTTAAAGCTCTTTCATTTTTTAGTGTTACTGTTCCTTTAAAGGATGCATGTTAAAATTTTAAAGAATCTATGTTAAGAAAGGTGACTTTTTTTTCATTGTAAAAAGTTCCCTTTAACAATGTGCCTGTGTCCTAATCAGTTTACACGGTTTGGATTTTAAAGTAGTGCTGTTTGGTAAAACAATTGTGAAGCTTGTCACAGCAGAATCTTTCCCTGGGAAGCACCTCTGGCCTGACTCCCTTCAAAAAGACAGAAGCAAATATCCAAATGGGCTTAATTTTGCTGGGCCAGGGCCCTATTGCCCTAACTACTACCCACAGCCCGCATCCATCCTTCGGTAGAGGGTGCCAAAGGCAATTCTTGGAAAAATGTCATGTGACAAAGACTAGTGGTACCAAGAATAGCCCCTCAGTGTTGTCTTTACAAGGGCTTGTCTTCCATCCAGAACTGTCAGTGCTGAACTTACCAGACATATACTAATAAGATTACTTCAGTAAAATGGTCACATGCACTGTTTATACTTTCTAGCAAAAAGGTCTTTAAGCTTATAAAGCTTAATTATATCTCCACTTAAAGATTGTGATATAGAAAGCATACAGAAATCCTTTAGTACATGTACAACATATAAATATCACAAACATGCAACCCAGAACTGCATGCGGCTGCATTGTGATGGTAAATATGACTGCACGAAAGTCACATATCCAACCAATGAGTTTGTGTAAAATCAAAAAGGTATCCCATGTCTGGCCTGTATTTAATAAATGTTGCACTGACTTGGTTGCTAACATATGAAAAAAGATCTTGGTATATATTTTAAAAAAATGCAGTTGCTTTCTAAACACTGCCTTTCACTAAGTTATAGAGTAAGGGCAGATATTGAGAACTTACTATAGAATGGCTCATCTATTTGGGATTAATCAGTATTGTGTGTATTACCACAAGTGTCCATGTTCAGTGTCGGACTGGCCGACAAGGAAAACTTCCGGTGGGCCCAGGTGTCAATCGGCCCCCTTGCTTTTAACTATTTAGCCTATTTCATGGTCATTCCCTATTTCTGTATGGGAACAAGGAAGCTTGATATATGGAAAAATAAAGTATAGTATGTAGAGAAAAAGGGACTAGGATAATAAAGAGTTTGAGGGAGGAAAGGAGGAGTTACTTTTGATAGTGGTCCAGGGATTTCATGGTGGGTCCCATGGTCCAGGGATTTCTGGTGGGCCCCTGACATCTCAGTCCAACACTATGTTTCATGGACAGCAAGCAGTATTTTACTTTACTCCACAAACATACACTATGGGGCTGATTCATTAAAGTACGAATTATGAGAACGATTTGCGACAATTCGCATTAAATACGAAAATTTCTGATGTGCATTACGAAAATATTGTGGTTCGATCCGAAAGTTACGAAATTTTCGTATCTGAACGATCGTAAACAGCGTGAGAAACTTTCCGACTTTGATCCTTCTGTGCATGTTTTTGGAAGCCTCCCATAGGACTCAATGGCACTCTGCAGCTCCAACCTGGCCCAAGGAAAGTCACGATACCGAAGCTTGAATGAATTCTAAAACTTTTATGAAAATATTATTTTGTTGCACAAATTGTCGCAAAGTACGAAAAAGTTGTGCAAATTAACAGAAAAATCGCAGAAAACATGCACAGTTCTACAACTTAGAAAAAATACGTTTTTTTTGTATTCAGATGAATGTGCCCCTATTTACTTCACAAAGAGCTGGTGTAACCCAGTAAAGCCAATGGGGATCAGTTCTTGAGTAAAAGAATTGTGAAATGGTAGGACTATTTGGTATTCACTATACTAAATTTTTGTACAGTGCCAGGGAGACAAATAAAAAAATTGGTAGGAGTGAGCTATTCAAGTAAAAAACAAAACAAAACACGAAATGTTTTGTAAACGACGAACACTGCATATAGAGTTTTAATATTTATATGGAATTTACAGCTGCCTCAAGCAACCTTCGTTAATTTCAAATCGGGGCTTTACACCAGCGGAAAAGGCACAATTCAGCAAACCACAATCACTAGCCATTTTGTATGCACACGCCAATAGCAGAGGGCTTTTTTTTCTGTACGGTCACAACACGCTTGCGCGACTGGTGCATTGTGGGATACTGCGGCCCAGCGAGGCACCTTGTGTTACTCGTTGTTTAATGGCGGCGGGTTTCTACTCTTTGTAGCTTCCATTACCCGGCTGTTCTTCCTCGGCCTTCTTCAGCCACAAACAGGGGCAGCCCGCCCTGACACGCTAGATTACTAATTCTGTGTGTTACTTTTTTGTTTCCGTATTTAATGTGTTAAAGCAGGAGACACGGAAATGACTTCCAGCACCGATGTGATCCAGGTGACGAACGTTTCTCCCAGCGCTTCATCTGAGCAGATGAAAACCCTGTTCGGGTTCCTGGGAAAAATCGAGGAGCTCCGACTCTTTCCGCCCGAGTAAGTGCAGCGTTCGAGATAAATTCAGTGCGTGGAAGCGAGTGTTATGGCGGGCAGGCCTGCCTTGTAAGGGCCTTGGTTTGTCGTCTCACGTACACAGCAGTGTGTTACAGGCTTAGTGCTGGAATCTCCAGGCCAATAGCGCAGCGATTATAGGAAATGACTCCCCCCATTATTCTTTCTTTTTTTGGTTATAATGATAATTATTGTGCAACAGTTGATGTGTCGCAGTGTGGCACCTTGATTTAGAGAAGCAGCATGTTTGCTTTCGTTATCGCCTGCATGTGAGCTATTCCCAACGCATGCTGCTGGCTAGATTATTTCTGTTTGTTTTAGAACAGTTCTACAGCTTCAAGCAGCACAATGTGATAGAAGTTTGTAACATTCAGTCTCTGCAGGTGTGCCATTCCTGCCCTAACTGAAATGCAGGGCACACATCAAATAGCAATAATGTATGGCGGTTCGATTTCTTGTTCTGTATTCAAAAAAAGGATGTTTTCAGTATATATTCTCCTGGCACCACAGAACTAACGCATTGATGTAGGTTTTAGGCTGCCTGGTAGTGTTGTGCAACTTTACCTCTCTCTAATGATAAAGCTGCCATATCCAGCAGTGTATTATAAACAGTGCTAATAATTTATTTAGTGTTTTTCAATATCAGAACAAACCAGACAAAACAAATGAGTTGTACGATAGATACCCTGTTCTAAAAGGCTTTTCGTTTAGTTCATTAGTTTGAGCCGGGCTATTTGTCCACTCACTATATCTGACTCTGTAAACATGTGAGCAAGCTCTATAATTGTTTGTAGGAAAGGCACACTACTGTAAAACAGGGTTATGTTGTGGACATCTAATGTTGTTTTATTTATTTATTTTTTTATCTAGCTTATTGGCTGGTGGCCATGTAATTTCTGGAAGCTGTTTGGGAATTCTGATTCAGAAATTGCTGAAATTTGTTTGAATATCACTGGTTAAGAATAGAATACTTGGTTTAGAGTACTTGTGTAAATATAGTTCTGAACAAACACCAGTGCACATATATACACACACATACAGACCTAACAATACACTAACATATATAAACTATACATATCATTACCTCTACTAACTGTAGGTCTTAAGATGACAATAACCTTGGATATTATACAAGAGATCATCCAAACTATTCTTAAAGCACTAACATCACCCAGAACAGCATTTAACAATCTTTTTAATTTCCATAAAGAGCCACCAACACTTCTTCAAATGAAAGTTCTGCTCTAGTCAAAGGGCTGGCCTCTGTTGCATTGATCTTGTGGTGGGGGAAAAAACATCCCCCATTATCTGTCTAAAATGTCCTCCCATGTGCTTGTAGTTTATAGTTTGCTTTCAGATTTGTAAGTGTTGCATCATTGATTCTCTAACATTGCATATCACTAGATGTCACTATTTCCTTTTCTACAGAAACAAAATGTGTCTCTGCATACAAAGAAAGATTATACAGTTGATTTGAGTAAAATTTAACAGGGAGCTTTATAGTGTTTCCTGACAAATGTAGCAATGTGTAACAATTCGTTCTTTCTTGCAATGTGAATGAGAAAATAGCTGATTAGTGGATCAGTGGGCCTTGCATAGATATTGACAAGGCAGTTAAGGTGGCCTTACACGGGCCAATTCTAGCTGCCGATATCTGTCCCTTAGACTGATTCGGCAGCTTATTGGCCCGTGCATGGGCACTAAAGATGGGGGAGCCCGATCGATATCTGGCCCCAAATCAGCAAGATCTCGATCAGGCAGGTTTGAAAATCAGTCGGATCGGGGCTGCATCGGCTCTTATACTTATCGGATTTTGACGCTTAAATGCAGACTTTTGAGTTTCCACGCCAAAATCTACTCAGTGTAGCTCCAGGATGGTTCAACAGTGTAATTGAAACCCTGAAGCTATGGAAATACTTCAGTGGATTGGCACATTTTAGGAAACAAAATACTTGAAATCTTGCCATATGCATAATGACAGGTGGATTGAATACCTGTCACCGCACATGTAATCCGCGGGTAGGTGCCCGAATCAAGAAATTAGAAGGTCAGAAGACAATTGAACACTTCATTTTACTCAGTGCAAAATAATACATGTTCAGGTGATATTTTAAAATATAGCACATTCCAGGTTCCCATCCTCCCTGGATAAACCCTTAAAAATAAAACCATATAAGTATGGTTTATATTCTGAGCTGTACTTGGTTTTTGAGTATGATGCCATGTATCATTTGGGTGATGTTTTAGGTTTTAAGGAGGCTATGCATTGGACAGTACTCTCCGGTATCCAAATGATTGGTCCATGGGTTGAATGCTATTCTTATGTTCATTTGAATTTATAACCATTCACCAACAGGTCAGATCATCTGTGATCCAGTAAGCATATATGTCCAGATGGTCTTGCAAAGTGATCACAGTGAGCCAAGCTGGGTCATGTACTGCCAGCTGTAGATGCAGTGACACCGTTAACATGCTCAGTGCAGTCATGGTAGAAAATATTACTGCATTGCTTATATAAATTGTTTTTTTTTCCTATAGGATTTTTGACATATTTAAACAGATTCATTATTTTGAAGTACTTGATAGCTGATATTTATATTCTAGATGAATAGTCACAGGACTACTAAACCTGTTAATTTTTGCTACATGGTATGCTTACTGCATAGCTGGCTCTCTACTCCACTGATATACCAGCTCTATGCAAGCAGATTCCGAATCTTCTGACCTGGAAGTTACAGATTCCAGTAGGTAATTCTACTTTCTACATCTGGTTCAAGACCAGCCTTTTCAGGATTCTAGCATTTACAAAGCCAGTGATAAATTTGGAGGGTTGTTTCTTTGTGCAGACCTTGTGTAACAGCAATGTGTATAGCATATGTTTGCTATAGCTGCACTATGTAGAAATGATTTAACAAGCATTAAGAACTTTTAAAAATGTATTTTTTTCTCACTTAGCTTTTCTAATTATGATAGTTACTAAATATTGGGTAAACTTTAAGCAGTTCTGTTATTGTAAATGAACCCTCACTCATTTTTGTGCTACATTCTTCCCTGTCTGATGTGGTAGATTGCACAGGCTATGAACCTGCACAAGTACTGGCACAGCTGGAAAAA
Organism: Xenopus tropicalis; assembly: GCF_000004195.4. Lineage (NCBI taxonomy): Eukaryota > Metazoa > Chordata > Amphibia > Anura > Pipidae > Xenopus > Xenopus tropicalis. Next base: position 82,772,692 of record NC_030680.2, on the reverse strand, counting down.
AAAAACAAATGGCACAATGGAAGCGGGACTTTATATTTCTGGCAATGGCACTCTGGGTGCTGTACATGGTATCACATATGCCATGCTCTGTGATGGAGGTAGAAATGTTGGGCAAAATAAATACCTTGCCCCCTTATTTAATTGAAAATCGTTTTGGTCTGCGCTTTTAACTTGATCACTTATGGGTTTATTAACATGTTGGTGTAAAAAAAAAAAAAATTGCCCATTTCTAAATGTTTGTGTGTGCGTTGCTATAAAAATCCGCTTAATTGTATTGTTCATAATACAGTGTACAATTATTATTTTTACCATATGGAATTTAAGTGTAAAGAAAGCTCTTTTTTTCCCTCTATGGGGTTTTAAGAGAAATATTTTAAAGTGAATTTTTGCCATTGTTTAGAAGGTAATTCTACATCTCATCTTATAATTATATATTTTAAAATAGGCCCCTTAATATCCTATTGTTTCCAAACAGGAAGGGAAGTACACAAAAAAATTATCTGCGAACATAGCTTGCTCAGTGTAGTGGTTCTGTCCAATTTCCTGCTTTTTTGTTTCCTCAGCTTTTCTTTTAAAGGCCATTGCAGTCCGAATGTTAAGTCTTCTATGTTAAATCTTCTTCAGCACGTGCAACAAAACATTTCCTATCTATCAAGATCAGTCCGAATCTCTACTGGTACATCGTTTGAATTGCATGAATTCACAAAATTCCAGATGTTTGGCTTGCAGAAATTCAGACTGATCTTAATCATAAAGGTGATTTCTAAAGTTTTGTCTTCTATACTGCAGGAGATCATGTGCCATTACCATAAAGAGTAGCAGCAACAAAGTTGTTGTAGATTGTGCCAAATTGTGAACAAGTGGAAACCATCTTTTGCATGGTTTACCTCCCCAGTTGTAGCCAAACAACATTTTTTGGCCAGCACTGTCGGGTATGCCATACAAATAGCATTTGACACTGTTTACAGTTCTGCAGCATTGGTGCTTGAGTTTTGTGCCTGCTGTTGTGTTTTTTTGTTTTTTTAATACAAATGTAAACTTCATCTCTTTGAGATAAGAAACTTTCTGTTAAAACTTCCATATAGTTTTTAAAAAAAAAAAGAATGTAAAACTTCACTATACCTCTCTTAACAATGGCCTTTGGTGCTCAGCCTTTGTGTGATTCTTTCTGAAAGACAGTTGAAATACAACATTTAGTTAAAGGGCACACAGACCAATGATTTATTAGAGCTTACTGTCCATCAAAAACTATCACGAACAGCCTGCATGAAGAAAAAAAACAGTTACTGATAGGTTGGTGAAGAGTAACTTCATTATTTTATAAATTGTCATTGGTTGTCTTTTTTTTTTTTTTGTAGCTACAGTTTAATTCCAATAGCACGGTTATCATGAAAGTATTTACTAACAGAATCATGAACTGTAGAAATGTATCACTTCTGTAAAATCTCAAACTGGGTAGCCTGGTATGGATATGTGTTTCTGTTGGTATGCATGTGCATCCTCCATCCATCCAATTCATTTTAATTATAAACTGATGTTTTACCTGATTCTTTCCTTTCCTTTTGTAGTGATTCTCCTTTGCCTGTAACATCTCGTGTCTGTTTTGTAAAGTTCCAAGATCCAGACTCAGCAGTGGTTGCACAGCATCTGACTAATACAGTGTTCGTTGACAGAGCCTTGATAGTCGTTCCATATGCAGAAGGTTTGTACCTGCTTAAGTTAACTATATCACTGCTGGGAAGGGGGATTTTATTGGTCCATACTTTAAGTGAGCACAGTCTGCATGCTACTGTTTTTTATTTTTTTTCTTTTTTTTTCTTTTGTATGGAATATCCCTGGTATACTGAGCATTCCCTGTTGCAAACACACTAAAGCTTTGATTACCTTTAGGGCTTATCTTAATTTATGCTGGACCATTGGCATGTTTTTTTACTTATGTATTCTATACAATGCTATATAATATCCAGACATTGTAAATTTTCAATATTTCTGCCATGGTGTTCTTTTTCCAGTGCAGCAGCTTGTCCCAATCCATTTCCATTGTATTTGTGGGAGAACTTTGGTAACCCTAATAAAGACCTTGAATGATATTCTGGTAATGCTAAGTCTACCATGGATTGATTGTGGTCTGTCAAAAAACTTTCAGAAGGGTCTGGATGGGAGCTGGGCATTTAAGTTTTTTCTTTCCCTCTCACATTTGTATCCTTCTGTACCTCAAAATACTTGCTAAATAATGAAATCTTCTCTCTGTTATTTGTGTGTGTGATTTTTGTAGTGGAGAAGGCATTTGCAAAGCCCTTCCTGATGACAGAAAAACTGGGTCCTCTGCTGCTTCAGGGGATTCTAGACATTAACTAGACGGCAGCAAGCTCTCGCATCCCCAAGTGTTATTCGTGGTGTAACTACTTATTAACAATATTTTCTTTCCTTAGATATAAGTGTATGACTCTCTTACTCCAGCATAGGCCTTTGCTTGGTTGCATTGGAAAAACTGCATCCTTGAGTGTAGTCCTTTGTAATGTTACAGTTGGATAACTGTATTTGATAAATTAGGTACTTGTGCTCTTATTGTAACAATCCTTACATTAAATCCCTGTGCTTGAAAATGATTCAAGCCCTTTAAAATGTCCTATAGCCATTGTTAGAATGGCAAAATCTCTTAATTAATCTGAAGGCATTTTTAGACATTTACATACACTGTATGCCCACAATTTTTATCCTGAAATCCTAATGTACAGTTTGTGCACTACACTGTATGTTACCTTTTCCCTTGTGTTACGGGAATATTTAGAGACCATATGCCTGTTGCATATCTTTACCTAGCTTCTATAAACGATAGTAAACATTGAATCTATATGGCTATTTCTGCCATTAAAGTTATGTCAGTGTTATCTCCTGTCATTTTTTATTGCATAGTAAGGTATGTGGTGTTTGGTGACTGAGTACACTGCCGACGTTAAAAATTGCAGAGATCAGGCAAAGGTAGACAACTAAAACAATGCACGCCACCTTACAGCTTTCTAACAAAAGTGAACATGACACTGCCCAATCAGGGAATTTGAGTAAGCCACAATTAAGTAAGAAATCTTGTCCTGTTTTTTCAAAACCAATATAGTCCTTTATTTTCTGTGTAAAACTTGCTTTTAATGCAAGGATTATAGAAAGAATGATTCTTTTTCATAAAAGGTTCATCTTCTATTCAGTACTTCATTCTTGTAAGTAATCTTATAAAAAAAAAAAAAGTCAGACGTGTTTGCCATGTATAAAGTTACTATGTGCTATTAGGTTGCACTTCTCTTCTTAAACATTTTCTAAAATGAGACTGAAAGCCCACATTCAGTACATGAATGATTAGAAACTGCAGAACAATCATGGTTGAATGAACACTAAAAATATTGTGGTATAAATAGTTCTAAACTGGCATGTTCTTCGTGATCCATCCACCTCTACAACTGTACCAAATATGTTTGTAAGGCTGTTCACCTCAGTAACTGTGGCACAGTGAGTTTTAACAAAGTTTCTATAAAATAGCAATTTTTGTTTAAAAAGGCAGTTTGATAATTAAGAACTTAGACTTTTAAAGGACTTGCAACACCAAACATGAAAGGGGTTTTTGTGCATTTAAATAAAATGTTACCTTTTACTGGCATGTTTCAGAGGCTTAGGGGCAGATTTAGTAATCCACGAACGGTCCGAATGCGTTTTTTCGTAATGATCGGTATTTTTGTGACTTTTTCGTATATTTTCCGCGACTTTTTCGTCGCCGTTGCGAAAAAATTGGATTGGTTTTTCCTCCGTTTACAATCACTCAATACGAAATAGTTTACAATCACTCAATACGAAATAGTTGAGCAAATTACGATAAAGTCGTGACGACGACGAAAAGACGGCAAAATTTTCGTTTCCAATCCGAATTTTTCCCTTTCAGGATTCGTGGATTAGTAAATCTCCCCCATAGAATTTATATAAATAGGCTCTTGTGTAGCCATAGGGGCAGTCATTTGTGCAGTAGAGCAAATGGTTCCAAACAAATAACAGATGAACTCTTTATAATACCATGATTTTTTATTTAACCAGCAGATAAACTGGTCAAATGTCTGAAAACATTTCTCATATAAAATAGGACACTTTCAAGAAATTTGAAGCTTTTCGTAACTACTGACTGGCCAGATTCAAATGTTATATTTAAAATAAAAATTCTCTATGGTCTTTTAAAATATTTTTTCCATTGAGCGAAGAATATATTATATTAGTTTTTTTTGAGGCTGTTGGAAAAGTTTTTCCAAAGCCAGTTTTACCCTTTTATTAAGGGCATATGCTGTACAGAGTAATATCTTTCTAATGCTGTATTTGCACATGCAATACAGTGCTTGCACTTATCAGTTAATTATTAGGAACATGGAGGAAATTAAATAGTATTTTACCTATTTTATGTTTATTTCATACTGCTAACATATTTAATCCACAAAATGTGGTAGTTTGCTGTGACATTTTTATTTTCTTTGCCAGAGGGCCTGTATCTACTGTACAGAGGTTAAGTATGGTATAGATTTAGATAACAGAATGTATGCTTTTTCTAAGTAGCTCCAATAATTAAGCAATAATAACATTCCTTAGTGTGTGTGTGTGTATACATAGTTTAAATGAGAGCTACATATCTTCAGGGGATAATGTAATACCAAAATAAAATGCCCTAATATTAGTTGTGACTAGAGTTTGATAATTGATCTATATTATATTTATCCCTGTATGGTGATAAACAAGCAGTTTAGTGAGTTGCCAATATTTATTAAACATTTCTACTGAAAGAGCATTTTGATAAATGCAGTGGTACAGTGTATGGGGGACCAAGAATTTTACAAACTGTGCAGTGGCCTCAACTCTGCAGCAAAAGGTTGGGATTTCTGCAGCTAATTGTAAACCCCACAAAAAGTAATGTGTTGTTAAATCACTTTACTCCTGATAAGTATAGACACCTGTTCTTTGTTACTTGTCTCCTATTTTTAAGTTCCTATAGAAGAGGCATGAGTGACATGCTGATTTATGTAGCCCAGTGGTAATCTGTAGGTAGTATCAGAGCTATAACATAGCTTGATGTGCAACTGCTAATCCATGGGCCTCCAGTTTAACAACTGAGTTAGCCCAGAGTTCAGAATCAAACTCCTAGAAAGATTTACCAACTATAGTATTTTAGAATGAAGGCAAACTACTTTCATTTTGCTACATTTTGCTCTTCACTAAATGGGCTGTACTATTGTCAGTGTGTTTTTTTCCCCCTTTCTTTACGAATTGAGTGGCTTTAGATTTTTAATACTGGCAGTACATAAGAGTAGACAAATATTTTTTAAGAATAGTTGTGATGCCTAATTTATAAGCTGGGTTGAATAAATAATGTTTTTTGTCTTAACACATTCATGCATTCTTTCTAACAAAGCAACAGTGGAGAATTAAAGAACTTAATGCATGAAATGAAGTGTATGTGATGAGAGTCCGCATTGGTCTCTCTTTTTTTTTTTTTTTTTACTCTTATTTACTGTAGAATATTAACTGATTAAGATCAGTTTAGTTAGCATATCAGATGCATAATTTACAATAAGAGCAGTCTCATGGTTCACATACATAATTTGGCTAGAATTAACATTCTCCAGTTTATATGTATCGTACCACACACACACACAAGGTGTAATATGCAGTGTTGGGTAATCCATGTATTAAACCCCACAATTACAATATTCAACCCTGATTAAAAGAAATCTACAGTTTGATATCTTACAAGATAACCCTGCAGTTAATGTAAATTTGTTTAATATCTGCAGCAATCAAAGTAGGTGGAAGGATCCATTACCTTTATTTAACAGTGGTTTTTCTTTTTTGTTGTTGTGTTTTACAGTTCTTTTCCCTGGTTCAGCCTGAACTATATACCAGGCCCTGCTGAAAATACCACTCAACAGTTTTCTTCTGCAGCTTATCCAGTTTCTCTTAAGTGCCCTGTACATTTTGTATGTTTTATGATGACATGCAGTGTCTTTATGTGCATTCAAGGCAAATTACTGGTATTTAAAAGAAAAAAAATCTCTAGTTTGTTTTTTGTTTTCTTTCTTGATTTCTCCATTCTGATTTTGGGGGTATGGGCACACAGATGAAATAGCTTTTGCCTTAGTAGTGTTTTTGTTTTATATTATTTGATGCCGAATTTAGATTTTTTATGTTAAGTGTAGCCATATGCCTAATTTACCTCAAGTGGCTGTAGCTGATCATGCCTGGTCTGTTTGCAATGGTAATACACTGGGTTGTGTTATGACCCATCACAAATTATAAATCTCTGCTGATAAGGTAAGGAACATGGCATGGTACATCCAGAAAGCAGAAACATGTCAGAAAAGGCCTATGCAAACAGAAAACATTTTTACAACTACCTTGTAAGATTTTGTGGTAGGTGTTCAAAATAGAAAACTGTTCCATCTTATTAATCCCTAAATCAAACTTTTTTGTCTTGTGTATCTTGATTTTTCTGTGTGCTTTATAGTGAAGCAGCCGACACGAGTCGTTGTTCATAAAACAGCTTTTGAAAGTTGAGAGCACACCCCTGGAGAACCGACTGTGCTTGCTTACGTTTGGTTCATGACTTAAAATTCGAGTACAGGTGATAAAATCTCGGCAGTGTTAACACAAAAAGTAGTGTATATTGTGCAGTTTTTTTTCTACCCTAGATCAATTAACCAAATTGTTATTAAAAGAAAACAAAGGGATAAGTCAGAATTACTGGCTTAGAATTAAAAGTTAACTGTATATAGTGCTAGAAGCTGGCAGCCAAATATGTGCTTCCAGCAAGCTCAACTGATAGAGCAGGGAGACCGTGTCTGCAAATTGTTTGTTTTAACGTCACAAAACAGTGCATCTAATACTTGGTGGTTTTTCTGCAGGAATAATTCCTGATGAGGCCAAAGCCCTGTCATTGGTGGCGCCAGCTAATGCAGTTGCAGGCTTACTGCCCGGAGGAGGGCTTCTTCCCACTCCTAATCCACTCAGTCAGGTATGTATTACACGTTTTTATGATTTTACAACTTAAAATCAATTATAAGGGTGATAGCAGATGGGAGGTTTTGTCAACAGTGCTTAATGTTCCTTCTGCCAGGGCCCTAAGTTTAACGATAGCCACTTAGCCAAGATATAGACACGTCCAAACATACACATGGAGCAAGAGCAGCTGCAGGGTTTAGAATATGAATTCTGAGTCTGTTGTCCTCCATAAACTGATTAGGCTGTGATTTGTGTCTGTGTTGAGGTGTAGCGGAACATACATGTTTAAAAGAGATCTAACTTTTGATAAAGTAGGGTAGAATGCCGCACGCGTCTAGTATTGTTTTGGAGTTCTGATCCAACCAGAGGCTTTTAGCTGAGTAGATTTAAAGGTACAGTATACACCTAAAAAAACACCTTTGCTAAACATTAACTCAATAAATAAAAAGTGCTTGTGTTGAAATCGCATCCTGCCTATTGTTTTAATTTAAAAAAAAAATCCATATTTTCATATTTGTCACATAAAGCACTAATTTGTATAAACAGGGCAATTTGTTCAGCGGTCCCTATTAAACAAACCAGCACCTCCCTTCTCTAAGCTGTAGACATTTAACAGCTTATTATCAAGGGCTTCTTGGTGGACTGTTAATTCATTGTATCGGTTTCTCTGAAGTTCTCCTGCATCAGAAAGTTACAGGAAGTGCTAAAGTGAAACTGCCTTCATTTTTGTGTTTAGTGCCAGAAATGACAGAAACCATAGATATTATTTAATAAAGTTGAAACCCCATTTATGTGTTTCGGGGGATTGAAATATCAGGGAGATACACTATACATTATATGTTGGTGTGTAAAAATGAGGGAACTATGTAATAGTTATATCTAAACAGTATTTATTGATATTTGTATTTTGTAAAAGAAGATCTATACAATGGTAAAGTTGTGGACATGTGATAATTGTAGGACGTTTTTGCAATTGCACTGACAATTTATACTTATTACCTCACAGAACTCCTAAATTGCTTTAAGAAAAAACTAGATTGTTCTCAACTTGCAAACATAAAGACCAGACATTTTGTTGCTGCTCATATCAAGGCAGAATCCTTTATTCTAGAGGGTGTGTTGTCCCCACAGCTTTATCTCCTCCATTGTGGGTGACAAAAACCATCAGAAATTCTATGAACAAAAGGCAATGCGACTCACTGGTGTTAAAACATCTGAATTATTTAACTGTCAGAAAATGCATTTTCTGTTGGTTACATTTTAGCGTCAAAAATTCACACTGCCTTCTATTCAGAGCAGTTTTCTGATGTTTTATTGACCACAATGGAGCAAATTTAATGGCAGGGATATATTAAATGTGCCATTCCTCTAAAAGACCAAGCCTACTTGCGTTTTGTTACAGGGAAACATTCAGCTTCCAAGTGCCTCTTATGTACAGGACTGTCCTTAAGGGGGCATGGGCCAGGATCTTTCATTTTAATTATCAGGTCAAACACGCCCTCCTGTATATATCCAAACAAATATGTTGTTCATACTATTTTTTGACAAGATAGGGTGGTTGTCGTTTTCATATTACTGCTTTCAGTACAACCTTTTTACCTTCTCTATAGGTTGAAGTGAAACTGTGGCCTCATTGAAAAGTGCTTGACAAATGGTAGAATCTATTATTTTGGCACCAGCACTTCTCAAACAGTGTACTGTATAGGCTATATAAACAGTGATTTTCATAATTGGAATAGTTAACTGTTTGTAGTTGTATACCTAGGGGCTGATTTACTAATCCACGAATCCGAATGGGAAAAATTTGGATTGGAAAACGAACATTTTGCGACTTTTTCGTATTTTTTGCGACTTTTTCGTAGCCGTTACGACTTGCGCTTATTGTCGCGACTTTTTCATAGCCATTACAAATTTCGTGAATTGTCGCAACTTTTTCATAGCCATTATGACTTTTGTGAATTGTCGCGACTTTTTCATAGCCGTTACGACTTTCGCGAATTGTCGCGACTTTTTCGTATTGAGCGCTCGAAAAAGTCGCAAAATACCATTCATTACGAAAAAAACGCATTCGGACGCTTTTCGGACGTTCGTGGATTAGTAAATGTTCCCCCTAGTGTTTGAGGCATTGCAGCCAAATGTCTGTCATGGCCCTTGCAACATTTGAAATTGCTATTTAGGCATATACTAAAACATACAAGAAGTTTACTTTGTATTAACTTCTAAAATTGCCTGCATTGGAGTTGTATATCCATTTTTAGTTTCTAACTGCGCGCTAGATCAGTTTGACTTCTAAGTGTATCCTTCTATTGTTGTACACAAAATCTTGCTAAGCCAAAATAAGCAATTGTGAGAAATATATTTTCTGTATAGCTATGTGTTGAACATTTTTACTTTTTTCCCCACATAGATTGGTGCTGTCCCACTTGCTGCATTGGGAGCCCCTACACTTGATCCAACTCTTGCAGCCCTCACTCTTCCTGGAGCAAACTTAAATTCACAGGTACCTCCTGTTTATAATCTGCTTATTTACTAGGTGGATGTTTGCATGCATGGCTATTTACCTTGCTTGTGTTTCAAATGAAAGCATCCCTTTTGTCTTGAGAACCTCATGTGTGACTCTGTCTCTGTAACTTATTACAGTTTATATAGATTTGTTTAAGGTATTTAAAATCAAAACAGCAAATGTAGAGTGGGCAGAGGAATGCTGAAAACTTTTGCAGGTATTTCTTAAATGGTGCAAAATTATTAATGCAGGTAAATTTGGTGATAAGTTTGTGTGGGGAACCCAAAAATTGATTGTGTTTTTGACTATATAGATCCCCTTTAAACATATCCATTCATATGTAAGATATGTCATATGTAATGTTTTAATCTTCTAAGCTTGTGTATTTTCTTTCAGTCTCTGGCAGCAGATCAGCTTTTAAAGCTTATGAGCACCGTTGATCCAAAGTAAGTTTCCCTAATTCTATTTATTTGTAGGTTTTTTTGTTTTGTTTTTTGGTAGCTTCTCAAGTAGCTCTCTACCCAACTATAGTTTGTAATTTTTAATGGTTACACCCTGTAACACATGGTATTTCCATAATCCAGTTAGCATATCTATAACCAAAATACATCTTTGATCATGGCAACTGCTTATGCTTATCATAACTGACTGCTTATGGCAAATCATTCTGGGCCTCTCAATTCTTTTGAATTTTCACTCAAAAATGGTGAGAGAACTGGTATGACTAGCCCTAATTGTTATAACTTCTGAAATATCTTTACGTTATTTGCAACATGGTAATTCATGTGTGACAATATCCAAATCTGCTACATGCAGCATCCAAAAGGCTACACGCACACAAGCTTTTCATAGTGGAGTTTCTATGGTCCCTTGGTTTGGTGTTTACTAATAGAAAAATGTATTTTGCAGGTTAAATCATGTAACAGCAGGGCTGGTGTCACCAAGTCTGAAATCTGATACGTCTAGCAAAGACATTGAGGAAGCTATGAAGCGGGTCAGAGAGGCACAGTCCTTGATTTCTGCTGCAATTGAGCCAGGTAAGTTAAATGTGTTTGGATTTTTTTCAAGATATAGTAGGCATAATTCAGTGACACCCAGAAGTAGCTTATGGTTGTGGGAGGGCAGTAAGGCATACTGTCCTTTTTTGCATGCATAAAATGCAGGACAGCTCAATTTGTTGAATATTTTTGCTTTCAGTGCTAGATAAGTACTGGTGAGTTGCTAGAGCAAATGTTAATGACATTAGCAAAATCAAAATCAGTTAGAATCCATAGTAGAAGTTAAGAACATGCTTAAAATCGGTGCATTACTTTGACATACAAGGCAAGACAGACGAGTTTAGTGCAGTCATCAGGGATGTTTTTGTCTGGCTGTTATGATGCACTTAAGAGAGTAGTCCGGCATAACTGATAGTCAGTGGTTTGTTTAGCAGTAAAAGTCTTCTACATGATTTCATTCACTTTGTTCTCAACAAGCAGAGAAATACATGAGAAACATGCTAAAAGAAGCCAACAAGGTTGGGTACTTGTTTCACATGGTAAATGGTTCTGGCTGCTCTAAAATGGATGTGACCCATGGTTAAAGGAACAGTAACACCAAAAAATGAAACCGCTTTAAAGTAAAAAAAATATAATGCACTGTTGCACTGCACTGGTAAAACTGGTGTGTTTGCTACAGTAACACTACTATAATTTATATAATAAGCTGCTGTGTAGCCCCGGGGGCAGCCATTCAAGCTGGAAAAAAGGCACAGGTTACATAGCAGATAACAGATAAGTTCTGTAGAATACAATAGTGTTTTATCTGTTATCTGCTATGTGCCTGTGCCTTTTCTCCTTTGAATGGCTGCCTCCTTGGCTGCATAGCAGCTTATTTATATAAATTATAGTAGACTTTCTGAAGTAAACACACAACTTTTACCAGTGCAGGGCAGCAGCACATTATATTTGTTACTTTTATACACTTTCATTTTTTGGTGTTACTGTTCCTTTAAGGCAGTTCTGTCCATGTAGAAGTGGTATGTTGCGTATTATTGTAAGGCAAATGTGGTCAATACATTACATAGCTTCATGAAAATTTTAACCAAGAGTTAATAATGCCTATATAAAGCGGAAAATTTGTTTAGGCAGATTTAGCTTATAACAAGGCAAAAGATACGTAAATATTCCCAGTATTCTTTTTTGTATAGTATACAAAATACTATGTTATTAATCTTCCCTAATATCAAATCACAATTGGCTCTCCTATAACACTGTGTAAATAGCTTTATATTGGAGCTTTGTCTGGTAGCTTTTAAGGCCCATACAGTTTCTGTTAAGGAGTATGGTTTGCATGAGGTATAGGGCTGGGGCTTTACACAGTGGCTTCCTATTAGTTATCATTTTGGACAATAAATTGGTGGTGGTAACCATATTGAAAGTTATCTACATTTTTTCCCCAGATAAAAAGGATGAAAAAAGCAAGAAGCATTCAAGATCACGATCCCACTCAAGACGTAGGAGAACACCTTCATCTTCCAGACACAGGTGTGATATTAAAGCATTTTGGGTTTCCTGCATTTTAAAATTTACAATAGTGAAAAAAAAAAAAATAAATAAAAAAAAATTAAATAAATATATATATATATATATATATATATATATATATATATATATATATATATATATATATATATATATATATATATATATATATATATATATATATATATATATATATATATATATATATATATATATACACACATACACTCTCTCTGTACTATATTGATTTATCAAGCTCTGGCACCAAGGTCTAGCAACTTTCTCTAGGAGTGCTCCCCATTCTGGACTCTATATAATATTTTTTTTCAGCAAATTTTTGGATACTTAATTAGAATGTATACTTCATATGCATATGTTAGTAATCATATACTATTATGTTATAGTGGTAGTATAACATTAAGAAAGGCCTAGAATAGTACATTCTGGAGTCTAGACCTGCTCTAATTTATGTACATTTGTCTTTTGATTAATTGTGACCTCTGTTGGCAGTGGTTACATTTGGTGCAATAAAGTAATTTTAGTCAAGTTAATTTATGTAGTAAATAAACAGGGAAAGTGAGGAATGAAGGGAAGAGGTCAGTCCAAAATAAAAAACTGTCTAGTTGTATGTTTAGTTATATTTTTTAAATGCAGATTAGCATGTTTATAACTATCTTATTTCACATAGAAAAAGCACAAGCTTGCTGTCATTAACTGAATTATTTGTAAAGCCCTGGCATGTGATAGTGTAAAAATCACAATTTTAGATCACTAGTTTTTATGCTAGGCTTCTACTTAACAGCGACCCCATCCATATATCACTTTTTATCTCAGCTGTTTTTACATGTGGAGAGCAGTGTAAAAGCATCAACAAAAATTCATAAGCTACTTTTGTTCAGTGTCTTTGTAAATATGTCCCTAATAGTTTCAGACCCAGACATTACGGCTTTGCTTAAGATAGTTACTATGTTTGAAGGAACTTGCCATTTTTATGACTTCCAAACCTCTCTTGGGCTCCTCAGACTTTGTGTGTAATGTTAACATTTTAATTATGAAGTGTTAGTATGGATGTGCTGTTTAACAGATAAATGGACTACTACTTGTGGCCAGCATTGATCGACTGCAGTATACACTGTTATGTAGTATTGTCATGTTTGAGCTCAATCAATTCTAAGTACACAGAAAATGTAACATTTTTTGTGATGTTTAAATACACATTATATGTTTCAAGCTTTTATAAATGACTTCTCTTGTTAATACTGATAGACGTTCCAGAAGCAGATCAAGAAGGAGGTCACACTCAAAGTCTAGAAGTAGGCGACGGTCCAAGAGCCCTAGAAGGAGAAGATCTCATTCAAGAGAGAGGAGTCGACGTTCAAGAAGCACATCTAAACCCAGGTTTTTTTTTTTGTTTTTTTTTACCTACCATAACTGTAACACCAAAAAATGTCCTGTACTGGTTGTGTGTGACTTTTACCAGTACAGGGCAACAGTACATAACATTTTAATTACTTTGATATACATCACTCAGTTTATGGTGTTACTGTTTCTTTTTCTGTTTAACTATGGTTCATATTATATTTTCCATGTGTTTGTAGCTTCTTTAAATCTATTACTTGTTTTTTTTAGAGAGAAAAAAAGAGAAGAAAAAGAAAAAAAGCGTTCTAAAACCCCGCCTAAAAGCTACAGCACAACCAGGCGATCTAGAAGCACAAGCAGGTACAGATTGATTTGCAAGAAAGCCTTTAGCTACTGTAATACTGTTAATGTATTAAAACATTATTATTTAAAACATTTTTTTTTATAATTTACCAAACCTTTTATCAACGCAAGCAAGATTTCTTTAAAATCTTGCAAGTCCATATCTTTGTTGTGTAACAAATTATATCATGGGCCTTCAGCTTTATGGAAAAACATGCTTGCTACCAGAAGTATTTGACACAAAACAGCATGCACTCGTCGGACTCCAGGACAGCGGATAAACAAAAGTGCTTTCTTGAAAGATAAAAACCTAACGCGTTTCGTGTGACTGCACACATATTCATAGGTTCATAGAATGACAATTCAGGGTTTAAAAGGCGTACACAGGTAGCATATTTAGAAATATTTGGACTACTTTTATAACCCACCTAATTTTAGTTCCTTTATTTTTTTTGTTGTCCTGTTTGGATTGTAGAATTTAACCCCAATTAGTTTAGTATAAAAATATCTAGTGTTTTACTTTATTCTTATATATTCTGTGGTTTAGGAAAATAATTGAAAGTATTATTTTCTATTTCATAGAGATAAGAGGCGCAGGAAGAGCCGCAGTGGGTCACGGTCTCCCAAAAAACTAAGATCTCCAAAGAGGAAACCTTCTCGATCACCATCTCCTAGAAGGTATTAAGAATATTGGAATTTATCTGAATTATTGTTTGTAAAATTCCTCACTGAAAATATACACTAGACCTTCTGGGTACTTTCATAGTATTCAATGTTATACAGGATAGGCCACTTATTATAAATACCCTTTGAAGAATCAGTGACTACAGCAAGGTTCATGAGGGGCCTGCATACATTCAAATAACCCCACTGCTTAGATCTGTTGCTTGTTAGTCTGCCTGAACCCCATGGCCAGCATGGTTGATGCTTCTAGCATTTTTGTACTACAACCTAGTGTATGTGCTATGTATGGGGTTATATGCCTCATCATGAAAAGCATTATATGTAACCCTAGTCAGAGTAAAAACTTTGCAAGATTTATCTTGAACAACGGCTATCTGTTACCCTGTAAGAACTGAAAGCTAATGGCTGCTGACGTTTTAATCCAAAGACTGACCACAAATATAAAGGTAATTATAATGGTCTTTGCACTATCTTTATGAAGAAACAGCATTAGCAATTAGTAGTAGTCATTTTATTTAGCTTTTGCTCTCTTGTATAAAATTTCAGTTGTAGCAAACAAGCAGCAGATGAATTATAGATTGAAATATTTATGGAAGAGCAGAACAAATATTACTAATAAAGACCTATCTTAACAATATTGCACCTTGAGTGCTGGTATCTCTCAGCCAGACTTTGTATTGACAACATATATTTTGAATTTTAGGCATAAAAAGGAAAAGAAGAAGGATAAGGATCGAGAGAAGAATCGCGATGAAAGAGAAAGATCAAGTAGTAAGAAAAAGAAGAGTAAAGATAAGGAGAAGGAGCGTGAGAGGAGGTCTGAAAGCGAGAAAGATGTAAAAGTAAGTGTTAAAATTGGGTAACATTAACACGCCTATTACCTTACCTTGAGGTTGCATGCTTTATAAATGGATGCTTTACCTCCTTTGTCTTTTGCCTGAGCAGCAGGTAACACGTGACTACGATGAAGAGGAACAAGGATATGACAGCGAGAAAGAAAAACGGGAAGAATACATGGTTCCAGAAGCAAGCCCACCAGCACAGAGTGAAACAACTGAAAGGCCAATAGCAGATTCAGCAAAAGACTCAAAAATTAATGGGGATGACCATCATGAGGAGGATATGGATATGAGTGATTGAGCGTCTTAACTGTGACCCTTAGTGAAAATGTGAGGTGGTGTTATTCATATGTATATCTTTTGATTTTCTATTTAAAATATTTCTTATAATTTTGTCGTATATAAAACTGAGCTATAAGTGAATGTATCCAACCTAACACATTAACGTCCTGGCTGAAAAGTTTGTGGAAGTGGAATACAAGTCCTGTATGGTCAAACTGGATTGTTAGCAAACAGTTCGTCCTGGTGTGATGTGACTTTTCAAATATGCTGCATGCGTCTACACCTCGCATGGGTTATCTGGTTTGCTATATAGTTCTTCATTTACCATATGTAGAATCTGGTTCATTGAATAAATGGTCTATATAGAAAATGAACTGAATACATGTTAGTTTGGCATACACATCATAGATGTAAAAAAAAAATGAACTGAAGTCAATTGGAAGATGCACATTGTATGTTCACATCTTTCTGGTGTAAGTAGACTTAGTCCCACAACTGAATATTTTGTGGGTTTTGTTTTGCTTTAAGAGGCTTAAATAAAAATGTACTAACCCTTTTCTGAAGGCTGTTATCAAGCAATTTTTTGGATGTCCAGTGATCTGAATTCAATATTAACGTAGAATGTTTTTACACCCCTCCTCCTTTTTTGTTTTTCTTGCCCATCTGTATCTTAAACTGGCAATGCATTTTTAATCTGATGCTTATTTTCTATGGTAGCAGTTTTGATTTGTTCACGGTCAGTGTGGCAGCAGCCTGATAGTGCTTGTATGCTGTTATACACTCAGTAGAAAGGTTTTTGTTTTTGCATTTTTTTTTTTTGTTTCAGAATCTTGAAAGCTTCAGTTTTGTTAATTACCAAAAGCAAATGTAGGTTGCAATCTGTGCCATGTTGATGTACAGTTCCTGAAATTTTGTTTTACAAGAAACTTTGATAATAAAATTTCTAAAAAAAAAAAAATTGTGAAACTGTTTTTTGATAACAAAGAAGTGTTTTGTCATTGGCATATGTCTTTTTAAAAAATTTTTTTTTATGGTATTTGTTTAAAGGGGGGGTATTATGAAGGAATTGTAACTAAATTAACCAAAAAATTCTCTACCCTTCTCCAATCTTGCGTAAAGTTTTATATTCAATGTTTTATCAAAAATACTGTTCTAAAACTTCCGATTGTAAGCCTTTCTAATTTCCCCTCTGCAGCAAATTAGAGAGGCTTCAGATAGGGTTTTTTTGCCTTCCTCTGGATCAACTAGCAGGCAGGTTATATATAGGCATAATGGTTGAACGTGATGGATGTAGGTCTTTTTTCAACCTAACTTACTATGTAAACCGCCTTCTCAATAAGGGTGACATGCACTTTGGCTAGGAGATGTGGAGCACTGCACCTTGGATCTAGAAAGTGCAAGGTTTAGTGCTCCACATCTCCTATCCAGACATCTATACTGGAAGTTATTTCTTGTGGTTTTACAGAGGAATAAGCTTTTTGTGTTATTCCTCAACTTGATTTCTCTGGAAGAGCTGCAAGTAGTAAAGGCAGCACACAGGTCAGCCATAAATCTAAAAACCGCAGAAGACCACATAAAGTTAGCACCTGGATTTCTTTACGGCTCACTGCTCTTAAAGATATAAATTACACAGAGGGAGTAATAACTGCTGCTATGCATTGTTTCCTGGAAACTAAACTAAAGGCAGGCTTTAAAGCCATAACAACTAGTTTAGGGGGTCTGGCTAGGTGGAGATGTAGAGAGTTGTTCCTTGCATCTTGCCCTATTGCCTTATTAAGAAGACCCTGTACAACCAAAAGCAGTTTTATAACTGTATTTTTAATAAAGCATTGAATATAATTTTCTGTAGGATAGAGTTTATTGGGGCAGGCTAGAGCTGATTATTTAGTGTTACAGTTCCTCTAAAAGTATGTAATTGTTGTCTTGTAAAAGCATTTGCCGAGTTCTAACCTTCCCTCTACTGTAGTTTATTTTTTATGTGTAATGATTTCCACCAATTCCATCTGTGTTGTGAATTCACTCTCAAGTCCTCCAGTAAACTCCTACCCCAAAACAGCATGAACTTGAGATTTCATCATAGAGAGGGTATTACAATAAATGTCTTTGATCTCCATTCCCTGCTTCTCCTGACAACCTTCAATTGTTGGATTTAAAGTTGTAGTTTAGGAAAAGATAGTAGGGCAGCAGATTTCCCATCTCTGGGCAATTAGCTATTAAACAGGACAGAACTACTACTTTAATGTGTTTCTCAAAATATATTGAGGTATGATAAAATGTCCCTTTGAATAGCTGTGGATCACAAGCAGTTAACCAGATAACATACTACTGGCTTATGAAGACATGCATCAGGTCAGGAGCATATTACGGTCACTCTTTATCAGACTGTGAAGGGAAGAATGCTAGTCAATAAAATTACTTTACATGATAAACTTGTTTTATAGTGGGCTTCTCTTATGATGCAAAGTTTTTTGGTATGGCTCTATATTAAATGGCTTTGGTTTCAACCAAGGATGATCCATTTCAGTGGAAGTAGATTTTTGTGGTTTAAGGGCTCTGGCATGCGGGGAGACTAGTCGCCGGCGACAAATCTCCCTGAAATGCCATCCCACCGGCGAGAATGTAAATCGCCGGTGGGATGGCATATGCGGCGCCGTGATTTCCCCTCAAGGCACCCACTTCAAACCACACCCATTTTATCACAATGGTGGTAGTGCAGCAAAACGCAAATGCTTGGTCCTTACTGTGGGGATATCAACCATCATTCATATGTGAAAGAATTATATTATGTCATATTAAGACACACCCATAAATCCATATGCCTCCTCCCCTGTGAATTGCAGAATATAATTACACACCTTAGGGACCGTTTAATGGCTATTTCCAACAGCTAACAAACTCCCAGTACAAACCCCTGCCGGGTACACCTCCCACAGGCAGCAAAGGGCAAGCAGAGTATGGCACACACAAGCAGCACTCTGCCTGTCCTATGCTGCCTGTGTGTGCCATACTCTGCCTACCCTATGCTCCCTGTGTGTGCCATACACACAGGCAGCATAGTCCAGGCAGTACCTACAATGTCTGAGGTGAGAACAGGTGAACAATGGGGGTGATTACAGCCTGAGGTTTGAACAATGCAGAGATTAGAAGGTGTGAACAGTACAGGGAATTACATGTTTAAACAATACAGGGGGATTACAGCCTGAATCTGAGGTGAGAACCATGTAGGGGGCCAGTTAATCTCAGTACTGATACCATTTAAAGCTTACTCAAAGGTAAACCATCAAAGAAGCCAGACAGGTGGGGGTCGCCAGTTGGACAGCACTGTTCTAGATCAATAGAACCACACATCTGTCACAAACACTCTCTGTTCTGCCACAGACCAGAGTAGTTCTGGAGGCTAGGGTTGGGGGGCAGTTTCATTAACCACATAGTGCAAGTAACATTGACTCCCTTGGAGTCCCAGCTCTCATTCAGTTTCCTGGAGCTCAAGGCTATTCATCAAGCTCTGTTACATTGGGAGGAACAGCTCCAAGCCAGGCAATAAAGATACAGTCAGACAGCGCCACTGCAGTGGCATATTTTAACCGTCAAGGGGGAACCAAGATTTGCCAGGCTCTTGAGCAGCCTCCTCATTCTGTCCTGGGCAGACCACAATAACATCCTTCTCTCTGCAGTTTATATTCCCAAACTTGAAAAATGGCAGGAGATCCAGTGGTTCCTCAACTAGTTGGGTTTTCAAACCATTGTGGACATGTAGCTTGCTGCAGGGTTGTGTGGCAGTTGCCATGGATGCCATGACCTCACGGTAGGATTTTTTGGATATGTATTTCCTCTGCTTGCAGTCCTCAGACTTAAGGGATTCTCTTCAGATGTTAACATGACCATGAAAGCAACCAGAAAACCAGTTTCCTTCAGGACATACCGTAGGGTGTGTGTGTAAATAGTGGTTTTTCTTTTGAGAATGATTTATTTTTCTCTATGTTTGGCTTTTTACAGGAGGGTCTTTCTCTTAAATCACAGGTCTCTGCTCTGTCAGTCCTTTTCCAAAGAAAGCTAGCCTCTGACCCTGACGTGTGTACCTTCCTCCAGGGGGTAGATTAAATGCACAGCAAAAAATCGGCTTTGGGGTTTCAGAGAACTGGCTCCCTGTAGACAGCATTCACACTTCCTCTGCATTTTATCTGGAGTGTGAGTTAGTAGACAAGTATGTATATCTGAAAGCTGGTTAGAATTCAGAATTTTCGATGTGCAAAGACAAAAAAAAAATTAATTTTGGAGCGAGTTCCACTTTACTATGAGCACAAGAATTTCTTTGACCTAGGCTACTATATACAGGTATGGGATCCTTTATCTAAACCCATTATCCAGAAAGCTTTGAATTATGGGAGGGTCATCTGCCATAGACTCCATTATAAGCAAATATTCACATTTTTAAAAACATTTTTTTTTCTGTAATAAAAAAGTACCTTGTATTTAATGCCAAACTAAGATATAATTAATCCTTAATGGAGGCAAAACAATTCTATTGGGTTTAGTTAGTGTTTAAAAGATTTTTCAGTATACTTAAAGTTTTGGTGATCCAAATTACAAAAAAAACCCCTTAGGGCTCTGGCACACGGGGAAGATTAGTCGCCCCATGATTAATGTCCCTTACGAGTGGTGACTAATCTCCTTCAATGGTCAACTGTAGTTTCTTTGTGAAGATGAGGCGGGGCATATACAGGTATCTATTGCCTGAGGCATAGAGGCGGGGCAGGCAGTTAATTTAAATTTTCATTCAGCACTTGCTAGATATCGTTAAACTACTCACATTTTCCACTCCAACCTCACGCTCTGTACTTGTGTATCCTTTGCATTGGCATCAGGTCCCCCATTCTGGCACATGAACAAGAATTTGGGGTGATACAAAGCTTGCCTGAATATCCACAAAATAACCGCTGCCTGCTAGCTGCGATTGGGAATTTTTCCAAGACTGAAGGAAACAATCTGCCCCTTAGTTTTCATAAGAGAAATATCCCGTATAACATTCTCTTACAAACTATGTCTATAAAGAAGCTTATAGTTAGTGCTAGGCAAACTACAATTATTTCCCAATTAAAAACATGTTACAAGGGTTTTTATGGACACGCATGCTTTTGCCTGTTCCACCTGCCTCTAGGCACCTATTGTTTATCCTGGGAGTGGTACCCGAACTTTATTCTCACCTTTCTTCTGAACATCCACCAATTCAGGCACTTTTCTCAAAATATTATTTTTTTTAGAAACTAAAATGTGTAAGTGCGATCGTATAGAGTAGCACTTAAAAATAAACCAAAAGACACTGGGCGTTTCTTTACAAAAATACTGAAACAAAGTTTAATCACACAGATTGAACACAGCTGCAGAAATAAAACATTCGAAGCATAAGATTAAAACAAGGAGACCTTCATTAAATTAGTACTGGGCATGGTTTCAGCAAAAACATTGTCTTAACGGCTGTTTACTAGTTACAAAATGATCGAGTCTACAACGTCCAGTAAAAATACCTATACAACAATTGTGATCGGAAACAATACGCTCTTAAATGCAGGGGGAACCATATTCCCTTTAAGAAAAAAAAAATATCAGTGTTTTGGAAGACCAGACTGAATTCCCCATCCTGAATATCAGTTTATATGTAGCCATGGTGCATTATGTGTAACAAATGAATATATCTTTTAATAAAATTACATATATTACATGTGTCCTTTTATATTTTTTTTTTAGCCCTGTAAGATCTCAGAACTTACAGAAAACAAATGCAGGTCCTGCCAGCACAGAACAGGAATACGACAGTACTGAGTGATGAGCTATACAACGTGTACCGATTGCTGGTAAGCAGTGTGTTTGGTAAACATATCATGGAAAAATGTAGTCTATTCTTTAAAAAAAGTGCCATTTCCAGGTATATCACTTATGTACAAAATCCCAGTGCACTTGCAAAATGTTAATAAGTCTTGAACACAGAAGATCCGGCAGGAGAGACACTTAAACGCAGAAACAGAATGAGGAGAGGTTACAGAATATCAGACGTCTGTTCAGATGGAGAATGAGGAAACGGAGTAATTATGAACCAAGGTCTTCATTCTATAATGAGGGAGTTAAATTTTTAATACATATGGCGCAATCGCTGCCTTCAGTCATGCATCTTGCCTACTAAGAGCTATTTGTTTTATTTATTAGCCTATTGCAATGTGAAGTGGGCTGCAGCATTTCCACCGTATGTATGTTGACAATGAAAATGCCCTTATTTGCAACAGCAGGTATCTATGTATTATTAATAAAGGGAATCCCTAAACATTGCTGCACCTCCTCTAGTTTAACAAGTGATGCTGCGTGCTTCCCCCGACGCAAGGCATACGTCCCACAGTCCACAGCTAATTCATGTGAATTGAGTCGCATGTACTCTGTAATGCAGCAGGGGAGCTGTCCCCACCTGATCTAATGGTAATAGCAATAAATGGGGTAAGAGCTTACTGCATTCCATAGCGAGTGACTCCTCATATGCATGCTAATAAACAAAGGGCACATTTAAACATCAAAATGCAGAATCTCTGAGGTAATGCACTGTTTGTTATCTTTAAGAAATAAACTGCTTCCAAATCTTTGTATGGGATGCAGTGAATAATATCTAATTAAGAAATAAGGGTCAAAGCACACTTTCAGATTCATTGATCTGTACTTGTAGTGGATTACTGCAAGTTGCTCCCCAGTGGCAACTGCTTTGCACCCATTCCACCTGACAATGTGCCCAGGCATATGTTCATTTTATACTCACAGGAGCAGAGCAAAGGCACTTCCCACTCCTGCCAATAAGAAAAGTTTCCCAGAGATTGAAACCGTATAGTAGGCATGGGAGATTTTGCTTTTAAAGAGCAAATAAACTGAAATATTATAGATACAGATATACAAGAAGAACATTTACTTAAAATAAAAATTTCCTTAAAAAAAAAAAAAAAAAAGTTAAAGGAGCACTACATGATTCTGCACTGCTCTGTGAATTCATAGTGTCCCTGGATCATTTAATCTCTAACAGCTATTGCAATAGGTTGAGTTGGCAACCATATATTAATTCAGTATTTGGTTCATTATCTACAGAAGGTTATTTCTATTTTATACATTTTAAGCAAACAAGCAAGGATCTATACAAAATGTTACACAGTGTATAATTTATAATTTAAAAAAAAAAAAAAACATTCTTAACAAGATTTAAAATTTCACCCTAAAATAAAAGGTGGAATCAGAGTAAATGATTTCTTGCAAAGCCCTACGCTACTAAACAGTGGTCCATGGATGCATGGCGTTTTCTAGGAGGAATGCACTATATGGGGGTGGGTATGGTTACAAAGGGAAGGGCATGAATCCTCAGCAGCAGTTCCACTGATTTGCCAAAACGCCCATTTTGCAGCAGTTGTGGGCACAGGACATCCTGGAACAAGCTGGGTCAGTCCTTTCATCTTTGGGGGAGGCTGATGTACCGTTACACATTTCCCGAGTGAAATGCAGGACCTTACACCAGTACGCCAAATGATCCTTTACACTAATTGAACATTCATTTTCGATCATTGCATTTAACAGTTCGAAGCAGTTATAAATCGGGGAAACGACTTGGGTCCTCCTTGTAGTCGTCGGGTATCGTAAAAATGGCGTCTTCAAATTCTCCATAGCGAAACTCTTGAAATGTTACAGTGGCTGTGATTGTTGGAAAAACAGGGATATCTAAGAAAGCAGAGAGAGGTATTTTAGGAAATGGGAAATCTGTTTGTCCAATCAAAATACATGTGGGAAGCAGATAATGCTTTGAATTATTTACCAAGCTTTACAGGAAACCCAGGAGGAAGCTTCATCTGCACAAATTCTCGAAGTTTATTAAAGTGCTTGAAAGGTGCAATGACTTCTAAAACATTCAAGAGTCTGAAAAGTAGGTTATATACAAATTATTCATATAAAATACATTAATGCTCTGAAGAAGACAAACAGGTCAAGTAAGAGTTCTTAAAGGAGAAGGAAAAGGTGAAGTCACTGGGGGATGACAAATGTTAGGTAACCCCCCCCCCCCAGTGATTATAATCACTACCCTGATATCCCATGTCGGAGCTTCTGTTAGCAGAAAACTGTACCAGCTCGGGGTATTTCGGCAATACTTTTTAACATAAAACAGCTTCTTTAATGGGCTCCAGCCCAGTGAATGCTGGAGGCCGTTAAAGAATGAAGAAACAGAAGAAAATGAACACACTGTGGTGCTCCTAAAGAAATACCTCGCCGGTGCCGTTTTCAGCAACCTAGAGCACCAGCCTGCGGTATCAGGCACCCATAATAATCAACAGATTGGTTTCTTAACAGCTGTCTAGTTGATTTCCAACATTTGCAACAATATTTGCCGGTGTGATATTAAAAATTATCTTGGAGCATTTCGTGGCTATGTATATAAAGATATGAATTTTTGAGCTAACTGGTCCTTTAAAACACATTGATTAGAAGTCAAAACACATAGCTGTTTACATTAAGGCATGCATTCTGACTAATAGTTATATACAGATACTTTATTCACTAGTATTAAATGACCCAATTCCACTTACGATTCAATTCCCAGAGGAAAATCCTGACTCATAGCAATAGTTGCTTTAAAGGTTTTCTTATTCTCTTTGCAGACAAGTTCTCTGCCAAGATGGGGAGCTCTGTCAGAAGCAATGACATGAATACAATGAAGAGCAATTAGCACCAATGTCACTTTGCATATACTGTACATTACTATACTGTAATATTCATTACACAAACTAAAAAGAAGACTGGATAGGAGTAATGCTATAATTAAGTGTTTGGCAGGCTACTAGTAAATGATTGTAATCCATCTCAGAATAAAAAGGACCAGTGCCTTGAAAACATAAGTCTTGTACTAAAGAAACTGCTTCTAAATGATCAGCTGGTTTACTTTAAATCTGACTTTTTTTTAGACTTTTTGGGTTCAGGCTCCTATTTTTAGTTAACATTGGCCTAGGCCACTTAGCTGATAACAAAATAATAGAAATATAGTCACAATATAAGTCACTCTCTACAGTTCCAGCAATATCAGAGACACTAAATAAGGATTTACCAACTATTGTATCCTCAGGTCCCCTGAGGGGGCTGCAATTCTACAGTATAGGAACCACTACTTCAGGTGTTGGTAAGCAAAAAACAATATGGCAGATTTATCAAATATCACACTGAGGAGTATATAAAGATCCCCAATAGTTCAATATTTCCCCCATTTATTAACACATTTATCATAGAAGATATATTTGTCAATTTGCCAAAATATGTTTGTCCTTATAAGTACACATAGCATGCTTTAAAATGTATAGGCCTGAGCATACATATCAAATGGCTATTCTGCGGTAGTACATACTTTCCATTTTCTGCAGAAATGTACTCTTCCCAGGTGATTGTGTTGGGTGGCGGTGGCGTCAGTGACTGTCTCCGCACCGGCTGGAAAAGAATTATTCATTTAAAATGTCAAAAAAAAATATTATCAGACTAATTCATTTTCTTTAAGAGTTACTGTTGTTGACAGGTGCTCAAGCATCTAGCCATTCACAGATAGAGGTTTTCTAGAACTTGAAACCATGCAATATTCTACACGGTATTCTGGTTAAAATTTTATCTATGGCTAATATTTTTTTGATCAGCTATTCAACAGCAAAATATATGTTGTTTTTATCTTGTAAAAAGAAACAAAAAAACCTCCTGCAAATACTTGACCCCAAAATCAGTTTGTTAGGCCTGGTAGAGTCATTGGTACCACTGAATAACACTAGGTAGCTTATAAGACTTCTTATATTCTAGAGGTTAACTTATCACCTCTGTCAAAGGAAAAAATGAACACTCAATTGGAACTTTATAAAGCGGATACTAAACTAGAGAAGCACCAGCTAAGTTTGAAAAACGATGGGGACCCTGGCTATTGTCTCGCAACAACGCTAGCTACCTGATAGTCAGTTCTGCGTTACACTACTTAGCTAAGTCTGTGACATCTTTGGTTTGCTTTAATTGTGTTCTTGTTTAAACTGTTAAATAAAAATGAACTTTAAAAAAAGCAGTGATGTAGATATGTAAGCAGAAGAAAATCTACCCTGTGAAATCACATCATCCTGGTCTCTGTAGACAATAAAGCAAAAGCACATAGCTCACAGTAGCAGACAAAAATAAAATATATAAAATGTAAGATAAGCAGGCACAGGTGGGGCAAGAGCCAGGCTTTTCCGTGCAAGTCTGGAGATGTTTGTGCAGAAAACAGTATGTATAAATTTAAAATTCAAGTCTAGATTGTAAACCTGTTTTTCCAGATTTGCTCTTTTAGCTTAAAGGGGAACTCCAGCTTCCAAACCAACCTGTTAAAACGTTACATCCAACACAGAAACCCCAAATATCCCTATCACTGTAATCTGTTCCTTCAAAAAGTATGAATAAATACCATTTTTAAATGCGGAAATCTAGCACAAAATCTTGACATCCTTGTAGGGGAGGAGGGACTAAAACACTGATTAAAAATTGTAACAACTTCTCCACATCTTACAAACCACATGCAGGAACTACATAACCCACAATGCATTACATGTTACTTTCCTTACTGACATCAGGTGTGCAGGGAATTGTGGGGTTTGGAGGATGCAGGCTGAGGACAGTCGACTACTACATTTTATTTGAGTCTCAAAGTGGTTAGCCAGATCAGCAGGAGAACAGGGGGCCAAGGCTTAGGTTACTATTCCAAACCATATTGTTACATTAAAAATCATGAAAAGGCTGTATATTTTTTAATTGATGTATACTGCAAAGTTGCTTGAAATTATGTTTACTTCCGAAAAAGCTTAAGTTAAGTTGTGTTTGGGTGGAGTGGAAAATTGCATATAAAATTCAACACTCACATCAGTTTTTTTCTGTTATAAAAATATTGTGGTATATACCATACATACAACCAACCTCAAAATTTTGTTCCATCAAATTTCCTCCTTTACTCAAACTTTCCATAATGGCTTTATTTCTGAGAATGTCCTCTTCAGTGAGATGTTCTCTTCTTTTCCGGGATTCCAATATCAGCCCATTAACTAAATGAAAATCTGCTAGGAAATTTCCTACTCGCTCCTAAAAAACCAATGCATTTGCAACACTAGTATTATTCTAGTTACTGGACAAGGTAGTATGCATAGTTTTAATGTGTTTTTAAGAAAGAAAACATAAAATTGACATCTCCTGCCACATTCAAAGAAAATAAAATTGTTGTGTTTAAATCTAATAAAAAAGGTGAATAATGAATTACATGAAAAATGAAAGGATTAGGAGAACTGATGCTTCAGTGAAAATAGCATAGAAAGGAAAGTAAAGGGTAAAATATATATATATAGTGTAAAAAAAGACCAGCAACACCGGGATTTCTTTCACAAGAACTCCTTACCGAGCACCCGAGGTATGTTATATAGCGGTGTGCCATCCTGTGTGTATATATACACACACACACACATTTTGTCTAATTGAAGAAATTGACGTTATGAGCTACTATGTTGTTTGCATAGAGGATACACAATACATTAAGGACAACAATATACCGTTTTATCCTCTCTGAAAAGCCATCCAGTCTGCGCACGTGTAAAACTAATGGATTTTGTAGACAAGGTGGCTGAATAAATATCACTGCTCATTAAAATGTCCACTTCCTCTTCAGTTTCCATTTCTGATTCCTGTGGAGGATAATGAATATTTAAAAAAAGAAAATGTGTTTTTTTCCATATACTGTTGTAGACCAGTTTCCTGTCTCCTGCAATAACCTGCCTGGGTCTACCAGCTTGTATGGAAAAATGTAGAAAGAATAAAAAAGCAAAAACGAAAAATAAAATAAAAAGCATTTACAAAAAGACCTTAGAATCCCTAATCAGTCTAAAAGTGACCAGTTCTTGAAAAATTTTCAGTTGGTCTTCAATATTTTTTTTTTATATATAAAATATAAGACATCCCTTCACATTTGGACAAACTGCTGATCGCTGCCCAATGGCTAATGAATATCTGAAGTGGCCAAAGGTACAAACAACGGGAGCTAAAACATACATCCAAATAAAGGAAAAATGGGACGTATCTGCCTAAGGCAGTGGTTGCCTCCCTGGAGCAGTGGTGGAAGGACTCAGCCTGAAGGCCAATTATGGTAATACATTTGGAGGAATGTGCTCTCCTTTTTATACCCTTGCCCAGCAAGAAGTTCAGCTAGGGTGAGATTTGGGGGCACTGCCCTAGATATCCTTATGATTATGACGGATATAAAACATTGGTGTAAGCTTGTGAACTCCCAACAACTGGTCTATTTATTTTTTTTATTTTTATTTTTTGTTGTTGTCTTAGGTTGTCTTAGGTTGTAGAGACAAATGCATGATACATGGTCACTCACCCGCAGAATCACTGGGATATTTGAAGCAAAGTGCTCCTTCAAATGATGTGGTTTTTAAAATATCCCAGGAGCACAGCACGTGCATTTTTTCGGCAGGTGGATGAACCAATACACATTCTAAATCAGGTAACCCATGAGCATCATTTTTAATTCCTCCAAGAGGCTGATCAGTTAAAATGATCAAGTTAAGGGGCCACACATCCATAGATGAATGATCATACATTATATTAGTAACTGATCAAAATACAAGAAAGATTTGTGCATACGTTCCAAGTATTAAGGACTTTAAAGACTCCCATTGTCCTTATTCTACCATTTCATAACCACTCAGTATAGCATCTTTCAGCATTGCATACATACCTCATGGTGTATTCGCTGGTAAACTTTTTGTTCATTGTCTAAAACTACAAATGATTCTGAGGGTGCAGCATCTCCATTAAAAATGAAGCTTAGATCCCCTCGTTGGCACTTCATGTCTGTGAAGTCTATAAGAGTAGTGTCAAGCCTACAACAAATAAAAGTCAGATTGTTCTTAAATTGTTTTTACCTTAAGGATTCTACTTATATACCAATTATTTTTCCTTGTTAAGGGTTGCTAGATGTTGTATTAGTGGCTTGTTATGCCCTAGGCCATTGGGGTACCAACTCTCTGGATAATATGCCATCAATTGTTAATTTCACATTCTGGCACCTGCCATAGCTTATTTTTGAAGGTAAACAAAATAAAATTATGCAAAGGTACCTTTTCAGAATAAAATTTCAAAAATTAATAATGGTTGTTTGGAATCCTACTTCCCTCCCCACCCCCACACCATTTAAGGCTGTGGTTTATGTTACTAATATGCATAGTAATCACTTCACAAGTAAAGTGATACTTTTTTTAGAAATCAATAGTATAAATGAAAAATCCCTAGTGCACTGCAGAGGTCCCTTGAGGACATGTTGGTCCAAAGAGTTCCTTGAAAGCATTGATCGCATCTGAAAAAACAGGAAGCTAAATTATTTCCCTATACCTTTTGTGTCATGATTGCAAATGATGTGCTTTGGCAATGGCACTACAGTATACTGCCAGTTGTTACCTAAAGGACAAGCAAATTCAAAAACACTGGGGCTTGGCAAATTATACATTCTTTTTGGCCCCAGGCATTACTTGTTGCACCTTGGTCCAAGTCCAAGCCAACTTGGATAGTGGAGCTACACTCAAACTCTCAGCCACCAAGATAGCCCCCTCATCAGGCCGGGTGATAGGTTAGTTTAAAACCATCTATTTGAAACGTAGCATTATCTCAGAAAGACGTAATTAATATATTAAATACTTGAATGATCTGGCAGAATTAGCAAAAAGTTGCCATGTAGCAGGCAAAGCCACATCCACTGCAAAGCAGAGCCTCACTGCTAAATAAGGACTGAGATCCGTAACATTCCAAGTTGCCTTCTGTTACAATAAACAAATGCTATGTGAAATATAAATAAGAGAAATGGACACACACCTGATATTTATACCTTGTTTATAGATCTTGCATGCATCAGAAGGCAGGATTCGGGAAAGTAAAGGCACTGAAACACAAAGAAACAAACACAGACAGACACTGTTAAAGAGTAACAAGCATATTTATTAATATAAAATGGGTTTGCTAAATCTGAAAAAAATGAAAAGAGAAATGTCACCCAAGTAACACAGCAAATAGCCTACCTTTTTTAATATGTTGTAGTTTTTAAAATATTTGCTTTTAACTGAGTTTCTCCAAAGTGAACCTTTTATAAAAAGAGACCTCGTTGCTGTGGTCAGTAATCCTCCCAACCAAAAAGCAATTTATGGTGAAGGTTAGATTTTTTTATTATATAGGTTCTCTTTATTTTCATATAGGAAACCAGTTTAAGAGGAACAGAACCAAAACAAATAAATAATCAAAATAGGAATAAACTACACCAGAAGCACCATACTGTTAATTTTAAGGTTACCATCCCCATTACAGGTTATACAACACAATCTGAATGCCTGTGGCAATTTGTAACCTTGAACAAGTCACAATCTCAGACTGTCCTTGCATAATCATAGTGTCTATGATTAAAGAGCTTTCAGACCCACAGGAGAAAAGACCTATAAAAGCGCAATATAAATAATGCATTTTACCTTTAATGTTAAATACACTTACAGCCAAATGGTTACTTCATATTTTTTTTTTTAAAGGCAATTCCTTGCCCTGCAGCATTGCACAAATCAATATTTTTATTTAAACCAACATAGCAGTTATTTATATTATGTTCATACAAGAATCTTTTTCTTTGAAAGAGAAACCACAAAAACAGAATGATGCTGCAAGCTCCACCTATCCATCTGCCTATGGATTAAGGGGACATGCATGTTGAAGGGCCCAAATCCAGATCTTCTCTGATTCTCTTTTGTTTCCTTCATTTTTATCTTTTTTTCTGCCTTCCTTTTATTTAAAGGGAAACTATACCCCCAAAATAAATATTTAACCAACAGGTAGTTGATATTAAGTGACCTATTAAAGAATCTTGCATATATACCGATATATAATATATACATAAATAAATTCATGCCCTCCCATTTAAAGGGGAACAAACGTGATAATAAATGGGAGGGCATGAATTTGGACATATTATCGTGTTTAATTGATTGATTGTGTAAAATGATTGTGTGTGTATATATATATATATATATATATATATATATATATATATATATATATATATATATATATATATATATATATAGCCACCATTTTGTGATGGTCTGACCAGGTATAATGGAGCTCTAACTGTAACAGAAAGAAGTGTGGAAGCAAAAGACAAAGCTCTGTCCATTAATTGGCTGATGTGGCCTAGCATGTATGTATGCCATGTCTTGCTTGTGTGCACTGTGAATCCTATGATCCCAGGAGGCGGCCCTTAATTCTTAAAATTACAGTGTTCTATTTAGGTTTACCCACTGGCACACACTACTAAAAATGTATATTTACAAGAAAATGGTTTAACAGCTATTATTGCAGTCCAATGTGGAACCCCTGTTCCTGCCAACATTGTAGGTTCCATGTCATCAGTGCAGGAAGGCGTACTGCAACAACGTAGTACCAACATTTTGAGGTTAAGCAATTGGTTAACCTCAGGAACACAACTAAAACACCAGATTGCTGGCAGAAAAAAGTTAAAAGAGCACTAAATAATACATATTGATGACCTTGCCCATAAAGTAGCACCAAATGGAACAAATATTTTTGAGTAAAAACATCAGTTGTTGTAGGGTTGCAACTGAAATGCAAATGAAATAAAATAAAAAGCATTTTAGTGCCATTTTATTAAGAAAGCTTGCTTTAACTCTATGTTCTTCTACCAACAGCAAACCATCAACCTCAGCCACCACAATGGACTGAACTTTATTAAGTTCTCCAGACAGGGCCCAACCCAGACCTCGTATTTCCACTGACCCTACTTTAAAATCAATATGGCTCTTTGTCTGTGTTAGTGCATACAGCCTATTCCTATTATACAGCCCTGCAAACTGGGGAATGCTTGAATTTAATTATTTATGCCACACAGGAATATGTTATTTTATTAAAGAAATCTTACCCCAACTTTGAAAATCCCAGTGAAGTTCTAAGTAAAAGTCTCCTAACTGCAAAGAAAAAAAATACAGAAATTGCAATTGATTCAGTGTAGTCATTTCATGTAGTAAAAAAATGCAAAGTTGGACATCACTTCTAGGAAGTACTTTTGACAAGTTCAAAGATAAAGGACAAAGATAAGGTTATGAACTCTTTTAAACTCATATTTTCTTGTGGAATAGAACATGACAGCAAGACTGCCCTGGAAGTGTCTAACTTGTGGCTTTACCACACGTACTACTACTGTGTAGTGTATGTCCAACTTTAAGCAAATGAATTTCATGTAAAACAGGGATACAAAATTATAAATGGCAAAAAATTTTTTGATGCTTTAGCAGAATTAAGGGATTACCTCCTTTAGGGCCTTTAGAAGACGGGGTCTCTTCTCTTCAACACTTTCTCTGGACTGCTGCTTTAGCTTTCGTAGTAATGCTGTAACTAATTTATGGACAATATTAATAAATTAAAAATGTAAGATATGTTCTACAGTGCTACACCCATGTGATAAATGTTGCTTCCTAAGCAACAAAGGAAAACAAAAACATTGCCAATTAGGTTTCAGCATGAGCAGACCAAGAAATTGGCAGGGGACTGCATTTGCACCCCAGCAATCCTCCCATGAGCAGCATGTGAATTTACAAAGTAACCAGTGCAGTTGCATTATTTCTTGGCACTGTGGCACAGTACTGAATGAACCAAGCTGTGGATTAGTGAGTGACAGTAAGTACTAAGGATAAACTTAAAAACCATCCACTAAAAACTCCCTCTGTTGCAAGGGAATGTTGAATTAGTGAACTTTTGATTTTACATCATTTTATTTTTAGTCAGTTAGTTACTGGGTGGATGTTAAAGGAGAACTAAAGAGGTAGGCTAAAAATATAGTACATTATGTTTTGGGCTAACTAAAGAAGTAGGCTAGAAATATAGTACATTATGTTTTGGGCTAACTAAAGAAGTAGGCTAAAAATATAGTACATTATGTTTTGGGCTTCTCTACCAGCCCAAGGCAACTACAGCTCTTTAGCAGGGCAGATCAGGGCCTCACACAATGCAGTTGAGTCAATGTGGATTTTTATTTTAGTTTAATATTATGGGCATACTATTTAGGCCTAGCCTGTTAAGAGATGCTGGAATGTGCTCAGGTAGTCCAATGTTGTGGGGAGGGAGTAATGAACTTGCACAATGGTATTATGCAGGCAAAGCTGGCCATACAAGCATAGTATGCTCTTAGCCCATATATAAGGATACTAAAAAAAAAAAAATCATAGCTGCTCTTTTTGGGCTCCTTTTCAGTTCTGCAGAAAAACTCAAAGGCAACACATTTTTTTGTCAAAATGTTTTTTTTAGGAAATCTAATCCAAAGTTAAAATTAGGCAAGCACTTTATGAAAAGACAAAATCTGATGGCTAGAGCCATAAATATGTAGAATTAGATATTAAACTCCTCTGTACCTATTAGCCACCCCTCACTTGGCTTCAAAAACAGGTCTGTCTCCTACTCTTGGCCAGACAAGGTAATAAAATACCACCCTGAGGGAAAGTCCTTTCAAATGCAATAAATTATTCATAATAGGATTCTATAAGGTAGTTTAATTTGGAATTCTAAGAAACACCACATTTCTAAGTTCCAAAACCTAGAAATAATAGGTGCATTCATGTATATACCCTGCTACAGATGAGTTGTATATTTGTGCTGCTAACACAGGTTTACCATGTCAGCATGAGAAAAGTTAGAAACAGGCTTGTTATCTTTCCTTAAAGAGATACTGACACCAGAAACAAAACCTTTTTTACATCTATCATATCATTGTCTTTGCATTAGCTTTATAATTTTGCCATAAAATTATTTCCTGATGCTTTTACATTCCCTATCTGATCCCCCATGTTGCTCTATGAGGGGGCGGCCATTTTTGTGCAGCAGGAGTCTGTTTGCATTAAAAGCTATAACTGACAGGCTGAGAAGGGACAGTCAGGTTTAGGAACTTCAAGTAGCAATTGCTTATAAAAGCAGCCCTATCAGTGAAAAAAGATCAACATTACCTATAGGTAACTTTTTATGTAGATTCATAATTTAAAAAGTACTTTTTTCGTGTCAGTATCACTTTAATATACAGGTATCGGACCCCTTATCCGGAAACCCATTATCCAGAAAGCTCCGAATTACGGAAAGCCTGTCTCCCATAGACTCCATTTTAATCAAATAATTCAGAATTTTAAAACCGATTTCCTTTTTCTCTGTAATAATAAAACAGAACCTTGTAATTGATCCCAACTAAGATATAATCAATCCTTACTGGATGCAAAACAATCCTATTGGGTTTAATTAATGTTTTATTGATTTTTTAGCAGACTTAAGGTATGGAGATCCAAATTACGGAAAGACCCCTTATCCGGAATACCCTTGGTCCCGAGCATTCTGGATAATGGGTCCTATACCTGTACTAAAGGACGGATGGGGCTGTCAAATGCAGATCAGTTGTAAGATGCTTACTCATCTGTCTGTCTCCGTAGCTGATGGCCTCTGCCAGAGGGCTCCAACCCTGAGCATTTTTGACTTTTACTGGAGCATTGTGAGCGAGAAGAAGGTGGGCACATTCTATAAAAATAAATATCATGTTAAGAAATATATCTATCTGCATATACACAAATAAATATGAAGATCTAATTTGCATTTATTTTTCTTTAAGTTGCTTTCCCCTATACCTCTTTGTACCTTAGCTGAAGGAATACATATATTTATGCAGTCGTCTTGATAATTTGTTAAATGTCTTGTTTGTTCTTCTGAACTGAAGGGGCATGATTATTGACTATTTATAAAGTGACTATTCCTGTAAAAATGAGCAATAATTGGCCTGGGAATTTGTATGCATGTAAATGGCAAAAGCCATGCATGCAAACGATATCATTTAAAAGGATGGCTGAAAATATACACTGAATGTGGCATAAAATGGCCCTTTTAATGCATCTTCCTAGAAATTCTCATTAATTTTGGTAATTATATGGTAGGAGCAATCATTTCGCCCATAGCTCACTTTACTCTTATAGTGAGCTATAGTTATAGTCTTATACATAGACCACAGGGCTAATGTGGGTGCAAAAATATATATCCCTACAACTGGTCATGTAAGGCTGTCTTCTTCTTTGGCAAGTTCTCATTACCATGACACTGGTGAAGATCATTCTGTGCTGTATAATTGTAGGTACCTGGGGTGCATGCAAACTACTGAAAAAAGCATAGGTCCAATCACAAGAAAGAAACAACCAAACAAGTGTAGGATTACTGTGTCCCTATGCATGTACAGAAGTCTTATGACTAGTCATATATTTTGTGGGGCTTTACTTATGACTAGACATATTACTTTACAGGGCTTGTATGCAATTAATCATTATTAAAATTATATTTCACTATAGAAATGCACAAGGTCCCCATAAGGTCATGGAAAATAGACTTAATGGATGATTTTTTTTTTAACAACTAAAATACTAAATGAAGATATTAGAGACACTCTCTACACAAAATTTAGATCCAACCTGTCTCCAACAGGGTAAAAAAAAATGAATAGCAAAAGTATACTTAGGCTTACACAAGTCTTACTGAACACACAGATTTTTGGAGTAGATTCCTTCAATCCCTAATTTTAGGCAGATTAAGTGGTACTATTAGAATGGTAAATGGTATTGAAGAACAGCTCACCTTTGTTGCCCAACATCACAGCAAGGTGTAACGGTGTATTACCTGAAATAGAAAATCTTTATTAATTTAAACAAGGCTTTATAAATATCACCATGGCGAGTACATGCTATGCTGAACAAACCATTTGCTACCATTTAATTATGAATATTGAACTCAAATATGAACATACCCTGGTATAAAAACATCTAATTAAATAAAAAACGCACAAGGTGCCTCCTCTTAAATATAAGATGTTTTTTTTTCACTGATTTAGTTCCATGTTGTGAGCTCTTGACTGTTCAGTTTGCCTAATCATGATCCTCTCTATTTGTGGCTCCTAAATATTTTAATGCCGACACTATCTGATTTCAAAGTAGCCCAGATATCACTATTACTGTCTTTCGACCCTTTTGGACAATGACAAACTAGTCGTTTAGTCGCCCCACGATAGATCTCCTCTGCCATGAGCGACTAATCTCCTGCATATGCTTCCTCACTGGCAATAGTGGGAATCGCTGGCGGGGAAACATACGGGGCTACTTTCTGAAGTAGTCTTGAGGGGCAACAGACAGACAAAAAAGCTTACAAATAGCACTAGTTGAAAGCAAACCAAATCCAAACCTCAACTGCACATTCAAATTTGAGGAAATTCTATAAAGTCCAATAAATGTGAACAAAAAAAAAAAAGGATCACTCAGTTGTAAAAGACTTTAAAGTTACATTGCTTAATCAGAGTCCTGCAATTAGAAGCATTTCTAATGTCGATTAAGTCATTTTAAACCATATATTGTTCTTTAATTTCCCTGATATTAGCTAGCCAAATGCTGGAGAAAAATGATTTTCTCAATTTGGGCCACAGTCCAAAACTAAACAATGACTACACCAGCTATAGAATGCATAGCAAGATACAAATGTGCAGTCTACTGTAGGCTCTGTTATTAACCCTTTAGAAGGCCGAAAAGTTTATGATCTCTGCTTTTAATTCTACTGGAATAGGCAACAGCTAGTTATATGATGTAGTTAACGACCTGTATAATACCGGACCTAGAAATGAGTCATTAGCCTTGTGATGGCTATAAGCACAGGTCAACAAATCAGCAATGCTTCAATTCACATCTTGATATAAATGTAAACAGAGGCACTTCTGTTGAAATTAATATGAATATGCTAGTAACTGAAAACAAAGAATATATTTTTTTTTTGGTCTGCACTGTTTGGGGCACCAGAAGTCATAAAAGTCAATAATCTCCTGGATTCTCCAAATGGACAGCCCTGCTTTAAAGTAACTGGTTTTAGTGGTTTAAAAACTATTACTAAAGGCAAAGAAGTAAAATGTGAAACAGCCTTCAAAGTAAGAGCCCAGAACACCTGTCCTAATTAATAAGATTCTACTCAAAGCATTCCGATGTGCTCCTAATAACCAAGAAATCTCAATGTGTTCCCAGAAAAGGTTGACAGCATATTGAAGATGACAGAACTAGGGCAGCAAACTAGCAAAGTTATTCTTATAAAACATTTAACAGCGCTTAATTTTCCAATGTGAAATATTTATTGAAGGGGAAGTAAATGCACCCTCTTTCTGTGCAAGAAATAAATCAGACATTAAATTTGCATTTTAAGTTGCAATTTAAATAAATAAAACTTTGCTGTGACTATTACACCCCTAACCACTTACTAGGCAGTTATCATTAGAAGCTTTAAAATAAAGCACTACATTATCATGGTAGGACAATGGAATCACATTGTCACACCAGAGCATGTTATATATTTGAAACACTTGAGTATTACACATTGCTATCTTTCACCTAATTTATGTAAAGCAAAAGCCTGAAATGAGAGAGATGTGCAAGCCTGCAGTGAGACCAACTTCAAGGCAACACAAGAACTATGGTAAAAAACACTCAAATTTAGTGTTTGAATAAAGGGCATAGGCACACAGGGTATCAGCATTTGTCACACAGCTTCCTCCTAGACATTCAGTCTCCTAAATCTATAGATTTTGTGCGGAAAATACTCACTGTTCCTCTCTTCTATACATGAAGGCCTGGTCCAAAGACCTAGAGATTGTGTTGGAGGAGGGTCATGGTTGACAATTTGCTAATAAAGCTCTTCAAAAGCTCCAGATTAAATGCAGCAAAAATCTTAATACCACAGAGGTGGCAAACGAATGCTGTGCCAAATTTGAAAGACTGGTAAGAAAATAAATTTGACCGTTTAAAGAACTGCCCACAGCAGAACAATATGCAGACCACTAGCACACATGCTCTAAAAGAATCTGACACACCACAGATATATTAAATATATTATCCTAAGGATAATAAAGACCTCTCTTATCTTATACTGTGTTATTTAGCCTCATTTCACTAGGGGGTATATTTATCATGCTGTGCAAAAAGTGAAGAGTGAAGCATTACTGGAGATGTTGCCCAGGGCAACCAATCAGCAATTGGATTTCAACAGTTAGAAAACCAAAGCATCTGATTTTTGCTAACAGCAATATCACCGGTAATGTTTCACTCCAATTTTTACACAGCATGATAAATATACACCTAAGTATCACCACCTCCCTTTATTTATTTCCTTTTTCCATCTCCATCTCACTTCCCCCCTCACATTACCCTAGACACACCAAATATATCTTGTTGCTTGTTCTATAGTGCCTCTAAGCTGTACTATTTTTCAGTGACACATTCCATCCCCAGCACTGCTTGGTCCAGCCCACCCCCAACCAGATTGGCCCAGCCAGCTCCAGCTGGGTGATTGGGAGAAACAGAAAGGCAGAGTATGAAGAGAGAACCAAAGAAGTGAAGAAAGGTGGGTGATCCACTAGCAGATGTGAGAGTGTGGATGAAATATGGACAACGAAAGTTTAAAGGAAAAGTAAAGGCTAAGTCACTTGGGGGTGCCAAAATGTTAGACACCACCCAGTGACTTAAATCGCTTACCTTTTACCCCTGGGCTGGTGCCCCTGGAGAGAACAGCACCAGCCCGGGGTAGCTGCGAACACTTCCCTCTTCCTGTTTTGCGCGTTTAGACATGCCCAGTAGAGTGAAAAGCCAAACTTTAACAAGATAGTCGGCTTTTCACTCTACTGCACATGCGCTGGCCCAGGGATTTTGCCGGCAGAAGAAAGAGGAAGAAGGAAGTGCTTGCTGCAGCAGTTTTCTCCTAACAGGGGCACCAGCCCGGGGTACAAGATAAGCGATTTAAGTCACTTGGGGGTGCCCTCTGAGCCCTAGATTTGTATACATAGCAAGGCAGCAGCGGTGCGGCACATTTTTTATCATCTGCAGTTTTGTGTTAGGGGCATTGGCTGATGAGATTTGTTGCCTGTGGAAAATTTGCGCTTCGTGCAAGCGACAGATCTTCAGAAAATACCACTCCCTTCACTAACATTCACTTTACAGCATATAAAGCACCTTACTTAAAAAATGTGTAAGAAGTGAGAGGTATTATCATGAGATTTGTCGCCCACGTAGCAAAGAGTTCCCCCAGTCTCCTCTTGTGCCATAACCATTAGCACTGCTATTGTCACGTCTCCGACTTGGTTTAACGGTGCCCCTGGCCACCAATATGTGTTCTGGTTTTAAACCATTAGGCCTCTGGGAGGCCCTGCTAATTTTGTTGTATGGGGCCCAGTGATTTCTGATGGCAGCCCTGCTTAGGCCTTTCCACTGCCGGTAGAAAGGCATTTCAGAGCAGG